>NC_135538.1:46976822-49816822 GCF_045843805.1 Urocitellus parryii
TAAATTTTACACACACATACACTATGAAGTTTTATTCAGCCACAAAGAAGGAAATTATGTCATTTGTAGGAAAATGGGTGGAACTTGAGAGTATCATGTTCAGTGAAATAAGTCAGACTCAGAAAGTCAAGGATTGTATGTTCTTTCTATGTAGAAAGAAAGAAAAAAATAAAAAAGGGACCTCATGAAAATAGAAGAGCCCAGTAGAGTTGAGGAGAGGGATCAAAGAGAGGGAGGAAGTGAGGGAAAGGGGAGATACTGGAAAATGAAACTGATCAAATTATATGGTTATATTGTATGTTATGAATATGTAACAATAAATCCCATTATTATGTATAATTATAATGCATCAATAAAAATAAAAGTAGATGCCAGGTGTGGTAGCTCTGGAGGCTGACAGGAAGATTAGAAATTCAAAGCCAGCCTCAGCAACTTAGTGAGGCCCTGAATAACTTCAGGGATCCTGTCTCAAAATAAAAAATAAAATGGGTGGGGGATATGGATCCGTGGTTAAGAACCACTGGGTTCAATCCCTGGGGAGGGAGGGAGGGAGGGCGGGAAGGAAGGAAGGAAGGAAGGGAGGGAGGGAGGGAGGGAGGGAGGGAGGGAAGGAGAGAATATTCTCAATTCCTTGCTAAAGACTTGCATGGTTTCTTCCATATTCCCTAAACTTTTTCTCTTCACTTTTATTTAGACAGCAAGATTATTTTGATTCTCCAAAATATTAAAAATTCTAACCATTTCCTCTATTTGCTTTTAATGAAAGAGAAGCAAAGGGCATGGGAGGAGGGCAAAAAAAAATGTAGTAGAAATAAATATGGACCACTCTCAACTGTTAAAAACTGCTAAAATATACAAAGAAAAAAAAAAAGAAAAGCATCTGCTGAAGAAACTGAATTCCAGCTAGCATCAATTCTTCATTTGGGATAAACTCAGGATGCTCCTGCATTTTTTGGCAGGGATAGGGGGCAGGGAACCAGGGATTGAACTCAGGAGGGCTCCACCACTGAGCCACATCCCCAGCCCTATTTTGCATTTTCCGAGTCATATCCCCAGCCCTATTTTATATTTTATTTAGAGACAGTGAACTGCTTAGCAGTTCACTTTTGCTGAGGCTGGCTTTAAACTGGTAATCCTTCTGTCTCAGCCTCCAGAGCTACTAGGATTACAGGTATACACCACCATGCTCAGAGCTCCTATATTTTTAAATACCTTTACTTTTCATTCTTTAGTTTTCTTTTTTGCTATACTGAAGCATTCATGTTAACTTATGAATTGATGACCTATGCATAATTAAAATCTTAAAGACAGAATAAATGAACTATCTTGATTATTGTTGAGTGATAGAATCTTTTCATTTCCACAGTCTGAATTCCCTTTATTTTTTTCCTGTTCCATCTTTCAGAACAATTCAATCTGTTAAAAAATTACTATCATGGGCTGGAGTTGTGGCTCAGTGGAAGATGCTTGCCTAGCATGTGTGAGGCACTGGGTTCGATTCTCAGTACCACATTTAAATAAGTAAATAAAATAAAAAGGTCCATAAACAACTAACAAAAATATTTTTAAAAATAATAATTATCATGGCATAGACACATTCCTATCAAATCAACAACTGCTATCATTAAAATGCCTGTCACATTTTTAAAAATGCATTGAATCAGATTGAGGTACAAAGTATTATGGACAATAAAAGGTACACATCATGATTCTGCCTTCAGAGACTAGAGCCATTAAGTGCTTAGTACAGTGCCTGACATATGGCAAATCCAATTTAAGTATTTGCTATTATTATCAGTTGTGTGCTAATCAAAAAGATGAGAACAAAACACCACTCAGAGTTATAGAGTTTGCCTATTCTTGCCATTGCCTGTTTCAGTTTACCTGCCTGTACACTGCCTGAACACTGAATAGAGTTTTCCTACACCTAACATCCAGTTTTGCATACTGTTAGACTTGCTTCAGGTCATGGCACTTAAAGTCTCGGGTAACCTCTATTCTAGTCCTAAAGTCTTGGTTCTTACAGCTTATTCTTGGACCATGCCAGTCACCTAAGAAGCCTCCAGGGCTCAGGCCCTCCATCACTTCCTCCCACAGCCTGAATTGCCACTTGATTCCTTAGTCTCACATGACTAATAAGAACGCACACTCCATGCAGTAAGTACAAATTGGTGCCTTGTGGGCCATAGGTAGCCCACAAATCGTGTGTGGTTCCCACCTAAGATTGCCAAGTAAAATAAAGAATACCTAAGTAAATCTGATTTTCAGATGAACAGCAAATAGCTCCCTCCATAAGAATGTCCCATTTACTATTTGGGACATTCAAATTTGAATTTAACTGGGTATCTTAGATTTTTCTTTGATAAATCTGGCAACTCAGCAATGCTGTTGTGTGTGTGCATGAGGCGGGGGAGGTAGCATTTGAACACTTTTCAAACAAGTTCAAATTTCTAGCTTGCCCCAAAACCTTAAAAAAAAAAAAAAATAGAAGACCTGGCAAGATTGAGCCCCTCTTGGTTAATACCAGCAGGAGTCAAGTGTGGCTGCTCTTTCATGAGGGGCACACACTTTACTGGCTGCCTGAGACACCTTCCCCCTCACATTTTGGTGAACTGCCTGGTATTAGACCTCTGTGTGCAAATCCAAGATATAGGTGTGATCCATCATCTCTCCTGGGATGCCTTTCCTGAGGCGCCAGGTAAAGAGACACACTCATGACTGCATTTGCACAATACTCTGCACTTGCTAAATGCCTAGGAGACTTCAGGAAGAGGCTCTGCAGCTCCCTAACACCAGACCACTGCTGACTTCTGCAACCCTCACCTTTTAAACAGCACCTAGCAGTTAGTGCTATTGCTCCTCTCTAGGTCTTTGCCTTGGTTGTATTTCCTCCACCTGAAGTACTTCTCTCCACCTCCTCCACTGCCTCATGGTGGTGAGAGGCAGAAACCCATAGCCAGACCACCTTGCTGGGGAACTCTGGAAAGATCCTTAACCTTTTTGTGCCTTGTAGTTCTCATCTCTGTGTACTGACTATGGCAATAATACCTAACTCCAGGGACTTTGTGAAGACTAAATCAACTCATATATGCAAAATGCTTATTAGAACAATGGCTCTATTATAACTACTTATTAGAATGCGTGTTATTTATTCAATCTTTTCACAATTATTGGTTGGGCCAAGTATGCCCAGCACAAAGTTGGCACAAAGAACAAAAAGTAAACTGTCCGTAAACTGTCACACAGACTGCCCTGGAGGAGGTATCACTTTAAGCACCAGGGGAAGACCTGACAAGTAAACAGGAAAAGTTAAAATTCTGTGGTAAGTGCTATGGGAAGTTGGGTTCTATGGAAAGCTGGAGGTGGGACTGCGGTAAAGGGGTAAATTGCAGGGTCGTAGGGTGCTAAGGATGGCTTCCCAAAAGGAACAGTATCTAAGATCAGACCTGACTGCATAAAGAGTCACTGTGAGGAAGAACCAGGCACCCCAGGCATAGGCAGAAGCAAGTAGCAAGACCCAAGAAAAACTGTCCTCATCATAGGGACTGTAGCTTTTCACCATCTTTGGCTTATTACTGGAGGATTCTGCCCACCAGGGACTGAAGGCCTACCTGTAGTTTACCTCCGTATCCCTGACACCATCCTGGTGCTCAGGATAATGTGGGACTTTAATAAAAGATTTAAATACCAAACATGATCCCAAACTCAGTAGGTTACTATTTTCAACCACTAAACATCACTTATATTCAAGGCTTGTGATAAAGGATATCTTGTAGTACAGTAAAAAAATTCTTATCTGAAATTTTATGATCATGCATGCACAAAATTGGCTCTTAACCTTACAGTGGTTTAACAACATCCCCTGTAAATGAAGGTGAGTACAGAGGAAATACATAGAAATGTGACTATGACCAGGAATGTCAAAGGCACAGAGAAAGAGAAAATACGAAATCAAAGACCTAAGGGAATAAGTGCCCAAAGAAAAAGGAAGAAAAGACTTCTATCTCTCAATATGACTAAAGAAAACAATAGGAAAGCAGAAAAGTACAGGAACAGTTTTGAAAAGTACATTTTTCAAAGCATCTGTGCAGAGAAAACACAGGAATAATTCAGGCAGCCACTCATTTTTGACCTTGGAATACCTAACTGGGGCCATGACATGACTACAATGAACAGACCCTGCTGTCTGCACTAGTGATTTGGAATCCTACTCATAAAAGGTGAGGTTTCCAAATAGTTTGGGTGGAAACCATAAAAGCAAACACTTGTTTTTTCCAGGGATTGCTCTAAGCATTACATGCATATGCCAACTTAATCCTTCCAAAAATCTTCTGAGGTAAACCCAATTATTAGCCCCATTTACAGATGAAAGAATTGAGGAACATGGGTTAAGTAACTTGCCCAAAGTCATAGAGCTAGTCACAGCGGAGTTGGTGTACTAAGCTATGTAGTCTAAGGGATCCCTATGCGCTACAAAAAAATCCTGTTAATTTTTCAAAATTTGTTTCCTGTAAAGCCAAAGGAACAAGTGAGAAGTCAAACTTGGCATGATGTTAGGATTAGGATTTATTCAAAGTGCGTGGGGCACGGGGCAGGTGTAATAAATGCTTATTATAGTTTCTTAGTAAAGGCGAAATCAGGGCTAAAGTCTTTGAATTTCTTGGCTCGGTGTTCTAATTCACTAGACAGTCTCTCTGCGACTTTGCTTAAACTCGGATAGGTGATCACCTGGATACGCAAAAGTTAAACCGCAGCCACGGAAAATCAAATTGCCAAACCAGGTGCCCACGCCCAATTGGTGCTTGGGACTCGCAAAGAGGCCAGGAATCCGTAAAGACGCCTAAGTCTCCTCGGCCCTTCCCTTGCTCGCTCTAGAAACCGTTTTCCCAGGCCGATCTTGCAGAATTTGCCTCTCCAGTTCCCCTTCTTTCCCAAACCCCTCTCCAACTCCGCACATCCTTCCCGTAGGCAGGGAGCTGGAGGCACACTTCCGCCCGGTCTCGCGCTGGGGGGCGGAGCTCTGTGCCCGGACGAGCGGCGGCAGGCCCTCGGCCGCGGGAGGGAGTTCTAGCCCCGGGCGCCATGGAAGCTGCGCGCCTAGCGCTCTGGGCAGCCCGCGCCACTCACCGGGGCGCTCTCGGGCAGGTTGTAGCGACACAGTGTGTGGTCCAGATCGAAGCCGACCACATCGCAGGCGGCCAGGGAGAAGTGCTGAGCCATGGCTGCGCTGGAAGCAATGGCGAACGCCTCAGCTGGGGAGGGTGCGAGGAGCGCGGGGACAGACGCTTCGGGACGGGACCCAGCCGGACACGCCGGGGCGGGGCGAGGCGGGGCGGGGCGGGGCGGGGCGGGGCGGGGCTGCCCCGGGAACCGCGCCGCGCCACTCCGGCTTCCCCAGTTCTAGAGCGCCGCCCCCGGACACGCTTCTCCCCGCCCCTCGTGTGGCCAGCGTCTGGTGCCCCGCCAGGCTTGAGCTCACGCTGGTGGCTCTTCTGACACTTGCAAGCTGGCTCTGGCTGCGTGGTCCCTGGCCTGGAAGTCCTTTAGACCGGAGGACACCTGAAGCGGAGCCACTACTGCAGAAGTTGAGGAGCGCAGCCAAGAACCTGTTGGCATGTAACCTTTTAAGGGTTATGGCAGAATTAATCAAAACTCCCTTTCATCTTCAAGGTGCTGCGGAAACCAGCAGATCCTAGCTAAACCTGACCCTTTATTCTTGTGGGCAGAATAGTGTAATAAGATGGTGGAGAAAATTTTATCCACTAATAGTCCTCTGATCCAGTTAGCCTACAGTTTGGTAGGACTTTCCACCCACATGATCTCTGATGGTGGGCTGAATCAAAAGCTTTATATTCTATGGTTCCCTAAGTAATAAAACGAACACCTATTACCCCCCACCGTATGTTACAAAATGACACTGGTTAATATTAGTTGTTACTTGATGAGCCTATTTTTTATCGTAACGAATTCTATGAAAGGACATCAGAAACGTCATAAAAGTATATAGAACACACTACAATAGAGTTATTTTTAAGCAAGGTTTTAAGACTTGAGTACAAAATGATTTGAGTGACATTTTGCTTAACTTCTTCCAATATTGTATATAGTTAGTATTTTATAGGTAGAGAAGAGTTAATTCATTATGTACAATGGATGCCGTCGAACATTTGATTATCTCAGAAACCCCTTCTATGTGAAGAACTAGACATTAAGATTTGTACTATAAGTCTCTTCATTTAAAAAATAAAATACAAATCTATTGTTTTTATACTGCTTCTGTTTTAAAGGGACACTTAATCCAATGGGAAAAATCAATAGTTATGACATAATGAAAATATAAATGATTTTGAATCACATTTAACCCTCAAAATATTAACTCTTGGGAGGCTAATAGAACAGCCAAGGGATTAATTTAGTGCAATAAATAGTGCATTTGAGAAGGATGGTTATAATGCCTAGTGGACTCATTTGATTGTCTTAACCCTTAAAAGTAAAACAAAACTCTCAGGAATTAGAATTGGAATAGGAATAAGAAAAGAGTTCTCAAGAAGATTGAGCTTTTCCCTGATAAGAGCCCAACAACCACTTTACTGTCTGAACTAAAAAACTGGATAGTTTCATAGATTTAACCCATTTTCCTTTTTTTTGAGTCTCTTGGCCTTGGAGGAGTTCACATTCCTTTTTTGTCATCTGCAATGAAGTGTATACCAAAACCTGACCTCTAGATAGGCTATGCGTTGAAGGCCATGAGTCTCCTTGATGGATATCTTATTATATTATAGGAATGGGCACTTTAGAGATTGTCTTTGTAAGATAAATGCACTAGTATACTCATTTCCAGAAGGAAGAATGTAAAAGTTTTGTTTCTTGATGACATAGTAAAAACTTCTCTTTATGACACCCCCATCCCCACAATGTGCTAAACTGGGGACAGGAAATTCTTTGGAGCAGGGGAGGGAACATAGACACTCTTCAAGAAAAGACCCCACAGTCTGTAACCAGGTGGTCCTGGAACTGGAGTTAAAGCTTAGATAAGTTCATCACAGTCATATCTACTTGCTGAATAACAGTTGTTACATTTCTTATATGCCTAATGTCCACCTAAGAACCCATGTGCTAGAATCCAGGTCATTTATATTTAATGGGAGAATTTTGCAAATTATATGATCAGATGATTCTGAAGCATTGTACTCCTCTTTGAGGCCCACTCAGCTTTTCTTGATCACTATCTCATGCCTCAGTCTAAACATCTCTAAGAACATGTTTTTCTTCCCCCATTCCCTACAGAACCCTGAGCTTATATATGAACATTCACTTTGTTTCATCAGGCTTATTTTCAAATAAAGATGTTTCCTTTCCCTGAACATCAAACTTTTAGCACCCTTTTATAAAACACCACAGCATTTTTATATCAACTAGAACTTAAATCATCTACTTAGATAGATAAAATATGCCAATTAATTTGTTTCTTTGAGTGAATGTTGTATTTATCAGTGCAAAAGTGACCTGTATCCCCAACAATTCATACATTGAAGTCTTAACCCCCAATGTGACTTTATTTGGAGACAGGGTTTTTAGGGAGATAATTAGGTTAAATAAGGTCAAAAAGGTTATAGGCTTATAATCCTATAAATGCATGAAGAAACACCAGATATCACAAGTGTAGAAGAAATACACTCTTTCCTGTGAGAACGCAGTGAAAATGTAGCTGTCTGCAAGCCAAGAAGAGAGGCCTCACTAGAAACCAATCCTAGTGGTGCTTTGACCTTGAACTTCCAGTCTCACGAGAAAATTTATGTCCAAAACTACCCATCTTGCGGTAGTTCTGTTTAGGCAGACTGACTAGACTCAATCTACGATGAGATTTGACTAATTGTTGATGGTTTGTTAAAAGTAGCAAATAGTATTTGCCATTGGAAAGATCTCTAAATTAATGTTATTTGTTGATTTTTTTTCTTGAATTTAGGTACTTTCACTTATGCATAATATTTTTAAAATTTTTTTAGTTGTATATGGACACAATACCTTTATTTTATTTGTTTATTTTTATATGGTGCTGGGGATTGAACCCAGGACCTCATGCATGCTAGGTAAGTGCTTTACCACTGAACCACAACCCTGGCCCCTTGCTTATGCATCATATTAATTTTAAATTTAGGTACTTTCACTTATGAATAATGGTAATACTATCTTGTGCAGTGTTAGTATTTTTTAAGTATTCCATTTAGGGAGTTTTATAACTATAGTTATAATTTTTAAAAGCTCAGAAATAAGATATTATAATTTAATTGATTTTCTAGAGTCAAATTTCACAATTGCAGCTGATATATCTTTTAATAAAGATATTACTATAAGTTAGCAATTTTAACCTTAGGTATGACTTTTATTTATTATTCATTATTTACCTAAATCACAACTTTGTGAGGATTTGGCTTAAGTTTTAGATTCCAAAATAACACATTCAATGACCTTTAGTGTACTTATAATACTGCATTTTAACATATGCACTGAAAAAACATTACTTTACAAACTCTTATTTTGGGAGAGAGGGAAATGACCTCTTTTTCATTGGTTTAAAATACGATTTTCTAAATATTCCAAATTAAACAATAGAATGTTCGACTTTTTATATAATGTAAGCAATTCTATATATCTTCTCTGGGCCAGATAACTTGCTTAAAATATAACAATAAACATTATTTAGTAATTTTAAAACAAGACAAAATATACAAATGCCTAAAAATTAATCTCTATGGCACTTTTAAATATTAGCCTTTGAACTAAGTAGAACCAGAAACTGATTTGTAATACTGCATAAGGCCATTAGGTGGCAGTATTTCTGCACTAGGAATGTTTTCAGTTTGTTTTCTTTTGTAATGTTTAGATCTTTAAGCTTCTTAGTGAAAATATTTCATTTTCTGGTCTCTAGTTCTGCTCTTGACACAAGAAAAGAAGCCTTTTTAGGAATTTCACTGTGTTTCTTGTGGGTGTGTTTATTTTTGATGATAGAGAGGAGGATGTGATGGGATGAAATTCTTTGGTGAAAACCTCTTATATAGATTGTGTTTGGACAAAGAACCAAATGTTTAAAATATGAAAAGAGTTTCTCTTGGAGAGAAAGCTAAAACATTAAACAGAATAATTGTGATTCAAAATAATTGTGATCTCAAATGATGGAACAATGGGTTGCAATTTTATTAGGACAAAGGTTTTAGAAGTAGGTTGAGATAACTAACAGTGTATGATGGAGAATTTTGATTTACTAAGCAATTAAATTGGAAATGAAATGTGGATAGACTCAAGGTAAACTCAGCTAGTTCCATTTAAATTCTGGGTCTCTTTGACAATAACTTCACAGTTCTTCCCTTTGATTTTGACTTCTCCTTTTAAGGGTGTTAAGCTTCTAAATTGCAGAAGGGTCGGTAACATACTGTCAAAGAATCTGGAGAGAAGTTTTTGGTCCTTGGTCAGTGACATTCATATTCATGGATTTTCCTGAAACAGACCTATCTGGCTGCCTTTGGTTGCCTTTGGCCACACTGGCAACATCAGTAACTGTC
This sequence comes from Urocitellus parryii, assembly GCF_045843805.1. Lineage (NCBI taxonomy): Eukaryota > Metazoa > Chordata > Mammalia > Rodentia > Sciuridae > Urocitellus > Urocitellus parryii. The sequence goes on from NC_135538.1 coordinate 46,986,383, forward strand.
CCTTCTATATAAAATATAAAGTTTCACAGTAACCATCCCTTCTATATAAAATATAAAATTTCTCTTGTTTAAGTGTTGTCAGAAAAATGTCTAAACTTTAACCCAAAACCTGAGCCATTTAAAACTTGCCACTCCACACTCAGTGAACCCAGCAACTTCCTTGCATAGTTGCGGAAAATCTTCAATTTAAAACTACAAGGGGAAAAAGCCTATGCTATAGCGATAGGGAGGTGGATGGCTATCTCAGGCCCTCTTTGTGTCTAGATGTGGCCCACTGTTCTGATTCCAGTCACTGTCCCTATGTCACAAGACACGGTGGAAAGGTGTTTTCTCTCAAAATTCCAAATGCAAATCAAATCTAATTATCTGCTTTTGGATCCTAAGCTCACATGGAGGGTTTTCTTGTTTCCCATGCAAGGGATATGACCATTCAATGGGATAGAGTATAGGACCCAAAAAGGAGCTTATTGTCATGTTCTCTATCCTATTTTCCAATTTAATACCTAATTAAATTTGAATGTCCCAGATATTACATGGGACATACTAATACTTAAAAAATACTAATACTAATACCCATTTTGAGATAAACTTTTTTGGAATTTTTTCAAATTGATTTTTTTTCAGAAGCCCAGAATATGAAAAATCAAATATGCCTTAATGTTTGTCATAGGCTGAATTGTGTCTCTCCAAAATTCATGTCAAAACCATAACACTTCATACCTCAGATGTGGTTACACTTATAGGGCCTTTAAAGATGTGATTTAGTTAAAATGAGGATTTAAATTGTGCTGAATCCAATGTGACTAGTGTCCTTATGAGAGAAAATTCGGACCCATAAAGGATGCAAAGGAAAGACTAGGTGAGGACACACTGAGAAGGAAGGGTTACATGTGAGAAGGTACCATCTACAAGCCAAGACAGGCCTTGGAAGACACAAAACCTGCTGATACCTAGATCTCAGACATCTAATCTCCATAATTATTTAGAGGGTATCCCAGAAATCAGCAGTATAGCAGTAGTAGTACTAGTAATAGAAGAAGAAGAGGAAGAAGAGGGAGAGGAGGAGGAGGAGGAGGAGGAGGAGGAGAAAAAGCCAATAACAATTTTTCAAAAGGGCAACATCAAGATCACCTTTACAGACTACATTAGTTCATTTATGCTAGAATGTTTCATGAAACACAGAGGATGCCTCCTAGAATTGTCTTAGGGAGACTGGGTATATTTATCTACTGATTTTCCTGCTCTGTCATTGTTGAAGTTACCCACCAGCTTTCAAGCTATGCTTGAGCTCAGATTCCTATGGCCACTGATAAGGCCCTTGGGCACAAAGAAGAAAGATCTTATGGAGCTCTACTGAGGTGGGTCACTGCAAGTGTGCTGAGTGTGATCTCACTCACAAATGACCAGGAGCAAACTGCGACTGAAATCAGAATTGTGGTAAAAGGATGTGGTATGGTGCACCAGCGCCATCTACTGTGTCAGCCATTCTTGTAAAACCTGAATCACTTCAGTATCCTTTGCAAAATTTGTTCCACTCCATAAGAATTTATCTGGGAACAGTGTGTCCATCTGTAGGTCAGTTGGTCTCTGATCAATCATTCAACCTGTATAGTCTCTTTCTGTTTTTGTGGTCTACTCAGTATATTCTCTGCCTTAGTACAAAAATGATAAAATTTGATGGAAACTATCAAAAATGTCTTCTTCCAGTGCTTTCCAAATGTGTTGATATCATGGCTTACATAGAAACTGGTAATGTTTACTTATCATGCTGGGACAGTAAAAAAAACTAGCCTAGGTTGGTGGGGAAACCAGGGCTCATGAAACTCTGGGCTTATTCTAAGACTCACAGGGTTGATTAATATCTAAGCATAAATATACTGAGTATGTTCTGAGAAAATTGGTTGAAATACTCTATTGAAAAACATTCTATTTTTTAAAATAGTAGTAAATTTGTAGGTTCTGACTTCTTAGTTCAGTTGATAGCAAATGTTTATGGGGAATCTATTGTATACCAGGCACTATGATAGTTATTAGAATACAAAAATAGATGTAACGGTGGCTTCCCTAGAAGGGCCTGAAGTTTAAAGAGGGAAACAATACAAAATCTGATAACCACAGTAAAACAGTGTACATAAAACACAGAGAAGCAGCAGCTGGTATGATGCATCTTCCACACTTCATGTTTTGTAGCATTATACCCAAAGTATTCTCTGCACCCTTTATTCCCTGATTTTCATTCTCATGCAAACCTTCGACCATGCCATCCTTGGAAATAATAGCAAGTATTTTGTCTAGCTGCAGGAACCAGAAGATATCTTTACTCCCTTGCTCTTGCATTAGCCTTTTCTCTCATGTCAGCCTTTTCCACTGGCTGTAGGTTGTTTCAAGCTGGGGATTTTGTCATGTTCATCTATGTACCTCAGTTCTTAGTTTCTTAATGTCTGTGTTATCCATTGTGAAGTTTTGGATGGCTGCAAGGAAGCCTTTACTCAGAGGCAGCAGGCATTTTATTTCACTGAACCCTAAATCTCACGTTCTCAGTAATCAATTTTTAAAACAATTTTTTTTGTTGTAGATGGACACAATACTTTTATTTATTTATTTATTTGTCTGTTTATTTATTTACTTATTTATTTCTATGTTTGAGGATTGTATCCAGTGTCTCACACGTGCCAGGCAGGCACTGTACCACCGAGCTACAATCCCAGCCATCTCAGTAATCAAGTAATCAGAATTCATATGTCACAGATCTATAACGAAGATCTTAATTGCTTAGAGCCACAATAGCACTCTGTGTTCTGACAACCATTAATTTTTAGTTCTGTCAAATACTAGTGTAAGTACATCCGAAACTAACTTTTAATTTGATTTATTCTAAGAGCTTACATGCAGTGGATGTAAATAATTATGGGATAAAGATGGCCAAAGCTAACATTTTAGGAACCTAAGAATGAGCTTATCCAGTAGCTCTGGCTTTTAAAATAGTCTGTTTTAGCCAGCTTTGCATCACTGTGACCAAAGTTTCTGACAAGAACATCTTAGAGTAGGGAAAGTCTATTTGGGACTCATGGTTTCAGAGGTCTCAGTCCATAAATGCTGACTCCATTACTCTGGGCCCAATGTGAGGTAGCACATTGTGGGGTGGGCCCAGCAGAGGAGGAATGCTGCTCACCTCATGGTGGGATCTGGAAACAGAAAGAGAGAAGGGAACGGGCCTCAGGGAAAACACACCCTGGAAGGGTAAATTCCAGCGACCCACATTCTGCCATAATCTACCTACCTACTGTTACCACCTTGTCACTCCATTCAAACTAGGATGAACTGCTTAGGTCACAACTCTCTTGATCTAATCATTTTATCTACAAATATTCCTGCATTAACAGGAACTTTTGGGAGCACCTTATATACAAACCATAACAATATCATACACTTTGAAGTAATTGCTGACATCAATTGAATGAATGCCCTTACAGACTGTTACAATACACAACACACATATATACACACATATGCACACACACAGCATATATCTATATACTAACCCACACCAATCACCACCCAGTTCTTGTATTTCCCCTTTGAAGATTTTAACTCCTAGCTCATTGTAATTTTTTCTATTCTACTTCTTTTTTATTTTTAAAGATTCTACTGCCATAGCCTCTTAATTCCTGCAACTCCTCTTTGATGATGATCTTGTCATTTTCACTACCTTGACTACCCACTCCCACCTCCTCCATAACCTAAAAAGTAAACATAACTCTCTCTTCTGTTTTTCCAGCTCATGTTCTCAGGCATACAACTCCAATAATTCTTCAAGGTCAGTAGCATCTACAATCTAATAATACTCACCTTTTCACTGTCCTCCACTGCTTTTATCTTCTCATTTCTTTTTACCTAAGCTATGAATATTCATTATAATCATTTCACTAACACATCCTTAATTCCTATATTTCTTGATAATAGCTTTCTACTCAAGAAAATTACAACCCCGGTAGTCATAGATTTCAACAGTAGTCATTATTCTCCTTTTCCCTGCATCCAGGTCCCTTCGTAATATGACCATGCAAACTTTAGAGTTTATTTTCCATTCCTTTGATGTGGTTGAGACTTGTAACTTACTTTGGCCAACAGGACACAGTAAAAAATGACATTTGTCAGTTCTGAGCTTGAGTCACAAGAAGCCTTAAGATTCTACTCTTTTGGGAAAACCTGTTCCTGCCATATAAATAAGACTAATCTAGTGTACTGAGTAATGATGTATTATCCCAGTCACCCCAGCCATCATAGCTTGTAGTCATTGTACTGCCAAGACACACAAGTAGGGCCATGAAAAACCAATCATGTGTGTGCAGACCACAGACCATGAGTGAACCCAGCTTTGATTTGCTGATATTGGTCCATATCAATAAGACTTGATGGCTGACAATGCCACCTGAATAATAATAGTATTATTTAAGCTACTGAATTTGATTATTATGCAGCAATAGCTAACATATACATAAGTTACCTTTTTTGGATTAACAGGTACACAGGTTTGATTCTGTTTTTTGTATTTACACTTGAGAAATTGATCCTAACTGAAAAAAAACTACATGCAACCATTGTATGTAATTTCAGTGAGTACTTATTATAGGAATCATACTCTAATGCACTAGTGCATTCTCTGTAATATTGCCCTAGAAACTCATTTCATATTTTTCCACTCTTCAAACTGCTACTACCTCCACCCTCATCTTCACTGTCATGTATTGACCAGGTAATTTTCCTAGACAAATAGAGGCAATTAAAAAACTATCCCTTAAGTGCCTACCAACCATATTAATCCATCTAATCACATCCATTCTTAGATACTCCACTGTTATGGTTTAGAAATAAAGTATCTCCCAAAAGCTCATGTGTGAGATAATGCAAGAATTTTCATAGGTGAAATGATTAGTGTAAACTCATCAGTGGATTAATGCACTGATATGGACTAGCTGGGTAGTAACTGTATGCAGGTAAGGCAGGTGTTGCTGGAGGAGGTAAGTCACTGGGAGTGTGCCTTTAGGGTTCATATTTTATCTCTGATGAAGGTATCTCTCTCTGCTTCCTTGTTGCCATGTCCTGAGCTGCTTTCCTTCCACCATAATTTTTTGCCTAACCCCAGGCCCAGAGCTATGGAGTTGCTGACTATGACGGGGTGATCAGCTCCGCGACAGAGCAGGTTCCTGCTCAGGAGGTGTGAGCCGCCAGGGAATAAAAAGTCTGAAATAATCAGTAAGAAATAAGACAAAGCCAAAGATTAGATTTAAAAAGTGGAACACCTTATGGGTCTTCCAGTCCTGACAGGAACTGGAACTCAACAACTGAAAAAGGCCCCATTCTTTATTTAAGGGCAGTACATCAAAGGCTTCATGGGAGGAGTCTTGTTTTGGTGCTTGCTTTTCCATGTGGCAGGGGTCTTGCAGTAAAACAGGTTGATTGACATTTGTCAAGCTACACCCATCTGCGGGAGGCTGTCCAGCTCTACTTCTCTCTGGAGCTGTGTTTGAACTTGAGCACTAAGCTAGAACAGGGTACCAATGTGAATTGGGCATTCTTGAACCAGTGGATTCCGTCTGGGAATTCCCCAGACAGGGCTTCCCTAACTAATAGACCCAATGCTGCTCAGTTCACCTGAGGCTCATAGATGGCTTCCTGCAGCTGACTATGACCTCTGAAGCCATGAACCAAAATAAACTTTTTCTTCCCTACCATGTTCTTGTCAGGTCTTTTGGTCATAGTGATGAAAAAGCTGACTAAAATATCTACTTTGCCTCGTGTTATCACAATGATTCTTATATTGTGGCTCTCAGATCAGTAACTATACCTGGGTACTTGTTAGAAACAGAAATTCTTGAGTCTCACTTGAGAAATACTGAATCAGAAACTCTAGAAGTGGGATCCAGCAATCTGTATTTTAATAAAACCTTTTGGTGATTCCGATGTGTGCCAATGTTTGAAAATCACTGCCACAGATGATCTGCATTTGTATGTATAAGGCTAACCCTCTTTTTAAAATTTTTTTTATTACTCCTAGGTTATTCTCACCATAATACAAACATGCTGCTCTTTTTCTCATCTTAGAACAAAATTTTTTTCTGGCACCAAAAAAAAAATGTCTCTGTTTCTCTGCTTTCCTTTGATGAACACTGGAACAGTTGTCTGGCTCAACGTCTGCAATCCCTACTCTCCCATTCTCTTTTAAGCACATGAAGATGAACTTTTGCCTCCCACACTCCATCAGAACTCTAAGGTCATCGGTGTTATTAATTTGCTCAATTCAATAATCAATATCTACTCCACATTTTATTTTACCCATGAGTGTCATTTGATGATTGATCTCTTCTTCCTTGGGAAATACTTTTTTAACTTGGTTTGGAGGAAACACTACTCCTTCCTCATGGGCTGCTCCTTTATTCCTCTTTAGTCTCCTTTGATGGTTCATCTTGTCTTCCTGATGTCTTAACTTCTGAATTCTTTGAACCTTTTCCTGCCCTTCCCACTGAAGTAGTTTATCTTCTCTGCATCTGAATTAATGACTTAAAAATTACATTTATGCTTTGGAAACCACTAAACTTATATTTATAGACTTGGCTTCTCCCCTGAAGTTCAGGTTTATAGATCTAGTTGTCTACTTGGCACCTCCATTTGTAGACTTAATATGATACTTTAAACTCAATATGCCTAATAGTGATGTCCTGATATTTCCTCCAAAACCTATTGCATCTGCAGTTTTCCCCATGCCATTAGTGGAAGCTCTATTTTTCTGATTTCTCGGGCAAAAGTGCTTGGAGCTATTCTTGATTTCTTTCTTGCTCTTACATCTCATATATAATACATTATCAAATGCTGCACCTCCATTTAAAAAATATATCCAGAATCTAACCCATTACTAACCAACTTCATTCACTGCTAACAACTAGAGCCAGGGTACTATCATCTCCAATCTGAAATATTACAGTAGCTTCCTAATAGGTCCTCCAGCATTTATGCTTGCCTTTCCCTGTCTCCATTCTATTCCCCACCCAACAGATAGAAAGGTTCATCAGGTATAAAACAGAGTTCTCCTTTCCTCTGTTTATATCCTTCCGATGGCTTTCACCCTTATTCAGCATCAAGCCTAAGCTATGGTGGAGGGCTGCCATTCCTGCACTGACTAGACTCTGTCACCCTGTCTCTTCTGTTAGTATTCTATCCTTGCTCTCATTCTGCTATGATCAAACTTCTTTCTGTTCCTCAGATTCACTGTGCAAACTTGTAACCCTTGCAGTGGCTTGCCACTATTTTCCAGGTATCTATGTCACTTCTTCATGATTTTGCTTCAGTAACTCCTTCTTGGGTAATAAGTTAGATTTTAACCTCCCACCCTCCTTCCTCTTTTCTGTGCGCCCTCCACAGTTCTTATCACGTTTTAAGGAAAATATTAATTTTGCTCATTATGTTTATTGTTTATCAACATTTTCCTTCCTTTTACTGTAATGTAAATCTTCATGTGAACAGATTTTTTTTTTCTTTTTGTGTGTGTCTATGCTGAAGCTACAGCACCTATAGCAGTGTACGGCACAGAACAGGAATTCAATGAAAGCATTTGAATATATGTGTTTCTCTTAACATAATTTGGCTCATATCAAATACTCAATAATATAATCATTGTTACTATATATTTTTTAAGTGCTGCACAGCATTTCTGGGAAATAATTTTTACAAGTGAAACAGTGGAATGAACAGGATATATATTTAAACGTTGCTAAACTGTACTCCAAAATGACAGTACTGATTTGCACCCCTACAAAAAAAAATGTTTGAAGACAGCTATTTTCTCATATCCATACCTAAATGGATGTTGTCAATATTTGTAATTTTTTGTTAAATTGGGAAAATAATAGCTCCTCAATATTGTTTTTTATTAATTTATTATAGTCTTACATAATAGTGGAGTTCATTTAGATACTATGCAAGTACAGAATATAATTTGCCCCACTTGAGTCCCCATTACTTCCCCTTTATCTTCCCTCCTTCCTTTCCCTGTTCTCCTTATTCTACTCTACTGATATTCTTTTTATTTATTTATAGCTTTTAAAAATGAATTTTGTATATCATATATATATGTATTTTATATATATAATACAAATATATATATGAAATTCACTGTGGTATATTCATATATTTACATAACAATTTGATCAATTTCATTCTGCTGTTCCTCTTTTCCTATCCCTCTTTCCTCTCCCTGTACCCTTTTCATCTACTTCACTTATCTTCTATTTCCATGGCATCCCCTGATCTTTTTTCCCCCCCCTTATTTTGCTCTAAATTCCACATGAGAGAAAACTTTCAACCCTTGACTTTTTGAGTCTGGCTTATTTCACTTAGTATGATGTTCTTAAGTTCCATTCATTTACCAGCAAGTACCATAATTTCATTCTTTCTTATGACTGAGTAAAACTCCATTGTGTATATATACCCCATTTGCTTTATCCATTCATCTGCTGACAGGTATCTGGACTGTTTCCATGGATTTTTTTGAATTGTGCTGCTATAAACATTGATGTGGCTGTATCCCTACAGTATGCTGATTATAGTTCTGTTGGACGAATTCCAAGGACTGGGATAGCTGGTTATATGGTGGGTCTATTTCTAGTCTTCATATTGCGTTTCAGATTAGTTGTGTACTAATTTGGAGTCCCACTGAAAATGTATTCACTAGAATTTATTATCATTAGTATTCTTTATTTTTTTTAGTTATTGATGGACCTTTATTTTGTTTACTTTTTTAAAATGTATATATTTTTAAGTTATACATGGGCACAATATCTTTATTTTGTTTATTTTTATGTGGTGCTGAGGATCGAACCCAGGGTCTCACACGTGTGAGGTGAGCACTCTACGCTGAGCCACAACCCCAGCCCCAATTTTATTTACTTTTATACAGTGCTTGGAATGGAACCCAGTGCCTCACACATGCTGGGCAAGCACTCTACCACTGATCTACAATCCCAGGCCTATTTTTGTATTCCTGATAATTGCCATTCTGCTCGTATTGTTTTAATTTGCCTTTATCTCATTACTAATCACTTTGAGTATATATTCTAAATATGAAGGGCCTTATATATTTCTTTGCCTATAGAGTGCCTGTTCATGTCTCTTGCCCTAAGGCTATTATATCTGTAATATGTAGGAGGTTTTTATACAGTGAAAGTACTGATCTACTGTCTGTTTTATTCTCTATTGTCTCTTTCGTGTTATGACTTTTCTTGTGGCCTCTTTTGTGTTAAAGAAATTACAATGGGCTGGGATTGTGGCTCAGCGATAGAGCGCTTGCCTAGCACGGGTGGGACCCAGGTTCGATCCTCAGCACCACATAAAAATAAAGGCATTGTATTGTGTCCATCTACACCTAAAAAACAAATATAAAGAAAAAAAAGAAGTTACAATTTTTCATGTACATAAATCTGCCAAATGTTTGCTTTAAGGCTTTCTGTGTTTAGAAAGACTTTTTCCATACCTAGACTTAAATATTTTCTTCTAATATTTTCTGCTATTCTTGTATTACACTTTTAATCTAGCTTGAATATTTTTAATTATTATAAAAACTATACATTTACTACTATTTTAAATAGATATCCAATTGTGTCATACCTTTTATTCAATAGGCCTTCTTTTCCTCATAGAATACATTCAGTCATTAATTCTGAGTGGAGACAGTATGAAAGTAACACAGGAGAGCATCTTTATAATCTCATGATAAGATTTATTAAACAATGATAATATCCATAAAAGAAAAAAATTTAGAAATGTATCTACAATTAAATTGTTTTCTGTTTACCAAAGACACCATTAATGGTGACAAAGTAATCCTCAAAGGAGAAAATGTATTTTCAACATACATAATTAATAGAGCTTTTATCTAGAAAGAATTACTGCAAATCAAGAAACACAATACAAAAACCTAATGCAAAAATGGGCAAAGGACCTGAATAGATAATATGTAAAAGAGGGCATATAAATGGAATACTAATAAAGATGCTCAAAATCACTGGAAACCAGAAAAATGAATATTTTCTCGGTGAGAAGGCACTGCATTCCATCAGATTGGCAAACATTAAAAGTCTGATAATACAAGTCAAGTGAGGATGTAATATAACATTAATTCTAGTGGTTACTTGTTGAACTGTAATTGGTACAACCTTTTTTGTAATATCTAACAAAGGTGAAAATACCAATAACCTAAAATTCAATAATTTCACTCTAAAGAGAGAATTGTGCATACTTGGGTAACAACAGGCACTGTTCAAAATGGCTCCTTACTGGACCACAAACCCAAAGTCCAACTAGTAGAACATATGGTTGCAATAAATCCACACGAAGCTACATCACACAGGAATGGAAACAAATTGACTTTAAATTTTTTTTTTTTTTAGTTTAGATGAACACGATATCTTTATTTTTTAATTTTTATATGGTGCTGAGGATTGAACCCAGTGCCTCACACATGCAGGGCGAGCACTCTACCACTGAGCTACAACCCCAGCCCATGAATTGATTTTTAGTATATATAACAAACTGGGTGAATCTAAATAACACATAATGTTAAGCAAAAGAAACCAGGAAGAATAGAACATATACTGTATGAGCCAAAGGGGAGGGCAAAATTAATTATATCTTTAGGGATGGTTCATTATGTTGTGAAATGTGAGAAAAATGGAAGTTAATTGAATTTCATAAAAGTGAGGAAAGCGTTTGGCATTAGAGTAGTAGTGGTTAATGAGGTTATGATCCAGAAGTTCCCGCAGGGAGGGGACTATTAATGTGTTGATGATTTTTTTAAATTTTAGAGTTAATTTTGCAACAAATTATGCTGTATATTTTAGTTTTATGTACTTTTCTGTATATTGGCTTTATGTCACAATTTCCAAGTCTTTACCAAAATAAGATATTTCACATACGGTATTGTGAGGATAAAAATAACTACCATAAAGCCTGTCACCATAAAATCCCTCAATAAACATTAGTCATTAGAGTCTGTGTGACTATCCTAAATTCATATATCCAGACTGGTTAGGCTGTTTTTGTTCAGATTAATCCAGGGACATTAGAAGCAAAACAGGACACTTCTCATAATTGTTCTATTATCTTTGGCTGTGTGCACAAACAAGAATATTATCCAACAAGTTAAGTATCTCTAACAAATTTTGAGATGCCATGTTTATAACTGCTATCCAACAGATGGGACCTTTGAAGGTCAAAAGCCCATTTTGTTTGCTATTTTCACTGTGAATGTATTTTCACTTGGCTTATAAGACAAGTCAGTGTCCAGCTGTGTGTAACTGCTATATAGTATGAGTTCACCTTTTAGGGTAGGACAAATGGAAGCATCTGATCGGGGCAGTGGTTGCATTAAGATCCATGATGAAACAAAGGAGAAGCCCAGTCTTCTCTAAAAGGAAAAGGCATAGGCTTTCTTCAGTGTCTGGCAGAGCCCTGGTATCTAGGAATATTCAAAAACTTGTTTGTTCCAGGCGTAAGGGTATGTATACTTGAATATAATGATCAAGAAAGAACATAAGGGGTAATTACAGTTTAAATAAATCAAAGGACAGAGATGTCATAGTTCAGAGAATGATTAGACTGAATCAGCACTCTTGAGTTCATCTATAAGGATCAAATTACAAACAGGATTTAGACACCATATTGTCTGAGGAGCAGGCTAAAGTAAAGGGTAATTTTTGTGAAAGGAGAAGTGACTCCTTGGGTACTCCAAAGGGGTGAAGGTCTAGAGTCCAAGACAGCATTCTCATTGGCACTAGCAAGCCCTGTAGGAAAAGCTCCTCCCAATGCAGCAGAGGAAGTAACATCTTTCTGCATTAGATGCCTGCTTGGCCCTTACTGTTGTGATCTCAGGTCCATTATATAAAGCCTCAGCCTTGGTTTTCTATTTTTGTAGTGAGGGTGAGTGACAATATCTTTATAACAGGTAAAAATACATAAAATGGAATGCATGATGTGCTCTATTTCTTTATGAATTACTACATTAATCTAAATGTGATAAGTACTTAAAACTTTTTCATTTTCATTTCTTTTATATTTTAAAGAGTCAATCTGACACATGGATGATTTGGAATTATCCTTGGGTAGCTGAAAGGCCTTATTAGTTGGGGCCTTTCAGCTACCCAAGGATAATTCCAAATCATTAAATAAAATGCAAATAAAATGCAAATGAAATATAATAAGAATAATCTGTAATGTTGTCACCCTTCTTTCCTTGATCTGACCAACATATTATTTTTTCTGACAAGTTCAGATTTCACTTTGCCAGCAAAGTGAAAGACATTTAATGATGGTTGTCTGTTATTACTGTTATTAATTTAATTTAGATTATGATTATCAGTGCACAGAATACTCATAGTACAATAGACATATTAACACTGACTGTATCTGCAAGGTTATTTGAGCAGTCAGCTCACTAAACCACATTAGTCGGGAAAAACACACGAAAGAGTTGATAAGATATGTGTGATCTTTAAGCATTTAAGTTCATTTATTAGTTTTTGTCCTCAAAATAAATGCAAAAAGGTTTTAGACACATCAATGACCAGAAACAATTCAGCATGATGTTCACAGGTTACGCCACACCTTCTCTTCTTTATCAAAGCTATAGTTCTACAAAGACTGAAATGAATGAGAAAAACAACAACAAATTTTCCTTTGTTAAACAAAGATAGCAGAAATCAAACTTTGCAATTGTATTTAAAATCCAGGAAAGGACACAACAGTTGCAACTCAAGTGAAGTACAAAATGAAGTGTGGTTCAATAGAAGAGAGTGAGTTAAAATAATATAAAGATAATAAATAATTTTGATTTTTGCTCTTTGGCATGTATAAATCTGCATAAATAAATGGGATACATGTAATTTTGCATATATACATATCGATGACACCCATTGTAATACACTATCAGGAAAAAATTGATAATTTTCTTTAAATAATTTTGAAAAAATCTTGACTCATGTGGCAATAGTCTTGTTTGATGAGAGTATTCATAACAGAAACAGATATGTAAGACATTTAGGAGATGAAAACGTATGAAGAAGTGACTCAGTTTACAATACTAAAAATAGAAGAACGCTAAGAAAACCATAATGAAGATGCACAGGAGTTTGCAAGAGTGAGTCAATGTCAAGGGATGTCAAGGAACCAATGTTAGATGAAGATTATTATGTGCTAAAATCTTGTATTCATCATCTTACTATATTTTCACATTCTAGAGTCTACAGGGTCATGCAGATTTGGTCTATTATTACTTACTGTCATTCTCCTCATTATGTTCAATCCAGGCACAGTGGCCTTTTTTAGAGCACTTAAAAAGTGAGGGGCTCCTTCCCATGACATGATTTTGCACATGGGGAGTTCCCTTGTAATAAAGCACTCTACACCAGCTTGTCTTACTCTCCCTGAAAGTCTCAGCTTAATTGTTTCCTGCAAAGGAGGTCCCCAGCTATCAAGACCCGGATGAGGTCTTATTCATAGCTTTTGTCACAATTGAAATTACTTTGTTTGAAATTATTGGTTTGATTTTTATCCTTTATGCCAGGTTGTAAACAATATAAGGGCAGAAACTTTGTTTGCTTCTTATTTTTATTCCTCAAACCAGACAATGATTAGCATATAATACTCCAATATTTGCTTTCTTAGTGCTTTTTCCAAATATTTTAAATTAAATTGTCATATATTTACATATTTCTATCTGCTAAATGTCTTGCATATCATAATGTCTAGCATAGGGTACTCAATAAATATTTGTTGAATGATTTTCTCAACCTATAATAGGGATTGTTATTATCTCTAGATTATACATGAGAAGCTGGAGTCTTTACTGGAAACACTAAGTCATTCTGTTGAGACCTGTGGCTTACACCTGTAATCCCAGCTAGTTGGGAGACTGAGGCAGGAGGATTGTACCTCTGGAATCCATATCCAGTAACATCACCGAAAAAAAAAATCTATTGAAAGAAACCGATTCTAGAAAAGTTTTTAATATTTTTTTAAGCTGTAAAGCTTGCATCTAAATAATTTCACTCACACAAAAAATGTCCTTAGTATATGGGAGATCCTTAGTACCTGGTAAAAATAAAGGACTGTTGGTTACCAACATGCCACATCCAAATCACAAGCTTCCTAGCATTGAAAGCATGTAAATGAAGATGTCTGCCATTAAGAATTCACTCAGATCAGGCCCAGACAAAACTTTAGCTTTGCAGAATGCAATGGTAATACCTTCTAAGCTGTATGCAGACTTTCTCAAACCTCAGGAGCCAGATCTCTGAATTGTGAGTTTGAAATTGTGTTAAATTTCCTTAAAGTAGGTGAAATACCTAACCCCATGAAACATCAAGAGCTGGGATAGAAGCAGCATCTGCATAAGCTTTGCTGACCATGCAGGAGTAATGTCAGAGCAAACACTCTAGTCTCCTTCGTTTCAGTATGGAGGACAGAGGACAGAACAAGTAAACTCTCTGACAGCTTCCTTCACCCCAGCAGCAGCCAGGAGCCAGGATTTTGGACACTGGTGTCAGCTCTCTTATTAATTCCCTGAGCAATCCTTGGCATTGTAGCCAAACATCATTTTAAGCTCTCAGTCTGTCAACTCTGGAAAATTCTTAGCTATCTTCTAGTGTTGTTGTGGGAATTGATTAATATTTATGAACACATTTAAGTGGAAAAGTGCAGTATAAATATTACTGCATGAATTGAAAAATTGTTTCCTACATAATATTATGCACAAAGAAAATAAGCTGTGGACCATAGTGTCTTCTTGGAACAGTTCTAAAATGGTGATCAGTTATCTGTTGCTCCCCCTTTCATCTTTAATAAGTTTAGTGCCTTTGTAATTTAGTGTTTTCAATGAAGATTTCTGCTAAATTTATATTTTATTGTTGTTATGTGTTGATGCATTTTGTTTCCTGTTCAGTTCAATATATCTCTTTATTTCCAGTTAAAATTTGTAAATCATCGACTACAATGGTTCCCCCTTGAAATTTGTCCAGTGTGCTAGGCACATTTGTCATTACTTAAGAATAATTATGGAAATCCATTGCTTAAAAAAATAGATATTTCTCCAGTTCAATTTATAGTACATCAAATTTCTGTTGCATGAATTCTTGCTCCATTGTTGGATTTGTAAGCATAAAGTTAGAATTATATTTGACTGGAAGAAAATAGGATTTTAAGTATAATAAAATAATGCTTAAGTATTTGCTGAAGTTCATGAATCATATAAAATAGAGGACTAATCCTTATCTCATAAAATATATGACATGTTAGCGATAACTCAAAATATTCATAATGGAATTTTTTACATATGGAAAAAATAAATATAAAAAATGCAAAAAGATAGTGCATTTCAGAATGATTACTTTTAAAAATTCTTCCTATATATGCCCTGTTATAGCAGGGGGTAGCAGTCATCTTAACAATTTAATATTTAAGAGTTAAATTCTGTAGTGTATCTAAGTTTAACATCAAGATTATTTTTGTAAATGTTCTCCCATTTTTTTATAACTCTAACCTGCACAACTCTTTTGAGACAGCTGCTATTTTAGTTTAGCCACTGATAAGGTCTAGTACATTGTCTGCCACCATGAAATGCTGTGGTACATAAGGCTGACAGCCACTTTCGTGTCCTGGGCACAGTATCTTAGTAGAGTCACACCGATGCAGGGTCTGGTTCTCAATAATACATGTTTAGAATATTTGTAAAAAACAGATTATCCAGAAATCATCAAATTTGTTAAATATGTTCTAATTAGTCAAATTCACAGAAGAATGTTCTATTAAATGCAATGTCTTAATAACAAGGACACTTGGTAGAGCTAGTAAAATATATTCAGGAGTTCAAAAATGAGAAGTTGCTGAATGAAGACAGAACACAAAAATGGCCTTATAAATGATAATATTCCCATAAAATATCCCTGAACATGACCCTTCCTTACTCAAGTTTTTTTAACAATATCTGATAAATAATATCAGAGTATAGTAGAGACACATCAATACATTCTTTTTGTGCCAATCTTCTCTTTCAATATTTTTTATCAGCTGGCATACACACAGGAACCTTCCATAATTACATGATAAACTTCTTCATGACAAGCATTACATTTTTTAGGATCCATGTTAAAGAAGTATTTCTTTTGGGAGGAATACCCCAAACCTTTTGTTGAGAGTTAAGAAACACACTAATCTTACCAACAGCTTGTTTAATATTTTAAAGATGTTTTTGCCCTTTTTATGTTCAGATATCTAACCTTACATAGGTTATCAGTCAGTATGGATTAGGTTAAACTCCTACAAGGGACAATCCATAAATCTCTGAGACTTAGAACAACAAAGGTTATTGCACAACTAACTTATCTATCCAGTCAGTGGAGGCTCTCAGGTTTTGCTTAGCTAGGGATTCAGGCTAATAGATTACCTTTCATTTGGAACATTGTCGTCACAGTAGAGGAAGGAAACACATTCAGTTTCACATTTCTTCTTAAACACTTTTACCCAGAGATGATATACATTCATTCTAATAACATTTTATTGGTTAAAACAGATCCTATGACCACGCTTATCTTCAAAGAGATAGAAGAGTACAATTCTTCCACATACTTGAAGGAGGAAAATTGGAAATAGTTTAAACAGCAATAATAAATGGCAGATCTAATAATTTTGATTAATTTTTCATTTAAAATATTTCTTTCATTGATACACGATATTTGCAAAAATATTTATGGGGCACAATGTGACACCCAATACCCATACACAATGGGTAATGATCAAACCAGGGTGATCAGCACGTTTACCTCCTCCGTCATTTACTATCCTTGGATTCCCTTCCTCCAGTTCTCTGTAAAATGTACAACAAATTGCTATGAACCCTAATCACCATACTGTGCTGTAGGACACTAGAATTCATTCCTCTTCCATAACTGTATTTTGGTACCTGTTATCCAATCTGCTTTGATGCCTCTGTCCCCTACTCTTCCTAACATTTAGTGACCACTTTTAAACTCTCTCCTTCTATGAAACTTACTTCTCTAGCTTCCCCATATGAACAAGAGGGGCAGTCTTACTGTGCCTGGCTTATTCCACCTAGCATAATAACTTTCAGTTCTACCTATGTTGCAACAAGTGACAGAAGTTAATTCTTTTTTATATTTGAATGATTTTTTCCACTATGCATATATACCACATTTTTTTTAATTCTTTCACCCACTGATGGACACTTTGGTTGTTCCATATCTTACCCATAGTGAAGAGTGCTCATTAAACATGAAAGTGCAGGAATCTCTTTGATAAGATGATTTTATTTCCTTTAGCTATCTACCCAGTCATGGGGTAGCTAGATCATATAACAGTTCTATTTTTAGTTTTTTGAGGAATCTCTATATTGTTTTCCATAATGGCTATACCAACAGAAAACACATCTTCTACACATCCCTTTCTACACATCTTCTTCAGCATTTTGTTTTTTGTCTTTTTAAAAATAGCTACTGTAGGGCTGGGGCTGTAGCTTAGTGGTTGAGCACTTGCCTAGCATGTGTGAGGCATTGGGTTTCATCCTCAGCACCATATACAAAAAAATAAGTAAAATAAAGACATTGTGTCCCTCTACAACTAAAAACATTATATATATAATTTTTTTAAATAGTTATAGTAATTAGGGTGATATAATATCTCATTGTGGTTTTGATTTGCATTTTCCTGATGATTAAGGATGTTGAGCATTTTTTTCATATACTTATTGGTCATTTGTATATCTTTTTAAAAGAGTTGTCATTTCAGATCATTTGCTCATTTTAAAGTTGGGTCATTATTTTCTTTTGTTGTTGAGGGTTTTGTTGTTGTTGTTGCTGTTGTTGTTTTGTTTTGTTCCTTGCATATTCTGAATACTAATCCCTTGTCAGATAAATAATTTTCAATATTTTCTCCTGTTCTACAGTTTTTGCCTTTATTCTGTTAATTGTTTCCACTGTTTTACAGAAAATTCTTAGCTTAATATAATTCCATTTTCTAGTTTTACTTTAGTTGCCTGTGAATTCAGCATCTTCCAGAAAACCATTGCCTAAACTGACGTATTGAAGTGCTTCCCCTTTGTTTTCATAGTTTCAGGTCTAGTACTTTCATAGTTTTGGTTTTAAGTCTTTTTCACCACCATTTGTTGAAGAAAATGTCTTTCCAAAGCATGTTTTTAGTGCCTATATAGAGATGGGTTGGCTGTAGACACATGGGTTTCTGGGTTCTCTGTTATGTTCCATTGTATTATGTGTTGCTTTTTATGTCAATACCATGTTGTTTTGGTTACTATAACTTTGTGCTGTGCTTTGAGGTTGAGTATTATGATTCTTCCAGTTTTGTTCTTTCTGCTTAAGATTGCTTTGGCTATTCAGGGTCTTCTGTTTCTCTGTATGAGTTTTGTTGTTATTTTCTATTTCTATTTATAATTCCATTAGCATTTTGACTGAGATTGCATTGATTCTGTAAATCACTTTGGGTAGCATGGACATTTTAATAATATTAATTATTTCAACCCATGAATCTTGGATTATTTTCCAGTATTTTGTCCTCTTCAACATTTTTCAGTATTTCTAATTTCCACTGTAGAAATCACTCACTGCTTTGGTCAAATTAATTTACAGTTATTTTATTTACTTATTTATTTTCATAGCTATTGTGAATGGGATTGCTTTCTCAATCTTTCTCAGCAAGTTCATTATTGGTGTATAAAAATGATACTAATTTTATATGTTGATTTTGTATGCTGTAATTCATTTATAAGTTCTAGTAGGTTTTTGTTGGAGTCTCTAGATTTTTCAATGTATAAAAGCATGTAGTATGCCCCTTATTTCTTTCTCTTGACTTATTGACCTGGCTAAGATTTCTAATTCCATGTCAGATGAGACAGATGAAAGTGGATATCCTTATCTTGTTCCCAATCTTAGAGGAATATATTTCAGCTTTTCCTCATTCAGTGTGATATTGACTGTGGGTTTGTCATACATAACCTTTATTGTGTTGACATACATTAATTCTATACTTAACTTTTTGAAGATGAAGCTTTTTATTATGAAAGGAAATTGCTTTTTGTTCCTTTTTCTTTCCTTTTTTTTATTGCATTGGGAATTGAACCTAGGGGCACTTTACCACTGAGATACATCCCCAATCCTTTTTATGCTTTACTTTGAAACAGGGTCTTGCTAAGTTGCTGAGGCTGGCCTGGAACTTGTGATCTTCCTGCCTCAGCCTTTCAAATTGCTGGGATTACAGGCATGCATCACTATGTTCTGCTGAATACTGCATTTTACTGAATCTTTTTCTGCATCTATTGAGGTGATCACATCGATTTTTGCTCTTCATTCTGTTGATATAATTGATGCACTATGTTTATTAATTTGCATATGTGAACCATCCTTATATCCCTGGATAAATTCCACTTGATCATGATGTATAGTTCTTTTGATGTGCTGTTGGATTAGATTTTTTTGAGGATTTTTGTATCTGTGTTCATCAGGAATATTGGTCTGTAATTTCCCTTTCTAGTTCCTTGTTTAGTTTTAGTATGAGGGTAAAGCTGGACTCAGAATGAGTTTTGAAGGGTTCCCTTTCTCTCAACTTTTGGGAGTATTTTGAGAAACATTGGTGTTAGTTCTTTAAATGTTCAGTAAAATTCAGCAGTGAAACTATCTAGTCATGGGCTTTTGTTTTTTGGGAGATTTTATTACTGATTCAATTTAAATAACCATTACTGGTGTGTTCAAGTTTTCTGCATTCTAATGATTCAATTTGGGTAAATTATGTATCCAGAAAAATTTCCATTTTTTTAGATTGTAATATTTTTCTTTTTAAAGAGTGACATTCTTTGCCCCTATTTTCTTTCTTTCTCCTCTTCTTCTTCTCCTTCTCCTTCATTTTCTTTTCTTCTTTTTTGTGGTTACCAGGAATAGAAGCCAGAGGCACTTAACCACTGAGCCACATCTCCAGCCCTTTTATATATTTTATTGAGAGACAGTTCTTGCTGAGTAGCTTAAGGCCTCCTAAATTGCTGAGGTTGGCTTTGAACTCCAGATCCTCTTGCCTCAGCCTCCTGAGTCACTGGGATTACAGGCATGAGCCACTATGCTCATTTTCAAGTGTAGGGCTCAATCATTCAACAAATATCTGTCATTTTTCAGATTTTTTTCCCAAATTCTGTAGGTGATACAAAGATCAAACAAGTATAGATCTAAAGAATCTTGTTTATAATAGAGTATATATCTTATAGCCCTTTGTACTTCTGCTTCATAACTCTTAGAAAAATTATTTCTATAGCTGTATGTCTAATACTGTCTCATCCATACACTAGTCTATAAATTCTTTTTTTAAGAAATTCTTTTTTTCCAAACATACATATACATATATATATTTAGTTGTCAATGGACCTTTATTTTTATTTATTTATTTATTTATTCATTTATTTATATGTGTTTCTGAGACTTGAACCTAGTGCTCACACATGACAGGCAAATGCTCTACCAATGAGTCACAACCCCAGCTCCATAGACTATATATTCTATATAGAATATCACTATATCTTGTTTTATGTCTACTTACTCAAAAATCAGGCACTATGCCTAATACCTAGTAGGTGATGCTCAATAATTATGCAGTGACTAAATTATAGAAAAGAAAACTATTTTGGAATTTGAAGAGGGCGACATTACTTCCAAACAAATTTACACCTTATTTAGATCTGTGTCACCGTTTGCACCGATAGTGTTCATCAGTCACATTTTTTGTTTGTGATGCTGTCCTTACATAAAAGACATAATGCTTCATATTAGCCCAGTGCCTAGCACATAATAGGAGCTCATTAAATATTTCTTGTCTCAGTGAAGCAAAGGCAGTAAACCTTAAGATGAAACAAATAATTGTCAATAAACAAGTCACAGTTTATAACAGCCTCTAGAGTATGCTTCCTTCAACTGGTCCATTGTATGGTTTGATCTTCTAAGGCATGAGTGTTACAATTGCTTCTGATAGACTAGCAAATGAGTGCTTTTGTCATTGGATAAAAGTTTGATTGCATCTGACACTGACCAGGCAGTGAAGCCAGTAAATGGTCTCCACTGACTGAAGATGGACCTTCAAGTGGAGGACAAAGAAGAGAATGATGAGAGGGAGAGATTTTTCACTTTCTGTACATCGGAGCTAGGCTCATCGAATGGATTTGTAACTCAGTTCATATGTGCTTTTTAAAAACTTGACAGTGAAATTTCTAATGACCATAGAGACATACAAGTGTGTAAGGTCAACCATGTTGTAATGTGTACTGCTTTGTGGAGGTGAGAACAGCACACAGATTATAGGCTTTTTGCACTTACATTAAACTATATGCATATGTAACATTATGTACACAGGGGACAAGGTATGAATTGTGGTTTAACTTCAACTGAGGAAAAGCACCCCACCTGTCAATATACTTTGATTATATATTGAACATGTTTACTTTGATTATTATCTGAAGAAAATTAAACTCCTGAGACTTGGTTACTTTCCTAAAATGAGCAATTCCAAGTTTCAAGGCCCAGGACACCAATTACAAGTCTGTCAATTGCTGTACCACATATGATATTATACATTATGCAGTTTAACAGATTTCTCAATATAACATTACAAAACATCATTATTATGAACTTAGCTATTAAAATTCCAGCACTCAACAGATAATCTAATCATTCTAAAGAAGCTTTTATTATTTTTGAAGACCTATTAGAAGTATTTATTGAATTTAATAAAATATTTCTTTGAGTTTGACTTTAAATAACAGGAATTTATGAGAACAATAAGTTTTTTTAAATAGAGAAGCAAAGGAAAAGAAATGCTTCAAAACACAAAAACAACAGTGACCCTTAGTGTGAACAGTAGAAATCTGAACATGACTGCTTAGAGATAGTCCAGTATCAAAATAAAGATAAGTATATTACCTATTCATCACGAGACCAAGAAAAGGCCTCACTGGACAAGAAATTCTTGAAGTTCTACCCAAGTACTTGGCGTGGACATTGGAAGATTCCAAATCTCAGAAGTTTAGTACAAGAATTTCTTTTTCTTAGATTCTATATAAAGTCATGCATGTGTGGGTAAGAAGCAGTGTATTTGTTCCTGTTATTGTTGCTTATGACTAATTTTTTTAAAAAAAATTAGTAATATTTTACAAAGCTCTTTTAATTTTAAAGTACTAAATAGATATATGGCAAAATTCTGTTTCCCCTTGGGTTAGAATTTTGTTACTGCTATTGGGATTTTTGCAAACGCTACCTCAGAAATGCAGTATTGTAAGAAAGGGAAGACTGTGGCTCAGGTTATAGATTTGTGTTCATTATAATTAGAAGGAATAAAGTGAATTACTATTAGCATAATATAAACCTAGACTGGGGTTCAGGAGCTAGGGAGCCTAGCCCCGGAGAATTGAATAGTCACTTTGCACCTCGAAATGTACCTTAGCTACATTGTTTTCTTCTTCCATTCCGGAGTCAGGAGTCATCGGTGTCAGCCAAGGACAGCTCAAAATACTGTTTTTATTTTTTTAAGTGCTTTTTGGTTGTCAATGGATTTTTTATTTTTTTAATTTTTATTTATTTATATGTGGTGGTGAGGATCGAACCCAGGGTCTCACACATGCCAGCCACAACTCCAGCCCCAGAATTCTTTTTTGACTGGAATTCTTGAAGAGAAGCTGTGTGGTGGTCCGAAAGGACCCTCTTGTATTGAGCTGAGGATTCCTGACTTTATCATCAATAATACCTCAGTGTCCTGAGGCAAGTCACTTTATTTCTAGGCTGTTATTATTTTTTCCATTTTAAAATGATGTAATTGAACTAAGTGGTCTTTCAAATATTTTGCAAATATTTGCAAATTGTAGGGATTAATTGATAACAATGTTTTCAAAAGTAAGCAGTTGTCGTTGAGGAGGATGGGCTGATGTCTCACATCCTTAGAGGTGTGAGCTCTAAGTGGAGTGTCTCAATTCCTTCTCCATACACGGTGGTCCTCAGATCAGCAGCCTGGGCATCACCTGGAGTGTTGGAAATGAAGCCTCCTAGGCTTCATCCCAGACCTGCAGACTCAGAATTTATGTTTAGAAGATCACCAGGTGGTTTATATACACATTAACGTTTGAGAAGCACTGGGCTAGATGAAGCTTTCAAATGTGGATGTCTACCCAGGAGTAATTGTGGGTCAAGGGTGAGAGGGACAAGAGGAAGTCCCAGTGAATTTCCCTGGACTATCTGTGGGCCTCACCAGCTTGAGAGTGTTCTTGTTTGATCTATAAAATTAAGCAGAATTGAGCTTATTTTACACCTGGATTAGGCCTCCTAGATATACCAAATGAAGTTGTCTTTTGGTTGATAAAACACACCAGTTTTTCTATTGCCATTGGTCTTTATATTTGCTTTTCCTCTACCTGTGACCCTTTCTCTTTCAAACTGTTTTCTACTTGGATAACTTGTATTTTCTTTAAGTTTAGACATCACATTTTTTAAAAAACTGTTCCCTTCTTCATGCATGACTGTCTGGGTAAGCTTTCTTTTCCATATGTCCCAAGGTGTATCAATGAGAAAAGGACCCTCTATCTCATTAATCAACAAATTATAGCTCATGCACAGACACATGTAAAATTCATTTGCTAATGATGCTGTCAACCTGCTCTACTCATACAGATCTATTCTCAGACTTCAGAAGCCCTTCCATATTGAAAGCAAGAGCAACCAAGAGACTCTGCCATCCCTACCTACAGGGTTAGGGCACAACTATGTCCTTAAAGCCAAGAAGGTTCTGGCAAAAAGAACATAGCCCAAAATCATAAGTTCCAGAGTTTCTACCACTCTTAAAAGGCAAGTAGAAACACTTTTAACTTTGCTTCCCTGTCATTAAATTCCTTTCTCCTTGCCTTGGCATGGGGTGATCACCCACCCACTGGAAGACAATATCTGACCAACAACCACGGTGGCTAATAATGCAATTAGATTAAACTGTTTTGAGAATCTATCTACTTTGGTTTTTTAATAGAACAGAAGTAATTTAGTGTTATATAAAAGTATTTTATTCTTAAAAATGTTATAATGCACTTTGGTATTTTGGAATCATTGACAAAATTTTAATATAAAATATCATAGGACTGAAGCATACTTTATTTATTGCCAGTTGTGCAGTTGTAATTTTTACTTTAGCTCAAATGAACTAATATATTGATGTTTTGATGAGAGAAACATATGAATGAATGTCTGAGGAGAAAAGGAGAGAAGAATATAGCTGGAGAGGCTGAGAAATGGGATTAAGAAATGATGGATGGGATAATAGTCATATGAAGAAAAAATATGGGAAAAATGGAGATGTTTAAAATAGGTTTATCAAGGATGTTTTCCTATGCAGAATATACTGTGTTTCTTTCATATAGATACAGAATCATAGTTTTAGCTATATATTTATTAATGCTTTTGAAGTTGGATGTGTGATATAGATTTTGCTTTTATTTATAGGTGGGAGGGGAATGATCTGAGAATGTGATCATTTCCTAAAACTGTTCTAAGTGTCACAAGAAGAAGACAGAAGTAATCAGGCTGGCTAGTTGCATGTTCTTTATTCTTATAATAATTTCTTATACTTATTGGGTATACACTATGTCCTAGATAGGGGGGGTATATATATATACATATACATATATATATACATTTAACTTTGAAGATAAATATTTTAATGTATCTTCTCATTTAATTCTAACATCTTTCTGAGGTACAGCATTTCATAGATAAACAAACTAAGGCTAAGAACTGGATAATGTTATCTCAAAGCCAAAGAGTGACAGGGGAACAGGAATTCTTAAATAGTTTTATAGTTTTGTGTTTTGTTTTGCAGTGCTGGGGATTAAACCCTGGGCTCTGTTTATGCTAGGCAAGCACTCTATCACTGAGCTATAGCTCCCACCCTGAAATTCTTATCCACAATCCATTCTGCCTCTGCATGGCAGTGTATGAGGATACCCCTACCCAAGTCCAGAGTCACCAATACAGCTAACAACAGCTAACAACAAATGAGCGGTGTGACTTAAGTCCATTCCTTCATCCAGTTGTGATTCTATCTGACCTAGTAATGTACATTTAAAAAATCCTTTCTACAATAGTATTAGGTAAGAATTAATCTTTGACAGGAGTTAAACTATAAGAGAGGTACAGCTCTGCTAATCTCACTTTGCACACAAGGTTTGAAATTAGCCAATAAACTTGAAAGATTAACAGTAAGAAGCATACTGACATCCTACAAACATTCATGTTAAGTCTGCCCAATCACAAATTTTTTTATCTCATGCTTGTCAAAATATCAAAGAGAAGGGCTTAAAAGAAAAACAAACAAACAAACAAACAGACAAACAAAAACCTCCCAACAATCCAGAGACTTCCAGGTCCTTCGATTGTCTGTCATTTGGGAGAAAGTGTGTTATGTCTAACAGATTAGAGAGGCTCCTTAGTATTACTAAAATAGTTTTGCTTTAGATCAGAGTAAAACCCATTTTATGAAGTATATGGCCTTGGCAAAATCAATTCACCCAGTAGACCATGGTTTCCTATCCCCACTTTATTTTTAAAAATGTTATCTATTTATTTTTACAATGCCAGAATTGAACCCAGGACCTCACACATGCTAGGCAAGTGCTCTACCACCAAGCTACACTTCCATCCTGATTTCCCTTTTAGGAAAGGCTTCTCAGTTGCTTCTGGGAGATTGTAATGCTAGAATACTAATGTGGTCTTATTAGAAAACACATTTTCTACCTAAACCTCTTTGCAGATATCTTTAGATTTTTTTTTTTCCAAATCTAGATATACTATGCCTATTTCATGTCTTAGGCAATGTTAAACAAAGAAACAAAGAGTTTTAGTTTTTTTTTTTAAGCTGAATTGATTTGCTTGCAAACAAGAAAACTCATTAAATGGATCACTGTGGAGAAAATCCATGGGTTTTCAGGTGTTAAAAATGAGGATGGTAATGTTCCTTGAATATTGAAAATGCACCCTCTAGATAAGACAGAATGAGTCCCATGTTCAGTGTTGGTTGGATGTTTAATGCAGTCCATTGTTGTTGGTCAGGAATGACACTATAATTGTTAATAGTAAAGATCAAGCATGCCAAGGCTCCTAAAAAGTTCATGTCCTTCAACTGTTTCCGCTATTTAGATAGCACTAGTTGTGATAAAATTCAGCATTTGATTTTGATGTCTTCCAAGTGCTACTGTTAAGTAAAAAATAGAAATTATATATGAAAAAAGAAATTGAGTTTAACTTGGGATATATCCCCCCCCCCCCCACAATTTTGAGCCCATGTCGACCTTCTGGAAATCATTGCTTCCCTTTAAATTCTAAGTCTCAATTGAATATGTCTAATGGGTTCCTCTTTCCAGAATGAGGATTATGCTCTTTAGCTAAGTAAACTAGGATAAATTTAGAATTAAGTTGTTATCATCTCCTTCAAATACTAAGGCTATTCTTTCACCATCATCATCATTTTCCTCTGAAATTACTCAAGCTCTTCATAATGTATTTCCCATCCTTTAGCTCATTTTAACAGATGTTTGTCATTTCCCCTGGTGTCAGGCTAATGTCTAAACCCCAAAAGATGACTAAATGAGGGACTGGTGGAGGCTAAGATGAAACAGATGAAGAATCCCAAGGCATCAGCTTTTATTACAGCCAAAGGAAGTATTTGAATTTCGTCTAGAAGAGAAATTTTAAAAAAATAATTGAGCTGATGAATGATGGCAAGACTCAGGTCCAAGGGGTAAGATGAGACTTTTTGGGGTCTAATTATTTAATGGCATCAGACAAAACATCTGGAGCCTGAAAAAGTTTCCATATGAATCTTGGCATCAATCTCCACAAAAATGTACAGGCATCATTATTTGACCTTGGTTATAAGATAATATCCAAAAAAGGGATAGTCCACTTTTTCTTTCATATTAAAAAATGGTACTCTATAATTATTACAAGTGTCCTGAATTCTCTTCTAGAAATAAGAGTTTTCCACTGAACTATCAGTATCTTTTTATCTAATGCAGCTATATAAATATTATTTGATCAACAAAAATATGTTTTTGATATATCAGCTGATTATATGACAATTATTGTTTGATCATCTGTGGATAGCTAAGTTTTGGGGACATTGCAGTGAGGAGGGTAGACGAGGTCTTTATTTCACTGGAAGCAATTTCTAGTAGGGGTAATTGTATTAAACAGACAGGCAAAGAAATACACCACAAAAATACAGATTGTGATGAGTGCTGCAAAAGCACAATTGGGCTGACAAGCTGTATTAGTTCCCTTGGGCTGCTGTAACAAAATGCCTAAACTAATGGCCTAAAACAGCAAAAAAATTATTGTTTCTTGGTTCTAGAGGCTATATTTTTGAAAATCAAGGTATTAGTAGGCTCACACTCTCTAGCTAGCCTCTTCTAGCGTCTGGGGTCTGTGGTAATCCTTAGTATTCATTGGCTTATGGATGATCACTCCAATAACATGGCCATCTTCTCCCAATGTAACTTCATGTGGTGTTGTCTCTGTGCATGTGTGTGTCCAAATGTCTCCCTTTTAATCTATAAACTTGTCATATTGGATGAGTGCCAACCCGAATGACCTTATTTTAACTTTATAGCTGCACCAGGACCATATTTCTAAATAAGGTCATATTCGTAAATGCTGAGAATTAAGGCTTTGACACAAGTTTTTTTTTTTTTTTTTGGGGGGGGAAGGAGGACACAATTAAACCCATGACACATGATAAGAAAGAAGCTAGGCTGAGCAGTTTTGCAGCTTTAGACAGAGTCGTCAGGGTAATCTCTTTAATGATATATTATTTAGGCTGAGAACAGAAGAATCCATCCACATGAAGAATGTGAACAAGAATGTTGTTGACTGAGGAAACAGTGAGCAAAAATTCCTGGTCAGATAAGGGCCTTCTCTATTGCTTTGGTGAGCAGAAAAGTGGCTGCTGTGGCTGGACCATAGAGAGTCAGAAGAATGGTGCCCAATAGAGAGAAAGGGGTAAGCTGAAGATAGCCCCAAAGGGCCTTATTTCCAGAGACAGGGAATTTGGAGCTTATTTTATGTGTAATGGGAAGCTATTGAAAAACAAATCTAGTTTATATTTTACAAAGATTGTTTTTGGCTACTATTTGGAGAATAGATTTTGGTGGAACAGAATTGAAAACAGGAGACCACCTATGAATAGAACCACAGTCTAGATTCTCCTTAGGATATTAGGAAATATAAGACATAAGTTCCAAGTAGAAACATAAGAACTGGTAATCTATCCAGGAATTCCGGAACACTCTCTGCTTCATCTGAGTCTCTTTAGGGTTCTAGAAATTATAAATAAACCTAAAATAAATATTAAAAAAGGAATATAAGAAACCACCTTATGTCTCAAGTACAGAATAATATGTATGGCTGGGGAAAAAAACACATACACAGATACTAGACTTTATAGGCTCTTATTAACTATGTTCTAGATGAATGGTATTCATTAATTTTCACTCAACATAATATATTCATTGAGTGCCCATTAACTATTAGGCATTGTGCCAACACTGTAAACAAAAAAGTCTAGAGTAAAAATGATAAAGAGGTTAGCATGAGCTGAGTGAGACAGACATGAAATGGATGATAGAAATAGGTATGAGAGCTGGGCGCAGTGCTACATGATTGTAATCCCAGAAGCTTGGGAGGCTTAGGCAGGAGTTCAAAGTCAGCCTCAGCAAAAGTATGACACTAAGCAATTCAGTGAAACCCTGTCTCTGAATAAAATACAAAATAGGGCTGGGGATGTGGCTCAGGGTTCCCTGAGTTCAATCTCCAGTACCACCCCCTATACCCCAAAAAAGAAATGTGTATGAGACATGGTTAGGGGACACAAATGAGGGAGTAGTGAATTCTGTCTAATTAGTTGGTCAGGAAAGAATTGATAAAGATGGACACACTTTTTTTTTTTTTGATTCTTAAAGGTATCAAGTACCCATATTTATCTGGCAATACGTTGGATGACAGTAAGATAAAGGGATAGGGGTTGAGGTAATCATATCATGTAGAAGACAGGCTTCAGCAAAGGGCAACAGGTGCAAACAAAACAAAACAAAACAAAATGACATGTTTGGCTACATTGAGAGAATGTTATCCAGAGTATAGTTTGGAGTAAAACTAGACATAGTAGAAATTTTTCTTTTTATTTTTTGTGGTTGCTTACCATATCGAGCTCTTTTTGATGTGTGAGAAGTCTACCACTCTGTGAGCTGGGGAGGAAGAATTCAGTCTTCCTCCATGAAAGATCCGTCTGAAATCTGGTGCTGAAAGCTAGCTCAGACCTTGTGGAAAAGACAGTGTTATCTAGTATACAGTGGTGATGGAGCCAGTAGTAAAGAAGCCATCAACCTCTGATGGTGTAGTTTCTTTTAACTTGTCCTTATAGCCAGACTTTGAGGGCAGTCTGGTCACCTACCTTCCTTTTATTTTTGTTGGCTTGCACACCTTCAAAGACCACTCCCTTCAACTAGATCCTACTTCCTACAGTTTCACCACCTCCCAATAGTCCATTCAATTATGAACTCAATGGATTTATCCATTGATGAGATCAGAACCCTATAATCCAATAACTTCCCAAAAGCCCCACCACTGAACTTGGCTGCATTGCAGACAAAGGCTTCAACTTGTGTCTTTGGGAGGACATTCAAACCATAACATACAATGGAAAAGACTGAAGTTAATGAAAGATGAGATGATGGATGTGACTTTCAATGCCATCTTAAATATGGCCTTCATTCTCAAGGGGCCAGTAGCCACTGAAGTTTTGTTTCCTTCCTTTTTTATAACTTTAAAATTTTGATATAATTTTATATTTGCATGTAGTCAATACATATAATACAGAAACATTTCATGTGCACTTACCCATCTCCCTCAGTGATGACACCTTGAAAAACTACACTGCTTCATCACAACCCAGATACTGGCATAGTTACATGGAAGATACAGAATATTATCATCCATTTTAGTTTGGATTTAAAATATCCCCCAAACGAGGACTCATACATGGGTTAATCCATTCATGGGTTCACAATTGAATGGACTTTTGTTAGTTAACTTTTCTTTTTAGCTGAAAGTAACAACTAAGAGGAGAAAAAGTTTATTTTGGGATCACAGTTTCAGAGGTTCATTTCACAGACTACCTACGAGAGAGAGAGAGAGAGAGAGAGAGAGAAGAAAAGGCAGAAGGCATGCCCCTTCCCAGAGTGACCTACCTCTTTCAGCCATGTCCCACTTGTTCAGTTTCCACTCAGTCCATTCAAACTAAGATGGACTGCTTTGATCAAAGCTTTCAAAATCTAATCATTTCACATTGGAATATTCTTGCATTAAAATAGGAGCTTTTAGGGGATATCTCATATCCAAACCATAAGGGGATTATTGGAAGGTGGTAAAAACCATGGAAGGTAGGGCCTAGTTTGTCACTGGGGGCATGCCCTGGAAGTGTATATCTTGTCCCAACTCTCCTTTCTCCTGTTCCCATTTCCACGCTGCCATGAGATGAGCAGCTTTCTTTCACCACACTCTTCCACCATGATGTTTTGCCTCATCTTAGGCCTAAAGCAATGAAGCCAGCTCACCAAGAACAGAAAACTCTGAAACCTGAGCCAAGATAAATCTTTACTCTTTGTATTTTTTTTCTCAAATATTTTTGTCACAACAATAAAAATCTGACTTATACATTATCACCAAAAGAATCCCTCATGTTGTCTTTCTATAGCCACATCCGTAACCTCCAACCTTTCTGTCAACCACTAATGTATTCTTCATTTCTATAATTTTATTTCAAGATTGTTTTATAAAGTGAATCATACAATAATGTAATCTTTGGGGATCAGTGTTTTTTTTCATTCAACATAATTTTACACAGATTTACCCAGGTTTGTGTATATATACATATATCTATATCTATATCTATATCTATATATATATATATACACACACACACACATATATATAGACACAAACATATATATATATGTGTGTATGTATAAATATATATATATATATATATATATATATATATATATATATTATTGCTAAATATAAGTCCATGATATGTATCTATCACTTATTGAAGGACATCTGAGTTTTTTCCAGTTTAGACCTATGATGAGTGAAGATATCATAAACATTTGAATGTACATTTCTTTGTGACCATAAATTTTCATTTCTGAAGAATGTGCCCAATATTATAGCTGCTGGTTTGTGTAGTATTTACATGTTTAATTTTATATTTTTAAAAACCCTGCCATTTATATATATAAAAAAACCTTGAGAGGTTCTACAATTTCATATTCCTATCAGCAAGTTCTGAGTGGGAATATATAGAGAGCTCATGCTCTAGCTATGGAATGAGTGGATCGAATCTCTCCACTTCGTTACCATCCTCACTTGGTGGTGCTGTTTTATTTAAGTCATTATTATAGGTGCATAAAGTTATCTCATTATTATTTTAATTGGCCTTTCTTGATGATTAATGATGTTGAACTTTTTTTTCCATGGGCTTATTTTCCATCTATTTATTTTCTTCAGTGAAATGTTTGTTCATGTCATTGTACCTTCTCAAATTGGATGTTTTGTTCCTTACTGTTGAGTTTTGAGACTTCTTTGCACATTTCAGATATTTATTCTTTTTTTAAATTTTTTTTGTAGTTGTAGATGGACAGATTGCCTTTATTTTATTTGTTTATTTTTATGTCATGCTGAGGATCAAATTCAGTGCCTCAGGCATGCTAGGCAAGCCTCTACAACTGAGCTACAGCCCCAGCCCCAGATATATATTATTTGTGAGATATTTAGTTTAAAGTACTTTATATGTTTTCTCTCATTGTTTTCATTTCCTTAACAGTTTTTCAGGGATCAAATTTTTAATTTTGGTGAGGTTTATTAATTTGTCCTCTATGAATAGTGCTTTCTTTGTCAAGCATCTAAGATCTCTGTCTAGACTTAGATTCTGGATATTTTCTTCTTTTTCCCCCCAGAAGTTTTATAGTTGTACATTTTACATTCAAGTCCATGATCCATTTTGAGTTAAATTTGTATAATATGTGAGATTTAAATTGAGTTCTTTTTTTGTGTGTGTCTTGTGGAGGTTCTTCTTCTTCTTTTTTTTTTTTTTTTTTTTTGTCTATGGGTGTTCAACTGATCCAACATCATTTGTTGAAGGCTATATCTCTTTGACTGAATTCCCACCCCCACCTTTTTCCATTTTTAAGATCACCATAAGTGAAAAGAAAGTGTAAATATTTGTGATACATTTTTTGATTCAAGAAAAGGAATGAGTGAATTAATATCAAATAGATTTGGAATTTCAGTGAATTTATACAAAAAAAGCTATCAGGGAAAGCAGGTAGCAGCAGAATCCCGGAGAAGAACAGTGGGTGATTTAACAGAGTTATGAGAAATTGCAGAAAACAGCAGCTGACCAGATTGGCGTATAAAATAATGCTGAGCAGTGCTGAGGGCCTAGCAAGAGCTGGAGACTGACAGTTTATCCTGGGATGAAACTGAATAGCTGGGGGATTTTGCATAGCAGGGGAATGATGAAACTTATTTAATGTTGTGTGTATTGAGGTGGGTATATGGAGTCCAGTACTTTCTCTCAAGAGTGAAAGAGATTATTTGGGGCAGGAATGCATGAAGGAGGTATGGGATTTTTTTATTCGTACCTTGAAATGTAGGCTGAAATCTGCTGGGAGGAGAAGGAATATGAAGAAAAAGAATGCCAAAGGAGGCAGAATTAGATATGGGAACAGATAAGTCTTATTGGGAGACCTAGTAAACCAATTTGGCTGAGCCAAGGGTTACTGTGAGCCCCTAATGGAGGGGGATGTTGAAAGGGTGCATCTGATAAAGACCGAGTGAAGCACAAATTCTTTAGCTTTGAATTTCTTCTAGGCAATGAGCATGTGTTGAAGGTTATTGTGCAGGAGAGTGACTGAAGAAGATTAATCTGGTGGCAATTTGCTATAAGAATGGGGCTCAGAGGGAGGGATGGAGAGGGAGAGATTTAGGAGACTGGCAAAGGAACCCAAAGGTCAGTGAATCAAAAAAAGGAAAGGAAGGGGCTAAGACAAAGGACAGAAAGTCACTCCTCTGCGCCAAGGCACTTGTCACACTATAGACCTTTCACTCCTGTTGGTGAATATTGACTTAATATTATGTCATATATAATATATTATGACTTAATATTGATGTTTTCTTCCTTCTTTCTTCCCTTTTTTCCCCTTCCTTTTTCCTATTTTTCTCCTCTCCCCTTCCCCTCCTCATCTTTTTTCTTTCCTTCCTTCTCTCTCTCCTCTTTCTTCCTCCTTTCTTCCTCTCTCCCTCTGTTCTTTCTTTCATTTCTTCCCTCTCATCCTTCTCACCCTCCCTCCCTCTGTCCTTCTTTTCTTTCCTTCCTTCCTCTTTCTGTCTTTAGTAATTTATTCAGCTCATACTTATGAGTATCTGCTACTTACACACTGGACATTGAACAAGGCTTTGAGAATTCAGAGAAGGGAATCCTATTCTCCAAGGAAAAGCAGACAACTATGGGAACCCAAGAAGGACTCAGCAAGCAACTGAGTATAAGTGTATGACAGATTTCAGGGGTGCAGAGTCCTACTAATCTATTACAGCAGAGAAGGTGATGCTTTAATTCATCCTGAAAAAAATCACAAGGAAGTCATCAGCAGAGCAAGTAGAAGAGGAGGCAGGGGTGCTGTGGGAAGAGGGCCTGGAATCTCAGGAGCTGTTTATTTATTTATTTTCTTTTTGTTTGGGGAACTGTCAGAGCATGTGCTTGTGAAGGAGGGTCTGTGAGGTTGGAGGAATTTGCAGCGCTGTGTGTGAAATACTTAAAAGTTTAGGTTTTATTCCAAACATCTTAAAGGTCACTGCAGGATTTTACATAGAAGAATGATATTAGATTCTTACTGATCTACAAAACTGAGAATTTACAGTCTTAGGCTCTGGAGTCAGACTGAGTACAGGGCATGACTCATCATTCAACTATTTGATGGCTGTGTGACTTTAAGCAAGCCACCTGACCTCTTCAAGCCTTTCTTTTCTAAAATAAAATGAAAACTACTACCTTCCTCATAGTTTTCTTTTTTATTTAAAGTTTCGTGAGAATTAAATGATGTGTCAATTATCACATTCTTAGCAGAGTGCCTGGTACATAGAAAGTCCTCTGAAACTGACAGCTTCTCTTAATTAGTGCTTGCGTCACCTCGGTCACTGCTACTATCATAACCATCTCTCCATAAGCTGTTACAAACACCACTTATCTTGGTATGCAAGATGAGCCAGAGATAGGAATGAGCCGAAGGAAGGGAGACCAATTAGGAGGCCTCTGAAATAGTCTAGGGGTAAATACTCTTTTTTCTGTTTAGTGGCCAACTGTCATTCAGATGAAGTTAAAAAAAAAATCCAAAAAGTTTGTGGAGTCAATGTAAAGGAAGACTGAGCAAAATTTAGTGATTGATTAGCTGGAAGAAACCAGGGAGCCAGTAAAAGATGATGGCAAGCCTTCAAACTTGGGTGACTGGAGGATCCTGGTATTTTCCGCAAGAGGAAGTCCCTTCCCACCCTGTACTCTGCTTCTCAGGCCATCGATTGCCAGAAGCCCATCATTGGATGGTTGACTGCTTCTTCACTTTCATTCACTTGCTCTGTGACTCTGCCGTGCCAGCTGCTGCTTTGTCTTTTTACAGAATGCCTTGTCATAACTATAGTGAAGTCATATTTGAATTTGGAATCTTCAAATTTTTGAAGTCTCAAGCCCCATTTACAATTTGGGTTTGACACATCTCTCTGGATGTTTCCAAATCTGCTTTCATTTCTAGATCATGTAGACTTCAGCATCTGCAACTTTGTTTAGGGGCATTAACAGGATCTTATACTTGCAGGGTACCTATTGCTTTTGGAACAAAATAATTTTATGGTTTGTCAGTATTACATAATTTTTATTTTTCTCTTCTGTCTAAAATATGGAATTATAAATGCCTTCTATTTTAAGTCCCATGTCATAAAAAAATCAAATCCAAACAAAGCAATACAATGAAAAACCTAGCTCAGCTTTTAGCTTTTCTATTCCTGAAAATTTTTACTTCTACTCTGACAAGGGGGACAAGTGGAGAAACCTGGGAGCATGACAAGATTTTGTTCTAACCAAATGATCTGTCCCTTGTACCTAGTTTTAGAGCAACATAGCTGTGGCCATGATTCTTTGGTTTTCTTTTTTCCTTCTTTCTTTTTTAACTTTCATTATTCTAATTGCTGAAACTGCCTTGCAATTCGAGAAAGAACAGTAGTGTTGAGATTGTGTTAGGGCTAGGTTAGCCAGGTTCCAGACTCTGACAGCTCTTATCTTGTTTTTAAGAGAGAAACTTTGTTTTGCTGCTGGGATTTGAATCCAGGGCCTTGTGATTGTTAAGCACGTGCTCTACCATTGAGCAATACCTCCAGCTCCTAAGAGAGAAAATTTTAAATAAATATCTTATACAGGAACAAGTGGCATATCACGAACAATTTGTAATGCTCTCTGCTGGTTGATCTACCCAAAGTCCTTGTCCAGTTGTTCTTGAGATTCAGGAAATACATTTGTGAGAAAGCTGCCCTAAATTAGGGGAAATAGATCAATGCTCTCAGCCTCATCAGTCCCTGAACTCTGCCACCACCCCTGCCAAGTTAGAAAGAACCAGTATAGAGCTGGGGGTCAAAGTTTAACAGAAAGATTCTTCATGGTGGTTCACAAAGAGCCCTTCCACTTGTTTTTCTGTACTGGTCACCTAATGTGTGTGTGTGTGTGTGTGTGTGTGTGTGTGTTTCAGAAATAGTATGTGAAGGATGGGAAATCAAATGTCTCTGTGGGAAAAAACAGTGTTTCAGGTTCTCAGAGTTTTAGTCATCTGCTCTCTTACTTTTCCAGACTGTGAATATACTTTAAGGCCATTAAAATCTATTCCTGGTGGTTTAAAAAAAAAAAAAAAAGGGTAGGGACTCAGTGGTTCCTTCTCAATTGCCCTGTGTCTGGCAACAAATATCTGAACACTCTGATTTGCCTTTTTTATTTCCCCTAGTGGTTGCAAAACAATTCTACTCATATTTGTGGTGGAAAAAAAAATCCTCTGCCCTGATTTCTGCGCTGGGAATATAGCAAAACACAGGCTACCTGTGCTAGCCTGTTTCTCTGGGATAAAATGAAAGGAATTTGGCTCCCTGGTAAGGGGGCTGGCCTATCCTGGGTGTGTGAGAAGGGAGGGGTAACTGGGACGGGAATCCCATTTAAATCACAGAAGAAACCAGGAAGTAAGGAGAAATTATTACAGTCTGTACATAGCTCAGGATGTTAAAGGCAATAGTTTCTGTCTGTTGGTTATTCATTAGCAAAACAGAAAAGAAAAGTCAGGATCAGGACGGGTGGAACCACAGGAGCACACTTGAAGCCTGGAAAGGGCTGTGGCACAGGTGAGACATGGAGATTTTACCTGGAAATAGTATCTTTCTCTTGCTAACTTTTTTCTTTAGACAAAGGGCAAGGTGGCTCTTTCTGCTCTCAGATATTTATTCAAAGTCCTTTTAATTTACTTTTATTTTGTTGTGGGATTCCTGAGCAGACAGGAAGAAGAGGCATTTTCCCCCTGAACAACTGCCCAATTCCCACTTGATTTTGCTCTGGGGCAGCAGCTACAGCTGAAGAAAACCAGGAGGTGAATCTCCCCAGGCAGGGCTGGCTGCAACCAGATCTGTGGGGATTGCTCTGAAACAGGACTTAGCACACTCTCCAAAGTATGGTGAGTTGGAGCTGATTTCAAAGTTACCTGGAGAAGAAGAGAAGAGAAAGTGGATCTGTGGAGACGACGGGGAGAGGGAAGGCCCTCTCCCCCTCTCCTAACCAGGACACCATGGGCAATATCTGTTTGAGGCTCCGGGCACACTTGGAACCCTGTCTCCCCTGTGTGTCCCAGGAGGCAGACAAGTCGGTGGTAATTGAGAATCCAGGGGCCCACTGTCCCCCTGAAGCTCCTCAGACTGTGAAACATGAACCCAAGAGAAGCCAGAGGCACTACTTTGTGGCTCTGTTTGATTATCAAGCTCGGACAGCAGAGGACCTCAGTTTCCGTGCAGGTGACAAACTCCAAGTCCTGGACAATTCCCATGAAGGCTGGTGGCTGGCCAGACACTTGGAGAAAAGGGCAGATGGCTCCGGCCAGCAACTGCAGGG
Organism: Urocitellus parryii; assembly: GCF_045843805.1. Classification (NCBI taxonomy): domain Eukaryota; kingdom Metazoa; phylum Chordata; class Mammalia; order Rodentia; family Sciuridae; genus Urocitellus; species Urocitellus parryii. Next base: position 47,023,760 of record NC_135538.1, read on the forward strand.
CTATATTCCTTCTAACTACGTGGCCGAAGACAGGAGCCTACAAGCAGAGCCGTGAGTAGTACAGACCTACACTTTATATGTTAACTCTCTGAGGGCTGGGTACTGAGTTTTCCTTCCTACCTATCTTCAACCTCCTATTCTCCAGAGTTGCATAGAGAGGGCATGGAAGTGCTGGTAAAAACCATTAGTTGAAACATACCTTTCTTTTTGCAAAGTCAGTGTGAAACTTGCAGGTAATTGTTGCTGAAATGACTTTGATTACAGTATGCATACCCATGGGCCAGGTGCACTTCCATCAACAGAAACAGGAAATAAGCCAGCGGTCACTTTAAAAACAGAAATATATTTCATTTGCAGGTAAACCATAAGACTCTCTTAAACCATCCTTTAAAATCTAAAGTTCAGCTCTCTTTTGTTTTTGTTTTGACTTTTGAAGCATATATCAAGTCCTAACATGATTCTTTTTTTTAAAAAAAAATTATTTGTTCTTTTAAGTCATACATGACATCCTAACATGAATTCTAATCTTTTTCATTCTTAGTAGTCACACACATAGGCTAATCAACATAGAAGGTGACTTTTATATAATTCTATTTTTTTCCCACTAAAATCATGACAGAGACATTTTTTCTTTGAATTCCCAGATTCTGAAGTATGTGACTCAAATTATGATATCTTTTGGATATGATGATTAAACATTGGCGAGGTACAGAGAGTTACTAAAGTTTAACAAGAAAAATAAAGAGAACATTTCTCTGAAAGAGTAGATAAAGATTTTATCCTGGAAAAAAAAATAAAAAGACTTTATCTGGGTATTTGAATAAGTCCTATGAATTATAGTGCAACAAAGCAGCAAAATTTTATGTACTTGTTCGTTCCACGCATCCATCCATACATCCATCTATCCAACCACCAGGAGGAACGGTAGTGGATATGATGAGTGGGGAAGAGTCAGCTACTGCTGATAGTTGAATACACAACTATCAGCTGATAGTTGGATAAACTGCAGTCTTGATGATGGATATATGGGGTCTGGTGAATTGAGAGCAAGTGGAGACTGTTGTGGGCCCCAGTCTTATTGCTACCTGGTTTCAATGAAATTCAAGACTGAGAATGTCTTTCATGAAATGTACTCATTTTATAGAATGATTCTTTAATGGAAGAATCCTGGGGATTCACTCATGATCTCATATAAATATTTTTTTTATTTTTATGTGGTTTGCAACGTCTCTTACTGTCCCAGGGAATAAGATGATAGGCCAGGGAACATTATTGTTAGTTTCCAAATTCATATATCCTAATATGAAAGGTGGTTTGATGATTTTTGAGAGTCTTTTCAACATCAAGAGCTTATAAAAGGTTTTAATTTATACCTAAATAGAAATGAATTGAATTTGTACTTTTGATGAATGGAATTGATTAGTTCTTAAATGAGAAAAATCACCTGTGTGAACATTTATTTTCTATAATGATCTACAAGAAATATATTTTCTTATCCGTGAAATGTTTACTTATATGTTTTTATTGTCACATGATTTCTATGTAATAAATGGCTCTATGCATATTTTATATTCGGTGTAACATATTAGAAAAATACCATAATGTTAATATTTAGTGCCTTGAATTTATAATCTGCTAGGTTTAAATAAATTGAATATTCAGTTCATTTAACTGTGTAATGCCTCCATCTCCTCATCTGTAAAGTCTCTAGAGTTGCCTAGATTTCTGAATTTTCTGATTATTTGGGAACACAAACTCTTTTATTTTATTTTATATATATATTTTGGTACTGGGGATTGAACCCATGGGTGCTCTACCACTGTGCTACATCCCAGCCCTTTTTATTTTATCTTGAGACAAAGTCTTGCTAAATTGCTCAGGTTGGCCTTGAACTTGTGATCCTTCTACCTCACAAGTTGAAATTACAGGTGTGGGCCACCACATCTGTCTTGGAAACACAACTCTTATTCTATCAAACATTCATTCTTAATACTGAAGAAAGCAGGCTGACAGACTCAAGATAAGCAATCCAAAGGTGATCATGCACTGGGTAAAAGGCATGAGTAGTGTCCTTATTAATTTAGATGGTCTTTGCCTACAAGCACAAAATAAAGCAGCTAAAGTATTGTGGCTATTTTTTGATTCTCATGGGCCATCTGTAGCCAAGAATACTCTTTTTCCCTCTGTACATAACTCCTGACCTTTCGACTTGAAATCGGTTCTCAGCAGTGTTTCCATCTGTCATTGCCAGCTCAGATCTCTGCAGTGAGCCTCCTTGGAATCACTATACCTACTGGAATAAGATCCAGAAAATGCTACCATTCTGCTTTCAGCCCAGGACAGCCCACTTGTTTCCTTCTAAGTGCACATAGAGGCCTCACCTTTGAACCCAGATTACTTCTGGAGGTCTTTGCCACCATTTGGCTAAATTTCTTTAATACTTTTAGGGCAAGTAGCTGCAGCCTCTTGAATTCTACTCCATTTCAAATGAAATGATGTGGGATGTGTGTGTGTGTGTGTGTGTGTGTGTGTGTGTGTGTGTGTATGTGTGTGTGTGTGTGTGTGTTGGGGGAATTCTTGGGATTGAACCCAAGGCCTACGCATGCTCTCTACCACAGAGCCACAAAGAGAAGTGATTTTAACTTAGCAGTCATCAGAAGGAGTGTCTCAAGAGGCCTGCCCAGTGCTGTATTATGGAAGGAATCATACAAAAATAACTTACTTTAATATCTTTAGTGTGTTTTTTTCAAACTATAATTCATTTTTACTTATGAACACTGTGAAAGTTCATGTGGTTTACTGAGCTCAGTAAATATTACTAAGGGAAGATTATTGTTTATATTCATACATGTGAGATGGGTAGGTAATGGGAAGCCAATGAAAGTTGGATCATCTAATTTCTAATTAGAACAGTGTAATGCAGTGTATATTAGTGTTCATATGTTTATGTCTTTTTGTTCTGGTACTGGCTACTGAACCCAGGGATGCTACATTCCCAGCCTTTTTTATTTTTTATTTTGAGACAGGGTCTTGATAAGTTGCTGAGCCTGGCCTCAAACTTGTGATCTCCTGCCTGTGTTTGCCACCCTGCCCAACTGTTTATATCTTTATTCTTGACTTGCATAAGTAAGAAATTTAGTGCAAGTACTTCAGGAGTTATTAGTGCCAGGGTAAATCAGCTTGGTTTGTCAAATTCTTTTCTTTTTTAGTACTTGAAAGTAGAGATGTTGACAAAAGAGCTAGTCTATTGATAAAAGAAACCAATTTACTAATTGATGACTATTCCTCTTAGAAAGGCTGTAACTTTTCTGAGTATCTTACATTAAGTGATATAAAAGCTCAATTCTTAAATAATTTTGTCTCTGTAAAGAACCATTACTGCATTTATCTTATCTTCAATTTGAACTTATTCATACAACCTTTTATAGATTTTTTCCCCTACATCTTCAAAATGAAATCCCTCATGAACATTACTCTCGGGGCCTTTTTACTCAGAGCTTTCTCTCTTTTTAAAAATATTTATCTTTTTAGTTGTAGTTGGATACAATAACTTTATTTTATTTATTTATTTTTATGTGGTGCTGAGGCTTGAACCCAGGGCCTTGCATGTGCTAGGTGAACATTCTACCACTGAGCCACAACCCCAGCCCCACAGAGCTCTCTTTAAATATAATATTTAGTGTTTTTCAAGATATAAAGTTAACCCAGAAAATAATGAAATGGAAATTACATATGAATCTTGAAGTCAAGAAAAATGGCTTCACGTTTTTCTAGTTTTAATGTAAGAAATTCAAGCATTGCAATATATTGATGAAAAACAAAATGATCAGCAATAATGTAGCATCATTTATCCATAACTAGTTTAAAAAGTTGTTTGCCCACTTGCTTAGTGTCATGATGGGCAAAAGGTGTGACTTATGCAGTCGAGGGGGAGGAATAAAGAATGTCCACATGTTTCTGCCCTTTTCAATACTTTATTCACTCAAATCACTCAATATAATTTCACTCTATAGGTTATTAAGGTTCTTAATCAAGAAAATGACAAGCCTTAATGCTAGACACTACAATAGACACAATCAATTCACAGCAAACAATTCTAGATTAATTCTAAGCACTGTAGACACACTTAATTATGACAGGCTCATGACAGACATTCCCTCTGCATGCTAAGCTCAAGTGTCAGATCAAAAGTCTCAAGCCTTAGGATCCAAGTCCAGTAGATGCACACTCACTCAGACTGTGGTGATCAGATCAGGGACCTAGGCAGACTTCTCCTGGGGTAGAGCTGACAGCTGGCTGAGGAGGTGGGTCATAGGGAGAAGTCCTTTTCTCACCAGAGTCAAGAGGCTGCTATAGAGTTTGAGAGTGGTGAGAACAATGCAGAGGATCAGGCAGATGATACGAATTGGGATGTCAGTCTAGGTCCTCCTCAGGTGCTCAGGCTTGTGTGCATCAGTGTCGGTTGGCTGAAAGTCTGTTCATTTGTTCCATCATTTATACTAAATTTTGGGGCTTCTGACCACCCTTTCAATCCCTATCAATCCCTATCAGCTGCTGTGGGATTTCTCAGTGATGTCATTCAGCTGGTGGTCCCCACCCTGATTTTCTTGTTTCTTGCTTTTATCAGAGTTAGGACAACATACCATTGACTTCATTCTGAGTTTATCAGGGTGGGGATTAGTGACTTGTTTGTACTTGAGGGCCATACTGGAAGGCTCCTTAGGCATGCCTGGTTAGACTTCAGGTTTCACACTGGAGTTTTTAAATGAAGTTGCTTAGGCTAAGGCCATCTTTACATTTAGTTGTGCCTTAGCTGTTGTCTGTGTCTGAACTAGGGTCAGAGATGAAGTCCCTTAGTCTCCTGGAGAGAGGACTGGTGGGAGGGGAGTGTGGAGAGAAGCACAAAAAACAGCAGCTGATGGTTTTTGCTTCACCCACTTGACCACATAGGCCAAGGGGTAGCAGTTAGCATAAACAATTTGAATTTCCTTTGAGGGTGGAAGATTCTTGTTACGGTAACAACAGTGAAATACACTGCTCCAGTTCTACTCCATAAGCTTCTTAAAGGCATAAATTAGGTTTTCATAAAAAATAAAATCTGAGCTTGGAGTGTAGCTCAGTGATAGAGGACTTGTCTGTTGTGCATGAGGCCCTGGGTTTGATTCCCAGCACCATGGAGGGAGAGGGGGTGGTGGAGTGAGGGGGACAATGAATCAATAGAGTAATATCTAAATCTTGTATTTTAATTAAGCTCCATCTCTTTCTGTGTTGTATTCTTGTGTATGCTCCTGCTGGAGAGTCCACAATTGTGCTCTCTGTCCATTCCATGAGCCAGGTATGGTGCTAGGTGAATGACTCAGCAAAGTCGAGGAATCAGTCTTTGTTTTGTTACTTGCCTAATGTGGCTTTATGTTCAGAAGTGTCTCAGCACTGCATCTGAAACTGTAAAGGCTATGAAGTTCTGTCCCCCACTAACTTGAGGATGGCCTACCTTTGTGTATCCGAAGCCTGGAGGAGCCACGGATACAATGGTGTCTTTGTATGTCTTGTTAGCACTTTAGCAAAGAAAGCACTTTAGCAAAGGAAGAAACAAAGTAGAAAGTTTTTTTCTTCTCCTCAATTATTTTTGATTCTTTACCTGCTCAGGATTCTAGGGGCTGCCTTGAAAAAGAAAGCAAGAGTAAATATTTGTAACTTATAATTATGTTGGTAGTTTATGGGCTAAAAAGATTAGAATGTTAATAAGTACAAAGGTAATGAAATTTCTCTCTTCGTTTAGAGAATATTTTCCTTCTCTTTAGTGTGTTAGACAAGATTTAAGATTTTGTATCATCTAAGGTCACTGCCATTGCCTGGCTTGAAGAAAGTACATGGTGAAATGCAGTAGTCTATGCTCTGAAGATTCTTACATCTTCGTTTTAGAACCTAGTAAGGTTTTCCTGCTTGGTAATTTAAATATTGAAGAATTAATAATTATCAAATACTAATTATATACAAGGCTCCTAATCATTTTTTACCTAGATGTCAGTTTCTTTCTTAGCTGGGATGTGAATCCAGGTTTTGAATGTCAAATTAGTGAAAAAGAAATAATATGGCTTAAAAATTAAAATTACTATTATAAAACAAGAAAGAAAGAAAGAAGAGAGAGGTATCAAAATATTCCTAAGTCAATCTTACATAATGGATTTTTATCTACTTTGAGTAGTTAAGTCACTAGAAAGTGGTTCTTTATCATCCCACAGTGGTTCTTTATCCAGACTGTTTCTTTACCTTGGTGTTTTTTTTTTCAAGGAATAATAAAAGCACATGTGTTGACATGAAAATAATGCATTTTCAGTTCTTCTCTAAGATAAAATATATTTAAATCCTCATATATATATATGTAAAATATACATATTGCTTTTTATCAAATCAAATGTTTTGGATAAATCCAAGATGAGATTTTAGAATTTATAATTAAAATTTCTCAAGAGCATGTTTAGATGCCATGAGTTTAATTAAAAGCATCTATTATTAAATGACAGTATTACCTATAGGATTATGAGGTATTCTACTCTCTCCATCAAGTTGTCATTATGAACCATTTATCAAGATGTTAAATAATAATATAAAAATATGTTGCTAAAATAATTAATTTAATACAGACTTTCATCTCAGGTATAATATTGTATAATTTTTCATGTTAATATTACCATACAATGTTTATGTTAATAAAACTATTTACCTCAATTAGTTACCTAATGAAATTTTATATAAATTGTCACCACTTTGACACAAAATTATAGTTAACTACTAAATTAAAATAAACTGTATAAAAAATGACAAAGTCTCCTGAACTATGAAAAAACGTCTTTTGTTTAAGCCATTGAAAAAAAGGAAAAGTCAGAAAAAGAGGAACAAATTGAGATACGTTGATATCAAAGTTAAAGTTTAGTTAATAGCATTTAAAAGTAATGGCAATAAAACTTGATTACCTGTATTTCAAAAATACCTTTGAGAAGCAATGAAACACCATAGTATGGAATCATAAAAATGAGCTGGGAATCATCTTTTCTAGGAAATGTAATAAAGGTGATAATACTATAAAAATTTCAATTGCGATATTTCATTCAGAACCACTCTCTCTTTAGTAAAAGTATTGATTTTTTAGGTTTCAACAAACAATGGAAAAAAAATCTTGTGAAAGTAAAATAAATCATTAACTACTGAACTGTAGTCTTAAAGATTAAAACCTAAATTCCACCTTGATTGAATTTACTCTTTGAAAACACAAAAGATTCTATTGGATTTGAATGGGCTTGTTTTGATGCAAGTAAATTCAGTTAAGTACATGGAGTGTCTCTGTTCATTTATCTTGATGTTCCCTTTTGACAAATAATACTTAAGCATCTCACCAAAATAATATTGTCAAAGTAGACACAATCTTCTATACAGTGAAGCATGACTAACTTTTTTTTTTCTTTAGAACCTACTATGTACTATGCACTTTAATTTGTCTTGTGTTCCCAAGGCAGAAAAATCAACAAACAATTCTTTGCCTCAATTAACTAACTGGTTGTCAGCTCAAAAAAAAATTCCCTTTGGATTTTCCAACTATCAGTACTACACTGAGAATTTACATGGTAAATAAAAACTAGAGCTACTTTTAGGTTCTTCCAGTAGATATTTTAACAGTCCAAATGTTAGTGGTATAGAGTTTTAATAGAAATAATATGCTGGTTGTTCTTTTTGACATGTAGTGTGGTATGCTTTAAAGACACAGTATAAGGACTCAAAGATTCTGGAACTGAATTTGTCTCTGTTATCACTTAACTATCTGATCTTGAGTAGTTTCTCTTCTGGGAAATAGAAATTATTATGACATCTATCTCACCTGATCGTTGTAGGACATTAATGAGATGCTGTGCAGAAAGGGTGCAGAGCAGAGAACCCGATACATACGAAATTTGTAAATATTGTATATTATTATTTAGTCAGCAGCTTTTCCTTCACCTATATAAATGGATCATTCTTTGTACATCTCCATTCTAGTCCAAGCTCCTGATATTCTTTCCCTGGGCTGGTCTCCTGTTCTGAGCATCTTTTCTGTCTTTGAAAGTTCCATGCTGTCACCAGCAGACTTGGCCTTCCCATGGTCTATTCTGTCTGACTGCAATCCTCTCCTTCCTCTACTTTCCCTAACCAGCTCTAACTCATTATTTAGGACTCGCCTTTTTTTGTCCCTCCCATCCCAGGCCTTTCTGAGAATTCTAGTCTAGATTAGGTGTTCCTGCTTGGAGCCTTTTAGCATGCTTTGTCAATATTATTAATTTGTTTTTGGTCAGACTAGGAGCTTTGGATGTGAGTGATGGGAAGGGGAGCCATTGCCTACCCCCTGAGCTTAGAGTGATGCTAAGCATAATAAACATTGGTTGGGTAAATGGATAATTAAACGAATGATCGCTCCAAATCTCAGGTCTTTTAAAAAGCAGCTGTCAGAGTACCACCCCCCTCTTTTTTTTTTTTAACTTTTTCTCTTTCAGTTGCTTTTTAATACCAGGAAAACTACATTAAAGGCACAGACTGTTATCCATTCTTCTCTCAATGAATTGTTCATACTTTAATTTTTGTTTAGAATTGCATTAATAGTAGCATAATTCCAGGATCCCAGAAATCAGTTGCTCTAGTATACCCCTGGGATAAAAATACGAAATTCATAGACTGATTCAGATATTCGTTATAATGTAGAATGAATATCAAGCCAGCAACAGATTGTAAATCTCATGAAAATGGCATCTAAATATCACATGAACACATTTAAAACCATATAATGGTTACATTCAAAGTCGAGGAATTACTGGCCAGAGCATTTAAAATGGACAGAAAACCCAAACCCAATTTATAAAATTAACGTTTTGGGACCAGACTTATTTCAGTTTTTATGGTTGACATACATAATTTAAAATTATTATGTATATGAAATACTTTTCAGCTAATATATACTGAAAGTTTACTGAATATTAATAGATTTTTCACTGTTACATTCCTAAACCTTATCAAACAAAATAATTATATCTTCTTTTTGCTAATTTTCTTTCTAATTAGCTGCTAATTTCTCTGCAGTATTTTGTGGCTCCCATTTTTAATGGGGGTTCTTAGCACTTCTTAGCATTGAAAGCATTGGGTTGCTTTCCCTGGGGAAGGTAGTTGTGCAGATTAATAGCAGCTTTAATGATATTTCAGGGCTCCTTACAGCTATTTCCCAAAGCCTGCAACTTTAGTATTAGTTTATGTGGCTGTTTCTTTGAAGATTAATGTAATAGAAGAATTTTGCTAAAATGCATAGATGCAAATATAAATCACGTGATCCATATTGCCCACCTTATTGCTTATTTGGCTAAATTCATATGCTTAATAGACTATCCTTTGTCAGAATCTTTCTGTAGTGTCATTTTTTTTCAACAAAAGTTTTTTTTAGATGTTTTTCTATTTAAAAATTGAGTTAATTTGCATGTTAGTCTTTAATGTTTTTATGAAGGTCTTCTTTTTAAAAACTTACTTGGCATATTTTATAGTGCTTTTACATTTAGGCTACATTTCTCAGTTAGATCTTTTTTTTATGATTTCTGTGGCATTTTGAGAGTAACATGACAATGCAACTCAAGAAATGGCAATTACTATAAACTTTTGAACTTTATTTATGTAAGGTATACATAATATATTTTATGTGTATAATTTTTAAGGAATTTAGAATCTTATCACAAATATTTTCTTTAACAGAAATGTTGCATACTGCATTGGCAGCTTGATTTGGATGATTTGGAAGAATCCCATATGGTTCTTAAGGTCACTGTAATGCTATCCTAACCTCACATATGTCTTTTTTGCCATTTCTGAATATTAGCCAATTATGACAGACCAAGACACCATCCTGCAAGCCCCAGCACTGTGCTGACTGCCAAGTCATTGCCCAGGAGTCATTCCTCTAAGGAGCCTGTTATTCCTCTGAGTAACAGGACTCAGAATGATTTCCCTAAGTCTTTTTGGCACTTCTGATGATTGAAGAAAAGAAGTTCTAAGAGATTCATGTATGCATTCAACAAACTTTTTGTATCCTCTCACTTTATTAAAGGCATTGTTTTTCCATCATGGGAGTTATAAAAAATTAATAAGATGGTGTTTCCTCTGTAGAGAATTTTGCAATCCCTGGAGGTAAGACTGAAAAAAATAAGAATGTTATGTCAATGCCCTTCAACAAAAGACCACCAACACCACGTCTGTAGTGGTACATTACTTGTTGCAGAGAAGAACACACACCATGGAGAAGAGTGGATCATTTCTGTAAGAGGATGTTAGAAAGGATTTAGAAGTTTGAGGGTGTGATTTTGGGGAGAGTTGAAGCAAGCGGGGGTTTGCTCTGGATCAATGCTGTCAAGAAAGGAAGATAAATATATGATTGGGTATCAATAAATGTTTTTGAGAAGAAGGAAAGACTAGTAGTAGATTGATGCTGTAACTGGTGCTGAAATAGCAGTCATTCAGGTTTGTCAAGATAGATAGATGTTTGGTCATTTTTGTGGTTGGACAATGTTCATTTTTTGTGGATGTTCAAACATGATTCTGGAGTGATACGATCATGTTTTTGACTTGATACATCATGGTCACAGGGTGGTCTTGTCTGATGTTGATGTTCTATGAAATAGTTCATTCAACAGGGAACGCTGAGGCCTGACCATAGTACCTGGCCAGCTCCCTGATGCCAGGGGCTGCTCATCTTTCTCTCAGCATGGACAGATGCTGATCAGTGTACAAGAGTGGCACAAACTGTCATGGAGTACACACTTGAAAAAATAATTACTTAATGCTTAAATGAAGAAACAAATATGAGAATAAATGTGCAGAAGTAGGAGAGATCAGTCTTGACTTGGGGGGAAATTGTACCCTTTTTTCAGTGTTTAGCTAACATGATCCTCTTCTTAGAAGCATTTTCTAATCTTTGCAGAAGGAATGAACATGTTTTCCTATGATTTTGGTTTATTGTTAGCAGAACAACAGATTGTAATAATTAGCATTTGAAGACTTACTATTTATTGTGTTACCCACCATATAAAGAACTCCATTTGCATGTCTTGTGTATCTCACAACAACCCAATGAGATAGATAGATGTTATTATCCTCACTGGCAAATGTGGAGGCTGAAAGTAAGTAAACTCCTTGGTGGAAGGTCATTAGAGCTTAATTTTGATTTGTGTCAGTTAAAAAAATGAAGGGTATGGAGGTGAACAATCTCATGAATAAAGACAAGAAGACTTAAGAGGAAAGGAAATAACTAATATTTTTGAATATCTTCAATATGCTAAGCACACAAAACTAATTTAATCTTTATAATAGCTCTGTATGGCAAGTTTTCTTATCACTATTTTTAGGGTTGGAAAATGGAAACTAAAATTAAATAGATTCTAGAGTATTCTTATCTGGTAAATAGTAGAGGCAAAACTATAAATTAGATGAAGAAAAAGAGAAAGTGACTGGAATAGAAAAATATGTGATTTGGCACCAGGTGCAGCGTTAGCAGAAATAGTCATTTCGCACAGTAATTTTTTATGGGGATGGAAGGAACAGTTAAAGCAGAAAGGGAAAAAATGCATTCAATTTTTAGGCATGTCAAAATTTGAAGTTGTAAATAGGACATCTCAATGAAAATGTCCAGGAGAAATTTAGAAACACAAAAGTCAAGACAAAGGAACAAGTCTATTCTGTAAGGATGGATTCTGAAGTCATTCACAGAGAGGTGCTTTATAGATGTAACAGGAATATATAAACAATGGAACATTGTAGACTTCTTGAAGATTACAAGAACCATAGCAGCAGAGTCTAAAAACACAGGAGAAGGAGGCATTTCTTTAGAAATGCCCATAGTTTAGCTGAGTATAAGTGATGTGTAGGTTGTGGCATGACTCCCTTTGTTCCTGCCTCCTTGTGTCCCCACTCTTGGGTAGTCTCCTGCCATATTGACAATCAGCTTGATGAATTTACTTGTTTTGATGAAGGGCATGGTAGCAATTGTGACAAAAGCAGAGACTTCCTTGGAAAGTACTTGCATGTTGTGGTTTGCTCTCTCACTGCTCTTGGAATTCTGCAGCTACCATGAAAAAAACTCAAACTAACCTCCAGAAGGATGAGAGGCCTGATTGGTCCCAGCTGACCAAAGATTCATGATTAATCCCGCTAAGATCAGTGGAGCCTGTCTCAAAGTCCTAAGCCTTTAGATTTGTGAATTAGCTAAACAGTATGCAGCAAAACCTAATATAAGAAAGAACAGTCTGGACAGGAAACAATGAAGAATTAATAAAAGTAGAAGGAAAAAAAGCATCTTTTTAAATTAAGAAAATTGAATATAAAGGATTTGGGGATATAGCTCAGTTGGTAGAATGCCTGCCTCTCATGTACAAGGCCCTGGGTTCAATCTGCAGCACCACCACAAAAAAAAAAAAAAAAAAAAATCAAGATGGTGGTTTGGGGTCAGAAAGATCAAGGTAATGAAGAAGAGAAAGGATTGTTGGCTTTTTGGAGGATTATTGGGGAGACTGAAAAACAATTTCATAAAGTAATGGTAGGTCAAGGCATGCAATAAAGATAAAGTGCTGTAAAGAGGAACTGGCTTTTCTATCCAGGACTCTGCACTGAGAAGTTTAGACTGAGTTGGGTCCTAGATGATGTATTGTATGATAGGGGTCACACATAGAGTTAGGTTCACCCTGAGAACGAGAGCTGAGGGGAACCCAAGGCCAAAGGACAGTGGAGCCCAGCTGCCTCCACTTCTAAGCAGAGTCTGCAGGGTCTGAAAGGATTGGATCTGATTAGGATTTGAAAAAATGTTTCATCCTCTCTAGGGTGTCAAAGTAGGTAGGCATTCGTCATCACTGGATATCCAGCATTTGAAAATTGAGGTATGTTGAGAAAAGGTTTAGGGTTCATTTCTAATTTTGTGGGTCTGATCTTCCCAAAATTATTTTTTAAAATTCATCAGTTTTTCTCCTAGGTACTCAACTATTAGATTTGGGGGTCATGCTGTGGGAAAAGTGAACCCAGTCCTAAGTCTTAGAGAGGCAGTAAATATAGGTTACTTTAAAGAAATTTATCTGTGAAGGAAAGTTCACAGATCAGATATAGAACAGCAGATTAAGGAGGCATATGGATCAGAATTTGTTTGAAAATACTAAATCAGCCTAATTGTTCTTTAAAAGTACTTCAATAGTTAACTATATATTTTGCATCTATGTTTAAAAAATTTCCTTTCTATGGTATTCTAGTAACACTATTTTGTGAAACAAAAATAATGCACTCTGATCCACCTATGTGAGGAATCTTTTATATACAACATAAATACCCTGGTCTCTGCACTTTCTGGAAAACCCCTGGGGAGTGGGTTAGGAAAGCCCTAAGTTTTCTCCTCTGATATACTATAGTTACAGAATATTCCTCTGTTTAGCCTCAGGCTATTATAATACAGCAACGACAGTGATGTTTCAGATAAAAACAATACAAAACTGACTCAGTAACTTGTATTTGGGTTATGTAATAGTTGATACCAAAACAGGCAGATATTGGTTTTGATGCTGAATCACTTTGAACTCTGTGATCTCTTATCAAAAGTCTGACTCAGGGAACTAGTAGTTTAGAAAAATAAAAATTCATGTTATTGACTTAGCAGGTCCTGGTAGAATGATGGAAAGCAAAATAGTTTCATGACTGTTAGTGGAGACTAAAGAACCCCAATAGATAACTTTTCACTTTTGAAGATTTTGCTCTTTAGTAAAATTCCGACTATTTTTTGAAGACTTAATGTCCATTTCTAAAATTTTTTAGTCTTATAAAATATTCTAGTATATCAATAATTTTTAAAAAATTTATCTTTTAAAAATATATTTGGTAAATACAAAGAATCTGTATAAATTTTAGTAAATTCTGAATTATAATGGTTAATGAACATCCCTACAACTGGCTAGCCAAAGAATTAAATTATTACTAACAATGAACCTTTGAGTTCCTCCTCTAGGTCCATCCTTAGAGTAAAACCTTCTTCCCAGAAAACACTCATAGTAACTCAGTTCATAATAGAAAAAGACGGGAGTTAGTCCAAATGTCCACTAATGAAAGAGGAATAATTTGTGGTTCATGCATTTAATGGAATATTATACAAGAGTGAAAATAATGAATTGAATGACATGCAAAAGTATGGATGTACTTTGGAAGCATAATTTAGAGTGAAAAAATAGTTGTAGAGACTAAAGTCCCTCAACAGGGAAAACCAAATAATATATTGTTTTGGCATGCATGTTAGTACACTACAAAGTAAGGGAATGTAAGGTTGCTGTTTGATTTTCTCATCTGAGTATTGTAAATTCTATACTTCTGTATACCTTTTTTTTTTGTTGGTACTGGGTATTGAACCCAGAGCCTGTGCATGCTAGGCAGATACCTCACCACTGAGCTAGTCCTTATTATTTAAAGTTCTTATTATTTAGTCTTCATTATTTAAAGAAATTCTAAGAAGTCGGGACTGGGAATGTAGCTCAGGAATAGGGTGCTTGTCTAAAATATGTAAGGCCTTGGATTAAATTAGCACATCAAAACAAACAAAGAAACAAAAAGCAACAACTTTTTTTTTTTAAGAAGTCTCTTATTCCATAAAAAACAAAGGTTAGTAAGTATGTTGGTCATAAGGGGTCAGATATAAGCATATGTAGTTCATGGTTTGTTCTATCTTACAATATTCTTTTCTTTTCTTTTTGGGATTGAACCCATCCCCAGTCCTTTATATATTTTTACTTAGAGACAGGGTCTCGCTAAGTTGCTGAGGGTCTCCCTAAGTTACCAAGGCTGACCTGAAACTTTCGATCCTCCTGCCTCAGCCTCCCAAATCAGTGGAATTACTGGCATGCACCATGTGACTGGCACAAAATTGTTTTCACAGAATTATCCTTTAATATTCTGCTTCTAACCTAAATAGAGATAAAAACTGATGATGACTTTTCCAATTTCTGATGTCATTATTTACTTTTAAAACTTCTCTACCCCTTAACCTGTGGACCATGGTCTCCTATAGTTTCAAAAATATGCTTGAGATTGTCCATGAACACTCTGAAATTGCACATAAAATTTATATGACATTTTCAGACAAGGAATTATAGGTTTTATGATATTCTAAAAGAAATCATGTTTAGAACGTAGAAGAACCTGTATTTTCAAATTAGTGTCAGCAAAAGGTTAAAGTTTGTTCCTCTTGAAAAGTTGATTTGTTTCCTTATAGCAGATACTAATAATTTATCGCACACCACAGTTTTCTTCCTTCTTAGCTGCCAGGAAGCTCAGAGTCCAGTTAAAAGCTTTGTCATAATGACCGCATTTGACCTTAAGTCTGTTGTTTTCCTCTTTTCATTCTCTTCTCTTTCTAAACTCCTGTTTGTTTTTGTTTTGTTTTGTTTGTGTAGTGCTGGGAGTTGAACCCAGGAGTACTCTACTACTGAGCTCTACCTGGCTCTTTTTATTTTTCTTTTTAAAATTTCTTTTCTTAGAACATATATTGAGTTTTTCTAGGGGTCTGTATTGTAATCAACTAAACATGTAAATACTAATGATTAGTCTAGATGTATGTTACACTTTTGAAACCCTAAATTATAAAGAAAAAACAATTTTACATTTTAATCTGTACACTCACTAATCAAAAATACATTTTCAAAAATTGTCTTTCTGAGCTTGGTTGGGATACTTATATTCTGCCTCTTACCTTGTTTATTTCATTGCTTCTCAATTCCATCAGGGCACATCTTTGCCCTTTCTCCTCGTCTATGTGTGTGTACATGTGCACAGGATTCATTTTTTTGGTAACTGGAATTGAACCCAGGGGTGCTTAACCACTGAGCCACATACCCAGCCCTTTAAAAATATTTTATCTAGAGACAGGGTCTCATTGAGTTTCTCAGTACCTTGCTAAGTTACTGAGGCCAGCTTTGAACTTGCGGCCCTCCAGCCTCAGTCTCCTGAGTGAGCTGCTGGGATCATTCTAGCCCTCTCTTGATCTGTAAAGTGAGGCAGGAAAGTATTCTGAGAAGGGCTTTTAACCCTGAATGAGACCCAGGTACATTAGAAAAGACAAAAAAGTGTGAAGAAAAAATAGAGACAAAGGACAGGAGGGGACATAATGGCTTACGATGTAAATTTTTTAAAAAAGGCACTTTTTCTCAACTTTTAAAACAGACATTAGAAAAAGTGTGAGAATACACATACTTCTGTTTAACAGAAGTATAAATAAAAATAAAAGGAAATAAATTAATGTTCAAGGAAAGTAGATACGGTGAGATTACACTAGGAACTACAGAAAATGAGAAGAGGGATTGGTGAGCAGATGATAGCATGCATTGGTTTACAGTTGAGGATTAGGGTTACGGTTAGTCAGGGATAGTGTGTTAACTATGGAAGTAAGTCAGACGAATGTAGGCATTCAGGAAGTTCATGATTCTGTGCTTACATTATTTTAACTATATTTTAAAAAATATCCCTGGGGTTTTTGCATTTGTGTTCTGAAGCATTTGTATTAAGGAGACGATCACCCGATCTCAGCTTTTCAATTCATGCTTTATTGCTGGGTCCAAAGTGAAGGAGATATAATGCTAATCATTATTACTGAAAGTCAGTTAAACCCATTTCTTCCTGCATTATGTCTCCTTGATACCATCCAAGTTACCTGTGAAACTTTGTTGTAGGTTATCTTTCATAAAGAAATACAGAAACTTGTTGGATAGAGATAAAACCAAGTGATTTTAGGGACCTAAAAATGAATTGACCTGTAAATTTGGCACATAGGGTTAAACAAACTTGGGAGTGAGACAAGAAATCTTTTATGTTTGCCAATGGAAATTGGCTATATAGGCAAGTTGGTAAAACCAAAGGCTGCTGTAGGGAATTAGAATAAGTTAATAGCTTTTCTTGCTCCCAGTGATTCAGAAAGTCAAGAAGAAAGCACTGGTATGTTCAGATGGCTCTGCTACTCCTATTAGGGCAAATCTGAAATAAGTGTTATTTAGTGACTTACTAGTCAAAGAAAAACCATGTTAATCATAATAATAACAACTTTTATTCTGTTGGCGTCTTCACAAGTAGAATAGAAAATAGCTTTTTAAGGAGTTAGAAGAATAGTTAGACATGAATGACAGAAGGTTTGTATAAACTTCTGCACAGTTCTAATGTTGATTTCTAGGACAGAGCTTACTTATTTCATTCAACCTATCTATACCTTTACATTTATAGTTAAATGGACTGATATTTGTCTTGTAAATCTTTAATGGACAAAATACTATTTTTTTTCCTTTCCAAAGGAATGTTATCAGTTGATCTGAGTTTGAAAGTAACTTCACAGAACCTAATCTTTCTCAAATGTAAAGGAAGAACATCTCCCAGGAATCTTTGCTCAACAGTTCTGGGAAGATAAGATATTTTCAAAAGCATTTTGCCTTAATATTTCTATCTGCATCATTGTATACTGACAGGTGCTTGAGAGCCCTTAGTGATTTAGTTTTGTACAATGAGTATTATAAGAAAAATGATCCAAACTTATTTTTCAAATCTTTGTTTTTCATTATCCATTTGACATATTTTAGCAATTTTTGGTTATCATAATTTTGTGCCACTGGAAAGGAAGAGGAGTATAAATAATAAATGGCTTAGTTTGATCCAGCAGAAAGTCATTGTATTTGCTGAGGACAACTTAAGTAATTGGCTCACTGCATTCTAGGAGCTTACCTTATCTAATGATCTCAGCCTCTGCAGAGAGAGAAGAGCAAATTACCCCTGTTACTGGAAGATTTGTCATGGAAAGAAGCTTTTTGTCCAAGCAAAGAAGGAAACTTTGCCATTTCTTCTTAAATTGCTGGTCTATTTTCAGAAACAAAGTATTTACTCAAAGTTATTAAAGAAAAGAACAGACAGCTCTCCCACTGCCTGCTCTTTTTGTCCACTTTACCTGGAATGGAAAAATGAAATTAAATAACACTTAATGGAATTTACAGGTAATAGTGATTAAGAAAGAGAGCCAGATGAAGAGAAAGAAAATATATGAAATGAGGACAAGAAGGTGGAGAAAAAGGATAGGAAAAAGGGGGGAAAAGGCAATACTTAAAATTTTTATCACCAAGGAAAGTAGCAAGTTTCAATCTCTATGAATGTTCTCTACTGTAAATAGAAACCATAGAAACAGACATTCACCTGCTCACTGTTTATTTGTGGGTAGTTGTTGCAACACAGAAATTCAGTACCTGTTAGTACCAAAATGAAAAAAAAATCATTACATTGGAGATTAAGGAAATATTTAATAATAACTCTACCAAGGGACCAATGAGTTGAACATTTGATTTAAGGGCATAGCTCATGAATGATATTGACAATTCTCCTTGTTTTTTCCTTTTTTGATATAGGCATTCGTTACATTTAATCCAAATGTTCTAGCAATCATGCCCTGATAGTTTGCTAATCAAATATGGTAGCAGATTATAACTTTGAAGCAGAATTTTCAATCATTATTATTAGGAAGAGTGTTTCAGAGAATATGCTTTAAATGGGTGGTGGGAATGAATAACGATTGTGGTTAAATTGGGAAAAAAAAATAAGGCTGTTAGCAAGTTTAGAATGTGCATGATTTTTTTTTTCCATCTAAATGCTTTGGCCCTGTGGTGATCATCTTTCTTTTCTTTTCATTCTTTCTTTCTTTTTTAACTTTTTTTAGTTGTAGATGGACACAATACTTTGTTTTATTTATTTATTTTTATGTGGTGCTGAGGATCAAAACCGGTGCCTGAACCATGCTAGGCAAGTGCTCTGCCACTGAGCTACAACCCCAGCTCTTTTTTTAAATTAATTTTTTATTTGTTCTTTTTAGTTATACATGACAGTATTATTTTGACATATTATATATACATGGTGTATAACTTCCCATTTTGTGGTTGAACATGGTCGTATATTCATATATGAACATAGGAAAGTTATGTTCAATTCATTCTATTGTCTTTCCTATTCCCATCCCCACTTACTCCCTTCCCTTGTCCTCTTTGTTTGACCCAATGAACTTCTATTCTTCCCCCCACATCCTTATTGCATGTTAACATCCACATATCCGAGAAAACATTTGTCTTTTGGTTTTTGGGATTTGCGTATTTCACTTAGCATGATTAGCCTCCAGTTCCATCCATTTACTGGCAAATGCCATAACTTTATTCTTTATGGCTGAATAATATTCCATTGTGTATGTATACAACATTTTCTGTATCTATTCATCTGTTGAAGGGCACCGAGTTTGGTTCCATAGATTAGCTATTATGAATTAAGCTGCTATAAATATTGGTGTGGCTGCATTACTATAGAATATTCATTTTAAGTCTTTTGGGTTTATGCCAAAGAGTAGGATAATTGGGTCAAAAGGTGGTTCCATTCCAAGTTTTCTGAGGAATCTCCATACAGCTTTTCATAGAGGTTAGAATGTGCATGATTGTTAAGCATTCCATGGGACCAACTGAAATTGGAAAAATGAGTATTGATTTCTTATAAAAATTACTTGACCTCTTATAAGTTTACATTTATAATTTAAATTCTGGTTAATAAAGAGTTAAGTTATTTATTTACAACTAATTTCTTATTGGAAGGCCATGCAGCAGCAAACAAGTAAAATCAATATTCTTAACTCTTAAGAACAATTCTTGTCTCTACCTCCCCTCCAGCTATTGCACATTAAACTCCTTTCTTATACAGCAAATCTGTTTGCAAAAGTTGTCTGAACTTAGGTCCTATTCCCTTCTTTTTCCCCCTCTTTTAAAATTGTTTTATTGTGGAAAATTTCAAACATTCTAAAAGTATAGAAAATAGTTCCCCCACATACTATCAGTCAACTTCAAAAATTATCAACACATGACAATCTTGTATCTTTTTATTTCTTCTTCCCATTTCTCTACCACCTCTTCTGTATTATTTTAAGCAAATTCTAGACATATACGTGTTCAAATGCAGATATATTTCTATCTGAAAAATATTTTGTAAGTAAAAGACATGAAATGCTATTGATAAACAAATAAACATAATTTCAATAGAATAAGTAATCCTAATATTATCAAATATCCAACATGGAATTCCCCATAGTTTTGTTGTTTACTTTTTATGGTTTATTTATTTGAATCCACATTTCATGGATTTATTTTGTGGTTTGTTTGTGATCCAGACACAGTTCATTCATTGTGACTGGTTGATTTGTTTCTTTTAATCTCTTTTATTTATTTATTTGTGGTGCTGGGGATTGAGCCCATGGTTTCTCACATGCTAAGCATACATTCTAACACTGAGCTACACCCCCAGCCTCAGTCCTTTTAATATATATCACTCCTCTATGTTTACTTGGATTTTGCTACTTTATTCTCTCTTGAACTCATTGCAATTAGACTTCTCCTTTTTACCACTTCAGAAAGCCGTTCTTATCAAAGATCAATAGAGAAACTTCACATCACAAAGCTTTTTGGCCAGTTTCTAATCTTTGTTATCTTATCAACATCACTTAGTACACTTGATAACTCCCAACATCCTTAATACACTTCCTTTAACCAATCCCCAAGAAAGCCACTCCTTTGGTTTTCTGCTATACCACTGACTCAGATGTTTTTGCTGGTTCCTCCTCGTTCCCTTAAACCATTAGATATCAGAGTGCCCAGAGCTCTATACGTGGTTCTTTATTTGCCCCCACTTTCTTGTCCCTCTCAGTGACCTATTTGACATTACCATTTCCAAATGGAAATGTCTAAATTCTAAACACTTCCAATACTTCCAAAATTGAATTCCTTTATTCTTCCCATGAACCTTTCTCACAAAATCTTCCCCAGCTCTTTACATGGCAAATGTTCCTGTTTGCTCAGACTAAATATCTTACAATCATCTTGACTCCCATTTTCCTTTCACACCTCTCTTCCAGTCAGTCAGCACATCATTTTGTCTCTTCCTTCACCATATGTCCACCAATCCTCTTACCAGCTTCTGCTCTCATTGGGTCCGATCCACCTTGATCTTTGGATCTGGCTTAGTAGGGTCATAGTCTTTCCAAAACTCTTCCATTCCAAATTCTCCAGCAGTTTCAGATCTCATTCAGTTAACCCTTGAATCTCCTTGCAGTGGTTTATAAGGTCTTAATGATCTTTTTTTTTTTTTTTTTGTGGGGATTGAGGGTAGGGGTGAATTGGAGGCTTAGTTGAAAAATCATTTTATAAATTCCATTAAGAGCCTAGAATTTGAATTTTACTCTTCAATAAATTTGAATAAGGAGAAAAATAACTGGCCCAAATAGAATTTAAAAGCTGAAGAACTTTGTAAATGGTGTTATAGATAAAATACTTTGCTCTATACTGAACCCTTCATCTATAGGGGTAGGCCAAATTACCCCTAAATACTTAATTTTGATATTTATTGGGAAAAAATGTCCTTCTTTGTCCAGGTATGTATTTACAATCATCCTAAAAATACTGGTAAGCATAGCCAGCTTCAAAGTCTATTGATATTGTGGGAAAGACTTTTTTTTTTTTTTTTTTTTTTTTTTAGTTGTAGGTGGACACATATCTTTATTTTACTTTTATGTGGTACTGAGAATCGAATCCAGTGCCTCATGGGTGCGAGGTGAGCACCCTGCCTCTGAGCCACAATCCCAGCCCCTTCACTCAGACTTTTGAACTGAAACGTGGCCTTTTAATTAGCTTATGCTTATGTTTCCTCTGTGTCTGGCATTTCCAGCTGACTGTGATTAATAAGTGGCTGTCTATGTTTCAGTGCATAGTCTTGAGAACACAGTCTTTCTTACTTCAGAATCTGAGCACAAGAAGGGAACATCTGAGAACTGAAGAAAATTATCTCTATTATTTCTAACAATGACAACAAAAGGCTGTATTGTTAATAAACAGGTATCTGGATTTTAATCAGAGGCATTTCAAAATTTTGATTACATTTTTATTTGTATCTTTAAAGAAGGATTTTGATTTTCAGTGAATTCAAAACAATATGTACATGCCTAAAATAGTTTTTTTTAAAGCTCTCTTTAAAAATATTTTTTTAGCTGTGATGGACCTTTATTTTATTTATTTATTTTTTATGTGGTGCTGAGAATTGAACCCAGAGCCTCACACATGCCAGGCAAATGATCTACCTTTGAGCCACATCTCTAGTCCTCTAAAATAGTTTTAACATAAAAAAATACTGAGTCAATTGTGCAGCACCACCACATAGAATTACTCTCTGAGAGATGTTTTTCCCTCCCCTAGGAAATTAAATACAGCTATGAAATATAAATGAATATGTGTTTGCTAAAATGCTACTTGACATTTTAGTTGTAATTAACAGGACTTCTAATATTAACTAACATTAATTAACAATGCAAAGTGTTTAAACATGGAGTGTAATAACAATGCCAAGTAGATTATGCACACTCATCAGTACACCTCATGTTTCTTGAAGATTTATCTTAGAATTCTGTATTATTAAATAAGTTTATTAAGCTTACTGCACAGATGGTGATTCTTCTGCTGTGTTCGTTCTGCAATTATTTCACCCTCCTTAGCATGCTGTGGTGCTGGAGGAGACTCCATGGTCTATGCTAAGGTTTAGAAAGGGACCACCTTGGGTGAAGGGTTAACTGGAGGTATGATTCAAAGCTGACTTCGTGATTTGATTTTGGTTATGTCAGCATTGTATTTTTTTAAAAAGGACCAAATGTTTACTACTTTCTGCTTATGAAAACTAATAGAACCTCATTATAATTATAAAAAGTATCTGGCAACAATGAAAAATGTGAGGAAAAATTCCGTCTCATCTGAACATTGGACATAGTTATGGTCGGTATTTTTCATGTATGTCTTATTAGGAATTTTTCTGTTGTTGCATGTTGGTCTTTTAGGAATTGTGCGTTATACATATACATATATACGATGCCAGATTTACGTACAAGACTTGTATGCATGTGTGTATGTATGTGTTTGTATAGTTTTTTTAAAAGAAAAATGAGATCTAAATATATATATATATATTATATATATATATATATAATGTGAAGCTTCACCACATACATACACCATAGCTTGGTGTTATTTTTTTCCTCTTTACCTTGACATTTCTATTAGGTGAAAACTAGTACATTAGTGGGCATTTTTCCCCCCAGTGCTGGGGATTGAATCCAGGGTTGCTGTTTCACCACTGAGCTATATCCCCAGCTCTTTTTAGTTTTTTTTTTGGGGGGGGCAGGGTCTTATTGAGGGTCTCATTAAATTGTTGATGGTCTCACTAAATTACCCAGGCTGGCTTCAAACTTTTATCCTCCTGCCTCAGCCTGTAAGTAGCTTGGCTTACAGGTATATGCCATCAGAGTAATATACATTTTTAAAAAATGAACAGAATTTGAAGTATTCAGTATATGAATTGATCATTATGAGCATTATGGGGAGAGCAACCCTTTTCCTTTTATATGTGTTGTAATGTTTACCTGTTTTATTTTGTTTGTTTGTTTTCTCTGGAGATCAAACCCAGGGTCTAATGTATGCAAGGCATGGGCTTTACCAGTGAGCTCCATTTCAGCCCTTTGTTTGCCTTTTGATTTTGATTATGGTGTCTTTGTGTACAAAACACCATATTTTAAAAATTTCATATAAATCTACTTGTCAATTTTTTCTTTTATGATTTTTACTTGTCTTGCTTTTCTCAGAAGGTACAATATTAATGTCTGCTGTGTGCTCAATATTGTAGGTGAGTCTGGGAGGTGTTACAGGGTCCCTGATTCCATAGACCCTGGAATTCCATGAGGGATTCTTTTTATCAGGAAATAATCTTACTTTGGGTATTTCTCTGTTACCTTCTCTTGTGTGTATTTTGAATCTCAATTTAGTTGTAGTTCAGAATAATGACAAAGTTTTATTAGAATGGAATGATGATAAATCATTGTGTATGAATCTAGAAAGAATCGTAATATTGGTAAATTTGGGAGAGTTCAGTTTGCTACTTAGTTAGATTGACATCTTTAAGTAGTTTATCAGAAACTGTTGTGATCATCTTTCAGGAATTGAGAATATCTGAGAGTATGGTACATTTTTCATGTGAATCGTTGTGTCATTTCTTAAAATGAATTTTATTCCCAATCCATTGTCTCATATTTTGAACATAAATAGGTCAAATATGATTTATTTTTATGACAGTCCTACCCTTCAAAGAATAAATTGAAAGAAACTCAAACTGCATCTATTTTTAGAAGATCTTAGGTATTTTGATGGTGAAGATGGAGGTCACATGATTTTGAAGTGGTCCCTGGACCCTAATTCTAATTGGCTTAGATGAACACAGATTCGTTGGATTGATTACTTATTTCTTTAAATTGGATGATGTGGAGACCAGAAATTTAGAGTGTTGTTCTGAATGTGCTTTTTGAGAAGTTTTTTATTTTCTATTTTTGTTTGTTTCTCAGTCATCCAAATTGTTACAGGTCTAGGGTTTTTTGTTTTTTGGTATAGGACCTTGAAGGTGCTCTACCTCTGAGCTACATTCCCAGCAATTTTTATTTTTTATTTTGAGAGAAAGGTCTCACTAAGTTGCCCAGACTGGCCTTGAACTTGCTGTCATCCTGTCTTAGCCTTCTGAGTTGAGCTGGGATTACAGGTGTGTGTTACCACGTCTTACTGAAGGTCCAGTTTAAATCCAGCTGCATTATGTCTCCTTCTAATCACTACAGCTAGATGTGATTTTCCTCTTCCCTGAAATTCCCTTAAATATTGTCACTCAATCAAATATGATCCTGTGATGACATTTTTGAATATTACTAAAGACCTTTTCCAAATAAAATATGTATTATCAAATAAGATACGTATTTTTCAAATACGCAAATATTAAAAATATCTTCTTAGTTTTTTTACATGAAAGTATCAAGTATACACATTCTATTTATTCCTATGCATTTTAAGGTACTCTTCAGACTTCATATTAATTTTTCCAATTTCCATAAAAATCTGACAGTAAATGGACTAGAATTTATTTAGCAGTTCTTTTTATAGTAAGCATTTATGTTTTCTGGCACTTTTTATTTTTCCAGTGTTTAGAATAATATAGCAACAACGATCTTCCTACACAGAAATTATTTTCCAAGTTTCGTATGATTTCTTTAGGATTGATTCCCAGAATCTGAATTATTGAGCCAAAGGGATAAACTATTTTAAGTCTCTTAATATGTATTGCCAAATTTCTTTCAAAAGGATTCCACTGACATAGTACAGAGTGGTTACATGTTCACAAAGTCCTCATCACTACTTGATATCATGATCATTTTTTCTAACACCTGGAAATCACAATTGCTTCAACAAATATTTTTCTATACTAACAAATTTGAACTTTCTTCCATGTGTTCCTTTTCCAATTAGGCTAATAAATTTTCAGACTTTTGACCATGTAAAAAATAAATATACTTCCCTCTTTTTACATTGTGCATAGACTTTGTCAAAAGAAAATCATCCACCCAGTGTATTAGTTTGTTAAGACTGCTATAACAAAGTACCACAAATGGGGCAGCTTAACAGAAATTTATCGTCTTACAGTTCTCAAGGCTAGAAGACTGAGGTCATTGTTTGGTGGGCTGTTTCCTTCTGAAGCCTGTGAGGGAGGTTTGTCGCATGCCTGTCTTGTGGCTTCTGGTTGCACTCGGTAGTCTTTGGAGTCCCATATTGTAGGTATGTCTCCCCAATCTTTGCCTTCGTGTTTACACATGTTCTCTCTGTGTGCTTGTCTGAATGTTCTATTCCTCCTCTCCCCAACTCTTCTAAGCACACCTGTCATATTGGATTAGGGACCTGTTCTACTTCAGGACAGCATCATCTTAACTCATTATATCCACAATGACCCTATTTCCAAACTGGATCACATTCTGAGGTACAGGTGGTTAGGACTTCAACATATGGATTTGGAGGACATACTTCAACACGTGCCAATCAGTAATTCTCTTACACTGTATTTAGGCAGAGAGCATTTATGTGGTGATTTCTACTACGCTACATCTCATACTAATCATTGGGAGAAGAGATGAAAGGTACAGCTTTGGTCTTTATGGAGCAGAAAATTGAGATGTGGAGCCTACTGCTCTCTGTTTCCCTCAATTTGCCACATTTACATAGGTATCCTGCATGTTCCTGGGTGCAATAGTCATACCCCTTCCTCAGACACTTTGCAATTTCTCTTCCCTCTGCCTGGCATGCTCTTCCACCACAAGTCTGTGGTGTGTGCTCCCCCTCTGCTCAGGTGTCACCATCTCTGGACACCTCCCCAGACTATTCTGTTTAAAATTCCCCCATGACCCACCTTATCATGCCTATTTCTTTTTCAGGCTTTAATTTTCTTAAAATTTCTTCTCACCTTCTCACATAATGTATAATTCAATTCTTTGTTTTGGTTATTGGCTTTCTGACCATTTTGTATGGAATAGTAGAATACCAACTGCTTGAAGATAGAGATTTTTGTCTGTTTTGTTCATTGCTGTTATCCTCAGGGTTTAAACCCATGCTCAATAAAAAAGTAATGAGAGAATTATAATGCAGAGTTTTCAGTGGTATAAGATACAGACAGTCTCAATTCAATATCCCCTTATTTATTTAGAGATGTTTACTGAACACCTATTTAGTTACTTAATGTGCTCTATTTAGTTACTGCATGTTACTTATACTTTGTAATTAAAATGGTAAACATAAGTTAAATGTCTCTCTTTGTACTGTGAGCTGCTATAGAAAATTAATTGAAACTTTCCTTATTATTGTTATGTATTCTATTTTGCACATATTAACATTTAATTATCATCATGACTACTATCATTTATGATAATCTTTATAATTTTGATGCTTTTATTAAAAACTCCATAGTCTACTTTTTCATATTGTTTTTTTTCTAGGCTTTTTTGTCTTTTTTTATTTTTTAATTATTTTTAGTTAAACTAGTAATAATTTATCTACCATTTTACTTTCATTGTTTTCATTTTTTTTTAACCTTTGGTGCACAAATAAAAAGCATATGCTTAGAAAGATTTGATTTTTAAATCCATCTCAAATTCTATGACTTGGTCATAGGCCACTGTATTCATTATAAGTATTATCATCTGTTATGTATTATTTGACCCTTAAGAAGTACGCTTCCTTGTTTCTTTCTGTTGATGGTCTGTGTTTGGGACTGTGGTTTTTATTTTACTCTATGACTATCATTCTTAACGAATAGCAGTATTTGAACACTGCTAGGTTACTTAAGTACTTTCTCTCACTAGTCCTTGCAGTAATTAGGATCTGTTAGTCATCAGGATCTTCAACCTGTTGAACAGCTTCCACTGCATCTGACACATATCTCCCAATATACTTAGTGGTTGAGGATGGTCAGCTCTTCAAGGCCTCACTGATAACTGCGGAGCATACACAGTTATGCTTCAAGGACACGTTATGGCCAGAAGGCAACATTTTTGAGTTGTACTGTGAACTTATCGTCTTGTCTTACTCCATGCCCTTATTTCTTGCCTCATTTGCACACCTTTTTCCCTACTCTTCAGTCTGTCCAATTTTGATATCAACTGATCATTTCTTCAGGTCCCAAGTCTGGCATCATTCACCTGTATGTTCCATTTTCTTCCATCTGGCAAGTCATTTGTAGGATTATTCCTTTGATCTGTTACCTCTTGGGTTCTCGAAAACTTTTCTTTCCTGATTTCCCTTGTGGATAGAGAAGTCAGCCTTTTCTAAGTTGGGCCTCAAAGAACATAGATCCTTGAAGAATGTCTTATCCACATTCCTGACTCTTTTTTCCATTGGTAAAGACAAACTTAGTGTTCTGTGTATATATGGCTGTATATAGGCAAGTACACATGTATCCGTGTGTGCATATACGTATATCTTACAGTAACTGGAGTTTAAGCTACTTTGGCCCCTCTAATTGTCCTTATGTTCTGGCTGTGGCTGGTAGGGTCTTTAAAAAAATACACCAAATTTTTGGGCACTGTAACAACTCAAGAATTATTCTAGGCTCACCTTTTCCTCAGTTACTTAGAATTTTCTTATTAATCTGCATGTCTTGTTCACCATCTCACTGATTGACCCAGGGCACAAGCGTTGGTGCTCTGGGACATTTCTATGCCATTTTTCCTGAAAGTAAATGCTTATCTCCTGTTTGTTGTACCTTTTCTCTTTTCTGTTTTTATCAGTATATGTTATTTGTGCTTGTTATTCACATTTTGTTCCATGAGTGTAGAGGGAACTCAATGGCAAATAATAATTTGAATATGCCTGAATTTGTGGCACAGTCTACATTTTGGATCTTGCATTGCAAATGCCTATAGTATAAGTGAAATAAACCTCAATTTTTTCTTTTTAGCACTTTTAATCCCACTATGATTTTTAAGAGAAGTAGTTTGTAAACATCAGTGGATTTTTTAAGTGAAACTTTCATTTTGAGATAACTATGAACTCATGTGCAGATGATAAAAATATGATGACATCTTTCAAAGTGACACTACAGTATTGCAATCAAGATACTGACACTGATACCGTGAAGGTACAGTTTCTTCTATACCAGGGTCCCTGCTGTTGCTTGTGACAGCCAGATTACCTCACTTTTGTTTCTCACCTCCACTTCCTCCTCTTCTGCCTTCAGCCTCCAGCCCAGAACTCTGGAAATCACTAATCTCCATGTATTTTATTTGAATAATATATAAGTTGAATCAGATATTTTGGAGTTGAATTCTTTTCATCTAATAAAATTCCCTGGAGATTTAATCCAGGTTGCTGCATGTATCAGTGATTTCTTCTTTTTCATTGCTGTACAGTTTTCCAGGGTTTAGATCTACACAGTTTAAGCATTCACTCATTGAAGGGGATCTGAGTTGTTTCCAGTTGCTCTCTGTTATGAGTAAAGACACTGAACTCTCTTGGACAGTTTTTTTTTTTTTTTTTTGGTGTGTGTGTGTGAACAGAAATTTCTATTTCTTTGAAATAAAGGACCAAAATGCAATTGTGGGCCATTTGATACTTGTATGTTTATTTTTATAAAAATCTGCAAAGCTCATATTCAGAGTAGTTGTAACACTTTATTTCCATCAGCAATGGAAGAATGATTGCTTCTCTGCATCCTCGTTCTAATTTATTCTTTTTAATTTTAGCCATTCTAATGAGTAGTAATATTTTCTGATTTTAATTTGCATTTTCCTAATGTCTATGATGCCAAACATCTTTTTGTGTTTAACTTCTTTTTATTATCTTCCAAGAAATATTTATTTATACCTTTTGCTCATTTTTCTACTGTTGAGTTTTAAAGAATTCTGTATAATTGTAGATATTAATTCTTCATAATATATGTGGTTTGCAAATACTTCATACATTTTCTTTCAGTCTTTAGATTGTCATTTTATCCCCCAAGCAGAATCTTTTCACTTTGCTGAGGTTTAATTTAATGTGGGGGACAGTTATGGCGATTGAACTCAGGGATGTTCTACCACTGAGCTGCCCCAGTCCTTTTTTTAAAAAGTTTTTACTTGTTTTCAAATAGGGTTTCATTCAAATTGTCAATGCTCTACCTGGAACTTGTGACCCTCCTGCCTCAGCCTCCTAAGTAGCTGAAATTACAGGGTTGTGCCATCACACCTGAGTATTTTGAGGTTTAATTTATTATGCTTCCCTATTATGAATCATACTTTTTAATGTCAAGTCTAAGAACTGTTAGCTTTCTGTCACTGTGACAAAATACCAGAGATAAATAACTTATATTGTAAAAGGTTTATTTTGGCTCATGGTTTCAGAAGTTTCATTTTGTGATTGTTTGGCTTCGTTGCTTTGGGCCTGTGGTGGCACACGTGGTAGGGGAGGCCTGATCACTTCATGGAGGACAGGAAGCAAAAGGAGAAGCAAGAAGAAGCTAGGACCCCAATATTGCCTCCCTATGCATACCCCAAGTGACCTATTTTCCTTCACTTTGTAAAGGTCCCACCATCTCCCAATAGCACCACATCTAGGGACTGAGCCTTTAATGGATAGGTCTTTTGGCAGGGATATTCCAGATCCACATTATAGCAAGCTCTTATGTAGCCTTAGATCTTGAAGATATTCTCGTTTTTGATTTGAGAATTGGGTTAGAGAATCAATTGGTGTATCTTCTCAACTGAAATCAGTAGTCTTGACAGCAAAATTGAAACCTATGTAAATGAATAAATGAATGAGAGCATTAGCTGTAGTCTATATATATATATATATATATATAGACTGTATAGCTGGAGTCTTTCCTTTAAAAAATATGTATATGTATATACAGTGTGTGTGTGTGTGTGTGTGTGTGTGTGTGTGAGAGAGAGAGAGAGAGAGAGAGAGAGAGAGAGAGAGAGAGAGAGAGAGAGAGAGAGAATGGTGATGGGGATTGAACCCAGGGCTTTGCATATGAAGCGAGCACTCTACTTACTGAGCTATAATCCCAACCCCTAAAATATATTTTTGATGCATGTTAGCATTGTAAAGAAACATTAAGTGCAGGTTTTGTCAGGAAGAAAGGAAGAACCTGGAAAGAGGGTACCCTCTTTCTCTGTTCTTTACAGAGTTACTGGTAGATTTATAGAATGAAGGGCATGCAATAGAAATGTTGAGGAGTGATTAAAGTATTGGGTGTTTCCTTGTTTAGTTCTACTTTGCCTTTTGCAATAACCCTGTATGGAAGGCATGATAATTACCTGTTGCAAGATGAGAAGACTGAGACCAGAGGTTGTATGACGTGCAAAACATACTCATTTACACAGACTTAACTGGCTGACTGGCTGACTTTGGATCCAAGTCTGATCAGAGAATGACAGCTTGTTCTCACACTGTTTACCATCCTGAATTACGGAACCAATGTTAGATGACTCATTATTAACAGAGGATTAGAACACATGAAGATTAGCGATAGGTGAGGGCATGGTGGAGAAACATACTGTAACAAACAAAGACAGAACCTCCTACGCTGGGTCTTTAGGTCTTCTAATAAGACTTTCAGGACTTTTAAAAGGTCAGAATTACAAGGATCTGTCTTCAGGCTTTGTTATTTCTAGAAAGAACTTGATTTCTTTGAAAGGATGTTTATGGCCCAGATATAAGTACTTGCTGACTTCATTATTACTGATAGGAGTTTTCTTCAGAATTGAAATTCAGTGGAATATTTTACAGTTCAATATGGAATAGATTTCTTATATAGATTTTAAGATAAAGTTTTAGTCATTTTTATAGTAAAAGTGAAAATGGACAGTGCATTTTGGTTTAGTTTCTGATCTCAATATATGCTTTCTAAAACCCCTGATTAGAAGCATATTTTTCACAAGAAATATTACAGATTAGTGACTTCTGACTCCAGGCGTTAGCCCTGACTAGACCTCTGAGACTCGTGAGTATTTCTAGACCTTTATAAACTAGGAAAATTTTCCCTTTCATGAATCTGAAATTCATGCTATTCTTTAATTTAAAGTTTTCATCTTCAGAAGCCCTTTTAAAAATGTAAATAGCTTACCCGGAAGTAGATATTATCTGCAACCAACTCACATTTTGATACCTACCCCTTGCTGAGAATAGAGAAACACAAGGTGGAAGAGTTACATTCACAAAGGCATTCTAACTGACATGTGTGTGTGTGTGTGTGTGTGTGTGTGTGTGTATGTGTGTTGTATTTAGGAACTCATGGCAGTAGAGGCATAAATGTTATGAAAAGCAGATTTCTGAGGTCAGACTTTCCAATTGAATACTTTTTAAAAACGCAAACCTAGTTCTTTTCAAGTCTAAGGAAATGTAAGGGTTATAAAGGGCACATAATTTAGTTGTTCTGTTTGGTTTGTTTTTTGCAATACCAGGGATGAAATATAGAAGCAATCTACCAGTGAGCTACATCCCCTGTCCTTTTTTTAAAAAAAAATTATTTATTTATCTTAGCTGTCAATGGACCTTTATTTTGTTTATTTATATGCATTGCTGAGAATTGAACCCAGTGCCTCACACGTGCTAGGCATGCGCTCTGCCACTGAGCCACAACCCCAGACCTTTTGTTTTATTTTTGAGATAGGGTCTTGCTAAGTTGCTCAGGCTGTACTTGAACTTGCAATACTTTTGCCTGGTGGTCCCAGTCACTGGGATAACAGGTATGCACCACTGCATCCTTCACATACTATAGGTTTTAAAAACATTTTTTTTCCTGAACTAGAGTTTTATATGCCAGAATATACAGATATTAAACTTAGACTTCAATAAAATTTGATAAATTTAAATACTCATGTAAACACACAAAAATTAAGATGTAGAATTTTTTTTTTTAGAAAGAGAGAGAGAGAGAGAGAGAGAGAGAGAGAGAGAGAGAGAGAGAGAGAATGAGATTTTTTAAATATTTATTTTCCAGTTCTCGGCGGACGTAACATCTTTGTTTGTAGGTGGTGCTGTAGGTGGTGCTGAGGATCCAACCCGGGCCGCACGCATGCCAGGTGAGTGCGCTACCGCTTGAGCCACATCCCCAGCCTGTAGAATATTTTTATTACCTCAGAAATTTTCCTTAAGTCTCTCCTCTTCTCTTACCCCTTCACAAACACCGTTTTGATTTCCATCATCAGACCTTCTTTTTTGCGTTTCTGACACTCACATAGATGCGATCGTATATTTACTTCTTTGTGTCTTGTTTCTTTGGCAGTAATGGTTTTAAGACCCCAATTGTATTGTTGTTATCATTAGTTTGTTTATTTTTAGTGTTGATCACTAATTTGTTGTATGACTATACCACAATTTGTTTTTTCAGTCTCCTGTCAATGGGCTGTTCTCCATTTTTCATTACAAGTTACGAGCAACAATTTTTTGCAAGTCCATTTGTGACCATAATGTTTTCATTTTTCTTAAGTATATATCCCAAGAGTAGAATGCTGTGTCATTGGATAAATAAGTTGTCAAATTTATTGTCATATAGTTACTGATATTTATTATTATTTTAATATCTTTTGGTCCCACCTTTATTAGCTGATATTGATAATTGGTTTTTGATTAGTTTTCTTAGACAATATTGCTAGAGGCTAATGCCTTCTCCATTTTCCTTTTTCTTTTCCTCTTCTTTCTTAGATCTTCTTCTTTTGTGTGCTGAGGATTGAATGTAAGGCTTTGCACATGAAAGGCAAGCACTGTACTGCTGAGCTATATCTTCAACCTTATTCTTTTTTAAAAATTTTATTCTGAGGCAGCATTTTGCTAAGTTGCTGAGGCTGGCCTCAAATTTCCAATCCTACTGCCTCAGCCTCTTGAGTAGTGGAAATGTCAGGCATGTACCACTGTGCCTGGATTGAGGCCTTTTATTAATCTTTCCCAAATCAACTTGTATCTTTGTATGTTCTTTCTATGTTCTTAAAAATTTGACCATTTTCCACTGTTGTCTTTATTTTTTTCTTTCCTTCTATGTTTTTAAAGTTTAATTTATCATCTTTTTTTTTAATGCTTCTAAAGGGAAGATCTGGCAGGATTTTTAAAAAACAATAGAAAGATTTGCATTAGGATATGCTTTGAACATTTATGTCAAACAGATTTTGCAAACTTCTTATTTTTGTTATCAACAGATTTTTTAAGTGACATGACCATTGCTGTAAAGTTTAATTTCAATTAATTATGTATAATGAGTGTGCAAACAGCAAGCAGCATAAAGCAGTCATAAGGCAGAAAACCCTTATTTCCTATTATTGTCAATCCAAATTCCTAAAAATAGTACTTTAATTTGGAGGCAGAAGTATGATTATATATCTCAGACAATTGTACTACCTAGCTCCTTTTCTCAGAGCCTCTACTTTATCAGCCATTACATGTGATATTTTATCTGCACCATTGACATATTGATCACACATGTCAATTATGAAACATTTCGTTATGATAAATTTATCTTGAAATATATTTCTCCAGTGACCTGATATCAAAATGATGTATAGCATGGGTAGGTAGCTTTTTCTGACTTCTTTTATTTATCTCTTTCTTTACTCGTCTAAATGTGTGTTTTTCCAACCATAATGTAAAATTGTAAATGTTCATGGTCTTTTCTGTCCCCCCCAACTCATAGTAGATAAGTATTGATCTATTTCAATAATTTTTTGTATTGATCTATTTCAATATTTTTTGAAATGTTTCTTAGCCTTGAAAACATTTATAACCCATCCACAAGAGTAAGATTAGAAAATTGATCCTTGTTGAAACTGGGTGTTGGATAAAAGTGAATATTATACTGTTTCCTTCACTTTGGAATGTACTTGAAAATTTCTATAATGCAAAGTTTAAGAATGTCTATAACAAACAACATATGGAAACCCAAGGAGTTGGGAAAATAGTGTTTTGCCATTGAGATTTCCACTCTTTGCAAATATTTCTTTGAACCCAGGTAGAGCCAGTGAGTCTACAGCACATAGAATTTGAAGGGAGAATTTACTAGATTAAAATAAGAGATCACTTCTAATTACTTAAAGAAGCAATTAAGTAACACACATTACAATAATAGCAAATTTAATTTAATTTCATTAATGCTTTCTGTATATTTTTTTTCTCTATTTTTCAACTTAATTCTCTTTGACTCTTCACATGTCAGTGATTTGGTAATATTTTCTGTGGAAAAAAACTAGTGGTAACTTGGTTTTACTTTCAAAATGTTTGATCAAATTTTTATTGTTGTTGATACCTTACTTAATCTATCAATCAATTAATTATTATAATCTATTTTTTGGCAGTACCAGAGATTGACTACATTTCCAGCCTTTTTAAATTTTGAGATAGAGTCCCATTAAGTTGCCAAGTTGCAATCCTCCTGCCTCAGCCTCTTTCTTGAAGAGTTGGGATTATAGGTGTGTGCTACGCTGCCCAGCTATTATGGATACTTTAGAAAAGTTTATTTTTGTTATTTATTGTTGGTAACATCAGCTATGATTTTAATATTGCTTTGCTTTTTTGAATCTCATTCTACATTCCATTTGTAACTTTTGATTCTTATGCAACCAAACCTACATCAGAACTACAAATGGGAGTTAGTGTTTAGCTTCATAGGAGTGTATTCTGTTACTCTGCAGGAACATTTTTAGAACCTGTAGTATTGCTCTTAAAAAGCCATAGCTGCTTTGTACTCTGCCAATGCCCTAGCAATGCTGATTATTGCATTATTGCATTAGTGCATGGAAAGTAATTCCATTTCTCTAGTTCAACTCTCCACAAAATAGAAATATTAAGTCACCTTCTTAGACCACCCCAAGATTTGCCATAAGAATGAAGCATAACATATATCATGATGCTGTGAAGTATAAAGTGGAATACAAATGTTGTTTTTTTTCATGACAGTTATTTTTGTCACCTTTCTTATAGGGTTGTGATCATCTGATTGACTCTAAGATTACTCACCTGGGTAAAACCTGTCTTTTTCCTTTGCTGTCTATACCACACCTCTGATATTTCTTTCTATATGCTTGTCCTACTGAGTGAAATGATTTCATCAACTTTAAAGTTTAGCTATAAGAGTCATATCTCCAAATAATCCTTTGCTCATTCACTTATGTATTCATTTTACAGTATTAAGGGTATATTTAATGCTAGTGTTACTGGGCCTGGCAGTTGTAGTGACAGACTAAAATACAATAGCCTCTTGTTAGCTCCAAGAGAGATTTCAAATATAAAAGGAGGAAGAAGGAGTTGCCAAATAATACCCAAAACAGGTTGAAACAAGGAAAGGTGTATAAAGGAGAGGAACATAGGAACTCAGACACAAATGACCTAGAGAAGGTTTTTCTACCACAAGTCTTTGGGTTTCCACTCAAAGGATAAGTAAGAGTCAATGGGAGAAAACTTCACTCATGTAATGAATCTAGAATCATTTCCCTTTGCAGAAATATGCTCCTCAGATCTATCTTGGGGGGTCTCAATTCTAAGGCTGTGGTGTACTTCTGTTCTGTGCCCTCCTTCCAACATCAGGGCATTTCAAATATATAAGATTTAAAAATCTCTTTCCTGGGTTGTGAAGGACACATCAGAGTTTACTCTGTGTTTTGCTGAGTTGTATTTGTTTTCCCCCAGTTAATCCTGGACAAAGGGGCTAGTATTATGTTTTAGTATCTCTAGTAAAGTCTTTGTATCATCAAAACTGTGGAATGAAATTTTATTTAATAAAATTTGCTAATTAGTTAGGCAGCCACTGAGATGGGACATACTTCCATTTCTCCAAACACACATCTGAATATACACAATTTACATGATTTTTATAAATACTATTCGCATTGTGGATCATTAAAGTATATCCCCATATGAAGGTACTTTGTAAGAACATTTTAGACCACTTCAAGAAATTCATAATTTTGATAAACGGTATTATTTAAAACATAAATATGACTGGTAGACACTCTGCCCATCTTGTTTTCCTAGGACACAGACTTGTTCTAGACAGTAAGAGTATGTATAATTCTGTTGCTACTGTACAACATAGATAATGGTGTGAGAGATGCTCTGCCTAAGGATTTAATGTGCTAAAAAAAAAAAAATCTATTTTCAAAGTCTGGCTGTTTGTGTTGCTGAAATCAAGAGCCAAAATAGATGGGCTTTTATTGAGCAGAACATTTTAATGAGTGTTGGAATACACAAAGGTAGTCCCACAATCGAGTATGGAGTGAGGATGAACCAAACTGATTTGCATACAAAAGCAAGGGGAAATTATGTAGTAAAAGCCTGTCAAAGAGAGGAGAGGAAGAAGAGAGCAGACTTAGCAACTGGACAGGGGCCCTGGACAGAAGGGAGAAGAAGGTTTGGGAAAATTGCTCTTCATGGCAAGGGCCATTACATTTCTATAAATAGTGTTTTCTGGTAGTGTTTGAGCTTATTTTGTGCTCTGGATTGTATTTAAATCTTTGTTCTTCACAGACTTTGCACAACATTTCGATTGAATTTATAATGTTTTGGATGGATTGAAAATAAAAGGGTGCACTCAGTGTGAGGCGGATTTTAGCAGCACCACTTAGGGCTCAGGAGTGGACTCCAGACAAAGTTCCTCCCTTTCAAAAACAGGGCTATGCTTTTCTAAAGGCAAGTCCTGGGTACTGTGCCTCAGAATTCCCTGCTGTGCAGGGAACCTGCAGCACCCTGAGCTCTACTTCAGCCCTTCTTGAAGTATTTACCTTGTACGCACACTTTACTTGGGACATTTCTCAGAAACTGGAGTATGAGAACTGAGTTCTCAAAAAAGTTAATCCTTAGGTAGCCCTGGCAGAGCTGGGGACTGGGGACAAGGTAGACAATTCTCTGAATGCCATTCCCCTAAATTCCAGGGAGTGAGGCTGTCATTTATCTGCAACTGTCTTTTTTGCTAATTCTATGCAAAAGCAATCAGGAGTCTAATTTTAAAATTTCAGAAGCATCTACCACTGCTGGCTGAGCCTTCCCTTTGTTTCCTGACAAATAGCTTGTTGACACCAAAAACAAAAGGTGTATTTTCTGGCACTGGTTCTGGCTTTCTTTTTGAAAGGAACAAGCTGCTTTGTGGACATGATCAGCGTCTGCCATTTTCAAGTCAGTGAGTGGCATTTGTATAGTTATAAACAGCTGTAAGTTATTAATGTCGGTGTTACAATTGGTAATTATTAATGCTAGCCAAGTTTAGTGAGTACCTGGGTGCACAGAACCAAATTATTTAAAAAGAGAGAAGATGAAAGCCTGCTCTGATTTTTGGTGGATCCTGTGTCTCACACATCTTCGTTGCCTGGGGGTGGAGGGAGACCTGTTTTATTTGAACCTCAAAGAGCAGTGAAACTAGAACACATCTGTGCATCCACGATGGTAGTTGCAGACATACACACACACACACACACACACATACACACACACACAAGCTTGTCTCTGTGAAACATGTGAATTAAAATTAGGCAATATAGAGACTCTGCTATGCATTTTATGTTTACCAAAAGTGAAAAACAATTTCATTTCAACATGTTGCCTTTTATATGAATTTAAGAGCTACTGATGAAAAATCCTACCTTAAATATTTCATTATAATTAAAAATGTTACTTCTATTCTGAGTATGATTATTTTTCATTTAACGGATTCCTCCCTTTTCCTTAGCTAAAGTGTCACAGCTCCCAAGGAGCTCTTTGGAGGGTCTATTTAGCTTCTGCTGTTTTGTATTTCCATACACATCTGTGATAGAAATGAGTAAAGTTGATGGGCATTGTTTATTTCTTAATTAGAAAGAAATGCTAATAGATCTCAGCTAAGCTGCTGTTGAGAAATGTGGTTATTGGCTTCAGTCCTACAATGGATTATGATCCTCATTCATTTATGGCTGTGAAAGAGTTGATCCAATTTTTCTCCATAGCTCTATTTATTCTCTTGATTACTTTGACTTTAGAAAACACAAAGGAAAACCCTCTGGAATTCCACCTGCCATATACAGCTGCCTACTAAGAGTAATTTTAAAAATGCACTCCTTCCTTCTTACTTTGCTTTTTTTCTCTACTCCTTTGTTTTTATCACCTTCAAATACACATATTTATTTTGCCCATTGTCTTTGTCTATTAGTATATGAGCACCACAAAGGCAGGAGTTTTTGTTCCATTTATTGCACTATTTTATTCTACCAAACTATAATTGTGCCCAGTACATAGTAGGTACTCCAGAAGCAATTGTTAAGTGAAAGATAATGAATGAATTTTGTGGCAGTAGGCCATGGTGGTGGTTTCGTTACCAGTTCTTCTGTGAATTTGGAAATAACAGTTAGCCTTATGGAAGGAGATGGTTAGTTGCTGTCATGGCCATCTTTGAAATTTTAATGAAATAACAGATTCTTTTCCAGAAAAATGCATGTACTTATTAAAACAAAATTTCCTATGAATTCATATAAAAATTTCTTTTCAACTCAGAAATCTGATGGTTCCCCTTTTTTGTCTTTCCCCAAAGAATAAATCTTCCTTGATCTGCATTCCGCATCCTCACTTAAATTTGTTCATCAATTTTTGAAGAACAAGCTATGTTTTCCTGTCATTTTTGCTGATGAACTCAGAACTTGAAACTATCTACTGTGTTAAACATTCATAAAAGTATCTGATCCTCATAATATTTTTTCACATTTTGCTGAAGATCTGTTTATTCCATGGAATTAGTAGTTTCCATATGAATTACCTGCAGACATCAAAGACCTGTACACATCTCTTGCTTCTTCCTGTCCACTGTTACCCATAAAACCAATCTGCTCACAGATATATAATGGTTCACCCATGTGTGCCCACGTGGTTGTCCTTCATTTCTTTGGATTTCTCATCTCTTAAATCCTATTCAAAGTGTATTTGCCTTAGGAAGTTTCATCCTTGTTATAGCTAACAGTTAATTTCTCCAACTGCACATCCTTACAATTATATTCTCTGTTTTGTTTTTGTACTTTCTTTTTCTTTTTCTTTTTCTTTTTCTTTCTTTTTTTTTTTGTTTTTTTGATACTGGGGATTGAACCCAAGGGTACTTAACCACTGAGTCACATCCCCAGCTCTTTTTTGGTATTTTATTTAAAGACAGGGTCTTGCTGAGTTGCTTAGGGACTCACTGAGTTTCTGAGGCTGGCTTTGAACTTGCTTGCAATCCTCCTGCTTCAGCCTCCTGAGCCACAGGGATTACAGGTGTGTACCACTGTGCCTGGCTATACTTTCTTTTTTTATACCTTTATTTATCCATTTTTATGTGGTGCCAAGGATAGAACCCAGTGTCTCTCACACATGTTAGGCAAGCGCTCTCCTACTGAGCCACAACCCCAGCCCTTCTTTTTGATTAATTGCTCAAAGTAGTTTTATATTTTTAATCTTCAGAGTCTCAAAGGCTCTTCTTTTGCCTCTTCAACTATTCTTCATATAATTATCATGAAATCAATGTTAATGACATATTTCAACATATTAAGCATGTAGAAAACTGTTTAACTGTTAGTTGTTCAGGTAATAAGGTATATCAGGCAAAAGTAGGTTCAGCCACCTTTAAGATATATATGATATTTGAGATGAAAAAATTTCATAAGGCTAAGTGATGGCGTAGTACATGGGATAGTTATGACTGTTGAAATTTAAGACATAAACCTATGGCTTTGCTGATGTCTATTCTGATGGCATGTGTATGTGCAGTAACATTCATGAAATATTTGAATATCATCTCTGGTATAGGCAAAAAAGAAGACCAATGTTCTCTTTTTTTCTTTGTTAGAAAAATTTGGATTCAAGAAATACTGAGTGGGCTACTAAGCCCATAGCTTAACATTATAACCCATCTTAAGTGAGTCCATACACCAACTGGCTAAACTCAATGTTAGTATTTTTCATTCCTTGAAGATAATGCCCAAGGAATGTTATTTTGTAGATCTTTTAGGAACACTCCATGCTTTAAATAAAGTAAGTTGATATAAGACAATTTATGACAGTGTGAATTAATTCACTTTATTATTAATTAAATTAAAATATTCCTTTCACTGGACATGGTGGCGTGTGCCTGTAATCCCAGCAGCTTGGGAAGCTGAGGCAGGAGGATTACAAGTTCACAGCCAGTCTCAGCAACTTAGTGAAATCCTGTCTTAAAAACAACAAAGAAACAAAAACCAAATAAAACCTAAAAAACAGGATGGGGATGTAGTTGAGTGGTTAAGCACACCTGGGTTCAATACCTGGTACAATTTTTTTTTCTCAGAATGAGGAAGAAAATGATTCATGTGAAAGAAGATTATTGTTTTTGGAGGGGAAATAGAAAAATAGAAAACTGCTACTGCCACTTCAGAAATTTAATGCCCCATCTATCCATTAAGAAGAATATGAGTACCCTAAGCTTATTCATAGAATCATAAGAATGAACATATGTAATGTTTTGTGACATAAAGGAATTTTTCAAAGCATTATATAAGATCAATTGCATTTATCTTCTTTTGATGTGACTCAAAGTATTCAATGGTTAATAATTTTAAGTCATAATCTAATTTCTGGGACAAACATTAGCACAGATATTATAGGAAAACAAAGTAGATGGATTAAATTTACATTTTTACTTCAGACTTGATGATTGTCACACTCACACACACACACAAACACACTATAATTTTAAAAGAGAAATCATTATTGACTTCCATTTCTTTTTGCATAAATAGGGGCTGTTGTGAAACAGCAGCATGTTTTGAGATTGAATGCCTGTTTGAACTGTGTTGTATTCTTTGTAAACTTTTCCTGTGAGCAATTCATGCTTTTGATAAGTAGTCTCAGGGAAATGGGTTCAGGGTATAACCAGATTCTTTTGCAAATAGTCACCTCCCCCAGTGAGGGACACACAAATTGGCTCACCTTACTTCCTCTCTCCTACAGTAGTTTCTTCAAAATTCTACTTTTAGAGTGACTATCAAGGTGAGCAACAGCAACAAAACAAGCTTTATCCAATGACCCAAGAGAGCACTTCCTGGTTTCTGTGTGACTGCATGTCCTATCTCAGATACTGACCTAAAGTGACATTGTTACTTTATCACACATTCTTTACATGTGCGTAGCCCTGACAGGCTTGTATTTTGAAGGACAGAGAGGTCAGATTAATTTTTGATCTTTACTTTCATGTACAAATGGTCTCTTTGGGAGAAGAGAAAGAAGTCAGATCAGAATCTGTGTTCTAATGCCAATTAATATCACAACTATGAAGGAACTGGCCCATAGAAGATAAGGCACTTTATGTTGTTGCAAAGTGTGTAGCAAACAGAAGTAAAAGATTACATGAAAACATCACATTATCTGAAGTTCAATGGTCAGTATAAACCCAAAGACTATATAAAACACCCTCACTGGAGTACAATGTATTGATGGTTTCATCAACAAGTATTTAACTGCTCCAAAGGCCAAAGCTTCCTGCCAGAAATAAGTCAAGTCAGACTCAGTCCTTGGGCCACAAGTGTACATAAGGAATAATCTAAAATAAACAAATAAAATATGTGGTACTAGTTTGTGTTTGCTTCATGTCAAACTAGAAGAGTAGTAGTCACTGCATATTGCAGGAATACTGAATAAGCATCATGTATAAGTAATTCTTTTATAACTAATGGTCACAGTACCAATTTAGCTGGAGCAGATGAAGGAAAGACAAAGTTGAAGGCACAGGTGAAGTACAGGTGGTAGAGACCCTGCAATTCCAGCTTAATGGGTTTTATTCTAAAAGCAATCAAAATAACACAGTGAAACAACAAAATCAACATTATTTACGTGTATATGTTGGTGAGATGTACCAGTTCATACTTTTAGAAGATAAACCCAGTGTTGGTGGAATGAGCAGAGAAGGGAGACTGAAATCATGCCTGTAAAAACTTGTGACAACATTGCCTGGCTCCTGGTACATGATCAATAAATACAAGCGCTTAATTTTAACTTATTTTAAAGAGAAGAGATTGCAGAATATTGTCATAACACATGTGGTGATGATGAACTGGATGGAGGTTATACTGGGGGCAAATGGAAATGAAGGGACTTCACAGAGGCCTTCCTGGCAATGTGGTTGAAACACAATAGCTGAAGGGAACCTGGAGCCAAGCCTTTCATTTAGATACGATAAATGACTGAATGTGGTTACGAGTGTGAACTGCAAACTATAGGCATTTTGCCAAGTTTAATACCATGGAAATATCCCAAGCCACACTGGTGAGAACAAGATTTGGTTTTAGCTGTCATTACACACATGGCTATGATGACAACAATAAAGACACCCTTAGCCCTGAGCTACCACAGGGATCTCCTCCCAGGTTACTTTCCCCAGTCATCAGGCCAAGTTGACCCCAAACTTTCCTTTTTGCATTTTCTGGGAGAAATATATATTTAAATATATATTTAATTTTTTTCTGGGATAGGTTTTAGGACCTTGTTTTTATTTTTATTTTCAGGATTTGTCTATGGTAGGTGAAGACCAGCTGCCTTGTTTTATTTAGGGAGACATTATAAAAAAATATACATTTGGTTAATATCTATATTATGTGAATGTTGATATTTAAGTGGTAATGCTATTTTTTTAAAATTAAAGCTCACTTTATTTATTTATTCATTTTGGTAAAATACAGATTAAGGTCCTCTTCCTCTTTTTGAATTAGTAAAATGGTCTACTGCCACCTGGTGGCAGATTATCAGGAACGATAGGCAGGGATGAACTACGAACATAATTACAG
Source organism: Urocitellus parryii (assembly GCF_045843805.1). Taxonomy (NCBI): domain Eukaryota; kingdom Metazoa; phylum Chordata; class Mammalia; order Rodentia; family Sciuridae; genus Urocitellus; species Urocitellus parryii. Next base: position 47,066,991 of record NC_135538.1, read on the forward strand.
TCATGTTTATATATTCACTCGTGTTCAATCATGAGCTCAAATTCATCAGGTCTAAAACAATTTATAATTTACCCTTTAAATTAGTTTTCTTAAAATGGGTTGAAAACAAATGTGTCCAGGTATCAAGCTCTACACAGATGTGATTTTTTTCTTAATCTGAAAACAAGGCTGTGAGGGTTGTTGTTCCCACCTACAAATGAGAAAATTGAAGTTGGGAGGTTAATTAACATCTCCAGTGAGATGCTGTCACTCTTAACCATTAGTCTACACTGCTTTCTAAGGTGTTGACGGGCACACCATCTGTAGTCACTCAGAGTTGAACCCTGGTGGTGCATGGACTCTCCCATCATTGCACTTCTCATGTTCCTTTGGGTTTTTTCTTGTCTCTATCAATTCTAATTGCCAGACTTTCTAGTCCACACCTTTACAACACCTAGAGTTTGTTAAATAACTTAATTGTTTATATTTAAATAAATTATAATGTGATCTACAACTACGTCTCACTGTAGACATTCAAATTATAGAGAAGAGCACAAAGTAAGAACTGAAAGTCCTTTGTCATCACTTTCATCATATCTCAGAGAAGAAGCACATATGAGTTTCGATTGGTTTTAAAAATATAAATAGGACTATATTATTCCGATTGCTCTGCAATGTACTCTTTTCATTTAATGATGTCTTAAAGATTTTTCTCTGTCATGTTGTAGCCTTTTACCCACAGTGGATACTTGATAAATTGTTTGCAAAATAAAAGTTAGACTTTAGTCACATATTCCTTTTGCCACAAATAGGCATTTTTTTTTTTTTTTTTTTTTTTGGTGGTGGTGGTACTGAGAATCAAACCCAGGACATTTTAAAATTGAGCTATACATCCCTAGCCCTTTTTATTTTTATGTTGAGACAAGGTCTTACTAAGTTGACCAGGCTGCTGGCCTTCAACTTGTGACTCTCCCTCAGTCTCCTGAATCATTAGAATTATAGGCATGAGCCACCATCCTTGGGTTTTTGCTCAGTTTTCATCTAATGGAAGCATTTATTTCTCCTGGGATATAAGTTATCATAGGTATTGTATCCTTTTAGTTATTAATTAATCAATAGCTTCTTCATGGCATAGTTATGGTACAGCAAATAGATTATTTTCATGAAATATCAATAGTGTGTATCTGTCTTATGTAAATATCTAATTTCTTTATTATTTCTATAGGTCAATAGTTCTCAAGATTTAATGTGCATCAGATCCACCTGGGAGGCTTGTTATAACCCAAATTGCTGCATTCCACTTCCAGAGATTTTGGTTCAGTAGGTCTGGAATGAGGCCTGTGAATTTCCATTTCTAATAATTTCTGTGTGATGCTGATGCTCCTGGTCTAGAAACTCTACTCTAAAGTCCACTGCTCTGTTTGGGTCACCTGTGCAATTTATATCTCATATGATATCTAGATCCCTTCTCAGTACTCATTGTTTTACTCCCTATAAGAACTGCAGGTTAAAGAGGGTGTCAAAAATGGCTGTGATGTGCCACCAAACCTCTGGTATGCATGTCCTTTCACAATAGGGCCAGCAGGGACACTTAAAGGCAGAACTGAAGAGAATGGCAGTCCTGCCAACAACTCAGACCTCAAATTAAGGAATAGTTTTCACGAGTGCAGAGGGTGGAACTAGCTATTGTTTTCTCATTAGTCTCTGTGGCATCACATGCTCCAAAGATTGCAATCTATAGCAGGTGCGTCATCTTAGAGTATGAAGGATGCTATTATGATGCCGCTACATCCAGAAAACAATTTATTATTTATATTCTCTTCCTGGTAGGAGCTCAGCCAAGTAAAAAAGTGACCTGATGCATCCAGTCAAATATTTATATCAATTTCATCATTACTGTAGATTCAGTACTGAGTCCATAAAGCAATTATACCCATCTACTAAACAAAAATCCAAAATTGAGACAGGATTTTTAAAACTTACTATAGAGTTTCTTTATAGTAAAATTGCTTAATCTTTAATCATTTGGTTTACAAAAACTGCTTGCTTATATGTATGTTGGGTAATGGAAACATCATTTATAAGGTTGATTATCTAAAATACCAATATAATGTGTATACATAAAACATAATGGAATGTTTGTACTTGAGAATGAAATATAGGAGATAAAAATTATAATTTAAAGAATTTAATTTTCTAGATAAGTTGTAAATCTTGTAAAGGTTTACGTATTTATGTTTTGACCAAGCATTTTAATGTATATGAATAATCAATGCACTTTGAATGAGGAAAATGCATTGAGCTAATTAGGAGTATTTCATCCATGGTGCTTCTTCATTTGAAATACTGTGTGAAGAAATTTTGTCATTTCTGTAAATGGATTTTAAATATTAAATTTCACTAGGCATTCATGTATTCATAAAAACGTGTACTTTTTTTAAATGTCTTTGCTTAAACTTTATGCAAAGGATATTATATTGGTATGTAAATTTCTTCTACTTCCTTTTGTCTCTGAACAATTTATGCATTTCAACTTCTGAGTAAAAGTACACTTAATATCCATAACTAAGCTTATATATGTCGAAAACAACATTTATTATTTATTTATTCATTTTTTGGGTGGTACTGGGAAATTAACCCAGGGCCTCATGCATGCTAGGCAAGCGCTCTACCACAAAAATTGTGTCCAACTTTTCAATGTTTGAGTTCTTTAGTGAATATTTTTGTCATATTTCTCCTTTGGCACACTCACCATATAAGTCAGGAAGTGAAATTGAGTAATGCAATATTGCTCTATAAATTTGTTGAACCAAATTATATTGCCACTAGTATTGTGTAAAGTTTTTTTTTTGGGGGGGAACTGGTAATTGAACTCAGGGGCACTTTGCCACTGAACCACATTCATAGCCCTTTTTATTTATTTATCTTTAAATTTTGAGACAGGGTCTTGCTGAGTTGCTGAGAGCCTGTGTTGCTGAGGCTGGCCTTGAACTTGTGATCTTCATGCCTTAGGCTCCTGTGTTTGGATTACAGGCATGCTTTACTTGATGGCTGTATAAAGTTCTTATTTCATATTTTCTCCAATATCTGATAATGTGAGAATTTTAAATTTTGGTCAGCATGAAAAGTGTGAAATTGTTTTTCATTGTGGTTTTTATATGTAATATTTAATTAGCATAGATAAAGACTGTGCTTCTTCATTTTTATTAATTATTTGGGTTTCCCATTTCTGTGAACTATCCAATTATTTACTTTGCCATTTTTTTTCTACTGTTTTGTCTTTTGTTTTAGATCTCAATATAATCTGAATATTAATCTTATTTTTTGTTATATACTTTGAAAAATTTTCTCCAAGTTTGTGACTTGTATTTTAATCTTATTCTATAGTAATCTTGTTGGTGAGGGAGTTTTAAATTGTGATGCAATAAATATTATTAATTTATTCCTTTAAGGTTTGTATATCTTTTTCTTTTTGCTCTAGTCCAATGTCCTTAGAAAGTTTTAAAGTTTGCCTTTTATATAATAGATCCTTATGTGAAATTGTTGTGTAAGCTGTTGGTAGCATCTATATTTCTCTATGGATTATTAATAATATCAGCATCATTTACTGAATAATTTGTCCTTTCATCACTGTTCTATATGTTGGGTCAGTTTGAGTTTTTATTATGATTTTATTATTTAGTATTCCCTTGACTTATTTCTGAAATAGTAGGAAACAGGCATTTGTATTTTCTATGAATTTGTGACCTGCTACTTTGGAACTTTTCCATGTTTTTCATTGTTTCTGTTGGACCAATAATAGTCTATGACTGTTAATTTGGTGCTGACACTGAATCAGTGTGGCATCCATTAGTTTAGTTCCCCACCCCCAGTGTTTCCAGTTCTCTGTCTTCTGGTAAATGGTGGATTGCACTTTCCCCTCTTTTTGATTTGGGCATGGCATGTGACTGCTTGCCAGTGGATTCATTCATGAGTCAAAGCTTGAAATAGAATCTCTGCATCTAACTCTTATATTTTTGAAAGGGTAAAGATAAGAGGGTAAAGACAAAGGGTGAGGTGGCACCAAGAAGGTACTTCCCAGCCAGAAGTAGCTTTTTCATATAATCTCTTCATTAACCAAAGTTTCCTTTGTATTAATAAATTCCTCTTTAATATATTTTAGTGGGGTTGGGCCCCAATGGAGATGGGAAAAGAAAGGAATTAATGTTTGGGGGAGTATACTTTTAATCCCTCACACTGCAATATTAATTGAAATATTTGCCTCCTAACATCTAGGTGGTATTAGGTAAGCAGTGGACATTTGGATAGTGATGATGAGTAATTTTAGAGACTGGATCATGTTGGCTTACATGACAAGGACTATAGAGGGGCTTTGGCTTTGATAGAAGGAGAGAAAAAGATCTCAGATTGTAGGGATGAGGAGGGGTGTGGAGCAGGCATCCTCCAAGTTTCTGCTTCATAATTTATTTTTATGGATGTCCTGAAAAATCATTCAAGTGCAAAAGTCACTATTTATATTTGTAACGATTTATTTAGTGTGTCAGATGTTTCTGATGTTAGGACACTTTCTTGCTAAGTTTCTTGCTTTTAAAACTGAACGTTGATGTTTAATTAAGGTTTTACATCTCTCTCTTTTTAGGTGGTTCTTTGGAGCAATTAAAAGAGCAGATGCAGAAAAGCAACTATTATATTCAGAAAATCAGACGGGTGCTTTTCTCATCAGAGAGAGTGAAAGCCAGAAAGGAGATTTCTCCCTTTCAGGTATGGACATTATTTTGTGGAGTTGGAATATAAATTTGAGCGTCTGCACTCATGAACCTGCTGTGTGGATATGGACATGTTAAACATGCCTTCTTTTGTTTTCTTCATAATAACTCCAAAATTAAATCTACAGAACTACTCAGGAGTAATATAAAAATTAACACAAAAATTTCCTATGGCTAGTAGTCTCTATAAACAGTTTCAAATATATGTACTCTAGATATGAAAGTGTAAGCACATAAATCTGGCTGTGTTTTTTCACTTCAGCATTATCTAGGATCCTTTTAGGGAAATGATAAGCAAGAAACAAAAACTATACTGTCTTCAAATTTAATTTGGCCATGATATAATTGTATATATGCACATATGCACACATATAATATATGCATTATAATGTATATGTAATGTATAAATGTTAACATATTATAACACATACAAACACACACATATGTATGCATTTGCATTTTACCTGTCTTTGCCTGGTAAATAGGAAGTGAATTGAAATGCTGAATGCAAATGCATTTAATTAACTCATGATATGTATGATGTCATCAAATGTAGTTTTCCAGCTGAAGGTCAAGTACATGTTTCTCCACCCTAGAAAAAACAGAAGCTTAGGAGACCTGAGAAAGAACTTTTGAGAGTTCAGGTGATACATGTAGGTCTTTGCTTTCAAATATCTTTAAAGGTTTATGTTGCAGTGTTGCAGAATGGCCTTTTCTTAAAGTCTCTACACTAGTTCAGCTCTAAATATCAAAATTTCTCTCCACTTTCCTTATCCTGATCTCCAGTGGAAAAAAGCCTGTCCTTTGTGTTATTGTCCTCTTATTCAATTTTCCTGACTAGATGTAAACCTTGTAGGGGAAGAGACTTTGCTTCCTTTCATTCCTTCAGACCTGGAGTAAGTGCTTAGTACATGTGATGTCCCATACCTCACTGTGTTGGTCTGGCTCAGAGCTAGGAGTCAGGACAGCTTCATGGAGTCACAGTGAAGCAGGTCCTGAGCCCCCATGTGTTGGGAACTTTGAACCTGTACTCTGGTCATGAAATGTGTTTTTGGCATCTGTTACCTTTCTGCTTACCTGGTGGTCCCAAATATTAGAGCAGGTGGGTTGGAACTGGAGAAAATCAAGAATGGTATTATTGAGTCAGATTTTGCAGAGGGTCCTTTTGCCTATTCTGATACTAAATCTATATGATTTTTCAAAATCATGTGGATTTGACTCAACTCCCACCTTCACAGATGAGAGGTTAGATAACGCTGTTCTGATTATCATTCTTGAAATGTGTCCAAGTTTAACATGTCCCTAACCTTTTAAAAGTTGCTTATACCCAGGGCAGTAATCAAAATACTTCATTATGAGCTCAGAATAATACCCTATCTGGTTGGGACTTCACACTAATGTATGCCTGTACAAATTCAGATGACATGAATATTTTATATAACATTGTTCTGATTATAAAAAAATTAAAAATTTATATAAACAGAAACAACTCAAATAAGAATTATCTAATATATCACTTTCTGAAAATAAATTTTGTGTTTGAAATATGTTTTCTGTCAACCTTTTTTTCTACACTCCATCTGCATATATTTATATACAATCGTATACACTCACATCTTCATACACAGGAAACAAAATTGAGACCATCTTGTAAATATGGAAAAATCTATCTATGTATATGTATGTCTATGTGCACATATAAGCATATGTATACACACAATTTTCTGTGTATGTGTAATGTGGATCCAGGCTCCATTTTAAATTCTGTTTTGCAGTATCCTGTGACCATTTTTGCATGCCTTTTAGTATTTTTTTAAAAGCTACATAACATTCCACTGTATAAACAACAATCATTTTATTTGACCTATTTCAAGTTTTGCACATTTTGTTATTTTCAGTGATTTTGATATTATAAAATATGATATAGTGAAGATTCTTGTAGATAAATACTTGAATATTTAAGTATTTTCATGAGCATACTATATATGGATGAAGAAAACTGAATCTTTTTGAAGTCTCTATGCTTAATAAGAAGAGATACATGAGAATTCCTTGTTTAAATGCATTCATATTAGTTTATTTGCCTTTGACAATATTTATATATTAAATTAGGTAGTAATCATTTACAGTTAGGTGAAATGTTTCAGATCAGCATTAAAAATACATAAGACTAATATCTCCATGAGAAAAATAACAGCAACAGCTGAATTACGTGATTTTATCTTTGAATAACATTTAGGCTATAGCAATGGCTCAGAACATTCTCTAAAAAGAATATTATGGAGCAAAACAGATTTACAGGCTTAGAACAAAATTATGAGGATATTGGCTGTTGTGTGCTGTGAATACTCTAGAGCTTGCTTATGGATTTAGGAAGCTTTGTAGGCCTTGCTCAGAGACCAGCATATCATTATAGATTCTTTTTCAATGAAGTCAAACAATTTAGAGTCTTTCAAGCAAATTATCTGATTGCCATGTATTCACTGGGAGATAAAGTAAATGCATCCTATTATGTTCCCCTGAAAGGAAAATTTTCTTATTAGCCAGAGGAAAGGCTATGTGGGGGAAAAAAATGGAAAGAAAAAGGTCTTCAATATATCCACATTAAATAAACAAACAATCCAATTGCTGACTGTTGATTATCACTAAAAATCTTCAGATGTACCGCTCATGGATTTATTTCTTAGTGCAGTTGTCTCCTTAATCAGTCAGAATTGATGGTCTTCAATTTTGCTGACTGCTGTGCAGGTAAAGGCAGGCAAATAGTATCCCTTTTCTATCTCCATCTTTCCCACATGAGTTTTCCTTAGAAGTATTGTCTTTATTCCTTGGGCAGCACTGTCTTGCAGTTGTCAGGGAAGAGCTTCATGAGAGAGCATGATTTATTGATGCTGGGGTGGCTCTGAGAAGCAGCAGCCCAAGGTTGGGGTGGGTGCTAATTGGGTTGTTGTGATCCTTGCGTGACTGTCGGCTCTTGTGAGGTCTGAGTAGATCGGAAAAGAGAGTTAGGCCATGACACCTCTCATAATGGCAAGACACTAATTAGCTGTGAATTACAGCAGCGCTTTTGGATATTACATATTATATGTGGTAGCCAGAGAATCTGTCTTCATTAGATGCATGACAGGTAGTTTTAGTGGCCCTACTGTTATTTGTCATTGGTAGTGAATTGTTTTTCTGATGAAAAATATAAATTTCTGACTGCATGTCACTGGTTTGGCTACTTCTTGACATCAGTCAATTACTTAAAAGGAAATTATTACATCATTATGTACAACTATAATGCACTAATAAAAATATGGAAAATAGAGAAAAAACAAAAAGGAAATTATTATTGTTATTACCATTAACATTAATTTAATATTTGGTGTCCTATAAAGCATTGATATTATTGTTTAGAGTAAATTTTAAGGAACATGTAATTTGAGGGCTAAAATTCAGCTGTGGAGAGTTTTTCAAAACTCATTGCACATTATAATTTTGCTTTAGATGATTTACATATAAAACTTACAGAGAAGGAAGGGGAAATAGCTCAGTTGGTAGAGGGCTTGCCTAATATACCCGCAGTCCTGGGTTCACTCATCACCACCACCACCAAAACAACAACAACAACAACAAACAAACAAACACCACCAACAAAAATCTTACAGAGTAGGAAAGAGACTTCCAGATTCATCCCTGGTGAAACACTTTAAAGAACAAATAATAGCAGCTTGCAGGTGGTTGAAAAAGTGACTTCACTGAAGACAGACAAAGGGCTCGTTGACAATGCCTCCTGGAGGTGAGCTTGTTTATTTATACATTAGTTTATTTCTTCAACAAATATTCAGGGTGCCTATTATGTGCTAGGCTTTCTGCTAGGTGAAGGGAAGCAAAGCTCAGAGGGGAACAGTCTCTGGATTAAGTCTAGTAGTCTTGTGAGAGAAGAGGGGCAGGGGCCAAGCCTCCCAAGAAGATTTGGGGAGGGCTTCCTGGAGGAGGGAGCATTTGTGTTCTCTATCAATTTGTGCTACAAGGTGGCAGTGTGATTATTTTTGTCAACGACAAGTACACAGACCTCTGAGTACATTTTGTGTTTTGTGCAGTGGTGGGAAAGGTGTAGGATAGTGGAAGGATGTTTGTATGTGAAGTGTGTATGTCTGTGTGTCTCTGTGGATGGAGGGGCAGAAAATGAGTGGGGAAAGTTGGAGCTAGAAGGTTGAGGACTTTGTTCACCATACTGAGAAATCTGGGCTTTGTTCTACAAAGGAAAGTCCTAGGCAGGAAGTGATTTATCTGATCTGTTTTAGGTAGTTGCCTTCAATGTGAAGTATGGATGAGAAATTTATAAACATAAGTCTGGGGATATGTGAGAAGAGCAAAGACAGGGGCATCTCTTGTTGCTCTCTGAAGTCACAGGTGAAAGGCAGAGTCCATCAGGTGAGAGGCAGAGTCCATCATCATTCTGCAGAAAAGCATTTTGGAACCCAAATTGGTAGGTTGCACATTAAGTCCCTGTTCCAGCACAGAGTGTCCCCCATCAAAGCGATATGGTCATTCTATGGCTTTCTTCTTCTTCTTCTTCTTCTTCTTCTTCTTCTTCTTCTTCTTCTTCTTCTTCTTCTTATTATTATTATTATTATTATTATTATTTTTTTTTTTAATGGGGCAAGTATGAGAGTGGTCCTAGGACTAGGCATAAGAAGACTACTGTGGGTTTAACAGTCTCATTGTAATGTCAAGCATTTGCAGGGTTGTTTAGAAAGCCCAGAACTTATGGACTTCAGGTACTGTGGGAAACTGCAGCTCCTCTTTCTCAGAAGAAGCAACTGGGGAGCCAGTAGGAGCTGACTTTAGGTGCAACCTTTCTTGCTGGGTGGGGATGATGGCATTCATGCTGAGTGGACCCTTTGCATTGCAATCCAGAAAGAGTTCCTAGGATTTTCTTAAAGTCCTACTTGTCTGCACAGATGTTGGCCTGAGAAAGGATCAAGTTATGAGAAATGAAGAGAAAGGAATACAGGTGAGAGATATCTAGAAGACAGAACCCATGGGAATTGGTAGTTGATCAGAAATAGAGTAAAGTAAAGGAGGGTGAAAATTGGCTGTCAGACTTCTGAATTGAGTTGGGGAGCAGTGGTAACTTCAGCCAAAAAAGTCTGTAGGAGGATGTAATTTGTAGGGAGAGAGAAGGGAGAACCAGAGCAAATAGCCTCAGAGGTGTTTGATGTACTTGTGAGTGGACATTGTAGTAGTTCACATTCTTTTGTGAGCTGTTTCTTGTTTATTTATTTTTAAAACCTTAACTGAGGTTAATTGAGCCAAGAATAACCAGGCAGTCCTTAAACCAGGTTCAGAGTTGTTTCTACTGATTTTGAGGATAGCATTTCCTGAATTTGAATTTCATTACAGTGAACATATAGGTCCCATAGAATATGCTAGAGTTTTGTAAAAAGTTTATGATTATTGTGAAGTCTTTTATAGAGGATGTAAGACATGCTTTCTTGTGACATAATTTTATCTTAAAGTAAATATTCTAGAATTATATTCTACAATTTTTAGGACCTAATGAATGTTTTACTCTCCAATGTAATTGATCACTCTTGCTCAAAATATTGCACAAATGGTAGAATTGTCTTCATAGAAAGAATGGCTCTTGATGTAGTTTGTAATATTCCTATGATGGGGAAATTACGTGTTTATTAAGGGGAACATTGGTACTGTGAAATGACCAGAATTATCTGAAGCAACTTTCTGAATAATATGGATGAATAACCTGAATGACACCATAGATGTATAAATGTTATTATTTCTGCATGACTTATAAGTTAATTCTGAAGGCAATCCAAAAATAATGAGAACAAGTCACTCTTGGTGGTGCATGCCTATAATCTCAATGACTCAGAAGACTGAGACAGTAGGATCCCAAGTTGGAGGCCAGACTGAACAACTTGGTGAGACTCTGTCTCAAAATAAAATAAAAAGGGCTGGGGGTATGTTTCAGAGTGCCCCTGGGTTCAATCCCTCATTACACACACACACACACACACACACACACACACACACACACACACACTTGCATACATGCACACGCAAAGTTATGAGATCAACAGCAGCTTCCTTAGGAAATATTCTCATGTTGACCATTGACCTTGTGAGTATACTTCATTTTGAATTTACACATTGAAAGATTCACTTATTTATGAGCAACTCTTTCACTATGGGTAACAATGTGCTTTTCAAACTAGACTGTAAACTCCTTGAGCAGAATAAACATTTTCATTGCTTCTGTTGCATGCATGTTTCTTTCTCTATAGTTTCTACTAATTCTGTGAAGATAGTAGACCCTCTAATGCTTACCTCTTCATGCTGTGGCCTACTAGGAAAAAAGCTAAGCAAGGCCACTGTCACTTTTTAAAAACCTCTGAAGTTTGGGCTGTGTAAGATCACAAATAATTCTCCTATCTGTTGTGTTTCAGACTTATGTTAGAAAGACAATTTCACACCTTGACAGGTTAGTTTTTTTCCAGGTAATAAGACTTTTATAGAAGAGAAAAATTGGAAAAGGATATCACTTGTTAGTGTTACCCTCTATCTCTCTGCCAGGCGCCAGAGTTCAGACTGAAAGTCACTTTACAGAGGCTACTCAGCTCTACCATTATTGCTCCCAGATCTTCCAGATCTGCTGACTCATTCTAAACTAAGTTTGGCCCAGTGGCAAAAGTTCAGGGTTTCCTTGTCAGTCTTCTGAACCATCCATTCATTCTTCATTGAAAATTGATGTGAACCTTGTGACCACTAGAGTTTCTCAGTATCCTGTTCTGGTTTAACCATGAATGTAAATACAATTCTTTATCCTGAGTAGGGCCAAGTATTAAATGACTGGAAAAAAAATTGCCTCTTGGATTTATTATGTAATGAAACTTCTGTGGACTCTGGGAGGATTTTGATGTTGGTTAAAGATGTTTTGCTTTTTAAAAAGTGCACATGCTGCAGAAAGGGAATTTTATGTTGATAACTTTGGTATCTCATATAAAATGTATTAAATTTTAAACATGTTGGTGCCATCTTAGAAAATGCCTTTTAATTAAAGTCATAATTTAGTTGTGTTCAGCTTAATTGCAAATATCATTGACTATAATTGCAAGTGACTTTTTGTGAGTTATGGAGGCTTTTCTTATCATTGCTACTGATAAGTTATATTTCAAATGTCTTAAATACTCTATAAAATTAAATTAGCATTTTATTATGCAGTACATATATTTGTGTTTATCTGTATACACTCACATGCACAGGCAAAATACGCCCCCCCCCCCCAGGGCACTGACTTATTGGGAAATCCACAAGGAATCCATAGTATTCTTTATAGGACTTATTCTTTATCATCCCCCCACCTGCCCCTTTTTGCTTGTCTGTGAACCCCTAATATTGATGCATTAAGGAAAGGACTTCTTTTTATGTGTACTTAGTTTTATTAAAACATTTTTGAGCTATTTGAGGGCAAGAGCAACAAAGAAGTGATACATATTATTTCACTTTGAATGTAACTATAAAAGTCAATTTCAGATATTAAATAAGTAGAAATTTTATTGATAAGTCATATAGAGGTCAGTGAAGTTGCTATCTTTTTGTAATTCATAATACATTCTACTCCTTTTTTTTCATTATAATGCTACCAAATTAAATTGATTCTTTATTTACATTTGTCTCATGTTATAGTTACAGATCAATCTTGTGGCTAACTAAGAATCTCTGAACTTGGCATCCTCTTCAACTGTTCAAGAACAGATGTGAGAGGTGCAGAATTATAGTAGCCCTATAAACTAAGTCAATCAATCAATGATTTGTTAGAATCTGGATAGATATTTTTCCCAGATTCCCAGGGAATATAGAGAAACTGAGATGTTGTAAGTGGCTGAAACAGACTTTGACCTTGGCATCAGATTAGGGATGATCAAGAAGAAGGCAGAAGGATGCTTTGACTTCTGCTCACTTTGTATGGACAAGGTGTTATGGTTTGAATCATCTGGAATGTTCTCCAAAGGTTCATGTTATTTAAAGACTTGGTCCCTATATAGCAATGTCATGAGGTGGGTGTTTAGGAAATGATTGGATCATGAGGGCTCTGACCTTATCAGTGGATTAATCCATTGATAGTTGAATGAACTACTAGGAGGTGAGGCCTGGTGAAGGAAGCAAGTCTCTGAGAGCATGCTCTGGAAGGCCATATTTTGTCCCAGTTCCTTTCTTCACTGCCTCACCCCAACTCCCTTCCTGGCTGCTATGAGCTGAGCAGATTTTTCTCCTGTACCTTTCTGGTCTTCTGCCCTTCTGCCATGAAGTTCTTTCTCATCTCAGTCCCAGAGCAATGGAGCTAACTGACCATGGGCTAAACCCTCTGAAACGGTGAGCCAAAATAAGCTTTTCCTCCTTTAAATTGTTTATCTCGGGTATTTTAGTCATAGTCACGAAATGCTTACTAACACACCAGGAAACTAGTCGGTCTGTGCTCTCCTGTGTGGAAGTGATGTTGATCTGGGCCTTTCTGAAGCATCCACGTGTTGCCCCTCGTTTTCTACATCCAAGGGACAACAGCTTCCCACCCAACAAATGTTACAAGTGCGAAAGATGATGACTGATACTAGTGTGTTGCAGACTGGCGTGTGAAGCTGACCTTATGAAATAAAGGGAATTAAAAGCATGGCTTTCTTGTGGTCATTTGCACAAATTTGTCTTATTAAACAAACATAAACCCCTCAGCATTACTGTCAATTTGAGGTGGTTTGAAACAATGAATATTTATTTCTCACATTCTTAAGGCTGAAAGTCCAAGATCAAGGTGCTGGCAGCTTTGGTGTTTGGGGGCAGGGGGCTAAATGTCTGGTGTGTAGACAGCTGCCTTCTTTGCTGTATCCTCATGTGACAGAGACAGAAAAGTGGTCCTGGTTTCTTCCTCTTATAAAGTTAATCCTATAATGGGAGCTCTACCCTCGTGATCTTCTCTAACTCTAATTGTCTCCGAAAGGCTCCATTTCTAAGTACCATCATGTTGTGGATTAGGACTTCAATAGATGGACTTTTTTGGGGGGGCAGGGGAGGGGGTTGAGGGAGGTGGGTACAGAAATCATTAGGCCATAGCAATGACAAAGTATTGAATTCTGTTTTTTTTTTTTAATTGCCAGAAAGCATGCCAGGAGAGTAGGAGAAGATCCACCTTTCTTCTAGCAAACTCATGGGGATTGGTGTTTGCTAGACTTAGGCAATCTTTAGAAGTTTGGTGACTTAGCAGCCCTGCTATGTCTGAGCTAACAGAAGGAAATGTATCCTCTCCAAATGGATAGATGAGCACAGGTGCATATGTTTTCCCCTAAATGACAGGTTTTTTTTCATTCAAGGATGAATATAAAAGGAAAAGAGGTCATGACATTCTGGATACTCAATAACAGAATTTCCCAAATTATTTTCTAGAACATGAATTATTTGGTAAGCCAACAATGTTCCACAGAACAGAAGGTTCAGCAGTTAAGGGCATTAAAAGAACATCGTACTACATTTCCTCTGTCTTGACTCTACAAAGCATATTAAAGAGTCTCTGGAGTCTGATGGAAAAATAATTATATTTTCTCAATGGAGAATTTCCCAAACTAGTTGGCATAGAATTATTTCTTTTTATATGAAACATGGTTTGGAAAAAAAAATAGGAGCATAAGAGATGGCAAACCTGAAGGTAGAGAAAACATTCACTAAAAGGAACAGAAGAAAAAATTTGAAAAACCTTTGGTTTGAAATCATAGAATACAAGAAAGCACACATTCTATGAAATTAGGTATAAAAAGCAGCATGAAAAGGCAATAGATGAGAGATAGCAAACAGTAAAATTGTCACTGCGGGGAAGCTTTCAGTGATATAAAGGGCATTCTTGAGAAGCTCTCTGAAGAGATAAGAAAAATAGATCAAAATTTGTGAAGACAGATGATGCATAAAGAGGAGATATATCTTAGAAACTTATCAGAATAATTAAATGCAAACAATAGTAAATATGTAGTAGAAGGAAATTTTCCTGAGTTTTTGTTCTATAAACCTGTTTGCAAATTGAAAGAATGCAGTTACAAACAAAATATATGAAAAACTCTATACCTAAGGTGACTTTTTAAAGTGCTTTAATGTCAAGGATAAATGAAAAAAAAAAATTCTGTGAGCTTCCAGGAAAAAAAAAATCACAAAAGAATGAAAATTGAATTGGACTTAGAATTCTCCTTTATAACATCAGAGACGAACACCCAATATAAATTTTTCCCCTTATTGTAAATATATATATACATTTTGGGGGCCTAACTTTGTTGATAAAGTTGGTAAGTTGCATACTTTCACCTAAACTCGCCAGCTGTTAACAGTTTGTGATGTTTACTTTCTCCATCACTCATATGTCTGGATTTTCATACATCTACTTATAAGTTACAGTTTTCAGGTGGCTTCAGCTCTATAAACTTTAATATTAGTCTGCATGTCCTATGATTGCAGACACTCTTCCCCATTTCCATAGTGCCATTATTAAACCAAGAAAATTTCACGCTGGTTTCTATTACAGACTACATACTCAGATCTCTCCAAATGTCCTTTCTAGCTCTTTATTTATTTGTTGGCTGATACAATAAGGGCTTAGGCATTGCATTTGGTTATCATATCTCATTCTTCTCTTTTATCTGGAGGAGTCAAAAGCCTTCAATAGCTCTCTTTTACAAACCACATAAATTCCTATTTACCTTGCATTTCAGCCCTTTAAGCTGAAACCCATTTCCAGCTTAATCTTTCATATTGCCTTAGATCACACTGTGCTTCTTGAAAGATTCACACCAGCTATTGCATGATTAAGGCTTGAACTTCCCAGCTTCCTAATCTTTATTTTCACTTTCTTTGAGCAAGATACTCAGGACTTAGCACCTTGTCTGGCATATACAAAGATTTTTTTGTTTGTTGGTTTTTTGATAAATGCTTGTTTATGAAAGCTGGACGATTTTAAAAGGAATGCTACTGACTTTTTTCCTTGCCTCACCTTGCTTTCATATAGAAAAGGAATTTTCAGAAATATTGGGAGGGACATTTTGTACTCTTTTAAAAACATAAATGTATTCTTCAAGTCATCCATTCACTCACTCACTATAGAATTTTCATTTGTGTTTACTATGGGGCATGATTGTGTAGGCAACTAAGTAGCTTACATTGTGACAAGTATAATGATCAAGTTGTGTGTACAGTGCTCAACAAAACAGAACAATTGATTTTCTAGAAGGGATTAGTAAGGTAGGCATGATGGGAGAGATGAAACAATTTGCACTGTACCTGGTAGTGAGTGAAACTAAGAAAAACAGTGTGCATAAAAGTTAATTTTTTGTTGAGATAATGTCCATTCTTAAGAATTTTCTTTCTTTTAAAAATCATGATGCTCCTTAAGAATTGAAAATTATTTTTTTTTCTGACACACTTTTGATTTCTTTAACAAATAACTGGCAGATCTGTAAATTGCCCATCCATCATCCGTATGCCTGAATAACTAACAAAGGTATTAGGTTGTAATGTTATCAATGTGGTCATGATAAATTCAATATGGGTTATATTTTTAGATAGCATGACAGTACCAGAACTGAGATTGACAGGTCTCTCTGGTTCTTGGGTCCATATATTAACTTACTAATCTCATACTGGAAAAAAAAGAGAAGGATTAAAGATCTTGAGCAGTGAAGACAGAAGGGGCAAAGAGAAGAAGGAAGCATATTTGAAAAAGCATGGTGTCACTTTTGGATTGGGCAGGAAATTAAGATGTCTTGGCTCAGTAAATGAAAGCCAGTGACCCACAAACCTCCTAGTTCCTCCTTATTTCCACTAGGCCTGAGAAGTTTAGTCTAGTTTATGTCTCAAGTAAGTAACATCTAAACAAGCATTGCATCTCAATTTAAAGTAAATTATGTAAGAGATTTCTTTGTTACTCTAAGTGGCAAAAATGTATTACTGAAAAAATACTACAAAATCAAATCTGCCTAGAGTATTTTATGTGTTGGTACAGAGACATTGTCTACAATTTATTTTATGTGTGCCACATGTGAACTGTTTATTTTGAAATCCAGACCCTATGGCAGCTTTTCTGTCCCCCACTCTGAGCATGGGCCATTGGAAGACTTTCAATCAAATTTGCTCCCTCTTGTGGAGTGTCAGGAAATAACATACCATTATACAAACAAAATACAGGGTTTTGTTTTTAGTTTTCATAGCCCATTCATTTACAGAGAGGGGGAAGATATCTGATTTTAGCTGAAAACAAATTTATAATTTCAAAATATTTCTAGAAACTTGTGCTCTAAATGAAAATGTATGCAACTGGCAGTAGTTTAACTTTATTAATCTCTAAAGATTGAAGAAGGTTTAAATTTTCTTAATGATTTTGACATCTATTATCTATGTGGTGATTGCTATGCAAAATGTGTTCATAATATAAAAGCTGAATGAATAAATACAATCCAATTTAATAAGATAGTAGCTCTAATTTTAAACTATGATTTAAAATGATATATGCATATTAGCTAATTTATAACTATTTATTAGTATCCCATCAATCATGAAGTCATTTCTAATGCATTTTAGAAACGTGCTTTGCATTAATTTATTAGAAACTTTGGCACAGAAACTATAATCTGAGAAAGTATTCTGTTGTCTTAAAAGCCTATGCATGACAGGGACTAAATTTATTTTCCTATTTATTTCAGTAGGGCAGGGACTTTCTTTCAATCCCTTCTCCCTGCAGAGCTATTTCTTTACCACCTGCAGATGTTTGTAAAAAGGTTTTGTGAAAATTAAAATATGGAGGAGGAGAAAGCATAAAATAAAGGGCAAAACCAAAAATTTATATTGCCTGTTTTTATATAATTATAGAGAACATCATTTTCTATATTTCTGTTACATGTATAATTCTGAACAAAGAGGTAATCCGGGCCTTAAAGAACTTGAGATTCATTAATTCATCCATCAAATATTTATTGAATGCCTACTATGCATCTGTTGTATTCAGAGGGCTGAGCTACAATGGAAAACAAGATAAACTCTTCCTCTAGAACAAACATCCTAGTTGACAGTGGAGAAGAGGTGCCAACCACAAAGAAAGGACATACTTACGAAGGAAAGATAACTATTTGTTGTGATACTCTAGTTTTTAATAAGTAAGCAAATACTCGGGCTGGGGATGTGGCTCAAGCGGTAGCGCGCTCGTCTGGCATGCGTGCGCCCCGGGTTCGATCCTCAGCACCACATACCAACAAAGATGTTGTGTCCGCCGAGAACTAAAAAATAAATATTAAAAAAATAAGTAAGCAAATACTCAAATTGAGGAAACATTTTATCTTTCTGTACACAGTAGTAGGCATAATAATAATAATAATAATAACAGGTGGAGTAGAATTGGTGATGGTTTTCTTACATTGGGAATTTGAAAGAAAACTGAGAGCAGATTTTTTTGCTAAGATTATCTTGATTGGAAGGATAAGGTCATCACAGTTTCAACTGGATAATCCCATTAACAGAATTGGTGCTTATAATACACAATTGTGAAACCAGTTTGCTTGGTCTGGGTTCTTTCTCTTACTAGCAGTGGCTTTGGGCATATCACTTTGCTTTTCCATGCCTCAGTTTTCAGAAGAGTAGAAATTAAAAAGAGCATCTACCACCAATGGTACAGAATAGAAGATACAGAGACAAACTCACATAAACACAGTTATCTCCTATTAAACAAAGGGGACAGAACATTCTCTGGATAAAAGATAGCCTATTCAACAAATGGTGCTGGGAAAAACAGAAAGCTACATGTAATGAAATGAAATTAAACCTCTATCTTTCACCCTGCAAGAAACTCAACTCAGATGGATCAAAGACTTAGGCACAGAGACCTTGTGCCTACTAGAAGTAAAAATAGGTCCAAATCTTCACCACATCAGCCTAGGATCTGACTTCCTTAACAAGACTCCTACAGCACAAGAGTAAAATCAAGAAACAATAAATGGGATGGATTCAAACTAAAAAGCTTCTTCTCAGCAAAAGAAACAATCAGTAATGTGAAGAAAGAACCTACAGAATGGGAGGACATCTTTACCACCTGCACATCAGATAAAGTATTAATATCTAGGACATATAAAGAACTCAAAACACTTAACACCAAAAAAAAAAAAAAAAACCAAGTAATCCAATCAATAAATGGGCTAAGGAACTGAACAGACATTTCACAGAGGACGAAATACAATTGATCAACAAATATATGAAAAAATGTTCAACATCTCTTGCAATTAGAGAAATGCAAATCCAAACTATTCTAAGATTTCATCTCATTCCAGTCAGAATGGCAATCATCAAGAATATAGGAAACAATAAATGTTGGTGAGGATATGGGGGAAAAGGTACACTCACATTGCTGGTAGGACTGCAAATTGGTGCAACCATATCAAAAGCAGTATGAAGATTCCTCTGAAAACTTAGATTGGAATCACCATTTGATCCAGTTATCCCACTCCTCGGTTTACACCCAAAGGACTTAAAATCAGCATACTATAGTGACCCGGCCACATAAATGTTTATAGAAGCTTAATTCACAGCCTATGAAACCAACCTAAGTGTCCTTCAATAAATGAATGGATAAAGAAAATGTGATACACACACACACACACACACACACACACACACACACACACATTACTCAGCTTTAAAGAAGAATGAAATCATAACATTTGCTGGTAAATGAACGGAGTTGGAGAATATCATGCTAAATGAAATAAAAAAAACTAAAAGGCTGAATGTTTTCTCTGATACGCAGATGCTAATTCACAATAAGGGGGGCTGCTAGGAAGAATAGAATTATTTAGATTAGGTAGAAGGGAGTGAAGGGAATAGAGGGGATAAGGGAATAGGAAGGACTGTAGAATGAAACAGACATTATTACCTTATGTATATTATATTATATGTTACCTTATGTACATATATGACTGCACGACCAGTGTGATTCTACAACATGTATAATCAGAAAAATGAGAAATGATACCCCATTTTTGTATTATACATTAAAGTGTATAAATGCATTCTATTATCATGTATAACTAATTAAAAAGAATAAAGAAATTTATAAAGTAAAAAAAATAAAGAAAAGAGCATCTACCTTTTTATGGTGTTATTTGGATTAAATGATTTAATAAATGAAAAGTGCTTAGAATGCAACTTGGCACAAAGAAAGCCATATAACATTTGCTGTTGTCATTAGTGCTCACACCTGATCAACAAGGAACATGTACTGAGCTTGCCTGTGATTCTAGCTGAGTGTCCCTAGCATCACAGTGGACTATGAAGCTTTGACAATTTCCGTGGGAGATGGACAGAAGAAGATGTTAGACTTATTATTTTTTCTCTATAATTTGTGGTGTACTGTCTATATTTCATTTTGTTAATTTTAGCAATTTAGTTAACAAAAATGGAAGATTAGGTAAATTGGCAGAGCTGCTATGAAGGGTCAGAGGAAAGCCCAGTGAACAGAGCAGGTCCTGGTGTCAACCCCCATTATTCCACGCATAACCCATGTTTCCCTGGCTGTGACTTTGCCATGTTGATTAAGCTCCAGAATTTTCAGGTTTCAATTCAATGTTTAAATTTGTGTCTTGATTTTCTCTTTCAGAAAGTGGATATTTTAGTGTCTACCATATTAGACTCTCTTTCTGTAAATCTCCTTGTTAGAGTATTAGTATTAGAGAATTTGAACAGGAGGGATCACCTAGTCAAAACAGTTTTCCTAACTAAAGGAATCAGAGGCTCGATAGGATAAGTTACTTGACCAAGATAATCAGATGGGAACATATATCTAGGTCTACAACTGGATTTTCTGATATCTTTAAATAGTATTCAGAATTTGCAATGCTTTCTTTAGTGTGTTCTATAGTAATAACTTTTTGCACCTAAAGCTTAGTCACTTGAAGATTGCAGGATGGCTGTGGCTCAGCTGGACACTGCTTGGGTTGCCAGGCTCAGGCTCATCTCTCTGTCTTTCTTCCTGGGATGCAGGCCAAAGGAGCTACCCTGTGTTATGACAATCTCATGGTGGAGAACAGAAGATTACGGGAGAGATTGAAACCATTCATACTACTTAAAGCTTCTGCTAGGATCTGCTTATGTCAACTGGGATTATAGGAAAAATAAGAGAAATAAATATTAAAACACATACAATAGATCACATTCTGCTTGGGCCTTACCTCTATACATTTATTATTCATGCATTCCTTTATGTATCTACCTGTTCTTGAAACAGGTACCGAGAACCCTCAATAGTTAGCTGCTCCATTTACTAAGGTCAGTCCCTGGCCACAGCCCTAAGTCAGTGCAATGGAGAAGGATGGTCTGCCTATTGGAAATTAAGACATAAATATCTACACATACTAGTGATGAAAAAGTGGTCTTAACTAACAGTTAACCTCATGAAAGTACAACTTTATTGTTGTACTTTCTGACTACTACAAAATGTATGTACACTACGATAAGCATTAAATATTTTAGTAGTAATGATTTTGTTGCTTCTTGGGAACTTTCCTCTTTATCTCAATAATTTAATACCTTCCTTTTTATCTCAATAATTTCATTCTAGATTGTAAATCAGAAATTATGGCCATCTGCTGTGTGCACCTCAGTTTCACTATCTGTAAAATAACTTCAGCACCTGTCCTGTCTACTTTATTGGTTGTTGAAAATATACATAACACCTAAAAGATGCTTACTATGTGATGGGCACTGCCCTGAACCTTTTTCCATGGGTTAACAAATTTAATTTGTACATCTCTATGAAGTACATTCTATCATTATCACCAATTTATAGATGAAGAAACTTGAGGCACAAAGAGATTAAGATAACTTGCCTGAGGTCACACAGCTAGAAAGGAAAGACTCTGGGATTTATAGTTGGATAATCTGTCTTAAACTTATTTGCACATCTATCCCACCATACAATAAAAAAGAATGTGTAAAAAATGCATCACAAACTCTAATAAAAGAATATAGGGGGCTGGGGCTGGGTCTCAGCAGTAGTGCACTTGCCTGATATGTGTGAGGCACTAGGATTGGTTCTCAGCACCACATATAAATTAAAAAAAAGTCTAACAAAAGCTAAAAAAAAGAATATAGGATAGAGATTTCATTTATCATTCTTTTTAAAACAAACATTGTAGCATCTGTATGTTTTAAAGCATTACTGAAAAAGAAAACTGAGCTGCAGTGTGTTAGCCCCACTCCATCTTCATCTTCATTGTGTTTCCTATTTTCTGAAAGGGCTGATGAGGAGAAGCCACTCAAGGAGAGCCCATGTCAGGGGCAGACTTAGTGGTGTCATCTGCTTGGAGTTTTGGTAACCTGTAACTATAACTTCCAGGCATGGAACAATGGCCCTGAATTAAGCATATTCATTTTAATCTTTATAATGATCCTCTAAGGAGTTTTGTATTCTGCTGTACAGACGAGCAAACTGAAGGTTAGAGAGGACAAATTGCTTTGCAAGTAAGTAGCCCAGCTCATTTCCATCCCAAGACCAAGTCTACGCACTTCCCCACCATGCTGCCTCTCAAGGGAGAGGCTCAGGGTGAACTCATTTTCACCGTCAAGGGACATTCTTTCCGCAGGTCCTTAAGGATGTTTATTGAAGCTTTCTTGAATTGTGATAGAAAAATGCTTCATGAACTTAAAATGAAGACCTCTAAATTATCACCATATCAAAACAATTTTTATTTCCAAAAGTAATCAAGTAACATAAATTGGGCTTTAGCAAATTCATGATAGGATTGGATGTTGGGCACGTGATTCAAAGTCTAATTCAGCAGCTTTTGGAAGTTTGCTAACCCCTTAGACTTGTTTGGATAGGAGGAAGAAACACAGGTTTACGATCTTTCCACTGGGATTACAGGGGAAAATAAGAGAAATAAATATTAAAACCCATACAATAGTTCACATTCTGCTTGAACCTTACCTCTCTATATTTATTATTCATGTGTTTATTTATGTATCTACCTGTTCTTGAAACAGGTACCAAGAACCCTTAGTCTAATCGGTTGCAGAGCTTAAGACATCAAACTATCGGGGGTTCACTCTCAGCTCTGTTACTTAATAGCTGAGCTGAGTAACCTTAACAAATTATTTAAGTCAACTTTGCCTGATTTTCCCACATCAGGGCTGATGTTAGAATTCACTGAGTTAATGTATACCAAGCTCTTGGCACCACATTTGACAGACAATAAAAACTTCATATTAGTCATGATGATGATATAGTTTTGTGCCTGTTTGAGGATAATAAAGAAATTAAGACATGGTTTCCACAATCAAAGGGCTCAAAGTTCAGTGGGAGAAGTATAGTGAAAATATAGAGGAACAATTTGCAGAATGAGTTTAATAATAAAAATGGAGATACAGTGGGGTATTAAGGACCTAGGAGCTGTTCCTGTTGCTGTGTTTCTGGCATAGGCCAGGAGGCTTAAGAAAGGAAGAGATGCCTGAGCCCAGGCTTGAAAAATGAATTAGTCTGTAATAGATAAATACAATGACATTCTAGTTATACTTAGTAGTTTATGTAAATACACAGAGATGGGGTACAAACAGAATAGTACCTTCAAGGAATTATAAATAAGTGTTTAAAAATTCAGGATAGGGTGCAGCAGAGAATTCTGTTATAGGACCTGAACTTCAGACAATGGAGTACATTTGAATTTTAAGGAGGAGAGAAAAAAGTTAGATCTACATTTTAGAAAGAGTACATTGGTAACCATGGAAGAAAGACAGTAAGCCTGGAGACTGAGAAAGTAGCATATGACCTTATTTCAACCAGGAAAGAGAGATGAGGGGTCACTCAGCAAGGTGACGCAGTTGGGACGAAGACCGATGGGACACAAAGCTCAGTCAGAGATAAGAAATTAAGAAGAGAAAGGAATCAAGGGTGATCCTCAAATCTGTTGCTTCAGAGTCTGGTTTTCAGGATGGTGGTGCCATTCACTGGGATGGAGAATTCAAGATAAGAGGAAACTTGGAGAATAAGAATATGTGAGTTAAAATTTTATTGGTTTATTTGAGGTTCCTTCAGGCATCCAAAAGATGAGTGAGGGCAGCATCCCAGAGACAGAAAAGTCATCACACATTTCCTACAGTAGTAGAAGCTGAAGGTCTGCAAATAATAAGAACAAGTTGTGACAGATTAAATGATGTCCCGGGTCAGAACCCATATTGAAAAAGCAAACAGAGGGGGAAAAGCCTGAGAAGTTGTAAGACTAATAATGAAGTCACAGTATTAAATAGGGTAAATGTTTCAAAAAGGTGTCAGTTACAAAAATAGACCTTATACACAGCCTGATCATCTTATTATTGAACAGCACTGTAGCACTGGATTTGTTTATTTTAGAGCTGTGAGCAGTGCCTTGTGATAACAACCTAAGAATCTCTGCTGGTTGACAATAGATGGAGATGGTGGATGAAGATTGTGTGTGTCAGAGTTTCACTGCCTGGTTTTGAACTATAGCACTCATATCTACCTCTTCTGTGTCCTGAGCAATTTATTATCTCCATATGTTAGTTTTCTGTCACTGTGAGGAAATATGTAAGATATACACCTAAAAGAGGAAAGATTTATTTTGGCTCATGGTTTCAGAGGTTTCAGTTCATGTTTGGTTGACGCCGTTGCTTTTGGGCTTGTGGGAAAGCAGAATATCCTATCAGGGAGCATGTGGTGGAACAAAGCTGCTCACTTCATGGCAGCTGGGGAGTAAAAGAGACAGAGGTGAAGAGGTTGTGGTCCTAACAGCTCCTTCAAGGGCATACCCTAGGGACCTGACTTCCTTCCATTAGGTCCCACCTCCTAAAGGTTCTACCACAATAGCACCACAGGCAGGTGACGAAGCCTTTAGTTGTTCTTTGGGGATATTAAAGAACCAAACCATAGCACTCCATAAACTTTATTTTTTTTTTGTAAAATAGCAAAAAATTTCATATTTCATAGTGTTATTATAAAGATTATTAAAGTATTTCATAAGAAAGCACTTTTGCACTGTGCTTGCTTAAAGAAGTACTTAATAAATTTTTATTATTATGCATGAAGAATGTTACGTTTTGCATGGAAAGACAGAGATGTTGGCCCATCTTGCATTAGAATGTGTACTTTGAATGATTCTCTGAGAGTAATGATGGATTTTACTGAGTAATTCTCACTTGTTTAGCTGATTCACCCCTGAATGGGTAAGAGTGAATTGGAAGAGAATTGGCCAGCATTTGAAGTGTAGGTTGTGACCAGGTCCAAAAAGTAGGAGCTCCGATGTCTATAGACAGGAGAAGATAGATCTTCCAGTTCAACAAGAGAAAGCAAATTTGTCATTTCTTTACTTTTCATTCTATTCAAGCCCTCAGTGGATTGTATGATGCTGGCCCACAGTGGTGAGGGTGATTCTTCTTTAATGATTCAAATGATAATCCTTCAAGAAATATCCTCACAGACACACTGATAAATTCTATTTTACTAGTTCTCCGGGCATCCCTTAGTCAACTCAAGTTGACGCGTAAAATAACGGCCCCAGTACCCTTTGTCTAATACATGTTTGAAATAAACAGCAGAAACATCTTTTATCATGGATCCTTGTTTAATATGGTGAGAATTTGGAAGGATAAGAGCTACATGTTTTTAGAAATGAGAATGAGTAATTAGCAAATTAGTTCCCTTGAATATGTTAAAACAAGGTAAAAAATGGAAGGAGACAATATTCTATTGTGAAAGTAAATTAGCTTATACACAAAAATAATTCTTTGTAATGGAGAGGAAAATTAAAAATAAAAAATTAATCTGAAGTCATTTTAATTACCATCCATTACATTTCTTAATGATTTTCATGTTTACTTTGTTTAATGGGTCCACTAATTACTGGAACTCAGTGAGGCAAAGGGGAACAAGAATTGAGGCTCACATTCTTCACCAGGAAGGTTTTTTTTGAGAGTTCTGGAAGTTTTGAGGAGAAGTAACATTCAGAAAGCTTTGAAATATGTAACATCCTACTGAGAAATTAACAAATTGTCATCTTTTTTACTCTTCTTCAATCAGGAAACAGGCAATAAGTGGTTAAAAGTTCCTATAGTTATTGCTATCATTATGTCACCTCCATGACCAGACTTGGATTCCAGCCCTGCAAAAAGCTAGCAGATTACTTGTTGTTTTTCTCATCATTAAAAATATTTTTAAAAATCTTTAAAACTTCTTGTAGTTCACATTTCACTTTCTATTTTCCCCATGAATTTTCATTAACATTAACAGAACACTAAAATTTGCAAGGAATGTCTAACCTAATATTGTCCTTTCAGAGGAATCTCATAATTTGAAGCTTCAAACATCCTATGAACAGTATCCTGTAGAACCAACTTATTCCATTATTGAGTAATTCACTTTTATTTGAAATTGTTTTTTTGTGTGTGTTTAGGAGGGGTACTAAGACATTTTGTTATTTATTATTTCATTTGTGCATGTATTTATGTCTACAAAATGTTTTAAATTGACTTAAAATAACAAAACAGTATAAAATACAGCTAATTATAAAAACGACAAAATCAGTGAAAAAGAACAGAGAAATAAGTCTTGCTGTGCCTCTACTGGGAGATAATTATCACAGTTTAGAAATCAGTTTAGCGAGGGGTTCTCTGGCAGATAAGGTAAGGTAAAAAGGGAAACATTATGCTTCTCATGGGCTTATGAAAGATAAGATAAATTGTGATTTTAAGAATTAAATTAAAAGAGAAATGAGTTTTATGAGTTCTTAATATAAAGAATATCAAGTATCACACTGGACAATGTTTTGAGCAAACTCTGTAGCCATTGTCTGTAGATAGTTAATTTTTAAATTGTTTCTCTAAAAATTCTAGAAGCATTATATGTATGTTCTTATTTTAAAGGCAATATACCTTTATGACAGTTGGTTTAGAAAACAGATGTAATAAACACCCACAAATCTGCCAGTCGAACGGTTATTTTCATGTTGGCAAATTTAATCAGCTTTGCCCATATGTAATTATGGCTTCCACAAGGAACCTCAGCTGGATTCCTTTAATAGTAAATGGCTCCAGGACATATGAGCTGCCAGATATATCCTCATGTTTGCAATTATAATATTCTGTAAATTTTATATCCCCTCATTTCACTTAATACATTATTTCTAGATAATTTTTGCAATTATACAATTTTTAAAATTAACTTGATTTTTGATTTACTACAATTTAATAGTTATTTCATTCTATAAGTATACTGCATGAACATCCTAATGCATATTGCTTTTCCTCTTTTGGTTGATTAACTGTGCTGTTTTAGTTTCCTATACAGTTGTTTTTATTAAATTTCATGTTGGAAAATGGGTCACAATAATGGACATTATAAGAACCAATTTTTTTATTTGTGTGTGTGTGTGTTGATGTATTTACCAGTAAGGATGTTTTTGATGATATTGCTTATTACATTTTCTGTGTTTTCTTTATGAGGATCTATGTGAGAAATTTCTTTCTCATTTTAATACCTGAAATTAATAGGTGTGTGTGCGTGTGTGAGTGTGTGTGTGTGTGCATGCACGTGCACATGAATGCTTTGGACTAATAGTTTGTTAATATTTCCTTCTGAGAATCAGGTAACTGAATATTTTTCCTTATTTACCATGAGCTGCTAGAAAAGCACATGGCCAAATCTTTGGTCTACATCTCATCAGTTTGGATGGGCATCTGAAGCCACCCATGTAAAACATAATCAGCCTTATCCTAGAGTCATTGTCCTGTCCTTTACCCGCTCTTGCTTCATCCACATATGTTTCTTATATCTTTTTATAATAGAACAATATATTCTTTATTTTCTTAAACTTTTAGGGTCCTGGGGATTGAACCCAGGATGCACTTGGCCACTGAGCTACACTCCTATCCCTCATCCACTTATTTTAAATTTTATTTTATTTTGAAACTTATGCAAGCCTTTGAAGCTTTCTGAAATAAGGCAGGGACTAACTAAATAAATGCATGTAAATATTTAAATTATTTCCTTAGGGTAAGTTTTGAAAAGTAGAAGCACTGGCTCCTATGTTGCATTTTGTCTTAACCCAGTGAAAGATTTTCTGCAGGAAACTGAGAAAATATAATTCGAGTATGTTAATTTCTGGTGATTTATTGCAGATATAATACTTTGTGAGAAGTTAGAGTCCCAAGAGGAATAAAGAGTCAAGCTATGTTTTTTTGGAGTTTCTCTGCAATATCAGACACTGCAAAAACCGTTTTCATGTGAAACTGTGTTAGACTTTCAATTAAATTAGCTGACAAAATATTGAATGCTACAATTACGTATTGTTAATTTACCCTTCTGATTTAGACGCCAGATATACAAACAATAAAATCGACATTCTGTTCTGAAAATTTAGGAGCCAGCTAAATTGGATTAAATTTAGGAGTCAGAAATTGATGCAGGGGTGGAGGGTTGGCTTCTTTCCACGAAGGGTTGAATTATAAGGGTCTTGAGAGTAGGACCAACATTTTCCTCAAAAAATGCGACAAGCATTTGAACAGATACATGGTTCAGGGCACAATTTCTGTGCTTCATGGCATGGAAGAGAGAACTTGATTTTTGTCTGTAAAGGTTTCTGATTTCTGATTCTGTTTCCTCTGTAACCTCAGCTGGGCTTCTAGACTTGTAACAATCCTGGAAGTCCCCAGGACACGGGAGCTCTCAGCCATATCCTCGAATAACTGTTTCAGTGAAAAGCTTTTTTGAGTCATCTGAAATAGACATTTGAACCTTTGCCTGATGGCTTGACCAGTTTAAAAGTAAAACTTACTAACCAACATCCATAGCACAGTGAATATTCTTTACTAGGAGCCAGGGATATTCTGCACCCACTAGTTGAGTTATATGCATAGAAAGAATCAGTTCTGTTTGTTCTCTTTGGCCTCAATGGATGTTGTTTCCCCCAGAAAAGGAAAGAGCCACTCTTTTTTTTTCTTTAAATACATTATGTATTTATTTATCTTTATGTGGTGGTGAGGATCAAACCCAGTGCCTCACATGTGCTAGGCAAGCATTCTACCACTGAGCCAGAACCCCAGCCCCAAGAGGGCAACTCTTTAACATGATGCCACGTCAATGTTTTAGACAGATATAATTTCTCCTTTCAAAGTGCTCATACTGGAGTTCTACTCTATAATACTGAGCAAGAATTCAGTATAGAATAAGTACCTGTCTTGAATTCTACTTTAATGGGGAATGCAGCCTAATAACTCAATTATGTGTTATTTACTTATTAGTGAAGAATTAACTCAGCATAACTTCTGAGGCAATATTGTGGAGAGAGTCATGGTTTCAAAATGTACAAACAAATCCCCCAAAGACCAAATAAACAAGAGTTTGTAAGTACAGAAATCTTCTCACCTGGAATTAATAGCAATTTCTTCACTGAATATGTTGGGTAGCCACTGGGCTCTCTAGGCATTAGTTGCAGAGAGTAGAAAATGTTACTTTGGAAGTGCCTCTTTTCAGTAGACAAAGCTATTTGATAATACTGATATTGTAATACCCGAACTTGCACATTGCACATTAGAAATATCTATCATCCTTTGTGAACAATGACACTCAAACTATCCCTGTGGGGTATATAGATAAGATCATTATTCTCATTTTCTAGATAAGGAAACTGAAATGAAATTCCTTGCCTAAGGTCAAAGAACAAATCACTGGCAGAATAAGATTAGGGCAGAGAGTTCTTGATTTTCAATCCTTTGCTCAATCAATGGAGTCATATTGTTTTACTCACTATGGGAACAGATTATTATCAGTCAGTAGGAATAAGACTGTGCCCAGATGATGCCAGAAGACCTGCTGAAAAATGAAAATCTGTTCACTCAACCATTCATTTATCTATAAAATACCAAACTACTTGTTAGACTGATATTTTTCACTGAACTGACTAGGCGTCTTTGTGTCTTTCAGAGACAGCTTCTAACTTCATGTCTATGTTGTGTTCCAAAGTTAGTTTCTGTCTTTTAAAAACCTAATTTTGGAATATCTTGGCTTTCATAATTATTTAATAGGTTCTGAACAATATGTGACCTGTGTTGTAGAGTTGGGACAGATTTATGAAAGTACCTTATGATAAAATCTCACAGCACTCCTTTATTTTGTGCCAGATAACCTGTTTTTTACTTCTGTAGCAATGTGAATAAGACCTCAGCCTTAGGAGAAAGCTGGGCCTGTGTACCTGTCATCAACTACATATAAATGCATTTGGATCTGGCAAAATAGGACTGAAATCTCAGACCCCATCTGAGTTTACCTGGATATCTTCAGCTACTCTGGTTGTAAAGCCAGCCAAATAAGTGACCTGTGGTATAATCCACAGGGAAAATAATGTGCAGAAATAGATGAACTCTTTCAATATTCAATGAACATTTTTCATACTCTTCATACATGCTTACATATGGCTCTGCAATATATCCTAATTCTTGGACATGTTCTGGTAGATTAATCAGTTGACAGGTGAAGCACTTCCCCCTAAGTCAAATAGCAAACATGAGAGTAAAGATGTAAACTCAGGATCCCTAGTCTGTTCACTCAATTCAATCATGACGCCACTGACTTTGTTGATGAATGATTCCATTACATTTTATAGTTAGCCTTATATATTTTTGAGGTTGAACTACTGAAATGCTTAAATAATCTGAACACATAGTAATTCACAATAAAAAATGGCATAAGCATTATCATTTACTTATAATACATAGGATTTGGAATAGTTTTGGTTCAGTAATAAAGAGCACAATACATTACAGAAGGAAAAGCAAATTCTTTTCTGCCTTGTTCTAAGACCCATGAATTCATTTTTATTGAGAAAGAGAATTTGCAAATGTATGGACTCCACTACTAAAACACTTAAAATTACTTTTAAAACATAGTTATATGCTGGGTGCGATGGCACACACCTATAATCCCAGCAGTTCGGTAGGTTGAGACAGGAGGATCTCAAGTTCAAAGCCAGCCTCAGCAAAAGTGAGGTGCTAAGCAACTCAGTGAGATCTTGTCTCTAAATAAAATACAAAATCAGGCTGGGGATGTGGCTCAGTGGTCAAGTGCCCCTGAGTTGAATCCCTGGTACCTCCCCTCCCCCCAGAAAAACACCATATTTATATATTTTGTATTTGATTACTTAAGAATTTTGTAATATTAAAGGTATTCATCTTGACTACACCGTACTTAGTTTCCCTGATGTTTCTGTTATCTGATTTTAAAAGAATGTATATATTTCAGTCTTATTTAAATTGAAACCTTGAATGAACCACATATAAATGGTCATGATGCTAGATAGAGGTATGTTGAAAAGTCAAAAAGTTAGATATATACCTTAATTGGCTATCCCAGTATTTATATCCTTGGGCTAAGTTTTTCTTCTTTTAAAAGTAAGATTCCAGGTTACTCTTAAGTCTTGAAAGTCTTTGTGTGATTGTCTATTTAACTTTGTAGTGGACACTTCAGAAACTTATATTTCACTTAAAATCCAAGAGTTGATGACATCATTCATTCATTTCATAAGTATTTATGTAAATCACCACTCTGTGCCAAGCTTCGACTAGGTATTGAATCAGTACAGCAGAGCCCTTATCTTCACAGAGATACCTTTACAGTGATAAGTGTCATCACAATTAAACAGTGTTATATGATAAAATGAAGAGCTTGGGTGGGTAGGAAAGGCTGGTTTAGGATCTAAATTGATACCCAGAGGAAGGTGCTAACTGCTAGACAATTCATAGGAAAATATTAAAGTATCGTTCAAGTGTTTCAAGATGAAGATTATTTGTTTTGTGAATGGACCTTAAAAAAAGGAGAGAGAGAGAGAGAGAGAGAGAGAGAGAGAGAGAGAGAGAGAGAAAGGAGAGAGATTTCAGAATTCTGTGATCCTGGGAGAGGAAAAAAACAACTATCACAAATAGTTGAACATGAAGGTGGAAATATTTGGAAATTAAAGAATTTTTTAAAGCCTACTTTTGAAATTTTAATAATAAAAAAATCAAAGCCCAGAGAGCTTGACATATTTTTGGTTGCATACTAGATAAATTTTAACCAGTGTCTCCAGTCTCCTACTCTAATGCTTTTCCTATTAAATAAAATCACTCTTATTGTGCTTAAAAACCCTAGATGTATTGCCAAATTTTGGGTTTATAGTTGAGAGCTTAAACCTGTATCTACAAAGATCTGGCAAACATTTGCTTGGGCTTTCTTTATAATCAATAGCAATTGCCAAAGCCATATCAATCATTGTGATTTGCATCCCTTACTAAGAAAATAACAAGGAGTACTTTAACCCTTCAGTCATCTATTGACTTTAATCTCTAGCTTGCAAACTATTAGATATTTTGTGGTACATTAAAGTGAGATCCATAAATTTGTGTCTAATTTACACATAGTCCACTTCAATTTGGATCCAGAAAATGGTCAATCTTGTTTAAAAAAGGAGAATTTTTTTTATTGCTTTTCATCATTTCCAATTACAGAGCTATTGGCTTACCAGACATCTCAGCTATAATTTATGCACTTTTCTTTTTGATAAATGGCAAGGCTTGAATTTTCAGGCTAGTAATTTATATAAATTGCAGGTATACTTTATATTTTGCTACCCTTCTACTTCTAATATTTTTTATTACACTGAGGAGAAATGAATTGAGACTGACATGATATTGTTTACAGCTCTCTTTGATTTTTTTGTTAGCTTTTTAATCCATATACAGAAATCTATTATGAGCTAAGCTCTATATCCTAATAAAAGCCTTCTATTTGGTGATGATTATACAGGGCAATTAACCTTGCCCCAAGAGTCACACAGTCAGTGGGATTGGTAACTTGACAGATCAGAATATCATGATGTATTTTAGCCAGTTTAAAAAAAAATCTGTAACTTAAGAAACTGCTCTTTGGAGAAGTTGAACATACTCTTGCCCTTCGTACTTTAATCAAAAGAATTGAAAGGTAAACATTTCACATATTCAGAGGATGAAATTTTATTGTCATGAACCAGAGGTGTTTTAGTCAATCTGAAACCCACTGGATACCATGAATCTTAGCATCATCAGATCCTGAATTGAATCCTGGCTGTGCTACCCATTCTCTTCTATGAGCAACAAAATTGGTCTGAAAACACCTACCCAGTATGACTGTTATGAAGCTATGACAAAATAATGCAAAATAGTGCTTAGCAGAGTGCTTGGTTCAATAAAAATGAAATGTTTAAATGGAATTTTTGACTGAGGCTATCAAATAAAAGTCAAATTCCAAAGCTAGATCCCCATACCCAGATTTATAAAGGATTTGGTCAAAGATAGATACTGCTGCTCATGGGTTCCTCACATGTGGAAGGCATGGATTTGATGAGAGCATTTTACTGTGTATGGGCACAATCTGAGCCCAGACTCTCTTCCAAGTGATGAGTGGGAGCCCCAAACTAGTGAGAAAGACCTTCAGGAAAGGCCACAAGAAGCTTGCTCTCTGTTCTCTGCTATTGGAGGATAGAACACACGTGCCCAATGTAGGCTGAGAAGTATGCATAGCCTATGGCATTGGGATAGAAGTGCCTTGTGATATCAGCCTTTCCTCCCAGTTATCAATTGGCAAGATAAGAAGTGCCTCATCTCCTGACCATAACTGGGCCTCCTACATGAGCAAATGTGCCAAGGAACTGTAAATAGATGGCCTGGAGGAGCTCAGAGTTCCACCCAAGTGCACTTCTTTTTTTTTTTTTTTTTTTTTTTTTAAAGAGAGAGTGAGAGAGGGGAGAGAGAGAAAGAGAGAGAATTTTTTTTTTTAATATTTATTTTTTAGTTCTCGGCGGACACAACATCTTTGTTGGTATGTGGTGCTGAGGATCGAACCCGGGCCGCACGCATGCCAGGCGAGCGCGCTACCGCTGAGCCACATCCCCAGCCCCCCAAGTGCACTTCTGTCAGAGGGTGAGGAGAGACCTCGTGGGGTGAAGTGTGGTAGATGAACTGCCAAAGAAAGAGCTGAGAAGCCATAGGGTGCAGGCAGCCTAGGAAAACCTGCCTCTTGGGAGCTGTAATGGGGGGTCCTGCAGGGATGAGAAAGCTCTAGAGGGCCTATCTGAGTGCCCACAGGGGAGTCAGCTGGAAACGTTGTCCGCATGCTCTGCCTGTGAAGCCCACTGATGTGAGACCCTTCTATGTGTGGGCTTCCCATTCTTGCCCTTCCTTCTTCTGCTTCTTCCCTGAATACTCAGAACTCAGCAAGCAATGCCAAGGAGAGGGAGCAACTCTAGAGAGAGAAATAGAGAGGAAGCCACCTAGACCACTTTTTACGTGACTGCCCTTCAGCTGGAAGCAGGCCTGGGCTGTAAAGGGGAGAACATTGGGCATTTTAATCAAGGAGTAGAGTGAATTGTGAGTGTGTTTCTGATTTTAAGTAGGACTGTCTGATACCTATAAGTGAGAAGCAAATCTTTTCTGGAGCTTTTATCTAGGGATACGGCCGTGTAATTGCCATGGAGTACAAACTAAAGAGTGTTGGGAAGAAAATGAAAGGTATGCTATTAAATTATAGTTGTGTTAGTCTGCTGTATTGGTTACTTTATTGTTGTTGATACTGTTATAGGCTACCTTCAAATTTAGTATTGAATTCCTGTAGTTGCTATTTTGTTTGCTATTCCCCCTGCATTTTTCTGGCTTGTAACAAATATCTTATACCACAAGTCAACCCATTCAGTGATTTAAAGGAGCATTTTTGCAGCTAGGTTTCTCACAGTATTTACCAGAAAATTTATTTGGTTAAAGTTAATGTTCTATGAATACTTGATTGAGATTTCCTATACCCAACATGAGAATTAGGTGGCATTTACTTTAACTTTGCAGACTTAAATATTTCAGCAGCATGCACCATGATGTAGCATTTTGGGAACTTGAACATGAACAGAGGCAGATAACTATTCTCTTTTAGTGTTCTTTTAAATTGATGTATAGTCACATAACAAAAGTACACAGTTCATAAGCATTTAACAAATATTTACATAATATATCCAGGTAACCAATACTTAGTTACTGTGTGGGATACTGCTGATACCTCACTCACTGACTCCTCATATCAATGATTTTGGGTCATTTTAAACTTTTTAATAATGGAATCATATGTAAAATTGTGAGATTCATTCATGTTAAGTGTAGTCGATTGTTTATTTGAAAATCTGTATTGTATTCCACTTGACAAATAAGCAATAATATATTAATTTATTCTATATCTTAGTTTATGGCATTTGGGTTGTTTTTGTGCCACCAAAAGCATTCTTATATATGTGCTTTGGCAAATATATTGTGCATTTTTGCTGATTTCATATGTGCTGGTAGAGTTATTATAGACAGGACTATATTCAACCTTAGTACATAATAACTTAAAAAATAGAAAAGCACTGGGGATGTGGCTCAGTTGTTGAGTGCCCCTGGGTTCAATCCCCAATACCAAAAAAAAAAAAAGTGATAAAATTATGCTTTGCTCAACTATGTATAAGAAGTCATTCCACTATACCTAGCCAGGTGTGCACCAATTGTTTTTTTTTTTTTTTTTTTTTTTTTTTTTTGTGAAGAAATTCTTTTCCTAGCCATGGGCATACCTTCAGTACACCTCCATGTTGGGATGAGAACATCTTCTTTCCTTTCATGAAAGTTTTGCTCCAGTTAAACCTGGTTATTGGAGCATAAGTTTCTATATTTAGAAGGAACTCAGAAAGCTACATTCACAGTAAATGCTGTTCAATGCTCATCAATAACTTTGCTAAGTGAAAGAATAGGTATGAATTGCACCAGTCAATATTTTGAATGCAAATGCAGAAAACCCAATTCAAACTAATTTAAGCAAAAAATAATCGACTCTTGCAGCTGTAAAGCCAGAATTGGCTGGCTCCAGGGGCTACCTCTCTCCTCATGTAAGCTTGCTCCATGCTGGAGGCAAGGATTCTGCCAATAGCTCCAAATTCCCATCAGTAAAAACAAAAACAAAAACAACAGCAGCAATAAAACTCCTCTTGACCTCCTGGAGCTCCCTGAAGTGAACCCTGGAATTGGTGCTCCTTGGATTTAACTGGTCTGATTAGGCCTCCCTCAACTCAAGGTGGGCACCAAGTCTCTCTGCATCATATGTTCTTAGAGAAGCAATGGTTTTATGCGAAAGATTGAAGTGCCAATAACAGAAGAAAGAACAATGGTTGGTAGCAAGGAGAAATAATAAAATATTCACTGTAAGTCAGACTACCTAAAAATGATGCAGATTGTTTATTCTCTCAGATCCTATGAGATTTATCTTTGGATTAGTCAAAGCTGCAGGAAATTTGCACATGTGAACTGCATCATTTTAGGACCTGTGGAATTGCTTTTATTGAGCTGTGCTGGGACATTCTGGTATCAGCCTACATTGAGGCCAGTGAGTACAGTGAGTGGCCCTGCAGAGTCCCTTATAACATTGTAAGATAGTACTGAGGACCCTCTTTGTTCTATTTCAGTCTCATGTTATCAAACTCCATGGAAAAATTACCAGAAAGAGTTCAACTGTTTCTAAACACCTTTGTGATTTTATCACAGGGACACTGTGATTTCTGAAACTGACAAGATTTTTTTTACCTTGAATTTCTGGAATAAGAGTTAATTTTATGGCTTTTTTAATCAAGTGTAGTCCTCAAAGCATGGAATGGTTTTAGTATTAACCTCACTTCTTTATTTTTTATCTTGTACTTCCTTTAGTGCTAGGATCTTGAAATTCTTTTTCCTTTTCTCCTTCCTTCCTTCCTTCCTTCCTTTTTTCCTTCCTTCCTTCCTTCCTTCCTTCCTTCCTTCCTTCCTTCCTTCCTTCCTTCTTTACTTCCTTCCCTCCCTCCCTCCCGTTTTTCTTTCTTTCTTGATATTTCCTTTAACAAGTACCTATACTATTATTTTGAACAACAGAATGTTAATCTTTCTTTCTGTGTATCCTTGATCAACTTCCTTAACTCTTCTGAGACAAAGTTGAGAAATGTTGAATTCTATATAAATTTCATGCCACACATTGAAAATCTTCACAGAATGATTCTACTTGGCTTTGGCAATAAGTTTATTAACAGGACTTATTTTGGGTTCCAGTTTTAGATGAAGGAGTTGTGAAACACTACAGAATCAGGACACTAGACCAAGGGGGCTTTTTCCTTACCCGGAGAAAAACTTTCTCAACACTGAATGAATTCGTGAACTACTACACCACCACAAGTGATGGCCTGTGTGTCAAGCTGGAGAAACCATGCTTAAAGGTGAACTACTTTCTGCTTTCAAACTGTTTTTAAGTATTTGCCATGTGATATCAGTTCAGGAAAAAGAAATTTATCATTTGTTTACTTAAGGCAGGAAGAGGAAAACTATCTGTTTCATATTCATTTTTGTAAACGAGTTTTATTGGAAGGGATATGCTCATTCATTTACTATTGTTGGCTGATTTTGTGCCATTACAGTGAGTTTCATAGTTGCAACAGAGAAAGTGTGTCAGATGGAAATCTTTACTACGAACTCTAAGGTGGCAGGGGCTTTGCCCGTTTTGTTTGCTGAAGGGCCGATAGTTCCTACTTAAAAATTTTTATTTATTAAATGAATGAACAAACAAACAAATGAAACAAAAATGAGTTGATTTTATTTTGCAAAAATATATAATACATATTTTGCAGAAATGTATACTATATCTAGTTAATACTACAGCCAGAGTTTGAGAAGGCCTTGTGAATGAGTGGAACTCCAATGGAGGCTGAAATTGGGAGGGTTTAGCTGAGCAGAGAGGCGGACACATCATTGCAGACCTGTGTGTGAGCATGGTATTGGCTACAGATGGACATCAAAGTGCAGGATCTGAGAGAGAATGAATCTAAAGAGTTAACAACGCAGAATCTCCGACAATTGTTTTCTATTTTCAAGGAATTAGAATGTAACTTCTAGTGTTTTTGTTTTTAAAAGTAATATTTCCCTCAACAAGTACCTACACTATTATTTTGAACAACAGAATGTTAATCTTCCTTTTTCTCTTACACATATTCTCATTATTCTGCAAAACAGATACAAGTCCCAACTCCTTTTGATTTGTCCTATAAGACCGTGGACCAGTGGGAGATAGACCGCAACTCTGTCCAGCTTCTGAAGCGATTGGGATCCGGTCAGTTTGGAGAAGTTTGGGAAGGCCTCTGGAACAACACTACTCCAGTGGCCGTAAAGACGTTAAAACCAGGTGTGAAAATATTAAAGATTAAATGGCATACGTGGATTTTTATGGGCTCAATTTGCCACTGTAAAATGCCCAAGAGGTCATGGGACAGTCAGTGCTGGCAGCAAACAGGTGTTGTCATCTCTCTTGCCACCCCAGGTGACCATAACATGTGGACAAGCTTTAAAATATAAAGGCCAACACGCTCCTTGGATTAGCTAAGCATAAAAGGTTCTCAGATGAAGATTCCAGCAACACATTTCTTATCTAAAGGATTCAGTCTTCCATTGTCCTTCTTCCCTTTCATTTCTATCTTAGTTAAAAAACAAAAACAAACAAAACAAAACAACAAACAAAAACAAAACAAAAACCCCACTGACTATAAACACTTACTGAAAAGTCAGATGGAACTTTGGTGATATTCAGGGAATAACTGTTTTATGAGATGCCAAATGACTATGACTAAAAGATAAAATGGTTCATCTAAAGAATCCCATATTTGAACTTGCAGGAAGTATTTCTTCTCCTATCTTCACTTATCCCTTTGAAGGCAGAAGAAGTATGCTAAAATGAACAGTCCCTCATTTTTAAAGGTGGGATAAGAGAATTTAGAGAGATTAAAAATAACTTTCCTAAGACTTTGTATTCAAATCTTGAGCAAATTTTTGAACTACTCTCTCAGTTTTATCATTTATGTGATGGGGAATAATAAGATATACCAAGCAGGGTTATTATGAAGATTAAATTAGGTCACTAGTCCAAATGCTTTGCATAATGCTTGGCTCATAGTAGGTAACCAATAAAAATTTTATTATATTATTATTATTATTATTAAACAGTAAATGGCAGAGCTGGGATTTTTGACTTATCACCATTATATCAGACCCCATGGAAGTGACATTCTGTGAAAGTGCAACATCACTGTGGCAGTCTCCTATCTTCCTCTAATAACATAGAAAAGAATAATAACAGCAACAAAAGATTAATCTTCCTTTTTTTTTCTTACAAGCATTTTCATTATTCCACAAAACAGATATGGGTTCCAACTCTACAGGCTAGATGAGTTTTCTGGGGGCCCTCTGTTACTTGCTGAGCCCAGAGTTCTTAGAAATTTGGAAAGCTTCCTGGTGGCAGAACTTGAGCCCTTGGGATTTGCTGGCTGTCAGAGTGTGTAATAGCACTGTTTCCAAACTGTTGAGCTAAGGCACATTGAGGCATCACAGTGAATTCTCAGGGGTCTGTGGGATATTTAAAAGTTTTGAGGTAAACGTTTTCAAAACAACACAAATTGCTACCTTCAGGTAGTTTGTAGATTCAGATTTAGATCGTTACATTCCTTTTTCTGACATCATATTTTTGTGAAGCTGGATTTTTGATGATCACTGTGGACCAATATTGTCAAGATACACACAAAAATTGACACAGATCAGGAAATAAAGATGGTAGAGCTGAACCTGAAGGTCAGAGAGATTTGGGTAACTTGCTAAGATTGCACAGGGAAGAGTAACAGAGCTGAGATTTTTCCAGGATCCAGAACTTCTGTTTGAACTCTTACTTGATTTTGAGAAGTTGTATAGTACTTATATCACTTTAGTAAATAACTGTGGTTAAGAATGAAATAAATATTATTTTTTTCCTCTTAATTTACCTGTATTAATTTTTCAAATGGCTATTAAGTTATTAGGATGGATGCTTCTTAGTTGTTTAGTAATTGAACTATTAAATATGCATTTTAACCTGGCATACTATAAAAATATTACTGATGCACTAAGGATGCCATGGACTGAAAAGGTTGGGACCTTGTGGTGTTATCAGTTAAGAGCATAAAGGTAAACCTGGCTCTGTCCTCTGTAACTTATATAATTTTTTAATCTTTCTGAGTCTCCTCATCTGGACATGTGAATTAAAATAGTCCCCACTTTATAGGATTGTATGAGGATTGAGTAAATATGAATAAAGTATATGCAGTGATTTTTTAATAAACGTTAGGTTCTGTGGTGCTGCTGACAGATGCACACCCTGAATTGTAGATTCACTGGTGCAGGAGTTTAGTTCTAGCATTAACATCTGGCAGAGGAAACAACAGAGAGGCACTTTTAAGGGGCCAGATGCCATCACTCAGGTGAGGACAATCTATTTCAGCATCCAAGATTTTAAGTCATCATGTATATGTGCTTTTAAATCCTAAACTTGTTGAACTATTGAGACATAAATTTTAAATTTATTGTTAATCTAATCATTCCTCCCTCCACCCCCAAAAAAGGAAAAGAAAGAAGAAAAGCGTCAGGCTATGCTTGCTAGTATTGCTTTCTAAGGAAGGCCTTCTGGAGGTCAAAAGAGAACAAAAAATCATCTTTTTATAGTAAAAAAAAAAAGCACAATAGTTTTCTTTCCAACAGGAATAATTATTATTGATTTACAGTGTAATAGCAACAAACAGCTTTGGTGATTGGTTAAATGTCTTCACTTCACTGGGGCCATTTATCAATCTTAGCAGCTATTTATTGCTTAGCAGACTACCATGCAATAAAGATGAGCCTGAAATCAACTCCTGCAGTAGCTATGACAGACAAAAATTAATATTTAATGTTGCATTACTGAGTTGAGATTGGGTCTCTGTTGCTCTACCAGCATAGCCATGAAGGAGTTCCCTGAGTTCTCTACCTACAGAGGCTCCTGGCATATCATGATTTCAGCTCTTGCAGACAGTGTGACTTGGGCATGGTTTAAGTGTCCTGCATAAACAGTCTGAGTGATGATACTAATTCTGTTATCACGGAACCCTTCATGAATCATTATATTTTGAGGGGGGCAGTCATACGGTATCCGTATTTGATCCCAGACAAACTAATTATACCAACCAAGAACAAAGTACTTTATTTTGGTGTCGAAGTCTCTTTTTCTTCCAGTGTTATTTTTCTATTATGATTCCAAATTTTAAACTTATTTGATTATGTGGATTAAATTTAATGTCAGAACTAGAATTGAGGAAACTAAAAAGAAAGGAAAAAATAGAATGGAAAAGAAAATAGAAGAAAACACTTTTTTCCTCTCTAACACCTTATCTCTTTTTTCCTCAGTCAATGAAAAATATTTACAGTTGGTCTGTTTGGTTTTCCTATGAGTGTGCATGTTAATAATAATACATATAATGGTCAGCAATCTTTGAGTACACATTTTCCAGGCATTGTTATTATCCTGTTAATGATTTTCTGATGTTAGTAGGATCACTAGCTGTACTTTGTGGATGAAGAAACTAAAGAAACTGAAGTTCAGAGAGATTTGGTAACCTGCTTAAGATTGCACAGGGAACAGTAACAGAGCTAAGATTTTTTTCAGGTTCCAGAGTTTTGAATGGACCTGGATCCTAAACTTCTGGGCTCTTAAAAGGTAGACTGTTTCAATGTTTATGTGAAATAACCTGTATGTAGGTCATATGAAACTCTTCTTAACTTGACATTAACAAACAAGTCATAGTGCTACCTTGAATTGTCAAAGCTTATCCACACCCAGGTTCTAATGTCAGTTGTAGAGTCTCTGACATTCAGAGGATGATGAATGGAATGGTCTCTTTGGACATCAGTAGAAATGATATTTGCACCATCTATAGT
The DNA here is from genome assembly GCF_045843805.1 of Urocitellus parryii. Taxonomy (NCBI): domain Eukaryota; kingdom Metazoa; phylum Chordata; class Mammalia; order Rodentia; family Sciuridae; genus Urocitellus; species Urocitellus parryii. Next base: position 47,108,621 of record NC_135538.1, read on the forward strand.
GAATACTAAGATGTGAAATGACAGTATTTCTTCAATTACAGTAATGTTTCTGAAACATCACAGCCTAGAAGAAATAAAAGATTTAAAAATTACTGATGAAATGTCAACTCCAGGTATCCTTCCTCCTCTTAGATTTTTTCTGACATTAACTGTTGGGCACCTTGCATGGTGACTCAGAGTCGAACCATCTAAACACAATTTAATTATAGATGAGTCTTCAAAATATGCTTCAATGCCATCCCCCTAATCATTTGATCCAGCTTTTGAGGCTCTGGTGGTAGTGGAAGCAAATAGTCTGGGAGAAAATGTTGAGTATTATTTTCACATTAAACATGTAAAATTGGTGGAAAAAAAAAAGCCACTATCTTTTGGAAATGTCCCTTGAATGTTTTCTATGTGGCCCATAGCCTGTGTTCCTACAGGAATAAGAATATGAATTTGGCAGAATAGCATTGTTTTAGAGTTGTTTTTCAGCTGTTCCCACAGTGGGTACCAAGGCCAGGGCAGCCATCCGGCAGCCATCGCGTCCTCCAGTGTTCATGTTGATAGGATGTCTTCTCTTTGTGTTCTTCAGATGCCTGCCTTGTTTTATCAATTAGACTGTCAGTCTCTCCTTTGCTCTTCATTTTTCACATGGGCCCAAATCAACCGTTTTTCACCTACGGGTCATAACATATAAAGTGCACATCCCTGATACAACACCACATCTAGTAATTAGGTTGCCCTGGCTGAACTGATTCTCTCCTCTGATAACTCTGAAGATTTGTGACACTGATGCTCTTCTGTTACTGAGAGGCAGGAGGCAATCTCGGCGATTCCCACCAGGCTGCTGTGAGGACAGGAATGCCTCAATAACATAAAGTGATTTCCTCCTTTTCTTGTTTCAGGTTCAATGGATCCAAATGACTTCCTGAGGGAGGCACAGATAATGAAGAGTCTAAGACATCCAAAGCTTATCCAGCTTTATGCTGTTTGCACTTTAGAAGATCCAATTTATATTATTACAGAGTTGATGAGACATGGAAGTCTGCAAGAATATCTCCAAAGTAAGCTAAAGACTCAATAAAAGGAAAAAAGAAAAGGAGGAATTTAGTTTAGCTAGTCCTATAAATGTCAATTTAGCCAGCTTTGTCTAACCCAAAGGATATTTACCATGTGTATTATCTGTAAGAATGAATGCTGTAACATTGAATGGCTCAACTACTATTTAATAGGATATATTCTGCGGACTCAAAGGGAGAAAAATATTTATGTAGTGGAAGAATAAATTGTTCACAATAGACACATCAGAGAGCTTAAATGTAATGTGGGAAACTGATCAATGGATTTTTTGCATAATGCTCTACTTTTTACACTAATTGAACACTGTCAGCCATATTTTCTATGGTACAGAATCTGGAACATGGGAAACATCAGGGAAAAGAGCAAGAGAGGTATCTGACGTTTTTGTCTTTGTCAGTATTTGCTAATATTGTACTGGGTGTTAAAAATGACCTCTCTGCTAGGCAACATTAGAATTTTCAGACTAAAAGGCAAAAATATACTATTAGCTTTATTCCTCCATCCACTTTCTGCAGTCAAAAAGGACTTAAGGGCATTGTGAAATTGTGATGTTTATTACAAATGAATAATTTAATAAACAATAAAATAATACACATTAAAATATGATATTCAAAGAAATTGAGATCAAATACTGAGAGAATCATTCATGCTTGAAAAACAGACTTTTCCTGTAATTTCTTGAAATGTCAGAGCGAGACTGATAGGCTATATAGAGGCAAAAGGAGGTGAGGATAATGGAACAAAGGTATCAGAAAGATAAGAGTGTTCTCTGATTTCAGGGTGACTTGTGAAGCTGATAATTCTAAATTTCAAAACAACAACAACAAAAGAATGGAGAATATATATAACATAATAAATTCTGTTAAAAACAAAAATATACTTACCTATTGCATAAAGATCATCACATTTATCACCCTTAGAATGCTACCCACCACAGAAAGACTGACCTCAATTGTTGACTCCTTTTGCCTTATTCAGGAAAAAGTACAAGAATGATCCTGGGCTAGATCTAACAAAGTGCATATTACAATGTGCATATTATAAGAGTCCTTACAGCATGTACATTACTAATCTAATTGTCAATTTCTGGTATTCAAATCTATCAGGAGCATTCAAGTCTCTTGCTTCGTTTGGCTTCCAAGATAGTTAACCTGATCACTTATCCTCCTCTTCATTGGTTCTTCTCAATAAGTGATTTTCTCCCAGACCTCTCAACATTCTGGAGTTCTCCAGGATTATTTTGCAATACCATTAATCCCTTTGTTAATCTCTTCAATTTTTAATTTATTTTTAAATTTTGACATAGGGTGCCAATGCTTTGAACAGGCTGGCCTTGAACCTGCCATTCCTCTCGCCTCAGCCTCCTAAGTAGCTGGGATTATATGTGTGCATCATTGCACTTGGCTTCCTTTGTTAACTTCACCCAGTTCCATTGTTTGAATGTTTATGTATCGAGAGTTCCTCAAATTTTATCCCTACCTTGGAACTTCAGAATAATACACCCAGCTGCCTTCATGCCCTCTCTACTGGAATGTTGTATCAGTCTGGACAGTGCAGGTGTCCAGACTGCAGCCACGGTCCTCAAATCTCAGAGGCTCAGCACAGCAATAGTTTTTTCCTTACTTGTGCTTTGTGTGTAAAATAGATTGGTAGCTCAGCTCTTTTGATCTCCTTGGTAGGGAAAGGGGATGGGACCAATCTCATCCTGGCTCTTAAAGCTTCTTAACTTTTGTCACTTCTGTACCCTTTTCATTTGGTCAAATCAAGTCCAATGGAATAGGCAGTACAATCCACTAAAGTGCCTTGCAAAAATGGGGAAAATGTTTGTGAGCAACCCTAATTTCTACTCCAAATGACAATTAGACGTTTCAAAGTGATATGTCCAAACCTGATTCTCCATGGTGATCTGCTACTCTTGTTTAATTCCTTCTTGGACAATGACAACATTCAGGTCTAATACCTGGGAGGCATTTTTGCTTCTTACATCCCATTACCTAGCCAACCTAGAAATCCTATTGGCTGGCCTTGAAAACATACCCAGTCTTTCCCCTTTTCTCAATGTTCCCACTAAGGTTCAAGCAATCATTGACCTCCACTTTGGATTCTGCACCCTCTTGGTCTCCCTCTTTGGCTTCTTGTCCTCTTTAGTCTTTCCTCAACACAGCAGCTGGAGATATCTTGTTGAAGTATAAGTCAGAGCTTGTTCTTCCTCAGCTTAAAACCTTCTGAGACTCCCACTGGTTCTACCTCTGGTTTAATTCCTTCTGACCTGGTTTTCCAGGTCTTATCTACAACTTTCTCTTTGGCCTTATCTACAACTTTGTCCGTGTACTTGAAGTGTCACTACAGTGACCTTTGTGGTTCTTTCTATTCCATAGGCACACTTTTATTTTACCTCAAGCCCTTTGCACTTGAGATTTTTTTTGCTTGATTTTTTAAAAATATTTATCCACATAATCACTTCTCATTTCCTGAAAGTCTTTACTCAGGTTATTCTACCTTGGTAAGTTGTTCACTGGTCATCTCAGGAATGCTCTACCACTGAGCTACATCCCCAGCCCTTTTTATTATTTTATTTTTTGAGACAGGGTCTTGCTAAGTTGTTGAAGCGGGCTTTGAACTTGTGCTTCTTCTATGTCTGCTTCCCGAGTTGCTGGGGTTACACGATACATCACTGCACCTGGCTCACTTGTCAAACTGTAAAGCTTAATCTCCTGATTCTTCATATTCCTTCTTCATTTTCCTCTTCATATTCTTCTTTGGTGTTCTCTCCTTAGCTGTTAATCATCTTATGTTGCATGACATTTATTTAGCTTATTTTTAGTATTTTAGATTTTTTTTTTTGGTATTGGATATTAGAACACAGAGGCACTTTTACCACTGAGCCACATCCCTAGCTCTTTTTATTTTTTATTTTGAGACTGAGTCTTGCTAAGGTGCTTAGGGCCTCACTTAGTTGCTGAGGTGATCCTCCTGTCTCAGCTTCCTAAATTGTTGGTATTATAGGTGTGTACCACTACACCTGACTTTAGTATTTCTAAATGCAATTCCATAAGGGTAGAATTTTTATTTTGTTGTTTTTTTTAGTGCTAGAACAGAGTGTTACATAGAAGGTGTGCACTGATTATGTGTTGACTGAATAAATAAGTTGAGACCATTCTTATAGTAAGAGTGGGATTGAGAGTCAAGCTAGTTTTGCAATTCTTGGTATCATCTTGAAAAGATCCAGTTAACTATACTGCAAACTCCTTGGGCATTGAGGATTTCTGTGATTGATGTGGTACTCAAGGCTGTGTGCAAACCCTACCATCTGCTGGATTAGGCCATCAGGGGCAACATTACCAAGGCATTCATTTGTAAGAGTACCTACCAGTTTAGAGGAACAGTGAATTTATACTTGTTCCCAATCAAGAGTTGTAGATTTAATAGATAGATCTTAAAGTGAATCTGCCATTCATAAGTAGCTCATCAAGATAAGTATCATTAACGTAAAAGTCTCTTTAGTAGTAGAATGCAATTTATTTTTTATTTTTTATTTTTTTGCAGATATAAACTGTCACAGGTTTGTGAACATTTCCATCAGCTTTGCTGTCTGGTTGTATAGATGTGCTCTGCTCTTTACTTAGGCAGTCCCTAGGTCACTGCTCTTCAGGATAGGAAATGTGTATTACCCAATTTCTTCCAGTATTGTACTTTCCAGTAAAAACCTTTTTATATGCACTGTAATGGGATTAGGTATTGTATTTGATATTTGAAATAACATACATATTTCTAATCATATTTCTCTATATTCCAGTCTTTGTAGTCCCCAAGCTTGGCTGATTTTTTTTGGTAATAAATTTCTCTCAAATGAGAGAGGCCTATGGGGAAGGAAGGAAGGAAGAAAGGAAGGAAGGAAGGAAGGAAGGAGGGGAGGGAGGAAAGAAGGAAGGAAGGAAGGAAGGAAGGAAGGAAGGAAGGAAGGAAGGAAGGAAGGAAATAAATAAATAAATAAATAGGGCTGGGATGTTTTTCAGTGGTTGAGAACCCCTGAGTTCACACCCCAGAAACAAACAAACAAAAGTTGACAGTTGACCAGTGAATGATTTACCAAGATGGAATAACCTGAGTAAAGACTTCCAGGAAATGAGAAGTGACCATGTGGATAAATTAAAACAAACAAACAAACAAAACAAAAAAACGGGCATAAGAAATCTCAAGTGCAAAGGGCTGGAGGTAACATAAAAGTGTGCCTGTGGAGTAGAAAGAATCACAGAGGCCACTGTCGTGACATTGCAATAACAAGGGCAAAGCTGAAGATAAGGCCAAAGAGGTAATGGAGAACCAGGTCGGGGGCCTGTTGGAGTTAAACAGAGGTAAGGACCAGTGGATGTGGCAGTCATTTTTCTAAGTTCTTTACAAGTGTTAACTTAGTTCATTTTTGAACCACTTTATGAACTAAGTATCATTCTTACCCCTACTTTACAATTGAAGAAACTGAGTAATAGACACCTTGGATGACTTTTCCAAGGTTGAAGTCTGGTTTGATAGTACCCCAACAATTAGAAGCTTAAAGCAGCAAACATTTATTATCTCACAGTTTCTGTGGTCAGAAATCCAGGAGCAGCTTAGCCAGGTTCTAGCCTTGGGTTTCATAAGGCTGCAGCCAAGGTTTTGGCAGGTGTCCCAGTCATCTGAAGGCTCTAGTGGATGTGGATTCACTTCCAAACTCACTCTTATGATTGCCAGGAGTTGGTTCCTCCTGGCTGCAGAATTGAGGGGAGTCAGCTCCTTGCTGGTTGTTAGCTGGAGAGTGGCCCATGCTCCTTGATGTGGAGGGTAGCTTCTAACATGGCAGCTTGCTTCATTAAAGTGAACAAGCAAGAAAGTGATGGAATTCAGAGCATCAGTAAGATGAAGTCACAGTCGTTTTTGAGTTAACCCGGGAGACCCCATTACTCTTGCCGTAGTCTCTGCCAGATGTGAGTCACTGGGTTCAGAACAGTCCAATGGAAAGGACTCTTGGAAAGGTGTGAATTCCAGGAGGCAGGATCACTGCAAGCTATTTTAGAAGCTGCCTGCCACATAGCTTATGGTCAGTTACCAGCTTCTCTTAATGTCATTGTTTCTTTTTTTGAGTGGATGTGATATCAAAAGGCATAGCTCTTTTGACCATCACAGCAGCCAGGCTTTGCCATTATGCTTTTTTACAGAGTTATATTTTATCTTTATATTTACATTTTGTTGTAGACTGAATAATTAATGTTACCTGTTGTAATACACAATTCAAAACTCTCAGTGGCAGAACACACATAACAATTTTGATAGGGCTTAGACTACTCTTTTAGGGAATTAGACTCTTTCCTAAAATTTTTAAATTTGTTCCTCTAGCCATAGAGATGTGAGGTCCTATATGTGATGTACATCATTTCTGAACACACTGTGTTGCCCAGAACTAGTGACATGGCCCTACTTAATTGCAAAGGGAGGTGGGCAATGTGGTCTTCTGCTAGTGCCCAGGATAAAAGAAAGTAAAGGACAAAAGGATAGGTGAGCAGTTAGTTTTACCTCACAACCAATTTAAATATGCTTCTGCCTTTTACACACACACACACACATACACACACACACACACACACACACACACACCTGCTGTGTTTAAGTCTTTCTCATTTAAAAATTCCTTTGACTCTTTCATTTTTTATCAGAAAAGATAGCATTTATATAGAAAGTACATAAATCATGTAGCATAGTTTGACATGTAATTATAACATGCACAAGTAAGCAACTATGCAGCTACTGTCCAAATCAAGAATTAGAACACAGTCAGCAAGCACCCCACAGACCCTGGAATACTTTAACCATCACAACTCCCCACTTTTCTGAATTCGATAATGGCTTTCCTATGACATTTCATTTACCTCTACCAGATCCTTATCGCCTTCCCTTTTTGACTAGGGTTTTGAAATTTTCCATCTCCTCTTGCTGTCTGTCTGTATGTCCTCATCTCCAAGTTACCCTTTGGCCTCTTACACACAATCTCAAATAAAACCCTTCACCAATGACTCCCTCATTCTTTTTTTTTAATATTTATTTTTTTTTTAGTTTTTGGCAGATACAACATCTTTGTTTGTATGTGGTGCTGAGCGCGCTACCGCTTGAGCCACATCCCCAGCCCCCTCATTCTTATATTTAACACAGCCTTCTTAGTCCTTGTCTTATTGAACTTATCTGCGAAACTTGACTATGATGACACATTTTCTTTCTCACAATTTTTCATTTGTTAAAACATTCTCCTCTCTTATGATTGTGGCTGATTCTTCTCAATTTTCTTTTGTCAGGTTCGATTCCTGTGCTCACCCTCAATTATTTGTGTTTCTTATGAATCTATATCTTCCTAGGACCTCACCCACTTTTTATGTTTTAACTCCCACTCAAACTATGACCATTAAATCTATGTCTTTAGCTGAAAGTTCTTGTCTGAACTCTAGACTCATAAACCCCTCTTCTTTCAGCCATTTTCACATTGGTAATTTATATATATCTTGAGCTTAACAAGTCCCAAAATGTTTCATTTTGCTTAGGAGCAATGATAACATTAAGAGCTAGGATTTATTGTGTTTTTCCTAGATACCAGGTACTGTTTTAAGTGCTGCACATGTATTCAATTGTTTTGACTCTCATTTAAAAAATTAATACTGTAAGAGTTACTGTTACCACTATATAGATGAGGAAACTCAGGTACAGGGGTGCTAAACAGTTTGCTTACGGTTATAGAGAAATATGAGGCCCAGCCATGATCTCAAGTCTGACAGCTTTAAGCCAGTTTTCCTTAATCTTGTGCTTTAGTGAGCACTCAAATCAGGGCTTGTGTTTAAACCTCATGTTCATAAGACCAATGGATTCTGTGTAATAGTATTTTACTTAGTCACACAGGGATAATAATAATTTGTATTTATGTGAAACTTTAAAAAACAAAATCTGAAGATACCTATCAATAGTATGGCAGATAAGTTGACTTACTCTATTTTGTAAAGTCATCATAAAATAGCATGGACCTCTTTTACTAATGATAAAACTGATCCTACTACCTAAATTTCCTGTAGTTAGTTTTACAGAATGAGCAGTAGGTGAAATGCTGCCCATTAAAGGTATGTTTGTACTTAGAGAGATGAGCAACTTATTCTAGGAACAACAGACTAAGAAAGCAAAATTTTAAAAAATACATATTAAACTTAGAGGTACAAATGTTTTATATACATATATATGTATATATATCTATATCTATATCTATATCTATATATAGTATTGCAGGTTGAACTCAGGGGCACTTAACCACTAAACCAGATCCCCAGCCCTTTTAAAAATATATTTTATTTAGATACAGGGTCTCACTAAGCTGCTTAGGGTCTTCCTAAGTTGCTGATGCTGTCTTTGAACTTGACAATCCTTCTGTTCACCACTTGCAATATGCACATTTTGTAACTACTGCTAGACTCTTCATTTTTATTAGTGAACCAGTTTTTAAGAAAACTCTTAAAAAAATGTGAACTTTTCATTTGTTCAGCCATGCAAATTAGGACCACTATAAGCTCAATGACTAAAATAAACTATGTAAAGTTTAAAAGTAATCCGAAAGTACCTAAGCAACAGTTTCCATGAAGAGATAAATTGGTGAAATGTGGTATTGAAAAAATGGCAGTAACTGGACTCATTTAGAAACTTGCTCCTATCTTTGGATTATTTGATACCCTTGCTCCTTTCTTAGCAGATCAGTACCATGGCACATAATTCTATCAATATCTCATTCATCAAAATTGTCAGAATTCACTTCAATAGTTCAAATACTTTCCAGAATAAATCTCTTATTTTCTCTTGTTCGTTAGATGATGCTGGATCAAGAATCCATCTGCCTCAACAGGTAGACATGGCGGCACAGGTTGCTTCTGGAATGGCCTATCTGGAGTCCCAGAACTACATCCACAGAGATCTGGCTGCCAGAAATGTCCTTGTTGGTGAGCATAATATCTACAAAGTAGCAGATTTTGGACTGGCAAGAGTTTTTAAGGTAAGTTTAGTTTTGTTTTAATTAGCTTTTGTAATAGGTTAAAAGTCCAACAGACTGATAGACCCATAAATTCACTATTATTTAAAGCAGTGTTCCTCAAAGTTATGTGGTCCATAGACCATTTCAAGTAGCTGAAGATCTTATAGACAAACTACACATTTCTTCCCATTTCTTCATTAAGGAGGAAAAAAAAATAATCAACTGAATTGAAAATGATACCATTGTTTTGGTTGAACGTATGACCTATTTTTCAATCAGTAAAAGTAGCTTCTATTTGTCCTGTATAAAAACCAGGACACTTTGTACAGTTACCCTATCCACCTTTGCTCATTTTATCTACTCATTTACCTATTGCCAGAATTCTAGAGCAATTAATGGCTTTTTTGTTAGTTTGTTTTAGGGAGGAGGTACCAGGGATTGAATTCAGGGGCACTCAGCCACTGAGCCACATCCTCAGCCCTATTTTGTATTTTATTTAGAGACAGGGTCTCACTGAGTTGTTTAGCACATCTTTGTTGCTGAGGCTGGCTTTAAATTCATGATCCTCCTGCCTCAGTCTCCCGAGCCACTGGGATGACAGGTGTGCACCACCATGCTGGCCAATTATTGGCTTTTTAATTCTTCCTCCCCACTCAGTGGGTGACATCCATTCAAAAAACACTAAGATAAAGACATAGAATGAGGTATTAATCTCTGAATTTAATTTTAAATTTCCCATATTGTATCCTAAAAATATGGATTTGGGCCAGAAAACATAACAAATAAATTATTCTCATGTTGATACTCATGAAACCATCTTTTCTTTGTGTAAATTAATTAGGAGACCAATGAGATGATATATTAATTTAAATCATTTGGATTCTACTTTTTAATATTAGCAAACTGGTTACATGGTAATTATCAAAGTCATTGACTCTTAAATACCAGAATTAAATTTAAAAAAGACCAGACCTATTTTGCTTCCATTTTTCCATTTGGTAAACAGCAGATGGGAAGTCAGAATCCCATTATGTATGAATTCTTCTATACATAGTAGGATGTTCCTTCCAATATTATTCTTAATACATAGTAGGTTCTCAAATATTTTATGGATGACTTCCCACAGATTGTTTCTGTCTTGAATGTCAGAGTCAGAATTTGTTATGCTAATTATCAATTGATCTAAGCTCATTTTTTTTGGTATTTTCCCTCTAAGTTTTATGTGAAACTGGTTATAAATGAATGAGGGCAGCAAAAAAAAAAATCACTTTAAATTGGCTTGAATCCTTAATGCATTAACAGGTAGATAATGAAGACATCTATGAATCTAAACACGAAATAAAGCTGCCGGTGAAGTGGACTGCACCTGAAGCCATTCGTACTAATAAATTCAGCATTAAGTCCGATGTGTGGTCATTTGGAATCCTTCTTTATGAAATCATTACTTATGGCAAAATGCCGTATAGTGGTAAGTAATTAATTCTGAAGTGGTCTTTCTGCTGCAGGTCACTTACTTAGGTGTGACTTTAACTGCTTTGCCCAGACTTAGAGGGCAGAGTTATGAGGCTGACCATACCATGTGCCTGTGGGAGCTAGATAGATAAAATTTGATGGTGATAATTTGCATTAATGAGGTGGTTTATTGCTTCCTTCTCCTTTGCTCCTGAATTGCAGTCTTATAGACATTACTTGCTGCAGGGTGTCGTTTAATCTCTGCAACCTGTAAAGGGTATGGTAGATCTCACAGCTTTATCAAAGAAATCAATTTGCTTTGTAACTTAGAGTTTAAGTGTCTGTGGATTGAAGAGTCTAGTCCATGCCCCCCTCTTTTGTTGGTTATATTTTTCAGGCATGACAGGTACTCAAGTAATCCAGTTGTTGGGACAAAACTATAGACTTCCACAGCCATCTACCTGTCCTCAGCAATTCTACAACATCATGTTGGAGTGCTGGAATGCAGAGCCTAAGGAACGACCAACATTTGAGACACTGCATTGGAAACTTGAGGACTATTTTGAAGCAGAGTCTTCATATTCAGATACAAATAACTTCATAAGATGAATACTGAAGAAGAAGTAATTAAGAATTAAGAAAAAAGAATAACTAATAAAGAAATACAATCTTCAATTTTATCAACGAACTGCAAAATCAGTTTTCTTGACATATTCAAGTAATAGGGCAAATTTGGCCATGCATTATAAAAAAATTTATATGTGCATTTTATTGACTAGGAAATACTGCCGGACAGTCTAAGATGATGTATCATTTTCTCACTGCCTGATAAAATCAAACAAACTAAATGAAGTTATTTTTCTTTGTAAGAGACACTTATATTTCTATTTATTGTTTGAAAAGCCGATCAAGAGAATCAACAGATGATAGTCAATTTTTACTCAGTGACTGTTGTAGCATTTTCCTGTTTACTGATTAGAGCCGTTATTCATTATTCCTCGGATTGCTGAATCCCATCAGGCTGTTATTATGAAGGAATTTGATTGCTTTGCTGCACAGCAGGACCTGTGCTTTGAGATTTTTTTTTTCTCTTTTAAAATATCCTTTAACTACAATGATGGCAAAGCCGTGTTAAATGACTTGATTGTACTTGAAGTAATTGCACATATTTTTTCCTATGCATAAAAAAATGAAGCAGCTGTTGAGAAAAAGAATTAAAATCTTTCTCATTTTGTGGAAGGAAATGATGGAATTTTTCTATACCTCAGTATGTGTCATCTGAGAATCATCTATGTTAGTTTTAATCTCAATGTTAAAGAATTAGTTTGCAAAGCTGATGAGTTATTATGCACAGATATATGTGAGAAACACCTAATAGCCCACAAAATCTGAGAAACAGGTACTAAAGAAGTTTAGGAAAAATAAAAGGAAAGCTGTAGAATGGCTGTGGCCTTCTGAATAATTACAAAAGAGCAGTACCTTCAGGCCAGTTTTTAATTGACCACAAAGCAGGTCAAGCTCAATTTCAGATATAGAGTCTAGTAATAACAACTGAATTTAGGACAAGGTTTTAACTACCTTCAATATACATTGACATTGGTAGCAATGTTACTGTTTTCTTAAGCAATGGCTGTGTTAAATTCTCCAATTGAGAAGGAGAAGGACTTCTTCAAGGTGGTTTCAAAGACAAATATATGTTCAAAGATGTTCTGATGCACAGAAAAATGAATGAAATGTGCCATGGTAAATCAGGATATTTTGAGTATATTTTCTTATTTTTCTTTAAAAGAAGTTGCAAAAACCTTCAATCAATATGGAATAAGCAATCAGTAAATTTGTGAACTCTTTTAACTGGGAGCAAGAGGTAGAGAGAGTTTGGGGTATAATATCATTAACAGCCCAATGATGTCAATCAAGACCCATGACCTTTCCGACCCTCCCCTCTACCATCAATGTTGTTTTCATTCTCATGGTCACAGATGTCTGTCTGTGGCAACTGGGATTCCTTTTTCTATGCCTCATCCAACAAGAGAAAAATGGGAAACTTATCTCCCAAGTTTGCATAAAAATCATTCTTATTTTTCTGCTCAAGTCAACCTGAGTCACCTGCCCAGATATGAACCAATAATACACCTAATGTGAATGCTCTGTGTTGATTGGTTTTGGAGAAGGTCTGCCACTAAAACTGGGAATGTAGTTTACCTTCCCTGGAGACAAGTTGGTTTTTGGTTTATCTGAAAAAAATTAGAGATTAGAGGCTGGATAGCTGTGCATTGAGAAAATCCCGTGAGAGGGATTAACTATTAGAATTAACGTAGGCATGTATATACCTATCACCTTCCTCCACATTCTCCCTACATATTTGTGTTAGGCAGATAGGTATGTGCATATACATTTGAATTGTTCCAGGACCTTAGACTAAAATAAGTCTCACGGCACTAAAGTTTATAGAGCCATGCATAGAAGTGATACTATTTATAAAATAAGGTCAACAATATTTTTAGTCTGTAGGCTGAGTATAGGATAACTTTATTTAAAGTCATCTAGACTAATAAAATCAAGTAGATTATAAATAACCAGTTATTTATAAGATTAAAAGAATTATAAAATTAAAATAATTTCTTTTCCTGAGTTCATTTTTTTTTGGTTCAGTTCTGCTTGGGCATATATAGGAATGATTGGAAATATTCCCATTTCACTGTGCAAATTCTACTACTATATAATCTGTCTTTTTGTAGTAGCTGATAATAATAAATTTTTAAGTAAGATTTGGTTTTAAAATATAAAATGGAGGTTATCCTTTCCTGTTTTAATACCACCTGAAACTCATTTAACTTACTATGTTTGATTCTTTGGGACATTTATGTTCAAGGTTCTGTCAAAGCAATCCATTATTCTTGTTTTTACCCTGATGGATCATGGAGAAAAATAATGGATTCCGTTATGAGAAGCAGTAATAGATTTTTTTTAACTGACATAAATTTCTCTCCCTGTATAGAATAAAAGGATCAGGAAAAGATAAGTTGAATTTTCCTACAATGAGCCAGCTCTTGTTAAATTTACTTCCCATAAATTGTAGAAAAGCACTTTTCACGTAATGTTTTATTTATGTAATTCAGTTATTTGGAGGTGGTGGTGAGGGATGGGAGTACATCATTTTATGTGATATTTCAAATCTCTCCTGACAAAAACATTAAGAATTTTTGTAATAGGAAAAATTCAAAATTCCATTAAGCCTCCTTTTAAGAAGGCAAGGAAGGAAATAGGTTTAAATTACCTCAGGTCAAGAGAGGCACAGAGTGAAACTCCTAGGAGTGGGGGAAGCTGAATATTTTGTCATCAAAAACAAAGGTAAAGTCAAAGTGAGCAGCAATTGCAAGCTGGGCTGGGGGAATGGGTCACCTTAGAGGGCACTGAAGAGCAAGGCCTGTAAGGAAATGCCAAGCTGGGCTCACTCACCATGTCTACTGACAACATGTGTCTGCATGGTGACCACATGGATCCAGTGAACCATGAGGAACCCCAAACTCCTGTGACTCTCTGGTGGCCTAAAGGGAATCATGGTCTTGGAAAGTTGCCGCCCTGTAACCCAGCTGGAATTTCCTGGAGGAAGCAGGGCCCAGCTGGTCCTGCATGGTGTGTCAAACATATGCCATTTCCACAATTGTGTTTTTCATGGAATTGTTAAGCACATGCTGTCTGGGCCAAACAATCCTGCTGGTCATGTATCTGTGGTGACTTCTTGGGATCCTTTGCAAGGACATGCTATATGCGTTAGAATGGTGCTGGTTTGAGCACCTTTTCCAAATTGCATCATGTTCTTATACTGAGAAAGGCTGCTCTTAAAAAATAGTAAATGAGGTCTGTACACCTTGGAGTTGGGAATTACCAGTGGGCTCATCTAGAAAAGTTTGGTTCTTTTATTTCCTGTTATCGTTAAGGAGAAGTTTTGGTTTATAATCATCAACATCAGGCAAAAAGTTGGTGTTGTAGTATCGAAAAACAAAACAAAACAAGCTGGGAAATTTAGTGGAGAATACCAACAAATCTTTAAATCCTGGGACCCCAGCAATATTTTAATTTTCATAGGGACATCATTTCCCATGTATTTCCCCATAAACTGAAATTTTTGCCTCTTTTTAATATTAAGGAATAGTGTTGGTAGATCTCTCCAATTAAGGACTAAATTCAGAAATAAATTAGAGAATAAAAAATAGTATGCAAACCTGAATTTCAGAGGCTCTAACAAGTTTACCTTCATTTAGATTGAGATGATACTATGTACATGGGGTCAATAAGACTAAGTTATAAGGAAAGAGATACCCAATTATTTCCATTCACTCCTCTTGCCTGTGTAATTGATTTATCCATTAGCCATCTGAAGCAAAAGACTTCAATGTAAAACTCTTTCATTCTCATGGAAAATAATCAACTCTTCCAGAAAAGGGTGACCAATTCAGACATACCTTAACTGTCCAGTTAGGAGTGTTACCTTGCAGCGTATTCAAATCATATGGTGTAATAGCCATGAAATCGTATGTTAGGGGAAAATGGTTAAAAGCAACTAAAACTGCTTTGTTTGGAAGAAGCAAAATGTTGTAATAAATTTCTGAGATTTTAAAATCCAGTCTTTGGTTATACTGTTTGTGAAAGATAAAACTGGTTAGTATTAAGAAAATTATATTTAAATTTTATGGTCCACAATATTTCAGGGTAAAAAAAATCATAGATTTTAATCAACTTACAGAATCCATACTTATTTATAGATTCATAAAATGAGAGATGACACTGATTAGCCATATTATTATACTTTAAAGTTAGCATAGTGCAATTTGTGTCTCTTAAATATACTCATGTTTCTGTGTGGTATTCTTTAATATTGATATTGTGTAATAATATGTAAATCTATATTACACATGATCAGCTTTGGTGTCCAAAAAGGGATTGAAAAAGACCTCTTAATTGTACAATTGTTATAATGCTCTTATCTGGGCTCAAGTGTGACTAATTTTTTTTAAAAAATTCTATTTCTGGACTCTTTAAAAACATTAGGAAAAAGACTTTTTTTTTTTGAAAATATATTTGTAATTTTACTTGCACTTGATTTTTTTAAATTATTGTAATTATATGTTTTTGTCTTGACTTTTAGAAGTTGACTTGACCATTTCAGAATTCAAATTGGTGGTGGATCCACAACAAAAATTTACTGTATTTCCCTGCAAGTAAAGTGTTTCCTCATTTGACTACATTTGTATTTGTATAGAGGGGAAAGTAATTCTGTGAATATAAGGTGTTAGTCATTTTTTTTTTTTGGGTCACTGTGACCAAAGTACCCAACAAGAACAACTTAGAGGAGGAAAAGTTTATTTTGGGCTCAGGGTTTCAGAGGTCTTAGACTGTGGTTGACCAACTCCATTGCTCTGTGGCCAATGTGAGGCAGAACATCATGATGGAAGAGTGTGGTAGAGGAAAGCTGCTTAACTTATGTTAGCCAGGGAGCAGAGTGGGGAGACATAGACAAGATATAATTCCCAAGGCACACCCCCAGTGACCTACTTCTCCCATCCACATTCCATTTGCCTGTAGATGACGCCCAGAAGACCATTCAAATTATTAATCCATCAAATGGGTTAAATCCATTGAGAGGTTACAGTTCCCATCACTGCCTAAAACCTCACCTCTTGACCTTGCATTGGGAATCATCAAAACATGAACTTTGGCAGGGGGACAGAGGGTGACATTTCTAGATTCAAACCATAATGCAGGGTAGATGATCTTGTCTGTGCCACACACTCCCTGCAGGTCACCTTTATCAGGACAGCAGGTTGATGGAGACAACCCAATCTCTTAAGCTGTTAGTCACTCTTAACAGTAGGAATAGAGCTTTGATGGGTCTTATATCAGCAGTTATATCCCTTAGCCCAGGAGATAAACAAGTCCTTTTTGCTTACTCTCATTGGCCACAATCATGTGGCTTCACTCAGACACAAGAAATGAGATGTATGCCATCCTACCATGTGCCCAGACGTAACTTCAATAATACTCAGTAAATAGCACTAAAGACTCATATTTCATTAAAACATAGAGTATATCTCAAGTCATGCTGAGTGATGGAAGACCACGTATACTCATTTGTCTGTTTCTTTTTCACCAATTATTTTATTTATTCATTCAACAAACATTTGTTGGACAAAGTATTGGACAGTTGGCTAGATGTTTGGATAAAATTGTGAAGAGAGAAATAGATTCTGATTTCTTAAAGTTTATAATCTACTAAAGAAGACAGAATGGGATACGCAGATCTCAGCTCACAAATCTACATGCATAATTTTATCTTTTGGTTTTCCCTTTAAAAACTAAATTATTATCTGTAAGCTAGTATCGAGTCTCCCTTTCCCTCCTCTCTTTTCACCCAGTAGATCCAGCTGCAGAAGGGACAGAGAGATAGCCTGGGCCTTTTCTTGTCTTTTTCTCCATTACATATTTGAAGACATCTTAGATGATGAAGAAAACCTGGAGATGGAAGTCACTCTGGTTCCTTGATGAGAAGAAAATTGTCATGCCACCCTTGGGTTGCTGACCTCAGGAACTCTACCATAGGACAGCAGAAATCTTGTGCTGTTTGAGCAGCTGTCATTTCTAACCTCTGCAGAGATTGGAACACTAACTTTCTGAATGACAGATTATCTATTTGAAATCTTCATTCCAGCAAGTATTGGAAAATAAGTCTCAGTTGTCTCTATGAAGCACCTGCCCTGAATTCCTAGGTGCTTATGATGTGTTCAAGCTTTGGAAGAAGGAATATTGTATGGTGCTGGTTTTTAACCTGCTCATCTGACCTCTGCTGTGATGTCCTCTCTTCCATAGGAGGTGATCTTGGTTTTAGGTCTTTTTCATCTATGTTTACATTTTTCTTCAGGCCAAAGGATGCATTTCACCTCTCTGCCTAAATTGTCCCTAACCAGGAGCTGTTTTCCCCTGCACCACTCCCTGTGTGAGGAAGCATAATGAACCTTTTCTTCTCTGCAGCTTCTCTTTGGAATGAAGGTGGCCCCTTCTTTCATATTCCCTCCTCAAAGAGATTCATATGGGAGTCTTCTCTTTCACCCTCCTCATGTCTCAGAACAGGATCTACCAGCCTTTGACTCCCCTTTCCCCTATGTCCCTGGAATTTCTTCTTCTTCTTTTTTTTTAATTTTTTTAAATGAGTTGGGATTAGATGGAGTAGACTACACAACCAAAAATAGCATTTGAATTGCCTTGGATTTTAAAACTCTAAAGATATTAATTTGATACAAGTTTTCCTATTTGTCAACTGTAATAATCCTTCTTTTAGGTAATAGATGCCTCTTGGTCTAGTAGCTACATAGGGAGAAAAAAACACTTAATTATGGTTGTGCTAAATATTACGAATGCGAGTTGATGTGTGAATGAATATCAAGTACCCATAATTGGGTGTTGGGCTTAGAGGGAAATGAAGGAAGTGGTGTTTTTCTGTGGTCTAAAGAGTAACAAGGTGTTCATTAGCTCTAGGGAGACAGTCAGCAAGATAAAGACATAAGCCTGCCAAGACAAAGAGTATCATACAGTGCAAGAACAAAAAGAAATCCAGTTTGATATGAGTATGGCAGAGAAATCAAAGGGATCTAAGTTAGGGCTGGTCAATCAAATCCTGTCCCAGTTATAGAGGGCCTTCACGTTTGGGTTGATCATCATAGTCCCATGAGACAGAAGTTGAAAACATTCAAATCGATAATGTGACTTAATCCAGATTTTAAAAATATGATTTCCACAAAAGTATGGCTTAGATGAGAATAAGAATGGATACAAGGAGAGAGTTTAGGAGGATGGATTTTCTGGGTAAGAGATTATACTGTAGTTGATTAGTGGGTAGCAGAGGTTTAGAGAACAATGAACACCTGAGACATTTGGAGACAGCACTTGACAACTATTTGACTATGTGGGCCAGAAATACTTAGGTATCAAGGAAGAATTCATGGGTCCTCCAGGAACAACTGAAATTTGGAACAATGAAAAAGAAGCAGATGAGTAGGGGTGATCACAGCAGCTAGCTGGCTGATTAGTTTAAGATGTCATGAAATGTGCAATTTGGTCAGTGGATTAAGGGGGTGTACCTGGGATGTGAAGTGAAGAATGAAGCTAAACAAAAATTAAGGAGGTGTCTAGATTTATATTAAAAAGAAAAGCCTGCTAAGAGAGAGAATATAGGGTGAGAAACAAAGAAGATCCAGTGTTGGTCCCTGGAACCATGGGGACACTTAAAATTGGGTGAAGAAGCAATCAGTGAGTGGGAAATCAGTAGAACATTATCACTGGAGCCAAGAACTAGGGAGTGGCCCAAGAGCTTTGGTGAATCTCATATCAGCAGTTTTATCAGAGAAATCAATACAGGTGGAGAGTTGAAAGTTTCCATTAGCCTCTAACAACTTGCAGTTCAATGCTCTTCTTAGGAAGAGCATTTTCACCCAAGAAGTGGGATTAAAAGTCAGACTCCTGGGCTGGAATTGTAGCTCAGTGGTAGAGAGCTTTCCTAGCATGTGTGAGAAGGCACTAGGTTCGATTCTCAGCATCACATAAAAATAAATATAGGTCCACCAACAACTAATAAAATACTTTAAAAAAAAAAAAGTCAGACTTCTATGAAAGGAGGCACCAATGAGAGACAGGAGGTTGGGGACAGCATTTGTCACACCAGCAACTTTTCCTAGTATGTGTCTTTGAATGTGAGAGGATAGATAGCAACTAAATGTGAATGTGGAATTCAGAGGGGATGTGTGTGTTCCAGAATAGGGGAAAGACTAGATTTTGTTTGAATGCTTAAAGGATTGTTGTTAGAAGATATTTCAGCAGGCATGGAGTAGGAGTATATTATAGGGACTTTTTTTTTTGACTAAAGTAAGTCTGAAAGAGTAACCAACTGCTGTCTTGTTCATTGAGTTTGTATAGATTTATAATATAGTTCTTCTTTGTTAAGCTAAATATCTTTCTCCTAGGGAAACTTAGCCTGGAATGTAGTAAAAGCTTATTTTAAAGTGGTACACCTCTTCTTCTAGAATCGGCAGTTTACTTGGCTTTAATGAAAGCCTCCTGGTGACATTTTTATACCTGTTTCCCCAAGATTGATATAATTGCTAATATTCTATGCATAGGTAGGTTGCTTTTCTTTGGAAATATAAATCTTATCTAGATTAGAGAAACAAACAAAAAAAATTAAAGAAAGAGAGATTTCAAGTAATTTCAGGTAAAATATCTATTAATTTTCCTTGACTATGGATGTCAGGTCTAATTGTTCAAAATGAAACAATATGGCTCATTTCAGATGAATTATAAAATCCATTTAAGAGTATGTTAAAATAGTGTCAAGGAGATGATAAGAAGCTTGAATTTTAATCTCAGGGGGAAGACATTTGAACACCTTGAAGAATACAGTTATAGGGAAGAATAAAAGAGAAAAAGAAAGGAAAATGAAAACAAAGAAAGGAAAGTCTATTTTAAGAAAATGTTATCCTCAAAGTCTTTGGAAAATTTTTCTTCCTTTATCTGGCTGATCAGCTTATGAATACTAAAGAAATGTTCTTATCTGGCTTTAAAATATCCTTAGTTCCAATTCTTAAGTTTTAGGTTCTGAGTCAGAATTGATTTTGTAATGAAATATTTCTTGGGAATTATCTTCATCAATCTATTTTTGCAGAACTGAAAAATTTTAGACCCTACAAGAACCTTGGAGTTGGACTATTAGGAGCTCTTCCCCTTTGAAAGAAAATTCAGAAGCAAGAAATAATAAAAAGCAAGGGACATATATGGTCATTTGAGAAAGATTTTTCCTTCAAATGAAATTGCTTCATGGTTTCTTTAATACCTTGCAGGATTACATGCATATTTTCAAGAAAAGACACAGCAAAAATAATGTCTTAAGTTAATTTTCATTTTTTTCTGTATTTTAGAAATATTTACAACACTTAATGTAGAAAAATAGCAAAGATAAAATTGCGCCTTTTATTTTGTGGACCGTGCATTAAAAGTACTATTAAGAAGCATGTAAGTTTTGCAATGTTGTGCTAATGGGAATGGGTACCAATATCAAGCAACAGCAGAAACCAAAGCAACAGGATAAATTAATTTCATGAATTCTCAAGCTGACCAGTAGATGGGGGCCCAGATTGCTGCCAAAGAGTTTATCATTAGAAGAAAGAAGAAATGGACCTTAAAGATAATCTAAAATTCTCATATAATATTCAATTTGTGTGAAAAGCTTATGTTGAAAGTAAGTTTACGTTTCTTAAATTTTTATCTACACTCAGACCTGCAGCAAAGACATTGATTATAACTGTGCATCACAGTTTAGAGAAATGTATTTCAGATCTCACCAAACTCTAATTATCAAAATAACTTGAAGAACATCTCACCAAAGTAGAGCTAATAGCACTTAGAGCTCATGAACGTTACTTTTTTTGATATATGGATTCTAATATTTCAGCTCTTATTTTTATGATGTGTGATGAATATCTTCCCACATGCCCAATTATATTTCAAATGCATTGAAGTACTTTTTATATATCTTTGCTCTCATTCTTTGCTTATTCACTTTTAATAATTATGAATAGGGTTGTTTGAAATTAGTTTTAAAAATTATAGGCATTTGGATTATTAGTAATATAAAAAGCAAAACATTTTCAATGCTGACTTATAAATTGACAATTAATCATAGTTCATTTTTTTGTCACTCATAGGAGGAGAGTTAAATTATTATTATACAAGAAAAATTAGACAGTTCTCACCACTCCCACCACCACTGTACTTTAGAACTTTAAGTTGAGGAAACAGTGACAATGATATGTTGTTTGTGGCATTATGTCTACTAATTTGGAAACTTGGAATAATTTTATTTTCTTCCATTAAATCCTTAATGCATTTTCAGCATAAAATTTAAATATTAATATATCAAGCATTGATTTTGTGTTAACACTTTAAGCCTGTCTAAATCACATTGATACTTTTGTGGTGGATCTGTAGACCAGCTGATCTATACTTTATTATTTGCTCAATATTATGATTATAAATCAATCTGTTGAATGAAGAAGAATTATGTTTTTTAGGTCCATTCTATCTAAGAAATGGATTTCTAATGATATAAAGTATTACAAATATTCATACACTTCTCCTGCATTAATGACACAATTGAATTTTCTCTATTTTTTTTTTAACATTGCTTGGTTAAAGTTTGCCAGTCTTATGTTGGAAAGTCATAGTGAGAAGGATTTTAGAAAGAAATGCACTACTTAGTTAATGCTGGAAAAATGCCAGAGGAAAGTTGGCTTTCCCTCTTTTTGGTCTTGTTGTTTTGGGGATACAATGGATGAGAATACATGGAATGTTAAAATCCCAGTATGATTCTGGCAGACCTCTGGGCACAGAGAAAATTTTGCCTTTGGGCTCATTTCAGAGATCACTTGGTTCAACTGCAGAGCAAGTTTTCAGCAATACTTCCATAACTACTAAGTAGTTGCAGGGAAAGATGAGTTTATTGAAAAGGGAAAGGGTGAAGCTTCTCCAAGGAATTTAGGAATTTTCTTCTTTTTGGCTTCCACAGAGGCTGTCCCAATTTCTCTACTTCATAACTCGTACTTCTTTTTTTTTTTTAACTAATATAAAAAGCAAAACATTTTCAGTTCTAACTCACAAACTGACAGCTGATCACAGTTCATTCTCTTTTTTCACTCATAGGCGAGTTAAATTATTATACCAGGGAAACATTTGGCAGAGAGTTGGAATGAGATCATAGAAAAAAGAAGAAAGACAATTATGAAGAAGGCAAAATGTAGGTAAGCAGAGACTAGGAGAGAGCTAGCAGAAGAAAACTAGTTCTTCCCTCTTGAGACTACATAGTTAGATTTATAGTATCTGCTTCAGTCTTAGCCAGAGATTTACTGACAGATCTTTGCCAAATCAAATCACTTAATTTTATAACCCCCTTTTTCTGCCCTTGGTAAAATATTATTGTTAGTATTTATGAATCACAATGAGGGTTTCATGAATAAAAAGCCATGAATATTTCATGAGGTTCATGAGATATTTGGGTTTAAGTATGTGTTATCAGATACAGTCAACTCTCAAATACCACTTACTGGGTTATGTGTGGGGATTTGGTTCGGCATTGATATCCCCTTGCTATATAACATATTTCTGACCTGTCTCCTTTCACAAGTTGGTCAGTGGTAGTTAGGGAAAGCAATTTAATTTAATTTTATTGTGAGCAGTAAATCTCCTGTGAAGGCTGAGCTATAAGCTGCTTGGTGAGTGCTGCTGGTGGAGCCGCTTTGGGCTTTTAATCAGTCCCCCACACTTATGGAGCCAGCATCTGCTCTGTGCTAGGGTTGGGATTAGGGACTGGGAATAAAAACAGGAATAAAGGAGTGAGTCCAGTGTGGTTGAGTGGAAAGGTTTTGCAGTTAGATTTACTGGATTTGACTTCTAGATATAAAGTACTAGTTGTTGGCCTTGGGCATGTTATTTAATCTCTTTTATTTGTTTTCTTATCTGTAAAAGGGGGATATTGTCTAAGTCACAGACTTATTTTGAGAATAAAATGAGAAAAGCACATTGAACTGGGTCTGGCACAAGACTATACACTTAGTACATGCCATCTCTACAGATCTAGTGTCTGTCCTTCAAGACTGTCATCTATGGGGAATATGGATAAGAAACCAATGACTACAACATAGAATTAATTGTTATTATCCAGAAATGCATGGTCTATTACAAGGGCTCAGGGGACACTCTGAAAATCAGATTGGAGGGTTGGTCTGAGTTAGAAGAGGATGTCAACGCCAGGTTTCGAAGGAAATTGCATGCTAGCCCAAGGATTGATTCTGGCTTGAAAAAATATTGGTGCACAAGTATAACTTTCCAGTCTGAGTTTCAAACAAAGGAAACTTTTGTCCAAGAAACTCTACTTAAGGTTTTTAACCTCTGACCTGCTTCTCAGGACATGAAAGAAATTAGTTTTACATCTTTGACTTTTGATGTTTTTTTTGGTACATCAAAGATTTGATTTAGTTCTTATGGATCCCTTTATCTTATCAAATGTTAGAAATTAGTTTTATATTTAATGGATTTTTATCTACATTAACTTGTCATATTTTTTGAATCACCATGTTTGTTTTTGACTTTATTCCTATTTTTAAAATTTAGTGTCTTTCTTTAGTGAATTTTGGAATTTCTGGGTTCCTCATAAAATGTTTATTTGCCTCACACCAATTTAGGTGAGCTAGTTTCAGGGAAATAAATGCAGCACATAAAAGGGGAGGTTCTACCAGGCAAGGTCAGACCTGTATACCTGTCATTCAAGCAACTCAGGAAGCTGAGGCAGGATCATTGAAGTTGGAGGCCAGCCTGGGCAACTTAGCAAGACCCTGTCTCAAAATTAAAAATAAAAAAAGGGTTGGGCTGGGGATGTGGCTCAAGCTGTAGCGCGCTTGCCTGGCATGCATGTGGCCCGGGTTCGATCCTCAGCACCTCATACAAACAAAGATGTTGTGTCCGCCGAAAACTGAAAAATAAATATCAAAAATTTTAAAAAAAGTTTAAAAAAGGGGTTGTGGATGTAGCTTAGTGGTAGGGCACCCTTGGGATCTATCCCTAGTACAACAACACAATAAAACAGGTGGAGTCATAGAGAGAACTCAGTGTTTGAACGAAGCATGTCTATTCCCTAACTCTGTAACTTGGGCTAATTAATTGCTGTCTCATTTAAAAAAAAAAAAGAAAAAACTTTAAAGAATGTGAGAATGTGTATCACCTGTAATAATTAATGTGGAAATGCCCAGAATACAGAAGGTTCTGAACAATCTTAAGTTGAACCCAGTCCATGTGTTCTGAACCCAGTTCAGAATCCCCCTTTCAATTTAAAGTGATCTCTTTGACCTAGAGGAAATTGGCCTTACACCACATATGACCAACTCTTAGCATAGTGCCCTACGTGTAGTAAGCAATCAGTATACTCTATACACATGAATAAATAAAAGAGGGAGACGGCCAAAACCTCCAAAATTAAAACCATAGCTTCTGGCTTCTCAGCAGGTGGCAATATAAATATTTCCTTAAGAGGATACTGAAGGTGGTGTGGTGTGTTGGTTTGCTTATACCCAGTCACCTGATGCCTGGTAACCAGATGGTGTAACTTTTTGCCTCTGGTTAACACATCCATGCAATTGGCAGGAGTGAATGGGAAGAATGCAACCTGAAACCCAAGTTTAAATCCAAGATATCCCTTATCAGTCATCTATTCACAGCACTGGTTTTACCAGAAAAAAAAAAATTAGAAGCACAGATGGAGGCCCTGATGCACTCATGAGAAACCTGTTTCCAGGATAAATTAAAGACAAATAAATTAAATTCATTTTCCTTCAGGGCTGAATTTTACAAGGATTCTTTATCAACATTCCTTTCTCTTAATGTGAAATCAAAGAAGAAATTACCTAGGGTTGGGGTCATTAGAGACTAAATTTAGGATGAGATGGATTATCTCACTTGCCTAAACTAGATAAGAGAACTTTGTTGTCTCAATGCCTGCTGAGAACATTTACAAATATTCCTAAAATATAGGTGACACCTGTTATGGTTGACATCCGTTTGTCAGGCTGTGACTTAATGGTTTGAGGAGACTTTAGTGTTAGGATAGGCTGGTTCTGAGAATATTATGGGATGGTTCTATGAGAAGATCTTCTTGAGCCATAATAGGAAAATTTCAGGCCAAGTTTGTTATAATCTAATTCAGTTACCCTTAGGCTAAGTCTTCACTCAAGGCCCAAGGATGATTCATTATTTAGTGCTTTTCTCTATTCTACAGATGAATGTTTTAAATTAAGTTAAAGTGTTCATTCATTAATTTTCACCTAGCAGCTGTCTATTGAGTGCTTATTATGTGCTAAGTATTTTCTAGGCCCTGGGAAGAGTAGGGTGAAGAAAACAAATTTTCACCTCACATTCTAAGGATGATTCAGACCTTACTTTAGCCAAGTATTTCTGCTCCAATCATGCAGTTTTATAACCCAAAGTTCAATATTATGGGGACATCAAGGTAAAATGGAGTTAAAATGCTTCTATTACACAGTTATTCTTCAAAATTCTAAAATACCTTCTGTGTTTCTGTACTGCTTTTCCTTAAAGTAACTCCAGGGGTTTGGTGATTATTTGAAGTCAGTCTCAACTTCCCTATGCCAGGAAAACAGAGTTGACATTCTTATCTCTTTGTGCAATAAACATTATCTGAATTTTTCTTTCAGCCTGGAACATTTCTAGCGAGAATTCAAACAGAACTCATATAAAATGATTCCAGTACTTTTGCTTAACTATTGTTGCAAAACAAAAGTAGTGTTTCAAACTTTAGATTATCATAGTTTATTAGGAGATCTATGATAGGTTAATGGTGGCAACTGTAGATGTTCCAAAAAGACAACTTCAAAAAATACAAATCCCGTGGATCCTGGACAAACATTTTACTCATTTCTCCTATAAGGGTTTATCTGAGCTTTATCAATTGCAGAGTTTCTGCAGCTGAACCACTACCACCAGCAGCAACATCAACCAAATTTCTTCTCTGAAGCAGCTGGTCACTCGGCTAAAACTTACAAGGACCCTGTGGGACCTCTTGATATCAATAAAATTAGACCCTATCTTGGATTGTAGATCTCCAAAACCCTGCAAACATTCTAATTAACTCTGTACAGATGTGGTATCCTCTTCAGAATTAGAATTACTCAGTGTGTCATGTATTCCATCTCCAAAGATGCACCCTGTAGGGAAGTATCCCCTTCACCTCTGAAGGTTGACCTTATTCTCTGTTATGTTTTCTATGACTTTTTACTCTGTTGCTTTTCTGATTTCTCTGAGAAGACATCTGGTATCTACTTACTTCAACTAAGTTTAACTTAATTTGCTTAGAAATATGAGGACTACAATCCATTGCTTCCCCCTCCCCTTTTTGTTATATTCATTTCTTTCTTACCAGGGGAATCTTGAAGACTGGTCTCTATGTTCTAATAAAGAATGAACACCAGAAGCCTCAAAGTGGATAGAAAGTTTGTATGACTCAAAATGTGGAATACAAAAATTGGTCATTGAGAATATTCACTTATGCTGGGCATGGTGGTGCACACCTGTAATCCCAGAGGCTCAGGAGGCTGAGGCAGGAGGATCATGAGTTCAAAGCCAGCCTAAGCAAAAACGAGGCACTAAGCAACTCAGTGAGACCCTGTCTCTAAATAAAATACAAAATAGGGCTGAGGATGTGGTTCAGTGGTCGAGTGCCCCTGAGTTCAGTTCTGGGTAAACCCCCCCCCCAAAAAAAAGAATATTCACTTGAAAATTTGTAGTGTATGATGAATAGTAATGAAAAACTGTAGTGGCCCTCAACAAATGTGTTGCTCCTTTTAAACCTCCCTTTCTCTTCTCACTCCTTCAAAGAGGGCGTCCTTTAGAATATGCTTCTTTATTTTCTGTTCATCTCTAGAGTTCAGCCTATTATTTTGGATTTAACTATCACATTCACGTTATGTTGAACAACCACATGTATTCACTGGGTGCTGTGCTGGTTCTTCTCTGCCCTGTTTTGTGCCGAAGGAGGATAATTTCCACAAAGCGCATCCTGGCATTCTTGGCCCTGGCCTCTAGTTGGATTTAGACAGTGGAAAGATGGAAGGCAAATAAGTTGGGGAACTGTTTCTCGTGTGGGCTCTGGATGGTTCATCCCTTTTTACTACTCTAGCCTCAGGTAAACCACTTCCTCTTCTTGCTTCTTTCTATCTACAGTTAATGGCAGCTTCCTTCTGTTGCCAGTTGTGGAACTTCCTATTCTTCCCAAATCCCTCAATCCTACTGCACTTTTGGTCCTCACAGAGGCAACTTCTCCTTGGGTCTCAAGTGGAAGAGGAGGACCCTTGAGGTCACAGAGCAGTCCTGCCCAGGATAAGAAAATGACTTCTGTGTCCTGTGCTTTTTTGCCATTTTCATAGCTTAATGTTGCAGCCAGTTCTTTTGAACCCAGTTCATCTCGTCAGCGTGGGTCACTGGCGGGAATAGATGTTATGTTTTCTACCTTGTGGAGGAGAAAACTGTGGCACAAAGAAGATGTTTCCTAGTGTTGTTTCAGATGTGGCAGCTGCAGGACTAATCTTATGATTTCTAATTCTGTTTTATTTCTGTCAATGAAGTCCTCATTGTCTGAATCATATGGAATAAAACCTTGGAGAGTGTACTGATCTTTGTCTTTTCTCAGGCCCTTTCTCAGACATGAATCTTTATCAAGTGTCCCTTCAAGCATTTCCCGTGTATGCTCTGGTCTTTCCATTCTTGTCCGTAATGTCCTAAGGTAAATCCATGTCCTCCCTCCTGGACCTATGGCTTGCTGCAGACTTCTCCCTTTGTCCTGCCAGCTCAGACCAGGAGAGTGTAAGGAAGCTGCCATGCTATTTCATTCTGAAAAACCAGTTTGTCATATTATTTCTCTTTTCAAAATCTGCTAACATCTCGCAATTCTGACAAAAAGGAAACACCATACGAGAGCTTTGTGGAGGAGCTCTGTTCTCTGTATCCTTTATGTCTGTTTTTTTTTTTTTTTCAAGGTGAGTCTTCTGTTCCCGATTTCTGATTTTTCTATTTTATGTACATGGAAGAATTGGAAATTCCATGTATACCACTGCTGTCAAGTATAAATTAGGTGAACGTCTGAATTGAAGTGGGGAAAGGCATTAAGAATCTATTCATATTTGGGAGGTTCAAGCACTCTGTTTTAGAAGAGGATCATGTACCATGACTGAAATCATACTTATAAATATGAAAACTGATTTGCTCTTTTTAACAGCAAGGTAGATCCTCTTAAATGTTTTTTTCTTGTGTGTGTGTGTGTGTGTGTGTGTGATTATCTCTCACAATTTCATTTTCTTTACTCTGCAGTCCCTCAGTAACTTGAATATTGTATTTAACTATGAGAATTATATTTAAGAAAACTAAATCCATTCATTTAGTTAATATTTACTGGGGCATTATTATGTAAAAGTATCCAATTTTTAAGAGCCATGGGGAGTAGAGTAAAAGAATATGCTATGCTTTTTTCTTTTTTATCCTAATGGAGTTTAAAGTCCACCATATTTCAACATGATGCTCATCTAAGCTCACCTGGAGAGTATAGAACAAGGAGATGATGTTAGGTATCTAGTGGGTAGAAATGCTCATTAATTTATTCAGCACTTGGATATCACTACTTTTGTAATGGAGTTTGAATTTCTTTCCTTTTAGCCTAAAGCTGCTGTCTGGCTCAGTACTTAATCTTCACTTATGCCTCTTGGCATTAAGAAACTGCCAATATTTGTCTGAAATTAAGGATTGAGAAATCAATGTTTTAAAAAAGTGCAGTTACTGATCTCCTAGGGTATTTACTCACTTTCAGAAGCGCTTCTATTTCAATCAGTGCAAAAGCTCTCGGATTTGTTGTTCTGCTTCAAGATTCAGTCTCTTTCCCCAGCATTACATGCTTTTGTGTCTGCATAATTCATTCTAGAATTAATGCCCCAGGAGTCCAGCAGGACGGTCTATGGTGACTTTTGCTACTCTCTGCACCTCGGGGTAGTCAGAGGATAGGGAGTAGGGATTAGGGTGTTTCAAATCCTTTTGAACCCTTTGGGATGGCTATGTGCGCATCAATTTTATTTCTTCTTGGAGGTGTCCCCTTTATATAAGTGGTCTCTATGCTTCTTAGTTTTTCTTATGGTCTAATGTAATAGCTGTGAGACTACACATGTGTGTGCATACGTGTGCGCGCATGGGAACACACACACACACACACACACACACACACCAGAAAGACCAATGTCAGCTCTTATAGACAATACAGTTTAAACCAGAGAATCCCAAATTCAATTGTGTGCATATTATAGCTAGAAAGACCAAGTAAATGCCGGGGCACAGTATCATAGGGAGGGGCGAGCAAGGACTATGGCAGCCCCTACTACTACAAAATGGAAATGAGTTTACAGTGTTGACTTATAATTTGAATTATGTTAGAGGAATTCTCAGAGATCCATTTTTTTAAAAACTTGTGATGGAAAGTTTTATGTGTCGACTTGAGTGGGCCATGGAGTACCCAGATATTTGACCAAACATTATTCTGGATGTGTCTGCTAGAGTGTTTTTGGATGAGATTAACAGTTAAATTATTAAATAGAATGAAGCAGATTACTTTACCTAGTGTAAGCTTACATCAATCAACCAACTGAAGACTTGAATGGAGCAGATAGGTAAGAGAGACCCCTTCTGCCTGACTGCTTGTTCTGGAACATTGATCTTTTTCTGCTTTTGGATTTGACCTGAAAAGTCAGCTTTTCTAAGTCTTCAATGTGCCAGTTTTCATACTGGGACTTATACCATCAAGCATCCTGATTCTCAGGTTTTTGGGGAGTCCCATCGAACTATATAAATGGCTGTCTGGACCTGAAGCTGGTCCCAAGGTTACAGATCTTGGGACATCACCTTCCAATATTGCAGGAGCTAAAACTTAATCTATCTATCTATCTATCATCTATCTGTCTATCTATCTATCTACTATTTCTCTCTCTCTCTCTCTCTCTCTCTCTATATATATATATATATATATATATATATATACTAACATATATATTAGTATAATCACTTCAATACTTTATATTATAAATATAAAAGGACTTATAAACATTTTCCTAGCTTCTCCAGTCAATTGTCTCTGTCACAATGACCACATGAGTTCAAGTTCACATGGAGAGCAATGCCTTTTCTCCATTCCTGTCTTCCTGTTAGTGATATTTCTAGGGCGTCCTAACAATAAAAAACAGCCCTGTTACTAGTCCATATACTTGTCAATGGCTGCTCTGTAGTTGCACCAGGAACTAGTGAATTCTTAAAAAAGGGCCTCTTCTTCCTGAGATCCTATTCATTCTAGTATTGTGAAGGCTGGGATGAATGTTTCATTATTCCAGTTAGATAATAAAAGGGACTTTATTTTTAAACAAACCAAATCAATATGCATTAAAAGGGATTTTGGCTCCTAAGGTAGTCTTCTTAAAAATAACAACATCTTAACAAAATACTGTCATTATTCAAATAATATTTTAATTCCTTTTTTTCAGAATTACTTTCTAAACCTGTTTCATAAGAAAATCAATCTACAATGTAAAATATTCTTTGTTTTTTATTCTTATTGTTTCTTTTCAGTTATAAATAACATTAGGATTCATTTTGACATAATTATAAAAACATGGTACATAATTTGTTCTAATTCAGTCCCCAGTACTTCCTGTTTCTCTCTGCCTCATCTCCTTCCCCCTGTTGCTTTCCCTCTACTCTACTGATTTTTCTGCTATTTATTTACAGTTTTCTTAAATTAATGTTTTGT
This sequence comes from Urocitellus parryii, assembly GCF_045843805.1. NCBI lineage: Eukaryota > Metazoa > Chordata > Mammalia > Rodentia > Sciuridae > Urocitellus > Urocitellus parryii. Next base: position 47,139,604 of record NC_135538.1, read on the forward strand.
GGATATACATGATGGTGGGATTCACAGTGGTGTATTTGTATATTACATGGAAAAGTTATGTCAAATTCATTACACTCTTATTTCCTAATCCCATCTTTCCTTCCTCCCCTCAATCTCTTTTGTCTGCTCCACTGATCTTCTTTCTATTTTATTTTTTTATATCACCTCCTTATTTTGGATTAGTTTCTACATATCAGAGAAAACATTCAACCTTTTGACTTTTTGGAATTGGCTTGTTTCACTTAGCATGATAGTTTTCAGCCCCATCCGTTTACTGGCAAATGCCATAATGCCATTCATTCTTCTTCTTCCTCTTTTTTTTAAATATATTTTTAGTTGTTGGACCTTTATTTTATTTATTTATATGTGGTGCTGAGACTCGAACCCAGTACCTCACCCATACAAGGCAAGCGCTCTTCCTCTGAGCCACAACTCCAGCTCCCCATTCTTCTTCATATACCCCATTTTCTTTTTCCATTCATGTGTTGAAGGGCACGTAAGTTGGTTCCATAGCTTTGCTATTGTGAATTGAGCTGCTATAAATGTTGATGTGGTTTTGTCAATGTGGTATGCTGATTTTAAATCTTTGGGATATATACCAAGGAATGGAATAACTGGGTCATATGGTGGTTCCACTCCTAGTGTTTTGAAGAATCTCCAAATTGCTTTCCAGAATAGTTACATTAATTTGCAGTTATACCAACAAGGTGTGAGCGTAACTTTCCCCTACATACTTGAAACATTTATTATTATTCCTGATACTTATTATTCTTGAAAATTGCCATTCTGATTGGAGTGAGGTAAAATTTCAAAAATAGTTTTGATTTGCATTTTCCTGATTGCTAGAGATGTTGAACATTTTTTTTTTCATACATTTGTTGGTTATTTGTATTTCTTCTTTGGGGGAAGTGTCTGTTCAGTTCTTTTGCCCATTTATTGATTGGGTCATGATTATTTTTTTGTTTGTGTATGTGTATGTTTTTTGAGTTCTTTGTTGATTCTGGATATTAATGTTCTATCTGAGAAGCAGATGGTAAAGATTTTCTCCCATTCTATAGGCTCTCTCTTTATGTTTTTGTTTCCTTTTTTATGCGAAGGCTTTTTAATTTGATACCATACTACCTATTGATTTTTTATTTTATGTCTTGTGCTTTAGGTGTCTTTGTTAGGGAAGTTAGTTCCTGTGCAGACATGTTGGAGTGGTGGGCCTACATTTTCTTCTAGCAGTTGCAGGGTTTCTGGTCTAATTTCTAGGTCTCTGATCCACTTTGAGTTGACTTTGGGGCAGGGCAAGAGAAAGGGATCAAATTTCATTCTTCTACGTGTAGATTTTCAGTTTTGTTGACACCATTTGTTTAGAAGGCTACCTTTTCTCTAACTTTGATTTTGGCACCTTTTTCTGGTATCACATAATTGAATTTATGTAGGTATGTCTTGCGTATTCTACTCTATTGCCTTGGTCTTTGTGCCTATTTTGGTGCAGGTACTGTGCTGTAATATAATTTAAGTTCTGGGATTGTGATGCCTCCTGCTTTCCTTTTCTTGTTAAGGATTGTGTTTTGGGTATTCTGGGTCTCTTTTTTTCCAAATGAATTTTATAACTACTTTTTCTAGTTCTATGAGGAACGTCATTGGGACTTTGATGGGGATTGTGTCAAATCAGTATATGGCTCTTTCCATTTTGATAATATTAATTCTACCTATCCAAGAACATGGGAATTCTTTCCATTTTCTAAGGTCTCCTTAAATGTCTTTTTTTTAGTGTTCTATATTTTCCTTTTATAGGTCTTTCACCTCTTTTATTAGACTGAGAATGATGGATATCTGTGAAATGTTCCAAGTCAAATGAAATCCAAACCCAGATTCAACAAGAATTTTATTATTTTTTTAAAAAAATGCAATTAGTGAAATTAAACATTTTTTTTTCAAGTAACTTTTGGTGAAAATGTAAATTTAAACATACCCTTCAAAAACCAAAAGACTTGCTACCACTAGGATTATATAGCAGGATGCACCATAGAAAGAATGCAAAATGTTTTAAACAAAGGCTGTATCACTGAAATAAATGCATATTATAATAAAGAAATGCAAGAACAATTACTTGTTTTAAAGGGGTCATGTGAAGGAGGGCTGGGTATATGTATTTAAAACTCAGTCTTGGTACCTTAAATCAGGGAATACACCCAAAAGTATTCACTGAGTGTGTTGGATGGGGGCAAGTCAACAGAAGTGTGGTGAGTTTAAAAAGGAGGCTCTGTGGAGAGCAAGAAGCTGCTATTCAGCATCAACCAGATATTGTCAGGGAGGTGTCTGGGTTCTGTGTTACTAAATCAATGATTGTTCAGCATTTGTGGAACATGCAAGAAAGACGTGTGGGGTGGAGAAAGTTGAGACCCTAAGCACATGAATTTAAGAAATTTACCTGAAAAAGGAAGAAAACACATTAGTTATTAGCAGGGTCCATAGGAATTTCTTTAAGTTGCACATAAAAGGGAAGGGAAGTACCCGAGGGCACACATGAGTAATGTGTTTGGAGAGAGGAGTGAGGGTCTTGTGGAAAGCAGGACTAATCAAGGGAGCATGGAACCAGGGGACATTGAGGGGAAGAAGTCAAGAGTCCAGGAATAAAAGTAAATTATGGGAATGAGGAAGGAGATCTCATCCTCTGGGAGAGAGATTTATTCTTATAGAGGAAGAAGATCAATTATTTGTTTAAAAATAGAAGGCATACTTACAAAATGTGTGCATGCTACCAATTTCTGAGGAGTAGCTAATATGATTAATAATAGAGTCAAGATTCAAGAAGTTGTTTTGGAATGTGGGAATGATGAATTGAAAGAAACAAAATGAAATTTCATGATGATAAATGTAAAATTTCTCCTTTCTAAGAAAATAAATCACTTAAAGTACAGAGTGGAGGAGAAGTGACTTAGTACTACTTCATGTGGAAAAGATGAGCATTTTACTTACAAAAAGCTTGTGTATTAATGATGCTAGCAGGGTGACATGATTGCTTTAAAGCTAGAGTAGCCCTACATTTAATGAATTGAATATAGGGTCTAGCTCAAGAGAGTCTATAATCTAATATGAAAATTGTCTAAAATTGGAATGGGGTGACAGTCTATAATTGAAATACTGATTAAATGAATTATATTATAGTCTTATGATAGAATACTCTGTAGATATAAAAAACAATTAGCTCTTTGTGTACTACTTAGGAAAGATTTTCAAGACAGAGTCAAGTAAAAAAATGAAGTTGCACAATCTTATACATATCATGCTACATTTTACTTAAAATGAGGGAAATAAGAAAATATAATCATGCTTATATTTATTTGCATGAACAAATCAGGATAATAAAAATGAATTAAAAATGTGGTTACCAATGGTAGTAGAGTAGGAATGAAGTAGAGACTGGGGTAGAAATAAGATTGCTCAAAGTACCTTACTTTATTTAGCTTTGACCATGTGAAAATACTACCAAATTAAAACAAAGTTTAAAAAAAATGAAATTGATGAGGTAGCATGTTGGAGTTACAATGGAGAAGATAAGATCCAGGAAAACTATCCCAAATTACTTTCTTCCAAGTGACAAGGTTTATACTTCATTCACCTGATCTTTTCCATAATATCTCTAATCAAATTTGGCATGAAGAAAGTTGTCAGTTAAGTATTTGCTGATCAAATGAACAAATGAATGAGTGAATATGTGAATGACATGAGATGATAGCTGTCCTCAAATGTATGAATGACTTTTGTCAAAGAGGACCTAGCCTTGTTTTTAGTTCTGTCATCAAAATAGAGCCAATGAATGACAACAACAGAAAGAAAATGAATAAACAAACAAACAAAAAAAACCAATTCTCTCAATAGCATTTTTTGAGAGCTATTTTGTAGCAGTCACTGGGAATCCAAAGTAAAATGAGACATAGCTTGGGCTTCCAGGAGATTCAGTTTAGAATCAGGGTGTCAGAAACAGAGACAACCACAGCATCTGCAAAGGGGACAACATTAAGAATGGACAGGAAGTTTGGGGAGTGCCCCCCCAAATTGGGGGATGGGTATGTGAATGGGTTTGCAGTGAGAGATTCTTTTCTTGGCCCAATGTTAGTTAGGCTTTTGAACCTTTTTCTAGACCCACCTGCACACTTCCTTGTAAAACCCAGTCTTAGCAAAGAACTCTGCCAAGTTGATTTAGCAAGAAATCCCACCCTTGATAATGTATCATCCTTGATTTCTGATCAGTCTCCTTACCTTCCAGGTGATATCTGATCACTATGGCCTGTCTCTGGTTATAATCCTTTTAGGTCTGCTTAGGCAGAATCTCCAGTAGCTTTTGTGTCTCCTCTTGGTATTTTTCTATCACTGACCCTTATCTTATAGCTTGGCTGTAAATTCCCACTGGTCCATACTGTATTTGAAGTTGAGCCCAATCTCTTCTGCAGCTGCAAGACCCCCTTGCAACAGCCCCTGTACCTATCTCCCTAATCCTGAAGAAAGTCTTTCTTAACATTCTTTAACAAGTATCCTTGGATAATTTTTTTTTTTTTAATATCAGGGGCTGTCTTGGTTGGTTTCCCACAGAAAAGCATGCCAGAGCTTAATTCTAAAATAAAGGAGAGGAAAGGAGAGGGAAGAAAGGAAGGATAATCCAGAAGAGGAAGGGCAGAAACAGAAACCCAGAGGAGAGATGAGTAGAGTATGTTGTGATGATCACCAAACAATTCATCTTGAGGTGAGCAAAAGGTCAGAACAGGGACAGTAGAATTTGTAAGAATGCTTCATCAATAGCTTTAATCTCTGTGTAGGGAAGATATTTCCAGCAGTCTTCCTGATCCAAACAAGGAATGGTGCTCAGTGGAGGGTTGCATGTTCAAAACCTGCGGGCTACATGACAATTTGTTAGTACTACAAAAAGTAAGAGAGCAAGGTCTCAGAATTTCAAATAGAGCTGTCCTTTATAAGAACCACATGCAGGAAGAAAGGAAGAGGAGGAGAATTGTTCTGATGTTTCTTGACACATGGAAATTGTAGGTTTTCTTTTCAACACTGCTGCTTAAGATCGCCTCCAGCACTGGTTTGTGGCTGGCAGAGGAGGAGGAATTGTGGCACTCAGAGACAGCAGAGACCCCAGGGTCCTAGGTGGTGGATGGAGGGTGGATCTGTAGGGTAAACTTTAGAAAAGGCTATTTGAAAAGAGTCTTGGAACAAATAATGCATAAAACAGTTATGACTTTGTTGAAGCTTGTAGTTACTCTAAGGATTGTCGTGTAAAGCTAACCTACTGTTGAGGGGGCTGATTTTTTGCTTTCTTCAGTAACAATAGTAAACAAAGAAATCTAAGCACAAGGTTTGGACCAGATGGTCATTTGTGATGCTATATAGCTCCAAGTTTAGTAATTAGGAAATATTACTGGGAAAACATGCCTCAGGACTGTATTGTCTCATATCACACCAAGAAAGAATATCTTTGAGCGGAAGAAAGATAATTTTGACATTGTTGTCCATTTGCCTTTGCTTCTTGGGAATTAATAGAGAAACTTGCTCCCTCGCAGGAGCATTAAATAAGTTCTTTTTATGAATGAATGTGGTAAAGAAGCACTACTAATTTTCTGATGTCCTTTATCCTCATAGCTAACAGTTCTGTGTGCTAAGTAGCTTCCATGAATCTTCACACACACACACACACACACACACACACACACACACACACCCCTTTTTATAGATGCAAAAGCAGAACAGCTAGGTTAGGTAACTTGTGTGAGATCACAGCTACTCAAGGATCGATCAGAAAGTCTTTCCAAGTCCTGAGGCTCCTGTCTGAGACTATTATATTGACAGATTTATTTGGCTTATTCTATTATTTGTTTTCTTTCTATATATTTTAAATTTTAGATCATTTTCAAAAGCTACACAAAGAGAACAAGGTAGGAGTTTTTTCCCCCCCCTTAAATTTAGCCACAAGGTCCTTGGGCTTGTTAAGAAGAAATCTCAGGATAGCAGCTTGCATTTCCCATGGGAAGTCCCTGTCTGCTTTAGACATTTGTCCTATAATTTGGAGAACTGGTAGAAGCTGACAGTGGAGTGAGAAAGGTACAATCAGCTTCCTGACATGGCAGGAAAGACTGTGAAGAAGTCAACTCCCCAGAGACACAGGGAGCCAACTGTGGCACAGAGCTAACGACTTCCAGAGGGAGCTGGGGCCAGCCTTGCCTTTCCAGATGGCTCATTGCCGGATGGAGGGCCCCACCATGGGGGGGCTGCAGAAGAAGCTGTCCTGGAGGCAGGAACAAGCAGGAACAATGAGAATTCCTTCCGATACCAACTGGGGCTCACTAGCCCTGAAAAAGAAGGATCCAAACTACTGTCACCTCCCAGCAGGGTGCTGTCTCTCACACTGCTCAGCTGGATGCACCCTGCACTCTCTTTGATGTGAATAATTATAAATACACTAGATACAATCTTGCATATGCTCCATTCTTGGGCAAAAGTCATTATACTAATTACTGGCATTATGAGGGTGTGTCAGTATAGTCAAACACTTGAGGTGAATGTTTTTTTTTTTTTTTTTTTTTTTTTTTTACCTCATAAGCCGAAACACCCTGCACATATGGTACTGTATTAATGAGTTACCAAGAATGCAATTTAACAATTTTGACTATTTTCCTCTTACATATGCTATTTCCTCTCTACTTACCTGGATGTTGGTGCTTGCAAGGTAACCAAGTTCCCATTTCTTGAACTTCTCTTTCAAACTGTATGATAAAGTAAACACAAAACCCACAAAGTTGGTTTTGCATGAAAAGCTATGATTTTTTTGTTATCTTTGTTAATAAAATTTAAGAGAAGCATATGACTTTTTAAGAACCTTTATTTTAGCTTTCCTAAGATGTGATTATGTTGCACTCAGATTCATCTTTTATTGTATCACTAACCTCAAAGATCTTAGACAATGGCTAAGAAAATACATTCAATTACAATTTGGAAACTACTGTTTGATTTATCATTTTCTTATTGTTAATTTGTTAAACAGCTGTAACAATGCATACTTTTAAAAGAGCTTTTAACACATAAGTTATTTGTTCATTAAAATAACTAGTCTGGTTTTATAGCTAAAATATTTACCCAGGGAACTTAAGTGACTTGCAGATTAGCAAGTGGGAGATTGAGGACCTCTGATTTTCAATCTAGAGCTTTAGTCATTGTGTTATTTTGCTTATCTGAGGGGAAAAAATAGTCTCAGTTACTAGGAATCCTGCCTCAAGTCACTTCCTTCTATTCAGAGATTTAAAACAGGGTAAGAAGAGGAATAAGAACATGGGGAGGGGGCAGTGGTAGGAGTCAGTGGATCTGGGGAGTTTGCCTCTACTGGTTTCTTCTGCCTCCTGGGAATACTTCTTTGTTGCTGCTCTCAGTTGGAAGCCCTCTTTCTCTCATAGATTTCTTGTTCAGTTATTCTGAAAGAAACGACAAGATTAAGTTGAAGCTCAATGATCAAACAACTCAGTCCCCAAATGCAGTGAGGGATGGGACCGGACAAGTTTAGTCACTCCTCTAGAATTTCCTGGGTCCCTTGCAACTCTTCTTTTCCACACTTTCTCTCCACTCTCTCCTTATTCTCTTTTCCCTTTTTTTTTCAATGTTGCTCTGTTACATCTTTCTCCTTCACCAATTTTTGTGAGTCTGTCACTGTCGTTTCCTTTCCGTTATCTATCTATCTATCTATTTATTTATTTATTTATTTGTGTGTGTGTGTGTGTGTGTGTGTGTGTTAGAGTGTATGCAATGGCTGTTGGTAGAATGAAGGTCCTGGTTCATGTTTAAAATATGGTCAAGGAGCCAATGGCTTAGTGACCACATGCATGCTTTCTATGTGAATCATGGTGGCCTCTCTTGAGTGGGCAACACAATCAGGATATGTCTCTCTATCTCCATTTGATTTATCTCCATCTCTATTTCTCCTCTCTTTCTCAAAGTGGAATAGAAAAAATTATTCATTATATTTTGTTTTAGCTTGAAATGAGAACATAATTTGATTTATACACATCTAAATGCAATTAGTTTCGTATTTCTCCTGAACTTGCAAAGTAAGAGTTATGCATAACTACACTTAAAATTAATTTGTTGAAACTAAAAACATAACATTTAATAAGAACATCTGAAAATGTTACAGCCAGGCAAGGAAGGCTGAGAGAGGTCTGATTTCTACCCAAGGGAACCCTTCATTATAATGCCCAGGTCACTGGCAGTAATTGAATTGGAGACTTTGTCCCTGGTTAAATTTTTTTTTTCACATTCATGGAAAATTTTCACAATATATGTGATGTTTATTACTTAAAATCAGTTGTAGGTTTTTTAAGATGGTAGAATACAGAAGGTTACTTTCCTGGCTGGTGTGTGATGTGAAACCAAGAAAGCAGGCAGGCAGCTTCTCAGCAAGGTGGGTGAACAAAAAAAGGGGGGTTACTTTACTGAAGCTCAAAACTGGACATTCAAAGCAGATTAGGGACTCAGGAGGTTGGATATAATAAAATAAAGAAGAAATCCCCAGCAGCACAGCTGCTGCTGTGGTTGGGCCAGAAGCACCAGTCAGAATGTTTCCTCTGCAAGCAAATTAGAGGGATAAGGGAATTAAAGGAACCTGCATTTTTTTAGGAGGCCTGAGGCCTGTCTGGGTATGGATCCTTCAGAGATCAAGGACATTGCCCTACTAAACTGAAAGGCACATGGCATAATAGCCTTGTCTGGGAAAGAATCTGCCATCTCTCCAGGTGGCATGCCCAGGACAAAGGAAGGAACCATTTTGCACACTGCAGCTCAGGGGCCAGCAGCTGTGGGGGCTGATTTCTGGCAAACCAGAGTTTGGCCCGAAATCCAGGAGGCCCAGTAAACATGTACTGCATGACATAGAGAGAGCTTAAGTGAGCAGGAGAAAATCAAACACAAAGAGAGGTTACACAGGGGACAACTGGTCTGGGAAACCCACCTGGCTCTAACCCTTACCCCTCCAATCCAGCTGCTTGCAGGACCAGCAGGGAGAAACACATTTGGCTGGGATTTCTGAAGGGTAGGGCCAGGAGAGATTAAGTTTGTACTGAACCCAGACCAGGAAATGGGGGGTCTGCAGGTGACTTAGGAGACTAAGAATTGGCTCCTCCACCAAAGGAGTGGAATTCAGGGGAGATCGGTGGGGTACCGTCTTCCAGGATGAGCTGGCAATTACTGATTGTAATTGAGGCATGCTGGATTGAAAGTCTCCAGACTGGTTGGCATTCAGCAAAGAGCCTGGAGCCCACCTAAACCTGAACCCCATCTCCAGGAGTTCTGCCTATGAGATTACCTCTTTCACTCCAGCAATCCAGAGGGTGGAGCATCACGCTCCAGACAACCCCACCTAAAACTGCTGAGAAGAGAAGCTGAGAATCTTTTAAACTCCAAAGATAAGAATTCTTTAAATTTTTATTGAGTCTTTTTAAAATTTTCTCTGTTTAATTATAACCTTAATGGTACATGGACATTCATGCATACTCACATTTTTTTTTTCTCATTTCTAACAGTTTTGAAGACAGTTACTTTTCATGGAACAGTTTTTTTGAGAATTGGTATGTTTGATTAGTATATTTTAGTATTGCTTTGTATTCTTATTTTTTTTTTTGAGGATGGAACAATTTTTTAAAAAATTCTTTTTAGTTATACATGATGGTAGAATGTATTTTGGCAGATTACACCTATGTGGAGTGTAAGCTATTCTATTTAGGATCCTACTCTTGTGGCTGTACATGATGTGGAGTTACCCTGGTTGTGTACACAAATACAATTAATTCTACTGTCTTCCCCTTCCCCTCTCTTCTCTTCATTTCTCTTTATCTAATCCAATGGATTTCTATTATTCCCCTCACCAACTTCCTTCGTTTTGGGTTAGCACCCACAAATCAGAGACACCATTTGGCTTTTGGTTTTTTAGAATTGGCTTATTTCACTTAGCATAATATTCTCCAGTTTCATTAATTTACTCACAAATGCCATACTTTCATTCTTCTTTGTAGCTGAGTAATATTCCATTGTGCATATATACCACATTTTCTTTATCCATTTATCTGTTGAAGGACACCTAGGTTGTTTCCATAACTTGGCTATTGTGAGTTGAGCTGGTATAAACATGGATATGTCCCTGTCACTGTAGTACACTGTTTTTAAGTCCTTTGGTATAGACTGAGGAGTAGGATAACTGGGTCAAATGGTGGTCCCATTCCAATTGCTCTAAGGAATCTCCATACTGCTTTCCATATTGGTTGTACCAACTTGCAGTCCCACCAAAAATGTATGAGTGTATCTTTCTTCCCATATCCTTGTCAACATTTATTGTTACTTGTATTCTTTATAATTTCCATTCTTGTATTCTTTTATTATTAGTTTTCTTTTAAACTTTTTTAAAAATGTACTTTATATTACATACATACATACATACATACACACACACACACACATATTCTCTTTCCCTTGATTCTCTCTTTTCTTCTATGAATAACCAATCTCTATAGTTCTCTCTTTCATTCTTCCTTTAATTTTTTAATTCTATCATTTCTCCTCCTCCCTCAAAATCATCACATCCTATATCACTTCTGTTCTCTCCCTGCTCACCATTTGAAATTGTAAACCCTTTTGTACACTTGCTGTTTTTATTGTACACAATAACTGATCATTTCATTTCTGTTTATTTTGAAAAGTACCATAGTAGACATCATAGTAGGAACTACTTGGTTTAATGCTGTATATTGTTTGTTTGATTGCTATTATTTGTCTCCCCCTAAAAATGAGGTATTGGAAACCTTCAAGGACATTATAAGTCCACAGGGTAGAAACTCTACTGCCTCAGATAGTTAAACACACAAACAACATGGATAAGCAAGGGAACAGATTGCCCCAAACAAACCAGGATACTCCAATGACAGAATCCATTAATACCAGAGTGGAAGAAATGTCAGAGAAGGAGTTTAGAATATACATAGTTAAACTGATCTGCAATGTAAAGGATGGTATAAGGAGTGAAATCAGAGGGAAAATACAGGAAGCAAAAGATCACTTCAGTAAAGAGGTAAAGATTCTGAAAAACAAAACAAAACAAACAAAAAACAAGCAGAGATCCTCAAAATGAAGGAATCAATAAACCAAATTAAATATTCAACTAAAAACATCACCAACAGAATAGATCTTGGAAGACAGAGTTTCAGTCAATGAAGACAAAATACATAATCTTGAAAACAAAGTTGACCATGGAGAAAAGATGTTAAGAGACTATAAACAGAATTTCCAACAAGTAGGGGGTAACCTGAAAAGAGCAAATTTAAGATTTATTAGACAGGTGAAGGATCAGAGATACAAACCAAAGGAATGCACAATTTTTTCAATGAAATAATATCAGAAATTTCCCCAAACCTAAAGAGTGAAAATGTAAAATCAAATACAAGAGGCTTACAGGACCCCAAATATACCAAATTACAACAGATCCACATGAAGGGACATTATTATGAAAATGCCTAACATGCAGGATAAGGGTAGAATTTTACAGGATTTCAGAGAAAAACGAAAGGTAACATTTAGAAGGAAAACAGTGAGAATCTTAGCTGATCTTTCAAATCCAGTCCCTGAAAGTAGGAGGTCTTGGAATGATATATACCAAGCTCTGAGAGAAAATAGATGCCAGCCAAGAATACTATACCCAGAAACACTAAGCTTCAGAATTGATAATAAAATAAAAACCCTACATGACAAACAAAAGTTAAAAGAATTCACAACTAGAAAACCTGCACTACAAAAAACACTCAATAAGCTATTTCATGAAGAAAAAAAAAGATAAATAAAAGTGAAAACAAACAAAGGGAGGAACTACACTAAAAGAACAGTGAATCAATGGAAAAACTAATTCAAATTAAAAACCAGAAATAAATAAAAATGACAGGAAGTAAAAATTGTATCTCTATAATAACATGAATGTAAATGGCCTAAATTCATCAACCAAAAGACATAGGCTGGCAGATTGGATTAAAAATAAAAGACCCAACAATATGCTGTCTCCAAAAGAATCACCTCACAGGGGAAAAAAAAAAAAAAAAAAAAAAAAAAAAACATCTATAGACTGAAGATTAAAAGGATGAGAAAAGACATATCACTTACATGGATCATGTAAACAGGATTTTCTATCCTCCTATCAGATAAAGTAGACTTCAAGCCAAAGAGGGTCTGACCCAATGGTACTAAGCTGAGCCAGGAAACCCAGCAAGAATTGCTGGATTCTTCATGGCCTCCCTATGTGTGGCATTCTGACTCCTGGAGTGGGGCAGGACTCTGGTCACATGAGGATTGTTATTGTTAAGATATGAGGTTTTGTCCTAAAGCTCATATGTGAGACAATGTAAGAGTGTTCAGAGATGAAATGACTAAATGAAAGATTTAGCCTAATAGTGAATTAATCCACTGATATGGATTAACTGGGTGGTAAATGAGGCTTGGAGAGGATGGATGGAGGAGATGGATCACTGGGGGTGTGGTTTAAGGTATATATTTTGTCTCTAGTGAGCAAAGCTATTTCTGCTTCTTGGTTGTCACATCTTGAACTGCCACGCTTCTCCCAGACCTTTAGCATCATGAGGTTCTGCCTCATCTTGGGCCTAGAGCTATGGAGTCAGTTGACCATTAACTGAAACCATAAACCAGAATAAACTTTTACTTCTTTAAACTGATCTTTTAAGGGGCTGGAGTTGTGGCTCAGCTTTAAAGCACTTGCCTAGCATGTGTGAGGCACTGAGTTCCATCCTCAGCACCACATAAAAATAAATGAAATAAATTGATCTTTTTTGGTCACCACGAAGAAAAGCTCCTAAAAACAAGGATCTTCAAAGGAGAAGGGGAAAGTTAAGGAGTGATCTTTCTAGGTTTTTATGTCTTGCTTTGGGAAGTAGAATTCTAGTTTTTATGACCTATCCTCGTGGAAAGGAATTTTGACTTCTATGACTCCCTTTAGAGGAGAAAGCAGGATTGCAGTCTAGAGGACAAGAGAAGGTCAGAAAGACTTTTTTTTTTTTTGAGGTCCTTCCAATCTCCTTTAGTTCAAAGTAATTGAACTAAATTCCTAAGTTCTAACTGTATCCCTCTAAGAAGGATGTACTAAAATGGAAGAATGTTGTATCTAATCTGGTTTATCAGCAAAAAGAAAATAAAAATTTTCTCTGTAAAATAATAGCATTTGGTTATCATGATAATTACTAACCTACTTACTTGCAATTTGTCTTTCTCTTTCGACTTACTTTTTCCCTTTGTAATTAGGAGAATTTGAAGAATACATTACTGTAACGCCTATTTTTATGCTAATGTGGCAAAACATTTATCTAAAAAATTGTTTTGCCATGTTTTGATATTTGTTTTTATAAATGCCCTTATTTTTAGCATTTTTTATAGGCCATATCCCAGTTAAAGACACCATGGTACAAATAACTTTCATTTTAGTAAGTATAACACAATTGAGCTTGTACATATATGTACAGATCATTTACAAAGAAATGGCCCAGGGACCAATGAATTCATAGTCTGAGGACTGAAGTGTTTTTACTCACAACAAACATGTTCTCATTAAAAATTGGAGATATTTTGGAAGCTTAACGTGTACATTCAAAGAAGCGGTTCTGGTTTCTCAGCATTATTATTTGGTGGACATATTGCGTGACAGGTGGTCTTTTGCCAATATCTTTCCTGGTGGCTTAAATGAAAGTTAGATTGGCCCTGCCTACAAACCAGTACTGTGAAAAATCATTACTAGAAAAAGGAATGATCCTTTTGCCAGCTGAGGAAACTAACATTTTTTATCCTTTATCCCCCTCTAGTCATGATGGATAAACACATTAATTCATTGTGTACAAAGGACATGCAACTCAATTATTTACTAGAGGCATAAATTAAATGCTGAGCATAGTTCAGGCTGCCGGGCATCTTTCTTGAAAGAATAAAGGAGGAGAGAAAAGCCCTGGATGTTGCTAATTCTGCCTGTTCATATTATAGTGAATAAATTAGGTTTAATTCATTTCAGTGTCGGGCTTTAAATTTTCATGTTTTCTTTCTGATTTTCAGTGGAAGCTGGTATGTGAACCACCAATAGCAATTGTTTTTATCTAAACAAATGTCTCCATTCCCATCAAAGGGCTTGTGTATTCTTCACCTTTCTCTTCCAAACGACCTGTCAAAACTCAGACATGTCATGTTAATGTTTTATGGATAGGCCATCCTCACTGCTTAGGAAATGGCAGCACCACCTCAATAATTCACTTTCTGTTTCTTCTCTACTTTTTCTGGTGTCTGTAAAATTTCAGTAGTGAAAAACCAAAAGGCAACAGGGCATCTAGGCAGTGCTCTCTCCCTAGAGCTTTGTCTACTTCTACTCCTGCTCCCTACCTCCTAGAATGGGAAAGTCAAGCAATTTCCATTTTCTAGTGCTGGTGGGAACCATCAATCAATTTTCACATGAGAATGTTTCAAGTTGATGTTGTGGTCCAACTTCAACATTTCTGTTTACATATTGTGTATATTGACTGTTGTCTCATAATCCGCAATTTTATATTTATTTGTTTACCAAGGATTCCATTTATAAATATCTTGACTTCTTAACTAAATTAAAATACCTTGACTGAGAAGAGAAGTTATGGCACTTGCATACCTGTACACTACTTTCATGACAGTTTGATATAATCACATATGATGGGGCACATTGGAGCCTCTTAAGTTCTTGTCAAGTTGAAAAAATGTTAGAATGAACAAAGTTTGTCTTTTGTTTAATATGTGTTATGGTGGAGCAAAGAACGAGGCGGCAGCCAGGAGACCTAGGACTCAGTGTGTTTCCTCTTTTGGAATCACGGTCAAGGAGTTCTGTTTTCCACCTACGGGGCAGGAATTCGAGTATTTGTCTGACATTTCAGAGGACTTGTGTGAGGATTAAGTGAGATTCTGTACATCATGTTTCATAAACAGACAAGATTAAACTAGATGAGTCCTCTTCTGTATTTAATCCAAAGCCCTGGAATTTATCAAGCAAAACAAGCATCCATCAAAAGGGCATATGTTGAAGATTAATATTTAGGATTTTACTTTACGTGTAAATTATTTTTTAGATTTGGCACTAAGTATGATGAAAACTGTTAACAAACTTAAATATGTAATTTTATGGTATATTTAAGTGACTTTAATCTAAATGTTTTGTACATAGTAGATTTTGGAGATTTCCCAATGTTCCCATATTATATTTTCCCCCTTATGAAAAGGGTTAATATGGGACTATTAAGTAGTGAGGTTTAATTTATACATATCTTGTGTTTATAATCATACTTACCTTATGGTTATATCTAGTCTTATCTTCCTATTAGACAAGGGATTCAATAAGATTTTTATAAACCACATAATTACTTGAACATGCTAGTTACTCAATAAATGTTTGAAGAAGGAATGAATATTTTATTAGGTATTATCTGGAAAAAATGTTATTTTCACATATGATTTTCACAGTTTTTTTCTCCCTGATGTTGACTACGGTATAACTTAAAATAGTCCAGCCTCTTTGGCTTGTTAAGTGTAAGTTCATGTGGCAAGTTATTTCATGTCTATTGGTGTCAGTTTCCTCACCTATAGAATAAAGATGCTTCCATGGCAATTCCAAATCATTGTTCAAGTTATTATGAACTTTCTTATCACTCAACTCTGTCCCACATCTTGGTTTTGTATGCTATCACTTCTACCTGGAATCTCTCCTGTGCATTAATGCACACATGATCATATGGAATCAATGACATTCCCATTCTAATGTGTCTATATTGTCCTGGAAATTCTCTCCACTTTTTAAGGAGAAATTGGGTGGAAGCAGGAGCATTTGTGTGTGTGTGTGTGTGTGGGGGGGTGCATGCATGTATGTGTGTGTGTACAAATGGGAAAACGTTGGTAAAAGTAGACATCATTCATCTGTAGATAGACTCATTTTTCTTATCTAACCGAAGAAAAGAAAATCAGTTTGTTGAACCGGGAAAGAATGCTTTTCAGAGTTCTGGAGCAATCTCCTACTATATGTAACTTAGAATACTGATAGAAGGGACATCCACACCCACACCCACACCCACAGCATCTTGGAGAAGGTAGTTGCAGAGAATAGGAAAGCTATATATAATGTTGGGAAACTATATTGTTCTTTTTCTTTTTATGGTGCTGGGGATAGAACCCAGGGCCTTGTGCATGCAAGACAAGTACTCTACTAATTGAGCTATATCTCTCCAGTCCTATATTATTCTTATATATTATATTTTCCCAAGGAAGTGACTTATTAGAATAATATAAATAGTATCACTAAATGTATGTAAGTGAGTAAATTGAGTTGAAAACTTTGTAATAGTAGCGACTGTCATAAAAAATAAATGGAACTTATTATTTTTCACTGGTGGCTATTTTCCACTCATGTAACCCATGGCATTACAGGGGAGGGAAACATCCCTGACAGTCATCACTAGAATGTTCTGCCTGTAGTGTGCATTGCCAAGGCTCTTGTGCTGCAGAGTTCCAGCTGTTCCCTCTCAATTTTTATCTTGATTTAAAGAAGAACCACCCACTTCTGCTCTTTGGAGACAAAAGCGAACCATTTACCTCTGCTGCTTGTTCCTGTCAGCAGATGTTACTACTGTCTTTTAAGTAGACAGTAGACAAGAGCCACAAAAACAATTTAACATACTAACTATATTGTAAAATGACCTATCGTTTGGTTTTCTGTATTGCAATTTATGAAAGAAACAAGCAAACAAGAGACATACTTGCAGGAGGAAGGTAAAGTGGATATTGTACCAAACTGAATATCCATGAGATGTGAAAAACCTAAATATGGTTACATAAGTTAGAACATAACATTAGGTCTTGAGAATTTCTTGAAAGCTGAAACATGTAGCTGTGACATTTTCCTTTTGAAGGAAACTGGGCAGTAAGAATTGTGCTGTTTTTGGCAGAAAGTCACTGAGTGGTTCTTCAGTCTCAGCTGCAGGTTGATTGATGGCACCACATCGGAGAGCACTCTTGGGGGAGCTGTTTACCCCCATCTTCCATCTGGAGCTGCTGGGATATAGTTCATTGTGACGATGGCTACTGAATGAGCTGCACTGGCAGGACCTCTGTGACAAGGAAGGATGGTAGCTGGGGAGCTGGTCCAGAATCAAAGGATGTCAAGGAAATGAATGGAGCTGAGCACAAAAACAGCCAAGTCTTCTCAAACATGATGGGGTGGCAATTCAAAAAGAAAGATGGTGCACAGCTTGTAAAAATACAAAACGTGGAAACATTGTGTTCCTTTGTTCTTTCATTTTGAGAGTTTATAGAGACTTCAGGTCAAGGGAACATGTTACCTACAACTGAAATATAATGACTCCATTGGCCTACAGTTTAAAACACATTTGACCATGTTAGATTATATGCTTCTTTTACAGAAGTCATTCAATATTTATTTGGGTGCATCAACAACCAGTATAAGAGAGGACTTGTTGATGCACAGGTTCTTTAGAAATCCACAATTTACTTGAGAAATTTCAGAAGGCAAAGTACTCCTATAGAGTGGGGGATAGTACAGAAAATTCCAAAAGAAAAATAGTACAGAAAAGCTCTTGCAAAGAATGGACACATGTAACACTCATTCTACAACCACAGATGTAGCTGAAGTGCCAAAATGCAGTGATGGGAGGCTGCAGCAGAAGTGTGGGTATGTCTGGGAGTGAAGCCAGTGGGAGAGTGTCTAGAAACTTCTGTGGAAGAGAGTTGTAAGCAGAGCTTGCAAAGAGGGAAAGATGTAATGTTGTTTTTTTAAATTTTTTTGTGGGGGATGATTTAACTCTGCTGTTTATAACTGCATATTATCACCAAGATGGTTTAGTTTTACACAACACTATTGTAATGCATTTTTAATAATAATATTTATTTTCTATATTAATGCTGACAATTATAAAATAGGACATGTAAAATTTCCCAGAGACAGAAAACATAAGATTTTTGAGGGAGGTGACTACGCAAGCTAGATCTTTAGTTGGGTTGGAACTTGGGCAGATGTGACTTACAGATAAAATTTGTGAGCAGGTCTTGTAATTTGGTAGTTAATTGAGTGATGAGGTCCAAATGATCATTGAGAAAAGTAGAGTTAGCTGTGTTCCGTTTCTTAGGATTGTTTAGGAGAGGAAGTTCAATGGAGGTAAAGATGAAGTAGTAAGAACACAGTGAAGACATCCGCACACTTGGTTTTTCAAGTAAGCAGGGAAAGGACCAGCCTGAGAGAATATATTTGTTGTCAGCTTAAGTCTTTTATGAAAGTTTTGTTCATTCTGCTTTATGGAATTCATGGATTAATTCTGTGATTCCCATTTTTTCTCATTATGGCCATGCATTATCACTCTGCTACCCAATTTTTACACAAAATTAATGTAAAGCTTTTTCTTTCTTTCTTTCTTTCTTTCTTTCTTTCTTTCTTTCTTTCTTTCTTTCTTTCTTTCTTTCTTTTGCAGCAAATACATTTCTTCAACTATGCTGATTAGATAAAACAAGCTGCTTTTGGAAGCAAAACTGCATTGTATATTCTTTTGAAAACTTTATAGGCAATTTTATAAAAAGTACTGCACTGAGAGACTCTTGGATTCTTATTAATTGAGGCAAGTATACACAGGCTTGGAATGACTAACACTTGGACATCAGTGGAAGGTACTATTCACCTAATTTGGACCATTGCTTTGCATTTACTTGCTCTTTAATCTTTTCATGCAATGTTGTGATGTAGGGATTAAAATGAATTAAATACTGTGCTCAAGGTCATATAGTTAATGAAAAGATGAGCAGGGATTGGTACTCAAGTCTGAGAGGAAGCCTAGTGTCTTTCCATTACTCAGTTCTGCTTGGTTTTTTATTGTGCTTGATTATCTATGGCTTGAGTTGTTCATATTTCTGACATTTTCCCTGCTACATGTTAGCAACCTGCTCAAGGGAAAATGAAAGAAGTTTAATATAGAATTTATCAATCTTATTACTTACTACAACTATTGTAATTGTTTTTTGCTAAGGAGGAAATTGAAACATATTTAAAATTAGAAATTTGGTTACTAACTATAAGTTTCATTTTTAAAATTTTCTCTGTGTTGTACAAAATTGCCCCTCAAAAGCAGGAGTCATTGTGTGAAACTTACATACCTACTGTCACCCTATTAAGGGAACGGGAATTTTCCATTTTTCCTTATGTCTGCACAAAATGTGGCTGCTGCTAGTTTATTAACTACAAAATTTGCTAGTTTTATTAAATATTATCCTAAAGTATTTAGCTCAAGTTACAATGCCTTTTTAAAAATTGATTTTCCTTTTTAAATGATCTGCTGTCTTTGTTTATAATTAACTTATGAAAAAAAATTAAGCTTCATTTTGACCCAAGGAGACCATTGACTTTAATGAAAGAATTTGAATATAGGGGTCTCTCCTTAGTATTTGGGAGTCAGGTATGGCATATGTTCGGGTCCTCAGCCATGGTAGCTGGCTGCTCATGGTTTTATTTGGAAATAGGGCTTTTGTGCTTGGAATCAAGTTAAGGTGTGCTCACACTGGATTAGGGTGGGCTCTGATTTAATAACTGGTATTTTCAAAAGGAAAGGGAAATTTGGGTACAGACTGAGAGATAATCAAAGGGAGAAGAGCACACAAAGACAGGCAGAGGTTAGAAGGATGTGTATCCAAGCCAAGGGACATTAAAGATTGCTGGAGCCACCAGAAGGTAGGAATGAAGCATGTAGCAGTTTCTCCTTTGGAGCCTCTAGTAGGATCATATTGACTTCAGATTCTAGCCTCAGAATTTTGAAGGAAAATTTTCTATTGTTTTATGTTATCTAGTTCATGACAGGTTTTTTTTTTCTTTGTTGTTGTTCTGGCAGCCCTGGGAGATGAATACAGATATAAAAGATCAAGCATAGCAAAGGCACATCTTTCTCTTCTAGTATTTCCTGTTTCCAGGGACTATAGATATTGATAGACTCCTAATAGAGAGCGGACAAGCAATGTACATATATTTTAACACCTTTGTGAAGGCAAACCATTTCCAACTATAAAGATATGTTTAACTTTATACTTCCGAGTCCATCTGGGATATATATGTGTGTGTGTGTGTGCGTGTGTGTGTGTGTGTGTGTGTGTGTGTGTTTTAAAATTTGAAACGGTATAGGAAGCTTTCCTGATTTGAGATAAAAGTATTTGAACAATTTATATGGAATGTTACACATCAAATAACATCCATACAATAATATATAGGAGGTGTGCCACTGCTATGAAACATTCTATGACTGGGAAAGCAGGGACTTGGAGTTGTTGGGCAAAGGGACAATGGAAAACATGAGCAAAGAGGCCATTCTCGAGTGAACGTTCTGAGCATCTGCACTAAACAACCTTATTCTCATTTTGCCACTTTTCATTGGGAAAAATGATCTTTCATGCTAATATTTGTTTGTTGAATAAAAATTAAAAGGGAGAAACAACAATCATTTAGAAAATAGAACACTAATTGGGCACTCTATATTGGTTACTTCTGCATATGTGATCTCGTAAATCTTTTAGTAAATCCCTTGAGATATAAAGGTCACAGACTATGTCTCCCATTTTTTTCAATCATGCATCAGGGATGTTCAGTGACTCTGTCAAGACCTCAAAGCTTGTTGTTTGCAGTCAGGATCCAAGACTCTAATACAAGTTTTCTGACTCAAGAAGTAACCAGTTGCCTCTCATGATTAAATGTATTTGAGATGTCACTGTCTAGTAATCCAGAACATAAAATGCATTAGAAGACACATTCAGGTTAAAATCAAATCCAATGAAAGAGATGCATAAAGTTATTATTTTTATCTGTTTTTCTTTGGAAACCAGAAGCTTGACTTAAGAGTCAGATAAGGCTTATGTGATTCAAATATCTATATTTTTACTTGACTACTTTATGAGAAGATTTCTTTTGAATGCCTGAATCTTCCGTCATTATGAAGTAGAAATAATCAACAGACAATGAGAATGAACAAGCCTACAGTCGGTTCTGATATCAATCTTCAGTTTGGACCCAGGAAGAGACTGCTGATAATGCTTAACTATTGCTGAGAGATTCCACTGCAGCTGGCCCTGTGGCATCCTACACAGGAAATTCCACTTCTCTGGGTGTGATCTGAACTCCAGGATGCTTTACTAACCCTCAATATTGACTTCTGAAATGGACCCAAATACAGATAATTGAGTGTAAGTGATTTTTTCACAATGATGGTATAATATTGCACCTACTTGATCATGCTCCCAAATTGTGTAAATTCATGTTCACAAATGCCCCTTTAACCTTCTATCCAAGATAGAATGATTTACCGACATTCCCCCTGCCCCCCAGCTTCTCTGTATGTTCTCTAATCTCTTAACCAAAGAAAGCTCACCTGGGAATTTTTCTCTAGCACAGATGTATTGACATAAAAAGACACCTTTCTTTCTTTTCTTCTTTTTCTCAGGTGGCCTTTTTTAAGTTTAATTGTGCTTATATCACAGCATTTTCCTTGCTTTTACGTTGAATTTTTCTCTGCAAGAAAGTTACTTTTGGTCATCATGGTCAAAGTGTATTGCCAAAGTTATCTCTGGGGGCTCTGAGTGGGCTCTTACAGTCGATGAAAAGCAGACTTTTGCCATTTTGAGGTCAGTTTGGTTTTATTATTAAGTTCAACTTTGGTATTCCATTCTTGTTTTTTAAAATTCAATTCTTCATTGAGAACATAATCAGCTATAAAGCAACTTTTCTTATGAAATATGCAAATTCTTAAAACGTGGTATATTATACTTGAGGATGAATTGGAAACTGACAATTGTGCTTTTTTTTCCCTTCCTCAAAATTATAGCGTGGAGACTTCCCACTAGAGGGTGCCATCGAGCTGTTATGGTGGGATGACAGGCTGCCTCAGAGGTTTCTTGCTTGGCAGCCCTGGGTCTCTGAAATGGATCATGAGGACCTTCTAGCAGGCAAGGAGGGAGCAGTGGTGCTTTGGGGGTTCCTAAGGTTCTAAGTGTCCAAGAGGGAAAAATAATAGAGGTTTTATGTATATTTTTAAATTTAATGAACAAACTCACAAACACACAGAACCCCAAATAAACTTAATGATAACCCCATGGTAACTGACTTCAGTAGAAATATTATTTTCTTCAGTATTCAAGGAATCAAAGGTCTATATATCGCTTTTGGCCTGTCAGATTAATATTGTTTTTATCAGAAAGATTCGTTGAATAAAATGCTTCTCTCAGCATTACTGCTTTTTGCTTTCAATTACCTCTGATTATTAGATTTGACTGTAAAAATTCTAATCCAGATGAGTCATGGAGCAAAATCAGATCAACACTAACAGGACCCCAGACAACATACAAGCAATACCATATGCTCTTCAAACCTTCACATTAAGTCTCCACTTTCTTTTTCCTTTTTTGATCTTAGAGGGCTATTAACCTTTATAATGTTTCGGTGTCAAAGTAGTTTTATAATCTCTAGCTTAGCCCCTTAACATATTTTAGTCTGCTTCCTTTCATTAGGTTTTTAATAAAATGAAATCAGTAATGTCCTTAATATTGAAAGACTTATTAAAAATTATCAGGATTCTCTTATAACCGCTTATGAAGAATTTTCAAATTCTTAATCAATTAGATTTCCCAATGTTCCATCTCCATGAATACTTCCTTAGTTTTGAGTTATCACAGCAACCAAATACCACCGTTTTGCTGATTTACTGTTGTTCATTTTATTAAAGAAATTCTTAGAAGTGTTGACTTGGCTTGCAATGTGGCTGTTGGATCAAGTGGTACAGGTGCATGCCTTTGCTTGTTCTTGCTTTGACCAAGCAGAAATACCTATTAAACACCAAGTTTGACTTTATAGAGAAAATAATAAAACTGATGTCTTTCAATTATCCTTTTATTTGTTTTTGGAACTTTAAGATCTAACCCTGGCTCTTGATGAAACTTTTTTAAAAAATTCTCTTAAATCTTCTTAACTGTTTGTAACCAGAGATTAGCAATAGTTTTTATTGATTTCTTCTTGAATATTACTTAAAATAATGTTTTGTCTTGGCTATAACTTCAGTGACTATCTATATACTATATATTTTAACTATTCTAAAATATATACACTAGCTCAGTGGTTATCATTTTACTCAGTAATTCTTTAAATCCTTAAAATTAATTGGAGGCCTTTTGAGCTTTGATTTATATTATCATATATACTTGATATTTATTGCATTAAATATGAAAGTTGAGAAGGTTTTAGAATATTTATGAATTTATTTAAAATAGCATTAAAATAAAGCATTTATTAACATTTTATAAGTATTAAAATTATGTATTAATGTAGGTAATATTTTAATGGAAAAACCTATTTTCCAAAACAAAAATGTTTTGAGAAGAATGGCATTGATTTTCATTAATTTTTTTTATTCATTATGCTGTATTCATAGCTGCACATAACAATTTGATCAGTCTCATTGTTCATCTCTTCCCTTTGCTTTTCCTCATCCCTCTCCTGATTCCCTGGCTCTACCAAACTAATGTACCATTTATTATTATCTATTTTATTAAATTAGTGCATTACAATTATATATAAAAGTGGAACTCATGTGGTATATTCTTACATGGACATAATATAATTTGGTTGTTTTTTGTCCCCCAGTACTTCCTATACCCTTCCCTTCTCCCTCTTTCTTAATCTCCATTCTTTACTATACTGGTCTCTCTTCTATTTCATGACAACTCTTTTTTATTTCTTTTTTTTTCTCTCTCTAGCTTCCACATATGAGATAAATTGTTTGATCCTGGACTTTTTCAGTCTGGTTAAATTCACTTAGCATGATGTTATTTGGTCCATCCATTTACCAGCAAATGACATAGTTTCCTTCTTTTTTTAATATATATATATTTTTTAGTTGTAGATGGACACAATATCTTTTATTTATTTATTTTTATGTGGTGCTGAGGATCGAAACCAGTGCCTCATACATGCGAGGCAGGCACTCTACCATTGAGCTCCATCCTTATTTATGGCTGAGTAAAATTTCTTTGTGTGTGTGTGTGTGTGTGTGTGTGTGTGTGTGTGTTTGTGTGTGTGTGTGTGTGTGTGTGTGTATGTATCCATTCATCTGTTGATGGGCACTGGATTGGTTTCATAATTTGGCTGTTGTGAATTGTGCTGCTATAAACATTGATATGCTTGTATCACTATAGTGATAATTTCAGTTCTTTTGTATAAATATCAGGGTGTGGGATAGATGAGTCATAGGATAGGTTTCATACCTAGTCTTTTAGAAATCTCCAAGATGTCTATACTGATTTCCAAAGTGGTTGTACTATCTATAATGTAAAGTGTACTTCCCTTGCCCCATTCCCTGCCTATATCCTGGCCAGCATTTATTGTTTTTTTTTTGTATTCTTGGTGACTGCCATTCTAACTGGATTGAGGTGAAATATCTGTGTAGTTTTTATTTGCAAATACATTCTTGTGAAAAATGCTGAACATTTTTTCATCTATTTTTTGATCATTTGCATTTTCTCCTCTTTTTCATTTTTTAAAATTTTTCTGTTACTGAGGATTGAACCAAGAAGCACTCTATTACTGAGCTACGTCTCCAGTCCTTTTTTATTTAGAAATAGGTCTTGATAATTTTTGCAGGCTGGTCTTGAACTAGCAATTCTCCTTCAACCTCCTGATTAGCTGAGAATAAAGGTATGAAACATGGTGCCCAGCTCTGCTGCATTCCGGCTGCAGCAAAATAACCGGGGGGTGATGAGCAACTTGTGTACATTGATACAGCAGGAGTGGGAGCCGTTTATTGTAGGACAGGAGGGGTATTTATATATTCCACACAGCTTATCTAATTAACATAAACTAGATACAGCAGTCAACCAATAAGGAATCTCCACACTTAATGGCTCGCTGGTGCCACCTCACAAACCACTCCCTCTGGCAAAATGCCAAGCGCTATCCTGACTTGTTTACAGACTCTAACACAGCTCCTGTATTTTCTCTTTAAGTGTCCATTTAATTCATTTGACCATATATTGATTGGGTTATTGTCTTTCTGGGTTTTTTTTAGTTCTTTATATATTTTATATATTAATCCCCTATCAGATGAGAAGTGGGAAAAGATTTTCTCTTATTTTGTAGGCTCTTTCTACATTAATTGTTTTCTTTGCTGTGAAGAAGTTTTAATTTGATGGCATAAAACTTATTGTTTTTAGCTTTTAGCTTTATTTAGTTTATTTCTTTAGTTTTTAGCTTTATTTCTTGAGCTTTAGGATTCTTATTATGGAAGTTGATGCCTACACCAAAATTTCGAAGTGTTGATTCTATGTTTTCTTCTAGCAGTTGCAGTGCTTCTAGTATAAACCCCAGGTCTTTTATTTACTTTGATTTGATTTTTCTACAGGGTAAGAGGTAGGAATATGATTTCATGCTTATATATATGGATATCCATTATTCCCAGAATTATTTCCTTAGAAGGCTATATTTTCTCTAATGTATGTTTTTGGCACCTATGTCAAAGATCAGATGTATGTATCCCTGTTGTTTTGTCTCTGTGTCTTCTGTTCTATTCCTTTGGTCTTCATGTCTGCTATTATGCCAATACCATGCAGTTTTTGTTACTGTAGCTCTGCAGTAAAATTTAAGATTGGGTTTTGTGATGTCTCCGGCTTTGCTCTTATTGCTCAGTATTATTTTGGCTTTTCTGAGACTCTTAGTCTTCCAAATGAAGTTCTGTGAAGAATGTTACTGGTATTTTGATGGGGATTGCAGTGAATCTGTAACTTGCTTTTGTTTATGTAACCATTTTGATAATATTATTTTTTTCCATTTTAAGGTCTTATTCAATGTATTTCTTCAGTATTCTATAATTTTCATTATAGAGGACCTTCACCTCCTTGGATAGATATATTTTCATATATTTTATTTTATTTTGAGGTCATTGTGAATAAAGTCATTTTCCCAATTTCTTTTTCAGGAAATTCATCATAAGTGTATAGAAAACCAGTATATATGTTGATCTTTAGTTCTGCTACTTTTTTGAATTTATTGGCTCCAGAAATCTTCTGTTGGAGGCTCTTTGGTCTTCTAAGTATAGGGTTATGTCATTTGCAAAAAAGAGATAATTTGACTTCTTTTTTCCTCTATGTGTATCACTTTATTCTATTGCCTAACTGCTCTAGATAGTATTTAAGTGCTCTATTGAATAGGAGTGGTGAGAATGGACATCCTTGTCTTATTCCTGCTTTCAGTATTTCACATTCAGTATATTAGCTTTGGTTTCATTGGATATAGCCTTTAAGATGTGGAGGTAAGTTCCTACCCCTACTTTCTTCAGTGTTTTTAACATGAATGGATGCTAGATTTTGTCAATTTTTTTCCATCTATTGAAATTATCATGTTATTTTTGTCTTTGATTCTATTTATGTGATGAATAACATTTACTGATTTGCATATGTTGAACAGAACTTGCACCACTGGGATGAAACCAACTTGGTCAGAGTGTAAATTCTTCTTAATGCATTTTGAATATGGATTGCTAATATTTTATTAGGAATTTTTACATGTATGTTCATCAGGAATAATGGTCTGTAGCTGTTTATAGTATATGAAGACTATTCAGTCTCAGTTGTATGGTTGGAAAAGGGAGATGTATTTATTAGTATTTCATACAA
Source organism: Urocitellus parryii (assembly GCF_045843805.1). Classification (NCBI taxonomy): domain Eukaryota; kingdom Metazoa; phylum Chordata; class Mammalia; order Rodentia; family Sciuridae; genus Urocitellus; species Urocitellus parryii. The sequence goes on from NC_135538.1 coordinate 47,166,376, forward strand.
TTATGGATATTTTCATTGAAACTATAAGTTTTAACAAGTGGTGGTTTTATTTTTTAAAATTTATTATCATTATTTTTGGAGTAGCAGACATTGAACTCAGGAGTATTTGGCCACTAAGCCACTCTGCAGCCCTATTTTGTATTTTATTTAGAGGCAGGGTCTCAGTGAGTTGCTTAGTGCCTTGCTTTTTGCTGAGGCTGGTTTTGAACTCCTGATCCCCCTGCTTCAGCCTCCCAAGCTGCTGGGATTATAGTGGTATGACACCATGCCCAGCCAAGTGGTGGTTTTAAAAATAGTATTTGCAAGTAGAATTCAAAATAATAGCAAATAACATTAAAATTCATTGATCTAACTTGCATTTTCAATGGATCTGTTACCCAGGCATGATATAACATCATGAACTGGTCTTTTGGAAAATACTTATTCCCCAAGTTCACATTTTCCAAATGTTAACATTTTATCATTCACTATCAAAACAAGAAAATGAACCACACTTATTAACATCACCACAGATGTTATCAGAAAAGTCTTTAAAAAGTGTTTAAAAGCTGCCAGTCTCCTAGTGATGGACACCTCTCCCTGTCTGCATCTAAGGTGCTGGTAGAATTATAAATCAGCATTTTTGGATCATCAATGCAAGTGCAAACACAGTGAAAAAGTAGATATAACTATATCTTAGTGATCGTTATTTAAATAATTTTGATCTCATAAGTTTTCCCAAAAGGTATTGGGGAATACCCAGGGTCAGTTTGCTACCCTTTGCAGAATGCTATATTAATTCAAAAACCTTTCTTTAACTCTAGACCCATATATTAATGGTCTGCTAGGTTTGTTAAATGTATTGTCAACTCAAGTATGTGAACTGGATGTTGTCACATTTTATTTTCTTCCTTCAAGCTGCTTCTCTATCTTATATTCTATTTCAGACATCTTCCTTCTTCAAGCTACTCCAGTCAGAAACCTAGGGATGGCTCTTGATTTTTGTTTACTCTCAACTTCTTTTGATGAATTAGTGACTATGTTCAGTCTCTCAAATATACTCTTTCTTGTTCAGCTCTATCAAGATTTAGTTCAACCATTAGCATCTCAGACAACTGACTCTACTGAGTCCCTCTGCCCTAAATCTCCCTCTTCTATTAATATGCCACATGGTTTCCAGAGTTAGTTTTCAAAAAGCAAATCCAGATATGCAACATTCAGAATCAGAGTCTTTATGTCACACAGCACTGGCCTCATTTCTTTCTTCTGTAACTTCACTGAGTGACTATGGCAAATTACTCAGGATCTCTGTGAACTCAGCAATAAAAGAAAATAAAATCATGGCATTTGCAGGTAAATGGGTGGAGTTAGAGAAGATATGCTAAGTGAAGTTAGCCAATTCCAAAAAAACAAATGCCAAATTTTTTCTCTGATAAAGGATGCAGATTCATAGTGGGGTAGGGAGAGGGAGTGTGGGAGGAATAGATGAACTCTAGATAGGGTAGAGAGGTGGGAAGGGAAGGGAGGGGGCATAGGGTTAAAAATGATGGTGGAATGTGATGGACATTATTATCCAAAGTACATGTATGAAAACATGAATTGGTATGAATATACTTTGTATATAACCAGACTATGAAAAATTGTGCTCTATATGGGTAATAAGAATTATAATGCATTCTGCTATGATACAAAAAAGAGAGGGTCTTTATTTGTAAACAATTTCTATGCAAAAAAATATTTATTACATTTGGCTAAAAAGATAGGTGGAGCACAAAACCCAGCGCGTACAAAGAGTTCTTAATGGTGGTTTTTGATTTTTTGTCCAATTCTTCCCCCCAAATTCTCACCTTTGTATTGAAAACATCAGCTGCCATGATAGAATTAGAATTACACTCTTTAACTTATTCTTGATTTTATTCCCAGGTCTTAACACCTTGTCTGAAACATGATTGATACCTAATAATTATTAGTTGGTTAAATGAAGAAAAGTTAGATCTAAATTATTGATAAATATAAACGTGTTAGTTGTTTTAACTTTTTTGATGGTAGGACCCAAGGACCCAACCAGCATAATTATAGAGGAGGAAAATTTATTTGAGGACTCACAGTTTCAGAGTTCTTAGTCCATAGAAGGCCAGCTCCCTTCCACAGGGCTTGAGATGAAGATGAATATCATAGCAGGAGAGTGTGGCAGAGGGAAGGAAGCAGCTCACATCATGGTGACCAGGAAGCAGAGAGAGAAATTCCACTCTCCAGATAAAAATATATATCCAAAGCCACGCCCCAAATCCCACCCCCTCCAGCCACATCCTACCACTTCAATTAATTAACTCATTTCTCCTCTAAACTTTCTTGCATTGTCTCACATGTAAGCTTTTGGGGGACACCTCACATCCAAACCATAACACTAGTCTTATTGCTGCTCATATTTTTTAGTCATGTATCTTTATTCTTGAAGATCCTACTAGTTGTCAGATGAAAATATCTTGTAATAGTGTAACATGTATTATTTAACCTGAATAAAAATATTAGCCTGTGAACATATGGCCCTCAAGTTGGTAAAATTCTGAAGCCCATTAAATGAAAAAATTTTTTTTCTAAAGCCCTCTAAGGGCCAAACTTTACTATGGGTGGGTTTGATGAGGGTGGGAAAAGTTCCCCAAACTCCTGAGATTATGCACAAAATTTAATGAATTTCACTTATGCAATATTTTTCTTTTGGTGGTGAGGTTGGGTTGTGGGGAATCTTTGCTTTTGCCTGACTCTCAAAAGAGATCTGTGACCATACAAGTAATAACAACTGTTATAGAGATGGCAGGGGACATAAAGCCAGGTTGCCAGGATCCATGACAAAGTTAGTGGGATGTACTTTTCTGCAGGGAAGATTTTCGGAAGGAATTAAATCACACAGTGAAGGCAATTGTCCTATACTTAGAACTGAACTTTGAAAATAAATTATCTGAAGTCTACAACCTTGAACCCAAGTGCCTGACCCCTGAGCAGGAGCCAATAAATAAAATCATTAGCTCACAGTGCTATTGTACCCACGCTTCTTCAGTGTCCCTTGGGTTTGTGGCCAACCCTGCTGGGGCTCACATAGAGCCTGTGATGATCATAGCCTCAGGCTTGGTTTCTTTGGTGTAAGTCTCCTGATTTTTCCTTTCATTCTTTGTGTGTTCTCAACGTGGTGCCTTTTATTTTTTTATTTTTAGAACTAAAATCAGAATAGATCTAAAAACGGAACATTGGAACATCGTGGCTTCCCCTTTTTAAAAGCATGAGCAGAGAAAAAAGAGCTGTTGTTTGACCTTCTGACACCTTTTGAAAACATGGTGGTTACTAGGATTTTTTTATCATGCTCCTTTTGAACTTTAAATTGACTATGTGGATAGTTTAACTAAAACTCAGCGAAATATTGGAAGATTTACTCAGATGAAAGATAGTGTCTAAGTGTAAGATCAGGACCAGATGGGACAAGAATTGACAAAGAGCCAAGAAATAGTGAGGAGAATGCCAAAACTATCCAGAGCGGAAATGCTAATTAGCATCTTTGATCTGAAATTCCATATGTGATTTTACATGTATCAGACTAGATTAGGATCTGGGATCCTGTCCACTCTCCTTAGGGCAATAATTTATCCCCATTTGTCCAGGACGATCCCAGTTTACCGTCATTGCTCAAGAATCTCATTAGTTCCTCTTTCACCCTCAAAGGTGTCTCAGTTTAGACCACAAATCACGTGGACCTGCTCTTTGACACTAATAATGTTATTTATGAGTTCACTATGCCCCAGGGATTCGTCAAATATAGAGTCCTCATTGAAACCAAAGAAACAAAGTGTAGAAGAATACACTGGTAACCTAGGGGAAAAGGCCACAGATTGTGTTGCTTTAAAGATTCCGTGTTATAGTGGAGACGAGAAGCATGACTGCATAGAAACCTAACCTTGTCACTCAGAGTGTTCTTGGTGGACAGCCCATGGGTCAGTGGTCTGTGCAAAAGAATTGTGATCAAGACCTTGTCGACAGAAGATGGAGAAATGCCTCAATGGGTACCATGGTCAGATTTTCCTTCTTGTGGTATTTTTTTTCTTAGTACTTGTGTGCACATTTGCCAAATTTATGAGAACTGAAACTCTGATAAGGGTGTGGGACTACAGGTGCTATCCAGTGCTCCAGGAGGTCTGATAAGGGACATGCTTTAATCTGATTTTCTGGTTGTTCAGTTTCATGTGCAGCTTTTGTAAATAAAAAGTAGAAATTATTAAATATAACATGCACCTTAAAACAGTTTCATGAGAACTGACTGATTATATTTGGGAGCCTTTCTTTTCTTACTCTTTATGTGAAGATCTCTGTTTCTCTCCTTCATCCATGTATGGTTCTCAAAAGAGATATTTTGGGCTTTTCTCTCTCAGTTGCTTATTTATTAAAATTTGGGGATGTACGTACGTGTGGCCCAGATTTGTAAAGGGCCTTGGTTCCACTTTGCAGTGTGGTTGCACACTTATACCCCTTTGGCCACTCCTAGGCAGACATGTGAATGAGTGAGAAAAATGTGGTTCCTCTTTTTCTGAAAACTCTTATTAAATTAAATGTTTTATTCCCCTACAAAACTAGAAACAAAATTGATCATCTCAGGAGAACTCCATCTTATGTCTCAGAAGTTTTGCTTTAAATTTTTCTTCCTTCCTTCCTTTTTATCTTTTGGGAAGAGAGAAATGTTTTCTTTCTTTTTTTCTTTAACTGTCTCTGGCATTCACATACCTTGAAATTTAGGTTCTTTACAACGTACTTGAATAAATCTTTTTTGGAAACAAACTACTTTTTGACACAGAGCTTCTGGTTATAGGAATCAGATTTTAAAAATGAATAGTTTTAAAATTGCTTGACTAAAATATGGGCTTTGAATGGATTTAATGCCATTTTTTATGATAGATATTTTGCTTTCTTTTTTTTTTTTTTTTTTTTTTACCTCTTTTTTTTTATTGTTGGTCATTCAAAACATTACATAGTTCCTCATACATCATATTTCACAGTTTGATTCAAGTGGGTTATGAACTCCCAATTTTATCCCGTATACAGATTGCTGTATCACATCAGTTACCCTTCCATTGATTGACATATTGCCTTTCTAGTGTCTGATGTATTCTGCTGTCTGTATTATTCTCTACTATCCCCCCTCCCCTCCCCTCCCCTCCCCTTTTCTCTCTCTACCCCTTCTACTGTAAATCACTTCTTCCATTTGAATTATCTTGTCTTACCCCTCCTTTCCTCTTATATGTCATTTTGTATAACCCTGAGGATCGCCTTCCATTTCCATGCGATTCCCCTTCTCGTTTCCTTTCCCTCCCACCTCTCAACCCTGTTAATGAAAATCTTCGTCTCAAGCTCTTCGTCCCTACCCTGTCCTTGTTTCCTCCCCTTATATCAGAGGAGTCATTTGGTATTTGTTTTTTAAAGATTGACTAGCTTCACTTAGCATAATCTGCTCTAATGCCATCCATTTCCCTCCAAATTCTATGATTTTATCATTTTTAAATGCAGAGTAATACTCCATTGTGTATAAATGCCACATTTTTTTAATCCATTCATCTATTGAAGGGCATCTAGGCTGATTCCACAATCTTGCTATCGTGAATTGTGCTGCTATGAACATCGATGTAGCAGTGTCCCTGTAGCATGCTCTTATTAGGTCTTTAGGGAATAGACCGAGAAGGGGAATAGCTGGATCAAATGGTGGTTCCATTCCCAGCTTTCCAAGAAATCTCCATACTGCTTTCCAAATTGGCTGCACCAATTTGCAGTCCCACCAGCAATGAACAAGAGTGCCCTTTTCCCCGCATCCTCTCCAGCACTTATTGTTGTTTGACTTCCTAATGGCTGCCAGTCTTACTGGAGTGAGATGGTATCTTAGGGTAGTTTTGATTTGCATTTCTCTGACTGCTAGCGATGGTGAGCATTTTTTCATGTACTTATTGATTGATTGTATGTCCTCTTCTGAGAAGTGTCTGTTCAGGTCCTTTGCCCATTTATTGATTGGGTTACTTGTTGTCTTATTGTCTAATTTTTTGAGTTCTTTGTATATTCTGGTTATTAGGGCTCTATCTGAAGTGTGTGGAGTAAAGATTTGTTCCCAGGATGTAGGCTCCCTGTTTATCTCTCTTATTGTTTCTTTTGCTGAGAAAAAACTTTTTAGTTTGAGTAAGTCCCATTTGTTGATTCTAGTTGTTAACTCTTGCGCTATGGGTGTCCTATTGAGGAATTTGGAGCCTGATCCCACAGTATGTAGATCATAACCAACTTTTTCTTCTATCAGATGCCGTGTCTCTGATTTAATATCAAGCTCCTTGATCCATTTTGAGTTAACTTTTGTGCAAGGCGAGAGATAGGGATTCAGATTCATTTTGATGCAAATGGATTTCCAGTTTTCCCAGCACCATTTGTTGAAGATGCTATCCTTCCTCCATTGCATGCTTTTAGCCCCTTTATCAAATATAAGATAGTTGTAGTTTTGTGGATTGGTTACTGTGTCCTCTATTCTATACCATTGGTCCACCCGCCTGTTTTGGTACCAGTACCATGCTGTTTTCGTTACTATTGCTCTGTAGTATAGTTTGAAGTCTGGTATCGCTATACCGCCTGATTCACACTTCCTGCTTAGTATTGTTTTTGCTATTCTGGGTCTTTTATTATTCCATATGAATTTCATGATTCTTTTATCTATTTCTACAAGAAATGCAGCTGGGATTTTGATTGGCATTGCATTGAACTTATAGAGAACTTTTGGTAATATCGCCATTTTGATGATGTTGGATCTGCCTATCCATGAGCAGGGTATATTTTTCCATCTTCTAAGGTCTTCTTCTATGTCTTTCTTTAGGGTTTTGTAATTTTCATTGTATAAATCTTTCACCTCTTTTGTTAGGTTGATTCCCAAGTATTTTATTTTTTGGGGGGATATTGTGAATGGAGTAGTTGTCCTCATTTCCGTTTCAGAGGATTTGTCGCTGATATACAGGAATGCCTTTGATTTATGCGTGTTGATTTTATATCCTGCCACTTTGCTGAATTCATTTATTAGCTCTAATAGCTTCTCTGTGGACCCTTTTGGGTCTGCTAGGTATAGAATCATATCATCTGCAAATAGTGATAATTTAAGTTCTTCTTTTCCAATTTTTATCCCTTTAATTTCTTTCGTCTGTCTAATTGCTCTTGCCAGTGTTTCGAGGACTATGTTGAACAGAAGTGGTGAGAGAGGGCATCCCTGTCTTGTACCAGATCTTAGAGGGAATGCCTTCAATTTTTCTCCATTCAGAATGATGCTGGCCTGTGGCTTATCATATATTGCTTTTACAATGTTGAGGTATGATCCTGTTATCCCTAATTTTTCTAGAGTTTTGAACATAAAGGGATGCTGTACTTTGTCGAATGCTTTTTCTGCGTCTATCGAGACTATCATATGGTTCTTATTTTTTAGTCTATTGATGTGGTGGATAACATTTATTGATTTCCGTATATTGAACCAGCCTTGCATCCCATGGATGAATCCTACTTGATCATGGTGTATAATTTTTTTGATATGTATTTGAATCCGGTTCGCCAGAATTTTATTGAGAATTTTTGCGTCAAGGTTCATTAGAGATATTGGTCTGTAGTTTTCTTTCTTTGAAGTGTCTTTGTCTGGTTTCGGAATCAGGGTGATGTTGGCCTCGTAGAATGAATTTGGAAGTTCTCCCTCTTTTTCTATTTCCTGAAATAGCTTGAAAAGTATTGGTGTTAGTTCCTCTTTAAAGGTTTTGTAAAACTCTGCTGTATACCCATCCGGTCCTGGGCTTTTCTTAGTTGGTAGTCTTTTGATGGTTTCTTCTATTTCTTCTATTGTTATTGGTCTGTTTAGGTTGTCTATATCCTCCTGGTTCAATCTGGGCAGATCGTAAGACTTAAGGAATTTATCTATGCCTTCACTATCTTCTATTTTATTGGAGTATAAGGCTTCAAAATAGTCTCTGATTATCTTCTGTATTTCTGAAGTGTCTGTTGTGATATTGCCTTTTTCATCCCGTATGCTAGTAATCTGGGTTCTCTCTCTTCTTCTCTTCGTTAGCATGGCTAAGGGTCTGTCAATTTTATTTATTTTTTCAAAGAACCAGCTTTTAGTTTTGTCAATTTTTTCAATTGTTTCTTTTGTTTCAATTTCATTAATTTCAGCTCTGATTTTGATTATTTCTTGCCTTCTACTTCTTTTGCTGTTGTTTTGCTCCTCTTTTTCTAGGATTTTGAGATGAAGTATGAGATCATTTATTTGTTGGTTTTTTCTTTTTTTGAGGAATGAACTCCAAGCAATGAATTTTCCTCTTAGGACTGCTTTCAATGTGTCCCATAGATTCCGATATGTTGTGTCCGTGTTTTCATTTAACTCTAGGAATTTTTTAATTTCCTCCTTGATGTCTTCAATAACCCATATGTCACTCAGCAACCTGTTGTTCATTCTCCAAGTGATGCTTGATTTTTCCTTTCTTCTTTTATCATTGATTTTCAGTTTCATTCCATTATGATCAGATAAGATGCATGGTATTATCTCTACCCTTTTATATTGTCTAAGAGTTGCCCTGTGACATAATATATGGTCTATTTTTGAGAAGGTTCCATGTGCTGCTGAAAAAAAAGTGTAACTACTTGATGTTGGGTGGTAAAGTCTATATATGTCAATTAAGTCTAGGTTATTAATTGTGTTGTTGAGTTCTATAGTTTCCTTGTTTAACTTTTGTTTGGAAGATCTGTCCAGTGGTGAGAGAGGTGTGTTGAAGTCTCCCATGATGATTGTATGGTGGTCTATCAGACTCTTGAACTTGAGAAGAGTTTGCTGGATGAACACCGCTGCACCATTATTTGGGGCATATATATTTATGATTGTTATGTCTTGTTGGTTTATGGTTCCCTTGAGCAGTATGAAGTGTCCTTCTTTATCCCTTTTGATTAGCTTTGGCTTGAAATCTATTTTATTAGATATGAGTATGGACACGCCTGCTTGTTTCCGCTGTCCATATGAGTGGTATGATTTTTCCCAACCTTTCACCTTCAGTCTATGGATATCTTTTTCTATCAGATGCGTCTCCTGTAGACAGCATATTGTTGGGTCTTGTTTTGTGATCCATTCTACTAGCCTGTGTCTCTTAATTGGTGAGTTTAAGCCATTGACATTTAGGGTTATTATTGAGATATGGTTTGTACTTCTATCCATATTTGTTTGTTAATGTTACTAAACCTGATTTGTTATCCTCTTTGACTACTTTCCCCCCTTTACTGTCCTACCTCCCATTGTTGGTTTTCAATGTTATTTTCCATTTCCTCTTCCTGCAATGTTTTGCCAAGGATTTTTTGAAGAGATGGTTTTCTAGCTGCGAATTCTTTTAACTTTTGTTTATCATGGAAGGTTTTAATTTCATCTTCTAACCTGAAGCTTAATTTTGCCGGATACACGATTCTTGGTTGGAACCCATTTTCTTTCAGTGTTTGAAATATGTTATTCCAGGATCTTCTAGCTTTCAGAGTCTGTGTTGAGAGATCAGCTGTTATCCTGATTGGTTTACCCCTAAATGTAATCTGCTTCCTTTCCCTTGTAGCTTTTAAAATTCTTTCCTTATTCTGTATGTTGGACATCTTCACTATAATGTGTCTAGGTGTGGATCTCTTATGGTTTTGTACATTCGGCGTCCTGTAGGCTTCTAGGATTTGGGATTCTGTCTCATTCTTCAAGTCTGGGAAGTTTTCTCGTATTATTTCATTGAATAGGCTGTGTATTCCTCTGGTTTGGAGCTCTGTGCCTTCCTGTATCCCAATGACTCTTAAATTTGGTCTTTTGATATTGTCCCATATTTCTTGGATGTTCTGTTCATGGTTTCTTAGCAGACTTGCTGAGCTGTCTATGTTCTTTTCCAGTTGAAATACTTTGTCTTCATTGTCTGATGTTCTCTCTTCTAAGTGATCTACTCTGCTGGTAGTATTCTCAATTGAGTTTTTAAGTTGGTTTATTTTTTCCTGCAATTCTAGTATTTCTATTTGTTTGTTTTTTATTTCCTCTATCTCCCTGTGAAATTGATCTTTTACTTCCTGGATTTGTTTGTCAATGTGATCTTTCATTATCTGATTTTGCTGTCTCATGTCTTCCTTGAGACTCCAGATCATCTGAAGCATGTATATCCTGATCTCTCTATCTGACATTCCATCTGTTGCACCTATTACCTCTTCTAAAGTTGAGTTGACCTGCATTGCCTGTGGTCCTTTCTTTCCTTGTCTTTTCATACTGCTGGCGTTTCTTTCTGCTTGGTGAAACTGTTGTGTTTTGAAATTTTCCCTCTATTTATTTATATTGCTCTTGTATAGTTGAATAATCACCCTTGCAGGGCATGTAGTGGCTGTGATCCTCCTCCAATTGGTGTGATCCGTCTACCACGCTGGGAGGCCCTAGGTCTGCTCTGCTGGTCGGTCAAAGGTCCGCCTACCCAGCAGGTACGAGGGGCACCTCTATCACTCCGCAGGTTGCTGGGCCTAACCTCCCGATGGGTCAAAGGTTCCCCTAGCTTGCAGGGGGCTGCTCCCGGAGCGAGAGCTAGGCCTCCCGGGGGAGCCCGGATGGTGGAGGCCGACTGCCGGTTCAGGCAGGGTGGGCCAAGCCGCACTGGGTGCCGGCGGCTTGCAAACGCGGCTGGTATCAGCAGGACTTAACTCCTGCACCCGCTGCGGGGGCACCTTTATCGCCGAGTAGCTGCGGTCGCGTGGTTGGGACCCGGGCGGGTGGGGCCGCTTCTCCCAGGGCGAGAGCTGGGCCTCCCGGGGGAGCCCGTATGGCGGAGGACTGCCGGTTCGGGCGGGGCGGGCCAAGCCGCCCAGGGATCCCGCGGGTTGCAAAGGTGGCTGGCGTCTGCAGGACTTAACTTCTGCACCCGCCACGTGGGCACCTTTATTGCCGAGTAGCTGTGGCTGCCTGGTTAGGAACCGGGCGGGTGGGGCCGCTTTTCCCAGGGCGAGAGCTAGGCCTCCTGGGGGAGCCTGTATGTCGGAGGACTGCCGGTTCCGGCGGGGCGGGCCAAGCCACTCAGGGATCCCGCGGGTTGCAAAGGTGGCTGGCGTCTGCAGGACTTAACTTCTGCACCCACCACGAGGGCACCTTTATCTCCAAGTAGCTGAGGCCACCTGGTTAGAAACCGGGCGGGTGGGGCCGCTTCTCCCGGGGCGAGAGCTAGGCCTCCCGGGGGAGCCCGTATGGCGGAGGACTGCCGGTTCGGGCGGGGCGGGCCAAGCCGCCCAGGGATCCCGCGGGTTGCAAAGGCGGTTGGCGTCCGCAGGACTTAACTTCTGCACCCGCCGGTTCGGGCGGGGCGGGCTAAGCCGCTCAGGGTTCCCGCGGGTTGCAAAGGTGGCTGGCGTCTGCAGGACTTAACTTCTGCACCCGCCGCCGGTTCGGGCGGGGCGGGCCAAGCCGCTCAGGGTTCCCGCGAGTTGCAAAGGTGGCTGGCGTCTGCAGGACTTAACTTCTGCACCCACCACGAGGGCACCTTTATTGCCGAGTAGCTGTGGCTGCCTGGTTAGGAACCGGGCGGGTGGGGCCGCTTTTCCCAGGGCGAGAGCTAGGCCTCCTGGGGGAGCCTGTATGTCGGAGGACTGCCGGTTCCGGCGGGGCGGGCCAAGCCACTCAGGGATCCCGCGGGTTGCAAAGGTGGCTGGCGTCTGCAGGACTTAACTTCTGCACCCACCACGAGGGCACCTTTATCTCCAAGTAGCTGAGGCCACCTGGTTAGAAACCGGGCGGGTGGGGCCGCTTCTCCCGGGGCGAGAGCTAGGCCTCCCGGGGGAGCCCGTATGGCGGAGGACTGCCGGTTCGGGCGGGGCGGGCCAAGCCGCCCAGGGATCCCGCGGGTTGCAAAGGCGGTTGGCGTCCGCAGGACTTAACTTCTGCACCCGCCGGTTCGGGCGGGGCGGGCTAAGCCGCTCAGGGTTCCCGCGGGTTGCAAAGGCGGCTGGCGTCTACAGGACTTAACTTCTGCACTCGCCACGTGGGCACCTTTATTGCCGAGTAGCTGTGGCTGCCTGGTTAGGAACCTGGCGGGTGGGGCCGCTTCTCCCAGGGCGAGAGCTAGGCCTCCCGGGGGAGCCCGTATGGCGGAGGACTGCCGGTTCGGGCGGGGCGGGCCAAGCCACTCAGGGTTCCCGGGGGTTGCAAAGGTGGCTGGCGTCTACAGGACTTAACTTCTGCACCCGCCACGTGGGCACCTTTATCGCTGAGTAGCTGTGGCTGCCAGGTTAGGAAGCGGGCGGGTGGGGCCGCTTCTCCCAGGGCGAGAGCTAGGCCTCCAGGGGGAGCCGCCTGCCGGAGCGGCTGATGGTTGGGGGACTAGACCTCTGTGCCCGCGTGGCCTTCCAAGATCCACTTCTCTGGGGCAACCTGTCACTTCGAGTAAACCTACCAGTTCACGGCAGCTCTCCTCTTAAGGAAGTTATGGTAGAAGTTCCTCCGTAGCTAGGCTGCAGCTGTTTCGATGCGTCTTTCATATCCCGTTAAAGTGGAGACGTTGGAGACGCTGCTTCCTCGCCGGCCGCCATGTTGGATTCAAAATCGATATTTTGCTTTCTTGAGCTATCCCATCCATACTTCACATACTAAGAATAGCCAGAAGTATATCTCTTTCTTTTCCTTTGCTTTTGCCTTGCTTACTTATCCTAGGCTGTATATAATGGCTATAAAACCGGTGATTTAGCCTTTTCCACATATTGAAAGTGCTTTAGTAATAAAAAGGGTAGGAAAAAAATAATAAATAAATGTGGTAAATATTAAGCGATGCCACTTTACATGCATTCTTTTAGTGATGGGCTGGCTCATGCACACTGAGAAACTGTAAGAGATGAGTGGGTACTACATGGTGTTCTGTAGTGTATTTGGTTCCAGGAATCTTGTATCTGGGATCTTGCTTTGGCTTTGAATATTTTGTGGAAACAGTGACCTCTGGGAGTGATTTAGAGACAGGCTCTGCTTATCCTATTGCATAAAGGCAGATGTGGGTGAAAGGACTACCCTTATGTGTATCAATATGTGACTATCTGTGTTAACACATACATATATCAGTCTAGAAAAATATGTGGCTGTGGGAGGCATGGTTCAGTCAGCACCCTATCTGTATGTGTCAATTGATGCCTGCAGGGGTGGTGTGCCACTCCATGGGTGTGCAGGTGGGTGGGCAGGTGGGTGCAGATGAATACACTTTGTGTCAGTCATTCCTGTGTAAGACAAGGTGAGAATCAGATTTCAGCTTGGTTGGTTTCAGGCCAGCATAAGATGGTGACTGGCTTTAAGCCAAGATTACTATTTTCTTACCAAATTATATGTACAGAAGTGCTGGCATAAAGGACATACGTTTAGAAAATTGCAAAGAAAGTTAACTGTGAGCTCAGAGTTCAAATTGGAGCTGTATTGAAGGGAATATATGTAATTGAAGTGCCAGGGGCTCCAATACTGTGGGTAATTGTAGCTTCATTGCTTAATGTATGTGAAATTTGTATAGACTAGGACAGAATTATTCCTATTTATGTATTCCGTTTTGCTTATATTGGGCAATGACACACCAATTATCACTGTTCAAATCACTTAGTGCTCCAATTACCATTCACTCCAAAGTGTGTGCTTTTGATTTCAGTGCCTAACATCAGAGGATAACTTGGGAAATTATGCTTGGCTAATGGCTAGAGCTCCCTCACTCTCCTTTGATAACAGTGCTGCCCTCATTGTATGCTTTTGTACATGAATAAAAATAGAGAATTGCTTCTAAGGGGAAGCAAGTAAGTTGTTTGACATGAGGCCCTCCAGTGCCTTATCCCTGGTGAAATCTCAGTGTCCGCCTGTATTTATAACTCCTTCGGGTCTGTGACAGATTATATAATCACAACTGAATCCCAGGAGGAATGGTAGCTGGATTATCACCGTTTTAAAGGCAGATCCATGTCACAAAGGAGGCAGAGTTAAAGTGACCTGAGTGGAAGTTGACAGGTCGTGAAGGTGAATTAGCTGCTCTGGTGTCAGTGGGTGCAAATCACTGTGGGGGGCGGTCACCACGGAAGAAAAGGTTTCTTCTGGGTTAGCTGCTGGGCCAATTAGGTGCTAATGGCAGCAGAGAACTATTCTTTTGGTGGAATAAGAGGCCCGCTGAGATCAGAGTCAGCAGGACAGCAAAGATGAGCATTTTGTCATCATGTGGAAACAACAGATACTTTTTAACCTTCTCTTTATCTACAAAACACACAGAGATAGCCCATGGAAGCTTTGAATTTTCCTTTACCTTCATTAAAAACAAAGCATTTCACCTTCTCACTGTTGTGTCTCTATGTGTTTTCCTTCTTCTCAGTTATATATTTGGCAGCATACAAATCAGATATGCCCTTAAAAAGCTAACTTTATAGCAAGAATCTGGTTTTGAATTATATTTTTCCATTGATCCACTCTTAGAAAATTGTATATGTATCCATCTAGAAAGTAGTTTATCACCTAATTGTAAAGAGAGAACCTAAATGTGATTAAAACTTTACCAGTCTACTTAAAAATCACATATTATAAAGAGCAATTATTTTATTTTGATAAATTAATGTCTTAAGAAATTAGTCAAGTAAAATAATAATGGTGCTACTATAAACAAATCCCAGCACAGAAAACTATATCTAAATTAAAATTGTGGTGTTTACTATATGGTAAGATTTAGTAACATCAGTTGGAATTCTGAAAGTTGCTCACAGGTACAGAGCTGTGCAAGAGAGTCTATAGATCTCCCTCAGTATCCATGGGGGATTGGTTCCAAGACCTCCATCTAATACCCAAATCAACAGATGCTCAACTCTTTATGTGAAATGGTATAATATTTGCATGTAACTGAGGCACATCCTCCTGTGTACTTTAAATCATTTCTAGATTACTTATAATACCTCATATAATGTAAATACTACGTACATAGATGTATTAGTAATGATAAGGACAAAAATATCTATATGTGCTCAGTGCATCCACAATGCTTTTCCAGAGTATTTTCTATCTAGGCTTAGTTGAATCTGTGGACAAGGAGGAACAGCTGAAAACATTCTTTCCTTTTGATTTCTGTTCGGTATCTTTGACTTCTGCACTATCTCGGCAGGAAGTGTCCCATAAAAGGGATCTGACAAGGAGTAAATAATAAACATTTGAGACTGAAATTATTTTGAAATTTAAAGAGGACCAAAAAGGAGGACAAATGCTTCAGCCAGAAGAAAGAATTAGCACACAGGCACCACACACACACACAGCATATGATGAAACAAGGAGGGAGAGTGGAATGGCCCTTTCTGCTACCTTTCAACAGTGCTGTAAGTACACAACCTATTTCACGTCCCCAATCTGTACCTAAAAATGGCTATTAAAAATTAGTATTTTAAAAATAATACTTCATTTTACAAGATCTTAAAATATTAGATGTTTTCAATCCTTTTACTGTTTGGTTTTATGGTTTAGATATGAAGTGCCCCCCAGAAGCTCATGTATGAGGCAATGTAAGAAAGTTTAGAGGTGAAATGATTGGGTTATGAGAGCCTCAACCTAATCAATACATTAATTCACTTGAATGAACTAACTAATTGGTAACTGTAGGCAGGTAGTGTCTGGCTGGAAGAGGTAGGTCACTGGGGGTGTGCCTTTGGTAAATATATTCTGTCCTTGGTGAGTGGTGTTCTCTCTCTCTCTCTCTCTCTCTCTCTCTCTCTCTCTCTCTCTCTGCTTCCTGTTTGCCATGACCTGAGCTGCTTCTCCTCCACACCCTTCTGCCATGATATTCTTCTTCACCTTGGCCCTAGAGCAGTGGAATGGGCCATCTATGGACTGAGACCTCTGAAACTCTGAGCACCGTATGAACTTTTACTTCTCTAAAATTGTTCTTGGAAGGTTTTTTGTTTGTCACAGTGATGAAAAAGTTGACTAGAACACTTGAGATATACAGATTAAAATGAATCTCTGAATCATTGAAAATGATTACCAATCAATAGATTCAAATAATCTTCAAATAAAACTGAATTGTTGTGTTCCCAGGAATGCTCAAGTTATTAAAAATTACAATATAAAAATAATTATTTTAGTGAGAAAAAGAGCGAAGAGTTAAGCAGTTTGGCTTTATAATATGAAATTATTGTTTTCTACCAGAAATTTCAATAATGAGCCTTTTAAAATAGTTTTAGGTGTAAAGCCCTAAGACCCAAATATTAAGGAGCAAGTTCAGCAATTGATCACATTCATTTCTGCCCAAGAGTATGGGGAGAATTTCTATTCATTCTGAGTGCCTCTATCACTCATCGTTGTGCAGGACAAAACACAAACCTCCTCAAATTCACCAGCTCCTTGCAGCAGAACTAGTTTTTTTTTTTTTCCCTAGCCCTGTCCTGAGCAGAATTGTCTTCTATACTATTGTAGTTAGAATAATAAAAGCTGTCTCTTCTAGTGTATTCAGTTCTTGTTAAAGAACTTTAAGTTGACAGAGAGACATTATTTTTCTTGTCTTTGTTGTTGGGATGGAGACTTATTCATGAGAGACAATATGGGATCTGTTGGGTCATTTCAGGAGGTACAATCAGGACTTGGCAATCCTGTACTCAGGAAACTGATAATTTGTGTTTCCCAAAGTGGGATAATGGTTTTTCTATATACTTCCCTTCATTTAGAAGCAGAAGAGGGGACAATAGGCTTCCTTTAGTGTCTTTTGTCAATTATTTCCAGTTTTCTCCCATATCTTTTCTACTCTGTCTTGTGAACTCATTCATTTCTGTCTGCTTTCATCTTTACCTTTGCAAAGAGGGTGGGATTTGTCTGAAGCTTAATAAGGAGAATTTAAAGAAAAATGGAGCAGATGTAGGATAACTGAGTCACTGAGAAGAGATACAGAGATAACAGAAGTTTAGAAAGACATTAGGCAAGTTGTCATTTCGTTCCTATTGTGGTGAAGAGATTGGCAAGTCTTGTGCTCATTCATTACCCATTGCTCTCGACTGCCTATTCCTTTTGTGTGCTTCTGGCAAATTCCCCTTGGTTTTCTAACTCCATTGCTGGAGGCAGCCCAGCCCCCCTGTGTTGGTCAGCACCCAGCCGGCTGCTGCTGACACTTTCTTGTCATCTTCACACACGGTGCCAGGCACGTTCACATCTTGTCAATCATGTCATCACTTAGCATTTATCAATATTACAGGTGTCACATTCTTGATAGATGCATTTGGAAACTGGTTAATGTTGCACTTTTGTTTTAAATTTTGTTTATGAGCATCCCCTTTGGGTCAGGTAGAAAAAAATGAGTTGAGAGGTTAGGGAACAAAGAAAATGAAGATGGCTAAAAGTTAAAATATACCTTTACATTGGGCTTGCTTGAAGAATTATTGAAACCATACTGGATAGATGAAAAGTAATTCTGACATATACTGGACTCAATTTGAGTCTGAGAAAGTATTTAAATACCTTTTTAAAAAATAATCATCTTGGGCTGGGGTTGTGGCTCAAGCGGTAGCGCGCTCGCCTGGCATGCGTGCGGCACGGGTTAGATCCTCAGCACCACATACAAAGATGTTGTGTCTGCCGAAAACTAAAAAATAAATATTAAAATTCTCTCTCTCTCTCTTTAAAAAATAATAATCATCTTGTGTATCTGTATTCTAGTCCAATTCTACAATTAGATGTTACAATGAAAGACATTTGCATTGTCCATTTATTCAGAAGAAAAAAATGAAGTATTAACAATGATTGACTTTGGTTGGTAAAATTATGGGAGATTTTGTTGTTACTTAAAAATGTTTTCTTAAGTTTCTAATTTTATATTCTATGACTATTAGGAAACTACTGCTCTATGATTATGAAAATATAAGCACAGGACATTTAAGTAAAAAACAAATGGACAAATAGGCATATATATAATCTATCTCTATGATCTCTCTCTTGTATCTTCATGTGCAATACCACAGACATTCGTGACCTCTCAGATGGGTCACAATTTTAAGCCTTTGGCTGTACTGGAGGGTGGGGACAGCAGCAATATGTTGTTCTGTAAATGGCCTGAATTCATTTTTTAGTTAAATGTGGTCTACTTGTTTATCTCCATAGCATCTGCAGAAGAATGTCGCTTTTGGGTACTTACATAATTTGCTGTTCACTAGACTCTGATCTCCTTCAGAGCAATAATTATTTTATTTATCTACTTTCAAAACCCCCAAAGTCTAAGAAATTTAGAAAAATAGTTGTTAAATAATTGAATGAATAAATTTAAAGCACTGGAATTACTTTCCACTTGTAGTATTAGATATTGGCAGTCTAGTATATTTTTAGAGAAAGAATTTGTGTGCTTAAACTAATGGGACTTGCAGTTCTATAATATATCCACAGAATTTATTACCACAAGGATTTTTATCTATTTATTTTAAATATTTGTTGTTTCCCTTTTCCTTTTCCAGTCTGGTAAGAACTCAGGTCCCCAAAAGGCAGGGACTTCTTTTGTTTTTGTGCCAATCCTGAAGCAATTATGTCACCAATGGCATCTGAGTCAGAGTACATATTCATCTAATATTTCTTGGATGAATGAGTCTAATATTCCTTTATAAAATCATTAAGTGTGAGAAATGCTTATAGCAAAAATATCTAACAGGCATAAAAATATATAATGATGACAATAAAAAGTCACTCAAAGTTCAATTACTCAGAGATAAATCATTGTTAAACATTTAGTCTGTTTCCCTTCAATATTTTACTCTGCATGTGCACAATAATGAAATGGCAATGTATATATTATTATATAACCTGATTTTGTCCCAAGATTTGGTATGAGAAGGATATCATCGATTGTCATGACTGCATGTTATTTCACTAAAATTTCTCAAAGATTGTAACATAGGCTTGTGTTTGGTGGGAAGGGTAGAGAGTCTGGAATCAGCCTGATTTGAATTCTGACTCTCCTATTTACCCCCTGTGTAATCTTGGAAAAGCAACCAATACTTCTGTGATTTTGAAGCAGCATAGGGGAAGAGAAGAGAAAGGACTGGTAGAAAAGCAAAGCAAAGAGACAGTCTGAAAAGGAGGGGAGAAGGAAGCAGGGAGGATGGCAGAGCCCATGCCCTGTTCATTCCACGCAGAACGTCTTTCTTGTCTGTGCACAGTTGCCAGAAGCACGATGCCATCACAAGGCAAACGGAATATTTTATCTGCAGTCTCAAAATCTTCTCTGTCTTCAGCTCTCATGGCCAATAATAAACACATAACAGATAAAATTTTAAACACACTCATCTTTCTTGATGGAGCTATGTGTGCAGGGGCTCCTGGCATTACTCTCTCCCCACCCTAGCCATGTGCAAGTGTATTAGTATTAGCAAAGGTGATTTACAGTCTCCCCAAAGGAATGCCATTTAATTTTGCACCAGTTTCTTTTCTGTGGTAGTTATTTAGATTTTTAAAGAAGCTCATAAACTCATTGTAAGTGATTTCATTTGTCAATAGCTGAATCACTTTCCACTTGCCTTCTTTTTCTTCCCTTGTTTCTTTTGTAACTATGATCAATTCAGGCCACATGTAATGTTGGAATCTATTTTTCTGGGATGTTTATTAGTAGATTATTTCTAAAGAAGAACAAAATTATGCTATTTGCAGGAAAATGGATGAAACTGAAGAACACAGTGTTGAATGAAATAACTCAGACTGAGAAAAGAGTAGTATGTTTTTGCTCATATGCTGAAGCTGGAGGGAAAAAAATACAAGATGAAAAGAGACACCATGAAAGTAGAAGAAAAGTCATTAGAATACAGGAAGAAGCTCAGGGGAAGAATGAGAAGGGCAATGTTATGATTGGGATGTGAGGTGTCCTCCAAAAGCTCATGTGTGAGACAATGCAAGAAGGTTTAGAGGAGAAGTGATTGGGAGGCTTAACCCAGTCATGAAGGCTGGTAGGGTGTGGATGGAGGAGGTGGATATTGGGGGCATGGTTTTGGGGTATATATTTGTATTTGGTAAGTGGAGATCTGTCTGTTTTCTGATCATTATGGGAGCTGCTTCCCTCTGCCACACTCTTTTGCTATGATATTCTGCCTCATCTGAAGTCCTGAGGTATGGAGCCTGCAGTCTATGGATTGAGACCTCTGAAACCATGAGCCCCTAAGTAAACTTTTCCTCTTTTACAATTGTTCTGGTCAGATCTCTTAGTCACAGCAGTGAAAGAAAGCTGACTAAAACAGCAAGGGAGGTACTGGGGAGTGAAATTGACCAAATTATGTTTTCATGTATGTACAGATATGCTACAATGTAATCTACCATTCAATGTAGTTAACATGCACCAATTAAAAAAAAAGAACTTGCACACAATTTCTGATAGGCATAGAGTATAATGGTCTTTCACGGTTTAAGTGTTTTTTAAAGAGGTCCAACCCTTCAACTCAGTCCAATTCCCAAAGTGTCCTTCTTCTTTCACCTTGATCATAGTGATTTATGGCCCTCTTGGAATCTCCATTCTTTTGGGATAAACATTATCTTAATCATAACTAACTTGGTGCCAGTACATATTTCAGAGCCATTGTGGTAGATGATTTGTCATGAAACAGGTTATTAAAATGGACCTATTATAGGGCTCCATTGAAGTTATTTTTGTGATTGAGGTACTGATAAGTGCTTCTCAAAATAGTTTATACAGGGAGGTTCTTTATAGTGACATTCCAATTGTGCAAATATTTAAGAGAGTTTCAAAGTTTTTTCCTGAGAAAACCCTGGCTCTTTCAGTACAGGCCAAGTACGTAGGCCCAAAGAGATCACTGTTTTACTTGAAAGAAGGCAAAGATCTAGCTCTCAGAACAGCAATTTTCTCTCTCAGTTTCTTTATTTTGGTTTTATTCTCAGGAAGAAAATTTCCTTCAGCAGATGGCTAAGGGATAAAATGGTTACCAGTAGCTCCAAGTTTATATCCTACAGATTAGTAATCCCAGAGAAAGGAGGAGATATCTATCCCATAATCTTCTGTGAACCGTTTTAGACTTGAGTCTCATTAGTCCAACCTGAATCACACTTCTGTGTCATGAGTGGTAATAATAAACACACACATACTCTCTCTCTCTCTCTCTCTCTCTCTCTCTCTCTCTCTCTCTCTCTCACACACACACACACACACACACACAGAATTGCTTTCTGATCAAAGAGAGGGCTCATGGATCAAGCTTTTTTCCTGTGTGTTTAGATCATTTTTGGAGGCACACAACACAAATGTGGGAAATGATTGAGGAGAGTTCATCTTTGGTAATGGTACCCTGAAGATAGTCCTTTTCTTCTCATTGTTGTTAATAGCCAAGTGCTGGTTGGTTATAGCCTCTGAAGTCCCCTGTACATTATGCATTTTCAGACTCAGCCTGTAGTCTTCCTCAGCAACTTGGAAATATCAAAATATAGTGTTTAAAGTAAAGAGAGAAAGAGTACTAGATTTTATTAGACATGTTGATTACTTTTAGAAGCTGGAACCCAGACAAAGTGGCTAGTATTATTTTTCAGGGTTAGATTTAGAACATTGGTATCAAATTCAAACCAGTTATTATTTTATTAAAATTACATGATTATTAGAATTTGTGAGAAAAAAGTTTTTGGTAAATTTAATGCATTAGTTCTTAAGCATAATTAAAACAATTATGTTAAAATAGTATGTTAATAGTAAGACATATAATTCATTTCAATCTATTTGTATTTCAGATCTCTGGTTTCCAAGTGAATAAGATGAAAGCTAATATAACCAAAATTTGCTAATACAACCAAACCCATTTGAGAGGCTCATTATTTAAAAAAAGTGCAAAGGAGAAAAATAGCCCTGAACAGAAAGTTGTTTTATTCCTCATTTCAGAATAATAGTATGTCACAAATACAAAGCAGAAGTCAAGATAACCAGTTCCTTTGAACAGGATATACCAAATTGTTCTATGTCATTTCCGAGTGTTTTCTTTAGTCTGATTGCTTCTTTCCATATCAAGTGCAGAATTGCTGTGTGTTCTAAGTTAGATATATTCTACTGACAGCTGAACCAGGTTTGATATGCTTTCCCCTATGGCACTGCTAAAGTGAAGCCAACCCCCGATCTTTGTGTAGACTCTTCTGTCTTATATGCGTGGATCTATTAAACTATTTTATAAATTAGTTCAATCAATTCTAGTAAAAATTCGTGTTATTTATTATTTTGAGTGTAAAATAGGATTCTGTGCTTTATTTTTAGTTTAGCTTAACATTATTTGAGCATCTACAATGGACTAGACATGGTGCTAGAAGCAGAAGAAGGCAAGGTTTAGAAGACATCTCTGTATTTTGAATTACAGTCTGGCAAGAAAAATAGAGATATTAAGAGATAAAGTCAGTGTAGTAGGAATAATAGTGACTAAGTTTTTGAGTAACGTATATAGGGGATAGGGCTGGGGAGTCAAACTCATGGTGCCTAGAGCTAAAGTCCATTCTCTTGGCTGCTATGATAGTCAGGCAGAACAAGTGCTAACACATATCTATGGGTCTATCTGGGAGCACAGAGGAGTGGTAACCACTCATCCTATGGGGTAAGGCAAGACTTTGTCTTATATGGTCCCCTAAATTTACCACTTAGGAAAATTAGGAATTAGCCAAGCCAAAATGAGAAAAGGCTTTCTAAAGTAGAAGAAAGAGCTTAAGAAAATAAAAACATATGATGAGTCTGGTGCAGAGTGCCAGGAATACTTTAGTAAATTAGGAACATAATGTGCAACAGAGAAAAAGTTGACTTTTTTTTTTTTTTTTTTTGCCAGAAACTCTCCTAAAACCAAAACATAAGCTCAAACTCAAAAAAAAAAAAAAAAAAACCTGCCAGAAACACCGATATTAATTTATGGGAGTACTTATTGTTTTCATGCAGAATGGCAATGATTTTGGATGCCTATTTTAGGAAATACAGTAAGAAAGTCAGATTTGAGGTAGAATTTGAGGTAGAGAAGCCAGTTAGAAAATTCCTGTCATAGTCCACATGGGAAATGATACCAGCTTAAGATTAAGTGGTTATGAGGGGATGGAGGAAGAAATCAAGATATATTGTACAAGTGGGATTTATAAACACAAAGGCACGATGTAAGAAGGTAGGGTCTGACAGGCCGGGCTTGAAAACTGATTGTGCTACCTATCAGTTATGTGATCTGGGGTGAATTATATAATCTCTCTGAGATTCAGTTTCCTTGTCTTTCAAATGGGAACAGTAGCAGAACCTATCTGACTGGATTGTGGAGAGAATTAAATGTTAATATGTCGAAAGTATTTAGAAGAGGGTCTGCCATGTAGATGTGAATGACTGGGAGTTGCTCATTGGTGACTTGGTGGCTGGCGGTACAACCATTTGAAATAGAAAATACAGAAGAAGCTTGTTTGAAAGGAACATTTAAAATTTAAGTTTTATATTTCTTGGGCTTGATGTGTTCATGTTGCACTACCAGGGAAGGATATTTTGTAAACACTTGCACATAGAATTCTGGAACTCAGAAGTGGCTTTTGAGAAGATGAAGATCTGGGAGAGATCATTCTTTCTATGTAAGTACCACTGGAAGCCACAGATACCTTGGAGATTGTCTATAGGGAACGTCCAAGTAATGAGGGAGAAAAATGCAAAGCAATATTTAAATAAATAGGCATTTAAGTTAGAGGAGGAAAAGCTGATGGAGGGGCTCAGGCAGGTTTGGAAGACATTGATGTCTTTGCTAATTTATGACTGTTAGATCATTTAGGTCTTTCTTCCACTCTTAACGACAAATAAATGTGAGTCTTTCAGTAGAAGTGACAGAAAAGAAAGGTTTCATTTTGTGGAAAGTTCTACTGACATGAGGGTCAGCCAAATCTTTGGGTTTTCATCTCCTTCATGATTCAGTCCTGCTTTCTGTTTTCTGAGCTCTGCCTCACTTCTTTCTGGTTGACAGTCTCTAGTTTTACCATGCCCATTGTGAGGGTGGCAATGAAAACTTGCATGACTATTTAGCTATGGATAAATTACAGCTTTTATAAAGAAACTTGTTTTATTTTTAGCATTCAAGACTCCATTGACCTCATTTACTGCAAGACACATTGTTGTTCTGGTTCTACAAGCATCTAGCTTTCTGCAATGATTAATGGTTTCTTCACTGGATGTAAAAAAAAAAGTTCCAATTCTTAATTCTTAATTTTCAAACATGGATAGAAAACAAAAGCAAAAAACCTTTCCTTCAGGGCCTCTAAGAACAAATTCTTCCGTGTCTAAAACTTCTCTTCCCTTGCAAATCTTTCCTCTGTGGTTTATATTTGTGAACCTTATTCCTACCATATTCAAAAAGAGCAATAACAAGCTTATCTCATTTTCATTTTATATGATGTATGGGTTATTTAGAGCCATAAACTGCATGAATACATAAATGAACCATTAAAATTGATTTAGTCATGTACTCACTGGTGCAAAATACAAAACATGATGGGACGGAACACATTCTTCTTTTTGATATAATTTGAATGGATTCTTTTGTATCATTAAACTGAATCTTTTGACTTTGACCTCAATAACGTTTGAACTATTTTTCATATTAATTTGAATGCTATAAATGTTGTCTATAATCTTAGTGAAAAGACCATATATTACTTTTTAATGTAAGGTAAAGTTTGAGCATCAAACTTTTTGGGCTTTATTTTTGAGTGAGATTAAACCACACAACAAGAGACTATGTGGAAAGAATGAGCACCAGTTTTAGAAAAAAGGGCCTTTTTACAATATAAGAGCATTTTTCCTTTGAGAGAGCTTTTGAATCACTTTTCTCCTGATTATACATACTTTCTACCTGTAATGTAAACCTTGAAACATAAGGTTGTCAAAGGTACCTTCTTGTTTACATCACAGGGTAACTAACACGAATACTGCTTGTCATCTTTGAGAGACTAATGTGCATATTTACATCATAATGATTAGGGATTTGGTTCCTGTGGTTTTCCCACAATGATGATTTGTTCCTGTACAGTGTGAAGAATGAGCTTATAACAAAAGAACACAGACTGAACAGTATTAAAAGGAGCTTCAACCAATAAAATGTTGAAGCTGTCTGTAACTACAGAACTCTGGATGTTATAAAAAATCTGGTATCTCAGTTATCTTTTTTTTTTAACCTTATTCCTTTTTCTTAAAATAGTTCAATTGCATGCCTTATTTGATGTTATAAACACATGTTTTAAAGAATGAAGGTTTTTAAAATAGCTTTTAAAAATTTAATTTAGATTCAAGATTTTCTTGAGCATATTTTGGTAATTCTCTCTTCTAGGAAAAATAAATTTTTGAACTAGAAAAATAGTGATAATTTAGCCAAAAATAGTTATCCTAAAGAAACTAGTTAGTTATTATTTGATATTACTATCATCAAATCACCACTAAAACAACTGTGTGTGTGTTCATATATGAATCAGAAGATGGTTAAGAGTTAATTTCTGGTTCAGTTGTAAAAGCAGATGAGGGGAGTGGAAAACAATTTTCTTCAAAGACAGTAATAATCTTGGTACATCCTTTTTTAAAATATTAACAGACAGTAGTACCTCATTAACTGAATTCTAATCTAACTTCTTAAAAATGATTAAGATCATTTATATTTTTTCAAGCAAATAATTTAATAAAATGTTTATCAATAGAAACTTGGAACTAGTTATTTATAAACTGATGGAGTTGACTAAGTCCTCCTTCTGGGAGTTGTTTTCTGTATTTACCTGGCAATTTCAGAATCTGATTTTTTTGGTAACTATTCTTGGCTTGTTCTTTTACAGAATTGAGTCCTTACTCTTTAAATAAATATCTTTTCCAAGTCTTTCTCTCTCTTTTTTCCCCCTCAGTACTAGGGATTGAACCCAGGGTCTCGCACATGCTAGGCAAGTGCTCTGCCTCTGAGTTACATTCCCAAATGTTAAATGAAGATATTTTAAAGAATTGTACCCACTACTTCTTAGATCACTGAAATGTCTCTCCTGGCATTCATATAATTAAAAGTAAGTCACATTAGAGATCACATCTTAAAGAACAGTGAGTGAAATAGATGGTCACCTTGGCTTAGAAGGGACCCATCACAGAAGCAGTTCACATGAACATAGCAGGTATCAGATGAAGGGTAAACATAGTCTCAACATTTTGGAGAGCAAAGTTGACTTAAAAAATCAAACATTTATTTTCATTCTAGGTCTCATTCTTTTTTAGGTTTGAACAGAGACAGTAATGAGACATCTATATGGAAGTTACTTTTTCTTACTGTTCCTTTTTCTCTCTATTCCTAGCCATGAACTACTTTTTCATTATTAATTTTTATTATAATGAAGAACTACTTCTTCATTATAAATTTTGTTGAAATATTTGGCCTTCTATTCATCAGCACTCTTCATATGAGGCAGGATGTGTATCCATGGGCATGAAATTCACTCTGCAATACTTAGGAAAATGGACAAAGTTTCTAAAAAAGGATGTTTGTAGTCTGTTGAATATAAGATAACTTTGGTGATATTTTTGATAAGCAAAGGGGCAAATGGAATGTTGCCCATCATCTTAGCCTTTATTCTGCTTAAACATGCTACTAATTGCCTGGCAACACTATCAGGGCTGCCATATTTCTCCTATAACAATGAGTAAATAGGTCATGTTGTAAATAAATTACTCATATCGTCCTTGGGCCAGAAGATGATCAAGTTGCTAAAAAAGCACCATGAAAGTGAAGGAAACATAGACTTGGGCTGCATTAAAAGCATTCAAAGGCACCATCAGTTCCAAACACAAATTTAATTGTATCATGCAAATCTTACTTACAACTGTTGTTGGATATCTCATGTAGCTTTTACCCCCAATACACTACTATTAACTGTGAAGTGTTTATTTTAATTTTACCATTGCTTACTCTAACTATAGACTAAAAATTATTTTTATCTAACATTTCTTTTGTTATTATGATTCTCCAGTCAGTTTTGTAATCCTTAATCATTTTGCCTGTAATCCCAGCAACTTCAGGGGCTGAGGCAGGAGGATTACAAATTCAAGGCCAGTTCCTGCAACATTTTTTTTTCTTTTTTTGTGGTGCTGGGGATTGAACCCAGGACCTTGTGCATGCAGGCAAGCACTCTACCAACTGAGCAATATCCCCAGCCCCTAAATCATTTTGAAATATTTATTTCTAAAACATTTCTGTTGATCAAAAACCACTTTACCCTTAGACATATAACATACATCATAATTAGGATCTGTATCATGAAGTTCCATTTACTTACTAGCCCTTCAGATTTATTGATTAAATATAATGACAACTTTTAGGGCTCTAAAGTAATTTTAATTTAAGGTTCCCCTGGACTTGTACAACACTTCTAAGGTCAAGGGTTATAAAGCATTGTTCAATAAAGAACAAAAATTCAGGAAATATAAACATAATGTAGTTATTAGATATTATCATCCAAATTGCTTAGCATCAAGAAGGTTTTTCCAAGGTCTCACTCACTGGTACCTTCTCAATAAGCATCGTTGATGAATTGGGAAGTAATTCCACCCCAGAGTACAGTCTCATCAGCTGTCACAGGTTTAACAGAATGGAACTGGCCATAGTCAATAAGGCTGGCAAACACCCTCAAGGTCCTAAGTAAAATGCTGTATTGATTCTGTAGGTGGTTTATCTTTCTATAATTCAATATCTTCATCTATATTTCAGTTTAATATTTTTAGGTAACACATCTTTTCTTGGCTATTTTTCTTGGGGTGAGAAGACAATGTTCACATTATACTTTAATAGGGCTGCATTTGTACAATCCTGAAATAATTGCATATTAAAAGAAACATCAGTTTGTTCTGGTATGTTCTAGAATGCTTGTTTGATTTCTTCTTTTAATTCTTTTATAGCATCATTATAACTGATATAATTTTTTTGTTGTCATTGTTGAGTTGAATGTTTAACAGAATTCATTTTTATCTTTTTAACTTTGGCTGTGTGATCCATAACATGGTATGGATGAACTTTGGAGCTCACTTACTCCCTAAGCAAGAATTTAAATAAGGATGGAACTTTGGAGCTCACCTATTCCCAAAGCAAGAATTCTCTAAAATTTTTGAAGGTGCTCTTTGGTCTCTATTGAACACTTTCAGCATCATGGTTTTCATTTCTTCATAAGGCTGCCAATTTTCCATTTATATATTTTATGCTATGAGCCAGGGTCCTTGTATATCTCCTTCCTCTCTATTCCTATCCTGTTACTTCCAGTTTAGTGCAGTTCTCCACATAAAGAATGCATTCATTACCTCCCATTTATTTTACAAATCTGAAATTCACTCTGTGTAAACTATGCTTTTAAAGTCAATGCATCAATAATTCTTTCAACCCTTCTTCTCATCTCCTGATTTTCAATATTTAAGAAACCAGGTTTTTTTTTTCCCCTAAATGTTCATAGGTAGCTCTCACACTAATTTTTTCCACAAAGAGTTTAAAACATGTAGTCTACTTCTTAGTAAAGTTCTCAAGGTCTCCATGTCTTGTCTTTCTTGAAACTTATCTGAGCGTCTAGCACAGGTTGTGTCTCCTAAAAGAAGTAGGTTCAAATTAAATACTTAAAAAATAGAGTGAAAATGTATTATCAAAATATAATTGATAATTTTCTAAATCAATGAATTGTCTAAAGTGACTGATTGTACAGCTAACAGATGCATTCCCACATTTTTTTTTTTCTGGGCTTAGAGAGTTGGAAGGGAACTTGAAAGTTTTTCTGGTGAAGGCCTACTATCCCTAGGGCTTGACATTCGCTAGAAGCTTTGGTTTTGGGGTGGGAAGGGGGCAATTGAATTCCCATGAGTTTGAGTAGATCATTCTCTTTTCCCTTGATTCATTGGGTATATCATTTTAGAGGAACAACAATTAAATTGTATTGAAATTATTACTATGATTGTAAGTCTCCTTACTAGACAAATATTATTTGTATATCTTGAGGCAATTTATTTACATTATCATGCTTAATCCTCCTTTTATTCTAATGCAAAAACTGATGCATAGATGTGGTTAGATTGTGTACCCAAGGTCAAGCAGCTATTAAAGGACAAAGATGGATGATTCAGAATTTATAATCTTTGCATTCCTAGAATGGCATAATACTTATTTTTTATATAGCTTGTAATTTCCTATAATTATTGATGGAATAGATATATTGGTTTATATTTAAAATTAAATTTGTGTTTATATTATCATTATTTACATATTAATCCCAAAAGGTTAAATAGTTCTACAAAGCTTACAATAAAAAAAAATAGTCCTTTCACCTCTCTTTTCCTATGCTTAATTTAAAAGTTGCAGGGACAACTATCTTAACATCTTTGTTTGCTTCTGGAATTCACCCCTAACTTACTAAAATTGTGCTTATTTTATTATATTTGTATTATTACTATTATTTTTAAACTTCTTCCTGGGGAGAGTAAATATTTAAATTTCTTACTTCCCTTTCCACATATACTTGCATATCTTTCCCTCTCTGCTCCTGAGTATAGTTATATCACAACTTTTGTTAATTTCATACTTTATTATTCAAATGTAAACTGTTTTTTTTACTTTACAATTGAGCAATATGTTAAACTAGTATTTTATTTCCTATCTTGCACAATACTTTTTGTTTTTCCAGGAGTTGATAATTGCCTTCCACATAAAGAAAAGTTCAGTTTTAGTTTTATATGTATCACTTTAGTTCTTCTCTGATTTTATAATGGAAATAAAGGTCCCTGTAACTGTCATTGGTTTTATCAGATAATTTCTTTCTCTCCTTCCTTCCTTCCTTCCTTCCTTTCTCTTTCTTTTTCTCTAAGAAAACTTATATCTCAATTTACTAAATTTTTCTTAAAATTTCTGGGTAATTTGTCATGTTTTTCTTATCTGAGTTTGTAGAATGCCTATTTATTGTATGTTGGATTTCTTAATTTAATCCTTTATTTTCTTATATTTCACTTTTTTCTGTCTGTGGGATTTTCTTTATTTAGTATTCAAAAGGTACTGGTGACTTTTAAGAATTGTTTTACATTTGCTCAAAGCTCTTTTGTATTTTCTGAATGTTTTTAAAAATATACTTCTGTTCTTGTTTTATGAATGAAATATTTTCTTTTTGAAAATATTCTTGCAGTTTAAAAAGCAATTTTCTTGCTATGCATGGTGGTTCACGCTTGTAATCCCAGTGACTGGGGAGACTGAGGCGGGATGATCACAAGTTCAAGGCCATTCCCAGCAACTAAGTGAGACCCTCTCTCAAAATAAATGTAAAAAAAAAAACTAGTGTAGCTCAGTGGTACAGTGCACCTGAGTGTACTCCCCAGTAGCAAAACCAAACCAAAATAAAACAACAGTTTTCTTGTCATTCCTGAAATGTCTTTTATTCTTCAGATTTCCCGCTACATATATAATTTAAACTTGTTCCATTTTAAAATTTTCCTACAGTGCTGATTGCAGTCATGTAAACATGAAAGGTGAAGGATTCTAGTAGTCTAACTGCTTCTAACAATGGACTTCCAACAAATTTAGTTTAGAACCCATTTTGGAGCCACTGTCCAAAGAAACATCTGCTTTTTACTTAATTTCTTTGGAGTTTATGGTGTGAATCAACTGACTGGATCAGAAATGTGCAGGGTCAGGGAAGAGGGAAAGGAATTGTCTAAAGAACTGTCCTAGGTCCAGAGAATAGCTTAAGTAGTATCTTATTAACTATTCTTTTATGTGTGTTTGTTTGTGTGTGTGTGTGTGTGTATACACACACACACACACACACATATATACCTCTGAAAATTTTATTACACCTGTATCACTTCATTCATTTACTCGTTATTTTTTTCACCGCAACAGTTCATTCTTTATTGTTTATGTCAACTTTTTAGATCCCAAATACAATCAATAACGAGATTGATATATAAGTACATACATTTATCTTTCAATTACATAGGTGGAGAAATAAATATTTATCTAATTTATCTAATACCTTAGCTCAACCCACTGGGAGAGACTTTGAAGTAGTAATTTCCTATGAAAAATGAAAAATGAAAAAAGCTTCACCTTTTCTGTCTTATTCAGTTTTCCATATGATAACAAAATAACTGAGATGATTAACTTACAAAGAGGAAAGGATTATTTTTAATTCATTGCTCTGTATACTCTAGCACATAATCTATTGAGCCTGTGGCAAGGCACCATACTACAGCAGGAGCACATGGCAGAGTAAAAACACTTAACTCAGAGTTCAGGAAGCAAAACAGAAGGTCCCACAGTTTCACTTGGAAGACACACCTCCTATGCTTGACTCTGACATTGAATGGTTTACTATGAAATTAATACATGTTGTAAATTTGCTTATTCTTGAAGTTTCTTATTCCATTTTATATCTTCAAGCTTTCATTACATTTCTTTAAATATAATATTTATTTTAATGTTTGTATGTGATAATTTCATTATTCACAATCTTTAAGATTCTGAAATTATGCAATCTAGTATTTTCATTGTTCATGGTATCTTGTGCACTTGTGTATTTATGATTTTTTTTTGTATTTGTTTTTTACTGTGGATTCATAACTTTTGGGTCCTTTCTCTGGAGATTCAATTTGAGACCTGAGTTAAAAGCTTAAGGTTTCCTTCCTTCCTTCCTTCCTTCCTTCCTTCCTTCCTTCCTTCCTTCCTTCCTTCCTTCCCTCTCTCCCTCATTTGTTATTGAGTGTTTACTTTGTTCACAATTTTATTTTTATCTGCCTATCTATTTATTTATTTATTTATTGATGGTATCAGGGAATGAACCCCGGGGTGCTTAACCACTGAGTCACATCCCCAGCCCTTTTTATTTTTTATTTTGAGACAGCATCTAACTAAGTTGTTTAGGGCCTTGCTAAATTGCTGAGGCTAGCTTTGAACTTGTGATCCTCTTTTTTTTTTTTTTTTTTTTTTATAGAGAGAGAGAGAATTTTAATATTTATTTTTTAGTTCTCAGCGGACACAACATCTTTGTTGGTATGTGGTGCTGAGGATCGAACCCGGGCCGCACGCATGCCAGGCGAGCGCGCTACCGCTTGAGCCACATCCCCAGCCCATGAACTTGTGATCCTCTTGTCTCAGCTTCCCAAACTGCTGGGATTGCAGGTATATGCCACAACACCTGGCTGTTTTCAATTTTAAATCATTATAAACAATAGCACAATAAACATACAATTAGGTATTTTTCTGCCGAGGACAACTTCCTAGAAGTGCAAAATCTAAGTCAAAGACTGTGCAGCGTTTAAAGTCCTGTGATGGTGAAATGGATGAATTGAAGTGAGTTTTTCTCCTTTTGATGTCCTTTTCACTCATCTTGAACAGCAGTCTGAATAGTTTGGGGTAGAAGAGGAAAATGGTTATAATTAAATTAGTAAGAATTTAAAAGGATGTTTGGGCAAATAAATTCTTGCCACCTCATTCCTAGTGATTTCCTGGAGAAGATTTAAGGCCAGGTAAGAACCAGTTCTCCCAAGGCATTTTGACAGAACCGACAGTATCTTATGTTTTTAATTGAAAGTCTTTAAGTTTTTAAAAACTTACTTCTTTCAGGTTAACCTAGATGAACCAGAACAGAAGTGTTTCTTACTCTAAAAATTTTTGCTTTTTTCAATCAAACAAAATGATGATAATTGTTTATTGCTGCCACTGATATTCTTAATCAAATGACTTATGAAATAAAATGTTTCTTGGGAAAGTTTAATTGAAAAACTGCATAAAATAATTGTCCCTAATTCAAACAGATTTTGTAGGTGTAAAAGCCAGGGAAACATTGCACCTGGCCAGGTGGTCTTGGATTGTGTTTGTAGAGATCCATTCCACCATTCCTCTTTGAATTTTAACCTTCCTGCATTAGAAATCACATATTTTCTTAATGCAGTATTTTTAAACCTCCACAGCATAAAAAGGTTTTAGATTTAAATGTGTGGTGAAAGAAAAAAAATTGTATGGTGATTGGGTTGGTAGAGATAGAAGTGTTTCATTCACATGAAAGTATCATAATTGACTTCTTTCATGGGATTAAATACTTGCAGACCCCTAGAAATTTACAGATGATAGTATAAGATAGAAAAAAAAACACAATTAAATAAAAAAGTCAATGTGGATTTAGTGTCTCTTATATCCTATCAAGAAGTAATACTGTCACTTAAGTGAAGTAATTGTAATGGCATTACATGATTAGGTGCTTAGATGAACTTATTGAAAAGTGTACATGGAGAATTGCTGGCCTCCTTCTTGCATAAATAGAATATTCTTTACAACATTATAATCACACATAGAAAAAGAAAAAGTTGTTTTTCAGATGACTTTCTCTTTTATGTATTTTGCCTGTATGTTTGCCTCTTTGCATTTTCAAATTGTTTTTGACATTCTGGCTCTTAGGGACAACTCTTGGTAGCCAGCAAAGCAGACATCTTCTACCATAACCAAATCTAAACAGAGACAGAAACAAACCCTTCAATATCCTGATGGATTAATGCTTCTTGGAGATAGTTTCCTTCAATAATTGATTATTTGCTGCAGTTTGACCATATGTTCTGGGGACAGCATGTCTGTTGCCATAACAAACTAATTGAGCAATTCAATTGACATGGCTTCTGGTTCCTGCAGTGTGGTGAACTTCAGGCATGACTGCTGAGCAGGACTGTCCTCTTAGAACAATACATCTGGGAGTTTTGAGACTTTTCCAATTCCCTTCACCTGTGACCCACTTTATGGATTTTAGACATGTGTGAATCTGATCCCAGAAGGGACAGCCTACTTCAGTCCTCTGTCCCACAGGCCAAGGATGTAGACCATCCATTACCCTCTCCCTCTCGTTCTTAGGTTAATGACTACATTAAATATTAAACGGGTTTCCGTCTCTAGAGTGCCCATGTAAGTGATTTTACATTAGCTCATCCACTTTTGGCACTGTCTTTTCTTTGATTTCTGATAAAGCATGTTGCTTCTGTGTAACATAACTCAGAGGAAATCATGATTGATTTGACAGCCATTAATGTGACGCTTAATATTAACCTTCATCTTTAGATATGGAAGAGGAGGGTGAAGAGGAGGAGAGGGAAAAAGAAGAGGAGTTAGGGAGGGAAATGTGTCTTAGACTTTTTTTAAGGTGACAGGGACTGAATGATCTTATTAACATGCCACAAATTTTAACACTTTCTCCCCACGTCTGTCTCCTCTGAATCACTGTAGGATCTCTGTTCAAATGCTGGTTCTAACTCTTTCCTACCCTTCACAGAGTCACACCAAGAAGAAAAGATAATTTGGGAACAAAATGATCTTGGGATTGAAATCTGTGAGCTTTGCTGCAACTTTTCCAAAAGGATGTGCTTCACCTTCAGTTAATTTGACATTTAAGGAGAACAGGTGACTTAGGAGAGGCTTGAAGGAGAGCAGAATTAAGACAGAATCTCTACCCACAGAGATCATTATCAGAGTAGACAGGCAAGGCTCAGGGAAAGCAGGGAGTGGAAATGGCAAAGCATTGAGGAAGGCGGTTACCTGTGGGACTCTAGCAAAGAGACTCAGAGGCATCTGTCAGCAGCAGTTTTCAGAGGCTTCAACTAGTAAAGGAAAGGCTTCTATGTGACTCTTCTTTCTTAAGGTGAAATTTACTTATTTTGCAGTGATGGGGTTTGAACCTAGAGCCTCACTCATACCAGGTAAGCTCTCTACCACTAGCTATATCCCAGCCCCTAAAACTCACCTTTAAAAAATTCAGCTTCTTTTTTATAAGTATGAGAACGTAGTCATGTCTCTTTTTGATGGTTTTTTTTTTTAGGAATAGATTTATATATTTTTTCATTTTCCCTCAATGAGTAGGGAAGAGGAAATCTCTGGGTAGTTGCAGAAGTCTGTGGTTTTTGAGGCTAAGGATCCCAACATGGCAAAAGTCCATTCCCACTCCCAAGTTCTCAGAGAGCAGCTGTGTTTCAGGCCTGTTTATGATAGAGTTGTCCTTTCTCACCTCGCAGCAACAATATTACACATCTTCTAACAGGGTGGAAGAGTGGAGCACTGGCCTAGCAACATTATATTCTCTACTTATGTTTATTAGTATTTGTCTAGTCAATGAACCAAGTGTGGATGCAAACTTTTACTATATATGTATAAATTTCACTCCCTCAAGAGGAAATTTGTAAGTATGTTGCATAAGTATTAAACACACATACACACACACACACACACACATGCACAAACAATCATGTTCTAAGTATATGGATAAACTTTTAGGATAGAAAAGGGGCTTTTAATTTGCCCAACTTTCTATTTTACTCACAAGGCAGGCGATAACTTTCTTGGTAAGTTGTAAAAGTTTTCGTAGCTGATAGTGGATGGTTTAGGGAGACCCAGTCTCATATCCTCATTTTATGAAACACCATGCTGAGGATAAAAACAGACTATTTAGCACACCATGATGGGAAATATGGTTGAGAGCCAACTAGTCACCTAAATTCTAGCAGATTATTATTATTATTATTATCATCATCATTATTTTGATAAGTTATCTTATGAAAAGTCTATCATTTGAGGCAAAGTATGGGAAAAATCAAGCAATAGGATCAAAACATATTTTATATACAGATCTGAAAATCTACTCAGTCTTTTGATTTACTTTCTTTCTTTGTTTCCCCAGGAGCTCAAGAGTATGCAAATAAACAACAACAACAAAAGAAATCCATAGTGAAATATAAGTTTATGCAAATCAATTAATTAGAACAGTGTACTGAAGCTGATGATTATGGGTGGGCAAGGTATCAAGAATGCAATCATCATCAACAGCTGTAGGTCCTGAGGAATCTTTCTGTGACCTGTAGATGCTTAGAAGCAGTGTGAATTGAAAGATCAGTTTTTTAGTAGCAGCACTATTGACACATTGAGCTAGATAATTTTTCTTTTGTGGAAGGAAAAAAACAAAAAACAAAAAATGCTGCCTTGTCCATGGTGGGCTGTGGAACAACACTGCTGGCTTCTAACTACTAGATGGCAGCAAGCACTCCTCACCTTGTGAGGAGTGCCTTTAAAATTCCTAAATATCTTCGGACATTACCCTGAGAGGCAGCAGTAGGGCAAAATATTCTCCAGATGACAACTAGTATATTCAATGATAAAGTCACTTTGGAATCAAACTATACAATCTGTTTGTTCCAGACCACAGAATTCTGCCTTTGTTATCTTTAACAAGAGACTACTCCCAAGAATTTGAGTATGTACGTGTGTGTGTGTGTGTGTGTGTGTGTGTGTGTGTGTGTATATGGGGAGAAAGGTGAGTGAGCTAATCACACACTTCTTCAATCAATTAAAGGTAGAGAGAGAAGGGATAAATAAGATGACTAGATTAGGTGAAGTCTAACCAGGAAAATAAACCAGAGGAATAACTGCAAGGAACTGTCATACTGGCAATGCAAGGAACTGATAATTTTATGAGGAAATTTTAGGAAATTTAGAAATTAGCAACAACTATGACCTTAGGCTGGAGAGAATTGGTGGTGGTGGTGGTGGGGTGCTGTTATCTGGTACTCAGAGGCCAAGATCATTCCAAAAGAAAATGGGACCATGACAGACCTCTCTAATGGGAGAAGTCCCACCCTCCAGTCGTTTCCTTGTACCTCTCCATTTTGGGGGCTAGTCTTCATTCTCATGGTCCATGCTGTACAGAATATATCACCAAGATTTGGAAATGAATCAAAGTGCAAGTGGCCCTAAGGCATGTACTACTAACTATGTTTAAACCTGTTCCAAATATCAAATGGTGCATCCTATTTCCTAAAGAATTGGAAGAGGTAATACTATCCTGTTTTAGGTCCTAAATATTACATAAGCCTTCTTTGGTGACTTTCTTCTGCCCTTCTTCTGCTAATGAGGCATATGTACAAGTGCCAGGTGAAGCCTGTCTTTGGGCAATAACCAGTGAGTTTTCTACTGATACTGATTTAAGATTAAACAAACAAACAAACAACTCTGCAGTAGAGAATAGCTTACATATATGGAGCACTTACCATGTGTCAGAGTCTATGTAATTACATGCATGATTTAATTGATATTTCCAAATTGTTTATGATGTAGGCACAATTAGTATCTGTATTTTAGAGGCAAGTAAACCAAAGTAGAAAGCAGTGAAGCAAATTTCCCAATGTCTCATAAATGGTATGTATAGGAACATGATTTGTATTCAGGTCTACTGTTAATAACTCAGTATCTTGGTACTGTGCTACATTGCCACATTGTGGAAAGATGGTGATGATGTTGTTGTTGGTGATGATGATGATATGAAGAAGATGATGATGATGATAACTACCATTTGTTAAGAAGCTAGTGTACCTAGCTACTTTTTAAGTGCTTTTCTGTGTATCATTTTTAACTCATTGAAATCATAGAATAGCAATTTTTTTGATAAGGAAACTCAAGCCTGAAATGATTAAGAAATTTCAAGATCACAAAGTCACTGAGTCGTAAAACTGAGTTTTGAACCTAAGCAATTTTGACTTTAGTCTTCTGCTTTTAATGACTAAATGATATGTGGTATTTTGTGTATGTGATTTATCTATTCATTGTTCCATTTAAACCAGCTCCATTTAATGCCAGGCACTTTTGTAGGCTTTGGAGCTATAAAGATGGCAAAGACCCAAATGGGGAACTTGTCATTTCATGGAATTTATTGTTTAAAGGAATGCTTACACATATCTAAACAACTGATGATGATTTCACATGATTGCATTGAAAGAGAAGTTCACCCTCAGATAAATGGAGAGACTGGGATTTTTCTTTCTGTTTGGGATGGAATAAGGTAGCCCCATAAATGAGAGGTTTGTAAGAGAGCTACCTCTCTTAAGATGTATTTGCACTGTGGAAATTGCACAAGTATATAAAGTCAGCAACAAGAAGAGTAGAAACTGAAGATAATTCATTGTGTTGAGCACAGACATCTAGAAGTTCTGGGCAAGGATGTTAATGAAATAGACAAGATTCAGACTAAGAAAGGCCTCATATGACCTAGTGTGTTGATGAGAGGAATATCCTTTGTAGTGCCTTTAAAATTCCTGCTGGGCATAATGGTGGGTACCTACATTTAGCACTCAGGACGTTCAGGCAGGAGGATCCCTGGCCAGGAGTTCAAGGCCTGCTTGGGCAACATAGCGAGACCCTATTTCTATAAATAAAATAATGAAGACAACAGCTATAATTTTCCTTATGGCACGTGCTACATTTATTCTGTATTTCCATCTTCTACCAGTTGTAAAATTATATTTTCTGATGCTGTTGAGTGCACTACATGTTATTGACAATAATGAATGAAATCTTTCTCTAATGGTACTTCCTTGTAGCTGTTTTGTGAGTGACACATACACAAGCTCAGAGCTTGGTCCGCTGGCACTTGGGAGACTCTGGTGACCTGAATTTAGAACAGGCCTGGACCTAAGGCAGTAAAAGCCCTTATGGAAAGATTCCTGCAAGTATGCTTCTGAAATGTCACTCCAACCTCACTCTCTGCTTCATTGCTGTCCAGCTATTCCCCAAATGGCTTTCTCTGGTGGTTAGTTTCAGGCTGAATATTCAGGTCATTCAGACAAAGCGGAAACCTTCAATTTGTGATTGAAATGTACCATTGGATCTTTAGCCTGAAGATGTCACAGCTTTTATTGTTAGAATCCATAGAACATAAAAAGGTAATTAAATTCCCCCATCATGGATGCTGAGCTTGGCTCAGACCTGGAGGAGGATCTGCTCTGGGCAACTTGGCCTCTCCCTTGTTCCCTGGGCATTCGTATGGCATTTCCAGTTTTCAAAATCCTGAGGCGACTTGGCCAGAGAGGAGCGTGGGAATTACAACCCCAACTTGAATGAGATTTCAACTTGTTACCATTGATTCATTTTTGACAAATAGAACAATATAATGAGTACTCTTAACCTCTTTTCTGAACTGTAATCTGTTTGTTCCATGGTGGCTGATAAGAATGTAGTGAATTGGAGGAAACATTAATATTAAAACAGCAGAGTGGAGAGCAATGACAGAAGTTAGAAGAATGTGGATTTGTGACTGTCAGGTCTCCTGCCTTTCTGTGCATCGCCACTGGGAAATCATGTAATCTGTAAATTTTGGTTTTGTAAATAAAATGCAAAATAATTCTTCGGCTCTGCAGTTGATGTGAAGAGTAAATGGATTTACGTATCGACAACAATGATTTATGAACTATGAAACATACTCCTGTTAATATTTTGACAAGAACAATAGCCTGTTAGCAGTATTTTCATCACATTTTGGGTTTTTAGTAAATGCTTGTGTTAGCAACGGGCCCTTTCCATAAGAATAATTTTTCTAATAGCCAGCACTTCGTTCGTGTTTAAAACCATGGTCCAGAGTTGGCCAAGTCATAGAAACTGTTACTGAACCACAATAATTTCACCGTGGCAGATGGATAATGTGGAAGCACCTTGTGAGTTTCTGCATCTGAAAAAGGGGGATAATAATACTTACCACAGAGGGTAGTTCTCAAGATTAAATGAATTAATTCCTGCAAAGCACTTAGCATAAGCTGTGAAATGGTAGTCAATGAATGTTAGCACCTGTTTTTATTATCATTATTACAAGCCCTGCAATCTGTAGGCTGTTGTAAGGAATATTTAATTTCATTTTGTGCTCATTGGAGAACCACTAAGGGATTTTAAGCCACTTTGGAGTTATTAATTTGTATTTGAAAATCACTTCTATTGTGCACAGTTCAAGGTACTATTAATGTGTGAGCATGGCATCTCAAATCCCTCCTCTTCCTTGTTTCCTCTAGAAAATAATGTGACCTTGTAAATCTAGTATAAAAAACAGCTTTCACAATGATAATTCATCTATCAGACAACAAATGGAAACTGGCAACTTAAAGGACTCTTCAGAGGAATTTTTGGAACGTGTTCATAAAATTTAAAAATGTTTTATTAGTGCATTATCATTATGCATAATAGTGGAGTTCATTTTGACATTATCATACATTCATGGAATACAATTTGCTCCATTTCAATGCCCAATAAAGAGTTCTTCTTTTCCTCTCCTTCTCTTTCCATTTTCTCTCCTCTACCTTTTTGGTTTTCCACTTATTTATTTATTTATTGGTGCTTTATAGATACACATAAAGGTGGAATTCACTATGCTGTATTCATATCTGTACATAGCATAATTTCATCAATCTCATTCTACAGTTCCTTTCTTTTCCTGTCCCTCCTCCCTCGCCCTCAAC
Organism: Urocitellus parryii; assembly: GCF_045843805.1. NCBI lineage: Eukaryota > Metazoa > Chordata > Mammalia > Rodentia > Sciuridae > Urocitellus > Urocitellus parryii. Next base: position 47,206,644 of record NC_135538.1, read on the forward strand.
CTCTCTCCTCTACTCTACTGATCTCCCTTCTATTTTCTTGAAATCCACACACCCAGCTCTTGTCTTCTTTGTTTTAGCTTCGGCATAAGAGTGAAAACTTTCAAACCTTAATTTGCTGAGTCTGTCTTATTTCCCTTAGCATGATCTCTAGTTCCATCCATTTTTCAGCAAATGCCATAATTTCATTCTTCTTTATGGCTGAATACAACTCCATTGTGTATATTAAATTACATTTTCTTTATCCAGTCATCTGTTCATACATTTTTTGATGAAAAACCTTATACTAACTTATCTGAGCGTGTTGATCCTCTTATTGCAAAATTGATTCATATTTAATAAAGAAAAAGGAGAAAGAAAAAATAGCAAAGAAAAAGAAATTTAAAATCTCTATTTCCTAAATAAGAGACGATCTTTATTAATATTTTGGTATATAATCTGGGGGGTTAAAATTTACAAATTTGAACTTACTTAAATTAGGCATAGGTACTTAGCATCTAACTCTGAGAAAATAAAAGTCCTGTCATAAGAACTTTACTTAAAACTCAAAAGGAATAATGTTAAAACCACATTCTAACTTAGAGTTCTTTTTGTAGCTTCATTTAAATATGTAATTCAGATGAGAGTGTAGGAAATCTATTGTGTATTGCTTTCCTAAACTGGAATCACCAACTTTTCTCTTTTGCCTTCTTTGCACCATAAGCAATAAATCATGAATTGTCACTTCTGTACACACTGCTTTCTAGCTAAATTATCCTGAAAATTTCCAAAGGGAGAGCCATTCAAAGAATGATTTAAAATAGGAGACTATATCCACTATATCTCTGCATTTCCACAAATTGCTGAGAATTACTAATGATATTCAGGGTTTCATAATTTACTATTTACTCTTTGATACAATAGTCCTGGGGAGCAAATGTCCTACACTGTGCCAATGTAATGACTGGAGAAAACCTTTTTGTAAAGTAGGGATACAGTAAGGTCAAGTGCAGCCACAGACAATTTCATACTTACCTTAATTTGTGGATACATGAACCATCTAGTCAGTCACAAAATTCTGCTGTCCAGTAAATTGATGGTGCCATTCTTGAATTGTAAAAACTGGTCATGAGCAAATAAAACTTACTTAAATTAATATACCCTGATATTTGCAATTATCATAGCATCAACCTAAGAAAGAGATGATTATATTTATACCTCTATTGTGAAATTTAGAAAGGAGAATTGGAACACAATTCCTTCACAAATTCCCATTTATTTTTTTGCAACTATTTCTTCAATTTAATTTAATTCCCAGAAACAATAAGGTAGGATTCCTTTCCTTCCATTTTTCCTTTACATATGGTCATAGGATCATAGAGATGGTGAACATTAACAGCCTGTCATCCCAGTTTAACTCTCATCAAAGGATGATAGAGGATGACACTTTAAAACTCTCCCCACTTAAGTGGGCAGCAGCAGTGCATTGGCTTGCTTAGCTTGTCATGTCAGAGAAAAATTGTACTGGACAAGTTAAACAGGCAAGGAAGACTTTATTCAAGACTATTACAATAGGGGTCAAGACTATTGCAAGAGGGGAGAAAGATCCAAATCAATTCCACTGAAACAAAGTTGAGTTTTTAAGCACTGGACAGAACTAATGAAAAAACACTGAAGGAAGTGGCAGAGGGGGAGAGGTTAGTTAATGTGATTAGGCCATCTGTTTTCTAATTGGTACCTATTGAAGTTAGGTTCTTGTCCTCTTACAGAGACCAGGACATAGAGGAACTGTCTTTCTTGATGATTGCATTTTTAAAGGGATGGTTCACTGGTCCTTGAGGAACACATTCTTGGGTTGTAAACCTGACAAGAGTCTGGGAGTGGTTTCATCTCAAGGGGGAAGCAAAGAAATTTACAACTGCCAAGTTTTCTCAAGTAGATACTCTAGAAGGGAGACGAGGACATTTAGTTAGAAGAAACCTGTCGAAAGTTGTCATCTAAGGGGAATTATTAATGCCATTTTGGTCAGTTACTACAGCCACATATCCAGGAAGGCTGTCCTGTAGTCAAGAATCTCAATCCTCCCAGATCTTGTCTGATTCCATTAACAGTTACGAATGGAGTTGGTTTTCCTAGATGGAATGACTTATATGTCATATACATATGTGTGCAAATGTATATCATATACATGTACCACATATACATAACACCATACATACATACCATTCATAAATTTTCATATACAATACACATGTGTATCTCTGTATTCCTATCTTTATCTCTTTTCTTATGAAGTGTGTGCCTGCAATTAAGAATCATACTTATGGGGAAAGTTTTCTGCCCTGTCAGGATAGCAACTCCTACATAATTTAAATCCAATTCTTATTAGAAATGTATTACTTTAGAAAGACTTTAATTTTTTCTGTTTTATTACAATTATTGGATAATATATATATATATATATATATATATATATATATATATATATATATATATAATATTATACACATACACTCACATACCAGGGATTGAACCCATGGTTGCTTAACCACTGAGCCACATTTCCAACCCACCCCTCTCCCACTTAAAAAAAAAAAACATTTTTTTAAGACAGAATTTCACTAAGTTGCTTAGGGCCTTGTTAAATTGCTGAGTGAACTTGTGATTGATCCTCCTGCCTCAGACTCCTGGTCTGCTGGTATTACAGGTATGTGCAACCATGCCTGGCTGCAGAATCTATTTTTATAAAACTTTTAGGATGAATAAAGATCTTATTTAGCAACTATTTTAACATTAATTTTTATTGAACTTTAATTGGAGAGAAGCAGTTCTATGGTATATATACACTTTAAACTTGATTTATCAAGAAACAGGATAAAACGCTTACATAGAACATTTGAAAAGAGAAAGTGACAAAGCACTGTGGGCACACAGCAAGGAATGACTAATTCTGATTGTGGGTGCAGGAAAAGGTATCCTGGAAGAGAGAGCATTTAGGTGACTCTTAAAGAATTTTGATAGTGTGAATGAGAAAAGGGAAGTCTGGTAGGATTGTCTTGCTCTTTGCAAGAGTAAAGGTGTGAATGTGAGTAAAAGGGTGTAAAGGGATGTTGAGTAGATGGGTTAAGACTGGGTTTGGCAAGGATGCTGTTCAGGACCTCATATTTATATGTAGAGACTTAATCCCTGATCCCATGGTATTTATGGTCTTTGGGAGGTAATTGGATCATGAGGGTGAAGCTTTTATGAATGGCATTAGTGCTTTTAAAAAAGGGACCCGGATGACCTTGTTTGATTCTTCCACCACACAAGGACACAGAAGACAGATAGCCACCTATAAACTAGGAAGTGCCCCCTTCACCAGACACTGAATCTGCTGGTACTTTGATCTTAGACTTCCAGCCTCCAGAATTGTAAGAAATAAATTTGTGTTGTATATAAAGCCACCCAGTCTATGATGTTTTTATCACAGAAACTGAAATAAACTCACACAGGGTCAGATGATAAACAGACTTCTATTCAGTGCTAAGTAAGGAATTCTAATTTCATTCATTTAGAGAACAAGAAAGAGAAGTATTTTTGAAAACTAAAATAACAGCAAATCTATTTTAAGAACATAATGATTGGACCTGTGCATTCTTGGATAGTGGATGGGGAGTTCACAAGCAGTAAGGGCAGAGAGGGAGTTGGGACTGTCTTTACAGTTCAAGGTTTAGACGAACTTAGGGCAGTGGACATCAAGGTCTGGACATATAGGCATTTATTGTGGTGTCTTCAGAGTCATGACATTTATTTCTAGGAAGAGGATTTAATAAATATTGGCTGAATGCAATGTGTATCTCTGTATTTCTATGTTTATCTCTTTTGAAGTGTGTGCCTGCAATAAGAATCACACTTACAAGGAAAGTTTTCTGCCCTGTTAGGATAGCAACTCCTACATAATTTAAATCCATTTCTTATTAGAAACGTATTACTTTAGAAAGACCTTAATTTCTTCTGTTTTATTACTATTATTGGAGAATATATGTAATATTATATATATAAATATATATGTGTGGGTATGTATATATACCCACACATATATATAGATACCAGGGATTGAACACAAGGTTGCTTAACCACTGAGCAACATTCCCAACCCACCCCAATATTGGCTGAATGCAAGTCTATAAAAAAGAAATTGGATATAGGTGATAACTGACAGCAAAAAAATGGAAAAAAAGCTCCAATGCTTTTAGATGGAATCACTTAGAGGATCAAGATATAGCCATTATTACAAATTTAACCAGGAGTTTACAGGTTACTATGCCATGAGATCTTAGAGGAAGTAGCACCTTCCTCTGTCTGAGTGGGTCAAGGAAGAAAGTGATGCCCTGTGTATCAGGTGAAGAAGGAGGGAACAAGGCAAGTGGACAAATAGGCACAGAGGTAGTTGGGAAGATAGTTGATTGGAGGACAGGCTTTGTGGGCAGGAATGATCAGAGATGGACTAGAGCTAGAGCTATATTTCCAAGTAAGGGGATTTTGAAACATTGCTTCTGTCATTATCATCACTGTTATTATTATGTGTCTATCAGAATAAAGTCTATTAATTTACTAACTATCATTCAAAAATAGCATAAAGAATAAGAGAAATTCCCTCAAATAGCTGTTTGTTATGGTTTGGATATGAGATATTCCCTCCAAGAGCTCACATAGCAATGCAGGAATGTTCAGAGGGGAAATGATTAGATTGTTAGAGCACTATTCTAATCAGTGATTAACCCATTGGATGGATGCATAATTCAAATGGACTTCTGGGTGGTAACTGTAGGGAGGTGGGCCATTGCTGGGGGAAGTAGATCCTTGGGGCCGTGCCTTTGTGGTTGTATCTTGTCCTCTCTTCCTTTCTGCTTCTGAGGTAAGCAGTTTCCTTCTGCCATGACCTTCTGCCATGATGTTCTTCCTCACCTTACGCCCCCAGCAACCGAGTCAGTTAACCATGGACTGAATGAAACCTCTGAAATTGTAAGCTCCAAATAAACTTTTCCTCTTCTCATTTGTTCTTGTGAGATATTTTGGTCACCGAAATAAAAACCTGACTAACACACTGTGTTATCACATAATAATCAACACTGCTGCTGCCTACTCTACTGCCCTATAACTCTAGCTGACAATAAAATAATTGCCTTTTCTCCTTTTTTAGGCATCACTGTACATAGTTTTCATTGCAAAATTATATGGTTATCTCTCAATCATTTATATATCTGAGGAAGCTGTCTCATTTGACATGTGAATAATAACACATTTTACCACTTTAGTTTCCCTAGACCATTTTCTTAAATCCTCTTCCTAGAAATAAATGTCATGACTCTGAAGACAGTTTTGAAAATTATTGTAATGGTGTTATTGCATTTTTAGAATTACTTATGAGTGCAAAAAAAAAAAAAAAAGAATCTCTTAGTATTGGCTATACATCTTACATTATGAACTTGGAGGGGAGTAGGTGGGAAGTTTTACCAAAAAAGGGCTCGTCCACTTTGATTTTTTTTTTATGTGTGTATATGTGAATGAACAGATAATTTTGTTGCTTCAGGTAAAACTACTTCAAGGACAGGCAGCACAGTCCAGGATTTATCACTAAATTCTTAAAATTGTTTCATGTTCTCTTTTCTAGAATAAAACTAATCAAACTGATGTATATTTCATCATGTCATGACTTGTTATGTTTCCTTTTTGGATATTCTCCTTCCCCAGAGTCATTTATTTTTCAAGAAGAAATAGAGAAATGATCTAAATTTTATATTATATACAACATATTATTTTGTGCTGAGGTACCTATAGAGAAACAAGAAACAACAGATAAGCTACAGGGAACTTTATGGTTAAGAACCTATGTCTGGGAACATGGATGCTGAGGAGGAAGGTCTCTCAAAGCTGTTCGTACACCTTCCTCAGGAAGGACAATGGGGTTTAACTTGCTGGTTTACATCTAGAAACCAATCTTAACATGAATACTCTCAAATTGAAGGCATCTTTCACTAACCCATATTATTTAATAATCTGTTACTAAATCTAACTTTCAATCCAGACTTATTCACTGGAAAACACTGAGATATGTCTGTTGCTTAGTTGTTTGATATGTTATGTGCCATCTACCATGTCAGTGGCTGCTTTTCGACCCCTCCTTCCATTGTATCTTCTCTTCTCTGATGCCCCACTCCTAAAGATGATCTCAGAGATTTTCAACTCCATCCAATCTTACTTTCTGAACCTATTGGTTATTGTAATTCTTTGTCATGGACTGATTCCCTCTCGAATTTGCCCTTTCTTTAGATGGCCTGGTATAGAAATCCCATACATTTTGTAAGAATTGGTCCAGATAAATTGGTTCTGTTTGACAGTGGGTAATATTGGAAAATCAACAGTTATGGAATTATTTAACCCAAGGCAAATGATTGCATTTTACTTGATATTGAGGGCATTCTGGTATGTACCTGCTAATAGCTAGTATATTTTCCTGGAATGGGAAATTTAAATTCATTGGTTTGCTATCTTCCTAATTTTTTAAGAAGAAATTTTATTACATCCAAAGATTCTGGTTACTTCTATTACTTAGGAAAAACCAGTCTTACTGGAAATAATCATGAGAAGTACATTTTTTTTTATTGTGGATAATGCAGGAGGGATAGATTTTGAACTGTGTACCACATATAATAAAATGCTTTTCTCCTGATTCAGTCCTGCTTTATGATAGGTTATAGACACAGAGAGATATCTAGATATCCATTTTCAAGACACACAAGTACTTTCAAATAGCTTGGTTTAAATGTTTCCCTTTAATCCCTTTAATTCTTATGTGAGAAATGTTCTATGATTTTTCTAAGAACTCAGACTCACTGAAGTAAAAGATTTAAAATCTTTTCAGTAACCTATTTTCTTCTATTTCCTTGGTCCAGTTACTGAAAATGATTCATATTTATTTATATAGAAATGGTTTCAGGGTCTGTAGACAAGTGCTTAATCCTGGGCACATGTGCAGATGGCCTATAAAAAGTGGCATTCCTATCTATAGAGTCAAAGCTATGACTTTATACATTTTTTATGACTTTTAAAAACATCATTCTTCCATGTTTTTTTTTTCAGTTTTATAACATCAATTTCTTTATAGTAATTAAGAATAAAATCCTATAAAGACAGAGAAGTTGTATTTCTGAAATTCAGCAAGGAAAGGTAGGCTTGGAAAACAATGTCCTACTTCCCAGTCAGGCTGTGAATGAGACAACGAATTCTGATGGTAGATTTGGTTGTGAGTAGCTTTAAAACAAATGTGAAGGCACATTGGATTCATAAGCCTACTGAACAAAGAGGATGAAGTAGGGTGGGCATGAATAATACAGACTCCAAGTTGTTCTCAGCCTGGATGTTTCATGACAAAAACTATAGACATTGAAGTTTTCTATGTATTAGGGAGACCTGCAAGCAGAAAACACAACATTATTATCTGTAGATAGAACAGCTGGGGGGAAAATCTTTCAGACAAATAGAAACGAAACATCTATGCATGCAGGTAAAGACACACATTGCAGGTGGCAGGCTTCAGCAGACTCTAGGGCAGAATTTGGACTGAAAGGGCTGAGGAAGACAGCACCATTACAAACAAGTAAAAGTCTCTTAGAATGCAAGGAAGGTCAGCAATGCAGACTCAGAAGCATAAGAGATAAAATAAGGTTTAGGTCCCTAAACTTGGCTTATGATGATTCACCTCTAAGAGACAGAAAGAAGGTGCAGTTAATCTGTGAGTGTTATCAGAGCAGAACTAAAGCAGCTCTAGGAAGAATTGAAACTGAATTCTAGATCTTTTCACATTCTCATACAAAGTGATACTTCTTAATGATACTTCTTAGTGGCAAAATCTTTAAAGTTTTCCTAGGAGCTAAGAATGAGTACAAAGTAGGAATTATGGAAACATAATTTATCTTGATGGGTCATTTTTTTTCATACTTATTTGATGTTGCTTTTTCTCATCGTATTTATAAACCTGGAATTCCATATGGAGGTTTGTGTTAATCTGGAGTACTGTGTTTATCCCCATACTCTCTGTCTACATCAGGCTGGGTCAGAGGTCCTTTTATTTTTTTTTCCTCTTCTATTTTTATGAAATCTCTATCTTGAAGAATTTAGTGTTATTTGACCACTTTTAGATTTAGTGAAGCTGTTATATTAATAGCTACTATACAAAGAAAAACTTTTTATCAAATAGATATGGAGATTTGAGGGTTAAGATATTTCCTTGCTGCATGTTGTTTCAGAGGTTTTAATTTGCTCTAGTCATGGTGAATCTCTAAGATATACTATTCATGATTCCCACTCTCATTCTGAAGCCCTGGGCCATGTTTAGGTGTAGCATCTGAGAAGCTGGTCTTCTCTAGAACATGTATTAATGAATTTTTAAGATTGTAGACATTGATTATCTTTCACTTTTTTACGAGTTTATTTGAGTTATTTTGAAGATTGAAATTAAATTTTATTTATTTTTATTTTTACCAAAATTGAGTATAAGTACCTAACTGTAAAATAACTAAGAATCATTAAAAACTAGGTTTCTTGAAAGGGAAAAAGGCCACCTGAAAGGATGTATTGGGACCCAAAACATTGACACCTTAATTTGAAAGATGTATATTCATACATATTGTATGAGTAGCTTAACTTCTTTATTTTTCATTTATGGTCTCAGTGACCATTTATTAAGCCCCTCTTGCATTTCATGTACCTTGATAAATCCTGACTTTAAAGATTAATAGGACAAAACATCTGTCTGTGAGGGATGGCTGGGGGGGGGGTTATTACCTTTATCCTAAAACATAATCTTTTGTCAAAACTTACCAATAATCCATTTCTTTTTAGACATATTAAAGTGTTTTTTTCAATTTATAAAATTAGGTCTCCTGATGTTCTATCTTCTGTGAGGAGTAAGATATAACAGTGTTATTTTTTTTTTTGAGAAGTCAATTAAGAATGAGGTAAGAATTTTTCTGCATTTATTGATCTGGTGTACACTGCTAATTCTGCAAATAGGAAATGCCTATGCCCAAACTCTGTGAATTTGTTTTAGAAGGGATTATAAATTTATTTCAACTTCTATCCTCAATTATTGATAAAATCTATGTGAATGGGAATAGTCTTCAATTTCAAATAGAGTAAAATGTTTTAAACATACATCTAATAACTTGTTACATTTCAGAAAAATTGGATTCATGTCTTTCTCCCAGGGAAAATTAGATGAAAGTAAGTTTATTTGTAATGATAATATTACTATGTGTTTATTCAACAAGTGTTTTTAAGGGACTGATATTATCAAGTACTTCAGCAAGATTCAATATTAGAAAAAATATAAACTTTTGGAGGCCTCACATTTTACTGAGAGAAACAAAGAAAAAAGACAACACTTCATGATACAAAGAATAAAAAGAATAAGGGCAAGTAGAGTACAGTTGACTTACAAAGGCAGAATAATGGAGACTTTATAGAGGAGAAGAGATAATTCATAAGGTACTTAACATCTGAGTTCTAAACTAAAAGAATAAATTTTTCTGAAAGAGGTTATAAAAGGGAAAAGTAAAACATGAATAGACTCTGGGTTGTGTGATGGTAAATCTGTGCTATGGGGTTGAAGAGGCACCTTGGGAACTGATCCTGGAAACAGTTGTGTAGGACAATCACACATTTTGGACAACAGGAAGTCAAAGAAGGTAATTTGCAGGGAATCAACATGTTAGAGGTCTTCTGGCAGGTCGGGTAACAATGCTGCCATCACAGTAAGAGACAGTAGAGATCTCTGCCAAGGCAATGAAAATGAAAAGAGGGGAGAATGGGAAATGCTGAGGCAGGATCTAATAGGTGATGGAGTGTGACATTTGTGGAGAAGATAAGAATAAAATATATCTCAAGCATTTCAGTTTTGTTGACCCACACCATGAATAAAGAAATGATTGGAAATAGCCATTTTTTTCTTTGTGGCTTCATTTATTGGCTTCAGAAATGGTGGAGTGGATGCATCATTGTTAGTCAAATGAAGTGATTGAGATAATTCAAAATTACTGAGAGACAGTCTTTAAGATAAACACAGCAGAGCAAGAATTAGTGAAGATAAAACATGAATATTTTGGAAAGTTGAAAAAAGAACACAATAAATTTCTATAAGTCAAGAACGGAAAGATTTAAAGATGACAGCGAGGGTTGGGTTGTAGCTCAGTGGTAGAGCCCTTGTCTAGCACGTGTGAGTCAGTGGGTTTGATCCTCAGCAACACATAAAAAAATAGAGAAAAAAGTATTGTGTCCATGTACAACTAAAACATATTAAAAAAACAGGAAGTAGTTGTAGAGGTTAAATAAAGTCTGAAAATAGATTATGTAGTTTTAGTCCAGAGGTCCTTGGGGGATATTTATGAGGTATTTCATTGAATTGGGAGGAATGAAAGACAAAAGAGTTTCAAGAGCAAATAGATGAAGAAAGCATATGCAGAAAAGTGCCTACTCCTTTAAGAAGAGTTTTAGTGAATACAAGGAGGAAGACGAGGAAGTAAGTTGAAAGAAGAGAGTGGGGTAAGGGGAGAGTTTCATTTTTTTTCCCATGTAGTATCAAACTGAGCTTGTTTTTCAGCACAGGGAAAAGAGCAGGAGAAAATATGGAAGCAGATCAATCTGTTGGCTTATCGTAGTCAGAAAGAAGAGATCAATACCTCCTAATAATTCTTTGGATAGTTATCTTCCAGTGTGCAAATGAAAAAAAAATACAAAAACCTATTCAACAGGTCAATGTTTTCAACAGAATGAATAAATGTTCTGATTGTTGAGGATTGAAATTCCTAGCAAATATTCTTCAAAACAAACAAACAAACAAACCAGAAGCTCATTTTTTGGTCTGAACAAGGTAAGGATCAAAGGATGCTGGAAACTAAGGTGTGCCTAAGGCCACATAGAGGTACTGTCTCACACTGTAGGACGAGGAAAGATACAGAGACTAGAACTCTAGAAGGAACTGACATGAATAAATGTGTGTGTGTATGTGTGTCTCTCTCTGTGTGCGTATGCATTTTCTAATAGAATACCAAGTCTTTCATCTAATTAGGATCTAAACCATATGAATCTTTCCTAATCAACAGCCCAGGATATTTGCCCCTTGAATAGATATCCAAAATCTTCAATTATATGCTCCTCAGTTCTAATTGAAAGTGGGTTTGATACAATAGATATGGAGAGGGTAAGAGGCTAAGAGCCTAACAGGGCTCTCAACTGGTGGTGATTTTGCCCCTTTGAGGGAAACTTGGCTGTGTCTGGAGATGATTTCAGCCATTACAGTTGGGGTGGACAGTTACTACTAGTACTGCTAGACATGTAATGGAAGGATTCCTCCCCACAGTAAAGGATTATTAAACCCCCCAAATTGTGCTGAGGTTGATGGTAGCCGCCATTCTTCAAGGTTCTGTGAGCTTTATCTTTGTATCAAGTTGTTAATAGACCTTTATTTTATTTATATGTGGTGCTGAGAATCGAACCCAGTGCCTCACACATGCCAGGTAAGTGCACTACTGCTGAGCCCCAGCTCAAGCCCCAGCCCCAGCCCCAGTCCCAAAATGCTTTATTTTAAATTAGCCATTACTTATATTTTTGAAGATTATTAGACTATTTCTATGAGAAATTTTAGGTTTGCAGGATAATTGAGTGGAAAGTACAAAAATTTCTTATATATCTACTTGCTATCCTGGCCCCAGTTTCCCGTTTATTAACTTGCATTTGTGTGGTCCATTTATTACAACTGTTGGGCCAATATTGATACACTGTTTAAGTTCATAGTTTACATTAGGGTCCACTCTTTGTGTTGTACATTCTATGACTTTTCAGAATTGCATAATGGCATGTATCCACCATTACAATATTAAATAGTATAATATCAGGAGCCATCCAGGGGCTATGTGTGTGGACTGTTGCACATAGTAGCCAAATGAGGGGATTGGTCTGGCACCCTGTCAGGGATTGGTCGCATGATGCAGGTGAGCTTCCCCTTCAAGCTCTGCCTAAGATCCCACATGGCACCTGAGACAGGTGTGACCCACCAAGATGTCAGTCAGTCTACTGACCACAAGATATCACAAAGCAAGACTCTGTCCTTGAAACCTTATTCTTGCCTTTGATATTATAAAATAAACTAAAGGTGGGCTCAGGCCCTCTCTTTCCAGCTGAAAGCTTGACCCTTAAGGTCAAAGAGCCATCCTGCCCTTGATTTAAAAACTACTTTCTGTGTTGTGTGATTTTTTCACTGCCTTCTTCTTAGCTTAATGTTGTAGCTAGTTTGTCTCCTTGGTGCAGGACATGGTCCAGGGTGTAATTTCACTGTAATAAATTCCTCTGTTCTCCACCTACTCATTTCTCCCATACTGTTAACCCCAGATCATTGTCCCCTACTCTGGTGGTGGGAATCAAACCCAGGGCCTCACTCATACTAAGTTTGTGCTCCATCACTGTGCTATACCTGCAGCCCTGATCTTACTGCTGTCTCCATATTTCATATAGGTTTATGTATTACTTTCCATTTGAATGAATGACATTCCAGAATGTCACCATGTACATTTAAGAATGTCTCCTTAGTTTTGCCATACCTCCCTGCCAACCGCATGTACTTGGTAACCTGTAGATGGGCTTCTTTCACCTTGCACTTTACATTTAATGTTCCTTGGTATTTTTTTCTGGCTTGATAGCTCATTTATTTTTATTGCTCAATAATATTACATTATGTGAATCTACAATGGGTTATCCATTCACCTGTTGAAGGACATTTTGGTTGCTTCTAACTCTTGGCAATCATGAATACAATTGTCACAAACAGTTGTGTGCATGTTTTTGTGTGGAAATTCTCTGTTCATTTCAGTAAATACCAAGGAGCATGATTGTGGAATCATAGGGTAAAATGCATTTTTTTGAAAAGAAACTTCCACACTGTTTTCCAAAGTGGCTGTATCATTTTGCATTCTTATCAGCAATGAATTAAAATTCCTGTTGTTCCACACCTCATCAGCTTTTGGTAATTTAAGTGTTTTGAACTTTAGCCATTCTAATAGATTTGAATTGGTATCTCACTGTTGTTTTAATTTGTAGTTTCCTAATGATTTATGTAGCTGAGTATCTTTTTCAATGCTTATTTGCCATCTATAAATTTTTTCCACAGATTATCCATCCAGATATTTTGCCCATTTTAATTGGGCTGTTCATTTTCTTATTCAGTTTTAAAGAATTCTTTGTTTAATTTAAACACTAGTTCTTTACCAAGTATGTGTTTATGAGTTTTGAAGATATTTTCTCCCAGTCTATGACTTTGTTCTTATTTATTATTTGGTCTCCTACTGATATCTTTGGTATAGCAGAAGTTTTTAATTTTAATGAAGTCAAATATTAATAATTTCTTTCTTTTATAGATTGTGGTTTTGGTTTTGTATCTAAAAAGTCATTGTCAAAAGTAATAGTTTCAATATAATGGATTTGTTGTCTTTAACCAATAACCAATGAATGAAATGACCATTTGAAGCATGTTTCTATATCTTCTGCAAGCCAGATGTTGAAAACATTGTCTTAATATTTTTTTCAAAATAAGAGATCATCTTATAGATTTCTCATATAATTTAATTCTGGGGAAATATTTGCTTCTCTGATATACTTTCAGTCTTTCCTTTATCAATTAATATAGTTTAGGTTATAACCTATAACTGAGAAGTACTAAACCCACCACTTTTGGTTTTAACTTCCCAAGAGCTAAATTTATTCCTCAATGACAATGAATACCTCTTTCTTATTTCCTCCCTCCCTCCCTCCCTCCCTCCCTCCCTCCTTCCTATCTTTCTTCTTCTTCCTTCCTCCCTCCCTCCCTCCCTTCCTTCCTTCCTTCCTTCCTTCCTTTCTTTCTTTCTTTCTTTCTTTCTTTCTTTCTTTCTTTCTTTCTTTCTTTCTTTCTTTCATCTTTGCTTTTTATTAGCTATTTCAGTTCTATAGTTTTTGGATACAGACTTGGATAGTCTCAGAACTTTTTTAAACAATTGTTCTAATTAGTTATATATGACAGTCTCTTTCTTATTTTTATATATCACCCTTTCTTCCTTTCTTTATATGAAATTCTAGCTTCATCTTTTTCATTGTTTTAATGTAGCCATCCTGTAAGAAATGTTTTAAAGTTGTATTACGTAGTAAATATTGGGCAGATATTTTAATTTCTTTCACCCACTCTGACAGGTCTGAATGGATAAAACAATGTCAGACAGACCACCAAAGAAGGGATTTTAAGCAACAGTCAAAGTCATACAATAAGGCTAGCTAAGAGTGCTATCACAGTGAAGGATTACAGATAGCAGGTTTAGGATCTTGCTAGGAGCTTGAGGTTCATTTATGGAAATATTTGATCCCACTACAGGATGAATAATCTACTGAGGAGTTGGATAATTATAATAAAATGTGAAAATTGCTGATTTTAAAGAGAGAAAAAGGGATGTTGCAAACTATCAAATAAAGAGTAAATGCAACTGGGTATGGTGGCGCATACCTGTAATCAAGCTGCTAGGGAGGCTGAGGTAGGAAGATTGCAAGTTGAAGTCCAACCTGGTCAATTTAGGGAGACCTTGTATCAAAATGAAAAATCAAAAAGTCTGGGGATATAGCTCAGTGGTAGAGCACCCCTGATTCTATCCCCAGTACTGCAAAGAAAAAAAAAGTATATGTAATTTTATAGCAATGCACTAAGAAGGCAGCATAAGCAATTTAGGTTATAAGGAAGAAAAAGTTTCCAAACAGTGAGAATTGTTGAGTTATCATTGGCACAGAAGGAATTTATTAAACCATTCTGGCTGAACAGACTTCTGAAAGCAGAAGATTTTCACGTATCTGAGAGGGTAAGTGTGGACCTGCCTGCAGGCCAAGGGACAAATGATAAGACCTCCTAGGAGCCTTTCAGGGCCAGAAGTCTCTGATTCTATTAGTGAATTTAAAAGTGGAAGATTTGTCTTGTGTATTAGAAGTTACATTAAAAATGTTAAATCCGTCACAAAGCAAAAATCAGTGAAATATTTCATGCTCTACGAGGCAAGAACAACCTTGAGCCTCTTTGAGGCTGAAAGCTAGGGAATGAGAGCTTACCCAAGAGTCTGATGTGTAGCTCTGGGGTCATTCAGACTAG
Organism: Urocitellus parryii; assembly: GCF_045843805.1. Lineage (NCBI taxonomy): Eukaryota > Metazoa > Chordata > Mammalia > Rodentia > Sciuridae > Urocitellus > Urocitellus parryii. The sequence goes on from NC_135538.1 coordinate 47,221,816, forward strand.
TTAGATAATAGTTTCTTCCTTGGAAGCTCAAAAATTGACATTCAAATGGCAATTTGCTATTTGTGCAACGTTGGGTCATCCATCAACATCAGTGGCATTGATATTTCTGCATTATGTGCTTGCATGATATAGCATCACTGCATCTTCCATGATAATTTCTTTTTCGGTCTGGATTATTGATCATGAGTTCTACATTGTATTTTTTTTCTAACCTAGAGGCTAATTTAGTGATATACTATATTTGTGACATTAACTTGTTTAGAAAAACATTTTAAAGTATTTATCTGTATGTTACCTAATAGGCAGGGCAGGAACTTGGTCAGTTAAGAAAGGCCTGGCTATTATCAGCTGGGCATTGAGACCAGTGCCTATAGTCCCAGCTACTTGGGAGCTTGAGACAGGAGGATTGCTTAAGCTCAGGAATTGTAAACCTAGTTAGGCAGAAAGAAAGAAAGAAAGAAAGAAAGAAAGAAAGAAAGAAAGAAAGAAAGAAAGAAAGAAAGAAAGAAAGAAGTGTGTGTGGGGGTGGGGGAGAGCATGCCTTGAACTCTTTTTAAAGAGCCAGAAATTGTATCTTGAAGAGAATGCTGGATTGACAGGTGGGAGCCAGGAAAAGCAGGGTTTGCACTAGGCAGGTAGTAGGGGGGTAACCTAGGACGGTTCAGACACAGGAGGGCAGTTGCTAAGAGGAAGCCACAGAGCCTGAATCTTGAGTCAGAAGCAGGGACTGCTTTCTTTTTCCTGGTTTGGGGTAATTCAAGGTTTAAACTGTTAATAATAGGCAGATGAAGGCCAGAGTCTGTAAGTGATTGAGGAAGGGGAATCTATATTATCGGGAACAGGGTTTGGCCTAATGGATAAAGGTGACCACTATAATCAGCAAACATGGGTAAAAAGATAGCTACTGTGTGCTGGCTATGTGACCTCATTCCCACAAATTAACCTCTTAAATCTTTAGTTTCCCACATTTACAAGGCAGGAAGAATGTGATTCCCTTCATTTGGTTGCTCTGAATATAGTGCAGAGCATATTGTAAGTGCTCAATGAATGTAAACTATGCGTGCACACGCGCGCGCGCACACACACACACACACACACATTCAACAATGTACTACTAAAAATACAAAATGTTAAATACGAATTTGAGGTCGAGACTAATATGTGGGCATACCCTATCTTGGCAAGTTACTTTAGAATATGCATTTCAGTTCTGTTACAGTTAGAATGAAATAATTTTAACTTGCATAATTGTCACAAGATTGGGCCAGTATCCTTAAAGAACTTGGTTTAGTGTCTGACAAATTGTTCTCAATAAAAGATGGAGCTCCTTATGTTACTGCTATTGTTATTATCAATAAATGACCTTGGGAGGAGCTGTGTAGACTCGCTACTGGACTTGTGGAGTCACTGAGTTATCAGGGTTATCATTTGGATTTATACAGTGTTGTAGAAAAGCAACCCTAAACGGCAGGCCTGTTAAACCTGATTAAAAAGATTCTATCATGTGAGTCTACAAAAATTGCATCTGTGTTGCCGTCACTTAGGAAAACTAGAGGACACTTATGCTGGAGCCCCCGACAGAGTGCAGCTGGGGTAGATTGCACTGTTTTTTTTTACTGGCTTCTTCTAAGGGTTGTAATTTTTGAAAAATATTTTTATAATGACAAAAATACTGAATATAATATACTTGACAACAGATAAAAATATCAAGGACCAATACATGATTTCCAGTCATCCCCCAACAACTAAAAATTGTCACTTATTATTCTGATGTACATCTTCATATCCCTCCTATCCACGGAGGAAGGAAAGTGTTTCCTGTCTGGGACTCAGGTGCAGCCTTTGACTCCAGGCCAAAGTGATTCTCTTGTAGGCAATGAAACCCCAATTCAGTAGCTTCTCTGTCATCTGAATATAATAATTCTCTATCCTGGTCTCTTCCCCATTTATCTCCTATATTTGTGGACACTCAGATTTCAATTTCTCTGCTCTAAGATGCAGCTTCTTTTAAGACACTCAATGTTTTGTGGCGCACCAACTCTATGAAATAGTTTCTTCTTGTCTTTTTGCCGCAGTCTGGCTGGGCACAAAATCACGAGCCACTCAAGCAGGAACAAACTTTATTTTTGAAACTGCCGCCAATGCCCCGTACGCTCCCGGGACGATTGCCGACCAACCCACATGGCGTTCTCCCTGTGGAAACACACAAATAGAACCCCGACTCCAGACAATCACTGGGTCAGGACCTTTCCATTGTCCTGTTAGAATATCCTTCCAAAGTACCTTAGGCTTATGTACATTTTTTGGATACAAATGTCTTTCCACAGCACTAAGCCCTGATGAATCCAAATTTAAAAAGTTTAGAGTAAAAAGGGTTATTTTAAGTTTATCTTTGGGGGATATATACCCCTTTCCATCTTTTAATCTAAAATTTTCTCTGAAATCTCCTAGAATAGCCATATGATCATTGTTTTTCTATATTGCTGCTGATGATTTTGCTAGTCTGAGGGTCATTCACAGGTTCAGAGATGGTTTCAGATGAGAGCATTTCCAACAAAGCGTTTCCGTAAATTCTTCCAGGACCTGGTCCCTGCCAGGAGGTTTACATGGCTGTTTCATAATGGAATTCTTGTAATCTCACTGCAAGAGTGATAGTGGAGATATCACATGGAGTACTGTGATATGTACAAGCACCACATGTCAAAAACAAAAAGTAGAGTACTTAGGAAAAAAGTGATGTTTTTAGACTCACTTTACAAAAGAGTAAATCAAGACTCAAAGAGATTAAAATGAGCTTGTGGAAGGTCACACAGACTGTCAGAGGTGAACTTCATGGGATCTCAGATCCCCTACTCTTTTCACTAAACCTCAGTACTAATTTTCTTCAGCCCACATGAATAATCGCCTCCACCAACTTTCCTTTCAGCTCTAGGCTGGACTGCATTTTGGCTCTTTGCTCTAGTTCATGAGCAATCTCTGTTCACTTTTCCTTCTTTGTTAAAAGTCTGTGATGGTCAGGACTCTGCTTTATGCTTCTTTTATACAAGGTGGACTGGATTCTCTGATGGAAGATTATGTACTCCATAAGCCCTTCGTGATGATTAAAACCACAACTTTTGATAAAACTCTCATACTCTATGAGATAGGCATTGTCCTGCCCTTGGGAATATCTCTATGGAGATATTTCAAGAGACATTGACACTTCCAAGACCAGCGTATGACAACCCACTCTTCTTTTTATGCTCTGGCTTTATGGCCAAACCACATGGAGGAAAATACATCATACTGAACTTTCTCTGGGCTGCTGTGAGAGAACAGATGTAGAAAGGCATCATCAACTCTCAAGCACGTGGTAAATATTAGTGCTGATGATTGCAACGTCAATTTATTATTACTCAGGAACTTTGGGGAGAATGAATTAAACAACAACAACAACACAGAAGTACAAAAGGACTGCCTTTAAGAGAAGAGAATTTTGAATCACGGCTCTCATTTCCCGTGGGATTTCAGCCAAAGGCATTTATGCTATCAACATTTATTTATAAATCAAATATTCCCTTTTTATTGACCTCAGAAGACATAAAAATAAGTACCAATATTTGAAACTACAAATGTAGTTGTGTGTCTTAGTAGTATTGCTGTTATTTTTAAGGTGATACCAAAAACTGTTATCATATCAGGAAAGTGTTAAATGTGATCTTATTTCTAGGAACACCACTGTTAAACCTTCCCTGAGTTCATAGTGGGTCGTCTGGAGAAGCTAATGGGTAAGATATATGAAGATTGAACTGGACCCTGAGCCCCAGACCTCCATCAACTCTGTGAGGGTGTCTCACCACAAATAGAGCTGTCACTAGCAGGGTCCCTCTGTTAAATCTTTACAAGCTGAAAATTTATAGCTCTGTCAGTGAGGCTCAGGTTTATCCACATACACGGATTGAATATGGAAGGAAAATAATTGGTGCTGTTGTCAGTAGCTGGCAGAAAATTTGATCTTGGTGAACAACTCTTTCTTACAGTGACTAGCAAAGACTTGCAGGCTTGCTTATATCTGCCAGGTTTCTGCCAAATTGAGACAGTAGCATAAAATCTCTTATGTGGATGTGCAATGGTCATTTCAGAGCTTACATAACAGTTTTGGTTTTAAAACTATCTGGTTCTACATCAGATTTTATAATTCTTTTCGCTATTCAGAGCTTAGTATTTGAGGAAGACAGTGAAATAATACAAATATGTGCTTTCTAGTTTCTTCCATGACTTTCATTGTTGCTATACAAACACACATATGCCAATTTAACTATCTTAGTAAAAACAAACTAGTTAATAAGCATTCTTGTGTTGTTACCTTCTTAAGAAACATGTAAAAATCCTTTGGGTTGGGTAATAAAGAAGATTTTCTTTTGTCTTTGAGTTTTGGAATCTTACATTTGATTGTTTCTATTCTAGGATTAGGCAAACTTCTAGGGGACTCAGAAAATGAATGATCAATAAAGAGGTTTTTCAGAGTTTCTTTTTCTTGCTCCAATTTTCAACTTTCTTAAATTTATTGGTAATAATAGTCTACATATGTGGGCATGTGAGATTTCTTTTCTTTTTTCCTTCCTTTCTTCCTTCCTCCCTTTCTTCCTTCTCTCTCTCTCCCCTTTCCTTCCCTTTCTTTCTCCCTCCCTCCCTCCTTCCCTCCCACTGCCCCCTTCTCTTTCTCTCTCTCTTCAGTGTTAGCTATGGTTTGACCCAAGAAGCACAACTATTGTGAGTGACATTGTAAAAGAGATCTATCATTACTTTTATATATTATGCAGTTGTGTTCATGAGCCAATGAAGAATTCCATGGAAGAGTATTTGTTATCTCTACATCTGACGTGGCCTAATGTAGGTGTGGGTCTACAGAGTTGGTGATTAGATGGAAAAATTGAGTGTGATGTTGGGGAGGGTTAGGACATCCTAGAACTTAGGAGAGAAAGGACAGCATTTTTTTCTACTGCTATTTCTTATCACCTTAAACCTTAGTGATGCAGATGGTCAATGGAAAAGCAAATGTTCAGAGCAACTGATGGGAAGATCTAGTGGGAGCTGGAGGAACTTCCCACATTAACAAAGCAAACCCATGAGATCTTGACAGCGTTAGCATACTGCACTATTTAAATTCACACAGTTAAAGCTATCACAGGGAATTTCTAACACTGTGTACTGATGATTAAATAGAGTGAATTGCATGACAGACACTGGGTTAAGTCCTTCAGAACTAGCAGTGAACCAAACAGACAAGATGCCTGCCTTCATGGAGTTTACAATCTGGTGAACAGAGAGGTAAGAAATGAACAATAAACAAAAATATAATGTAGTTACAATTTTGAAGGGCCATGAGGGAACAAAATGTTCTGTGATGGAGATAACGGAGATGATTGTTCTGGAGCATGGTTTGGGTGAGGCACGAGTCCAAATTTCATGAACGAAAAAGGAAACTACTATTATGAATCACATCAGAAAAGATGGTAACTGGATTAAATTGGTGTCATTGAAATGGAAGAAGTATAAAGCTCTGTATTATAGTTCTGAAGAAAAATGCAACATTTACTATTAGTTTGAATGCAGAGATAAGAAGAATTCAAATTCAAGAACATCCCCCACTCCTGCCATCTTTGGCCTGAATTTTTTCAGGGGGAGGGCAGTTTAGGGAGGTGGAATCAAATATTAAGTTTTGAGCATGATAGTTTAGAGACGTGGAAGTGAAAATGTGATATGTGATTATAAATTCTGGAGCTCAGGGTAGAAGTTGGAAAATAATGAAGTGGACATATATATTTGGGAGTTACACTAAAAGAGTAAAGTTTATGGCCATAGCAGTAAATGAAAACTTTTAGAAAGGGAAATATAGAAAGGTAGAAGAGCTATCACAGAACTCAGAGTGATACTACAATTTAGAGAGTGGGTAAGCAAGGAGGATCCAATACTATAAAAACAGAGCAAGAAAATCAATGAAATATAAACAATAAATAGAAAGGATCATTTTAAAAGTGAAAAGGAAAGTTCCAGCAAGCAGAGTCAGATATTGTTTGGAGAATGAGTTCTCCTAGAGATAACATATCAAACATTTTGGTCTCAAGAACACTTTACACTCTAAGAAATTATGAAGAGCACCAAAAAGCTATTATTTCTGTGGATTCTGTTTATTTACATTTACCACATTAAGAATTAAGACTGAGAAAAATGTAAAATATGTATTTATTAACTTTTAAAAAGCAAAAATATTTTAATGTAAAAATTGAAAAAAAATTTATTAGTTGTAGATGAAATTATTTATTTATTTATTTGTATATGGTGTTGAGAATTGAACCCAGTGCCTCATACATGTTAGGTAAGGACTCTACCACTGAGCTACAATCCCAGCCCATTAATATAATTTTTTTTTATAAAAACGATTTTCTCAAAAATATTCAGAACAGTGACATTGTGTTATAAATTTGCAAATCTCTTTAAATTCTGGTTTAATAGAAGATAGCTGTATTCTCATGTCTGTTTTTGCATTCAAACTTGTGCTCATTTGCTTGGATTGAAGCCATATGAAGAAAATCTGGCACCACAAATATATGTGATTGGAAAAGGAATAATATTGTGTTAGTCTTTTAATATAATTGTGGATATTCTTTAATTCTGTATCAAAATTTGGTAAGTGGTAATTTCTTAAAAATGAATTGCAATGTGGCACTTTGAAACTATATCAGTTAACTTTTAATATTCTATTTTGCTAAACTCTATTGGTCTATTTTATACTTTGAATAAATATTTTATGCATGCAGCATTTTGTAACATCAAACAGTAGTTACTTGCAAAATATTAGCTAACTGAATTATACAGTAAGCTATGTGATTAATCAGTCACATTTACTTACAAAATGTTTTAAAAATTACATTCATAAATATCATCTATTATCATATTACACAAAGAGACTATCCCACAAAATGGTTTTGAGTACCACAGGGATATTGGAACTACTTTTTTTTTTTTCTTTACTAGGAATTGAATCCAGGGCCATGTACATACTAGGCAAGTATCCTACCTCTGAGCTATACCCACCATTCTGGAACTAAATTTTGACACAAGATAGTGAGAAAAAAGTGAAAATGGATTTACTGATTTGACAAAAAAGTGATCATTTGATGACTTTGAAAGAATAATATTGATAGAATGATGGAGACAAATGGATTAACTAAGGTAAAATCATGTAGATTTCCCTTAAGAGTATTCTCCAGAAACATTTATTTGTTAAAAGGCATAGAAAATCAGTAAAGTAGCTTAGGAGGGTGTGTGGGTAAAGGAAGTATTTATTTTCTTTATTCTGTTTTAAAAATATAACCATATATTTGCATATTGATGGCAACATTGATAAGACTGGAAAAGACATCTTCCAGTGGAACAAAGAGAAGAGAATTGGAGAAACTAAGCTTTGTGAAGATATGAGGAGATTATATTGAAAACATTGCTTCATCTTTAATAAAAGGAGCTAAGTAGAAGAGGGTAAGTTCAGATGTAGGTATATTTATGATTGTGTGTTGAGAGCCACAGCCGAAGGGGCCCCAGCAAACTTTTAGCTGCCAGCAAACTTCTAGCTGCCGGCTGATGATTGGCTCACAGCGGCCCCAGCAACTTCTAGCTGATTGGCTCCTCTGCAGTGATACTCATTGGGCTGTTTCTCCACCCTTTCAGAATGCCAGCTGATGATTGGCTCACAGCAGCCCCAGCAACTTCTAGCTGATTGGCTACTCTGCGGTGATGCTCATTGGGCTGTTTCCCTGCCCTTTCAGACCACGGAGCTGCTCATTGGGGGACTTTTTTGGCTCCGCCCACGCAACCCAGCCAATCAGCCTCAAGAGCAGGAGGATTGTGGGAGGTGGAGAGGCTTGGGGGAAGCCGGTGGTGGCAGTTGGGCTCTGAGGGTTTTTCCTGAGGAGCTGTTTTATTTGGCAGTGTGTGGTTCTAAAAATAAAGTTAGTTTCTTTTGACGAGTGGCTCCTGAATTGTGCCCAGCCAGACTGCGGCAATTGTGTATTTATTTTTTACATAATTTTATTGGTATATTATAATTATACATAATAGTGGGGATTTATTGTGTCATATCCAAATGTGTACATAACATAATTTGATCAATCCAATTCCTCAGTTCTTTTCTACCTCCTCCCTTTCTCCATGGTTATGTTTGCAAATGATCACTATTTTCTCATTAAGTGAGGTTTGGCCTAGATGAAGGGGTTCTGGATATTTACAAAAGGACATGAGGTCTGAAATGCTTCTCTGGAGCAGAGGGATAAAAGGAACAACAAGATTGCCTGATTGTCTGGAGAGAGGAGGTTTATGAGCACAAATTTAGAGTGAAATCAAGCTACTTGCTTGTGTAGCTTTGGGGTTGAGGCATGGAGAATGAAGATAGTTGAGCTTATACAGGATTGGGGTTTTGAAGAGGGCCCAAGAATAGAAGGAGGCATGTCACTTGAAGGTACTTGCAAAGGGATTATTAGGATGATGTGTCATTATGATCTAAACTGACTGGTGAGAAAATGGAACCCAGGAGGTTGAAGGGAAGTGATGAAGGTTGTGGGATGGTCAATGGATTAAAGGTTACTATATTGAAGGGGGAAATGAAAAAAGAAGACAAGGAGAAAAAGCAATGATCAAAGATCTGGTTGTTTGAATTTTACATTTAACAGATGGTGCAATTACTGATGGTGACGCATACAACCCATAAGAATAATTGTTAAATATAAAGGAAGAGAGAGATTCTGGAAGTACATCAATATATTTTATGTATCCCTATGGTGTTGGATGGAAATGAGGACTATATTTCATATATTTCTTAACCCAGATGAAGGGTTAAGAAAATGGTTTAGGGACACCATTCAAAGAGGGGGGAAAAGCATTGAAAAAAAATATACAGTGGAAAATTTAAAGTTTAAAAAAAATCTCAATAATCTACCTGATTACTTACCACACTGTGTTTAGAAATTGATAATACACATCATTTGCAAGTGTACAATGAAACTCTTAAGTATGCCACTGAGAGTGGCTTAATGCTTATGAAAATGTGCTAATAATTATTAAAAAGCTTAAAATTATTCATAGTCTTTGACTTTGTTCTAGAAATTGATACTTTTCCAAGAAAACAATTTAAAATATTTAAAGTGTTATACAGAACAGTGTCATGGTATATAGTTCACTACATTGAAAAGTTGGCAATAGACCTAAATTATTTATTTATTTATGGCATAAACTATGGTATACCTAGTAAATGGAAAGCAATATTTATAAAAAATAGTTTATGATAATATTGCTTATGAAAAGCAAAACATTAAAGAATACTTAAGAGATATTGAATTAAAAGGCAAGAGAAAACTTCATATTGTATGACTTCACATTCATTAACAAAAGGAAAAGACCTGGGTTAGGGATGTAACTCAGTGGTAGAATGCTTACCTAGCATGTGCAAAGCCTTAGGTTCAGTCTGCAGTACTGTAAACAAAGAAATAACAAAAATCTCAGAAGTTTTAGACTGATTATATTTAATAAGAGAAGCTACAGATTCTTTTCTAATTTCTACTTTTCTGCATTCCCAAGTTTCCTTCCTGAGATAATTGCTAGAAAAATAAACTTTAATATTATTTTAAACAAAAGAAAACCACAGTTTTAAGGAAAAAAAAAACTATGCATGTTTGGTTCTTAGCCAAAGACAAAAAAAAAAAAAAAAAAAAAATCTAAGTGGCAAATGTCCTTCATTCCTTACCAGAGATTTCAGAGATTTAAAGTGACTCACCTGAGTTGACAGGTAATAATTACATATTATTTCCCTTTTATAGAAGCCAGATAAATATTCCTCCCTCCAGAAAAAACAATTCAATGCAAACTCAATACTGCCTGTGTAATTGAGCAGGTATAATTAATAAAAAGCAGAGAGGACATAGGAAATTGGATGAGTGCCTCATCTGAAGACTTTCAAATAGAATCCCCCCACACCCTATGCAGTTTATATAAAATGTATCTGTCAAGTGGCTTTTGACTTGTCATTTTGTAATCATAAATCTAGAATTCCTTATTTCTGTTGCTGGTTAGAAAAACAATTTCAGGAACTTTCCCAAAAGATGAAAATCCTTATATTTCTCCTCAGCCCTTACAGATGTTAGAAGAGCACCAAATGTCTCTATCTGCTGAACTTGAAGGAGAAAATTTTTTTCTCATTTTATTGAGCTCTATGTATGTTTATCCATTGGAATTCAGATCTTATCATCCAATGGGTTAAATAAAAAGGGCTAACAACTAGATTCTGATCCAAAATTGTGGTTTTCTTCAAAAGTAGCACAGCTTTTATGCTTGGGGAGTCAAATTTGCTTTATGATTTGGAATTAAATCTCAGCTCTGTGCCCTGGGGCTGGATAATTATTCTTTTAGAGAGAATTAGTCTTCTGATGACACATTAAGAGGCTCTTTTAGAAAACAATACATTTTTAACATTGGACTAAATCCCAGGATATTCGAAATTAGTGTTAGTAATGGTTGGAATGCCCCCAAATGATGGCTGTAAATGACGCCCAGAGTGGCAGACTCAATGAAAGCAGAGACATAATGGGCACAGAGTCTGACATCCTCTAGGAGCAGTATGCCATGCCGAAGGATTAAATGGCCAGTGTCTAGCAGGCTGGATGCTACCATTTGAGATTAATTGTGGCTGTTCTAGGATGATTTCCTCAAACTCAACATTGGCATTTCAAACAGTGTTTCCAGGGAGGTTGCTTACAATGAAATTCGACTCTGATTGAACAAAAACATTTTAGATTTATGCTAGCTAGAAACACAGTTACCTTATATTACTCTCTCTCTCTCTCGCTCTCTGTTGTGTATGTATGTGTGTGTGTGTGTGTGTGTGTGTGTGTGTATACTGAGGGGTAGATAGATGCTGTGATACTCAGCAAATATTATTGCTAGTTCTGTGAACATGACCCCCATATTAATGAAGTCCCAGATGGGTTGCAAAAATGCTCGTGAAGGGTATAGATGAGAAAAGTCTCAAAACTGCTGTTATGTTGAAGAGGAGTTTTACAAACATTGAGAAGAGTTGTACCATTTCTTAAAAAATAATTTTAAAATCTTTTTGTATCCAGTGCCATGTACTAACTTGTGAACTAGAAACTGATGACTGGGTGAAATAGTTTTAAGTATATTCTGCTGAAAATATAAAATTAAAATTGATACCAAAAGGAAGCAACATACTATGAAAAGTCATTAGCTATAAACCTTTTTATTCTTGTGATTGTTAAAAATTTTCCTTCTCTGCTCCTCTGGATGTCTCCTTTGCTTATTCCCATTTGCTCACTGTGCATACTCATTCCCCAAGGACTTAGCCATTATCAGCTCTGTTTCCCTCTCTGTTTATCCTTTCAGCCAGCCATGCTAACTTGCCATTATAAACGGGTAAGTGGTCCTACCCTAATGCTCTAAGACCTTGGTGCCATGGCCGCAGGGCAAATGAGGAGGAGATGAATTTTCTGTCAAAGTCATAACCATTTTCCACTTGCTTGTCTTCTCTAAAAGGATCTCTTTAATATATACTGAATTCAACAAGTACTAAAACAGAGGCTTATGGCTGTGAATCCATCTGCTGATACATATTAGAAAGTACAGAAGTAACATGACAGATGGTTGATCCTAGATTCTAGTTGAACTTTCTATACTTCTCTTGCCCATGTTTTGAATGGTTCTCTATTTCTATTATATTGTAGGATAGTTTGGTCCTGTGACAGAAGCTCAGAATACATCAGAATATAGATAATTTTATCAAAAGAGTCATATTTTCTATTTCTTAATATCCTTGGTGCTATATTGGGCTTGGTCTGGGTTTTAAAAAATGAGGTAAGAATCAGTAAGTCAATATTCCCTGACTACTCATTATTAGTAGGAGTGATTGATGAGGAAGGTGACAATGAAATCTGTGATTTAAGCTGAGTGATCCAAAGTCTAAAACATGTAAGTACAAAGCTGCATCCATGAATGTAAAACTGAGGAATTGGTGAAACCTTTTTTTGAGATGAAGTTTTTGTCATGTTATTCTCATTATATAAACCACAACAATATATGCCCATTAATGACCACCGGTATCCAAATTTTTGACTTATAAGGTCTTTTATGATCAGCTATAACCTTATATATTCAGTCTACTCTTTCATTCTTTTCTTATAGAACTACTGTAATTTGCTATATCATGGGTGAGCTAAAATATAGGGGAGAAATGAAAGTGGTTCAATGAAAGTAGTTCACAGTAGGGTTCCTCTTAGGTAGTTCTGTTTTCCACTTAAAGGAAAAGGAATTGCATATGCACCAATAAATGTTCTTACTGTAAGTGTGACTTCAGGACTCAGTCGCTAGAAGTAGGATTACAAATGACATTTAAATACATATGTGTTTTCACTAAAACAAACAACTCTCAGCTCTCTGGTATCCTGGAACAATATTGTCCCATCCTATTGTAAGGAGAACTGGGCTGCTAAGTTCTCACTGAGATAACAAATAAACTTACCATAGTAGGACCATTATGACTGACTTGGCTTAAATTTTCCAGGGAAGTTAGTTAAGTGAGGCCTGGGAAGGGGACTGGAATTGAGGAAGAGAAGTTTTGAAAAGGATTTTCACTGACCTGAACCGAGAAATCACTGGAAAGGACCCAGAGAACACCAAGAATGGGTTAGCTTCATTTGTTGGCAATAGACACTCTAGGCTTAGAATCAGAAATTAAACTGTGTTCTAATAATATTAATTCTTTTTTTTCTTTTGTGCAGTCAGTAAAATGTCTAACTACTTAAGTACTTAATAATATATATGTAGTACAAGATTCCTTTTACTTAATGCTCTCTAGTAGTGATAATAATAGCTAATATTACTGAGTGCTTATCATGTGCCAGGCCCTGTTCTACAAACTTCTATGTATCAACCCAACTAATGGTCAGTACAACTCTATGATGCAGTTATCCCACTTTTACAGTTTAGGAAAGTGACCTCTTTGAAGTTCAAAGAAGTCAGGTAACTTGTCCAAGCTTGAAGAAAGGAAGTGGTATGGCTGAGGTTTCAAGCCAGATAGTCTGGCCAGAGTGGGTACCCTTAGACACTAAACTACTTCGATTCAGGAACTGTTGTTGTCTTTCATGATAAACATGAGTGTTAATTCATTTCTTTAGATTAATTTTCATAGAATTAAAACATTTACTGTAAAAGTAAATTCAAATAAACCCTAATTCTGTTCTTTATTTTATAAATGAGGAAAATGAAACTTTGCAAATGCAAGGGTAGTTAGGTGGCATTACATTAAGCTAGTAGAAATGACCTGTAGTTCACTAAGCTTTTGCTGTTTTACATTATCCAAGCTCTGTATACTGAAAACTGCTTTATAGGGACCTAAAACAAAACAAAATAAAACAAAACAACAACAACAACAACACACACACAAACAAACCCTCAAAGTCCTGATTCTAGTGATTTTTAAAATTTTCTTTTAATGCAGCAATGTTTAGAGGTAAAATGAATAGATTATGAGAGCTATAACCTCATCAATGGATTATTCCATTTGGGGGATTAATAATTGAATGGATTACTGGGTGGCAAATGTAGGCAGGTGGTGCATTGCTGGAAAAAGTAGGTCACTGGGAAGATGCCCTGGGGGATTATGTCTTATCCCTACCCCTTGTGGGTGGATAATTCTGTTTGCCTGTAAGCTGAGCAGTTTTCTTCTACTGCGCACCCTTCTGCCATTGATGTTCTGCCTCACCTCAGGCCCAGAACAATGCAATTGGCTGACCATGGATTGAACCTCTGAAACCATGATCCCCAAATAAACTTTTTTCCTCTAAATTGTTCTTGTCGGGTACTTTGATCATGGCAATGTAAAGCCAACAGACTATGTGTGTGTGTTTATACATATGAACGTACATCAATTCATTTGTATATATCCACATTAAACATAATATGTAAACATTGTATGCCAGATTCATGGTACCCCAATAGACCTCCAGGAGCTGAATTCGATGCAATCATACAAGAGTCTTTATTACAAGCTAGAGCCTGGACTCACAACCGTTTCTGTTGCAGCTGTCCCAGGCAGTAAGTCCCCGTCCTTTGTTCAGTGAGATTTTATAGGTTTTCAGGGGATACTCTATGCGTCACAACATCACACCGCAAATCATTCCATACCGCAGGAAATCAAACAACAACTCTTAACATTGATTAGCACATTCACTGGCGGGAACAAGTTGGGTAAGGGTGATTGGTCAGTACAAGAGGGGGATTCCTTGGAACTTATTGTTTTAGGCCATGACGGGTGTACATGCTAATCTACATGGTTTCCCAACATGTTATCAACCACCATAAACTACTGGGGGGTCATCTGGCATCCCAGGTATTTTCCCTGTCTCATGCTGATTGGAGGTTGCTAGGGGGTTGCTATGGGTCCTCACCTAGCCTGACTGAGTCAGGGACACCTGGTTCTGCAGATCTCTCCTGTTATTTACAGACAAACAACTCAGCAGGGTGGATATGTGCTTAGGAGTGCTCTGTGGGTTTTTCCCAGGACAAGGGTCATGCCCCCTTTCTTTGGACAGTCCTTGAGGTAGAAGCTGGTTTCTCAAAAATGAAGTCACATCAGTTTTTCACTTCTACTTCCTGTAAAGCCGACATTGTACCTCCCTTCAAAGCTCTTATATGCCTGCAAGGTTGTTATCTTGCCTCAAACATCTGTGAGAAATTAGAAGCAATCAGACTTGAACTTATTTGTCTTTTCACCACCAGATTTAACAGTCAACCTGCATTCAAGGCTTCAATTCTGACATTTTTTTTATTAAAGTACTCCCATCAAAGGTAAGTTCTTCTATTTGTGTTCTGGATCCCATTCCATATCACCTTCTCAAGAACTTTCCTTTTATTTTCATCCTATGATTTTTCAACATCATCAATTACTAGATCATTCCCCTTGGCTTATGTAGCAATTAACAAAATCTCTGCAGGAAGAAGAAAGAACACATAAATTGATTTGAGAAAAGTTTAATGAAGGTACTATTTATGTGTGGGTGGGTAGGATATAGCAGAGTTCCCATGATAGGGACATAAATCTCCCCCATCTCCATACTTTTAATTTTTTTTTAACCTCCTAGGCCTCAAGGGTGAGAGGAATGAATGATTACCTCCTAGAATCAGAGAGAACTAGATGAAGAAAGTAACCTGAAAGGAGTCCTGTCCTCTGGTTAGTGGGGGAAGAATAGCCAACTTGCTGTGACCTTATAAGAGGGGCAAAGGTGGGGATATAAAAATCTTCCTTCCCTCTCCAGCTTTCCTCTGGGATCCACCATGTTCCTCCTGAGCAACTCAAAGGAGAAGACAAGAGAACACAATGAATAGATGAAGGAAGTGAATACAGAAGGCAATCAACATCAAAGCAAAATGATACTGGAAAAAGTTGAACCGTTAAGGAAGACTATATTCAAAATTATTGCAATAGGCAAGACAGGCCAGACCTCAACTCCACCAAAAAGAAGAGCAGGAAGTTTTTTTTAAAAAAATGACAGATAATTGTACATATTTGTGGAATATAATATGGTATTTGGATATATGTATATATTATGCAATGATAAAATCAGAATAATTAGCATAGTTATTACCTCAAACAATTATCATTTCTTTGTCATGAGCCCATTTGGAATCCCCTTTCCTAGTTGTTTCAAAACATATGTTACATTATTGTTAACTATAGTCACCCTCTGAGCAATAGAGCTAGTGGAAAAGTCCTGAAGAATATTAGGGGCTGGTTGTAAGTCAACTTCACTTACTAATAAACTTCACATATCTTTATGACAAAGTCTGATTTTACAACTTGAGGCAAGGGGCACAGCTGAAATTAGGCTGCTAAATAGGAACCATGAGACAGGGGCTCCATCTACCATGATAGTTACATTTCAAAGAGATGGCTCCAGGGTTCTTGAGAAAGACATTTCTAGGGTATGAAAATGGTAAAAAGCCTTTGAAAAGATTTGCATCTCAAAGGGCAGAGAAAGAATTTATAATTACATTTACTTTGCTGAAGTAAATATTCTAAGAAAAGGGTGGTTATGAGGCTGTAATCAGGAAGAAACCATCTAAACTCTGGTCAAGCTAAGCAGAACATTGAGGCATCTTGATCACCAGGTAACGTCAACATGACATCTATTAAAAGAAACAAAAGATAATATACACTTTTCTGCCTTCAGCTACTGCCATGTTCTCTGCTTATTTTCGCAGCAAAATTTGTTGATAGAGTAATTTTTAGTCTTGGTCTCTCATAAATTTCTTCTCTTTATTCTTACAATTAATTCTAATCACTGCCACTGATATTCCGTGGTGACTGTTTAGTTGCCAAATTCAGTGTCCAATTTCCCTGTCCTTATCTTAATTAACCTCAGAAGCATTCAACACAACTAACCATTTCTTTCTTCCTCAAACTCTTTCCTTGGCTTCTGTTTTATTCCTCCTCTTCACTGAATGCTCCTTCTCAGATTTCCTTGTTTGCTCTTCCCTCCCTGATGTCTAAGATTGTAGTACCCTAGGGTTTCATCTTAGGTATTTTATTTTCTTTCTTTCCTTATTATTATTTTTTGAATGATACATTCCTTCTGAATAATATACTGTCTTATTAATGATCATCTTTATGCTGCTGTCCTGGTCTTGAGTTCCTCTGCAATTCCAAAATCATGTAACCAACTCCCTGCTTCTCATTGGATGTCTAAGGGCTCCTAAATCTTGACTTGCTCCCAAATAGCTCTTACTTTTCCTTCCTTAATTCGAACTTGTTTCTCCCCCATTTTTTCCATTTTAGTAAATAGCAGTAATGGCAACTGCTAAAGTTTAGATGTGGTTTAAATATCTTTCCCAAAGCCTCATGAGTAAAATTTTTGTTGCCAGGGTGGCACTATTGGGAATTGACAGAATCATTTTATGGTTTGGAGCTGGAATATACCCCCCCAAACTTACATATTAAAATCATGTAAAAATCTAAAGGCAGCAAGGTTCAGAGGTGGGGCTTTTAGGCAATGATTGGATCACGAGGACTCTCATCTGTTAATTCATTCAATGGGTTAACCCATTGGTAGGTGGGAGATGGGACCTAGTTGGAGGAAGTAGGTCACTGGGAACACGAGGGGAAGGGTTTATCTTTGACCTATTCCTTCCTCTGCTTTCTCTCTCTCTGCTTCTTAGCTGCCATGGCTGAGCAGTTCTCTCTGCTATGCCCTTTCACCATGAGATTTCTGCCTTGGAGCCAGTTAACCTTGGACTGAATACTCTAAAAATATAAGTAAAAATGAATCTTTCCTCTTCTAAGTTGTTCTTGTCAGGTATTTGGTCAAAATAAGGAAAAGTCCACTAATGCAGAAATTTAAGATGTGGGGCTTAATAGGAAGTCCTTAAGTCTTGTGCAACCCTTATTAGTTAAAGAAACATGGTTGTTTTGTTATAAAAGGAACAAGTTGTCCCCACCTAGTTCTGTTTCCTGGCTCAAGATGTGGACACTTGCTCCAACACATACCCCTGCCATTGCTATCCTCTATGAGGATACCAAGGGCAGCCCACACCATAAATCCTGCATTGTGCTTTTTGAACTTTGAAATTCCAGAACGGTGAGCTAAAACATCTCTTTCTTCATAGCTAGCCTGTTTCAGGCATTTTGTAATAGTGATGACAGCCAATGGATACACCCATTTAGTTGCTCAAGTCAAACATCTATGAGAATTTTATACTTCTAATTTTCCCTGCACTTCCCACATCCAAAACATTAGAAAGTAAAGGTGATTCTACTTCCCAAAACATATCCTTTCTACTTCTCAACCTATGATTACTCCTCCTTGCAATATATCTCTGATTGTTTTCCTGCCTCCTCTTAGTTTATTCTTCACAAAGTCAGTAGAGAGATCTCTTAAAAATAGATATCAGATAGAGTAATTTACCATCTATACCTAGAGTAAACCCTGACTCCTCCAGAGCTTGGTGCATCTCACAGGAACTGATCGCTACCTGTCTTGGATGTCATCTCTTTCTTGCCCATTGCCCTTAGCTTCTTTGGCCTACTGTCTGTTCTTGAAATTCTATTTCTCCTTATCTTTTAATTTATCTATTACTATTGTTGTTATTATTATTATTACTAATTTTGCAATTCAGATCTTAGCTTATGTAAACTAATGATGGATTTCCCTGACTTCAATCTAAGGTGGTCCCTACCACTGTATCATATTATTCTAATTGTTAACAGAGCATTTATTATTTTGTCTTTTGTATATTATTGTCTGCCTCAGCCAGTCAGAATCACAGGATCAAGTTATTCTCTTTATTCCCTGCTCTTGGATTATGGTCTACCTCATAATAACTGTCATATAAAATTGTGTTCATTGAGAGATGAAGACTCACATATTCAAGCAGACTCAATTTCATGACTGTGTCTGATCTTTAAGCTAAGTCTACATCTATAAACTTGCTTTATTTTTTATTTATTTAGCTACAAATTAATGTATGTGATGGTTAATTTTATGCATCAATTTGAGTGGGGTATGGGATGCCAAGATAGGTGGTTAAACACTATTTTTTGAGTGTGTCTGTGAGGGTGCTTCCAGGATAGATTAGCACTTGAATCAGTGTGCTGACTAAAGAACCACCTCACCAGAGCAACTGAGTTATCTTCCAATCCATTGACAGCCTGAGTAGAACAAAAAGGAAGGTAAAGGGAAAATGTACTCTCTTCCTTGAGCTAGGACACCATCTTTTCCTGCTCTTGAACATTGGTGATCCTGATTCTTGGATATTTGAACTTGGACTGGGGCTAGAACCATTGGCTCATGTGATTTTCTGGACTTCTGCCTGAATTTTACCATGAACTTTTCTGGGTCTCTATCTTGCAAGCAGCAGATTATGGAAATTTTCAGCCTCCATAATATGTGAGCCAATTTCTATAATAAATCTTATTCTGTATCTCTCTCTATATTGTATGGGTCCCACTAGTTTTGTTTCCATGAAAAACACCGACTCATATGGTGTATTTTAATTAAACTAGAGAAATGACTAAGATTATATGATTAGTCAACAAAAAGAATTTCAATATTGATGAAATGACTATTTCATGTGACATGGAAGTTCCTATTTATAAGGTTTTATGACAAAAGTCTTATTCTTAATAATGCCTTACATAGATTTATGTATATAATAGGGTTGGGCCATATGGATTACATGAATACAATGTTAATTTATTATCTGTGGTTTTCCAACAAAGAATTAAGTAAACAATGAAACCACTTAATAGTAAGCATAAAATTTAAAAGACTAAAAGAAAGAAGCTATTATTTTTGTGATTTAATAAGGTTGAATAAATTATTTTAAAAATTCTTAAAGGATGTATCCCGCTTTACCTGTTTTTGAATCATCAAGGACATCTCCCAGAAGTTTATTTATGCTTTCTGACTTAATAAAATTAATCTTAATTTTTTGATCAAAAATGATACTTCACATATTGACATATATCAAAGTATTTTATTCTCATCTGATTAGGCTACCTATTGATAGGGCAACAAGTGTAAATATTCAAGAATAAAGTATATTTGACATTCTTTAATCTAGCACTCATTAGAAAAAAATTAGGCTGGAGACTTCAAACTTGTAGCTCATAAATTATATTAGGTCAGAATAATTGTTTTCCTTAATTTATGTAATATTTCAAAAACACATCTCTCAACTGGAAATCCCAATGTTTTTCTTTGAAAATTTGGATATCAATGAGCCCTCATTGCCACACAGCAGCAATCAACCAGAGTACTCTCTTGTCTCTTCTCCACTGCTCTTGCCCAGAGTTTTGATTCACTAACTTTTACTTCCTACCTGAGCCTTGTATACATTGTATTGCCAAATCTGCCCATTAGCTTTGATTGATAACCAGTCAAGTAATTCTAATTCATATGGGAGGAATATCAAATTGTTTTACCTGTCTTAATTTCACAAAATAATTGTTTTCACTAAAGTTGCACAGTTGGAGTAAACCAATTATTAACTGAGTGACTTAATTAGAATGTAATGTTTTGTATTTTTTGTAGAATTGGTATTTTTTATGTTAAGTAGTATTAACTAGATAATTGTTTACCTAAGAAAGCTTAATAAAATAAAGCTTAATGAAAATTATCAATTTGAGATATTTTAAGAATACAGTGGCACATCTCTTTCTTACTGGTGGAATAAAAGTCAATGTTTATTTGGTACCATTTTCTGATGATATGTATTACACATGTTTATAGAAATGAAAATCTTGAACAGAAAAACTTAAGAGAAGAAAGAATTCACAAGCCAACTATATTATGAAATCAGTGGGTATGTTTTTTCCCCCGTGTGTGTACATAGACAAGTATGTATAAGGATTGTGTATTTATAGTACACAGATTTCGAAAGCAAAACTGAAAGTTAAAATTAAGACTAAAAAACTGTCTTAAAGCAAATTAAAATTAACATGTTGAACAGTAGTTTTTCCACTTTCTAAAATATTATCAACAGTTTTCTATGGCACCAAATTGTGTGAATATTTCAGAGAGAAGAAATATGTTTTTCTTTTATAACATAACAAGTAATCATATTTCTTTAATTCTAAAATTAATCAGTTTGAAGCAATCAGTCTTGCTCAGTTAAGATGAAAGGGGAGAGATCAATGAAGCAAAATGTAAAAATAAATAATGCAGAAAGAGAATGAAAATGAAGAAAGTTTTGTTTTTCTTCCATTTTATGTTTTTACTGTTTCTATTTTGCTTTGGTCTCTTAATTCAAACTTAGAGATTTTTTTTTTTTGCATTTTATATGGCAAAAAAAAGGTAAATATACTATTCTAAGAAAACTGTTACTAAGGTCTAAAAGATCCTCATTTTTTTGACATTCCATTTTGATAAAAATAGAGTAGTAATCAAAAATGAATAATTAAAAAAATTGTTATCATTTGTACATAGGAATCCCTTTTCTTCCTTCACTTGATTAAGCATAAGAACTAATTGGTTGGATTTGGGGGAACTTTTAATCATTGTGCATGTTTGGAACTAAATTTGGGTCCATTTATGTTGGGTTAGACTTATATTCACAGCTCTACTTTGTTTATCACCAACAATGGTACCAGCTATGAAATTAATTAATGAGTTTTATTTAGTATGCTCAACAAAACTCATGTAAGAGTTCCATTTCTCAATGGACTTGTTAGGCTTTTTATTTTTTATAATTTTGCCTTATAAATGAGAAAATAGACTCAGAGAAGGAAGTAATTTAACCCAGTAATATTGTTAAGGTCTGTAAACAAGTCAGGATGGCGCCTGGCAAATGTTAGAGTCTATAAACAAGTCTGGATGGCGCCTGGCATTTTGCCAGAGAGAGTGGTTTGTGAAGTAACGCCAGAGGGCCATTAAGTATGGAGATTTCTTATTGGTTAACTGCTGTATCTAGTTTATGTTAATTAAGATAAGCTGTGTGAAATGTATAAATACCTCTGTTGTCCTACAATAAACGGCTCCTACTCCTGCTGTATCAACGTACACAAGTTGCTTGTCGTGTGTCCCCCCCCCCCCCCCCCCCCGTTATTTTGCTGCAGCCGGACTGCGGCAAATATGGCAAGTTAGCAGGAGTGTGAAGCTCAGGACTTATTGCCCAAGTAATTCTTTAGCTACCATTCTTCTTGTTCCCTGAAGCTCATCTGGCCTGCTTCAAGAATTCAAATAATTTGCAGGCCATATGTTTTCCAAAATGGAATTTGATTAGCTCTTTATTCTGTGAAACTGTTTCAGCATCCAATTTGCTTTTGTTTTCCTGATTCAAGTGCTATGGTTTTGATTTGACTTCATATACCGGTGAAGCATATTATCAATCCAAAGTCTGTGCTTTTCTTTGTTAACTACCCAAAGATGTAGTTATTAAAAACAAAAAATAAAGATAACTTTATATTGCTTTACATAGCAAGTAACAAACTTCTTTAAAAGTAGAAAATAAACATGATTAATTTTTTATTCTTTTTTTATTTTTTATTTTAATGCAAATGATGAAAATAATGTTATACAAGCAGCAATGTGTGTTTACTATCTAAAACAAATGGAAGAGAAACATTTCTTTTGGCAAATCACTGACTCCAGAGACATTAAACTAAGAAAAAGAATTATATGATAACAAATATAATATTACTTTCTAGGAAATGTAGTAAATTAAGTACAGATTGAATCTGTAATAGCCAAAATGATATTTCATGCAACCCAGTCTCCTATTTAAAAGTAATTATTTACTGTGATTCTATCACTTATAATCTGAGGTTGTAGTGGAAAACATTATAATGTTTTAAGTTGCAGCCGTCAGACAAACCATCAGTGATTTTCTAGAAGTCACTTTTCACAGCTCCTCTTCTGCCCCACCCCTTTCCTGCTCTTGTCCCCATTTTCAGCAGCCACAATTATTTACTTGGTTGTTATGCTTATAGCAAAAGTCAAGGATCGAGACTGGGCATTAGGTACTAAATTACATCTGAGGCCCAGATAAGGCTACCTGTAAAATGCAAGATACCATTTTAACTTTCCCACATAATTGGTTATTTTGTCATTGGCATTACTGTGCTTCCCAATCCTGAACAGCAGGGCTAAAATAACTCCATTTGTTTTTGCCACTCTCTGGCTGTTAAACTGTAGAACAATTTTGCTTTTGTTTCCTTCTAACACTTTAGAAAATAAAGGTATTTAAGCAGAGTTCTGTGATTCTTATTGTTTCTAAAGGTCACCTGTTCTGGCCAGAAAGGTTTCTCAGCGATGAGAAATTGATTTACCCTGAAAACAGGGAGCCTCATTTTTAACTCTTCCTAATGACCTTCACCAGGGAATTAGAACATCCTCCTCAGAAAGGCTGACATGCTCTGGCATAGATGGGGGTCGAGCTGCACTATAAACATGTTAGTGTCTTCACTGTGAATTGCTTGCCACCTAGATGAATGCTCGTCACACTCTCTGGGAGACGCTTGTCACAGCCTCGAGAAGACCTGCTTATCATTCCTGTGGTCACTTCCATCACCTCTGCTCAGACTGCGCTGACCTGCTATTAGTGACTCTAATTTAATTTCCCTCACCAGTGTCATGGGTTATTTCTTCCATTACTTGAGAGATTTAATTTACAGGGTAAACTCCATCACATGAGAGAAGGAATTTTTCATGACAGTAGGAACAAGTACCTTTTGAAGATTAAGATGATGCTGGCTATTTATCTTGGTCATCTCAGTAGCTGGCAGTTGAAACTTCATTGAATGGTAATATATTCATATATTGATGGTCTCTGTGACAGGCGTTAAGCATTGTATGTTTTACCAATTGTATGGAGTCACTTTTTGGTGCAATTCATTCAGAGAATCTTAGGTAAGAGGTAAATGAGGTTTCTGGAAGGGAGAGAAAGAATGAAAGGATATTATATTCTTTTTGTTCCTCTATAAACTTCAGCATTCAACTGTCTTAGATTTTATTAAATTAGAACATTTAAAAATAGCAATAGTGGAGAAAAAAGTCTAATTTGTTTGAGATCAGACAATGCAGCTTGAAAGGTGTTATTTTTCCTTTGGTGTACATATAATAGAGACAGAACTCATAGCATAGCCCTGCAGAGGATGAAAAGAATTGAAGTTTGTTTATCATTTTGCCTTTCTATTTTTTTGATTACTAATTGCCAGGATGTTTAAATATTTTTACTCACTTTTCTCCTTACTCTCTTATGTCAAGACCTCACCTAAATTGCTTATTCTTCTCTCTAGCTTCTTCACTTATAAACACTCCACAGTCCTTACAAAAGGAAAAGTGATCATCACTTTCTCTGGTCTGGGGTCAGCCCACAAATGACTGGTGCCTCGCACACTTTAATAAAGAATAAAAGCAAACATATAACTTCATGTTTCTGTGGGTCAAGATGTTGAGAAATAAATGAATGTAGACTCATCTGATTTTCCCCTTGCAGTTGCTGGCTTTCTTATTGTTCAGAACCCAAACGTGGGTTCATCTCCTATTCTTCTCTTTTGTTAACATCATAAATTTAATCCTTCAGGAAATATTCTGCTTTCAAAATTTTTCTGGAATGTGTTAACTTCTCCCAAACAGGGATTCATCTGAGAACTGAAGTAGTATCAGTTGAAGCAGTGTGCTGTTCCTCATTGGGTAGTGAGAATAGAGTGGTAAAAATGGGCAGTAGGAGATATGAAAATGCTAAAGTCTAATAAAAAATTTCTTCATGCCTTTTTATTTTTTTAACCCCTGTAAAGACAAGTACTCTGATTCTGACCAATGAGACAAACAGAAATTCTGTGGAAGAAATTTCATCCCCAAATTATCAGGGAAAAGCCTCTCTTCATCCTTTCCTCCCTGCTGGGAAGACTAATGTTATATGTGAAGCCAGGAATATCATACTGTGGCAGGAGGGGAAGGCACTGGTTAATAAACCAGGAAGGGAAAGAACCTGAGCTCTTACTGACATTGCTGAGTGAGTGAATCCTCAGATTGACTACTTGTAGGATTCTAGAAGAAACTGCAGTTAGTTTAGTTTAGTTTGCTCAGTGCAGCAATTTGATTTAAAACTGATGTTCCCCCATGCACTTTTGCCTTGGACTCCATTATGCTCCACCATGGTTGAGTAATCCCATTTCTTTGACTTGGAGC
Organism: Urocitellus parryii; assembly: GCF_045843805.1. Lineage (NCBI taxonomy): Eukaryota > Metazoa > Chordata > Mammalia > Rodentia > Sciuridae > Urocitellus > Urocitellus parryii. Next base: position 47,246,541 of record NC_135538.1, read on the forward strand.
TGTGATATACTCAATTTGCCTAACCAGATTGGAAAATGCATCATCGATTACTTGTTCCCTAGATGGACTTAGGCTAGATCTTATAGACTTAGTACTTTTCTCTCTCATAGGTTACAGGTTAGGGTGTTTAGTGTGTTATAAAGCCAGCTCTTGGGCTGAATTTGTGGCTTAGTGGTAGAGCGCTCGCCTAGCACGTGCAAGCTGGGTTCCATTCTCAGCACCACATAAAAATAAGTAAATAAAATAAAGATATTGTGCCCAACTACAACTAAAAAATCACTATTAATAAATAAATAAATAAATAAGGACAACTCTTCAGCTGTGCTTTCTCTCTAACTTTCTAGTGTGTGCTGATATAAGCCACTTGAATATCCTTAGTAATTCTTAGATTCATGGCTATATTTAATTCTTTCTAAATGGGATAATATATATGAATAATTTTGTCAGTAATGAAAAACGAAATATGTACAGTATTATCATTTTCCTTTTCTATCTTCATGAACATGATGGTCTCCTACTAGGACCCAGAATTCTGACTAATATTTTCATGGCATGGTCAGTGTATGAGGGTTTCGATGAGGCCTTTCTCAAATGTTAGCATGATAGCTTTCTGAGAGTTTAATGGTAGAATTAATATTGAAAAGACCAGAACATGTGGGCATAAAGAGTCTCTAAGGATATACAATTTTTGTTTTTTGGTGCTAGGAATTGAATCCAGGGACTTTTGCGTGCTAGACCAGTGCTGTACTGCTGAGCTACATTTAATGACTGTGTTAACATAGATAAAGAAAAAGGATTACAGTACAACTGAAGGTGGGCTTGAACTGTCAAGGAAAAGTAGTTACAAGGGGTTTTAGAGTCAAACAGTGGCCCTGCCCTTCAAGTAAACCCAGGAAAGAAAAACAGAATCAAGAGGCCTTTCATATTCTAGGACATTAAGCTTTCTTCCTTGGAATATTGTAATTTCAATTCCTCCAGAGATTCTCAGATTCTCTTGAAAATAACAGAATTTTCAAGCTACTTTGATAGAACCAATTATTTCTTAAGAAACATTCTAGATGGCTTTTTAGGATTATATAATTTTTTTTTCTTGTTGGTTGTATTGTTTCTTGGAGTATTATTCCTTATATAGTTTCATAAATTCTTTTTTATCTTTATTTTTCTACATGGAGAGTAGGGAGATTGGTCTTAGGAATGATGGAATGAACTGTACTGACAGAATTTGATTCAACTTTGAAAACTGGATGTGTAGAGTAATTGACCTTTAAACTCTTGAGAAACTCTTGATATTCTGAATTGTTGACAACTTTAATGAATCTATAACTTAGTTCTATATCTCCAACTAGAGTTTGTAGAGGCAATATGTTTAGTATTTTTGCAACATAATTTTGCTAATTCTTTTCTATTAATATGTGTACAATATATTATTGAAATTGAACAATTCATTGTGGATTTGTTTGATTAATTCTTATGTAAACTCCCTTTTCCTTGGAAACCCAAAAGAGTAAAATGTCACATCTTCCTTTGGGCCTGTTCATGAGTAAGTGGATCTAATGCCTAGTTGGGTATTGATTAATCAAATCCAGCCTGCCCTGGAACAGCTGTGTCCAGGACATGTCCCCTTGGAGTTGCTCAGGAACATAATTTGCCTCTAGGGATGGCATATGTCTCAGTTGATTTTACAATTTAGCTCAGTTATTTTTTTTAAGCTTTCAAATGTAGGTGACATTTGTAAAGAACCAGCCTTGTGGTGAAAGATCAAGGTTCTAGGTCTGTCTTGCTCCACTGATTAACAGCCTGATCTTTGGGAAATCACTTGTTGGCCACATGTTATGCTCTAGGGTACAGTTTAACACTTTCTTCCTTAATTATCTTGCTGTGTTGTCAGGACAAATCAAGAACAAATAAAATATAAAGATAAATAAAATATAAAAAGACAGTTTTGAAATAAAGAGTTTTACTTTTCTAATGAATAAATTTTATCATCATCATCATACTCATATAAGCACTGCATTATAATTTTCATAACATATGTTCATGTGCAAATTATAAAGCTTTAATTTCTATACCTGAACTTAATGCTATAGAGAATTATCGTTTTGTTTAAACATTTGATCTATTTTCTCCTGAGGAAATTCCATCATTTCAACGTTTGTCTTAGTGATTTTGAATTAAACTTGAGACAAGTAAACTTCTTTCTTCTTTTCTTTCTCCCCAGGGTTACTCTGAACCCTAAGCATCTTGCCATACAAGCTCTGTTGGTAAAGACAGAGGCATCCGGTCCATGAGTATTCTTGCCATTCTTGGTCATAGATCTGTAGGTTCAAACATCTCATCTTTTTCTTTTCTTTCTAGTGGTATGCACAGGGGCCCTGGCCCTCCTCCTGGTGCTGCTAGGGACAGTCTACATAGAGGTCCACTGCTCTGTCTTTGTCCAAACAATGCCATTTTTGTTTTCACCAGTTCTCATGTGACTTCTCCCTATTCTTGGTCATGTAGGAGGGGCAGGATTGCACCCTACACAGCCCTCTCTCACTTTCCTCACATGTGGCAGACTCTGAGGAGGCTGCCTTCCTGTCAGAGATCAAGCAAATCAGGTATTTGTTATGCTGTACTATAGATTCCTCAAACCCAGCTGAGGGTTCTGTTCCCCACCTTGCACTACCATCCCACCTGGTGTAGAGTGCAAGGCTGTCCCTTCTCCTGTGGTCAAATTTTATTTTTTCCTTTTCTGCCACTCACACATATATCTAGTAGGAAAGGCAATTGAGAAGCAGAGTGAGCACTGATTCTGCTGGATCATAGTCCATTCAAACCCTGCCTGTGTTACCCCTGCACTGAAACATTTCAAACTTATCAAGAACTTTTAGTTTTCCTGCCTTAGCTTTTCCACTGTGAATTCTCTGCTAGGGTTGTGTGAGTAGGCACTTGTTGAAAGTGAATAAATTTAAAGAACAAGGCCATTAGGATTGTAAAACCCATTAAATATAATCTGTCATATAAATTCATGTTTGTTAATTTCCTTCTAACAAGAAACCTCATAGTGTTGCTCAAAATGAGGATTACTCAAAATGAAAGATGTACTTCAAATATGAACAATGTGGATTTGGATGTTCATAATACTGAAAAATATGTAACTGTAGTCAGGTGGATCACAGTTGGAAGTAGGTCACGGGGGTCATGGCCTGAACCACAGCTCTCTGTGCCTTTTTCATTCTCTGTTGACGTGAGCTGAACAGCTTTCCTATGACACATTCTTCCACTATGATGTTTTACCTCACTTCAGGATCAGAGCAATGGAGTTGGCCAACCAACCATGAGCCAAATAAACCTTTCCTTCTCTAAGTTGTTCTTGTCAGGTGTTTCTATGGCAGTAGTGAAAAGCTGACTAACACAGTGTTGTAGCATTTATTTATTTGTTTTTTTGTATATTTGTGGTGTGAGGGCTCAAACCCAGGACCTCACTCGCATCAGGCAAACATTTCATCACTAAGCTATACCACAAACCCAAAATGTTATATCATTTATTGGGAAATGAAAGTGCTATGCAAATTTTTATGAACCTTATTGTGATGTTGTGGTCTTCATTAATGTCCATCATTTGCTGTATGCTAGGGGGGGAATTAATGAACAGTAAAGTATTAATTACCTTTAAATATTTGGAAGAATATGAACTGAAGGTTGGGATATAAATTAAGTATAATTTTTAAATTTCTTAGAATTAATAGAGTATGTTTTTCCTTGGGACTATATTTGTAAAATGGAGAGGTCTTAAGGAATAAAAAAATAAAAAGGGTAATAGGTCAAAGAGATTCCCCAAAATATTACATATCAAAAAAGTTTTACTTAGAACACCATTTTGATGTCTTACTTATAACAACAGATATATTTTGTTTATTGATTTTTGTATAGCAGTTATTTTGAAAATAAATAGTCCTTGTTCCTCTTCATAGTAGAGACAAGAAGTCAAAACCAAACAAAAGAAAACATATAATAATAAAATAGTCCCCAGAAAATATTATAAGTAATCAAATTTTGCCCAAATATTATCAGAATTCTGTGAGAGAACCACTGAGATATCAATATCTTCATAAAATTGCATTATATCATAATGCATTTTTAGATTCCACTCCCAATATGAAAGTACATCACAACTAGCAAAATTTAACTTGCTAACACTGTGCAATTAACATCAATCAAACTTCCTTCAGTTCAGGGTATCAAAATTTCATGTTGTCATCAATGTGCCAGTGAAACATGGCTATGATATAATAATCCTTTGAAAATATTTACAGTTTATGTCTATACCATTTCCTATATGGAAAATTCTGTAGGAAAGATGTGCTGTTGTTTTGAAAAAATAAAAACAAAACAAAACAAAGCTGTTGTGAACAATTTAGCCCACTTGTCTCTGTTAGACTTTTCCAGTGATTAGGGAATTACTGAATCTGAAGCTCAATCCTGCCCAGCCTCCTCCAGATTAACCTGGGCCAGTCTAGGTGGCATTTTGTGCAACACTTATGAACTAATTGGGCTCCAGATCTAGTTATCACTGTGTGTCTTAGTTTCCTCTTAGCACATCTACAGTTGACACTTTGCAACAAGAAGGTTCAGCAGCAGAGCATGGCAGCACCTCTCCAGTTTCTCTGGGCCAGTCTTCACTGAGCTTCCTACATCTTAAGGTTTGCCCTCCCTGAAGCAGTAGCATTGGGGCGGCGGGTGCGTTATAGCATGGGTGGCAGCTGTGATATGGGTCTCTGGATGTCTGTCCTCAAGGCAGGATGAAAGGTGGACTAAGTGTGTGGATAATAAAACCCTGCTTTGCCAGTACTTTACACCAATATTTAACAGACCAAAAATTTATCTGGGTTTCTATTAGGATGAAGTTTATTTATTTATTTATTTTGTGTGAGTACTTTAAAAAGGCCTCCATGGCTCTTCACTCAGAGGCTTCCTTTTCAGGCATCAGATTTCTTCCAGTGGTCCTACTTATATATATAAAAAAAGGTACAATTTCCTGCCACATGAGGAGCAACCCCAATTATTGCATTCTGTGGCTGTAATAGTTATAGCTGCCATAAAACAAATAAACCCTTTACAGTAAGAAAATCAGATCCAGAGGCCCAGCACAAAGAGATATTATTTTTAATAAATTTTTATTTTTAAAATGGTTTCAGAGTTACAGAAAAATGACAAGGCAGTGAATTCCTGTATGTCTCACATTTGTTTCTTCTGTTATTAGTATCTTGTGTGCCTATGGTTCACTTGTCATATTTAATGAACGAGTATTAATTCTTTATTATTAAAGTCTATTGGAAATTTTAAAGTTTTTACCTAAACTCTTTTTTCTGTTCCTGGGTCTTATCCAGGATACTATATGAAATTGAGTTTTCCCATCTCAGGTTCCTCTTGGTTTTGACAGTAATCAAGATAGTCTGTATGTTTTCCTCAGCTTAACTAAATTTTCACAAATTCATTAGCTCACTCTTCTTAGCAATTTTACTTTAGAAAACTTGCAATTCTAAATTATTTTTCTGCCACTTTGAAATGTCTCTAAATTTCCTTCCAGCCTATCGGTAGTTTCATCTCTTTGAAATATAAACATGGAAGGTGATGGCACTCTTATCTCTCAGTCTCTGTGGGAGGGTGGGACCTAAATTTGATTTGCTCCATTTAACAAACACACAAGCAGGCTTATAATGGAACAAAACATTTTCAAATTCAGGAGTATCTCAATGTGCTCAGTATATCCCATTATCAACCTCCTCCTAATGCATTCCATTACTTTTCCATTAGCTCTTTCCAGTGCTTAAGAAACTTTCACTCTTTTGTTTCAATGGAGTTAAGTTCATTTTCCTCCTTTATTGCAATAGTCTTGAATGAAGTTTTCCATACTGATTTAACTTTTTAAAATAATATTGAACTTTGGGAAGTTATGGTTGTGTATAGACTAGTCTTGTGGATTTTTTGAAAAATGGCAGAGCCTAGATATGATGTACCATTTTTATTACGTCAAATCAAAAATACCAAAATCAATATGACTCACCACTGCTAATGTTGACCCTGATCATCAGGGTCAAGTCCTCCTACATTGATGCTGTTTTCACTGTGTGCACCCCACAGTTAAGGAGGGTTTGTTCTCCTTTTTGAGGATGGAATCTCTACATGTATTATGTAGAATTTTCCTGCATGGAAGGAATGCATTTATTTTCTTCTCGATTTATTAGTTTAGTCAACCTTTTATTTATATTTATATTTATGTGGACTTATGAATATTTCTTTTATGCTTTGGGTTATAATTTAATGCTACGGTTATCTGTTTTGAGGCTCAGCCACTGTGAACCATTTTAGTTGGCTCCTGTGTCACCTTGTCATACCTCTTTTATTTATTTATTTATTTTTGAGTACTTAATCTGCAGTTTGGGGAATTGAGAAATTTCATGAATGGGAACCAGGGGATAAAAGCCAGAATTCCCACTGTTGGACTGGGAGTTTATAGATAAGCAAAGAGAGGAAGCTCGAATAATCTACAAGATAATAAATTAAAGTTTGAGACAACTGATTTAGCTTATTATTGCTTTTAATTTCATTCTTTACTATTCGTTTCTGGCTGTACAAATGCCCCAGATTTATCTTGTATATTTTATGCCTTAGTTCTAAATTTGGCTGATTTTTTCCCAAGGAACCCTGGTTTCTTTTATTTAATAATGGTATCAAAAATAACCATCTAGGCATGAAGTGTGCTAGATTGAGGTAACCTTGGTTATAAATCCTTTAATCTCACATAGCAAGGTATTACAAATCCACACATAAATATTTCTATACATAATCACCTGTATCTAATAAGATAAAATAAATCTTTAGTATACTAATTCAGTTCACACTGTCTCAAAATTTATTAATTTACAGATCATTCTAACTTCATCTCCTTGTTCATCTATAACCTACTCCCAGTCCAATAGAGGAAAACCTGGATTCTACCCTCTGCTACCCATTTACTTGATTTTTCAATTTCAGAATATATGTATAGCAGAATCAGAATTGTCAACCTGTATTTTTGTGGAAAATGACTTTATCTACCACATTTCAGAGTGTATGCATAGCTCCTTTTGCCCTTAGTTTTACAGGCTGCAGTCATTTCAAGCTATTTGGTTCAGCATTCTTCTGCATCTCATTTTTAGTGAGGTCATTTCATACGTGCATAATACAGTTATACTCATTTTTCACATTCTACATTTCACTAGGAAATTTCCTCAACTTCTTAAATGATGTTTTTAAAACTGCTTGCCTTAAGATTTATTCTTTGTGACTATTGATTTTAGATATTCATTCTTTTCTAATTATGCTTTTTTTTTCAGTCATAGAGATTGAACCCAAAGCTGCTCTACCACTGAGTTACATCCCAAGTCCTTTTTATTTTTTTTTTATTTTGGGACAGGGTTTCACTAAGTTGTTCAGGCTGGTCTGGAACTTGCAAATCTTCTGCCTCAGCCTCCAGAGTGGCTGGGATTACAAATGTGTGCTAATCTGCTAGACTCAAATTATACATTAAAGGCTATAAATTTCTGTCTAAGCACAGTCTTTGTTGCATTTCATTCATTTTTTCTTTATGTATACTTTTTATTGTTGAATATTATTTATACAAAATGATGGGTTTCATTGTGGCATAGTCACATATATCAAAACATAATTCAATCAATTTCATTTACTGTTATTCCCCTACTCTCTTCCCCTTTTCCCTATACTTGAATGGTGTCCCTTTTACTTTTATCCCACTAATTTTGATAAGTTGTCTTTTCATTTTCATTTAACTTTAAATATTTTTATTTTCTCTGGATATTTCTTCTTTGACCCATAGGTTATTTGAAAGAATGTTGTTTAATTTCCTGATATTTGGAGATTACCTAGCTATATTTTTGTTATTGATTTCTAGTTTAGCTGCTAGGACTGAGACCATGCTTTGTATGATCTGTATTCTTTTAAACTCATTAGGGTGTTCTCTGGCCCAGAATGTGGTCTACTCTGATGAAAGTTCTCTGAGCTTTAGAAGATGTGTATTCTGCAGTTGTTGATGGAGAGGTCTATAAATGTCAATTAGATCAGATTGATTGATAGTGCTGTTCAGGTCAACTCTATCCTTACTGATTTTCTGCCTGTGAGATGTATCAATTACTAAAAGACAGATGCTGAGTTCTCCAACTATACTCATATATCTATCTGCCTGTTTCTCCTTTCCCTTTTATCAGTTTTTGCCTCATGCTATGCACACACATTTAGGCTTATTACATCCTCATGGAGACAGACTTTACTCCTTTAACATTATCTAATGCTTTCCCTTATCTCTGATAATTTTTCTCATTTGAAGCCCAATTTTCAGAAGTTAAGGTAGCTACTTCAACTTTCTTTTGATTAAAATTAGAATGGGATATCTATTTCTGTATCTTTACTTTTAACCCATCTGTCTTTATATGTAGTGTGGGTTTCTTGTAGCCAACATATATTACAGTGTGTTTTTCATTCATTCTGAAAATATCTTTTAATTGTTTTATTTACATCATCCACACTTAAAGGGTTTTACTCATGTGTTAGATTACTAAGTACCATATTTGTGACTATTTTCTATTCATTGCATTTGTTTTTGTTTTTTCTTTCCCTTTTGGTTGTCATTAGGAATTTTGCATGTTTCTCTTTTGTCTCTTTTACCAACATAGCAATAATATTTTTCATTTCTTCATTTATTATTGGTTGCTTTAGAATTTAAAGTATACATCATTAGGTACTCCAACTCCACCTTCAAATACCATTGTACCACTGTACAAATAGTTCAGGTACCTTGTGACAGTATTCCCACTTCTTCGTTTCTACCCTTACCACATTGCTGTCATTCATTTCATTTGTCCCTGTGCTATAATCATCCAGTACTTTGCTCAACTATTATTTTTAAAATGTGTCTTTACATCAACTAAGAATAAAGAAAATGAAGTTTTACCTTAGTTGATTAATTTTTCAGTGCTCTTCCTTTCTTCATGTACAGACAAACTCACCAGTTTCTTTATGCCTGAAGAATTTTTAAAAATATTTCTTACAGAGTAGGTCTTTTGGCAGTGAATTCCTTCCCTCAGTTTTTTTTTCTGTATCAGGTTTTAAAACATGGACCTTGTATATGCTAGGCAAGCACTCTACCAGTGTATTAACCCCCAAGTCCCATTTTTTTTTTTTTAAATTTTGCAACAGGGTCTTGCTAAGTTGCCCAGGCTGGTCTTGAACTTGCAATCCTCCTGCCTCAACCCTGTGAGTAACTAGGATCATAGTCAATCAACACCATGCCTAGCTTCTTCTTCACTTTGGAGAAAGTGAAGTAATGAACAATTTTAGTTTTTTGTTTTCTTTCTTATTTCAACATTTGAATAGTTCATTCAGCTCCCTTCTTATTTGCATGGATTTTGAAAAAAAGCTGCCATACTTCCTATCCTTATTCCTCTATAGATAGAGCACTTTTTCCTACTAACTTCCCCAAAATTTTCTTTCTCTTTGTTATTTATACTGCTTGTTTCTCTCCAAATTTTCTGGATCAGTGATTTGGTATTTTTATTAATTTTGGTACTCTCTTGACATTTACTGCCTTAAATATTCCTTTGGTACTCTTCTCTCATTCAGCATTCCAATTATGCATATATTTCCTGAGATTTTACCTGAGTTTTTAGATGTTTATTCAATTTCTTCTATTATTTTCTCTTATATTTCAACTAAGAATGTTTTTATTACTCTATCCTTAAATTTTCAGTTTTACATCTACTGATGAACGCACTAAAGACATTTTTTTCCATTTTTGTTACAATGTTGTTAATTTATAGTCTTTCTGAAAATTTCCATCTCTCCAGTTACATTAGCTGTCTATTTCACCATGTTTCCTACTTTTTCCATTAGCCTGCTAATGGATTAACCACAGTTATTTTAAATTCCATGTCTAATAATTGCAATATATATATATATATATTACATCTGAGTTCTGATGGTTGCTTCATCTCTTTAAACTATGTGTTTTCTTGCTATCTGCATGCCTTATAATTTTTGTTGAAAACTGGGTATGTTATAGTATGCCCAGGGATGTCTATAAACTGTTATTCAGAGAACTTAGCATTTTATCTGTTAGGAATTACTTTTAATGTTTGCTGTAGGTACCAAAGCCTTTGGATTCCTTTGGTGTCCCTTTTTGTCTCCCTTTTTGACTCTGAGTTTTCCTAAGTGCCCTATCAGGTGGAATTTGGGTCTTGTATCTCTGTGAGCTATACATTGTTATATTCAAACCTTCTGGGTATGGTGGTAAGGTGTGACCAGCCTGGAGAGAAGGTACTCTATAACTTCTTTATTTAATATCAGTCTGTCTCTCTGGTGTTATAGTCCCCTTTAATCTCTGGGCTGTCTCTCTGGTGTTATAGTCCCCTTCCCTCCACCCCCAATTCTTTCCATAGGTTGCAGAATTCCCAAACTATTTCCTTGAGAAGTACATGCTTCTTCCTTGGGTGAGACAGGAAAGCAAGCTGCAGAAGCCTGGAACAGGAAGAATGCCCTTCTACCATGTGGGATAATTCTTTAGTAAATTCTTTTCTCATGGATAGTAGACCTTTATTCATTTAATTTTTTTTTTGTTATAGATAGACACGATACCTTTATTTTATTTATTTATTTGTTTATGGTACCAGGGATCTAACCTAGTGCCTCATGCATGCTAGGCAAGTGCTCTACCATTGAGCCACAATCTCAGCCCCAAGTAGGCCTTTATTACAGAGAACACTCTGGGTGTATTTCATAATGATTAGTTCTCCCTTCCCCTTGCTAGAATTATGAGCTTTATTTCTTGAATCTTTTCCATAAGAACTTGGTGGGATTCTTGTGATAAAACCCATGTGAGTTTAGGAGGCCCTACCAAGACTGAGGCACCCAGGAATTCAGCTTCTAGTAATTCATCAAAATTACCATTTAAGTATTTCTGCCAGGGCTGGGGTTGTGGCTCAGAGGTACAGCGCTTGCTTAGCATGTGTGAGGCACTGGGTTTAATCCTCAGCACCACATAAATATAAAATAAAGATATTCTGTCCACCTATAACTAAAAAAATAATTAAAAAAATATTCCTGCCAGTTTGTGGCTGTAACAGTTTTGGCTCCATGCAACCAAATCTCAGATATGACTCTTTAGATACATCTATTTTTCCTGACTTGGGGGTGGCAGTTTGCCTACAGCCTCAATTTTATGATGGGTTCAAGAAAAGTCATTGATTTTCAGTTTACCTAACTTTATTTTTGTAGCATTGGGAGTGATGACCTCAAAGTTTTACATGTCAGAGATGAAACTGAAAGCCCAAAGATTGTTTTTTAATGTAAATGTCTTGACTAATAAAGCTCCTGCTGAGATAGATAACACAGTCTCTCAGATGTTTCTTATATCTACACCTCTAAAAGTTCATTAAATGGTATCCAACTTCTCCTATCCTCACCTTGAGGAATAAAGAAAAACATTCTAATTGTGCTACAGGGAATATTCTGGAACACAGGAAACTTAAATCACAATATTCTGGAACACAGGAAACTTGCCAAAAGTGATATAAAAGCATCAAAGCACATGTAGGTATAGAACTTAGCAAAATTGTCCACTGTTCTAATCTTCCCACCATTTTTTGTGCTCCTAATTATTTCTAATAGAAGAAGAAGATGTCTGTGTATTTCATTCTAAAGTTCGACATAGGATCCTTATGGCTAAGTGATCTTCAACTCTTGGTAATTTTGATACACATAACATCCAATTATTCTAAAAGATCCTAGCAGTGATAGTTTTTGTTTGTTTGTTTGTTTTTGGTGACACTGGAGATTGAACCCAGGGGCACTTATCCACTGGCCACATCCCCAGCCCTTTTTAGTATTTTATTTAGAGACAGGGTCTTGCTAAGTTGTTTAGGGCCTCACTAAGTTGCTGAATTGCTGAGGCTGGCTTTGAACTTGCAATCCTCCTGCCTTAGTTTCCCAAGGTGCTGGGAGTACAGGCATGTGCCACCAAGCCTGGATGCAGTGATAGCTTCTAAATGAAGATCTTTCTTTACCAGGTATATGATTCACATGGCTATGTGAGAACAGAGCTAAAAGCTTTAAAATATGTGACATACTCCATGCATTTTATCAATCCTCTAGTCCCTAGTATGAGTATGTATGCACTGACATAGGAAACTAGATATGAAAAGTAGAAGGAAATAGCCAGAAGTATAGGGAAATAGCTTGTTTGAAAAGCAGGACAGTGAGTATCAGTACTACTATTAGATATGCCAGGGCTTTTGCAGCCCAGAATCCAAGCCTCACTCCTAAGTCACACAGGATTCTCCAGTTAGCAAGGCTCAGCCTGCTGATCCCCAGAGATGAGGAAGAGTGGCTTCAATTGTGGCGCTGACCCAGCAGTATGGGAGAGCGCTGACAGCATGCAACTTTGGAGCCTGCGGCAGAAGAGCATCTTATTTGACAAGGTTCACGAATCCAAAGTGATATGCTCCTGTCTCAGGAGCACGGGCCTCAGTATGGAGTGTCAGCAAAAAGAAAGGCAAATGCATCTCTTCACTTTCCGTTCTTCTCTTGGAAGATCCTAATAACTGAAGTCAACAGTTACCTTTGGCATCCATTCTTTTAAACAATAGGTATAGAATCCATTAGTCATATTAAAAATTTACTTCCAAACAGGAAAAATAAAAAAGCAAAATAGAAATGTGACTAGTGAGATTTTTGGTCAAAAACTGATTATCTAGGGAGAAAGAAACTTTGAGGCACACATTTTATAAAATAAATTTTGGGAAAATTTCTATTCTAGGAAGGCTCAGTTATTAAATAAAAAGCAAATATGTACACAGAGAAAGTTTATTGAGAAAAAGTAATAGAACTTAGAAATTAAAGTATAAATAATTCCCCTTAGTATCTGCAGAGGACACATTCCAAAAGCCTCAACTGCATGTCAGTATTCCTGAAACTCTGATAGTCCCAAACTATAGACCTACTTTCTTCCTTCATATACAATATCCATGGTAAAGGTTAATTTATAAATTGGACATGGTAAAAGATTAACAACAACTACTAATAAAGTAGAACAATGATAACAATATTCTATGACAAAAACTATGAAAATGTGGTCTGTCTCTCCTTTTCAAAATGTTGCATGTACTTCCAATTTTTCACTGTAAGGGTGCACTTCACAGACTTTCCTTGGCACAACTAGTTGCCAGCATCACTATTCCTGCCCCTTGAGTTCATGGTCAAGTAAAATAGGGCTTACTTGAACATGTGCTGCAAGACAGTTGTTCTGATAATTGAAATGAAGATGATTCAGTGCTGGGTGGTGGACAGAGTGGAACTGATGGAGATTTCATCACAGTATTCAGAATGGTGTGCAATTTAAAATTTGTGAATTGTGTATTTCTGAAATTTTCCATTTACATTTCCCAACCATTGTTGACAGCAGGTAACCTTAACTGTGGGAAGCAAAACTGTGTGTGAGGGGGGCCCACTGAGCAGAGAATATATAAATACATATGTAATATATACACATGTATATGATATGAATTTTATTTTAGAAAATAAAATTCAAAATCATCATTGGCTTGTTGTTCACACCCCCCACCCCGTTTTCTGTGCAAGAAAGGGATTGCTTACCAGTTATTGATTTCTTACAATGGAAAAAGCATTGGGGAAAAAAGTTTTCTGAGTTATCAAAATATATGTTCTCTCTCATAAAATGATCATATTTATTTGGAATATTATGGCTACCCAAATTTGTAAGTCAGAAAGCAGTTCAGGGTTCAAATCTACTGTTAAATGAGAAGAGTCAAGTTGTGTAAGGGGAAGGAGAAGTTTGTAGGAGTGCTGGGAAAGGCTTAACCACTAGCTCTCAGAGTAACCTTCATTTGTAATGTTTACTTATTTCTATGGTATAAATCCTCCCACCATGGATGATTTCAAACTACTACTGTGATGTTGATCATTTTAAAAATTTCCTGAAGACTTGCAGTCAATTCTGGCAAATTTAGATAGAGTTTTGCCAATATGCACCTGGATCAGACATTGATTTGAGCTGTTGTGGCTAAGAAATGCATTCTAAATTAAATTAAATTGGGTATTAAAGGATATATAATATGAAACCAGGTTTTGGAGTGGGAGTGAAAGCCTGTTAGTTCCAGACAGGGATTGGTGATGAGTCCAGACCAGAACTGGGAATGAATACGAGCTAATAGAATGAGTAGTCTAGAAAAGGAATCTGACCTAATGCTATAGAGATGGAAAGATAAGTCATCATCACCACACTACCTATTGCATCTTAAATAACAAATAATGGTCCCTAATTCATACATTATTAATTTTACACCTTTCTGAGTAATTACAAAATCTCATGTTGTCCTACTCTGTCCCTTATGGTATTGGGGTCCATCCCCCCCACCCCCACCATATCCACCTGTATACCCTATCTACCTGCTAGTTATTTAGTTGCCATCCCAGTTGACAGTGGTTTTTGTTTGTTTTTGGTCAAGTCTAAAATAAGATTATAAGGCACTAAATGGTAAAGATTGGACTACAAATGAGTAAATTGACATCTGGAACACAGAGAATAATTTTCATTCTATCAAAATTCAGGCTCCCTGATAAGCATATTTTGAGACAGAGGTTTGTGTGTAGGTCATTTATTTGGTAGTGCTCTCAGAATCAATATCTGTTGGGAGAATGAAGAAAGCAAATGTGGGTAGGGAGAGCCTTTCTACTGTGATGTAAGCATAACAAAGACCTCATTCAATATTGTAGAAACAGTGGCTGGGATGACCCTTCAGCAACTGCAATGGGTTATTAGTTGTGAAATGCTCTCAGAAGAGGATTTGACTTTTGTAGACATTTTTTTTTCTAGTAAGGACAGGTCCTAGAGAGGGACTATTGACACTTGTAAGCTACCAACAATACTCTAAGCAGCTAGGGTAATGACTGCTACAGTACTGGAATGGAGCATCTGTGTGGTACAGCACAGCACTGAACACCTCTTTCTCAAAATACAGGTAAGTTAGGGATTGGGAATGTAACTCAGTAGTACAGTACTTGCCTAGCATGCCCAAGGCCCTGGTTCAATTCGCAGCCCACCCCCCCACACACCTCCTCTGCCTCCCCTTACTCCCCCTCCCTACGGATAGATAGAGAAACCAGTACAATGTGGAACTGAAGGAAAAGGAAGATATACTTGTGAGATAGTTTTCAAGGGCAGAATTTTCATTATAAAAGCACATTTTTCACTTATATAAGTTCTATTTTGTTCAAAGTAATTTTCACTGTCTCTTATTGCTTGCTCATTTTATGATTCCTTTGATTTCTTAGAGCATTATATTTTTAAACATCATGGTTTTTATATGTTATTTCAATCATTTAAAATGTTGAGTGTTATAAGACTGTATCAACAGCATGAGATTTTATCAACCAATTTCCCACAGTCTCACTAATGATGGCTTTGTTGCTGTGTGTTTAGTGATATTTGATTATGAGATCATGTTTATTTGATCAGATCAGTGGGAATCCTGAAGGCCATAATAGAGATACCTTTCTCTGGAGAGGATTCACAGTTGGTCTCATGGGCAGACAGGTGCTCTGCCAATATGAGATCAGTGCTGGTTTCTTGGGTTCCATCTCTTTGCCCATGTGGAAGTGCAAGGGTTCTGATTTGTCCAATGTTCATTGCTCTCTGTTCTCTCTGTTCACCTTATTGCACTTTTTCTTTGCTCTTCTGAAGGGAGGGGGTGTGAATTTCCTTCACTGTCCAAGAATCCATTGATACACTAAGAAACAGGCTATATGGAAGAGGTACTTGTTTGGTAGTAAAAGAGTTCAAGGAAATATCTAGGAAATATCAAGGAAAGACCATAATGCTGGAGGGCAAAGTGACAGAAGGCTTGGTGTGAAGGAAAAGAAGGCATGGAACAGAAATTTCCAATTTCTTGATTATAGCCCTAGAATAATGAAAAAACCCAATATATGAAGATCAGGAAAGTCTTATTTTTTCAGTAAGGAAGGTAGTGTGCCCCAGTATCTTCTACCGTATACTATGTATGATATATAAAAATTTAAATACTCAAATACAAACCTGTATTAAATTCACATGCAAAAGTATTTCAAATAATAGCTAGCACAGCTGTCAAGACTATTTGGTAACATACAAGTAGTACAAGTAGATTTAATTTTAGATTGTTTTTTCTTATTATTTTGGGTAAGGGAAAATTACATTTTATATGGAACATGACTAATTTGTGATATTTTGGGAGTTGGATGTTAAAAGTGTGATCAGCTATGAATTGAAGTGGCTTAAATTAGTCACATTAGCTATTTACATGAAGAAACTATTAGAAATACTTTCAGATGTTTCTGGTATAATGTTTTGAATAAGTTCTTTTAATTTCTGGAATATGCTTAAATGAATGGAATATTTCATGTACTTAAAACATTTTAGCAATTTTCGCTATAGTTTGAGTATAATATTGATAAATTTTGAGTATAATATTGATAAATTTATTTAGGTTTACCTAAAGTGTTATTAGTTATTATAGGAACAACACGATATAAATTATGCAAGAAATGTCACAGAAACTTGATTTTTAAGACTATTACTACATCTTCAGATAGAGAAGAAAAACACTGAGTTTTGATTGCGTGCTAGGTCTTTCATATCCGTTACGTTACCTCATTTAACCTACAAAGCAGTCTTAAAAATGTTTTAAATTATATTTTTGTAGATGATAAAATGGTTTTCCTCTTGGTAATTTAATTCCTCCTTTGAAATTTTAATTTTCCATAAAATAAAACTATTTTTTTACATAATATATGAAGATAAAATCAACATGAAAATTGGAAAACATTTCTGTAATGTTTTCATGGTGAAGATGAGAGATGAGTTGATCTTATCTGTCTACATTTTCCTAGGTGACAGTTAAACTTTTAGAAGGGACAAAGATCGTGGTCTGCACATAGCTAGGTAGAGAGGTAGCCATAGAGCTCCAATATGATTGTATATTCATTAGTATGGTGACATTTGGCCAATTTCCTGTCCTGAATTTCATTTGGGCTGTGTCTCCTACCCAGCTATATGGTGGAGATGCTAATTCCTAACTTCATACAATTCCTGAATATTGTAAAGTTAAAATTGGATAACATGCAATTATTGGAAACTGGAATGCTCTACCCAAAGCAACTCAGGTGAAAGCAGAACTTCACAAAGGCAATGCACATTCAATCAGACATGTTCACATGCGTTATCTCACTTGACCTTCAGTCCCAAATTATATTTGCTGAAGACTATAGAAATCTTACCCAGGCTTTAAAACCTCTCTCAAATACCATGACACAACCCAAACTTTTTGTTAGTCCTCATAATTGTGTACGATTGATCCTTCCTTTAAAAAAACTTCCATGGTACTCTGCACCCGCTTTTTTATGACATTGTCAAAATATTTATAGTTGTACTGTTTACAGATCATTTCCCATGTCCAGTCTGTAAACTCCTAAAAACAAGGACCATGTTTATTTCCTAAAATTCCTGTGTTCTGTCCTTTTAAAGAGTAGGAAGCTCAATTCATACTTTCTGCAATTGGATTCTATAAAGCAGTGTTAATATTAATGACCTTTCTCTGAGATACTGTCAGACTAGCAAACTTTGACTTTGAACATAAATAACATTGGGTAAATAATAAAATCGAGGTTAGTAGGGTTCTATATCTGATTTGTCACTATTGTGAAATAATCTCAATTAATTTGATTTCATCCATATTCCTTGACATGTTGTTATAGTTTTTTATGTTCCCGTTAATGAAATTTTATCATTGCAAAGTGATAAAAATATACCCTGTGATCTCACGATATATATTATTAATGTTCTTCTTTAAATAACATCTAAATTAAGTAGATTCCTTGACATAAGCAGTCAATTTCTATTTATTAGCTCCTTCATGGTTGTTCTCATCAAAAGACATGCTTAAATTCTTACTCTTCTTTTTTCTGAAAGTTCTTTTTGGAAAAGGTAGACTTTGAATAACTGCTTTGATCACCAGGTTAAGACATCCAATATCAAAGTAGTTCGAAATTCCCGAAAAGATATTAATTGTTAAAAAAAAAGAAAGTCCATTCATACACAAATATCTAGTACTTCATTGGGACTTTACTGTTCAAAAGGCCCTGGTCTTTTGAAACTCTCAAAATAAAACACCTACCACAAGGTTGTTTTTAGCCTACTATTAATGAAGCTGGGTGTGGGATAAGAGATGATTCAAAGTCAGACTGAATAAGAGCCATTGGCAATATTCAGAGCCAGCCAGACTCCATATAAGGAGCCCAAGTGTTCTTTTTTTTTTTTCTGGGACATTCTATGTGAATTATTAGTACTTACCCAACACAAACAGATTTTTCATAATGAGAGAGCAATTAATGAACATGATGAGAAGGTTATTGCATTCTTTAGACTATGTGTCATGAAGGTAGTTAGCAAATTCCCCCACAATCTTAAAAATAGCCTTCATCTTTTGCCGGTATGAAGAGAGTTCTCCATTGTGCTTTTCATTTTCATTGGACACCAATATATGACTGATAAGCTATAAATGATACTATTTAATGCTATAAAATACTATTTTTTCATTTATTATGTTTATAGACATCACTTTTTGAGTGAAAGTTAGGTTTTCTAAGTGATTAAAAAAAGCATTTTATTACAGTAGTATTTACTTATGTTATTCCAAAAGAATAAAATGCATTAAGCAAAACAGCTGTTATTCTTGATTGCAATTTGTAAAACTGAATTGTTTTGCTGATGTAAATAACTTACTGGAGGACGATGCCACCTTTGGAAAATGCCAAATACCTACTTGTTAAATGCATCAAAGTTATAGTACATCCCAGACTTGTCCAAAGTAGAAGATGTGAGTAACTGACTGCTCTTGACTGACTCTTCCCTGGCAACAGCACTGCCCATTTTGAAAAGAGCCAGGGAGCAAGGTAGCATGGAAAAGTGGAAGACACTTTTTGTCTAAAGGCAAAATAGCAAAATTCTTCACTGGTGTAGGTTATTTCTACTTTCACACTCATCAGCTTATATATGATCCCCTAACTTTAATTTCTTTCTCTTTAATGGGCTGATTCAGATTGTCTTGTTTAGAATGGTGTCTGTTATCTAATGAATCACAAGAGAAAGAAACTTCTGGGGTTACATGTGTGCATATGGAGGAAATTACATGGGGATTAAATTCATAACCTAACACTTTTGATGTGACTTCATTCCTTTTACCTTTTCTTTTCAGATGGAAAACTTGTAAGAAATTAACATACAATTTTAATTACTAAATAGCTACTTGTGATAATAAAGCTAATTTTAAATTTTTCTTCTGAATGATTAAACCACCTTTTCCCACTGATGAATGTAATCTCCCAACCTATATTTGAAAACCTAGATGATTTGTGATTGACTTGGTGGCAACATGTTATCTTTTTTTTTCAGCATTTCATTACTTTGTATCATATGCCAACTAGTTTATATTTTAGAATTTTTATAAAGAAAATGTTTAAAAAATCAAAACCACAAGTTGTATGGTTTGAAATTTATAATTTCAGAGTCATTTGCATATAGGATGGAATGGTCCAGTCGCTGTGTCTAGATTCACTGTTCAACGATATGGCACATCCTGTAAAATTAACTAGTCACACACAAAATGTCTAAAACAGTAAAAATAAAGGTAAGATACACTAATATATTAATATTAATATATTAAAAAATAATGAATGTAATTTATCTTGGTTGTGCTTCAGAAATTTAGGGTCAATACCCTCACTCAAGCACAGAGTGGGACAAGCCAGCACAAATGTCTGGAAGCAGACAAGACACATGGGAGCCCTGATAAGATGCGCATGCGTGCAAGGAGTCTAAAAAACTGCTCAGTCTCGCTACGGAAATTAAACCGCATCAACAAGAAATGCAGTGGCTTCCTCCTACTGTTAACAGCAGGAGTGGAGATCGAGTTCGTGTTCAATGGAGTTGAAGAGATAAGCAAGCGAGCAGGAATTTTATTAAAAAGGAAGGTGAAAGAAAGACGAAGAACTCCCAGCTCAGCATGACTGAGAGGGGCAAGAGTGCTGTTTAAGTTTTACAACATTCCTTCTTTTAAAGAAGTTGATAAACTCCTCCTGATTGGTTCTTCACTGTTTCTAAGGGTGTATGCTTTATTAGCAAATTCCCCCATGATCTTAAAAATGACCTTCATCATCTGCAGGTGTGAAGAGAATTCTCCATTGGGCGTTTCATTTTCACTGGACAACAATATATGACTGCTGAGCTATAAGTGATATGTGATCTTCTATCACTCTTATACCATTTGTGAGTCTGTCTTGTGAAATGAAAACAATTTTGGAGAAACCTCTTTATTTTGTTGATATGGCTTTGTTGATTGGTTCTTGGTATTTCTATTGTCCCGCTTGGGCAGGGTGGGATTACATAGTCACTTTCCACAAGTTGGCAATTTAGTCCTTTGAGAAACATGTTTTGTAACATGTCAGGGCATGCAAGTTTAAATGACTGTTCTTGTGCTTGCTGTCTTATTGACCTTTACTGCCTCCCTTCCCTACTCTATGCTCTTCTGTCTCACTATTAGGGACATCTGGATCAAGTCCCCAAAACTTCATCATTTAGGAAAGAAAATTGGCAAGCATCTCCAAAATTAACCATTATTTGAGTAAATGAAAAAAAAATAGTTCCATCAATTCTGATTCTTGGTTGTGCTACTGGACTAGAAGCATTTTGTAGACAAAAGATGTTTCACAAAATTGAAATGATATTCAGGTGAAGGGCAAGACATTTTCCATAGACCCTAAAAATTTCAAACTTTTCCAGTGGCTCTTATAGCTGAACCATTGCATGTTAGGTCTGGGGATCCTTTAGCAGTAGATACTAGTTTAGAGGGCAATGAATTTTCTCTAGTAAATTTGCTTGCTGGCTTATACTTCTTGTAGAGCTTCATGAAAAGATTTCACTTTATCCCACAGCTTAGTTAAACTATCTTTTGCTCAAGAATAGCTTCCAGTTGTTGAGCACAGGAATCTACATCATAGTCTACTCCTTCAGTCATCTCTGGGAAACCCTTTTCATCTTCTACCATTGAATAAATTTCTGGAACAATGTCCTGTGATCTTCTATCACTCTTATACCATTCGTGAGTCAGTCTTGTGAAATGAAAACAATTTTGGAGAAACCTCTTCATTTTGTTCACAAATAAGTTTTATGTCATCTCTGGGAAGGTGTAAGGAGCATCTGCCATAGACATGCTGGGACATGCTGGGACTCACTAAGTTACTGGCCATAAGGAACAGCAGCCATTGAACTGCTTAATCCTGTCTGCTTGCAACTGATAAAGAGCTATAAGGGGCAATAGCCATAGACATGCTTAGCAATGACTGGTTACAATTGATAGGCAGCACAGCTCTGTGGACATGCACAAAGAACATACCCAATTGCAATATGTCACTGGACATAACTAATGGACATTGAGTTTCACTGGGTATAACCAATCACCAACATACACTACCAACTTGTAATCATATTTAAATTGCTGGTCCTGCCACATTGAAGAGTGGACATTGGACATCAGTGAAACTGGGTACCTTGCTGTCTGTCCTGAGATAGACTCCACCATTTCCTGACTTCCAGTCATCAGCTGGAGCGAATCACCAGACAAGGATAATGTCTGTTCTTTGGCTAAGAGAAGTCATGTGGCATTGGAGGTATTTTGGGGCTTGTGGTTGCACTAGAATTGTGTGATTTCCTTATAGTGTTTAATTAGTGATTATTGAATTCTAGTTGGGGTGTTCCCGCACACCCAACACTTTTTGCATTGATTGTTTATATTTGATGATTGGTGTGATCGAATATACACTTGCATTTAAAGATAATCTGCCTCCAAATAATTATTTATAGCACTGCTTGTGACAGAAGGGAACTTCACACACCCCACTGTGTTTCTAAATCCTTAATCTACTTTGCTGAATGACGCATTATTGGATCACATCACTGAATAAGAATAGATAATGATCAATAATGGTCAGGTAGTCATGGTTATGGACCCCAATTAAAGTCTTGTTCAAATGCAAAGACTATACCAGACTAACGGTGAAAACATTAATGGACCCTTTTCTTTTTTCATATATACAGACCATGAGACTTATCTACAGGAAAATTCCAGCCAACTTCTTTATCCCAGAGCAGTTGAAAAATGGAAGGTGGTAATGAACCTGGATGGGAATTACAGAGAAGATTAAAACTCAAATACCAAAAGACACAGCCAGTGACTTTGATACTTTATCATTGCCTGTTCAACACAGATTTTGATCAAAACTCATACCCCCCAAAACTATGTAAGCCCCTAGGCTAGCACACCAAAAGGGATTTTCCTGAAACTAGGTCCCTTCCGGTATTATAGGAGTTCTGTCTCTTCTCTTTTCACTTAAATGAATCGTACCCTGTTTACTCTTTGCTTCTGTTATTGTCCGTGGACTTATTCTTCAAATTTTCAAGACATGAACCTAGAAAGAAATTGGTAGAGAATCTAGTTTCATCTCAAAATTCCAGTTTTATCACCAGTCATGGTTGTATCAACAGTCAATTCTTTCACCCTGTTTGCATAATTAATGTATTAAGAGTATTTTTGAAGGATGCTATTCCTAGACAGATTGTGGAAATTGCACAGATATGAGAGTTATCCTATATGAATGAACCTCTAAACACCTGAGTGAGTTTATTTCTGGGAAAGGAATATAAGGTGTATTACTATCTAAGGTTCTGATGCACTCCTTGAGTACTAAAGGATTTATTAATTTCAAATCTTTAGGCCCAGTTTGCCTGTTTGCACTGAATTTGTCATCTCCCCTTTTCATTCCCAGGCAAATTGATGAGAGAATATTTGCCAGGTAGTTTATCTTTCCTTCTAAGAATGATCTGGAACAGTGTATTGTTCCAAGATAAATGTGCATTTGCACGTTTGGTTTTGTCAATGAGTTGCAGTACATTATTATTACATTTGACTTCCTGTTCCCATACTCCCACCTCTTGAACCTGATATTTCAGGTCTTTAAGAACTTTTAATTTTGATTTTCTATTTAGTAAGACAAACTCCTTTCCACTACAAATTTCAAAAACATTTGCACATACTTGAAGTTGTAGCTTCTTATGGATTGTCTTCTTTATCATTAAAATGAATTGCTAATGCATAAATGCCTTTAGAGCAATCTTTGTTCTTTCCTAAAGAGACACCACCCATAGTGTGAGTTTTTTTCACTTCATTCCGCCCATAAGCAAAGCTCCTAGCCATTCTTTTTTTAAAAAAATTGTTTCTTCTCGTAGTCTATCAGTAAACCAGTAAGCCATTTCATTAGGAGCTGAGTCATCAAAGTCATGATCAAAATCAAATATTTGGTTTTCTAGGTACCTTGTTAAATCTCCTATCTGTTTGGGTTCATGTACCTTCAGAATATCTTTTCAGGGGTGAAGGGTTTTTAGAGCAAGATCTTTCACGTGACGTTCTTTTTTTATTGAGTAGTTTGTTTTATTGTATAAACACTTATCCTATATTTATGGTCCATAATCCAAGCTTTCTCTAATGTTTCTGACCATACACATAATTTCTTTTATTTTGATCATATTTACTTAATATTTTATCTATTTATTTATTTTGCATTACAATTCTTAATATACCTTTATACCACAATTTATCATATCTCTGATTGTATATAAGGTATGTTGACACCAAATTCACATAATTTCTTTTTATTTTTTTTTAATTTTAATTAATTAATTTATTTATTTTTGTGTGTGTGTTACTGGGGATTGATCTCAGGGACACTGGAACACTGAACCACATCCCCAGCCCTATTTTGTATTTTATTTAGAGACAGGGTCTCACTGAGTTGCTAAGCACCTCATCATTGCTGAGGCTGGCTTTGAACTCCTCGTGATCTTCCTGCCTCAGCCTCTGGAGCTGCTGTGATTACAGGTGTGCACCACTGTGCTCAGCTCATACATATAATTTTGTAATTTGGATTTTTTCCCCTCTGAGTTCTTGCTGTTGCAATTTCCTATTTTCTCATTTTTTTCTTGTAATTATTCTACTTCTTTTCCACAATTAGACTTTCTACACAGAGGGGCTCCATTTTCCTCCATCCTTCCTTCCTTCTTTTATATCTTCTTTCCTTCCTTCCTTCTTTTTTCTTTCCTTTCTTTCTTCAGCTTGAACTGGAGATAGATCTGCTACACTACCATTCTGTTGTGCAGAGAAAGACTTTTGAGGAAGTTGACTAGGTTGTGCATGTTCAGAACCAATCACTGTGTCATCTTTTGGAGGAGAGTAATTTTTAATAGATTTTATAATCTGTTGATATAATGTTGTTTATTTTGACTAAGGATGTTGGAGATATTTCTAGGCTAGGTTCAGTTTCTTCATCAGGAACAAGGTCAGGGTTAAGTGAAAAGATGCCTTCCAGATCAACCTCTTTACCTTTTGTGGCTTCATTTTCTACCCATTCAACAGTTATACTTTAGTTATCATCACTTAAAGATGTTTCCCTTGCTTGGAGCATTTGGGTGTGGCTCCACTTGATCTCCATGGAAATCCCGATTTGGATCTTGCTGAAGTTGGTTGTTGCCGTCACCTAATCTCAAGTCTTTATAATATTTTTAAATGAAATTCATATGTCTGTTTGTGTTCCACCAACCCTGTGTCTTGGGAAAAAATTGTTATCTCCACTTTTAGGATATTAGGGACTCAGAAGAAACCCAATGTTAGAAATATTTTACCTAAATATTGAATATTCTGTAGGGATTACCTATAAAGAAAAATAAAAAGGAGATGGTTATTTCATTAAACTACAGGGATTCTTCTCTAGTAAGAAAAGTAGAAGTTATCTCACAAGAGGAGGTAAGAGAAAGTTCAGGTTACAGAGCATAGTAACACCCTGTACTCTCAGGCAAGGCAATTTATAATTAATTTCATTTATCCAACAAAGATATTTTGAGTATTTATTATATTATAGATACTGTTCCATTTATTGGGGATGAAGCATTGAACGAAACAGATGTACACCTTTCCCTCATGGAGCTTATAATGTAGTTGAACAATTGTTTATTCATGAAAATATTTACATTTGAAATTTAAGAGAAAAGTTATAAAATTTCCTCCTTCATGCTAACATGTTAGTTTCATGAGGGTAAGGATCTTTGTTTTATATTCACTGAGTTATGCCAAGTGCTTAGAACCATGCCCAGCACATATTAGAGTCTCAATAAATATTTGTTGAATAATGAATTAATAATAAAAACTATCTTCAGTTAAAATCCTCCTATATACTTAGAATTTTATAGGACCATGATGATGCTACTGGTGGAGTTGGGAGGCTGGGACAATTTTGTCACATTAACAATAGGAAGCTATATTTTTTTGAGTCTGGCTCTTACCTGCATAATCTAAACTTCCATTATCCTTCCGATTTTACTAGTTTTTCTGACACTGCTTAGAGTTATGTTCCAGGAATGGATAAGTCTCTTCTCTACAGTTACCACACATTTTTGACAAAGTCTCCCCATATTGGACCAGGTCTATCTAAGAACACCTTCTACCAATATAGCTGCTGGAGGGTGCTCACCATTAATGTATGCGGGGCAATGGGTCTTCACCAGGACAATGATGTGGTTTGTGTCAGCTGCACTGTCTCCTAGTCTTCCTGATGCATCCCCATTTATACTTTATGCAGTATTTTACCACAAGAACAACAAAATGTTGCTGGGAAATCTCTGTGTATTTCAGAACATCTTTTGAGAACGTATCTACAGATTCTGCCATCAGTGCTCTCTCACAGAGCTCTGACATGTGTTGCTAAGTCTGAGTGAAGGCACAAGTGAGGCTTCCTTCTCACATGCCTCTTTTTGTGTAGAATGGTGCTCAGAGATGGTAGAGGTGGTACAGCTCTTAGGCTGAGTCTACACTACAAAATTAACATGATAGTGATGCAGAGTTCAAAGAGAAAAAAAGAAAACCCAGTATTACAAAACTAGACTATGAAAGGGAATACTATTATTTCCACCATAATGGGGATAGCAATTTCTAATCTAATCTATTATAAAAATATGACCATCTCCAAAATTTTTATTTTTCCCACTTTCACATAACTGAGCATTCATGTTCTTGAATAGGTCAGTCACAGATAGATAGAGAGAATGTAAACATAAACATACTTTGTAGCTTTTTGCTGCATGTTGTTACACTAAAAGTCAGGTTCAGTAAGATTGATGAGAATTTAAAATTAGGTATTTTCTGTGCCTGGAACTGTTGACCACAAAATCAGAGATAAAATTTGTGTTAACTTGAAAATTATTACCATTATTTTGGAGAGAACTCCCTAGTTGCAGGAAGATATTAGTAGAGTGTACAGCTATATATGTGATATGATTTTTGAGTTTTGAAGAAGATTCTCTGAAACCCACAATGATTATTTGTCCTGCATGCTTATATAAGAAATTGTATTAGGAGAAATTATTTTTTTCTAGTTCAGGAAATTCAGTGCAAGCTTCGTAACACATTACACTTTTCCTTAAAGGAGGCTTTTGTAGAGGGTTTTGGAGGAATTATTGGCTCATTGGTTTTCTGAAGAGGTGAAAGACAGGAGAAGAGTGAAGTTGACAGGTTGAAAGCAAGCTGTGGTTACCACACACATTAAATAAAAAATCGTTTCAATGAAGATTGGATCTGAACCAAAGAAATTTTGAATCAATAACTAACATCATGAAATGATATACCTCTGAATAAGGAATCCAAAGATAGAATGGTTTTAGTTTTGACTTTGACCTTTATTGGTTATGTGATCTTGGGGAAGTCGTTAAAACTCAGTGGACTTTCTTATTCTGATATGCAAAGATGGGAGGCTTCTTTTTCCTGTTCTCAGTTCCTGTGTTTCAGTGGCTGGGTTGTGTGGGCAGACTTGCAGAAAGAACAGTGTGAGCTGGAATAGCATATAAGCTTTGTGGGAGGGTGACTTTAGAGCTGGACCACCAACAGTGCAGGAATTAAATTGAAAAAAAAAAAAGGGAAGGGGAAGGAGTTTCAGTAAGAAAGCACAAAGTCTGGAACAAAATGCAAATTGTAGATCTCATGGAGAGTGGACTGATTGGCAGAAGGTCAGAGCCCTGTGCAAGGGTTCTGTATTGGATGTAAGAACTGAATTTTCTAGAATTATCTTTGCGATTATATTCTCAAGTTGTCTTCTGCAATTGAGTTATGAAATATTAAATGCCTATCCTCTTTTATATTATTTCTACGTGCTGGTTTTCTAATTAAAATGCCTATTCCACTTGCAAATTAGTTTCAATCACAAATATTTTGAATCAAGTATTGATTATTATTGTTTTGGTTTCAGTGACAGAAGTATCCTTTCTCCTTAAAAAAGTCAAGGACTTTTGTTTTTCTAAGGGAAAATGTAGAAAGTTAATACTCCATTAGTTAACACCTTCAAGCTAGGGGGCTGAGCAGGACAACTGACTATTTTGTGTGTGTGTGTGTGTAGCTGGGCCTTGTGCATGTGAGGCAAGCACTCTACCAACTGAGCTTTCTTTGTTTTAGGTGACATACCTATTATATAACTAGAAATTGCAACTATTGACTCATTTAATGATTTCATCTGCATTTTGCCATGCTATGGTTTTTACATGTTTTACACTCAGTTAACATTGCTCTCCTTTGCCAGCAACATGCTCTTTGGGTGAAATTGCTCTGAATTTTGTATTTCACTTAAAAATTGTAGGTTTATTAAACTCTTTAATGAACAGACTAAAAAAAAAAAAACAAAAAAGTCAAGGACCCTTACTATGTCTCACTTTCTGTAGCAGAGAATCTTAACTTGGAAATGAACTTCTAGTTGCATATCATATGCTGTGCATCTCATTTAGCTGGGTGTGTCTTATCTCCGCTCTCATAATATCCTGCACATACCTTTGTTGTTTCCTTGACATTGAAATATCTACATTTGTATTTTTCTTCTGGCTAACCTCTGAGTTTCTCAGAACAGACTTCCTTTTTCTTTCTTCCTTCCTTCCTTCTTATCTTTTCCCTTCTTTTCTTTTTCTGCAGGTCTGACATAATGAATAGCACTTTGACATGCCGGGCTCAATGAATGCTTCCTGTTCTTAAGCTATATGTCCCATGTTCTGTAATAGAAAATGCAATCTTGATGTTGGAAATTGAAGGAACTTTTGAATGCAAGTGTGTTTGAATACAATCTTGCCTTCCTTTTTCTCATGATATTAATTAGATATTAATTAGATTCCAGCTAGTTGGGGGCGGGGAAGAACTGCAGCCCTATTAGTAAAGAGAAAATATTCAGACCTAAAAGACCTCAAATAGAAGATCAATAGGCTGTGAAGGCAATTATCTAATTCATCTGGGTCACCCTCACCTTTATTGCTAAAAGAACTGGCTTTATTTCAATTCAGTCATAAAACTAGTGGGTTATTAGCAAGAAAACAGGCAAGCAGTTCTTCCACTATAGCTACAGTTAAGAACAATTATGGTATTAAGTTCATGGATACTGAAGAGATTAATAGACTTTTCAAGGAGTTTTATGGACGATTATATATGAATGATAACTGCACTCTGTGTTAAGAGAAAACCCATATATCTGCATTTCCTCAAATGTGAACAAATTTTAGAAGGAAAAAAACCCTTCTTGAATAAAGCTATTCTTCCTACTTAAAACTGCCAAAGTCCTAAAAAAGACTAGGTAAGGTCAGTATGCAAGCCACTTCCATTAATGCTTTGCATTAAAGGTTTCATTAATCTTTTATAAATTGTATGGTAATAAGACTATTTTATCTCAAATGATCCTGGCCTAGATTTTGCTTGACACATGTTTTATTAAGTGTTTTATCTGCCATCTTTATAATCCAAGGCTGTTATTTATTAAAATTTTTTGTTAAATCAGATTTCACTATAAGGTTCTTTCATTTGAAGCAGCTGTATTTTACTGTTACTTTACTAGTATGTTCTGTCTTTCTCTGCTTGAGACATGTGGAAGGTAGTTCTCTTTCTTCCATCCTTTTATTTCCTTCAGCTGTGGACCACCTCTTTGTGTTCTTCCTCAAGCCAATGTCTAGAAGAGGAAGGATGAAGATTTTTCTCTGCTAACTCAGGGAACTACTCAACACTGATTCCTCACTGAAATCAAAGTTAAAGGACTGATGAAGTTCACAGAGAGTTGTCTGGAAAAAAATACTCTGAACTGTTTATTAGAATGATAAAGTTTTTTTTTTTTACATTTCATGGATAAGCTTTGTGTAATCCATCACTAATTGGGACTTTGTTTTGAATGGCACATTTTATAAGAGGTAAAGATAGTCAAGATTTGAATCTAGTGGGTAGGTGAGTTGGCTGGTTTAACAGGAGGCTGTATTAAGAGTAAACCTCTCTGCAGGATAGCAGCCTCAGCTTTTTAGGGAGGATTAGGTCCCAAGGAATTTATTCACCTTTAAAATTCAAAATATTTATACTATAAACTATTGTAAAAACTTATTTTTTGGAAGATGTAATATTACTTATTACCTTAATATGAAGGGATATGTAATAAAGCACTCTGTCTAGAATATTACATTAAGTAATTTATATAAAGCCCCTTACCTGTACCCTTGGCATTTCAAGAGCACATAGAAATTTTATCTGCTTCTGCACTTACAAGGTGCCTGAGGCAGGAGGGGACTGTAATAACCAGAGGTTTTATTTGAAATGAGCATCTATTTTGAGGACTCTATGCAGAGCTCTGTTCTATTTCAGGACACCAGGATACTACAATATAAAAACAATTAAAAACTCTGTTGATATAGTCCTTATAAGACTACAGAATATTTTCATGAATATTGGCATTTGAGTATAATAAGGAAATTAGGTAAACTGGCTACTCAATTCTCTCATAGACAGGGTTATATAATCATTGTAATGTAGAAGGTGACATTTCTCCAATTTTCCTCTTCTTTTGTCTTTTTCTTTTCTTTGAAATCTTCCAGGCATTGAAAATTTTATTCTCATCAGGACATTATGTCCAATTTCAGTTAATGTGTTGTTTGGGGAGCTTTCCTATCCATGGGTATCATTCATATTTGCTTCAGTCCTATTTAGGAGAGCTACATCAGCACTGAACTCCTTTCCCTTTTCCTGGCCTTCTCTTAGATTGTCAATGAAAGTTTTCTCTTGTTTCAGAACACTTTTGTCATTTTCCAACAAACATTTATCTACCACTTATTTTCTCCAGAAACCCAGAAGCATAAAAAAAATGAAGTATTTATTCTTGACAGTCACAGCCATATCCACTTCCTGAGTGAGAAACAACAGTGACTAGTTTTTAGATTAGAAGTTCCATCTTCATTTGCAAAGAGAGCTTGGAATAGGTTGTTCCTATGTTACTCTCCTTCGCTTTCCTCTGAAGACAGGTGGGAGCTCCCTATTTAATCTCTCCTTCATGTGACAGGCCATATCCAAGATTTCTCATTCCATTTGGAATGGGGACCTCAGCCTTCCCCCCATCCACTTTAGCTAGAGACATTATTTCCATCTTCAGGATACAAGTCTGGAACTATCTGACTCTTACCTTGGAAACTTGGAACTACTTTCCTTCACACCAGAAGCTCCATAGCAGTGCCCTGGCTCACATCAGATTAATCAGCCATGGATGGTATCCAGTCAGGCCAAGGTTCACCAAGCATTGACAGATCAGGATGAACTACTGATTCCTTCTAAAGAGTGTCAATTTGCTTTTCCTAAACTTAGTCTGATCTGGCCAATGGGGAGCATTAGATCCTATGTTCCGGGGTTCTGGAGAGGCTCTGTCCTATATGAAGTGATGTTAGCACCTCTTTTGACCGAGAACAACAATGTTCAGGTTCTCTAAGAGTTTTTCCTTTCATTTATGTCTTAAACTCTCTACCTCACTTGAATACAGAATCTGTGCTATTGACTTCCTGGAAAAATATCATATTTTCTCCAACATTAGCTTGCTTTCTTCTATTAGTTAAATCTTTGAAATTACCTTTGCTACCTCTAGTGTGTGGTTTTATTTTACAAAATGAAGTAGATGTGCTTTCAATCCAATTCAGGGTATGATTGTTATAGTTTAAAGAAGACTCTCAGAAGATTTTTCTTTTTACTATTTCCTGTAAGCAATATAACAGAAACAGCATTAGAGTAAATACTCATTATAAATTTATATTTTCCTACAGATACAAATAAAGCCTCTTCAAATTTCTAGATCCTTTCTAGTAAACTTCAACTGAAACTAAATGGTTTAGGGAGATTGCTACAATTATATCTAAGTTTTAAATTTTAAGAAGAGATTAATTGCTCATTTAATCTCATAGCTTCCAAGTGAAATAAAGCCCTGAGGTAGAATGAGTGAACCATATAATTCTAAAAGATCCTAAAATGCAGCATGCATAATGGTTACTGAGGGTACTTATTCATAAGCCAAATTCTATGGCCTAGACAAGAGATTCTGAGCCAGCAGCTTTGAGTGGGACCCAGGAGTCTTCCTATTTCACAAGTACCTCTGGAGAGCTGAAGCAGGAGGTTCTGAAACTCACCTAGAGAAACTTGGCCCAAGACTATGCGGATGGCAGAGGAAGACAAAGCAAAGCAATTTGTGCCTCAGGACAGGGATCGGGAATGGAAGGGGGTGTTTTGAGAGTTTGGTTCTCTGGCTAGCTCCTGTGTTTCTTTCCAAGTCCTAGGGAAAAGTGGAAATGAAAGATGAAATAGAAATAGTGGCTTTCACACTCAGTTTTTCAAGATAATTTTCCTGCAGTTTACCATTTGGGGAAACTGTGGCAGAGTAGAGAAAAAGTTGTGTGAGGGGTGAGGAGAAGCGACTCAGCTCATAACATGAGACCTGCTTCTGTGCCTGGTGGCACTGACACACACAGCAGGAGGGACACTGCCAGTGCATCCTACTGCTGGTATTTTCTTGTTCTGAAGGTTGTTGGGGGCAGTCAGAGAAAAAAAGAAAAGAAAGAGAGATGCTCTGGTAAGGATGGAAATCATTTAATGCCTTCCAGATTGATCATGAAGACACTTTTTGATAGGGAAAGAAGAAGCATGGGTTTGAGGTCCTAAAACACTGAGTTTGATATCACAAGAAGGTAAGCTTCAGCACAGTCTATTAAGCATTGTGTTTCCTTACACCATATGTGTCACTTACACAAATGTGTGCTTTAGACAGATTCAGAATAGAACAGCATGCGTCTGCCGATATGATGTGAAAATGTATACATTTTTAAAATGCATTCATGTGAACAATTTCTAAATACAAAGTGGTTTTCATACCTAGCTTAGGTGATTTCCATGGATACCTTATAATAGATGTGATGTCAATGTTAGGAAAATATAAATCCTTCGACCACTTTACCTAATTTATTCTGCATTCATATGGTTATGATATAGAATGACTCTGAAGCTATGTATATATTCTGAAAATCTTGGTTTGGAGTATGGTTTTTGACAAACAACTGGTTCAGTTCTATGTTTGGATATGACTTTATTGCTTTTCCTTATTCTACTCTGGCGCTGTTGTCTTCTTTTAGAATGTGGTGTGGAAGCATTTTGAACATGGTCCTGAATGAATGATCGATGCTAAAGCTGAAGACCATGATTTAAAATGAAAATGAGATATAAAGAAATAACAACAGTTTCTAATTATATATCAGATTAATTAAGTAATTGCACATAAATAAGTGTATTTAATCCTTATATTATATCAGTGAAGTAAATAAATCATCTCAATTTTACCCATGATTAAATTTATCAGTCATTGATAGACTGGCTTACAGTAGTTAGCAAAATTTACGTCTCAAATTTTCTCCGAATCTTAGGGGACAAAGATTTCTTTGGTATGTTATTATGCATTTTAAAAATGCATCTTTCTATACCATATGTGTTTCCTTTCATCCAATCATCTCTCCATTCTTTCAATAAATAGTCATGAAGGATGTATTATGTATCAGGTAATTTGTCATGTGCTACAGATACAAAGGTAGATAAGACTCACCTCATCCTCAAGGATTTTAAGGTGTAGAGAATGGTGGGGTAACATGATCAAGGAGGGGTCAAATGCAAATAAGGACAAAAGTATAGTCCATTTTGCTTGTTTTGTTGATTGTGTTGTGGGGGACATTTATGGTCTAATGGAGATTGTTTTCATCACTCACTCTCCCTTCTTACCCCACTCTAAGTGTAAGTCCTGGGGTCCCTGTCACTGTTACCTCTTTAGGTGTCTGGAAGGCATCTCCATCACAAAAACATGAGCAGTATATCCTTGGTTTATCAAATGTGGCTAGGTGGTGAGGCTTACTGTTGCTGAACATCCTCAGGTAATTTGGTGTTGGCTATATTTCCTAGAAGATAAAGACAAGGGCAGCAATCATTGCTTCTTAGAACAGGTGACATACAGCAACTGCTTAAATGGTTACCAGATGTTCTGAAGGTCCTGGATCAGCTACAGCATGGCTCCCTGTTGCTTGTAGCAACTCCTGATCACCAAGCAGAAGGTCCACAAACTTCCCATGTCACCTCTTCTGCCTACTGCATGTGATTTTCATTTTACCCATGCCTTGCATCTGATGAAATCAGCATTTGCTGGAGGGTGTCTAGGTTTTCTATTTTTCCTAATCTATTAAACTACATTAGGCCATGGTATCTTGCTGACATTTGTAGATGGGCAAGAATGCTGTCCTAGTGCATTGTTACAGTCACAAATAAGCAAGCTGATTTTAAATTCACAATTCAATATTATTAAATTAGGAGATCTTAAAATACATATGAAGCAAGTTCTCCTAGTTTTTTTTCTTAACAAATGAGTTATCTTTTCTGAGTGTGGCATAAGCATTATACCAAATGAAGAGGATGAAAGTAATTTCAAAGAAATTAAGACCAAGGATATTTGTACTATTTTTTATAAGGACGTGTGATATTTTAAATTTAGTTTAGTATTACAACTAAATTTAGTGGCATAGTGCTAAAGTACTAAGAATTATTTGCAAAGTTGTACTGGCTAACAAAGAAAATAAACCTTCAGAAATTAAATGGCATCTACATATAAAAACATAAAGAAACAAGTTGAAAGTGAGATGAATTTCATGAAAGAAAAGGCCTTAAATTAAAAATCCAAAAGACTCAAATGTTTCTTATGTCACATATAAATATTAGTGAATTATGAGTGTACTAGTGAGTTGAGTGCATTGGTGATTTGTGAGTTTATAAAGAAAAATAGATGTATTTAGCTCATAGATTTGGAGGTTCAAAGGCATGTTGCCTGCATTGGTGCAGTTCTGGTGAGGTCCATGGAAGATGGAGGATGACAGACAGCAATGGTAGAAGTGTGTGTTGGGACAAGTGGTCACATCTCAGCCAAGAGAAATTAGTTTCCCACAATCCTTTTCAAAGGTATGCCCAGTTTACACAGGACCTCTCACTAGACCACACGTCTAAACATTCCATAGCATTTCCCAACAGTAGTACCATCTAGACCAAGACTTTAGTCACAATTGACCTTTGGAGAACACCCTGATGGTATCCAATTTATAGAAGTGGGCTTTATTAAAGTAGACCTTTGTCTTAGGAGATGTAAAATATCATGAACAGTAAAGTAGACCTTTGTCTTAGGAGATGTAAAATATCATGAACAGCTTCCAAGACGTTAGTTAAGGATGTTTGCTTGTAAGTCTTGGTGAATCTGCAACAAAGAAGTAGCTTAAATTGTACTTCCCAATAACACCATAGATGGATAGTCAAGACATGGAAAATGATATAGAAAGTCAACTCATAAACAAATAAAGCTTCAAATAGAGTGATTGAAACTTGATCAGTGCACAGATATTACTAACACAGTAATTCATTTACTCTCTATACAAGTAAACATTCTGGTGAGATTAAGGAAGAATTATTTTTCCCCCTGTTTTATTGCTAATAAACATAATCAGGTCTGAAATGTAAAAAATATGGTTAGACCGCATTATCAACAAATATATTTTGGAATTAAGTTTGGAGGGAATATATTCTGATGGAAGAAATGAAACGACAAGAAAATATCACGAAGTACTCTGTGCAGTATGAAGTAGTTATTAGTACTAAGGAGCTTTATAGAACCACCTCTTACTTCCTTTATTTAGAAAGTCTTCCTATGAAAAATAAATAACAGATGAACTAAATAGTGTGGATTTAATGACATAATAAAAGAGTATTACATTTGGTACCTATTTTTATTAGGTGATAATATTAAAGTTATTCAGAGTCATCTGGTATCATATGGCAAGATATGATGTATATCAAGGAGAAAACTTATTTCAATGAATATATAACTACAAAATAAACTTTTAGTTATTCTGCCAAGTAAGAAACCAGTGTGGTCTCAACTTTGTGAAGATGTTAGTTTGGCATCTGGACTTTCTTATTTGTGTTTGATATAGTTGGTATTTTAGCAATCCTCATACTTTAATACAAGAAAAGAAGGCAATTTAAAAAATAATAGCAGATAAAATAAGCTTAGAGTAGCATAGCTTCTACAGATTTTTCTGACATATCTCATAATAAACAACAACTTTCACTGGTAAATACAATGATCTTGGTATTGTGCATATGTTAAAAGTTCTGATGGAAAACCTTATACATTTGCTAAACAATTTTAATTTTATTTTTTTATCAAAAGAAGGACAACCTATAAAACTTTTAAATCTGGAATCCTATTCTTTTAGTAAAATTTAATTCAAATTAAATCATAACTTAATAGGCTGAATTGTCAGAACTGGACACAGGTGAAGGATTTGTGATAACTTAGTAAATATAACACTATTTTTATTATACTTTTAGAATGTAGTTTTGAAGTTATTACTTTACAGAAGAAACATGAAACTCGGGTTAATTAGAATTGCAAATAATTTACACTCTAGATAGAGAAAGGAGGTTCAAAGAAAAAGGTTTGGAGACATTAGGAAAACTAAAATTAGAGGACAATTAAGTCTTCCAGCTCTCATCTCTGGGAATTTAGTATCTAGTAAACAAACTCAAAACTTTGTATCTCTAGATTCCTGAATTTCCTACATTTTAAAATTAGTGCATCTCAATTATACAGAATGGGGGAGAGTTTCACTGTGGTATGTTTATACCTACCTAAAAGCACACCTTGATCAATTTTACTCCCATGCTCCTCATCTCCCTGGTCTTCTCCCTCTCCCATACTGGTCACCATTCTACCTTCATGGAGTCTTCCCCATACCCCCTTGTTTTTTCCCTCTAGTTTTCACATATGAGGAAAAATACACAATAGACTTTTCTTCTGAGTCTGACTTGTTTCTCTCAAAACTGTAGTCTCTAGTTCTATTCATTTTCTACAAATTACATAATTTCATTATATATATATATATATATATATATATATATATATATATGAATTTTTTTTTGGTACTGGAGAATGAACCTAAGGGTGCTTAACCACTGAGCCACATTACTAGCCTTTTGTTGTATTTTATTTAGAGACAGGGTCTCACTGAGTTGTTTAGGCCCTTGCTAAGTTGCTAAGGCAGGCTTTGAACTCTTAATCCTCCTGCCTCAGCCTCCTGAGCTGCTGGATTACAGGTGTGCACCATTGCACCCAGCTAATTTAATTCTTCTTTATGGCTGAATAAAATTTGTTGTGTATCTTTACTTTTTAAAAATCCATTCATCTGTTAACAGATACCTAGCCTGATTTAATAACTTAGCTACTGTGAATTCTGCTGCAATAAACACGGGTATGCACATATCTCTATCATATACTGACTCTAATCCTTTAAGATAAATATCACGGAGTGGTATAGTTGGATCATATGGTTTTTCCATTCCGAATCTTTTGAGGAGCCTCCATACTGATTTCAATACTGGTTGTACTAATCTGCATTCCTACCAACAGTGTATAAGAGTCCCTTTTTCCCATGTCCTTACCAGTATTTATTGTTATTTGCATTCTTGATGATTGCCTTTCTAACTGGAGTGCAGTGGATTCTCAATGCTGTTTAGATTTGCATTTCCACGATCTCTTAGGATGTTGAACAATTTTTCACATAGTTGTTGGCCCTCTGTACTTCATCTTTTGAGAAATGTCTGTTGAGTTTATTTGTCCACGTATTGGCTGGGGCATTAGTTGTTATAATGTGGAGATGTATTTAGTACTTTATATATTCTGAATATTAACCCTGTTAGGAGAGTAGCTGGGAAAGATTTTGTCCCATGCTGCCAGTTGTCTCTTCATTCTGCTAATCATTTTCTTGCTATGCTGAAGCTTTTTAATGTAAAACCATCTCATTTATTGACTCTTTTATTTCCTGAGCTATAGAAGTCTTATTCAGGAAGTCTTTTGTGTCTATATGTTGAAATGTCTCCCCTATTTTTTCCTCTAATAGTTGCAGCTTCTGGTCCTATACTTAGGTCTTTAATCCATTGTGATGACTTTTGTAAAAGGTGAGAGACAGGGATCTAGTTTCAGTCTTCTACATACAGATTTCTTATTTTCCCAGCACCACTTGGTAAAGAGTCTGTCTTTTCCTCAATGTATGCCTATGGCACCTTTGTACCAGATGCTTGAATCAGAAGATTGTAGTTTTGTGTATTTCTTTCTGTGTCTTCTATTCTGAGTACCATCCAGTTTTTTATTACCTTAATGCTGTAGTAGAATTTGAAATCAGGTATGTGATGCCTCCAGCATTGTTTCTCTCTCCCACACCCCTCAGGATTTCTTTAGTTATTCTGGACCTTTTTTTCTTCCACATGAATTTTAGTTTTTTTTTTCTAATCCATAAAGAACAACATGATATTTTGAAAAGGACTGAACAATTGCTTTATTTTGAGCAAAAGTTAAAAATTAATATCTTGAATCTTCAGAATTACATTAAAATATATTCTTAAAACTTTCAATAGCATACTTGTAGGATGCTGGTTTCCTAGGAAGAGTTATTAAAACAAATCATAGAAACCATTTAAAAATACATTTTTCCCTACAATAGGACTGATGATAGTTCAACTTAGGTTAGATAAATAAACATTCAAGAATCAAGCTCATTTGTCAGATTGGAAACCATAAACATTGATATGCAAATTGCTCATCCAAATTGTGCATATAGGCATTTGAAATATAGAATTATGTTTTAACATGTTACTTTTTGTATAGTTATGACTCTTTGGGGCAAACTTTTCTGAATTTAATAGTGATCCTTTACTTTATTTAACTAAATCATTACTTTCAAACAGTGCCTAAGTTTTCTTCTCCCTGTGAAAAATTTCTTTTAGTTATTAAAATGTAATGTTATATCTTCTACCATTAAAAGTAAAAATATATTTGGATTTTGTATATCTTTAAATTTTATTTTTCTAATAATTCTTTTATATTACCTCATTAATCTATTATTATGTGGCTGATTTTATGTAAAAAGCCCTTCATATCAAACAGTTTGGAAAGTACTGATCTGGAATTCAAAGGAACCAAAGAAAACTATGAAAAGTCAATAGGCACAGGCTGGGGATCTAGAGCGCTTGCCTAGTATGCATAAAGCCCTGGGTTCAATCCCCAGCACTACACCAAAAAAAAAAAAAAAAAAAAGAAAAAAAAAAGAAAAAAAGAAAAAAAAGTTAATAGACAAATGGAAAAGTTACAGACATACAATTTGTAGAAGAAACCAAAATTCTAACACACATGTGAAAAGATACTCCAACTCATTAATAATCAGAGAAATGCAAATTAAAGTAGGGGTGGAATATTTATATTATTATGGGGACATAAGTCAGAAAGCTAGTTCATACCTATGGTTAGCAAGGATATAAGAGTTCAGGAAACTTTATATTGCTATTCTGGAAAACAGTTCGGCATCATTGGAAAAAAGCAGTCTTGTGTACTCATTGAACTAGCAATTCTATTCCTGGGTACAAATCTCAAAAATGCCACATTGATTTTTTTAAAATATTTTTTTTATTTTTATTTTTTTGCATTACAATTCCTAATACACCTTTATACCACAATTTATCATAATGTATATAAGGTATGTTGACTCCAAATTCACATCTTCATACATGTATTTTGTGTAATGATGAGGGTCTCCTTCCACCATCCATGCTGTTCCCCTTCTCCCTCCCTTTCCCTCCCACCCCTAAAGGAGTTCACGTTACTTAGCTTCTCATTGCTGTGACCAAAATAACTGCTATAAACAACTTAGGGGAGGAAAGTTTTATTTTGGCTCATGGTTTCAGAATATTCAGTCTATGGTTGACTGGCTCTAAGGTAGAAACTTCATGGTGGCATGGCATGGCCGAGAAAAACTGTTTAGCTCATGACAGACAGAAAGCAAAAAGAGACAGAAAGGAAAGGACCTGGGACAAAATATGTGACGATGTTAATTTGGCATCTGCACTTTCTTATTTGTTTTACATCAAACAAATATAGTTGATATTTTTAGCAATCCTCATACTTCTGTGCAAGAAAAGAAGGCAATTTTAAAAATAATTGCAGATAAAATAAGCTTAGAGGAGCATAACTTCTACAGATTTTTCTGACATATCCCATAATCCAGGGCACACCTTCCCCCAGTGATCTACTCTTTCCAACTAGGTCCCACCTCCTAACAGTCCATGCAGCTATCAATGGATAAATCCATCAAGTAGATTAATACACACACATACACACACACACACACACACACACACACACACACACACAAGTTAATAGAGCCCTTCATTGCTTGAAAACCCTGCGTTTGAATCTTGCTGCATCAGAGAGCATTCTTTCAGTAAATGAGCATTTGGGGAACATTCCAGATTCAAACTATAACATATATGTCAGTTACCTCTTATCTTCTGTCTCAGATTCTCTGTCCTCATCATATTCAGGGCCCCTGGTCACTGTACTGTCTCTACCATCCCATTTCACCACAGCCTACTTTATATAGAGTCAGCATCCATGACCACAATAAACAACTCTGCAGGGCCTACTCCCTTCAGCCATCAGAGGCCACTTGACCATTGCTACTACTGTAGTGCTCAGAAGGAGGTCCCTTTCTAATTAATAGATTGGGTGCATTGGTTGTCTTTTCTCCCATTACCCATTTTTTCTACTTTCCTTATAGGCATCGTTTTACATGTATTTAATATGCATTTATGGTCTTTGTTTATGTCCCTGTGTAAAGTGTATTGTCTTAATAACTTAAACTAATTACCAAATTACTAACTCATGTGCTCTCAAGTTCTATCCTGAGTCTCAGGAAGCTTTTTGGGCTATAATGAACACCGCAAATTTTTCATTCTTTGAAAAGTTATTTCCTCTATTTAGCTTCAAAATTATTCTCCAGTTTCTGATCTTAATTAAGCAATTTAGTCTTCAGTAATTTAATTTCTGGTTTTCCCCAATTTGTTAACATATCTGTTTCTTAACTTCAACTTCTAAAATTAAGTGTTGATTCTGATGGAACATTTCCATTCTCAAGCATCTTTTTTTTTTTTTTTTTTTTTTTTTACATTTAACATAATAGCAATTTCTCTTATGGCAAAATAGTAGCATATTTAATAAACATACAACTGGAGAGAAGACTACATCATAACATTCTTTAATCAATTTAGATGCGGGGAATACATGGAGCACAATGTAACTGCAAAAACAAAATTTAGTCTTTATAGTCCTTCTAATTCTACCATAGGATTTCAGTATCTTAGTTGTCCTCATGACGTTATCTCTGCTCTGTGCTACTCTCTGGCCTTTTTATTTTTCAATGATATTTTCTTATTTAAGGCACAGAAAACACAAAAAAGTATTAGTAGACTTTTAAGGTCCCTTACTACCCTAAGATTCTACGAATCTGTGATTTCTATGGATCAGTGAATAATCATTGGAATAAAGTTGGGTCACCAGAAAAGACAACTCAGAATAATATGAGAGATAAAGAAAGCTCTTTCATGGTGCAATGACTCTTCTCCAAGCTACCAGAGATGAAAGCAAATCATTTTGTGGACAAAGGCAGGGAGAAAAATCAAATGAATTTTATTGTTCAGTTTCCCAAAATAATATTGTTCATTTTTTTTCAGTGTTTACTTATTAGAACTTGTAAAGGAACCTACATCTGGATAAGTTCTCAAATGTTTTGCCTTTTCCTTTTGATGTCTTCTTCTTAATTTTTTTCCCCAAAGTGAACTTTTCTTTTTCAAGACAGTCTGTAAAATGGGGCTATTAGTTTGTTTGCATAGGCCTTAGATTTAAGTTAAAAAAAATTCAGTGCTGTTTTATCACAGAAAAAAAAAACAGTTGCACTCAGATTAAATATTATTTATTGAGTGTATACTCCTGAAATGGAAATACATCCCTTTCTCCCATCCCTTGCTTCTCTGGCATTCTTTCATTTCCTTTTTGTTTTTATTTTCAAAAAGTGAGTGTCTTTCC
The DNA here is from genome assembly GCF_045843805.1 of Urocitellus parryii. Classification (NCBI taxonomy): domain Eukaryota; kingdom Metazoa; phylum Chordata; class Mammalia; order Rodentia; family Sciuridae; genus Urocitellus; species Urocitellus parryii. The sequence continues at coordinate 47,288,085 of NC_135538.1, forward strand.
CCTAAATGGACTCTGATAACACATCAGTGGGAAGAAATGTGCATATCCTGGTGATGGAAGGTCTATTCTTATCCTAGCCTATTGGGAAATACCCTCTGACCCTTCACTCTTCTCTGTAAAACTGAGACTAATTTAAAGATAAATTGTCCAGAGCTACTGTGAAGCAGAAGCAAAGATAAAGTTAATGGGAATGTGATTCGATTTATAAAAATCTGATTTACGCACAACTTTTCAGTAGCACATTTATAACACCAAATGAGGAACATCTGTACTAAAGGAAACAACAAATTTCTTGTGCTTTCATTATGAAAAGAAATCAAATTGTGAGGAAAGACAAGATATATAGGCAATTATTCAATATCAACATGGCTGACATGTTCGACTATAGCTGGTTAGAAAAAAATGATTAAATTCCTGAAACCATAAGCTCATTCTCTTTTTTATCTCAAGACTGACTGTAGGGAATAGAATAGTGATTGGTATCCTGTGAAGCCAGACAGGCTTTTGTTCCTAGAGATGTCATGCCTTTTAGAAGACCGTGATGGTGTTATACTTGAATATTTGGTGATAGCCTCTTAGCAGAGACATTGACTGTTCACTAAGCATCCTTGAGCTCTCACAATTTCCAGCTGCCTTCCAGTTATGGGAAACTATGTGGCTCTCTAGCCAACAGTTGGGAAGGAAGTAAAATTTTAAGCCAAGGCATTCATAAAGAGGTGTTTCTTTTCCATTCTTTTTCTCTGCCATAGTAAATGCCAAAGTGGAAGCTTCATTTGCCAGGATCTCTGAAGGAGTGTGTGGAGCAGAAGCTGTCACTGACCTGCACTGACCTGTAGATGAATGCAAAATAAACTTTTTGTATTAAGCTACCACAGTTTGGGGTTTACTTGTTACAGTGGCAAGAAGCAGTGTATACTGATTAATATGACCACACAAATGTTGTTGGTTCAGTCTAATACATTATTCTGTTATCGTTTTTTATGTATTTTATTTTTTTTTTACAATAGAAATATAAAAGGGAGGTAAAGAGAATAAAGGAAAAATTATCATAGTTCCTAACTTTCCATTTGACTTTATCTTAACGTGTTTGATTTTGTTCCAGGAATTGTTTTCTAAGATCACACTGAATGCCACACACACACACACACACACACACACACACACACACACACACTCTCGCACAAAATGCAACTGCTTCCACTAGTGCACTACTTTTACCAGTAATTTCCTTAGTTGAGTATCTTTTTTCTTTAGACAGAAACATATTTCAATCAAATCAATTTGTAAACTTGTGTTTGTATCAAATTTATAAAAGAGTTTGTATTTTAAAAAATGCTTTTAAAGACCTGACAGTTGCAGACACTAACTTGCTAACTTCAAGGCAAGTAAGAAAATATATTGTTATGCTGATTTGATATTTCAGATATTATAGTAAACATGCATACTGTTCAGATGGAAATTTTATTCTGATCATGAAAGAATCTAGAATTTAGGAAGTGGTTTTCAATATAAAATCCAAAATAATAGGCAAAACTTACAAAATAATTTCAAATATGAATGCAATGTACATGTATTTGTTAATATTAGGTAGCATAGAGTGTATTTAATATGTTAATTAACTAATACTTAATCCTCAGGAGTATTATTGCTTGAATTCATCATTATGAAGTAATTATCAGGACTTCTTCCAATGATTGTTTTCATTCAACAACAACCCTTTGAAGGATTTTCTATCATGATCCTAATTTTGAATGAAGAACTTGAAGCCATGGAAGGTGTTGGCCTTAAGCTAAGTGGATTGGAAGTAATGTAGTCTCTAAATCCATGATACCTAGTTCTGGAGCCCTCCTTCTTAATCCTTAACCCTTAATAAATCTATTAGTACTGTGAGTATTGTGATAAGCATGCCATTACTAATATTTCAATTGCATCACTGTACTTATGAAGTATGTTTCAATATTCTATTTTGTCAAGAAACCTGAGGAAATGTTAAGTAATGGACTAAAATCAAACAGAAATCACTTGACTTCTGGGAACTGACTTGAAATCATGCTCAGACAGAAACCATTTTGATTTCTATATGAGGTAGACCATACACACACACACACACACACACACACACACACACACACCCATATATGTGCAATACAGTGCAAAGTCCTATTTAAATGATAAATGTAATAATGTCTTAGTGGTCTCCTAAGATGCCACAATGTCATCCCCATTTTTTTATAGGGTTGTCAGATTTGGAAAAACCAAACACAACTTCCAGTTAATTTGAATTTCCAATAAAAATGCTTTTTTAAAAAATATTTTTTATTAGTTCTTGATGAATACTTATCTATCTATCTATCTATCTATTTATATGTAGTGCTGAGATTTGAGTTCAGTGCCTCACACATGCTAGGTAAGCACTCTACCACTGAGCTACAACCCCAGACCCATAAAAATGCTTTTTAAAGTGTGTCTCCTGCAGTGTTTGAAGCATACTAACTGGAAAATTATTTATTGCTTATCTGAAATCCATATATAAATGAATAGTTTTATTATCATATAAAATGATAGTTTAATAGCTTTATTAAACTATCATATTTTCTAGAAGTTTCTTCACTTGTACTTTTAATTCAAGGCACACTTCTTTTCTATCTTTTGAGTAAAGGTAGCATAAAAATCTGAAGTTTGTTTCCATTTATTTACCTAGAACCAATAGAGAAGACAAGATGGTACAATTTCAGTCCTTCTGCTGTCATTATAGTGGGTGGAATACATAAACATAGACATTCATACAAATTTGTTTCTGTATCATTCTTTAGTGACAATGTATCAAGTTCTCTTCCTTCAGCATATAAAATGTAAACACATAGAGCTGGCTTGTGACTCAGTGGTGAAACACTTGCCTAGCATGTGTGAGGCACTGGGTTCTATCCCCAACACCACATAAAAATAAACAAGTAAAATAAAGGTATTGTGACCATCTACAACTAAAAAAATACATTTAAAAAATATATACATACTCAGAGCAAAAATAAAACATAATGTATCTATTAGAATTCCACATATTCAATCTTCAAATATAATATAAATGCCCTTGAAGCCAGATACATTTAAAATTGATACTGTTGGATTAGACTTTTGATAATCTGATAATCTTTGATAATCTAAGCACCATTTAGAGTTTGGCTTATAAATCAGATTCTGAGAAGATCTCTTAGTTTGAATATAAATCTACTGTGTAAATCTTAACTGCCATCATTGTGTTCATTTCTTCAACCCTAACAAATTGCAAGGTAGTTTGAATATGAAAACACTTTGAAAGTTTGATTAAAAATGGTAAATTATCATTGTTTTGGCATTTTCTTCATTAAATAACCTGTCTCTTCTCTATTTATGATTTCTTCCTTGGATTGAGGCTATGGAGAGCATTAACTACCATGCCACAAGCAAATAAGGCCAATAAGCCTGTTAAAGGAACCTTAAGTAAGATGGAGACTTGGAGTTGTTTTGAAAAAAAACAGTTTCCAAGATGTGCTTCATCCCTGTCTGTTATTAAAATCAGCTGGCTGACCCTGGCACAAGAGTGACTTATTTCCAGTTTTCATTCCTTCTGCTGCTGCTGCTCCTCTTCCTCCTCCTCCTCCTCCTCCTCCTCCTCCTCCTCCTCCTCCTCCTCCTCCTCCTCCTCCTCCTCTTCCTCCTCCTCTTCTTCTTCTTCTTATTTATTTTTCAGTTTTCGGTGGACACAACATCTTTATTTTATTTTTATGTGGTCCTGAGGATCGAACCCAGCGCCCCACGCATGCCAGGTGAGCCTGTTACCAGTTGAGCCACATCCCCAGCCCCCCACTTTTTTTTAAGTTTTTTTCAATGTGTGAAAAGAACTTGTAAAGTTTTTCATCACCATTGGAATACAATTAAATTCATTGTATTGACAAACTTGTAAGAAGGAATATGATGTACTGTGTAAATGTGAATTTTATAGTAATAAAAGTATATGCAGAAAAAAGAAACCAAAATTTTCCATTGCAGAAATAGAAACAGGGAAGACTAAAGTCTTTCTTTAATCCCAACAATCATATCTTGCTTCTTCCATCATGTGTTCAAGAAGTCCTGAGTCTAAGACTGGAATTGTTGCTTATGTAAATAGTATCAAATATTCATAAGTTCAAAATCTGATGATTATTTTCCCTTTCCCTTCCCCCACTCCTGGGAAACTGTGAAATGGATCAGAAGAATGAAATGTTAGTTATACTCCGTTTATGGATGATGTGTTAAAATGTGTTCTACTGTCACGTCCACCTAATTAGAACAAATAAAAATAAGTAAATAAATCCATAAATTTTTAAAAAGAAAAAAATGTGAAATGGATTGAGCTGCTGGGATTAGAAATAAAGAAAGTTGTTTACCTAGGAAAAGCATCAGTCTGAATAGATTATTTTAAAGGAGAAAGACCCTAGAATAGTGTTTGAAAACACTTCTGTACCTTTCATTAGAGAAAGTGTTCTCTATTATATATAATGTTACTACTATATATGTAGCCATCCATATTAGATATAATGTTTAGTCATCTTGAGGAGGGAGTGTCTACATTTTTCTCTTCACTAATTCTGGGGACATTGTTCTAGAAGGAGGTTAACTTGTATGGCTACAGATCTATATCAAATCTTTACCACCCGTACCTAGGTATCAGCCATACTCAGTGTAGATTTAAGTAAATCTTTTAAGTCTGAAAAGTAATCTTAACAATAGGAAACGAGTATAGTAAGTCATCCTCGTTATTACTAAATCAAACTCCTTTTCTACTTGTGTGACCCAGTTAGTGGGCTTTATCGTAGTACTCCAAAGAATGACAGAATTCAGGAAATTCAATTCCAGATGCATGGACTCAGAGTAATCTTTTCAAGTCAGAGTACATTGGTACCTGGGGAAACATCACATGAAATCATGTGCACTGGATAGCTTTTATGGAGCTCATTATCAAATGGGAACATTAGGCAGGAATCTGGCAGAGAAAATGTAATCAGGATTTATAATTAAGTGAGAACAGAATTTATAAACTTGATTATAATTGTAGGGTTTCTAGGCCCTTTTCCAAATATCAACCATGCACATGCACTGCAAATATAAAACAAGAATTTGTATACTAAGAATTCTTTATTATGATTTCTGTACCAGTTATAGAAACTTTGACAGGTTTAATCTCAGACTGAGAGAACTGCAATCCTTCTGAAGAAAGTTTGGTTAAAGTATATTTCTGATAGATTCAGTCTAGAAGTATTTAAAATATGTGGTATAGCTCAAAATATCTCCTCAAGCTAAAACACTCTGCTTTCCTCCAGATTGTTAGTACAGCCATCTTTAGATGAATACATGTTTGAAAGATAGTCCCAGGGCAGAAGTTTACATATTATACAGGTACCTCTTACCCTGGTAGAACTAAAAGCATTTTCTTCTTCCTCTTTTACTTGTTTTATTGTTAATTCTCTTAGGAGTTTGAAAAACAACAATTCAGTTCTACAGTCTAAAAAACTAGCATCCAGGGACTGTGCTGTAGGAATGGTGGCCATTCACGTCCTTAGGTGAGCACAGTAGTCACTAACTGGTGTGAGAGCAGGAGCTTGGAATTTGGGTGACTCATTGCCCAACAAGGACATCATCACATATGACATCTAGACAACTGGATGAAGGGAGAACATAATGCATAATGACTCAGAATTGGGTTTTATGCCTACATTGACCTGGGGGTGGGGAACCTGACTGTGTTTCTTAAGAGATGTGAGAAAAGTGAGTCTTACTAAATCTAAGGCTCAATTTCCTCACCTATAAAATGGAATGCATAAAGCCAAATTTGTATGATCATTATATGGTTTAAAATTAATATGTAGATAGGTACAGTGGCACAAGCCTGTAATCTCAGCAACACAGGAGGCTGAGGAAGGAGAATTGCATATTTGAGGTAAGCCTGGGCAACTTAGTGAGGCCCTAAGCATCTTAGTGAGACTGTCTCAAAATAAAAAGAAAAAGCACTGGAGATGTAGCTCACTGGTAAAGTGCCCCTGGATTTCACCCCAAACAATTAATATGTAAAATATATATATATATTTTTTCTGATACAGAGTGGATGCCCAAATAATGGTACTTATTTTTGTTTTTATTATTTTTCTGAAGAGTTCTTAGCGGAGTGTTTGGTTATCTATTTATCCATGTGTTCTTTAATTGATATTATAATTCTTTTCAGAGTATGTATATCATGTAGGTGTACCTGCTTGTTAAGATATACAATTATGGACCAGCATTTAAAAATGGAGGTAGAACAATAAGTATAGAAATTATTTATGGGCCAGCTTTTAGGTTTAATTTCCTACATTTAAAACTTGAGATCTCTGATTTTGGTTGCAAATAAAATCAAAGCTTTTGGTCACCTTAGAGTACTCTGACTTCAGTGTCTTTACTCTCTGTTTAGTGAGGCAGAAGACAGGAACAGCAGGAAAAGGTGAAGCAGACAGGAAAGGGCAGTGCGTTGCTGACAGTCATAGGGATGGCCCAGAAGGAGAGAGCTGTGGTCTCAAGCCGAGGAGCCTGGTCTAGCAGAAAGGGGTCTTCAGCAACAACCCCGTGGTGAGCTTGTCTCTGTTGAAAATGGGAATAGCAAGCACATGGGAGGTGCTACAGAGCTCTCACGGAGCCACTTCCCACCACAGCCATGAGTTAGGCATTGGCAATAGGAACCAGTAATGCGGGTGACCACGAAAAGCTAAATACACTTAATGGAAAATTAACCAAAAGTGAATTAGCCTTTCCCTTCCAGAAATGAATGTGTATTTGTGCATTTAAAAAGATTCTTTAAGGCCCACCTTAAAAATACGATACTAAAATAGAATAATATTTGAAGGAGAGTTCTGGCTGCTCTATTGCAGCCGGCAGGGCATAAATAATAGGAATCTCTATGCAGGGATATGAGAGCTGTGATCCCAGCAGGGAGAAGCTGGCAAGGAAAGTGCTATGGGTTTTGCTGTCTGTCACACTTCATGAATAGGATTCTTTTGACTGAGGAGAGAAAAATTCACAATGTGTTAACTTTTGTTTGATTTTATTTGGCAAATAAAAATTTAATGTTAAATTATATGAAGCATATTGTTGTATTTATTGTTTTCCCATCCTATATTTCCAGAACTTTAATGATTTCCTACTATAATGTTAATGTGTATATGTGGAATATACATATTTATAACAATTTATTAGATATGTTAATGTGGGAGGGTGGCAGGAGTGAAAAAGAAGAGCCTGTGGAGCATTGCTTGGTCAGCGTTGGAACCTGTGAGAAATCTGTCCTGAGCCCTTTCTGGCAAATTCTGTTTTATTCAATGTCACATTTCAGCAGTTAACACAGAGATTCACACGTGACAATTGTTCAATAATACAGCGACAATAGTGAAAATAGATTTTATTATGGTAGTTCATCAATAATGAATAATAAAATGACAGTTCACATTCACTGAATGCGTACTATGGGTTGGGTATGTGTAAAATGCCTTCATGTATTGTTTTATTTTATCCATAGAAATCCTTTATTAGGTAAGCAGTCTTTTTGACCAGAATTCAATGATTAGGCTGAGGCACAGAGCAGTTCTACAAAAACTTGTCTACAAAAATGTAAAACTAGGATGGGTCAGAGGGAGGTGTGAACTGAGGGTGACCAGAGCACCCTGGATTTAACCAGGCAAGCCTTGCCACTTGAGACAGTAAAGGATTGTACTAGTGAATATATTGGTGCAGAAGAATGACCTATTTCTATAGGTATAATTATCTGAAATAAAACCCGATAAGAATCCAAAATATAAAAAGGACATTTTTTTTCCTTTGAGAGAGGGTCTCACTATATTTCCTAGGCTGATCTCTAACTTGAATGCTTAATTGATTCTCCTCTATCTGAGCCTCCCAAGCAGCTGGGACTACATTTACTATCATGTCCAGCCAGAAAAAGGACAATCTTTTTAAAATAATCATATATTTTTATTTTATGAAACAGGGTAAAACAGGGTAAAGCTTACTATTATTACTGAAATACAACTTTAATATCACATGAAATAAACTCCAGGTTAGTTTTTTTTTTTAATTTTAATCCTGCTGAAATTTGTGTTGTCTGTGTTAATGCTAGTTTTTCATCTTTGTATATATGGATATATGTGCATAAACACATTTGTATATATGTGTGATGAGTGTGAGTATATAAATGTGTGCATTTTTTTCACATTCTTGACAATACTTGTCATCTTTTTTCTTTAGACAATAGACTTTTCACTTTTTCATATACTTATTGGCCATTTATGTCTTCTTCGGAGAAATACTTATCCATATACTTAGACTATTTTAAAATCATATTGTTTTCTTGTTGATAAGTTGTTTTTATTTCTTTTAGACTTTGGATAAATCTTGATCAGGTGGATAGTTTGGGAATACTTTCTATCATTTGGTATGTTGCCTCTGCACTCTGTTGGGCAAAAGCTTTTTAGCTTGGTGGGGCTTCCATTTGTCTTTGTTTTTATTACTATGGATTTTGGAGGCGTATCCCAAAAATCTTTGCCAAGACCATTGACACGAAACCCTTTCCTTATGTTTTCTTCTAGTTGTTTTACAGTTTCAGGTGTTACAGGTAAGTCTTTAATCCATTTTGATTTAATTTTTATATGGTATGAATAAAGTTTTACTTTCGTTCTTCTGTACGTGGATAACTAATCTCTCCAACATTGTTTATTGAAGTGATTTTTCTTCCCCATTCTAGGTTCTTAGTACCTTTTTTGAAAATCAGTTGACCACACATGTGTGGGTTTATTTCTGGGCTCTCTGTTTGATTCCATTGGTCTATGTGTCTGTTTTCATGCCAATATCATGCTGCTTTGATATTCTTATTTTATTTTGAGGTCAAGTGCATGCTTCTTCTTTGTTCTTTTCATCCAAGATTGCTTTAGCTATTCTGGGTGTTTTGTGGTTCCTTAAGAATTTTAGGATTTTTTTCTGTTGCTATGAAGATTTTCTTTGAAATTTTGATGATGATTGCATTGGATACTATGGACATTTAAAATATTATTACTTTCATTTCTTTCTTCAGTGTTTCATAGTTTTTGGTATACATATCTTTAACCCCCACAGATAAATGCATTTTTTTCTCTTATTTTTGTAGCTATTGTAGATGAGATTTGCTTTCTTGATTACTTTTTCAGATAGTTCAGAAATTTGTTAGTGCATAGAAGCATATTTTAGTTTGTATGATGATTTTGTATCTAGCCACCTTATAGATTATATGTTGTAACAGTTTTTCCCCCCAGTGGAATTTTTAGGTTTTTTGTTTGTTTGTTTATTTTGTTTTATTTTACTTTTATCTGTAAGATCATATCATCTGCCGACAGACAATTTAAACTTTATTTTTGCAAGCTGTATGCCTTTTATTTCTTGTTCTTGCCTAATTGTTCTGGCTAGAACTTCCAGTACTATATTGAATATTTCCATATCTTATTCCTAAACTTAAAGTAAAAATTTTCCAATTTTACTGTTGAATATGATATTAGCTGATTATCACATATGGCCTTTATTATGTTGAGGAATAGTCTTCCCATTTGCTAAGTTTTTTTTTTAATCATGAAAGGATATCCAATTTTATCAAATGCTTTTTATGTATCTTATGGAGATGATCATAATTTTTTCTTTCATTCTAGTAATGTGATGTATCACATTTATAGATTTCCATATGTTTAACTATCCTTGCATCCCTTGGATAAATCCCATCTGATCACAGAGAGTGATTTCCCAGTACTAATTCTTAGGATCTCTCTCTTCTCCTCTCCTATCCATTGCTTATATAGACTACTATACCCAACCTCTCCTAGAAATGCTGCAGTTTCCACCAGTTTTTGCTGCTTATTCTCCTTTTCTCTGCCTCCTTTCCTGATTCTCCATTCAAGCAAGAGATTACCTTAATGGAGGGTGGGGAAGAAGAAGAGCCCTGAAGATGGACAAGTTAGTGTCTTTAGGTGCAGAAGTTTGACGTAGGCTAGGAGATCTTACATGTTCTTAATTTTTAATTCCTTTGCCAACACTACCAAATCCAACACATGACAGTTAAAAGTTGTTTCCCGACTTGCTAGTTATACAAAGTTTTAGAGCAGGAAGCAACAATATTTCTAAATTAGTTAATCTGGAGTCACAAATTGTGTTTAAAACAGGGATTAATGAGCAGGACATTTATTGAGAATTGTTATTGGGTTGTGAAAAGAAGGGGAAAGAAGGATTGTTAGAGATTGAATTGCAGTTAGTCCCTATAATTGCATTAGCTGATCCTGTGAGAGCTATTGAGCTGGTTAGGATGGCCCTTTAGAGCTTTCTGAGTAGGGATGAAGGAGCAGGGCCTTTATATGCCCACATGATGTGTGAACAGGAACTTGTCCTGAAGGGAGGCATAACTTTGAGCAAGGCAGTTGTTTTCAGCTAAAGAAAGCTGATGACTGAAGGTAAATTTTTGTCAGCATTCCCAGCAGCTGGAGGAACAAGTCCTTCTTTTCTAAATGGGGGATCTAGGCAGTACATCGACATGCCCACCACATATGACATCATTTGTCTGCCAGGGATGTCTTCCAACATGTTAACTGCCACTTGTAGAGAATTGCAGTAAAGAACTTTATTGGGGGACCCACTAGTGAAATCAGACTTTATTTCTGCATGTCAGGGAACAGTTTAAGAATAAGAGAGGCTACTTGGAGATAAAAATGAGGAAATTATCTAGCTAGAGATGCAAATTAACATGGACTACATCTGAAGTTCATGGTCTCCAAAGCCACCAAGAAACACTATTTGTGTCATTGGAAAGCTGACAGAAGAGAGATGGAAGTGGTCTTAGTATTAAAGTTTTCTTTCATGGCTTCTTAGTTGATTCTTGTGCTTCCATAGTAATCTCTCATTACAATTAACTGAGGACTGGTGACTCAGATGAAAGTGTCTCTAATACCATCATCTTTAGCAGAGGTCATTGTTCTGGCAAATCTAATGAGATATATATTCCTTTTTGCCATCATCCCACATCTTTGAAGGTTTTATTTGGGATTTTGAGTGAGTTTAGTGCTTTTGAAAACATTTTGCTCTAGAATTCTGGTTGTGAAAGGATTTTAAATCTTTCTTACAGATAAGAACACATGCCCTAATCAATGATTCTGTTGACTGACTTACTTGTTCAATTATGTGGTGCATGGGGGCAGAGACCTTTCCTCTTTTGTTATCTACCCCAACTGACCAATGTTCTGAGCAGAGAATAAACACCCAAAAATGTTTTTTGAATTACTGAATAAATAGATAGTGTCCCTGTGGTATTTCTACCAGAATATTTTTCTCTGAGGAATTTAAAAACTGACTTTTAGCCTCCCACACAGCAGACACACCTATTTTTGGAGCGTAACACCAAAATAGACCAGCCATGCTTATTGTGTATATAATTTAGTTGGGAGCAATGTATCTTTCCTTAAAGACCATCTGCATATTTTAAGAGCAGAGGCAGCTTGTGTAGTTGAAGCCTCCAGATTTTAATTCAATTAGGTACCAGACTGAAGGGAGCTGTAATTGGAATCTAATCAGGCCATCAATATTGTTAAGAGTAGTAATCAGTCAGAGCAGCCACACCAGCCTGAGGAACAGACAGTGCCTGTGTTTGACCTTTATTTAACAGGAATGTGATCACGTTGCAGTAGCATGTTATGGAAATAGCTCTATGTGGCTCTGACAGGGAGTTGGGAACACAGAACAAATTGCAGATGTGCATGTGAAAAGGGAAAGACCAAACTCTATAGGAAAAGACTGACAGCAAATATAAACTATATAAAAATGAATAACCATATGTAAGTGGCATAGAAACTCCCAAACCTAGAGTGATGATCACGCAGCAGTTCTGTAACATCTTGAGGGAAGGCCCACAGTTCTTCAGATGAGAATGTAGACACAGGATCACAGCACAGAAAAGTTCCCTCTTCTAAGAAGGTGGTGCTACCTTTACGCGCCATTTTTCAAGGAAAGCAAAATGCATTAAGGGCTTCTTAGGTCTTGTTTTCCCACTTTATAATTACACCAATGGAATCTTGTTAAGATCCCATTATATACACATATATACATATATAAGTATATGCATATATACATGTTATATACATATATATGCATATGTGTATTTCTGTCATCACTACCCCCATTCTTTTGAAAATAATTTTAATTGGTATATTGTCATTATATAGAATAGTTGGTTTCATTGTGGCATATTCTTACATGCACTTAACATATTTTGATCAATTTCAATCCCTAGTAATTCCCCTTGCCTTCCTCATCCCTGCTTCTACTACTGATCAGTATCCCCCTTTCTTAAAAAAAGGAAAAGGATTAGGAGATCATTCCATTTGTGTAAGAATGGATGTTAAGACATAATATTCATTTACTCATTCCTTTACAACATTTTCTTACTGAATACTTCACAGTGCACCAGGCCCTGTGGGGGCATCAATATAACAAAGATAGATTGTTCAGTCAGATATACATGAAATAATACAGTTTCTACCCACAAAGAGTATGCAGGAATATAAATAACCTATTATAGTATGAGAAATGCTCCAATAGCTGTAGTTCAGGTTTCATGTAAACATTTAGGAATGACATTTTTAGATAGTTGTTTGTAACTGTGACAAAATATCTGGGGGAAATCAAATTAGAGGAGGGAAGATTTGTTTTGGCTCATGGGTTTAAAAGATTTCCATCCATGGTCAGTTGACTGCATTGTTTCTGGACCTGTGGTGAGGCAAACATCATGGGAGACAGGTGTAGTGGAACAAGTTTGCTCAGCTCACAGCAGCTAAGAAAAAGACAGAAGAAAGATAAGGGGGGAGGGTGATAATGGGGTCAGAGACAATGAAGACTATTCTTGGGAACATCCCCAGTGACCAACTTCCTCCAATTAGGTTCTATTCCCACGGTTTCTATCAAGTCCCAATAATTCTATCAACTGTGAACCCATCAATGGATTAATCCATGGATAAAGTCAGAATCCTCATGAGTCAATCACTTCTCAAAAGTCCCACCTCTGAACATTGCTGTAATGGGGAACAAGACTTCAACACAAGAAACGTTAAGGGACATTCTAGATCCAGACTGTAACAGACACTATTCTAAAGCTTGGAAGTTAGGGAACACTTCCTTGTAGAAATCACACTATGTTCAGACATGAATCATAACGCATTCCTGAGTTGGAGATGCAAAATCCTGAAGGAGGTTTCTATCCGCTTAGTACATGGAGTTCTGCCGCAGTCTGGATGGCTGGGCAAAGTAACGGGGAGCAACTTGTGTAGATTGATACAGCAGGAGTAGGAGCCGTTTATTGTAGGACAGGAGCGGTATTTATACATTCCACACAGCTTATCTAATTAACATAAACTAGATACAGCAGTCAACCAATAAGGAATCTCTACACTTAATGGCTCATTGGCGTTACTTCACAAACCACTCCCTCTGGCAATATGCCAGGCGCCATCCAGACTTGTTTACAGACTCTAACAGAGTTCTGTGGTTTGTATGAATGTCCCTAAAAGCTCCATACATAAAGTTTTTGTCCCCAGGGTAGTGCAATTGGGAGGTGCTGTGAATCAAGAGGTGAGATTTAGTGGCAGGTCTTTAGGTCATTGACAATGTGCCCTTCAAGGGGATTGAGGAATCCTGGTTAGCTAGTTTTCTTTCCTTGCTTGATTGGAGATGTACGTGTGGTTCTTTGACCCACAATACCCACCAGTGCCATTCACACCGCATGGTGATACAACCGAGGGACAGCCATAAGCCTGTGTTATGCCCTTTGGTCTGTGAATCTCCCAAACTTCTCTCTATTAAGTTATTTGCCTCAGGTATTTCTTTGTAGTAACATGAAATTGACTAATACTGGGAGCTACCAGAGGCAGATGAGAATATAAATTTTAGCCAGGAAAAGCAAATATTCATGCTAAACCCTAATCCTGGTGGAAATTAAAATCAAATATGGAAAACTGATGCAATTATGTCACTTTAAGCGATTCTCTTTCCTTTTGTGACTCAGTTTCCTCATTTGTAAAGTGAGAACCACAATGAAACTTACCTCAGGGTGTTTTTGTGAGGATAAAATAAATGGTTTTGGTAAAGCATTTAAAACACTGCAGGACTGAATAATCACTCAATACATTTTAGCTAATAATAGTAATTATTATTATTGTTAGTAATGTCAACTGGCTCCAAAACATGTAGAATGAGGATATTCTGTGTCGCTGACATTGTGTATATACCCACTGCTTATTTCCGGTGTGCTGGGTGGTAGAATAAGGGTAGAAAGACTAATATTTACTCTTCCCAGCTTGGAAGCTGACATGACTCATTACTTGCTTTCTTCAACGTTGGCTCATAATAGCCAAAATTAGCAAAGAAAAATATGGAATATGTATTAATCAGTTTGGGACATGGTAACAAAATATAATACACTGGATAACTTAGAAAATAAAATACTTATTTATCAGTTTTTCCCACTGGGAAGTCTAAAATCAAGGTTCCAGCTGATTCTGATTTGGGTAAGGGAACTCTTCTTGGCCTGCAGATAGTCACCTTCTTGCTGCATCTTCATGTGGTACCTCTTCTTATGGGAATCCTAATCTGCTCTTTGTGGCTCCACTCTCATGGCCTCATTTAAACCTAGTTATCACCCAAAGGCACCATCTCCTAATACCATCACATTGAGGCTTGGGCCTTAACATGTGAATTTTGGGTGCATATGAACATTCAGGCCCTCATAGAGTGTCATGTGGGTCAGGTACCATATTTGTTGTTAGGATATTTTGAAAAGGACGGTATGTGTGAGAGGTCCCCCTAAGGAGCTCAAATTATATTGCCAGATGAGAGCATGGACTGATGAAAAACTCCCTGACTAAATATAAAGAAGATAACGGATATTTTAATATAGAGTGATTGGAAAGGGAAGTCCGCTTTGCTGGTGTAGTTTGTGTTGAAATGCTGAATCCGAAGAATGAGAAGAAACTGGCCATAAAAAGACCTGAAAGAAAAACATGGTGGAAAAGAGGGAAGAATTGTGGCAAAGACCAGTGATATTTGGCAGTTACTCCTGCTGATAGGGGCTGGGAGAGACACGGGCCACAAATTCAGTTCTTGTACCACTGTTGAAGTTCACCAGGTATTCCTTTGACCAGAAAGATGAGTTGAATGGTTGTGCAGACTACCTTTGTAAACCATAGCACGTTATCCTCTGCTTTGCTGGGATTCTACTAGTCCACCTGCCCCATGCTTCAAAGCTTGGACAAGGAGTATTAACTCCGGAATACTCCTTTCTTGTCTGCTCGTAGAATTAGATTTCCTGTCCAAGATATGATTCAAATATTTATTTCTTGATAATTTTTTAACCTAGACCTGTGTTAGAAATTATAGGGTGGTTAAAATACAAATAAAGCTAACTCTGTGTCAGATAGCATATGATCTGGCTGGAGAACAATAAAAAGCACATTACTGAGAAGAGCAATGGAAATTTAGGAAGGAGGATTTTGAATTTCCTCGCCTTGTTAATTATCCTAATGGTGATGTATCCATTTTGTCTATTTTAGTCATGACAGTATAGTATAGTCTCTCACAAAGAAAGGAAGTCAATTGTTATGGTTCAGATATGAGGTGTACCCCAAAAGCTCATGTGTGAGGCAATGCAATAATGTTCAAATGTGAAATTATTAGATTGAGGGGTATTCCTGAATCTGTGGATTAATCCACTAATATGGATTATCTGGGTGTTAACTGTGGGAAGTAGGCTGTGACTGGAGGAAGCAGATCAGTGGGAGTGTATCTTTGGGGTTTATATTTTGTCTCTGGGTAGTGTGCTTTTTCTCTGCTTCCTAGTTGCCAAGAGCTGAACAGTCTTCCTTCTCCACACCTTTCTGCCATGGTGTTCTATCACATCTCAAGCCTATAGCTGTGGAGTAAGCTGACCATGGACTAAACCTCTGAAACCATAAGCCAAATAAAATTTTTCTCCTCTAGTTGTTCTTATCAGGTATTTTGGTCATAGCAACAAATAACTAAAATACCAATGTTATTCAAGATATACATAAACTTGTGCCTTTCAAACTTTCAGAAGCAGAAGGTCATGCAGTACAAATAAATCTATTTGTTATAAACCCTATCATTTCAATGTATTTTTAAAATGCCAGGTCCAGAAAGACTAAGCATACCCTGTGAAGATTCTAGTTGGTTGGATGGGCATTCTTTTGATGGGACTTTTGGTGGACAGCTAAAAGCAAAGAGAAGCTATGTATGACATTATCAAGGCCTCTTTGAAAACTATACAAAGAATCATGGTCTATATTATAGTGATGTCAAAGGATTAGCTAGGAGGACTTTGATATTCCCAAGTAAACTTGGAGAAATTTTCTTTCTATAGTAAGTGCTGCTTCAAGTCAAGTTTCTATCTTCCAACTAGAAAACTACTCATAAACTCTTTTTATTATAGAAATTCTGGAGCTGGCACTGAGTCTGCATAGCATAAAACTTATGAAAGAATTTGTCTCAGCAGAAAACTTTAATGTTTCATGATGGAGAAGATTAAAAAAAAAAAAAGACTTACCTACCAAAGCAGATTTTAATGGATAAATATAGTTTGGTTTGGAAACAGATGTCAACTAGAAAGTTTGCTTACTGCTTTAAAGCTGTATTTACTGCCATTTCATTTTTTTAACCCCGTATTTTATAAGACCTTTACCTTGCCAAACAAGTTTTGCTGACCACACTACTTTTTAGCAATATAACTTTCACAACAGGGAATTACTGAAAGCTCCATCTTGTCCAGATGAATTGAGGAAGTAGATAGAGCCAGATTTGCAAATGTACAATAGGGGATTTAGAGCTGCATGTGTAAAACTGATAGAGCAGTTAATCCTTAGCACTCTTCTTTGAGTCTCTGTAAACAACTTACCCTTTTGTTAATAGATTAGTAAACCATGTAGAATAACTTGAGGGTGGGGGGAAAAGGCAAAGGAAGACCTGAGGTTACCTAAGACCCAACACAGCAAATAAATAGAAAAAAAAAATGTCTTGGGCATTTTGGTTCTCTGCAAGAACCTCTGAGGCTGCATCATTTTCTAGGAATCATCCTTTGTCAACCACAAGCTGACCCCTCATCTCTCCTGCATCCCACAGAATTCAGTTAGATACCTCCCCTGTCTGTTTTTTTTTTTTTTTTTTTATGGACTGCCTTTCTTCTATCCTAGGACTCCCAATATAATCTGAAGAGGTATGCTCTTATCCTACCCAGAATGCAGAAAAGACTCTTGTCTTGGCAGTGGAACTGAGTCAAACCAGATACATATGAGCTGTTCATAAGAAGAAGTTGGACTATTAAGAAATCTGGGCAGAGGTTGAAACTTTCTCCAGACAGGCAAGCAGAATGATAGCTACCCTTAATCTTATGGAACATCCGTAGCAATAGAGAATCTGATTTTAGCAAAAGTACTTATTTATTACTCTACTTAATCTTTATGCAATGTTTATGCATGCTTTTTGTTTTGTATTTTAATATTCTTTTTTAATTTATTTGTTCTTTTTAGATATACGTGACAGTAGAGTGTATTTTAACATTTTACACATACATGAGTTGTAACTTATTCTCATTAGGATTCCATTCTTGTGGCTGTACATGATGTGGAGCTTCACATTTATCCATATGTGAACATTAGAGAGTTATGTCCAATTCATTCTATGGTCTTCGCTATTCCCATCCTCCTCCCTTCCAGTCCTTCCCCTTTGTCTAATCCAATAAACTTCTATTCTTCTCGCCTTCTTGTTTCCATATTGTGTGTCAGAATCCACATATTAGAGAGAACATTTGGCTTTTGTTTTTATGGGGTTGGTTTATTGCACTTAGTATGATAGTCTCCAGTTCCATCCATTTACCAGGAAGTGCCATAATTTCATTCTTCTTTATGGCTGAGTATTATTTCATTGTGTATATATATCACATTTTCTTAATTCATTCATCTGTTGAATGGCATTGAGATTGGTTCCATAGGTTAGTTATTGTGAATTACACTGTTACAAACATTGATGTGATTGCATCACTGTAGTATGCTGATTTTGAGTCCTTTGGACCTAAAAGGAATGGATAAGTAGGTCACATAGTTGTATTCCAAGTTTCCTGAGGAATAACCATATTGCCTTTAATAGTGGTTGTACCAATTTGCATTCCCACCAGCAATGTATAAGTGAAACTTTTCCTCCAATATCCTCGCCAACGTTTATTGTTACTTGTAATCTTGATAATTGCCATTCTGACTGGAGTGAGATGGAATCTCAGTGTAGTTTTAATTTGCATTTCTCTAATTGCCAGAGGTTGCTGCGCCCCTCCCCTGACTCAGGCAATGGCAAGGCCCTACTGAGGTGGATGGCGCAAGGCGTCCATCCTCTGGAGGAGCGCAGTATGTTTCTGGGAATGGGCTGATTTGTTTTTGTATTCCTTTAATAAGTATAGTTGTGATTTCTCATATGACCATTAAGTATGAAGGAAAAATCATGACTTTCCCAATTAATGCAACTACTTCTAAAGCATAGATCTGTTTGCTCTAAATGCAATGATTCAGCTGTGGAGTGTAAATTGTTAATGTCTAATGAAAAACTCCCTGTATTCCTGTCAAGGAAGTTTTTGAGAAATTAAATTAAAATCTAGAGAAGATAGATTAGTGCTTAGTACTGGGCAACTTGTTCTTGTTCCTGTGCACAATGGTTTGTGCTCTTACTTTTGTTTGATTAAAAGTAATAACAAATCAACCACTTGCCATAACCATGGCACCGGTTCCAGTCAATAAGTCAGGAAACAATAGTCAAGGTATAGGCCAATAGTTTGGGACATTTGTAACTATTATTAAAAGTTAACTAAGCAGAAACAGCTCAAAACAAAATGCGAACTGAAAGTACAAATGCTTGCTTATGCATAAGCCAAGATACATTCTTCTATTCTAATTGTAACTACGTAATATTTTGTTTCTTTGAATAATGATTACTGTTTTGTAACCACAAAGTACTGTAAGCCTGCCAAAATGAAAAGTATATATGATCAACTTCACAAGTAAAGATTTGGATCAACACCTTCACTTTGGTGTCTGTGTTGTTTCTCCACCCCCTCTTTCGCCGACTCCTCACCATCCGTTCGTCTCCTGAGACCCCCTGTTGGAGCTGGTCTCCGACAAGAGGTCTCCCATGTTCTTGGATAGGCAGAATTAATAGGTCAAATAGCCATACTATCACAAGCACTATACACATTTAATATAATTCTTATTAAAATTTTAATGACATTCTTCATAGAAATAGACAAGGTAGTCATTAAATTCATTTGGAAAAAAAAAAAAAAAAAACAAGAGGACCATAATAGCCAAAGAAATCCTTAGTGAGATAAGTGAAGCAGGAGGCATCACACTACCAGACCTAAAATTATAGTGCAGGACTATAGTAACAAAAACAGCATGGCATTGGCACCAAAACAGACATGAAGACCCATGCATGGTACAGAATAGAAGACACAGAGGCAAACACACATAAATACGGTTATCACATACAAGACAAAGGTGACATAAACATACATTGGAGAAAGGACAGCCTCTTCAACAAATGATGCTGGGAAAACTGGAAATCCATATGTGATAAAATGAAATTAGACCCCTAGGGGGGTGACAGCCAGTATCTCATTGGGGGGTTTCTTCTTCCTGCTGAGGAGAGTGTAAGCCACCTGAGAAATTTAAGTCTAGAGTAACTAGTGAAGAACAAAATACAAAGAATCAGAAAGATGTTTTTAAAAGTGGAGCCCTGGATAGGTTTCGTCCACACAGGAGCTGGAGCTAGACAAAAGGAAATGGCTCCAGTGGTTTATTTAAGGGGGTACATCAAGGTCAGGGATAAGGTTTCAAGGGTGGAGTCTTGCTTCTTGATGTCTCGTAGTCAGCAGGTTGATGGGCATCCTGACAAGTCACACCCATATCAGAGGGTGTGGGTCACCCCATCTCCAGTGCTGTGTGGGAACTTTGGCAGAGCTTGAATGGGGATCACAATGAGTCAGGGCAGTCAACCAGAGAAACTGACCACCTGCTCTCCCAGACACCAGATTCTTCTATTCAATAGGCTTTGATGTACGGCAGTCCACATGTAGCCCATGGATGGCTCAGGACAGACCCTTTTCACCCTTCACAAAACTCAATTCAAAGTGGGTTAAGAACCTAGGCATTGGACCAGAGACCCTGTGCCTACTAGAAGAAAATGTAGTCCCAGCTCTCCATCATGTGGGCTTAGGAACCAACTTCCTCAACTAGACTCCTAAAGTGAAAGAAGTAAAATCAAGAAACAATTAATGGGATGGTATCAAACTGAAAAGCTTCTTCACAGAAGAGAAAACAATCAAGAACACTAAGAGACAGCCTTGTAGAATAGAATGGGAGAAAATCTCTGCCCCCTGTACCTCAGGTAGAGTATTAATCTCCATGATATATGAAAAACTAAAAAAACCCCAAAACCCCTAACATCAAAAAAACCAAATAACCCAATCAATTATGGGCAAAAGAACTGAATAGGCACTGTGAAGAACAAGAAATACAAACGACCAACAAATATATGAAAAAGTGTATTTTAATATTTTCATATGAACTTTGAGCTGAATGCACAGTGTCTAAGATGCAATTGAATGGTGTCTATGTTTCTTCTGTACCTCATTCAGAGGGATCATGTTTGAATTCACTCCAGAACATTGGAACACTATAGAAGCTATAAGAGAGATGAGTGGTACACAACAAGGAGATGGACTTTATCACCTTTCCACTTATGACCTAACTTCCCAGAACCAACAAGGAGAGTGGGCATGTTAAGTAATATTTAAAGAAAAAATGAGAACATTTAGTTAACTTGCATTAAAAGACTCTAAATTTGCCTTTTTAAAAATTTTTACATGACTTTCCTCTTTGTCCTGCTTTGATTATTATTTATTGAATTATTTTTAGCAATTTTCATTTATCTACTCTCTGTGCTTTTTGTGCATTACTTAAATAGCTCTGAAATTATAATATATTGTAATGAAAGAAAATGGTAATTTAAGTTTGCCTATCTAATAAAGATAAATTCCAAGGACAAAGAATTGCTTTAATCCAAAGTCAAGAAAAGTACAAGTTCAACAGCAGAGACTCTTCTGTGACATAGACAGTTTTGATTATATTGACATCCTTAATGCTGACATCAATTTGGAGATGAAGCTATCTATGAAAATACAGCATTTGCTAGTTTATAAGGAAAAGGTATAGTTTCATTTGTTAAAGGGATGGGCAAGGAAGAGAATATTAGTAAGTAATGTGTGTCATGTTATTAGTTCCATATTATCTTTATTAGTTTTTGTCTTTAAGAAAGTTTACTTAATGGCATCTTAGAATTCGAAATTACTGGAGAAACTTTATGTGACCTTTCTTTTTCCTGTCAGCAGATGCACTCAAGTGAATAAAAAATCAACACATGTTGGGATTCTGGATATACTGTCATTTTCCAATTTTATTATCTGTTTCCTCTGAAAATCTTGATTATCACAAATGCCTAACAATTTATACTAGTTGTGATCTTGAGATCAGTTTTAATTGTTAGTGCTCAGAATTTAGAGGCCATCAGCTAAAGACCATGGGAATATATTTCTTTATTGCTTCTTCAGTTCCTGCATTTTCTACTAGAGTAGACATGTTTAACTAAATGGGTACTTCACTAACAAGCAAGCAGCCTTTCTGATCTCTGGCAACCTAAGCATTCCCCAAATGGTCATGAAGGGTGTGAAATGGTGGCATACCATGGATAAAATGGCCACTACACTTTGACTTGCAGGTGATACTTGAAACAAATCCTCATCATTTTGCATGTTTGACCTTGAGAGGATCATTTTACTCCACCATCCATGAAAAGAAAAAATAGCACTTCACTACATCTTTTGGTAGATTTAAGAGAATGGTTAGTGCAAATTTTAATCAACTTGAATTCAGCAGATATGGCTCACACTCCTGACAGCATAATTTCCTGGCAGATCACTGAATGTATCTAATTTTTAGATCAGGAATAAAATATGCAAAGCCTTGCAGAGTTTAAATGAGAATCTAAGAAAATAATGACCACATAAATATATTTAAATCTCCAGAATATGTTTATTTGCTTTTTAAATATTTCTATTAACTTTCTTGATGAGTCTTTCAATTTTAAAATATAATAAAGAGCTATTTTTCTTGAAGATAGAATGCTTTATACTAGGCACATGACATCCATTATTTGTCTTTAAATTTTTTGACTGCACACATTATACTTGAAAATCAAAAGTGTCAATCAAAAGACAAGAATATGCAGAGTGACTAGAGTCAAAGTTCTTTGTTATAAAAAGGTTCATGACTACTCAGTGTTCTTGATAATTGAATTCTATAATCTTATTCATTGAGGTAAATATACATACTGTGAAATGCACACATTTTCAGTGTATTACTTAAAAGTTTTCCATATACACAAAGACCATGTAAATGCCAAAAGATCACTTTCAGATATCTCCCTTATATTCTTTCTCAGATAATAGTCTCACCTCACTCAACGGTATCCAATATCATGATTCTTTGCTATTGATTAGTTTTACTTGTTCTTGACTCACAAATAAATGGAATTATGTGACATATGCTCTTTGTGTTTGATCTGTTTCTGATTCATCATATGTTTTGGTGAGACAACCCATGTTGTTACATTCAGTATCAGTTCATGTTTATCTTTTCTCCTGTTGATAGATAATTAAGTTGTTTCCAGGTTTTAGGTATTATGAATAAAAATTCTATAAATGTCTTGGTACTTACCTTTTGATGGATGTATGCACTTATTTCCCTAGGGTTAATCATACTTTCTAATCTAAACTTTTGAAAGTTTCATCTGAACTTCTATTTAATATTGCTTCCTTGCCTAGTTCTCATTCTACTGTATTTTTTTCCCCCATTTTGGAACTTTAACTACAAAAATGTTAGAATTCTGCCTTTACCTTTAATCCACTTCCTTTTATTCCTTTTTCACTTCTTTTTCCAGTTATGTTGACTTCTGAGGGAATTTCTAGACTGGAAATTTCATCTCTTATTAAATCGTTGACTATGTAAAATCTACTCTGTGTCCTTTTTCTAATAAAATTTTATTTCAGTAATTCTGTTCTGATTTTTCAAGTAATCTACTGTTTCTTTTTTAATGCACTCTGGGTTCTGTTTGTTTTACATGGATGCACCCATCTTCTCAAATGTCTCCATATTTCTTAACATTTTTATTTACTAAATTAATACTTCCTTATTATTTAATTCTGGTATTTAAAATTTACTGACTCTCGCATGCTGTTATTTATCTTTGAAAATGTTTATTGGTTCTTGGATATTCACCTTTATAAAATGAAGACCTCTACTAACCCAAACTATTAGGTAGTGTGTATTTTCTCTACTCAAATGAAAATATCTTTCCTGGTCATAAATATGAATGTAGAATTGGATTGCAATAGCCCTGGCTCAGATGGTTGTGTTGTGTTGTATGTGTGTGTATGTGTGTGTGTTAGAGAACAAAGTAGGTGAATGATTAGAGTATAAAACTTCTCTAACTTCTGAGTAGGAACTGTATGTCTTTGATGGCACCTAAAAGCTATCTGGCAGCCTCTTTCTTTCCTTTCACCCTTTATTCCTGCCTTCCTTTTCTCTATTCCTCCCTTTCTTAGTTCCCTTTATTCTTAGATCCCTTCCTTCTCTCTACTATCTCATCTGCTGGTAGCCAACAGCCACAATTTCATGATTATATCCTCAGGGTAGAACTAGGGGTCAAGGTCTCTGTTCTTTTTTTTTTTTTTTTTTTGTCATTTCAAACCTCAGATCTTTTTTTTTTTCCATCAATGTACTTATTTTCATTTTTTTCTTTTTTTTTCTTTTTTTAATTGGTTGTTCACAACATTACAAAGCTCTTGACATATCATTTTTCATACATTAGATTGAAGTGGGTTATGAACTCCCAATTTTACCCCAAATACAGATTGCAGAATCACATCGCTGTTCTTAACAAATTACCTGGAAAACTGCACACTGATCCCTCCTTTTCATGGTCCCTTTCGTCATAAAGCTATTCTGTTATCAACATTCACTTTTAGGGAGTTCTCTTATTTTCCTGTGAAGTCTTTGCTGTTTCCTTATCTTTCCTAAGTTTTCTTTTCTTACTGTCATCTGCTTTTTATTTTCTACAAAGTTGATTACAATGTTCAATTGATGATACTTTTCCAGATTTCCAGCATTGCTAGACATTTACTGTTATTTGTGTTGTATCTTGAAATAAAATCTGGAGTTGAGTACAGGGAAATTCTTGAGTCTACTCAAGATATCTTGTGTATTATTTCCAATATTTCTACCCATAATATAACTTCAGGGAAATTAACTAAAATATCAAAATTTATATAGTTGGTATGTGTAAAAGTTGGATTTTGACATCAATGTCTTTTCAGTATCCTTACCTTATTTTAAAATAGAAAACAAATACCCAAAGGATCTGGTCAATGTGCCATTTATTTAGGATTTTAAGTATTTGTCTTCTCATCTCAGTAGCTTTATGTTTAATACTGAGTTTTCTGGAATAAAAAAAATAATTGTAGATAATGGATCTGACTGCACGAGTGGGTTAGTATATCCAACAATGGTTTGATCATTAGAAGGAAAATATTAACTTAAAATTCTTTAAGCCCATTTCTCATTATTGTAATAATATAAACAGTTCATTCCCTAGTAAATGTAATTTAAAAATGAAACTTCCATCTCTGAGTGAAGAAAGGAGTGGGAAATAGGGTTACATGCCATTTTTTTGTTAACAGGAGTTTTACGTTCAAAATGTTCTGGTTAGAATATTGGAAATAGGGCTTTTTTAATGTTTAAGAATTGGAAGTGCATTGGAAGTTTTTCACCTGGATTAACACCATTTTTTTGACTAATAATGTTTCTTTTTTGAAATTGCAGTAATTAGAATGCTAAATGGTAGGCTTATTTAAGCTTTGACTATTCCTCACATTTTTATTTGAGCAAAGGACCATTTAGGTAAAAGAACTAATTATATAAAGAGTGTTTGTTTTGGTATAGTTATTCAAATAATAAAACTTCAATTTATTTATTAAAATTATATTATACCTCCACCACCTGGAGCACTGATGTTATAAAAAAAAGAAACAACAATTAATTTAATATGAACAAAGAAAAGAGAAGCAAACAGCTAGGAACGTTAGGAAGTTAGGAATCTGGAATCTACCTTACAGAGCACGAGGATTACAACAGGACTGGAACTTCCTTGATCCCTTTGTTCACAGTGTCAGTTTCTGGTGATCACCAACAGTGATGGTTATTACAGCGGGTAATACTACTTGACAAGACATGGAGCACAGAGGACTCTGGCTTTTTTCCTTATGGTAACCTTGGACTTTGAGTCATCTCTTTTATTTTTTTTTTCTGAATTTGATGTGATGGCATTATTGAACAGGACATTTTTCCATGATAATTTGCCCAGTTATTAATAAAACATCTTCTATTACACAATAATTGAATACACATAATGAAAACTGATTCAGTGACAATAATAGAAAAAGGCAAGACTCTTCTCTCATGATTCAGAAATGAGTGATGGTAATCAGTGTGGATTGTGCCAAAAAGGAAATAATTCCATGAGATGAGTTTGATGGCCCTCTTGGTTTCCTTATAATAAAATTTTAGTAGGAAGTGCTAAATTATGCACCCTGTTCTTAATAAACAGTGACATCAACTCAGTATGTCATAATCTCTTCCATCATCTGACACATTTTGATTAGCAAATCTCTGACTTCTTTTTATCTCTCCACTGATTCTTCTAGAAGAACTCTGAAAACACGTCTCTCTGTATCTCAAACAAGCAATTATGGACTTTACAGCCCTCCACTTTTTTCCCCCTGTAGTCACCACATGGGAGGGATTGTTTTTGCTTAAAGGTCATGAAATTTTATCTAGAAACAATTAATGATTGCACATTATTAAATTATCTGTTCTTAATGATTATTCTATTAGCTGGAAAATGATTGTGGTAATTATAAGTAGAGCAGATATATGAGCTCGTAACAATTGTGTGAATTTAAATTTTCACTCATGGTCTCTCTCATAAAAATTTCCAAATGATGATTGAGTATGTTTCATTTTCTATGTTATTAGCATTTAGCAACTGTTTTGCATAGATATTAAGAAATCAGAATTGACTTACAGTTCAGGAAGGTTGAATTCTCCAAAGCACACAAGGATGACCCACATAATGAGTTCATGGAGATTTGATGTTAAATGGACATTGCTATTAACTCTAAAGCAATGAAGATGAACTTAGAAAAGAAGGAAAATGCTATGTTGGGAAATGGATTTAAAAGGAACGACTAAGTATACACTTTAAAAGATATTTTCAAGGGCTGTAAAATTTTTTACAGTTAACCTTCTACCTCTTTGCATCATATGCTCACACAGCAACCTAGACAAACCACTGCAGAACCCCAGTGAACATCTACAGACTGAAGTGTTACAATGTACTCTTTGTACATTCCGTGGAGGATATAATCATTTAAATAATAAAAAGGAATACTTTATGAGACAATTACTATGTTCTATTAGCAAGCAAGGCATGGATCATTCCATCAGGATGAGTAAGTTTGAGTAAGGATGAGCTGAGTTTTTTTCTGAAGTAAGAGAATACAGAATAGGTAAAAGGGTAGTTGTAAGTTCCAGCAGTGACCTTGTGGCCATTTGTAGAAACAAAGGCTATAACTTGTTAGGAGTATTTCCTTTTTATTTTGCTATGTATATGTTTGCTTGTGTAGAGATTAGTGGGGTGGGAAATTTAGCAAATGTCAGTGTTTTCTTCCTTCTCCCTTATTATGTTATATACAATGTATTAACTTTACATCATAATATTTAAGTATTGTTAGTTTTACACCACAGTACTTAAATTATATAGCATATCAAGGAGAAGAGTTAACATTATTCTAGGACTTTCTAATAAGGTATCCTCTTATTGGAAAGAAGTAGTGTGTTTCTGGTTGTATACAAGGTAGTTGTATCATGTTAGGTGGAATTAAAACCTTGTTATTATCTTTATTTGAATTCAGTGTAGATTAAGGAGGTATGGATAGCTGCAAAGTTAGCAAAGAGTGGATTTATGATGGTTAATTTTAGGTGTCAACATGACTGGGCTAAAGGGTGCTGAGACATTTGGTTAAGTACTATTCTGGGTGTATCTCTTGGGGTGTTTTTGGATGAGATTAACATTTGAATCAGTAGACTGAGTAAAGTAGATTGCCTTCCTAAATATAGGCAGGACTTATTTAATTATATATTTCATGTATCTTCTATTGCTTCTGTTTTGTGTTGACTCACTCTAATTGTGGGCAAAAATCTGTCTGACTTCCATACCAATTATGCTAGGTAGAGAATAGTTGTGTTTCTTTCATTTCATGACTCCGTGGATTAGCAGGTATAGTCTTCAAATATATTAGACAGTACCAATTGAACAGGAAATGTTTCTAAGATTTTGTGTTTGGTTATAATATTTTTTATGCTTTCCATGGCAAAATTACACTTGTCCTGGAAGTTGCATGACATAAATCTTAAATCATGCAATGTAGAAGCTCAACTTTGGCCCATCACCACAGGCCCTAGCAAAGAGGAGTTGTGGGGTATAATGTGGGCAAAGGCTAGTCTTGATGTGTTAATATTCACAGCATATTTGTGTTATCTTAGATAATTCTGAATGGAGATATTAGGGCATGTTGCCTTGTTGTAAACTCTGTGGATTAATTTCCCTTGTTGAATATGAAAAAAATACATTGAAGGTTAGTCCAGCTGAATGTAAGTAGAACTGGACTTCAAAGAACTGGACTCACCATCTGGTTTTGTTAATTAATAGCCTTCTTCCCCCCCCCCCCCGCCACCCAATTACTTATTATCTGAACTTCAGTTTTATTCTCTTAGGTGTCAAACTTCAAAATTTGTTTAGCATATTTTCAAACTTCTATTTATTCTATAAAGTGACTCATGCACCAATGTAATAAAACTAAATAGCATAATAGTACTACATTTATGTGTCAGTGATGGGAATATATTCTGAGAAATGATGTGTTAAGGTGATTTTGTCATTGTACAAACATCATGGAGTATACTTATGCAAACTTAGATTGTGTAGCTTTCTACACACCTATGTTCTATGGTGTATAGTACAGATATTTGGTCCTAGGGCCATGATGAGCCTAAAAGCATGAGATTAAATTAGGCACAACAGCATGGGATTAAATTAGGCACAAAGAAAATGATTCAGTGGAAAAACTCAGTAAATAGGTATATGAGGCTGCTATGGGTATAACATTGTCATTCATTTCATTATCAAATATTATGTGCTGTGCATAGTTGTATGTACTATACCTTCATATGACTGGAAGTACAGCAAGTTTATTTATATATAACTGCATCACCAGAATCATGTAAGTAACATGTTGTGCTAAGACAATTATAGTCTTATGACACCATCATATATGTGATCCTTCATTGATCACAGTGTTGTTAACACAGTGCATGACTATCTTAATATGCAAGAAACTTAGAAAGCTTTCACAATGTTTTCTCCAAAACCAAGACCCAGTGCTTCAGGATCTTCTAAATAACCTGTCTCATCTGCTGCCCTGCAACTCTCACTTGTTCAGACCCTGTGTTCCTGCCCAGTATTCCTGACAGTGCTAGTGTCAGGTTGCAGACTTTTCTCTTTCCTTCTGTGTCTTGCTTTGCTAGTACTTAGAGGAGGCATCACTGACACAAATCAAGTTCACTTGAAATGACATCAAACCACTATCAGTGGCACAAACTGTAATTATTGCAGTAGTGGTTTGACATATAATCATAAAGAAAAGCTTTTTGAATTGTGACATGATCAAGAAATATCTGTTCAACATGGTTTTTGATTAAAGTTTCTTGACCCCTTTCCACAGAAGAATGGAGAATTTGGAGACATATGCTGACTAGCATACTATTTAATAAACCCTTATAAAATGTTTCTATTTTTGGAATCCAAATTAGTTCTAGTTTCTTTCCCTTATGTATCTCTAACATACAGCTTCCAGTCAATGCTTTGATGAAATTAACTCTTCAAAGAACAGTACATTCATTGGTCAAGGTACTGCAATGGCTACTTTTTAGAAACACTATAAGGTTCCTCTTCTTTTAGTTGTTATTAACCCATGTTGATTCCTTATGGCCAGTATTAATCTTTTAGATACATTGCTACCTCATCAAACATTTACCTTAAGGTACAAGTCTCTATGATGATAGAGATCTTTTCTTAAAAATTATTTATTCATTCTCATTTGTTATACATGATGACAGAATGCAATTCATTTCGTATTATACAAATAGAGCACAATTTTTCAAGTCACTGTTGTACACAAATAATTTTTACACCATTCATGTCTTCATACATGTAATTAAGATAATATTGTCTAACTCATTCCACCATCATTCCTAAACTCTTTCCCACTCTTTTCCCTTCCCTCCCCTTTGCCCTATCTAAAGTTCTTCCATTCCTTCCATGTCCTCCCCCACCCCCACTGCCATTATGAGTCAGCTAAGGCTAACTATCCTCATATCAAAGAAAACTTGGCCTTTGGATTTTGGAGATTGGCTTGCTTCACTTAGTTAGCATTATATTCTCCAACTCCATCCACTTACCGGCAAATGCCATGATTTTCTTTTCTTTTAATGTTGAGTAATGTTCTATTGTGTATATATACCAAAGTTTCCCTATCCATTCATCTACCGGGTTGGTTCCACAGGTTAGCTATTGTGAATTGTGGTGCTATAAACATTGATATGTGTTCGTGTAGTATGCTGTTTTTAAGTCCTTTGGGTATAGACCAAGACATGAGATAGCTGGGTCAAGTGGTGGTTCCATTCCAAGGAATCTCCATACTGCTTTCCATATTGGCTGCACCAATTTGCAGTTCCACTAGCACTGTATAAGTGTGCCTTTTTCCCCCACCAACCCTTCCCCACCATCCTCGCCAACCCTTATTGTTGTTTCTTTTCTTGATAGCTGCCATTCTGACTGGAGTGAGAGGAAATCTTAGAGTAGTTTTGATTTGCATTTCTCTAATTGCTAGAGAAGTTGAACATTTTTTCATATGTTTGTTAATTGATTGTATATCCTCTTCTGAAAAGTGTCTGTTCAGTTCCTTGGCCCATTTATTGATTGGTTTCTTTTTCTTTTTTGGGTGTTAAGGTTTTTGAGTGCTTTATATATCCTAGAGATTAATGCTCTATCTGAAGTGCTTGTGGTAAAGATATGCTCGGTCAGGGAGATCTTGTAACATAACTTCTAATGGAAACAGTACATCATAATTGGGAATCTACAGTGACAGATGGCCCAAGGAATCAGCTTTCAATATTACTCTTCTTACAGATCAGCATGTAGTTGAGTGCACTGAACTCATCAAGACTCAAGAGCAGCATATGTGTTGTCAAAATGAACTGGAAAAAGGCAGTATATACTATTTCAAACCTTCATGCAGGCCATGAAGCTTTGCTGTGTGGTTCTCAGCTCAGCAGTAGGCATCTCTTGAGAGCCGATTGGAAATTCAGACTCTCAGGCTCAACTTCAGATAAATAGAATCAAATATGAATTTAAACAAGTTCCCCAGATGATTTGTATGAATAGTAAGATTGGAAAAGTACTCTTCTAAATTCATAGAAGATATTGCCATAAAAATAGGGGTTTTAGTTTTTCCTTATATAATTGTTATTTTTTCCTATTTTCTTTCTTATCTTGAGTTTTTTTTTTTAATAATCATGAACCCATATACCCGCTTCTAGGACCCTAATCTACAATATCTTATTTTATTTGATGTTTAAAGCTTGTTATTTCCCAGAAGCCATCCTTATTAAGTTCTTTATAAGACCCAATCATTTTTGGTCAGGCTCTGGATTAGTCCTTAAGAGAGTCCTTGTCCTTCAGAAAACTCAAAGCATGTAAGGTCTAACATTTTGATAATATGCTATTGATTTTCTTAAACTTTTGGTCTTGACCTCTGAAGCTTTGATGGAATGGGCACACTAGTGTGGGGTTTTGCATAGATTCTGCACATCCAAGAAAATGTGTCCTGAGGGGATGCACTCTAATCTATTTCACATGCCATGCCCTTTATTTTGGCGATGTGCAGTATTTGAACAAACTACATATGTCAGTCTCATAAGCTAATGTGTACAGTCAGATACAATCCAGGAAGATCAGGAGGAACTTCCTAATGTATGTGAGCATGTAGGTTGTGGTAGGGGAGGGAAGGCCAGCCTGCAAATACCAACAGTTTTGATATTGGACATTCTCTGACCTTGAAAAATGTATAGAGTGCCAGAGAAGGATTTACATAATGGGGGTGGGAGCTGTGTTCTTTATTCTTGGGTAGAATATGTGCTGCTTGAAAGGGGAGAAACAACATTCAGAGACAGAGTTTCTGTGACCTTGCAGGAAGGAATTATGGAGAGTCTGTTTATCAGAAATCAAAGATTAAATGCATCAGCACGAGAGGCCCTTAGTTAATGGGATTATACCTCAGGCATTGCTTATTGTGGTTGCTTTAGAAATTTTCCACAGTTGGAATGGATGCATATTTCTAAAGATAGGAAAAGGATCTAAGTCTAAAAAGAACATGATTTACTCCAAGTTGAGGCTCTATTTGCCTGTGAAGTAGAAAGCTGGTGATGCTGTTTTACTTAAGGTGTTTCTATTAGCAGGGAAGAAAAGAAAGAACAAAAACTCAATCCATATAGTTTTTCAGTTTGGGAGGTGCTTCAGCATGTCATTGCTCCTTGAGGGATGGTGAGCAGTTTAGATGTGCTGGCTTCTTGGGATGAGGTAATTGCGTGATGGCAACTGTGTGTTGAGAAGTCTTTTCAAAAAATGAGAGCCTTTGATTACCTTGAGGGGTAATGTTGCAACTGTCTCTGGTTAAATGTCTTTTCTAATGCTTTTGAAGAACAAAATATCTCTGAACAAGCTATTAGCACTAGTCTAAAATAAATAAATAAATAAATAAATAAATAAATAAATAAATAAAAGGATTGCTATCTCCTGGGTTGGTTTCCTCTGGCGAATGTAACAAATCACAAAAGCTTGGTGACTTAAAACAACAGAAGTTTTTCCTCACAGTGCTGGAGGCTAGAAGTTTGAAACTAAGGTGTTAGCAGGACTGGGCTCCCTTTGAGGCTCTCGGAGAGACTCAGTTCCCTTTCTCTCCAGTTTCTGGTGGCTGCCTCAGTATTCCATCATTTTAGTTCCTGCTTCTGTGGTCACATTGGATCCTGCTCTTCTCTGTCCATGTCAAAACTCACTTTTCCTCTTTTTCATAATGACACGTGATCACCAACATCCTATGTGGATAACCCAGGATAGATAATTCCTCTTAAAATCTAGATTCATCCCATTTTATTTCCCCTTGGCTAGTAATAGCCATTCTTCTGCAGTAAGGTAATATTGCAAAATATTCCACCACACCCTCTTCCAGTTATAATAAATCTTGGATGTGAGGGGTTCACTGGTCACTGTGAGTGTAACATCAAGAATCAGACATCATGTTTTGATTCCTGATTATATCCTGATACCAAGATTCTTTCTCAGATAAAGGCTTACCACAAACAGTCTCTAACTTGAGCAGAGAGATGTGGCCCTGATCTATGGACCTGTAGGAAGTGATTATTTAGAGAAACCTAGAACCCAAAGTCTTTTTTAAAAATATTTTTTAGTTGGTGATAAATCTTTATTTTTATTTATTTATATGTGGTGCTGAGAATCAAACCTGGTGCCTCACACATGACAGTCAAGTTAGCTACCTCTAAGCCCCAGCCCCAGCCCCCCAAAGTCTTTTATTAGCTTGTTGACACCCACACAGGTAACCTAGATGTGAGCTATACTAGGAGTCTTCTGGGGGAAAGGTCTTTTACCAGTGACTGTATGTCTGATATTGAAGCTTGATTTCTTCTTATTTATAAATACAATACTTATAACAGAAGTGATATATTATGCAGAAGTTATAGGACTTTATCCAGGTGTTTCCTTGCAAATAAGGTCTGATAACTCCTTCATAAATGCCTTTGACTGATTTGTACATTGTGGATTAATATGAGTGACTTTCTTAGTGGATTGCTTTCCATATTGATTATAGATGTGTTAAGTATTAGAGCTTCACATTACATGTTCTGTCCTACAGACCACTCTGTGTGAACTGACACCATGTGCAGTTGAGAAGTCTGTGACATCTGTTATAGCAAAGTGATATCTACTGGAGAGAGGAGAGTTTGGCTAGGAGCTTGGCCACCCCTTTCTTATTGCTTCAGAGGAAGGGAGGAGAGAGAAAGTAGTGAGTGATGAGGAGCACTATGGGATGATTCACAACTATAGTCACTGATAGAGAAGCAAAAGGACTCTTCTTAATAGTAGGAATGTAGGTGTCCAACATCAGGAGATCTCCTCTCCGTACATGTATGAAATTACCAGAGTAAACTGGGTATGGTATTACTGTGAAAATAGGTGGTATTTTATTAGGAAATTTTTTTGTGTGTGGACTGTATTATATTTAGGGATTTTGAAGAAGGGATTGAGTCAGAGCTAATGAGAGATCTGTTTTTCCTTTGATCTAAGAAAGGAAAGGAAGTTCACCCTGAATATAGCTAACACATTCAGCCACATTATTACTCCCCAAATCAGTGTCCATAGAAGTGACTCATCCAATTCTCATTTCTTTTCCTGTAAGTAGACATTCAGAATATGATCATCATTAAGAAGAGGCCACTTACCATGTTAGAGCATTTCCCCTCCAGAACAGATAGCATCATTGTAGGTGTTCTGGGAAAAATTTCTTAGTAATAAACAGCTATCTCAGATACAAATTTATAAAATTTCTGATTGGCTCTATTCCAAACAAAGGAGAAAATTGAAAAGTAAGTTGTTAAGGAAAACTTTTAGCAAAAAAAAATCATCATGGAGGTATCTGAAAGACTTAACTAAACTGTACAATTTGTGGAGGAAAGGTGGACTCTAATGATGAGCTAAGTACATCCATTTGCTGTCAACAAAGTGGAAACCTCAAAACAATTTTGGGAAATAATTTTATACTTTATATATGAAAACAGAGTCAAAATAATCAATGTGGAAAATAAGATTTTAACTTTAATTTTGTAGGGTGTGTTTCACTTTTATTTTGACTTATAAACATATGTTTGCAGTGCTTAGATCATCTTAAGATCCAGTTATGTCCTTTTCTTATCTACATGTCCAAAGTCAAGATTCTATTAAGCATGGGGACTTCTTATGTCATGCATACAGTGATACCAGTTTTCTTTGTTTATTGATATTCAAGATGGATCTGAAGATGATCTTTGATCCAGGGGTAGAAGCCAGAATGATAACTTTAACAATTAGGCAGTTAAAATAAGGAGTAAAATCCCCAAGTCACTCAATACCTTTGGATGCCTGGAATAGGGAGATCAACCGGACAACATTGTGTTACAGTTTGGATATGTGGCATCCCTGAAAAGCTCATGTGTGAGACAATGCAAGAATTTTCAGAGGTGAAATGATTGGATTATGAGGATCTTAACCTAATCAGTGCATTAACTCACTGATATGCATTAACTGGGTGGTAACTGGAGGCAGGTGGGGAGTGGCTGGAGGAGATGGGACACTGGGGGCATATCTTTGGGGCTTACATTTTGTCCCTGATAAGTGGAGCTCTCTATGCTTCCTTATTGCCGTGTCCTAAGCTGCCTTCCTCCTTTCTGCATCTGTGATATTTTGCCTCACCTCAGGCCCAGAACTATGGAGTCAGCCATCGATGTACTGAGATTCATGGGTTGAGACCTATGAAACCATGAGCCAAATAAACTTTTCCTTCTCTAATTGTTTTCATCAGATCTTCGGGTCACAGTTGACCAAAACACACTGGGTCAGCAAAGACACCTAAACCCCACTAATGAGCAAGGAGCCTTGAAATGAGAACTTACTACAAATTTGAATATTTTTGATAGATATAAACTAGTGCACCAGTAAAAAGGATTCTAGTGGTAAAACAGTTAAGGTCCTTTCTAGTAAATAATGCAGGGTGGGTTTCCAGAACTGAAGCTGTTCAGTTTCATATTTTAGAAATGTGGCAGTAGAGGTGCTGCTGTGTCCTGAGAGTGACAGCCATGCCAAGATGAGCTGCCACTCACACAGCACAAGTGCATTAGGGACAGAGAATTATCTGAAGGAGGAAGAGGAATCTCACAAGACAGGGAGGTGGAAAACCAATGAAGTGTAATTTTGAATAGTTTATGAAGAGAGATGAATATCCCTTTAAAAAGGAGCAAGGTTAGTGTCAAAGATAGTACAAATGAAGCAAGACTCCTCAAGAGACACAGAGAATCCCATCAAATTGAGGCTGATAAGGGCCAGAGATGTTTCCCATTTGGTTAGATATTTCCCAGGTGTGGATTGTTGTAGTATACACTCTAGGATGAGCACTCTTCCCTAAGAACAGGTCCTAAGGCTGGGAATGCTCAGTAGCATTCCCTGGGTTTAATCCTCAGCTCTGGGCAAACAAAACAACAACAAAAACAACAAAACAACAACCAACCAACCAACCAAACAAACAAACAAAAAAAACCCAGCAAGCAAACAAAAACTAAACTACCTGGGTAATGAATAACACAGACTTTTTAAAATGCAAAATAGTAACTTTTTATTGGTTCTTTTTAGTTATACATAACAGTGGAATCCATTTTGACATAATTTTACAAGCATTAAATATATCTTATTGTAATTCAGATCCTAGTACCTCTCCTTCCTGTCCCTTCACCTCCCCCTGCTCCCTTCTCTCTGCTGATATTTCTGCCATTTACTCATAGTTATTATTAGTTTTTAATTAATTTCTTGTAGATTCATATCATGGTGAGATTCACTGTGGTATATTCACGTATAGGAAAGTTATGTCTGATTCATTCTACTGTAAACAGACTGTTTTCTATGCACAGCTGAAATAAACATTTGAGAAATGTGTCAATTAGTGTACATTAGAAAAGTATGTACCAAAATAAACTCGATTTTCTCATTTTAAAGGAATTATCCAGACAAGAAATAGCTTATGTTACTGAAGGAAAAGCTTACAGTCCAGGCTGGAGAAGGATTAGAACTAGGTAGCTTTGGGAATTTAAGGAGGAGAAACGGATATGCAGCCTTTTCAGAGTTTTGGCAGTAAAATGAATGATGTTCAGACATTTTCCAACTCTGTGACATTCTGTTTCAGCTACAAATGTTCAGTGTCTTCCAAGTCTGATTGTTTCATCTGGCTCCTTTGTGTTCTGTTTGTCCAGGGAAGGGCAGAGCACTGCCCTGGGCTGCTCTCTAGACATCTTGCAGCAGCAGGAGAGGGATGTCTCCCCAGACAAAAAACTGAAGTGATGTTGCTAGTCTGAGAGGCAACGAATGTGCCCTGCAGCCCAGACCTTGTCCTCTCATAGTGAAAACATGCCTACAAAGACGTCAAAAATGCCCCATATTATAAGTATATATCTATAATAAAAAGCACACAAAATTTTCCAATTGAAACAGATTAGTCTCATGTATTTATTCAAAAATTTTTTTTCTAAAGGCATTTTTTTTTAACAACAGTCATGAAGTCACTGCTAAATCTTTACTCCTCCATTTCATAGTCAAGGTTCTACTTGATTTCCAGGAACATCTTTTGATTCTTTTCCCCAGATTGTCATATTGCTCATGTTCGTCTCTGAGGGTTCTGCACTGTTGAAAAACCATGAGAATTATCAGATAACTACTTGACAAGGGGTTTTTCCCCCACCTTCTCCCCTTGTTTCTTGACCTATACATTCTAGTTTTAGAAGAAACAACATTTATTTGCTATGGAGTCATATATATTCTCATGAATGTTGCTGCTGGCTCCATAGTTATTTCTTATTGGAGGGGTTGGTTCATGATAATGATAACATATTAAAAAGCAATAGCAGGGCTGGGGTTGTGGCTCAGTGGCAGAGCACTCACCTAGCACGTGCGAGGCCCTGGGTTCAATCCTCAGCACCATGTAAAAATAAATAAATAAAATAAAGGTATTGTGTCCAGCTACAACTATAATATATATATATAAAGCAACAGCAGAGAATCTGTGGGGAATTAACTCATTGCCTTGATTTTTATCATAAATAAGTTTCTTGGTTAACAGTCACGATGTCCAAGATACTATTAGGATATGTAAGGTGTTTAGGAAGCCCATAGATGGGGGGCAAGATAAAAAGTTATGCTGTGGAATATGTGTGTGTGTCCTATGGAAGAAAAATAGCTACTTCTTTTCATTTTAAAGGGGTGCAGTATAATAAGTACATGAGTAGTTTTGTAACCTTTCAAAATTTGATACTACATGGAGGGTGGCTCATGGCTCCTTGATGCTTCTGGAACATTCTTCAGTTAAAAACAAAGTCAGATTAGCTTCAGTTAAGACCGTGGTACTAAACCCAGGACAAATATTTCATCATGCACACATCCTCCATTTTCATGAGACCCTTGGGAAAATCCTGGACTATTTGGGAATAAGAGTGATCTGAAACGCAGAGAGAAGCTATTGTTTCCTCATTTACAAGCCTTTCGGCAGGTAGGGCCAGCCTTTTGATTACACCTTCACATGGGATACAAATATCTCAAACTCTGGGTCCATTCAAAGAGGTCCCCTGCATATTCCTTCTTCACATCTTGTCACCAATGCTCTATCATGCTGCTTTGTCCATGGATTTTCAGAACAGCTCCAAAGTGAGGCATCAACCTCACTGAAATGAAGTTCTGCTTTATACCAGCAGTTTTTTTTTTTTTCAGAATTACCTAAAAACTAAGGTGATAGGTTTTCATGCTTGTCAACTCACACGGCGTACTCTCAAAATACCACAGATGACTTCGACGGTGGGTGACTGCACTTCTATACAATTACTAGCTGTGGCAACTACTTGCTTGTGTTCCTTATTGAGCTTCGAAAGCCTGTTCAGGCCTGGCCCATACAGACCTCCATTCATGGACAGCTGGGACATACCATCATGGCCTGTGCTCAGGATTCATCAGACCCAACAAGCAAGTCAGGAACTGTTTCTCTGAAGAGAGAGATACTAGCCAAAGGGAATATTGTTTCACTTTAAAACTCTAGAGCCCTAAGCTGTAGTTCTTTTCTCAGAGCTTATTGTAAGTGTCGTAAATAATTCCAATCTACACAGACATTTTAAGCACCGTAATATCTGCTGTGTCAAAAAGGTGACAGTATAGACAAGTAGGCAGTGTTTCCATATATGCCATAAATGGTTCATAGCAAAGCATTCAGATGTGATTTAAATTGCCTTCAAAATTATGAATAGGCTCAGTCTTCCTCTCTCTCCCTCCCTTTCCTGTTTTTCTTTTGTATAGAAGGTAGATTAATTTTTAATTATTATTATTATTATTTTAATTTTAGAGAAATCCTCCTGAAGCTAATTGTATTAGTTTTCTAAGATGCTGTGAAACATTACTCCAAATTTAGTGGTTTGAGACAGCACATGTTAATTAGCTTAGTATTTTGAAGTCAGAAGAATACCCCAAGCCTTAGTAGGTAGACACCAGATGTCAGAACCAGGGTTCTTTCCTGGGGGTCAAGGGGTGCATCACATTCCCTCACCCCTTACAGCTTCCAGAGTTAGCTTGAATTACTTGGTCTCTAATCTTTTTCTTCATCTTCAATGACACCAACATCACATCCCTCTGACTCTTCTTCCATCGTCACATGTTTTTTCTAGTTCAGTCAAAAAACTCACTGTGATTTCAGGTGTCCTGCTAGAATATCTTAGACAATCCCCTCCCCCATAAAGTTTCACACTCTTCGTCACATCTGCCAATTCCTTTTGCTATGGACTTCAGGATTAGAGTACAGATAACTTTGAAGGTTGGGAGGCAATATCTAACTTTCATACTGATGGTGCTTACTTAAAGAGATAACCCATTCCAGATCTCAGATACCAGAAGCTGTCTCCTTCCTCTTTATTCAAAAGCTATTGCTCAATTTCCTTTTTCAATTTTTGTGATTCAACTTCCACCATCCAATATATTATTTTTTTATTAAATTAATCAGACTTAGATTTGTTTGCCTATCTGAGAAATTTACATTATGACTTGGGAAGGAATGCTGGGCTTGAAGGATGAAGCTCTTCATTAAGAAAAACTGGAAAAGTTTATAAAGTAGAACCAGCAGACAGGAAGCTGTGATTCACCATGGGTGGCTGGGTTGTAACAAACTGAGAGAGAGTGAGTCAAGCACTAACAGGAGTTAATGCCCCTAGACTCTGAGGGGAGGGCTGATAACCAGGGAGTGATCAAAGCAGGGGTCCAGTACATTCAGCTTAGCCCACACCATGAACTGAGAATCAAGAGACATCTTCTGGAACAGTAAATTTTATAGCAACTTCAAAGATAAAAATGGAGATTTAGAATAAGGTTGTTCCAGAAATTCCTGTCAAAGTCAAGGGGCAGAGCAAGATCTCTAGTAATGAAAAACAAAAAGAAAGCAAATAAGGAACAGATTTCAGACACACAGTCAGTGAACAGGGCCCCAAAATTCTGGACTTTGCAGAGATGGGGATTATCCCACCAGGCACCAGGATAAGAAGCAGGATGTTTCATTACATGTGTGCCCAGAAGTGTTAATACAGAACCTAAAATACACAGCTTCAACTCTAGGCTGAAAAGTTAGATACTATTTCAAAATATCCTGCTATTAGGA
Organism: Urocitellus parryii; assembly: GCF_045843805.1. Lineage (NCBI taxonomy): Eukaryota > Metazoa > Chordata > Mammalia > Rodentia > Sciuridae > Urocitellus > Urocitellus parryii. Next base: position 47,328,016 of record NC_135538.1, read on the forward strand.
TAAAGACTATTAATATATTGACCTACTATTTTCTCAAGAACATTGAGTGGGGGATTGCAAATCACTGGTCTCTTATTAGGAATAATTCAAGGGTATATTAGATTTGAGAAGACATAAAGGCCTTCTTTCTGAAAACTTGGCATTCCCCTGGCACTATGGTAGGTGCTTTTTATTAAATAACTTTCTGTGAATGATATCAATAAGTGCTATGCTTATTTTAGTAGTGTATTTTACTATATAGACACAATTTCTGTTGGCAGAGCAATTCATCCTGTATCTACTGAAATGATAAGGCATAGGCATTACTTTTACTGATTTAGTGATTCCATGTTGTTTTACCTTCTAGTCAGTTCTGGCTTTGTTCTTAACTGTCGGCTTGGCCTGAGATAGTTTTCCTAGCTGTTTTGGATTTCATTTTTTCACATCTTTATTCAATAAATACGTATGACACATCATGAAAAGTATGCAAAGATTAAAAAAAAAATCTCCTACCTCCGTGACCTAGACAAATGAGATTTAGTTTAAAAACTGATTAATTTCTAAATGAAGGCATAGAAAGGAAGCTAAGAATGTATGGGTGAAAGAGAGGAGTGGGGAAGGTGGGCTGTCCCCCAAGATCTTCAGTGTGTGAGGCACCATATCTGAGTCTGTTGGATATGAAGTGGGTTGGGTAGGATAGGCCACATACTGGGAAGCATAGGGGCCTGGAAAGGATTGGTGGCATCTAGGACAATACATGCTCAGATGCAGTTACTGCCCAACTGTGAGAAATACATGCTCTGCTAGATGAGATTGTGAAAACTAGTTTTGAAAACAAAACAAACAAAAAAGAAAGAAAGAAAGATAAAGAAGAAAAGTTGCTTAGATAGCCATCCTTCTCTCTGAGAACACACCATGTGTGTCTTCTCCTGTTCTAAACTCCAAAAGACAGCAGACACTACACACTGACATCCCTTTTGACATTCATCAAGAATGCAAGTAATAATAAATGTTGGTGAGGATGTGGGAGAAAAGGTTCACTTATACATTGCTGGTGGGATGGTAAATTGATGCAACCATGCTGGAAAGCAATGTGAAGATTCCTCAAAAAACTTGTAATGGAACCACCATTTGATCTAGTTATCCTACTCCTCAGTATATATACAAAGGAGTTAAAATCAGCATATTACAGTGATGTAGTCACATCAGTAATTATAGCTGCTCAATTCACAATAGCTAAGCTATGGAATCAACCTCGTTGCCCTTTAATAGATAAATGGGTAAAGAAAATATGGTATATGTGCAAAATGGAGTATGACTCAGCCATAAAAAAGAATGGCTTTATGACATTTGCCAGCAAATGGATGGATCTGGAGACTATCACGGTAAGTGAAGTAAGCCAGTCCCCCCAAAACCAATGTCCTCATGTCCTTCTTGTTCAAAGGTTAACCGCTCATGTAATTAAATAATTTATTTAATTTAAAATTGAAATTTACCTTCCTGACATTACTAATCTCTCTTCTCTATTTTTTTCACAATACCTTTAATCATCTAAAACTGTTATATAATTTATTTCTTTATCATGTGCACTGTTTATTGTCTTTCCTGAAATAAGGAAAAGGTCTGTAAAAACAGAATTTTTTTCTTTGTATTTTCTCTATAGTAATACCTGATGCAGGACTAGTGCTCAATAATTATTCATTAAAGGAATGAACTACATAGAAATTGGAAGTCAAATACCATGGAGTATTTAAAGAAGGAACATATGAGAAAGGCAGAATCAGAGTAAGGGGAATAAGTAAATACCCCTGAATTTGGGATTATGACTTACCTGTTTTACCCAACCCACTTCTACATCACTGTAGAACAAGGTAGAACAATGTGAGATGAAAGACAGGCCTTGGGTGCCTAAGAATTTTGGATTTAATGTCAACTCTGTGCTGTGGTAAAGGGGATATCCAAAGAAAGACTTAAAATCATGCTTTTAATAAGAAATTAAGAAAACCATGTACTTAATCCAAACTTTTAGGCAGCAGTGCCAATTCAACCTTTGTAGAATTCTGAATGTTCTTGCAGATCTTGTTACATCAAAAGAAAAGAGACCTAAAGAAGTGTGGCCTAGAAGATGCTAGAAAAAAAGATCTACGTAAAAAAGGATAGAGCATGTAAGCATATAACATCTTGGAGAAAATCTATAGTAAAACAAATGCAAAAAAGTAGCACCACTGAATGAAGAAATGGAGAAAAGATTTTATACAATGCAGACACTGATGGCCAGTGTAACAGGAATGAGAGATGGAGTGAGAATGTTTGGAAGATGTTTGACATGAATGCTACAACAAAACCTAGGAGGCAAATTTGATTAAAAATATTTTAAGGGCCATTTTTATTCTGTTTTGTCCTTTTGTTTTTCTGCCATGCTCACTGGAAAAAAAAATGTCACTTTCCTTGTTCTGTGTGTTATTGGAATTATAAAGCCCTTATTCTTTTCATCCTCCTATTTATGCAACACAATACCAACTTTATGTCAGCATAAAAGAGTCTCTCATTTATATAAATACTGTATTAACTGGAAAGAGCTGGATATAATCTAGTATAAAATACTGTATCAACTGGAAAGAGCTGGATTTAATCTAGTAGATGGGTCATTAGTTGTGATTTCATAAATGGGCCAATGACCCTCTGAAATGTTAGGGACTATTTTGTGAGTATGTACATAGTGTTTCGAAGGAAGGGTGCATACTTCTCATTACTTTCTTAAAAGAACTCACGAAGCCCAATGTGTTAGTGACTACTAGAATATCAATCGTCCCTGTTTTCTGGGACTGAGGTGTATCTTCAGATTTAGGGATTTCAATTATATAACTAGGAAACTTCTGGGCAAGCCAGGATAAGTTAGTCATCCCCATGATGATTCTAATCCTTTTATATATTTGGAAACTTACATTTAGAAGGGTGATATGAATTTACAAGGACTTCAAATTTACTGGAAAAGTTGGAACATAACTTTAGGGTGACCTGCCTTCTCCATGTGAAGAGGTAATTCATGTGTTATAAGCTTTGCCTCTCTAAATTCTGCAATTTCTTCCTCTAAACTATCAAATGTGGAAATAGTTAACATCGTCAAAAATATACCTTCTATATTTCTCTAATTTATCTGTCTTAGAACATATGTATTCTATATATTCTCTGTATAAGTGTGGGGCTACAAATATTCAGGTGACAATCTGGTAAAAATGAATAGACAATGAAATACCACGGAGCTTTATAATTCCAAGAAAACTTCAGCAAAGTTCTGATGCTGCTTAGTGTTTGAGATTCAGTCACTGACATACTGGTCTACTTTAAGGTTAATTAAATATGAACTACAAAATGCAGCATCCATTCTGCTATTAAAAAGAGAATTAAAGTCTGACTTTGACTGGATTTCTTTGCAGAAACTAATTTTCAACTAAAACGTGATTTTTAGAGTAGGTTTAGGCACTGAGTAATTGATTGCTGTTGATGGTCTCATCTACAATGGCACCCTCTAAATCATGTTTAATGGGATATAGTCTACGTTTTTCAACATGTGGTTTTTATTCGTAGAGAGGCTGTATCATGATAAATATTATCTTAGAGTAGTAGTCTGGTTGTTAGGTTGATGCACATGTGACAGTACTGAGGTTTCAATTATCCACTTGCATCAATCAATCTTTTAGTTTTCAACACTGTTGCCTGCAGTAATGTCACAGCTTTTCTGTCAGACAGAAGAACTTTGCGGGAAATGTTATTCATTACAGCTGCAAATCTGTCACTGAGCCTGGCATGGCTTGTTAATGACAACATTTATTTCAAAGAGCCATGTTTCGCTTTGTTGCAGGAGAGTTGACTTTGTGATCGTAAAGTATAATGAAATGCCAAGAAGATGAAGTGAACAAAGTTTTCCAAAAATACACTAAAGTGGTCCAAATCTGTTTGGGGGGGAAAAAAAGAAGAATACATTTACATTCCTATTTTTAGGTCTTTTCTTGCATTCACAAATGAACACCCTTGGAAACCAGAGGGCTGCATTTGGGTGGTGACAGAGATCTAAAGATTTTTCTTCTCCTCTGTTGAGATGAGATTTCAGCATGCACAAATTATTTAGCCAGGCTTGGACAAAACACAGAGAATGTTTAGTAATCTTGTGTTTTCTTCTGAAAACCTCTGTGTAAGCTGAATAATATTTAATAGTTGTGCATAAGGAGCCAATGAAAACAATACTATTTGCTATTTATATGTGTTTGTTTTAAAGGTTGTATAAAAAGAGGGATATGGATTATGAAAATAACCGATAGAGAAAAAGATGGAGAGTTATAACTCAATTCCAACTGAGAAAGTTAATTTCTGGTTTTGTCAAGGTATAGATTGACATGAGTTGCATATAAATTAAAAAATAGCACTGGTGGTCATTAAGCTTCTGCTAGGCAGGTAGCTTGATGAAGAAGGCAATAATTCTTTGTGTTTTCTATCCAGGGATGACCCTTTATATCTAAGCTGGACATGTCACCTTTTTGACCAATAGAATAGGATAAGCATAGTTGAACTGGTTTCAAGTGTGGACCCCAGGAGGCCTTGCACATGTCCTCTTGCTCTTTGAACCCAGCCACAAGCTTGAGTGCTGATCTGTGAAAAGGCCATGTGGATTGAAGCTGAGCTGCGGTTCTGGCTGCTTGTTCTTAGACCAACCAGCTCCATCCATCTTGGCAGCTGATCATGGAGCCAGGGTTAACTGAGTGTAGATCAGCATTCAGATCAGAACCACTGACTCACAAATTCACAGGTTAAATAAATGGTAGATATTTTAAGGCAGTAATTTTTTTGGTTTATTATTCAGTTTCTTTATCTGGAAGATAAAGGTATTGGGCTGAATGATTTTTTTTCAGTTTATTTCAAGCCCTGTATTTTGTATGTGAAAATCAAGATGAAAAGACTATAAAAAGATATCAAGATTGTAGTCATTAAGAAAAAGATTGTAATCATGACAAAAACATTATGATCTCTTCATGAAAGTTAAAATATTGGTATGTACGTAGTTGCCATTGACTATTCTATCTGCTTTTCATCTTATTTCTGTGCATATCTTTCCTTATCACCCAGTTTCTAGAAACCTTTATTGGCTTCCCTATACTTAGAGCACAAATTCTAAGCTTTTTATTTAGCAGGAACTACAGAATATATCCCTTCTGAATAGGTCAATGTTTGAAGTCTCCTTCTGGCTTTGCTTTCTTTGGCATTGTCTTCAGGTATGCCCTTCTAACTTTTATTTACCTGGTTAAAACTACTCCTTCTTCATAGGTCACTTGAAATGCCATCTCCTTAATAAAGTTCCTTCTAGGTGTTCTAGTTGGAGATATTTTTGACACTGATATTTTAATTGTGGCTTCTGTGGTAGCCACAATTAAATTAATAGCCACAATTAAGATATCCATGTCACAATATTTTTTATGGGTTGTTTCTTTTCTTAGACCATACATTCTTGAGTATCAGGGAAAGCAGATAATAGACACATATACTGTCCTAGAATTAAAAGATGCATCTTAATCACATGGAAGAAAAAGAAGGAATAACTGAAATTGTAATGCCTTTTAGATAAGATCCAAAACGCTTTATAAGTGCACTATGGATAACATTCTTTTACTACTTTTTTCCCCCAATGACTTTGGTTTGTCTTAAAATAAATACATTACTCAAGCTAAGAGTTGGGAAAAAAATAACCATTTCTTAAAGGAGTAGTTCATTTAGCATAAATAGGTCATTCCCCAGTTCCTTAAACGTGAAGAATTCTTCTTATAAGTAGAAAAAGGCAAAAGACTAAAAGAAATCTAAAGCAGCCTCATTGGTAGTAGCAACTGTATACATGCGAATAGGATGCCTTGAAGCCATTTAAACAGAAGATTATTATCAATCGATTTGTCATCTTCTAAGAGCTTGAGCTACTGAGATTCCTGAAGCTTTCCTTGTATAAAAAGTGGACAAGCTGCATAATTGTTGCTTGCTAATTTTCCTGGGAGAAAAACATGAACTCACTTTGTCTAGACATGCTGATTGTAATCCATCAAGCAATGATTAAAGAGTAATACTCTCCTTCATTATACAGAATGTTAAAGAGACCCTTGAATAACAATTAGAATGCTTGAAGCAGAGAACATAAAGGGTCTCATGCCATAATATATTTTCTGTGAAACAAAGGCTTTATGAGAACTCATACACAAAAGAAAAGTGATGATAAATTCTTCACTCTTAAGAAAAAGATAATGAAGCAACAATCATGTTGTAAGAATCTGGCTCTAAGGAATTTAAAACTAGATACCAAATAGTCCAATCTTGAGAAAAATTTGATGTAAGTATTTCAAGTAAAATCTTAATATAAAATTTCTCTATAATCTATATAACAAAACCTCATCTGGATTAACCATGCCATTAACTCTAATACTAACATTACAAGTTCTGTACTAATGTACAGATTTTTATGTAATTGTTATCTCTGATTCTATTTGTATGACTTTGCCAGGTGTATTTCTTTGATCTCTTCTGTTTGGCTTTACTCTCTTTAAAGAATAAAGTTTTTCTTGGCCTTTTGTTTTCATCAGCTGATTTATATTCAATTCTAGTCAATAATTTATTGATTGATGAATAAATATTAAGGAATGTAAATTATTAGTTTCTATTATTCCCTATTTGCATAATTTATCATTTTATACAGTTAAACTATCCCCACTGAACCTTGCCTAAATTGCTCCTCCTCCATAAATATCTTCTCATATGCATCATGCCAATATTGATCCACATTAGTCCTTTCAACTCAAACCATTAGCCTTTTATGAATCTCTTTTGGCTATTAATTTTGTGCCAAATACCAAGTGTTGATAAAAAATATTCTTTTGTTTTTTTCATCAGTCATTAATTTGCCAAATGATTTATCTTTTCCTTCTTTTAATAGTTTGGGAACTCTTTTGAGTGCAGGACATACCTTATTTATGTACTTTTGACAGTGCCTTCCTTAGTTCTTTCCATATTCCATAATTGGTGCTCATAAGACATCTATTGATTCTAAAAATAAGTAATAAAAGCTGATGTATGAGTTTAAATTTTGATAACTCTCAGCTATGTGTACTTCTGCCAACTCCTGTCTAATTACCCCTTTCTTCCGTCTTTGTAGGAATAGGTTTAAAATTACCTGTGTAAAATGAGAAATGCTTCTATTGCCCCAAATGAGCAGATATCTATTTAGAAGACCTAAAACAATACAAGTAATGAATAACAGGGTTATAATATTAATGGAAATTAATGCAAATTAATTTCCATTAATGAAATTACTAATGGATTTAAAAATTTATAACATATTTTAGTGAATGATACTTTGGATTAAGGTTCTCAATGGTATCAGGAGTAAAAACTAGGATGAATGATTTGTTGAGTTTCCTCTGCATACACCTAAGAATCTGTTGGCTAATTCCATTGCCTCATTTTTTAGTGTGCCTCACTTTAAGTCAGGGGACACACTCAGGATCTGACTGAATGACAGTTATCAACTGTCACCAGACCATTTGAAAGTGAAGTATATTTGCTGCCAACTGTCAGTGCCAGATGCAATGGCAAATCGCTCTGCAGATTGCTGACAAATTTTATTGATATATCTACTGAAGAGCCTCAATAATTTACACTAATTGGGCATGGGCCAGCTTGAAAAGTGGGACATCTAAGGTACGTAGGAAATTTGTATAAGAAATACTATTTCTTGACTTTCAGGTTTCCAGAGTTGCACAAACTTGTTTAAAGCCATCTGCATTGATGAGCAGATGAATGGTTTTTTTAGCAAATTCTTCATGGATATATAAACAAAAAGAGAATGAAGCTGGAGAAATTACCAGAACAATAGAAGTTTAAGTATTCAATAAAAACATTAGTTCATAAACAAAGATAAAATTCTTTAGAGATATGTCTATAACTCATTTTAGAAGTTTGTTTTTAAAGAGCTCCCACATTTTTGACATGTGGAAGGCTAGATAAGTCACAACTAAATAGTAGCAGTATTAAAAACATGGAAATGGACAACACAATAAAAACAGAGTCTTTCATTAAGAAATTTCATATGAATTTTAATATGAAATAGCAGTATCCTTCAAAATAAATGATGAGTTATGTTAACAGAAGAATGTTATCTTCTTCAATTTAGAAGAAGTAGTTTTAGTCTTGCCAGTATTAGCAGGATTTTGAACCCACACTATTGTGTCCAGTTTTTGACATCACAGGTTTGAAGAGATATTGGAAGATGAGCAGCCAGAGATGGCAGTAGGCCCACAGGAAAATGACTGGACAATGGAAAGCCAGGAAACCATAGCTTACAATATAAACAATGGAGACATCTCATCTAGGCCAGAATAAGTTTAGGACTAAAATCTCAAACTCTCAAAAGGAAGAGTTGATTAGATATCTTATATTTGTCTCCATAATATAGAACCAGGGCAAATGAGTAAAAGTAAATGCTAGCCAGATACTAGCAAAATTTAAAGAACTTTACAACAACTTAACATTATAAGATGCTTTGGGATATAGTGAACTGCCATTGGTGGAAGTAATTAAGGTAAGAACACTTTTGATATATGTTATAGTTTGGATATGAGGTGTCCCCCAAAAGATCACATGTGAGACAATGCAAGAAGGTTTGGAGAAGAAATTATTGGGTTATAGCCTTAAACTAATCAGTCAATTAAACCTTGATGGGGTTAACTGGTAATTGGAGGCAGCTGGGGTGTGGCTGGAGGAAGTGGTTCATTGGGGGCGTGGCTATGGGGTACATACTTTATATCTGGAGAGTGGAGTCTCTTTCTTTCTCTCTCTGCTTCCTGATTATCATGCCACAAGCTTCCCTTTGCCACACTCTTCAGCTATGATATCCTGCCTCACCTCAAGCCTCTGAATTATAGAGCCTGCTGTTTAAGGATTGAGACCTCTGAAATGGTGAGCTCCAAATAAACTGTTCTTCCTCTACAATTTTTCTGGTAGGGTCCTTTTAGTCACAGAAGTGAAAAAAACTGACTAAAACAATATTAGAGGACTTTCAATCATTGAATCAATTTCATTTTTTATCTTTGAGATATTTATTATAATATTTTAAAAATTTATATTTAAAAATCAAACCCACATTTATTAAGCTTCTCTTCATCATGGACTGGTTTTCACTGCCCCTAAGATAGGAGCTTTTGGTGAGGAGAAGACGGTGGACTAGAGGAAGAGTGTATGTCCCTGCAGTTTCTCAATATCGGACCTAAGAGCAGGAAGATAGCTTCTCAGTGAGGTGGGTAATTGGGAGAATCTCACTGAAATTTAATATTGAACTGTAAAAACAAAACAAAACCCCTATAGATTCAGAAATGGGAATATAAAAAAATAATGCATCAGAGAAGCTCCAGTTTGGGCGTCAGCATGGCTGCTAGTGAAGGGGACTGAGAGGGACAGTGCAGACCAAAAAAAAAAAAAAAAAAAAAAAACAAAAAAAGGAGAAGGCATGGCCAATTGGTAAAAAAAAAAAAAAATAGAAAATAAAGAAGAATTAACTTGGGATCACCTGTGGATTACTAAAGAAGGTTAAATTTAGTAGATATGGAATTCGTTGGGCAAGTGAACCAGTGAAAGCAAATTAAAAAAGAACTCCCTTGGAAGGGGAAACATTCTGGGTACAGAAAACAGATTCTGGGCTCCGGGTGGCACTCCCACTGCCAGGGAAAGCAAGGGCTGGCTCTAGCAGAGAAAGTGGCTGCCTGCTGGGTTCCTGCAGCAAGGAAAGTGAGAGCTTGGGCTTTTGCCTCTGGAGAGGGAGGAGATCCACTGTGTCCCCACCTCCATGGAAAGCCTCTGCTCCAGCCACCTGAGAAAGCAACAGCCTGCTGGGGTTCTGTGGTGCAGCCCCACTGCATGGCCACCACCTTCAGCTCCTCTCCTTCCAGGGCTCCCACAGCATGAAAAGAGGAGATCAGGGATCCCTGCAGCTAACCAAAGATTCCCAGAAGGGACCCAAACCAGAGAGGCTAAAATAGACACAAGAAAATATTATTTGGACCATTCAAGTTCTGGATCCTAAGCTGGTGCTAGAGAGGACACACAGGAACATCTGAACTCCAGTGTAGATAGCTGATATTTTACACATCAGCAGTTAGGGTTAAACTTGAGAAAGTTATGCCACTACACCCTAAATGTGGATTTACCACAGAACCTAGAGTTCTGGACATTCTGCAGAGACCAGCATCCCCCTCCAATAGGGAGTGGAGAGCAATTCTCAAACACCTACCAAGATTTTTCATCTTTTAAAGATTTTTCATACCTGAATTTTATCATCTGTTCTTTTCTTCATACTCAAAATATTTAACATATTCTTTTTCAAAAGTTTAACTTAAAGAATGCCGCATCATTTCATTATATTGTATTGATTTTTACTTTTTTGAGTGTGCATGATAGTGTGTGGGTGTATATATGTGGATAGATTAAAATATATGTATATTTATATAATTTTATTTTCACATTAATTACTTCTTTCTGAACATGTTTATCATTTAGTCTTGATTTGTCTTAGGTGGGGGTTCAATTATATGTGAGTTTGAGGGTTTTTTTTGTATCAGGATTTGTGCAGGACACTTAACTACTGAGCCACATCTCCAACCCTTTTTTTAATTTTTTTTTTTTTTTTGAGGAAGGGACTTCTAAGTTGCTGAGGACATTGCTCAGTTGCTGAGGATGGCTTTGAACTCATTATCCTCCTGCTTCAGCCTCCAGAATTGCTGGAATTAGAGACATGTGCCACCACACCCAAATTGTTTTAATTTTACAGTTGCTGGTTTGTCCATACCTTAATTCTTGTCCCTCTTATCTCCTATTCTTCACTCTCTTCCCCCACTTACAAATGAATTTTTCCTCTTCCAGTGTCTTGTATTTCTTTATCTTATTACCTTCTGTAAAACATTTATTCCTTCTTCTTCATAGCTGACCCCTTGCCTCTCCTTTGATCATTAAAAAAAAATTTAAATTTTTCTCACTTTCTCACCATATTTCTCTGTGTTTAAGAAATTATAATTCCATTAAATAATAGAATTATATGGTTTGTGTAATTTATACCCCATTCATGTTGGTATAATTATTAATGCAGTAGATAACAGTAGACACCTGATATTGAATACCTGATCTAGTTCACAGTTTTGTATTGCTGGTACTGATGTTAAATGCTTACCCCACCATTTATATATAGGAGACAATTAGTATTACAGATGTCAAAATAGACACTGGATATTTATCTCAAAACCATAATCTGTGGCTGACATTAATGCTACTCATGTTGACCCTTTCCAAGAGGGACTGGAAGTAATTGGGACAATTCAAGACCACAGAGTAGAGATCCTGTTGCTGAGAAATACAACTCAGCCAAGCAACAGTAAACTCATTCCATACATGATCAAGCCCCACCTGGGCCTAAACATTACTTCAACTCATAGAAACCAAAAACCAGGCCCAAGGAGAAACAGGGGGTAACTTCAGGTCCCACCCCTTGACATCTATCTACTCTTATATCAAAACTAGGGAGAAATCATAGAATATAAAAGAATTACACACATAAGGACACACATATAAATGAGGATTGGAATCCATTTTAAGCAGTGCACAAGTCCCAGACCTCTGAAAAGCCAAGGAAACAGGTACACATCTCTCTCTTCAGCATTCATAATCCCCCCTAAAAGAATCCCACAGATGTTGAATAGGATGAAATTCCAGAGAAAGATTATAAAAACTGATCATTAAAATGTCCAGTGAACTAAAAGAAGATTTAAGGAATGGATTAAGGGAGCAAAACAGGAGGTGAAAAACCATTTCAGTAAATTAATAGAAATATTAAAACAAAACTACTGGAAATTTATTTGAAAGCATTGCCAACAGAGTAGATTGTGTAGAAAATAGAGTTACAGTGCTTGAAAACAGAACCTCAGTCCTTGAAGACAATATACATAAATTTGGGTATACAGAATATAATAAAAGAAATAGAACATGATCAGAATATACAAGAACTCTGGGATGATGTCAAGGGTTCAAGCCCGAGAATCATTGATATGAAACATGGACATACAATCTAAAAACATTTAAAATTTTTCAATTAGCTAGTCACAGAAAACCTTCCCCATAATAGAAAGGAGATAAACATCCACATACAGAATACATACAAGATCTCATATATACCTAACCAGAAGAGAAGTTCTCCTAGATACATCATAATCAAAATTATGAATATCAAAAATAAGAAAAGAATATTAAAAGTTGCAAGACAGAAACACCAGGTCACATTTAGAAGCAAACCAATAAGTTTCACTTCTAACTTCTCAATTCAGACATTACCAGCAAAAGAGAGTCTGGAATGAAATATTTCAAGCTCTACAAGAAAACAATTGCCAACCAAGATTGCCCACCAAAAGTCACCTTCATATTTGATGGGAAATAAAAACTTTCCATGATGAGGTTAAGCTAAAAGAATTTATGACAATTAAGTCAGCACTACAATGAATTCTTAAAGATATACTGCACACAGAGGAACCCAAAATCAAATCCCAAAACTCCCAGATGAAGATAAATAGAAGACTAAGCATCTAAATGAGAATCAGGACAGAATCAAACACAACAAAAAGTTAAAATGGCAGTAAACCACAAGCATCTATCCATAATAACAATGAATATAAATGGTCTCAACTCCCCAGTTAAGAAACATAAAATAGCAGAATGGATCATAAAACAAGATCTAATTAAACTATCTGAAAGAGACTCATCTTTAGCTAAAGACACTCAGAGGCTAAAGGTAAAAGAATGGAAAAAAATATTCCATGCAAACAGAGTCTGTAAACAAGCTGACAAAGTTGGTTTCAAATAAAATATTAACCAAAAGAGACTAAGAAGGTCATTATGTCCTGGTAAAGGACATATCTAAACAAAACGATCTAATAAGAAGATATAATAATAGTAAATATATATGTATGTATATATATATATCCTGTTTTAGTCAGCTTTTTAAGTGCTTTGACTAAAAGGCTTGACAAGAAAACATTTAGAAAAGGAGAAGTTTATTTGGGGGCTTATAGTTTCAGAAGTCAGTCCATAGTTACTCCATTCCTAAGGGCTTGGGGTGAGGCAGAATATCATGGTGGAAGAGTGTGGCAGAAGGAAGTGGGTCACATGGTGATCAGAAAGGAGAGAGAGAGAGAGAGAGAGAGAGAGAGAGAGAGAGAGAGAGAGACAGAGACAGAGACAGAGACACTCCATTTTCCAGATACTAAATATATACCCCATGGGCTGGGGCTGGGGCTCAAAGGTAGAACACTCACCAACCATGTGTGGGGCACAGGGTTCGATCCTCAGCACCACCTAACAATAAAAAAAGATGTTGTGTCCATCTATAACTAAAAAAATAAATATTAAAAAATATATATACCCCAAAAGCATGCCCCCAGGCACATACCTCCTACAGCCACACCCTACCTATCTTCAGTTATCTCCCAGTTAATCCCATTAGAGGATTAATTCCCTGAATTCACTGATTGGGTTAAGAATCTCATAATGCAGTAATTTCTCATCTAAATCTTCCTGCATTGTCTCACATTTGAGATTTGGGGGAGCATCTCACATACAAACCATAACATTTATGCTATAAATGTCAGTGTTCCCAATTATATTAAAAAGTACTTCTTGACATTAAATCCCAGATAGACCCTTACACAATAATATCATGTGACTTTAACATACCCCTATCACTAATAGACAGGTCATTAAAGCATAAAATCAGTAAAAATATATTCAACCTAAATAATACTATAAATCAAATGGATCTAATAGTCATCTATAGAATATTTTACTCCCAAACAGCTGAATTTACCTTTTTTCCTAAGCGGCTCATGGAAAAATTTGCAAAATAGAGCATATTCTGGGTAACAATATAATTCTTTGAAAATATAAAATAATAGATATAATCTCATGTATCCTATAGTACCATAATGGAACTTTTAATAATAGAAATAAATAACAAGAAAATTAATAGAAAATGCATAAACACATGGAGCTTAAACAATACTTGTTTAAATGAGGAATGGATAAAAGAAGAAATGAGAGAAGAAATCAAGAAATTCTTGGAAACAAATGAAAAGAATGATACAAAATATGAGAATCCCTGGGACAGTATAAAATTAGTCGTGAGAGGAAAATTTATTGCATTGAGTACCTACATGAAAAAAAAAAAAACAGAGAGATCCCAAATAAATTAGCTTGTGCTCTACCTTAAAGCCTTAAAAAAAGAAGAACAAACTAATCCCCAAATCAGTAGAAGACAGGACATTATAAAAATCAAAGTTAAATGTAATTAATTGGAGAATAATAAAACAATACATAGAATTAATGCAACAAAGGTTTGTTTCTTCAAAAAGATAAATAATATTGATAAACCCTACCCAAACTAATCAAAAGAAAGAGAAGACCCAAATCAGCAAAATTAGAGATGAAAAAGGAAGAAATCACCAGATATTAATGAAATTCAGAGGATCACTGGAAATTACTCTGAAAATTTGTACTCCAATAAACTGCAAAGTCCAAAAGACATTGACAAATTTCTAGACACATATGACTTGCCCCAACTAAATCAGGAAGATATAGAAAATTTGAGCAGACCAATATCAAGTTATGAAATTGAAAGCCTACCAAAAAGGGAAAGACCAAGATCAGATGGATTCTCAGTGGAGTTCTACCAGACATTTAAAGAAGCAACATCAGTCTTTCTCAAATTATTTCATGAAATTGAAAGGCAAGAAACACTCCCAATATATTCCATTAAGCCTGTATAATCCTGCCACCAAAACCAACAAAAACACATCTAAGAAAGAAAACTACTAACAAATCTCTCCGATGAACATAGATGTAAAAATCCTTAATAAAATATTTCTAAGTTGCATTTAAGAAGATAATGCACCATGACCAACTGGGCTTCATCTCAGGGATTCGAGGTTGTTTCAACATATGCAAATCAATAAATGTAATTCACCAATGTAAACAGAATTAAAAGAAGAATCATATAATCATCTCAATATACAGAAAAAAAAGCATTTGGTAAAATACAACAACCAGTCCTATTAAAAATGCTTGAGAAACTAGGACTAGAAGGAAATTTCCTCAATATAATAAAGGCTATAAATGACAAATTCAAAGCCAACATCCTACTGAATGGAGAAAAATGGAAAGCATTTTCTTTAAATTTAGGAATAAGACAAGGATGCCTACTCTCACTACTTCCATTCAGTATAATTCTTGAAAATATTCAGAGCAATCTGGCAAGTGATATGATTGGAAAAGAAGACGTGAAACTATCTCTATTTGCTGATGATATGGTATTATATCTGGAAGATAAAAAAAATTCCACCTGACTACTCCTAGATCTGATAAATGAATTTAGTGAAAGCAGCAGAATACAAGGTCAACATTCATAAATCAATAACTTTTCTGTAATCCAACTGTGATTCATCTGAGAAATAAATCAGGAAAACCACCCTTTACAATAGCCTCAATAAAATCCAAAACCAAAATAAAACAAAAACCTGGAAATTAACTTAACCAAAGAAGTGATAGATTTTTTACAATAAAAGCTATAGAATATTGAAGAAAGAAGTTTAAGTGGAACTATTGAGTCAGCTATCCCACTCCTTGATATTTATCCAGAAGAATTAAAATCAGTATACTATAGTGATACATCCACTATAATATATATATAGCAGCACAATTCACAATAGCCAAATTATGGAATCAACCCAGATGCCTGTCAATTAATGAATGGATCAAGAAAATGTAGTATGTGTATACACACACACACACACACACACACACACACACACATACATACATACACACACACAAACACACAGTGAAGCTTTTCTCAGCCATAAAGAATAATTAAATAATGGCATTTTCTTATAAATGGATGGAAATTGAGAAAATCATGATACATAAAGTAAGCCAGACTCAGATAATCAAGGGTTGAATGTTTTCTACTGCCCTGGCCCTCTTATATCTCAGCTGTGGCCATTAATTCAGGGAAAGAACCAGACAAGGGGTAATAGGGGATAAAGAAAAGAGAAACAGAAAACATGGAGAGAAAAAGCTGGGGCTAGGTGGGTAGCCAATCTCTGATGGAGGTTGACTCACCAGAATTAGTACAGTATGTTTATTATATAGGTTTCATCAAAAGGTTATTTGTGGGGAAGTTTCAGCAAACCAGGCAATCTGTAGGACAGAGGGCTGGTAAGACATTAGGGTTATCTTGTTAGGCTCAGAATTCTCTATCCCTCAGAGCTGGTGCCTAAGCTCAAAGTCCTGACTGATATAGCTCTACACCTTTGCACATAGTCTCCTTTGGCTGACATCACCATAGCAACTAGGCCATCTTAACCTGTACATAATACAAGAAATCCACAGCACAAATGCAGCCACAATGCAGTCAGAAATACCATGATTCAAATCACCACTCTTTACATTCTACCCTATGTGGAAGCTAAAGCAAAATAAGGGAAAGAAGGCAGTAGTAGATGGGATCAGATATCATAAAGGTATAGGGAAGATCACCGAGTAACATAAAATAATAAAAGGGAGGGTGGAAGGAAGGGAAAGTAGAAAAAATATGGAATGAATATAAGAGAATTATGTTATGTACATATACAAATGCACCAAAGGGAATATTTCCTTTATGTATATGTAGAAAGTATCAATAAAAAATAAGTAAAGGAGTGAAAGGAAAATCAGTAGAGTAGAGGGAGGAGTGATGGGGGAGGAAGCGGGGGAATGGGGATTGGAATCAAATTCCTTATATGTATAATATGTCAAAAGGACCTTAAATAATATGTACAAATATAATTTAAAAAATAGGAACTATTGGCTTTCCATTGTCCTCTTTCCTGATTTGCCTACTTGCAAGCTCTGTGTATTCCTCCTTCTCTTCTGGCCTGTGAGTGAACCCTGTAGGCCCTTTGGAGCAGGGTTTCTTGGCAGTATTTGTATGGGTTTCTGGTGTACATTAATTTAGAAAAGCATCAAAATCCCATTTCAGACTCTAGTTTCAAACTGATTTTCATTCTACCTTCACTCATAATGTATTTGTTATTGTATTATTATGCCAGTAATGAGTGAGAGAAGAGTATAAGAGTTGAAGGTGAACTATGGAGCCAGAGTGGTTGGGTTTAATCTCCTATGATCTGGGACAAACTACTTAATGCTTATGTACTTCTGTTTTTATTTTTGTTTCATTCTTTTAATCTATAAACTAAGCATAAGACAAGCACTTATCTCATGGCTTGTTGTAATAAAAAAATGACTTCTATGAATCACTTTGAATCAACCTGTCACATGCCTCAGGTCAGCTATTATTAATATTATTTTGAAGTAACAAATTTAGATTTGAGTAGGAGAAGTAGTTACAGATAGAAATAAGAGTTGTAGCTCTGCCTTGGGTTTGGTGTAAGAAGTCAGGGTTAGTTCATTGAGAAAGTAACATGTGATTTTAGACCGTGAGTAGGAGAGTTTCAGGAAGACAGAGTAGGGATGAGGAATGTGCATTCCATTTGGACAGGGTAGGAAACTTAAGCAGAGACATGAAAAAGAAGGTAAGGTAAGTTCTAGTTGAGAGTACAAGGCAGGAGCCTGGTAGGAGCAGGGAATGGAGTGGGAAGTCCAGCAATGCCAGAGTGCTGAGGCTTGCTGCACGTGTCTTTTGGAATTGAGTTTGAAATGGTGTAGACCAAAAGTTGGTAAATAGGAAGAAATGGTGTAGACCAAAAGTTGGTAAATTTTCTCTGTAAGAAAACAATAGCAATTAATATATACTTCACAGGCTACTATTCCATTAAAAATATACACATCATTCTGAAATTTTGCTGAACCCTGGTCTAGATCTCAGATTTAGCACACTGTCTCTATCCTTTAAAATCTTGGTTGGGATAAAATGTGCATGTCAGAAACTTCCCTGAACTGGACCACAGATCCAGCAATACCAATGCTGGCAATTGAGAGTTACTGAAGGATTTTATGCAGGGGTAACTATGCCATAGTTCTGTTGGAGAAAAGATCACTCATATGGCATCATTAAAGATGGACTAGAGGATGGAGGACTAAACTGAGGCTTTCGGGGGATTGTGTGATGTCTCCATCCAGTTAAAGAGTCAATACTCCTGGAAATATTATCATTGGAAACTAAGAGTGTGAGGAGTTTAACAGATAAAACATCTTCTGTGTCCCACTCTATGGACAATTTTTTTCTCTCAGACTTTAAAAAGAGTTCTGCTGGCCAAGCCAGTACATCTGTTGGGAAAGCTGGTCTTTGCCTTTCCTGCTTTTCTTTATAAAAATTGCACTTCTTTGTGGAGTGCAGTGATCTGGATCAAAGTATTTGATTGTCTCATGGCTGTGGTGTACCTGCAAATGCTGGAAATGTGCAGAAAGTATGGGTCAAGATTTCCCAGTTGCTATGTTAATGCATGAAGGCTCTGTGCAAAGCACAGAAGCTGTGTTAAGTCTTAGCCTAGATTGAAGATACCAGCTCCCAAGGATAGAGGATTCTGAGCCTAATAAGATAACTACAATGTTTCACGAATGCTATAACCTCCAAGCCTGACCACTTAATAGAAACTTTGGACAATGGTTTTCCCCGTTGCCACAGGAAGCTCCTAGCATTGTAGCAGTGGAATAGCTGCAAAATTGTTTGTTGTCCTGTAACTTTCTAGTGCACAAAGAACAAATGCCTCTATAGTTTTAAACTTCCTAATTATAAAACCTTATATCATAAACATGCTGGGCCAGTTCTGTGTCACTGCTTCTCCATCAGATATCAGTGTCCCACCTAATCCCAGCTTTCTCTCTAAATCTTTGCATATCATTCTTAATCCCCATCACCCCTGGCCAGTTTTCTGAATTAATGTCAGAAGTCAAGGAACTACTTGATTAATTTTTTTTTAATGTAACAGTTAATAAGTACATTGGAGGGGGTGTGGGAGAAACTCAGGAATACACAAATAAAGATATCCTGAACTCATAGATTGGATATCCTGAATTCATAGATTAGAAGAATTAATATTGTTAAAATGTCCATACTATCCAAGACAACCTATAGAACCAATGCAACCTTTATCCAAATTCCAATGATATTTTTTCATAGAAATAGAAAACAATTATAAAATTCACATGGAGTGAAAAAAATAGTAACAAATATCAAATTCAATCTTGAACAAAATAACAAACCTAGAAGTATCACAGTCCCTTCTTCAAATATACAACATAGCTATAAAAATAAAAACAGCCTGGTGCCAGGATAAGAACATAAATATAGACCATCAGAGCCCAGAAATAAATAGATTCATGCATGTATAGTCAAATGAGTTTCAACAAAAATGCCAAGAAAGTGCAATGAGGAAAATACAATCTTTTCAAAAAATGATATTGGGAAAATTGGATATTCACACACAGTAGAATTAATTCAGAGCCTCATCTCACTTTATGTACAAAATCAACTTAAAATGGATTTAAGATTTGAACATAAGCCAGAAACTTTAATACACTAGAAGAATTGGGGGAAGATTCTTGCCATTGATCTGGGCAATGATTTTTGGAAACGATCTTAAAAGCCCAGACAACAAAAGAAAAATAGACAAATCAGATTGTACAGTAAAGTTTCTGCTCAGCAAATGAAACAACAAAGTAAAGACAATCTATGAAGTGGAAAATAGATTCGAAGTCATACATACATCTGAGGAGGCACTATTTCCTAAAATATATAAGGAACAGAAACAATAGCAAGAAAATGCATAGCTCAATTAAAAATGAATAGGCAACTCACAAAAGAAGTTATATAAATGGCCATCAGATATATAAAAATGCTTAATATTATTAACCATTAAGACTATATTACATATCACCTCTTAACTATTATTATGATTATTGTCAAAACAACCAAAGATAGCAAGTGTTAGCAAGGATATGGAGAAAAGGGAACCTGTGTATACTGTTATTAATGGTAATGTAAATTGCTACAGCTGTTATACAAAATGCATGGAGGTTTCTCACAAATTAAAAATAGAATTACAGTTGAATTCAGCAGTCCCACATTTGGGCATATCTCCAGAGTAAATCAAATCATTTTTCCAGGAGATATCTGAACTCCTATATACATTGTAGTGCTATTCACAGTAGCAAAGACAGAATTCACAGAAGTCAGTGTTTATAACTAGGTAAATGAATAAAAGAAGCATGGCATATATATCCAATGAAATACTACTTAGTTTTTAGAAAGGAGGAAATCCTATCATTTGCTTCAACTCTGATGAACCTGCAGGATATTATGTCACATGAGATAAGCCAAGCACAGAAAATCAGATAATGCACGATCTCACTTATATATGGAATCTAAAAATGTTGAACTTAAAGAGCAGGGAATAAAAGAGTGGTTTCCAGGAGCTGGAGCAGGTCTGCGGTAGAATGAGGAAATGTTGGCCAAAGGGTGAAAATTTTCAGTTATACAGGATGAGTAAGTTCTAGAGAGCTATTGTTTAGCATGGTGACTGTATTTAATTGTACAATTGACTATCTAAGAAAGAAGATCTTGTGTTTTCTCACAAAAATAAAGGATGAATATTTTAAATAATGAATATGTTAATTAGCTAGATATAATCATTTCACATGTATACATATGTCAAAACACCACTTTATACACAATAAATATATTTTTATGTATCTATTATAACTAAACAAGGCTGGGAAAAAAATGAAGGACATTTTTTGAAAGGTTCTTAATTACCCATATAAGTGATAATAAATGTTGTGGTTTGGGTATCTTCTTTAACTTGCTTTATTTTATTGCCTTAAAATGTTTGCTACTCTAGTGTCCTTCCATAAAATCTTTAAAATGCAAAGGTTGACATATCCAAGTTTTAGATAGGACATTAAAGTATTTCTGGGAATTCTGTATACTAGCAAGAAAAGATCAAGAAACATATATGCCCATGTATTCTGTTTTCAAAGCTATTTTGTAAGTTCTTCACTTAAACCTCATTAAGCTTTGGTAAGCTTCAGGTATTAGGTGGCAGTTATGGCTATTGTAAAATAACTCTTAAGAAATTGAATGGATAAAAATGGGTACAGAAAATAAAGAATTGATGTACAACCCGTAGCACCACAACTTCAAATTAAATGAGCAGGCAAACATTAACTAATGAGGAGAGAAAAATCAATGAGGTACAAACAATCTTCCTCCGAAAGTGAATGAGGCAAAAATTGACATTTTTCCCTCTATTGAGTTTTGGTGCAGCTGGAATCCTGTTGATCTGTTGATGGCAGTTTTATTAGCTCTCAACATAGATTTACTTATTTATTTAAATAGGGCGTATGTTTCTCACATACCTGATGATGGAGCCGGGTGTGAACAGAGAACAGTAATAGCGGAATGTAGATCTCCTAGTAATGCATGATATATGCTTAGTTGTGCACAGAGGACGGGCAGGGCAGCAACTACTGCACTCCTCTTAAGACACAAATTATTTTTTTAAATGGAAGTGACTTTTCTCCTTCATATATATATTCGTTGTGAGAAAAAAGTGAATGTATGAAAAAATGTGATCATCATTGATATTCCTCACCTAGGAATCTATCGATTCTGACTTGCCTCATATCTTTATGGACTCTTTGGACACACACACACCTATGTGCACATGTGTTTATGCTACACACACAAACATACTTTAATAATTGAGTCCTTCCAAAAGTGCCATGATATAAACACCTTCTTTATCGGTATTGACTTTGGTCAGGTGTAAAAAAGAAATACAGTTTATTCATACATATTATGCAATGTATTGTGCTTGATTTTGTATTTTGTTGTGAGAAAGAGAGGAGGTTGAATCAGTAGAATAAAAGAAACATGACTTGGTCATCAAGAAGTGTATATTTTGATTATTGAACTATTTTGAATTGGAGATATGATAAGGGGAGGAAAAATAGGTAGACTTGAAATTCTTAAGACTATTAGAAAGCAGAGTGGCATCTGAATAGAGGATAATCTCTGGAATACTACAGGCAAGGATTTATGTCAAAGGTGCCAGGTTGGTGACATTCTGAGCATGAAATGCTCAATGTTTCCTTCTGGCATTACCCAGTTGGCACAAATAAAATGTATACACACACCAACACACACCCACACACACCCATACACACCCATACACACCCACACCATATGTGGAATAACTCTGGCTACACACTGAGTCCTATGGAAGTAAGTGTGCTATATTACAAGGTGAAAAGGTCTTTTCTTGCTCAATTATTCTCCCTGCTTTTATTCATAGCTGGTCTTACCAACCCTCATCTTTTATACACACACACACACACACACACATAGTTGTTTGCGAACCTTTATTTTATTTATTTATATGTGGTGCTGAGAACCGAACCCAGTGCCTCACACATGCTAGGCAAGCTCTCTACCACTGAACTATAACCCCAGCCCCCAACCCTCATCTTAAATGTGACTCAGAGAGGTCCCACCTAGTCAATCCTTCTCCCTCAACTACTCATCATTAAGTTCCCTATTTCTTTTCTTCAGGAAGTTTACAACCATTTGAATCATTGCTACATTTTAGGATATGTATTAGTGCTTTATTGATATGTGATTGCATTTTTAAATGTATCGATTGTTTTTCTTTCTTTATATTGTAATTCCTGTAAGGGTGAGAGTCATATATTTTTTAATTTTAATTTTTGTGTCTAATACTGAAATGTAGTTGGTATGTCAGATGTTATTAATTTTTCTTCCCTTGTTGGACATAGGATGTTCATATTTACCAACCCCCTGATGGCTGGAAAGGGCTATGTTTTGGTCAAGGATGTTTAAATGCCAGGGTGGGATCCTCCAGGTATTTCTTCCCAGGTTAAATGTTGCACAAGACAGATGTATCCTGAAATTCTGAGCTGCTACATACAGGACAGCAGCCTCCATGGAGAGTTGCAGAAGCTTTGTATGAGAAATACACTTGTTGGAATAAGATCCTGTGATTTGGTGTAATTTGTTATGACCTAGTCTGTGTGACCTGATACAGTTGAGGACTGCATTAGTTTGCTAGCACTGTTGTAACAAGTTACCACAAACTGGGTGGCTTTAACAACAGCCATTTATTGCCACATGGCACTGGAGGTGGAAAGTATGAAATGTTGGAGTTACAAAGTGAGTTCCTTCTTGTTAAGGTCTGTAAACAAGTCAAAATAACACCTGGTATTTTGCCAGGGGAGTTAGAGTTTGTAAACAAGTCTGGATGGTGCCTGGCAAAATGCCAGAGGGAGTGGTTTGAGAAGTAACAAAAGCGAGCCATTTTTTTTTTTTTATTGGTCGTTCATAACATTACATAGTTCTTAATACATCATATTACACGGTTTGAATCAAGTGGATTATGAACTCCCGCTTTTACCCCGTATACAAATTGCTGTATCACATCAGTTACCCTTCCATTGATTGACATATTGCCTTTCTAGTGTCTGATGTATTCTGCTGTCTGTCCTATTGTCTACTATCCCCCCTCCCCTCCCCTCCCCTCCCCTCCCCTTTTCTCTCTCTACCCCTTCTACTGTAAATCATTTCTTCCATTTGTATTCTCTTGACTTACCCCTCCTTTCCTCTTATATGAGATTTTGTATAACCCTGAGGATCGCCTTCCATTTCCATGCAATTTCCCTTCTCACTCCCTTTCCCTCCCACCTCTCATCCCTGTTTACTGTAAATATTCTTCTCAAACTCTTCGTCCCTACCCTGTCCTTGTTTGCACCCCTTATATCAAAGGAGTCATTTGGTATTTGTTTTTTAAAGATTGACTAGCTTCACTTAGTATAATCTGCTCTAATGCCATCCATTTCCCTCCAAATTCTATGATTTTGTCATTTTTTAATGCAGAGTAATACTCCATAGTGTATAAATGCCACATTTTTTTTTATCCATTCATCTATTGAAGGGCATCTAGGCTGGTTCCACAGTCTTGCTATCGTGAATTGAGCTGCTATGAACATCGATGTAGCAGTGTCCCTGTAGCATGCTCTTGTTAGGGCTTTAGGGAATAGACCGAGAAGGGGAATAGCTGGGTCAAATGGTGGTTCCATTCCCAGAAAAGCGAGCCATTAAGTGTGGAGATTCCTTATTGGTTGACTGATGTATCTAGTTTATGCTAATTAAGATAAGCTGTGCAAAATGTATAAATAGCTCTGTTGTCCTACAATCAACGGCTCCTACTCCTGCTGTATCAACGTACACAAGTTATTCGTCACCCCCCGGTTATTCTGCTGCAGCCACCCGGACTGCGGCACCTTCTGAGGTTGTGAGGCAGCATATGCTTCAGACTTCTCTGCTTGGCTTGTAGCTGTGCATCTTCTCTCTATGTGTATTTCTTCACATTGCTTTTCCTCTATGCCTGTCTGCTCCCAAATTTCTCCTCTTCTGAGGACACCAGTCACATTCAATTAGAAGTGGAATGCACTTCAATATGACCTCTTCACATATTAATCTAGAACAATCTACATCTGAATAAGGTCAAGTTCTGAGGTATTGAGGGTTAAGGTTTTGGCATATGAATTTTTAAAAACACAATTCAATATGTAATAATGATAATTATATACATACATTGAGTGAATGAATTATATGAGAAATTACTAAAAGGATCTTTGTAATTTGTTGCCTTTGCCTCATATTGTAATTTGTATCCTTTACCTCATATTCTTCTTCATAACTGAAATTTTGAAAGAACCAAAATATGTCTTTTTGGGTGTCAAAAACTTAAAACAAAATAAAAAACATTTATGAGAGAAACCTGTTCAACACCCCCAGTGGTTTGTCTCTATAGACTTTTTTTCCTTAACGATTATGTTTAATGCCCTCCTCATCCCTGTGATCAATGTCTAATTGCCACCTCTTCTTCAATTTTTAATTACTGTTAATTTACTTATTCCAAATCAAGGACTGAGTGTCCAAGATTCATCATTTATTAACTAAGACCTTGGGCAACTTCACTAACTATGACTCTGGGCCAGTTATTTATCTTATTAAATCTCATGTTTTGCTTCTATAATAATTTAAAAAGATAGTAAAACTTACAACATACTATTTCTGTGAAGACTGGAAAAAATAATACATCTAAGGTGTGCAGCACAGAGTCAGGCACATGATGTATATCTATTTGCCATCTATTAATAGTAAAAATATAAACAACAACCTAACAGTTACTGAGTAATTATTGTGTGAAAGGAACTATTCTAAGTGCTTAATAAATACTATCTAATATCCACAATAACCTTAGTGATATTGGTACTGTATTTCTCCTTATTTTTAGATAAAATTGAGACAGAGAGTTTTAATGATCTGTGGATGATTACACAAATAATAAGTTGCAGAACCACAATTTGAACTCATGTAGTCTGACTCTAAAGAAGTGAAAAAAAATCTAAGTTTATTAATAATAATACGAAAAAACCCCCACAGAAACCTAAAAAAACTTCTGAAATAGCTACAGAAACATTTAGAGGTGAAATTCTTTTAGACTGACAAGATTTAGTCTCAGAGGGACTTTTCATTTTTATTCAAGTGAAGTTCTTGCTTTTGTATTTGGAGATAACCAGAGCTCTGACCTCAAGGAACATGGATTTTTTATTCTGTGCCATTTTTATAAAAATTTTAAATCCAGGTCCCATCTTCTGGGCAGAAAGGGAGAAGAAATAGAAAGTCAGCAAATTGAAATCATAGGAATTAATCATCTGGGGAGGCCTAGCAGGGCAGGCTAGCTTCAGGCAAAGCTTTGAGGAGGTGACACCTTGTGGTGGGTCCCAAAGGTCAGGGCTATGTAGTTTCTTCTCACAGCCCCAGTGAGTAGCCCCAAGCCTGGTCAGCACTTGGTGAATGTTTGTTGAACTGATTGAAGCTGAAGTTGTCTTTGTGGCCTCCAGCCAGTCCTGCCCCAGCCAACATTTCTTATCTTCCCCAAATTATCCTTGACCAATTCTTTTTTTTTTTTTTTTGATTTGAATTTAGATCCCTGTTGTTGGTTAAAGTTTTCTAACAATGAACTCCAGATGGGTGAATCTCAACATGGGACAGTTTTATCCACAGGGGCTTTTAGCAATACTTAGAAATGCTTTTGGTGTCATGGCAGGAGACTATCGTGCTCTTCTAGAGGGTAGAGATTAAGGGTGCTGCTTAACATGCTATCAACTCTTCCCACCTCACCCTTAGGGAACCGGGAGAGGAGGACTGTGGTTTTGAGGATGACAGTGAGTCTTGAAAGTATAACACCATAACAATAGTTTCTTCCTTGTTAATTCATACTCAGGACAAGAGGCATAAAAGGAGGTACTCTAAGGCCCATTCATTTGACCCATGTGTTAATTGGAGATTGAATAGAAAAACTACAATTCTTAACTAAGGGTGAGTAGAAGAGGAGACATAGTGAGAATGGTTAGGAATCTGAGCTTATAGGCAGCATGAATTCTATTCAAAACCCTGCTCAGCATCTCCCAATTTGTATGATTTTGGTAAACATATTTAATTTATTGGGACTTTAGTCATATTATTACCAAAATGTAGATAAGACTACCTTATTTGATAGAAGAACAATGGACTGATTTGTATAAAGTTTTTAACCACTACTTGATGCATCATTAACACTAAGTGAATGTTAACTATATTTGTTTAGAACAGTAATGATTGCTGTTATTAACAGTATGGCAGCATGTTTCCATAAACCACTTGCAATGTATTGTGTGATTGAAAATATTCACTTACATTTTTTTTCTATTTGCCTTTTTGTAATATGCTTTTGTCTTTCATGTTGTTCTGAGATATGTCTATATTAACTTTGTTCATTTATTTTTATTAATGAATAAAATAAAATTCCATTGCAGGAAAAAAAATGTATGGTATACAAAAAAAAAGAACACAAATCTGCAGTTAGAAATTTTAGTCTTCTCATCTATGGCACTGGGATACTGATGCTGTAGAGGAATATAAAAAAAAAAACAACAACAACTAATAACACTGACAGTGATAACATTAACATACAAAATACATATGTGATATTATAGGCATCAGTAAGTATTTCATATTCTTTGTAAGTTTTAACTGATTTAATTCTCAATTCAATCCTATTGTGGATAACATTATCACTGTTTTGAAGAATAGAAGATTAAAGCACATTGTAAACTGTAAGTTGCATAAAAATGTTGATAGTTGTTGCTCTTCATATAGGCCAAAGTTTTCTTCCTTCTCTTGGTCTTAATTCATTAACTCCATTTGACATCCATTGATGTTCTAGTTGATATTTTACATCCCTACTTGAGAGGTACTGAACATCATTCCAGTTTTCCATGGAAAGACACAATAATAATTATTTAATGGGAGAAGAGATACTACCATAAATTTTTCACCATTCACTTTCTTCTTTATGTTAGAATCAGACTATGCTCCTTGCTCTCTCCACTTAGTCCAGGTTGTGGTTCAGTCTGATACTTTAGATTCAAAAGGGTTCCTAACAGAGAACATACAGGGATCTCAAGTGTTCCTTGTCATATGAGGGATTGAAGGGAAAGGAATGTGAATAATGGGATTTGTAGTACTTTTGCTTAGAAGAGTCAACCTATCAGAGTCCCATGGCCAATTCTTTTTCAGTTCTAAGGTTTTTAGAGGGGGAATAGGGGAAAATAAATCCATGTCACTCTGTTCAGAGGGTGCCTTTCAAAGTGTCTCCATTATACTGTGGGTGGCTAACTGATGCAGATAGATAGGTATGACCAGGACCCATGTTCCCTAGATTCCATGCTGGTGACATATTCCAATCACACATCTACCATACCACATCTTCTGGTTTAAAATATTATGCACTATTTTTCTGAAGTTGCTTTGTGGGTGACTTCTGAAACTTAGCAAGAATTTCTCTGTCAGATTGGGCAAACACAGGCTAGACTCTGGTGGGAATGGAAACAAAGACTTTATTCCCAACACTCAGGAGAAAGTGTTGTTTGTACTCTTTTGAAAATGGAGAGGAAAATTACATTGATGCTATTTAAAAAGTATTATGAATTAAATGAGTGATGATTGACCCAAGACAAGGAGAAAAATTTTTACTGTGCCAGCTTTTAACAATCTTTGGACACTCTAATTTGATAATATCTCCTTAATTGCTTAATGTTGCACTAATGCATTTCCCTCTATCATTTTATTGAAGTAAAAGCCACAGACCAGAAATATATTTCTGGGAATCCATCTTCATTGCCATATTGTTTAATTAAAATTAACATTTTTTGCAGGATTTCTAAGAAGAAGAGAAATAGATTGAGATGAAAATACATAATTACCATAACTCTAATTCCAGAAAAGTACATATTTTTTTATTTTTTCTAGTAAAATCTAAGTTTTGCTCTTCTTCTGACATAGATTTTTGAATTTTTTTGCTGAGGGCCATTGCCAAGTAGGAATGACGCATCGAAATTTCCTTGCCAGCATACCCCATGTTGCTTAGAGGAAGGACTCGTGGAAATGGACTTGCCTTGGACATTCGTTGTGACATTGCATGTATGTTTGAGAAAGGTGACCCTGCTCAAGGACCAGGGTGGATCCAGGTTTAGGGTTTATCCTGCAGGTTTTAGGAAGTATCCCAGTTTAGGACAATCTGGGTTTAGGGCGGTTCCAGGTTTAAGGTTATTCCTGCTGGAAATAGGGCGTATCC
Organism: Urocitellus parryii; assembly: GCF_045843805.1. Classification (NCBI taxonomy): domain Eukaryota; kingdom Metazoa; phylum Chordata; class Mammalia; order Rodentia; family Sciuridae; genus Urocitellus; species Urocitellus parryii. The sequence continues at coordinate 47,356,806 of NC_135538.1, forward strand.
TGCTGCCTGAGTTCCCATTGAGTTCTCGGTGGAATTCAGAAAGTATTTGGGAAAAAAAAAAGCCTGATGGAGTACGTGAATTTTGCGGGCAGAACTTGGATTTCCCCAGAACGTGTGTAGAGGCCGGTGTGAGTTCGGGAATAAAGAATTGCTGTTTGAATCTACAAAGTTGTGAGTGGCTCGTGATCTTGTGCCCAGCCAGACTGCAGCATTTTTTTTTGTGCATAAACCAGTGCAGAATTTCCAGTTTTGTCTAGAATAATACTCCCATTTCTACGCAAGTAGCGAAACTTTGCAAATGGGACATAAATATTTTCAAATAAAGAATTTTTAAAAGCTCTTGTGAAAATTTTTCATCTCCTTGGCTTTTTGTTAATAAAAATATACTGGTTTTTCCAAACATAACTTAAAATTTTGTATTAATGTTTAAATGAAACTCTTTTGAATAAAAGTGTTGATTTTTGCCTTGGACTTAATAGTATCAATTATAATTTTATGGTTTAGTGGTGTAATTAATGGTGATTTCCTAAAACTTACCTTTCTTATATGGCTATTGTATAAAATATATTTTTTGCCTGTAATTTTTTTCCAGATAATAATCCCTGATATCACACCAGGAAATTTCTGTGTAATGTAAATTTCAATGTTAAATTATTTATTGCATATAAATTTTCTATCAGAAGGGGATCAACACACTGATTCCCCTAATGCTGGTCTAATAGAAAGTTAATGGCTTATTCCAACTGATTTTGCAAGAACAAAGGGGCATGCTAACCTTGATGACAGTGTGCAATTAGCCAAATGCCTAGGGAATAGATTTTCTATAGTCCACATTAAATCTGCAAAAGTAGCAACTTCCTTCTGAGCCATATTTATTATTGAATTATTACCATTAAACCTGCAGAGATATGGAGCTGAAAATCAGTAACACACTTGAGTGTATAACGGTATTTCAAGATAGGTTGTCTGCCCAAGAACTAACTGCTTAATACTAGGGAGTTGTTCAGGCTCAGGATGTATATACATAATGTGACACCTTAGAGAAATTATTGCTATACTTTTCTAGTTTGGAAAGTAGATCTGAGAAGGAAGCACAATGATTAGTAATATAGATTCAAATTATTAGTTTCTGAACTCAGATTTAAGCAATTTTAAGCAATGATTCCATTTTCTCTTGATAAATCCAAAATCAAATAGCTATACAGCAAGGCAGTATTCTCTACAACTTAAGCCATAACTGTGGCTTCATCAAAATTAAAATCTTTGCTTGTTTAAAGACACTGTTAAGGAAATAAAAGGCATATAACAGAGTGATGGAATTTTTTTCAATCGTTTATCTGATAAAGTAATAGTACACAGAATATATAGATAACTCTCAAAATTCAACAATGAGAAACAAAACCAAAATAATAATAGGAGAGAATATTTATAGATATTTCACCAAAGAATATATATGTATTGAAATAAGCACACATTGATGATATTCAACATCATCAGTAGTGGAGAAATGCAAATTTAAGCCATGAGATATCACCATATGTCTTTTGGAATGGATAGAATTAAAAAATCTGATAATATAAAATTTATGAGGATGTGGAACAACTGTAATTGTCATAAACTGTTGTTGGTAATGCAAAATAAGCCAACCATTTTAACTAACCTTTTTTTAAAAAAAAATCTTAATTATATGTATACTATATAAGCCATACAGTCTACTTCTTGTTTTTTGTGCAGGAGAAATGAAAACATATGTCTGGACAATGACTTCTATGATAATATTCATAGCAACTTTATTAGTACAGGTTGAGCATCTATAATCAAAAAGTCTGAAATCCAAAATGCTCCAAAATCTAAGTTTTTTGAGCATCAACATGATGTTACAAGTGGAAAGTTTTACACTTGACCTCAAAACACAGTTACACTAAAAATATTTTATAATATAATATTGCCTTCAAGCTATCGGTATATAAGGTATATATAGGTATATAGTATATAAGACATAAATGTATATAAGACATAATGAACTTTGTATTTACAGTTGAGTCCTGTTCCCATTATATCCCATTTATGTATGCAAATACCCTGAAATCTTAGAAAACGTGAAATATGAAACACACTCAGTCACAAGCGTTTGGAAAAGGGGTGATCTGTAATAGCTAAAATCTGAAATCAGCCTAAATACCTATCAATAGGTGAATGGATACATTGATTGTGATATAGTCACATAATGGAATACTACTCAGTAATAAAATAAATTATTGACTCTACAAATAGGATTTGTGAATTTTAAAATAAATGAAAGATGCCAGACCATATATAGTGTCCATAGTATGATTCCATCCATATAACATTATAGAAAATGCAAACTAATCCAGAGCCACAGGAAACAAGCTCAGTAGTTGTCTGAGACTGGAATCCAGGGCAGAAGAGGAGAAGGTACATAGAAGAGGCACAAAGACACACTTATTTGAGGTGATGAATATCTTGCTTATAGCTGTTGTTTCACTAGTATAAGTAGATATCAAAGATTATAAAATTTTATACTTTAAACACATGTAGTTTCATGTATGTAGATTATATCTCAATAAGCATCTTAAAAAGAATAAGGAAAACTGAAAAATTCACCCCTGGACTATGGGGAGGAAAATCATGGAGCTGCTGCCCAGTGGTATAAAGTTTCAGTTATGCAAGATGAATAAACTCTAGGGATCTGCTGAATAATATATTGCTGTTAGTTAAAAATTATTCACTTGTCAAAGTGTAGGTCTCATATTCTCTATTATTACCATATAAACACACACAAGGGAATATGGAAAATTCTGGAGGTTCTGGATATGTTTGTTACCTTGACTGAAGTGATGATGTCATGAGTGTATTCATATGTTCACACTCACTAGATTATAAATATTAAACACCTGGGGTATTTTTTGAATATTAGCTGTTCCTCAATAAAACTTTTTAAAAACTCATGCCCAACTTGAAATAATAAATAAATAACATGTAATCTTGTAAAAAATATATATATATTTGCATTCCTTGAATCTTTCCCTGGCCCACCAGACATATAGCCATTTCTTTTTTACTTTCTATTTTTACATAACTTATTACTTTCTTGGATTTTTATTTAGTTATTGATATTCATTTATTTATTTATTTTACCAAATATTTATTGAGCATGTTCTTTGGGCCAGATACTATTGCTTCTGGCAATCCACCAGTGAATAATTTACAGTGGCTTTCCTAGTGGAGCTAAAGATTTTGAGGAAAACACTATTTAATTCACCACAACACAACTTACTTGGAGACATCTGTGGAAAGTTAAACGAAAGAGCAGAGTGCTGTGATGGAGGGCTACAGAGACCTGCCCTGCTCTGCAAGGTGCTGGAAGTCTTACTGGAGGTAATGGCAATTGATGTAATCACCTTGCAGGAAGGTCTGGGTTCCACTGGGGCTCAAGGCACATTGTCCACCCCAGATATAGGTTCTATGTATGTTTTTGAGTTAAACAAAATATTTACTTTGTTAAATACCTTTTAAGTATTTTCCCTCCTTTCAAGATTACCTTTGAGTTATCTTCAAGTGGAAAATTTTACTTATTAAAATTTTACTTATTAAAATTTTACTTTTTAAAGCACTATTTAATAAATAAAATCAGTCTAATAAGATGAAAATTGTATTTTTTCTCTTTGTTTTTCAACATGACTTTAAAAAGAATCCATCACAAATTCATGATATTATTACTGAGTAGGATTCCATTATGTGATTATATCACAATCAATGTATCCACTTAGTTAATACTAACTGTTGGCAGATAATTGAAGGGGACATGTTCAGGAATTTGTTTTATTAAAGAGAGTGCTTAAAGTTGCTTGTTCACTTTCATGGTTGTGTTGGTTTTTTATATTTTCTTTGTGAGAGTATTCTCTTTTTCATGTAATGTATTTGCCCCTATTCCTCCAGAAAGGTAGGACATGAGAATCAAAGTGATCATAGTTGCTTAATCTCTCTGGATATAGTTATTATTCCCAAACTCACATTTTTAGGACCAGCTGACAGCTTCCCAGCCAGTGGTACTGCATGTGGAGGCTTCATGGGGTAATTGCTGTATACATATGTTTCCTCACTTAATCTTCTTGGATCTATATCAGATGTTTTTTCAAATGAATTTCAACTAATAGTTACCCAAGATCAATGGGCTACTGAAAATAGTACATTGCCTCTTTTCTAACACAGGAAAATAAATTAAGAGACCTTCTTTGAAATGACAATTAAAAAAATTAGAACTATTATGATACAATAAGTGTAATGATTTAATTTTTTAATTGCTTCTAAAATGTTATTTTTTCTTTAAGACATCTAGGTGTGCACTTCCAAATGGTAACTCAGTTGGAGATAAAGATTACAGCAGGCTTTGTTCTATAATCTCTGCAACAGCTTTTGGTCAAAAGCAATGAAATCCGAGTTGATCTGAAGATGAGCATCAAGGGAGACAAGTATTTTATACATTTTGGCAACACAACATGGAGCAAAATGAGAGAAATAGATGTTACTTCCATCTTTTCAAGGAAAGAAAGAAAATTCTTGGAAACAGTCCATTACCATTAGGAAGATTAGAGGTGAGAAATAAATGGGGGGATTTTTGACACACATAGTTCCCTTGTTTCTCCTTCTCCAATAAAATTCTGAGATGTTTGCCTGGAGGATGTCCACATTGTGCCCCATAAACCACTCCCTTGTCCCCACCAATGTTTTAGTGAGTCTCTGTTATTGAGAGAACTTTTCTAGACCTCAGGCATGTAGGACAGTGGAAAAAAATTAATGAGAACATCTGGACATAGAAAAATCACAAAAGCAGACAGAGATCTCAACTCCAGCTACATATTAAGATTACCTGGAGAGCTTTTGAAACACAGCAATGCCCATTCCCACATCCACAACCCTGAAAATTCGAATTGAAATGGTCTGGAGTCAGCCCAGGTATTGGTACCCTTAGTAGTTCTCTGGTGATTTCCACTCTGTAGGCACAGTTAAAATTCAATGCTATAAAGAAACAATTACCCTATTATTCAGATTTTAAACAGAGATTTTCCTGGTATTTGTGACCTGTACTCTTCTAAACAAGATACACTTCAAGTGTCTTTCTCTCTGAGTGTCCTTATTGATAAAACCCAGACTAGACCAAAGGAAAGGATTTAGCAAACTGCTTGCCACTGCTATGGCTATTGGTATTACAATGGTCCTGATAGTTACTGCTGGGATGCTGCTCCAGTGATGGCCCCAGATACCATCCCAGTCACTCTGTTGAGATGGTGGCAGCTAGAGTGATGCCAAACATGGTATCCCAGCCTCAGGTCTTTCTCTGAATGGGCAAGGGCCTTTGTTTATTGAAGAAAGTTTATGTCTCATTTGTCATAGTATTAAGATTCTTGGAAATTGGGGTTGGAGCTGTGATTTATGTTTCTTCATAAAGCTGCAGCACTAAATGCTCATGAGTCTCTAGCAGGAAAGAAATTTTTAATTTTACACCTTTAAGTTAGGAATTCTAGAAATGGAGCTTTACTGAGAGTGATGAAATGGTAGTAGCAACCACTTGGAGGAATCGTAGCACAGTGAATGTGGACAGCACCAGGATAGAAAAGATGAGACCTGGCTCTACCAGAGCTCTACCACAGGGGAGCCTGTACTTTGAGGTCTTTGACTTCTGGTGCTTTCCTTTTCTTCACCAGAAGAGGCCTTGGATGGAATTCATGAACTCTAAGGGTAATTATAGCTTCAATATTATATAACTCTTTTAAGATTTATTGTTGGAATTTTATCTGTTGATAAGTATAAGGGAGAGGTTGGAGAAAACAGATCCTCTTTACATTTAAAATCATAGCATTTAGAGCTTGAATTTAGTCAGTTACACATTGAGGGATCACCTCCCATGAGCAAACGGCTGTGTGAGCTTTGGAGGCTGATCATCAAAAGAAGTCAATTATGGTTCCTGCCTTTTCCAGGATTGCACAGCATGAAAGGACAGAGGGAAATGCACTAACAGGTGATAAAGAGCCAATTCAGATGAATGAGTTGCAATGCAGAGCTCAACGGGGAAATCAGAGAGAGAGAGAAAAAGCACTTGGATTAATAAGTACCACCATGGTTAATAAGAAAGGGTTTACAAAACCTGATTTTCTTCTGAGGAGGTGTTGGGAAGACATTTTGATTATAGTGGTGGATTCCTTCTAGAAAGGTACAATGTCCTCTTTCATGCCTCATGGTGTTAGCTGGGCACCTGTACTGGCTGGATACTTGGAACATGCTGTTCTTGATGGATGGTAGAATAGAAGTTATTGTTGGTATTGTTTTCAAATATACTCCATCCAAGAGCAGCATTAGCAATGGCCTGGTGCCTGCTGAATAGATTTGTCATCATATTATGAGGAGCAAAGCCATTTGGCTGTGCCCCACTCCAGGGCTCTTTGCTGCTCTGCACTGGATTCTCAAATTAGAAGTGCATAATCATGCCAATGTGTTCAGATGGCACTTTCACAAGTCATTCGGGCTATAATAGGATATGGCGATCATCAGACTGGAGTCTGGATGAGCAGCCTGCTGTATCTCATACTGCACACAGCTCCTCTCCCTCAGTGGCAGCCACTGAACACTGGGGAGATGAGCTCTATCACTGGTGCACAGTGACAGTGCCAGGAAGGATTATGAACAGAATGTACCCAAAGAAGCTGGTGGTGCTGTGAGTGCCAAGAGGAACAGATTGTACTGCAGAGGGTGTTTAGGAAGGCCATTAGGACAACTTAAGTTATCAGAAGACTGTGACAGGAGACTTGTGATTCATAATAGTGATAGGCTTAGAGAGTGGAAAAACAAAGACATTAAGTAGGGTCAAAGTCAAGGTGAAGACAACAGAGGGTATATTCTGTGTTTGGAGTATATGACAAAATTAATAACAAAAATGACACGTGTTGCCTAAAAACTACATTTGGGGCAAGGAAGATTACAGACACAATCTATCTGCAAAGGAAGTCCCTTCCAATATCAAGCACCTCCTAGGTCTATTCCAGCTAACGGATACCCAGGTGTGGCCTGCAGTAATAAGCATCAGATGCAGGGAAGTGTGTGAAATAAGTTCATTATAAAAAAGAAGCTGTCTAAAGCTTTATATGCAGCTCACTATTGTAGCCAGCTGAGACCCTTTGCATACCCACTCCTCTGCTGATGCCTGAGGCCCAGAGATCTGTGCACTAGGATGGTATTAGTGCCAGTAGAGCAGAATTTGGATATTGTTGGGTTTGTAGACCAAAAAAATGCAAATGAATTTTAAAGGAATAAGAATTGGTGCTCACACTTCTAACGGCCTCAGTTGCTATCTCAGCCCTGGGTCTGAGAACCACCCAGTGTGCAGTAGAGAAGCCATGCTAATCAGGGACTCCAGAGTAGAGGGACCAATCCAGGTAACTGGGTGAGCATTTTTATTAAGAGATGATGGCTTTGACCATGATGCTAGCTTTGAAATTAAGGAATTATTGAATTCAGGAGCTGGAGGATTATAAGATATGAACTCAGTGAACAGCTCTTGTGACCAAAGGTCTGTGTGAGGTGGCAGAAGTTGAACATGAAGAGGAGCCAAATATGGTCCCTGCCTTTCCTGGATGGGCACTCCATGGAAGGGTAGATACCCAAATGGCTGATAGAGGTAAAATGGGGTGAATGATTTATAGGGGTGGATGATCAATTGAGAAATAAGAGAGAGAAAAATCTTCTAGACTGAATTTTTCAATTGCGTATGGAAAAGTGGGAGGTCCAAACCAGTTGCAGTGACACATTCCTGTAGTCTCAGCTACTCCGGAGGCTGGGACAGGAGGAAACACTTGAGCCCAGGAATTTGAAATTATCCAGGGCAACACAGCAAGATCCTACTGACAGAGAGAGAGAAGAGAGAGAGAGAGAGAGAGAGAGAGAGAGAGAGAGAGAGAGAGAGAGAGAGAGAAAGAGAGAAAGAGAAATAGAAATTTGTGAGGCTCAGACATTAACACAACAAGCTGGTGGTAAAACTGGTTCTGGAATTCAAGTTTCATTCATTACAAAATGATCACCTGTGTCCTTGATTGGGCATTGTGGTTCAGAGGTTATAAACATTTGCCAAATTGCATCCAAAGTATGAATTGAAGGCAGTCATTTTAAATGGAATTACTTTGTTTGTGACTGATTAAATTCTTGTATTCCTTGTTGAATATTTTATGTATAATCAACAGAAAGTAAATGCACACACGGAAGGTAAAGCACATGGAGCAAAACAATGTGAAGCTGTTTTATGTGATGTGCTCTTAGTTCTCAGTTTATGGACCTCTGTGGCTTGTTTGTATTTGAGGCTGATGCCCTCAAATATGAGGAACATTTTTTTTTTAAAAAGAGAGAGTGAAAGAGGAGAGAGAGAGAGAAAGATAATTTTTAATATTTATTTTCTAGTTCTCGGCGGACACAACATCTTTGTTGGTATGTGGTGCTGAAGATCGAACCCAGGCCGCACACATGCCAGGCGAGCGTGCTACCACTTGAGCCACATCCCCAGCCCAAGTGAGGAACATTTTTGCAACAGGTTATTTCCCATGGTAGTTGCTTGCTACTACTCAAAGTATCATCTCTGAACCAGCAAGGCTTGCAAGAGAGCTATTAAGAAGCAGAATCTCATGTTATACCACAACCCTACTGACCCAGAATCTGCATTATAATGAGACTCTCTAATTAATCCTGTGCACACTAAGTTTCAGCTCTGCCTTAGAATCCTCCATGACTCTAGCTTTATAGTTCCAGATACTAACTTTGCATCTCCATCTGGATGAAACACAGGCTTCTTACACTTATTCCACTGGAAATGAAATTTATGATCATTTCTCCAAATGTTGTTTTTTATATTTTGAACTCATTGGATGGTGTGACTCCCCTCCTTATTCCTAATTTCCAAACACTATGTTTATTTTCAGCTCTATATTTTCTTTGCATCTTCTATATCCAACATATCCTAATATAATTGATTCTATGGCAGGATTGCTTCTCTAATATGCTCAGATCATCAGCCCCATATCTTTTCCTTATTATATTCAGGAAAAAAAGTCTTCTCAGGATCAAAGACGTCTTTTATAATGATTCCACTGTTCACCACAACTACCATTTCCAACCAATTTCCCTTTAAATAATATTTCTGTTATTTCCCAATCGAGTCATTGGTCAAAACTGTTATGGGTATTTTGTGAAAACTGTGGTCAACATGTTTCTTTCTAGCAGGATATACATATACCCTCTCCACCATCCCAACCTCCCTTTACTTCTGTATACATAGCTCTTCTGTAATTTAATATCTAAGAGTAAAAAGCAATGTCCCAATTGATTACACTGGGAATTGTAAAATTGCCTATTTTATTTTTAAATGATCAGGATGTTTCAGTTGTATTTGGACCATCATATCAATGGAGACAAACACTTTTCACATACAAACTTGAAGGTTTTAAAAGAATAAAATTATATTTTTGACAAGAAAACCCTAAACACTTAAAATCTCACTTTAATGTGTCTTCTTTTAAAGAGAAAAGTTATTATGAATTATTCAGGCTTAAAAGTTTTTTTTAAAGTAGTTATTTATTTAATACATTTTAGTTAGACCTTATAAGAATGATGGGTTATTTCTAAGCAATACATTAATTTTTTTTTCTGAAGAAAGTTTGTTACATGTGCTATATTTTAACTTGAATGCAATTTCTCAAATTGCTGGAAAACAAAGACAACATGTATAGTGTTCACTGGAATATTTTCAGTTTACTTGTATAAATCATGCTGCATCTTGCTGTGATTCATCTACAGTTTTTAGTTGAAACTTCTTTTGTATAAAATATATACTGGAGGAATTATGTTGATTGCATTATAGGTTACAGAGAAAACCAGTAAAAATAATTCTTTCCTTGGCATGTCAAAGATTTTAGCCCTAATCTGACCTTTTTAGCCTCTTTGTATGTCATGGTTATAGTTCTTAAGTGTAATGACAATATTGGTTTATTTTCCTTGCTGTTTGATATTTGATTTCTTTCTTGCTCAAATTTGGTGCCTGTTTATTTCTTTAATGAAAAACTTCACCCTTTATTGTGACATTCACATATTAATGTTTAATGCAGTGAACATGAAAAATATATCAAAGGTATTGCTTGCGATAAAACCTGAGTCAGAGCCTGATGTGCTCAATATGGACACTAATGACTCCACGGTGGCTTTGTGAGGCCAGAGTGCTTGCTCCACAAGATTTTTAGCCCCAAGCTGAAAACCTTGGCCAAATGAGTTCAGCACATCCCTCAGGATTTATTATATTAGGCTGGTTGACAATGAGTAGGGACAGATTTGTTCAGACCAAAGAAGGCACGCTGTTCCAACATGGTTAAAAGTAAGGAAATACTCTGCACTTCACATCTCCATTTCCAGCTGCATTTGGCAATGCTTTTTCTGCCTTAAACCTAAGTGAAATTCCAAGTTGCAGTTATATATTTTTTCACTTTCTAACTGAAAGAATACCTTTGTGTCCTTCTCCTTTAATAATACCTTTTTATTTATTTAGCACTTTATGAAATACAGTTTTCACTTCAGTTATCCCTTTTAACCCTCATAATAACCTTGGTCGCTATTGTCTTATTGTTTTCATTTTTATAGATAATAGAGTGGTGTCTCTGAGAGCATAAGTGATTGTCCAAGGTCACACAGGTGGTAATTGAAGTCAGAACTCAAACTCAGGTCTTTTGACTTCAGGTATGGCTAAAGGCTCTTTTGACTACAGACCATTTTACAATAGTGTAGGATGTCATAACCTTACAAATTGTAAAAGGTTTTCAGGATTTCTGCAGAAAGTGGACTGAAATGCAGGAACATTTGTAACGAGTGTTTTTTCTTTCAGCTGGAACCAATAGTGAGTCATTTCACTGTTTTTCCTCAGAGAATTCTCATTTTTCATTCTACACACAAAGTACAGTGTTCATTACCTTTGACAGCACTTTGGGAAAACTTGTTTTTAATATTAAATATTTCATTGGTGAATATTCAAAGGACTTATGGCTGGCTCTGTTGATAGCCTGCTGTGTGACCTTGATAAGGTTACTTAACCTTTTTTATGTCTCTGTAAATTTAGGGTAAAATCTTTCTCTTACTTGGCAATTGTAATGCATAATTAATTCATGCTACTAGAGAGAAATCAAAGGCTTTGCCACTAAAAGCAAGGAAAATGCACCACAGAATATTACCCTAGATAATCACTGAGGCTAACCGCCCTGAGCCTATGACTGCAAATTTGGAGCCGAGATCCATTTGCTGTCACTGATGACAGGAGGTAACACAACACAGAATTGGGTCTGTCTTCCTGCCATCTGCCTCTCCCAGTACTTCCCAACACACAACCTATAAATACAGAGTGAATATAAGATTTCCCTTTGTGCTCAATCATCACTCTAACTCTTCTACATGGTGTTTGTTGTTTTACGTATTGTATACATTTGGAAAAAAATCACAGTATCTTCAAAGGAACATTAATACAGTGTTTGCTGCTTTTGATATTTCTTCACTTTTGGGGGGCAGTTAATCATTTTAGATTGGTGGCATTAGTAGTCATTGTTACTAACATGCTTTACGTAAATAATTCTCTGTCCCATTATGTAAATAGAAAATATTTATCCTCTGTGCTGTTCAATTCTGTTTTTGGATGAAAAGAAATTTCCAGAAATGTTGATGATGAGAATCGGAACTTACTATGAGTTACAGCCTTGATTTTAACTGATAAATGACTGTGGTATAAAAGGTTAAGGGATAATTACAGATAGTAAATGTCTGAGTCTGAATTTAAATCTAGTTTTGTCTTATGTGAAAACAACTGAGAGACAATAAAATAAGAGCAAAGCAAAACAGTTATATAGTCCCAGGTTCTATGGGAGGTCAGAGGACAGGATGGCTTACATGTGTGCATTGCTGGGAGATGATCACCATGTCACAGAGGAGTTGCACTTGAACCTCACAGAGGGACTATTATCTGAGCTGTATCTGGAATTGTGAGGAGCCATCAGAAGGCTGTGAGCGGGGAAAAGACTGCTGTCAGTAGCAGTGGGGGAGGCTTATAGTAAAGGATACAGAGACGTTGTGGTAGCAGTGCAAGCACCTTAGCTGGATTGAAGGAGGGGTGAGTGTGGGAGCCTTGGAGTCCAGTTCAAGTTTCCCTACTCCATGAAGACAACAGTGACTGATCTTGACAGCAGAGGAAAATACTACAAATAATGTGGTCATATTTGAGCTTTCAAAGAATAATTCTGAGTGAAATGAAGAATGGAGTGGATGATGAGAAGATAAGGGGTAGGGTGGAGTGGATAATAAATATTCATGGAAGAGACATCTAGTTTGGAGACACACTTAGAAGGAAGGTCACTGTAGATGGGCTCTTTGAGCTAAAAGACAAAGGGAAGCTGAAATTGTACTGAGAAATACACCCCAGAGCCATAGTCCTCTGTGCTTCAGTTCAGAGACCCTATTATATAATACTTTCCTTTCATAAACTCTTAACTTGCCTCTGGACCTTAGGTGAAAAGACATTTCTCTGTTCCATTTTCTCAAGTCACTAGATAAACTTTTTACTACCTGTGTTTCTGATGGCACATGTGTATTTTCTTTCTGTTGGTTATATACATAGGAATAGAACTGCTGGGCACAGAATAAGCATATGTTTAGATTCAGCAGATACTGCCCAGTGCTCCATGGAGCACAGACTGATTTACACTTCACTATCAATATATTATAGTGCTGGTTGATCCACATTCTTAGCAACATTTGGCATTTTTTTAGCCTTTTTCATTTTGACCATTCTAGTTGATATGGATTAATATAACGTTGTTTTAGTTAGCATTTATTTAAGGGACTGGTTGAATGCCATTTCCTATACTTATTTGCCCCTGGTGAAATGTCTCTTATATTTTCCTCTTTTGTTAATATCTGATGTCTTTTGCCTATTTTCCTTCTAATGAATTGATGAGTTGTATATATTTCTTCTTTTGATTTTCAGATGTTTTCATATACTCAAACACAAATCCTTTGTTGAAAAAATGTTTTTTTCTTCTCTTTCTCCATTGCTTTTTACTCTCTTAATGGTATCTGTTGAAGGACAGTAGCTCTTCATTTTAATACATATCAATTTATCTTTTTCTTTTACAGAAGAGGTTTTTGTGTTCTGCTCAGGAAAAATCTTTCCTATTTTAAGGTCAAGAAATCATTTTCCTCTGGAGTTTTTTTAATCATTCATATTTATATCTTTCTGTAAATAACTTTAGTAAGTTTGTGTATAGGAGATCAGAATACATATATATATAGTTCAGAAAAAAATAATATTTATATATATATCTCACGGGAACACACTTAGACCCAGCACTGTTTATTGCAGTGACTGCCTTTTCTGCATTTCAGCTAAAGTGGTGGAGAACTATATCCATTTTGATATGTTACTGGACTCTCCATTCTGTTTCATTGGTTAGCTTATAAATCATCATGACAGACACACAATTAGTATTATTCTAGTATTAACCAGTGTAACTTTTTTATGCATGTGATTAATTGTGTCCCTTTCTTAAGTTTTATTTGCATTTCTAAATAATTTTTGTTTCCATATAAATTTTTATAACCTTCAAATTTACACAAACATATAAACATTTATATACTTACATCTACAGATTTTCTGGCATTTTTACTGGATTTAATTTGAATTTTTAGTTTGGTGAGATTTAACATCTTTTACAATATTGAATCTTGCAATTCATATTTATGGCATATCCCTCCATTTAATAGGTTTTTAATATTTTTAATAATGTTTCATAGTTTTTCATACATTTCTTTCACATGATACTTTAGTTATGTTACCTCTTGTCAGGTGGACTGTCATGCCACTCCCATTTGAATACCATCCCTGCCTGTGCTCTGATCTATCAAATGCCAGAGAAGTTCTCAGTATTTTTCTACTTTGACTGGGTCTTCTATTTCTAGTTTTTTTTCTTATGTTTTCTGCTATCTTAGGCCCCCCTCTCTTCTGTTTTCTGTAAAGACTCTACCTGTCTATGAATTGCCATGGTTTATGAAGTAGACTCTGCTTGTTAGATGCCCTTATAGATTTAATAAACACTTGAAACTCAAGGAGTAGAAGATAATTTAAAAATCTTTTCTGCCACCAATCATGCTCAGATGCAAATAGAAATTTATTACTGTCCTATAAGGAACCAGCATTTCCATTCCATTCCTTAGTTTTCTTTGAAAACTTCTAACACATACTCTATCCTCTTTTCTCTCAATTAGCAATCTATCATTCTTTCCTCATGAATAGAATATAACCCAATAGAAGAGAACTCCCACCAAATCTTCTCATTGGTACTGAAATATTCTAACACCCCTATCTACCACCACCATTGTAAAGGATGAACAATTTATGCTCCGAAGACTGAATCATACAATATGGCACTGGATCCACTTTGCAGTTAAATACTCTATACCACCTCTCAGATATTCCTCATTTTCTCTTTTGCATCATAATTTTTCCTTATTATTATAGTTTGGATTTTAACTATCCCCTCAAGACCATGTGCCAAAGATTTGGACATCAGATTCTGCCACTATTGGAAAGCCCTGGGACCTTTAGGAAATGGGGCCTAGTGGGTGTGTGCTCTTGAAAAAAATGTTGGGACACCATTTTCTCTCTCTCTCTCTCTCTCTCTCTCTCTCTCTCTCTCTCTCTCTGTCTCTCTCTCTCTCTCTCTGTTCCCTGGCTGCCATAAGCTGAGGAGCCTCTTCCACCACAAGCTCCTATCTTCATGGTGCATTGTCTGCCCACAAGACCATAAACAACTAGGCCAACCAGGGATTGAAATCTCAAAAATTCTGAGAAAAAATAAACTTCAGGTATTTTCTCAAGTGACAGAAAGCTAACCCACTAATTAGAATATGGTTGTTAGAATAGAAATATGCTTCCTTTTAAAAGCAATCAAATAAATAAAACCTTTTTGACCACACTTTCCTTTCTACCTATTACCTTTGTCTTTTTTTAAATTAGTTACACATGACAGTACAATGATCTTGACATATCATATATTTGAATCAAATGGGGTATAATTTCTCATTTTTTCTGAGTGTACAGGATGCAGAATCACATTTGTTATACAGTCACGTAAATACATACAGCAATATTAGTGTCTATTTTATTCTGCTGCCCTTCCTATCCCCCTTCATATAGTTACCCTCTTTAAAATACGTGTTTATTTTGCCTAACGCTATGTCTTCCCTCATTCCATCTTGAACTCACTTCACATAAGGTTTTTTTTTTTTCCCATTGCCCCTCAAAAATTACTTTCTTCATTGTCGTGACTGCCTTCCAGTTGCCAAATCCAATGGTTATATCTCAGCACTCATCTTACCCAACCCATCTTCAGGATTTGGCACAACTGGTCACTTCCCATTTCCTGAAGCATCTGCATTAATTGCTTTTCAGGACCACTCTCTCTTGGTTCTCCTCCTACCTCAATAGATGCTCCATTAATGTCTCCTTTTTCCTCATAGTTCTTCTTTGTATTTCCCAGTTCTGAGTAATGGAATGTCATAGTGCTCAGTAGCTTGGGTCCTCTTTATTTCCTTTCAATATTCATTGCTTAGGGGTTTTTGTCTACTCCCATGTTTCCAAATGACACATAAATATAACAACTCTTAGAGTTTCAGACTTACGAAGGCTAGACTCATATATACAGTTACCTTCTGACATCTTCCCTTAGAGATTTAATAAGCACTTCAAACTTAAGTAGTCCAAGATAATTTAAAAATCTTTTCTGACACCAATCCTACGGTAGTCTTCTCTGACTCAGACAGTAACAGCTCTAGCCTAGCCGATGGTGCTCAGGTCAAAACTTTGGAACTATCATTGATTCTTTCTTTTCTTCTACTCTCAGATCCAATCAATCACCAAATTCTGTTTGTACTGTCTTTGAAATATATCCACACTCACTACTTCCATCTCTATCACCTATTCCAAGCAACTTTCATCTCTTTCTTTAATTATTGCTGTAGCCTCTAACTGACCTGCTGGTTTCACTTTGTCCCCTATAACCTACTATCCTCACGGCAGCCTGATTGATGCTTTAATATAAAAGTCATCCTATAAAATTTCTAGTTCAAGATCCTCTAAAGGCTTTTCATCCCATTTACTGTAAAATTCAAGACCACTACAGCCCACATGGTTTGGCTAAAGCAGCTCTCTGACTTCCTCTTCTGCCTCATTCCCCCTTGATCTGGGTGCTCAGGTCATGCTGGCCTTCAGTCATAGCAGGTGTGCATGACCTTGGGGCCTTTTCATTTCATCTTTGCCTTGGCTCACCATGCTTTTCTCTTTGACATCTTCATCATTCAAGCCTTCATTTCATCTGGTCCCCCATCTAACATCTCATCAGTAAGGCCAAAGAGGCCTTTCCTGATGACTACACTCTGCCTAGGGTAGCACTCAACTCTTATAGAATCTTTTCCTGTTAAACATCTTTTAGATTTATTACTTACTACTCGGTGTGTGTGTGTATGTGTGTGTGTGTGTGTATGTGTGTGTGTGTGTACGCACGTGCACAAGAACAGCACTGGCAAATAATAAGACACTGGTAAATATTTATTGGATGAATAAAATTGCTTCATTGAAATGGATATATTTGCATTAAATTTTAAAATGTCATCATTTGAAAAGGCACATTTTTCAAACTCAGTGCAGTGGTCTATGAGCTTCATTAATTTTTATTTGGGCTGGTCTGAGAAAAATCACTGAGATCAGATGGACACCTGCTTTGGTTTCTTCAAAACAGTTTTCATCTCTTACTCAGATGCCACTTTAGGTTAATGTGAGAATCTGGGTCTGCCTCTAAGGAAGCTAAGCTTACTACTTAACTCAGAATACCTAGAAGTATTGAGTTCACTCCATTAGTACTGACAAGATTTTCAAAACAGCAGTTTCCACTGAGAGAATAATAATCATACAAGGAGACTGTCAATTTTGCATCAAGATAACAAGATTCTTCCTAATAACTATTCTTTAGTTTTGAATATTGCAGAAATCCTCTGGTGTAGAAATATATTTGAACTTTTTTTTCTTCCTCCTCAATAAAATATCTTAGCTCATTATTTTTACCTTAACTTCATGCTCAATAGCTGTTTTGTACATTTCCTGAATTTGAATTTCCCTTTGATCACACTACTTCATGGTTGTCACTAATCTGGTAAGTACAGATGAGAAATGTTGTATTTTGTAATAATGCTGGTACTAAGGCAGACTGATAATTGTCTAGATCAACTAAAATGTTGTGTAAGTCAAAATAAGCTATATATCAACATTGTTAGGCTTGTTATGATTATAAATATTATCATTATTTTGGATTTGAAACTAACTTGACAAACTTTGGATTTAAAAAATAATAATAATGTAGTTCTTATTTTAAAAAATTAACCTCAACTTAGTTTAGAGGCCTCATCTTGCTTAGCAAAGAAGAAATTTAATCTTGTCATTTTTGCCCACCCACTTCCATCACTCAGAATTGTGCAAAGGTTTTCAATCTTCCTCAGAATAAGCACAGAGCTGGGCCCTCTGGTCAATGGGAGTTAGTAAAACAAATAATGGCTAATGATGGAATGATTGTCCCATTCATAGACTTGTTCTGGTTTGGTAACTGACATTTCAAAAAAATCAACATCAACGTTAATTAATTAATCTATTTATTTATGTTTGACTAAATTTATTTTTAGCTGGTGATATGAAAATTGAAAATATTAAGGTGATAGCCTGTGATGTTTGGATACATGCATATATGTGTTGTGTTTAAATCAGGTTAAAATATTTTCTCCTCAAACATCATTTCTTTATATTAAAAACTTTCAAAATCCCTTCTTCTAGCTTTTTGAAGGGTTTAGTACATTACTGTTATCTGTAGTCACCCTCTTGTGCAATAGCACATCAAAACTTCTTGCTCTGTCTAATTGTAATGTGGTGTTACCCTTTGATCAACCTTTCTCTAGCTTCTGGTAAACAACACTCTACTCTCAACTTCTATGACATCAACTTTTTAAGATTTCACATGAGTGAGATCATGGGTACTCATCTTTCTGTGCCTATCTTAATTCACTTAAGTATTTTCTTTTTATTCATGTTGTAGCAAATGACAGGATCTCATTCAAGAATGAGTAGTATTGGGCTGGGGATGTGGCTGAAGCGGTAGCGTGCTCGCCTGGCATGCGTGTGGCCCAGGTTCGATCCTCAGCACCACATACCAACAAAGATGTTGTGTCCGCTGAGAACTAAAAAATAAATATTAAAAATTCTCTCTCTCTCTCTCTCTCCCTCTCCCTCTCTCCCTCTCTCCCTCTCTCCTCTCTCACTCTCTCTTTAAAAAAAAAAAGAATGAGTAGTATTCCATTGTGTGTGTGTGTGTGTGTGTGTGTGTGTGTGTGTGTCTTTATCCATTCACTAATTGATGGAAACAGGTTATTTTTATTTCTTGGCTATTGTGACTAGTGCTTTAACGAACATAATATGAACTAGAGCAGACTTCTCTTTAATGTAATGATTTCATTTTATTTGGATATATGCTCAGTAGTGGGATTGTTGAATTCCATGGTAATTCTAGTTTTAATTTTTTGAGAGACATTCATACTATTTTTCATAATGGCTAAAAACAGTTTGCATGTTTTGGTTGTGTTTCTGCTTCCATGAAATTCTTGGGGCAGGGGGCTGTTTGGTGAGGCTCAGAGCCCAAGTGCTTAGAGTACAATATTCCCATCTTATAAAATATAAGAGCAGTCTGTCTCAATGAGGTCTTGCTGAGTGTTTTCCATCTAGATAAATACCCAGTCACCTCATAGTTCCATTCCAACTAGAAAACAGGGCACGATTAGGTTGTAGAAGTTTATCTTTTGTTTTACTATTTCTTCATGGCCCAATAACTTTTGGAGGCACAGGCATATATTGGTTTAATGGGGAAACTTTTTAATAGTTTTTTTTATGTTGCATTCATTTATATCAATGAAATTTGAGCAGAATTTAGACTCTCTTCCTGCTGATTTTTTTAGGGCACCCTCAGAAGATGTTGGTCCAAATCATCAAAGGTAACTATATATTTGGAAGGGGGAATTGGATAATCTCTAATAAATATTGTTATATTAATTTTAATTAGTAATTTGCCTCAAGTTAAACACACTGAAACTTTTAGTGTTGCTTTTTCACATTATAAAACACAAAGTTTGAAGATGTTCTTTATCACTTTCATGGACAATTCCAAATTGCTCCCTTTCGTGGTTCAATTTGTAGAGTTGTCTGAGGGAACATTTTGCAGCTAGCATGATCTTGGTTGGTCAATCAGCATAGTGTGCTCAAGAACAGACTTAAAGCTCTAAGCAACTGATTGGTATCTACTATCCTCTGTATTAGGACTAAAATTTTCTTCTCTGTTTAAAAGTGTTCCTGATTTATATTTCCATGTGTTTAAGTAGATTAAAAGCTGCTTTCTTAGGGAAATCTTTGTCTTATTCTCAAGTACTCCTATAATTTTACCCCTAAAGTTGGAGTAGCAAGAACATTTTAGCCCATTAATTTTCTATGAGGAAAACACCAGTTTGTCTACTGAGACTTACCAGAATAACATAAATCTTTTTAAATGACAGAATATTTACACAGCAGATGTTTGTCATTCAGCCATTGTTGTGGTCCTTCTATCTTATTTGCTTTTTATTTTCCTGCCCAGCATTTAGAAGAAATTTAAATTAGCTTCTGAAACTTAAGCTTTGAGATATTTTACATAAAAATCTGTATTTGAGTTTTCTCTTGAAGCATTGGAATCTCTGGCTACATCTTTGACCCTGCATTGCCACAAGGCAGTAGAGATGAGTAGCTGCTCTTCCTGGGTGAGCCTCTGGCTGGGATCTCCTCTGAGGGAGTTTCACACCTTTTCTCTGTTCCTCTCAGCACAGGGCACTCACTTATCTGCCTAGTCTCCTTGGCAGTTGAGGTTTCAACCTCTAGTATTGGCATTCCACACTTTAAGCAGTAATTTTGATTTTTTTCTCATGAGTTTGTGTTATTTTTAAGCCTTGAATATCAAGATGTG
The DNA here is from genome assembly GCF_045843805.1 of Urocitellus parryii. Taxonomy (NCBI): domain Eukaryota; kingdom Metazoa; phylum Chordata; class Mammalia; order Rodentia; family Sciuridae; genus Urocitellus; species Urocitellus parryii. Next base: position 47,376,974 of record NC_135538.1, read on the forward strand.
CATATCCATAATTTTTATAGAGAGAGGATTTATTGCTTTCATCATACTTTTGCTAAAACTTAAGAACCGTTACTTTGACTGTTTTGGATATTCCCTCCAAATTTTAATGGACTAATTATGAATGTAGTTCAATTTAAATCCTCTTTGGGAATTAGATATGGTATAAATATGTAAGAGAAATAATGTTAATGATAATCAAGAAAAGACTGTTATCTGGAAGCTAGAATGACCTTAAAGCATGTTCCCATTCTGTAAGTCCCATTCATCACGGGACAATGGTAAAAAATTGTGGAACCTGAAATCCATTATGCTTTTGCTCATATTGATTTTGAGGAGTGTTATGGTTTGGATATGAGGTGTCCCACAAAAGCTCATGTGTGAGACAATGCAAGAAGGTTCAGAGAAGAAATGATTGGGTTGTGAGAGTCTTAACCCAATCACTGAATCAATCCCCTGATAGGGATTAACTGAGAGGCAACAGAAGTGGTAGGATCTGGCTGGAGGAGGTGGAAATGGTGGTGGGGGGGCACGGCTTTGGGGTATATATTTGTATCTGGCCAGTGAAATTTCTCTCTCTGCTCCCTGATCATCATGTGAGCAGCTTCCCTCTGCCACACTCTTCCACCATGATGTCCTGCCTCTCCTCAATCCTGGAGGAATAGAGCTGGCTGTCGATGGACGGAGACCTCTGAAACCATGAGCCCTCAAATAAACCTTTCCTCCTCTACAGTTGTTCTGGTGGGATGTTTATAGTCACAGCAAACAACAACAACAACAACAACAAAAACTGAGTAAAACAAGGGTAGTTCCTAATGGCTCAGCACTTTTACTAGGGAAATGTTACCATTAGAAATTCTCAGAGACTGCCTGCTGAAAGAAGGAGCTCAGAACTCTCCTGGAGAGGCCCATCTACAGCTGGCATTCCAGGTGTAATGCAGGGTTTAAAATCCAAAGTGAGGTGAACACAAATGAATGACTATGCCACAGAATACTTGGTGGGAAAAACAACCCTATGAAATTAAAGTTTGATGAGAGGTGCCACTCCCCCTTGTCTCCATAGCTCTGGAGATGTGTGTCCCTCAGGTTCTCCATCACCTTCCACAGTTGTGCACATGCTGTTTCTTTTTCAGAGTACTTCTGTGGGCACTCAGAATCATTCACTTAGGATTTCTAAGGCATCAAGAAATTAGAGCATTGTAAAGAACTGATTATATGGTGATACAGATTCTTTAAAATACCTTCAGAAAAGGCATAGATATATAGAGAGAAAACAAACAAAAATAACAAAACAAAACGTAAACAACAACCACTACCACTCACCTTTATCCCCGTCACACATATTAGAAGCATTCAAGCAACTCATTTTTCCATGTGACTGAACACTTGGAGGCTATGGTAAATGATCTGGAATTATGCCAGTCTCCTGATATGCATGCATCCGCAATGAGCCACCATGACAGCTTTTATAGTTGCATTTATGGGTTGCAAATGTACAGAGTTGTAGAAAGAAAGAATAAGCTAGGAATGTGCCCTCTGGTTATATTTCTGGAAAAAAAGAAAAAGCCACTCCAGAGAAAAGCATTCAGGAAATTACTTCAAAAGATAAGAGCAGGGAAAAAGAGGAAGGCTTGCACTTTGCTGATTTTTTTTTTCATAAATTAGTATGTATGTTTCATTATTTTTGGTTTTATTTTTTTTTAGTTTTGTTAAATGCTTGCTTTTTTCTCTTTTGGTGGAATACCTGGAGCAATTTTATAAATATAGTGATAACAGGGACAGTACTAAGTGCCAGTAATGGCATTTCTCCAGTGATAGTTTATGCCTGAAGGTGAGTCATTCTACTTGAAACTCTGAGCACCATGTGAACAGGTCTGGCTCTGGAATAGTGGAAAATAGTTATTTAAGTGTACCATAAGCCAAAGGTTTTGTTCTTCAACATGGATGAAGAGCAGTTTGGCAGGGTAATTGGGCCCATGCCCTGGGGAGAGCAGAGGGCTGCCACAGGCCTAGGCAGGGGCAAGTGGAGTTCCCAGCCAGGAGAACTGGAGCTGGCATGCTGCCTGGCTCTGGCTTGATGTACAGGAGGAGAGAGAGCTCCATGGGTTCATTTCTACCCATCTCCTCTGTCACTGCCTTGTTCTTACTTGGCCTTGTGCCTAGCATTGAGGAACCAGAGTAGAACTCCTATCCCTCATAAGTGAGAACATCAACTCAGCAGCTGCTATTAAAATCCCAAATTTAATTGTAAAATATGATGCAGCACATTAGACTAGGTCCATTATTGCTATCAAAGCTCTGACATTTAGATAAATATGAACATTTTCCTACCTATTGAAAATATGTCTTGCAGATTTCTAAAAGGATTCATATTCTTTTAGTCTATTTTATAATAGGATGAAAATGTGAATATATACTGAGAAGATGAAGAACAGAAAGAAATTAAAAATTCGAAGATTTGGATTTCAGTCCTATGTGGCTGTTAAGTTACTACCCTGTTCAGCTTTTCAAACAGGAATGTATACACATGATTTGCCTGGCAATCGTCTTGAAACGAAGATTGCTTGGCGATAGTGTTGAAAAGAAGATCCTGATTCAAGATTTCTAGAGTGGGGCTTGAAATTCTGCATCTTTAACAAGCTCCTCGGTGATGCTTCTGTTAGCATCACTTTTAGAGTTAGCAAGGCTTTATATGACCTAAGCCAAATACATTTGCTACTTTACTTCCTTCAGGTCCCAGGTTGTCACCTTCTACCTGGTCCTTCTGTGATCATGGTGGCTAAAATCTGCAGTTCCTTTTCTCACTCTATTGCTTTCTATAAATACTGACATAAAGATGCATATTTAGTATCTTTCTTCCCATTAGAGTGTAGGCTCTGTAAGGACAACAACCTTATTCATCTTTTCTTTCTGGTATATAGAGGAGATCAGCACAAAATGAATGACCAGAAAAATGGTTGAATGAATACATAGATTATATTCCTCATCAAGGCATATATGCCACTTTCTCTGGAGCTTAGGATCTTTTATTCTTGTTTTATTTATATTTTTGACTGACATATGATAATTATAGATATTTATGAAGTACAACATGATGTCTGATATAGGTATGCATTGTGCAATGACAAATCAGAGTGATTGGAGTATTTATCCCCTTTAACATTTATGATTTTTTCATGGTGAGAACATTTAAAATTCTCTGTTAGCTATTTTGAAGTACACAATTTATTACTGTTAACTACAGTCATTCTATCATGTAACAGAACATCAAAATTTATTTCTTCCAACTAATTTTAACCTTGTACATGTTGACCAACCACTCTTCATTCCCAGCCCACTCTCTCCTGCCTTATTTACCACTACCTTGCTTTAACCTTCTATGAGTTCTTTAAGTTTTTTAGGCTTCCCGTATCAATGAGATCATACAGGATGTGTCTGTGTCAGGCTTATTTCACTTAATACAATATTCTCCAAGTTCTTCCATTTTATAACAAAAGAAAGGATTTCACTCACTTTATGGCTGAGTAGAATTGCCCAAGTATATATAAAACATTTTCTTTATCCATTCATTAACACACATTTAGGCTGATTCCATATATTGAGTATTATGAGTAGTACTGCAATAAACATGGGGCTGCAGAAATCTATTTGACATAATGACTTAATTTACTTTGTGTATGCACCTAGTAGTGGGATTGCTGGATTGTAATGTAATTTTATTTTAGGTCTTTTTTTAAGGAAATTTCATAAGGTCAGGCCTTTTTGAATATTTGAACAATGTCAACTTTGGGTTGAGTATGGGCACAAGCAGTATAAATAATATCTATATTCAACTTGTCGCAGAATTTGATGTTAAGGCCAGTCTGAAACTCTGACTTTTGGCTTTTGGTATTTTCAATTTCCATGTGTTCATGAAACAATTAACAGAGTACAATCTTGCCCATAGAAATAGACATTCTTAATTTTTCTAGGCTTTGAAAGACATAGTATCTCAGGATTACATAGGTAATTTAAGCTATTTCAGAAATCCTCCTTTCTGATAATTTCAATTATCACCAAAAGATAGGAAACCCTCCTGCCCTTCCTGCTTATATTTATCTTGTCTGAACACAGAAGAAATATTGTTGGTAAAGACTGAGTTACAGTTCCAAACAAAGCAAACTCATAAGGATGCAATAATAATTGTGGGTGCCACAGTGAAGGCCATATGAGGCAAGGATCAACAGACTCATAGGAATCATTTGTAAAATACCAAAGTAGGCAAATGACAGCTGCATAGAAGATCCAGGAAGTATTGCTTTATTCTGGGTAGAAGCAGGCAGGAGTGGCTGTGGAATAGCTTTTGCCATATCACACTGAACACTAGCAACTTTCATCAAAATAATTCTCTTCATTTATTTATTTATAAAATAATTTGTGCAAATATACATGCAAATAATTTTTAAAAAATTATTTTCAAGGCCAAAATTTATATTTTAAAGTTTCCCTCAATAAATGTCCTGTTCTATGTTTAGCAGACAGCTAAAGCCAGTAAGTGCAGAATGGGGTCACTGAGGGTGTCTCTAATCTTTGCTTCCTGCAATATACTGACTTCAAAGGTTAAAACTAAATATTTAAATTGAGTTACAAACTGCTAAGAAATAAATTGCGTGATTTGAATTACTCTTCTATTTATCACTTAGCATGGGTGGAAAAAGTTATTTTTAATTCAGCTAAAATCTATTATATAGACAAATAGGTAAGGCAATAGCTTCAGCCAAAAGTTTTGTTTCTTCTCTTCAATTCTATAACATACCTGCTCATTTTCTCACTTGTGAAGAGAAGAAAATCTTGAGGGTATGTGGATGATTGCCTTCTATAGCAGAAGGACCTAAACTACTTCTGACAAGAAGTTATCTGTCACTTCTAGTTATTTCATGAACCCTGCAGGGAAGTAAGAAGAGAAACCACAATGAGGATAAAAGCTAATGATGGGGGTGCTGGGGCGCATTTTCCCTTCTCTGCAAATCTCTTTAAGTCAGAGGCAGTAGGGAGCTCTTTCAGTTAACGCTTCTAGATTTATTTGTGATGGAAGCTTATTCTCCCTGCCAGATTGTAAAATTCCCACACATAGAGCTTTATTGCCTACAAGTCTGAGCAAGATATGATATGATATTGACATTTTTTGTCTCATATGCATCTGATGAGAAATGGAAAAACATATCGGATGCTCATTAAATGACCACCTGGCCAAATGCAGTCACATTTCACATCTTTGAAAAAAATGTAATTAACAGAGAAATTAAATATGTCAAAAACAACAAGGTGATCAATACAATAGTGAACTCTTCCTACAGTGAAACTGTGTGGAGTGTCTCCTGTCGTGCATGAGGTGTACAATTGGGTTTAAGACAGTATTAATGAAGAAGACATTGATATCGCCCAAATGAAAGTTGTATACATATAGACACAAAAGGCTTTTCTCATAATTAATAGTGGAAAAGCATTTCTTCCTGTTTAGTTCAGTTTGCATAAAACTATTTTCTTAGGTCACCAAGTATTAGTGTGACAACATGGCTGTTTGGCCTTACCAGTGTTTGCATATTTAATTATGCAATAAATGTTACATAAAATACAGCATTTACCAAATATTTAGGGGTAATTGATCTTCCTGGCTCACTTTATAGAGTGGAAAATAACTTGACAAGGGGAATGATTCCCTTAAGAAACTCGGTTAATGAAGGTATATTCCCGTAGTGATGCATACACAGTTTTGTTCAGGAAGCATACATTTTGCTCTACAAACCAGGAATGAATACCTTTGGAAATTTTAAAGGTATGATGACATTTATTTTTTAGGGATTGGCTAGCTTCACTTAGCATAATCTGCTCTAGTGCCATCCATTTCCCTGCAAATTCCATGATTTTGTCATTTTTTAGTGCAGAGTAATACTCCATTGTGTATAAATGCCACATTTTTTTTTATCCATTCATCTATTGAAGGGCATCTAGGTTGGTTCCACAGTATAGCTATTGTGAATTGTGCTGCTATGAACACTGTTGTAGCAGTGTCCCTATAGTATGCTCTTTTAAGGTCTTTAGGGACTAGTCCAGAAGGGGAATAGTTGGGTCAAATGGTGGTTCCATTCCCAGCTTTCCAAGGAATCTCCATACTGCTTTCCAAATTGGCTGTACCAATTTGCAGTCCCACCAGCAATGTACAAGTGTACCCTTTTCCCCACGTCCTCTCCAGCACTTGTTGTTGTTTGACTTCATAATGGCTGCCAATCTTACTGCAGTGAGATGGTATAGAGCAATTAAGAACAGAGTAGAGAGGAAGAGCATGAGAAGAAGATCACCACTAAACAGGGATGAGAGGGGTGAGGGAAAGAGAGAGAGAAGGGTAATTGCATGGTAAAGGAAGGAGACCCTAATTGTTATACAAAATTACATATAAGAGGAAGTGAGGGGAAAGGGGAAAAAAAAAACAAGAGAGAGAAATGAATTACAGTAGATGGGGTAGAGAGAGAATATGGGAGGGGATGGGAGGGGGGGAGGGGGGATAGTAGAGGATAGGAAAGGCAGCAGAATACAACATACACTAGAATGGCAGTAGGTAAAAAAGTGGATGTGTAACCGATGTGAATCTGCAATATGTATATAGGGTAAAAATGGGAGTTCATAATCCGCTTGAATCAAATGTATGAAATATGATATGTCAAGAGGTTTGTAATGTTTTGAACAACTAATAATAAAAAAATAAACGTATGATGGTAAGTCATTAACATAGAAGGGCTTGCAGATCACAAGAAAGGGATATCACTAGTGTTAAAACACTAGCAAATTAGTTTGCAATAGTCGAATAACTGTTAACTAGTGGATTAGCACTAGTCAGCAACAGTGTAAAACACTATTATGCAATTGAGTTTTGCTATTGATTGAAATGACTATGCTGTTTCATTTGTTGCTTGGTTCAGGGTGTGATTGGTTTGGTCCTAACAATGGCACCCTCTAGAGAGGAACAGAGGTGGGTGAAGTAATATTTTTCAATACAGTGCCAAATGTTTCTGGTAAATATATGATGGTGCCCTGAATCTACAGAAAGCATGGCCAAATATTGAGGAGTAAACAGAATGGTAAAATGAGTAAAAATGCCGTTACTCAAATGGGAAGACACTCTATTAGTTTCTTTTCATTAAATGGTCTAAAGGCAAGTGTCACATCTAGCTTATTTTCCAGTCACTTTGCAGTCAGTGTTCTTAAGTGATTCCATAGTGTCATGAAATGCATGTTGAAAGGGCTCCTTTTCACTCTGCTGTGGCCTCCCCTCTTGAATTGACATTACACAGTGCACATCACTGTCACTGTCACAGCATGAGCTGCATATTTTGGGCAAAACCTCTTTCATATGGATGTCAGACACTTCAGCCTGTGCTACATGTTCAGAATCCAGATCTTGTATTTTATAAAGAATATTATTCCACTTAGTTGTATTGATTGTTCAGATTTTACCATTAAACCATCATGAGTGAGCCCTATGATTGGTGAACTTTGAAGAAAACTAATATTTAATAATTGTATTTTTTTAGCAAATGAACTAATGGTTTGGTTAGTGAATGTTCATTATTTTAACACTTTAGGATCCAAGACTTCTTACTTATCATTCATTTATGTACTCTTTCTCTCTGTGTGTTTGTCACCTATTTTCTTTTATAGTCTCATTTGTTCTCTTCTTTCTTATATGGCAATGCTAATATTGTGCTATGATCTTGAACACAGCCTAGGAAAAAGAAGATTCTTACAAGATACATAACCAGGCATGTTAAAGTCCTGCCCAACAAGGAACAAGATTCAACTTGCAATGCGTTGGCTGGACCTTGTTGCCAAGATGAATATCTGATCAAACAATATGAGTCTCAAAGCTAACAGAAAAAACAATCTACATTAGATGTTAATTAGCAGAGTGTAACCTTAGAAAAATCATCTAAACTCCTTGAGTTTTACTTACTGCATCTGTACTATGTTGGGTTTGCAAAGGTTAAAAGTAATGTTTTAAAAATACAAACTATAACTATTATTTAAACTAATTGTAAAAGAAATTCAGGGAAGATAAAAAAGTTAAGTGGGATTTTTGAAGCTTTTTATTTAGACCCAAGGTAGATTTCTTACTGCTTCTATGAAATATTTTCTTCTAGTAGATAACAATCTCTTTCTCCACCTATAATATAAAGCTGACTCTGGGCAGTATCAGGAAAGTTGCTCAGTAGGTATTAGAGACTAAGATGTGGTAGTGCAATAGGTACTAGATCTATTTTGTTCATTCCATCGCTTTTAGACAAAGCTAAGATGTGTATACTTTCTTTTAAAAAGAAGGATGCACATTTTTAGAGTGTAATTTTAGTAAATAGTACTGCAGACATCTGTAAAATATAACACACTTTAAAAGAAATTATATTCTTCTAAAAATGTGAGGATAAAACCAAATTTCTCTTAAATTATGTTAGAGTCATTGCAATTTGATATTTATTCTCAAGTTTTGAATTTGGCTTCTGAATATAACATTTATACATGTAAAATGAAAAATACATTTGAAATTTAACATTTAAGGATTAATTTATTTTCTAATATAATATAGTCAAGAATGGACACAAAGTTCAACTATTCTAAAGAAGTTAGACTTCCACAGATGGAGACATTTGTATTCTTTTGGGACTGAGTCCTTAGGAGAAGAATATGTGGTCTACATATTGCTGGATTCTATTTTGTGTTTTTTAAACAATAGTTCATGATTTTTTTCTTCTTTCTTCTAATTGGGTTTGTTTATCTTGTATGATATCTCTTCATGATTTATTTAGTAGCTTTGGAGTGGTATGTTAGGGATTTTTTTTTTAATATTTGTTTGGTTGGTATACTTTTGGGAAGAGAAAAAAAAGTTGTATTCCAACATAGGATGCAGTTACTGTCATCATTATCACAAATCCAGAATGAATTTTAACTTATTGATTTTATTTTTTAAAATGTATGGCTATGAATGGGAAGGACAAAGAGAGTGTTCAGATGATTTTGCAGAGATTACTATTTTTACTGTTAACTATGAATTGAACATTCTAGATCCAGGAATTGGAAATTTTATACTTCTGCCTTTCTGTATCCTATACCTGCAGCATGGTTATATTAGTCTCTTTAACACACACATAGTAAAATTCCCAAATTGACTAAGTAATAAATACTGCTTATCATCTCCTGCAACATAAAAGAGCACTCTACTAGGCCTTGGAGAAGTATAAGACAATGCTTTCTGAATTCATGATATTAATAAAAGCAAACAATGTTTGTGAGGAGCTCTTTGGCCTTGTTTAACTCATTTTCATTTCATATCTATTTCATATGCTCTTTTCATTTCATCTTTCTCTCCACCTTCATTTTTATTTTCTGTAAAAGATAGTTTGAAATAGAGTTTCATAGTATACCTGAGATATTGTGTATGCCAATAAATCTGAGATTTCAATTCTTTCTCTCTTCTGACTTTCAAATGTTTTAATTTTTAATTTTTTTAGAGAGGTGCCTTGCAATTCTCTATTATTTACTACATTGTTTTGTCTTCATGAAGTAGAAGCAATAGTGGACTCATTCAAGGTAACAGTCTGAGCTTCCTCAACTGGTCACTCAACATATACCAGATACCTGAACTTTACGTTTATATGGGGGGTAAGGAGAAGAAAATAGTACCAACTGTCGAAAAACTTACATTCCAGTGTTGTGGACTCCATTCTTTTAAAGACAAGGGTCCTTTTTTTTCTTTTAAATCAATCAAGTGCTTATTGAATACATATCATGTACCAGGCACAACACTGTCTACATCCTAAGTAATTAATGTGCAATTTTCCCACTATTTTTCCTGTTTCCCATTGATTGAATATCTATTTTTATTACAATAAAATTTAAATAAGTTTTGCTGGTTTATCCATTCTTTACTGCACTATTTAGTGGAATTAATTCCATGTAATTGTTGCACAAACATAATTCTATATATATAAAAAAAAACCTTGATATCGGCCCAAACAGAAACTCTGTGTGCTCATTTAGCAATTACTACTTATTCTCTTCTCCCCCAAGCCTCAGCAAACCTCAAATCTACTTTTGGTCTCTGTGCATTTGCCTATCCTAGATATCTCAGATTAGTAGAATCATACAATATTTATCGTATAATATTGGCTTATTTCACTTAGCATAATTTTCAAGGTACATCCTTGTTGCACTGTGTATTCAAACGTCATTATTTTTTATGTCTGAATGCATTTCATTGCATGCATACACCACATCTTGTTCATCCATCCATCTCTTGATGGACACTTGGGTTGTTTCCACTGTCATTTGACATTGTCTATCTGTCTTCCAGGTTTTGAAATCAGATCTATCTGATATCCCAATTGTTCATGTATTCCTTGTGCTAAATGCTGAAATAAAACCAACCTCCTTCCATGTTTGCTGCCTTTTTATATTTAAAATTAGCTTTTTAACTGTATCCTTTATCAATTTGCTTTTATTTTCTGATCATGGCTATCTTAGCATATATGTGTCTAAATTATTTTCTGAAAGTGTAATTTGGTGTGTCAGTGTGTTACATAGCCGATATCAAGTTTTTGATATAGAATTATGTTTGTACAACAATTAGATGGAATTAATTCCACTAAATAGTGCAGTAAAGAATGGATAAACTGGCAAAACTGATTTGTATTTTTTACTGAAACACTGGCATCAACTCTATGGATAATTACAACCTGATTGCTAATTTTATCTTATCATGAATGTATATTTAAACTTTATGAAGTAACTATAAATATTTTATTAAGGTCAATTTGAAACAGAAACTACTAAGGATGGGACCATGTAGAAAATTCTCCTACGGTGGTTTAAATTGATATAAACTCTTTTTATCTAACTAAACTTAAAGATTTCTTTTACTGATCAGATACCAGTAAATTTGATTTAGAATATAAGTAAGGCATGTACTATATTCTTAGGAGAAAAAAGTAGTTTGGATCAGGGACATCAGTGAATTAAATTTAATAAGGATGTTTGTGGCAATAATGATGGAGTGTCAAGGTCGCTAAGATGCTGCATGCTAGCTATTTTTCTCTCTTTAATTTAAACGTGAAGGCTTAAAGAGCTGTGGGCAAGCTGATTCAAAGAAAAGAACATCACTGCTAAACCAAAGCTAATGCAAAGTTATTTGACAACTAGAGTCCTTTTAAAATACAATGGAAAAACGCAGAGCTTTTATACAACAAAATACAAGCTTCTAGGTAAAATATTTTTCCCTTTTTATTGTCCATATCAAGTATGCCCAATTCATCTTTTATTCATTCCACTGTTTTATAAGGCTGTGTGGATGAGTTAGTCATGGTCACGTGGGGGTTTGATGAAAAAAAAGAGATATTAAAAATTATTCTATATTAACAAGACCAGGCTGAATTTAGTTTATCACTTCTTTTATTTCTATTTATTTTGGGTAATGACATGCATGAAGACACATACAAGTAGTATCTTTTATAAATCTTTGAGTGAACAAAGCAAGGAAAGAAAGAAGAGTCTGTGCTACTGTAAAATCACATTCAGAAATCTAATGCCTGAGATTGTACACATGTGGCAAGGGAATCAGCATGAGAACAATTAGTCCATCCTTCTGATTGTTTTCACAATCAATGCTGATTTTTGTGGTTGCATCGATTGGCCACAATCCACATTGAGCCTTTGCTTGGAAAGACTAGATACTTTATCTCTGTCTCTCTCCAGCTGACTGCCTTGCACAAAGGAGATGCTCACTAAATGTTTGTCAGAGAAAAAGACAAAGGAAAGCTTTTACCCAATGTCATTTCCCAGAAGAAAACATGGCCAAATAACACTTCACAGTTCAATGTCATTTGGGCTGTTTAGCCCTTTTTACTTCTTAAAAAAAGTGTAATAAAGTACAAGACAATATATTTTGATACTCTACTCTTATATACTTGGTGGATGCTCAAAAATGTCACTCAGATCAGAAATACTGTTTTATAAGTTAAATTCAACTTCATCTATTACTGCTGAAAAATATGTAGAGCAGGAATCTTTAGCTGTAGTTCATGAACTGCAGTACTGTCTAGGAAAAGCAAGTTTAAGGATGTCTGCAAAAACTCAGGAAGAGATTTTGAAGTGTATTTTTCTGGGATGATATTAGTTCATAATGAGTGAATACCTCCTATTTGTTTGGAATTGTTTTAATAGTTTTTACTCATTTGATCATCATAACATCTCTAGAATTTAAATATTCCCACTCTCCTTGAATTATAAATGGAAACAATAAAAAGAGATGTATTAAGATTTTACATGATTTGATCAAAGTATCTAATGGGTCAAGCCAACATTCAGACCCAGAAGTCTGAATTTAGAGTCTGTTCTCTTAATCAGCACAAATATTTTGTTGTCTTTTGATAGGCAGTAAGTTTTGTGATTTTCCCCCCATAATTTTTAAAGGTATTAAGACAAAAGACAAAGAATACATACTCAAAGAAGATAACTAACTAGCACTTAAATTCTTCTATCATTAGACATACTATTGCTTACAGTGCAGGGGGCCTTAATATAGTTCAGAAAAATCTGATAGAGCCATCTGTGGTCACTTAGATGTTAGGTCTTTTTTATATCTACTTATAAATGTCCCAACTATCTATTCACTTAATCTGGCCATCCAGGATGCCATCTTGCACACCACATATAATAAACAAATAAAAAATAAGAATCAAGATTCTGACCAGGCAGGTAAAGTAAACTAATCAAAATCTAAAGGAAAGATGAAATTTAGGTAGCAACTGCATGTTTAAGTAAAACACAGATACTTAAGTTGAGTACAGATTTCCTGGTGCCCAAAGCAAGATGCAAAATATAATCAGTTACATGATTCGCATTGTATTGAAAGTGTATGACTTCCTCAGTGGGAACAATACATTATTTGGTTCAAAGGCAGTAGCACATTATTCTATATGGATGAAAAATGAACACTTTTTCTTTTTTCTGTTTTTGTTTTTTCCATTTGTTTGGTTTTTTTTTATTTTTTATTTATTTATTTTTTTTTTGGTACTAGGGATTGATCCCAGGAGTGTTTTATTACTGAGCTACATTCTTGGTCCTTTTGAATTTTGACTTTTGAGACAGGGTCTTGTTACGTTGTCAAATGTCTCACTTAGTTGCTGAGGCTGGCCTCCTGCCTCAGCCTCCTAAGTTGCTAGGATTACAGGTGTGCACTACTATGTCCTGGTATAAGTGAACACTTTTTTTCAGTAGCAATTCTCTGTTAAGCAATAACCTATGTAATGGATTAAGGTGGTTCTCCCTCAATCTCAAATTTATATATTGAAGTTCCAACACATAGTTTTGACATATTTGAAAGAGGTAATTTTAAAGAGATAATTAAGGTAAAATGAGGATATATAGGTGATTCCTCAACCAATATGACTGGTGTCCTTATAAGAAGAGGATACACATGTGAACAAAGGAGAGAACATGTGAGAAAATAATATAAATGTGACCATCTGCAGGTCAAGAAAAGAGGTTTCAGTAGAAATGGAAATCACCAGTAGTTTCTAGAACTGTGAGAAAATGAATTTCTATTGCTTAAGCCACCCAGTCTGTGGTATTCTGTTATGACAGCTTTAGAGGAGTCAAATAGATTCCTATATTACTTATATTGGTACTTATATTAGTACAGTAATTTATACAGCTGAATTCTTCTGATTTCACAATAGAGTTGTCTCATCTTATTCATGGTTTCACCTTTATGTGGTTACAGTTGCTTTTGGTCAACTATGGTTCAAAAATATTAAATGGAAAGTTCTAGAAAGAAACAATAAGTTTTAAATTGTACACCATTCTTTGAGTAGCATCATTCAATCTCTTACCAAGCCACTCAGATTGTGAATCATCTTTTGATCCAGTGTGTCCCTACATTTGTATATGCTACCCACTTAATGGCCTTCTCTGTTATCAGATCAATTGTCATAATATCATTGTGCTTATGTTCAATTAAATCTTATTTTACTTAATAATAGCTCCAAAGAACAAGAATAATTATGCTGGCAATTTGGATATGCCAAAGAGAAACTGTAAATCCTTTTTTTAAAGTGGAAAGATGAAAGTTCCCCACTTAAGGAAAGGAAATTATATGATGAGATTACAGAGTTGTGCAATAAGATCAAATATTCTATTTGTGAAATTGTGAAAAAGAAAAAAGAAACTCATGCCAGTTTTGCTGTTTCATTCAGATTGTAAAAGTTAGGACCACAGCACACGATAAGGTGTGTATGCAGAGGGAAAAACAGCATATGTAGGGTTCAGCACTCTCCAGGGTTTCTCCCATCCACTAAGGGTCTTGGAAACCAAGACCCCTCTGCAGGTAAGAGAGGGGTATACTGAATCTATCATGGATGCTAAGGGAGTGGTGCCAGTTGAATGAGGACCTTAAGTTTAATTCTAAGGATCCCTAAACAATGTAATTTAAACCTAGAACTTTCTCGAGGAAAGAAAGTTTTATTCAAAGATGAGATCTAGACCTTTCAGAAGAATAGATGGACACTGTGTGTGCATGTATGTTGTTTGTATGCGTGTGTGTTTGGGTTTTTTAAAAAACTAAAAACAGAATCTAGGGATGCAGCTCAGTGGTAGAGAGCTTGCCTAGTAAGCTAGAGGCCCTGGCTTCTATCCCAATGTTGCCAAGGGGCTGGTGGTCTGGTGGTGGTGGGGGATGGTTGGGTAAGTGGGGGCAACTTTGCCAGAGAGAGTACTTCAGCCTCAAGAGGAGCCATAAAATAAAGTTTGTCTCTTTGTTGCTAATTAAGGGTTAAAACTATGGGGCAAAAGACTTGATGACCTCTTATAAAAATGAAAAGGTTTCACCAAGGGTTGAGTTCTTTATGATTACCCTGCCTCCACACTAAGAGAAACCCTGCACAAGAGCATAATTTTTTTTTTAGTTAGTGTTGTGGTTTAAATCTGACACATGAAAGAGAAATTTATGAATGATGTTATGTTGAAGCTGCTCAACATAGGTTTATACAGAATGTATGCAAAGCAAGAGTGACCAGAATGTTACTATGACCAAAGAAAAATCTCATTAATGCAGGCATATAAATGCAAATTTACAAAATAATTAAACTTAATGGTGATTAACTGTATAAAGTGATTCATTATGAAAGACTCATAGTGATTTATATGAATAATATTATAAATAATTGAACTTTTTATACCTCTTTTATAACATATGTCACCAGGATTGTAATTATTTTTTGAATTGGCTGTGTCTCTACTACTCAGTCACATCATTGAGATAATGAACCTCACTTAGTTTCATTTTGTCCTGTATCAGTTTATTGATACTCAGGAGTGAATGAAAAAAATGAGTAAATGGATATCTAAAATCTATCTAGAACATGGATTATGAAACTTTGCATATATTATAACATTTGATAATAATTATCAGCATTTTGCATACAAGAATTTTTTCTATAACATGAAATTTGATGGCACCATTGTTTTTTTTTTTTAAACTTGTCTTGGTAGATAATTTAAGAATGAGGAAATACTGTCAGTATAGTGTTAAGTGTAGAATGTTGGATGAGGACCCTCAGTGTAATTCTAAGAACATTTGTACAATGTCATCCAAACATAGCACTTTTTCCTAAAAAGCTTTATAAAGATGAAATATACTTTCCAGAAGAAAGTGTGTGTGTGTATGTGTGTGTGTGTGTGTGTGTGTGTGTGTGTGTGTGTATGTGTTTTCATAAAATCAATATGAACAGTCTGGAGATGCAGCTCAGTGATTACACACACACACACACACACACACACACACACAGCAATAAAAGTAAGTAAATCCAAATGTTAGTTGTGGTTATGACCTGGGTAAAGAAATTCATTACAGTATTCTTCCCAGATAGATTTATTTGAAAAAATGTAAATATGAAAAAATGTACCCTTTTTATTGCATAGGTATAATATTTATTTTGATAATGACATAGCATTCTGTAATGTGGTGTATGTATATATAACCACAAAGTTCAAAATAAAGAACATTGCTATCACCCCATTGTGCTCCATTGTACTCCCCCCCCACCCCTCACCAAATTGTGTAGCCTTCAACAAGCACTGATTTGCTTTTTTAATGACTTCTCTTACTCAGGATATCATATTCATGAATCATGTAGTATCTAGTGTTTGAACCTGGGCTTCTTTCACTTACCATATGTTTTTGATAAAGATCTTTGTCAGTGTGACTTTTTCCCAGTTTTGTGTGTGTGTGTGTGTGTGTGTGTGTGTGTGTGTGTGTGATTAATAATAAAGGTACAATGAACATTTGCATGAAGGCTTTTATATGAACTTATATTTTTGTTTGTTTGGTTATATTTTTCTCTTGTATAAATACTTAAGAATGAAAATGCTGATTGTGTGGTAAGTATATATTCAATTCAAAAAGAAATAGTCAAACTTCCCAAAGTGATTGTATCATATTACATTTCAACTGGTGATGTAGGAGAGTTCCAGCTGTTCAATCTCATCAGCACTTAGAACTGGCAGTCTTTTATTGTTGCTTTAGCCACAGTAACAGATTTGTAATGATATCTTCTTTGGGTTTTAATTTGTGTATCCCCAATGACTACTGATTCTAAGCATCTTTTTGTGTGCCTGTGTGACACTTGTTTATCATCTTTGATGAATAACAGAAATAGATGATAATATAAATTGTTGTATAAGCCAAGGTTTAGAGATATACAACAAATTTTGATTTATGTTTTCATTTTCATTCAGTTAAAACATTTTCTAAATTTTCTCTTGACTTCTTCCTACATCCATGGTTAATGAAGCAATATGGTGGATAATTTTGAAATATTTGAGGATTTTCCTGGACAACTCATTGTAGTTTTTTTTTCAAATTCATTTCCACTGTGTCTAGAAATTATATGATTTCAATTCTTTTAAATGTGTCCAGGTTAATTTTATGACCCATAATGTAGTCTATTTTGGTGATTGTTCCATATGGACTTGAAATCAATTTATGTTCTGCAATTAATGGGTAGAGTTTTACATAAATGTCAAGTAGGTTGTATTGTTTCATAGTAGTATTTGCATCATCACTGTCTTTCTTGACTTTCTGTCCACATGTTCTACTGATTACTGAAAAGGAAGTTTTGGAGTCTAACATCATATTTGTGAATTTGCTTATTCTGTTTCCTGATGGAGTCCCCCCACACCACTGCATTTTTAATCTCTCTTGTTAGAGACTCACCCCACTGAATTTTTAATTTCTCTTGTTAAATACTCACATTTAGGGTTTTTAGGTGTACTTTGTCACTTGGAATCTCTCTTTATGTTTTTGATCATACATCTTGTTCTGGAGTTTATTTCCTTCTATATTATTACAACCACCCCGATTTACATTTTTTGTTTGTTTTTATGATATTTCTGTGATAGTTCCTTGCAAGTGCAATTTGACTTGACTAAGAAAATCTCCAATAGTTGGTAAAACATTATTTCTAGTTATATTCAGGAGGGTACTTCTTCCCTCTCTTCCTTTGACCCCAGGAGTTACATCAGCACCCTGGTACCCCTCTACCATCTGCTTTTCCATATTGGGCTGGGAATAACTCCATTTTCTACTGTGGTACTCAGGCCTTTGGACTCAGCCTGAATTATACTGTTGCCTTCCTGGTTCTACAACTTGCAGATAGTATTTCACAGGTTTTTTGGCCTCCATAAATTGTGTGAGACAATTCCCATAATAATTTTTTCTCTCTCTCAGTGGATAGATAGAAATAATAATCCTAACCAGTACAATATCACTTCCCATTATGCAACTTTTAATCTACCTACATCTTTAGATATAAATTGGATTTCTTATGGGCAGAGACTATTTGGATTTTGACTTTACCATTTCTCTTTAATAAAATTTTCATTGGGATTAAAGTTTTTTTATGACATGTGTTTTGTGTTTGTTTCATTTGTTCTTTGATCCTTTTTGTTTTATTTATGTTTTTGTATTGAGCATTTTTTATGATTCCTTTTATCTTCATGATTGTATTATTAATTGTATCTCCTTTAAACTTTTTCAGTGATTTTCCTTGAGTTTACAATATTCATCTTTAATTAATCACAATCTAAATTCAAATCATACACTATTTCATTTCTATATTATAGTCATAGTTTTTCTTTTCCATATTTTGTACATTGCCCTACATTTAGCTTTTATGTTTTCTGTAAATTGCAAGTATACTGTAATAATTTTTGCGTTAGACAGTAAGTCCTTTTTGAGCAATTGAAAATAGGTTTTAAAAAGTCTATATTTACCTTCCTTTTACGATTTCTAGCACTTGTCATTTATTTGTGTAGATCATATTTCTCTTCTGTTCTCTTCCTACTGCTTTAAGAACTTGTTTGAACAGTTTTTTTTGTAGTAAAAATCTGCTAGCTATTTATTCTTTCAGTTTATGCTTTCCAGAAAAACAAAACAAAACAACAACACAACAACAAAATCTTTCATTTGTCCCTAGTTTGGAAAGAAACATTATTTCCCTTTGCAGACAGCCCTGGGCTTGTGGTCCCAGTCTCTCACAAAACATTTTAAGGATGTCAGTCTGTTGGTACCTTATGACTCTCACAGTTTTTTATTTTTTTAGATTTATTTGTGTTCCACATGAAATGTGATTTTTTCTGTGGTTGACTAAGATGTGTAAGAATGTAAGAGTATATGCTTATATTCTAGATGTGATTTGAGGGATTATTTTCTCTGCTTGGGATTCTCTAAGATTATTGGATTTATAGTTTGATATCTTATACTATTTACGGAAATTTCTTACCATTATTATTTAAATATCTGTCCTGTCCCATTTTTACTCTCTTTTCCTACTCAAACTACAGTTGCAGTAATGTTATTTCATTTTATCTTTTCCTGAAGCTCTTAAATGCTTTGTTCTTTTCTTTCCCACTCTTTCTTTTCTCTTTGAATCTCAATTTGTGTGCTTCTATTGGCATATATTAAAACTTAATGAACATTTATTCAGTTGTTTGGAGTCTACTGACGGCTAATTGAAGGTATTCTTCATCTCTCTAAGTGTGTTTTTTCCCCCTAGCATTACACTTGAATTTTTCTGACAGTTTACATCTCTTTGCTGAAATGCCTATGTGATCATTCATGTGGTCTACCTTTACAATGATAGCTTACCACTATAGGATAAGCTTGATTGTTCAATAAATGTTTCAAATCCGAGTCTGATGCTCTTGGTTGCTTTGGCTCTTAATAGTATTCCTCTACCCCCTTATTTTTAATTTATTTTTATATATCTTTGATTATTTTTTTAATTGTAGAAATCTTAACCAGAACAGTAAAGACTTAGGTAGGTAGTGTTTGTGCCTGCAACTGACTTGCCTCCTGCTGCCTGGTTAACCTTCTGAGTTAATCTCATCAGGGGCTTGCTGAGTTTCAGCTAATGTTGTTATGGGTTCTTTTGTGCACCACCAGCTTCAAACTCTTCTACTTTTGCCTTTTGCTTAGAGTAAATATTTCTGTATTATCCTCAGTCTTCTGTTTGTTGTTTGTTCTTCTGAGTCTCCCATAAGAGTGATCTCTGTTCATTCTCTTTTTTTTAAGTATATAATGTACTCTCTCTTTTTGTGACACATATACTCTACTCTCATATATTCACATCCTCCAAAAATTCTTGAGTATGTATTTGTAAAATAAATGCCATTTTACATATTAATGATGTAAAATATTATAGTATAAGACACATATACAGTAAAGTGGTTTTTGTAGTATAATGTACGCAATTATACATTTAGACCAAATTTAACATTAGTGATTTATTTATATTCACATACTTCTGTTGTATTGAAGGATAATTTGCATGGGCTTTTTAATCAATCAGAGCTATCGCCCTTCTCAGACTATTCCCTGAGGACCTTAAAAGAGCGTACTATAGGGATACTGCCACATCAATGATTATAGCGGCACAATTCACAATAGCTAGACTGTGGAACCAACCTAGATGCCCTTCAATAGATGAATGGATAAAAAAAATGTGGCATCTATACACAATGGAGTATTATGCAGCACTCTGTTCATTCTCTTGATACTTTCTAGAGAGGTATACTACTTTTGCTTGTTCTCTGATAGCTAGGTTTGTGCTGGGAGGCAGGAGGGGAAAGAGGCCTGTGTTTCCTGCTATAGTCTCAGTCTGTGTTTATGGGTCTTTGGGATGAGGCTATGTCAGTGATCTGGTTAAACTCCATCTGCATCCTTGATGATTTTTGCTATTAGTAGGAGACCTCTAATAATACTGATATTGAATCCTGATCCTAGAATTATTTTCTGTTCTTCCCATGGGAATATATTTTACACTTCCTTCTGGAACAAAGTGTTTTCACTTGAACCTTGCCCCCTTACTAATTTAAGTCTTGTGGGTTTTCTCCATAGAGAAGTGTCTGGACAGGACCTTGTTCTTCTTCTACAGCTCTGGCTGCTTCTCTCCTACAGGACTACACAATGAAGGGAAGATTTTTGTTTGCTTGTTTTTTTAGCTTTCTGCTCTCTCCCTAATCTTCTCATGAGTACTTATTAGATGTCTGTGAGAAGGGTCAAAGGATGGGGATAAATTCTTCTTGAATCTGTCGTTTCTAAGTAGTTCCCTCTTATGGTATTTGGCCTCTACAAATTTGCTAAAAATTTTAAATGAGTTGTTCTTATTTATCTCTATGAAAACCTGAGTCTTTTATTCCTACACTATGCTATAGGTTTTTATTCTATTTGTTCTTGTAGGCATCTATTTTTCCTTAGATTTTAGGATATGTAGTACTCTAGGTCATTAATTCTTTGATGGGTTCTAGAAAAGGTGTGTATAGAATATGCCTAAACAAAAATAATTAGAACAGAGTGTGCTTGGCTTTCAACATATTTTAGGAATACCCTTAATTACTTAAGGATTGTTGTGTTTTGTGTTAGTCAACTTTTTGTCACGATGGCCAAAATAACTAACACAAACAACTTAGAGGAAGAAGTTTATTTTGTCTCATGGTTTCAAACATTCAGTATATAGTTAGCCAAGTTCATTGCTCTGGACTCCAGTGAGGTATAACATCATGGCCAAATGATGCCTACCTAGTTCATGGTAGTCAGGAAGCAGACAGAAGGGGAAAGGGACAGGAAAGATAAACCTTCTAGGGCATGCTCCAGTGACCAACCTCTTCCAGCTACACCCAACCTACTTACAGTTGACCTTTAGCTAGTGCATTTAAACTAGGATAGACTGTTTAGGTTACAGCTCTCATAATCTAATGATTTCACTTCTGAATATCTGCACAAGAGTATTGAAGGGGAGGCACCTCATATTCAAACCATCACAAGGGTCTAGAAATTTCTACATCTAAAGTCTTTATGTCAAGGAAATCAGAAAGTGATTTTTTTTTCTTTTTTTTTTTTAGCCTGGATGTCTTTTAATAGGTGATCTTTCCTATTTTGCTTTCACCATATGGTGAATATTTTCTTATTACTGATTTAAAATTAGAGCAATACATGAAATATTCTTTTTTTTAGAGAGAGAGAGAGAGAGAGAGAGAATATTTTAATATTTATTTTTTAGTTTTCGGTGGACACAACATATTTATTTTATTTTTTATGTGGTGCTGAGGATGGAACCCAGCGCCCTGCGCAAGCCAGGCGAGAGCGCTACTGCTTGAGCCACATCCCCAGTCCCATGAAATATTCTTTAATGTTAATTTTGTTATATTTGGACTGAAAAATAACCAAAAAATTAAACAAAAAGTTTGAATTCATAATGTCAATTCAAAATATATACTCTCAGCTAATTAGCAGAAAAGTACATAGTTCTTTTTTTCACCAGAGACATTAAGATTCATAAATTTATTAATCAAAATATTTATGTATTTGAAAAACTGGACTCAGATTTACTTTTTTTCAGAAGATGTAAGATATTAAGTTAAATTATTATGACTTTTTTCTTCCTAAGTGCCATTACTGATTACATAATGTTCTCCATGCTTATTATCCTTCAGTCTAAACACCATTATATATCATTATTATTTATTTTAAATATTTCATTTTAATATATATTCAAGTTTTCAAATAAAATTAAATTTTTAATTGAGATTTGTGGTGAATTCATAGTCCCATACAATATTGATGAGATTACTTTCATTGATTCACGATATTTAGTTTCAACCTGCCACATATATTAATTTTGTAATGAAAGAAATATGCATCTTATTTTGCATCTTTTGTGAGGGAATTCTGAAAAATATTTTGTTGGACAGTGTTATTATCATTATCTTTTTAAAAATCCCACTTAAATGACTCATTCTCTTATGAATCAAATCAGCAAATTTGTTGATTAGAGAAATGGAAAAAAGTAAGATAAACAATTTAACAATTGTATTTTACTTTATTATTTTCAGATAATTTCACCAAAAGCAAATATTATAATTCTGAAACTTTTTATCCTTTAAAAACTTTACAATTTAGACTGTCATCTGAAGGAGCCATTTGAGATTTAAGAAAACTGTTACCAATTGACTATACTTGGCATTGTAATATTGCTTTCTTCTATGTAAATATAGCCCTTGCTTCCTTGTGTAGTTAATGACCAGTCAAAGGTCAAAGGATTCCTACACATTGGGTTCTTTGTCACTGGTGGATGAAAACCCAGAAGTCGGCCAGGAAATGAAAAAGCCTCAGTCCCTACAAGAAGGAATATTGAGTCACCTGGATAAATTTTGGAAAGATAAGAGAGCTAATCAAGGAAACTTGGTTAAATGAATGTTCACATGTAGTGAATAACTCATATATGATAGACAAACAGTGTTTCTTTCTGAGTTGAACCATATATGTATCTAAGGTGGTTCTGTGCTCTGGCTTATCTGTTGAACAGGCAAACAGGCCCAGGAGAAGCAGAGGACTTCAGGCTGAGGGGAAAAAGAGAGCCCACAGGGTGCTTGGTCCAACCCACTGAACTGTGTCAGAGATAACAGAGGCACACCATCTTGGGGGCTCTATGGTCACTGGGTTCACAGAAAGATGCTGATGACTACACTGCACTCCCAAGCAGTTGGGACATAGAAATGTAGGTCTAACCTTTTCCCAGAAGGACCTTGCTTGAGAAGTTGCCCTTCAAGGTTTTCCTCTCAAGTAAAAATATCAGCAAAGCCTTTAGGAATCCCCAAACAGGACAACAGAGAGTTCAGTTGAGACACTCCTGAGGAAATAGTGCAGCAAAATCTTAGGGTAGGACTGACTGGAGTATTTTATGCTAATGGAGGTCATAGCAAGTGGAATTGGAGGTATCAGTGTAAATGCTACTGATACCAAGCGGGACAAGCCTTAAAGCCCACTTATGCACCACAGTTAATTTCAGTGTGATTTCCTCAGAGAAACTATCCCAGAAGTCCCAACTGGGGTCTCCCATGTATGTTCTCATTGTTTATCACAATTTAAGAGGACAGGCATGAACATATTGGTTATAGGTATTTAAGGTAGGTGCTTAATGTTGGTCATATAAATAAATGAGCAAATGGGTGACTGAGTGGCACTTTTGTTAGCTTTGGGAAACCTGTCAGAAACTCCTTTGAACATTTCTTTCCAGATAGATTATCTGTTGGTTTTGACTGAATCTCATGGTGCGGAAAGACTTTCTCTTGCACCCAACTGAGGGGATTAGGTCTGACTAAGGACATACTAAAAAAACTTGTAGAGAGTGTAAAAACAAAAACACCAGAGTACTTGGAAAATGTGAATAACTGATACCTGATGGCTGGTTGGTTTGATTTTCATTCCTCCCTGAATTGACTTAATTAACAGCTTGTTTTCATGCTGTGTAGCTATCTCCACATCTATTGACACACAAGATGATCATTTACAGTTAGCAGATGATCTCCTCTGAGATCTGAAGTTTGCTTCCCTAGTACAATATGTACCTCTGATGGGAATTTCTGTAATTCTTATATGGTATGACTTAATGATTTTGCTCTTGTAAATGCATACTAAAATTTTATCTGTTTAAACATACATTGAACATAGAATATCTTGTTTCTAAATTTTAACACAGGTATCTTAAATGAACTTGGTTAATTCTGGACATTGCAAAAATTTATAAGTGTGGAGCAATGTGTTGCAAAGAATAAATTCTCTTAGTTTCTGATGGCCTTATACAACTTAATGCAATAAGCTATTCTTGTTTGTGAAATCATTCTGTGATAAAATTTTCTGTCAATGTTACTCTTTTATTATTTTTTACACTTCTTTTTTCATTTTACAGGATATACTTGAAAATAATTTTACTAACACTAATGGATCTTACTTCACAGGTAGTTATAATAACAATAGATTATAGTCATTTTGTTCAACATCTGGTAATACTTCTGAAGAATTTTTAGTGCTATTGATTTTTAAGCTTGTGGTGTTCTAAAATAGCAAAGAATCCCATTTGTCTTGTATCATAAGTGAGTATGAGACAGCAGAGCAGGGGCTGCAAATTCTGCAAATTGACATGTTTATAGGTCTAGTGGAAGCAGGCGACATAAATGAAGGCAACTATCTAGGTGTGGCAAACAGGAGAAAACTTTCCTTTTTGAGTGAGGCTGTTGTTGGCTCTAACAGGAATACATGGTGACACTATCAAAGAACTTCAAGTTTTCTGCTTCTTTTTTTTTTCTTGGTTGTTGTTGTTTGTTTGTTTGCTTTGCTTTTAATTTTTAATTTTCAGCAGGTAAAGGAACTTAACTGTTTAGAAAAATTCCATACCTTAAAAGTAGTCACGACAATGTGAAAATCCTTGTTTCCTTTTTTTTTTGCAGGGGGCAGGGGCAGGTATTGGGAATTAACTCAGGGACCCTCAACCACTAAGCCGACATCCCCAGCCCTATTTTGTATTTTTATTTAGAGACAGGATCTCACTGAGTTGCTTAGTGCCTTACTGTTTCTGAGGCTGGCTTTGAACCTGGGATTCTCCTGTGTCAGCCACCTGAGCCACTGGGATTACAGGTGTGAGTCACCAAGCCTGGCTGCAAATCCCTGTTTTGCCACTTAAATTATCTCAAAGACCATCTAACTCTAGACATCAAATACATAATGTTTCAGTAAAATTAAAAAAAAGTCTTAAGTTTGAATTGGTCTCCAACTTCTGCATTGTTCAACATTTCTTAATATATTCTAAGTGAATATTATATTCTTTGGCCTGAGTATGGACACATGTGTACACATGTATATTATAAAATTAAAAAGAATTATTATTAAAATTTCTGCATAAATATAGACAGAAATTTGGCCAAAACAGCTAAATGTTTTCTGCTAATTATATAAATGTCTTCCCTCAGAAATGAAGTACCCCACTTATACCAGTTTTCATAGATGTAACTTATCTATTAGCTATCCTGGTAAAATACATTTTTTGCTTGACCATGCTTGGGTCTCTCAAGGGTCTTTGCAAGTGATTGAGACTAATCTGATGAATCAAGGATCTAATGGCATATAATTGCTTAATGTCTTATTTCTTCCAGGTGGCTTTTGCATTTTAACATAGATCTTCAATTCCTTAACCCAGTGGGGTGTATAATAAGATTAGAATGACCAGACACAGGGTCTCATGCATGAAAGGATGCAGCAATCAATATTTGTGGGTAGATTTGAGAATTCAGCTGCTCATTGGGCTGCCAAAACATTTTTGGGAAGGAAGATGTTTCAATTTCTGACAAGTCTATGTACTTGTACATTTTCTAGTTAAGGAAAAAACCTCCATTCTGGTTTATACATATGTTATTTCAAAGTAACTAATAATGTGATTTATTTGAAAATGCTTTTAACTTATCATATGGAAACTACATATGAAGATCATTAGAAAGTGAAAAAGAGATTAATGGAACAATCCCTTTTTAAATCTTCATTTGATACTATATGTGCTTTTTCTAACTCTATCATTGCTATCTTATGACAAATATCTCATTACTTTAACAAACAATGTTTTCTTTTTAAGAGAGAGGGAGAGAGAGAAAGGATAGAGAGAGAGAGAGAGAGAGAGAGAGAGAGAGAGAGAGAGAGAGAGAGAGAATTTTATAATATTTATTTTTTTTAGTTTTAGGCAGACACAACATCTTTGTATGTGGTGCTGAGGATCAAACCCGGGCCGCATGCAAGCCAGGCGAGCGTGCTACTGCTTGAGCCACATCCCCAGCCCCAACAAACAATGTTTTGACATTATTTTCAATTGCAGAATCTCTCCTTTGTATGAATTTATTCAAGATGTTTTAGGGTTGAAGTTTACCACATCGCAGTAGATGCAACTTATACTCTAACTTGACTGATATACATCTTCAGTTGTAGCTGAAGACCAGAATCCAGTCTCTGTATTTAGATTTTCCAATTTATATTTGTGTAATTATGGCTTGTGAGATTATGGCTCTATATCAGGGACCATTTTTTTCCTTCCATTGATCAAAATACATAGAAATACTTTCTCCCTCTTATCCTGAAATTTTCCAGATAGACAAATGACCAGCAATGTGAAAATCTCTTCCTAAAGTGTATGGCAGCACAGACCAGACATAGAAATTTCATGGAAAAGGCAAAAGATCCAAAGGGTAGCTAAAAAGTCAATTTTAATTTTTCCCCTGTGAATCAAAATAGAATTCAAAATCCATCTAAGATCTCATCTTCTATGAAAGAAAACAAAATAAGGCAAAGCTCACTACTGCTTTTATGGCAGAGAACTGATTGTGTACACTTCAGCCAGTGTTTTCATTCACCTGTTAGAATCTCCATCTTTTCAACAACAATAGTGCCAGCCTCAGAGAATAAACTACTTTTAGTTAAACATGCTACTTCTGTTCTTTTTTGGCAGTGATTAGCCTAGGGTGAGACCTGTGACCAGATCTGATTAATGGCAGAAGACGAGGAGTATGGAAATCTTCTGGGAATTGTTTTTCTTCCTTTTCAAGGAAGTGAATCATACGAAGAAGGCTCACTCTTCTTGTTTTTAGAAGCAGATCAAGAATTTGGTGCAAAAGCAGTCATCTCTGGTTATGTGTAGCTGGTTGTGGAAGAGAGGCCATCACACCCTATGTTGATTTGGAGCTGCTGAATCAACCCCTGAACTGCAATCTCCAAAGTTTATTTTGAATAAAAAATAAGTGTCCATGTGGATTAAATCACAGGTAGAAAACTACAACCTGTGGGCCAAATACTGCCAACCACCTATTATAGAAACAATACTTTATTGGAACATGGTCCCACTTTTATTTAATGTAATGTCTTGTGGCTCTATTAGCTACAATAACAGAATTAATAGTTGAGAATATCAGAATTGAGAAGTTGTAACTGAGGCAGTAGCTATGGATTACTGTTTAAAATATTTACTATTTTGTCCTTATAGAAAAAAATATGTGACCCTGTACATTAAGCCAGTACTGTACTAGAATTTTCTATTATTGTCACATCGATACAACTAAAGTGATAAAAATCCTAGCTATAACATCCTGCATCTATTGGGAAAACAAACACATTTTACACTTAATATATTTATTAAGCCTTGACAAATTCTTTTTAAAATGAAAAGCAGATTTCAAAAATAAAGTATTTAGAAACTTATACCTGTGTCTTAATTCTACCCCAAACTCTGGACAACATTTTGCACTGAGAAAAATCATCATCCTAATTGTAGTCCAGTAAGATTTAAAATAACTTGAATTTTTTTTTTTCTTTCAGAATGAGGCATTTAATGAAAATGTTTTAAAGGCCAATGTAATGAGTGAAGGAAGCTCTACCATTACAGCTATTTCAAAATGACATTTGTGCAGACCACACAAAATGTTCAGAGTATTAAATAGCATTCTGTGGCCACTTATTTTTCCTTCCTCAATCATATAACAAAAGAACTAATCATGATCAAGTCCTCAGTTTCAAAACAACTGCCTTTTTAAAGACTGCCCTGAAGCTGAAATAAGTCAACTCATTCACTGCACATACCCTTAAAAGTACTTAATCCCAATTTCTGTAACTTCACTGAAGAGTTATAAGTTGAAACAAGCTTGTTATGTTTTCTGGAGGTATTCTATCATATGAAGGTCATAAACTGGTGCTGAATGTTCTCCCTCCTGTTTCCTAATGTACATGAACCAGAGATACACATTTCAGATGATTATTCATGTGTTAGTCCACTGCATAATGGGCCTTAGTCTTTCCTCTTATAACTGTAGAAGAGAAAAGATGGCGGGGAGCCACCTTCTTTCATGCATAGCCTTCCTTTGTTAACTTCACTTCCACCCCTTATGATTAAACTGTATTGAAAGATTTCTTCTATGATTCAAGAAGATTGTTTTTTAATATTTGTTTTAATATAAAAGAAGGATATGCTCATTCATCACCAGAAATGTTGTTAAAACAGCACTTCTTATCAACCATTGATGATGAATGGGAAGATCTTTGCTTAGTATGGGAGAGAATATTACACAAATCTTCTTGAGTCTTACCACAAATCTTTCTTAATAAAAATTCAACTCATCAGTTTGCAGAAGAAAAATATGTGCTCAGTCATAAAAGGTATACTGACAATGGGAGATGTTTCAAAGAAGATCTTTTTTGTACTGTGCTTTATGCTGATGAGCTGATATGGCCACATCTGAGACCATACTTGTTTTTAACAGAGAAGAATTTAGGGTGATAGAATTTGTTTTTAAGGGCAGACTGTCATCTTGTTGTATAGTCTGTGATATTTATTAACTACAATTGAATAATTGATATTGGTGGAAGTTACAATGAAAAAGAAACCATCAAATTGCCCTCATTTGGGAACTAGAGTAAACATGTATTAAACAAAGGATTAGGTTTACTGAAATTACTGCATTTATGCAGTCTCTTAGCAGTTACTGAGAACCTTCAATATGTGAATCTTTCACAGGCCCAGTGGTACATCTGTGCACACAGCAGTGCTCCTGTTGTCTTGGAGATAATGTTTAACTTATTGTAGTGGTCTTCCTTTGGCTACTTAAAAACCTAGTTAATAAATTAAGTCCTATTTTCAAACATCTGAAAATATTTATAGCTTGGCAGAAAATATTCCTTATTATTTTGTTAAATGTGTTATTCTTTTATTTGCAACCAAAAGTGATGAGGAACAAATTTAAATCAGATACAATACTTGTCTAGTATGCATGAGTCTCTGTGTGCAATCTCCAGCACCACTAAAAATAAATAAATAAACAATACCTAGAAAACTGATTTTGAGCCTTGAAACTATTAGAGCCTCATGAATCAATTCTGTCAGAATCTTTGAA
This sequence comes from Urocitellus parryii, assembly GCF_045843805.1. Taxonomy (NCBI): domain Eukaryota; kingdom Metazoa; phylum Chordata; class Mammalia; order Rodentia; family Sciuridae; genus Urocitellus; species Urocitellus parryii. The sequence continues at coordinate 47,406,305 of NC_135538.1, forward strand.
CATATCAGGAGGTCAATTCTGCGTCTTTTGTTCCATTGGTCTCCCTCAATGTTAGTATTATGCAGTCAACTATGTAGCCAGCAGATAGATATTACAAAGTTAGGTTACTTCAAACTGCTGAAGGAAAGTAAGTAAACAGACTTCACGGCATAGAACCACACTTTTTCAGGGTCGACAACCCCAGCCTTGGAGCGATGGCATGTCAATGCAGTGGGCTCTCTCCAGTGCAGGTTACAGATGGAAAAACTGAGAAATATATATATTGTCTGCCAGCTAAGCAAGAGTGCTTAGAAGTATAAAACATGGAGTATTTGAATGTTGTTGTATTAGCTGGGCAAGTTTAGATACATCTAAATGCCTCTAAGTTCAAATCACAAGATCACTTTGATGCCTTGGGTCAGTGTAGCCACTTCGCCTTAAGTGTACTGGGTTTCCATCTGTCTCCTCTCCCTCCAGTGACACTAGTTTAATCTGGATGCTGCCTAGATCTCCATGAATACAGAATTTTGTTTTAAGGCATCCCCTAAATGAAAGCACACAATGTAGCATTAAACTCAAAATTGTTATTAGTCTTTTAGCATGGAAGGAGTCCAGTTGGATATACTATAAAATTTCTTAACACGAGGTATACCATTTTTATAATAAAAAGGAAGAACTACCTTAGCAAAAAGAATGAAGGATCTACTAAAAATAAAAATGGAATGAACATAAAAAGTATGAAATTAACTTTGAATTGTCATGATTGACATTTGCTTTTAAAACCTGCAGAATATTTATGAGGGATCTCTATTTACATGAATGGAATATACACGGTTTGTGTTATGAATGATAAATGAAAAGTCTTTTTGCACTAAGGCAGCATATGAAAATATGTAAAGTAATACTAATCAAAATGCAATATTTAGCCATAGTTAAATGATCCAGGTATAAATATTGGTCTGTAAATCACTCTTTAACTCATGGTTTCTTAAGCCTGGCTCTTTTAACATTTTGGGACATATAGTGCTTTTTGTAAGGAGATATTCTGTGCATATTTAGCAGTGTCTATGACCTCTACCCACCAGGAGTACTCCCCAGAGGTGACAACCATAAATGTGAACAGATATTGCCGAATGCCCTTGGTTGAAAACCACTGAATTAACTCCACCTTTTATCTTGCATTAGTATTCAACATAGCAGGTTGTTATGCATTAGTATGTTAACATAGCAAGCATGAAAGAGGAGGAGTTGGGAGTGGGTGAAATGATTAATCAGCTCTTCATGTTTGTGGAAAATTACTGCTACCTGAAGTATGTTAGCAATTTCATGAATGAGAGTACAACAAATTCTGCCTAATGTGAAAACTTAAGAAGAACATAATTAAATCTGATTCTATTATTGGGGAAGCCCTTTAGGTTCTTGCAGACTTTGGACACTTTATTAGTAATATGATCATCATACTACAGGTATGCTGGAAGGTAGTAAATATAATCATAGAATTGTGTCCTCATGCAGTCAAGACAACAGTTTGATCATGTTCTGTGTTCATCTGAATTTTATAGACTATTGTATAGAGCTCTGAAAATTCAATTTAGAAGAAATATCAGCAAGTATACAGAGATCTCAGGGAAAAATTCTTAAAAACAGTTCTTAGACACTTCTGTTGAGGGAGATGGATCAGGAGATAGCTACTTAAAAAGTAGATGGAATGTTGGAATACAATAATTGAAAATGTTCATCATAATTCTACCTATGCTATTTTTTTCCAGAAGGTAGAAACTTTGGATGTTGTGTTTTTATGATGGAGAACAAATTTGTTCTACTCAGCCTGGCTGACTCCTTATCTTGTAGGTATCCACTTCAATATCATTTATTAGAAATTATTTCCTTAACTCCCTTATTTGAACTGGATTCTCTGTTGTTGTGTCTAACAGCACCCTAACTTTTATGCATAGTTATTAGCACAATGTTTGATTAAATATTTAGTGGGTTAATATGTAGCATTGGTTGGTCAGCTTGAATGTAAGTAATAAGAAGAGTAGTATATTGTCTTCCTCATTCACCATTGCAGCATTGGTACTTAGGTTAGGATCTAGCTTGTATTGGTTCACTAAGCATGTATTCACAAAGTAATGAGTAACATGAGTAATGTGTTTAAAATAAGATTTTCAATAATAAAATAGAATGGTAATGCAAGGGTGCTTCCATAATCATAATGACAATTGTTTATCATCTTTCAGAAATGAGATAATTTTAAGCAGTTTTGTGGTGGGGCTGGCACACACTGACTCTGAAGAGCCAATCATGTGAGTCTCTTTCAAATGGCAAATTCAGTAAAATGATGAAGATAGCTCGAAACTGGTTATGATGGGGGTATTTCTACTACAGTTAAGCAAATGTAAATGCTCAGATGGTTACTAACCACTTAAAAATACATCCTAGATGTTGAGTATATTTCTGTACCAGTAAGAAAGATGGGGAATAAATGGGTGTAATCACTCTTCTACTATAAGTCTTGGCTTCTATAAAGAGACAGTGCCAAAATCCAACTTCAGAAAATGGGATATTGGGTTTTATAGAACAACTCTTCTACTGCGTATAATCAGAAACACTAGATATAATTATTTAATTATTTAAAGACATATATTTTAAAGGCAGCAGGATGTTATCATGGTGGAGAGAATTTGGGGGAATGACACTCTAAAAGCAAAGAAGCCAACACCAAGGCAACACCTGTGCCCAGTGGGATAGGCTTCTTTGGTCCTTCATCGGTGCCAGTTGTGAGGATCTTGATGTACCCCAGATTCTTGCATCTGTGAGACTCAGAAAGGACCCACCTTAGCATCAGTCCGGGTGGCCAGGTGTGCTCACCAGCACTGCTCCAGCCTTGGCTGCATAGCATGATGCAAGATCCTGTTCACTGAGGGTGGGGCAGGGAAGTAAGCAAAATACTTTGCCCTGAAACTTACTGCTGGACTGATCCTAACAGTCTCTATCCCCATCTTGCCTGTGGACGGAGCCTATGGAATAGATCCAGTACAAGGGAAAGAGACATGAAGCCCCAATCTACCAGATTTCCAGCTAGCATCACCTGTGGCTGGTTGATATGGCCTTGGGTCACAAGTTCATCTCAGCAATTGGCAGCTGGTAGCCTTGTGGTCCTTTGTGCTATCCAGTCTTGTGTTGGTTTTGGTGGGTTGTGGGTTCAGGGTGTGAAAAAGCTTGGATGCTTTGGTGGCTATGGGTATAACATAGGAGCGTGGGTTGGTCCATCCATGGTGACTCTGCCCAGAGATGAGTCTATAGTCAAACCACAGGCTGGAAACAGTATGAGTCATTCCAGTCTACCCTGGCCCCAGGGAGAGTTCTGTGGGAACAAACCACTCATCGTAGGTCTTCTCCTGTTTCTTTCTGAACAACATACCAACATTGTATATGAGATAAATCTGGACGTAGGTTTTTTCTTTTGGAACTGAAATAGTAACAACACACCAATAGCTGACCCCTGGCAAATCTGGTCCTGGGCACAATTTAGTGCTGAAAGAGTAAAAGTGATTATAGGATCAGAGAAAATAAGCAGCCTGCTTAGAATTTCAGGAAAGAAAAGTATAGAGCCATACTAGGAAGAATGGAATAAATACCTAATTCTTCCATATCCAGATGACATCACATGCCAACAAGCATCAAATGTTTTCATGAATTCACATAGCACTCAAAATAAGGGGCCAGAAACTGATCAGACAGTAAAATAATTTCAATTCTCTATCAGAGAAAATTTTCAACAAATGTATGGAACCAATTAAAAAATTTGAACTGAAATTCTTTTTTTAAAAAATTTATTTTCCCATAGCTTTTACTAAAGTAAAATTGGAGTACAATAAAATGTGCATGCAATTTGATCAGTTTTGACATGGATCTAACCAATACAATCAATATAAAAAATATTTTCATTACTTTTTTTTTAAAAAAGTTATTAATCATACAGACTATGTTTCCTGTGTGATTTATTAATTGGAAATCAATCACATTAAGATATGCAGAACCCCACCCCTACTTTTCAACTATTTCAAAATTAAATGGCACACTTATAAATATCTCATGGGTAAAGGAAGAAAGCATAAGAAAAGTAAGTAAAAAGTGCTTTGAACTAAGCGATAATAGAAGCTTAAAATATCAGGATCTCTGAGATGAAACAGTACTCATATGACCATTTTTGACATAATGTATTTGTATCAGAAAGAACATAGAATAACAATAAAATTACTTTAAAAAATAGTAGGAGCAGAAATATATGAAATAGAGAAGAAATAATAGCTTGGACTGAAATTCTTGAGCTACAAAGAAGTGGATAGTTGGGGATAGTAGGGGAGATGGAGGGGAAAGGCTGGTCAATGTGTATGAAGTTATAGATGGAAAGGAGCAAAGCTCTGGTACTCAACTGCACAGGGTAGAGACTATAGATAACAATTATGTACTGTGTATTTAAAAACATGGAAGAAAGTATTTTGAGGATTATCACCACAAGGAAATGATAAACGTTTGAGGAAATAAATATGTTGTAACTGATTTAAACATTTCACCATATATACACGTATTAAACATTACATGGTATGTGTTTTTGTGTACCAGTTTAAAAACAAAAGATAGTCTCTTAGACTGGTTTACTTCTCATTTGATTTTGACACCTATAATCCTTTGGATACTTTAACTGATTTAAAATAAATTTTAAATTCAAATAAATTTAAAATTTATTTTAAATCAGTTAACCTTCTGTTATTAGATTGATCTAATCAAATCTTTGAAAATGACTAGACTTGTTGATTTAGTTAGGCATAGCCTAATGGGTAATATTTTATGTTTTCTAATAGACCAAGTGTTTTATACACCTAAAATTAGACAATGAAAGGATATGTAGGGAAGGTTAATACAGATTGAGCATTCCTGATCTGAAAATCCCAAATCAGAAATGCTTCAAAAATCCAAAACATTTTGAGCACCAACATGATTCCACCAGTGAAAAATTCCACACTTGACCTCATGTGGAGAGACTTTAATAAAAAAGGCAAGTACACTAAAAATATTGTATAAAATTACCTTCAGGATGTATGTATAATGTACATATGAAATTTAAATTAATTTTTGTATTTAGATTCAGATTCTATCCCCAAGATATCTTATATATTTGCATTATCTCCAAATCCAGAGAGGGAAAAAAAGGGACTTCTTTTTTTTTTCTCCTGTCCTGTCCTCTTTTCTTCCTTCCCTCAGCCCCACTCCTTTCACTGCTTCCTTCCTTCTTTTCTTCATTACTTTCTTCTTGCCTTTATTCCTTCTCTTTACCTCTTTCTTTCTAGGTGAAGTAGATGCTAATCTTATTGTAGCAGGGAGCAGCAGAAATTGCTTCAAATTTCTTTATGTATTGCACAGGATGACAAATGTTGAGGGCTTTTCAGCAGATTGAGCTCAGTTCACACCTCCAAACACAATATCATAATCAAGACATCCCTTTGAAGCAATTTCAGTGATACTGCAGCCACAAACTCTCCCTGCCTACCAAAGGGAAGTCCTTTCTAGGTCACAAGAGGAGACAGGTGTTTATTAGTTTGTGCTTTCAGATAATCTTCCCACTGCCTGAAAATCCCATTAAGGGTTATGGTAGTCACTTCAGCTTCGTGACTGAGGCGAAGACGCATTGTCTGCAAAGAAGCATGTTTTCAAGATGTCAGTTCACTTGATTTTATGAGAAATGACTATGAGGAAAAAAGCAAGCATTCTTTACAGAAGGAAGGAAGCACTTTGAACTTTTAAAGTAACGGCTTCCTTCAAACCAATGAGCAGTGTTGACAATTATTTCCTGTTTGCTAGGGTACTACCCTGATAGCTTATGATATTTTGAAAGCACAAAGCCAGTATTGGAACCTTTGAGGCGGAAGCTTCAGCCTCCATCAGCAGGGTGCATGTTATAATTTACCTTACTTTTCACAAAGGTGATTCTGGAAACAGGCTTCAGAGGTGGCTTTGACACTTAATGGATTTGGATAACAGCGGAGGTTTCTCCTAGGAGGCTCAGATTCACCTTTTAAAGACCTGTAGTGTTCTGAGCACAAATTCAGCATCTTCTCCATCTGAAGAAATTTAAAGCAAGTGAAGAAAATTTTTCTATTGAGAAGAAAATGAGGGGTGACCTAATGATAAGACCTTTATCATTGTATTTTGATGGAATAATCCAGTCATGGTTTTTATCCTGATTGTCCACTTGGCATCTGCTGGGAATTAGATGCTGTATCTCAGGGCCATGATGCCTAAATAAGATGATGTTTACAAAACATCTTCCATGCTGTAGGTTCATAATAAATGTCATCCATTATTGCTGGAATTATTGTAATTTTATTAAACTGGAATAAAAGGCACTGCATGTGTGGGAATAACTATAACCCAAACACCTGAAGGTAGATACACAGGACTCTAAAAAGGTGGATGCACTTGAGATTCTTTCTGCCAAATTTCTGTAAAATTTTATAAGAAGGAAAAAAGCAAAAGACATCTTTATAAACATTTTGATGTCACTGGGTGTAGGAGAAGAGTTGGGAAAAATATTTCAGTACAGAAGAGATAAGAGAGAGCTGCATCCTCTGGAGCTATGCCAGATTGTCAGGACTCTTTTGAGTTCCTGTGTTTAGTAGTTGGGTTATATTTGGAAAATCTCATAAACCCCTCTGAGCTTCCTTTGCCCTGTATCTTAAAAGGGGGTAATAACATCTCCTCTGGCCTTCTCACAGAGATGTTTGAAAAATAAAGTGGTATAGTTATGGGTCTGTGTATGTGTCATGGTGGTTTGTAAGTGGCAGGCATCACTTTCACATGGCCATGGCTTTCCTCCCCCTTTGCTGGACTGAACTGCAGAAGCTTCTTCTTCACCCCAGTCCCATCAGAGAACCAATTTCCTACATTAATCTATGCCCCTTTCTCCCTGATTCCAGGTTTGAGAGGAGAATGTCCAAGTGGAAAGATAGAGAACCACACATCTGTAGCAGTCAGTTCAGCCTTTTGGTAATCAGCATCAATTTATTGACTACCTCTTCATCCACATAGAGTCTCTGCACTCCCTTTTAACTAAACAGCATCCACATCAGCTGAAATACTTCCACTGGCTCCCTTCACATAGCTGGAAAAGAAGCCTAACATTTATGGAAGGAACATTAGTAAATATATTTTGAACAAAAAAATGAAATCATTAAGAAGTGCCAGTAAAAACAAACCTTTCCTCCACGTTTATATATCTCTACATGGTTGACTGAGCTTGTTTCCACATATTGGAAGATGCCAACCAAATATCCCAAAGAGAAGTTGTACGTAGTTTTGAATCAAAATATAACAGTGCTTTCATAATAAAATATTCAATCATTTATGAAGTGAGAATTGCCTATAAAAAGTAAGAGGGGATACATTGCCTTATACTCATAAACCTGTTGGCCCTTAAAATTACCATCCATTTCCTTCCTTGCATGCTTGTCAGAAATCAAGCTTGTCTTCTCTGACTCCATGTATTAGTCAGCTTTTAATTTCTGTGACCAAAATGCCTGACAATAACAACTTTGAAGAGGAAAAAAGTTTATTTTGAGTTATGGTTTCAGATGTTCACTCCATGGTCAGCTGACTCCATTAATTTGGGCCCAAGATTCTACTGAATCCTAGACCTACATTTGGACAATACTTTTAATAGCTCAATATGGAAATATACAAAACTAAATTGATCTTTCCACTCTCTTGCAGTTCATCAGTTTTCTTTCATATTGCCCTCAGAACAAAAGTTAGCAACAGTAAATTGCTGAGACGTTCAAGTTTGAAGTTTTTAATCTATGTTCTTAGAAACAGAAATGTGAGAAGGCAGTCACTGCTACTAGGTTGTCACAAGTTTGTAAATTAGCAAAGAAGAGGCTCCAGGTCTTAGTCCAAAGTTGAAATTTCATAGTATATAACCAAAGCAATGGGGCACAGAACTCGATAAAATACTGTGATTAATTTACTTTTCCACTGGTGGTTTGTTTTTCAGGCTGCCATTGTGCATGTCTTACAAAAGTACCATGTAACACCTAAATCACAACCTTTGGTCCATTCTGGTCTTCCTTGCACAAGGATTCCTTCTTTCCACTTTCCTACCTTATATCTAGAATTAGCTGTCTATCAGATTGCTTTAGTTTTAGCTCTATAATACCCCATTCCTATTCTTTCTTTTAAAAATTCCTGTTGCTGCTTCTTTAAGTTGATACCCATTTTATTCTCCTAAAACGGTACTTCAGTAGCTTCTGAACTAGGCTTCTTTTTCTAATTCAGTTGACTCCAGATGCCAGAGAAATCTGCTTAGAGCCCAGCCCTAATCAGGCTACTTATTAGAGCAAAGGAACTGGAGTTTGAAGATAAAGGGAGATGTAAAGTTGATGTATAATCAGAAGTAAAGTTTTTTAAATTTAATCTTTGGAGATGGAAAGAATGCTGCACCTAAGTATACTTATTACTGAGAATTTTGGGTGGTTATATGTGTTGTTTGTGTGGATAGAAAGGTAAAATGTTTGGTTACTAGGACATCTTAAGATTCTATCATTACAGACCCTGGTAATGCCATATAATTCTTCATCTTGAAGGTAGAGAATGGGGAAATTTACTCTCTTTTATGCCAATTTAATTTAGTTCATAAAGTTACTCAAATAAGAATGCAGTGATAGGGCTGGGGTTGAGGCTCAGTGGTAGAGCACTTGTCTAGCATGTGTGAGGCACTGGGTTTGATTCTCAGCACCACATATAAATAAGTAAAATAAAGGTGCATTGACAACTAAAAAAAATATTTTAAAAAAGAATGGAGTGATAATTAAGAGTCAGAAGACTGCCCTGAAATTTTGTCTTTATTTCCTAATAGCTAGGCAACTTATAATATTATTATGTTTGAATCTTGGCTACCTCTGATATACAATAGTGTGTGTTTATTGATTGAGTGGTTAATGATAAATTGTTTTACTGATTTTTTATATAGATAATATCAGGTAATGTACTATATATATATATATATATATATATATATATATATATAAAAACAATGGTTTGCACTAAGTAAATTTTCCATCAATAGTAGTAATGATGAGCAGCATTCATTGAATGATTACAGTGTATCAGTACTGCTCTAAGCACTACTGATGTATAATGCTTAAGATAGTATTTCATCCTGATAAGATACTGTTTTTATACAAGTAAATGATGTTCAGAGATATTAAGTAAGGTACCCAGAACCATGCAGCTAATATGTAGCAGATTTCAGAGTAGTCACACTCAGAATTTTATGCTCTACTAATGATAACTGTATTGTGCCTTTCTTATTTCAAGCACACAATGATTTTGTATCTCCAGAATTGCAGTGACACTGGATATGAGAATCAGCAATTCTCATTCTAACAGATCTTTAATGGTTTTCCGTTGCTTGTGGAATAAAATGTATAGGTCTTTCATACTCTTGTTTCAATGCACTTTTCAGCTTTACTTCCTTTTTCTTTTAAATAATCTAAGAACATTCTAGAAAAATATTAGCTCAAAAATATTAGTTCAGCAAGCACACTATTTTATTTTTTTGGAGTTTCTTAGTTTTGTAACTTAGTTTTGCTGGAAATGCCCATTTTCCCTGATATCTCTTCCTATGCAAATCCTTCCTATGAAAATTAAGGCCCAGCCAAATTATTCTCCAAGCTTTTATTTTGTTTACCAATGGAAACATTTGGCTACATTTAATGAAGATGATTTTGTAGGAGATTCAGAATTATACATTTGAACTACAGTCATTTCTCAAGAGCTAACATTTGTTGGAATACTGAAACATCACTGAAAAGTTGCACTTCTTCTTAATTGTTTTTACAGTTATATGGACCAAAGCAAGACAGTGATCTGTAGAGGAATAGTTGTTCCTAAAACATCTGCTCACTTCTTAGCAAGGGTATTAGATTTAACACCTCAATTTTGAAATTTGTTGGAAAGAATCCTAGCAGAGAGTTTAAAAGGATTGGCCAGCTGACTAATGGGACAGTAATTTGAGAAAATCAGAGGATTTCCTTTTTAGAAGATTGGTTAGAATATACTTGAATTCATCCTGAGGGAACTATACTTGAAGAGTTAATTAGGGTAAACACTTTGGCAGTGATTGGGGCCCACCACTTAGGAAAAGATTCAAACATTTCTGGCAAAAAGAGATTTCCTCCTGGGACCTTATTTAGCTTTGGGCTATTGATCAGCTGTTTTAGTGTAGTTGTAGTTATTGGACTACAGATGGGGGGATTGTGCAATCTAAAAAATGCATAGAAATCATCTTTAGAGCTATGCAAATTAGCTGGCTCCGTTTCTGATGAAGATGTAGGCTCTGGATTTATCTTATTGAAGCTACATATCTCATTGACAACAATCTAAGATCTGCACCAGTCATTGGCACCTTTCATTGATACATATTAGAATCTGAGTTTTACTTCTGAATACATGAGTTGCTTATAAAAAGATTTCATTTAAAAATGTTTTTGGTTTAGCTTCCACAAGGATGGGAGGGGAAGAAGAGAAGTTCAGTAGATTAGACAAATGGAATGAAAGAAACAAAAGGAAGGAAGAGGGGATAAAAATAGGAAAGATAGTAGAATGAATCAAACATTATTTTCCTATGTACTCATATGAAAATGCCTAAGTGAATCCCACCATTGTGCCCACCCTCAAGAATGGCATCCTAATTAGAATAAGGTCCATCCTCTGTATAATTTTAACAGACTGGGTTCTAATGTCATGTATAACTAAAAAGAACCAATAAAAATAAATTAATTAAAAATAAGGTAACCAATGTGATCAAATGGGTAAGATCTTCAATACAGTCCATATAGGAAAAAGATGCCTCACAGCTCAGCATATGACACTAATTTCCAGACATTGAGACCTTGAGCCTCTCTTTCTCTCAGCCCACTCTGCTCTACTTTACAGAGTGCAACTGTTACCTGCATTTTCAATAAATCTGTACTTTGCCTGTTAAAAAAAAATATTTTGGGAAGTTTTCATGTAGAAGTTTTCGGAGAGAATATCTGTTTTTTTCTCTTGACCAAAGACTAATCATCCTGAATTAGGGAGATATTTGTATTGTCAAAAAACACAGTTTGGGAGAAACAAGTGTAGATGCAAAGAAGGGAATACTTACAGAGCGAGATGGAGCAGGGGAGTCAGCCCTGTAGAGTAATGATAGAGGTTGCTGCATTTTCTGCTCAGGGCTAGTGTCACCATATGATTAACAATTAGCAGGTTTATTTAGATTTAATTTTTTATTGAGTTTGTTATGGTTTAGATGTCCCCTAAAATTTCACATGTGAGACAATGCAAGAAGTTTTGGAGGAGAAATGATCAATCAATGAATTGATCCCTGATGGGATTAACTGGGTAATAACTGGAGACAGGTGGAGTGTGTCTACAAGAAGTGATTCATTGGGGGTGTAGCCTTGGGGTATATATTTTGTATCTGGCAAGTGGAGTCTTTCTCTGCTTTCTGATCACCCTGTGAGATGATTCCTCTGTCATACTTTTCTACCATGATGTTCAGCCTCATCTTGATCCTCAGAGAATGTTTGTGGACCTCTGAAGTCATAAACCCTCAAATAAACTTTTCCTCATTTATAGTTGTTCTGGTTGGGTCCTTGTAGTCACAGCAATGGAAAAAAAATAGCTGACTAAAGCAGAGGTCATTGATGGTGTGAGCAAACCTTTAACTGTGTAAGTATCAGGAGACTATAAATAATATGTTAATACACAGAAGGAAAACATATTTAGAATAGCATGAATACAAGGTTTATATATTCTATAGATTTTCAGAGTCTAGACTGTAGAATGGAATGAAAAATTGAACAAAATTCTCTTATTATTTTTCTATAATCTTGCAATTCTACACAGATATCTTTCTTATATGCAGGGACAGCAAAGTTTTATATATATATATATATATATATATATATATATATATATATATATAGTAAAATTGTTTCCTAAATAATTCTACCTCTAGAATAATGAGTAATTTAGATCATTTGTTTCTGTTCTCTGTTACTGGGTACCTTTGAGGTCAAAGTGGGAGGAGAATTACTCTTTGAAACTCCTTCAGAATCTCACAAAAGGCTGACCTGCATCAGCATCTCTTAGGATGCTAAATAAAAAACACAAATTCCTAAAACTCAACTTAACTTAGGCATAAGACTCAGAATTCTGTGAGGTGTGTTGGAGAAATAAGCATTTTTTTTTTGATACCTGGAATTGAACTCAGGGAATCTCGACCACTGAGCTATATCCCCAGCCCTATTTTATATTATATTTAGAAACAGGGTCTCACTGAGTTACTTAGCACCTCGCTATTGCTGAGGCTGGCTTTGAACTTTTGATCCTCCTGGTCTCAGCCTCCTGAGCTGCTGGGATTACAGGTGCACACCCACGCCCAGAGAAATAAGCATTCTTAACAAATTTAGAGGGAAGCTTGTTCTGAAAGCTTAAAACCATTTGTTTAAGGAAATCTTTTTACGTACTACTGATGCACACAAAACAGAAGCAAATTATTATGTTGTTGAAAGGAAGTAATCTTCTTGGAATTATTAATTATGCCTTTGGAAATTTACCAATAGGAAAGGTGACCCCCAAATTTAGGAGTTTACATAGGTGATACTATGTAAACTGAGAGGCAGGATTTAGCAAAGAAATTCCAGGTTTTTGGAGTAGCCACCTTTTGATTGCTCATAAAACAAAATTTGAGGCTTGATATGAGGGTGCAAAGATGAAGGAAATCAAAAAATTATTCTCAAGGAGGTCACATTATTTTGCCAGTGACTCATAATCATATAATGGCTACAACAAAATTAGGCAGAAGGACAATACAAAGAAGGAAGATCAAGGAAGAATCCATTAATTTTTGAAAGGTGCATTGGAATTTCTAGGTTCTTAGTGATAGGAAAAGGTAGGTAACAGGATTAAATTCTAAACCAAAGGACAATATGTATGAAGGCATGACCATCTGAAATAGCACAGTGCATTTGCTGAACTGTAGATTACCTGATGTGGCTGAAGTGTCTAGAACTATGGAGAGGCTTCAGATTCTAGCAACACCATGATTATAATTCAAGTAGGCTTTCTCAGGATAGAAGTGAAAAGTCTTAAGAGTAGACTATGAGCTTTCCTTTTGCTCTCTGTTATTACTTTAACCTCTTTCTGTGCTCTTTCCCTAATTGATCCTATATTTCCCTATGTCTTCTGAAACCAACTCTGTCATTGATATCTAATTCATATTTCTAGCATAAGCTCTAGATTTGTATCTTATTTCTTATGTTACCTATTTGGCATCATTTCCCCATATTTTTATTAGTGCATTATAGTTGTGCATAATGGTGGAATTCATTGTTACCATATATACACAGGCACTCGACATAACAATATAATCTATTTGACATCTTAAGGATAACATTAACTGAGAGTAACTCTTGGTTCTACAATCACAAACCTAGGCCTTGCTCAGCCTTCTCCATTTCATTCAAATGGTTGTTAAAGACAAAGCCTCTTCCTCCACGTATTCATCAGTTTTTATCTGCAAAATATGTTCCTGAATAGTCTGCCTCTATTGTCATTGCTTTCTTATCACCAGAATCATCATTTTGTCTTATTTCTTGCTTCTTTCCTTATACTCTAATAATCTATTTTCCTGCATTCAAAGTTATTTTATGACATGTAAATCAGAGCACTTGCCCAGGTCTTAAAACGTTTTCTCTTCACTTAGAATAAAAGCAAACTATTACCCATTGCCTCCAAAGCCTTGACTGATCTATCTTCCATTTTCCTCTTTGATCTTATTTTGTTTTTTTCTCCCTTCACTGGGTTCAAGTTATGTTGGCCTTTTGGTTTCCCTAACATACCAAACTACGTCATGACTCAGGTCTTCTTCTGAAATGCTTTTCCCTAACTCTGAACAAAAGTGACATTTTCCTCATCATTCTGGTTTCAGATCAAATGTCCCCTCTCCCAAGGTGACTCACCCAATCCATCACTTTATGAAACACAAGCTTTAGTGTCCAGCTAGTTACTAGTCTTCACATATCCCTGATGTTTTCCTTTACTATATTTATTGTTATTTCCAATTCTTTTGTTTAGTTGAGTTTCCTTCTCACTAGAATGTAAACTCTCTTGAGAAAGGGTTTCCCTTCTATTGATCACTGTATTTCTTTTACCTGAAACTGTGCTTTGCACAGAATATACTGAGAGTCCCCTCTGTAAATATATGTTGAACAAATGAAAAAAATGAAGACAATAATTTAAACAGAAACAATGAATTATGTTGTCTAATATACCAGTCATCAGCCATAAGTACCTACTGAAATTCAGTTTAAAATAAATTAAGCTTAAAATTCAAAATTCACAGGTCCAGCAACCTGCCGAGTGAGAGAACAGCTACGCGTGCCTGCAGGGAACGCGGTCAGGACCCACAAGTAGGACAGGGCCGGCAGCTTGCTGAAGGGCAGGCCCGTCCCCTCCCCCAGTGTCTGCAAGGTAGGCAGGGCTGCGACCACTGGCAGATCGGGCCGAGCGGCCTACTGAGGGGTGGAACGGCCCCTCCCCCAGTGCTTGCAAGCTAAGCGAACCTTCGACCCATTGGGAGGTTAGGCCCAGCAACCTGCGGAGTGACAGAGGTGCCCCTCGTGCCTGCTGGGTAGGCGGACCTTTGACCGAACAGCAGAGCAGTCCTAGGGCCTGCCAGCGTAACAGACGGATCACACAAATTGGAGGAGGATCACAGCCACTACCTGCCCTGCAAGGTGATCTTTCAACCATACAAGAGCAATATAAATAAATAGAGGGAAAATTTCAAAAACACAATAGTTTCACCAAGCAGAAAGAAACGCCAGCAGTATGAAAAGACAAGGAAAGAAAGGACCACAGGCAATGCAGGTCAACTCAACTTTAGAAGAGGTAATAGGTGCAACAGATGGAATGTCAGATAGAGAGGTCAGGATATACGTGCTTCAGATGATCTGGAGTCTCAAGGAAGACATGAGACAGCAAAATCAGATAATGAAAGACCACATTGACAAACAAATCCAGGAAGTAAAAGATCAATTTCACAGGGAGATAGAGGTAATAAAAAACAAACAAATAGAAATCCTAGAAATGCAGGAAACAATAAGCCAACTTAAAAACTCAATTGAGAATACTACCAGCAGAGTAGATCACTTAGAAGAGAGAACATCAGACAATGAAGACAAAGTATTTCAACAGGAAAAGAACATAGACAGCTCAGCAAGTCTGCTAAGAAACCATGAGCAGAACATCCAAGAATTATGGGACAATATCAAAAGACCAAATTTAAGAGTCATTGGGATACAGGAAGGCACAGAGCTCCATACCAAAGGAATAAACAGTCTATTCAGTGAAATAATACGAGAAAACTTCCCAGACTTGAAGAATGAGACAGAATCCCAAATTCTAGAAGCCTACAGGACGCTGAATGTGCAAAATCATAAGAGATCCACACCTAGACACATTATAATGAAGATGTCCAACATACAGAATAAGGAGAGAATTTTAAAAGCTGCAAGAGAAAGAAAGCAGATTACATTTAGGGGTAAACCAATCAGGATAACAGCTGATCTCTCAACACAGACTCTGAAAGCAAGAAGATCCTGGAATAACATATTTCAAACACTGAAAGAAAATGGGTTCCAACCAAGAATCGTGTATCCGGCGAAATTAAGCTTCAGGATAGAAGATGAAATTAAAACCTTCCACGATAAACAAAAGTTAAAAGAATTCGCAGCTAGAAAACCATCTCTTCAAAAAATCCTTGGCAAAACATTACAGGAAGAGGAAATGGAAAATAACATTGAAAACCAACAATGGGAGGTAGGACAGTAAAGGGGGGAAAGTAGTCAAAGAGGATAACAAATCAGGTTTAGTAACATCAATAAACAAATATGGATAGAAGAACAAACCATATCTCAATAATAACCCTAAATGTTAATGGCTTAAACTCACCAATTAAGAGACACAGGCTAGTAGAATGGATCACAAAACAAGACCCAACAATATGCTGCCTACAGGAGACGCATCTGATAGGAAAAAATATTCATAGACTGAAGGTGAAAGGTTGGGAAAAATCATACCACTCATATGGACTGCGGAAACAAGCAGGAGTGTCCATACTCATATCCAATAAAATAGATTTCAAGCCAAAGTTAATCAAAAGGGATAAAGAAGGACACTTCATACTGCTCAAGGGAACCATACACCAACAAGACATAACAATCATAAATATATATGCCCCAAATAATGGTGCAGCTGTGTTCATCAAGCAAACTCTTCTCAAGTTCAAGAGTCTAATAGACCACCATACAATAATCATGGGAGACTTCAACTCACCTCTCTCACCACTCGACAGATCTACCAAACAAAAGTTAAATAAGGAAACTATAGAACTCAACAACACAATTAACAACCTAGACTTAATTGACATATATAGACTATACCACCCAACATCAAGTAGTTACACTTTTTTTCTCAGCAGCACATGGAACCTTCTCAAAAATAGACCATATATTATGTCACAGGGCAACTCTTAGACAATATAAAGGGGTAGAGATAATACCATGCATCTTGTCTGATCATAATGGAATGAAACTGAAAATCAATGATAAAAGAAGGAAGGAAAAATCAAGCATCACTTGGAGAATGAACAATAGGTTGCTGAATGATCAATGGGTTTTAGAAGACATCAAGGAGGAAATTAAAAACTTCCTAGAGTCAAATGAAAACACAGACACAACATATCGGAATCTATGGGACACATTGAAAGCAGTTCTAAGAGGAAAATTCATTGCTTGGAGTTCATTCCTCAAAAAAAGAAAAAACCAACAAATAAATGATCTCATACTTCATCTCAAAATCCTAGAAAAAGAAGAGCAAAACAATAGCAAAAGAAGTAGAAGGCAAGAAATAATTAAAATTAGAGCTGAAATTAATGAAATTGAAACAAAAGAAACAATTGAAAAAATTGACAAAACTAAAAGCTGGTTCTTTGAAAAAATAAATAAAATTGACAGACCCTTAGCCATGCTAACGAAGAGAAGAAGAGAGAGAACCCAAATTACTAGCATACGGGATGAAAAAGGCAATATCACAACAGACACTTCAGAAATACAGAAGATAATTAGAAATTATTTTGAATCCTTATACTCCAATAAAATAGAAGATAGTGAAGGCATAGATAAATTCCTTAAGTCTTATGATCTGCCCAGATTGAGTCAGGAGGATATAGACAACCTAAACAGACCAATAACAATAGAAGAAATAGAAGAAACCATCAAAAGATTACCAACTAAGAAAAGCCCAGGACCGGATGGGTATACAGCAGAGTTTTACAAAACCTTTAAAGAGGAACTAACACCAATACTTTTCAAGCTATTTCAGGAAATAGAAAAAGAGGGAGAACTTCCAAATTCATTCTATGAAGCCAACATCACCCTGATTCCGAAACCAGACAAAGACACTTCAAAGAAAGAAAACTACAGACCAATATCTCTAATGAACCTTGACGCAAAAATCCTCAATAAAATTCTGGCGAATCGGATTCAAATACATATCAAAAAAATTATACACCATGATCAAGTAGGATTCATCCATGGGATGCAAGGCTGGTTCAATATACGGAAATCAATTAATGTTATTCACCACATCAATAGACTTAAAAATAAGAACCATATGATCATCTCGATAGATGCAGAAAAAGCATTCGACAAAGTACAGCATCCCTTTATGTTCAAAACTCTAGAAAAATTAGGGATAACTGGATCATACCTCAACATTGTAAAAGCAATCTATGATAAGCCACAGGCCAGCATCATTCTGAATGGAGAAAAATTGAAGGCATTCCCTCTAAGATCTGGTACAAGACAGGGATGCCCTCTCTCACCACTTCTGTTCAACACAGTCCTCGAAACACTGGTCAGAGCAATTAGACAGACGAAAGAAATTAAAGGCATAAAAATAGGAAAAGAAGAACTTAAATTATCACTATTTGCAGATGATATGATTCTATACCTAGCAGACCCAAAAGGGTCTATAAAGAAGCTATTAGAGCTAATAAATGAATTCAGCAAAGTGGCAGGATATAAGATCAACACGCATAAATCAAAGGCATTCCTGTATATCAGCAACAAACCCTCTGAAATGGAAATGAGGACAACTACTCCATTCACAATATCCCCCCAAAAAATAAAATACTTGGGAATCAACCTAACAAAAGAGGTGAAAGATTTATACAATGAAAATTACAGAATCTTAAAGAAAGATATAGAAGAAGACCTTAGAAGATGGAAAAATATACCCTGCTCACGGATAGGCAGAACTAACATCATCAAAATGGCGATATTACCAAAAGTTCTCTATAAGTTCAATGCAATGCCAATCAAAATCCCAACAGCATTTCTTGTAGAAATAGATAAAAGAATCATGAAATTCATATGGAATAATAAAAGACCCAGAATAGCAAAAACAATACTAAGCAGGAAGTGTGAATCAGGCGGTATAGCGATACCAGACTTCAAACTATACTACAGAGCAATAGTAACAAAAACAGCATGGTACTGGTACCAAAACAGGCGGGTGGACCAATGGTACAGAATAGAGGACACAGTAACCAATCCACAAAACTACAACTATCTTATATTTGATAAAGGGGCTAAAAGCATGCAATGGAGGAAGGATAGCATCTTCAACAAATGGTGCTGGGAAAACTGGAAATCCATCTGCATCAAAATGAATCTGAATCCCTATCTCTCGCCATGCACAAAAGTTAACTCAAAATGGATCAAGGAGCTCGATATTAAATAAGAGCCATGGCATCTGATAGAAGAAAAAGTTGGTTATGATCTACATGCTGTGGGATCAGGCTCCAAATTCCTCAATAGGACACCCATAGTGCAAGAGTTAACAACTAGAATCAACAAATGGGACTTACTCAAACTAAAAAGTTTTTTTCTCAGCAAAAGAAACAATAAGAGAGATAAACAGGGAGCCTACATCCTGGGAACAAATCTTTACTCCACACACTTCAGATAGAGCCCTAATAACCAGAATATATAAAGAACTCAAAAAATTAGACAATAAGATAACAAATAACCCAATCAATAAACGGGCCAAGGACCTGAACAGACACTTCTCAGAGGAGGACATACAATCAATCAATAAGTACATGAAAAAATGCTCACCATCTCTAGCAGTCAGAGAAATGCAAATCAAAACCACCCTAAGATACCATCTCACTCCAGTAAGATTGGCAGCCATTAGGAAGTCAAACAACCATAAGTGCTGGAGAGGATGTGGGGAAAAGGGCACTCTTGTTCATTGCTGGTGGGACTGCAAATTGGTGCAGCCAATTTGGAAAGCAGTATGGAGATTTCTTGGAAAGCTGGGAATGGAACCACCATTTGACCCAGCTATTCCCCTTCTCGGTCTATTCCCTAAAGACCTAATAAGAGCATGCTACAGGGACACTGCTACATCGATGTTCATAGCAGCACAATTCACGATAGCAAGATTGTGGAATCAGCCTAGATGCCCTTCAATAGATGAATGGATAAAAAAAATGTGGCATTTATACACAATGGAGTATTACTCTGCATTAAAAAATGACAAAATCATAGAATTTGGAGGGAAATGGATGGCATTAGAGCAGATTATGCTAAGTGAAGCTAGTCAATCTTTAAAAAACAAATACCAAATGACTCCTTTGATATAAGGGGAGGAAACAAGGACAGGGTAGGGACGAAGAGCTTGAGACGAAGATTTACATTAACAGGGTTGAGAGGTGGGAGGGAAAGGAAGTGAGAAGGGAAATCGCATGGTAATGGAAGGCGATCCTCAGGGTTATACAAAATGACATATAAGAGGAAAGGAGGGGTAACACAAGATAATACAAATGGAAGAAATGATTTACAGTAGAAGGGGTAGAGAGAGAAAAGGGGAGGGGAGGGGAGGGGAGGGGAGGGGGGATAGTAGAGAATAGGACAGACAGCAGAATACATCAGACACTAGAAAGGCAATATGTCAATCAATGGAAGGGTAACTGATGTGATACAGCAATCTGTATACGGGGTAAAATTGGGAGTTCATAACCCACTTGAATCAAACTGTGAAATATGATGTATTAAGAACTATGTAATGTTTTGAATGACCAACAATAAAAAAAAAAATTCAAAATTCACTCTCAGTTGTATTATGCACATTTTAAGCATTCACTAAACATATGAGGTTAATGACTACTCTTGGACAATGCTGAGTTCTGTTGGACAGGACTTTATTCTATAGAACGAGTGTGCATGCCATAAGAAAAGAGCAAATTTCAAAGAAAGAAAACTTCTAAGATAGATTAGATATTTTAAAGAATAAATGGAAAGTCGTGGGATTTTCCTTTTTAGAGCTTCTTAAATAGTGTAAATTCTCAGTTCCAGAGAAGGCTTTGCAGTCACATAGCTTGAAGGTGGGTCTTTGGACTTTTGACCTCCCAAGGTCCCTTCTGGATCTACACAAAATTATTCTTGTGATTATAATTAAACTTGTATTGTGCCAGCCAAATGCTAAAACTTTCACAGAATCCACAGAAGACATGGTCTTTGATCTCTAGAATTTTTTCAAGACTCTTTCAAACTGTATTTAAGAATAGATCACATTTTTGCAAACGCTTTAATGAAAGAATTCATGAAGATTGATGACTCTGAGAAAATGTGAGTGACAAAGCCTAAGATTTCAAAGCATTTACTTGTCCTGTTTAATTTACAAATTAGAAAAAAAAATCGACTTGTCCTATTTAATTTGCAAAACTTCAGAAACTCTCCAATTTAAACTACTAACAATGGTAGCCATGTTTTATTAGATCTTTGCCTGAGGCCTTGTCAGAATTCTAGCAGGCTGGTGTATCTTCTAGCTCATTCCCAGCTTTCCTTGTTAAAGATAACCAGGAAGAGCTCTTTGGAAGAGTCCCTGAGACAATAATTTAGAGGACTATTTTACTGAGTCTGAATACAAATGTAGCCACAGGGCTTGTTTGGTTTCAATTCAAGTCAAGTGACAAGAGAGAGGACATTGCTTGTCTGAGAAAATACAAACATGGTACAGAGAATTTTTCGGTTCCATGTGCAGCAAACACACCGAGCAGACAGCAAGCAGGAATACAGAGGGATCTATTCTTAAAAAACCAGCACATGCCCAACTTTACAGAATGGAGAATCTGCATGTGGCTTCTACCTGGAGAAAGGCAGCTTACTTGATATTCAGAAGAATGAAATAACATCAGAAAAAGCTTTCTTGAGCTGTTTTCATCTTTCCTGGCTTGCAATGTCATCATGTATTTCGGGCAAATAGAGTTTGCATCAGTTCAGCTGACAAGACTTCATGAATTTTAATATCCTGACTCCATATTCATGTTAGTGTTGGTGCATCCTTACACCTTTTAACCACCTTTATATTTTTAGTAAAAAGGTGGATTTGCGCCCCAAATTTAGAGCACTGTCATTTTGTAAAGTATTTGAAATAATTAATGCAGGTTAAGTGAAAATATACACGGGTGTGTGAAATTTGTTTCAACAAATACATAAGCTACATCTCAGATTTAATTTTAATAAGTAATATGGAACACACATTTTACCACTCTGCTCCCAGGCTTGATTTTGTTTAATTTTGGTCTTCACAAAATCTTTCAATATCTTCCAACCTTTAGATTTAAAGATTTAAAATTAAGATTAAGATTTAGTCTATCATGTCACTACAGGAGAGTATTAAAATTTTGTGTGCTTGTAGAAAAATTCTTGATACATTTTTAATATTATCACCACATATAGAAAGATATTCAACTATAGAGTTACTTCATGGTTGTTTGCTGGTCAAGAGAAGTGAGTTTGACACCTTAGAATGAGGCATTCATGTGAATACCTATTGTTCTCACAGTTTGCATGTTCAGAGTTGGTATTTTGATCACCAACATGTTCAGTTACTGAAAGAGAAACTATGCAAATTTAAATCTGAGGTGCAAAGAAATATAGCACAAAAGGGAAAGGTTATGCTGATAGAAAAGAATACACAAATTCACAATTGCCTGGGAAAAAAGTTCTATCAGCATATTTGTTTTCCCATTCTGTAGCATATTACCTTAGGGAAGACAAGATTTGTTTCTTGAATAGAAAAAAACCAGGGCAAATTTCTATTCTTGCTACATAAAAGATACTATTTAGAGACACAGAAGGACATAAATAGCTGAAAATTTGCAGTTCTAGATGCAATAATTCAGAAGACTTGAACAAAGGTGCATCATTACTCTGCTTGGTATTAATTTACATTGTTGTCATTCAAACCCATCCCAGGAATCCAGGCACAACTTTTATCAATTTTCATTGAATTCAGCCAGTTGTTGGGTTTCCTGTGGATTGTATTCCCTTAAAGATCGGCTCACCAATTCAGTGTTGAATCCTTAAGATGTGTTGTTCCAACAGGCTTAACAGTGAGACTCTAGAGGTTGCCATAGTTTTATAAATTTTGGGTTTATGAATTAGATGTTCTTATTTAGAAGGCAATAAAATTAAATTAAAATGTTTGACTTCGTATTATGTTAAAAACAAAACAAAATAAAACCAAATTGGACATCTTTCTGAAAAATTGTACTATATATAGATGCCCTTAATTTCATTAAATTAAAAAAAAACAACACAATAATTCTAAGCATTTTCACCCATACTTTGTCCAGAATGATGACCACAAAGTGATCATCTTAACCCAGTGTCAAGAATGATGAAAGTAATATTTGTAAGCTTATGGATAAAATATTTATTTTCATAAAAGGAAGCTGAAGAAGCATCTTTCCTTTAATCAGTTATTTTAGAAATGAGAAAGGCTTCAACTTAGATGATGGTCCCATATGTAAGAGTTTGAGCCCTCAAGAAGGTTGATTAAAAAAGTACAACATTAATGTATTTACCTCTGATACATGTGTGTATTTCAATGGAGTAATGCCCTTAAAGCCTATGAATGGCTTGAATATATTGTTTCATTAGGTGAGAAGGATTTTTTTTCTATTTAGATGTAGTTTCACTCTAAGCTTCAAATTTCACACCCACAGAGATTTGCTTCATGGAGTTGCCCCTGCCTACTTCTAGCATTCATGTCCAGATAATCTGGGGATCTTGAGTCACATCAAGCTCCAGACTAGTCAGCATCTAGCATCATGAAAAGTGTGTGGAAAAGGAGATAGAAATAGACTAAAACACTCGATAGGTATAATTTAAGAATCTATCATACAGAAGTGAAAAGTAGTCTCTTCTGATGAGTATTAGTGTATGTAAATGATTCCTAACTTAGCTGAAAATATAAATAAAATGATATCATAAGAGTATGAAATAAAATACTTAGGATGGGGTTGTAGCTCAGTAGTGAAGGACTTGGTTACTGTTGTCAAAACCCAGCAGTCAAACTAAGTGCTGTACAAACCAAAATATAAAATGGCATAAACATGGGTATATAAAGTAAAATATGACTCCAATTTTAACATTAAAATTGGTTTTGGTTCTGTATATTACTTACATTTTTTTCTCTTAAAAGACCTCCACAAAATCATATAAGTATATTCATTACTCTTAAATAAGCCAGTTTATTAATGACCAGCTTTAAACAAAAAGAGGACACATTGTAATATAGACACAAAATAAAGAACACTTTGCACTTTCTCTCTTACTTACCTATTAGTTCACCTGTGCAGGAAATTCTTTGTGGCAACTGAGAGAAATGCCTTTTCTCCAGAGGACACCCTGGACTGAGCATTTTAAGAAGTTACTTCCAGGTGAGCCCAATTAATTTTTAATATGAGTTTGTTCAGATATTCTCTCTTTTTGCAGATAACATAGCTTTAAGCTTAAGCCATATGACCATACTTTTGCAATGATGAAGTAGTCCTCAGGATTTATGGTTATTTATAGTGAGATAATTGTAGTTTGGTTTTAGTTTTGTTTTTTATTGATTTTTTTTCTTGAGAAGAGGGTGGGGGACTTAGCAAAGTCTCTGGTAATTTTCATAGTTAGTGCTTCAACCCTTGAAGAGTTGATGAATCTTTCATTGTTTATCAATCATGGCTAATTTATGCCAGAAACCTCTGTTCTAGTAGACAAAACCCCTTGAATTTCAAGCTCTGACATAATGTTGCTTGCAATGCTTCTAATAGTCAATTCCCTCTCCCTCCATGATATTATAGAAAACAGTTAGGAATGGTTTGAAATTATTAAATATTTGCATTTTTTTTCTATTAGGTCACTAAAAAGAAAGGTAAGAGTTCAAAACTAATATCACCTGAAGGTCATCTGGCATACTGGTATCTCAAACAAAAGCTGGATGGAAAAGCATAGAAAGTTCTGATGAGTTAAAATGGCCCTATGAAAGAAAACAAACAAAAGAAATACATTACAAATGAACATTTGAAAAACTTTAACAGAATATTGAAACTATAAAATTTTCACTATACTATCATCTAGGAGCTATTAATATTTTTTGTTAAGCTGTTTATATATGATAAAAGTGATATCATGTTATAAATAATGTACTTTTCTTTTTCTTTCTCTACTTTACTGAGCTACATACCTAGCCTTGTTTATTTTATTTTGAAACAAGGTCTTGGTAAATTGCCCAGGTTGGTCTTGAACTATGGATCCTCCTGACTCACCTCCAAAGTAACTTGAATTACTGGTGTTCATCTCCATGCATACCTCTTTTTGTGTTATAGTACCTTATCATTTTTAGTGTGATTTTGGATAGCTGTTATATTCCATTTTGTGAACAGTCTACAATAATCTGGAGTTATTTTGATGGACAATTTAGAGACGAGGTCCAACCTTAGAGTTTAGTTCACTGTCCTACCAAATATATATTCATGTCCTTCTCCTTTGAATCATAATATCTTCAACTGCCTGGAGTTTTCATTACAAAAGCAGCGGGCACTGAGTAGTTTAATGCAGTTTTGTTTACAAGATTCTGGTGGAAATATTGATTCAGAAGAAGTGTGACAAGTCCCTAGAAAAGAGCTCTAATAACTTTCAAAAGTTACACAGGATGTGGTAAGAGTCAGACTTTTGAATAGCAGACTCTGTATCTAAAACTTCTATTCTTTGCTCTATGCCCTGTGGTAACTTAAAAAGAATAAACCCAGTAGCTCAAACCCTATGCACAGATTTAAAAAAAAATTAGAAATACATAATTGTAGAGATAATGATTTGGTGTTTAGTAGACCTTCTGTAGTTTTTATCATTCCCCTCCCTTCCTCAAAGGGATGGCTCAGATACCTCAGCCCATGAAGGAAACCCAGCCCTTTACACAGTGCTTCCTTACTCTAGGTATCAAGTTTCCCATTTTCCTACCTGATTGGTTAGTTACTTGGAAAACATATATGTGACTATATCAATTGGGCACTTATCTTAGATATTTTTAAGAAAGATTAACTTTGTATTTAGCTTCTCTTTCTTCCCCCCTACAAGTCCTTTTAAGCCATTTTAGTGTGTCAATATTTATTTGAATGATCTTCTAGAAAACTAGGAAGCATGTTAAAATGCAGATTATTGGGCCCTACTGTATTCCTTCCTAACATAAAACTATAGGAATAAGTACATATGTTTATTAAAGAAAAAAAGTTATTCAGGAGACTGCAATGATCATTCTAAAATATGAACGCAAAGCTCTGCTTGATTATGTTGAGGCAGAATGCCTTTTATGATTTTGATTATTGTATAACCTCTTTTTGCACACTCACTATAGCCAAACATTGTATTTCATATGTGTTACCTTCCTGAAGTATCAGAAATATGAATTTTTTAAAAATCCATATCTTTATAGATGAGAAAATTAATAGATTTTAGACAATTAATATTTAAAAATATCAAAATAATAAACACATAAACTTGTGATAAAAAGAAGGTAGGAGGTAGACTTAGGACTTAGCATATGGACAACTTTAAAGTTTACCACATAAAATCTTAGCTAGATTAGTCAGCATATTCTGATTTTATTTTGACAATGAACTTACAAGGTTGAACTGAGTGTGTTGTTTTGACTGAAAATCTTATCACAACAATTCTAGAATTGTTTGCATTCATGCACAAAGCCAAATCCCAAGTGACCAGGATCAAGATAAAAAGGCTATAGAAAGAAAATAACAGTAACAAAATTAAACTCCTTTTTATTATTAGCCCAAGAATCACAACCATCTCCTTTCTTGTGCATTGCAGAGAGATCAGAAATGCTATTAAAATATGGCAATCTTTGCTTGCCACTTCTTTACAGATGAGAAAATTAACTCTATCACTATTTTCCCCACCCAGAATTGTGTCCTTTGTGGACAAGTCTAATGATATTTTTGTACATCATCCCTGATGTTACCACTCATGGCATTTACTTACTGTAAAAGGTATTTCAAGGGTTTGCTGAAAATAGAACTCCACATTAAATGTGGTAACTAACGTGAGCTTCAGAGTTTGGGTTTGGTTTTGACTGCTCTTTAGAAGCACTTTCTGAACAGGACAGTGCTTTAATGTCATGGAATCCTCCAGCGGCAAGAAACAATGCATTACAAATCTGCATGAAAAGGTAGCTAGATGTAATTCTTTTGTGGAAGGCAGGGGAAATTATAGCAAGGTGCCACTGCAGCAAGTTTCCAAACAAATTCATAATCGAAAAAAAAAAAAACTCATCTGAAGATAACATTGCAGCTGAGACTTGGCTAAGGGCTGTATTTTTCGAGGCCCAGAAAAAGCCATATATTTCTCACCTTCAAATGCGGCAGTTAAATTGATGATCTTCCTTTGTTTCTTTCTGGATTCATTCTCTCCTCTCCCACCGTTACTTTTATTATATGCCTCAGATGATAAATTATCAGTTTTTGTGGATTTTCTTATATGATCCAAATTTCATTACTTGACCTACAGCCTAAATCAACTTCATTGAGTATTGTCCTTGATCATTCTCTTTAAGTTCATATTGTTTGTTGGCACAGGCCTGAAAAATGGTTTCCAGAAACGACACACCTCCCATTTCTGGGCTCATACAATTTACTCTACCTGTACCCACACACCCAGGAATATGTAGTCACGTTATTTCTAAAGTTTGAAATTCTCTCTGGGCTTTTAATTTTTTTTTTTTTATTTTTACATAACACATGCCCTTTACCACTCTTAATTGTTTCCCATCTCGGAGAACTAGGAGATCTCCAAGCTCAGGAGTGGCAAATCATGTCAGATATGTCAAGTTCGATGTCCAGGAGAATACATTATCCAATTGGATAATGGGACAGGAGTGTCCCTCTGGGACTGGTGTGTAAAACTGAACTGCTTGCTTGTTTTGTATGACTGAAATTTCCTCAACAAGAAACAATGATTAAGCATATCTCTGTAATCTGAATTATGAAAGAATTGGTAAGCAGTACTGGTAATTTTAATGACAAAAATAATTTGGTATAAGATAATGGCAAGTACTGAGTACTAGTGTTAGCCTGAATATTGTAGATGTGGTATAGGAGCATTACAAATGTGATGGCCAAAGCAATCAAGGAGGCAAGCAAAACGAAATTACACTGAGTGCTGCCTGAAATAGCAGGGTGCAAAAGCTGTTTAGATCATCTCTCTCTTTTTATTTTCTACCTCTAAAATTCTGTGACCTTCTGGTGTCCAAATCCTCTACAGAAATAATTTTTAATAATAGCAAAAGGTAAAGGAGAGAGACAGGGAGAGCGTGCACACAGAGGATATTAAATTTCTTTTAGGCTCCCTGTATCAGACTTCATTCTGCACACCTGACGACAGCTCAGGAATAAGGCACAGTGTTAAGAGGCACAGGCTTGTGCCTTTCAGGAATGGTGCTAGCTCAGGAGGAAACAAGATTGGTTAACAGCCTGTTAGTGATGGCAGTGAAGAAAAAACAGGACATGACACTGAAGAAAAAACAGGACATGGGACAATCTTATACACACTCTGGAATGAATTATATATCACCCTGCTATGTAACTGAAAATAAATCATTTAGAAAAACTAACAAATAACATGTACTAAAACCTCTAGTTGAGACTGGATAAGATAGAAGTTTCTGATTTATCCCAATTTTCCTTCTTCATGATTCCGTTCTTCAGTGAATCACAATATTTCTATGCCAAACCAGACAATACAGAGGTTTTCTTTCCTTATGTTAAACTTTATAGTTTTTGTTGTTATTGTTGTTGTTGTTGTTGTTGTACTGGGGAATGAACCCAGGGGCACTTAATCACAGAATCACATTCCCAGTGCTTTCATATATTTTTAAAAATCTGAGACAGGATCTTGCTAAATTGCTAAGTTGCTCAGGCCCTTGTTAAATTGCTGAGACGGTGTTGAACTTGCGATCATCCTGCCTCAGCCTCTTGAGCTGCTGGGATTACCAGTGACACCATGCCTGTCAATTTTATATTAGTTTTTGCTTGCATTTTACAAAGTTCAGAGTAGGAAATAAGTCTTTATCATTGTACTAGAAGGGAATCTTCTCTCCCATATAAGAGTTTAAAGTATTATATTACCATTCATTTCTTGTTGAATGACTTTTAAATCTGAATGCCAGATGTCCTGAGTCGTGTCATAATTTTTCATGTTTCATTAGACCTTTTTAAAAAATAAATTTAACTTTCTGAGCTTCAATTCAGTTCAACAGATAGTTTGTGCCAGGCATGGATGTAGAAGTACAAATTAAATACAGAAAGAAAAGTGAGCAGATTCTTACTCTGAAGGAGCATATTCATCTGAGAACACAGAAACATAGAATAGATAATTTTAGAACAAGATGATAAGCATAGTAATATGGGTCACCAAGGTGATTTGAGGGATCAGTAGAAACAGCTCATTCAAATTGGAGGTTGGGGTTAGAGAACCATGGTGAACCATTAAAGATCATAATTAAAGTAGTGACACCTGATGTTATGGTTTAGATGTGAGATGTCCCCCAAAAGCTGTATGAAACAATGCAAGAAGGTTTAGAAGTGAAAAGATTGAGTCATGAATACCTTAAGCTAATTAGTGCATTAAGCCCTGAGAGGGATTAACTGGGTGGTAACTGTAAGCAGGTGGGATGTATCTGGGATGTATCTGTAGGAGGTGGATCATTGAGGGTGTGCTTTCAGGATTTGTATTTTTTCAATGTTGTGGAGATCGATCTCTCTTTCTCTCTCTCTCCCCCCTCTCCCTCTCTCTCCCTCTCCTTCCTGGTGCCATGTTCTGAGCTGCGTTACTCCACCACATTCTTTCACCATGGTGTTCTGTCTTACCTCAGACCCAGGGCTATGGAGTCCACTATGGACTGAGACCTCTGAAACTCTGATCCCCGAAATAAACTTTCCTCATCTGAAATTGTTCTTGTGAGGTCTTTTGGTCACACAATAGAAAAATCTTGCTAAAAAACATGATATCATTTTGATAGATTTGAATATATACCATATATTTGGGAAAATAATTCAGAGACCATTACACTATGAAATAGAGAAGAGATATCTGAGAACAAAATAATTAAAACATATATATATATATATATATATATATATATATATACACACACACACACACACACACACACACACACACACATATATATATATATGAAATTTTAGAATAGTTAAAACTAGTTTGCAGTTACAGAGAGATCTGTGTTTGTGTTAACATAGCTGAGTTACTTAATGACTATAATAAAGCACAAGAAAATGTTTTGTTGTGACAGATATGTTCTATATCTTGTCAAAATGTATCAAACTTTATACTTAAAAATAGGTGTTTTTTTATTATACCTCAATAAAACTAAAAATAGGTGTTTTTTTATTATACCTCAATAAAATATTTTTCTAATATTTGTATAGGTTGATAATGTAGAGATTGTAGACACTTGAAATGTTTAGAAGCTGTCTAATCACCAATAGAAAGAAAAAGTTGAAGATGCTCTAGGAGATGGATTAACTGGGTTAATAGTGTGGATCCAGGAAGCCAGGAAGAAATGAAATCAAGGGTAACCAGAGAAGTAGGCATTAAACAATGAATAGGATATTTTCTGTTTGAGGGAGGGAGGAAGGTAAGCAGTATTTCTGTTTATGGGCTAAATATGGAAACATGAAGGAATTTATGATGTGTTGCCTCAATTCTATTGTTGATGTATCAAAAAAATTTTCTAGTGAATACTGATTTGGCATTGGTCAAAGAATTGCTTAGGGAACTTTCTTAAAGTATCAAACTTCAGTCCCACTCTTGACTCTAGTCCCCCTTCTTTGTTGTGTCTATTCAGTGTTCTCCTGAGTCTTGGCTAATGAACCTCTTCACTGAGAAGAGACTATATAAAACAATTCAGGACATTGAAGAAATATCATGGATATTGTTAAATATTTAAATTCAAGAAATTTGATTGCATTATAAAATAGACTTTGTAAAATGTTTAAAATGTATGAAGTGCATGCAATCTTAAAAGGAAATTTTTTATTTTGAGACTTTTAATAATAAAATATTTTAAAAAAACAAGCTTATCATTTAGGTTTAATAAGATATCTTCATACATTTATATTTTTCTGGATTTATGAAATGATATCTCTAATCTGAAAAAATATATCCTTTTTGAGTTTTGAAATTTCTTGTTAAAATTATTTTCTGTCAAAAATATCTAATGACTTTCTCCCTATAGGCTAAGTAGAAATTCAGGTCGAACCAGAACATTGAGCATCAGATTAAGACATTATAATAGAAAATAAAGTTATACAATAAGAATACCATTAAACTTCCATAATTTCAAATTTCAAGGCCATAAAGATGTTCTTTTAATTAAATGCCTTGGCCAAAAATACCACAGAAGAACACCTATTAAATGTTGCTGTAAACAGAAATTGACTTGAGATATGTGGAAACCCAAAAGCCAGAGACCCAGATTTTAAGTCACAGCTGTTGTAATCAATAAATAAGTGAAAAAAACAGTCATTAAAGAGAGTGCTAAACACTAATGCTGTAAAACAGCCTCAATGTCACATTTATGCAATAGGCATCCATCTTCCAGGGGCCTTCTAATGACTGTTTTTATGCTAGCCAAAGAGCTAAACTCACACAAACTGAATACAGTGACCATTATGAAAGAAATAACACCACATTCAGGGACAATAGGTTTAAAAGCTATATTACCTTGCACACAGTAGAAAATATGCAAAAGTCACGGGGGAGATATTCTTCAGAACAGATTCGCAACCTCATATATTAGGTAGGCCAATAATTTAAAGAAATTGGATCAGGAAAGACCTTTTAGTGTACAAGTCTCAGACTCTCAACCTGGACTAGTTTGAGTGAAAGAAGGAGGCTGATAGAAAGCTGCTTATACCTTAGATAATCTGAGGGACGAATTGATCCGTAAAGACACAGAAAGGGAAATGGTATGATATATCTAGGCCTTTGAAAATAATAGGACCAAGACCTTGAGATAGATAAGGCCTCCCTTTGTCTCTTACTATTTTTTTCTTTTTGTTTCTTCAGTATTCTTTCTTGCTGAAGACTGTTTTTTTATTTTTCTAATGGAAAACATTGTCATTATATATCTCAGAAACCTTATATCTCAGTTCCACACAAAAAAGACCAAGTTTTCTCCTGATTCTATATCCAAAAAATTATGGGAGGGTGACTTAATTGGCCTGGTTTGTATCTAGTGCCCACCCTTGGACCAAGGGTCTGCAGGCCAGTTGAGAGGGGTTGCACTGTTACATGGATCTTGTGCCACAGCTCTGAAGATGGATTGGACAACAGGGAAGGGCTTCCAGCTAGTTGTGCAGAACTGCAGGGGACCATGCACTACCTGCATCCTCCAGGCTTTTAATGAAAAACATTCATAGTAAGATATATTTACAGGACCCACATGGCAATTTGTATGGTAGGAATAACTGAACTAATGTAAATTATTTTTTCTTTAGATGCTAGGTATTCACAGAGTTATATTTTAGTTAACTTGTGTTCACTTAGGTCTCCACTAAGGGAGAGTTTGTGTGCAGCCAAAAGTGGAAAGGGAATATACACTGACACATTTACCAAGCACTTTAGCATGCATCACTGAGTGCTAATCAAATATGAACATATTGCTCTTGGAATGTGACTGATGTATATAAGAAGATTCATATATAATTAATTATATTTTGATGATGTATACCACTTCTCTTGTTTTTCTTCCTTTCTCTCATCCTTTGCGTCATAATTTCATGTTGTTATTTCCCAAATTGCTATTAAAAAGAGAAGTTAGCAACTTATATAGCTCACAGGTAGTTTATTTTTTTAATGAAAGCATACTCTATCTTCAAACTCTAGAAACATTTATTGCATTATCTGTTACTGCCCTGGGAAATTGTCTTTTGTGTATTTATGATAGGCACATCTAGTTGAACACTAAAGGCTTTGATTCTGAGATTCTGCTAGTGTTCCTGCTTCCTTTTTACTCTATGTACTCCATTGATAATTCCATATCATCACATGCCTTAATCTGTTGTCTCATGACAAAGTATAAACTTATACTTTCAGCACAGACCTGGTATTTAAACAAGTACTTTCAGCTGCCAAATATTTGCAAATTCCACAAGCTTCTCACATTCAATATGTCCAAAATTAAATTCCTCATCTCCACCCAGGTGTTTTGACAAGTTCTTTCCATATTTTGTGTTAGCCCCACCCTCTACCTAAAACTTCAGGTCAGAAGGCTGGCATGGTCCTTGGCCCCTCTCTCTTGCTCACCTGTTTCTCTCCATCTCCTTTCATCTCTTCAAATGCTCAACATAACACTAATAATTCAACTCCCTAATAACTGGTACTGGCCACTATCTATACCAGAATAATTCCAGAGAGGCCTTTCTACATTACAATAGATTCACACATATCCCTTGCGTAAATCACTGCAGTGGCTCCCCATATCTTCATCATAAAATTAAAATGTATTTGCATAACACAGTCCTTCATCTTATATATAGATTTTGTTTAGTGTTCATTTCTCTGACTAAAATACAGGTTTTCTTAAGGCATAAAATTCACCTGCTTATTATTATATTCCCCAAGGTTGACAGAGGCTTGAAATATATCTGATGCCAGCTACATGTTTGTTGAATGGATCGGTATGCAAGTGAGTCTAAAACAATCCATTCTGGCCTCATCCTTTGCTGTTCTCATACCGAGCTGCAGCAAGTGCAAGAGCAGACTGTGGTGCCACATGACAACCTGCTTCCCAGACGGCTTCCTGACATTTTGGGAATTCTTCCAATCCTTCCTGTTTCTCCTTTCCTTCACTTGCTCCCCATAATGTGAAGTCTTTCTTTCACACACACACACATAAGTACATGCACACGTTTGTATGGAGATTCACGTCCACTCCACCTTGGCTAATATCAACACTCTCATGTAGGCTCTCATATCCTGCATTTTGTGGAAATATGTTTCTGCAATCATCTTTCTCACCACCTCTGCCCCACTCTCACAGCCCATTAGGAGACCTTTTTTTTTTTTTAATTTCCATGGAAGACCACCTTATTTCTGAAAGGGATTTACTGCATTATGTTGTATTTGATTTGTTGCTTGTCTTCTCTTACAATTGCAATGTCTAAATGTTAGAGTCTCAAATGCCAAGATCAGGAAAATCGACATGTACTACATGATAAATGCAAATGAAGAATAGAGAAGACAGAGACAAACCCACACAAATAAAGTTATCTCATAATATAGGTGCCAAAAATTCACTGGAAAAAGCCTATTCAACAAATGGTGCTGGCAAAACTGGAAACCCATATGTAGCAAAACAAAATTAAATCTATGTCTCTCACCCTGCACAAAAATCAACTTAAAGTGGATCAAAGACTTAGGCACTAGAACAGAGACCCTGTGCCTAATAGAAGAAAAACGTGGCCCAAATCTTCACCACATGGGCCTAGGATCTGACTTCCTTAATAAGACCCCTAAAGCGCAAGAAGTAAAGTCAAGAATAAATAAATGGGATGGATTCAAACTAAAAAGATGCCTCTCAGCAAAGGAAACAATCAATAATGTGAGGAAAGAGCTGGGTATGGTGGTGTATGCCCGTAATCCCAGTGGCTCGGGAGGTTGAGATAGGAGAATTGCAAGTTCAAAGCTAGACACAGCTAAAGCAAGAGGCTAAGCAACTTAGTGAGACTCTAAATAAAATACAAAATAGAGCTAGGATGTGGCTCAGTGACCAAGTGCCTTTGAGTTCAATCCTTGGTACCCCACAAAATAATAATAATAATTTGAGAAAAGAGCCTACAAACTGGGGAGAAAATTTTTACCACATGCACCTCAGATAAAGCATTGATCTCTAGGATATATAAAGAACTCAAAAAATTTAACACCAAAAAAACCAAATAACCCAATCAATAAGTGGACTAAGGAACTAAACAGACAATTCACAGAAGAAATACAATTGATCAACAAACATCTGAAAAAAAGTTCAACATCTCTAGCAATCAGAGAAATGCAAATCAAAATTACTTTAAGATTTCATCTCACTCCAGACAGAATGGCAATCATCAAGAATTCAGGCAACAATAAATGTTGGCAAGTATGTAGGGAAAAAGGTACACCCACACATTGCTGGTGGGACTGCAAATTGGTGTAACCATTCTTGAAAGCAGTAAGAAGTTTCCCCAGAAAACTTGGAATGGAACCATCGTTTGACCTAGTTATTTCACTCCTCAGCATATACCCAAAGGACTTAAAATCACTATATTACAGTGACACAGCCATATTCATAGGAGTTCAATTCACAGTATCTCAACTGTGGAACCAGCCAAGGTGCCCTTCAATAGGTGAATGGAGAAAGAAAATTGAATGTTACTGAGCTTTAAAGAAAAATGAAATTACGGCATTTGCTAGTAAATGGATGGAGTTAGACAATATCATGCTAAGTAAAATAAGTCAATTTCAAAAAAGGAAAAAAGCTGAATAATTTCTCTAATATGTGGATGTTAATTCACAGTAAGAAGGGGGACACTAGGGAAGAATAAGAATTACTTTAGATTAGATAGAGAGTGAAGGAAGGGGAGAAGCGAGGAAATGGGGATAGGAAGGATAGTAGAATTAAATATACATTATTGTTTATGTATATGTATGACTACATGCCAATGTTATTCTACAACATGTACAATCAGAAAAATGAGAAATTATACCTCATCTATGTATGATATGTCAAAGTGCATAAATGCATTTTACTGTCATGTATAACTAATTAAAACAAATTTAGCAATTTTTAAAAAAGAATGAATGAATGAACAATAAAATTCAATTAGAATTAATGAATGAACAAAGAAGGATAATCAAAGTAATTTATTAAGATGTCCAAATTGCACACAAGTCATCTGTTGAGTAATTCAGTTGTAGATTCCATCAATATTATATATTTACAACATTGTAAATGATACAGTACTATAAGTATTCTCCTTCTAGATTTTTGAACTCCTGAAATTTTGTTGCCTTTTAAGTACACTGAAGATAATGCTGAAAATAATGAAGTATTGAAAGGTACAAAATTACATGTAATAAAAGCATTAATTAAGTCAGTCAAGGAGTTCTCAAAAATTAAAAGAGAAATGCAAAAGGCACATAGAATGAAAGATAAACATCAAAAATCCTTTACAGAAAAAATAAATGAGAGAATATTAAGTATTGAAATGATAGAAAATGAAAATAATGATATTAAGAAATGAAAAAAATGAAAGTACCATTACTTAGAATATGGTGATATTGTAAATACTCCATGTTTCTTCATTAAGACTTGTGATGTGCAAGACATTGTGTTCAGAAATATTTTACACTTTATTAGAAATCAAATGAAAGTAGATCATGGAATTTCTGTTGCCAAGTGAACCCTGTGGTGTTTATTGAAGAATAGGATTAATAAAATGAATTCTGAAATTAGTTAATTTAACCTCAATTCTTGGCTTTATCAGTCACTCAACAGGTGAACTTGAGTAGGTTATTTAATCTCTTCTTATTTAATATTTCTGAGGTTTTATTTATTTCCTAGTTAGGAAAGAGAGGAAGATTATAGGAATGTGAAGAGTCCATGTCTTAATAATTATAAAACAAGGAGAACAGTGCCTTTCCAAATAGACACTCAACAAACATTGTCACTTTTAGTATGTGTAATATCAATAAAGCAAAATTTTTCTAGTACTCGTTCTCTATGTGATAAAGAAAAAAATATGTATAAATAATGGCAACATGAGGTTCAGGAAGTAGAACTATCAACCGGGTCCACTGTGCTGACCCTCACATGCTTTCTTTTCTAAAATATAATTTACTTGCAACCCTGCCTGGCTTAAGTTGACAGAACATGTTACATTCCTCAGAAAATAACCTATTATCTGCAGGAAAAACGCAGGCCCAAAAGGCCAGTAAAAAGAATAAAAGTTACCCTGAAGTGGGAACTTTTGTGACCCTCATATAGGCCACATACCAGAAGGGAGATAAGGATAATTCTCTAAAACCATAAAATCTGTAAGAACAGCTGCCAATTTGGTCAGCATGGACCAAAGTAACCTAGAATTGTCACATGCAGTGTAGACTTGAAAGTCTGACATAATCTTGCTGTCAGTCAAAAGTCAAGGGGTGGACCTGGGCAAGGCTCTCTGGTAACTTCCCTGAGACCCCCAATAAAACCAGAGGGCAGGAGGGGTATGCCATCCTTCTCTCTGAGTGGACCCATTCTCTCCCTTGAGAAAGTTTTCCTTTCCCTTTTTCTATCCTGCAATTTTGAGTGACATGTCTGAAATCTTTCTGGCATGATGGCAAGAAAGGACTGACATGGTTGCCTAAGCTCCATGGATGGCATAGTTAGTGCCCTGTCACATATGGTACACCAGGGCTGACTTAGTTGCTACCTTTCATGATTGCAAGTAGAAAAGGATGGTTTGTTATCATCAATATAGAATGACACAAAGATTACCTCTTTTGCATTTTAACATTAGTAAGATAAAAAATTGAGAGCAGATATAAGATTCTCCCAGATTGTTTTGGAATGCAAATGCTTGATTTAAAGTACACTTAAAAATACATAAATACTTATTTTTTTTCTGATTCTATAATAAAATATTTATTATTGAAGCAGGAACAATTAATTATAGCTTATAAGGAAAAGTTACCCATTTCTCACTTGCCAGCATTAACTACTCAGTTATTCCCTATAAACTTTTATTCTTCCACTGATTTAAATATGTAGAAAAGCTTTCCCCTTAGTAATTGTTTTTTCATCCAATGAGTCTGCAGTAAGCTTATGCAAGTGTGTTTGTGTGTGGGAAAGGTGAGAAGAAAGGTAGTGATGATTTTTGACATATTGAAAAACTTGAAGTATTTTAATCCTTAGGGGAAAAATGTGCTACTTACTATGGAGAGAAAAATCCATATTAGTATGCATCTTTCCATCTAGGAATATTATGTTATATATCTAGGATCAAACTGTATTTCAGTTTTTCATTCTTCTTTTCTCCCCTAGAATTTTCTCCTAAGTATTTATTGTCAATAAAAAATAAAACTATTTATGAGCTTAACTTTCAATGGCTTTGTTAAAGATCATCCTGGGCTGAGAAATTGAACATTTAGGCTGTGTGAGTATAAATCCCATAAACTGTGAAGTCTCACAAAATCTTATGTCTCTGTGCCCTAGTCCTACAAACATTTACTACTCCTCTAATGGTGATACATCAACATAACAATAATAAAGAATGAATTTAATGATAATCATTTTATATTATCAGTATAAGAAAATAGACAAAATGATTGATTTTATGACACCTTAGTCCCTAGAAAATATATTTTCAACAAGAACACCTGACTTGAAATATTTATCAGGTAGAGTGTATGTTCTGATGACCTCAGTGATATTTTACTCAGTTCTCTGTCTTGATTGGACAGGGGTGTGGAGAGAAGCAATGAGCTACCTAATTAAATATGGTGAAGGGGAACTTGAAGGCAACTTGATTTGATTGTTTCAGCTTTACTGTACTTTAAAAGCCATGATAACTAGGCATTCAACATGGAGCATTGGTGGCACTAGAAGTAACAAGAATAACAAGAATAAACCAGTAAAAACATGGAACCATGGCTTTAGAGAGATTGAATAGTAATAGGAGAGACAGTGGAATGAATCTGACATAATTTACCTACATATGAAAATATCTAAGTGAAGCCAACCATTATGTACACCCACAAGAATAGGGTCCTAATGAGAATAAGATATATTTCATGCTTGTATAATTTTATCAGAATGTATTATACTGTCATGTATAACTAAAAAGAGCCAATAAAAAAAGAAAGAGATTCTTCATGTCTACTGTGTAGCTATTGCATAATTTACTTCTTGATTTTTAAGTAGTATAGTATAAGTGTATGTTTTAAAGTTTTCATCCACTAAAAATAATGATATTATGAACCTTTTAATGTCTAAATCTGTTTTAATTACAGGATATTTCTATAAAGTGAATAAACTAAATGAATCTCCATATATATTAAAAAATGATGTCGGGCTGAGGTTGTGGGTCAGTGATAGAGCACTTGCCTAGCATGTGTGAGGCCCTGGACTCAATCCTCAACACTACATAAAAATAAATTAATTAAATAAAAGTATTTTGTCCAACTACAACTAAAAAATAAATATAAGAAATGATGTTGCAAATTTTTAAAATTATTTATTTACTTATTTATTTATCTTACCATTTTTTACTCCTCCAAGGAATTGGAAGTTGCTATTTCTACATAACCCAAAGACAGATATTTAAAAACATATATATGTAATGCAATGAAATCATATATGAGGATAACAGAGTGAACATGAAACATTAAGTTGGAAAACTAGTATAATTACATGATGTTTAATAATGGGGACATGTTCTGAGAAATTGAGTGTTAAGAGATTTCATCTTTGTGTGACATCATAGAGAGTATTTACCCCAAACTCATGATCTAGTTCACAATGAACCTAGGCTATATATAGTATAACCTATTGCTCCTAGGCTACAAACCTTACTGCATATTGCTGCAGGGAATGGTACGGAAAATCATAACACAATGCTAAGTATTTGTACATCTAAACATACACACATATAGTAAAATACTTCATAAAAGAAAAGGAGAGACATGACTATACAGGGCAATTACTATGAATGGAGATTCAGCATTAGAAATTGTTCTGAAATTCAGTGAGAGAGTGTGAGTGTAAAGCCTCAGACATTGCTGGTACATTTATAAACATTGTTTATTTAGAATATACTTAATTTATTTTAAAAAGTCTTTCTTG
Source organism: Urocitellus parryii (assembly GCF_045843805.1). Lineage (NCBI taxonomy): Eukaryota > Metazoa > Chordata > Mammalia > Rodentia > Sciuridae > Urocitellus > Urocitellus parryii. The sequence continues at coordinate 47,445,692 of NC_135538.1, forward strand.
AATAATAAATTAAGTTCAGCTTATTGTAACTGTCTTACTTTATAAATTTGTAATTTAAGAAAATTTACTATTGTGTAATAACAGCTTAAAACATAAACACATTGCAGAGCACAAACACAATGTTTTCTTTTTAAATCCTAATTCTATTCTATGAGCATTTTTCTATTTTGTTGGTTTTTTAAAAATTTCCTTTTTACTTTCAAAATTTTTTGCTAGCCAAGCATGGTGGTGCAAACCTCCAGTGACTCAGGAGGCCGAGGCAAGAAGATTGCAAGTTTGAGGTCAGCCTCATCAACTTCCTGAGGCCCTGTCTCAACTTTAAAAATTAAAAGTGTTGAGGATACAATTCGATGCTAAAGTGCCCCTTAATTCAATCCCTAGTACAAGAGTAAAAAATAAACAAAATACTTTTTGCTAAAAACTGAGACACAAACATAAACATTAACTTAGGTCTACACATAGTATCATTAATATTACTGTCTTCCATCTCCACATCTTGTCCCAGTAGAAGATTTTCAGAGGCAAAAACGTGAATGGAGCTATCATCTACTACTCTAACTTTGCCTTTTGGTACAACTCCTGAAGGACCTGCTAGAGTCTTCTTACAGTTAACTTTTAATTTTCTTTTTTATAATTAGGAGGAGTCTTCTGTAAAATAACAGTAAATACATAAAGCATTAACAGTTGTTTTTTTATTATCATTATCAAGTATTAGGTACTTTAATACTATTAGATACCTCGTTGGACATACAGAGGTATATGTTATTCCTTTACAGGGCTGACAGTGCAGTAGGTTTGTTTGCAATAATGTCAACACAAACACATGAAGGATGCATTGTGCTATGATGTTATAATGGCTGCAGCATTGCTAAGAGATCAGGAGTTTTTTGCTCCATTAGAATTACATGGGACCATGATCATGTAAGCCCTCCATTGCTGTTTGAAAAGTAGGTGACTGGTACATTGCTGTATTTCACAAAAAAACATCATTGAAGCTTTACACAAATTAATAGACTTGAATATGCTATTGATGGATCTGACAAAACAGAGCACAAGAAAGTACCATTTGAATGTTTACTCAATGAAATATGCTTTAAAATTCATGTTTATGAATGATTAGAAATCTTAAGAAGAAAAACAAACAAACAAACAACTGTCTTGAAGGTGAAAGATCCCTAAATTTGCAGTATTTCACATATTGATAATGTAAGGGAGATAGAAAAGAGGTCAGAAGGATAAATAATTATTTTAAAAGGAAGAGAAAGAGACTAGGTAAAAGGAAACATACATCGGAGATTAAGTTCATCAGTACTTGATAAGGAAAGTATGGAGGCTTTCCTGACACAGTTAATGTGTAAAGAACTTAAAATGCTGTTATTAAAATAACATTTGAAGAAAATATTTTAGATCAAGTATGATAATGGGTATGAAAATATTCTGACAAGGATAAAGCACTATGGAAATGTAATATATGATTATTAGATCATCACTTGGATTATTAGATCCCCATTTATTTGACAAATAATATGTTGGTATATTTCTCTGACATAATTTACCTTTATTAAATCATAATGGAAGATGTCATTTTATGGGTAGTCTAATTGTTGTTATGGGGGCTTTGTCACAAACCATTCAGTTTGCCAAGCAATTCTGAATGTCAGTTTTCAATAAGGGACAATTTCTATTATTATCATTTAGATTAAATGAAAACTGGTAAACTTTATCATGTGTCAATATAATTGGACAAAAGCAGTTTGGAACTGAGTAGTTAAATCGACTTCTCCAAAATAAGCTCTACTGTAGTTAAAAAAATTATATCATCATCCTATTGACTCACAATAAACATGTTTGATGCAAGACCTGAGTTTATGAATAATGGTTTCATTTTGAAGTAATTAGGCTTCAATGCTATTAACAGCAGGATATCTTGAATAATTATATTTTAGAATGAAATGTCTAAGAAAAGGCATTTCTGTTTTTTATGACAATTATGCATTTGATGAATGGTATAAATGACAATATCCAATAGACACCTAGAACAGCAAAATTAACTGTATCTATCATGAGTGACAGTATTAAAATTAGATGAAATCAATAATCACACGTAAGAAATGGTTCTGTTAATATTGTGCTCTCCAAGACAAGCCAGATTGAAGAATGAGAAGAGATTTTACTTTTGTCATTTTATTTAAAGTCTCAGTGAATATCAATCAGTAAATATCAATTATGTGCACTGCACTGTTTAAATGCTTCTACATCTTAGAAAAATAGTTAAGTGCTAAAGGAACATCTAAGGAAACAACTGTGAAAAATTGCCATTTGCAAACATTTCATAAAGGAACATTCATTTCTAGGATTTTTTTTTTATATTTTTAGAGTGAAGTGCCTAGGGACATCTCTCATTAAGATGAGGCAATGAGATCTTTCTAATGAAAGGGTCAAATTCTCAGGCTTCAGCTCCAGGGATCAGGATATTGCATTCTCTATAGTCATAACATTCTACAGGACCCCAAAGTCAAATGGGTTATATTTATGGTGTTTTACTTATTTTTCATATAGGCCTAAACACATAACACATGTACACCCCCACCCCTACCTAAGATGAAATCTTAGGGTAGATTTTATTTGCATAACTCAGAAACACAGAGGTTTCTGAGTTATTTTGTTTATTGCTTACTTATTTTAAGACTTAATAAATACTTTTGAAAACTTTACTTTCATTTTTAAAACTTTTTTCTTAGAGATGTCATGCAGCTATTAATTCTGCCTTGTAAATCGTATGTATATATCTTGCTATCACTACTTACTAAGCATCTATCAATTTCTTTATAAACTAAGCACTTCATCCTTTCTTATTTCTCTACCATAATATTAGTTTTATTTCCCAATGTCTTAAAACAAAATCTTCGTATCATGAAAAGAATATAGAAGACAAATAGAATAGTTAATACACCATCAGTTTAAACTATTCTCAAGTCAATACTTTACCTGCAACAACTTTCATTCTTCCCTTGGGTTATTTTGATGCTAATTCTAGGCATTATATAATTTATTTTTAATTATTTTTAAAATTTATATATGACAGCAGAATGCATTAGAATTCTTATTACACATATAGAGCACAATTTTTCATATCCCTGGTTGTTTACAAAGTATAATCACACCAACTGGTGTCTGCATACATGTACTTGGATAATAATGTCCATCACATTCCACCATCATTTCCGACTCCATACCCCCTCCCTTCACTTCCCACCCCGCTTCCCTATTGAGAGTTCCTCTATTCCTTCCTTGCTCCTCCACCCTACCCCACTATGAATCACCCTCCTTATATCAGAGAAAACATTCGGCATTTGTTTTTTCGGAATTGGCTAACTTCACTTAGCATTATCTTCTCTAAATCTATCCATTTCCTGCAAATGCCAAGATTTTATTCTCTTTCATTCCTGAGTAATATTCCATTGTGTATATATACCACGTTTTTTTTCCCCATTCATCTATTGAAGGGCATCTATATTGGTTCCACAGTTTAGCTATTGTGAATTATGCCACTATAAACATTGATGTGGCTGTGTCCCTGTAGTATTCTGTTTTAAAGTCCTTTGGATATAGACGGAGGAGAGGGATACCTGGGTCAGATGGTGGTTTCATTGCCAATTTTCCAAGGAATCTCCATACTGCTTTCTAGATTGGCTGCACCAATTTGCAGTCCCAACAGCAATGTATGAGTGCCTTTTCCCCCACATCATCGCCAACACTTATTGTTGTTGTGTTCATAATATTTGTGTTCATAATATTTGTGTTCATAATAGCTGCCATTCTGATTGGAATGAGATGAAATCTTAGGATAGATTTTATTTGCATTTCTCTAATTGCTAGTGATGATGAACTTTTTTTTTTATATATTCGTTGATTGATTGTATATCATCTTCTGAAAAGTATCTCTTCAGGTCCTTGGCCCATTTATTGATTGGGTTATTTGTTTTTTTGTTTTTTTTTTGGGTTTTTTTTTTTTTGGTGTTTAGCTTCTTGAGTTCTTTATATACCCTAGAGATTAGTGCTCTATCTGATGTGTGAGGGGTGAAGATTTGCCCCCAAGATGTAGGCTCTCTGTTCACCTCAAAGATTGTTTCTTTTGCTGAAGAGAAACTTTTTAGTTTGAGTCCACCCCATTTATTGATTCTTGATTTTAATTCTTGTACCAAAGCAGTTTTATTAAGTAAGTTGGGGCCTATCCCACATGATGGAGATTAGGGCCTAGTTTTTCTTTTATTAGATGCAGGGTCTCTGGTTTTATTACTATGTCCTTGATCCATTTTGAGTTGAGTTTTGTGCATGGTGAGAGATAGGGGTTTAATTTCATTTTGTTGCTCATGGATTTTCAGTTTTTCCCAGCACGATTTGTTGAAGAGGCTATCTTTTCTCCAATGTATGTTTTTGGCACCTTTGTCTAATATAAGATAATTGTAATTTTGTGGGTTAGTCTCTGTGTCCTCTATTCTGTACCATTGGTCTATGAGTCTGTTTTGGTGCCAATAAAACAGTGTTTTTGTTACTATTGCTCTGTAGTATAGTTTAAGGTCTGGTATAGTAATGTCACCTGCTTCATTCTTCCTGCTAATAATTGCTTTAGCTATTCTGGGTCTCTTAATTTTCCAGATGAATTTCATGACTACTTTTTCTATTTCTATGAGGAATGTCATTGGGATTTTGATAGGAATTGCATTAAATCTGTATAGTGCTTTTGGTAGTATGGTCATTTTGGTAATATTAATTCTGCCTATCCAAGAGCAAGGTAGATCTTTTCATCTTCTAAGGTCTTCTATGATTTCTTTCTTTAGGCTTCTGTAATTTTCATTATATTGATCTTTCACCTCTTTAGTTAAGTTGATTCCCAAGTATTTAATTAATTAATTGATTGATTGATTAATTAATTTTTTTATTCTATTGTAAATGGGGTACTTTCCCTTGTTTGCCTTTCTGAGGAGTTTTCACTGATATACAGAAATGCCTCTGATTTATAGGTGTTGATTTTATATCCTGCTACTTTGCTGAATTCATTTATTAGTTCTAGAAGTTTTCTGATGGAACTTTTAGGGTCTCCTAGATATCAGCAAATAGTGCCAATTTGAGTTCTTCCTTTCCTAAGTGTATCTCTTTAATTTCTTTCATCTGTCTAATTGATCTGGCCTGTGTTTCAAGAACTGTGTTAAATAGAAGTGGTGAAAGAGGGCATCCCTGCCTTGTTCCAGTTTTTAGAGGGAATGCCTTCAATTTTTCTTCATTTAGAATGATGTTGGCTTGGGGCTTAGCATAGATAGCCTTTATGATGTTGAAGTATGTTCCTGTTATTCCTAATTTTTCTGGTGTTTTGAACATGAAAGGGTGCTGTATTTTTTCAAATGCTTTTTCAGTGTCTATTGAGATGATCATATGATTCTTATCTTTAAGTCTATTGATGTGATGAATTACATTTATTGATTTCCATATGTTGAATCAATCTTGTATCACTGGGATGAATCCCACTTGATTGTGGTGCGTGATCTTTTGGTATGTTTTGTATTCTATTTGCCAGAATTTTATTGAGAATATTTTACATCTATGTTCATTAGAGATATTGATCTGAATTTTTTTCTATTTCCTGAAATAAATTGAAGAATATTGGTATTGTTTCTTCCTTAAAGGTCTTATGGAACTCGGCTGTGTATTCATCTGGTCCTGGGCTTTTCTTGGACTTTTGATGGCGCCTTCTATCTCATCACTTGAAATTGATCTGATCTGTCTAAATTGTGTATATCATCCTGATTCAATTTGGGAAAATTATATGACTCTAGAAATTTGTTGATGCATTCAATATTTTCTATTTTATTGAAAGTTTTCAAAAATAATTTCAAATTATCTTCTGTATTTCTGTAGTGTCTATTGTGATATTTCCTTTTTCATCATGTATGTTAGTAATTTGAGTTTCCTCTCTCCTTTTCTTCATTAGCATGACTAAGGTTCTGTCAATTTTATTTATTTTTTCAAAGAACCAACTTTTTATTCTGTCAATTTTTTCAATTGTTTCTTTTGTCTCAATTTCATTGATTTCACCTCTGATTTTAATTATTTTCTGCCTTTTACTGCTTTTGGTGATTCGGTTTTTTTTTTTTTTTCCTATTGCTTTGAGATGTAATGTTAAGTCATTATTTGTTGACTTTTTTTTTTCTTTAAAGAATGAAGTCCATGCAATGAACTTCCCTCTTAGAACTGTGTTCATAGGGTCCCAGAGATTTTGATATGTTGGATCTGTGTTCTCATTCACCTCTAAAATTTTTTAATCTCCTCCTTGATGTCTTCTGCAACCCATTGTTCATTCAGTGGCACATTATTTAGTCTCCAGGTGTTGGAGTGGATTTTATTTCTTATTTTATCATGTATTCTAATTTCATTTCATTATGATTTGATAAAATGCAGGGTAGTACCTCTACATTTTTTATATTTACTAAGATTTGCTTTGTGGCTTAATATACAGTCTATTTTAGAGGAGGATCCATGTGCTGCTGAGAAGAAAGTGTATTTGTTCACTGAAGGATGAAATATTCTATATATGTCAGTTAGGTCTAAGTTATAGATTGTATTATTGAGTTCTATAGTTTCTTTGTTCAGTTTTTGTTTGAAAGACCTATCCAGTGGTGAAAGAGGTGTTTTACATTCACCTAAAATTATTGTGTTGAGGTCTGTTTGATTCTTGAACTTGAGATGATTATGGTCGATGAAGGTAGGTGCTGCATTGTTTGGGGCATATATATTTATAATCATTAAGTCTTGTTGGTGTATGGTTCCCCTGAGCAGTATGTAGCATCCTTCTTTATCCTTTTTGATTGACTTTATTTTGAAGTCTACTTTATTTGATATGAGGATGGAAACCCCTGCTTGCTTCTACAGACCATGTGAGTGGTATGATATTTCCCAAACCTTCGCCTCCAGTCTGTGGATGTCTTTTCCTATGAGATGAGTCTCTTGGAGGCAGAATATTGTTGAGTCTTTTTTTTTATTTATCCAATCTGTTAGACTTTATCTTTTGATTGGTGACTATAGGCCATTAACATTCAGGATTATTATTGAGGCATGATTTGTATTCCCAGCCATTTTTATTTATTTTTGGTATTTAATGTGACTTGGTTTCTCCTCTTACTAGATTTTCCTTTGTGTAATCCCTCCCTCTGCTGATTTTCAACATTGTTTTTCATTTCCTCTTCTTGGAATATTTTGCTGAAGATGTTCTGTAGTGCAGACTTCTAGTTATAAATTCATTTAACTTTTGTTTATCATGGAAGGTTTTATTCCATCATTAAATCTAAAGCTTAGTTTTGCTGGATATAAGATTCTTGGTTGGCATCCATTTTCTTTCAGAGCTTGGTATATGTTGTTCCATGATCTCCTGGCTTTGAGGGTCTGGGTTGTAAAATCTACTGAGATATGAATTGGTCTCCCCCAATATGTGATCTGATTCCTCTCTCTTGCAGCCTTTAAGATTCTATCCTTATTCTGTATGATAGGCATTTTCATTATAATGTACCTTGGTGTAGATCTGTTGTAATTTTTTACATTTGGTGTCCTTGAAGCCCTTGTATTTGATTTTAAAATTTGTTCTTTATGCTTGGGAAATTTTCTGTCATTATCTCATTAAAGAGATTGTGCATTCCTTTGGTTTGAAACTCTGTGCCTTCTTCTATCCCAATGACTCTTATATTTGGTCTTTTGAAGTGCTCTCATAATTCTTGGATGTTCTCTTCATGGTTTCTTTCTATATTCAGTGTGTGATCAAGTTTATTTTCCTGATTGTATACTTTGTCTTCCTTATTTAATGTTCTTTCTTCCAAGTGATCTAGTCTCTTGGTTATAATTTCTTTTTTTACTTTTTTAATTGTTTTTTTTAAAGTAAATGACAGCAGAATGCATTACATTTCTTATTACACATATACAGCACATTTTTCATAATTCTGGTTGTATATAAACTATGTTGACACCAATTCCTGTCTTCATTGTTGGTTATGCTTTCTATTGATTTTTTTAATTTGGTTTATTGTATCCTTTATTTCAAGAATTTCTGACTGTTTTTTTTTTTCCAGAGTCTCTGTTTCTTGAAGTAATCTTTTGCCACCTGTACTTGCTCTCTTATTTCTTTGTTAGAGTGATCAATTTTTGTCTGTATTTTCTCATTTAGGTCATTCTTTAATTCACAGATCATTTTAATTTTAATTATGAACCTTCTGAACTCCTTTCTGACATTTCATCAACTTTGCTGTCCATGGGTTCTGTTATTACTGTATCCTGGCTCATTTAGAGGCACTTTTCTCCCTTTTTTTATGTTGTCTATGTGTCTTTCTTGCAACATGGATGTGAGATATTGCAGTTTCTACCCTATATTCTTGTGATATTCATGCAAATTTTCTGTACCTCACCTTGATATTGGGCTTCCAGACCTGATGGTGTTTCTCAATGTGTGCCACTGCAACTAAAGGGGGTGGCAACAATAGTCAAGGTAATTTGAGATAATGGTTGAGGTGCCCCAAGGTGGAAGCAATGTCTTACAGAGATAGGGCTGAAAGTGTGGACCTCATGCTCTCTTTGGGATGCCTGCTCTGTAATTTTGAATTGAATCTGCTTCTAGACCCTGTCTGTTGTCAAAAAGTTAGGGGGTACTCTTGGGGAAGGCTAGGTGGTGACTGCAATGTCCCAAGATGGAAATGGTTTAGGCTTAAGGTTTTGGGTGGTGGGGAGGTGAACTTGGACCTACTCTGGACCTAGGTCCTTAGCAAGTTGGTGTGGGTGTGTCTGGGCTGGGCCTGGGCTACCTTGGTAGTGGCAGCCTGGGTCACATGCAAGCTATTGTGGGCAGATCTGGGCTGCTGAGCTTGACCTCCTATGGTAGTCTGCTGGTAAGAAGGGGTGGTCTTATGCCAGAGGCTGGGCTCAGGTGAGTGCCTGCTGGTGGAAAGGTGGACTCGGGCCTACTGTGAACCTGGGTCCCATTCAGGCCAGTGTGGGTGGATCTGGGCCACTGGGCTTGACTTCCCATGGTAGTCTCTAGGCATTATATGATTTAATCCATAAATAGTGTAGCATGTGTCTTTAAAATATAAGAATCATCATATTAAACCATAGCCATCTTATAATTATATCAGATGTTATATCAAATCATTCTTTTAATTTTCCATTATATTCTTTTTTATTAGATTTTTATGGTTATACATAGTAATTGTGTTCATCCTGAACAACTCAGATATGCATTGAAATTGATTTCAATCCATGGTCACCTCATTATATTCTCACAATAGATCAAATTTGCTGCTTCAGATTACTAAAGACATCATTAAGTAAATAACTAAAGTAAAAATACTTTTGTTCTCAAAAATGTTTTTTCCCCATTCTAGTGCCTTTAAAGTAAATTCATACCTTTTTTTCTTAGTTTTGCCTGTTTTGACTAGTAGTTATTAAAACTTATGTTCCTAGTCCACATATTTCAGTTTTGAGTAATATTGTTTTGTTTTGATATTAAACAAAACATAAGAACTAGTTAGACAGGAGAAAAAGAATACCCCAAATAGCAGAAATAGTGTGAGCAAAGAATCAGAGGGATATAAAGCATTTATAGAGCAATTAAATCTACCAGTTTTCATATAGCCAGAGCCTGATGAGGCTAGTGGGATTTACAGAGGATAAGCCTGTTGAAGGCAGTAGAGTCCCATCTTTTATCCCACACATGTAAGTCTTTGAACTTTTGAAAGGGTGAAATGGTTGAAGGATTTGGAGAGGGGAGTAACATGGCAAGAACATACTTTTACTAGAGTCATGATAAAAGACAGTGTGAAAAGTGCATTTACAAGGGGGCATTTCTGAAGACAAGTATACAATTCCAGAGCCTATTGCAATTGTCAAAAATAGTGGGGTCCTGCAATATTCCCAGGCATTGATGGTGAAGAGGAACAGTTTTCCATAGAAGACATTGAAAGAAAATAATGCAATAGAAAGGAAGAGATTTTTGATTACTTTAGATATGAGACTTAGCTCAGATTTAGATAGATTTTGGTGCAATTAAATATATGGGACTTAAAAAGAATTGAAGTAGGATCACTGGGAAAGGACATAGAGAATATTGAAGATTTTTAGCTTGAAATGTATAAAGTTGGAGGATCCTGAGAGGTGTTCAAGGAGACATAAGTAGTAGAAAATTCAGTTAATCCAGAGGATAGGATTAAGTTTTTATTGGGTACTGTTCAATTGGTGTGGAGGCTTTGAGAACAACACCTTTAGAACAGCACAGAGAAGCCCGACAATTGACTTTTGAAGTCTAGGCTGAGGCCATATCCATCATGGAGGCTTCCTGGCAATGACTAAACACAAAGAGAACAAGACAGTAGACCTAGGAGACTTTGATTCTTGTGGGCCAGCATTGGTTGAAGGAAGGACTCAAGGACTTTGTTCAAATTTTCTTACATTATATGTTAATATAGGAAGTTTCTGCCCCACATTCTTTCCAAGCCTATCCTATTCTGTCTACCTATTATTTCTTCCTCTATTTCCACCCCCACATTTCTTCCAAAACATCCTTGTTTGCTTAATCCTGGAGTGCTTAGTTCTGAACCCTGGGTTCTAACAGCGGGTGATGGAAATCACAATGGTGAGTAGAGTTTAGGAGTATCCCTGATCAACTACTGGAGGGATAATTGGAAGAGAAACATTGTAAAACGGGAAAGATCTGAGAGCTAAAAGAAAAACCTTTAGTTTAAGCATTCTTTAATGTGGAATGAGTGGCTCACATCCCTATCCTTATCTGAGTCCATGTCCTTAAATGGATGATTAGTCCTTCCATGTCTCTCACTCCAATTTCCTTTGACCAGTAATCAAAAGTCAATCCCCAAGAGGTATCTCTTCCTATAATACTTCTATTTAATGCAAATTACCAATTATTTCTTGCCCACTAAATGGTTTCAACTGGGTCCTCTGGAACAACTACTGTTGGTGAAGTTGATGTCGTTACATGCGTTTATTGTTTATAGAATACTCCCTTTCACTTCTTTCCATACTGGGAAAATTCTGAAAGACAGGCATTGTTGCATTTTAAAGTTAAGATTCTGGTGAATACTGCCAACTACCACACATTGACCATTTATTCTGTGCCAGGCATTAGTGTACTTGCTTGGTATAGTTCACATTAGTAATCCTTCAACAATCCAATAAGATAATTTAATCATTCTACTTTAATAGATGTATAAAACTTCCTAAAATCTTTTGACTTGAAAAGTGGAAGAATCGAATACAAATGTTCTCTGAATCAGAGCCAGATATCTCAGCCTTTCCTGCACTTTCCATTTTCTTTTACAATGTACATATCTCAGAGCCCACAGAAAGGACTGTCCCTGGAATGGTTTTGTGACTGTGATGGTTTCATGTGTATTCTACTCTCTGGAAAATTGCCTTCCATCTTTGAGTTTCATCTCTCTTTATTCTGCCATTTACTAATCTTGGCTGAAAATACTAGCATCTGTTCTCCTTGTACATTCATGTCCTACAAATTTAGTATTTGGTGTATTATTCATAAATTTAATTTCAAGATTTTGGAATTTCTTAGACCCCAACAGCATTCAACTCAAATACCTGTTGGCAAAGAGCTGTGGTAGGCACACTTACGATTTTATTCTCATTTTTACTATATGGTTTCTGGAAGTATACACTCCAATCATTATTCATAATTATCAGTCTCTCTTACTTTTTCATTGTTAATATACTTGCTCTTCGATCTTATGAAGAATTTTAACACATGGATTTATCTTCTTCTCCTAGATTATAAACCTTCTACTTGTTACATTTACTTCCCAATGTAGATGTCATTGCCATCATTGTCATCTTTTCTTTATACAGCTGCCTTAGAAGAGGTTCATAAATTCATAAGATCTGCCTGACTCAAAGGTGGAGTCAAGATAACACTAATAGTTATGTTTTTAATAATCTTTGATCAAAATAGAAGAGAGTGACATAAAACAACAGGGTGTATTATGAAGCGGTTTTTCTGATCAAATAGTAATCTGATTTTAAGTCTTCAGGGAAGTAAATGGAAGAAGGAAGATGAATTGACTGGGTTCTAAACAGTTTTAATCACAATATTTTTTATAAATAATATAAATAATGAAATAATTATTTCATTATTTATGAAATAAATATTCATAATTATTTCCACTTTTTTTCAAACAACTCCCCAGGTCTTTACACAATATAAAAGTTTTACTAAAAAAATGTGTTTCCATGTACATGTTATGTATGTGCATAGCTTTGCATCTCTATAATACATAATCTTGTCTAAGCTATAATCTACTTAAAATGGGTTCAGGTAATTAGAATAAGTTATAGAGATATTCAGCTGAAAGTTCTGTGTTGGGAAACATTCATTGTTGTTAAAAGAAGTTATTTTTGCTCTTTTCTAAGAGGGTTTATGTTTTGTCAGTTGAAGAGGTGTATTTGCTGTGGTCTAGGGTCTTACCGTCATCTTTGTATGTCAGAAAAGCTGGTCTTCCAGTGAGGAGAGTATAATCCATTTCAGTGATAGATAGCTAAATTCATAGATGTGATGAATAAAAAAGTCACTATATTAGTTTTTACTAAGTAGCATAATTACCAATGCAGCGAGTGAAGATGCCACAGATTATAATCAGAATATTCTATTTCACATTACTAAGAATGGAAGAAAACAAGAAGGATATTTAGTGAAAGGACTCATTTACTGGCATCTGTTTATGGCTGCTTAATGCATTTTTCTCCACAAAGGACATCAGGAACCAAGTTGTTTTGTTCTTAACCAAGATACCCTCTTCCCTGCACAGTCTGGATGAACTAACATTTTCCTTTGTGAATTTCCTATTCCTAGACTTTTATTGCTTTTCAAACCCATCTCCTTCCCATCAAAAGAATTTTTCTTTAAAGATGACAGTAGAACAGACATGTGAGCTTCAGAATCCTTATCCCCTGAGAACTAGGTAAAATTGCCTTTTAAAATCCTAGGTCTGAAACTTGTTAGAGCCCACAACCTTCCCCAAGATTCTCAGAAGATAGTTCTTTAGATTTACCTTTAATTATATTCCTGCTTCTTCCTCCTTCATGTATTTATTCATTTCTGGTAATTCTTCTTTCATAAATTGTCAAACACAGGTACACATTCCTACTTAGAGAGAACCTTAGGTAACAGGTAGATCTTCCTGAAGCACAAAGGCCAATCGAGGCTTCACCGTGGTATGCTTGTTATGCATCGTATAGAAAACACCATAAGGAAATCTCTATTGCACAGTCTTGTCTCCCAGAATTACTTTTGAAGCACTGCCAGTATTATTTCCTCCCTGGATCCTTTTTCTCCAGGCAGGGCTGACTTCACATTCTCCATATGCTTCTCTTCCTTCATTTTTCACTTGCTGTTCCTCACCTCTCTCCTAAACTGCCCCTCAGTGCTCCTAATTCTTCTCTGTCACACAGAGGATACAAATTTCCCCAAACTTGAGCTCTCCAGGCTTTTAATACTCTTGAAACAAGAAAGTAACTATTCTTCAAAAAGAACAACTAAAAATTAATTTGTCATAATGATAAACCTTGAATGACTGGGGACATTTTTAATTTTTAAGATGACTTCCTGCCTCCATTATGTTAATCTTATCAATTTGCTTTCAGAGAGGAATAGTCTATCCAAGCTTTTGGTTGACATCTATCTTTCATCTTTATGTATTGCCTACAGTTCAAATTCTATTATGAAAACCTAAAAAGACAATGTCATCATCCCAACATCTGGAAACTCAAACTATATTTATACATTTGTGTAAATGTTGGGTCTCTGTGGATGGGAATATTTAATCTCAGCATAATTGAAAAATTCTAACTATAGTATGGAGAATTTCAAAGTGTAGAAAACTGTCATCCAAATCAATCAAATGTTCTTTGAAATTTTAATGTTTCAAGTTTTTTTTTTCTAATTCTTAATGGTCTAGAAAAACTTTTCAAACAAATATACCCAGAGAGTCATCTTTAGTTAATTGCTGTGCAATTTAATGACTTCTAAAGGGTCATATTACTTTATTCACATCAACAATTTTACTTTCACTTAATTGCATAATTTTTCTCAGTTGCTGTTACCCAGGCTTTAAAATTATGATAATACTACTGCAGGGAACCATATATTTACACACCAGAAGTGGTCTAGGAGTTTTCAGAAGCACCAAAGAAACTTCCTTATTGCAGTATAGCCTGGACAGGTCAAAATCCTAACTCTATACGTTTGTTGTTTTCTAGAAGGTATCTTGGATGAGAGCTATAAAGCACTGAATATTTCAGAGTTCTTAGTCCCACTCTTCTACCACTTGCTACCAGAAATTCCAGCAGCTAATGTCAATGTGTGCAGTCCAGTTTATTTATTCCACTAGACAACCATAGAGGAATCCAAGACCATAGGCAAGAGTATGACACAGTTTAGTGAATTTCAAAGTTATCAAGAATATTGTTGAATAATTCAATATCTTTTACTATTACTCCACAGTTTCACATCTAGGATATGGACTATGTCATACTTGACTTTCCTAAGCAAGTATTCTTAGGTTCAAATAATAGACTTTCCATTTGTTAACTGTTCAACTTGGACTGTTCTGGCAAAATCAATTGTGTCTTAGTTTTATCCCCTAGAAAAATGGAGATAATTCTAATACCCAAGTCATAAATCTGCAATGAATAGTAAATGAAAAAATATAACTAGGTTTTAAGTAAAATGCACAGAATATAGTATTATACATATTTTATTATTATTTTCAACTGTTAATATAGTAAGTGCTTATTAATTGTTGAATGTATACCTTTTGATATCATACATTTAGATCAGAATGTTCCCTAGAGCACATTTCAATAACTCAGTGGAAAGAAATCCCTAGTTATAAAATAAACTGAACTAAGGAAACCAAATTATATCATCAACAAGGCCTAAGGGAAAGTTGATAATAACTTAGGGTTCTTGATTTCTACCATAATGAAAAAAAATCAGAGAGAAGTAATCAAAATCCTAATTTTTTTATGAAGCAGTTCAATAGACTATTCTATCAGCATAGCATTAAGAATTAAGTATATATTCTATCAACAAAGGATTAAGTACCAGAAAGTACTTAATTATACAATATTATTTTTAAAATAGTCTGATATGTATCATTTGTAAATAGGGTGATCATAAAATTTATTATTGAAAATGTAACTGTTTTATAAAGTCAAAGGATATATTTCAAGTTGGACTTGTTAATCAAGGCCTTAAACATTGTTAACAATCCATCCATAATTTTTTCCAATACTACTTATACTAATATGTTGGGTACATAGAAAAGTAGAACTCTTCTATTTATAAATTTAGAGAATTATCAGGGCAAGAAAAGATAATGCATCACTTATTTGGTCATAGAATGCTATAGATGCTTAAGACAATTTTTCTGCAAAGACATTTCTCTAAGGAATTTTACCATTCTTAGGTTTCATTGTGAATAGTAATGTTATTAGGCAGAAGCTAACATTTATACCTGATGTTTTAGAACTGCATGCTCAGTACATACACAACCTGTAAAATGGGATAGTGGCATCTCAGACTGCTGGAACCTGCATGGACATTAATTCAGGTATTGGACAAGGGATGATGAGGGGATGAATAAAATACAAACAGACAAACAAATAGAGAAAAAACTAGGGCCCCATGGTGCTCTGTCACCTGATGAGGGATGGACAACCCAGAGCCAGCTCAGCATGTTTCTTATAGAGGTTTTAACATCGAAGGGGTTTTCTGTGAGAAAGTTTCTTCAAAGCGTACATGGTGAAGGACAAATTTTTGTGCACCCCAATTATATTATCAGCTTGGGCCCATAATTCTCAACCCTCTGGGCAGCTGTCATCTGAACCTGAGGTCGAAAACTGATAAATTTGTGGCTGACAAGGAACCTCCTTTGAACAGGGAGTCACCGTAGCAACAGGGCAAGCTTATCGGCATTTTAGCATGAAAAGTTCCCAAGAGAGACATTGCCTCTGTCTCCGGACAGCTCAAGGACCATAATTTAGTTGCTGCTCCTGACATCATACTGTGCAGTAAAAAGTTTATTCACTCTCAATGCTGGAGTACAACATTCTAGTGGGAGAGCACTAGCCTACATGCATGAGGCCCTGGGTTTGATTCACACCACTGTTTAAGAAGAAGAGACAAGAATACAGGCAAGAGAAAAGAGAAGCCCAGTACTTAGAAGACAACTTTGGTTATGAAACCTGCTTTGGTCCTGGAAATCCACAATCACTGCCTTAATAATTGATGGCCCAAACTACTTACTAGGAGGAAGTTTGTTTGTGCTGGGCTTGGTGGTGCACATCTGTAATCCAAGCTACTTGGGAGGCTGAGGCAGGAGAATCACAAGTTTGAGGCTAACCTCAGCAATTTAGTGAGTCCTTAAGCAACTTTGTGAGAACTTATCTCAAAATAAAAAAAATTTTTAAAAGACCTGGATGTGTGACTCAGTGGTAAATACTCCTGGATTCAATCCTAGAATCAATCTCAATCTCTCTCTTTCACACACACACACACACACACACACACACACACACAGAGAGAGAGAGAGAGAGAGAGAGAGAGAGAGAGAGAGAAGTAGTTTGTGCATGGAGAACATGGTAATAACAAACCCATAAATTACGTTAAAGGCTATTGGAGACTGGTTTTTGGCTTATTTTCCAGCAAAATGAAGCCTGAAATATACTGGTAGCTTACCATGTACTTAAAAATAACATTTAGAGGCACTCATTAATATATTTATTAGAGATTACTAAGATAATGCAGTTTTCCTTCTTTCTGCAATTATTCTATACATCTGTGTGTATGTATCTCCTTTTCTAAAATATTTTTGGTGTTATTATTTGTGCATTGTTTCTATCATCTCACTAAATGATCAGCTCCTTAAGAGTATGAGTTTAATCAATTGTACAATCCTTTGTCCTTAGCATGGTGGTTTTTGTTGTTGTTGTTGTTCTTGTTGTTTAAGGTTGGTTTTGTTTGTTTGTTTGTTTTGTACTGGGTGTTGAATCCAGGAGCACACTACCACTGTGCTACATCTCAAGCCCTCTTATTTTTTTATTTCTATTTTGAGACAGGGTCTCCCTAAGTTTCTAAGTGCACAATCCTCTTGCCTCAGCCTCCTACATGGATGGAATTGCAGACATAAGCCTCGCCCTCATCAGCATGGTGCTTTCTTCATGGTAGTCGGCAAATATATCTGCTGATGAAATATAAGGATTCTATTAGTCTTGTGTTAGTATTATGTCCTTATGAAATATGCATATTCCTGAGAAACAACCCCATGCTGTAAATAAATTAGCAATGGCATGATTAGAGAGAAAGTAGTGACGGGGCACAGAGTCCTTTGATCCTTTGTAAGGGTTATGAGGTAGGGATGCTACTTGGGAAATATTTGGCATCCTTCCAACACCCAGGCTGTATTGCATCTGAAAAGTTTCTATTTTTACTTAATGGATTTATCCAGGTGGTAAGATTTATGTTAAGCAGCCATTATCCCTTTCTGTCATATTTTCACTCTGACCTTCAAAGTCCCCTAAATATTCATTTATGATCCCTCAAACATCATTACTCTTGCCATACAAAGAGTCTTTTATAAGGTTTCATACTAACATAGTCTTTCTATTGATATATAAAAACATTCTTAAGCTATCCTCTTTCCTGATAATTATTTTTAAGGTGCCACTTCTGTAATTAAGTTAGAAAGATTATATGGAGGTAAACTGTTAAAAAATAAATAAATTATGTAACTTTCCTGAACACTGAATTAATTCCAGGTATTATTTTCCGTTATTGAATCAAGAAAAATGTGGAGGTTTATTCAACACAATATAAATGAATCATTAGAAGCCAAACATATCTATTTTTAAAGCTATTGAACTCTGTATGATATCAAACTGCTCTGAGTCAAGCCATAACTGAACAGATACCTTATGTGGTCCAAACCTCTGATAATTAGTGAGACTTAAATCTTCCTGGCACACCTCAGCATGTTTAATCACAAGCATCCAGTATTTATAGCACTTATTTGCATTCTGCCTCCTCCTCTTTGGTTTCATTAGCACGCATTACTCTCCAGGAGACTTGGGCTGAGTTTGTAGGAGCCTTGCCAAATGAATCAGGATCAAAATATTTAATAAATGCAATTCACTGTTGCTTATACGTAGAGTCGGGACACATGGTTAATCTGGAAATACTTTTTCTTTAACATGCTGTGATGGCACGGCTGTCCTGAAATTTTAAAACTCCATGTTGTATTGTGAAGTGATACTAAAAGGGAAAATATAACAAGCCAGGAGAATGAAACAATAGGCAATTAGTAAATAATAGCCTAATTTATAATAAGAAGGAAAACATATGCCCCCTCTCCTATGTCATACAATATAGAGGTACACAGCTAGTAACTGAATGCAGATGGCCCAGGCAGTGAAGGAAACTGACTGGTGTATTTGCCTCACTCAGTTGACTGCTTCTTCACTCTGCATACCTCTCCTTTTCCATGAGTGCTGTTTCAGGCCACTGGCAGTCTCAAAATATCTCCCTCATTTTCTTCCACAGTTATTCCAAATTTCTCTAATCAAGTACTTTTCCAATATCTTTTTTTTTCCTTCAAAATCTGTCTAAATTCATCAACAAATCTATAACCTTGTATTTAATGATTCATAGATTTGTCATCTCAGAAAACATGTATGCATATTAATAAGGATCATGTGTGGGTAAAAATATCTTAATTTGAGAAACTATGCTTTGGGTATTTCAGGCAACAGGATAATACAGATAAAGTTTTTGGGAGACAATCTTTTGGAAAGCTGAGAAGTAACATCATAAATGAACCTTCCCACATGTAAATACAAGGCTTCCCTATTAGCAAATAGAAAAATCATTTCATTTATATTTGCACATATTAAAAAAATTATATAACTATAAATACATCAAACCCCCCAAACTTACAGAAAACTAGGATTAGAAAATTATCAATAAAGTAAAAATTATCAGTTAAAAAAAGAAAACAAAACTAAGCTAAAGCTAGTGTCCTAGTCTCCATTAAGAGAAAAACTGAATGATCTTCTCTTAAGACAAGAGGCAGGGATTTTCACTCTCATCATTGCTATTGAACAAATTATTGTAACAGACCCTTGGTGGATGGGAACACTCAGGCTCCCTAACATTATAGTATGTCATGCCTTGATTGCTTAGCTTATGGCCTGTTATTTGGGGATTTTAATTTGGCCAGAATAGAAAGAGACTCAGTTGAGAATGGCAGTATTCAGGCTCTGGGTATGCAGTTGAGTAGGCCCATAGGGAATGAGCACTCCCTGAGTGAAGCACAAAAGCTCCAAGGGATGATTTCAATCCTCCTTTCCTCTACACAGATGAGTAGAAATTGAAGCCCAAAGATTTTCATGATAATACGGCACATATGCCATCCTTTTCTACCTTGATTCTCAGTTTCTATTGATCCCAGCAAGGTAGAAAGGAAATATGAACATGTACCTATAGGCCCTAGAGAAGGAAACAGTAGCTGAGAGATAAATGTTCTGTTTCTCTTTCAGGTCAACCTATGTGCAGTGATATCAATCCTATATGCACATTAAAACCCCAGGATCCCTCTTCAAAAAGCATTTCTGATTCTATCATCATGGGTGGAGTAAGTCATTCATTTAGAAATGTTCCAGTTGATAGTAATGTAGGGCAAAGCACCCCTGCCCAAGCGCTGCTACAGTGCAGGAGCTCCAACACCCAGAAGTTCATAGAGTCAAAGGGAATAGGCACAGAGGGGTCTCCACCAGAGCCTCAAGACAGCTGATTTTGACAGTGCTATGAATAGATCAGAAGTTTCTAGCTGTATAAACCCAAAGACACAGGTCAATATACACAAGTCAAGCTGGAAGGAATCGGGAGGTCATGGGTCAGGAAGACGAGAAGCTTCTTCCCAATGTTCCAAAGTTTGAGAAAATTCCTTTGCATTCACTGCAATCCAGAAGAATTGAGGAATGAAAAATAGAAAAATCAGAGCATATATTGTAAAAAGATTGAATTGTATCAGTCAGGACTTAGTTAAAAATATTGGTAGTGATTCTGTGCAATATATATATTTTTAATGCAATCTAAACCCAGTTCTAAGACCCTGAGTGGAGGCTGATCAGTTTCTCTTCTTGAATGGTTAATTCCATGTCTCAACCATTTCCCTTATGAGTTCTCACACTCAAGGGCCACTATTCAATGATCTATTTTCCTCACTTCCAGATACCACACAACTAGGTACAACCTCCTATCCCTAGAACTGGGGGCTATTTAAATTAACCAACCTACAGGGAACCTCAAGAAACCTAGCTAACCTCAATGCACTTGCTGTACACAAACTGCCTCCCATAGCTCAGACTGCTATTGCCATATTTCTGGATGTAAAAGGCTAAGACTTTATGCCACTGCCTTCTCTCTTCTGGAGTTGTAAATAACAGTTCTGCAATTCATCTATTTGTGTGTGGTAGCTTGCCATTGAAATAAAATTTAATTTTTTATAAAGTATTCTATTATATTTAATGGACAAGTTTAAGCTTCCATCACTTATCTCCTTTCCCACTCATCCCTCACACAGCAGAAACTGTTCAAAGATGTATAAAGTCACAAACAAAACCACTTATATCCATGTTTAGGTGTGCACTGGAGTTTCCAAATGAAGAATGCTATCATTACATTATACCATGATGAATTAGATAATGTCTGACCCTCTACCATGTAGTGACATATTTTAAATTAATACTCCATTTCTGGACAATTTGACTAACTTGCCCTAGAAGAACTCCTTTTGGGGAGAGTTTCAGATAGATGTGAACTGGAGGAAAAGACAATTAGATTGAGCTTGGATAGAATGAAGGACTGAATGTGCTCTATAATAAACACATTCCTTATAGGACTGAGGAATATGACTATCTTTTATACTTGACTGCATAACACATCCTTCCTGCTGTTCTTTTGTGACTTATTTTCTCCTTTATTTTTCCCTCTGAAGTGTGTATAGAAGAGGTGAAGAGGGGAGGGCAGAGGCAAAATAAAAGAAAACAAAGGCTAAAAAGAGCACACATATAACATGAAAAAGAGCACCAGAAATCTTAGAGTTTTTTCTTTGTAAAACTTCACAATCTTTTGTAATGCCTTCAAATATTAAGATATAGTAAAGGCTATTTTTGAAAAGAATGAATTGTTTGCTAAAAACGTTTATCAATAATAAGAGAGAATACCCATTCAAATTTATAAATTAGACTTACCAACACACAGGCCAATGACCATACCAATATTTGGAACTTCTAAGTTTTATGAAAACATGCAGCTTGAGAAATTTATACGCAGTATGCCTGATATTTTTTAGAATTGTCAAATTTATAAATTTGTATTTCAATAAACAGGGTGTACTTTATAACATATGGAGCCTTTCTGAATTTAAAATGAATTAGAGATTTCTTAGAATAGTGCGATTTAGTAAAAAGAGTCAGGTGGAATGAGTTTAATAATGACTCCGATAATAACCAAATATGTCAATGTCCCTCGGTTTGTATTAGTTATTTAATGATGCATAAAATCCTATCCCCAAATTTAGTAACTTAGACAACTACTGAGTACCTCTTCTAATATTGTGGGAAGCCTGAGTTCAGCTAGTGGTTCTTCTGGTCTTACCTGGGCTCACTTGAACAGCTGCAGTCAGATGGAACACTGTCTGAGACAGAAATATTCAGGATGGCTGTAGTTACATGCTGGCTACTGAGAGATCCATATTGTCCTCCGTATGGATTAGACAAAATTTCTTGTAGCATGGCAGCTGGGTCCCAAAACAGCATGGATATTATGTGTCAAGTCTTCTTGAAGCCCAGGTTCAGAAGGCAAGAATTCCAAAGCATTCTCTTAGTCAAAACAATGTAGAAGGAAGTTAAGATTCAAAAGAAAGAAAAATGCATTGTATCTCTTGATAAGAGAAGTGGCAAATTGAAAAAGGGTATATGATAATGGATGAAATAGCGGAGGCTATCTTTGGAAACAATCTGTTCATTTGTTCAAGAGATTGGACCAGGTTATAGTAACAATCTTTCATCTAAACATTTATAATTTGAAAACACTTTTATAATTTAAATGATTATTTTTGTATCATTTATTTCACTGTTTGATTTGGTTCTGAATCACAAAATTCTTCCTGTTGAATTCTTAAGTTCTTAGTACTTTCAGTTGCTATTCTGAAGATTGTATATACAATAATGCTTCTGGGAATAGATTCTAGTAGAAATTGAAAGACTTTTTATATGTAACACATAATAAGTTTTGTGTACCAGTAGTCAGTCATACTCCTAGATGCAATCTTTTAAAATATTTCCCCTTTCTCCATTCTCTCCAAGATAGTAGTAAGGCTTTCAGCTTTATTCATGATGATTACTTTCTGTTGGATTCACAAATATACATTGGGGAGTAAGAAATCTCTTTAACCTCAACTCATTCCTTCAGTGGTCTATTGGATATTTTCATTTTAATGTTTGTTTATTTTTAATTTTAAATGTAAACAGCACCAAATTCCAATTTTCTTTCACATTGGGAAAATTGAATCATTCTATTAACTTTTCCCCTTATTTTTTGACTGTTAGCATCATTTAGCAACCAACTCTCAAAATCCAAGAGGCACATTTATCTTAACTCTTCATAGCTAAGTCTTCCCGAAAGCCCCCATCTTGTCATCTAATTCAATAATTGCCACAGCCGTATTTTTCCTTCTGTAATAATATGTCCACTCTATACTATCAGCAACCTCTTTTTGAACTTCTGTAATGACTTCTTAACCAGTTTTCTAACCTCCAATCTCCTGTCCCCCCCGCCCAATTTATCTTCACACACCACTTTCAACAATAAATCTTGAATGGCTGCTACGCTCTGTGGTCTTGTGTACAATGCCCTCCATGACCTTCCCTCATCTAGTGCTTCAATACTTTCTCCCACTACTGTGCTGTATACAATTTTGTTCTTATCAGACAGGTCTAGTCTCTGTCCTTCCTTGAAGGCTCACACATGCAGATTACAAGCTGGGCTCATACCAGTCCCTTTGCCCAGACATCTTAACACATTTTGCTTCTCCTTAAAATGCTTCTCCTTCAAGCTTTGGCTTAATGTCTATGTGAATGAAAATTTTGTTTTCATATTTTACCCCAGAGAATCAAATTTTTCCATGTGTTATGGATGCAGAGTGTGAAAGATTTGATATGTGTAACACAGGAAGGATGATCTTGAATTTCATACAGTCTTCTATATAGTTGAGTCCTTGAAATATCATTATACTAATGAGCAAAGGACATGGATTAGTTTCTGACCAAGGATGGACCAGCTCAAGCTGTAATGGTCCCAGAAACCTTGGTTTTATTTGTTACCTAAAAATAAATAATGATTGTTCTGTGTAATTGGATGACTTTTTGTGTTTTATTTTTTTGTCTCTACTACTGGATTTTTCAGTTCCTTGAAGGATAGCACCAATTTATTCTACCTTTGTTTTTTTCTCCTTTGTCTACAACTTTATTTTTTTCATAATAGTATGTGTTGCTATATTATACTTACATATGTTGCTATATATACTCAAAATGTCATAATAAATTACTCAGTAGGAACTGAGTAAATAATGAAAAGATAACCTTATGATTTCTTTCAAAATTACTTTGCAAGTATAAAATAGTTTTATTTTTTCTCATCAGACCTCATTTTTGATTGTTACCTAAAGGCAATAATCTTACTTCAATCAAACATGTAATATAAAAATTGAGAATATAAAGTGAAAATTATTTTTTACATTCTCATAAATGCACTAAATATTTAGAAGAGCATTTTGTATGTTTTCTTTTTGTGCATATTGAATCAATACCTTTTTACAAAGCAATATATTTAAGAAATTAATGATTTGCAAGGGATACAAGTGACAGTGAGATCCTAAAATGAGTAAAATTATTTTTAGCTGTCTTTTGTTTAGTTAATATACATTGATGTTTTTCTTAAAGAGGATACCAAAGGATAAGTATGGATTCCCTTAGGTAATTTCTAGAGATCATTCTTTTCCACCCTTTTCCTTACTTACCAGTGTCAAAGGAGACATCCCTGTATCTCACATGTGAAACATGCATTATCATTAACAAATGATAAGCAAGATTCAAATGATCAGGCAAGCAGCTTACACAGAACTCGCTTTAATGGAGTGAAAACTAATTTTGCAAATGCTGTTTCACTTAGTGTTCAGTGCAGGGGCACAAACTCCATCTATTGAATTACACAAGCTCAGTGATCTAGAAATGAAATGAGAGTACATAAATGAACAGTGTGGGCTAGTGTAGCACGGAAAGCAATGCCACACAAGAACATTGGAGAAGGTATTTAAGAAATAGATCATGTTTCAAACAGACATTTTTATTTGAAGTTCTTAAGGAATAATGGAAGGTCACTGTTTTAGTCAGCTTTTCACTTCTGTGACCAAAAGATCTGACAAGAACAATTAGAGGAGAAAAAGTTTATTTTGAGCCTCAAGGTTTCAGAGGTCTCAGCCCATTGACAGTCTGATCCATCCCTCTGGGCTTGAGATGAAGCTGAACATCATGGCAGAAGGGTGTGGCAAAGGAAAGTGGCTAGGGACATGGCACCAGAAAACAGAGAGAGAGAGAGAGAGAGAGAGAGAGAGAGAGAGAGAGAGAGAGAGAGAGAGCGCTCTGCTCACCAAGAACAAAATATAAACCCAAAGACATTCTCCCAGGGACCCACCTCCTCTAGCCACAGTCTACCTACCTTCAGTTACCATCCAATTAATCTCTATCAGTGGTTTAACATAATAATTGAGTTAAGGCTCTCATAACCCCATTATTTCACCTCTATGCTTTCTTTCATCATCTCTCATATGAACTTTTGGGGAAGCACCTAACATTTAAACCATAGTAATCACAAATATTTAAAGTTTCATGTTCATAAAAAATGTAGTTGAGATGGACCTAATTACAGTGTTAAGAGGCTATCTCAAAATGGCTGTAATTCTTCAAAGACCTGAAATATACTTTTTCTAATATGCAAATACTTCAACTTCAATTACTTAAACTTCAATTTTTAAAAGAGAAAGTCCAACTCAAAAAGTCTCAGGCTATAAACATTTTCTATATCAATACAGTATTGCTTTCATTGTGATTTTTTCCCCTAAGTACCCAGTTATTGCTTTCATATAGGTTGGCTAGTTGACAGAGCACTCAATGTGTTAAGTGTTCTGATGAAATTTCACAAAGGCAGATGTAGCAACAGGTTTGAATTTCATAGGCACTGGGAAATGCCTTATAAATTTTGAGTTCTAGGAGTATATAATATCCTTGATCTTGTATTTATAAATCAGAGAATGATTTTTCCATCCATTACACTAATAAAATACCTACACACTAGCCATTTAATAAACAAACATCATGCTTCCCAGTAAAATCAGTAATTTGTTGATTAGAAACTGCCGTTTTCCTTGGTTTTCTAAAGCCTTGGTTTCATAAAGATGTGTTTGGAAGCCATTTTTCTTTGAGAAAGTTACTATCAATAACTTCTGAATTTGTTGTCCTATTGAATTCATTCAAGTACCAGTCCTATACATTAAAACCACATAATTATAGAGCAATTTTTTGTGAAATATTGTTTTCATTTATGATCTACATATGCATATGTATACATATCTCTGCATGTATCTATATAAAATAGAATTATTGAATTGTCTACTTTATTTTCATTTGTCATATTGATTTCCAGGAAATTCAAAGTGAAATTTTATATATAAGTAATGTAATATGAGCATTTGTATTGTTTGCATATTTATTATTTTTCCTCCTCTTGTCACTAATTCCTATAATTATTTGTATATTTAAAGGGGTATTGCTATGTATTCTTATTTATCATTGATTATACATGTTTTTCTTTGATTTGTTTTATATCCTTTATAGATTATGTTAGCAAAAATATAATCTAGGAGTCCAACAGTCAAATCTGGTCATAATAAATGCAGGGACAGAAATTACTGAAAGTTAAGAGAGAACCAAAACAACCTAGAAAGTGAAGATGTGCTCATTATATACAGGTCTTGAGACTGTATGCCATTAACACATTCATATTTGAATCATCCATTTTAAGCAAGTAAAAAGGAAGATACGGTCCATTAAATTTTATTTATTTATTTATTTATTTTTTCTTTTATTTGCTGAGTCCTTTATTGGAAAAAGTAGACTAAATGAGAGAACACATACTTAAAGAAAATAGAAAAATGAAAACTCTAATTTTTTTCCATATATTTCTATGTATAAAACTATATTGCATACAAGATTTTACACACAAGTGTATGCACAGTATATATAAGATTATGTCATAATGTTTGAGAGTTGACTACAGATGCAAATAAAAAAAAACCTTAAAAACAGGAAAATTAAATCTAATAATAAGAGATTTAACCCAGAAAGATATGAAGCTTTCTTGTCTTCATGCTGATGTCATCCTTATGCCTACTCCAGGATTACCTATGAATAGACAGAGGAGAACTGAAGGAACACACACTTTTCCACACCTACAATCATTTTCTCAAAAATAAACATTGATTGCTGAAGGCACTGCACAACTATATCGGGGGAGGCAGGAGAACACAAGTTCAAATCCAGCCTCAGCAACTTAGGACCTAAGCAATACAATTAGACCATGTCTCAAAATTGAAATATATATATATATATATATATATATATATATATATATATATATATAAAAGAACTGTGATTTGGCTCAGTGGTTAAGTATCTCTGGGTTGAATCTCTCATAACAAAACAAATAAATAAATAAAAGAAAAAATTCTTCAAGGCTGAAAAAGTCCAACTGGATCTGAATCAACTGAAGGTCCCACTACATTTCTACATACAAGGCTTGTCTACACTGAGTTTTTCCATGATGCTCAAAGGGACATGAAAAGTTGAAAGTGTTACAACCTATTTTAAAGAGCAGAAGTTTTGTCCCTGATATGAATCATTTTGTATTACAGAAACTGGTAAAGTTGAATAAAGCCCACATTGCTTATCCACAGGATTTTTTCCAGTATGAATGCATTCATAAAACTAAACAAATTAGAACACCTGAGCCTTTTTATTCCTTACATGCATAGAATGTATTCATTTTGGCCTGAGTCTTTCCAAAAGAATCTTCCCAGTCCATAGAGGAAACTGAAAATATAAGAACACTTCCCACATTTCTTATATTCACAGAGCTTCTCTACATGAGTAGTTTCATATGTGAGAAAAAAAATAGTCAGAAATATATTTTGATCAGTTGTAGCAAATCTCCCAGATTCAGAGGGCTTATTTTCCAGTGTGAGGGAAATGGCTTTGAAGGCAACAGAGAAAATGGATTGATTTGTCATATTTTTTTTTATATTTAAAGAGTTATTCAGTCAGATGTGGTGATATCTGCCTTTAATCTCAGAGATCAGGAGGCTAAGGCTGAAGGATCACAAGTTTGAGGCCAGTTTCAGCACCTTCACAAGACTCTAAGGAACACAACAAATAACTATCTCAAAATTTAAAAAAAGAAATACCAATGTTGCCACAATGGGCGCCACACTTAGAAGAATCCTGTGATCGGAGTTTGCTTTCTTGTTGTTCTATAATCACCATTTTGTAATTCTTTTCTTTTCTTTTGGAGATTGAACTAAGGGATATTTAACCACTGAGCCATATCCCAAGCCCTTTTTATTTTTTATTTTGAAACAGAGTTTTGCTCAGTTGCTTAGTGCTTTACTAAGTTGCTGAGGCTGCCTTTTGAATTTGGGATCCGCCTACCTCAATTTGCAGAGCCACTGGGATTACAGGCATGAACCATGGCACCGGGTTTATTATGAAATTCTTAACAGTTTTATCCCTGAATTTGTGTTTTATAGATAAAATCTGGTGAAACAGAAGAACATGTGCCAGGAGCCTGCTTGTCTCTAGGATGGGTTCTCTATTACCTTCTGCCTCTAGCTAAAGCCAGGGAAAGGGTAGGGGTTGGGCCAGAGGCACACTGTAAGGTGCTTGGTGGCTCTAAGGTGTGTTTTCACCCGGCCAGTATCAGCATGCTCAGTGACATCAAGTGAGTATGTGACATTAAATAAACCCCCAAATTTCATATTTTATATATATGGAAGTTTTATATTAATTTATTTATATAAATGTGAATAAATTTTTTAAAAATGAGCATATGAGGCTAGGAGAGAATCTTTGGAAAAAAATAGAAAAGCTTTTTCCTGATTTTGGAACAAATGACTCTGATTTTCATTTTTTATAGTTGACTGCACATTAGCTAGACAACCTTGCCTATTCCAAATACTCTTGCTATGTAAAGACATTATTGTTAAGACTACATTCTGAGCATTTTCAAAGGTGAACTTACATATTCCATACACTCCATCTTTGTCTAAAGATGAAAAATAAACATATTTTTTAAATTTTCATTTATACATGAAATTCATTGTTCTGAACTTCTATATTAACAGATGGTACCATTTAAATGATACATATGATTCTCAGTTCATTTTTTTTGTCCCTTGTATACTCCAATTTCTTCTGTGCTTCTTTTATTTTCATTTATTTATTTTAGATACTGAGAATTGAATCTAGGGTGCTCTACCACTGAACTAGATTCACAAGCCAGTTTTATTTTTTGAGTTTGAAATAGGATCTTACAAAGTTGCTGAGGCCCCTTTAAATGTGCAATCCTCTTGCCTCAGCCTCCTGGGTTTCTGGGAAAACAAGAAGAGAACACACACACACACACACACACACACACACATACACACACACACACACATACACACACACACACGTGCACTGTCTGTTTCTCTACAATTCATGGAAAAGAGAATTATTTTAGGAAATCTTCCTATGTGCCTGCAATATTTATGCTCTAAGGTCATAGAGGAGGGGTCAAATGTTTGTCCAGACATCTTCTTTAGCATAGGATTGTCCTTTGGCTGTGTGTTTGGCTCCATGACTACAGGTGACAAAACAGTCTTATTTATTTTAATACATGCTGCCCCTGCATTTGCAATTTACTTCCCCCTCAAATTTTAAAGTTAGAGTTGTCTCAGAGTTCTGTCCTTTAGACTTTGAAACTGTAGATTGAAGAGCTTGAAATACTTCTTGAAGAAAAAACTATTGGACCATTACTTTCATCACTTAAAATAGGATTGGATGAGCATCAAGGAACATGGTTTATGGAGCAATCTTCCACTCTCTGGGAGGTGGGAGAAGATGGCTAAGATGACCTGCTACTCTGGTCATCTTAGCAACCTAAGTTTGCTGCAATAAGCGTTTGATTTGGATTTACTACCAGAGCATTGGCCAGGAAAATGAAAAGTTGGCATCTATGATATGATTAAGACCTTTCATTATCTTTACTGGGAAGCAAAAGGACCCTGTGTGTTATGAAGAAAACAATTTTTTGAATACTCTTTGTTCCAAGAGTTGACTGATTTAATATTTGAGAGGTCAGGATACAAGACAATATTTAAACCACGGGGAGAAAAAGACAGACTTCCTGTCACTTAGGAGTTTACAACCTAGTGAAACAAGATTTATAAGATGAGGTGCTCACTGTAGAGATTTTTAAAAAATTCAATTCTATTAGAAGATGAAGGACATGAAATAGAAAAATGAATTATTGAAATATTCTGCTTGATTGCCTCCCACTCCCCCATCTCCCCTGGCATTGGGAAAGAAGAAATCTCTTTGATTCTCCTCCCACCTATCCCTCTGGTGCTAGTGCCCTTGGGTTTCCATTGCCTCTAACACTTTGGGGTTACTTTTATGCAATGTAGAAAAGGCATCAAAAGAAGATGTACTAAGAGACAGAGGATATATACAGCCAGTGATCAGAGGTGCAAAAATCAAACAGTGTCTATGTTTATTTTTTTAAAGTACCATGTTTAAAACTATTACTGTTATATTGATATTATGCATATAACTTATTGATAAATGTGATGTAAATTGAGGGCTTAAGGAACTTGTCTTTTTTTTTTTTTAATGAAAGCAGAGATGTCGGGGCTGGGATTGTGGCTCAGCGGTAGAGCGCTCGCCTAGCATGGGCAGGACCCGAGTTCTATCCTCAGCACCACATAAAAATAAAGATATTGTGTTGTGTCCATCTACACCTAATATATATATATATATATATATATATATTATTTTTTTTAAACAGATGTCTCTTTATTCTGAAACTTTTAAAGTCATTATTTTCTTTATACTTTTAACTACTAGATGCAACATTAATAGCTTTTTATTTCATTTTTTTTATCCTTTAGGGTGTCTAGTATATTGCCTCCACACTGTTGTTATTTGGTTTGACATCTATATGATGTAGCAAGCCACTGCAAACTCATAGTGTAAAGTAATGGGTGTTTTATTTTGCCCACATATTTTGTGGCCAGGAATTTGGACAAAATGTAGTCAGGATGGTTTCTCTGTGCTGCACAATATGTGCCACTTCAGCTGGGAAGATTCAGGTAGCTGAGGTTGATTGGAATGGTTGAGAGTTGTAGCTATTAGAGGTGTCTGTACTCAGAGATCTGGAATCTGAGGTATGATGATCAAAAGCAAGGACTTAACACAATTTGCTGGCCTGAGCCTCTACTTGTTCTCATGTGCTTCTGCAGCTCACAGATGACAAGTATGAGGGGAAGCATCCTGAGAGTGAGTGTTCAAGTGACCAAGGTGGGAGCTCAGACCTTTTTCTGACCTACCTTCATAAATCAAGCAGTTTCACTGCCACTGAATTTTGTTGTCTACAACTGAGTCACTAAGGAAAGCCCAGATTCAAAAAGAAGAAAGTTAAAACCCTCCACTTCATGAGGAAATAGCAAGATTATATTGCAAAATGAGGAATAAAAGATACTGATGCAACTATTTATGGAATATAGTCTGTTATAACCTGACCTACTAATAGCTTCAAAACTTAATCTAATTGAATCCTAAATCAAAGGAATTGATGGATTTCCAAATTTTCCACGATACTTTCACATAGTAAGGACAAGTCAAACTTTGGACTAACTTCTAGTGTTTATCTCTTTTGATTGCTGGGTGTGATGGTTAATTTTATGGGTCAACTTGACTGGGCAACAATGCCCAGATATAAAGTCATACATTATTTGGATGTTTCATTGTGAGTGTATTTATATAAGACTAACATTTAAATTTTAGAACTTTGAGTAAAGTGGGATACCCTCTATAATGAGGGTGGACCTTATGCAATCAGCTGAGAACCTGAATAGAGCATAATACAGACTTCCCCAAACAAGAGGAAGTTCTGTAGCAGACTGGCCATCAGACTTGAACTGCAACATTGACTCCTTCTGAGTTCCATTCTGCCAGCCTCCCCAGAGATCTCAGAGTTGTCAGCCTCCATAATCACTTTAGCCAATTCCAGAAGATAAATTTGTGTATGTGTGTGAGTTCACATACACAAATGTATACATGGGGTGTGTGTGTGTGTATGTGTATGACACATTCACACACATTCTATAATATTGGTTTTGTTTCCCTGGGAAATTCTGGATTAAGGAAGTGGTTTTCTATGAACTGGAGATAATAGAACTGGGGCCTACAGTAGATTGGGTAGTGTTTCCCCTGGTGTTTTAGACATAAAACTCTAAAATTTCCCAAGATAGTTTTCTTAATGTGCTATTTTATTTCTTGCTACTGCTTCTAAACTTCAGAATTATTTGATCCAAATTAAAAATAAACTTTGCTTAGTCATTTTCTGCTTCAAGAATTCAGGAACATGATATTGTACCTCTTAATAACACCAGCAATATTTCCTTTCTGGTTTACTATACAGTAGGCATAATTAAAAAGTAACTTTTAAATTGCCCTCCTCTTAAGAGCCAGTGAATCAAATATCTTCGCATTCCTTACCCTTCAATCAGCTACTGAACATTTGAGGCCTGACTTTGGTATTAGCTGATTGATAATGACACAAACATGTATCATAGGACAGAGGATTTTCATTTCTGGGGCTTAATTGTTATCTAAACTCTGAGGTTACCATTTGGTTTTGTAAGAAACATATTTTCTTGCAAGTTGTCCTCTGGATACTTGTCCAGACTTTTTAAAATTTCCCTGTTGCGAGTGTAACTAACAGATTTTAAACAATAAACATAAGTATGTGACATATTCAAATTTATTTTCCTTTTCCTAGTCTTTTATCCCTACCATAACTTTATTTCATTTTGGTCATCAAAGATGTGTTACCTCTAAACTATAAAGACAGGAAACCTCAGCACTGTCCTGCCTATGTTACTGTCAAACATTGGTAATGAATCTAAGCTTTTTCAAGCTGAAGCTCATTCAGAGAATCTTGCTCCATGAGCTGCTCCAGAAAGCCAGGACTAATTGATGGAAGTTGGTGTGGGAGATAAAACTCACATCTGCTATTTCTGCGACTGGAATTGATTTCCTTCAATACTCTGAATGACCATCCTTTTTGGACTATGGAACAAATAAATACATGTTAGACATTTTATTTAGTTTTGTTGATAGTAACGTAATTGTTTTCTTGGATGAAAAAATGTTATTTTTATTATAAAACAGTTTTCAAATTGTTTAAATAACACCTGATAAGAAGAATTTAGTGTATGTAAGCAATAACTGAGGTGTTACCTAGGGGCTTCTTACAGAGCTCTAATGATTCCCAGAAAGAGAATGTACTCATGGTCATGCTCACTAAGTAACTTTTGGTTAATTGGCTCATTTTATCTTGGAATTATTTATTGTAATATTTTAAGGGTTTTTTCATTGTTAATTAGGAAATATGTGTTAGCAAACATTTGGGAAAAATGTTTTTCAAGGACATAAATGCGCTGTAGTAACCCAGTTAACTTTCTTTATGTGGGGGATGGGGGGGAAGGTAACCAGAGATTGAACCTGACCACTGAGCCATATCCTCAGCCCTATTTTGTACTTTTTATTTAGAGACAGTGTCTTACTGAGTTGTTTGGCGCCTCGCTTTTGCTGAGGCTGGGTTTGAACTCGCAATCCTGCCTTAGCTTCCAGAGCCACTGGGATTACAGGTGTATGCCATTTCACTGGGGCCCCAATTAACTTTTGATATCAGTTATTCTATTGTATTGCTACAGGTAACACGGACAAGGTGGCATCCAAGCTGTCAAGCATTTAAGTTTATGTATAGCAGTTCATGTTTATAAAATTCTTGGTAGTCTCACTTTGCATTTTGGTCTTTGAGATATTCAGAAAGGGTTAGGAAATTTTCTACAAATGAAAACAATTAAAATCCATTAAATACAAAGCCAAAATAAATAAATGAAAATCTTGTGGCAGAGCCCAATTTCTCTACACAATTTTACAAGTTGTAAAGTATCCTTTTTAAAAATAAAGGTTTTGCTGGAGTAGAAGTGCATAAAGCTGAAATGCTTTCCACTCTTCTTTGCTGTAATTCTCTTTGAATTTTTGTAGGAATGGTGCAAACAACTGCAGAAGTTTTCACACACAGCCTTCCATCTGTCAACAGCTCAAGTTGGCAGAAATAGCCAGCTTTTCAGGGGTGTGAACGGAATTGATTTATACACGCCGCTGGATCTGTTCCAGTTTATTTCCTCAGCCAGGACCATACGCGATGTTGCAAATGAGCTGTACCATAGGCTTTTATCTGATGTTTACTAGGTTACACACACCACGCGCTCTGAGAAGCACAGGTTATGAGTGGGTATCACATCAATCAACTCATGGCAGGAAGGAAGAAATGTCTGTCACATTATGAAGGATTGAAATTGAGCAGTGGCTAGCGAGAACTTAGGAGAAATGTCGATAAGCCCCATAGGTCCTGCCAAAGATGGGAAACAATGAAGGCAATGAAAATCACCCCTAGAGCAGGTTCAGAATTTAAAGAAATGAGAAGGAGTAGGGCGAGACAACAGAAGAGGGTTGCTTCGAATAAAACCTTCTGACTTTTGTCAACACTTAAACTTGTTAATGGATTATTAGGGTTAAAGAGAGCAAAGTTTACATCACCTGCAGACATTCTCTATTTTCTGCAGTGTAATGATGTAAAAAAGTAGTCTGCCCATTTATTTGAAAAAAAAATATGGTATGCTAAATAAAAGGCATAAAAGTTTTCTAGCTTAATTTTCTAAGTACAATAGGTTAAATATTAAACTAAACTAATAGTATTCACACTACTATAATAATATTTGCAACCTTTCTTTACACATTAAGTGTCTTATTTTTGATAGGTGAAGAAGATGACATCTTTTAGACGGATATTGCTTCAGAATGTGGAATGATTCTTATTTTAGGGTAACTTTCTACTAATCTTGGGTGCCTATTGCACATTGAACTCAGTTGTTACAATAAGCAAGTATGTTGAAATTCCCTGAAATCACTTAGGTAATTTTTAAAAAGTCAATATCATGTTTAAATTATTTTGATAAACAAATGTAAATTTTCTATAAATTCTCCTTTTTGGAATTTATTCTGAGAACAAAACATCTCTGCATTTTTCAATGTATCAATATTCTTCAGTTTTCCTCTATGACCATAATAACACTTGTACTGATACTCTTAAAACAAAAGCCACCACAATTAGAATTGCTGAAAAAGGAAGTTTATGAGCATTATGCATTATAAAAACTTTGTTGAGTACTATTTCATATCATTTACATGCTATATTTGGAATTTTATGTATTAATGTTTAATTCAATTAAACAAAATACAGTTGTGTTGAATAGTGTAATTAGTTAGAAACACAACATATCATCTGTGAACAAACAAATTCTCAATGACCTTGAGAAGAGAGAACTGAAGCTCTGTTGCAAGTATGGCAGCCAACAGGGACAACATCAAGGTCAAAGCCTGGGCTCAGGTCAGGTCATGATGTTTATCTCTAAGCCAACATGGACAAATGAATTCTCTGGACTCAAAATCAGGACCAGAAACCTAAACTACAAATAAATGGTTAGTAGCTGGTGGGAAGTAGATCAGGATAAAAGAGATGAAAGGTTCAGAAGCAAAGGTTAGAACCACAGACTTGGGTTTCTATAGCTAATTAATGAGGTTGTCTATTCTTGAGAACAAAGACCAATTTTATTCTCCCACCCAAGGTTTTCCTTTCTGGCTGCTGTTCAAAGCTTCTTCCCAGTCTTTCTGCCTCATGCTGTTTCATCTGGGTTAATAATGCACCCTCTTTATGCCCTCTCCATCTTTTTATTTTCCTGTATCCATAATTTATAAAAAATATTTTTATTAATATGTACTAATTGTACAAACTAATGGTTTTCTGTGTGATACTCTAACACAGGCATACAGCATACAGTGATAAAATTCAGCCTCCCTTTACTCCTCTTCCCAATGTCTAGCAATTACTACTCTACATCGAGCTCAGCTAATTTTAGCTTCCATTTATGAGAGAGGATATGTAATATGTGTTTTCTTTATCTGGTTTATTTCACTTCAGTTTCTCCAGTTTCATCCATTTTGCTGCAAACAACAGGATTTTATTCTTCTTTATGGCTGAATAATATTTCTTTGTGCAACTATACCACATTTCCTTTGTCTGTGCTTCCATTGATGAACTCTTGAGTTGATTCCAGGTGTTAGCTATTGTGAAGAGTGCCTCTATAAAAATGATGTTCATATATCTCTTTGGTATGCTGATTTCATTTCCTTTTGAAATATATCCATGTTATGGTTTAGATGTGATGTCCCCCAAAAGCTCACATGTAAGGCAACGCAAGAAGGTTTGGAAGAGAAATTATTGGGTTATAGTCTTAACGTGAACCAGTGAATTAATCCCTAGTGGGGTTAACTGTGTAGTAACTGGAGGCAGGTGGGGTGTGGCTGGAGGAAGTGCTTCACTGAGAGAGTGGCTATGGGATTATATTTTGTATCTGGAGACTGGAGTCTCTCTCTGCTTTGTGATCTCATATATGAGCTGGTTCACTCTGCCACACTCTTCCACCATGAGGTTCTGCCTTACCTCGAGCCTCAAGGAATAGAACTGGCCTTCTATGGACCTCTGAAACCTTGAGCCTTCATATAAACTTTTCTTTTAGTCACAGCCATGAAAAAGCTGACTAAAACAACCCAGAAGTGAAACTGCTGGATCATATGCCAAATCTGTCTTTGGTTTTCTTTAGGATTCGCCATACAGTTTTTCACAGTGGTTGTAATAATTTACATTCCCACCATCAGTCTATAAGTGTTCATTTTTTCAATGTTCTACAATTTTTATTATAGAGTTATCTCATCTCCTTGGTTAGATTTATCCCCATGTATTTTTTTTATTTGAAGCCATTGTGATTGGAATTGTTTTCCTGATTTCTTTCTCAGCAAGTTTGTTATTGGTGCGTAAAAATGCTACTGTCTTTTGCATGTTGATTTTGTATTCCTCAGTGTTGCCGAATTCATTTGCCAGTTTTAAGAGTCTTGTAGTTCTGCCTTTAGGTTTATCTATATGTAGAATCATATAATCAGCATTTGACTTCCTTCTTTTTGTCATTTATCTTTCTCTTGCCTAATTACTCTGGTTAAAGCTTTGAGCACTATATTGAATAAGAACAGTGAGAGTGGATTGTCTCATTGTAGATTTTGGAGGAAACTTTCAGTTTTCTCCATTCATTTCCATGGTAGACAAATATTACTTAAAATGCTAACCATTGTCTTAAATTCTCTGACCAGAGGTTTAGATATCAAGTTTTGAGAGCATTTAAATATGCTAGATATAAACAAAATGTTTTGACCAGAGAATTACAACCTGACTATGAAAAAAAAGTTTTGAATACCTTATTGAATATTTTGCCAAAAAGCTTCATGTATAGAAATATGAATGTGCTTATTCTCTTTGTATTCAACTTCTTTATCTGACCTTGCTCTTTCAAAGATGCACTTGTTACAGAGTGTCAGTCACTAATGAGGCCTAAAGTAATTGAGGCTGATTGAGCTGGCAAGATGCTGCCTAATTAGAATGATAAATGGAACTGGCTGATCAAGAATGGAGGAGTGAATGGCACAGAGGGCATTAAACAAGGTCATTCTGTCAAGGAGGGCCACTCATTCTACCCCTCCCCCCTCAAGTGATGACCGTCCTTCATGCCATGTGAGTTCAACACTATAGGATTTATGCACTTGTGTGGGACTTTTGACTGCTTTCTTAGGCAATGTGTAGTGTGGCTTTAGTGATTCCCAGGGCAAGCCATTCAGTATAAACACTAAAATCAAGTACTTTGAGCCACACAATTCTTTAAGAGTGAGAATTTATAATGCACCAGTTCTCTAAACCTGTGTGGATACGTCAAAATTTGTTCCAAAAGTTCTGTGTTATTGAACTTTCCACAACACCTGAGAAATTCACCAAACAACTCCACATGTTTGAAGGATATACACAAATTTTTGTCATAGTGTTTTAGAATCCAAACCACAGTTAACTAATTTAAAAAAAAAATCCTTTGATGTATCTATGATAATCATCTGCCTTTGGTTGTCTTAACATTTTTTCTTTTAAATAAAATATTCATTTTTTTTCTTTAAGTTAATATGAATATAAATCCATATATATTTATAAATATTACTGTGATCATGCAATTTTCAATATTTATTTAATAATGCCTATTTATTAGCCATCATCTGGGAATAAATATCCTGAAGAAAACTACAGTTATTTCCATTAAGTCATATTTAAACCATCCTTAATAAAAATGTCTCCAAAATATATAATACATCTGCCAGAAAACTTATCTCCAAATTTCCTAACATTGTCCCTAACGGCAGATGACCATCTTTTAGATAGCTAATACCCATAACTCTAGACATAATTTCAAAATTTGTATCTGAAGATGTAGTCTCCATGTTCTCAGAACTCCTGGCAGATACTCAGTATATTCTTTGTCCTCAAATCTATAATCTGACTATGGCAAAAAAAATCTGAAATGAAGGACAGGTGTGTCCTAGTCAAAGAGAAAGCATGTCGTCATAATTTAATTTGGCAAAAAAAAAAATGGTAGAAAGTAACATTAAGTAATGTAAAAGAATTCAGTACATTGCCTTTGGAAACAGAAGTTGTCCTATGCCAATAAAAATCTGTCACTTCTTTCAGTGTTGAACAGTCAAAACATTTTTTTCTGGTACTTTTCTTAGATGTCCTTTCTTTACCCTTCCAACTGTGTAGTCTTTCTTAAGGATTCAGTTATAGTATAACCTTTCAAGATCCACAAATAAATACATCATGTCTGTGGTGTTCACAGCTGTTTGCTTGATTCTCTGAGTTGCTCTGAAATTCGCTGGCTTTTGAAGATACTGGTTAAGAGTAGACTTTTTATCATCAGTGAGGCCTGACCTCCAATACTGTTTGTGTCATTTACTAATCACATGCTTTGGAACAAATTTCCTTACCTCCATAACATAGGAATAATGGTGTTCACCTGATGGCTGGTTTTGAAGATTAAGGGGGAAAATGTGTCTAAAAAGGT
This sequence comes from Urocitellus parryii, assembly GCF_045843805.1. Classification (NCBI taxonomy): domain Eukaryota; kingdom Metazoa; phylum Chordata; class Mammalia; order Rodentia; family Sciuridae; genus Urocitellus; species Urocitellus parryii. The sequence goes on from NC_135538.1 coordinate 47,484,298, forward strand.
TAGTATAGTACTAGTAACATAGCTCAGGAATTGGTAGATAAGGATGCTACATGAACATTTAATGGCAGCAACTAAGAAATGAATGAAGCTTGCATTCCTCCCTCCACCTCTGCTGCTCCCATCATCCAGAAGGAGATTGGCACCTTTCCTTCCTCCACACTATTTTTTTTTTAATTTCTGGCAAAGAGTCATTTGCAATCTCAGTCCTTTTGGCAACTCTCCCTTCTTCATCAATCTATGGCCCTTACTACCTCTCCACCCTACTGTCATACTGCCCCTCCTTACTCCACTGAACATCCTCTGTCCTATTGCCAATTCTCTTGCTGACACTGGCATGACTAAAACTGTCAGTTATCTCTTTGAGGCTCACTTACATCCACTTCATAAATGTATTAGACATTCATTGCTTATGGAACAGAAGACATTGAATAGAACCTTTCCCTGATGACTCAGGGTTATGTTCATGAACATCAATTATTCTTCTGTCCTATGTGGTTATAAGAGTCATTGAAGTATATATTTAGCTTATCATTATGCTAAATAGATTTATTCTTTATTACCAAGAAAAATATGACCTCCCAAATAAAGGTGGATACATCCTCTTGTTTGACAGTGACAAATATTTATATTGCCTCTGTGCTATGCAAAAATGCTTTTTCTTTTCCATATATTTCAGTGATTTTCCTGTTTGTTTCATGTTACTGTAAAGAATGTCAAGAGCCCATGCACTTATTTTTATTCAGAATACAATTTCTGTTCCTGAATATGATGATCTCTAATTTCCCATCCAGCTACAGAGTTCATATTTAAATATTTCACTGATGTTTTGTTCAATAGTTATATTTTAAATGCAATTGTATTATGTGTTCTTTCAAACCTATTATGCACATACATGGGTGTATAATATAATATAAAAATCATGTTAGTTTCCTAAAGTTGCAATAACATATTACCACAAAATGAATGGTTTAAGACAAGAAAAATTTATTTTCCAAGAGCTCTGGAAGCCAGAAATCCAAGACCAAGATGTCAGCAGGGTTGTGCTCTGGCTGAAGGATCTGAGATATGATTCTTCCTTGCCTTTTCATAGTTTCTGGTAAGGGCCAGCAATCCTTGCTGTTCGTTGGCTTGGAAACACATTCCAATTACTGTCCCCATGGTCACATGGTTTATCCTTGTATATTTCTGTCTCTGTGTTCTTGTATACAGACACCAATCATTGGATTAGGACTCATTCTTATCTGATAAAATTTCTTCTAAACTAAACTAATTCACAACTGCAAAGACCCCCATCTTCCAATAAGTTCACATTATTGAGGTTCTGGATTGATGTAAATCTTAGGGGACAATGTTCAACCCACTACAGGCATCAACTGCCTGTTTTTCTGTTTGGTTATATTTCAGTCAGCACCATCTGCTCAGATCCTTTTGCAGAAATTCTTCCAGCAATACTCCTTTGTGTGTTCCAATCTCAGATTGTTTGAAAAATAAGAAGTCAATGCAAAGATATTAAATTGGTTAAATTTGTTCACCTGTTTAACAAGCATTAACATCTGTTAATATTTTTGTCCTGGGGACCTTATTTTTAAAAAGGCTACTACAAAGCAAATGGTAGCACCCTGTGTCTGCATTGCAGTCCTTGCAGGTTGGGATAATGGCAGAAACTGTCAGGTGGTAGCTAGACTCTGTGAGCCATAGCATATGGTCTTAGTAGGCGGCATCCAATAAGCAGGTGATAAAAAATAGGGAAAGTAAGATCATCCCATAGTCCTCATTAGACATATTTATCTGTAAACAACATGCTCAGAGATATAACTTAGCTCACTCCTATAATGTCTCCTTTGGAATTTCATATTGCAATAAGGAAATATGAAATTCTTATTCAATAAGAATGTTGTCGACTCAATTACTGTAACCCGAAAAACTCGCTGGTATTTCAGTTCCGTCCTGTGTTTTGCTCACTGCATTTAATCAGTCACCACACCTTGCCAAACCTATCTGATGCTAACATATTTATTTCCTTCTTCCCATCCTTCTTGTCACTCCCTTGGTTCAGTCTCTTGCCACCTTTGTACTATGGTGATCATTTCCACATTCTATCCAGCATTAAGCCTCTACCTCTAAGAAGACCTAACGTTAAATCCTGCTTGTTGCTTCTCTGGTAAAAATGCTCAATCCCCTTCTGTAGAATAAAGGATAAACTTCAAGCTTGTTAAAGGAGCACGAGGGAACTGTAATGATCCGATTTTCCACCTTCCCTACCACATCTCCCAGCCTTGCCCATGTGCCCTGTGCCATAGCCCAGTAAAACAGTGTATCTTTCCCACTGATACTGGTACAGTAACACAGAATCACAGTTATAGCTCAATATCATTCTGGTATCTTCTCTGCCCATTTTCCTTGGAGAATCAAACACTGCAATTTCTACACTGTGATTTCTCTACCTACATAGTATAGATTTCCTAGTAATACACCAACTATTATATCATTTGGTAATATTGTATGTGTGCTTTTACAAATAAAAATGAATGCAATAAATGGAATAAAACAAACTCTGGAAGCCTATATTTGTTAAGTACAATCAGGGTTTTTTTTTTATTTTTTTTATTTTTTATTTTTTGCTTTGTAGCCACATATAAAATCAAAAGTTTATTTTTATGTGTAATTTGAAAAATGCATGAAATAGAACAAAAAATGCCAAACAAAATGATTGCTTTTCTAATCTGGTAGTTTATGGAGTGGATGTTCCTTAAGCATTTTTATCTACTGAAGTTTTTGTGTGCTATCAGACTTAAAATGTTTGTGAAGCAGTCCAAGGGAATCAATCAATATCTACTAGTAATAGCAGACATCAAAATCTTCAGCATCTAAAGCATCTATTACATGTTCCAATTTTTAAACTAATGCAACTTTGGCAGGGGAGGACACAATGAGAACAGAATTTATGCATTGTCTTCTAGGTTGTCAGGGATGGTCAAATACACAAGGATCTAAGTGTACTGAAGAGAAATGCAGCTTCTTCACCTGTATCAATTAGCTACCTAATGACAGAGAGAAATAAAAGATAAGTTTGCATGACTTTACTGTTTCCCCGGTCATCATCATCATTATCAACAATTAGATTCATTGATAGAATACTCTGTGTGCATTTGTGCTAATGTTGCATTACTTGCCAAAAATCAAATTCCAGATCCTTATTTTGATAAAGTGTATACTATAAACAGAGGAGGTAATACATCCACCCCAGAGGTGAAAGCTAATACTTGTACATATAAACATAGATGTGTGAGCCACAGGTAAAATTTTAAAAAGCCTCGATAAATGAAATATGTGCTAATTAATAGTTAGTATCTTTGTTGATATAGATATTGTCAATCTAATGGTTTACTTGCTTATGTGTGGTCAGTTTCAAGGTTCATACTATGCATGAAATCAGGGTTATCATCTACTCTGCCTCTGGCTTACTTGAATTTACTTTAGCTCTAACTTCTGTTAGCAGATATTTCACAGGAAGGAAAAGATAAGCACGTCAATGAATCTAAACATTCTTATCACAGAAGTCAATAAAACAACTAAAAGCACCCATCTTGCTTCAAATGAACCGGGAGAATAATTTCTGATTGCTAAAGAGGAAAAAGTGTAATTCGTAATATTTAGCAACTCAATAACCATAATACGGGGGAAAATCAGCATTAAGCAAGGAAAGATTCTTTTTCTTGGTAATTTTGTTTAAATTCCAGAGAAACTTATTCCCTGGTCAATGAAAACAAATATTAACCAAGCATTTGGCAATGTTTCAAGAAGATTGTGCTTTAGGGATTATACGAACTAACAACCTAATTTTTCTACCATAATAGTTTCTCTGGGTAACACATTACTTCACGTTGATGCTTCTTTCATAGTTTAAAACATCCTGGGATGAGAGTAATCCGGAATGCAGAATAGTGACTATGCTGAGCACCACATTTTTCCATGTCTGCGTGCTCCTACATCATGATTCTTTTGCTATATACACAACCTCAGCCTTTGTGGTTGTGTTAGCTGGATGCCAGAGCCCCAAGCTCATTCTTCTGTCAGATAAATATGGAGCCACCACTGTGTATTTCTAGTTCTCATTGCTTAGGAAAATGGAAGAGCAGAAAAATGAGATCGAAAAATAAAAAAGGGCTAACTGACAAAATCTAGTTTCAGTGGCAATAATAAAATAATTTTTCTAGCAGAATTTTGTTTGGAACATACACCTGGGGAACTAGAAGGATTAGGGAAACCTTGCCAGTCACTGCAGGGTGCAGCTGGAGGCAGATTCATTGAAGTTTCAGTTCAAAAATGATAAGGTTTAATAAATCTCTGTGGGTAGATTTATCTCATAATTGCAGATCATATTTAGAGGACTGGACTAATTAGACTTGATTTGTATATGCTTTAGGCTTAATTGAAAGTCAAATTTTCCTATGTTACTTCAAAAATGATTCTTTGTTACTGTGGAAAGAGGCAACTCTTTAGCATAAGCTGAATTCTAAAACATGACCAAATTTATGTATTTTTTTTTGCTTTTGAATTGCATGCCGCTCTGCTGTTATGAAATATAGTCACTCTTCCAAACAAAGATGTTGATTTCATTGGTCTATGAACTGCTATATTAAAATATATTTAGAGATAAATTTAAGAAAAAATAGTATATGAGTGTCCCAAATAGAATTATATTTTAGTCAAAGAAACAAAGGATTCCACTGTGAACCATCAGTTGTTTAACAAGGCCACTCTTGGTGGCTGATGAACTGGTTTAAAAGCTAAACCTAAAATGATACATTTTAGCTGATATAAAAATTATAATATATTTGAACTATTTCAATTGCAGTAGATACAAATCTTACTAATGTTTTAGTTTGGTTTAATTATTTGGTCATGACTATTTAAATTTCACATTAATATTCACCCATTGTGAATTTTTGCCTTTGAATATCCATAATTTTTTTTGACCCTATTAAAGTATTTTCAGTATGGCTGAAATTCAGCCATTAGATTAATACTTAAAGCTACACAGCAGGTGTACAGTTAAATGCTTAATTTGGAAGCCATCAGGATTTCTCTGTTACCTCAAAATAATGGTATCCCACTCTCATTCTCTATTTACATGGTATCTGAATCACTATCACTGGATTTTCCTTAGCTAAAAGTTAAAAATAAATTTTATAAAAGCAATCTCAATCCAAATCCCAGCAGTTATTTTGTAGGCATTCTGATGTTTGTATGAAAAAACAAAAGAATTAAAACAGCCAACGCAATATTGCAGAATAAGAATGAAATCAAAGGTTTGACACTATCTGATGTCAAGACTTACTATAAAGCTAGAGTAATCAAAACAGCTAGACTAGCCAAATATATTGATGGAAAAGAATAGATAGCTCAGAAATAGAACCACATAAATATAGTCACCTGATCTTTGATAAAGGAACAAAGGCAATTCAACAGAGAAAAGATAGTCTTTTCAACAAATAGCGCCACAACAACTCAATATATCTAAATGCAAACATTGTTTAAAAAGATCTATACAAGGCCCTTACTTCTTACAAAAATAACCCTAGACTTCAATGTAAAACGCAAAATAGTAAAACTTCTAAAAGGTAAGATAGGACAAAATCAAGATAAACTTTGGCAAGGTTGTGGCTTTTTTAATACATTGGCTTAAGATGGCATAAAACATGAAAGAAATAACTGGTAAACTGGATCTTATTAAAATTGAAGACTTTGATATGAAAGTCAATGTCAAGAGAATAGAAAGACAGGCCATGGAATGAGAGAACATATTTTCACAAGACTTATCTGATAAAGAGTAGTTACCAAAAATACAAAAAATAATTCTTAAAACTCAACAATAAGAAAATGAAAAACTTTATTTTAAAATGGAACAAAGACCTGAATAGAACCATACTGAAGAAACTACTTAGAGCAAATAAACAAATGAAAATATGTTCAATATATTTTACATATATATATATATATATATATATATATATATATTATAATGATTATAATATGTATAATAATGATATTGCATATCATTAGGGACTTGAAAATTAATACCACAATGAGATACCACTACATACCTATTAGAATACCAAGAATCCTAAACACTGATAACACTCATTTCTGGTGAGGATGTGGAGAAACGGTAACTCATTTTTGTTCATGGGAATGCAAAATAGTACAGCCACTTTGGAAGACAGTTCAGTAATCATATATTTCTGTATTATTCTGTAGTTGTACTCCTTGGTATTTCCCTGAATGAACTAAAAATTTGGGTGCACACAAAAAATTTTGCTTGTGGATCTCTATTGCAATTTTACTCATAAATACAAAAATGTGAAAACAAAATAGATGTCATTCGGTAGGTGAATAAACTGTGGTACATGCAGACAATAGAACATTAGTGATAAAAAAGAAATGAACCATCAAGCCATGAAAAGACGTGGAGGAATTTTAAATTCATGTTATTAAGTGAAATAAAACAAGCTGAAAAGGTTACATATTGCATGATCCCAACTGCATGACATTCTGGAAAAGGCAACTACAGAGACAGTTGCCAAGAAATATAAAGGGGGAGGGAATGATAGGGAAACCGCAGAAGAGTTTATTGCAGTGAAACACTTGTGTTATTATGCTACAGAAGATACATGCCATTATAACTTTGTCAAAATCCGTGGAATATAAAACCCCACTGTGATGACAGATAACAGGATAAACTATACCTTTGTAGAGGCAACGAGTATATGGGAACTCTCCATTTTTTGTTCAGTTTTGCTATGAGTCTGAAACTGCTACCAAAAATAAAACCTGTTAAGGGTTGGGGATATAGTTCAGTAGTAGAGTGCTTGTCTAGCATACATGAGGCTGTGGGTTTGATTCCCAGTATTGGGGAAAGGTCCATTAAAAACAGAATATTTGTATTGAACTCCTTCCAAATTTTTTTTCCTCCTCATTTTCTATTACTGGCAGCAAGCATCTCTACATGACAAACTTTGACCAGTGCTCAAAGATATCATCTGTCTTATTAAGAGAAAATATTTAATATTTGCATATCTAGGAATGAGGGTGATGGCAGGTGGAAAAGCAGGGTGGAAGAAATCTCAGTTGCCTGTAGAAAAATGAGACAAGGTAGAAAAACATCTTAACAAAGAAAACAACCAGCATGGTAACTAAGTGTGTAGAGACATATCCATAGTTGAGTCGAAGTGAAAAAGTGGGGGTGAAGTAAGGTAAAGATGAGCCCTGCTTCACTAGGAAGAGATGGGAGTCACCTGGTAGGCTGCAGGACCCACATCCCACTTTTCTATCCTTAACTCTGTTCACCGTTAAGCACATGTGTTGCAATGAATATAATGAAGTCCTTTTCCCCAAACCATTGATTTGGAAGTAATAAATATCTCTACGATTTGGGGCTATTGTTGATTGTGGGATTTTTATTAGAAATCTAGCAAGAGCTGAGAGCAATTTTTGATCAGTGGGAATGAGAGAAAGACTGCTGGATTAAATGATAGCAGACATTTGAAGCTGGCAAGGTTCAGTTTTCCCTCAAGGAATGTTCTCTTACTTCAGGAAAGCCCAGCTAGTATGCTAGAGACTATGTGGGTGAAAAGATATCTATTTGTTAGGAGCCACAGCAAAAATATTGATACAGGCACCTTTGGATTTAGTGACTGCCAGTCCAGCAATTCACATTCATATGGTAATTGGACTCCTGCTGTTTATCTGGGCCCATTTCGGGACTCAGGTTACTCATGTCACTCTTGTAATGGGAGAGTTCCCATTGGTTGGGAAAGGATGGTAAGAGGGTGTTCCGGGGGAAGTGGAGTCCCCCCGGCTCAGGTAGAACACACACGTGGTGGACCCACTTGTTAGGGGATGCACAGGGCCTCTCACAAAATAAAACTTTGTCTCAGTTTGACTGGCTTGTGTTTTTGTGCCCAACCGGGTTGCAAGATTGCAAGCCCGCGTGCACTGACAGCCCAGCAGGGAAGCGCTCAGCAGGGGTGCTGCAGGCAGTGCTCGTGGATAGCAGCAGCAGGAACGGGGCTCAGCTAGCCCGCTCGACCCGCGGCCGGTGAGCCGCCTGCGGCATCTATTTATTAAATAAATGACTGACTTTGTCTTTAGTGAGTAAAGTTAGCTTAAATTACATCAAAAACTAAGGTTTTATAAACCTTTTATATTGAAAATTAAGTCCTATAGGTTATATTCATAACTATGTTAAAGGGATTCAAAGATCAAAACTGTAAAAAGAAACAAAATATTTCGTTGAACTGCAAATAATAGAGAATATTCAAGTCTGTAAGAAGCACCATCTTAAAGAATCTTTTGATGGGTGAGTAGGAGGGGGATGAAGGCAAAACAATTTGGCATTAAAGTTTTGATTGACTATTGTTTTTGATGTGCATTGTTTTTAACTTGATAACATAAGAGAGAAAGCAGAGTAAACATAGAGGAGTATTCTAATCAGCATTTGAACAAACTGATTTCCTCATGAATTGGATCTACTGATAGATTGGCTCTTGGTATATTCACTATATAGATTTTAAGCTCTTAAGATATTAAAACTATTGATATTAGGTTTGGAACTGATACAAGAGAGAGCTGGTAGATACATGTAGGCTGAAATGGATAATGTACAGAAAGGGAGGGGAAAATATGTCCTCATATGGAACACCATACAAGTTAATCCCATGCTTGTATAGTTTATAAAGCATGTAAACTCAGATATGTGGCCTTGTTTAGCATCATAAAAATCAGGTATTAGAACTTCATCATAAATATGCTATTCATGTTTAACCTTACAAGTGATTATATGATAGGGTTTATCCAATTCAAGACAAGGCATATTCAAGGCTTATATTGTCATATACTTATGTCAATTGTCATAGGTACATGTCAATATGTGCACATAGACATCAGTATAATTTCATGGGTGAAAGTGAGGGAGAGAGGGAGATGCAGGAGCAAAGAGCATATGGAAATAATTTTCATGTAAAATCAGTAAAACATCATGAAATAATACATAATTTGCTTGTTGGATAATCTTATCAAAATTATATTAATAAGTGATTGTTAAGTGAATATTACTGTAAATTTACTTAAGATTTTCATACTTATGATTTCCGAGGCTAAAATATAATTACCAAGATGTTGCTTTTTCATTCAGTCATTTACTCAGTGGATGAGTGCATACTGTCCCAACTCTGATATGTATTTTGAAAAAGGATGCAAATTGTTAGAATTTTCCAAAGTTAAGGTGAGGCACATTTCTTGAGAAAGTAATTTTGGTGTGGCTGATATCTGTATCATAAAAATCTTTTAACATGGTAAGGTAGTTGGGTGAGAAGGAAAAGGCACCTTCTGTTCAAGGCATCAATCTGCACAAAAACATTGAATGAAGGAGAACAGAAGGGAAGGACAGGATTGTGAAGCTCAGGGAGTGGAGGGTTAAATTTTTGCAAGCTGAGGCTGAGGCGTGGAATATAAATCATAAGATTTGTAGACTGACACACAAGTGCTTTTCTAAGAGAAACGTAATTCTTTTGAAGATTCATTAACATGGATTAATGATACCATTTGCATTGTGCAAAGATTACTTTGACACGTGGAGATAATGGAGTGGAGGAGAAAACACCAATGTTTAGATTTAAGATTAAAGTTGTTTGAATAAATATTTTTTATTTTTTTTTCTTGGAAACACACCAAAGGGGGGGGGAACATATGTATTTGTAATTATAAAATAGTAAATATGATAACAAATATCAAATAATATCTACCAGATAATAAGATATGGTCCCAAACAAGGGAGCATGGTAAGAACTAACATACTCTTCTCTGAACCTCAAGTCAAGTACATGCATCTTTAGAAGTAAGTGACATATTTCTGAAAGTCTTATCCAATATTCTCTTAATCAGGACAATGAGGTACAAGGGTTTGGTGGAATGGAAGGAATGGAAGTGTCAGTCATTGATACTTCTCAATTGCACCTCTGAGCACAATGTGATGGAGAATGAGAAAGTAAGAGGACACTTTTCAAATTATCACCTGCTCCTCCTAGTGAGTGAGCCTGCAAGAGTAAAGTAGTATGAAATGTGGAAAGGGAAGGGGAAAAGGATTAGGAGATTAAGGCCCAGAGAGTCTGAGTAAAGCAGCTTCACAAAGAGGATTACAAACCCCCACCTCCAAAATCTCAGTGTACAACTGAACTCAGTGAAAATGAGCATAGCTGATTTGTGGCTTATTGTGGTATGACTTGAAATTGCAGATAGTCTCAGGGGAGCACCTGACTGTGTTTCAGACTGGCTGAAATCTTACTATACACAATTTAGGAAGGAACAAGTCTAGGACCTGGGCAGAGATCCTGTGAACAGAACTAATGCAACAAAAGAAGCAAACAATAAAAGAAACATACAGATATGTGACAATGGCAATAAATACAAATTTGGGAAGAAAGGAAGATTAAAAAAAAGCATTTGACAAATTGTAACTTTGAAATCATAAGGAGAATCTGTAATTGTAGTTTGTACACTTTTGTGACATTTGGGAAAATAATTATGTTTGTGTATTTGTTTAATGAATGTTTAGAAAATGAGTTTAAAGAAGAGTTTCCAATCCAACAGAAGAGAGCCAAAGTGAACTGACATTGCTCCGGAAAAAACAGAAGAAAATCATAAAGCCATTGCAGAGTTTAGGATACATTTCTCCACAAGTAGAATGAACTTAGCCAACTCTACAGTTGCAAGATGATAAACATAAGAACAATGAGAAAGGTCACAAAAGCACAGAAAAATAAGCAAATAAGAAAATATATTATTAGAAAAAAATAGTTGATCTGGTATTAAAAAAAGGAAACTAATAGACACATAATTCATGTTCCCACAAAGAAAATACAGTATGTGGAAAAGATATTTAAATAGATGATAATGCCTTTCTTGTAGTAAAGACAATACAAGTACCATAAAATCTAATTACAGAAAATGCAATAATATGCACATATTGTGAGATTTCAAACTCAAATGTTAATAATAATAATTTTCAAAAGCACATGGACAGAGAACTAAGACTTTATCACACTTCATACAATGTCCAGAGAAACAGAACGATCTAAGAATCTCATGTGCAACATTTATTTCTTTCTGGGCATTAGTCTCAAAATTTATAAAATCCAGGGAAGATATCTCCTTCATGAGTTCTTACTGAAAGATATATCACTTAATAACAAAATAGAGCCAATCAAGAAATAATTACAATGAAATTAGACATCAGGAAGGATTTAGCAAAATAAAAGGATAGGCTGAGATTGACCTGTTCATATAAATATTGTTTGACTCATCAGTTCTTATTTTTATTTCTTTGTACTTCCCTATTTTATAGTGAGATTATGTCCTTTTACACACAGCAAATATTTTAATTTTAAAGTATTGATTTGGAGAAGGAAGTTAAAATGCAGCTATTAAGTTTAGGCACGTGGGTTCCCATACTAAAAAGTATGAGCAGGGATGAAGAGGGTGGGCAGAAGCAGGAGATGGAGATACAGGGTAACTTGACAGGCCCTGCTAATGGGATGAATGTGGTATGTGAGGGAGAGGAGGTATCAAGCACAACTTCTGCATTCCTGGCTTGCACAACTGGCTGGATGGCTGTCATGATAGAAAATACCAAAAGACCAACTAGGAGAATGAGGTTAGATAAAAGATATCACTTGACTCTAAGGTGGTTATTAACAAACTTAGAGTGCAATGATTTATTTTGACTGGCAAAATTTTTCAGAGTTCTCCTTTCTCCTTCCCTGAAACCCACATAGCAGTACATGTATCACTATTCTACACCTTGGTAATTACTGCTCCAGAGTGTAGGTGTAGAGGCAAATGTTCTCTACTAATCTAGAAAGAGGTGGGCACACCTTTTGTAAAGAGCCAAATATTTTAGATTTTGTAATCTGTTATAACTACTCAGCTCTATTTTGTAGCATGAGAGCAGATATAGATATTATATAAATGCACAAGTTTGATGATGGTACAATGAAATTTACACACTGGAATTTGAGTTTTATATAATTTTCAAATCATGCAGTATTATTCTTTTTTTCACCAATTAAAAATGTAGAAGGCATTATTAGTTCATAGACTATAGAAAAAATAGAAATGGTACAGCTTTGGCATTTTGCATGCAAATTTGTGAACACTTGGTCTGGAATATTTACTTTTTAGGTGTCTGAAGTCTTTCGGCAATAATTGGCCTCTGCCATACCTATGTCATACTCTTTGATATCATAGATGAAATCAAGGGAAATTTTTGACCAAAAAAATTGTAGAATGTTGATTACCCAAGAATCACAATTAAAAATATATGGCACAAATCTGCAAGGGTTTTCAATAAGATAAGGAGTTCAACCCAGTAAATATAACCTATAGAAGCAGTGACTTTCCACTATTGTCTCATTTGGACAATTTTGGTTGGAGTGTTTGGAAATCTTTCTTCTTGATAAATTTATTTATTGAAGTTGTGTTGCTATTCTGGTTATATGATTGCTTTAGTTATCATTTTTAAGATAACTGTCAAATTCCACACATAATTTTCTTTATAATTGACTTCTAGTTCCTTTTCAGTTAGTTGAACTGAAAAATAGTATTGTGGAATACATTGTCAGGTGAACAAAAGTTGCGGAGGAGAAAGAGAACATTTTTATTCCACTGCAATCTAAAAATTTCACTGAAATATTTTCTGAAGTCTCATAAACTCTTTCCCTTCCTTAGTTATAAGTATAGAGTTTAACATTGTTGAAAACTTGAATATATGCTAGAGAAATTATAATAAAATAAGATGTTATTAGATTTTTTTTACTTAGTTGGACTGTACATACAAATATAATGTGATTCCTAAAAAGTAATGTATTTAGTTTAGCAGTTGAAATACCTGTGTTTACTCTACTAATAAAATTAAACATATTTATATATAACTAACTTTTATAATCCTTTTAAAAAACAGTTGTGTGAACTGGCAAATAGAGAAAACTACAAATATAAGAAAATGCTAAAGTTCTTAAAGAAGAAGTGATTAAAAGTTCAAAAAATATTTTAGATAAATAGGAAATGAATAAAACAGTTAAGAAAACATTGGGGCAATTGAGCTCTTCTATATTTATTGTTATTACTGTAGAATGACCAACTACAGTGATTTCTAAAAATCTAATCTATACTACCTTCAAGCATATAGGTTATTAAATAGGGATATTTTTAAACTCAGGCAATAGATATATCAATATCTTAAGTAGATGTGTGTCATCTTCACTGATAACCAAATCATATGGAATCTTAAGTGTATCTTTACATTCTTGTCTTTGAAGAAATTAATAATAGATTTAGAATATCATTAGCCAATACTGATGTCAAACAAGCTTTAGTTTATTGTAAATGATGCCAAACCAGAGTAGATGAGTCCTCATGGGAAACAAAGAAAGAAGGTGAAAAGGTAACTAGAAAGCACACTATATCTCAATGCCTATCATAGTTCAAAAAATGTAGGGAACAAAAAATTTATTATTAAAATGTCTTTCCTATAAAATGTTATCCACCAGGATATTGACTTATTATATAGCAAAAATTTCAGTTGATTAACTGAAGCAGTGTATCTGAGAAATTCCATCTAATTGGCATTTTTTTCTCCCACTCTAATTGAAATCTTCAATTCAACCACCTGGGAAAATCATAACCTAATGTATGTTGGAGACAGAATTTTGTATCGACATTTTATTGCTTTCTAATTTACAAGAAAAATGTTCACTATAATGCTCACTCCATCATGAAGTGGAAAAAATATAAAGAAGAAAATAAAGATCACTCATAATCTATAACTGAGAAATAGCCGTTATAAGCCTACATGGATTTCTTCTGCAAATTTACTGAATTACACTAATATATTGAAACCAACCTCTCTAATTAATAGTGATGTTTGAATCACTTTATTTCTCATTGTATTAGTTGTTTAGACTCTCAAAGGACAAATCATGAAGCAACATTTTACATCTCCTGTATTTAGACAGTGCTATTTATCCCTAGATGGTAAACTCAGATGAAATGGCATTTATATTATAGCTAATTTTAGTTCTAATTATTGCTGTACCAAGCATCCACTAACCAAGATTTTTATGTAAAAATTGTACTACAAATGCAAAGCGAAATATTTTGTTATGCATGTAAAAAAAAGAATTAAACAGTAGGTTCTTTCCCTTTCCTTTTTTAATACTTTATTTCTTATTCAAAGAATTGTTGGAAAATTCATTTAGCCTCAAAACATCATTATTTACTAATTGTTTTAGTGTCTATTTTTCTAAAATTGTTCACATTCTGATTTGATCTGTTTTCATCTTTGGTTGTGCTTAATGGTGCCATTATCTAAACTTTAGAATCTGTTAATTAAGCAATTTGCCTTAGGTGTTACTATTGTTTCTATAGGTACTGGCAAGATACTAATATCGGCATTGTTTGAATCATGATATTGCACACAATGTAAAATAAAACTGTTCAAGTTCTCAATCTATTCATCTACAAGTCTCACTCACTGATTCAAATCTCTGTTTTTTTATTAGCAACTGCATCAGATCTTTGTATAAGGCCACTAGTTTTATTGAATTAAGATCCTATTCTTAGGACCATGTGTTGTGGTTTCAATATTAGGTGTCCCGCAGAAGCTCATGTATGAGACAGTGCAAAGAAGTTTAGAGGTGAGATGATTGGGTGATGAGAGCCTTAACCCAAACAGTGTATTAACGCCCTGGTAGGGATTAACTGAGTTGTGACTGTACGCAGGGCAGGTAGGGTGTGGCTGGAGGAGGTAGGTTATAAGGGGTGTGCCTTTGGGGTTTAAGTGTTGTGAGATGAGCTTCGATTCTCCCTCTGCTTTCTGATCATCATGTCCTGAGCCACTTTCCTCTATCACACACTCTCACCATGATGTTCTGCCTCATATCAGCCCTCGAAGAATGGAGCCATCTGTCTATGGACTGAGATCTCTGAAACCATGAGCCCCCAAATAAAGTTTTCCTCCTCTGAAATTGTTCTTATCCAGTCTTTCAAATTCGATATTGAAAAAGCTGACTAAAACACCTTGTTTGACCTTACTTATCTTCTAAAGTCCTATCTCTTAATGTGAGGATTGAGGGCTTCTACCTATTAATTTTCTTCTGGGGAGGGATACAATTCAGTCCATAAGATGTAGATAAAGATAATTTAATAGAAATAAACATTGATGTCCTAAAAAGTGACAGCCCAAATGCCTTTGGCTTGCTGTGTTCAAACATAATTTTCTGTCTATCAATCACAGTGTCAAAAGTACAGGTTCATAGCTGACAATTTTCTATGTCTCTGTACATGAATCTAATCTACCCAATTGAGCAAGTCAGCCCTTTAGAAATTTGAGAACATATAGATGATTGATTCTATGTACTCTTTATTGTTTATAAGTGTGTATAGTCACAGTACAGATTTTTCACAAAAAGGTCATATTCCTGATTGAGATAAGAGTTTTTATCATGCATATAAATTGTGCTCAAAATTTGCAAAATCATGATGTTATTGTTTGATATTAGGTGCCCCTCAAAAGCTCCTATTTCAACATAGGAATAGTCAGAGGTAAAATGATTGCATTATCAGAGATGTAACCTAATCAGTCCATCCTGGTTTGAATTGAATAACTGGTTCATAGCTGTAGGAAGTGGGAGTGGCTGGAAGAGGAAGTCACTGGGGTTGTGCTCTGGAAGGATGCATCTTCCCTGAGATCTCTTTCCTCTTCTGTTTCCTGGTTAGCATGAAGAGACGCAGGCTCCTCCAGCATGTGCATTCTCCATGATGTTCTTCCTCTCCTTGGGCCTAGAACAATGGTGTCAGCTGCTACCATAATCTAAAACTCTGAAACCATGACTCCAGATAAACTTTCCCTCCTCTAAGTTATTCTTGTCAAGTATATTGGTCACAGTGACAAAATGCTCACTAACATACATGGCTCTGCTATATATTTTTTTTTCTTAATCACTCACTCAAATTTTTGTATATGATGGCAACCTATGATACTGTTTTTTAATATCTATTTTCTAGTTGTTGATGGACCTTTATTTTATTCATTTATTTATAAGTGGTGCTGAGAATTGAACCCAGTGCCTCACACATGCCAGGCAAGTGCACTACCACTAAGCCACAATGCCAACTCCGATACTGAGTTTTTAATAAAGATAAAAATATACAGTGAATAGGCAGAAATGCCTGAAGATCACCCAGACCTTTTATATTTACATAAAGTTACACAAACAAGTATAATAATTCATACAAGTCATTCAGTCATCCACCCAAAATATATTTTTGGATGTTTTCTATATAAAAACTCAACAAAGTCATTGGGAAGCAATTAGTTCATATATGCTGCATACATTATTTCTTAGAATATATTTTGTGCAGAAAATTAATGATTATCTTGTTGGTGTTTATTTTGTTTGAGTTGTAGAGACAGTTGAAGGTTAATATGTTAATAAGTCAAAATGCTTATATAGAACTCTATAATCAAATGAATTATTTTGTCTTCTCTTGTTCAGTGAAATTAAAACAATATCAGAGCAAGTAGACACTTACTTCTTCTAGGGAATGCAAAATTAATACATTGTGTCTTTAGGATAGGAACCATCATAGAAATATATGGATATGGATTTAGGCAAGTCTGGAATCCAAATAACAAGAAGTGTCAGTCAGATTTTTCAATATAATAAACATCCTAAAAATTAAAGTGAAATACAACAAGAAACATTCAATTCTTGATCATGTGTCTGCTATTTATCTGGAGTAGATTTGCTTTAAGTTGTAGATACTGTATGTGGGGTTCAGTCAGGACAACTCTGCTTCATATTGTGGATCCAAGCTATATTGTCTACTATGCTGAGTTCAGTTTTCTTTTCTTCACTCCAAAAAAGAAACTTCAGGCAATCAGAGGAAGCTCTCCTCATATTGATCTTCAGAATATAGTAATCCATGCACATTTTAGATTTACTAACATCATATCTGTTAGTTTTCATTGGTAAAACATTGTTGTACATTATATCTATGCCAATCTTAATTAGGCAGGAAAGCCCATGCCTTTCACGGTAAGAATAAGGGTCAATGATGAATATATGTCAAAATTAAGCTAATTTTGCAGTGTAGCCTCTTGTTTACATATATTTACTTTCCTCCTTCATGAAAAATTGCTTTCCCCTCAGACAACATACATAAAAAGTCTACTTAGAAACTCATTCAATCATGCCACAAACTTGAAGTTATTATCTTGTTATTTGTAGGGTGCCTAGATTATGCTCCTCTTGAACTAGAGACAAATGAAATAAAAGGAAGCTATTTTCTAAGCATAAAATGCAGGTGCAGCAGCAGGAAAACTACATGAACAACCCTGTCCAAAAGGGGAGCCCCAAAATATATAGTGTACAGGCAGAAATCATTCCCTGATCCAAAATATTCTAGAGTTCTGCAGGGTGAATGTTACTATGTTTTCTTGTATAGTATGAGAGAAAAATTTCTTGACCAGGCCCGGGATCCCTTCCTGGGAATACTTTTCCAATATATACCTTCCACAGTTCCAGGATCTAGCTTCATTTTTCATCATCCTCCTGGTCATTTCTTAATAAATCATTGGAACACATGGCATTCATGAGAAATTAATTAGCTTTCACTCTTGCATTTATGCCTCATGAAATCTCAGTTTCCTTCAATTTAAGATATTTGTACTTTTGCCAGTATGACCCACTGACAATGGAAGTGTTGCATTTTTCTCTACTTAACGTTATGTGCCCCATGCCATGTCTCAAATTATTTTCTAAACTTGTCTTCTCCATAGATTTGCTAACCACTGTTTTGGGTACATTTGTTTTTGCTGAACAGTGAATGCTTCAAGTTTTCTAAACTCTTTGGCCCAACTGATATAATTCATTCAAAACCTTTACTTTTTCAGAGGTCCAAAATAAATATTACAGATACACTCTTGATATCATCTTTGATTTAGAAAATTTCACTTTTCAACTCTGTAAATTCTTGGCTGTCTCTATTTCCTCTGAACTCTGTTTGCCAATAGGTCATTTCCTTTCTGAGCTCATCTTCTAATGTGCTTCATGGCAACCAGCTCACACTGTCAAGCTGCTGCCTCAAAACTTCCTATCTCAACACTGCCAGTTCAATAGATAGATGTTTTCTCCTTTCATACATTGTTGCTAGAGTCAGTTTTGCCAAATGTTTTGCCACTGCAGTATCCAGATCATTGTTCTCAATTTCATTTAACAATTTCCTTATCTTCCTGCCAGTTCCCCCAAATCACTGCCACATATTTTAGGTTTTAATTATGGCAGCTTCAGACTTCTAAGACCAATTCTGTGTTAATCAGCTTTTGTTTCATAACAAACAACCACAAAATTTCTGTGACACACAAAAATAAGCACTTATTTCTTATTCATACATCTGTGATTCAGCTGGGGTATATCTGTTTCAAACTCTGGAGATGGCTGCCTTGGCTTCAGAATCTGTTTTTGGGCTTATGTCTGCTTGAGTGTGTTCCTTCTGGAGTTAGGACTGACGAGGCAGAAGCAATCTGGGGGATGCTCTTTGCAAGACAAAATATCAGATCCCGAGAATACTTTCTCAAAGGCATATGCATATTTTAAGCCTTGTCATGTTCACCAAAATCCCATTGCATAAAGAAAGTCACATGGCCAAGCTCAGCATCAATAGAGCAAGGAGGATTTTTGTTTTTCTAGTAAGATCAAGATTTGGAGAGAATGAGTGAATGTTTAACAAACAATAATCTAATCAACCATACAGGAGAAAGCATATGAGAAATATAATGATTACAAATCTTGCCATGAAAGTGAATAGTGTGTGCCTCTGTTTCTCCTTGTATCTGAACCTTGACACTCTGCAGAAGTCTATGGGAAGTGTATAGATTTTCAACCCAAAGACTACGGGCTATGTGAACATTTCAGAAAAACAGAAGATGTTTGGACTCTGGAAGGAATAACTGGAAGCTCACAGTGAAACGAGAGCTGAACATTGGGAAAGGGAGACTAAGCAGGGAGAGATTTATAAGTGTGCTTGCTTGCCTTTATATGAAGAGGGAAAAATACAGCATTAATCACAGCAGTAGTCTAGTGGGCTAATATCAAGATGACATAAGGATAAAATTAACTACATCCCTTAGGATTGGCAACTACTAAATAATACTATACAGTGGCCAGAGTAATAAAATAAGGTTGTGTGTGTGTGTGTGTGTGTGTGTGTGTGTGTGTTTATCTCACAATTATGTATACAAATGCAGGAGTACACACCACACACATGATAGGAAGTAAGGGAGTTTAAGACTGGGGTTCAGGTAGAAAAGGAAACACACTAGGTAAAACAAATCCTTGAAGAATATGATGTTAGCAGAAGTGTCGTTTAATTTGACCTATTTGTGAGGTATCCAGATATTTGATGGTATACATGTCAGAAACAAGTACAAATATACAGAGTCACTGAGGCTGGTATAGACACTCAGATACTTCACAGATAGTAGTAGATAAATAAAGTGTCCCAGAAACCAGAAGTTAACAGAATGATAGTAACAAGGGTGAGAGAGGTCAATCCAGAGAAAGAACCTAGAAGAAGGCATTGGCAATGCAAACATCCTTGTGGAGGGAATGTCTGTGGAGAAAGGTCGCCTCATTTATGGCTCTGACTATTCATTGATGGGAAAGTGGTCCACCATCAGGTGGTACCTGAAGAGCTCTGTGCCAAATGAAATGGGAAAAGGGCTATGGAAATGATGTTGAAAACTTTGGGCCATTAGAAAGTATTTTTAGGATAAATTATAAAGATGGGAACAAGAGGCTGGGGTTGTGGCTCAGTGGTAGAGTGCTTTCCTGGCATGTGTGAAGCCCTGGGTTCGATTCTCAGCACCTCATTTAAATAAATAAAATAAAAAGGTCTGCCAACAACTAAAAATAGTATTTAAAAAAAAGAGATGGGAACAAAATATTGTAACCACGATAAATCTACTAGCATATACAGATGGTTTTATTAGAGCTCTTTTTTAAATTGCCTTTGTGGAAATGGAATTGAATCTGTGTTTTGATGAGAATGATTTACTGTGTTCTACATAGTTTGGAGTCATCCCTTGGGAAGGCTGTTCGGGACCTACGTGGTTTTCTTTAAAGGAGGAGCTCCGCTGAACAGAAGATGGAAAAGAGTAAAAGTCAGGGTAGGGAAATCAATGTTCCTACGAAATGAATAGCTGATTCTGGCAAGATTTCCAGGAGAAATATGACTATGGCTAAAAGACAATCATATCAGAATTGATTTGCTGTGCCTGACCTCATTGTATAACAATCTACCATAAACTGAATGGGAATTACTTTAAAGAGGAGGTGGGTCCACCATAAAGCAAACTGTCAATCCTGACAAATACACAATTTTCCCTTTCTGGTCTCCTCTAATTCCTCTTGTCCTTAAGCTAGCAGCATTGCACATTTATTTGATGGTGGCCCTGAAACATTCTTCTCTATGAGAGACTGCACTGCTGCCCCACTGATAAGAAAGTCCCTGTGTTTTATAAAGCAGATCGAAATTTCTGTGGAGTCTCATGTAATTTGCTTCTTAACCCAAAAGGTGATAGGAACTAACATGAAAGCTACTTTTAAATCATAAAAAAATGTTGAAACAAAAGCAGCATTTCTTCTACCCTTAAGTAAATAAAAGGTAAGACGCTAGAAAGGAAAAAGGAAAAAAAAAATTCTGTCTTTTGTGTCTTTTTCTTTACAGTTTAGACTACATAGTTTATCAGAATTAATTTTTGGTTCTATTAAATTTTATATTTAAGGAAATCTAAGCACAAGTAGTAGTGGTAGAGTTATTCATATAAGATTTTCTTTTATTCACCATAAAAATAATCAATAAACCATCTTGATCATGTGCAAACATTATTGCTTCTTACTCTTTTAAACATGTGAAATTCTTGCCTGTCAACTAAAGTGGAAATAAAAATAGGATGAAAAACTTCATGATTTAATTAAGTGAACAGGAGACAGAACAGAGAGTCAATTACTGCAAAGCAAAGATTTGTCTTCAGTAAAGTGACATGGCAAGTTTTCAGAGGCTCAGTCTACATCAATCATATATAATATAACCCTTGATATGTGCCAGGATTTAGCAGAGCCTCATGTATTTGTTTCTCCTTTCTTACCTTCTCTTGTCTATTTATTTCAATTCTGAGTCTACCTAAGAAATTTAAAGTAGTATAAGGCACATAGTCGAGATTTACAATGTTATATGTTGAGTTGGCAGAGCCCAAAAAATGAGGTTCCAGGTTATTATGATTTTTCTCTCACCCAATTTACTTTCTCTCTTGCACCTGTGCTGATTGGCTAACATCCTTGAACAAAAAATGGCTGGTCACCCCTCATGTATAATTCATGCAATCAAAACTTTGCAACTATGCACAATTTGAGTCCTGTGTCCTATGTGCCCAAATGTGCTCTCTCTAAGCTGTCAAGACTTTCTGAAAATCAGCTTGCTCCACAATCATAAACTGAAATACTAATGAAGTTGTCCAAATGGTTCTAGAGAGAGCAGTTTATTCAGACACTGCTTCTAATTGGGATTGGCTAACAGGTGGCCCCAAATACTGAGAGACTTAACCACAGTTTAAAACAGCAGCAACAATGAAAACAGCTCTCTTTGCATCAAACCAAATTCTCATATGGCTTACTGAAAAATGTGCACGAAGAGATTTTAATCCGTGACTTCCATTCCCAAATAATAAAACTAGCATTTTAGAAAAATGTAGGTCTTGTTACCTAACACTCTTTCTAAACCCAATGGTCAATTTAATAATTATGTAATTAGATCTGAATTACCAGAATGGATGCTTCTGAGGCACTGGGACTTATAGAGTATGTTATCTCAAATATGCACATGCCTTTGAATAGCTTGATGAAATTAGCCAATGGCAATGGGGAAAATTTTCATACTGTCATTTTCTAAATGCATGATTTCATGATTTGGGGTTGTATCCACAATAATGGACTAGTCACAGAAGGGGAAAAAATGGAAACATAAAATATTACATGTTTTGTTTTCTATGTGCCAAATTTGATTTACTTGCTAATTAGATATTTTTCACCATGGGAATTTTCTACATACTTAGGCAGCTGTCTTCTTCTGATATATGACACAGCTATGTCTTCTCAGTTATTCATAGTTAAAAGATGATATGCAAGATTTTTTCGTCCTCAGTTATGAAATTAGATTCTTTATAAAGTCCATTAAAAGTAAAACTATATCCATCATGTATTTTTTTGTATTAAAGCAACTAAATCTTAAAATTAGGATGAATCCAGAAAAGCTAATGTGTAATGTGAAGATACACTCAGTAGCAAGTTTTGAAGCAATAGTTTAGGAACAAGCATATACTGAAAATCTACTATGTTTAAGAAACTGAGACACTTAATAAAAGGTATACAATGGTCATTATAATTCAGATCCTGCAATCAAATACTTATGATAGAATAAAGGATATAAGACTATCATACATCAAGGTATGGGGAGGTCTTACAAAATGTAAAAAAATCTACTAAAATGCTTAAAAAGACAAGAGAAATTATATTAGTTTGGCATTGAGATCCCAGAATGTTCCATCTCTGTCTTATTTTCACTCTATTGACTTTCCTTTCAAGAGAAAGCTCTTCCCTTATTTCTGAGATGATAACATTTTTAAAATGACAAAACATCAATCTCCAGTAGTGAAGGGACATTTTTGATGAATGAACAAAATGTTTAATACAAATAGTTCTCTTTGGCCATAAACACATCTGTGGTGAGCCGTTTCTGTGTACTGTGGCCGCCATTACAAGATGGCACTGGTTTCCGCTGTAGTCTGTGACAAACAACTCCTTATCAGAATGAGTTGGCACGCTGTGACTTGGCACCCTATGAGAAAAGTCCACGTGGCAGTTGTGCATTGGGGCTTTATCTGCTTTAAGGCTGGGCCACACGGGAGTAGAGAGAGAAACAAGCTAAAAGACATGTCAAATCAAAGGCCTGAATAAACTGCTGAAGGAAGAATCCTGTGTCGTGTTTCCTTTGCTGGCGAGGGGTCGTGGCACACATCCACTCCCTATAAAAACCTTTTGAGGGAAATAATCTTATTGATACTTAACGATGAAGATACTGAAGGTCTAATTGGCTATCCTCATATACCCACTGCTTCTAGGAAAATTAGAACAGAAGTACCACAGTGAGTTTAGATTAACTGAGACCTACTGGTACATTTGAGCATAAGGTCACTGTTTGCCATATCTTGGAAAAAGAGCCTTTTTTATGATACCAGATTTCCATTATCAAGGGAGAGTAGGGAAAGAGGTGCTGGAGGTCAACTAGCTGGGTCTGTTACATTACCATGAAGTTTTGTAATTAATGTTGGTACCATGCTCACAAGAGTTAAAATGGTTAAGGTTGAAGCTAGGTTGAATCCTGGTATGCAGTTAGATCCCATATAAAGTAAATTCTATTAGACTATTTGGCAGGGAATGTTAGGGGAGTTATGATATACTCAGTAGGAAGATTGTGAGGGTAATGAGAAGAAATTTTGTACCAAGGAAAGAAATATTTATTATTTTTTATTAGAAGTATTGTCAATGAAGAGTAAATACACTACAAAGAGGAAAATAATTGTTGGGAAAGAGTTCAGAGCAGCATTTTTTATTATTTAATGTGCATGAAAGCTATCTGATAGAAAAAATCATGGTGAAACCTTATCAAGAATATGTATCTCAATATAAAGAATATGATATTCTATGTTAAGTCTAAGAGCAGAAAATGGTGTGTCTGCAAAGAAAAGGAGTGAGGAAAACATTTGAAAGGGCAGAAGCCCTTGAAGACTACTGCAATTGTTTACAATGCCTAGAAATAATTTATCATAGCCAAGATAGGAGGATGCCAGAGTGACTTAGAAGAACACATAGATTTATAGTCAGCTTTTCTTATCAATAGGTTATGTATCTGTGGACTCCACCAACCCCAGACTGAAAATATTTAGGAAAGACTTGAGTCTTCATTGAATACATATACACATTTTTTTTCTTCTTGTTATTACCAAATCAATACAATATTGCAAGTATTTACATAGTGCTTACATTGTATTAGGCATAATAACTATGTGGAAGGATTTTCTGGGTTATTTGCAAATACTATGCCTTTTTATAAGGAACTTGAGCATTATTGGATTTTGGTATCCTCCAGCCCTAGAGCCAATTCCTTGAGGATACTGAGGAAAACTGTATTTCACATTCAATGACTGAGCTTACGGCGATAAATACAGTTGTACCAGTACAAGGAGAAAGACATAAAGAAAAAAACCCCAGAGAAATACATAATTTAATTTATCACATATGTTCTGAGAATCTATAAAGTAACACATTTTAAGTTTTGAGTCATTGCAAGATTTGCTATTTTAATTTAATATAGCTCAAGAAATCAACTATTAAAGATACAAAATTGAAAACTGCAAAGATTTTATTATGAAATAATTTATAGTGAAAATTCCAAATGCATAAGCTTTTATAAGTAAAAGATGTTTTGTTATTTGTTTGTGTGTGTATGTGTGTGTGTGTGTGTGTGTGTGTGTGTGTGTGTGTGTATGTGTCCAGGCACACAAAATATATGAGGGAGACTCAGATTGATCAAATGTTTAAAAGAAAACACAGAAAGGGATATGCGATCACATTTTTGGGAAAAAAAAGGTGAGCTTAATACAGAAGTAAGAATACACCCAGTTTCCTAGAAAAGAATAGAAACCAGATAGAATTAATAAGAACTTAATAAAAGTGAAATATTTTAACAGTTTAAAATTCTGGACAATTGATTAGGTTGATTTTGGTGGAAGCAAGGCTTGATCCCTTGACATGTTTAAACAAAGGCTGACTGATTATTGGCCCCAAGATTATGGAGAAGATATTGATTTTATCTTTATCTTTATATTTTCTATCAGATATCTTTCATGCACATTAAATAATAAAAAATGTATATTCTAACAATCCTTTTAATTTAATAACATTAAGTTATATGCATGGATGTGATCTCAAATTTTTCTTCTTAATATGAAATGCTTTTTACTTTCTTAATCAGGGATAAACACATTAAATTCAACAAATAAAAAAATAAAAATCTGATCACTTTAGTATGGATAATACAATTTTGAGAATGTCATTAAAATGTTCCTATGCCAATTAGTCTTCAGGAATTTATCTTCAGGCCTTGAATCCAGATAACTGGGACTTATTCAAACTTTCAACACAAGCCAATTATACTACAATTATACTACAGCTCCAATTCCTATTTTCCTGGCTGTTCCTCTCTTTGTTGATTGACTGGAAAAACTGGGTTTACCTTAAATAAACTATTGGGAGTATTTTTATCCTATTTACTTGAAGATGTATATTATATCAATCAATCTAAGGCTTAGCTATATATATTTTGTTAATCACCCATGTTTTAATATTTGTGAGATGGAGCTAATGCTGCAGGACAACATTAGCTTACAAAGTTGATAAATATATTTAGTGTCTCAAATATCTTTATATTTATTCCCACTAGTGTATGCATTTCTAAAGCATTATGGTTTTTTTCCTACGGTTTTCATTTTAATTTTTTCCTTTTCAAGCATTTCATTTAAATAATTCACACATTTTTTTCTGGCAAAGATAAATGTAAAAATATATTCTTTCTACCACATACTCTCAATGGTAAACACATACAATGATTACAGTTCTATAATAGTGGAGGGAGAGGGGTGATTAAACACTCATTTTTTCACGAAAGAGGTTCATGTAACTATTACCATGTTTAGCTTTTATAAATAAAGGCAAACATATATGTTAGGCCTCATTTACTTTTTTATTAAAATTTTGTGATTTCCATTTACCCTGTGAAGTTTAACTCACAGCAGTATATGTACAGTTTGCGTGAACACACAAACACACACACACACACAACAAAACAACAACAAAAAACACTTGTGCTAGAAACTGGAGTATCAATGTATAACAAGCTTCTCCCTATTCCCTAGCTAAGGGTTTGTGGAGATGAAAAAAAAAAAAAAATCACAGGAATAGCTTTTCTTCAGAGAAACAAGAGAGGGGACCCAGGGAGTAGATTAAAAATGGCTAAACTGTTTTGAAGAATGTATAAATAATGCCTGATTTATGACATAAAGACTACTAGTTGGTATCAGTAAATATATCTATTAAATTTTTTTAGATTTTATTTATTTATTCTTTTTGTGGTGCTGGGGATTGAACCCAGGGCCTTGTGCATGCAAGGCAAGCACTTTACCAACTGAGCTATAACCCCAGCCCAATATGTCTTTATTAAAACAAAACAAAACAAAAACTATTGCACTTACCAAATTATGTACATTAATACAAATTATGAGGAAGGAAAATTATAAACTTCTTGCCAAAAAAAAATCTGTTCAACATATTGACAGTAACAAATGGAGTGTAAAATTCATATTAGAATTAAAATAAAAATTGAAATTCAGTGAAGAAGATAATTACCATGGCTGGTACTGACCACATTATCTTTCTATGGGTTCTTTTGACCATTGAAGCTTTCTTCACTGGTCCAGTGTAGGTATGGCCCCTTGCAGCCAGGAACTATTGTGTTGTGAATCATCTTATCACATTCGATTACATCACATCATGTCACATCAAGTCACATCAAGTCATCCTGACACATCACCTCACATTTTCTTTGTACAGTGTATACTTGAAATTTTGCTTTTGTTTAATTGTGTGTGATTTAGACCAGAATTCAGGTCTGTTCTTAACTATTGTGAACCCCAGGACAAGAGTAGAAATGGAAGCTATATGTCAAATATTAACAGCTAACTATAGACCTAACAAAATGTTGAATAAAATATCTCATATCCCTCCCTTTGATACATATTTCTTCAAAATGAATGCACCAAAAATTGAAATAGTATGGTTTTTATATGAGTAAACATTGGCAAATGTAAAACGCTTAATTTAATTTTTATTGAACATGTTAATTTTCTATTGATGAAAAAGCAACTTTTGACTAATTATAAGCAACAACTTTATAAATTACTAATTCCATAAAATTTGTTTTCCCAGCAAAATAACTAATTATATTGTTTTAAACATTTCAAATATTTGCTTTGTTGATGATATAAATGGTGAAAACTATATTTAAAGTGAACAAATTTTAATAGATTTGTATATAAACATAGTCAAAGTTTAATATAAAATTTTGAAAGATTTAGCTGGGTGTCATGGCCTATACCTGCTACTAGGGAGGCAGAGACAGGAAGATCACTGGTTCCAGGTCAGTCTCAGCAACTTAGGGAGACCCTCTTTCAAAATAAAAATAAAAAGGATGAGGCATGTAACACAGTGGTATAGTTCTAAATTTAATTGCCAATACTAAAATAAATAAATATGATGAAGAAAATAAAAACTTGAAATTTTTAAATTTATTTCCTATATATTCAAACTTTTTTTCTAAAATATTGTATTGTTAAATATTTTCTAAAGCATTTTGTAATAAATGCAGAATTTAATAATAAATAAATAACAAAAACAAAATTTAAATTATTAAATTAAACTAACCTTTTGGTTAAATTTTTTAAATATTCAAAATCTTAAATGCTTTTATTTTTTTTAATATTTTTTTTTTGTAGTTGTACACAGTAACTTTTGTTTATTTTTATGTGGTCCTGAGGATGGAACCCAGGGCCTTGCACATGGGAGGTGAGTGCTCTACTGCTGAGCCATAACCCCAGCCCCCTTAAATGCTTTTATAACAAGGAAACTATTAGAAATTTTCCTGTATAATGCTTTTATAGTTACAAAGGTCATACTCCAAGTATGTTACATCTTGCATACATAGGCATAAATTTAACATTTTTAAATAATGCTAAGTATTTCTTGGCTGTCATGGGAAACTTCTGATTCTCTCTCTTAATAGCAGTGTAACTTTCCACAGGAAACAAACAGCCTTTCTCTGCCTCAGTTTCCTCACCTGTGAAACAGTCAAATTGGTAATAAGTACTTCACAGGGTTAGGGCTTATTAAATGAAATGTAAATCTTCTCTCAGTCTCTTGCCAGTTTTACAACCCAGGAATATCTTTATCAAGTACCTGGGAGATTAATCTTTTGGAATGCAGTTATGGAAAGAGATAAAGCCTCTATCTCCCGGTCTCTATGGGATAATCGGAGCCTAATTTTAAGTGACAATTAGCAAACTCAATTGGCCAACCTCCCGAGAAAGCCTTCCAGTGTTTTTCTTTTCTTTCTTTTTTTTTTTTTATTGTTGGTCTCATATCCAGGGTTTAGGGAAACACAAAACAAAACCACACAACAACAAACAAAAACACACCCTTTGTTTCAGAGGAAATGAGTTTATTTCTCCTATTTGATTAGTCTTGAATAAAATCTTCCTTTCCTGTTTCACCTCTTCAATGGCTACTCTTTTTGAATCTCCATTTTATAGTTTCGAAGCTGAAGTTTAGAATGATTAGGAAACTTGCTGAAATTCAAACAGCTAGTAAATGATAAAGCCAAGAATCTCACCTAGGAAATCTGGGTCCTGCCTGAGCCTGAGCACATAAATGATGACAGGGGCTCACCTTTGGGAGAAGCAAAAGCATATATTTGCTTGGTTAAGACAACAAAATTTTCCCTTTGATAGCTCCCAGTTAGCTATGTCCAGGCATCAAACATCAATGTCATGTCCCAAGGTCTAATATACTCTAAAACTAGCAAAAATAATTATTATGAAACTACCCTAATTTCTTTAAAAAATTTTTTTTACCGTACTAAGTATATATTCAAGTATACAGTACAGAATCATACATTCAGGAATGCTCATGGCAACATAATAATTCTCACAGAATCATCTATCAACAGTAAAATGGACAATTAGTTATGATGTCAGAATACAATGGGCAAGGCAGGAAGCAGGAAGAATCCTAGAATTTGGAATGTGACTAAACTTACAGATTATATAAAAACAGTCCAGGAAATCTTGATATTGGGCTGAAAATTGTCACAGCTGAAATGATTATGGTTCCCTTAAATGAGAACCCAGATTTAGAGTCGGTCTCAATGTATGTGCAATTCTGTTTTGGCACCTATTATACATATATTTATCATAGCAGTTAGTATATATTAAGCATGTCTAGAAAAAAAAATCTGACTTGGTGTGTATATTTTATCTTTAGAAGAAACCTAGATTCCAGAGGTGACTCCATCTTCTTAGAGTGCTTATTTAAAGAAGCGTGTTTATACTATGTAATCTACTGTTTTAGATGGAAGGTTTATGTGGCATTGCTTGTACAGTAATGAGTTTGCTTAAACAACACTGCATGACTGCCATCCTTTGGGACCCACAAGAAAATGAGCCTCTTGTGAGTCAATCCCAGCAATGAAAAAATTTACAATAAAATTCGCTTCCGTTTTGTGTGCACTTTATATCCACTTGTACAAGGTGAGCTGAAACAGGTTATCAGCATGAGTTTTCACTGGGGTGGTCCTCTTGAGACTTGCAAAAGAAATGATCATTACTGCCAATCCCCAGTGGTGTCTTTTTTCATTCCAGGCTGAAACTCCACTTTGACATTACAATGTTTTCTTATGCAAATTTTAATGATTGGCATTGCATTCCAAGTAACTATTTCTCTACAGATAATAATAGCAAATTTTATAGAAATACAGGCTTGGGCCAAACTTCCTATGCATTTTCCTAACATTTGGGCAAATCAATCCTTCCAATCTTGCTCAATAATAACCATAATGAAGGAGCAGAAAATAGAGGAATAATAACCTACTCCCTTTGATCCAGGTATTCAAGGAAGAGTTTGTAGGCAAATCTAGAAAATTTGAGATCTGAATCAACCCCATCTCATCTTAATAATGGACCCAAAATGTTGAATAGCTTGGCAAGAAGTTCCACTGAGGTTTTTGTTTTTGTGCATAACAATGACTGCTGTCTGCTTTTCATTAACTGTTGTTCAGTTTAGTGAGGCTTGGTTCTAGCATAGGGCTGAGCTGGAGAACCAAACAGATTAGACAACATTGATTTTCTTTCTTACTTAAATATTTATGAATTTGGGAAATTAAGTCTGGGGAATAGAATGAGAGATCTAAGTAAACCTTTGCTGCTGACTCATTCTATTCCATTATGGCTAAAAATTAGGTTTATCGCATACCTAAGAAAACTATATGTTAGGAAAATAAATTATAATTGTGAAGACAATTGATTTCCCATGTGGATCATAGTTTTACTTTAAAACAAACTAATACACACCAACCCAATTACCTTTCCAACTAATTAAAAAAATAATCAAATAATAAATAAATGAAATTAAAAACCCCAGTTGAACAAGCTGAGTGAAGGTTTGAATTTTATGTTTGTTATTCTGAAACTGGGAGGGAATATATGGATAATTCCTAGTTGCTCTTATATCATAGACAATTATTTAACTATATCTTTCCTATTTATGGAATGGAATGATTCATTAGACCCTATAAGAATCTGAAAGTTCTCTTATCCCAAAAAACATCTTCCCATTCGGTCTTTCACTCCTTTTGTTTTTTAGATTTTAGATCTTAAAATAAAGGTTGGATTCCCCAAGTCAGCATCCTCTCTTCCATATCAAAGTTGCTTTGGGCAAAACGGTGGCAGTTGATGGCTGATCATAATTACATTATAGAACATTCCAAATTCCCTGTAGATATGTGAGATGGCTAAACTCATTAGCCTTGCATTTAATAAAATGAAAATTATTTTAATGTTATTTTACTTATAAAACTTATGAAGACTATATTACATTTTGAAATGTATGATGATTCTGGGATGTATGTATCTCAGCAATGTCAGATATGGCAACTTCTCCAGTGATACACCCCTAAGTACCTGAGATAACTGGAATTAGTAGAAGAAAGATGTATGCCTGATCCACCACTAATACAATGAAACTTTCTGAGTTGTAAATGTGTGTGTATGTGTGTATGGGTGTGCATATGTGTGTTTCATGGCATAAAATTGAATTGTGAACATTGACACTGAAAACCTGAATTCTTCTGAATAACTCTGCTTCATGCTGCCTCATGTTTTATGTAAATTGTGTTTTTGCTAAAATTACTGTTGCCAGACTACATTAAATTTTAATACACTTCGAGAAGAATTGAATTATAAAAATTACTGTTAATATCATGTCTATTCAGAAAATATTTAAGAAAATCATTTCAACATTTTAAAAAGACAGGAAAAAGCAGTCCAGATGATAATAGAGGGGAAAAAAATGATTATTTTTAGTCTAAACATGACACCATTTAATGCTTGGTAGTAAAATTTTGACCAATTTTTCACAATCAGATTCATAATAAGAGTCACATTCAATAATTACTCTCTCTTCACAGTAAGCTTAGAACCTAGTAAGTCTCTTTAAGCTGAATTCTTCAGAAATGAATCCGTAATACCTGCAGACATTTTCTGACTAAAGAAAATAATTGGTATAATTGCACAATGATATTACAAAATATGTAATCTGAAACTGAAAAATAATGAACAGTAAACTCTTATGTAATCTGATAACACCTTATAAACATTCTGAATTTCTTATGATAGACTGTCCTGACACTGAAAATTTCTTGTAGAGATTTTCAATTTCCATGGGACTTTTAGAAATATGATTTAGGCCTTTTCAATACTGTTGTTTTAAATGCATATAGGGTATTCTAAAAAGTTCATGAAAACAAAGTTATCTTTTTAATTTTTTTTGTAATTTCTTAGTAGATCCTGGATATCACAGTAATAATAAGTGTTATAATAAATCAAATTGAATGATCTGTTTTTATCTTTCACTCTTCAGTCAAGGAAGTTAGCAATTATAGAATTCTAGAGAATTTGAAAAAAATTGATAAAGGTTTCCTCAGTTAGTTTTCAAAGTTTCTCTCTAAGTGAATGTGTTAGGCTCAAGAAAAATACACTAGGGAACAGATATAGATATTGGAACCACTGACAGGAGTTTTGTAAAGATAGATTCAATGCTTCCTTCCTGCCTTGTTAAACATTTTATAGATAGTCTCTAATATGTATCTTCACACCATTTCTGGTGATTTCATTCCTTCCTATAGACTGGAGTTTCTATTTGGAATCATTTCTTAGCCTGGCAAATCTTTTTCACATTGCTTATATTGAAGTTCTGCCAATAATAGTTTCTAGTAGTTTTTTTTTTCTTTTTATATAATCATGTATTCATATTTGAAGAACAATTTCATTGGATATGCAATTTAAGGTGAAAGGTGTTTTGTTGCCCTTTAATATTTTAAAATTATTAAACTATTGTCTTTTTTTCTACCTTGTTTATAATGAGAAGTTTCTATAGTTTTAAACTTTGGTTTTCTACATAGGCAACCGTGTATATAATGTGTAATTTTAATTTGCATACTTTTGAGGTTGTCTTTTCATCTTTATATTTCTGTAATTTGCTTATGATGTGCTAAGGCATGGTTTACTTCATGTTATCCTATATGAGATAAAATTAAAATTTGAATCAGTAAGTTGAAGTTTTCAACTTATTTGGAAAATATTCACTCACTATTTCTTTGAATATATTTTTCAATTCCATATTTTCTCCACAGTTTCACTCATGTTGTCATATATATCAACATTTTATCATATTATTGCTGAGTAATATTCTAGTGTATTGATGGATGCCCAAACATTTGAATATTTGTTTGTTATGTTTTGGTTTATTTTTCTTTAGTTTTTGGCCTTTTAAAATAAACCAGGACTATGGGAAGATGAATGCAATGTGTCCCATACTGAAAGAGAGGGGAGCAGTGAGGGGGAAGTGGAACAGTGGTTCATAAAATATGTGTCCCCCAAAATTGCATATAACCCAATACCAATGTGGGATTTTGGGGGTCATATACTTTATGAACCACTTTTCATATTCAAAGCCATATATGAAAGAAGGCAGGCAAGCCCTGCTGTTCTTTCTAATATGGCTTTGAATATATTACATTTTGGCACAGCAGAGAGGTTTATAGTCAAGGGCAAATTTTATAACTGTTTAAATTCCAAATAATACTCTAACAGATCTAATTCAATGTAAATTTTGAATTTTTATTACTTCATTTAAAGTTTGCAATAGATAGGAGTGCTATCTCATGATTTTGGTCTATTTGAGGACAATAGAGCATCTGATTTTGAGCATTTTTAGACATTTTAAGATCCAGAGGTTAACATGACTCCCTGCCATTTTTTTTTTGCAGTAATTTATTTACTTATTTTACTTTTCATCTAAGGACAGAGATGTGACTGATGCTACCTGTGGCTCTAGCTATCAGCTGAGGATGGTAGAATTAGGCTGTCAACCATTTCGAGGAAGCTAGTGCTCAAAATATATTTGTAGTTGTTGAGGGGGTAGAGCCAGCTTGTAGTCTGTTGAAAAGCAGGAAAATGAACATTAAGCTTCTCAGCCTTAGCTAGCTGTGGGGCCATTGGTCTTCCTCTAATTTCCAGTTGAAAATTGCAGAAAGTTTCATAATGTTTGTAATAGATTTAAAATCTGTTAATTTCATGGAGAAGTCAACTTTATGGTTTGTAGAACAGCTTTGGTTTTTTAAGGGTCAAATCACAAATAATTGTACCCACATTGCTTGACTTTCTCTAAATATTTCAAAATACATTCTCTACTTAATATAATTAATTTACCCAAGAAAACTAGTAAGAAGTAGGTAGGAGCTTATTTCATTCTAAACAAATAAGAAAACTGTAATTGATTCACTATTCCTCTGTCGTTCTGAAATAATTATGATATGAAATTTCTCCATATTATGTTAAAATAGCTCCTTTCTGAATTGTTTATCTTACCCTTGAACCATTATGGGTTGCTAGTATTAATATTATCAAATGTATTTTCTTAGGAGTCAGATGGCAAACATGATATTTCTGTTATAAAATGATTCGGCTTAGAAGCAAGGATAGTAAGTGAATTTTACTTTGTTTATATTAGGAAGAAATTATTTATATGCTACTGTTCTGTAGAGAGTTCTACTGGGAAAAAAGAGATCTACAAATTATGATCATATATATGATGTTAATCACCTTTTTCTTCAATGCATTTTCATAAAAAGAATGATATATCTCCGAATGTGGATTTCAAAACAAGCTTTTTGAATTGAGCCTGTTTATTGTTGATGAGCAAGTAAGTCCTATCATTCCACACTACCACCTTGTTTTAACAGTGAATAAAATTTATCATATGTATTAGTGCCCTGGTTAGGCCATTTGCTAACCCAGAGTTTTGGAAAACAGTGAAGAACAGGGTACGATTTGCTCCCTCTGTATTTATAGCCCACAATCAAGTATGGAAGTAACAAATAAACAAATGCAAGAGAGTACAATGAATGCAGAAATAGATTTTTTTTTTAATTACAGGGCAACAAAAAACAGGAAGGAATTAATTTTTATTTAATAAGGAGAGAGATTAAATAGCCTTTGATAGACTTTTGAAGATCTCCACAAAGACCAGGGAACAAAGAGAAAATGCAAGCAGAGGAAAAAGAGCATAGAAAAAAATTCAGAAGTTGCAGAGAAAAGTATGCTTTGTTTGGGGATGTGTTATAAATAAGTCTCTGGAATGTGAAGAATGAGATGGAAGCAAGATAGAAGGCAAGAAAAACTAAAAGGTGGGTAAAGCCTTACGTGCCAGTCAAATACACATAAATGAGCCTAAAATCCCTGGGATTGTGATGACCTGTGACGACCCGTATCCTCTCTCAGGTGCTCATCAATAACTAATGAAATGTATGGTGGTTTTACCTGTGACAGAGCACAAGAAAAAAGGAAGGATGCTCTGAGGCTGGGGATATAGCTCAGTTGGTAGAGTGCTTGCCTTGAATACACAAGGCCCTGGGTTCAATACCCAACACCATAAAAAACAATGCTTTTCTATTTTATCCCTTGCAAAAATTTTCTTGGTGAATTTACTGTTCATCTTCTAAAAGCCAAAGGAAGGCAGATTCTAAAGCCATCTTTTTGTTTGTTCCCTGTTTCCAAACTGTCCTCCTCCTCCTGAAATCTAACCATTGGTCTCTCTTGTTTTCCCAAATAATTTGGTGAATAGCTCCATCTGTTTATAACATTTTATGATAATACTTTTCATGGTCCATCTTCTCCAGTAGATTGTCACTTGATGGAGTATAAGAACTGCTTTTTTAAAATTCCCAGTCAGCTAGAACAGTGCTTGTCATACAAAGTGCTTGATATATGTTTTTTATTTCACTTGTACATTGATTGGCTTTCTTTCTGAGTATTGTGATCTTGTAATTGGTCAGAGTTAAGAAAGAAATTATGGAGGACAATAACAGTTTTACTCAAATGTTCTTGGCTGTTTCCTATTAAAGCAATTAAAAGTAAGGAGTTTGAAGAATTTTGAAATTATCTGGAAACATTCTTGAGGATTTGGAAACTATGTTCTAGGCTTTACTCTTGCTAGATAGTTATTTTGGAGATGTTAATATCTGAAACTTTAAAGTCACTGCAAAATGACCAAGATTTTCTATCACAAAGGCTGTTATTTGCATCTACTGATGTAATAGTTTGGTACTATGCACAATGGAAAAAAAGGATATTTAAATATGTATTGTTATTTTATTATAGCTATTAATATTTTAGAAAGTTTCCAATCATAACATGTTTCCTTTGCAGTGGCAATTTTCCTTAATCACCCAGGCTTTTTAACAACATATTAGATTTAGAGAATGAAAGCATAATTATTAAATGAAGAAAATAACTGAAAAAAAAATGAATGAGAGAAGTCTTAGTTCAAAATAATAGTAACATAAATATGACTCTGCACTTGATGAAAACAACTCAGTTTCTTCAGCATTGATAGAGAAATACATATAAATCTTACTAAAGTCCCATGATTTTGAAGATTTTATATAGTAACCTCATTAAATGCAGTATGTTTGAATTAAACTGATATGCGTACTTCAGAGTCATGTTAAGAAAACAAAAGTCAGAAATAATAAAGGCCAAAGAAAAGTTGGAAATGGAAAAGAGAGAAAGGAAACAAAACTCACCCAGAATTACTGAAAGCTCTCAGAGCTTTCCTAGAGATGAGAATGGCTGGTATAGTTAGCCCCAAATCAAACAGGAAAGGAGGTGTTGATTCGAATGCCTTGCAAGTTTACTTCATCTGGTTTTAGCATTGATTCAGTCTTTTGAATGCATTCAGCAAGGGACAGAATATTGTGAAGTAAATATTTAAAACAACTACCAAGCATACTGTTCTCAAGAAAATAAATATACTGAAAAAAATGACACTGAAGTAAAGGAACACCCCCCCCCACACACACACACAAACACACAAACACACATTATATTAATATAGTATGGTGTAAACTAATTACATTATTTTCTCTAATATGGATGTGTGTGTATACATATGTATGTACATGCCTTACAAAATAGACATGATATATAAATTTAATATTGTATTTGAGAACTATTGGATAATTATAATACTAATATTATAGCACTTGAAAAGGAAATCATATAAAGAAATGAAATTCTATTCATTTACCAAAATTACATACTGATATTCATATTATTTGAGTTAAGGCAAGAAGAATATGTAGAAAGTTTAAGAATTGGAGTTATGAGATCAGGCAAAAGAGAAAGTTTAAAAATCACTTTAAAATGATATATGCTTTTATTTGATAGACTTAAGGACAAAAATAGGTCTATATGGTACTCCCATAAAAGGGTGAGTATGAGACATGAAGTAGAAACAGAATTAAGACCAACAAGAATAATTCCTATATTCATACCTATAATCGTGTGTATATTTATATGAGATAGAGAAAAGTGCATATATTTAGGGGGGCATGTTGAGATTTGTTACTAGGCACATGCTTTTTGTTTGTTGTTTGTTTATTGGTACCAGGGATTGAACCCAGGGGTGCTTAGCCACTGAGCCACATCCCTAGCTCAGGGTCTCACTAAGTTGCTCAGGGCCTTGATAAATCGCTGAGGCTGGCTTTGAACTTGCTGTCCTCTGCCTTAGCCTCCCAGGTTGCTGGGATAACAGGCTTGCGTTACCAAGTCTGGCACTGGGCACATTTTAAAAATAAGAATTGCTTCTAAATATAAGAACTATTAAATAGAGAAAATTTAAATCTGAGAAGAAGTTATGGCGTTCTAAAACATGCAGCATTTGAATGTTTGTTTATAAGACATGCCCTAGAATTGATTAAATGGATAATTAAATTTTCTCATTCATAGATACTTAGTTAAAAGCAGATATTTACCAAGTTATAGCAAATTTATTTATCCCCTAGTGTTTGTGTAGTAGAATTTGTTATCATTTCCTCTCATTTTATTTCTTTTTTATTATCTTTATTCTAAGCCAATCTCTATACATTCTATGTTTAACTGGATAAGTCTGAAATTTTTCTGTAATCTCTTTCCCTTTTAGATTCTGCATTTATTATATTCTGTAGGTCTCAGTTAGAAATGTACTTCAGATCTCTTTCTTCAGAAACTCAGATTACACGTTCCTTCACTAGAGATCCTTCTGGAATCCTTAACACTCAGTCTTGTCCCACCCTCTCTATATACCTTGATTACCCTGTATTTCAATTGTATCTTTACCAATTTATGTCCCCAGATAAGGTCCCTAAGTTAGAACGTAGGCTGTAGTTCTAGCTATACCATTTAACTAAATGATTGGCACCAGAGTCTTACTGTGTTAGTTTTTTTTTTTAATTTTTCTGATTGAAATACCTGATAAAAACACCTCAAAGGAGGAAAGGTTAATTTTGACTCACAGTTTGAGAGGATGTAACCATGGTTATCTAGCTTCATTGCCTTGGACCTGCAGTGAAGAATCATGGTGAAAGGGTTTGGCAGAAGAAAGTATCTCAGCTGATGACATCTAGTAATACCTAAAGGACTTAAAATCAGCATGTTAGAGTGACACAGCCACATGAATGTTTATAGCAGCTCAATTCACAACAGCTAAACTATGACTAGATGACCAACAGATGAATGGATAAAGAAAATGTGGATACACAATGGAATATTACTCAGCCTTAAAGTGAATGAAATGATGGCATTTGCTGGTAAATGGATGGAGCTGAAGAATGTCATGCTAAGCAAAGTAAGCCAATCCCCCAAACCCAAAGGCTGAATGTTTTCTCTGATATGCAGATGCTAACTCAAAATAAAGGTGGGGAGCTAGGGAAGAATAGAATTACTTTAAGAAGAGGGGAGTAAGGTGAGAGGAGGTGGTGTATGGGGATCAGAAGGATAGTAGAATGAATCAGACATTATTACCCTATGTACATATAAGACTACACACATTATTGGTGGGATTCTACATCATGTACAACCAGAAGAATGAGAAATTATACTCCATTTATGTATGATGTATCATAGTGCATTCTACTGTCATATATAACTAATTAGAACTAATTAAAATAAAAAGGAGAGAAAGAGGATATAAGGGAGGGGGAGAGAGAGAAGGGCAGGGACAGGGACCAGAAAGAAGCTAAATCACCCATTGACCTACTTCGTTCAACTGGATCCTACCTCCCAGTAGTTCATTCAGCCATCAAAGCATTACTAGGATGAGGTCAGAGTCCTCAAGACCCAAGGACTTCACAAAAGCCCCACTTTTACATGAGACTTTAGGGAACATTCCAGACCCAGCATTTTAAGTTTAAAAGTAAGTGAATGGATACATTTTGCACTGACTACTGTGAGCAAGATATTATGTATTTTGTATATTAACCATGCAGTAATTTTGTTGCAGGTAAATTGGGAAATATTACTTATGTTCCTCTACTCACAGTAACATTAGAAAAAATGTGCTTTTTAGATAATAATAATTAAATCACTAAAAATATGTATTTACATGTGTTTTAGATGCCAAATTCTCCTTGATCTATTTTATAATCTAAAGTCCTATGGTACATAAAAAATGAAACTGGTAAGAATTTTTAAATACATGTGATCAACTTTTGCAGAAGCTTGAAAGTGTGATGATGGAAGTTTCTGATTTATATGGATAAAGTCTGTTCTGATTAAAAAGAGAAAGAATACCATTATCTGCCAGGGGAATAACATTAGATAAGTGCTAGCAATGGTAATGATCCTGCTCTTGGAATCGTAAGGGACTGGATACTAAAGTGAATAGTAATGAGTAGGAAATACAAAGCAAATTGAAAGAGAGAAAGTAAGAGCCATATTCTGAAAAGTACTGACTAAAGTAAACCCTTTGGTTTGGATTGTATGCAGTAAATCATGATTACTGCAAGTAAAACTAGAAAACTTGCCTTAAATTCTGTTTTAGTCAGCTTTTTATTTTCATTGCTGTGACCAAAATACCCAATCAGAACAACTTAAAGGAGGAAAAGTTTATTGGGGGGACATGGTTTCAAATATCTCAGTCCATAGATGGTTAAGTCAGGGCCTCTGGGCCCAGGGTGAAGCATACATCATGGGAGAAGAACCCAGTGGAGGAGAGCTGCTCAGTTTATGGCAGGATTAGGAAGGAGAGAGATGGTGGAGACAGAGATGAGAAAGAGAAAGGAGATGCCATAGGGAAGAAGCACGTTTCCAGGGCACGCCTCTCAGTGACCTACCTCCTCCAACCACGCCCCACATGCCTACAGTTACCACCCAGTTAGTCCACTCAAACTAGGATGGACTGAATAGGTTATAGCTCTCATAATCTAAATCATTTCACATCTAAACATTCCTGCATTAACACAGGAGCTCTGGGGGGAGTCTCATATCCAAAACACAACAAACTCCCTGTGTATTTGCTAATTTAACTTTCATTAATTTTCCTCCACATTAAGTTTGCTAATTTATTGTGACCAAATGACTTTCACTAGCTATAATTGATGGTAATAAGAATTACTACCATCAATTACTAACACCATGGAATGAAAGTGCATTGTTGTAGCTTATTTCTTTTTTCAATTTATAAAAGAGGTGATAGAAACTCAAAAAATTGTCTTAGCTTTCTAGAAGTGGTAGAATACATTTTTCCCCCTGATACCATGTCCTCTCTGATACACCATACCACTTCCAGTGTGGGTAATTGAATGACATAAGTACCAAGATGAATGTGGTAATGGTGGAAGACTGATTTTGCAGCAACATTGAATGGGGACTGAGAGAGAAAGTGCCTACAGACTGTTATAGAAATAGACAAATGATTCTGCCTAAAGATGAATTCCCTATTTTAATTTTGTTTTTTGAATCCAGGAATTGAATCCAGGGGTGCTTAACCACTGAGAAAAAACCCCAAACCTTTCTATTTTTTATTTAGAGACAGGGTCCCACTGAGTTGCTTAGGGACTTGCTAAGTTCCTGAGGCTGGCTTTGAAATCATGGTCCTCCTGCCTCAGCCTCCCGAGCTGCTGGGATTACAAGTGTACCATGGTACCTGGTTAGATGAACTCTTGAATGGAGGCTTCCTTGTTACCTGTTGGTAGTAATATCCCTTTCCTCTGAGCACCTACATTTATTTTTGTCTTCTTATGCATGTTTCACTTGCTGTCTTTCATTATACATGTTAAATGCATACATTTAATTATTTATTACCTTATCTTAATGAAAGACACTAACTCATGTTAGTTTATAACATATTTTAGTGCATGTTTCTTCAAAGTGCAAGTTTCTTGAAGTAAGATACACCTATTGTTATTCCCACCATTTCTCACAAATATTAGTTGCATATATGAATTTATTAAATTATTAAAAGCAATGAAAAGAAAAATAACATGGTATATAGGCATTTAAAATAGAAGCTTTATAATTGGGCAGATCTGGGTTCAAATTCTGACTTTGCTATTTTGTAGCTGTTTGACCTTGGAAAACTTAAGTCACTCAGGCCCTTACTTTCTTCATTTGTGATATGGTAATAATAATGCAGATGATGATGATTAATGATGATAGATAACATTTATGGAGTGTTACTGTTTCCTGAACATTCTGCTAAGTGCTTTTCATAGATATTTAATATCTATAAAATCCTATTAAGAACATGCTATTATTTTAAAAATACTGCTTTGATGGATGGTTCTGAGAATCAAATGAATAGTGGGAGAAAAACACAGGAGACACTCAAGGTAAGGAATTACTATTAGTTGCTGATTACAGACAGAGGAGTGTGACATTGGTGGAGAAGAAACATGAATTCAAGAAATAATTAGAAAAACCTGCTTGGTGATTGTATATATAACAAATAGGATTCAATCATAATATAAAAAGGCTCAGTTGTATATCTAACATTAAAATTCTAATTTCAATTAGTCTCCATTAATATTACATTATCCTAAGGACAAATTGATCATCGATTAACAAAGAACCTTCA
Source organism: Urocitellus parryii (assembly GCF_045843805.1). Classification (NCBI taxonomy): domain Eukaryota; kingdom Metazoa; phylum Chordata; class Mammalia; order Rodentia; family Sciuridae; genus Urocitellus; species Urocitellus parryii. The sequence goes on from NC_135538.1 coordinate 47,525,811, forward strand.
TACTGAAAATGTAGACAGTAAATAATTTTCAGGATACTTACTATGGCAAAATTAACTTACTATGACAATAATTATAGCTGTTCCGTGTGGGAGTCCAGTTATGCCCCTTTTTATCAGCATATAAATTAGAACATCTAGCATCTAGTGAGTCCTATTTAAAAATCATTTATTTATGCTGTTGAAAGTATTGAATGTATTGAGAGTATTTGGGTTTATAAAATTTGAAATATATATATATATATATATATATATATATATATATATTCCTTATCCAAATGTTTATCATGCTGCCCCCATAAGTCCTCAGGTTTCGTCCATCACTGTAAGGTATCACACTGCCAGGTGTCATGGAAAGGGACAGTCCAGAGAACCATTGTCAGGCTTGTCTAGGTCCTGGACACCTGATTATTCCAGAACAGTCCCAAAATTATTTTCCTTACAAAAATAATTTGTTCCTTAAGACCTAAGTGGCATGTAATGAAAGTATATTAGATCAATACCACCACCAAATTGGAATTTGCTATAGAAAAAAAAGCTTAAATGGTAATTTAGTGACTCTAAATAGTGAATTTTATTCTTAGATCATTGATAAAATAAAAGTCATTCTCAGCAGATTTCATTGAATTGAGCTTAATTGTACTATGAGTCTATGAGGCTCACTATTTAGAAAATGACTGGAAAAAAATGACTTCCAAATAGAATAATAATTCTTCATTTCTGAAAAGTTTTTGCTATTTATTTTATTTTAAAATACATATTACAATGTTGGTTTTGTTTGAAATATTTGTTTCATTACCAGAAAGTATTTTTCCATAAGCTGAGATTATGTAAAGACCTATAAACATGTTTTTAATACAAAATAATAGCTTAAATAAATTTAAGAAAAATTTTAAAATAGATGAGATTAACTTGGGATATGATTTAGATTAAAAGTGGTTTCCTAAGTGCTAAGGTTGCCACCATTCTGGTTGTAATATTTGTACCTCCCAACATGAATAAATGTAAGAAATAAAGAGCAATGAATACAAAAATGAGCTTGATAAATGTAAAAATGGCAACTTTTTTTCCCCACCAAATACATTAACTTCTTATGTTCTGGAGGATTTCACTATGTTTTTCTACCAAGTGCTCTATGCTAATTAAACACCTTGGTATTGATTTCTGTTTGAAAGCAAAGTAGCTTAAAAGTTATAATGGTTTATTTTTTATACTTGTATATGAAAATATAATTATATAAACTTGATAAAATTAGGATAGTATAGAGCATGCATAGAAAGCTGGAGAAACAATATGAATTGGACTGTTCGGATGATAAACTATGCTTGTGCTAACTGAAGATTGCTATTCATCTCTTTTTTTTTTTTTGAATATTTGGTAGATCTCCTAAATAAGTGTTTCCCATTGTGAATGTTTCCAGTTGGTAATAAAATAAAAAATGGCCTTGAGAAAACATCATTTGTTCCTTCTAGTGGTTGTTAGCTTTCTGTTACTGTGACAAAACACCCAAGAAAATAAACTTAAAGGAGGTGGGTTTATTTGAACTCATGGTTCATGGTTTCACAGGTTATAGTCCATCATTGCTTGGTCTCATTGCCATGGGCCTGTGATGAAGCAGAATAACATGGTGGAAATGTATGGTAAGCACAAATGAGAAAGAGACAGAAGGAAGGAAGGAAGGAAGGAAGGAAGGAAGGAAGGAAGGAAGGAAGGAAGGAAGGAAGGAAGGAAGGAAGGAAAGAAGGAAGGAAGAAAGGAAAGAGCCAGATACAAGACATACTTTCAAGGACACATCAATAATAAATTACTTTTTCCAACTAAGCCCTACTTCCTAGAGTTATTCCACCACTTCCTGATAGTGCCACAGGTTGGTTACCAAGCCTTTTGGAGACACTTTCTATCCAAATCATAACAGCACAAATTGAGAGTTTTCTACAAAACACTGGCTTCTGAAGCAGAAAAGAGAAGAATAAAATAAGGATGCAGGCTAGAGAGATTTCTTTCTTCTCAAAAACACCACCAAATAGTCTAAACTAATATGAGCCATTACACAGAGCTAGCATCTTTGATTTTTAGGATCTCAGGGGTTTTTCATTTTTGGTACTACCGACTTCAAATGATACATAATATGATATATATATATATATATATATATATATATATATATATATATATATATATATACTATGTAATACATTTTATGTAAATATGGAAATTAAATGCAAAAAAATCAGAAATTTTACATCCTTTACCTGAGTCATTTGAAGCATGTTGTCTGCTGTTATAAAACAACACAATGAGTTTGTGGAAAGTTCAGTTATTATTTATTTTCTTTACAAAGTAGTTGGAATGAGAATTTCTTTGGTGACCTTGCTTAAGATGGAATTGAGGACTCATTGTATGTGTGTGTATGTGCATGTGTCTGTGTGTGTGTGTAAAAATCGATGACCTATCTTTTTAGTTATACTTCTTTGACACAAAGAATATTAAATCAACATGCAAACCTAAGTTTCCTTTGTATCAACTGCAGATAAAAATAATGACTCACTTTGGACTTCCCTCCTATAGGAATCTCCTAATCCTCCCTAATTTTTATATTTGTGTCTATGTGCATTATTACTGAGCATCAGCAATGATTCTTAAATTAACAGCAAACATCTTCAAGTTGATTATTCAGTTTGTCTCAGGAGAATAATGTTGTTGCTGTTGCTGTTTTGAAAAAAAAGTAAGTGATAAATCTTTGTCTTATTTCCTCAGATCTTTGTTGAATTAAGAATGCAAACCAATCAACTGGGTCACTTATTATGGAGTGGGAACAAAAACAAATGCCTTGTTAATTGGAGCACTCCTGTTAATTTTTATTCAAGTTGTTTTTTAGATCATGTTGTGAGAGGCAGTACTATGTATAAAAACCTTAAAAAACAAAAAAACAAAGTCAGCAAATTCTCTCCAGAGTTGCAAATAAGAATGAGATACTTGACTTAAATAACTGTATTTCAGTTGTACATTGTGTCTGTTTTTAAATTTTATATATTGATTAACATGTTAATTGTATATATTAATGGGCTTTAAAACATGTGGATAGCATGCTTGATCCAATCAGGATACCAAGCATTCCACTCTTTACATGACTTCTTTGTTGCCTTTAAGCTCCTCTCTTCATACTATATGTAACAGTTTATTGTGAACTATGGTCATCCCACTGTGCTTCAGAACACCAGAACTTTTACATTTAATTATGTTGTTTCTTATTCCAAGAATAAAAAGTTTGAATTATCTTAATAGTTTGCTCTTTCTTTACGTCTGTTGTTTCAGCTGTGATGCTTCAAATGGTACCACAAAAATTATTGAGTTCACCAATCTCGGAAGCTTATTTGAACCAATGACCTCATATTCACTTAAACATTTGTAGCCAGTTGTAGATCCTTGTCTCTGCTGATCTTGGCTTTGCTTCTTTATAGTTCAATGGACCCTTGGCTGTTGCCTAATTTAGGATTATCTCACTTAACTTGGCTTTTTAGAAAGAAGGCTTTAAGTCATCAGGTGCAGGTCATAGATTCAGGGATATATGAAGAATGGAGGCTATTAATGTAATTAATCTACCACTTCTCTGAAGTTGAACATAAGACTAAGTCTCAAACTTGTGTTTTTCAAATGTAGTATTTTCTTTTCAAATCTGAAAATAGCCTCAATTCTAAGAAAACATTTACAAATAACTATATTTATACATATCCATCTATATCTATAATTTCTGTCTATCTATATAATTATAGCACCTTGTGAACATGGTAAAGACAAAAAATGCAAACTGTTTTGGATAAGTGAATATAATTGTCATGTTGGAAACCCAGCCTTGTTTCCCAGAATAGCCAGTGGTCTGGATATGGTCAACCAAGAATTATCCACAGTAAAGTAAACATCTATAAATGCTTTTTAAATACATAAATTTTTCTATTTTAATATTTTTTGACAAAATGTTTGAATAATCTTTTCTACATGTGCATATTCCAATATTTCTCTTATTAATTTTAGTATTTTCTTGATATTTAGTTAAATGGATGTACCATAATTTTTAAGAGGTACTCTGACAATAAATATTAAAGATAACAAATTCCATAAGTTTTAGACAGTTTTCTATTATAAACATTCTAAAATGAACATGCCTGTTCATATGTTTTACGTGAGCATGTAATAGTTATTATGTGCAATTATTTCCAACAAGTGAAATGGCTAAAGAAAAATAAAATATATATTTCTGATTTTTGCAGATATCACCGAATATCTTTCTAAATATTCATAAGATTATATAGATTTCTCCACATCTTCACCAACATGATGAATTTCTGCCAATATGGTAGATAATTCTGGTTTCTCATTCTTCTTTTAAATTCTTAACGTATCTATGCCCCAACACTAGAAGTTAAAGCACAAATTCAGCTTGGCCACCAAACTAACAAGGCATTATAACTTTGATCTAATATGTTGCTTTAACTCTTATAGTTGTATCCTGGAAGAAAAAAAAAAAAAACAGCAAACACAGAATCTTCATTTCACTTGGAGATACACCTCCCATATTCAGCCCCATATGGAGCCTCTTTAATGAAACCCCATTGTACTGCACCTATATGCAATTTTCTAATCCTTCTACCCCAACTTCTAATCACAGGTAGGGTATTTATTTTCAGACAATGAGACCAAGGAATTTTTCTTCTCCTCTTCATTCTTCTTATTCTCTCTCACTTTCTCTCTTTAATATGAGTTCATTATAGTTACACATAATATTGAGGTCCATTTTGATATAATTATACAAGCATGAAATATAATTTGCTCCAATTTATCCCCCAGTACTTTTACACCCCTTTTCCTTTTACATCCTTTTATACCCCTCTTCCCTCCCCTGTTCCCTTTCCTCTATGTTACTGATATTTCATTTATTTATTTGCAGTTGTTTTTAAAAATTAGTGTACACACACACACACACACACACACATATATATATATATATATGTATATAAAGGTGAAATTCACTATGGTATATTCAAATATGTACATTGGAAAGTTTGGTCAGATTTATTCCATCTTTATTTCTTTTTCATGACAGAAACTACAACGTTGGTTTTTGCCTGTATTTGTATGCTATAATCACATCAGCCCAGGACCCCTCTATGAAGTTGTAGCTTGCTTTCTCTAAGTGTAACCAGGGTCTTCCCAGGAAAATTTGGCTCCCATTATATTATATTCCACATTCTTCTTAATTCAGGAGATTCAAAAGATATATTATCATGCAAAAGCAAGTTATCCTTCCAGGGGTTTCTGTTTCTTTCAAGGGGCAAGTTTAAATTTTACTCAAACTTCTGAGGAATTTTATTTTGTTATGGTTGACATACACCCTCACCAAACTGCCTTAATAGGTTTGTCCATTTGATTTTGAATTTTTGCATTATTTATTTGTGGGTTGGTTGGTAAAACTATTTTCTGTTATTAGAAATTAAGTCCTTTGCTGCAGGTCCTAAATATGTTTGTGACCTGTCTTTTCTAATTTTGAGCAAGATATTTTCCAAATATTAATACAATTTCCTTTATGTTTTCCTTAATAGGTTTATTATATCTTTTATCATTTAGTCATCTTATGGCATTTAAGTGTTTGACAATTTAAAAATTACTTTGGTGCAATATGTGGCACAACAAGTTTTTTCCTTTACAATTATTTATTAAATAATCCTAAATTTCCACACTGCATTAAGATGCTTCTTTATCGTTTATCAATTTGTCAAGGCACTTGATACTTAATCTCACTGATTTGTATTTCTCTTCCTGTGTCTTTACCTGACTTCTTTAATTACTCTAGCCTTCTATTATGTCTTACTGTCAGTTAAATCATCACACCCACACTACTCTTCTAAAATTTTTACAGGCTATTTTGTATGTATATTTTTCCACTTCTATTGAAATCAGTTCTTTATATTCAAATAAAAATTTTCAATGTAACTTTTACTGTGATCAAGTTGTATTTGTATATTAAATTATGGGGAGGGCTGGGGATGTGTCTCAAGCGGTAGTGCGCTCGCCTGGCATGCGTGCGGCCAGGGTTCAATCCTCAGCACCACATACAAAGAAAGATGTTGTGTCTGCTGAAAACTAAAAAATAAATATTAAAAAAATTTCTCTCTCTCTCTCTCTCTCTCTCTCTCTCTCTCTCTCTCTCTCTAAAAAGAAATTATGGGGAAATGTCAACTTTTCCAAATTGACCCTAAGAAAGTCATTTATTGTTTACATTTATTAGCTGTCTTTTCAGCAGATCAGAATAGTTTTTATTATGAAGATTGTAGCATCTGCTAAGATTGTTTAATAATATGTTTGTTGATTGGTTTTATATCCTCTTCTGAGAAGTCTGTTCAGTTCCTTGGCCCATTTATTGATGGGGCTATTTGTCTTTTTGGTGTTAAGGTTTCTGAGTGCTTTCTACATCCTAGAGATTAATGCTCTATCTGATGTGCTAGTGGTAAAGATTTGCTCCCATTCTGTAGGCTCTCTATTCACCTCACTGATTGTTTCTTTTGCTGAGAAGAAGCTTTTTCCTTTGAATCCATCCCATTTATTGATTCTTGATTTCAATTCTTGTGCTATAGGAGTCTTATTAAGAAATTTGTGACCTAATATGACATGATGGAGATTTGGGCTTACTTTTTCTTCCATTAGGCACAAGGTCTCTGGTTTACTTCCTAGGTCCTCATCCAGTTTGTGTTGAGTTTTGTGTATGGTGAGAGATAGAGGTTTAATATCATTTTGTTACATGTGAATATCCAGTTTTCCCAGCACCATTTGTTGAATAGGCTATCTTTTCTCTAATGTACATTTTTGGCACCTTTTTCTAATATAAGAGAACTGTAATTATTTGGGTTTGTCTGTTTGTCCTCTATTCTGTGCCATTGGTCTACAAGTCTATTTTGGTACAAATACCATGCTCTTTTTGTTACTGTAATATTGCTCTGTAGTATTGTTTAAGGTCTGGATGCTGATGCCGCCTACTTGACTCTTCTTACTGTAGATTGCTTTATCTCTTCTGGGTCTTTTATTTTTCCAGATAGAACTTCATGACTGCTTTTTCTATTACTATGAAAAAATGTCATTGGGATTTTGATTGGAATTGCATTAAATCTATATAGTGTTTTGGTGGTGTGGACACTTTGACAATATTAATTCTGCCTATCTAAGAACAAGGAAAATCTTTCCATCTTCTAAGTCTTATTTAATTTCTTTCTTTAGTATTCTGTAGTTTTCATTGCAGAGGTCTTTCACTTCTTCTGTTGAGTTTATTCCCAAGTAGTTTATTTTTTTGAGGCTATTGTAAATGGGGTGGTTTTTCTAGTTTCTCTTTCAATGGATTTGTAACTGATGTACAAAAATGCCTTTGATTTATGGGTGTTGATTTTATATCCAGCTACTTTGCTGAATTCATTTATTAGTTCTAGGAAATATCTGGTGGAATGTTCTGGGTATTCTAGGTATAGAAATATATAATCTGCAAATAATGTTAATTGATTCTTCTTTTCCTATCCATATCATTTTAATTTCTTTTATCAGTGTGATTTCCCTGGCTAGAATTTCAAGAACTATGTTAAATAAAAGTGGTGACAGAGGGCATCTCTGTCTTGTTCCAGTTTTTAGAGGAAATTCTTTCAATTTTTCTCCATTTATAATGATGTTGGGCTGGGACTTAGTATAGATAGTCTTTACAATGTTGAAGTACGTTCCTGTTATCCCTAGTTTTTCTAGCATTTTTAACATGAAGAAATGCTATATTTTATCAAATCCTTTCTTAGCATCTATTGAGATGATCGTGTGCTTTTTTCCTTTGAGATTATTGATGTGATGAATTAAATTTATTGATTTCCTTATGTAGAACCAACCTTTCATTCCTGGGATGAACCCTACTTGATCATGATTCACTATCTTTTTGATACGATTTTGTATTCAATTTTCCAGAATTTCATTGAGAATTTTTGCATCTGTATTCATTAGAGATATTGGCCTGAAGTAGGGAAATGCAAATCAAAAGTACTATAAGATTTCATCTCACTTCAGTCAGAATAGCATCTATCAAGAATACAAACAACAATAAGTTTTGGCAAGGATGTGGGGAAAAAGACACACTCAGACATTGCTGGTGGGACTGCAAATTAGTGCAGCCAATCTGGAAACCAGTATGGTGATTCGTTGGAAAACTTGGAATGGAACCACCATTTGACCCAGCTATCCCCTTCCTTGGTCTATATCCAAAGGACTTAAAAACAGCATACTACAGGGACCCTTCATATAAATGTTTATGGCAGCACAATTCACAATAACTAAATTATGGAACCAAACTAGAGACCCTTCAGTATATGAATGGATAGGGAAACTTTGGTATGTATACACACAATGGAACATTACTCAGCATTAAAAGAATTCCACTCTTCTAGCTGCCTTGTACAATATTATTTTTGTTCCTTTTCTACTGTCTTTACTTGGTACTTAGATTTTTTGTATCCCTTACCATCTTTTAAGCATTTGTTTTTTTCTGTTACTTCATTGTGTTAAAATACTTTTCTAGTAATTCTATATTTTTTGCTCTGCTTAACAGAAGAACTATTTTATACAGTCTATTAATGTTTTTAGGGTATTTGAGAACTAAACTTCACTGTATTTAGAGAACATGGTACATATTCTAAAGTTTAGAATGCTCTGAATTTGTTTGTGTGTTTACTATGACCAGGGTATGGCAGACCAAGTCTTCTGTCTCAACACTCCTGAAACTGTGGGCTAGATAATTCTTTGCTAGAGCATGGGAGTGAGGGCTGTTTTATGCATCAAGGGATGTTTAGTAACAAACTAAAAGAATTGCCAAATTTGGATTGTAAAAGAGATAATTATGTGCCATATGATAAATTATAAAGTCTAGAAGTAGGAAATATCTGCTTTTGTAGACCTATGTTAATAAGCTCCTTCTTTTGAGTAAAAGCTTAACCTTTTTTTTATTTAAAAATTTGAGCCAGAATATTTCTGATTATTATGGTGACAGAAATGTTTGAAAGTAAAAGAAAATGTGCTAAAAACAAAACAATGGCATTTCAATGAATGGATTTTCATGAAAACATCCATAAAAGATTATTGAGTTAGCAGACTTTTAATGAAGAAAAGTAAAAGAATAGCCTGATTAACTGTAATTATGAGATGATGTTTAAAGCATTTAATGAATTAAAAAAAATTGCACTGGAGATACCTGCAATCTATTTTTCTTGCTTTTCATTTAAAACAAATCATTTTCATACTTTCAATTGTACTGGGTTGTAAAAATATTTGAAAGTCAAACCTAACAAAAGAAACATTTAAAACAGTATAGCAGAATAATCCCACACACCAGAATGTTAAGACTATAATGTGTGGTTTATATAAAGTCACTTCTGATTGAAGATTAGAGATTTTATATCATTACTCACACAGCTTGCTGTGAAATTTCTTTTAAGTATGTCCTTATATTTAACATTCTAATGAAAGACACTGTTGTTTCTCTCTGCCATAATACTTTCAAGCGATCTGAAAATAAATTTTAAAGAATAAAAACACTGCACACAGAATAGAATAATATATAGAGTATTTTGATAGTTTAGGTATATTGCATATTGAATGAGCTATGATAACAATATTTCCGTTTTTACTTTTTTACAAACTTTATTTAGACAACTATTTGTCTCTTGTAAATTGTACTGAAAACAATTATTTTCCAAATTATTGACAGGAAATTGACAATGACATTGTCAATTGGAACTGACATTGTCAATTGACATTGACAATACAGAAGGAGAGAATGTGGATCAGTATATTTGATATTTCCATTGTAGGGTTCATGGATTTCTTGATATTATGTATCACCACTAAAATTTATTAACATTTGGCAGTGTTTGGAAATGAGCCCATTAAAAAGGTTAATCATTATGTCGTTAGTAGGTGTGTAAGTGCTCAGAGATCTGCAGAAAACTAGGTCTGTTTTATGAATCTTTACTGATAATATTTGCACTTGTACAAGGAAAGCAATGATCTCTGTAAACCTACAGGGTATTAGATTCATGACATCTCCTGCTTTTATATTTAAAATGTATTATTCACTGTTTAAAAATAATTTGAACTGTTTCAATTTTTGTGAATTATTGAAGTATGTTGAGCTCCAAATAGGTGGCGTTTGCTGCTAAAATGTGTTATGTGGAGTGCAAAACTTCTTAAAGTTAAATTGCACAGAAAGAAACAATGTGGTTAATATTGCCCAAGCTGGAGATGCTGCCACAAAGATGTCTTCAGGAACTTTGTGCTAATATGTTGGCAGCTTCCTAGTAATAAAATCAAATTTGTTGCTCATGTCAAAAAATTAGTGAGAGAGCATGAAAATTGTCCTGATTCAATAAAATGTTAGGGTTTCTTAAGAAGAAGTTTGGCAGTCTAGTCTTATGCAAATAGGTCCTAAACAAAATGACTACTTTGATGTTTAGATAGAGTCCTGATTAATGAGTTCAGAAAGTCTCTGGATGTCAATAGTGCTTAGTCTCAAAATTTCTCTTCTTTTCTTAAAAATTGGCTTAAGGCAGGGACAGTTCTGGAAATCTGTTAAACAAATCTTAATGTTTGTGCTAAGGGGTGAAGAAATCAGAAAAAAATTGGAGATTTTTATAATAGCTTCTTCTTTCTGATAAATGGCTTTCTTTTGCTATTTGTAACTAAAAACTTGATGGAAAATATACAATAAATAACTATCTATAGAGGGAGATTTCACAGAAAAAAATATTTTGAGATTCTCTTTTATTTAATGTCTATCTTTGATTGCAGTACAGGCTAATTTTTGGGACGAGAACATAGTAAATACCTTTGTACCTCAGTTTTGTACAACTTTTGGCATAGAGTTTTAATCATTAAATGTGAGCTTATTTTCTGCACTTGTGTTTACATGTAGAAAAGAGTTGATAGACTGGTAACATCTGGTGTGGACTGTGTTGAGTATTATCCATCTTTCTTTCAGCTGCCCAGAGTAGTATGATAAGAATCATTTTAATTCTTTTCTGTCTTCAGTCTTCCCCTTATAGGCCCTGCTCCTGCCCCATCCACAGAAATTCATGGACAAATAATAGCTTCGCTGCTGGATACTATTTCTATTCTCCCCAACTTGCTTTCATCCAATTCTGTCTCTGGTTCTCTACAGCAGCTGGTGGGGGCCAATGCTGTCCTTTTTTCAGTACTACTCTTCAGCTCACCCTTGGACGGTGTAATAACCTCCTGGGGGTCTGTCTGCCTTCTGAGCCTCTTATACTACAATCCATCATTCACAGAATAAGCAGCCTCATAATTTAAAAAATAGATTTAGTAATATACCTGTCATGCTTAAAAAAATAAAAGCAAAATATTTGTGATTCCCATTGCTTACAAGACAGTCTAAACTGGATAAAGTGGAGATTTTTAAAAGTTGGTTAACAATTATGCTAAACATTTTTAATTTCTGTGGATTGCTCATGATGGCTGACATTTTAGTTGATTCATTTTCAGAATAATAGAGATCTAATTAAAAATATCAACCACTTTAGAATTAACCTCAAGTGTAGAGCTTTATTAGGTAAACAAATATTATTTTTTTCTATTATGGTGATTTTTGCTATGTTTGTATAATATGAAATATGAGCTGAATATTAAGAATAAGCCAGGTTTCCTTTAAATATCTTCTCAACAGGAAAAAAAAAACTGCTGAAAGAATCTATGCTATTTAAGTGGAAATACATCAATCATGGAAAGGGGCAGACCACAGGTCTAGGTCAATACCTTCCAGCCCATTAAACAGAGGGAAGGAAAGCAAGTTTGTTTACATTTAATACACCAGAGAGCAGAGACGAAGAGCAATAATGTGGATCCTGACTAGAGCTTGCCAATAGTAACTTGGAAAATTATCAATCATTAATCCATCACAGTCCTAATTATTACTGAACTTCTGCATCAACAGGAAACAAAATTTAATAAACTAGGTTAAGGAGTTTGGGTTTAAAAGATAAAACTTCTTATTAGATTACATCTAATGACCTATCCTAATACTAATAAACTTAGACATTTAAAAGAAATTTTATGGTAGGTTATGAAAAATGTATGTCCATAGAAGAAATTAAACATTGTGAGATCTATTCGTGCCTTAAAAATGGTAACCTTATTATTTTAATATTTATTCATATTTGAAGTAATGTAGGAAATTTTGGAGTTTTTAGATTTAATTATGAACAGTGAAATAATGGATGCTCATTCTGCTTTCCTTAATAAAGACCCAGTGACAATTAGAGTGAACAAATTTCTCATAATAGACTAAGATAGTGTTTGGCATTAACGTGAAGTTGAAGAATCTGAGTGATATAATGAACTCTGAGAGTGAAGTCTGAGTAGTTAAAAAAGGAAGCAGACTGTGCAGTTGTAAACACGTATAATATTAAAAGTGGTCCATTTGTCATTTTTATCCTTGCTTTTCTCTGGACAGATATATGAATTATGTCATGTTTTGCTACGTGAAGTATGCCTAAGAATATGGGCAGAGTCAAGGATTGGCAAAGGTACTGTAATACTTAATTTCATAAATCTCTAACAATTTTTTTAAATCTTATTTGTGGTTCAAACATCTACAGAATTCTTCAGTGTATTTCATATTCTTTTTTTCCTTGGTAAAACTTTTATTTTGAGAAAACCAATGTTGTAAAATAATGCACTTTATTAGGTAGACTGCAAAGGTTAGTATGCCATTATACATGATATTCTGTACTATAATATAAGCTCCATAAACTCAAACTTTGTTTTGTTCAGCACCTTATCCATGCCACCAAGTATATAAAAGCTATTTTTTGCATGAATTAATGCATGCATCTAATTTTTCAAAAAGTTATTTAAAAATTGTTTTGTATGTTGTATTCTTAACAGAATTTGATTCTTTAAAATTTTCTTTTGCAAAGTGTATATGTTTTGAAGGTACACAATTTCATTATTGTTGCTTTAATAATTATAGCATTTTAATAAAAGAAGATTCCATTTGTTTTTCATGCTTATAGGATGTAGGCAACAGGGAAATAAAAACTGTTTTTCAAGTCAATAACTGTCAGCATTAGTAAAACAAGTAATGCTTGAAAGTCATATTCAAGGGTGAAAGCAGAGTGAAGTAATGCCCATTAGCCCATAGCACCTAGACGTGCCTGCCCAGGCGATGGCACCTAATGGTAGGATTCATTTGATAATTCAGCTAGACTGTGATCACCCATTAACCTCTGAAGAATGAGCACCCTGTGGCAAGCCTGAGATGGATCTTACCCATGATCTCCATTACTTTCAGTGGTCAGAACCTGTACCTCATTGGAAATAAATGTGTCCCTAGTTATTTCTGCTGAATTGAAGGAAGACACATTGAAAATATTCAGAGTTTAAAAAAAGAATTAATTAATTTAAAAAAGATTATATAAAAATGAGGTAATGACAAAACTGCCTTTGGCTGTCTGTGACAACCAGTCCCATGATTTTTGGTCACTAAAAAACATTGCGATTATTCTGTATTTTCCTTTTTTGGTTGAAATGATTGATCCAAGATCTCTCCCTATTTAAAAAGAAATTGCACTTAGAAAAAAGGTGTACCTTATTATATTATCTCATTTATTTTAAGCTTTGTCAGAACATCAGTGCAAATACTCTATCCCTTATTTAATGATATTTAATGATGTAAATCTTTTGTAACATTTTTCTTTTTAGTATGTAACTGTAATGTACTATTTTGTTAAAACAATGTCTTTATATGATGACTGTGAACCTAACCATGTGTTGTACTGGCACTAAAATTGTCTTTTTGCTTATGATCTCTTTCATTTGTTTTGAAGCTGAGTAAATGACAAGCCCAAAGTTAAATCAAATAACTCAGAGTATGTTCAGTTACAAAAATGGGCTGGAAAGAGACTTTCAAAAATTAGGTGAACACACTTCCTAGAGAGGAATAAATAATGGTTAGCAAGAAAAACAGATTTTCTAACCATGAAAAGTTAATTTATACTTTGATCACTTAAAAAGAAAAAGAAATTGTCAGATCTTTTAATTCTATTTAAATACACACTGCTTATTGATGAATATATCAACATTTTATTCTTTCTTCTGTTCTAAGCTTCATATCTATACAGTCTTTAAACATAGTCATCATTTCTTCATTTTAACTTAATTTTTACTTTTAAAAATTATTTATGCAGATGGTTTGAAGTCAAATAATTGAACAGGCTTTTAAAGAAATTTAGAAATCACTGCTCATCTCTCTCCTTTCTTATAATTCCTATGGTCCCCAGGCTCCTATGCTTTGCAGCTGTTTTAGTTTAATTTTTTTTTTCTGGGTGATTCCTTCTGTATTTCCAAATAACAAGTTTATAATATGCTTAGAAATTTTTCAAACTTTAGAGTTATCAAGCTTTTATTATGCAAAATGAAGACTTGGCTTTACCACCTGAAGAAGATTACTTACTTGTCCAGTTTTCAATAATACCCTCCCACCTTCTGCAGACTCTGTTCAGAGCCTGAGTTCCTCAGGTTCCACCCTTGCAGCAGGAAACCTGCATACCCCTGTATGGTGAGCCTCCAACTACTCCTTTTACAGATGTCCACTCACTCTTATTTCTACCTCCTCTTGTACCTCCACTCCAGTGGGGCAGTTCCTGAGTTTTAGGGGTTTTCTAATGGACATCAGCTTATCTCTCTGCCTTCAGCCCTTCCAGATATTATTTATGCTCTTTAATCAGTCATCATTTGTATACATTCCTTTCAGCTTCCAAAAGTTTATAACAGTCTTATCACATATTCTTTGTTTCTTTAGAATTATAGAGCCTCTCATCCTTTTCTTACTGGTTTGTGAGGTTTTAGAAAAAACACAGGAAGCAAATTCATTTTATCCTATTTGTGTAATGTTTTTTTCTTTTCTTCTATAAGCTTCCTAGATATACTTAATTCAAATGTGGCATTATTTAATATATATATATATATATATATATATATATATATATATATATATCTCAAATGTGTGATCTCTTATGCTTTCATTAGTCAACTATCTCCATTTCAATAATTCATGTCTCTTTCTACCTCTAGCTCATTTCTGATTCATTCATAGCTATTCTTACACCTGCTTGATAATAATAT
Source organism: Urocitellus parryii (assembly GCF_045843805.1). NCBI lineage: Eukaryota > Metazoa > Chordata > Mammalia > Rodentia > Sciuridae > Urocitellus > Urocitellus parryii. The sequence goes on from NC_135538.1 coordinate 47,541,015, forward strand.
TGCATTCTACAAACAGCATAAAGAAATGTGCATTGTTGCTCTGGGTTCACTGGTGATTTTCAAATGGCTACACAAATATCAACTCATTAGCTCATCCTCTAAACATGCAGGTTAGTTGGTAACTTTATGTTTACATTGAAATGATGGAAAAGCTATTTATGAAAGATAGAATGTCTGAGCTACTGTGGGACTGTGGAATTCCTGAGGTCATTCCAAAGCATAGTTACGATAATATAGATCAAGTACTCCCAACCTTTATTGTTCTGTGATAACTGCTAGTCTTAGGTCTTTATGGTAAAATTCACAATGTAATACTGCCCGACTGAACTGATCATTTGCTATATCCCAAAAAGCATTCGAGAAAAAAAAAAACTTGATAATTATACATTGCAAATATATCTTATAGAGAGCATCAAAAATTTCACTTGGAGAAAAACCTACCCATCTGGTATGTTTTTTTTCTCATCAATATTTGTCAAAGATTCAAAATAATGTAGTGTTTTCTTGGGCAAAACAGGCACTTGGTTACCGAAGACGTGAAAACCTACATGCATGCTGTCTTTCCACTCAACCGTATAATGCAGCACTTTGCTATCACCATTAAAAGACTGACTTTGTACCATACTATGCATTTTATAATATTTCTATCTAAATGCAGATTTCTACATTCCATGTGTACTATGTAGTCAGGTTTTCCATAAAAATATCAGCAGGAGAGTACATTGAAATTCATTTTGCATATTAAAGAAATCTCTCTCTGAGATTCCTTCTTTTATTTGTTTTATCAACTCAAGCAATAAGCAAGAAAATTAGAGTTTCAGAAATGATGGAAAAGCTATTTATGATTTTATCAGGCTTGCTGCTTTTTTTTTTCCTGCTTAGAAAATTTACAGATTCTTAAGAGCGAGACAGTTTAAAATGTTCCCACTGGAAAATGAAATAAGTTTATCTGTATCATTTCACCCAAGTACTGTAGTACTCTATTACCCCACGACAGCTTCACTTTGAGTAACAAGCTCCCCCAGTGCTTTTCTTCCCAATATCTACAGCACACATAAAGTATGTCCCATAGGGATATGTTCCACTTGAAAACATTATTACAAATGCCATAATATTTTCCAGCATATATCTCACTGGCAAGGTTGGGTCAGGGATGCAGTCAGAGCCTAACGGATAGAAAATGTGTCTCTTCACACTTGCAAAATTTTTAACGGAGAAAGCATATTTGAAAATGACTGTCACTGGAATTATGGCAAATTTCCAAGGAGCTTATTATAGGCAGTTTACTGAAGCTTTCCATGTGCCCACAGGCAATTCAATATGTAAGGAATAAACATAATGCATGGAAAATAATGGACAGATGAAATTAAAGGAACACTACTTTTAACTCTGTAAGTACAAAAACTGAGGTTAAACATACTATACTTCCCATTCTTATTTGCTAAATTTATTTTGTGAAGTCTGTATTATCTTTTAAAGTCATATATATTAAAGTAAACCAAGATAGATGATGTATGCATACATATATTCACATACAAATGAGATGTTGTAGCTGAGGTAAAGCCCCTGTTTAACCAGTGGCAGTGACTTAGAATGTGGGGACAATTTGAATAAATTTGACTTCATCCAGGTTGCTATCTAAATTTTAATTTCTATAATAATCTGAAAATTATTATTTTTATAAGCACTGTAATTTTGCAATTTTATTGATAGCATATATCTTAGCATAAAAACAAATAATTTTCTGGTCTATTTTCTGTTGTCCATGTAAAGAATTTACAACCATTAAGACAAAGCCATGTTTAAAATTATTTTTTATTCGTTCTTTTTAGTTGTGCATGACAGTAGCATGTATTTGGACACATTATACATACATGGAATATGAATTCCCATTCTTGTGGTTATACATAATAATGTGTAATTACATTGATCATGGATTCATATATGGTCATAGGAAAAGTTATGTCTGATTCATTCTACTGTCTTTCCTAAAATTATTTAATTCCCACAAATGCACTTTCTTTTCTATTTGAAACTAACTGCATTTTAGCACCCTCCCCCCCACACTATATATGAAAACCAAATACCGCAGTTTCTTTTTCTGTGTCTCAAAGAACCAAACTCATACCATAATAAACATATGGATCTACAACATTATTGTGTTCTCAGGTTTTAAAAATAATTGCTTTCAAAAATAATGCTTTTAAAACATCTCTACCAAGAAAGAACATAATGCATACTCCACTCTTATCTGTTAGTTTTAAAAAGTTGAAATGTAACAGAATGCAGTTCAGTCAATAATAACGTAAACAAGCATTAGAGTAGCGATTCCAGTTCAGTCAGGATAGACACCATTTGGAGAAATTGGAGGATCAGTCTGTGCTGCTCTACAGCTATGTCATGGTTCAGGTACAGAGGCATACTGAGGTGTCAATGATCTGGAAAATGGCATGGGAGCCAACATTCGACTCTGCACATATTCTCTTTGTAGCGGTAGAATGAGTCTTCTAATTACTCTACCTACTATTACTAGGATGTGATTTTTCTTTCTTTCTTTCTTTCTTTCTTTCTTTCTTTCTTTCTTTCTTTCTTTTTTCACATCTCCTATAAAAAGTGCTTGCCTACGTTTAGTCTAATCTCTATTTCCTTCTCACTGGAAGCCCAATAACTAAAACCCATTTTTCTCTGCCTCCTTAATCATTCTAACATTTTATTCTGTTCTGCTGGTCAAAACAAAGGCCAAAAACTCTATGTGATTTTCTTCAGAAAAAAACAAGAAAAAGCATTAGTATGATGGTAAGAGTCATGGGTGTCATAGACCTGTGGAAGGATTTAGAGTGGTAATCAATAGAACAGGAATAATTTAGGGGGGATTTTAGAGGAAGAAGTTGGGAATACTAAATCGAAAGAGAGCTTTCTGCAAGGCCAAAAAGACAACTATTGTTGGCAGCTTTAAAATGAAACAAAACACCTCGGTTCCAGCAGAAGGTTGCACATTGTCCCTGGTGAGACAAAGAATTAAATACTTGTCACAGGTGATCTATGGCTGACATTCTGAGCTATATGGCAGAGTGAGGTTGCAGACCTCTCTGGTAGCTGCTTTCTCCCAGTTGAGCAATGAAAAGCCAAGGACAAAGCTTCACTTCCATGGTTCTTTTCCCCTTCAAACTACCTTTTCTAGCTTATTCATGGGAATAAATTTTAAAGGAAAAATCAAGTATAACTGAATGGGTAAAACAGGTATCATGGTTTCCAGTCAAAAATTCTCTAGTTTGCAATTTTGATACTAAGCATATTAATCCAAATTTAGGTGCCGTGATTCCTAGTGTTAGGTCCCTGAGAGTCAGTGTTTGTCAGCAGAGTATAGTCTAAGGTAAATAGAATTTTGCTGAATACCACTAGTTGATCCCCCACCCACTTTAGACGAATATAAATTTGATTTTGGCAGGCCTTGTCCTTTGCAGTGAATGGTAACTAACTGAATTTGTATGACCGTTCAAAAGGATAGTCTGTTGAATTGTGGTCCTTCAATTTTTACCTTTTTTGGTTCATAGTTTTTCATCCCTTATTGGTGAAGGAAGATATTTTGAGTCAAGTCCATGAACTATTTTTTATTACTAAATACTTGAGAATACCTGTCATTGCAAAATTGCATAATTATTCCATCACACTTTCAGTACATAAAGCTACTTATGCCAAGGGCAAAATCTTAGGTCATATTTCTACTAAGGCATTTCTCTACATTTTTTTTTTCACAGATCAGTTTGTGGTCTTAACTTGATATAGAGTTAGTGAATGTAAATGAACAAATAGCTCACATATTTCATAAGTCATTTTTTTCTAGAATATTCATAGGGTCAGATAGGCTAATGCAATTTAGTTTTTCATAAAAAATGTGAACATGTTGTAGCTTAAATTCACAAATGCCAGCTACAGTATTGTTAACTATAGACATAGCCCACTGCAACTTTGACTCTTTGCCTGTGTATAGCGAAGAAATTTATTTTTTGTGGTGCTGGGGATTGAAACCAGGACCTCTCGTATTCTGAGCAAGCTCTACCACTGAGCCACATCCCCAGACCTAGCCAAGAAATTCTCTCATAAATGGATTTAATATTTAAAATATATATGTGGGCTGGGATATGGATCAGTAGTAGAATACTGACCTAGCAGGCACAAGGCCCCAAGTTCAATTCCCTGCTCCATCAAAAACAAATGAACAAAAAAATAAAGATATATATGTATAGGAAACAGTGATCATATGTGAATGATCTATATGTATGCATTACCTACAAAAACACACACATATGTTTACAGTGTTCTAAATGAATTTCAATCCCTTTGTAATTTCATTGTGAATGCTATTTTCAAATATTCAAAGTGTGTATTTAAAGTACATCGTTTGAATTCTCTATGATTTCAGCAATCTTTTCTAATTAATGGTCCAGAGGAAGTAATGAGATTTATTAGATTATAGTCCCTACTCATAAACATGTGAAATTTAGTTTTAGATCAGTAAGGATTTTGAATTAAAAGTTGCATTATCTCAAAAGAAAATGCAAGCATGTGCAAAGAATTCACAGATAAACCCAGTATCTACTGAAATTATTTTCCAAAACACTCTAAATTCCTTTTGTTTGCTTGCTTCATTCAGAGAAAGCATGATGACTAATTCACTACCCTCAGTTCATCTGAAGTCTCTTGAAGCTAATGTGCTCTCTTCCAAGTCTTTACACAAACATCTTTTCTTAATGAAGCCTGCTCTCTAAACACTTTCTTTCTTTCTTTCTTTCTTTCTTTCTTTCTTTCTTTCTTTCTTTCTTTCTTTCTTTCTTTCTTTCTTTCTTTCTTTTCTTTCTTTTCTTTCTTTCCCTCCCTTCCTTCCTTCCTTCCTTCCTTCCTTCCTTCCTTCCTTCCTTCCTTCCTTCCTTTTTTTAAATTTTCTTTCTTTCTTTCTTTTGAGGCAGGGTCTTGCTGGTTTGCTTAGGGTCTCTCTAAATTGTTCTGGTTGGCTTTGAACTTGAGATTCTCCTGTCTCAGCCTCCTGAGTTGTTGGGATTATGGGCATGCACTACCTAACCCAACTTAACATGCTATCTAAAATTTCAGCTAATGCTATTTTTGGCTTATCTTGCTTACACTGAAAATAATTTTCCATAGACCTATCCTATTCTAGAATAGCAACAAAATTAACATTTATTGTGTTTACTGTTTGCTGTCTTTCTATATTAAAATGTAAACTTCCTTTATAAGGAAGCATTGTGGTTTGGATATGAGGTGACCCTACCCCTCCCAACAAAGACTAGCATAAAGTAGATAGTCAAGAAACATTTGATAAATGAATTTCTTCTAATATTTCTCACTCTTACAACAAGTGGATCATGGGTGAAGTGGTCCCTTGCTCTACTTTTCATCTCCTAGGCACCATGCTGAGGAAATGGAAATATCTTAGTGCTTTTACTACCATCAAGGCATGAAAAGAAAACATGGAAAGTGGTGCATTGAATAAAAGTTCCAGTTGCAAGAGACGCATGACCCTTCTACTTGCATGACATTGGTCAAGGTAAATTGCATGGTTACATTAAATTCTGAAGGATAAGAAAGTACCACCCTGACATGTAACTAGACGGAAAATGGGAAAGATTTGAGTGAGTGCTAATGACCAACAGTACACAGTACTGTTTTTTTTCTTTTTCCCACAAGTCACTAGTACATGTGTATGTAACATGTATAAAGTAGAAAGTAAGTATAGTTCTACCAACACTGAATTGTGTTCTTGAAAATTTCACAAGTTTACTTATGCTGTAGATAGCCCTATTTGGTTCATTGGACAGAAATTTTCACTGTAACTGTTTGAAACAAAAGATCAAAAAGAAAGTCCTCAACAGAAAGAAAACAGATGCAGTTATAAAAGTCCACCTTGTCTCGTTTCTTCTCTGTGTCTTGCAGTGCCAAGATATTTTTATTCTAAAAGAAACGGGTCTCTAAATGGAGATTAATAAGCTGGCCTCTATCTTTTCCTTTTCTTTCCTCTTTCTCCATCCCTTCTTTTTTCTTTAATCTCTTCAAATTTTCTAAATTTGTTCTTCACTTTTCCTCTTCTTTTAAAAGAGAAAATGGTTTTATTTAAAAGTTTTTCTGTATATAAAAATAAATTCAGAACAAATCATCAAAGTTCAGAACAGAAGACATAATTACCCAAAATATTACCATTTATGGAGATTTTTATATATTTCTATCTCTGTAACACACACAGCAACATCCACACACATAGACCCAACCTCCATCTACATTCACATACATACAAGCACACCACAAACATTTATTTATTCAAATCTGTTTTTATTGTATGAATTGATGTGTGTTCTTTTTCTCACAAGTATACTATGAACTTCTTTCTTTACTAGTCACATTAAATATACATCAAGGTTTTAACATTTACAAAGTAATTTCCAAAATGAATCTAGAATATTTAACCTATCATCTTCTTTTTATTATGGTAAAATACATATAACAGAAATTGTCATTTTAATTCTTTTTAAGTGTAGAATTCAGTGGCATTGATTACATAATGTAGTGTTATCATCTCCACTATTTATAGAATGTTTTTCAATACTCAAAACAGAAATTGCACCCATTCAGCAATACTTCCCATTCTCCTCTCTTCCCAGGTTACCTTTTATCTTGTCTTTATGAGTTTGTCTGTTTTGGGTATGCATTGAGTGGAGTCATACAACATTTAATGTGTGTGTATGTGTATCTTATTACAATTAGCATGTTTTAAGGGTTCTTTTCATGTTGTAGTATATATCACAACTTTATTTCTTATGACTAAATAATATTACATGGTATGAATTTACTGTATTTTGTTTATCTATTTGTCTGTTAACAGACTCTAGATTTTGGTTATTGTGAATAATGTTGATATGAACATTGATGTACAGGCATCTTGTTATATCCTCATTTTTAATTATTTTGAGTATATACCTTTTAGTGAAATTTCTGGGTCACAGTAATTCTGGGTATAATTTGTTTTGAGAATTTTTTTTTCCACAATGGATGCACTCTTCTCTATTCCCACTGGCATTCCACACAGTTTCCCATTTCTCTACATCCTTATCAGTACTTGTGTTATAGTTTGAATGTGAAGTGTCCCCCAAAAGTTCATGTGTGAGACAAAGCAAGAAAGTTCAGAAAAAAAATGATCAGGTTAGGAAAGCCTTAACCCAATAAATGAATTAATCACCTGATAGGATTAATTGAGTGGTAACTGAAGGCAGGTGAGGTGTGGCTAGAGGAGGTGAGGCACTGGGGACATGGACTAGGAGTATATATTTGCATGTGGAAAATGGAACCTCTCTCTCTGTCTCTCTGCTTTCTGATCATGATATGAGCTGCTTCCCTTCGCCACACTCTTCCCCTATGATTTCCTACATTACCTTGAGCCCTAAGGAATGAAACCTGCTGTCTATGGACTGAGACCTCTGAAACCATGAACCCCCAATTAAATTTTTCCTCCTCCATTATTGTGCTGGTCAGGTCTTTAAATCATGGTGACAAAAAAAGCTGACTAAAACAACTTGTCACTTACATTTTTTTTAATTGACTTCATAATGGTACAAAGTGGTACCTTATGTAAAATAGCTTTGATTTTTAAGTGCCTAAAGACTAAGAATGTTTGTTATCTTTTTGTTTAATAATTGGTTATTTACACTTCTTTGGAGAAAAAAAAATGAATCTTTTGTTCACTTTTGAATGGAGTTCTATTTTTATTGTTGAGTTGCAAGAATTCTTTATATATATTCTGTATATTAAGCCTTAATTGAATACATGATTGGCAAATATTTTCTCCACTTGCATGGATTGTCTTTTCATTCTCTTGAGAGAGTATATATTGATGCATAAAACATTTTCACATATACAAGGATGTTTAGATGGTGTCCCCCTTTTTTCAATATTACTAAGTTTTGTAAAAAAGAAATGCATGCACACATGTGCATCTATTTATGCTTTTCTAATAGTCTTTTAGAGGTGAAATTGATGGATACGGTCTATACATTCCTAAAACTTTTACAATACTAATTATTTACCTCTATTTGAGCAATTCAACAGTGCTATATACAAATATCTAACTCCTCCTACATGATTACAAACATAATCCTTTTTTATCCTGTCACATAATAATTTTTTTTATAAAATGTTCTTTAAAAATGACTTTATGTTCTTTTGAGGCTAAATTGCAATGTGGCAATGGGGAAATTTTTGGAAAAAAATTTTTAAAAGAACATTTATAAATGCAATAGTTAAAGTTGTTAATGACCTAAAGAATTCTTGAGTAGTAAATTAAAAAAATAATATTTGATTATTAAACTAATATTTTTTAAAGTTAATAATCATTTCCTAATTGATACACTGCTCAACTATAAATTTTTACTTTCTCATTTGTGCAAATAAAATTACAACTAATAAAATAATTCCAGAAAGAGAAATATATTATAAAAAACTTACTACTTGTATGCTGATAGATATTACATATCATAATTTTTGTTTCATCATATATTCTACAATTTCATGTGAAAATTACTAAAGCAAATAATTAACAACTTGAAGCATAGTTATTACAGTAAACAAATTGAGTAATTTAAAACCTGATAATTGCCTGTATAAACATTTTTAAAAAGTGAAAATATTCAGAAATAAACACTTAATTCTTTTTGCTTATAAAATTTGCAATAATTTATTAAATTCATAGATACATAATCATTCATAATTATGAGCACAAGAATGGGTACATTTAACCATTATATCACTTGTTAGGTTAATCTGTGATTAAGTAATATTGGCAGGCTGGTATGGGAAAATATTTTTAAGCTTTGCAAACAAACAGACAGTCCCATAGTTCAGACAGTCCCTAAGTTGCTTTAGGCCACGCTCCCTTAAGTAGCAAGCTTTATGCCCCAAGCAAGTTACACATATATTCTAGGCTTTATTGCCTTCACCTACATATAAAGTTGACAGCATTGGCCTCATTGGGAAATCGCAATGATTAAATGAGATAATGTATATATTTTCCTTGAAGACTTGCATATTACTCGTCCTTTGTTTTTATTGCTTGTGTTGTAAAGATATATTACTTATTTTTTCAAATAAATATGATATACTTATATGATCCATTATGCATAGAAATGGAAGCTCAAGGTTTTCATATGCCACTTGGAAACATATGTGGAGTGGGAAATGTTATCTGTGTTCTAGTTTGATGTTTCTTACTCTTTATTTTATATAGCTATTCTGCTTTGTTAAAATGCTCAAGAGTAGCCTGTGGTGTTATTTAAATAATGAAAGATTTGTTTGTGAAATAAGAAACGTCTTTATCCGTAATTCTAAGAATTACATTAATATCAGTGGGAGGTTGATGTGGCTATCATGCGTGTGGAGGCAATAAAAGGAATTCCTAACAAGTAACAAATGAATTTTCTCAGAAGGGGAATTCCATATGTCCCTCCTGTTGAGAAGTTTTAATTCTGTATTTTGGACTCCCAATACTAATTAATGTGTGCAATGTTTACACAGATTATGGAGGATATATTATTTGTGTTTAGAAAAGTTAATTACTTCAAAAAACTAAAGTTGATTTAGAAGCACAAACTCACCCTTCTAAAAGTTGTTCCTTTTCTGTGATTTTTTTTTCTGATTTCAGGGAATGTGAATACAGACATGATACATTGAACTTAGTAATTATTTTTAGAAAGATGTTGGATAGATAAACATCATTAAAATAGAAAGTACAGAAGTAATTGTGGCTGAAATCATTCTGAGATTGCTTAAGTGGTCCATGAACCAAGTTTCTATTTTCAAGACAAATACAGAGCATGTGAATTTTCCCCCCAAATCCTTCCCTCTTAATTAAAGAGAAAAATAAAAAGTATGAACTATTGCTCACTGAGGAGGTCACCACATCAGGCAGAAAACAGACTTTCTTTTGGCCTCATTAACTATTGGCCAAACCTGATATTGCTTTGTGCTAACCCTCACCCTACTGAGTTTCTGGATGTTATCTACCACTTTTAAAAGTCAAGAAGAAACAAAAATACAAACTCAAGTATCAGTAGCTCAACTTTTTAGTATCATAGTTGTCAATAGAATTTTTGAGAATCATTGAAAAATTACCAGGCTTTAAAGTGGAAATTTAATCTCCATTTTTCATTACTATTTCAACTTCATTTCTTACTACACTTTTCATTTCTTCTTCTGGGTCCACTTACTTCTCTTCTTTCATTTCCTTGGAGAACCATCCTCCCAAGAACTGGGGATTCAGAATGACTATCTGCAGAATTATCTCATCTGTCCACATTTCCCATGAATCCTTAGGAAAGAAAAAAATTCCAAAGGTAGCTTTTGTGATCCTGAGGGAAAGGAGGTTCCTGCTTAGAAATGCTTAATACTTTCCAAGTTTATTTTCAAAAAGCACCATTTGAGCCTCCAACCAGTCAGCTCTGGGGCTTTCTTCTTGCTGCTTTAATGTTAAAAAGCTCCTTTGTCAAAGCCCTTAGGCCCAGTGGTGATAACTGCTACAGAAAAATGCTAGTGATAGAAAGATATATTTTCAATAACCCTTGACTTTTATTAGTTCAGCCACTGCTAGAATAAAGGGTAAGTGGGCCCTTGATATTTTAAATGCTCCATGTCCCCCTCCATATACTTCCCAGGTCAGCATTCTTTACTGATGAAAATTCTAGTCTGGACCTTGGTTAGCTGTTGTGGGGAGAAGCACCTGCAACATTATCTACCTCTGAGCTTTGGTTGTTATCCCCCGAAGTCCACAATCGATAACAGTAGCATGAGCTTTGCAGTGGTTTTCTTATTTTCATTATATCTGAAAACCAAGTGTCAGATTAATAAATCTCTAGCAGTGTGCTTAGAGGATGAAGGATTCCTCAAACAGAAAAAAAAGCATAAATTTGTGTGATAAAAATTTAAACGTCATCAAGGAGATCTGAAAAATGCCATATAAAACTTTTCAGAGGAGTTCTGTAGCTGTGGATCCATGTTATGGATAAATTTTTTAAAATTCTATTACCTGTAAAACTTTTATTAGCCTATAATTTTTCAATACCTTTTTGAATTGACTAGTGCTAACATGAAAGCATTACACGACAAGAAGTATTTACCACGAAGATGTATGGGTCTAGTGTTATTACTTTAAACAAAACTTTAAATTTGTTCCAAGGTTTTAATCCAATCTAATTGTTCACATATAGGAGAGCAGATCCATACTAACCTTTACATACATAACATTGAAAAAAAAATTTGCTCAAGCATTTGGCAATAAATTAAAAGTTGACCTTCAAGTGTGTAGAGATGAGCTAGATTTATTGCCCTCTGACTTTCAAAGCTGCTTTCTCGGGCTTTCAATCAAATGGTCAGTTGACACAGGGAAGGAGCACTAATATAAAAGCTAGGAAAAATGGGTTCCAGCAGTGTAGGTGGGTGTTGGGCAAGTTAGTTAATGCCTCTAAGTCTCTAGTTGTTCCTCTGTGAAATGAAGGAGCATGATTAGATGACCTCTGAGAACCATTTGAATTAGAAACTTCTGTTTTCATTGAGAGGTATCATTCATAAGTTTGCAAAAGTACTGGAGTCAATTTTAGATCAAATTAGTTGAAAACTTTATGTAAAAGAAGCATTTTCACCTGCATTTCCATATAGATATTCTGTTGTCTTGACTTTAATGATATATCATTAGTTTATTGGAAAAAGATGTTGACTATTATCTTCTCTGTTCTCTTTAGATTTGTAATGTAATGGGATAAATTTACAAATAAGGCAATACTGCTTTTATTTTGTACATCACTTTCTACATTTATAAGAGACTTTATGTTTTTACCTGGTATTGTTGTAAAGCTGGGTCTCCCACAAAACTGAAGCAAGGATGAAGGTCCCCCTTTGAACCTTGAATTTTGCAAGCATTCCAGAAAGATCTTAAACAAGTTGCTCAAAGTAACAGCCAAGAATTTGCTAGAATAGATAGGAAAGGGAAAAGGAAGACACTCTCAAGGAAGAGTGGGTCCTCTTGATGTAGGAAAGAAGAGGTGGGACTCCTGAGGAATTTTTAGGAAGCAGGTTTATTGGCTGCCGAGTCAAGAGGGGCTATTGCCTAAAATATCTCTGGACCTTGAGTCTGGAAATTCTTCAAACTTTATATCCAGTGGGAGGAGGGGCTTGAAGGTTTACATTTTTGCAGGAGTCTACATAAAAGTATTTTGTTTTTGAGTTCACAGAAAGTGCTTTTTGTCCCGTTTTTTAGATTAGTCAGGGTTTTACAACAAAAGCAGAAGTGACATCATCACGTCTGTGGCCAAACTTAGCTTTTGCAAGACAGAGCAATTTAGTTCTCACAAAAAAAAAAAAAAGGAACTTCTATCCCACATTGAATTTTTTTTCAGAAATTTTTGCTGATATTTTGTTAATAAGAATAATTATGATGAAGGTCTCTGGAAAAGCTTAATTAAGATTCTTTGGTGGGAAGATGCCACTATAATTCCCCCTGTTAGTGATGTTACCCACAATTTAACCTTTTAAATTAAAGAGCATCATTAAAAGCTTCTTGGCTGAAAGCCTTATATAACATCAAAATCTTAGCTGTTGTCTTTCTTTTAACAACTGCTTCTATAGTAGACCCAGTAGTTTTAATGCACAGGGGAGCCAAACATAGGAGTACCAAACAAGTTAATAGTAGAATACCTACTACACCAATTAAGATTTTGAATTTACCAAGAGTAGAAAACCATAGGAAGTCAAAGGCTGTAGCAGTTTGATTAGTAAAAATTTCCAGTACCATTTGTAAGTGAATTTAGCATCTAAACTAGAGTTCTATAGCCCCAATTCTCAGTTTAACATATAAACTAGGGTTATGTAGCCCCATTTGCCATCCTGTGCCCAGTAGCAGGATCATAAATGGCAATAATCTTCTGGTGTCAAAAAATCCCAAGTTTTTGACCTCCTAGATTAAGTTTCTAATGGACCACTTCCCCCTCCCCTTGGCCCTAGATTCTCATACAAGAGGATCTCTAGGTCTTTTCCAGAGACAAATAGCCACCCAATTATAGCATCTCTCTGGTGGGGAAGGTACTATACACACACACACACACACACACACACACACATCATCATCATCATCATCATCATCATCACTTAATTAAAATAGATTGACTTAACACATAGTTCACATGATTTCCACCATTAGGGTAGGAGTGAGGTAGAGCTCTCTAAGATTATTAAAGGAAACCAAACTAAGTGATAGACCAACATTTTGGTTAGCATAGGTTAAACAGTTTAAGTGAACAAAATCAAACTAATATCACCAAAATAACCTTTATAAGCAAGATAAAAAATGTATAAATGAAATTTTATTATCAAGAGTCTGGATAACCTTAGGAGTTACTGTTATGAAACATGTAGCAAAAACCAAGCTGAGCACTATATATGTGGCTAGAAGTAAGGGGTAGCAATGTGTTACAGTATAAGAATTATCTTAGAGTATAAAAGAGTCCATGTGTCCTGGTGATAAGTTTATCTTCCACTGTACATTGATGAGCCAGCCCCTGAGTGGCTGAGGCAGGACTATTGTTTTCTCCAGCTTCAGCCATGAGCAGGCTGGTCAGCTAGAGTGACTAGAGCAGGGCTGTTGTCTTTCTGATTCTCAAGCTTCTCTGGTGCTTCCTTCCTCCAGATGGGCAGCTTCAAGGGTATAGTGGGCTCTGAAATGCACTTCCAGTCCACAGCTGTGAGCTTGAGCCTGGTATAATAAATCTAGGGACCTATTTCTGTAACTTTCACTGTAGTTGAGGTGGATAAAATAACAGTGAAAGAATCCTTCCAAAGAAGTTTAAAGTTAAAGGTTGAATATTCCGTTCTTTGACCCATACTGAATCTCCAGGCTTGAATGAGTGCTCTTCTGTGGTCCAACTTACTGACAATCTTTCTCTGGTCCATTGGTTGTATCTGTAAGTTTTCCCCTAAAGCCTGATGCTGTTTACTCAATGTTAATTTTCCTATTTCTCTTAACTCTCCCTGAAATCTCTTGATTAGTGGGGGAGGTCTCATCTCATAGGAAAGAATCTAGTCTTCTATAGTGGGAGTAGATCTAATCCTTAACAATGCAATGGGGAGGATTTTATCCCAATGCAGGTGAATTTCCTGACATAGTTCACCCAATTGAGCTTTTAAAGTCCTATTTATTCTTTCTACATTACCAGAACTCTGTGGCCTAGAGGTAGTTTAAATCTGATACTTAAACTCGTGGCCAATAATTGTATCACCTCTGCCACAAAAGCTGCCCTGTTGTCTGAGTCAATGGTTATTGGAATGTCAACTATCAGAATAATTTCCCAGAGGAGTATCTTGGCTACCCCTTGAGACTTTTTAGTGTGAATTGGAAAGGCCTCCACCTAGCCAGAATAAAAGTACACAAAAACTGAAAGATATTTATAGCCTTGTGAGTGTGGGAGTTCAGTAAAGTTTACTTCCAGGTATTCAAAAGATGCTCCTCCTACAGTTTGGATTCCCAGTGGAATCCTTGGCCCCTGGGATGGGTTATTGTGGGCACAAGTTTTGCACTGTTCAAAGATTGAGTGGGAAATGCTTCTGAGTGTGGGGATATACAAATGCTGACTTAAAACAGTCCAAAGTGCCATTTAGCTAGGGAGCCTTGTGTGATCCCCTGTGGAACTGTCTGATGAAGGCAGGGACTAGAGTTTTAGGGATGACTATTTGGCCATCAGAACATCTCCATTATCCTGTTCTGTCTGCTTTTTTTGTTAGCCGCAAATTTTGGTTCTAGTCTGCTCTTTAGTTGCCCTTAGCAAACACAGTGTTCTCCTTTTGATGGCCCCGGCAATGTATAACTGCAACTTTTCTTCAGTGCTCATAGTACATCTAGAAGATTAAGAATTTCCTGTCCATGTTTTATGCCTTTTCCTCCTAAGTTAATTAGCCCCCTTTCCTCATATAAGTTCTTGTGAACATGAAGAGTGGGAAAGGTGTATTTTTGAGTCTGTGTAAATATTGACACAGATTTTTGGTTGCCAATTGGAGTGCTTAGGTCAAAGAGATAAGTTCTGCCTTTTGTGCTGAGGTTCCCTGAGGCAGTGGCTTTGCCTCAATGGTAGAGTCCAGAGTGACCACTGTATACCCAGCAAGATATTTTCTGTCATCTATGAAACTGCTTTCATCTGTAAAATACCCCACATCAGGGTCCTTGAGAGATTCAGCCACATCCAGTCTACTAGAGATCAATTTATGACCTCAATGCAATGTGATCAAGCAGTCAAGTCCTGATGGGCAGCAGAGTTATTAGCTTAGAGTCCAGACAACTTCAATGTGGACATGTAGATTTTCATATGACATGCCCTGGAATCTGATCATCCTCACATTAGTCAGCCAATATTGTCTTTTGTACACTAACAGTGCCAGTACGGAGTGTTAGTTCCTGCCCCATAGTCAGCTTGTCAGCCTCTAACACCAGAAGGGTCATAGCTGCAAGAACCAATAAACAAGGTGACCAGCCTTGAATACAAAGTCTAGCTGTTTAGAAAGATAAGTTACTGGACAGTGCTGTGTCCTCAGCATTGGAGTTAGGGCTCCTACAGCCATTTTAGACCAGCTGTTTTAGCCAGCTTTTTCACTGCTGTGACCAAAGGACCCAATCAGCACAATGGTAGAGGAGAAAACCTTTATTCAAGGACTCATGGTTTCAGAGGTCTTAATCCATAGAAGGTTAACTTCATTCCTCAGGGCTTAAGGTGAGACAGAACCTCATGACAGAAGAGTGTGGCATAGGGAACCAGCTCACATACTGATCAGGAAGCATAGAGAGAGAGAGAGACTGTACTCACCAGATACAAAATATATACCCCATAGTCATGCCCCAATGAACCACTTACTCCAGCCACACCATACCACTTTAGTTACCACTCAGTTAATCCCTATCAGGGGGTTAATTTATTTATTGTGTTAAGACTCTTATAATCTACTCATTACTCCTCTAAACCTTCTTGCATTGTCTCACATGTGAGCTTTTAGGGGATACCTTACATCCAAACCATAACACCATGAATGGACATACATGGAGAAGGACTTTGAGAAGTCAGGGAGGCCTAGTCTAAATGCACTGGTGAATGCTTGTTTAACATCCTCAAAGCTGTTTATTGTGTTGGTTTCCACATTAGAGAATGCCGTTATCCCCTCTTTATGGTCTCATAAAGGGGTTTGACCATAACTAAAAAGTTAGAGATCCATATACAGCAGAATTGGGCAGTGCCAAGAATTCAGATCTAGTAGCAGGTAGGAGCGACCAGAATTGAGCAGACTGTTTCCTCTTGGGGCTCAGTTGCCATTGTCCCTTAGTCAGATAGAAATCAAGGCACTTGACTTTTTTGACAGATTTGAGCTTTCTTCTTTGAGATTTTGTAGCCAGTTTTAAGTAGGAAAGAAAGAAGTGGTTATGTCCCCTTCATGCAGTCTTAGGTTGCCATTGCCAGCAACAGATCATCTGTATATTAGAGCATTGTGCATCTACATCAGAGGCCAACATCCATATTGTTTTGCAGGAAAAGCTTTCAAATTAGAAGCCAGTGCTTTCCCAAAGATTGTTGGCGATTTTTTGAAGCCCTGTGGTAGTCTGGTCTGGCCTTCATTTGGGGGCATTCTTTGTTCCAGAAGCCCTCTAGATGGCAGTAGGCACATTGGCTTAGTCTCAGCCTTTTCTCTGGATAAGGTTGTCCTTCCATTCAGGCCTTCCTTCAGTTTTTATATTTGTTTTGGCTTTGTCCTGGTGGGAACCCCCTTTGGGTGCCTTTTGGGTTTGCCATGAGGGCAGCTGCAAGGAGATCCATCTTCTTTTTCATCTTTTGGTTGGCTTCTTGATGAACCTCTTGGTCTCAGTTGATGAAAACTGTGGTGGCCACTTTACTCAGCTCACTGGCATTCTTTTCCACAAAGTCCTCTAGTTTTTGTAGCTTTTGGTGAATGTCTCTCGGGTTTTGTCCCCAAAAGGCTGCATTGATCATTTGCTGGTTGTCTGGTGCCTCAGGATCAAAAGGAGTGAAGAGTCAGAAGGTCTTGCATAGTCATTCAGAGAACTGGCTGGGGATTTTATCAGGCTTTTGGAGTACTTCTGATATTTTGTTCATGTTTAGGGCTTTCCCTGTTCTTTTAGGCTGCCTATGAGGGCCTCTTGATATCTCTTTATCTTTAGGAGGTCTTCCCCTTTGTTGGGGTCCCACCCTGGGTCTGTGTCAGGGAACTGGGCCCAGGCAGAGGCTTGAATGTTGCCTTGTGCATCTGGAAAATGTTCCTTTAGTTATTTTAAAGCTTTTTGGATCATTTATCTGTGTTTCTCCATCAATCAAGTTGGGCTGGTGGGTCTGGATAATGGGCTGCAACACATCAATCATAGCCTGGGGCTTCTCCGTGTAGGAGGGAGTATGATTTTTCCGGCTCAAGAGATAATGGTGTTGAAAGGCTGCATGCAAAATTGCTTCGTCCCCCTCAGATGTTTCCCTCCTGGTGAAGATGGACAGGTCCTCTAATCTCTTGTAGGGGCATCTGGAGAGCTCTCATCTGGGTTATGGTTCTGATCTTGGGACAAGTTTCCTGCCTTGCTGGTTGAAGGAGTCTTTGGCTCTGGGGAAGCCTCTGGCACTGAGGACATCCAGGAGGAAGGAATGGCAGATGTTGAGGGGCTACCATCTACTGTCTCTAGGGTTGAGGAGGTGGAGGAAATAGCCTGTTGTTTTGGTGGTCTTGGCATTGTTGAGTAGGGTGGCATGTAAGTTGATGGACATTGTGACATAGTTTCAGTGATAAAGGAGGGTCCAAGCTACCTGCTAGACTGTGGCATCATCTTGAAATAGTAGTGTTCTTTTTTTTCCCTAAGGGATTGAAATTATGGCTAGGAAGGTATTAACATACTGGGCCCCCATCTTCCAGGTACTTGTCTGTTATATAAGACTCCCTGTGGTTTTTAGTAGCACTTCATTGTCTTTTCCCTGCTAACCATTCACGTCTGGACAGCTGCCTAAGAGCATGATTAGCAAAATAAGCCTCATGAGGTATACAGAGTCGGAATTAAGGCAACCAGGTTAGCTTCGATATAATTAGGGTAGGTAAATGACTTAAGTTCACAGAGAAAAGAAATAAAAAAAAGAATGAAAGAAAGAAAAAACCTATATCAAATCATGTAAAGCGCAAAATTTATTTGAAATTTGTCCTCATTGTAAAAATAAGACAATGACTATGAGATATATGTAAGTCCACAATAATATACAAAACATAAAAGTATGAGAACATAAAATTATGGTATAAGAAAACTCAGTTGAAAAGAAATCAAAGTATACATTCTTTAAAATGAATTTTTAAGATGTATTCATTCAGTGGCTTGCTAGAGGGTCTGATTTGGGAATACCCTTAGATATCAATTTCCTCATTCAAACTTTGCCATTTTGTATTAGTTAAGACTGATAGTAAAATTTTACTTGGCAAAGATTTCAGCTCAAGTATGTAAAGGTCAAGGGTCAGGGATTTTGGAAATCTCCATTTAATCAGCTTGCAGTTTTTTTTTTCTTCTGGTGAAATACTTAACAAATCTGAAACGCCTGAAGAATTTGCAAGAAAGGTGGTGACCAACTGGGAATATAAAACTATTGTTTCAGTGAGAAAAGAATGAGATTAAAAATCAAAACTGAAACTTCCTAGATTAGACTTGAATGTATTAAAATGCCAAAATGAGTCTGTATGTATAGATAAAAAGTGTCTCCTCCATTTATTCAGATACTAGTTATGGTATGTTTAAACAAATCAACTGGATTTGTTTGCCTTGGTGGAATACTAAAGTAAATTTGGTTTTACATTTCTCTGGAATAAATAAATAAATGAAAATGTTTCTTACTAGTTTGTTTTAGGCCTGAAATTTGTGTAACGGTAACCCAATAGGTGGTGCCTATATTTCATATAATTAAAACATATTTTAGTTAAGCAGCACAGTAGACACAATCATTGATTAAAAATAGGAAGAAAGAATAGGAATTATTCAATGTGTATACTGAAAAATTAATTGCTCTTAGTTTCCTTTGGTAATTTTCTTCCACTGATAATATTTCATACTAGTAGTTGTCCTATATAACATCCTCAATGGAATATCAGATGACAACAAAAAATATACCAATTTGCCCCCAGTTGTGGCCTTTAGCCCATTTTTTATGTTCCTCTCATGTAGTAGTTCATAAGTTGCCTTGCCCTTGTAATCAGTGAAGGTCTCAATTATGTTCAACATTTTTTGTGAAAAAATAATATTCTACTGTGAAACAATAAAATAGATTTCTGTATGTATTAATAGAGTCCATATAAAATAAAATGGAAACCAAAAATATATTTCTGAAAAACACAGATGAATAATGGTAAAGAAAAAAATGTGTTTTTTTTCTCATATTTTTATGGTTAAAAAAAAATTAAAGGAAAAAAATGGAAACAACCCCTTTCCTCCCCCCACCCCCCAAAATATAAAGCATTTTGGAGAAAATAGTAAGGCACTAAAATATAATCAACGAAAGTCTCAATTATGTTTATGATTATTTTGAGAAAACAATATTCTACTATGGATAAAAATGATTTCCATATAGTATAAAAATGTTTACAGAAAATATAATGAAAACTGGTAATATGTGTCTTACAATTACACATAAAGTGTAGAAAACAAAGAAACTAGATGCGTCATAAGAACTGAAGGCTCTTCCCTCTGATGACTGAGGACAGTTTTGCCTGTGAGGGAATATGAATTACGTTTTCATCACTGTAAACAAAACATCTAATAAGAACAATTTAGAGAAGGACATGTTTATTTTGGCTAACAATTTCATAGTTTCAGTCTCTGTTTGGCTTGCTCCATTGCTCTGTGCCCAAGATAATGAAGAAGGTAATGGCAGAAGGGCATGGTGAGGAATCATGTCTACCTCATGGAAATCAGAAAGCTGAGACAGAGAGAGCTCTGTTTGCCAGGGACAAAATATACAACCAAATTGCATATCCCCAGCATCTTGTCCTACTTCCTCCAGCTAAACAGTACTTGTGTCTGTAGTTAACACCAAGTACAATAGTCCTTTCAAATTATTAATCCATTAAATGGATTAAGTCACTGATCAGGTTACAGTTCACATAATCTAAAAATTTCGCTCTGTATATTTCTGCATTAACACATAAACTTTCAAGGGAATACCTCATATTCAAACCATAGGAGGGAAAATTTTAGCCAGAAGAGCAATAGCTAGGTTCCAAGAAAGCATGACTTAAGGATTTATTACTTGAAGAAATCTGAGGAGCAAAAACAATATTAGAACAGGAAAGAATATGGTTTGGTTGAAGTTCAGTTGACAAAGATGTTTAACTCTTTGCAAGACTTTAAACTAGAAACAAACTTACAAGGAAAGAATACTTTCTATACTTCTGAATATAGAAGAAAGTTTGAAGTGAAGCAAAGACATTTCATCAGCTAATGAATTTCTAATGCTTCTCATGACTCTGTTTTCTTGATGACAAGTGTTTCGTGGTTCTGATGTAGTCCTAGATACTTAGTCTGAATATATCTAGAAAGTAAAAAGTGATTTCACACTGAAAAATCATTAGAATCTAAATGCATGAGAATGTCCAACGAAATAACTAGAAGTTTGTGTATTTGGCTTGGGTGAGAGAAGTAATCTAGGACCAGATTCATTCAGTCAAAAAAAGTATTTTTTATTCTGCTCTGTCACTTTTATGTGGTGTTGAATATACTCAGGAGTTCGTTAATTAATTCCTCTGACAGTGAAAATTTCATCAGCTTTGGGGAAGAAAATCAATGTCTCAGCAATTTACACTATAATTGGGTTTTTAAATATACAGCTTTTTAAAAACTTAACATTAAAAAAAACTGTTTCATTTCACACTATTGCAGGTACAGAGACATGTTCACTGAGAAAAGTATCTTAAAACTAGCTTTACTTGACATCGTTGGGATATTAAGTAAGTTTTAAAATCTATCCCTTACTTTGAAGTGTCATGTGAGAATCTTTCACCTGACATCTTGAGTTTTATACTGGGAGAAGTCAAAACTGTGCTGGTTATCAGGTTTTAACCAAAGTATGATGCATAGGGATCACAGTTTAGTATACTTTTAATTTTCACTGTTTTATTCTGCATTTAAAGTCAGAAGTCATATCGTTGACCCACTGTTATTTCCTCTAAAGAAAGCTGTGTAAAGATTGTAGTTTTTAAATACATTTTATTAGGTCAATTCTTTATTGTGTTCATCTGTACACCTCCCAACATACTTTTCCAGTATATATTATAAGTGAAAAATTATTAAAAATGCTTTGTTTCTTGGAGACTAGCTTCTCAGAAACAATTAGAAATATTTTTGTCATATTTATAATACACTTAAGGGGCACATGCACGCATACACACACAAATACAAACACACACACACACACTTCAACGGCAAGAAAGGATTCTACTTTTGCATCAAATAAACATGAGAAGCAAACAGTATACAGCTACCACCCATTGTATGGTGCTGATGCTACATAAAATTCTATGATGCTATTTCACAGAAAGATTTTGCCAAGCACTTTTAGTGTTTTTTAATATATGCCATTAGCATTATATTTATTTTTATGAAATTCTTATATATTTTCTATAGAAATGAAAGTTTTTAAAGTGCTAATTTTATTGATGAGGGACAAGGGGAAATATATTAGTAGGACAGTAAAGTTCGATTTTTATATATTCATCTTCTTAGTTCTAAGTTGCAATTTTTTGCATTTGTTAAAGAATAATATATTTTCAGATTTACTTCATATTATACCAATAGAATCACATTCTGTAACAGGCCCAGAGATTTTTTTCCTTTGTCTATGAGGCTACTCTGAGTTTCAGCATGTAACTTCCCATCTGTTACTTCACTGAAACAATTTTGAATCCTTTGAGTCATATTGGGAATTTAAAAAGGCAGCAGAAACAATGCCACCAAATAAATAATGCATAAATGAGATAAAAATGGGTTGGCTAGGAAAATTGCACCCTACTCTCTGGTAATTGGTTAAGATGAAATGTACCAACACATGCAAAATGTGCATGAGAGAGAATAACTCAGTATAATATGGCAAGGTTTCTGTGAAAATGGTAATAGTTATATACCCCATGTGTAAATTATATATGTTTTGGATTGAATAGAGTCTCTCTCAAATTCTTGTTTACCTGGAATGTTAAAAGGTGACCTTATTTGGAAATAGAATCTTGCCCAGTGCAATTAAGATGATGTCACACTGGTTTAGGGTGACTCTAAATTCAAAGACTGCAGTCTTTATGAGAGCATGTAAAGACTCAGAGGAGAGGGCCATGTGAAGACAGTGATGAGGTGATCAAGAGACATAGGCAGAATCCAAATAGCTTTGCAGGTGAAAATGACAAGACAATTTCAGATGAAGATGAAAAATGAGAAAAGAAAGACAACAGATGAAAGAATTGATGCCTAGCTGATCTTGTACAAGGAATGTGCAAGGGCAAGGAAGTTCTTCATATGGAAGGCACTTTATGCCAAATGAGACTTGGAAAAATTATAAACAAAACAATGTGAAATATAAAAGTAAAAGATTACCACTTTTTATCTAGCTTAATATTTAAAAATTGATTGCTTAAAAGAAAAATCATAACATTGTATTTCGAGTGTTAAGATACACAACGAAGTAAACTATATGAAAATAAGTGCATGAACATGGAGACATTACATGAGACTATTCATTTCTACTGTTGAATTTATATATTTATATATCTCACAGATACATATATATGAACAAGTTACAGATGCATATGGTAATCATAGCCATAATCCATATGAAACAAAAATTACAAAGGGTTATAGTTAGCATTCCAGGAAAGAATTAAGATGAGCGTGGTTTTTATCTAATTAACAAAAAGAAGATAAAGGAAAAATAATGAACAAAAACCCAGTAGTGTTAGAATAAAATTGAATTAGAGATCAGTACAAATATCTTACCTAGAAAACATTTTGGAATTTAAAAAGATCTCTAACACATGTTCAAGGAAGTCATCTGAGAAAATGAAATATATATTTTGATTTTTAATAAACAATAATAAATTTATATATTATATCAAACTTCATGGGACACAATCAAAACTATGCTAAAATCAGTGTAAATTTGCATTTTATCTGCTAAAATTTGTAAGGATAAAAAACATAGAATCAATTATCTAAGCTTTCACAATAGGAAACCATGGAAAAAGGAAAAATAGTAACCTAATGAAGGATGAAGAATATGATAAATCAAGAACCTAGAACAGAATATAAAATAGATGAAAAGTAGATAATTTTTTTAAAAAATGCCATATTTTGTTTTATAAAGGTTAACAAAATTGATAAATCTTTGGTTAAACTCATTAAAGGAAAAAACACACATTGGTAATAATAGAAATGACAGGGGGAGAAATCATTGTAAATTCTGGAGGCATTTTTAAAATTTTTTTAATTTGCTTTAATTAGTCATATATGACAGTAGAATGCATTTATGCACTTTGACATATCATCCATAGATGAGATAGAATTTCTGACTTTTCTGAGTGTAAATGTTGTAGAATCACATTGGTCGTGTAGTCATAAATATACATAGAGTAATAATGTCTGTTTCATTCTACTATACTTTTTATCCCCACATCCCCTGCCTTCCCCTCCTTTCACTTCCCTCTACCTGATCTAAGATAACTCTATTTTTCTCTAGTGCCCCCACCATTGAGAATTAATATCCGCTTATTAGAGAAAACATTCAGCCTTTGGTTTTTTGGGATTGGCTTATTTTACTTAGCCTGATATTATCCAGCTGCATCCATTTACTGTTAAATGCCATAATTTCATTCCTCTTTAAAGATGAGTAATAGTCCATGAATGAATACTTATATATGCTTATGTATAATATATATATATATATATATATATATATATATATATATATATATTACTTTTTCTTTATGCATTCATCTATCGAAATTCATCTATCAAAGGACACTTAGGTTGGTTCCATAGTTTAGCTGTTGTGAATTGAGCTGCTATAACATTGATGTGGCTTCATCATTGTAGTAAGCTGATTTTATGACCTTTGGATATAAATTGAGGAGTGGGATAGCTGGGTCAAATGGTGGCTCCATTTCAAGTTTTCTGAGAAATCACTGTACTGCTTTCCATAGTGGTTGCACCAATTTGCAATCCCACCAGCAATGTATGAGTATACCTTTTCCGCACATTCTCGCCCACATTTATTGTTACCTATATTCTTGATGATTGCTGTTATGACTGGATTGAGATAAAATTTTAGAGTGGTTGTAATTTGCATTTCTCTATTTGCTAGAGATGTTTGTAAAGACAATAAATTCTATACTCCTAGAACTAGGTAGACCAAGGCAGGAGGATTGCAAGTTCAAGGACAGTTTGGCAATATAATCAGAACTTGTCTTAAAAAAAATAAAGTAATGTTTTAAATAACTTTATGTTAATCAAATTGACAACTTTGATAAAATTTAAAAATTTTATCAAAATAAATACTAAAAATAGCTAAATCAAATATAAAGTCTAAATAATTATTATTTTAAAAGCTTAAATTTGTTATAAAATGTGTATAAAAAATCTAGGGACAGATTATTTAACTGGCAAATTTTATTTTAAATATTTAAGAAAGTGATGACATAAATATCATAGAAACTTTTCTTCAAAAACTTAAATAGAAACACCTGTCGATTGTTAAACATAACCCTGATAACATAACCTCACAAAAACATCACAGGGAAACATTAGAAGTGCTATCCCTTATGAACAGTGATGAAAAAATACTAGAAAATATTAGCAAAATATTAGAAATTAAAGTGCAACAATATATTTTGTTTCTAGAGATGCAAAAACAATGCTAGGCAAGGATTAATATAAATATGTAAAATTTGCTTAAGATTTGAATACCAATCAATGTGATTCAATTCGACATGGTGGCAAATGCCTGTAATCCCAACAGCTCAGAAAGCTGAGGCAGGAGGATTGGATTCAAACCCAGTCTCAGCAACTTAGTGATGCTCTAAGCAACTCAGTGAGACCCTGTCTCTAAATAAAAATTTTAAAAGGGCTGTGGGGGTTGCTCAATCTTTGGTACAAAAAAAAAAAATTCATGCAATTCATCACATTACCAGGAAAATGTATAAAACCATTTGACTATATAAATATATCAATAGCTGGAAGGAAGACCTTTGAAAACAATGCAGATCTCTTTCAAGAAAGACACTCTAAGAAAACTAGATTTATAAACATTCTTAAACTGATGTCAAAATATACTGTACTGTCATGTAGATCTAAAAAGAATTAAAAGAACCTGATAAGAGTACATGGAGAAACTTACACCTACATCATCTACATGTATCTATATCTTTGCCTATACAGGTTGTAGTAGCCTTTTTTCATATTATCCCTAAATTGGAAATAATTCAAGTAATTATCAACCAGAAAAATGACTGAATATTATTCAGCAGTATAAGAATGAACTATTGAAATAGGCAACCAATATAAACAAAGCTCAAAAACACTATGTCCAAAATAAGAAAAAGAGGATATATATTGTGATCACATATATAAAAATTTCAAAATGATACAAAATTAATCTCTTTTTTTTTGGGGGGGGGATACCAGGGATTGAACTCAGGGACACTCAACCAGTGAGCCACATCCTCAGCCCTATTTTGTATTTTTTTTAATTTTTTTATTAGTTGCTCAAAACATTACAATGATCTTGACATATCATACATTTGATTCAAATGGGATATGAATTCTTATTTTTCCACCTGTACAGATTGCAGGATCACATTGATTATACAGCCACATTTATACATACAGCCATACTAGTGTCTGTTGTATTCTGCTGCCCTTCCTATCCCGTCCTCCCCTCCCCTCCCCTCCCATCACCTCTCTCTACCCCAAGAGACAGAGGTCTCCTTGAGTTGGATAGTGCCTCGCTGTTGCTGAGGCTGGCTTTGAGATTCTCCTGCCTCTGGGAAGGATCTCCAGCCACTGGGATTACAGGTTTGTGCCATTGTACCCAGCTAAACTAAACTTTGATAATAGAATTTAGAACATTGGATTTATGGTGGTGATAGAAATGGTGAGGACTAATTCAAAGCAAGCATGAATGAGCTTCCAAAGTTGATGGATATGTTCTTTATCTCTACTGGAGTTAAAGTTGTATATATTTACAAAATACATTGTTTTATACACTTAAGACCTGTATTCTTCCATGCATGTAATTTTCATCTCAAACGGTAATTTCCTGAAGTGTCTCATACCCTGAAATAACTTTCTATGGAAGGGATTTGTGGAAATACTGGAGATGTTAAAATAGTGAAAAATAGCAATTTATGAGCAGATTCTTTCTAAATAGTTTAGATACAGGTTAAGACAAGTGCGCGTTTAATACTCAGAGTCTTAGAAACCATTATATGTGAAATTTATCTTCAAATTGTTAATTAAACTTTTGAAATATAATGTTTGGCAAGCATTATACTTGAGCAATGCAGACCAATGCTATTTGAAATCACAAATAAATTTTTGGCACCAGGGAACCAAAAACTATTTCACTTTCAAAATGAATGCAGATTAAGGAAATTATTTAGATTATCATATATGTAGTTAGCAAGAAAATCAAATACACATGTTGAAAGGGTGCTGCTTTCCTGTATCTCCCCATCAGTGGATGTCGAGTATTTATTTATTTTGTTTGGCCCTGAAATATCTGATTTTATTTATAGTTAGGACAGGTAGTAAGATTTATAAGTTATTTTACAAATGAGGCGAAAAAGTTTTGTGCAGCTTTTAGTGTAATGATTTCAATTTTCACCATAACTACACATATTAGAAAGACTATTTCAGTAAATGGCAGAATTTAAAAGCATTTTCTAGGTAAATGGTGAATTCAGACTTTGTCATGAATAATAGTTATTTGAAGATGTTGAGCTGTTGCTGAGTTGAAGTGAAGTTTATTATTTCTGACCATACTCATTTTGATTCTCTAAGAAATCTAATCTCTATATTTGTTCAATCCTTAAGATGCGGTTTAATGACAAAATGAGATAGTCCTTTGCCTTTGTTCTCCTCATGTCATACCCACCCTCAAGACTTGAGAATCTATGAGGTATGCTGAGAATTAAAGCTCAGGGTTCAGTGCCTGTGATCATAACAACACCTAGAGGGAGTTAATTGTTTTACTTTATTTTAGAACATTAAAATAACTTATTCATTGGCACCCACTGGAGTGTATCCTTCTTATTATTTGTTGAATAAGAAAATAGTTTTATGATTTACAAAAAGTTCTGGCTACTATGTGCAACAGAAGTTTAATATACTTACTAAGGAACATCTCTTGTATAAAAATGGGCAGTGTGATTCACAAAGAGAAACCTGCATCTTACAAAACAATCTGTAGGAATAATATATTTTCCAGAAGAAATTTTGGGAAATGTGGCTCTATATGGTTTTATTAAATGGGAAGACTATTTTTATTTTTTATTTTTTTTTTAAAGAGAGAGTGAGAGAGAGAGAGAGAGAGAGAGAGAGAGAGAGAGAGAGAGAGAATTTTTAATATTTATTTTTTAGTTCTCGGCGGACACAACATCTTTTTGTTGGTATGTGGTGCTGAGGACCGAACCCGGGCCGCACGCATGCCAGGCGAGCGCGCTACCGCTTGAGCCACATCCCCAGCCCGGAAGACTATTTTTAAATTTTTAAAGACTTTTAAATTTATTATATAATAAACTGTTTCATTATTTGTTACTTTTCCTATCTACTCTTATTTTGGAATCTAGTGATGCAAAAATTTGCACATGAAATATTACAAATGTACATTATATAAAACCAGCTGAATTCAGAACTAAGTTCTCCCTAGAAATGACATAATGACATATCTATAGTGTTGAGTTTGTTGTATGGAAAAAGGAAAGTGATTTTAACATTCTTTCAGGTAAATATGTTTACACACTAAATTCCCAAACATGTAAACATTATTATGGCATACAGACTATTCAATTAAAGATTCTATTGAAATGTATCTAAATCATAAAGAAGGGACTAAGGTACTCCTTTGCCTTTTGTAGACCAAAGGAGGAGTAAATAGTGCCATGGCAAATTTTTCACCCTCATCTATAAACATGAAAAAATAATCTGCTGATATTAGTGTATAATAAAAAATTCCCTTGTTTAAATTAAAGACCTTAACACTTATCATACTTTCACACAAAGAGATGTTATAAATAGTGTTTGGGAATATAGCACAGAGGTAGAGCACTTACCTAGCATGTGCTAGGCCCTGAGTTCAATCCCCAGCACTGCAGAAAAAAGAAAAATGTTGTAAGTATGAAGGTTAAGTATGAAGAATTTCACTTTTTTTTTTTCTTGAAATATTGGGAATCTAATCCAGGAGGCCTCATGTGTACCAGATTAGTGTTCTACCACTAAGCTACATCTCCACTCCTAGAAGTACAAATTTGAAGGTGAATACACAGTTCTTTGTAAATACCTTAATGGAACATGCTTATATAGAAATGAAATCCTCAAATAACAAAACTTTAATACTTGTAAGTTCCAGGCACTATGCCATAACCTTTAAGATCCACATCTTATCTGCCTCTTATTCAGAGCTTTCTCTCAACCTAGAACAAACTTGGAATCATTTATATTATTTACCATTTATACTAAGCCCAAGTCCCACTCCACTGTTGAATCTTAAGCTTCGGAGAACTTTACAGAAATCTGGGTAACTTTTAACTTGAACACATTTTATTCTGGAAGTATTTTAAGTCTTGATGTAGAATCCAAGTAGTTTATAAAAGCAGAAAAGAATCTGAATTTTAAAAAATCACTACAATTTCTAAAAGGAGCTAAGCATTATTAGCACCCACTGAGGCCATCAAAGGCTGTATTCCATCTAGATAGAATCTGACTACTTAACACTGATAATGATTTCCCCCTACAAACCTATTGTAATCTACTTAAACTATCATCATATTATGAGGCTGATGAAGATTTCATTTTTTTAAATGATGCCATAGGCTTTAATTTCAGTGCCTTAGCAGATCATTTGAAAACTATCAAAACAACAAATCTCTGATCTAATTCAAAAAAGAGTTACACAGGGCCAGGAAACACGATGTGTTTGGGTATTTTCTCTCACTTTACGGTGTTCTTTCTAAAATTATGCACAGATGGTGACAAAGTGGACTATTCTGATTTATTTCCTGTAAAAAGGAGCAGGAAGCATAGACATAAAAATTGTTTAGCTCAAAATATCAGAAATGCGGCAGTCTTTTCCATCACTTTTACCAATCATCAATGGAAACTTTGTTTTGATTGAATCTGAAACTGCCTTCCCTGACTTGATATTCTTTGTATTGTAGCTGTTTAAGTAGATTTAGTCCAGATAGTAATCCTTATTTTCATCACCGTCAATGTGACTTACACTTGGATAGATAAATTTAGGTGACAGGAGAATGTTTCCTTGATTGCAGTTTTCACAAAAAGCCCCTCTGGTTTTGTGTCCTCCTACTTGACTATTGATTGATTATATTCCAACTCCTCAATCATCTTTTCCTTCATTTTCTACCCAATATTTTTCAAAACTCAATTGGGATAAGAAATCTCATTCAAGAAAATTGTTGGCGTTATTCAGTTTGCATATATGACAACTGCCTCTGAAGCAGAGGGCTCACCGGGTTTTTGGTCAGTAGTGAGTGCTTACACAAGCAGCCTATGTTTGGAAAGAGTAAAAAGCTTTCAATCCTTCAAATGACTCAGAAAGCTAAAATTTTCCTTCCTTCCTTTCTTCCTCCCTCCCTCCCTTCCTTCTTTTCTCTCCTTCCCCTTCTATATTCCCCCCTCCTCTTTCTTTATTTCAAACTGGGGATTGAACACAGAGCATTTTACCACTGAACTACTACTTTCTATTTTTTTCATTTTTATGTTTTTGAGTTAGGGTCTTACTAAATTACCCAGACCGATCTCAAACAGGAGCTGCCCCCACCTCAGCCTCCTGAGTAGGTAGGATTACAAGTGTGCACCAGCCCAGCCTGATTTCTTTTTTTTTTTTTTCCTGTGTGAGTTCTTTTTTTTTTTTAATTTTATTTTATTGGTTGTTCACAACATTACAAAGCTCTTGACATATCATATTTCATACATTAGATTGAAGTGGGTTATGAACTCCCAATTTTACCCCAAATGCCAAATGCCAGATGCCAATGTCTCGGCTTGGCACAAGATCACGAGCCACCACACAGCTTTGTAGGTTCAAACAGCAATTCTTTATTCCCGATCTCCTCACACTGGCCCCCAACAAACACGTTCTGGTGCAATCTCCAATATGCCCCCCCCCCCACAATCTTTCTCTCCAGGAGAACTCAGCGGGAACTCAGCCAGCAGGCACGCCCTACTCCCAGCAGGAATAATCTTCAACCTCCAACTTCCCTATTGTCACGCCCTAAACCCAAGGACAGGGATACTTCCTGCAGGAATACACCCTAATCCTGGATCCACCCTGGTGATAGAGCAGGGTCACCTTTCTCAAACACACAAGCAAGGTCGCAGCAAATTTCCAAGGCAGGTCCATTTAACATGGGGTACACTGGCAAGGATTACGATGCGTCATTCCTACTTGGTAATGGCTCTCAGCATCTCCCCCCTTCTGATTAATTAAACAACAAGCAACGTGGCTTAAAGAAAACATCTGTCTGCAACTTTATTTAGGCTATTGAACAGAAAATCCAAACTTCCCCTTCTAGAAAATTTAGGGAAAAATCATCTTGGTTTCAAATAATAACAATAATATTTCAAATAAATGTGTGTGTGTGAGTGTGACTTTCTTTGTGCCAAGTACTATTCTAAGACTTTATTCACATCACACATGTATAATTAATACTCCCTAAAGTTCTGTGTATAGGAGCTATACCTCCTTATTTTATAGATAAAGATACTGAGGTATAGATCTGGAGATTTAATGGCAATTAAGGAGATTTTTTCCAAAGTCACACATGCAGTAAACATTGAAGATGAATTTGAAGCTTGTCAGTCCTAGTCCATACTTATATTCTTAACCCTGCACTATATGAACCTGTGCCTAGGACCCAAGTCATGATTGATGAAAATGTTTTATTTCTTGCTTCCTTGCACCTTCTGATGAAGGTGCTTTTCTTCATTTCCCTTCCTTACTATGTTCTCTAGAGTTTCTAACACATTTGACCACATTCCTCAGGCATAAAAATATTCTTCCTTTTTCCACTCAGGATTTTGCTGTGAAATAGGAAAATAAAAACAATATACTAGAGCTTCTATTTTAAATCCTCTAGATCATCACACACATTGAAATCCTGAATTGTTGGCATGTGTGAAAGATTTGGCAGGGGTTGGCCACTTGAAGAACACATTTAGAATATTTTTTGGGGGTAGGGGGATACAGGGGATTGAACTCAGGAACTTGCCACTGAGCCACATCCCCAGCCCTATTTTGTATTTTATTTAGAGACAGGGTCTCATTGAGTTGCTTAGCTCTTGGTTTTTGCTGAGGCGGGTTTGAACTTGTAATCCTCCTGCCTCAGCCTCCTGAGCCACTGGTATTACATGTGAACACCACCTAGAAAGTTTTTTAAGGTAAGAAAAAAAAAAAAAACTGTGATTTTCAGGGCCAACATATCTTTAAAATTAATATTTTGTGATAAGGGACAGTGATGTCCAAAATACCAAAATAATGTATTTTTTTTCTCAGAAAAGTGTTAGGAGGATATAAGAATGGAAGAGGACTTGAATTCAGGTGTATGATCCTGCATGTTTAGCTGCCTCTGACATGTATTTTATGTTCATTTCTTCATTAAGCAAGATTTTCTCCAGTAGTATCAGTAAGTATTAGGGTACATACAGAATGGATATTCTACTGTATACCTTTAAGATGAAAAGGAGTTACCAAGCACAAAAAGAAGCAATCTTTCCAGGAAAAGAGTGCATTATATACAAAGCATCTAGAAAGTCTGCAGGGCTTGTCACTACCCTTGACTTCTGAGTGAGGTAATTCATTTTCCTTTCTCAATGGTTAAAGCAATATCTCCAATAAAATTTTCATGGTTAGAGAGTTCCTGACAATTTATTTTCTCTCTGTTCAAGTTCATACCCTTGCCATGTTCTGTTCACACCTAGATGTTATCCTCAAAGTGGCTGTACTTGTTAACATGCAAGATTTCAACATGAGCTACCACATTTCTCTTCCCCTACATGACGTTTCAAGCTATTATTTAACATGCTACTGTTATAATTAACTGAAAATTGTTGAAGCATATTTCTTAATGCCTTGAAAAAAATAGAGTGATGCCTGCCAGGGTCACAATTAACGAAATATGTGGTGATAAAAGAGACATTTGGGCTGTATTTGGCAAATATTTTATCCTTTATGTTCTAAGAAATGGTATCTGATGATTCTTTGCTGTTTCTTTACAACTCAGATGCCTCATTTATTGCTTGATAGTTATTAGAAATGGAAAATATTATCTTTCCAGTTTTATAAGCTTGGATATAAACTACCATGGAGTCTATATTTGAGTGTATATTAATTCAGATGGAATTTTGCCAGCTGATATTTGGGTTGCAATATTTGAATCTGTGAAATACTGACACTAATCCCCCTGAAATATTTTTAAAAATTATTTCTGAGCACTTTAAATGATCCTAGTGTATCATAAAATATTCTTTATAATCACTTGCTAAACTATTAATAGATTTTTTTAAAAAAGTAGTTTTATGTCCACATAATCTTTAATTTTGTGTAACTTTATTGCCTTTTTCCTTGAAGTAGATGTTCCTGAGAGTTTTTCATTGTTTAGGACTAGTAGGACTAATTCAAATCTCTGTGACTCTATCATGCTCTGCTCAGTGTTCTTAAACACGAAGAATTTTCATCTACTAGCATCTTGTCCTCTATGAGGCTTTGTGATTGCTTAATTCATGGAACATCAATGCTAGTTTATAATAAAAGAGGAAACATAGATGATATAATAAAAGTGATATAAAGCATTTTCAGAATAACATTTCATCTTTATTAAAATACTCTGTTTTTATATGTTAATTATTTCAGTACTTGCATCTTTTTTTGGTTCTCTATTTTTTAACAGCCCCCCGACATTTCATCTCTTATTAGTAATTTAGAAACTGTTTGTTCAATTTAATAGATGCAAAATCTTAAGCATGAGATTTTTCTGCTTTCTGAAAGTTTGAACATTGTTATTTAATTTTTAAAGTTACCTCAGATTTGGTTCTCCCTGAATCCAACCACTTTGGCCATTGGATATCTCTTTGGATGTTTCATTTCTTGTTCTAAAAGCAGCAGTATCTCAGCTCTGAACTCTTTGGGGTCCAGCTCACTGATCTTGGAATGTTCTCACTGCAAGATGTGCCTCCCTACAATCACTTTCTCATATCATTCAGTTCTCACTCTACATTCTGGCAGTGAGGGTAAGATTCCTGGAGCAGAGTATTACAAAGACTACTGGCTTCTTATTTTTTATTATTATTATTATTATTATTATTATTATTTTGCTTTGCTTTCTTGTTAACAGAAACTCACCGTAACAGAGTGGTGGTAATGCACTGTGCTCAAAACCTGCTTTAACCTTTGCAGTTGGGGATATTAATGATATGTGAGGAGAAGTTATTGGATAGGGCTTCAGGATGAACCATGATATCTACGTTCTTTTCAGGTTTCCTAGTGGAAACATGACACACAATAGTTCTTAAGGGAAAATTTCTTGTGACTTTGAGATAGGATGCAATATATGGGTAGCCAATGAGAAAACAGAAGTCTACATCCTTGACAATTTCTCAGAACAGCCACATTATCTCTGATAATTTTCAATCTGAAGTTCAAAGCTAATACCTTAATAAAGAGACTATATTCAAATCTTTGTTCCTATCAACCAGAAATAATTCCTGAAGCATAGAGTAAATAGATAATCAGAAAACCACCCAAATCAGTAAATCAAGTGTCCCTATTCCCATTCGCTATTTGAATGGTCCCCATCAGAAACAGTAAAATAGCGAGAGTCATTGGATTTTACTGATCAGAGGCTTTGGAAGCAGAAGTACATGAGAAACATGTGAAAACACACCATGCCATTTTAATGTTAGGAAGGTGACAACTAGAGAAATTGAATTTAAACAAACATCTATTCAGTAATCATTTGGAATAGGAACTAAATTGTTAATATCATTTTATACACTTCTTTGCAAGATATATATTAGCATACTGAATTTTGCAGGAAATAAAATAGAATTAAAGAAATTAAATAACCTTCAAGATCATGTAGTTTATTACCTCAAGGACCAAGATTTAGTAAATAACCAGAAAAAATCATAGTGCTTTATAGTTTTTCATATATATATATATATGTATATATATATATATATATATATACCCACACACACACTATAATTTTTCATATATATATGTGTGTATATATACTATATATATACATATATATAAAATGTATAGTATATGGATGAATGTATATATTCTGTCTCTGTCTACTCCATATTTGTATACATACACATATACATATATACTGACATATATATACAGTCATTTGCTATGACTAATAGAATAGCAAAACCTCATCAAAGCTCAAGAAATTAGAAAGAATAGAAAATCCTACTTTTTATTTCTCAATAAAGTGGAAGCTTCTGCCGCTCATCAGGCACAGATTATAAATCATAGCATCCCCAAATGAGCTGTAATAAAATTAGATGAAGAAGAATCTCGCTGAAGTGGAAAAACAAGAACACCAGATGTGAAACAACCAGAGAAATGAATGAAAGAACATCATATCCTTATTAGTCACACATCTCTAGATTTGATCAAGAAATAAGATTTAAAACAAAATCAAGCAAAGTCTCTCATATCTTGCTCTTGAACTCATAGCAAAATGCTGACAACTTGAAAAATATGAAAACCAGGGCCTACAATTGTCAGTACTGGTGGGAAAAAAAAAAGGTCAGTAAGAAATGCTGACTTATGGCTAAAAATGGCAGTATTTATTAAATTTTGTCATATGGGAGGACATACTCTAAAATTGAGGTAGATGTAGTTATACAGTAAAAGGTTATCATATTAGTCAGAACCATTGTTGTTTTCCACCATCTTTTTCAAAGTGGTTTGTTTGAATTTACCTTGGATACTGGAAAAGAAGAAGAGTATTTAGTCACTAAAAAGGAATGTGGTAGGGAGCAACTCTTGAGAGCTTAGTAATTATGCTTGCAGTAGAATTGTTTAAAAATCCTAAATGGCAAGGGATTAGGAGAAGTCACATCTAGATCTGAATCTCAGCTCTAAAAGTACCAGAATTCATCAATTCCAAGAGGTAAAACAAGAATTAACTATAAGAATAAATTTGAAGATCCAAGTTACCTTGTGCTCAAAATTAAAAAGGCTCAAATCTTGAACATCCAGTACTAGAGAATACAATTCATGAAACTTTGAATAAAAAAGAAAGGGAAGTGAGGGCCTTTTAGAGAGGAGTTTATTTCTATATGCCTGAAAAATAATTACACAAAGAGAGCATAGTTTTGAATAATTCATGGTTCTAATAAAGGAGGAAGACTTGATCTGTTAAACAAGAGAGCTACCTTAGCCCATTCCTACTCAGACAGAAGCCCATTAGTAATAGCTCACTCATTTCAACGAAAGAACAAAAAGGAATCATTAGGAAACTATAAACTATGAAAGTGAAATAAAATAAATGAAAATGAAATTTATAATATTCCAATAATTAAAATAAAGTATCCCAGGAAATTTTGCTCATGAGGAAGTTGGTAAATTTGATTTAATGTTTACAAATTAGCTATATGGATTTTAAAAATTCAGAAATAACTAGGCCATATATAGTACAAAAAATCAAGAAATAAGAAACCTATAAGAAGAATGAGAGAGGAAGGGACAGAGGGGGAGAGAGAAAGAGAAAGAGAGAGAGGAAGAGACAGAACAAATGAAATACAAACTGAAGCAAATAGACATAAAAGAAATTAGAGAATGAATGAAAATAATAAAATAAATAATAAAATGAAAATGAAGAGTCAAGGAAAATTCAGTGAAAATAAACTGATATTAAAGATATGTGAAAAGATCTGATTTTTGCCCAATGGGTCCCCAAAGATGAACTGCAAAGCAATAAAACACAATAACTCTTTTAAGTATCATTCAATACATTTTGTTAAAATAAAGAAATTTTGAATTAACCTTCTATAGAATACATTGTCTACTTTGAAAACTCTATAAGAATATTCAGAACTGAGATAATTCCTGAGATGATGATCAAACTTGTAAATATAACAAAAATAATTCTTTGGAAATCTGGGAGAGCAGTCGCTTAAAAAAAGAAAAAAAAAAGAGGAGTCAGGATGACATAAACTCTGACTGCAGTATTTTATAATGTTGTATTAAAGGATAATGTATTTAACTTGTTCAAGGAATGAAGTGTAAGCAAATATTTTATATACAGAAAAGTTGCTCATCAACAATGAAAACCATAGACAAATAATTATGCATGTGCATGAGATTAGAAAATATTATGTACATAATCCCTTTCTGAGAAATCTATGAGAGAATAAATCATGAAATGACCAATTATTTTGACATATGTTTGGGGTTAGTCTGAAAATAACTGATGTTACTTTGGATAAATATAACTGATGCAGAATTAAAGCTAAAATATGAGGATGCAAAAGATATAATAAAATATGTTATCTTTTCTATAAAAATAGAAATAACCGACTAACCAAGATAACACTAGTCAATCAAGTTGGAAAGTAGGAAAGGAGGTAGGTGGGGGAAAGAATGCTTTGAATGCTAAATTGGTCATTATTATAGTTTGAATCTGGAATGTCTGCAAAAGCTCATATGTTAAAAGCATGATCCCCAATGAAACCAGGCTCAGAGGTGGGTCTTATAGATAATAATTGTATCATACTGACTCTGACCTCATCAGTGAATTAATCCATTTGATGTATTATTCTATTGAAACCTGAATGGTCTACAGGGAGTTAAGACCTAGTTAGATAAAATAAGTTACTGGGGTATGCCTTGGAGATATGTATCTTCTTTGCAACTTCTCCCCTCTGCTCCCCACCTCTTTTTCTTTCTATTTGCCTGTTTCCATGAACTGAGATGCTTTCTACATCTGTGTTTTTCCATCATGATGCTCTTCCTCACTTCTGGTCCAGAGAAATAGAGCTGGTTTACCATGAACTAAGACCTCTAAAACTATGAGCAAAAGTAAAGTTTTTTTTTTTTTTTCTTCCAACTTGTGTGTGTGTGTGTGTGAGGGGGGTGAGTATTATGGTCATAGTGACAAAAGCTGACCAATACAGTAATACATAGCATCAAAAGGTGAGGTAACTGATGTAATAGTAGCAAACCAAAACTAGGACAAAAACAGAAATGATTCTTGATGATTCTTGATAAAAAAAATCTTATAAAAATAAAAAAAGTTGAAATAATTTAGGAATTATAAAAAGATTAAATACATCATGAAAGTACATGACAGAATTGAAGACCAAATGTAACATTTTTACCAAAAAGGTAAAAGAAAATACTTCACCTTTTAAAAGACAAAATTATTCTTGCAAAATTAAAAAGTAAATTGTGATTTTTTCCCCAAGAAACTCATTAAAAACAAGTGATCCAAAAGTTTAAAAGAAGAACATATGTTTAAAGGCATGGTTTATCCAGAAGGATATCTGGTTTGTTAACACAGTTTAACGATTGTGAATTGAGCTGCTATAAACATTAATGTGGCTGTGTCACTGTAGTATGCTGATTTTAAGTCCTTTGGATATAAATTGTGGAGTGGGATAGCTGGGTCAAATGGTGGTTCCATTTCAAGTTTTCTGAGAAATCTCTGTACTGCTTTCCAGAGTGGTTGTACCAATTTGCAGTCCCACCAGAAATGTTTGTATGTACCTTTCCCCCTACATCCTTGCTTGTATTCTTGATAATTGTCATTCTGACTGGATTGAGATAAAATCTTAGAGTAGTTTTAATTTGCATTTCTCTAATTGCTAGAGATGTTGAATATTTTTTCATGCATTTGTTGATTGATTATATTTGTTATTTTGTAAAGTGTCTGTTCAGTTCTTTGAGTTCTTTGGCCCATTTATTGATTGGCTTATTTTTTTTTTGTATGTGTGTGTGTTAAGTTTTTAAGTTCTTTATATATCCTGGAAATTAGTGCTCTAACTGAGGTGTGTGTGATAAAGAGTTTCTCCCATGATGTAATACTACTCAGCCTTTAAGAAGAATGAAATTATGGCATTTGCAGGTAAATGAATGGACCTGGAGAATACCATGCTAATCAAAATAAGCCCCCCCCCAACCAAAGGCCAAAAGCTTTCTCTGAAAAATGAATGCTGATCCATAATGGGGGGAGGGGTGTTACGGAAGAATGGACAACTTTGGATTAGGCAAAGGGAAGTGAGGGGAGGGGAGGTGGTTAGGTGTGGGAAAGATGGTGGAATGAGATGGACATTATTACCCATTATGATTACACAACCAGTGTGACTCTGAACCATGGACAGCCAGAGGAATACGTTGTATTCCATTTGTGTACAATGTGTCAAAATGCATTCTATTCTCATGTATAATTAATTAGAAAACATTAAAAATAATAAATAATAAATAAAATAAAAAAGGAGTGGTTTGAACACCACTGTCACAGAGAAAATTGATACATTGGCAAAACCCGAGACAGCCAAGCAGGTAAAGACCTGTGGAACATTTATCAACATTTGGTGGAATATTTTACTTTACAGAAACAAATGTGAAGAGTTGTTGATAGTAGGAAAATTTTAAAGTAACCCAAGAATGCTATCTCTGTTTTGAATAAACATATAAAGACTTTGAAAAAAGAATTTAAAGTCCAAGTGCACAATGAGAAAAGCAACAATTATTTCCACATCCAACTTGATCAATGGAAGCAATTGTTAGAATAATATTTATAAGTTATTGTTGCATTTTCTGCTATGATGGCTAAACTACTCTATTTTGTTACCACTGTACTTTCCTCTAAAAGGCAGAATCCCATGTGTTCCTCTTTCTGACTTGGAAATAGTCATGAACTAACTACTTCTTGTAAAAAGATCAGACCTTTAATTTAAGGGAAAGTCTGGTCCACTAATTATGCATGTTAGCTATATATGTGTTGATATAACTACAGAAACCAAGTCAGAGGCTCAGCAAAGATGATAACAAGAGAAGTTGATGCAAGTGGAGATTTTCTAACTTTTGTTAGTAAAATACATTCATTTTCAGAAATGGAAATTACTTCTAGAATACATTGAGAAGTGTTGAGAATGATCTACAATGTTACTTCTAATATTGCTTAAAGGATGGTCAAAGATACACCAAGCATACGCAAATAAACAGCAAACAGCAGTAGAGAGTAGGTATAACAGGTATAAGGACAGTCATAGATGAGGTAGACATAGGATGAAAACGAATGAAAATGAGAAACACTTTGTAATGCTAAAGGATATTGCTTACCTGAAAACAATGATAGCAAGTAATATGTATAAAACAAATAGCCCATTAGAGACTACTGTGAAGAAGATACTATTATAAATGCAGAGAAAAATAGACACACTCACAGATAATAATGTAACATACCTCTCTTCTGCTTGGACACATCAAATGGAAAATAACTTAGTAACATATTGAAACCTACAAAATAAAATAGTGTATCCACTTTTCTCCCCAATAATGGATATTACACAACTTTACAAATGCATGTAAAAGTTAATTGTGAGTCCACAAACAATAACCAAATTTAAAAAAAAGAACTATGACCATAATACAATAAAACCAATGGTAAAGAGTTTTCCACTGTAATATTATGGTGGTATAGCAATAAGCATATGATGGACCAAAAAAGAGATACAAATTTATAATTTCTAAAAAATTAATTATTAAAATATGACATAGAATTCATAAGATGTAATTAACAGGGAAATTCATAGAATTGTATATTTATATAAATACAGTTGGAAAAACTAATTGAATAAACATTCAACTTAACAGCTAAAAATATTACAAGTTACGATTTGTTAAAATGCATTAGTAAGTATAAAAAACATAAATTAGCAAATGAGAAAATGTGAAATAGTAGAAATAACGAACCAAAGCCTAGTTATCTGAAAAAAATATAAACAAAATATTAGCCTTTCTCCATCACTAGCAAAATAAATTTGAAAGTATTTTTAAAATAATCTATCAAAAGTAATTCTAGTAAAGATGCAATATTGGAATATATCAATTTACATAGGATGAAAACCTTTAAAGACCAAATAGATTCAAGTTTGATGAAAAAATTCTGGAAAATAATAAAAGAAGAAAAACGTTCAAAGCAAATTTAATGAAGATCGAATCAAATGTCAATCATGGGTATCAATGACAAAAATTAAAAGAAATATTAGACAATAAAATATGTTGTCATATTTTAAAATAATACATATTGTCCTAGATGGTTTGCCCCATTTTGACAAATATATATTAACATTAATCAAGGTAACCTTAACATCTAACTCAGCTTGTTTAAATTGTAAACAGATTTCTTCCTTCTATAGGTCTCTGACCTCCTTTGTCTTAGAGCATTTACTTTAGAAAATTTGTAATGTAAATTCTTCGATATCCCTATGAACTGTAGATATATTGTTTCCTCATGTGTATGTCAGTTTTACAACATAGGAATATCTTTCTCAATGACCTGGGAGATATCCCTTTGAAATGTAACCATCAAGAAAGCGACAGTCTCTATATCCTGGGAGGGTAAGAGCCTAACTTTCACAAGTACTAATTAGCACACACAGTTGGCCTGATTACATCTGCCAACCTCCATCAATGTCTTTCTGTACTTTTTATTTCTCATTTCAGTGATTAAAAACTTTCGTACATTTTGTTTCTTTCTCTCTTGAGCTCACTCTCTCTTCCCTATTGCAATAGTCTTAAATGACAACTTCCTTACCATTAAATTTTATCCAGTATAATTTTTCTTTGATAGAAAAAATACATAATTGAGAAAGTTAAAGAGAAATATGACTATTTTCATGAATGCCAATAAAAAGATTTGATAATTCAGAAGAAATCACTCTAAAAGTACTGGCTAAATATAGCTTAAAAATGAGCCCATTTAAATGTAAATGAACACACATATAAACACGCATCATTTTGGCCATTAATATAAACAAGATGCCCGCTACTGACAATGAACAAAATGAATAATGGGAAAAATAAACAAGACAAACAACTACAGGCATGAGAATGAGTAATCCAAGAGAAAAAAATGGTAAAACTAGTATAAACAAGGATAAAATCTATTAAAGTAACTCTATATTAATTTAGATTCAGAAATTAATAGACTTGAGGGGATTCAAGATGGCAGATTAGAGGAAAGCTGCATTCATAGTGGCTCTATAACTCTAGATTCAAACAGCAGGAGTACCTTTCCTCAGCAAAGTGGGTGAAAGAGGGATTTCACTGAAATTCAGTATTGGACAGTCGGAGTTTCTTAGGGATTCAAAAATATAATGAACAAAAAAGAGTACATTGGAGCCAAGCTGGTAGGGGCAATGGCAGTAGCAGTGGCACTGGCTCACCAAAGGGAGAGACATCACAGAGAGAGGCACAGCAGACAGATTTTGTAGAAAATCAGATTTTTGTAGAAAAACCTGAGATCAGAAAAAAACATCCTGAACTTAGACAATCCAGAAATGGCACCCTGAACCGGTTTTTTCTGTTTCTCAAGTGGCTGTTAAGAGCTAGGACTAGAGCCATTTTCAGGTGGCCATGCTGCATCAGCTACTGCAGAGCTAGGATATCAGAGCAAACATTGCCATATTGTCTTGGCAAGTACCTACTGTGCAGTCTAGGGTGTACCTAGCTAAAGATGGATGAAACCGAAACAGAGAAGATTGTATCCAGGGAGATTTAAGTCAGAAAAATAAAGGGGAGTCCATCTAGATTTTCTTTTGGGTCTGGCAGCTCATGAGAGCAGGTCAAGAATCTGAAGAGGCAGGTATGGATATATTCAGGGAATAAGCCTGGGAAGACTGTGGACCTGGGAAGCGGTGTGTGGGCAGAATTAACTTCTCTGACCAAGGAGTGGTGTTCTTGGGAGGCTCCTTAGATCCAGGCACCCAGTAGAGAACCCCAACTGTTGATCCTTAGGGATGTTCACATCTAATCTCTCCAGAGCTGAGTCGACTCCCCAAAATGCCCCTAAGACCTAATTAGACCTAAGATCCAGCTGTGGGAACTTCTCTCGTAGAACATTGTAGCATCCCCAC
This sequence comes from Urocitellus parryii, assembly GCF_045843805.1. Lineage (NCBI taxonomy): Eukaryota > Metazoa > Chordata > Mammalia > Rodentia > Sciuridae > Urocitellus > Urocitellus parryii. The sequence goes on from NC_135538.1 coordinate 47,583,499, forward strand.
CTTGGGAGTGAACTAGTGTGGATTGTACAGACAAAACTCCAACTGACATACTTCCCGCTCCATCCTTGTACTGGTGAGAAGGCAACCTGAGAGCTATTTTAACCAGGTTTTCTTAGGCCACTGGAACTGACAGCACAGTGTGTAACACTAAAAGAAGAAAGGGTTAACACTCCATTATGCACATCTCTTACTCACTCTCTTTCTTTCTTTCCATAGCCAAGAAGAAATGGAAAGAAAGACAGTTGGGTTTAGGCACTGACTATACATTCTCCTTGACTACTTTGACTACAACAGTGGAGATTGTTCCTTCCTTTTTCCATTAGAAAATTTTTGTTTGTTTGTTTGTTTTCTTTTTTGGTGTTCTCACTGTGCTGATTGGCTCATGGACATGTGTGTGTGTGTGTGTGTGTGTGTGTGTGTGTGTGTGTGTCTATATATATATTAGGAATCTTAAAATTGTTACTGTTCCTTGCCTTGTCTTTTGAGGGTTAAGGTTTTTGGTTTGTTTATTTTGACTTTGTTTTGTTTTCATTTGTTTCTCTCTCTCTCTTCTTCTGCTAACAACCAAATTCTCTTACTCTCTCCCTATACTTTGTCTGTTTTTCACCTCTTTCCTTGTAACCATCACCTAATTCATCTCCTTTGCATTATGTTTGTTCATTTTTTAGTTATAAACTCTTTTCTATCTGTTATATTTTCTTTTTCCAGAGTGAACTATATTTTTATCATCTTTTAAAACTAATCGGTTTATGTAATTCCTGCCCCCACCCTTCATGCTGTTGCAATTACTACTCTTATGGATGACATAATAATAGTTACTGCTATGGATGCATAATCATGCCAGATGTAGTTCATGGTTGTATATTGTTTTTGCTTTTGTCTATTGTTAACCCCAAATTTTAATTTTTTCATGGTAATTAACATTTTAGATGTCATGATAGGAACCAGGTAGTTATTTAATGCTGTATATTGTTTGCATTTTTTTTTTTTGCTATTAGTTATTTCCCCCTATTCCTTGGGGTGCTGGGAACTGCAAGATACTACAAGTTCAAATGTTAGAAACTCTGCTTCTGAACTGAACTTTGTCAAAAGTCAGTGTACCTTGTTCCTCACACAATTAATGACACTCAAACTTCAGTGATACTTTAATACAGGAATAGAAGAGACACAACCCACATTAACAATGAGGTCTCAAGTAGGAATTACTAGATGAGGGCTTTCAGGTCCCACTCATGGACATCCACTGCTATAGTAAAAAGAGAGAGCAGTAACACACAGTAACATGTATCACTCTAGGATACTTTGGCAAGTGAAGGTTGTTCCCTAAATAGGCCCACACATAAGAAGAGAAGTCTATACTAACAAATGCATAAAATTCAACCCATGAACACAAGAAAGTAACATGATATCACCCGAAGTTCATAATTCACTGGCAACCAACCCCTGAAATATTGAAGCAGATGAAATACCACATATCAAAAGAATGATTATAAAAATGAACACTGGCTTCTAAGATAACACAGAAAACAAACTGAATGAATCAAGGAAGTTAATACAGCATATAAAGGAGAAATTCAGTAAAGAGATAGAGATATTAAAAAGGAACCAAACACAAATCTTAATGAAGAAATACACAATAAAACAAAATAAAATATTCTGTTGAAAGTCTTTCTGATAGAGTAGACTATGCTGAAGACAGAATCTCAGAATTGGAAGATGAAGTGACTAGCCTTGAACATTCATATGGTAATAAGGGAAAGAATATAAGTAACCATGATCCAAATATACAAAAGCTCTAGGACAACATTAAGGGACCAAATTTAATAATCACTGGAATTGAGAAGGGATGTGAGAGGCTGGGTAATGGAATTGATAAGCTCTTCAGGAAAATATTAACAGAAAAATTTCCAAACCTTAAGAATGAGAGGGACATCCAGATACCAGATGCATTCAGAAATCCAAATAGACAAGGTGAATAAAGAGTTTTTCCATGCTATATTATAATTAAAATGCCTAACATGCAGGACACTAGTATTGCTGTATGCATATACGTGGCTGTATAACCAATGTGATTCTGCAACCTGCACACTTGGAAAAATGAGAAATTATACTCCATTTGATTAAAATGTATGATATGTCAAGATCATTGTATTGTCATGAGCAACTAATTAAAAAAAAAGAAATCCAAATAGACAAGGTGAAGAAAGAGTTTTTCCATGATATATTATAATTAAAATGCCTAACATGCAGGACAAGGGTAGAATTTTAAAAGCCTCCAGAGAAAAATATCTGGCAAGCCAATCAGGATCACTTCCAATATCTCAGCACAAACTCTAAAATCCAGAAGGGCTTAAAATGATTTGTTCCAAGTCCTGAAAGATAATAACTGTCAACCAAGATTTCTATATACAGTAAAGTGATCCTGCAAAGTAGAAGAAGAAATAAAAGCCTGTCAAGAGAAGCAGAAATTAAGAAATTCATGATTACTAAACAGGCACTATAGAACTTACAAAATATTCCACATGGAAGGAAATAAAAACAAACAAACTCAGAGCTCACTAAGATTAGCTAAGCAACGAAGAAACAGGACCAAAGAAATAAATGAGAAATAAATAAACATCTCTATAATAACATTTGATATAAATGGTTCCAACTCCCCAATTAAAAGAAATAGGCTGGCAGAATGGATTAAAAATCAGCATCCCATGAGTTTTGCCCAATAGACTCAGTTTATACTCAAAGACAGCCACAAGTTGAAGGTAGAAAAATGGAAATTAATATGCCATGAGAACTAAGCCCCCAAACAAGCTGGAATGCCTACTCTCATATCTGAAAAGCAGACTTCAAACTGCAATTAATTAGAAAAGATGAAAAAAATACAACTTCATACTAACAAGAGGGCCAAACCAACAACTAGATATAGTATATTGATAGAATATTTATGCCCCAAATATAGCTGCAACTAATTACCTAAGAGACACTACTCAAATTGAAATCTAAGACCCCAGTTTAATAATATTGGGTGATTTCAACACACATGTCTGACAATTAGATAGGTCATCCAGAAATAAATGCAGTAAAGACTCTTTGGACCTGAAAAATATTATAAATCAAATGGACTTAACAGACATCTATAAAATATTTTATTCAACAACAATTGAATACACTTTCTTCTAAGTGACTTGTAGAACCTTCCCCAAATCCACCATTGTTTTAGGCCACAAAACAATTTTTAGCAAATAAAAAGTGATACAATTTCTTGTATCTTATGAGATCATAATGGACTTAAATGAAACAACACAAAGCTCTACAGAAACTATTTAAATGGATATTAAGCAATATACTTTTGAATAATAAATGGGTAACAGAAGAAATGAAGGGAGAAATTTAAAAATTCTTAGACTCAAATGGGAATACTGTTGTAACAGCAGAACCCCTGGGACACTATGAAAGCAGTTCTAAGAGGAAGTTTACAGCTATAAGAGCCTACATAAGAAAATCAGAAAGATACCAAATATACAACCTTATGATGTATCTCAAGGTACTTGTCAAAGAATAAACTCATTACAAAACTAGTAGAAGGAAGAAATTAAGATCAGAGCTGAAATCAGTGAATCTAAGAATTGAAAAAAATAGAAAGGATCAATAAAAGAAAGAGTTGCTTCTTTGAAAATATAAGACTGTTAAGCCCTTAGCCAATCTAACTAAAAGAAAAAAAAGAGGAAACCTAAATTAATAAAATTATAGAGAAAAAAGGAGAAATCATCACAGACATTTCAGAAATCCAGCAGATCATTAGAGACTATTTTGAAAACTTATACTCCAATAAATTGGAAAACCTAGAAGAAATGGATATAGTTCTAGACAAATACAATCTGCCAAAACTGAATGAAGAGGACATAATAAACTTAACAGACCAATAACTTGTAATGAGATGAAAGAAATAATAAAAGCCTTCCAACAAAGAAAAGCCCAGGAGAAGATGGTTTGTCAATGCTCCTCAAATTATTCTATGAAATAGAAAAAGTTTTAACATTTCCAAATTTGCTCTGTGAAGCCTTTTCCACCCTCATACCAAATCCATATGAGGATACACCAAGGAAAGAAAACTACAGAACACTATGCTGATGAAATTAGATGCAAATATCATGAATAAAATATTAGCAAATCATGTTCACCAGTAAATTAAGATTATACATCATGATCAACTTGGTACTATCTCATAAATGCAAAAATGATTTAATATACACAAATCAATAAACATAATTTATCATATAGATAGAATTAAGTAAAAAAGTCATTTAGTCATCTCAGTAGATGATAAAATTCAGTATCCATTTATGAAAAAAGAAAAAAAAGTACTGTGAAACTAGGGATAGGAGAAACCAATCTCAATATCATAAAGGAGATATATATATATATATATATATATATATAGAGAGAGAGAGAGAGAGAGAGAGAGAGAGAGAGAGAGAGTTTATATATATAAATTATATATATATATATATATATATATATATATATATATATATATATATATATATATATATAACTCAAAGCCAACCTCATAGTAAATGGGAAAACCTGAAAGCATTTCCTTTAAAAACTGGAACAAAACAAGGATGCCCACTCTCACTACTCTTATTTAACATAATGTTAAAAATTCTTGCCAAAGTAATTAGGCAAAAGAAGAAAATAAAAGGAATAGGAATAATAGAAGAAAAAGTTAAAATATTACTGTATGTAGATAATATAGTCCCATATTTAGAAAATCAAAAATACTCCATCAAATGACTCCTAGAGCTAGTAAATACATTCAGCAAAGTAGTAAGTTATAAAATCAATAGCTTTTTTATATACTAACAATGAATTTGCTGATAAAGAAATCAGGAAAATTATTTCATTAACAAAAGCCTCACAAAAAAATACCTAAGGATAAATCTAACCAAGGAGGTGAGGTTCTATAAAATGAAATTATAGAACCCCACAAGAAGACCTTAGAAAACTTTAAAGGCCTCCCATGCTCATGAAAAAGCAGAGAATTAATATTGTTAAAATGGCCATACCAAAAGCAATATAAAGATTTAATGCAATCCTTATTAAAATACCAATGACATTCTTCACAGAACTAGAAAAAAATAGTCCTAAAATTCACTTGGAAGAATAAAAACCCCAGAATAGCCAAAGCAATTATAAGCCAAAACAAGAGGCATAAAATACCTGACTTTAAGTTATACTATATAGTTATAATAACAAAAACTGGAATTAAAATCTGGTACTAGATAAATATAGACATAGACCAATGGTACAGAATAGAAGACACAAAGACGAACTTACACATCTACAGTCATCTGATCTTTGACAAAGGTGCTTAAAACATACACTGGAGAAAAGATAGTCTTTTAAACAAATCATGCTGGAAAATGTAAAAGAATGTGAATATATAGAACAATGAGACTATATCCTTATCACTCACCCTATTTTAAAAAAATCAACTCAAAATGGATCAAAGACATGGGAATTAAACCAAAAACTATGCAACTCCTAGAAGAAAACTAGGGTTAACACTCTAGCATATAGGTACAGACAATAACTTTCTCAACAGAATCTCCAAAACTCAGGAAATAATACCAACAGTTAATAGATGGGATGGTGTTTAATTAAAAGGCTTATGCACAGCAAGTGAAATAATACTGTGAAGAGAGAATCTACAGAATGGGAGAAAATCTTTGCTAGTTATGCTTCTGTTAGAAGGTTAATATTTAATATATAAAAAACTAAAAAAATATTAAGCCCCCAATAAAATAACCCAGTGAGTAAACTGGAAAATGAATTAAAGAGACACTTCTCAAAGTAGAAATACCAATGGCCAACAAATATATGAAAAAGTGTTCAACATCATTAGAAATTAGAGAAATGCAAATCAAACCACATTGACATTTCACCTCACATCAGTCAGAATGGCAGTCATCAAGAATACAAACAATGATAAATACTGGAGAGGATGTGGTGAAAAAGGAACAATGTTCTACTACAGTTGGTCCGATTGTAAATTAGTACAACCACTATGGAAATCATATGGAAGGTTCTTAAGAGACTAGGAATGGAACCACCATATGAACCAGCTGTTTCACTCTTTGGTGTTTACTCTAAAGAATTAAAGTCATCATATTATAGTGATACATACATATATATTCATGTTTATAGAAGTATAATTTATAAGTCAATCTATGGAATCAGCTTAGGCGTTCATCAATTGATGAATGGGTAAAAAATGTGATACACATACAAGGTAGTTTTATTCAGCAATAAAAAATGGAAGTATGTCATTTGCAGGAGAATGGATGGAACTCAAGACCACATTATGTTTAGCAAAATAAGTCAAACTCAGAAAGTCAAGGGATATACATTTTCTTTCATATGTGGAAGCTTAGAAAAGAAAAAATTTTAAAAAAAGGTGGGGAGTGGGGAACCTCATGAAAATCAAAGGGAGATTACTAAAGGAAAGGCAACAGAGGATGGGAGTAGGGAAAGGATGGAAAAAGTACTGAGGAGTAATCCTGGCCAAATTATTCTGTTATCTTGTGTGCATGTATGAATATATAAAATCAAATCTCATCATTTTTTTACAAATATAATGCACCAATAAAAAATGTGAAAAGAAAAAGAGATCAGGAAACGCTATAAAATTATTAAAAAGAAAGAAGAAACATAAACAACACATATATGAAAAAGTAGTAATCAGGGAAATTAAATCAAAACTAAAATAAGATTTTCTCTCACTCCATCACAAATGGCAGTTATCAAGAACACAAGTAATAATTAATGCTGGCAAGGCTATGGGGAGGAAAGGTACACTCATACGTTATTGGTGAGACCGCAGAATAATACAACCACACTTAAGAACAGCATGGAAATTCCTTCAAAACCTAGGTATGGAACTACCTTATGACCCAACCATCCCTCTCCTTGGTATTTATCCAAAGAATTAAAATCAGCATACTATAGTTATACATTCATCTCAATGTCTATAGCAGCACAATTCACAAGAACTAAATAATGGAATTAACCCAGATACACAGATAGATAAATGAATTAAGAAACTGGAGTTTTGCTTAGCCATTGGAATTTTTCTTAGCCATAAAGAAGAATGAAATAATGGCATTTGCTGATAAATTGATGGAAATTGAGAACATCATGCTAAGTTAAATAAGCCAGACTCAGGAAATCAAGGGTTGAATGTTTTCTCTAATATGTTGACAATAAAGTAAAATAAAGGAAAGAAGGAGGGGAGGAGTGGATATCATACAGACATAGGGAAGACCAATAATGTAGAAGAAGGAGATCAAGAGGAAATGAGGTGGAATGGGAAAAGAGAAAATATGAAATAAATTCTTTAAAAAATTATGTATAGAAATATACCACAGAAATTTCACTTTTATGTTAAAGTAGAAAGAGTCAATCAAATGTAAATAAATAATTAATAGCACCACAAAAAACATAAATAAATATTTGAGTAAAAGGAAGATCAGTAGAGGAAAGGAAGGAGAATGGAGTGGGAGGGCACAGAGAAGGGCAGGGATAATGTGGGAACATGAACTGTAATAGAATTCCATGCATGTATGGAATAAACCCAATGTATGTTGGATGAATGTATGAACCCAGGTACGTTGGATGAACCCAATAAAATAGAATATATAAGCATAATGCTCTAATTAAAATAAAAAAATGGAGAGAAAAAATAAAATCAATAGACTCAAAAATACAGAATATAGGCATTTGGAAATAAAATGGAAGAACATTCTTTATAGTAAAAAAATAACTTGGGACGTCCATGCTAAAATTAAAAAGAAATATACCAAACCTATTTGAGGTAAAAATGTCTCTGAAAATCACCAATATAGACTTAAATAAAGGGACAGCAATTTTATGTTCTTGGTAATTTCAGTATCATTTAAGATATTAAGTTTCCTCAAATGATATGCAAATTCTATGTGGTCAAAAAAATGTCATTTTAAAAAGGTGAATCTCTATGCATTGCTTCTATATTCATGTTAAAAATAATGATGCATAGTTAAAAATTGTAAGGAAAAATACTGAATATTATTAATAAAATTATGTACATATATCTATCTAAGATCTTTAAGATTAAAATAAGGAATAAACAGACTAATGAAATGAGACATTTTAGAAATATGCCAAGTAAATTTGACAATGTATGATCAAGTTACATAGAAAATAAATAGGAACAAGTTAATCTTTCAAATCACTGTGTAAGGAAAACAGGTTGCTATTCAGATAAAAAAATAATTAGATCATATCTTATGTTGCATCAGAAAGTAAATTTCAAATGGATCAGAGGTATAACTCATAAAAAATAGAGTCACACAAGTATTAGAAGAAAGCGTGGGGGAACTATTTTATGCCTAGCTGTAGTAAAACTTTCGTAATTATGATTCAAAATTGATAAGAGGTAATGGAAATGGAATGATATACAGTCATGCATCCCTTACCAGTGAGACTATGTTTTGAGATGTGTCCTTTGGCAATTTAATCATTGTGTTGACATTATAGAGGGCACTTACACAGTCCTTGGGTGCAGGTTGATCACTTACCCAGGCCTCTTGATGCAGTTGAGAGACAGTTAACACAAGGTTATGATGCCATTGCTGGCATAACATGGCACATTATTTTATGGCAAACATTTTTATAAGTAGGAATACATTCTATAATAACCATAGTAGTAAATACGTGAATCAGAAATGTAGTCTTTTATTGCCATCAAGTACAACGTATTGTATGTACTTGAATATACTGTATTTTTGTATGAATGACAGTAATGAAGGTTTGTTTGCACCAGCATCATTCAAATATTCTGACATCTACAATATCGCTAGGTGACAGAAAATTTTCAGCTTCATTATAATCATGTGCAGTCCATGACTGACCAAAACATCTTCATGTGGCACATGCCTGTATTTGATTAAGTAACCATTTAAAAAATGAGTAAAAAAATGGGTAATCCAGCAATCCCACTACTGGGTATATATCTAAAGAAAAGGAAAGTAAATTAATCTGTATTTCAAAGATATCTCTATTCCCATGTTCATTGCAGCAATACTTACAGTAGTCAAGAAATGAAAGAAACCTAAGTGTCCATCACTTACTGATAAATGGACAAGTAAAATGCGGTATATAGGCACAATGAAATATTATTCACCCATTAAAATGAATGAAATCTGTTATTTGTGATAACTTGGATAGAGCTGGTGATCATGATGTTAACTGAAATTAGCAGGTACAAAAAGTCAATTATTTGTCTGATATCACCAATATGTTTAATCTAAATACGTGTTCTCATAAAAGCAGAGAGTTGAATGGTGGTTACCACAGGCAGTCTAGTATAGTGAAGTGGGAGGAAAGGATAGGGAGAAGTTGAACAATGGGTACTTAGTTACAGTCAGGAATAAGAAGTACTGTATTACTATTGTACAGTAGGGTGAGTATAGATACAAATAATGTACTGAATGTTTCAAAAATCCAGAAGAAATAGTTGAAGGTAGAAATATTTATTTTTATTTAAACATTACACAATGTATACATATATCAAAATATCTTGGTAATCCACAAATGTATGTTTTTTAATGTTTTATCTATTAAAATAAATTTAAATAAAAAATGATTAATGGAAAACTGATAAAAGTATTTACAATTTACATCACAAATAATGAATATATTTAATAATATAAAAATTTCTAAAACAATATATAAATTATAAATGAAAATAATAATTTATAGAAAAAGTACACACATGTTCATTAAACAAACAAGAAGACATACCTTAACTCATAATGAGAGAAGAATAAATGAATTGATACTGAATGTCACTCCTCACCTTTCAGATGGACAAACATGGAACAAAAGACATAGTTTCACAGTATACACTGTTGGTATATATGTGGTGGAACAGTTATTCTCAGACACCACTAATGGGAATGCAGAGTGCTACAGTTTATGTAGGGACTTTGGCAATATTTAGCAAAATTATATCAATCTTTGGAAAACACAATCTTACTTTTAGGAATGCAAACTAAAAAGTACATTGAAATATCCTAAAAGTTTATGTGTATTATTGATTGCTAAAATAATTTGTAAAAGAAAAATATTGTGAAGAAGGCATGTATCCAATTGTAGGAGGTGGGTTAAATAAATAATTAAGTGTGCTAAACTACTATGAAGCTGCAAAACAGAATTAGGAAGATCTGTCTGTAGTGATCTCCAGTATACATGAGCACAGTACTATACATATTGTTGGTACCTTTGTTGTAAGAGATGGAGCCAGGGTTATCTATCTACCTATCTATCTACTATCTACGTGCATGTGTATATATATATATATATATATATATATATATATACAGTATATATATATATACATATATATATAATATATGTATATATATATACATATACATTTTATTTGCATATATTTACAAAAGGAAACAATAATAAAAGCTAATGAAAATGATTATGCATAGATGAAGACATGAAACAGGACATAAAGGGAGAGTATAAAATGAAATTAGGAATATACCTAATTATATAATTTGTCTTTGAAATTATGTGAATTTTTTTATAAAAAAACAAAATCAAATAAAAATTTAAAATCTCTAAAATTAAGAACAAATTTGAACAAATCTAATGAATATCTATTTGGTGACATAATCACTCAGAAAACTATTCTTACTAAACTTAGGACAAATGGTGTTTGACTATAAATCACAGCAGGCTATGCGCTGAAGATAAAGTTAGCTACACTGAAACCTTAGATGGATGTAATAGTCTTATTATTAATGTTGTATTGGTAAAGCTTCTTAGAGATAATAATGTGCATTATGCTAGAGAAATTTTAAAAGTTTATGTTTTCAGGAGCAAAGATTTTTAGCAAAGAAAAAAAATTAAGTTAAAACCCTTTAATTTTGAAATAACCAGAATGAGCATTGATTATTGCAAACTTTATAAAACTACTTATTTAGTAACCCTGCGTACTGTAGAAAGTATTTGATAATGAAAATCAACTAACAATTCATTTATAACAAACAGATTGTGGATTTTAAATATGATTCTGTACTTTTAAAATATATTGGAGAATCTTTGAGTTAATGGTTGTTTATAGTTAAAGATCAAGATATAAGATAAGCCTAGGATATAGAATGAAAAAGAAATTCATACAGACTAACAAAGTTGTGCCAAAGGACATAGAGATAAGCTTAAAGCAGAATTGGGCAATGTGAACAGTAAGAAGAATAGAAACTACATTTAATTAAAATAATGAATATATGAAAAAAATCATAATGATACAATACAAAGGAAAAATAAAACAAAACTTGAACATCAGTGGAGATTTCTGGAGTACTAACTAAAAGAAATGGACACCAACCACGGTATGTCCAGGCAAAGATTCATTTTAATATCTGTTTAGACTGTGCTTGGGCTAGCCAAATAGGTTGAATGGATCAGGGAAAGTTCAATCCATAATAATTCCATCCCATCAAAACAAAAATTAAATTGGAAAATCACCACTTTCATTATGAGATAATGAAGAAATTGTTCCATTTAGATCACCAATGGATAGAAAAACTATTAGATGCAAGATTGGAAAATTTAACTTCACATAGTCTCGCCATCACCTCCTGGACTCACTAAGTAACAAGTTGGCATCACTAACATACATGAGCACACCACCCATTATTTGCCAATTGATAGATGTAATATGAAATAAGCAGCAGCCCTATGCAGCATTTTAGGTGGAAGAAAAAGCAAAAGTAATCTGAATTAAAATCAGGTTGATAGGAAATTCATTGAATAAAGCAACAAGTTAAATAACATATGAAGAAAGGAATTATTAGATTAATGCAGACGTGAGATATTCTCTAGACATTCATTCTGGTTTCTAAAATAATATTTTATACAAAAATATTTTTATCAGCAACAGCTGATAAAAAACATGAGAAGAACTATTCTAGACAGATAAACACTAAAAATCCTAAAAGTCATATAGAAAGCAAATTTAGGTATTCTACCTTACTTCGATTCTAGTTTGAATGGATTGATCATAAAAGAGTATTTTTAGTCAGTTTGGGTAATGTTATAGTAGACTGGGTATTAGATAATATTTAGGCATGTTATTAATTTTAATGTGATAATGGAATATATATATATATATATATATATATATATATATATATATATATATACACTATATATATAAGAATTTAAAAGAAAAATTTCCTGTTTTGATATGTATGCAAAATTATTTATAAGTGACTTGACATAGAGCATAGATTTTACTTTGAAATAGTCCAGTAAAAATGAGAAAAATATTTTTAAATCTTAGAGGAAGATAGAAGAAGCAAGAATGGCAAAATATGCCTTTCCTGTAGCTTCAAGAACTAATGACATTTTTCTATCTGTATCTTAATTTTCCCCCTTTTTATCATATTAGGAAACATTTCAAACTAATATTTTAAGCATACTTCTGTGCATATTGTATATTTTCATAATAATTTTAATTGTTCTATAGACATTCAATAAATGATGTAATCTGAAGACCATTTTGAAGTGTCTAATTATTTATAGATTATCTTCTAAATATATTAGAATAGATTAAGCAAGGCATTTCCAGAAGCAGTTTTCAATCAGGTATGCTTACTATGCTGAGAAAATCAAGGGAGGGCACTCAATCACTATTTCATGAGTCATTTAAAATGCACCCATCTGAAACATTTTAAATAAAATATGGAGAACAAATCACTATGGGCAAAACAGTGTGTTGTGAAGAGGGGTTATCTAGCACTAAGCATTCATGATTTTATTATGCTTGAAGAGCTTAGAAAATTTGTCTCATGTTCTCACATCACTACACTGCACTGCCAGGTTTACCTCTCAGCACGCACTCTGAGGAGCACAGGGAAGAACTCGGTAATGTCTCCTAAAATTACACGCCTTGCTGAGGCACCAAGTGACCAAAGTGGCTCATTAGGTTCAAATTCCATGACTGAGAAAAACTCATTTCTCTACCTTCCTTTTTGAACACATATCTTTTAGACTGTTGACACATATAAAGTAAGTGAAGATTCAACTTTAACATTTAAAGAAATCAAAATGATGCCAATTATGGATTGCCTTGGCACACTTTAGTTTGTAAATTGGCATTTCAGCATTTTAGGCACCACGTTCAGGGGGCTGTTTTGTTCATGTAATTATTAAACCATCAGCTGTTTCAACATTTAGATCATCAGGAAATAGCCAGGATTGTATTAAGAGAAGCCCACTGAGAGCACTCTATAGCATGTGATATGGGGAAAGAAATGTATCTTATCAGACCATGTATCTTTTAGAAGAATAGTAGACTTAGGAGTTGAGTATTAACAGTGTTAGAATTAATAGCTAACATTTATTGAGTTCTTACTTTGGGCCTTACACTGTATTAAGAAATTAACTCGTATAATCACACATAATATAGCAATCCTATAAAATAAGTCTTTTTATAATCCTTTGCAATAATAAACTAAAAACATTCATTCTTAGTGAAAGTTTGCAAATTAATGAATGAATATGTTGATGTATGGGAAATGACCATATATTAAAATATTCCAGAAGATATTTTTTCTTTCCTAAATATATTCTTTTTTCTTTATTCAGTTGGCTTTATCAAAAGCATGTACTCCCAGGATGAAACTGTAATGAAACACATTGTAGTCTTTTATTTTGTTGCTGAATATAAAATCCCAGTTGAGTGTCACAGGATTGATCTTCACATGTTGGTAACCTGGACCTTTGCATTGTATTTCTAATTTTATTCTTAAAATCATGACCATCTGTTTACCTAGAATAATGACAAGGAGATCGATTCTTTTGTATTCTTCCCTTTCTCTGTGGACTTAGGAGTTTTGGATTCAAACTTCTGATTATTCAGCAATTGATAAACAGAAATCTTTGTTATAGGATCCATATAGCTTTGATCTATCTGTAATTGTATTACCCTTGGAATTTTGTGATAAAATTGATTCAGCCTTGGGGCTGAGGATGTGGCTTAAGCAGTAGCACGCTCGCCTGGCATGCGCAGGGTGCTGGGTTCGATCCTCAGCACCACATAAAAATTAAATAAGAATTTTGTGTCCACTGGAAACTAAAACATAAATATTAAAAAAATTCTCTCTCTCTCTCTCTCTCTCTCTCTCTCTCTCTTTCTAAAATAAATGATTCAGCCCAATTAGGTCATATATATACTGCCTCTCCACTGTCTGTCTGCCTTCGAAGTCTATACTCAGGTTTATTATTTCCATAAATGTTGTCCTAGCTTTAGTAATGACTTCTTTGTGTGGCAGATGTAAGATGTAATCTCAAATGTTGCTGAAAAATGTAAGTATGTAGTTTGTAGGCTTTTATATGTATACATACATACACATACACATATGTAGGTATTTCAAATTACTTTTTCTTTATTATATAAAAGTAATAGATGCTCATTTTGAAATGCTTTAATTTCAAAACACATATTTATAAAGTAAAATTTCTAGAAATCTCTCAATCTATCAATAATTAATATTACTATATTTGTGCTTAGGCTTACTATCTTTTCCCTACATGTGTATGTTTCAGTTAGATTTTGCATCACTGTGAACAATATACTTTACACAAACAATGTAGAAGATGAAACATTAATTTAGCTCATGGTTTCAGTGGTCTCAGTCCATAGACAGCTGACTCTACTCCTCTGGACCCTGAGGCAGCACATCATGGTGGAAGACCTACCTGGTAGAGAAAAGCTGCTCAGCTAATGGTGATATCAAGAAGCAGAAAGCAGAGGTCGGGGGGTTGGGAGTTGGGCAGGGGGGCATGGAAGAGGCCTCAGAAAGAACAAACCTCCCAGGACAAGCCCCCAGTGACCCACCTTAATCAGCCATTGCCCACCTGCCTATAGTTACCACCCAATCAGTTCAAACTAGGATGAACTTATTAGGGCGTAGCTCTCAAAATCTAATCATATTACCTCCAAATATTCCTCCATCAACAGGAGGTTTGATGGTATACCTAATATTCAAACCTAACATTCTGCCCCTGGTCCACAAAACTTCATGTCAACCTCAGAATGCAAAATAAATTTAGTTAGTCTCCAATACTCTCATGTTCTTGCCAGTTTTAATATTACGCCAAAGTCTGAAATCTCCTCTGAGGCTCAAGCAAACTCTTAGCTGTAAGTCCCAGAAACAACAAAAAGCATTGCCGCAGTCAGGCTGTAGCAAAATAACTCGGGGGTGACGAGCACCTTGTGTACATTGATATAGTAGGAGTGGGAGCCGTTTATTGTAGGACAGGAGAGGTATATATACATTACACACAGCTTATATTAATTAACATAAACTACATACAGCAGTCAACCAATAAGGAATCTCCACACTTAATGGCTCGCTGGTGTTACTTCACAAACCACTCCCTCTGGCAAAATGCCAGGTGCCATCTTGACTTGTTTACAGACCCTAACAAAGCATGTTATACCTGTCTATTGTACAGTAGCAAAGAGTAAGTACTAAAATGAAGAAATAGAGTATAGAAAGGGGGACAAAACAAGACCCAAATCCAGCTAGGCAAACAAGCCCTGTACCTCCACATTCAGCATCTGTGGCACATAGCATTTTGATATTCTGTCCAAAGGGCTTGTGTAGCTTTTCCCCTAAGACCCTGCTGGTCACAGCTCTCCGTGGCCTCTCAGATTGTTTCTGCTCAATTTCTGATGCTTTCCTTGGTAGATGTTACATGTTATTGCATCTCTTGATCTCAGGGATCTCCACTGCAGCTCTGACTTCCTTCTCACATATTACTCTTGCAGAGGCAGCCCACAGGAACTCTGATTCTGGTAAACTTAGTCTTGCCTCCCAGACCTTCCTTTGAAATCTCAGTGGAATCTACTGTAAAGTACTTAGAATCTCTTTAGAGTCTGCATTCCCTTTAACAACCTACCTTTCTTAGTGCTAGTTTTGCTCAAACTTTCCTGGCCATACTTGAAGTTTTGCAAATCTTTCTGCTTTGCTTTTTGTTCCTGATTATAACAGTAAATTGGCTAAAAGCCACCAATAATATCCATGCTTCTGACTTACAATGTTATGCTGCCTTGAAATTTCCTCTGCCAGATTAATTAGCACATCACCTTTAAATTCAGCCTCACAAAAAAATCTCATGACATGGACAAAATGTAGAAGACTTCTTTGCCATAACATAATATGAATGATCTGTAGTCTATTTTTTAATAGACTGATACTTCCTTGAAACTTCATGAGCCTAGTCTTTACTGTTCACAATCCTATTGACATGCTGGTCTTCTGAATTTCCACCAAAATCCTAGTAAGCAACATTTACAACTTCATAAAGCTTTTCCAGCTTGCATTTTTAAACATTAAAAGATTATTTACTGGCAAAACAGCTTCAAAAGCTTCTTAACCATGTGGTCAGGATATCCACAGCATCAACTCCACTCTTGATATCAATTTTCTTATTTAGTTAGCTTTCACAGCACTGTGATCAATATATCTGACAAGAACAATAGGGAAAAAGAAAAGTTTATTTTAGCTCATGGTTTCAGAGGTCTCAGTTCATAGAGAGCCGACTCCATTGATCTGGGTCAGAGGTGAGGCAGCATAGCATGGAAAAAGGGTCATGGTGAGGTCAGGAAGCAGAGAGAGAGACAAGGTAAGCAGCCACACAAAAAACAACCCTTCGAGGACATGCTCCCAGTGACCTACCTCCTCCAACCACATCACAGCTATCTAAAGTTACCACCCAATCAATCCATTCAAACTAAGATGGATAGATAGGTTAGAGCTCTCATAATCCAATCATTTACCTAGAAATGTTCCTGTATAACAGGAGCTTTGGGGAGGATCCTCATATCCAACTTATAATAGTGTGTAAAAATGTTTCAAGATTGCATTACCATAAGATCACAATGAACACCTTATTTTTGTTTTTCTTTTAGCAGTATGAACACTTTGTCTTCTCCATAAGAATTATTCTTGCAATCATATTTAATGGTTGTATGGTACTATAGTATTATGCTTTGGGGGAATATAATCAACTTTCATTGTTTGACACTTAGAGGGTTTTTTTTGCCATTTTTCTTGTTTAAGTAACACTTTGATGAACATCCTTCTGCATTAAATTCCATTTCTGTAACAGGTGTTGTTGAAAGTAATTATATAGGTCAAAATGTAAGAACTAACTTCAGTCTTTTGTATAACTACCTTTAAAAGCACAATCATAAAAACAGAAACATGAGACATAATGCTACATTTCTTCTAAAAAGATTTTATACACATGGACAGCTTCAGATATTTGGATTCATGTTTATGTTGGATATCTTTCTCCTTGAATTTTACAT
The DNA here is from genome assembly GCF_045843805.1 of Urocitellus parryii. NCBI lineage: Eukaryota > Metazoa > Chordata > Mammalia > Rodentia > Sciuridae > Urocitellus > Urocitellus parryii. Next base: position 47,600,936 of record NC_135538.1, read on the forward strand.
TTTGTTCTTTTCTTTCTCATGTACTTTAAATTACATTATTTGTACCATAATTCTTTCTGGAGTTATACAGTCCCATTTATTTATTTTTATTTTTTAAAATTCTATTCTAATTTGTTATATATGACAATAGGATGCATTAGAATTTATATTACACATAGAGAGCACATTTTTTTTCATATCTCTGGTTGTATACAAAGTATGTTCACACAATTTGAGTCTTCATACATGTACTTAGGGTAATGATGTACATATCATTCCACCATCTTTTTTACACCCCTTACCCCCTCCCTTCCCCTCCTTCCCCTTTGTCCTATCTAGAGTTCATCTCATCTTCCCATGCTTCCACTCCCAACCCCACTATGAATAAGCCTCCTTATATCAGAAATACCATTTGGCAATGGGCCAAGGAACTGAACAGACACTTCTCAGAAGATGATATACCATCAACAAATAAAGTTCTCAACATCTCCAGCTATTAGAGAAATTAAAGTCAAAACTGCTTTAAGATTTCATTTCATGCCAGTGAGAATGGCAGCTATTATTAATACAAACAACAATAAGTGTTGGCAAGGATGTGGGGAAAAGGGCACATTCATACATTGCTGGTGGGACTGCAAAAATTGTGCAGCCAATATGAAAAGCAGTATGGAGATTCCTTGGAAAACTAGGAATGGAACCTCCATTTGACCCAGCTATGCTATTCCTGGGTCTATACCCAAAGGACTTAAAATAAGCATACTATAAGGACACAGCCACATCAACATTTTTTGCAGCACTATTCACAATAGCTAAACTATGGAACCAACCTAGACGCTCATCAGGAGATAAATGGATAAAAAAAATGTGATATATGTATACAATGGAGTATTACTCAGCAATAAAAGAGAATAAAATCATGACATTTGCAGGTAAATTGATGAAGCTGGAGAAGATAATGCTAATTAAATTAGCCAATCCCAAATAACCAGTTCCATTTATATAAACAAACTTGTTTGGTATTATTAATTATTTAAACAACATGCTGGAGGCTTTAGTGATGTTTTATGTTACATCACTAATAAATGTTACAAGTTGGTTCACTTAATAATTCAACAAATTCAGTTAGTGTTTTGTTCTTTTAATTTTTTTTTTTTAGTTGTAGATGAACACAATAGCTTTTGTTTATTTATTGTGTGTGTGTGTGTGCGGGGGGGGGGGGTTCTGGGGATTGAACCCAGTACCTCATGGGTGAGAGGCAAACCCTCTACCACTCAACCACACCCCCAGCCACTCAGTGTTTTGCACAGGTCTTACTGTGAAATTGGCTACTGGACTAAGCATTTTCAGAGAGACCATCCCACATGTTTTAATATGTTACAGAAGGCAACATCATTCCACAATTGTAACACAATTTACTCCACCATACTCTATTGATAGACTTCTATTTTGTTATCTGCTTTAGTCTACTTAAAACAATGAACAGAACAAACAAGAACTATTTTTCTCATCTTTACACATTAACACTTTTCTTTCAATAGATTGATTCTTGGGCATAAAGTTGCTGGATCAAATGATAAGCCTTCTGCTGCTTTGAATAGGTATTGATAGATTGCTTTTGAAACATTTTTTTACAAATTCATATTTTCAGCAGCAAGATGTGACCATATGACTGTCCTTTCATAATGACCAGCCAGTTGCTATTTTTCTTTCAATAATTTCCAATTTAATTTTCAAGATGTAGAACTGTATTATGAATTTAAAGCTTAAATATTAGTGAGAACATATTTTTAAAAATGTATTGGTTATTTTGAACTAGTAATCTAGGAGTTGTTTGAATGGCTTACTTGAGTATTTTGACTACAGCTTTTACTAGATTTTAAAAACAAACTCGTGGAATGTTTGGTCAGTACTTTCTTCAAATTATCATTTGTCTTTGACTTGATTTGTGAAATATTTTATCTCATACTAAACTAATTATAAGTAAGGGTACCATTAAGGGTACCATGGAATGTTTTTTTTTTGGGGGGGCAGTGCAGGGGATTGAATCCAGGTCCTTATGCATGTGAGGCAGGCACTCTACCAAATGAGGTATATCCACAGCTCTCATGGAAATCTTTTATTTTATAGCTTCTGGGTTTTTTTATTTTGTTTAAGATGGTCTGCCCTTTGCTGGATTATACATATCTACATTTTCTCAGATATTTTATTATTTTATATTTTTATACCAAATCCTTCTCTAAAACTAGAATTTTATTTTGTTTATGATACGAAGAAAACGTCAAAGTTGTACTAGTCTCATTGAGAGTAACTTAAGCTCTCATTGTTAAAAAGAAATTTTTTGCTTTTTGAATTCAGTTAGTAAATTTTTATATGTTAAGCTCTAATATACTGGATACTATTTTTTTTTTTACATTTTGCCATTTTCTGTTTTGAATCCAGACTTTTTATTTTTTATTTTATTTATTTATTTATTTATTTATTTATTTATTTATTTGCTGTTATTGCTATTGCTATTGCTGAGGATAGAGCCCAGGGCTTCCAACATGCTAGGCAAACACTCTACAACAAAGTTACATCTCTAGTCCCTTCCAGAATTCTTTGGTTATGTGGAATCATGTGTGTATTAAGGTAAGCATTGCCTTAATACACTTACTTTCCAAAGATAAATGCCTTGGTTTTTATCAAATAACTATGCTTTCCTTTGGCCTTATTATTTTTTTTCATAGTGCTGGGGATCAAACTCAGGTCCTTTGTGCATGCTAGCAAGTGTTCTACCTTTTAGCCATATTAATCTTTTGCTTTAAAACAATTTAACAATTAAAAATAAGCTAGGATTTTAACTGAAATAATATTTTTATTGAGGGGGAATTGATATTTTTATGATATTGTTATTACCTAAGAAAAAGGAGCATGCTTCCATTTATAGAGATCTCATTTGATGTCCTTCAATATGATTCCATGGTTTTCTCCCTATCTGTGCTTTTTCTCTTCACATTTGTTCTTGAACATTTTATAACTTTCATTGCAATCATGAATTATATCATTAATTTTCCATTTCTTAGCTTGTTATTATTTATAAATTTGTCTTCTATAAACCTATTTTCCAATTTCCATAGTTAGGTCTAATTATTTCTGCTGAATTTTTTTTTTTTTTACTTTCAGGGAAAAATACATAAAATTTCTCCATTTCAAATATTTTCATTCAAATATTTCATTTCTCCTTTAAATTTTTGTCAAAACCCACATGCTAAATGTGTTATTTTTACTGAATTAAGGGTGACTATTTTGTCAAAGTTGCTTCAGGAGGTGAGTGGGTAGAATCAATGCTGAGTTTCCAGCTTAACTGTCTTTCTCCTGTTTTGCTCAGCCTCAGGCACTGAGGCAAATTTCTATAAGCTCATTCTTACCAGTTCCCTAGTGTATTTTAAGAATTGTTAAAAAAAAAACAACACAATGCTCACAAGTGGTTTTTAAGATTAAACCTATTTCCCTAAAATACAAGTTTGATGTGCTTAGAGTGGATATCCAGGCAGCTAAATCTGATCACAGTTTCATTTTACCTAATGCATTCACTTTGAATCCAATGTATATATATGGACCTCTGCCTTGAAGTCATCTTTCCTTACTTCTCCTGATATGGGACTCTGGAGATCTTACTTGGATTTTATAGCCTGTACCGTACAGTAGGTCTATCCTGATTCTCAACAGTATGTCTGACTTTGGGCTCCCCTAGTGAAAAAAAAAAAAAAGCATGCAAATGATCTTTGCTTAGTCCTATGTATCCCCATTCCTAATGGAACCATAGAGATGGTCATTGAGTTGAGCCTAAATGTGCAAAAATATATTGGATATAGTAGGTTGAAATATTGCCTTCTAAGCTTCTCTGTTGTCTGGAGACAAGCGTTCCCCAGTCTCCTCCTATTCCACTTCCCACTTCTCCTAAGTCATCACTGAACTATTCTTTATTTTGTGTGTTTTCCATGTCAGGTGTGTTTAGAGTTTGGATTCACAAGAAAAGTATGTGAAGCAGCAGTCAAAATCAAATGATACTAACCTCATTAACTGCTTACCATATGTCATATATTTTTATAAATATTTTCCATGTGTTCATTTAATTCTTGTAATTCTCTAGTAATTGTATGAACTACCCCTTTACCTCCCATTTTGCAAATAAGGAAATTAACAGTTTATTTTTTTGAAAACCAGGCTTTTCTCTTCCAATTTGTCAAACATTACCCATTTTAAGATGGCAAGGACTGTTTCTACATCAGTATATTATATGAACATTCATTCTGCTCTTTCCAATCCATTGACTGGTTGCACTTTTAGTATTTTTTGGCTCTTTTGTGGTCTTATGTAATTTGTAGATGACTTTTCATAACATTCTTATCATTTGTAAACTTATTGTGCACTCTTACTGGTCTCTTTAATTTGTGCTTTTTTTCCCCTCACAATGAAAAAGTTAATAAAAAATGTAATGCTTTCTACCCTGTTGAGTCATATTTCCTTTCCAGAGGCTTTTGCTTTAAGGTTACCTTAAACTCTAAGTTGAAATAAATGTTTGAAAATGTCCAGAATTTTATCCTGAATTTCATTATAAAAATGAAATCTCTATCCCAGTTATATCAAAAGTCCAATAAGATGTGATCAGCTGTGAATCATTTTTGTGTTCATTGTAGTAGTGTTTAATGATTCCATTGAATCAGGAAACTTCTCTTTCAGGCTGGAGAATTCTTCCTCTTTTCTGTAATAATATCACAACTTTGAATCTTCTTTACTCTTCCTTTCTGAACTTTTTAGCAGCCAACTCTTTGCTATTTGTATAAATAACTATGTATATTTTTTTCTTTCTCCTGTCTTTATTATACTTCCTGTGAGTTGGGAAGTCTCTGGTATGTTTCCTTTAAAATGCACACTGATGAGGTGAAGTAATTTACCTACTGGGGGTGATGGTGAAAAGATTCTTTTCTCACAAGTATTCTTACATGAATCCATTTTTCACCCACTCTGCCTCAGCTCATATTCCTAGATTCCTCACATCTCAGGGAGGGTACTCCAGGATGAATCTTCTAGCAGCTTGTTTGATTCTTCTTCTACAGACATTGGGGTTTGACCTGCCTGTTCAGTGACTTATAATCATTTAATATGGTTTCCATCATCCTGTGTTGTGTTTTGGATTCACATGTCTTTATTCACTTTGTTGAAGATGGAGTTGTCATTTCCTACTGTCCTTGAAATTTGTAGAGGGATTCTAAAGTCAAGGTTGTCAAAATGATAAGAGATGAATCATTTTTAGTTGATTGTTTTTGTTAGGCTTTTTGTTTTTTATCTTTGGGGCTTGGTCCATGCTAGCTATTCCTTCTTCTTAACCTCTTTACAATCCCTTTTAATTCTCCATCATAACAGTAATCACAGTAGGTGGTTATTGTCTAGATGCTTGCCAGAACACAAATGTGTAGACCTCAGGAGAACAAAACCCTCCTCTATTTGCTTTGTCTCCACTGGCACACTGGCACTCAATAAATGTATGTTGAAAGGATAAATGTGTTTTTTTTGACCCAGCAATGTGGTCCAACAGAAGTAGAGAGGAGTAAGGTTGATGACTCTGGGCAGGATTTCTGTCATGTCTTGGATTCACACTCCAGAAAGACAGCCTAGGAGTCAATTAGCCATGCCCTCTCCACATATGGCTATCACCATATGCCTCAGCTGAAAGTCACCAGACACAAATAGAGCATCATTTCTTCCCAGAATTGTAGACATATTTGTGCATCTGTTAATGCTCATAGATATTATAGTGTTCATTGTCATTCTGTAGAGTGTCCTAATTATATCTCTAGAGGATCATCATAAGTATTATTTCACTGTGAAATTTCTCTCACTCTTTTCATTTTTCTTACCAATGTCTTATTATTTTTTTCAATGTCCCCTTCTGCCTCCTCAGATTCCTTTTCCTCCTCTCATTACCTTTCTGGAGTATTTTTCCTATGCAGTGTAAGAATCTTGCATCCTCTTCGGTAAACTATTGTTTCCTGTAAATGCTTTCCTTCCCTTTTTTACCTATCCAGGAGACCAGCCTCCATCTATGGCATTTGGAATTGGAAAAGGCCACAAGTAGGAAGAGAACATAGTACATCCTCTAACCCCAGGATTAGTTCCGCTTGTGTCTATGTCAGTGCTATTGGTGATGTTGGTTCACAGTCATTCCTGCCCTGACTTCTACTGTCCTTACTGTACTTGTGAAAGTATGCTTATAGAATAAATCTTATTTCTTCAATAAATAGGCTAGCACACACAACCTGGCAGATCCACACCAGAAACTGGAATAATTCTCTCTCACCTCTAGCCCTCTATTTAACTGTGTCTACTCACCAAGGATTTCTAGTGGGTCACCTTTTCTTTCTGCAAGATAGGATTCTGCAAACTATAAAAAGCTCTCTCCTTGGCACCTTTCTCATTTTAGACTCGAGCACCTTTAAATTTTCCATTTTCACACTTTGAAAGCTGAGTCTGAAAAAAAAAATAGAAGGATTTACAATGGCCCTCTGCTGCTATTTCATTGTCTTGTATCATTAAAAATGAGGCTGTAACTCACAAGGATGCATGGATTTCCCCTTTGGCACATTCATCTGCTGCAAGTCATCACTGAGTGAGGGTACGGACAGGACTTTTCTCAATGATTTCAACCTGCTGTTAGAAGGCTTCTACGCTGGCTTCTAAATAGACTCACAGATAATTAAAGATTTATCCTTCATGACATTGTTCTCATTTCTCTCCACCAAACAGGAAATGAGTTGAAGCAAAGAGAAACCTGACTAGTTAAGTAAACAGTTATTATGTTTGTGGATACATACAAAGAAACTGTCTTCCTTGCCCCAAATGGTGATGTGTTTGTTGTTTAGAGAATGCATAGCATCACTCATTTCCACAGTCCATAAACAAGAGAACCATAATAAACAAGCAGAATAAGGTATTTGCCTCTTGCATAACATCTTCAGATTAAAGAAGCTAGCATTCGTCCTTCCCCTCTAGGGCCTTTGCCCATCAAGGCCATTAGCCAAACTGATGCTGATGCACCAGAAAGAAAACAAAGAATCCCCAAGTGCTGCCTGTTCTGCTTTGAGCCAGTTCTTAAGTGCCACAAGCTTGCAAAGAAAAAATAATATCTTCCTGATCCCTACAGTGTTGAGTTTATTTGCTGAAGCGTGAGATTTGATTCCTTTTATTTCTCCAAGAACCACTGATACACTATGTCAGAAGTGAACTTGGGCTCTTTTTAAAGAGGCAAGCAAGATTTTTAAAGCTGTTCATTTTCCAGGGTGATTATTTACCAGGTGGCATGGGGTTTTCCTTCTCCTTGCATGTTGTTGGCTGTGTAGACTGATTTTGTTCTACTAGTATTCATCCATATAATGCTGCTTTTCTTAGCACTGTTTTGGAGGCTGGAGTTAAAAAGCATTATCCATGCACAAGAAATGTGAAGCAATGTCTTCACATAACAAACTTTCTACTTGTTCTTCTAGGATCTATATTATATTAGGAGGGAGATGCTTTTAAAGAATCTGTTTTTTCACTCTCAATTTATAGTTTAACATGAATGATACATACCTAAATACTTTTGGGAATCATAAAAGATGTTACAAATAATTGGAGCTCACTAGTGGTGGCATACATGGTTAAGATATGTAAGTTAGCTTTAACTAAATAATTTGAAAAATCTTATTGGGATCCTAGAGAAACCTAACTGGGCTGCTGATCTCTTTAACAAAAAAGCATATTTGTAAGCTGTCTGGTAAATTCTGTCACAACCACTTTCTCAAAGTCTTTTTTCAGTTTTTGAAATCCAGATGACATTTTTTGTTTTTTTGTTTTTGTGGTCCTGTGATTTAAACCCAGGGCAGCATGCATGCTAGGCAAGCGCTCTAACACTAAACTTCTCTCCCAGTCCAACATAACACTATTTGAGGCACTGATGATATGGTTGACACTTAGGTTTTCTCATATGTTAAACTTAATCCATTTCACTTTTACTTTTATCTCTGCCTCCTTTCTTAAAATCTTCAGCAACAAGACTTTTCCTCTTGCACTGTAGTTTATTAATGTTCAGAACCAAGTCAACTATTTCTCATATAAAATTTGAGTAGCTTATTGCAACTTTTAATAAATGCATTAACATAAAGGATTCCTTCTGACCTACTCGATGACTATATGTAGTATTGTTATGTCTGTCCCATAGGTGAAGAACCTGACCCTGGAAAGGACAAGGTAACCTGCCTAAAGGTGTTCATCTCTCATCCCAAAATCAATAGGGGTTGAAACCTAATCTTTCTAACTCTGTTTAATGGGTAACAGCAAACAGTTTCTGGATTCTTCACTAGTTTTACCATCATCCTCTGATGACATCTACCACTCTCAACTTCTAGCAATAGTACTTACGAAGTCAAGCTTTCAGGTATTCTTACCCAGTGAAGAATTTAGTGAAACGATCGCTGCCCTGAATGGAGAATGACATTGTCATTAGTCTAAGATCATATTTTTTTCCTTATACTTGCTCACACTGTTGACTCGTGCTGAACCTATAAACAGCTAAGAGCTTGCTGTCTGAGACTGCTAGCAATTCATGACTCCATTTTGATGAAATTGCACAATAAGCTCAAATGTATATTCCAGAAAAATACTTTAAGTGTATTCTCCTAATATTTCTAATTATTTTTTTTAAATATTGATTCTATATCTTGGGATTATGGTGCAACTGAAATGACAAGCTCTTTTATTTGGCATTTAAGAATCAAGAACATTTTCCAGTTGGTAACAAATTTATCTTCCCCTTTTCATATTTAATATTCATTCTCACCAAAGGTTTAGTGAGTAATTGCAAATTATATTTTATTAAGCTTTCAGTGCCTTAGGCGGAATAAAATGTTGGGAAATTTGGGGTACTCTAAAAGTGATAGACACATAATTGGTTGGTAGCAGTCCTAAGCTGTATTGCTCAGGATTCTAGCTACTCTGCCTATGTGTATAATGACCACGTAGATGAAGATGTATATCTGAGATAGCAATGAATCAGATACAGGTTATAATCATAGGATAAATTAAATAAAGTATACAAATAAGTGACTTCTATGCAAAATGGTTCATTATTGGTTTCATCTTGAGAGGAAATCTAAATTATTAGAAGTAAGGTGCCCTGTACTTTGTTTCAAAACTATTCAGTGACATGAGATAGTGGTGGTGTGAAAATAAATGTTTTCTTATCCATTCATCTATTGAAGGGCATCTAGGCTGGTTCCACAGTCTTGCTATCGTGAATTGAGCTGCTATGAACATCGATGTAGCAGTGTCCCTGTAGCATGCTCTTGTTAGGGCTTTAGGAAATAGACCGAGAAGGGGAATAGCTGGGTCAAATGGTGGTTCCATTCCCAGCTTTCCGAGAAATCTCCATACTGCTTTCCAAATTGGCTGCACCAATTTGCAGTCCCACCAGCAATGAACAAGAGTGCCCTTTTCCCCGCATCCTCTCCAGCACTTATTGTTGTTTGACTTCCTAATGGCTGCCAGTCTTACTGGAGTGAGATGGTATCTTAGGGTAGTTTTGATTTGCATTTACACTATGGAGTATTACTCTGCATTAAAAAATGACAAAATCATAGAATTTGGAGGGAAATGGATGGCATTAGAGCAGATTATGCTAAGTGAAGCTAGTCAATCTTTAAAAAACAAATACCAAATGACTCCTTTGATATAAGGGGTGTAAACAAGGACAGGGTAGGGAAGAAGAGCTTGAGAAGAATATTTACAGTAAATAGGGATGAGAGGTGGGAGGGAAAGGGAGTGAGAAGGGAAATTGCATGGAAATGGAAGGCGATCCTCAGGGTTATACAAAATCTCATATAAGAGGAAAGGAGGGGTAAGACAAGAGAATACAAATGGAAGAAATGATTTACAGTAGAAGGGGTAGAGAGAGAAAAGGGGAGGGGAGGGGAGGGGAGGGGAGGGGGGATAGTAGACAATAGGACAGACAGCAGAATACATCAGACACTAGAAAGGCAATATGTCAATCAATGGAAGGGTAACTGATGTGATACAGCAATTTGTATACGGGGTAAAAGCGGGAGTTCATAATCCACTTGAATCAAACCGTGTAATATGATGTATTAAGAACTATGTAATGTTATGAACGACCAATAAAAAAAAAAAAGCAAAAAAAAAAAAAAAGAAAATAAATGTTTTCAATTGACTGGACTATTTCAATACTTTAAGTGTTCTTTATTTAAATTTTGTTTTCTTTGATGTCTTATTAAAATCTTTTTTTGAAAAATCTGCCTGTTTTAACTCTGCTAAGAAATTGGGCTGAGGCATGAGTATCCTTCTCAGAACCAGGTCTTGCACAGCCTGTGGGGAAAGAAATGAGACCATTTTAAGGGGAACTGAAACGCAGGAAAGTTAAGAACACTTGGGTGATGACCTCTCTTGGAAAACCTCCTCTTGGAAAATTTCCTGGGAAGGTCAGATTTAGCTTCACAAAAGGGAGGATTTTATACATGAAATTAAATTACAGAGATAAACTTTTGAGAAATTACTATCATTCATGAATTATAGCTAGTATTCAGAATCTAGTAATTATTACCATTCTTTTGGCTCCTTAATTTGATTGCCTATTGCTGGCTATGGTGAGCATCTGATAACAATGGATACTGACTCCAATCTTTCTTCAGAGCAAAGTTTACCACCCATTACCTTTATTCAGTTAGTGGTCCCCCAAGTGGACAACTTGTCTAAAAATGAATGAATACAAAAATGTACTGATCACTTCTTCTTCTCCTTTTTTTTAAAATTAATCACTCTTAAAGACTAAATGATTGTCAGTGCATACAAGCAAAAAAAAAATGTCCTGTAGAGTGTTAATTGTAGATAGAAAACCAGTCCTGACAACTGTGGCTGGAATTGAGAACACCTAAGTGTTTGTGGATCCGCCATACCTCCTATTGGTTCCGCTAATTGCCAGGACAGGACTTAAGGTGTCAGTAGGGGAGCATTGATTCTGTACTTGGAGTACATCAGGATGTTTGAAAGCAGCATGAGACCCAAATTCAGATGTTGCCTAATAGGTGATTTGGACATATGCCAGTCCTCTTACTTAGCTACTCCAGAAGAGCAGCTGACTCTAGCCCAGCTCCAGATGAACCAGTAATAGCTCCATTATGTGTTTTGCAGCAACAAACATTCCCAAAGGAAAACTTGACATATTAACCATGTGATGAATCATCCTAAACCTGAAATGTCATATCTCTCCAGAAGAGGTAAATGCTGTGTAATTCTCTACTGGATCATTCATCAATTCTTGGCCACTATCCTCGAGAGATTAGGTTCTAGAGGATAGAAGATATGATATAAATTTGAAATATTTAAAATAACATATATTAAGAAAATTATAGCTACAAAGAAGTTTACTTAATGAGCACTCTCAAGTGGTATTTTTATCCAATGGTTGTATTATAAAACTTACTCAAATGTGTTGGTTTGTGTACCAGGTACAGTTACTATAATTGATAATTTTGTCTATGAATTAGCATCTCTTTGTTTATTATTTGTTTTGTTCAATATACATTCCTAATGATGGCTATTATTTCTGTATAGTTTGTATTTTACATACAAATAAACTAAAATATTCCAGTTGGAATAAATTATGATTGCAGAAAGGAGCTATTAAATTTCAGTGTAATGGTCTGTTACATCAGCCATGGAATTTAGATATCATTACCTCTGATTCCTTCATTTTCTCAGTAAGTAAATCACCATATAGGTTTGAAATGATTTTCCAGAGTTATGAAACCCATGAATAGTAAAACCAGAATTCACACTATGTTTTCTTAATTACTTATGTATAAAATTTAAACTCATGGGAAAATGTCAGATTCCCTGATAGTATTTACATGGTGAAATGGTTCAGGAGCACTGGCTTTGCACTAGATCTTTACCTGATAAGTTACTTACATTATCTGAGCCCTATTTACCTCATTTTTGTATTTTATAAATATACAAAAAATAGTTTCCATCCTAGAATGATGTTTCAAGTAGTAAAGTAAAATGATTCTATAGTGTCTGGCTTTAGATTTGTCCTTCCTTCTTACTTCTTTATCTAGTCTTAGGACATATAGATTTGATAAACAAACATAATCTTCATCCAAAATCATAAATCCACCTGAGAAAGTCTAATATTTATTTATTTGCTTATTCATTCAACAATTATCTAATGTTCATACAATTTGTAATCTGAGATGGAAAATAAATCTTTATGCACAGGAAATTGCTTTTCAAAGATGCCAAGTAAAAATGCAGCACAGAAATTCTCTACTATAACAACATATAGTATAAGATTGGGGTAAGTGCATTGCTTATGGGTCATACTGCCTGTTTTTGAAACACGGCCCAGCCACTCAGCAGCTTTGTTAACTTAGGTAATTACTCAACTGCTCTGGGCCTCAGTGTGTTGACTGCAGTCTATAGATAGTTTCTACCTCACAGAGTTGTGAGGTCTTAATCATTATTCCATGCGAATTGCATGCACTAAATGTTCAATAAATGCTTCCTTTATATTACTTTAATATTTACATTACGTACTTACTATAAGGTATAGTTATTATGCAAGTATAATTAGTAAATAATACTTAGTAAGCAATCAATGTTTACTGTCAATAGCACTGATTATTATTTCCATGCAGATCAAAGTGTGAATATGTATAAGAGGGATAGTCTGTGTGCATAGGTTGATTATCCCAGCCATTGAAAGGGCTAAAGATAGACACTCTTTGCAATTTACTCAAAAGTATACAAGTAACCTCAAAACATCCCAAAACTGAACTCCTTAGTAGGAAATACCACAAGATCAGGAAGTAGGTATCAGGGGAGAAAGGGAATTATGTGAGGAGAATCACAGTTGGGACAAGGATTAGAGATAGAACTGTGATGGATGATGAATACAAATAGATGAAAGTAAATATGCAAAAAATACTGTTTTTTTAAGGAAAATTTACTTGAAACTTTTTTTTTAAATTAAACTGTTCAGGAGTAGGTTTATGCCAAAATTCATTTTTTTTTCTATTTACTTATCCATCAGATATTCATTAAGAGCAAGACTGTGAGGATAAAGTTCTATAAAAAGAAGCATGGAACATGCTTTAAAATGGCTTACAGTTATGTGGGACCAGTGCTTCTTAGTACTCACTCCTAAGCTTTCCATGTCTCTAATTTCTGTGCTTATATCCAATTTACTTGAATTTAGCATCTAATATCAGAAATTAACTTTATGCCATAAAATATAGTGTCATATGTATTTAAAATGAGAGAAATAGAAACATTTAAAGTGAAAACTTTTACAAATATTTCAGCCAGATTCACAAATAAATTTTTTTTATTTGGCATTTTTTTACAAAAACACTTTCATATTGTCCCTGAGAAAATTCTATAAGAAGAGTTTACAAATGAGTTTTAATATATTTTATTAAAAGGTCATATAAGGATTTCCATGCATGTGAATTTATTTAAGAGGCATTTTGTATTAAACAAACTGAGATATTAGTATAAATTTACTTTACTGTCCCATAGGAACATTTTACACAGTGGTAGTTTGTGGCTATGATATTTATGGAAGTCATTAATGTAAACACTGGGGGAGAAAATATTTACTTTAAATAAGGCAACATTATGAGAAACATGATGAATATGTACCACCAAAAACATTAGCTTCTGGAAAGTTTTATGAGAGCTGGAATCTTTGAATATCACAACTACCCAATTACTAGCAGACAAGTAAATATTTAGAGAAAAAATGTGTTTTGTGCATATACATTTCTTTTCATTTCATAATATTTCCCTCCTTTGTATTCCCAAATTAGTAATAAAATTGCAAGTTACTTAAAGAAGCCTTTGACTCAAATACAGGAAAACATAATATCAGATTGTAAGTGTACCTGTATTTCACCAAGAGACCAGGGTTTTTACTTTTGTATTTTATTTCTATCGCTATTTCCCCAGTAAACAATTAATGATTCCTTTAAAAAAATATCAATCATGTTGAACAACATAATGATATTTATCAATTTTGTATATATATGTATGTGCACACATATATACACATAAATATATACAAATACATGTTATTTTATCACTAAAAATAATCTTTTTAAATTAGTTTCAAATTCATACAACTTTATGAAATATTATTGTGAACTTGTGAAAATTATTATATCCTCCATAAATGTTTTTTTTCCTCAAATTAAAGTGGTTTGGTACTGGTTATGATTTTTGAAATATTTAATTTGATTTAAAACCTTGCTAGAATTCTTTTCACACATAATAAGTTTACATCTCTGAAGGTCATTAACTTTTAGGTTTATCAATACATGTATTTAATGGTTCCACAAGTCCATTGAACAAAAACAATATTGAATAAAAAGAAATTTTGTAAGTCAACATACATACACCTCCTATGTATCTGGCTGGTGAACTCTGATGAAAGCTTGTTTTTTTTTTCAACTGAAAAGAAAAATTTCTATGAGCACCTTCAAGGAAGTGAAAATTCAAGACGCCTTAAAACTAAGTATAATGGTCTTAGTTGGAATGATATAAACTAGGGATATTCCATTCATGATAAAATAGATTGAGTTACATTAAAAATTGCAGTCCATGTCCAGTGAGAGTTTGTCACTTGCTTTGGTTGAGAACGGTCAGTGGAATGTTTTATTACTTTTCACCTTTCACCTATTGCACAATCCTAGTTTGTACCTAAAAACACAAAATTTCTTGTGAATAACACTGAATAAGTGTTAAGTGTTAATGTTTGAGACATCCTGCATGCTGTTTTCACTGACTCTTCCTTTCTCCCATGCTGTACTGCTCCCAATACAAATGTATCTAGAAAATAAAATACAATGAATAATAGTGGTTAGAATTTGGGCAGATGGTCGAGGATACAGAAGGTAGGAACAATAATTATTGTGTTTAGCACTTTAAAGAGATAATTTATTTCCAATTAATAAAACCAGAAAATCAGTATTCTGTGTATTTTCACCTCTATTACCATCATTAATTAACATTTTGTTTAAAGTTGTAGGCAAAGCACTAGAACACAAAACAGAAATGAGAAAAATCACAACTTTTAGAAAAAAGAAAAATTAAACATTATAGACAGATAATGGTGTTATATTATTAGAGAACCAAACAGTAACACTATCAAACTTTGTGCAACAAGGAAAACCTTCAGCTAGTGTCTATCTAAAGAAATAACCATTAAACACATGTGCCAATTCAGCATTTTAAAACTGGCATATGTGACCAATGAACTGAATATCCAACTTAATAGTAATTAATTTAAGTGTAAATAACCAAATGTGGCAAATGACTATTATATTGAATAGCACAGCTCTAGGGAATTGCTTAACTTTCTTCAAATTAAAAATGAGCATTCAGCCAAAATACTGATATAATTCCAAGTGGAGGGTACAATATCAATATTTTTAAATAACTTTTTACATATACCATTTTAAAGTAATTGAAATTATAATTGGAAAGTTCTTTCAATTTATTATTGCATGAAAATATATAAAATTTATCTAGTATAAACTGAGTAAAATGAATAATTCTCTTAGAACTATTTAAAAATTTAGATCTTAGCTGAGAGTTTTAAAAAAGAAATTTGAATAAATGAAGAGAAATATTGTGTGGATAAAATGACTGAATATTGTAAATATGCCAGTTACAACTAAATTAATTTCGTGGTTTAAGGCAATTGCAGTTAAAAGTGCAATAGAATCTTTCTTGGGACTTAATTAATTTTTAAAGTGGATTCTGTGTGGATTTGCACAATGTATCACTTGTGCCTGTCACTGTAGAAAGAGTACAAGACCCTACCCTTTTGAACACAGGCTGGCCTCATGAGTGGATTTTGTTAATAAAATATGTGTGTGGAAGCCAGTTATTCTTTTTCTCCCTACTTTTTTAACTGGACAAGCTCCAGAATGAAAATATCCAGAACTGTAGCCAACTCAGGAAAAAAATGTTAGATGAGAGAGAAATATACTTAACTGGTTTAACTGAGATAAAGACATCTATCATATTTTTGGGGTTTTTTTCATTCATTTCATTTTATATTGAAATGTATTCTAAAACTAAAATAGTAGACTTATCTGACACTGGTACAAGCAGCAACACATTAGTATTTGAAACAGAATGTAGATCTGAATTAGACCACAGAACCAAGAAGCAGTGTATTAGGCAATGGTATTTTATATTAGTTATTTAGGAAAATATGTCAATTTGAACATCAATTAACACCCACTGTAATTTACTACAGACTAAACATTCAGTATAATATCAAAGCATAAAGTAAATTAAAGCAGCAGAAGAAACACAAAGGACAAATTGCAAATAAGGATGCCTAATATGTTTTAATAAACAAAATTCAATAAGTAAAATTAAGAAAAATGTGACTTATTAGAAAAATATTTATTGGAAAAGCAGATGAGTTTGATTTACTATGTAGATAAGTGGATAAACAAAAGACAGGTAAATATTTATATTAGTAAGAAAATAAATTTCCAATACAAATGTGCAATTTATAAAAATTAAATTTAAATATATAGAATTTATAATGACTTATTAATTTCAGAGATTGCATGAACAGAAATATGTATCTCTTTTAAAAAATATTTTAAATGGTTAAGAATTCCTTTCAAAGGTAATACTCAAGATTGAAGATGGTTTACTGAACCAAGCATTCTCATGCAATCTAGAAGTGCAGATTAGTACAAAGTTCCTCAAGAGTGAGACTTCACGATGTCATTAGAGACACTATTGAAATATAGAAGAAAATTAGAAACTATTTTGAAATTTTATTCTTCAGAAAAATAGAAAACAAATTTCTAGAGGCAAATGATTAACCCAAACTAAGTCAAGAGAACATACACAATTTAAACAGATCAATTACAGACAAGCAAATAGGAAACACTATCAAAACCCTACCAACCAAATACAGTCCAGGACCAGATGTATTCACAGCAGAGTTCTACAAGACCTACAATGAAGAATTAATACCAATAATCCTCAAATTATTCCATGAAATAGAAAAGGAAGGTTCCCTTCCAAAGGTACCCCTTAACTCTATGAAGCTAGTATCATTCTGATACCAACACTAGGCAGAAACACATCAAGGAAAGAAAATTTCAGACCAATATCCCTGATGAACATTGATGCAAAAATTCTCAATAAAATTTTGACAATTCCATAAAAAGCATATTAAAAAATATAGTGCACCATGATCAATTAGGGTTCACTCCAAGGATTCAAGGTTGGTTCAACACATGGAAATCAATAAATATAATTCATCATATCAATAGACTTAAAGATAAGAATAGTATGAGTATATCAATTAAAGCAAAGAAAGCATTTAACCAAATACAACACTCTTTTATGTTCAAAACACTAGAAAAAGTAGGAACAGTAGGAATATAACTCAACATTATAAAAGGTATCTATGATAAACCCAAGGACAACATCATTCTAATTGGAGAAAAATCGGAAGCATTTTCCCTGAAAACTGGAACAAGACAGGAATGCCCTCATTCAGCACTTTATCCAGAAACTCTAGCCAGAGCAATTAGACAGACAAAAGAAATTAAAGGGATAAAAATTTTTAAAAAAGAACCCAAATTATCATTATTTGCTGACAACATAATTCTATAGTCAGAGGATCCAAAAAACTCCACCAGAATACTTCTAGAATCAATGAATTCACCAAAGTAGCAGGATATAAAATCAATACCCATAAATCAAATGCATTTGTATACATCAATGATGAATCATCTGAAAGAGAAATTAGAGAAACTACTCCATTCACAAAAGTCTCAAAAAAAATGGGGAATCAACTAAATAAAAGAGGTGAAAGTCTTCTACACTCAAAACTACAGAACACTAAAGAAAGAAATTGAAGAAGACCTTAGAAGGTAGAAAGATATCCCATGCTCTTGGATAAGTAAAGTTAATATTGGCAAAATGGCTATGCTACTCAAAGGCTATACAGATTCAATGTGATTCCAATTAAAATCCTATTATTATTTCTTATAGAAATAGAAAAAGCAATCATGAAATTCATTTGGATAAATAAGAGACCCAGAATAGCCAAAGAATCCTTAGCAAGAGGAGTGAAGCAGGAGGCATCACAATACCAGACCTTAAACTATACTACAAAGTTATAGTGACAGAAAGGGTGTGGTATTGGCACCAAAATAGACATGTAGACCAATGTTACAGAATGGAAGACACACAGACAAACCCATATAAATACAGTCATCTGATACTAGACAAAGGTGCCAAAAACACATTGGAGAAAAGATAGCCTCTTCAACAAATGGTGCTGGGAGAACAGAAATCCATATGCAACAAAATGAGACTAAATTCCTATCTTTCACCATGCGCAAAACTCAACTCAAGTGGATCAAGAACCTACGAATTAGTCCAGAGACCCCGTTCCTAATAGAGGAAAAAGGATGTCCAAATTTTCATCATGTCAGATTAGGTCCCAAACTTCCATTATAAGACTCCTAAAGCACAAGAAATAAAATCAGGAATCAATGAATGGGATGGACTCACTAAAAACTTCTTCTCAGCAAAAGAAACAATGAGGTGAAGAGAGAGGCTACATTTTTGAAGCAAATTTTTGCCACTTGTATGTCAGATAGAGCACTAAACTCCAGAATATATAAAGAACTCAAAAAACCTAACATCAAAAATAAAAACAAACAAGCAAAACCCAACCCAATCAATAAATGGGCTTAGGAGCTGAACAGACACTTCTCAGAAGATATATAATCGATCAACAAATATATGAAAAAAAATGTTCAACATCTGTAGTAATTAGAGAAATGTAAATCAAAACTACTCTAAGATTTCATTTCATGCCAGTCAGAATGGCAGTTATCAAGAATACAAACAACAGTAAGTGTTGGTGAGGATTTGAGGGAAAAGGCACATTCATACATTGCTGGTGGGACTGCAAATTGGTGCAACCACTCTGGAAAGCAATATGGCGATTCCTTAGAAAACTTGGAATGGAACCACAATTTGACCCAGCTATCCCACTCCTCACTCCATACCCAAAGGACTTAAAGTCAGCATACTATAGTGATGCAGCCACATCAATGTTTATAGCAGGTCAATTCATAATACCTAACAGTGGAAGCAACCTAGATATCCTTCAATAGATGAATGGATAAAGAAACTGTGGAATATATACACAATGGAATATTACATTAAAAGAGAATAAAGTTATGGAATTTGCAGGTAAATGGATGAAGTTGGAGAATATCATGCTAAGTGAAGTAAGCCAATCCCCAAACACCAAAGGCTAAATGTTCTGTCTGTTAAGTAGATGCTGGGGTAGGGGGCATGGAAAAAATGGAGGAACTTTGATTGGGCAAAGGGGAGAGAGGGATGGGAAGGGGGCACGGGGGCAGGAAAGATGGTGGAATGAGATGGACTTCATTACCCTAGGTACACGTATGACTGCACATATGGTATGACTCTACGTTGTATAAAACCAGAGAAATGAAATGTTGTGCTGCAATTGTGTACAATGAACCAAAATGCATTCTGCTGTCATAAATACTTAATTTAAATAAATAAGTTAATTAATTTTAAAAAACCTAAGGAGGAAATTCAGCATGTCTTCACATCCTACAACTAAGTTATTGTTGTTTTTCTCTCTGCTATTATCCCCTGGAGCTGGAAATTGCAGGTTAGAATTCAAAACTTCTACCCCTGTTCTGTCAAAAGCCTACTGCATTGTAATCACTTGTAATGGATAAGCCTGAAATTGAAACCATCAAAGGAAAAAGTCAGCCTGGGTGAGTTTTATCAAATCTAATATGTATTTTAAATTGGAATTATCTAATGGGAGAGACATTTTGCAAACACTAATATTGCTGCAGGACACCAGAGAGCACATTTTTTTTTTCCACTTTTCTTCAGAACAGGCTAAAAACCTGAAGGAAATCACTTCAGGTTCTACGCCTTGTATGCAGGATAGCAATGAGAAACACTAGTCAGGGAGAAAAGGAGCTATGCTGGTGGGCAGGGATAGGAACTAAGCAAGTCGAGACCCTTGGCTTCCATGTTGTGTGTGTCTCCTTACTCTCAGATTCTCTAGGCTCTGAGCCCTTATACAGAACAATCTGATAAAGACAGAAGACTCCCAGAATTTTCTAGAAATAAGTTCTGTGAGGAGTATTGTAGTGATTTGAATAGTATCCTCAAACCATGTCCACCTAGAATCTCAGACTGTGACCTTATTTATGAGTAGTCTTTGTTCTCTTATATCTCACTATTGGAAAATCAACTCTAAGTGAACCACAGACATAAATGTAAGATCTGAAATTATGAAACACCTGGAATAAAATAGAGAAAATGCTCTAGGATATTGGAATAGGCAATTTTTTTATGACCCTCAAAGCACAGGTAACAAAAGCAAAATATGAAAATTGGAATCACAGCAAACTGAAATGCTTCTGTGTAGCAAAGGAAAAGATCAACAGAGTTAGGAGACAACCAAAATAATGGAGAAAAGATTTGTCAACTGTTATTTGAGAAGGGATTAGTATTCAGAATATATATGGAACCTGAACTCAAGCATATTAATAACAAAAAAATAAATAAATAACCCTATCAATAAATGGGCTAAGGAATTGAACAGGCACTTGACAGAAGAAGAAATATAATCGTTTAACAAATACTTTAAAAAGTTCAACATCTCTAGCAATTAGAGAAATGCAAATTAAAACTACTCCAAGATTTCATCTCACTCCAGTCAGAATGGTAATTGTCAAGAATACAAATAACAATAAATGTGGGCAAGGATGTCAGGACAAAGATACACTGAGACATTGCTGGTGGGACTGCAGATTGGTGCAACCACTCTGGAAAGTACTATGACGATTCCTTAGAAAACATGGAATGCAACCACCATTTGACACAGTTATCTCACTCCTCAGAATATATCCAAAGACTTAAAATCAGGATAATACAGTGACACAGCCACATCAACATTCATAGAAGCTCAATTCACAATAGCTAAGCTATGAAACCAACCTAGGTGCTCTTCAACAGATGAATGGATAAAGAAAATGTGGTACATATACACAATGGGATATTAGCCATAAAGAAGAATGAAATTATGGCATTTGCCAGGAAATGGATGGATCTGGAGAATATCATGCTAAGCAAAATAAGCCATTCCTAAAAAAAAAAAAAAAAAGGATGATGTTTCCTTTGATATGCAGATGCTAATTCATAATAAGATAGGAAGGGCTAGGGAAAAGTAGGGTACTTTGGATTAAACAGAAAGGAGTGAAGGGAGGGAATGGGGTTTGGGGTTAAGAAGGACAAGAGAATGAAGTGGACACTATTACCCTATGTGCATATATGACTAAAGGCCAGTGTGATTCTATATCACATACAACCAAAAGAATGGGAAGTTATGCACCATTTATGTATGATGTGTCAGAATGCATTTACTGCCATGTATAACTAATTAGAATTTAAAAAATTTAAAAAAGGAAAGTAGGGAAAATGGAAAATGGACATGATATTCAGGATAATGATTATTAGGTTAGAGAAATGAGGGAGATAGGAAGAAGAAATTATAATTACATGTCAATAAAATTCAAAGTTTTTAAAGTGTGGTTGTATGAGTGTGTTATACTAGATGGCATAATGGGTGTCTTATGTTATAAAATAGACAAATATTTTATTTTATAATTTTAAAATGTATAATTTATAAAATAAATAAATAAGTAAAGGGAAGTAAAAAATAGTAATTTGGAAGAAACATGTACAAGATATTTACTAAAATTTTTGTACTAAAGACTACATAAGAAACAAACTAAATATATATAGTGTGACATGTATTCAGAATCACCATCACATAAGAAAATATAATTCATTCATTAAAATAAGGGCTTTAAATAATTCTTAGAATCAGAAGAAATTGTTTGCCATGAAATAATAAATAAAACTAGCAATACTCTACAATACCATACAATCTGAATTTAAAGGGAACATATACACAGTGGAAGAAAATTAATTAGATTAAGCATGTTAAAAAATTTAGTCCTGGATTTTTGTTTACTTGAACTATCTGCCCTTTTAACCACAGTTGCTCATCCAAAGTTGAACTTGAGAATAAACAGGATACTTAAATTTAGTAATAACCAACATTGACTTTATTATATAGTTACTAAAATGCACAGAGGAAACTGTGCCTAAAAGTGTTTCTTCCCATGAAGATGTTATTTTTTCCATGTACAGAAAAAAAAATCATGCTTATAGCAACACAATTCACAATAAATAGGTTATGGAATCAGCCTAGGTGTTCATCAACAGATGAATGGTTAAAGACAATGTGGTATATATACAGAATGGATTTTTATTCAACCATAAGGAGGAATGAAATTGTGTCTTTTGGAGGAAAATGGATTGAACTGAAGCATATTATATTAAGTAAAAAAGCCAAATTCAGAAAGTCGGGATTGAATTATTTTCTCTCATGTGTGGAAACTAAAGAGAAAAAAGAAGAATATGAAGAAAACAAAAGATCTTATGAATATAGAAAGGAGACCGATAGAGTAAAGGAAGGCGGGGGGAGCAGGGGGAGGGCAAGGAAAGGTACTAGAGAATGAAATTGATCAAATTATATTATGTGCTTATGTGAATATGAAATAATGAAACTCACTAATCTGTATAATTATTATGCACCAATAAAAATTAAAATATTAAATAATCCGGCACTATAAATTCTGAAGCATGATTATTTCTAACTTGGTCATTTGAATATTAAGTTACACTGAATATTATTCTTATTTTTAGGCTGCCTATTATAATTATTGTAATGAAAGTAAACCTATAGACGGGTGTAATATGCCTCTTCCATGATTCTAATGAAAATTGTTCACCTAAACTAGACATGTACATCCATCACTAGCATTTATTTTTCTAGTTCTAAGTTGACAATTTCTATAGGTTTTAGATCAGGCATCTTAGCTAATTCTTGGAAAATACAAAGGGAGAGAAGGCCTTTTTCATAAAAGTGATGGTCTAAAAGATACTAGGTTAGAAGACAGATGGAAGATGGAACACATTTTTCCACCTATTGCTTTAAGAATCAAGAATTTAAATGTAGAGCAGGAGAAAATGAATAAACCCGGGGCCTGGTGGAGAGCAATTCCCTTGACACTTTAAGGATTCTGGGGCAGCTAGGCTGAAAGACATCTGCCACTAAACCTGTGTTGCCTGCCACTACGGAGGATAGACATTTCACCTTAAAAAGCTATTAGACCTATAGGACTGTGTTCTCCAGATTTTCCAGGTCAGTTGTTGTTCAAATGTCATTAGGTTAATGCAGAATACAGAAACTATTCCATTCACCCTAGAGAACTTGTGAGCAGTGTGAGGAGTATTTATGGAAGTGCTGGATTGGGTGTAAGAATGCAGTTTTTTTTAAAAAAATATGTGCCACCAAATTAACTTATTTGAATTCAGTTTTAAAGTGAAAAATCAACAATTACTGCTAGAACATTTTTTGTTTCCTTTCTACTACAATTTCATCTATATAATATATATAATGGCAATGGTGATATTATACTAGAAAACAGTTTATTTTTCCCCAGATTTTCTCAACTAGAACCTATCCCCTTCTAATTTTTCTTATTTGTGTTTGTATAAAGAATTTTTCATCCTAACAGGAAATGTCTGTTGGGCTAGAGAGAGAGGCATGGGCTTTGGAAATATGAGCTTTTGCTCATGGATAGAAAAGAACAAGAACAAAAGGGGCAGATTATTAACCAGTTATGGTGGTTGGTGTCTGCAATGACAACCAGGTGATCTAGTGCATGAGGGCAAACCTAGGTGTAATTTGTCCAAAAAAATGTAATACGATAAAAAAAATGATACTCAATATTTGAAATTAAATGGAGGATAGATGTGAGATCCAAGACACCCATCCATTCAAAATAAGACAAGTGTTTGGAGATTGACAAGTACAATAAAGGACTGAAAAGTACTAGTCATGCTTCCAGCCATGTAGATATTAGTGCTTCGGTTGCAGAAGAGAATGAGAATAATCGACCATGTAATTAAGAGTAGGTAGAGACCTAGCAGTTATCTGAAATACAGTCACACTAGGTACTTGGATTTAGTCAATAAAAATAATTCTAGATGATTAGACATGATGGGGTAAAGTCACTGAAGGACCAAGTCATCATTTTACCTGGGAATTATGGGCTTGAACCGTATAGTTAGCCTCAGGAATCCTTGAAGGAAAAGCCTTATCAAATGTTAGCAGTAAGAGGAAATAGGAACCTATAGTTGCCAAATTTATGATAAGTAGGCATTCAAACTGAATAAACTGACTTAGTATCAGTAAGTATTGTTACTATTTTTTAAGTGATGGGATGTGCTCTAGTTAAGGTACTGAAAGTCCCCAATGGCCCTTGAATTAAAGGCTTGGTCCCTAGGGTAGTCCTATTGGTAGGTGGTGGAACTTTTATGAGGTGGGCCTAGTGGGAAGTCATTAGTTCACTGGTGACATGCCCTTGAAGGGGATAGTAGAACACTGGCCCCATTTTTTTTTTTCTGATCACAAAGTAAACAGTTTGGCTTTAACATGCTTCCTGACATGATATGCTGTTTCACGATAGACTTAAAGCACTGAGGCCAACTGACAAAGAACCAGAACCTCCGAAACTGTGAGCCAAAATGAACTTTTTTTCTTGACTAACACAGGATTAGATTCAAACAGTTGGATAACAGCAAAGGTGTTACGTGGAGCTCATATTTTTGCCTACTAATTATTATGCACCCATACCCTGGGCTACATTGAGAAAAGAAGAAAGTGAACATTCCCAACATACTTTCACATACATGTGAAAGACAAAAGAGAATTGAAGGAAAATAGGTAGAGTATAGGAAAGGGATCAGGGGAGGGAGGAGGGGAGAGAAAGGGGAAATACTAGGGATGATTGCCCAAACCATATTGTTATATTGCATGCATGTATGAGTATGTCACAATAAATTCCATCATTATGAACATTATGATCATCAATACAAAATATGGGAAAAAAAGAATCGTTGTGAAATGGAAATTCTTTAGTGCTTTGTGGAATTATAATGAGTAGATTACTGAAGCATTTTGTGTAGACAGACATCTAGATGTAGATTCAGTATTACATGCCCTTCAGAGAATTCAGAGAGATGACTCCTTTGTCTTCAAGGTGGGAGGCAAGCTGGATAAATGCACAGATTGCCCCATAAACCTGTCCCCTCAAAAATGCAAGATTATTTGTGGAATTAGGATTGAAGATGTCACGATGGGGGGAAAAAAGATTAAAACTTAAAGACCGGTGAAAAGAAGCTTAAGAGTCTAAGTTACAGTAGAACTGTGCACGGCTCTTTGAAGGTACTAAGCTCCAGAAAAATATGCTGACAGCAAGTGTGAAATGGGGACAAGCAGAAGCACATAAGAAGATAAAAATGCCAATTATAGGAACAAGTGATTTGAAAGGGGATTAAACTAAAATATAAAGAGCAGAGGGATTTGTGTACCTCAGGTGGATGGAGAAAATTATGAGAGATTTTCCCCCTAATTTGTCAACTGAAATAAAGGATAGGCTGTTATGGGCACATCAGATACAAATAATCAGTGTGTTTGAGTTCTCAGTTCAGGTGTTTGTGGATGATCATCCTACCATTAAAAGCTAAGGCAGTTTTCAAATTCCATTTCCTTGTTGGTCTGCGAGGAGGTCAGGCAATTTTATAAGTTTTTTTTTTTGGTTTCTATTTTGCATGCTTCATATTTACACAAAGATTTGCTGAAAGTATTCCCAGAAAATTTCAAATCAAGTTAAGAGTACCAAGTGATGAAATAAGACTCACTTCATTCAGTTAATATTTATGGAGTGACTAGACAATGTGGACCACATTTTGAGCTATCCTGCCTAAAACAGTAGTTATTGGCCCATGTGATTATTTAAATTAGAATTTAAACTGATTAAAATTAAATCAGCTTAGGAATTTAGTTCTTTAACTAGTCACATTACAAGTGCTTATGACCCACTGTGGGTAGTGGCTACCAGGCTGGAGATGTTCAGAGAACATTTACATGTTTTCAGACAGTTCTAATAGATAGCATTTGGGGTGAATATGGTTTTATCTGAAGAGCAGTGGAAAGTCACAACCAGCCTTTAAGTTTAGAGTGATATAATTGGCATGGATTTTTAAGTGGCTATAGAATAGAGACAGGTTTGACTGGGAAAGGCAAATAGTGTCCAGCAAAGAGAATATGACAGGCGGGAATGACAGGAATAGACAGAGTTGTGTGGTTTTTAGGAGTTTTTAATGAGGGGAAAAAATAGTCAAGACTTAGGGATAGATAAAATTTGAAAATTGAAGTTTTTGGTATTTCTGGGCAGTGATGTCATTATAAGAAAGAACAATGGGACAGGACCATAACTATGGAGGGATTTGTCTAAGGTGTCTGAGCAATTAAAGCAATGAAGACAGTCACAGCCAGGTGAACCACAAGCTTTAGGTAGATCTCTAAGATGTTCAATATGGAATTCCAATTCCTGCCTTTGAAATAAAAAATCAATGCAAAGTATAGTCACACCATTTGTGTCTTCATACATGTACTTAGGGTAATGATATACAACCAGAGATATGAAAAATTGTGCTCTATATGTGTCATATGAACTGTAATGCATTCTGCCGTCATATATAACAAATTATATATAACAAATTACAATGAAAAAAATTAGAACAGCTCAATTTAGGAAAGTCAGGAAAAAAATCAAAGCAATAACAAATAAAAACAAAAAATGTCTGCTTACTTCCTTCTTCCTGCTTTGTTTTCCCTATTGTTCTTACTTTCTTCTCTTCCTTACTTCCTGGTCCATTGCAATTTGATCCATTTAATAGACTGCAGTTTAGAAAAAGTTAGTTTGGGTCATCTTCCTTGTACTAAGAGCTGTACTTTTGACTGACTTGAAGCATAACCAGCTCTTGGAGTGTTAAATGGGACAGCGGCAAGTTCACACCCATCATTTTCTAGATGTAAAGTCCAAATGCTAGGGGCTTTCTTTGATTTGCTGACTAATGGCAAAGATAGTTGTCGGGTGCATTCTGTTGTTTTCTTCTTACATCAGATTGCTTCCCTAGGCTGAGAAAGAGGCTTTTTCGGGTTTAAAACTAGTGCAGTAAGCTGATGTATAAGAAATATCTATGGAGCTGCCTCGCCCAAAGGCTTGGGTACAGACCTGTGCTTGATAATGGACAAGAAAGAAGCTCACTACATTTCTTGGCACTACGTCAAAAGCATAATCCTTCAACACTTCTTGATACTATAGCTGCATGTTTTGATGGTATCTTTGAGTCGCTTGGAGAATTTCAAAGTAGTTTTAAATTTCCTCAGTCACACAAAGCTTGTTAAGTCTGCTGAATGTCTATGATACTGTGAAGACACTGTTGGTAATACAAAGAGCTCACATACTTGAAACAGTTTTCAGAGCACAAATTCAGCATTTCTTGTTTATATAATATATTTTCTGATATTTTACTGTGTTCACTCTCTGTTATTTTTATCTGCGTAGATATATTCAAAAAATTCTATTGGAGACCAATATTTTCTTAGTGTGAGTGTAAGATACAGTTTACCTACCTGGATAATAATTTCTCAAAAATATAATTTAAGACCATTAATCATACAGAAAACAAAATTTTCAAACCCATTTTAAAGGAAGAGAAATCTATGCTGAATTTAAAGCAAACATTTTTTTTACTTCAAGATATCTTTATTAAAATTCCATTTCTTTTTAGGAAACAGAATACACATTGAGTACTGTATTAAAAATTGAGACTAATCCTTTCATAAGTACTTAAGGCTTTTGGCATTTGTCTAAATAATCTGCTTTACAATCTGGTGACATGAAAAACGTTGCCTCTTCTTTTTGAAAATTGAAAAGATTAAAAAATGTAGGCAAATTGAATTCATACTATCTGGTAAGAAATTAGTTGACAAAAGCTAGGAGAAGAGTTAATGTTTCTTTTGAAAATTAATTAAGGATTATACTAGAAATACATTTCTTTGATCAGCACTGTAAATATATGCAAATCAGTTGTGACTAAAAGTTATTGTATAGTTATAATATTTTCTTAGGATTCTAGGAATAAATGAACAGTGTTGATTGACAATGAACTGACAATGAACTTTATGTCATCAGTCACTGACAAACTAGATTTCATCCCCAAATATTTTACTTGTAATAAATATCAAGGCTAGACTTACCTTTCTTAGCTATTCCTACAGCATTTAAAGATAAAATAAAATTTTTAGAAATTAAGATTAAGATAATTGGACCTTATCAATTCTCTCTTCCTTTCTAATTGACAAATAAAATATGTATACATAATGGAGATGGCTAAATCAAGCATAACCTCACATATATATCATTTTTGTCATGAGTACACAAAATTTAGCCCCAGCTATTTTCAACTATACAATACATTATTATTAACCATAGTCACTATGTTATATAATAGATCTGTTGAACTTATTCCTCCTGTTTATAAGACATTTTATATCCTCTGGCTAATATCTTCTACTTCTTTAGTCATTGGTAACCACCACTCTCTTCTCTCTGCTTCTGAATTCTATTTTTAAAACGATACCACATATGTGTGAAAAGCCGAGTGTTTTTTTTTTTTTTTTTTTTTTTTTTTAGTGCTTGACTTACTTCACTTAACACAAAGTCCACCAGGTTTATCTATCTTGTTACAAAGGACAGGATTTTTTTAAATTGTTCTTATTTCTAATTTGAGCCCAATATTATAGTTTTAGTATGGCAGATTGAACAGATGAGGGATAAAATGAAAAATTTCAGCTCTTGGTGTAGAGGTAAAAAATACTATGTCTTGTTATCTTTTCCAATTTTGATGTAAATGAGAAAAAAATGTCATCATGGAAATCGCTTACTATTATATCAATTTTATACAGACTTGACCTTGACCACAGAAACATGCTTTGAAAAGTTGAAATGTACCCAGCTAAGTAATATACATTAGTCATTAACATTAACTCAATTTTCAGATAAATAATAAATCTCTTTTGATTTTATAGCTAGAAGTTAATCCAGTAGAGTGGTTATCATCAACTCCAAGCCTTTTGGGGTTTTTAATTGTTCTACTCAAATGAAAACCTTTATGCCAGCTTTTGTTATCACCTAATTAATTCTCAAACCAATTAAGATAAAATCATACATAATAATTTCCTACTTATTACTAAGTATATAAAATTTGCCTCCATCACTTGGTTCTTTTGACCCACCATTGACAACTCCTGATTAGTGGAGCTCCAGTACTCTGTGCTTCTTTGCTCATTAGCATTAATGGACATTTGGAAAAAGACACCCACTTCAATTTGCTAATTCAAATTACACCGAACATTCCCTACAATCAGAGTAGCTTTATAATTGTTTGTCTTTGAGTACCAGACTTTACATTATTTGTTTGTTTTTAACATCACTGCTGCTTGAGAACAATAGGCTACTAAAACAATGTGAAATGATTAATTTGAAGATTGGCTGGTTATCACTTTTGTTCACAAAACCTTCTGAGACTAACAACATAAATGTCAGAAGTAACTATTATTTTTATGTTTGTAATATCAAGGAGTGCAAATAATGTTTCCCAATATTTTTGACTTAGGTAATTGACTGTTTTTTAAATTCTAGACAATCTACTATTTAAAAATACTCATATTTAAAATATTCATTCCTATATTTTTTTAAAAAAAATTGAGTATTTTTAGCTAACATATTTAAGAAAACCCCCAGAATTGTACATATTAAGGGACTACCAAGTGATTTTTCAATACATGCAAGTACTCTGGGATAGTATTATGAAAAAAGTCTCAAATTGTGTTTGACTATATTGTGCTCTTTCGAAAAAACATTTTCAATAAGCACAAGCACTATGTAAATTTAAATTTATTGCAACATTATTGTGAAATTTAGTGTTCATATATTTTTGCCATCTGGATTTAAAAATAATTAGTCAAGTTTATTTCAGAAAATTAGGGCATTTATGCTTTACTCATACAAGTGAATTCAGCTAAAGTATTTTATCTATCTATCTATCTATCTATCTATCTATCTATCTATCTATCTATTTTATTGGGGATTGAACTCAGGGTGCTTTAGCACTCCTGTGATAAGTCCCCAGTCCTTTTTAATTTTATTTTGAGATAGGGTCTTGCTAAATTGTTTAGGGCCTCACTAAATTGTTGAGGCTGACCTCTAAATTATGATTCTCCTGTCTCAACTTCCCGAGTCACTGAAATTATAGTCATGTGTCATTATACCTAGCCCAGTTAAAGTATTTTAAAGAAAAAAGTATTTTTAACCATATAATAAATTAATTGCTGTTCATACAAAATTCTGGGGGTAAACCCTACATGTATTATCTATTTGAAATTAATTTATATGCATGAACATCTGAAATGTCAATAAATTAACTCATTTCATATGTGTTTTTATAAAATATCATTAATATAATATTTCTTAATTCTCATTATACCTGCATATAAACTAGGACACAATATCCATTGTTCCTTTATACTTTTCCTAATGAATATAATAATAGCTACTAAAGCAGTGTTTTCCAATTTTGATATTAAAAGTTGCTAATTAAGATATTAAAGACAATTCTCTTATTTTCTTAAACAAGTTCATTTAAGATATTTTATGGAAGGTTTGTGAATTGGCTTAAAGAAGGATATATCTTAAAAATGTCATCTTTCAAACTATTATATTCTTGCTTCATATTGTATACAAAGCATTTATATAATTGTAATGTGATAGTTAACAGTAAAATTTCTTTGGTTGAATACTGCCTACAAACAAGTTCTGTTCCAGCTCTGTTTCCTTTTTTATACCAGAGGTAAATCTGATTAGAGGATTATGTCCTGGGTCACCAATCATGCAAATATTAGAAGTTTGGATAACCCAATTCATCTAAGAAATCAGTCAGGTGTTAGTGGCAAGGTAAATTCACACAGTCTTAATAATTAATAGGACATGGAGTGAAAAAATGGGTTGAAACAATAGAACCTACAAATGAAAGGTAGCCTCTATCTCCTCAGAGATGAATTAACTCAATAAATTAACAAGAAGACAAGAAGAACATCTGTTTAGAGGTGAAGAGTTAGGTATGGTTGGGGAAAATGAGAACCATGGAATAGATATTTAAGTTTTAGTTGTGGGGGTTGTGACTATAACTCAGTGGTAAAGTGGATGTTTAACATGTTCTAGGACTTGCGTTTGATCTCCAGGACTATATATACACACACATACCAAAAATATTGTGTTCTTTAAACAATATTACTTTCAGGTAATAAAAAATTTCTTTCTTAATTTTATGAAATGTTAGCATATATTTTAAATATATGCTGCTAGATTGATCTTTTCTTTTTCCTGAATTGGATAAGAAAATAAATGAGTCAGTTGGACTGAGTAGATAAGTAGGAACTTACACAATTCAAAAGAAATTCAGGTAGCATTTCTTAACACCAAGTAAAGATAAAATATAAAACAGAATGTCAACAATATCTACAGAGGCAGAAATCATAAACCAATCTTAGACAGCTGGGCAGATGTTCAGAAAAAGAAATCCAGAGTCCTAAGTTGCCAGGGAATGCTGATTGTTAACAGTGACTTTTATTTACTTTTGATTTAACTTTGATCAACTTAGAAGAGAAGGCATTATTCTTTGAGTAAACTATATCTGAATGTGCAGACTTTTCCCACCTGGAAACACTGCATGTACAAAGACATTTATAAATTTCTTGAATACTGTTTCTGATTAGCAAGTGATCTTTAAAGCTCCTTCCTCTGCAGAGTAGCAACATGTTTATATGCCTTCATCAGTGGTTGCCATTTAAAAAGCTTTCTTTCTTTCTTTTTTAAAAATGTGTGCTCACATCTTTATTTTGACTTTACTTTAAATAATATTTTTTACTGGACATAAAATTTTACATTTACAATTTTTTTAAAACTTTGAATGTATTACTTGGCTGTATATCTCTTATTCTTTTTTGTGTGTATTCTTTTTTAAAATTTATTTATTTATTTTAATTAGGTATATATGATAGCAGAATGCATTTTGGTTCATTGTACACAGTTGCAGCACAGCTTTTCATTTCCCTGGTTGTACAGGTTGTAGTGTTGCACCATATATGCAGACATACATCTTTCCTGCCTCCATACCCCCTCCCCTCTTCTCCCTTCCCTTTTCTCCAAAGTTCCTGCATTTTTCCCATTCCCTAACCCATTACAGATCAGCATCCACTTATCAGAGAGAATATTCAGTTTTTTTTTGGGGGGGGGGTGGGATTGGCTTACTTCACTTAATATGATATTCTCCAACTCTGTCCATTTACCTGAAAATGCCATAATTTTATTGTCTTTTAATGCTGAGTAATATTCCATTGTGTATATATACCACAGTTTTGCTTATCCATTCATCTATTGAAGGATATCTAGGTTGCTTCCACTGTTTAGCTATGTGAATTGAGCTGCTATAAACATTGATATGACTATGTCCCTGTAATATGCTGATTTTAAGTCCTTTGGGTATAGACCGAGGAGTGGGATAGCTGGGTCAAATGGTGGTTCCATTCCATGTTTTCTAAGGAATCTCCATACTGTTTTCCAGAGTGGTTAAACCAATTTGCAGTCCCACCTGCAGTGTATGAATGTGCCTTTTGCCGGGAATCCTCACCAACACTTATTGCTGTTTGTATTCTTGATAACTGCCATTCTGACTGGAGTGAGATGAAATTTTAGAGTAGTTTTAATTTGCATTTCTCTTATTACTAGAGATGTCGAACTTTCTTTCATATATTTGTTGATCAATTTTATATCTTCTTCTGAGAAGTGTATGTTCAGCTCCTTGGCCCATTTATTGATTTTTTTTTTTGGTGTTATTTTTTTTTTTTTGAGTTCTTTATAAATCCTGGAGATTAGTGCTCTATCTGATGTGTGTGTGGCAAACATTTGCTCCCAAAATGTAGACTTTGTCTTCACCTCATTGATTGTTTCTTTTGCTGAGAAGAAGCTTTTTAGTTTGAATCCATACCATTTATTAATTCTTGAAAAAATATGGAATGCTTCACAAATTTGCATGCCATTCTTGTTTAGGGACCATGCTAATCTTTCTCTGTATAGTTCCAATTTTAGTATATGTGCTGCCAAAGCAAACATTTAAAGCTTTCTTATTCAGCATTGAAAATGAAGAGTTTCTATATTTAATTTGGTATCATAGCTTTGATAATTTATTATCCAAGTTTATTTAGAGCAGCCTAAGAAGCTGAAAAAGAAATGTCCCACTGGTAAGATTACTTTACTGGCATTACAAAATTCTAGACATTAAAGAAAACTAAAGAATATTTAATTTCTGACTCCTTGTGTGTGTTTAGGCTATTTTCCTGTATTGAATAAGAGTTCAAAAACATTAATTTTTCCTTGAAAATTTATAAAGTCTGAGCAATGGTTGAATGTCTTTGAAAAATTAAAAATTACAATTTCATCACCATATCTTTTGAGAGGTAACTGCAGACTTACTCCTTTATTCAATGAACATTCGCTGAGTGTCTTCCAGGACCTGTATTTGCTAATCTCTGAGGTGCATGAGAAGAAGCATTGTGCTGATTCACTTCTGAATTTCAGAAATTGATAAATTTCAGAAATTGATAAAGAAAAGATGTAGATTATTTGAAAAAAAAAGACAAGATTGGGTAATTATTTTTTGCTCAGATTTAGAGAATGAAAGTCCCTCTAAATTGACCTTTGATTCTTCTGTCTCCAAAGTTTGTCATGGGTTGATGACCCGGATTTCTATGTCTAACCTGGAACTATCACTGAGCTCTAGGACTCATAAATGTCTTATTTCTTCTCCATTTTATGTTTCAAAGTTACCACAATGGCCAAATGATTGTGTTGCCATGTCCTTTTCTTAGAATGTAGCCTTTATCATCTGATTTGTTTCTCAAACCAGAAATCAAAGTCATCCTTAAAATTTGATTCTTTTTGGTATACACACACACACACACACACACACACACACAATGGAATATTACTCAGCCTTAAAGAAGAATGAAGTTAGGCCTTTGCCAGTAAATGGATGGAGCAGGAAATATTCTAAGCAAAATAAGCCAATTCCAAAATACCAAAGGCTAAATGTTTTCTCTGATATGTAGATGGTCAATCACAGTAAGGTGGCAGCGGGTGTTGGGGGTAAGCTATAGAAGAATAGAGGTACTTCAGATGAGACAGAGGGGGAATGAGAGGAGGGAAGGTTTGTGGGAGTAGGAAGGATAAGAGAATGAATAGGACATTATTACCCTATGTATATATGTGATTACACAACCTGTTTAACTCTACATCATGTACAACCAGACAAATGAGAAGTTATACTCCATTTATTCATGATGTTACAAAATACATTCTACTGTCATGTATAACTAATAGGAACAAATAAAAAAATTCAAAATGGGATTTTTGTTACCCTTGCCAGTTATATTTAATTCATTTCTGGTTTAGAAATGTTTTGTTTCTAAATGTCATTAGCATCTTTACTTTTCCTCTTCTGTAAACTACTCTAGTCTTGGATTCCATCATCTGAATTGGGTTTTTCCACATCTACACTTATTCCACTTCTGGTCCAAATGGATATAATTTCTAAGAGCTTTTCAAAATTCAATTCCAATATGTCACCCTCTTTCCAAAATAGTCCTTTAGTGGCTCCATTATTTTATAATAAGCACTGGCATCCTTGATGCAATCTTTAATATTGATTTAATCTGATTCTTGTTAAATGCTCCAGACTCGTCTTATGCTATTCTTCCTTTGCTTTACATTCTTCCACTATGTTTTCTCTATTTCATTTTTTTTTTCAGAAGATGATATGCTGTCTTACCTCAGGACACTTGCACAGGCTGCTTCCTTTGCCTAGAATTCTTCTCTCATTTATTCACATATTTGTCTTCTGTGGAACTTTTTCAAATAATAATTTATCAGGACTCTTACAACTTCTCACCTTTTCCACTCTCTAGAGATGATGCACATCTCTTATAAGGCTTCATGACTACCAACATATTTTGATTTATGGAACTGATCAAAGAATTTATATAGTGGTGTAATTTATTTATCCATGTCTTGGTTTCTCAGTGGGTTAAAGACAAGAAATATGTTTGTTTTGCTCAGTAAAATATCTTTAGATCCTAGAACAAAAATTCATTATATAATATTCTTTTAATGAACATAGGGTGATTGAATGAATGTATGAATTGACACCTAATTAGAGAAGTAAGGTAAAGGCTTCAATATATGATAAACAATTACTAAAAACAACTTACATTTAGATTTATCTGTGGACATAATCACAAAGTCAAATACATTTTAAAAAGTTATAATTAAAAGTGAAAGTATTTTTGATAAATGACTAGAAATTGAAGAGAAAGCCATACTGAAATGTCAGAATTCTTTACCTGTATTTGAATTATGCTTTAGAAAACCATGCAAATAAGAAAAGATCTTGGATTTCATCATAAAGCAAAAAATGATATAAAGTTCTGTGAGATTCTATTATATCTAAATTCAATAAGCGGTTTTAAGGGATCGCTCTAAAATGTTTTTGAAAGGTTACCACATGGAGACCAAAGAATTGATGAAATAAAGTACCATATAGTATAAAAAAGACGTCTGTTTTCTTGACCTTCTTAAATCTATTACTCACAGAGTACTCAGCAAATCTTGTGAAAGCCCAGCTATAAGGGCTTTTGTAAGGGAAACTTTCCTCCATAAATTCATTTACTAATGGCCTGTTCCAGCAGGGTAACACAATAAAAATATTTCCTGGGAATTCAACTTAAACTAAATTAAAAAGGGTCTGGACCAGCATTCTGCATCTCCAACCAATGACTCTGTGACTTTCGGCAAATGAAAAGGAGCATAAGACTAAAAAATTTACATTTCTTTCAGCTCTCATGTTCTGTATTTATATCTGATTCAGATAGAGGCCTGGCATTTCTTCCATATAAAGGTAGAAATTTAAAGCTCTTTGGATTCCAAACTTATAAATATCACTATATTTTGGAGAGATTATGGGCCTTATCAAACCCTTTAAGGGTTCAAATTTATTATTTCCTGTGTATAAGAAAATTTATAGAGTTTAAGGAGAAATATTAGGGGCTATGGCTAATACAACTTGACTACTTACAACTTGCTACTTAACCTTTACCTCTGTGATGATAAGTTTTCTGTGAGGACCCATGTGCTAGTGTATAAAAAAATTCTTGGAAGAGTCTTTAGCATGTAGCAAGAGCTCAATACAGTTTAATCATTAGTAGTATCATCACAGACTGTCAACAAAAATCTTCCCTATAAAATTTCACAATATATTTGCTAGATTGAAAAAAAAAACACAAGGGTAATTACAATCTAAAAATGGTTGATACACAAAGTGAATAAATTCCATGAGGCACATACAATTAAATGTAAAATGAACTAACCTTTTTATATTGTTATGGATGAGCCAAGGATGGGGAGATCAGCCAGAACGGGGCAGTGCTGGAATATTTCATGAAGAGGATCCATCAGTTTTGACTAGGCCTGGTAAAATTGTAAAATATGTAAAACTGAAAACATTTTTTTTCAGTTAGGAATTTAATGATGAATAATTGTTTATGACTATACTTTAAATTATATCCTGTTTCATTCTATAAAAACATTGGGACAATTTCATGGGTAAATATAAATTATATATCAAGAGTAGGTGAAAATATGATCTAGAAAAATTCTTAATAAACAATTAAAGAAAAAACTTAAATGTCATTTTTTTGGGGGAGGATGTCTAAAGAAGATTGCTAAACTGTTCCTTGTGATGCCCTGCAGATGCTGTACTCCTGTCTTGGAGCAGCTGCTCAACCACTGCAAAAGGTCTCTGAGAAACTTTCACAGGGAGACAAACCCAGGGTAATGCTTTATTATTAATTAAACCTATTGAATCACACTTTCTACTGATCAGAAGCCATATCCAAAATCTAAGAAATCATACATACTAGAGTAGGAGAATAGAGACCAAGATCAGAACCATAGAGCAAATATGTGCTCTGCTGTCTGTGGAACTTTCCCAGATCTGAACAAGCAGCTTTCTGGGGGCTTTTTATACTCAGAAAAGTTCAGCCTTGGCTGTCCCATATTGGAAGCAATCAGGTCATGGTGTCACCTAGGTATTGAAGTTGGGACAGCATGGAAAAATACGTCTTTTCTTTGGAAGAAAAAATCTTTCCAGAATTCAGGGCCAGTGAGGGCTCTAGGATCTGAGAAGCATCTGTCAGGTCTTCTGAGGGGAGAGGAGTAGATGGCACAGTGTAGGGGTGCCGCAGTCCGGCTACAGCAAAATAACCGGGGGGTGACGAAGAACTTGTGTACATTGATACAGCAGGAGTAGGAGCCGTTTATTGTAGGACAGGAGGGGTATTTATACATTCCACACTGCTTATCTTAATTAACATAAACTAGATACAGCAGTCAACCAATAAGGAATCTCCACACTTAATGACTCGCTGGCATTACTTCACAAACCACTCCCCCTGGAAAAATGCCAGGTGCCATCCAGACTTGTTTACAGACTCTAACATTTCCCCCTTTTGTTTAATTTAAATAATGACCATAGTGGTTTTACACAAACACCACAAACAATCTGCTACAAGCAGAAGGGGAGGATACAAAATGCCACAATACCCAGCCAATTGATGGCTCCATGCAAGAAGCCCTTGGAAAAATTATACAGCAATGAAACCATTTGCAAAGATACCGAGTTACAATTTGTTGTAGATTACAGTTTGTTGTCTCAGTCCAGGTAAAGCAGTGTCTCAATAGATTAACTCACAGTCCAGATAAATCACAGTCCAGGTAAGTTCTGCAGGCAGGTAGCTTGAATCACAGTCCAGGTAAGTTCTGCAGGCAGCTACCTTGATCCAAAATCTCATCTGGTTCTCAGCAACACTGGAAATTCTTTCACCCTCATCCTCATTGGCACTGGGATGAAGGCAGGAACTCCAGCAATGATGCTAAAGAAAATCCTGTAGCATTCCACTAAGAAAACAACCTTCTGAACAATTTAGTACATTATCTCCAGGTTTTTTACATTTGAAATAAGCCTTAATAGTGCTCATTACTCATTAGCTTCCAGGTGTGGGAGAACCATTGTAGTTACTGGCCTTGGAAATGATCAAACTTCAGGGACGCCCATCTTCTGCCTGCAGGGTCCGAGACAGCCCCAGAAGACCCCAGGAGAGTCCAGGGAGTGTTCCGGACTCAAACTGCCACTGGGCACAGGGAGCAAGAGCCTGCGAGACTGTGCCTCTGGGTCAGGTTTGGATTTGGGCTCTCGCAGTGGCATTTCTGCTCCCCGGGCAGGGGGGCAGGGAAGAGCCGGCTGCCACCGCCTGGAAACTCCTTGTTGCGCCACTCGATTCATGCACCCTCCATAACGAAAAGTATTTAGTAGTAGCCTTTTGCAATTCCTTTCTTGATAATCCTTCCTCCTCTGAACTTTTTTCTTCTTTCTGACTAGAGTTCCTGGGCTTTTATCAATACATGCCCTAACTATTCTTGGTTCCACTGGGGTGCCTCTTTCCCTTATCAATTTACCTAACACCCCTTCCATATTTTCATCACAAAGACAATACAATATACTGAGACAAAACAAGACACAAACATACTGCATCAATCTTCTCCATTTTCTCGAAATGGCCATCTTTTCTCTCGCCCTATCTGTCTAGGGATGAGCAGATTTGCTCCTGTCCTATCTAGGGATGGGCAGCTTTTTTTTTGTCACTTACCCCCAAGTGTCCTGGAGCTCCCAGTAACGGGCCACCATCTGCCACAGTCAGGCTGCAGCAAAATAACGGGAGTGGGGGGGATGGGGGTGGTGGTGGTGGTGACGAACAACTTGTGTAGATTGATACAACAGGAGTGGGAGCCATTTATTGTAGGAGGGGGGGTATTTATACATTCCATGCAGCTTATCTTAATTAGCATAAACTAGATACAGCAGTCAACCAATAAGGAATCTCCACACTTAATGGCTTGCTGGGGTTACTTCACAAACCACTCCCTCTGCAAAATTCCAGGTGCCATCCTGACTTGTTTACAGACTCTAACATAGGTGCCTTCCCTGAGAAGCAC
The DNA here is from genome assembly GCF_045843805.1 of Urocitellus parryii. Lineage (NCBI taxonomy): Eukaryota > Metazoa > Chordata > Mammalia > Rodentia > Sciuridae > Urocitellus > Urocitellus parryii. The sequence continues at coordinate 47,640,265 of NC_135538.1, forward strand.
TTTGCCTCAGCAAGAAGGTAGCCAGTGAGTTACAATGGAACTAATCACTCTCTTGTGTGACCAAGACTCTGTGAATTCAATTTTATTTACTCAGTAGAAATCTAGGGAAAGGCTTGACCAAACGTTTCTCTAAGGTTATTCTACTTAGTGAATGCAAATGACACCAGAGGCCATAGTCACAGCATATTGACCTTGGAGAAAAGAGAGCTGGAGCCTACCATCTTAGTGAAAGGGCTAAATACAAAGGGAATCAGATGACAGCTATCCCCAAAACCTTTAGTAACAATTGATTTCAGAAGTTGCTTGAAAAAAAATCATAATATTTGGAAATCACCTTTCAAGAAATACTGAGCTAAAAAACTTAAACTCTTCAGGATAAAATGAAGGAAATGGTAGAAAATGACATGTTTATGAATTTTCTATAGAACGTCGTTATTCTTCTAGTACTTATTTTACTTTCTCTTACGATGGACAATATCTTCTTTTATAAAATTATCAGATCTACCACCAAGTAGATGGAAACATTGAACACAGAAACAACAACTGCCAAAATTTTAAAGAGAAAAAAAAACAACAAAATTTGTGTTCTAAGAGAAATTAATTGTACTGTCTAAACCATTGGTAACAGTGGGGAGAAAAAAGATGCTACTTTCATCATTTATTCAAAACTGCTAAAAAGGCACTGGAGACATTGATAAAAAATAACTATGTTTGCAATTTAAATAGCACAAAATATTTCATTTTTAACTGTTCCTCTCCTTTTATTTCTCAGGCAAATTCATTCCTCTTTTCAGCTTGGCTGGGCTGCTGATTGCTTGCCTTCATAATGTACTGTTTGGAATAATTTAAATGCACTTCCTTAAAACATAAAAAAAAGATAAATGGAATCTTTTAAAAAGCCCACCTACATTGGTATGTTTTCACATTTAATTCTTCATTCCAATTTATTATAAAAATTTATTCCCAATTATAAATGTTAGAATTTGGATATGTGAGAAACCGGGAAAGGAAAGAATTTGACTTACAATATGAAATAGGTTGTATTTCCCAGAGAAGTCTTCATGGGCTTAATTTTAATTAACCTGCCTTCATTTTTATTGTTGTATTATTCAGTTTCACTTTATGGTGCCACTTACACAGTAAACTTCTCATACATCTGCAGGCACTGATAACAATGAGTTTAATTTAAATTAAAACTATCAGTACAATTTAAAGATACTAGTGCCACTAAGAATATTTTCATAATAGCATGTATCAGTGCAGGATTTTAAAACAAGGCTGTAGAAATACTTAAGGTCATGCTGAGAAATTTAGCCAATTTTTAGAAAATATCAAACTGTTCATTCATATAAGGATTTGGAGGTCTTTAAGAAACGAAGCTGTTCTTGATTCTCAACTAATGTGTTCCCCTTCTGTTTGTCTAGACTAATTCTGAGTTAGAAAAGCTATACTGACTATTTGAAATTGTTAAATAAAATTAAGCAGTAATATGTAATCATAATGTTTTTCTTAGTAAAACAATGTATTTTTTTCTTTTTTTAGGCAAAATTGGGGATAGAACAAAAAAAAATAACATCAGACAATAAAACTGTTTATGGTAAAACAATATATGTGATGTGGGTCTATTACTTTTCACATTGCTTCACATATGTCTGGATTTGCAGATCTTCTTTCAGTTCCCTAAGATCTCATCACTGATTATATAATCATGTGTCATGTTAATATCAACTTTCTCCTTAGTGCTTCATTTTTAGGATTTTAAGAATTTTGTTGATTTGAATGTTTTTTTTTGTTTCTTCAAATTACATCTATTTAAATGTAGCAAAGTATGTGCATTTTGCTGTTTTAATCTTTACAATGCTTTCACTGGATTTTATAAATTGGAAAAGTAAAGTAAACATTTTAATACATAGATGTATTTTGAAACATTCATTAAAGAAAAGGATTACTGGATAGCTTAATAAGGATATGTCGATATGTCAAATAGCCCAGAAATATACACTGCAGTAAATGAGTGAATAATAAATTTAGTGTATTTAATGATAACACATGCACAAATAAAAATATTAACTAAAACACATAAAGGGTAAATTACATTGTTCAGTGCCCCAAATCATAAATTTTTGTTATTCATTCACTTACTCATTTATGAAATATGTAATGAGTATCCATTGTGTGCTAGCTATTATTTTTTATTTTGAAGAATATTTTTGTTTGTTCTGATGTGTGTCCATCTACATGTATGTAAGTGCAAGAGAGGAAAATAAAGCAATGGAAAGGAAGAGGGAAACTGGAGGGTTTACAAATTTTAAGAATGGTTTTATAGGACAAACCTATAAGATGACATTTGAGCAAAACTCTGAATGAAATGAAGAAATAAGCCAAGGGGGTGTCCAGAATATCAAAAATAGCGTTCGCTATGCAGCATAAATATAATGCAAAGAATATGAGAACCAGAAGAGGATCCTGTAGCAGTGATATTTCAGTGGATGCTAGAAAGTAATAGGTTGTGGGTAAATGAAATGGAAAGGGGATAATTTTCCAGATGGGAGAAACAATCTTAGAAATGTCCAAAGGAAAATGTAAGTTTTGTAGGACAGAAAGATTCTTAGTTTCCATAGATTCCCTAAGTGATTACATTATTGATGAAGATACACAATGAAAGAAAACTCATTGACAGAACGTAGCCACAGGTCCAGAATTCAGGGGAAGAGCAAAAGATGAAGAATAGAGCTTCAGTGCTTGGTGAAAAGGTAGGAACAGCTAGAAAGTAAGATTGCAAAGAGTGTGAAGCAACTGGGAATCATGTGGCTTTTCTAACAGAGTTGTCTCCCTTCAATACTAGAATTTTGGGTATGACTACTCCAATACTCAGTAATTTTTTTTGAGATGTAAAATATCTATGTGTGCAGCTCAATGGATTTTTATGTAAGTGTCTATCCATGCTGTCTCTGATAAAATCAAGATATGAGAATTTTCTAACACCACAAACACTATCACTTCTCTCCCCATCAATACCCACTCTAATAGACAACCATTACTATATCCCAAAGTCACTTTACCTGTTCTTAAAGTGCATATTGATGGAATCATACACTATATACTTTCCCGAGTCTAGTAGTTGCTTGCAGCAGAATGTATGCAAGATTCATCCTGTTGTTTTTATTTTTATTTTGTTCTGTATTAATAAATGCCATTCTATTGAATTAATATACCATCATTTATTTATCCTGCCTATTACTGAAAGGAATTTGGATTATGTCCAGGTGTGGGTTATTAAGGAAATGCTGTGATGAACATCCATTGCTTATGTCCTTGGATGGACATAAGCAATCACTTCTGTTGGGTATATGCCAAGGAATGGAATTGCTGGGTCAACAGTTTGGCCTATATTTAGCTTCAGTGGGTATTGCTAGTTTTCTAAGGTGGGTTTTATAAATTTAAGCTCCCTTCAACCTTGTATGAGCACTCATATGGCTTCACTTTATTCATTTTATTTTTATGCTTAATTTAGCCATCCTGACCAGCACTTATATTTTGTCTGAGAATAGGCATTCTAACCAGGTGAAATAGCATATCATTGTGAATTTGATTTGTATTTCCCCAAAGATTATTGATACTGAACATTTTTTTCATATTTCTACTGAATATTTATATGTCTTCTTTTGAGAAATATTTGCTCAAATTGTTAGCTCATTATTAAATTGATTGGAGTATTTTTTGTTATTTAGTGTTTTGTGTTCCTTATTTATACTGGATATGTTAGAACGTAAGTGGCTGGCTCTATTCCTTGGGGCTCCAGTTGAGGCAGAGCATCATGGTAAAGGAGTGTAGGAAAGGGAAGCAGCTCACAGCATGATTAGACAGCAGAGAGTGAAAGCTATACTTGCCCGATATAAATATATACAAATATACAAAATTATTCTTTTCCCATGATTGAAACTTTGGTCAAAAATCAGTTGGTTATAAGCACATGAGATTAGTTCTGGGTTCTCTATTCTGCTCCAATTTGTCTATGTGTCTGTTTTTATGCCCATACCATGTTTTTTTTTTTTCGGTTTACATATATATGTGGTCCCTAGCCATGAACCCCAATGAACCACACTCTCTAGTCACACTCCCATCTGCCTCCAGTTACCACTCAGTTAATTCCATCAGGGATTAATTCACTGATTAGGTTAAGGCTAAAACCCAATAATTTATCCTCCAAACCTTCTTGCATTGTCTCACATGTGAGTTTTGGGAGGACATTATATCTAAACCATAACTTTGTATGTTATCCATTGTCAATAAATAGTTTGCAGACATTTTTGTTTTCTTTCATTCGGTACGTTGTCTCATTGCTCTATTGATTGTTTCTTTTGCTCTGTAGCAGCTTTTTTGATACAAATTCAATTGTCAATTTTTGTTGCTTATGCATTTAAGGCCTTATCTAAAAACTCTTTGGAGAGTCTTAAGGATTGGTCAATGTTCTGAAGCATTTCCCCTGCTTCTTTCTGGTAGTCTCATAGTTTTAGGTTTAACATTTATGTCTTTAATCCATTTTGAGTTGTATTTGTAACTGGTGACAGAGAGGGATCTAGCTTCATTCTTGTGCTTATGGATATCCAGTTTTCCCAACACTATTTGCTGAAGATTATTATTTTCCCATGATTGAAAGTTTTGTCAAATATCAGTTGGTTATAACTGCATTTCTGGGTTCTTTATTCTGCTCCAATTTGTCTATGTGTCTGTTTTTATGCCCATACCATGGGGTTTTTTATTACTATACTTTTGTAGAATATTTTGACTTCTGGTAGCATGATGCTTTCAGCATTTCCCCCCCCCCCTCTCTCAATATTGGCCATTTGGACTCCCTGTGTTTCTCTATATATTTCAAGACATCTTTTTTTCCCCCTAATTCTGTGAAAAAAATGCAAAATATTGATATTATGATGGGATTGCATTAAATCTGCAGATCACTTTGGGAGGTGTGAACATTTTAACAACATTAAGTAGTCTAACACAAGTCTATCTTTTATTTATTTATATAATCTTCAATTACTTATTGATGTTTTACAGTTTTCATTGTAGAGCTCTTTCACCATATGTCATTGGTTTCTATTTGCATTTTGTTTAGTTTATGTCTGAGCTAGTGAGGAATATTGTTCCATAATTTTTTTCTTTTTGTAATGGCATCATCAGGTGGATTTGTTTGTTTGTTTGTTTTTTCATTAATATGAGGTGAGAATCCTAGTTTATTGTTTTCTGTTTGTGAAAACAATTTTCCCCATCACATCTCAATAATTCTACTTATATACTCATCATTCGTAGATCACATTAAATCTACCCATATGCTAACACCAGCTTCCATCCTATACCTTTTCTTAAATTAATCTGCATTTCTTATTTCTGCTGATACTCCTGATTTCTTTCCATAGATAATGCGGACAAAATTTATAATTATATAAAAATGAAAGGCAGACACAGTGGCAGAGGACACTAGAGGAAACTCAAAAACACTCGGTCCCATTCTGGAATTTGAGGGATTTAAAGGAGTCTGGCAAAAAATCCTTCATAGAATGGGGTCCTTTAAAATGGTGGTAGTGAGAATCACAGATTCTGGGACAAGAGAAAAGCAATACAACATCTTTTTCATTTTAATCAAAACCATGTCCTCATTATAGGATTGGCATGGGGACAAAGACTGAGCTTTTGGTAACAAATTTGGCACACCATAAGGAAACCAAGAGCAGCCCCCACTTTAGCTTTTTTGCGCAGGCCTGGCTCTCCAAGAAACTCCACTTCCATGCTGAGGATGCAAGGTGGCTGGCGAACTTGTTTAGAACTGACTGCAAAAGAGTTAGGAGATGGGTGAGTCTCCCTCAGGTTGAACCAGAGTAGCCATTCCTGTGAGTAAAAGGAGGGACTGAGGGACGGGTCCAGCAGGTGCCAAAACTTCTTTTGATTCAGGAAACTCTCACCTTCTCTCCCTGAATGGTAAAGATTGCTCCATGATGGTCCACTTTGAGGAAAAGGAACTGAACTCAGTAAAGTCATGACACCCTTGGCCATCTGCCACCTGCCATGCCATTTGCCACTATGGACCTCTGGACTGCTTTGATGCTGAACACCCTTAACTGTCCATGCCTCATCAGATAAAAAGAGACTTTGTGTTACTTCCCCCAGTTTTGCCCCTTTTCAACAGGAAGCAACGTGGAGATGTCATCATCCATTTCTCCATAGAAATGGAATGTAGAAAAGGGCCGTGGGGAAATGTAACAGTGTTCTATTTCATGCATTGACTTAGCCCTTGCTGCTCTGCCACTGTAACTTATTTTTTTTCTTATCTTTTTTTCAGATTTTTTTTATTATTAGTTGTTCAAAACATTACAAAGCTCTTGACATATCATATTCCATACATTTGATTCAAGCAGATTATGAACTCCCATTTTTCCCCCGTATACATATTGCAGATTCACATCGGTTCCACATCCACTTTTTTACATATTGCCATACTAGTGTCTGTTGTATTCTGTTGCCTTTCCTATCCTCTACTATCCCCCCTCCCCTCCCCCCCTCCTCCCATCTTCTCTCTCTACCCCATCTACTGTAATTCATTTCTCTCTCTTGTTTATTTTCCCATTTTCCCTCACTTCCTCTTATATGTAATTTTGTATAACAATAAGGTTCTCATTCCTTTACCATGTAATTTCCCTTCTCTCTCTCTTTCCCTCCCCCCTCTTGACCCTGTTTAATGGTGATCTTCTTCTTATGCTCTTACTCCCTATTCTGTTCTTAGTTGCTCTCCCTATATCAAAGATGACATTTGGCATTTGTTTTTTAGGAATTGGTTATCTTCACTTAGCATAATCTGTTCTAGTGCCATCCATTTCCCTGCAAATTCCATGATTTTGTCATTTTTTAGTGCAGAGTAATACTCCATGGTGTATAAATGCAGCATTTTTTTTCCATTCATCTATTGAAGGGCATCTAGGTTTAAATGGCCATGTTTCTTTTCTCTTCCTCTCTCCTTACCCCTTTCTAATTGCTTCCCCTCCCTAATCTCAAGTAAACAAGATTACCTTTCTTTTCCCTCTTATGCAGAGTTATCCTTCTTTGAGTACACACCCACCACAGGAATGCAGTAAATCTTGACTTTGCAGATGTATAGAAGATCTCAGAAATAACTGTCTCCTAAATTAACAGGTGAATTACAACTCTAACAGAATATGTGGAATAAATCACCTATTTAAAAGTTCCTTCCTCCCTTTAATGGACAGAATCACAGCCTCTGAGACAGGAGTCCTCTGTGCTTCTTTGCTAGCAAAGCAATAAAACTTTTTCTTTTGCTTTTCTTTCTTTATTTTTTTATACTTTATTTTGTTTATTTATTTTTATGTGGTGCTGAGGATCGAACTTGGTGCCTCACAAATTCGAGGCAAGTGCTCTTCTGCTGAGTCACAACCCCAGCCTGCCTTTTTCCCTTTTTCTTTAAAAATAATAAAAAAAAAAAGCCGTAGTGAATTCTCAATTTATAAAAGCAAAATTAAATCTAGGAAAATGGAAATCCAGAAATTGAGGGTAGATGGAGCTCTGTAATGAAGCTCCTCTTTGAGATAGGGTGATTTCACAATCACCCTAGGAAAATAATGGAGAGGAAATATTGTGACCCAGAGATTTCCTTTAATCTTATATACCTATACCCCAGAAAGGTGAAAGCCATGGAGCAATCATACTTTACTGGGGCACTTGAAGGTGCTTAGAGGTTTGTCTTTGTTTTGCTCTTTTAATCAAAAGCTTTGCACCATCTCCCAGATTGAATCAGACTGCTCCATTGAGGTCCTGACAACACTCATCCGGAAAATGGCAAAGACTGTGGTGTTAGGGCACACCCACACCAGGCACAGTCATCCACCAGTGGGAATATATTCTAGCTTTCATTATCTTTCGGAAAAATCTAGTCATTCAGGAAAAATTAAATGTTACTCACTTAGTAAAGGAATCCTTGTGCTCCAGGGCACTAATCTAGAGAAAGTTCTAATGGACTATACACACTGAGGGAAGTTAAAAGAACTAAGCTTTTGAAGGTGGACTTTTGATATCACTCATTGATATATCCATATTATGGAAAATTTACATAACAATTATTTGCATGTATTTATAAAACTCATCCAACTTTGTCATGAGTCCCCAAAGAATTTAAGCAATTAGTTCTACATAAACAAAAGCAGTGACTATCAAATTATAAATTGATTAAATTATTATGATATTTTTAAAATAGCATCAGAAATAAGACTCTTGACTCCCTTCATATCTAATATTCAATCTACAAAACCAAATGCCTTATTGCTTATTATAAAGTATAATAGAGTTCCTGAGTTACAAATCCCATGACCTGGTCAAGCTCATTTCCTACATTCTAAATTCTGTGCTCAAGAGTTACTAACTCACAATTCTTCTAATCATAGTAATTATGCTAGCAAAACTCCTGACAAAATTAGATGATGTGCTTTATCAAATCAGAGAAAATTAGTCAACATAATATTATAATCTAAGTAAGAGCAAATGGAACAACACACTATTTATCCACAAGTTCTTGATTAGAAAATATTTCTGTACTCTTCTTCAATGTTTTTAAGATAGATGAGGGTGGAAGATTAGATGAATGAAAATATAACTCTATGATAATTAGCTTAGGATGAATTTTTGTCTATTTGTTATCGAATACCCAGATCTACAGCTTTCAACAGAATATGACTTTTTAATAATGAATTATTTATAATATAGATATTTACAAAGACATTAAAATATTTAAAATAATATTTAGTGGAATGCAAAAACATGTTATGGGTGCATATAAATTATCAAGTCTTTTAAAACTCTCTATCCTAAACATTTAAACAAATATCCATTACATATTTCAAGAATATGGAGTACAATTTGATATTTTGATACAAAACTTTCCCCTCTCTCTATATATATATATCTCCGTATACACACATACTCACACACACATACATGTATATCTATATTTATAATTAGATAATGATGAATACATATTCATCAATATAAGGTAGTATAAAGACTTAAAATATATTTGAGAATAGTTTATAATTATTGTGAAATCTATATATTTTCATGGAATATTAGTCTACTAGGGCTTCTGCCAAAAAATAAAAATGAAATTTGTGGCTTAAAAACAATAGAAATTTACTGTCTCATAATCCTGGAGGCTACAAGTCTGGCATTATGTTGTCATCAGGGCCATGTTCTCTCTAAAGTTTCTTGTGTGAATACTCTTTTTCCTCTAGTTCCAGCAGTGGAAAAGAAAATTTGTATTAGACCCAGGAAAATAAGAAAGAACAACTTTATTCAAAATAATATATTGAGTTAGTAATTGAGACTGTTGCAATTGAAAAGAAAGACTGAAAGCTATTGAAACAAAAGCCCAGAGAGTTTTAAACCCCTGAGATAAACTAGTGGAAAAAGCTGGAGGACATTCAGTGGGGGATTGGTCACTATGATGAGGTCATCTGTTTTTGCTACCTACCCAGTCCAAGGAGACCAAGAATAGAAGCATTATCTCTTCTCATAGTTATGTTCTACAGTGATAGTTTCCTGGACTTGGGAAAGATATCCTGGGGTTGTAAAACTGGCCAGAATCTGGAAGAATATTTGTATCTCAGAGGGAGAGTGGAAAATTGCAAGTTTTCTAAAGTACATGCTCTAGGAAAAGGGAGTTCAGGGACCTAGAGTCAAATAAAAAACATTTAGAAAATTCAGGGAACAGAAACATCATCTTGTTCAGTGGATGTTGGCAATCCTTGTTTTTGGCTTTTAGGCCAAGTTACTATAAGTTCTGCCTTTATTTTCACTTGGCCTTCTCCTCTGGTATCTGTATCTCTTTCTCTTCTTATAAAGACATTAGTTATTATAATGCATTCCACCCATTCTTATCCAGGATGATTTCATATTAAGTTATTACATCATATTAACAATTTTATCTCCAAATAAGGTCTCCTTATGATGCATCATGGGAAATATGACTTTTTTGAGGCACATTACACAACCCAGCAGATATGTAACTACAAAAATAAACTTCAAGACTTATTAGGTGAGTAGAAAAAAATTTGTCTTATACAAAATTGTCATTTGCTTTTAATATTAAAATTAATTAATAAGCTATTTCCTAAGCAATACTCACCTACCTATACCCATACCATCCATCTACATACAGATATCAAGTCACTGATATTTAGGATTACATTTAAAATAGAAATATTATCTCTAATTCACTGTGGATATTACAATTATTTCCTATATTTTTATATTATTCATACATATCTCTAACAATAAATGTCACCCACTTCCATTAGGGAAAGAAGGATTTCATGTAAGAAAAAGTAAAGGAAATAGTATTTTTAACAGAGGAAAAAAGAGCAAGAGCTTTCTTCTCATTCCGTTTATATCATTTATTCTCATTCTTCACGTAACTTTTTATATTGTAGTTTTTAAAAAATGATTTTACTTTACATGCTGTCTTGTCTCAGTTTTTCTTGTCTTACTGCAGAAAATCATAAGATTTGATATGATTAGCCTATTTCAATTATTACTCAACAATATTACCAATAAGTACAAGTACTCCAAAATGGCTAATTTTCGTCAAGTGAAAAATTGAATACTATGCACAGCTCTATCAAAATGACAGAAACCTAGAAATCACATTTGATGCACATCAAAAAGTAATCTTAAATTTAAACTATATTTGATTTCTATAAATAGGTTGATATTAGAGCATTAGAGTTTTCTTCTCTTTCCATTTATATAATTTATTCTTATAAATTTATGCATGGTGTTTCAAGTAAGTGTGTGTTTGATACTAATTCACATATTTAATGATGAGTGTCTACACAGGACTAAACATTGTTATATTCATTACATAATCTCAACAAATTATGCAGTAACGAACTATGTCAGTGGTCAGAAAGATGCAAAATAAAGTTAGTGTCATATACATTTGGCTGTAGAACCACTAGAATTTTATGGGAGTGTGGATATGAATAAAGACTTAAATGAAGGAAATAGTTATATTTTTTAAAAAAATTTAAATTTGTTCTAATGATGGTAGAATGCATTTTGATACATTGTACACAAATGGAGCACAACCTCTGGCTGTACATGGTCCTGAGTCTCACTTGTCATCTAATCATACACGTATATAGGATAATAATGTCAGTCTCATTCCACTACCCTTCCCACCCCACAAGCCCTCCCCTCCCCTCACTCCCATCTGCCCAATCCAAAGTTCCTCCATTCTTTCTTACTTGCCCTGCACCATATGGATCTCTTCTGTTTATCAGAGAAAACATTTGTCATTTTTTGTGGGGGGGAGTTGGCTTATTTTGCTTATCATTATATTCTCTAGTTCCATCCATTTACCTGCAAATGCCATAATTTCATTCTTCTTTAAGGCTGAGTAATTTTTCATTGTGTACATATAGCACAGTTTCCTTATCCATTCATCTGTTGAAGGGCATCTAGGTTGTTTATCTATTGTGATTTGAGCTGCTATTAAATTTGATGTGGCTGTGTCACTGTAATATGCTGATTTTAAGTCCTTGGGTATAAACCCAGGAGTGGGATGATTGGGTCAAATGGTAGTTCTATTCCACGTTTTCTTAGGAATCTCCATACTGCTTTCCAGAGTAGTCCTACCAATTTGCAGTCCCACAAGCAATATGTGGGTGTACTTTTTTTCTCCATATCCTCACCAACATTTATTGTTGCTTGTATTCTTGATGACTGCCATTCTGACTGGAATGAGATGGAATCTCAGTGTAGTTTTGATTTGATTTGCATTTCTCTAATTGCTAGACATGTTGAACATTTTTTCATATATTTGTTGATCAATTGTATTTCTTCTCCTATGAAGTATCTGTTTAGTTCCTTTGCCCATTTATTAATGGTGTAATTTGGTTTTTTTGTGTTAAGCTTTTTTGAGTTCTTTATATATCCTGGAGATTAATACTGTTTTGGAGGTGTATGTGGTAGATATTTTTTTCCTCATTCTGCTGGCTCTCTCTTCACATTATTGATTGTTTTCTTTGCTGTGAAGAAGCTATTTAGTTTGATTCCATCCCATTTATTGATTTTTTATTTTACTTCTTATACTTTAGGAGTCTTGTTAAAGAAGTTGGTTCCTAAGCTGGCTTGGTGGAGATTTAGTTCTACTTTTTCTTCTACTGGGAGAAGTGTCTCTGGTTTAGTGCCTAACTCTTTAATCCACTTTGAGTTGACTTTTGTGCAGAACGAAAGTGAGGGGTTAATTTCATTTTGCTAAATATGTATTTCCAGTTTTCCCAGTACCATTTATTGAAGAGACTATCTTTTATCCAATGTATATTTTTGGAGCTTTTGTCTAGTATAAGGTAACTATATTTAATGTGTCTTCTATTCTGTACCATTGGTCTACATGTCTATTTTGGTGCCAATACCATTCTGTTTTTGTTACTATTGCTCTGTAGTATAGTTCAAGTTCTTGTATTGTGATGGTTCCTGCTTCACTCTTCTTGCTAAGGATTGCTTTGTCTATTCTGGGTGGAGAAAACAGTTATAATTCTAAATTATGTTCTTGTTACAAAAGTACATTTGATGCTTCTCATTAAGATGGCTAATTATAAGAATGGGGAAGTTAGTGAGTGGAGCAATTAAAAGTGAAAGGTTTTGAACCATTCTTTTATGTTTTGTGTTTTTTTTTTTCTAAGTTGAAATATTAAATAGGCAGTTAAATATGTTACTCAGTAATTGAGAAAAGGTCTGGACTGAGATCCACTTAAAAACTAAGAATTTATATATAGGGTTTTGAGTAATGTATGTGTTTGATACTAATTGATGTATTTAATAATGAGCATCCACATTGCACTAAACATTGTTACATCATTCATTACATTTATCACCTACAAAATTCTCATAAATTTGTCTTGACTCTCTTTCTATCCCTATGGTGACAATGAAAAATTTTAGTTTAAATGAGGAGTATTAAGATTCCTTTGGTGGAATTATCAGAAAATCCAATCCCATCTGATTTAAACTACATACACAATAGAAAATTGGATGCAAATATGGTTTTCTATGAGAATATAGTATCTCAACAACATCACCAAGGGCATCATTTCTTATCATCATTACATTTTGCTTCTGTGTTATTGTTTTCACTTTAATATTGAATTACCTTGAGATCAAGGAGAATTGTCCAGAGCTTTAATTTTCCATAGCTTGTATCTGTCAGAGAAAAGAAAGCATATTTTTCTCACATCTAAATCCCGACATTCACTTTGGTTGAACTTATTCAGGTCAAAATAAATACTTTAAATCAATCTATTTTTTTCTGGGCTTCAGAAAGTCCACAGCACAGCTGGAAGAATGATGTGTAGTACTTGAGTATTCTGAGCTTTCTACTGAAGCTGCATCTGGAACCAGATATTGGCAGAAATGATGTAGGTTTCATAGGTGGTTTGCTCTAAATTTTTGGAGAGTACTGTGGGAATAAAAAAAAAAGTACAGGCAATAGAAACAGGAAATAGTTCAACATTATAAATACATGCTGTGAAATTCTCTTCATTTACTGAATGTGAGCTATGAATTTGATTGCAAGTTTTCTAACCACCAATGGGAAAATGGAAATGTTATCAGCTCTACAATTAAAGAAATCCATCATAAGACAAAATCAAGAAAGTTAATAAGAATAATTATTCTAAGTATTAACCTTGTCCCTGCCTCTGAATAAACCTAAGATGCAAATAAGCTGTTCAATGTAATAAATAATAACCTAAACATTATCTTAACATATTTATTCATAAGTTACATAGGAGTTCCTTGCACTAGAAAATGGCATTACACTGAAATTCAATTTATAATAAGAATAAAAATCTCTCTTTGGAGACCAGTTTGTTGCAGTCCATGTGTGCAGCTTGCTGATGCTCAGAATTAATATGGGGATAGTCTTTGGAGAATTTGAAGAGATGAACACGTTGAATAGTGCTTAGATAATATTTAGATAATAAAAACAATAAAATATTATTTCCTTAAGAATTTTTAATGGCCCATGCTAGCAGATATTCATACATTCTAAATATTTATTATGTATAATTGTATTCCCTCACTAAGAGCAACCATAACATACAGTAGGAGAGTGAACAGCCTTTAACTACAATTAGCTCAATGTGACTCCATAGTATAACTTTGATAGAAAAAAATCCTAGTAGGAAAAGCTTAATCAATTGTGGCTGTGTTAACATAAGAAGGATGTCTGAAGTGATTGGCCAGAGTTCTGGTCCACCCAGCCTATTTCACAGACCATACCTGCATAATTGTTTGAAATTATTCCTAGGTATAGACAATTTTAAGGAAGGAGAAGTTCTAGAGGTAAGTTATCAGAATGATTAAAACATGGTAGCTGTGTCATATAAGGATGATAGTAATGAATAGGAAGGTTTAAATTTAAGGAGAAGATTCTGGGTAAGGGATGAGTGAACCATAAAGCCAACTTCTGAGTTGTGACACAAGAATGATGAGATGTATGTTAGTTCTTACACGAGAGACAAATTAGGGTTTAGTACCCAAGGTACAGGGAAAGAGGTTTCTATAAACCATAAGGAAGATGGATATATTAGTGAGACATTCCACATGTGAAATGGCATCAGCTGCACGTAACATGTTCAAATCCTTGGATCTTTGCTAATAGGAATACACACTGGTGGCAGAAGATTTATTTGAATATAGCTGTAGTAAGTGATTATATGGCATATTAAGAGTCTCTCTTTTTGGTCATCATTCCAAAGTTCTTATTTCTCATAAATATTAATCCACCAAATAATTTATTTTTTTATCAAATACTATTTGTTGCACACATTTCTAAGCATTAGAGGATACAGAAGTATATAAAAAAGAAAACGACTCCTTAAACCTTATCCTATTTGTAAGAAACTTTTAGATAGAGATTAATAATAAATATATCAAAGGAAATAAAGAAAGTAGGATAAGGTACCTTTCACATTGGATAGCGCAAAATCTCCATGTCACTAAGAAATTTTTTGATGAGATAGATGCTGATTACTGCCTATGAGGCCTGTTTCTGTCACCTAACTGGCCTCTGTTAATATATCTACATGGTCTCTCACCACTTGGCATTGAATTCAGCCCTGTGGACTTGTCCCTACAGATATCTGGCAGATCCTTGTGTATTGAGCAACCCTTGTTGTTCAGGCTGAGTGCCATTTAATTCCTGTCCTGACAGCACAAATAGATGTTCTTACACAAGCAGGAAGTGGAATTTGAGGTGGGATATGTTAAAACCATGGATCTAAAAATGATCAGTGAAAAGCAGATCCTCTATCTGAAAGAACACACTAAAAATTCAGTATCAAAGTTACTGAAACCCTGAGTTTGCAAGCTGGTCTAAAAGGCACCTACATAAAAATTACAAGAAATACTTGTTTAAAATGCAAAAATTCCTGGACTTGGGATATAGCTCAGTGGTGGAATGCCTGCCTGGCATATATAAGGAAGGACCTATGTAAGATTTCTAGTTTCAAATAAAGAAGCATAAAATGAATATTCTTGATCTTTAAACCCTCAGTTGAATCTTTTTATGGATATCCTGTCAATTAACATTGTAAACAAAACTCTTCATGTATTCTTTTAATTTTTTAATTTTATTTTGTTACATATGACAACAGAATGCATCACAATTCATATTACACATATAGAGCACAATTTTTCATATCTCTGGTTGTACACAAAGTAGATTCACATCCTTCATGTCTTCATACATGTACTTAGGGTCATGATGACCATCTCATTCCATGTTCATTCCTAGCTGAAACCTCCAGGTCAAAGAATAAAAACTCAGTCAATGACACATAATGAGTACCTTAAAGACAAACATCTCAGAAACATTAAAAAAAAAGAGGAGTTTTATTTACAAAGTCTACAGAGAAAAAATGTGCTTATTATTTTGATTTTGTTGTGCTTTTTTCTTCTTTTTTTCTTTTTGCAGTCCCATGGGTATGCTGCCTAGAGAAAATCAGAGACTACTCCTTAGAATTATAAACAAAGAGTAAAAGTGTTCTCACTTACCCCTGCCACTGATGCTGCTAGAGAGGCTGCTTCTGTTTCTAGCACATGGTGTAACAGAATCTGATTAAAGTCAAATTAGGAAAACTCATTTTCTAGAAAGCAGAAATTTCCTATAGAGGCCTACAGGAATTTATGAAAAATCATTTATTAATTACCTTCAAGTATGAACTTATTATGTACTAACTGACACATATAAATTTCCTATCTAGACTGTAAGTAAGCTCATGAAGGAAACCTTTATTAACTTTACTCCTTATGTCTAATCCTAGCTTAAAATATTCATCACACAGTAAATCACTTGATTGTTTAGAGATAGTGAAACAGACCTCTAGATTCTTGTCCAAATAGAAATTTTTATAGCATGACTAAAAAAGAAAGGAAAAGCTCTTATGTATATTACAGTTAAGTATACAAAATAGTTGTATCATTTTATATATATATATATACACACATATATATATATATATCATTATATATAAAAGACATATAATAAGAGAAACAGGAAAGTAAAATGAGAGAGAGAGAGGAAGAGAGATGGTAAGAGTGATGCTCATGGACTTAATTTAATATTAAAGCAAGAAAAAATAATAATAATGTCTTATAAAAATCTATTTACTACCATCTTAAATATGAGGGAATTCATGGTTGTAATCTGCATGACTTTTAATAGAACAGAGTTAATCAGATTAATTTAAATTAATCTCCAATGACAGAGTGACAGTCTTTGTAGATCAAAAGAGTCGCTAGCTACTGTGTTTCTTGGCTTTAGCAAAGGTTTCGATTCTGGATTTGTGATAGAATTATAAATTAGGTGCAAGGATTTAGTACAGGGCAAAAAGCTAAGGCTGGGTAAATGACTGAAGCTGGGTCTTTCTGCTTAGAAGAGGACTTTTCCAGTTCTTTTCTGTTTCTTTTGTTGAAAATAGCCATCCTTGGCACTTCTATATGCTTTTGTAATTGAAATAACTAATTCTCTTGGATGCTTATAATTACACTGTCATGTAAATTAGTTGTGGCTGATTGGTTATACTCAAGGTCAGAACTATTTTTTAATGCTTCTGCCACAGAGAGTTTATACAGAATTTGAATGATGCTATGGGCCCTATACACATATTTGCACATATGCCAAGGCTCAGAGGACAGACTTTACTAACTCTGGCTGGCACTCTTGAGAGTTATCTTGAAGTACATATGAACACAATATCTTGCAATTTCAAAGGGAATGTCTTAGAGGATCCTATTAAAATGTTCAAAAAAGATTACACATGCCTTTGAGGTATTGTAAGTTCTTGTAATAGCATATAACAAATTCACAGGGGGATCAGATTTACACTCAAGTACTTCAAAGATCAATATTTACAAAAAATATAGATATCTGTTTTTTAGTTTAAAATTCCCTACTGGAGACATTAGCCATAGGGAATGAAGTTCATAAATCCAAAGAGAAATTCAATTACCAAATGTTTAAGAACTAGATTGAAAAGATTAAAGTATTTGGTACAGTATAATGTGTTGTTTTTCATGTATATGTCAATGATGTAATACTTAATGACTTTTATTTCTCTAGGTATATCAGAAGAAGTTATATAATTGTGCAATTAGAAATGTATGATTTTCCTGATTACATCCCAATTTTGCTTCTAAGTTCTGAAATGCTTTCTGGAAGGAAGTGGAAAGTGTCCATCATCTACCCAGCATTCTAGTTATCTATCTACTCTTTATATGTCTCTTTATGAATCTAATTCTATCTGCTTTCTGCTGTATTGAAATGATTTATGCTTGTATTTTGATGTATATTTAGGGAAAAGTGGTATAAAATTTTAGCAGTCTATTCAATTTAACTGGTTTGTATTTGCATATAATGTACATAATTCTAACTTACAGAGGCAATAACATTTTTTAAAAATCAGATTTCCTAATAGTATTTAAAAGATATAAAGGCAATACATAGTAGTAATGACTTTTTGACTATGTTTTTAAAAGTTATTTACCTTAAAAAAATGTGTGGTGCCCTACTGGAATTTCGCAATGAACCATGTACACATTCTTCATTGCTGCAGCAGTATCTTGCATACCACGTTCCTCTCCAGTGTTCTAAACAGAATATTCATTAACTCACCTAATTGCTATTACATGTAGGACAAGGATTTTCAACTCCCCAACAGTTTGTTTAACAATAATTCACTCAAAAAGTCATCCATGTGTAGGTCTCCATAACAATGTAAAGTTCTCCCTTGTGTGTGCAGGTAATTATTTTTCTAAAGTTGAGTTGGACAATAATCTTTGTGTAAGCAAGACATTCCTATGCAGTCTGTTGATGATTGTTAATTAATTTTTGCCCATTGATGTAATGTAAAAATTCATTTAGGAGCTGTGAATTGTATGAAATACTAATTACTTCTAGAGGTTTCAGAACAACCCAGAATGATAACAAAAGTGGGCATTGATAAGCTTTTAATTGCAATTCATTCAATTGAGCCATTACGTTTTCATAACCCCTTATTTTTCATTAGTTATCTGTCAGTTTGTAATACAGTTGTTAATTGAAGTAGAAACAGTAAGTGTAAACTTTGTTTTCCCAATTGTGTGCTTTGTGTACTTGAGTTATCCAGGAAGACAAATACACATATATTCATACTCGTACTACATTTTCAAGGCTAACAAAGCTAACAAGATGGAACCGAAGAGAAAGAAAACAGGATAGATAATAGATGTAGCCTCAAGGAGCTCCTTTTCCACAGCTTTCCAATAATAGTGATATGCCAAGTGACTTGACTATCAAGTACAGATAAAGCATACATGAGTAAAATAACGTTTGTCCATCTAATGTAAACCATTGGATTGGGATAGAAAATGATTAGCTATTTTGTTCAAGGATAAAAATGAGACATACACAAGAAAAAATGCTTTTCCTTCTGCTTTCAAAAATTTAACCTTGATAGAGCCTTTCTATTGAAACCAGTTTATTATTTTAAAAATGTGTATGCATCTAAGGATTGTAGTACCAATTACTATATTATTATAACAACTCTAGAAAGTTACATGTAATAAGAAAATTGGAAGAAATTTTATAGATGTCCTACTCCTAGGCAATAATAATTCATTAAGAGATAAATTGCATGTCCATTTCATTTAATAATACTTCTGATCATATTTTCAAACCTATATTTGAATCCTCTTTGTCTAATAATGAAGACCTTATACACTGTCCAAGACTTTTTTTTTTATCATGTTTTCACTTAGGAACGTGACCTCCTAGATCTGTTAGAACAGTTTTTAAAAATTATTCAGAATTGAAACAAGATGCAATAGCAGTTCTCACATTCTCTATAATATTGGCAAGAAAATATATGGGCAAGAAAACCTCTTTTGCTTATTTGTGGTGATCACATGTCTACATGCTTATAATATTTTTTAAAAATGTAATTGGATGTTAGAATTAAAGTTCATCAGAATTTTAGAGATTCATTCATAGATCTGAATAGGACTTTCTAAATCGCCTGTAGAACCTTCTTCTGCTTGCCCTTACAGATTTTGTTTATTGTGTTCAATGATATTTTGTTTGTATTACTTTTAATTTTTTTAAAAAAGCTAAACAGTATGTTGTGCACATACACATGCCCCATTTCTTTCTCTTCAAATTTTACTCCTCTTCCTATACCCTTTCTTCTGCATTTCCATGTGCACATTCACAATGTATGTTGTATATTTTAAATGTAAATGGGCTAGGATTACACATATTCTATAGTTAACTTTTTACTTCATGTTATCAAATACATAATGTCAGAATATATACATATGTATATATTCATGCTTTTTAAATGAGCACTTCATTTTACATATTACAAATGTGTTATGTTATCTAAACACTTTTAATTTAGATTGGTTTTTAGTATTTCAGTATTGCAATAAAAGCTATAAAGAACATTCTTGCACACATTTATTCATGTGCTTGTGCTAATGTTCTTAAGGGATGGCACCTTAGGCCCTGTAATGTTCATCAAGAATGATATTCATCATTTAGATCAAGAGAATGTTCTCTTTGAATTTCATCTTCCTGATTCCTATTTTTGTTGAGGAAATGAATGTTAGTGATGCTGTTGCTAGTAGTGTGTTCAAAAGGAGCCAACAGAAACTTGAAAAATCATTTATCTGTCAACATTTGAATAAACTTTGTTTGATACAGGAAGACGAACCATCTTTCTCTTCTGAGAGGGAGCCCAAGACAGAAATACCTAGATGTGCAGATCATGAATTTATTACCAGTGGTTTTGACACAGATTATTTTTTGTTCTCATTCCTCTCACTACAGAGTATTTGGCAATGTCTAGAGACAATTTTTGCTTGTGATGGCTACAGGATGAGGACAGTATTACTACCAGATAGTGAACAAAGTTCAGGCATTCTGTTAATGTGTAGGGTAACCCTTCATGGAAAAGAAAAATCTTTCTTAAAATGTCAGTACTGCTTTTGTTTAGAACCCCTATTCTATTGAAATGAGAAAACTATACATGTTCCTCTGGATTTAATAACATATATAACTGGATCTTAGACATCTTATTACACACTTGTTCTTAAATTTTTGAACAAAGTCACACTCACATTAACTTTGGCCGAAATACGTCTCACTACAACAACACATTTCAAGATAGATATTAAGAAAATATAACCCTACCTGTACCTGTAGTCAGTCTAGCAATTCCAGATGTACCTGCAGTCACTCCAGCAGTTCCAGATATGATACCTAAGGAATTTAGTTTAGTTTGGTCCACAGATCACTACAATACCTGTAAAATAAATTATCTGTCCCCATGTATTTAATGTTTAATAATGAAACAGGGATATGATAGCCATAAAAAAGAATAAAATTATTTTGCTCAGAGAGAGGAAACTTGGAGATGTTCAGTAGATAATAATGATAAAGCACTGCTAAATCTCCAAAGAATATATTTTGAGATGTCTCTTGTTCCCTGTTGGGTCCCAACTTCATTCAGTGAAAGGAGTTCTGGCTTTTTATTGTTCTCTTCCATCTGTGGTTTGACTGTGAAATCCTTCCTTTTCCATCATCTTCTAGCAACAGCTGTACTGGGAATCTGGGAATGTATCTTCCTTGAAGACTGAGCAGAGTTACCAGCCTTCATTCTGCCTATAGACGGTCAGGGACCAAAGATCTTTTACAGTGTAGATTTATCCCCTCTCTACAAGCTTGAGAGTTCTTAAGCAATGAACTCATCTTAAAAACACAAGATGCTTTTCTATTTGAAGCCAGTTCAATCTGTGGCCAACAGATGTACCTAGGCATCTTCTCTTCTCAACCCACATTTGTCTTTCTTGAACAACCTGGGGATATTTTGTGCTTATCTGATTTGAGCCAAGAAACATATCTCATTTCCTTGAACCACTTGTCCAGATGAATGGATTTATTCACTGCTACACTTTATTTGTATCTTTACTTGAATATAATTTAGTGTATTCAGAGTTTTAACAGAGTGTGATAGCTGTACCTCCACAACAGGCTAAATTAAAATGATATATGATTCCTACAATTCTTAACCATGGCTATAAGAACTAAAAATATGAAGAACTAACACTAAATAACCTCTACAGATCATATTTCATTACTATGAAGATGATGAATTCCCAATATAATTATGATTTATATACTAAAAAATTAATGAAATTAAATATGGATTTTATTAAATAACCTCGGAGTTGAAAGATTTTTTTAACATAAAACCAAGAATTCCTAGCAAGACACATTATTAAAGATTACTACACAAAATGTTTTAAATGGTAAGTAGTTAAAAAACACATAAATAAAAAAATCAACAGAAAAATTACTGGTGGGTAAAATTTTGTAAATCATATTGTAGAAATGAAAGTGATTCACATTATGTAGAAATATTCCCATATAAACCAATAAGCTAAAATGCTATACCACAATAAAAATTGGGTGAGACACATACACAGAAAAGAAATATAGATAAAATTGAAGCCCATTAATAGTGATATTCATCATAAAAGAATTGCAAATAACTTCAGGGAGTCTCCATTTTTTAGTTAACAGTTTGGCAAAGATGAGAATGTTTGAAGATACACTGATTCTGAGAAAGAGTGGAAAAAAAGTCTCATCTATTAGCTGGTGGGAGACGAAATACCTACAGTACCTAAGAAGAAAAACGTGCCTTCATTTATTACAGTTAAACATGTACATACCTTTTGATGCAGACATTCCCAATTTTAATACTTATTGATAAGATGTGAGAAAAGACATACATAATAGGAGACATTCAATGGAATAATTTTTGTAATACCAGAAGTTTTAAAGCAACAATACCCATAAGTACCTGGGCACAGTGACATCCACCTGAAATCCTAGCGACTTGGGGTAGGGACTATGGTAGGAGGATCACAAGTTTGAGCCAGCCTGGATAACTTAGGGAGACCATAAGGTTTGTTTTTCTTTCCTATTATTGTTCCCCCTTCCTTCCCCTTTGTCTAATCTATTGAACTTCTATTGTCCCACCCACCTCCCACCCTTGTTGTGTGTTAGCATCTACATATCAGAAAGAACATTGGGCTTATTTCACTTAGAATTATTGTCCCCAGATACTGCCTTTAAAAAAGGGTTAAAAGGGATTGGAACATATTTCAGTAGTAGGATACTCCTGGGTTCAATCCCCAGTACTACACACTCACATACACACACCCTTACCCACAAGTAATGGAAATTAGTATAGTAATTCTTAATGCATTTATACAAATGAATACTGAAAAGTTGTTCCATGAACAGTGTATGGGTATGTATTCAAGTTATTCTGAGGCAAAAAATGAAAATAGAAATAAGGCACAGAGGCAAGATGTGATTATGCTGGTTCTCTTGTGAAGATAAGAATATATACAAATCTGAAGATCATACAAAATGATAAAAATGGCTGACTCTTGATAGAAAAGACTGAAGACTTTTATCTTATAAGATATTTTAACTTTCATAACAGGTGCATTGCCTATTGGGAAATTAATTAATTTAACAAAAATTATTTTTAAGAAAGTATGGATTGCCAGATATTTCATTTTTAGAATAATATCTTAGTGAGGCAAATGTCATTTTCATTGGGCAGATTACACCTAATTTTAAGGAATTTAATGTAGCAATATATAATTGATAAATATTAGTTACAGTAACATTTTAATTACAGCCTACATTTTGAAACTCATGTATACTCAGATATCTAACAATAACAATATCCATAGAAAAATTATAATCATCTAGTCTTCATAAACTAAGACAAATAAATGCAAGCTTGCTAATTTTTATGCATGTGAAATATAAAACACCTATAAATAAATATTTCTGATCAGATAAACATATTTTTATCTCTCATCATTATTATATTTTCTTTCATATGTTAATTTCATTTTCAACACAATAAATTCAACATTTATTTTGGGGGGTGATTTAGTGTGAGTGTATATATATATTTTTTTTTTTCTAAACAGAATTATTGATTTTTAATTTTTTTTCTATAGCTTCAGGTATGTATTTTGATAATTTCTCTAAAATTCATATATTCCATATATTCCTAGAAGAGCAAGCAATGATATTTGTTTTTTCTCTCAACAAGTACATATTTATGCTAAAACTTGATTGTGATCAGCCAACTTGTATAGCATCAAGGTATTTGGGTTAAAAACTACTGATATGAGGTCATTGTAAGTTCTTCATTCATATTCTATAGGAAAATTTAAGCATCACATAATGCATGGGAATTTATTAATTTTGATAAACATTATAAATAAATGAAATACAGAAAACAGAATAATATATTTCCAGTGTGAAAATAATCAGAAATGAATTCAACTTTAATACATGCTTTGCAAGTACATTAAGTTATTCTGTAAATGGCCAATTAGGATATTTACATCATGTTTATTAAATTATTTCAAGTAAATTCTTTGTCCCTTTCCACAAATATTAAAATTGAATTTTCTATTATAAAATTGAGACAATGCTTATAGCATAAAGAGGTACTGGTCAGAGTTATTTAATTGGGCACAGTAGGTTTAATGGAACAGAATTAGATCAAAGCCCAAGTCTACCAAAGAACACTTAAAAATTATAATTAAACATGTTAAGAGTTCTACATGAAATTATCCATTTGTTCATGTATTTTATGGTATTATTACATATTAGTATTAAAGCCATAAATAGATTCCACTCCTGAAATCAAAATATGTTGAATAAAATTTTCACTTCTTTGTGAAAGAAAATCAAGCATATGTAGACAAGTACTAATATATCACTTAAATAAGATAAAACATATTAGACTTTCAAGTAACAGACCAGTGAATGTTTCAATATCACATATTTTAATCATTAAATTTTAATTTGCTTTATAATATCAATACTGAATGTTTAGACAAACTTTTTCCATATTGGTATCTGGAAATGTCACAATAATCTGATTAGATGCCATAATGAAACTACAAGTTAAGCTGTTATAATCAAGAAATCCCAAACTACAGTATCTTAACCAAGGTGACAGCATATTTAATCTCTTAAAATAATGGTGTGTGGTTCAGGGATGCTGTGGTAGTTTGATCACATTGGGTACTTAGATTCCTTCTATCTTGCTGATTTATTAATGTATCTTTTATTTCATAGCCCCAGATAAATGCTCTTCTTTGTATCATCCTGCTCACATATCAACAACCAGAAACTTAGGAAGAAAAGTATTAATGCCCCAATTTCTTTTGTTCCTATGTCATTGGTCAAAATATAACCACATGCCCCTTTCTAGTTGTAAAGTTCTTGAAAAATATAGTCTTACTGTGTGACTGTTGATGTGTTTGCTCATTTAAAATTCAGATTTTTTTTTAACTTGAGAGGGAGATATGAAGTAGTTGTGTTGTGTACAATGTTAAAAAATTATATTTGATCACTGCACACTCATCTTTCTATCTGTACCTTATAGATAGTGGTAAAATTAGTATAATTTGTGTTATTTAAAAAAAAAACACCACTAGAAAGACCAAAAAACAAATAAGCAAACGTTAAACATTTTACCAACATTTAAAAAGTTTTGGCATCAGAGATGGTTCTAAAATTAGGAATAGAAACCTATTAATATAGTAATTCTTTTATCCAGGAAACGGTAATCTAGTGTAGGCAAGCTTATGGCAGTAGCAATTGGTTAATTTCATTTGTAAGTGTTCTGCAAAATTACAACCAAGATTGTGTCTATTTGAATATTCTTCTAATCTATCAATTCTAGACTAATAAAAGATTATATGCAATATGTTCTCCCATTAGTAATTGTTGATTTGCTTGCCAGTCTTGTAAAATTAGTGAAAAATGACTCTAATATAGATCTTCCAAAGAAATGTTTGATTCTATAAGAAATCGTCATATGGTCTGTGCTAATGAAGTAAAGAAAATTAACTTCTTGGAAAAAAATCAAACATTAAAGGAAAGACAAAAATTCAGTTATTGGAATAATCAATGGATAAAAATATAAACAAATAAACCCAAAACAAGTGAACAAATAATAAATACATAAATAAATATATAGTCTGATAAACACAAAATCCTACATCCATCTACTGGCTCACAGAACCCACATTTGCTTCTTCACTCATATCTAATATTTTGCTTTAATTATTGTTACCTATTACATTTTAATTATCTATTAAAATTCAGGTTTCCTTGTTAGTAATAATGTCCATTATTAGATTAGTAGGTCTAGACTACAGTACAAATGAGTGTATTCCTTATTGTTCTTTTTTCAATATCTGTTTTAAATCATAATTTAAGACATAAATACATCTTTAGAGTTCCTAGTTTCCATTACTTCCGTATTGATTACTTATCATTTTCCTCTGGAAAATATGATTTTTTAATCCTTTGAAAGAATATCAGTGCCCCTAAAGTTCCAATCCCCAGTACAAAAAAAAATTACTAGGATTTATTTATGTGTATATTCTAGAATTAAAGTATATCTATATTAATTACTTGGTCATTTGGAATCAAGTTGCAGTGAATTTTCTTGCATATTTCTATAGGCATTCTGATAAAATCATTTTCCAAAATAGCTTCCCAGGTATGAAATGGTAGGATTTCTGGTTTATAGGTTGTATTTATTTTCATATTTTCTGTATAAGGCCAAAGCATTTTTCTAAAAGTATGGTCCCTATTTAAACTTGCAACAGTGCTACACACACAAAAAAAGCATGCTCTACACTTTTATCAATTTAATTATCAATTAAATTAAATCAATTAAATATTTCAGCATTTAATTATGACAATAAAATGTGTACATGTGCAATTATGTGCATATGTATGACTCTGAAATGTAGAATTTCACATTTTATTCTGATTTCACATTTTATCTCATTGCCAGAGCAGCTACACTTTTAAATATGGAACTTTTGTCATATTTCTTCTCATAGATGTCTTGCTAGGTTTTCGTGCACTAGTGCAGGGGTTGCTTATCAGTCTCTTTTCTGTTGCTTGTAGATAATTTTAAATAGCCCGAGTACATGTTACATTGTTTGTGTGCATTACTTTTACTTTCTTTATAATTGTGGCTTTTTGATCATCAAAATGTACTGAAAACAAAAATAAAATAATAAACATTTTATCTTCTTTGTATCTTTTTTTCAGAAAACTTTCCTACTTCAATGGAAAATGTGTACAGTTGGAGCTGGCATTGCAGCTCAGTGGTAGATTGATTAGCATGTGTGAGGCCCTGGGCTCCATTCCCAGCTCTGCCAAAAAAAAAAAAAAAAAAAGAATAAATTAAACCAAAAGAAAAGTCCTTGTATTTTTATTCTAAAATTTGAAAGCGTACTCAGGTAGCTTCTTATTCTACATGTCATCATTTTTAATAAGTAAGTTTTATTTATTTCATATTATATTTGTTCCTTAAAAGCATTTTGGCATTTGCTTGGCTATTATCTTTTTAAAATGAATTTTATTGTTAATAGTTTTATTACCACACTCTATATTGAATTAATCTACAGGTTGATCTGGGACTGATATCTCCCTGTATAGTATCCTTTCTACATTGGATCATCTTACCCAATGATGTAGTTTATCATCCCCTTTAATTAGTTCTTAAATTTTGTCAATAAAGTTTTTTGTCTATTAATAATTTATTTTTTAAATAATTTCACTTATTTTAAAAATTATTCCTAGGTTTTTTTTTGTATATCAGCTTTACATATAAATGTAAAAAAAAGTATACTAACTTTACATATAAATGCAAATAATGGTACAAGTTTTATTTTCACAAACCCACATATTGGCCCCAAGGCTATGAAATGGCTTTACCAGCACACAAAAAATCTTTCTCATATTCCTTTTCAGTACTTATTTCTCCAAATAAAATTAGTTATCTGACCTCTAACAACACACATTAATTTCTCTTTTTATATCTCATCGAAATAGAATATCTAATGTGTTTTAAATATATATTCTAATTTCTCTCTTTAAATGAGATTTATGAGAATTGTTCATTCTTCTTTTAAATAGCCAAGTGAAAATTTTTAGTTATATTAAAATTCTATAGATACTTTCAGGGTCGTTTTGTAGACCATTGTATCTAATTTTTCCTTTATATTTCTTATTCCTGAAGAAATCAATCAAGAAATCAATACATTTCTTATCTTACTATTTAGGATAAGATCTCCATATTAATCAGAAGCAATAAAAGTGGTTATCCTTATTTTGTTTCTCAATTTAAAAGATTACTTTTCACACGTTAAAGAACAACTTGCTATATGTCTTTAGTACCTAAACTTTATCATGATCAAAAAATTTCAACCTAACCTAAGGTTATTATCATATTTTTTTAAAAAAATTAAAAGTGGATTTTGAATCTTTTCAAAAATGTTTGTGAACTCTTATAATAATCACATTTTTTCTTGACTTTTATGATAATAAGGATATTCTCTACTTTCATAATGATAAAAGGATAAGGAAATTTGGGGCATATTTTGTCTCAAGGACCCTTGTGGATTCACTTCATGAACATGAATTTAGAATTTTTATATTGTCCCCACATCTGAAGTTGGCCTGTACTTTACCTTTATTATTTTTATACTGCCTTTGTCTGCTTTTTCGTTTTAAGTTTATATTGTCTTTGTAAAATGAGCTGGGTCTATTTCCCTCTCTTTTCTGTCAGGAATGCTTTGCACAGGATTGAAAGCTTCTGTCTTTAAATTTGATAACTTCCTGCTCATAACTTTTTAGTCTGTTTTCTCTCTCAGAAAAATTTAAAATGCTGATTTGCTTTTTTTATTTCTTTAAGTTAATTCAGGCTTTTTGAAAGTTCTTTATAATAGTATCTTTTATTTTTACTCCATCTATAGATGCCTACCTATTTTTATTCTCAGTAGAATTTAATTTTCTTTCATTTTCTCTTGAATCAATCTCAATAGAAGCTAGTCTATTTTATTAGCCTTTCTGAAGAAGTGACTTTTAGCATTGTTATGCCATTTTATTGTCATATAATTCTAACTTTTAAGTACACTTCCAAGAATTTGAAGTTTCCATTATGGTTTCTTTGCTCTCTCTTTTTCTTTGTTTCTAAATTTTTGAGTTGTTTTGGAACTTTTTAAATTTCCAATTATATGCTTCTCATTTGTATTTATTGTACTCATCTTTGAATATGACACCACTTCTTTAAAATGTGGGAAAATGTTCCCAGTTCCCATACAAGTTTTAAATATGTTTAAGAAGCACCAATTATGACAGTACCTGACATAGGAACTGATATGTAGAACAAGTTCAATAAATCCATGTTGCATTAAATAGATGGGATTGAGCTTGTTAACAAGTCCTGTTTTCAATTTTCCTATAGTTAAACTTTTCTGACGTATTTTGTTTATAAAAGTAGTGCAAGGTGTATTGGATGATTCCTCTTGATGATAGATTTGTAAATTTCTCTCTAGTATTCTACCAATTTTACAAAATGTATTTTGTTATTTTAGGTGATTATCAGTTTAAATGTGTTTTTATTTTCTTGGTTGATTAAATCTTTTATTACTTACACTTGCACCACCCATTTATGATGTTGGTTTTATAATAAAGTCTATTTTTATTTGATATTTATAAAATTGTGCTAGCTTTATTTATTTTGCTTATGTGTTCATTTATTTATTCATTTTTACTTTTGTATGAGAGATTAAATCCAGGGGCACTAAAGCACTGAGGGACATCCTGGACCTTTTTTTTTTTTTTTTATTTTGAGACACTTGCTAAGTCTTGCTAAGTTGCCTAGGGCCTCACTAAATTACTGAGGCTGGCTTTGAATTTGTGATCCTCCTGCCTTAGCCTCCCAAGTTGCTAGAGATTACAGGTGTGAACCATGTTGCCTGGCTTCTAGTTTTAGTTTGATTAGTGTTTGTTTAATATATTTTTAAGAGTCATGTAAAAATATGAAGAGAGTAAAAAAGATAGCTGGAGTCAAAGTATAATTTAGTATTTTCTAATAATGCTTGATATAAATATTAATTTACTAGTTTTTTCATTATGCTGTTTTATACTTTCAATGTATCTCACTTTTGCCAAATTTCTCTTTAGACTTCTCTGAATTTTACATTTTGAATTTATATGTTTGTTTTCTGTTCTCATTTATCTTCTATATATTGCTTTAGAAAGTATGCATTTATTTCTGTTCAAATAATGTTTACACTTGAAAGAGTAATGTGCATATTTAATATAGTGAACTATAAATCAATGAACATCTTAACCACGCATACCAGCAAACAATTCAAGGACTTCACAACACTTTCTCTTATATCAGCCTGCAGCAGCTTGCAGCTAGTGGTTTGGTATTTCTGTTGTTATTTTAAGTCTTATCCAAAAAATTGTTACTCTTTTATACTGACTTTATTTGTAGATCTGTAAAATATTTTCTTCTTATCCAGGGGCATTTTTTTTAAATTCTGCTATATGACTGCCTATACTTTGTAAGTCCTTTAAATAAATGTTGGTTGGGGTTCTTTTTATCTACTATAATCTTTCTGCAAATACTTAATTAAAACTTTCTTTCTGAAAAGAAAGTTTTAATTGTGGTTAACCCTATTTTTCTGTAGCACTGGAAATATTAGTTTTCTTTCTTCTGGCTCCTATTAATATACAAATTCATCCACTGGGAAATGGATAAAGTCTAATTTTCTCTAGTTATCTGTCATTTTGCAGAGACATATTTTAAGTTTTTTTCTGTTTTACTTGGCTAGGCATGATTTTCTTTTCAATAGTTGTACTGATATACATTGGGACTTTAATGTTTTAACCAGTTGACAAAGTAATATCTCATATTTTCCAAATTTCACCTCTTCTCCATGGAACCAGTCCCTCCTCTGATACTGATTTGAAACAGACCAAACGTACTCCTTGTGTACTTCAGGGCTTGTGATATCACTTCCACACGTTGTGTCACACTATCTGTCTAGTCTCCATCCTGAGCAGTTTGCTCAAATATATCTTTAAGTTTATCAAACTTTTAAAATCACTCCTTTAAATAATCTTTTACATATATCTGCAAGTTATTATTCATCACATTCTGCGGATCTGAAAGTTTCATTTGAATTTCTAAAAAAAGTTAATATTCTTTTTCTATCAGCATAGATTTAATATTTTCTTTACAAATATTGTTTATATGGCTTGTTGCTTATCAGATAATTTTTCTGTTTACAGTCTGAATACATCTCATTTTGTTTTATTGTTTTTACTTATTAATATAGCATGTTACCTTTTCTGTGTGTGTTTGTGCAATCATTTTTTTCTTTTTTTTTAACCATTGAAGGAAACCTTTGAGGCATGTGTTTAAAGTGTATAATGCTAGAAATGATTTGCTTTTTCTTCAATCTATCATATATCATACAGCTTTATCTTCTCATTTTTACTTTTTCACAATCCATAGGCGCTTATTCTGTGTTTAGAATGTTTTAACAGGTACTTTTTAATATGCTTACACCGCTTTAGGCCTTGTGTACATATATCAAAATACCACATGGTACTCCATCTAAATACACAGTTTTTTATGGGTCCATTAAAATTTTGTTCCCATTAATCTTAATCACATGACTGCATCAGGTTTTTCTGCAATGCTCTCTTAAGGAACATCTTGTTATCCACAAGTTCACAAAGAGATGTTAGTAGTTTAGAGTTTCTAGTTTTATTTTACATTTTTTAAAATCTCCTTTCATTTGTTTAAACCATGTACTTTGATTACATTTCCCTAGGTTTAGTTGAAACCTACATTCTAGGTAAACACTGATCAAATTCTGATCAAAAACATTGGATCAAATTCTGTCTCCAGTGTTTGCAAACTTCTATGGATTTGAGCTTCTTAAATTCTGATTGTGAATTGTGTTCTTCACAGCCAACTTGTTTAGCCATGTTTCAAAAAGAAAAATTTAATTTACTAACATCATCCAGAATTGTTGATGTTCACAGTCAAGCAGGATTTCTGTAAACATTAAATTTATAATATTGTTAAATATAAAATTACTTTACTGGGATCTTACTCTGACAGCTCAATTTTATTTCTAAATTTTCAAATTTCAATTTGATAATTTTGATAATTTGATAATTTTTCAATTTGATAATATTCCTAAGTATTTGGTCTTGTTTCTTAATCCCCATACTTATTTTGTAATTGTACCATACCATATCCTCTATCTCTTTAAAAGTAACAATTATGCTTCTGTTGTATGCATTTCTTCATTGTTCTATTATTTTCTAATGTGAAACTTCTTCAAACTGTTGAAATTGGTAAGAGAAGAGGGAAAAAAAACCCAAAACCAAAAATAAAAGGATAAGATAATAAAAATGCCTTGCTTTTCAAAACTTGTTAGGGCTCCTGACTTTTCAATATGAAAACAACTTTGGATTTTTTAAAAAATAAAAGATGTGCATGATATAAGCCCTAAATAGCCTTAGTTATATCAAATGGAAAATAATCCTAAAAGGTTTTAAAGAAAAACAAATGTAGTTATGTTAGTAAGCTTGTCTTGCTCTGACCATAATGCTTGACAAGAACTATTTAGAAGGGGAAAATGTTTATTTTGGCTTACGGTTTGTGAGATTCAGCCCACAGTCGGATGACTGCATTATTCTGGGACTGAGATGAGGCAAAGAAACATCATGGTGGCAGGGTGTGGTGGAGGAAAGCTGCTCAGCTCCTCTCAGCCAGGAAGCAGAAAAAGAGGAGTCCTAGGCAAGATAAATAATTCCCAAAGACATGACCTGAGTGACCTGATTTTTTTAGTCATGCCCCACCTGCCTAGGGTTACCACTTAGAAATCCATTTCAATTATTGATCTATCAAGTGGATTAGTCAAGTGATTAGACTCTAGTTCTCATAATCTAATCATTTACCTCTGAACACTTCTGCAATTTCTATAACATGAGCTTTTTGTGGAGCACCTCATATCCATATATAACATGTCATGTTTCATCATTTCTATAATTTCCTTATACTCGTATTATATCCTCCATGTCTCTGAAAATGACAAGTGTGCTTATGTTAAATGCACTTTAATGTTCTATTATTTTCTAGTGTAGAACTTCAAATTTGGGGGATTGGTGACAAAAGGAGAAAAAATAGCAAAAGCTAAAAAACAAAACAAAGTGTTAGGATAGTCAAAACAGGCCTTGCTTGGGAAACCCCATGAGGGCTACTGATTCTTAAATATGCAAGCAATTTTGGATAATTTAAAAAAGTAAAAGATGTCAATAATGTAATCCCTAATTATATCAAAATGAAAAAAATCCTAAAAAATTTCAAAGAAAAACCAAGGTTGTCTATAATAGCTATATCATATAGAATTGCTAATTGAGTTCCCAGGACACCATCCCTTATTCTGAGTGCCAATAGGGCATCTAAACTCTTCATAACTCATGCAGTTCATCCATATCAGGTCTCTGCATTAGGTGTCATATACATAAACAAGTATAAGGCAGAACCAACCCAGAGGGGCACAGGAATTGACTTCTGTGCTCAGAAAGCTCTTCACATGCCAATACTAGAAAGAACAACAGATTCTGCATGTAGAGTGGCAGAAATGACCTAGTTGTAGATGCTAAGGAGAGACTACTCATGGTATTTATGTCCCTATGCTGCTAGAGTCCTCAAAATATTAACAATCAAGATCAAGCAAGTGAGAATTAACTTTTTCACTTTGGTAGTTTTCATTCTGCCATGGTTTCCTTTAGTATTTACTTTTTGAGAATTGTATGAAAAGATGATTTTGATAGGTGTTTCGTGTATATTGGTGCATTCACCCCCTCTGTGCCATCTTCTACATTCTTTCTTGATCTACTGGTATAGAGAACAGTGTCCTGACTACCTAAGAGCCTTTAAAATTTAACCTATTTGCTTTTCAAGAAAAGAATTTAGGATGCCCAATGCACCTGTTTGACACTTTTGTGCTGATTTACATCTCAGCATGTTCTGTTTCTTTCAGTCCCGTAGCTATGGAAACATTTATCATTTTTCTTGCATTTCATGCACTAGTTGGACATAATGTTTCCTTTTATTCAGTGACATTTAGTGGTATTAGATGGTGAAATGAAATCAAATTCTGGATGAAAGCTTAGACAAGTGTTATAGTTTCTGAAAGTACCTGGAACTGCTAATCATCATGATAAATGGCCCACTGTGAGTTGGTGGAAGAAGCACAATGAATTGTCACTAGCTATATTTTGAATCACAATTGCTTTTTGTAATATGAGCAGTTTGCCTGACCAAACGTGAAAATGGGGAAAATTAGAATGAAGAGGTTGATATGCTGACATCTTTTTAATCTTGATACAATATAGAATACATAAAATATGCCAAAAAATTCATTTTGAGTCTGTCCAAATTTCAAATATCTATATCTTTTTTTCCCCTTTGGAACAATGTGTCATGAAGATCAATAGCTCATTAAAAATTTATGAATGAGAAAGACATTTTATCTATGCTTCTATGTGCTATAGCTTACATGGAGTAAAGTAGTACCTCAAGGTAAATTTCATCTTGAAAATTTATTGAGATCGAAAATGCTATTTTCAGTTAATAGATGAGGAAACTAAGGTTCAGAGAGCTTTAAATATTGTACATCCAAGTGGTACAGTATACATTCTCTAATACATTGTAGGTATGCAGTACATGTTAATCTCTGTTATTTCTTATCAGCTCTTTGGTTTATAGGTTCTATTAAGTTTTATCATGTGTTTTCAGAAAGAAGAACTGAGTTATGGGGATGTCATTTGGGAAGCTGCTCCTGCAGAAAACATAACTAGATCCCCCCATGACTTCCTCATATTCTCTAATTCCATTTTATTTTTGTACTTGTAGACAGCTTTTTAGATTCCGAGTTTTTATTCTGTGTCCAAATCTATTTGGGCACAAGTAGTAGAAAACAAAACAAAGTAAATGTCAGCTCTACTGAATCCACTAAAGCACATGGATATGATTTAGAGAAGAACTTTCCAAGACCTCACTTAAAATTGCTTTTAGTTGTTCTCTAAATTCACTAAACATCAGAATTACTTAAGTGTGAAACGCTGTCATGCAAACTCCAGTCCTCTGGTGGAAGAGTAGCAGGAAACTAATGGGCAGAATCCCAGAACAACCCAGGTCAGATAACCTAGGCTTACATACTGATTTTACACTAACTAGTTTTTAAAGATTCAATTTCTTCATCTGTTTTAAAGGGTTAATGAAGTCATTTGCGTCTCTGTGTGGTTTAAATAAAACAACACCTGAAGAAACCTTAGAATGATGGTAGGCACACAGAATAAATGTCAGCCATTGACATTCTTTACCTTTTTAAAGATAACAGGGTCAAGACAAAGAAAGAAGTTTCTTTTACCTGACATATACTCTTAATTTGGTTTTTAGATTAATGTTTTTGCTGTGAGCCTTGATAGCTTCCAGGGGAAGTGCCAATCGATTTGGGCAGAAGAGAGAACTTTACACATGCAGGAACACATGCACACAGACACTCATGAGTGCACAACACTACCAGAAAGAAAATAGTAGATCTAATACCAAGGATGCCAACAATTTTACTAGCAATATACTGCATACCAAAGTTAATGGATGCAGTTGGTAGTCAGAAAAAGAGCCTCAGCTGAATGTTACCATGTGGTTTACTGGAAGATCCTGAGTGGATGACTACACCCTTTAAGAATAATACCATTGTATTCATGATGAATATTATTTAAATAAGCAATAGTGTATCTATTCACCTACACTCAGATTATCTACTAAGTATTGTAGAATACTCATTAATAGATTTTAGAAATGGATCTAAAATATTATATTTAACTTTTTAAAAATTTTGTGATATTTATAAAACTGAGGTATGTAGACTGACAAGCTTTGTATGGGCTAGGAGAACAAGGTTTCAATTATGGCACTTTAGGAGAAAATCACCTATACTTATAAGGGACAAGTATGCATAGGTATATATATATTTTAACCTGGAATGAATATAACTAGGTAAAACATAAGTCATTTATCATTTTCAAAATTTCCAAACAACAATTTTTTTCTTGTTGTCCATGATTCCTTCTTGATCTCCTAATTAAATTCTTGCATGTAACTAATTAAGGCTCTGAACACCTATCCACAAAGTTCACAAGTACAAGTCTTTAAAAAAATTGTGACTGAGCATGTGGAAACAGAGACAGCTTGATGTCTGTAACACACTACGTGTAAACTGTGTACCTGTGAATAAAGACTATGGGTAGTCTTTTGTAACTCCTACAACTTCATAACTTGAGTCCTTCTTTTCATTTTTATATACTTGACTTAACTCTAATGAGATGCTGTATCCCATTTCTTTTTGAACATGAAATCTCAAGAAAGATATTTTGAAAGCACAAATATTTTCTGTGAGAGATAATTATACAAATTTACAAATTATCTTGTTGATATTTTGGGCTGGTTTATCCTGAAAATGCAGTTTTGTGCATTGGCTAAAGTGTTTAAATTCTCATTTGTCTTTCCATTCTAATATTCTCCAGTTTTTGTATGTGTATGGGAATTACAACTGCTGTAGTCCAGCTGCAGCAAAATAACCTGGGGGGGGGGGGACGTACAACTTGTGTAGATTGATGCAGCAGGAGTGGGAGCCATTTATTGTAGGACAGGAGGGGTATTTATACATTCCACACTGCTTATCTTAATTAGCATAAACTAGATACATCAGTCAACCAATAAGAAATCTCCACACTTAATGGCTTGCTGGCCTTATTTCACAAACCACTCCCTCTGGCATTTTGCCAGGCACCATCCTGACTTATTTACAGACTCTAACATTTCCCCCTTTTGTTTAATTTAAATAATGACCATTGTGGTTTTTACAGAAACACCATACATAACCTGCTACAAACAGAAAGGGAGGATACAAAATGCCACAATACCAAGCCAATTGATGGCTCCATGCAAGAAGCCCTTGGAAAAATTATACCAGCAATGACACCGTTAGCAAAGATACCGAGTTACAATTTGTTGTAGATTACAGTTTGTTGTCTCAGTCCAGGTAAAGCAGTGTCTCAATAGATTAACTCAGAGTCCAGGTAAGTTCTGAAGGCAGGTAGCTTGAATCACAGTCCAGGTAAGTTCTGCAGGCAGCTAGCTTAAATCACAGTCCAGGTAAGTTCTGCAGGCAGCTAGCTTGATCTGAAGTCTCGTCCAGTTCTCAGCCAAAGTCTCCTCCGGTTTTTAGCAACACTGGAAATTCTTCCACCTTCGTCTTCATTGGCACTGGGACGAAGGCAGGAACTTCAGATGGCTAAAGAAAATCCTGTAGCATTCCACTAAGAAAACAACCTTCTGAACAGTTTAGTACATTATCTCAAGGTTTTTCTACATTTTAAATAAGCCTTAATAGTGCTCATTACTCATTAGCTTCCAGGTGTGGGAGAACCATTGTAGTTACTGGCCTTGGAAATGATCAAACTCCAGGGACTCCGGTAGCGTCTTCTGCTGGCTGTAGTGTCCCGGGCAGCCCCAGATGGCCCTGGGGAGTGTCCCGGACTCAAACTGCCACTGGGAACAGGGAGCAAGAGCCTGCGAGACTGTGCCTCCAGGTCAGGTTTGGATTTGGGTTCTTGCAGTGGTGGCGTCCTGCTCCCCAGGCTGGGGGCAGGGAAGAGCCAACTGCCATGGCTTGGAAAGTCCTTGCTGCTCCATGACCAGCTCGTGCACGTGGAAGAAGTTACCCTCCAGTAACGGAAAGTATTCAGTAATAGCCTTTTGCTGCAACTTTTTTCCTGATAATCCTTCCTCCTCTGAACTTTCTTCTTTCTGACTAGAGTTCCTGGGCTTCCATTAACACATGCCCTAACTATTCTTGGTTCCACTGGGGTGCCTCTTTCCCTTACTGATTTACTTCTCACCCCTTCCATATTTTCGTCACAAAGACAATACAACATTTCAAGACAAAACAAGACACAAACATACTGTATCAATCTTCTCCATTTTCTCAAAATGGCAATTTTTCCTCTGCCCTATCTGCCTAGGGACGAGAAGATTTGCTCCCGTCCTATCTATGGTCTGGCAGATTTTTTTTGTCACTTACCCCCGAGTGTTCTGGGGCTCCCTGTACAGGCCACCATCTGCTTATAAGGAAATTGGGATTTTTACCAATTGTTTCACATCTTTCTGATGCTTAGGGTTTATTGACTGAGAAATTAACCTCAGAGAAGCTCTGGGTTAACCCTATCAGAAGCTCAGTGTTTTCCAGCAGTTGGAAGGCCATTTTCAATGTTAGTCTCAAAACTAAATGTTACTGAAGGTTACTCTCACTCTCTCATATCATCAGGTTTCTT
Organism: Urocitellus parryii; assembly: GCF_045843805.1. Lineage (NCBI taxonomy): Eukaryota > Metazoa > Chordata > Mammalia > Rodentia > Sciuridae > Urocitellus > Urocitellus parryii. Next base: position 47,678,222 of record NC_135538.1, read on the forward strand.
TGGGCAAATCCCTATTCTTTCTGATGAAAAGATGGACAGAAGTAATGTAAGTCTGGGAAAGGTCAAAATCTAAATTAAGGTTTTAAAATATCCTTTTTGTGTATAAAAAGTACATGAATAGGAAATATGCAGGGAACTGGCATTGGAAGGAAAGTTCTGCAAGTGATGTTGGCCATCTGGTGAATAAATTTATGGTAGTTATTGTTGTACTGTTCCTCAGAGACAAATTTTAATTTAAGAGAATTTAAATCATATCAATAGCTCTCAAACATTAACATGTAGAATCATTTATCAGAATTATTAAAACACAAATTACAGGGGCTCAAATTTCTGATTCAAGGCCTGGGTTGGTACCCCAAATTTTCACTTCTAAGAAGTTCCCATTTTATATTATTGATGCTGTTCTAGGCAACATGTTTTAAGAATCATTGGACTATACTAAGTGGAAGTGATTGTTTGGCTTATAGTCTGCTTGCAGTATAATTTCAAGAGCTACAAATTGTTTTCTTTCAAATTCTCAAGGCAACTTTGATAATGTCTCAATTTTCTCTCAAATTGAAACTACCAAAAATGTACAAATATAAGATGGAACTCAGATATAATCTATAATAAGTAAGGCAATTAGGTGTAGGCATAAAGATTTTATAAAATTTTGAAAGTTACAGAGTTTTATTGTTAAACTCAAAGGAACAAAAACCTAGTGCATTGCAACTTGGCGGTATAACTCTTGCAGCTCATTGACAAGCTTGAGGTCTCTGAGGTTAGAAGGTAAGGGAAAGATAAGATGTGGGGAAGCAGAGTTAGGAGTTAGAAAAATCTAACTTGGCTGCAGGTGGTGACCTCCTGGAAAGAACCAGATAAACCAAAATTCAGTCGGGATGACATTTTAACATATTAGCTAATGATTTTTTCATCCTCAATACTTCTTATGAATCGTGGGTCTTCACACATCAAGCATCCATTATATCATAGGCATAAAGAAAGGATCCTGCTGTAGAAGAAAGCATTTAGTGCGTGATAGGTGTTACGGTATACTTCGAAAAATAATCAAAGAACACTTGTTTAGTTATGTGTTTAATTAAAGACTCTTCAGTCTTCTGTGTAGCTTAAGAAATATTCAAGTGGTTGTCAGAATAACTCCATATAAATCCTACACATTCCCAACTGGACAGATTAGAGTAGAAGCTAGTCTTCTAAAGACCAACTGCTGGTCTTCCTGGCAAATAGAATGAGAAGGTTTGAAATTCCTTGGACAGGTGAAAGAATAGGACACAACTGCAAATTAAGTGGACTTGTTATTAAAGACTATATGATAAGGAAACCTCACTTGATCCAGTGCATGGAAATGACAACTAGACCCAGGTCCAGATGCATTCAGTATCAGCACATGGCTTCTCTTTGGTGTTCACACAGGCCCTCAGGACACATGTGACTCAGGGACGGGCTAGAAGACAATAAAGTTCTAAATTGATTAAGATTTAATTCTTATCAACAGATATTCTAGTATTTATAAAAATAGAACAAATTCAGATATAGAAAAAGACAAAGGAAATTGTGTTTCTTGCACACTCAACTTTGTGGTCTGACATTTATATTGGTTCCAAGAAAGGAGTAAAATTTCCTCTGTAGCATGAAATTATGAAATTTCTGGTACTGACCAAACTTTTAGTTCAAGAGGAATAATATTCAGCAGCAACATTTCCGTTCTTACTTGGAGAATATCAAGAGTCAGTTTAAAATATGAGGATACACTTTTGGAGTAAATAATTACAGAATTAAAATCAGTGACATAGTTATGGGGATTAAGAATGAGCTCACACTAAGAAGGAATCACAATACTAGACCTTAAACTATACTACTATGCTATAGTAACAAAAATGGCATGGTATTGGCACCAAAATAGACATGTAGAACAATGGTATAGAATAGAAAAACAGAGACAAACCCAAATAAATACTGTTACCACATATTAGACAAAGGTACCAAACACATATATTGGAGAAAAGATAGCCTCTTCAACAAATGGTGATGGGAAAACTGGAAATCTATATGCACTAAAATGAAAATAAACTCCTATCTCTCACCAAGCACAAAACTCAACTCAAAGTGAATTAAGACTTTGGAGTAGACCAGAGATCCTCCACCCAAATCTTCAACATGTTGGATTAGGCCCTAACTTCCTTAACAATACCCCTAGAGTGCAAGAAATAAAACCAAGAATCAATTTATAGGATGGATTCAAACTAAAAAGCTTCTTCTCAGCAAAAGAAATGATCAGTAAGGTAAAGAGAGAGCCTACATTTGGGAAGAAAATTTTTGCCACATGCATGTCAGATAGAGCACTACTAATCTCCAGGATATATAAAGAACTTAAAAACTGAACACCAAACAAAACCAAACAACCCAATCAATAAATGGGCTAAGGAGCTGAACAGACATTTCTCAGAAAAAAATATACAATTGATCAACAAATATATGAAAAAAAATGTTAAACCTCTCTAGTAATTAGAGAAATGTAAATCAAAAGTACTATAAGATTTCATTTCATGCCAGTCAGAATGGCAGTTATCAAGAATACAAACAACAATAAGTGTTGGAGAGGACGTGGGGGGAAAAGGCACACTCATGTATGCTGGTGGGACTGCAAATTGGAGCAATCACTCTGGAAACCAATATGGAGATTCCCTAAAAAACTTGGAATGGAACCATCATTTGACCCATCTATCCCACTCCTCTGTATATACCCAAAGGACTTAAAATCAGCATACTATGGTGATGCAGCCACATCAATGTATAATTAGCTTAATTCACAATAGCTAAACTGTGGAAGCAACCTAGATGTCTTTCAATAGATGAATGGATAAAGAAACTGTAGTATATATGCACAATGGAATATCACTCAGCATTAAAAGAGAATAAAATTATGGCATTTGGAGGGAAATTGATGGAGTTGGAGAATATCATGCTAACCTCAGTAAGCCAAGCCCCCAAAACCAAAGGCTTAATGTGCTGATAAGTTGATGTTGAGACATGGTGGGAAATGGGAAAAATGCAGGAACTTTGGGCATATGGGAGGGAAGTGAGGGGCATGGGTATAGGGACAGAAAAGATGGTGGAATGTAATGGACACTATTACCCTAGAAACATATATCTACTGCACATAGAGTGTGACGCTTCATCTTGTTCAATCAGAGAAAATAAAAGTTGTACTGCAATTATGCACAATGAATCAAAATGAATTCTACTATCATATATATCTAATTAAAATAAATAATAAAAATAATGCAAACAACAATAAGTGTTGGTGAGGATGTAGGGGTAAAAACATACTCATACATTGCTGGTGTGACTGCAAATTTTTACAACCAATTTGGAAAGCAGTATGGAGATTCCTTAGAAATGAGGTCACTCCGTAAACCAATATGCAAGTTCACTTTAGTTTTTTTTTTTTTTTTTTGAGAGAGAGAGAGAGAATTTTTAATATTTATTTTTCAGTTCTCGGCAGACACAACATCTTTCTTTGTATGTGTGCCCGGGCCACAAGCATGCCAGACGAGCACACGCTACCACTTGAGCCACATCCCCAGCCCTTCACTTTAGTTTTTATCAACTTCTGTAGACAAATTCACTTGAGAAAAGTGTCTAGTTGCCATAACATCAGCTCACTTATCATACCACAGGTCACACTTAGTGTGATTTGCCTTGTGACCTTTGCTTTGCTTATTTCATTAATCTATAGCATCCCAGACTTTTCCTGTTTTGAATTTTATCACAGAATCCAACCTGTACACATATTTTCCACTTGCTTTCCTCTTCTGGGACATCCTCAAGACTCCACTGAAGGTATTCTTGGTAATTGCAAGGTTTTCTGACAATCTTAGCTTTGTTTTATTAACAGGCTTTCTGGTGAGATATTTAGGGAATTCAAGAAAATAATATTTTCAATCATTCAATCAACAACCTTTTCTTGAATACTTACTATGCAAAAAATTAGGGATTCAGAAACTGAAAGAAAAGGGGTGTGTGTGAGTTTATGTGTGTATGTGTGTGTGTGCGCGCAGATCAGTTTATGAACTCAAAGAATCTGTCTTTAGGGAGAAAAATAGCTAGTAAAATAGAACAACTAAGTTGAATTTGGTATGTAAGGACAGACTGGATATGAATAAATTGTGGGGCCATGTAGGGATAGCAGTAATGGCTTCTTATTCAGATCCTGGCTTAGACAATTAAGATGTCGTTTAGCTTGAGCTAACCAAGGATGAAATGCATATGGAAGAGCACAGCATATTTGAGGACCCCTAAGTAGGTCAGAGGGTTGAAGGCTTGGAGGAATTGATGCAAGAATGGGCAGAGGTTGGAATGCTGGGGAAACCTGAGTGATACTTTCCAGAGTGAGAATTTAATCACAAAAGGATCATGAATAGTAGGAATGTAGCTCTCTGGCAGTAAAAGCTTGTGTGGGTTGCAGATGACATTGATGGTACATAAGCCATTCAACAGGATGCCACTTCCAATTACTTTAGTTAAGAAACAGAGCTAGCTGGGGTGGTATGGGAAGGATGGTGGGAAGAGGAAAACTGGGAATTATGGAGATGGGAAACCAACAAGAATTATTAACTGAAAATGAAGGCTTTGTTAATTTATGGGGCAGATAGAGGGACAATAAGTTTGTGTGGTGTCTGATTGCACTTAAAAACATTTCAACTAATTGTGAAATAAATCCAAGCCAAAAAGAAAGAAAGGTGTCAGATTATGGTGGGTACAAGGCCATGTTACAGGGATGTATGTCCCATTCAAGGGATTGGAGTACTGCAATCTACAGCTGTCCATTTGGGACAAGAAAAGTGCCCTCCTGTCAGAACATAGACTACTCAGAAGTTCTCTTGAGCACACATTGCCAAATGCATTGATTTTTTTCCTTTGTCATTGTTGTATTGAGACATTAAATATATAGCTGTCTTGCTATGTTTGTGAAGGATTAGTTCCAGGACCCTTGAGATTATGATAATTTACAATGTTCAAGTCTTTTAAATAAAATGGTATAATATTTTCATTTAACATATAACCCAACCTCTTGAATGCTTCAAGTCCTCTCTAGATTACTTTTAGTATTTAGTCCAAAGTAAATGATATGATAATCATTTTTATATGCTGTTTATGGAATAATGACAAGAAAAAAGTGTCTATATGTTCAATACAAGTTATGCAAATATTTTAAACATAAAATTAGTTGAATCTGCAGATGTGGAACTTATGGATACAGAGGGCTGACTGTGTTTGTGTGTGTAAAATAATTTGGAATCACAAGAATATTGGAGATACATACACACACACAAAAGAAACACAGTATCTTGTATTATAGCTGAGCTGAGAAAGGGGAAAGTAATTATTCAAAATAAATTCCTTTTATAAAAAAATATTAGAAATGAATCAACCTCACTAGGAGGACCTGATTAACTAGTCAATCAATGAGACTAAAATATTTAAAAGCAATTATTAGTTGCTTTTTAAAAATGGTTTGTTGTCATATTGACAATTTCTTTTCTCCTGTGAAATGCTAAACACATGCTCTGTTATGTTCCATGCCTTCCAGATGAAAAAGGAATATGACTTTTAGTAAGTGTAGATGGATATTTATGTTCAAATTTCTATAAGTATAAATGAGAAATATTGCTAGCTCATGAAAATGAAGGTTCTTTGTTAATTCTTTTTAAAGAAATAATATCAAAGAGCATGTGATCTAAATACTTGCATGTCAAAATTGTTATTTTAAATTATGAAATGCAGTCCTTTGGAGACTTGCACATCAAGGAACAAAAGAAAAAAAAATGATATATGATATATATTAAGTTACAACATTTGGAAGTCTTAAAGGATTAGTATTTATACTTTTAAAAACTGTCCTTAAGAAGTCCTGCTATTTGTGACACTGGATGAAAACTGGGTATGTTACATAGGCAAAATAAACTAGATAGAGAAAGACAAACACTCCATGATGTCACATGTGTGATCTAAAAGTCAAAATCAGAATCAATAGAATGGTGGTTAACAGAGAATAGAGAGTGGGGCCTTTGATGAAATATCTAAGGATTACACAAGATAACATAAAAGGTCTAATGTACCCTATGGTTACAATAACTAACAATAACCTATTATATACTTGAAATTTGCTAAGAGTAGATCTTAAGTGTCCTCCCCATGCACATACGCAAAAGGAAAACTATGTGGGAAGATGCATGTGTAATAACCACTTTACAGCATATATAGAATCACCACATTTACTCCTTAAATAGACAGAACTTTTATTTTCCAATCACACCTTGGTAAAGCTGGGAAAAAATTGTCTTTATTGTATATGGGCTCATCTATTATATTAGTATAATAAAGTATGAATTTTGCAAACTTCAGGAGGTAGATAAAACATATGATATCTCCTTTTGTAAACAGAGGATGATCAACTGTCATTTAACACAAATGTTCCATGATATTAGTTATGGAAGAGTGGAATTTATTGTAATGTTTATATATTATCTCCTAATATTTTAGAGTCTTCTCATATTCCTTTAAGAAGAGCAAAGAGCATGTGGAGCGTTCACAGGCAAAGTAAGAGCCCCCCATGGAATTACCACATTTTAGTGGCTGCTTAGCCCTAATTTTAAAAATGAAACCAAGTAAACACTGGTTTTCATAACTAAGATTTCAGAACATCTCCTAGGACAAACTGAGTATATTTGAAAGGTGGTGTACAAGTTCAGATTTTGTCATTCCACACATAGAAATGAAACCCTGTGAAATAACCAGGTCCATGGAAACACTGCTGGTGCATGCCGGTTTGTGTGAGCTCTAAGGTGCTGAGGAAGCCATATGGCCCCCAGCTCTGTGGAGTTGGAACATTGAGATCCTGCTGCTTTATGTCCTTCTTTCCAGTTTGCAGTCGGTGCTCTCTCAGCAGCATGATGTGCTACAATCTCAAAGTACACAGTGACTTTGCCATTGCATCCATGTTGCACCTGCATGCTGAAAACCAGTCAGGGGACCAGGCAGCCATATGAGCCATTAGATAAGTGTCTTGTAGTAGTTTAAATAGGTTACAGTGACATGTGGCAGAATGGGCTATGCAGACCTCAGAATGTTAGGAGCTTTTCTTGTCCTTATGTAAGTTGAGAAATCACTCAGTCAATTGTAATGTTATTCTTTTTGTTTTCTTCTTACTTCCTTCCTTACCCTACCCTTGACTATGGTCGCATTAGCAGGTAGACTTGATGTTCCTCTCAGGTGTGAAAATCGCTTACAAAAGGAAGGTCTGCTCAGAACAGCACTTAAAATTTCACACATACACACACAACACACACACTCCCGCACACGTGCACACATACCCATCCCACATCCACGTGCACACAAATACTCCTCATCTATTGCTATCCATAGAAAAATTGAAGTTAAGTATATTTCATATTTATAATTGTTTCAAATCATAAAAGAGCACCAGAGAGATTTCATGTTGTTCATACAGTGTCAGAAAATAATTTTAGAAAGTAATAAGATTAACACATAAATAGTGTGTGTGTGTGTTTAGTTGTTTGTGTATTATTCAAAAATCCATCACCTTGGTTCCTCCCCACCCTCCACCCCACCCTAATTGCCTTTCTGGCTGAATAACTCTTGTTCTAGCTGCTTCTGCTGCTGCTGCTTCTTCTTCTTCTTCTTCTTCTTCTTCTTCTTCTTCTTCTTCTTCTTTTTCCTTTTCTGAGTCAGAAATCCAGCTTAAAAGTTGAAAACAAATGGGAAGTTTATAATCCTTTGTATAAACACTGTTTTAACACATTTAAAATTTGATTATAAACAACCAAAACACTGCTCAGAAACTGCAGGTTTTTTTTTTTTAATAATCAACTAAAAACATGTAATCACCTTTTTAAGTCTAGTGTTCCTATTCCTAATTAAAACTATCTCTTCTATCGGCACACTCTTCATCTCATTGTGTGCATGGTCATCATAATGTCCACTAGATTAGGATAATTCTTTTTGTATTATACATAGCAGAAAACAGAGCAGTCTCCGTTTCTGGTCCAAATGTCAGTCATATAAAAATCAAAAGTGTGGCTATCAATTTCCAAAAACCCCTGAGTGGAGGTTATTTTCTCTATTGAAAACTAGTATTTTAAACCTGAGAAACAAGGCTGCAATTTCCCTAAAGGTGAGTGGAGATGTGTCCTGTACACTCTGAGAGGGAAATACCTTCAGTGACAAGAGGAGGCCCAAGGTCATGACCACGGAATTAAGAGCTGGGCTTTAGGAGGACTTTTTTTTTTTTTAAGAGTTCACTAATTTTGCCTGTTTTTTTTTTTTTTCCTCTTATATTGCCAAGGATGATATGGGAGTAGTAGGCAATCACAGGAAATATTAAGTTTATGCTTTCATATGAGTGATTTTTTTTATAAGCTCAAACTCTGACTAGTCATAATCTCCTGATTTTAATCATCTTCTTCTTTATTAAAGATGAATATGTATGCATGGACTTACAGAAATGTGTGGAAAACACAGAGAAAGAAAAGTGTCTTGCCCTCAAAACACTCTTTTCCTAAAAACCAGGAAAAGGTGTCAACATTTTATTGAAGATCAGTATTTTGAAGTTCTATGTAGTGATCACTATGCAAGGAGAATTGGCTTCTAGGAGTCATAATCAATGGGGAGGACAATGTCTTCAGAAATGGAACTGTCATGTGAATGACAAGGCAGATGTGAGACAAATGTCTTCATTCTCAAGCTTCTAGCATTCTAGCAGCCATTGGCTTGGTAAAATGTTGAGTGCTTAAAATGTGCCTCATTCAAAATAAGGTCTGCAAAGTGCATACAGAATTTCAGAGACTTTGTGCAAAGATAAAAATGTAAATTATCTTACTAATTTCATGTTCCAGTAGCCAAATATGAAGCTAAATGAAATACATTAATAAAGTAATCTCATCTGTCTCTTTGTGCATTTTATTTGTGACTGCTGAAATATTTTAAATTAACTATCTGGGTCTCACTGGAGGTTCACATTGGCCAATGTTGATCTAAGTAAAGAGAACTTTCAAAGTGAAGGAGGCTGATTCTGGGTTATAGTTGATTCAACAACTATTAACTGAGCTTCCCTATGTCAGGCATTGAGCCAGGTGCTGGACAAACAGTGTTGAAGGAAACAGATATATTTCCTGTACTGAATAGTCATAGCATCCTCAGGGGAACAGAAATGAAACAAATAATTAAAATAATTATACTTGTTGTAATTTTCATTCTCAGAATGACCTTTCATAACTTTCCAATACTAACTGAGATTGGAAAGTTATGAAAGGTCATTCTGAGAAAGTGACATATATTGAGACTTGAAGTATGACTTGGAGTTAGCCAGTGCCATGGATTGAATTTTCTGTGTCTCCTCCAAAAATCAATATATAAAAATCCTGGTTCTCAAGGTGATGGTTTAGGAGATTGAGCCTTTGGGAAATAATTATTTTGGGAGGGGAGATATTTCATTAACAACATTAATACCCTTATCAAAGAGATCCCATAGAACTAATTTGACCCGTCTGCTTTCTGAGGACACAGCAAGAAGACACTGCCTAAAACCAGAAGTAGTTCCTCACCTCACACCAAATCTATTAGAACTTTGATCTTCTAATTTCTAGCTTCCCAAACTGTGAGAAATAAATTTCATCCATAAGCCACTCGGTCTGAGGTATTTTTGTTATAGTAACCTACATGGACTAAGGTAGCCAAGCAAAATATTGTAGACAGAAGAGCAATAGATTCTGAGGGAACAAGATGTACAAGGAGGCAAAACAAAGATGAAAAGGCTGACCCTGATATGTGTAGGTTTCACTCAAGGAGGTGACTAAAGATGATGGTGCAAAGACACACATGAGCCAGATCACCACTGGCCAGGTTAAAACTTTGGAAGAAACTTAAGCAAGAGAGTGAAATCGTTTTCTTTGTATTTTTAATAGTGACTTTGGTGTGGTAGTCAAAGAGCACACTAGTGTGAGTGTGGAAGAGGAACATGGAAGCTACTGCCATGAGCCCAGGTAAAAGATACACATTCTGAGCAGAGTGGACAGTGCTGCTGTTCCCTGACCTAGCATGCGCTACTTGCCATTCCTAACGTAAGCCAGACATTCCTGTTCGTTAGTGATGATTAGTCCTTATTATACTTCTTTCTGCATATTTTCTATTAATCTCAGGAAATTGCTGTTTTATTTGTCCTATGTGGATTTTGCCAAAGATAGAAGGTGACTTTGTGATTCTGCTGCCTTGTTAAACTTAATTAATGCCTCTTTGCCTCTTCTTTCAAAAGTGACATATAAAAATAAAGTGTTCATTCCTTGTTCTTTTCATGTCTAGACATTCTGAATTTCATAGATTCAGAATATCAGAGAATATTACTGCTAATACCTTGTGCTATTCCAGAGCAGAGAGTCATTTTTTGCTATTGCAAAAACCTGAAAATATTTTATTCTTTTTTAAATACTGGGTAATAAAAACTTAAAAAATGTATATCAAGAAATGTATATTTATTTAGCAGTTTATTAGGCAATATTTTATATCATAATAAATTATAAAATGTCTTGAAAGAATGATTCTTTTATTCTGTTCTTTACTGATTAAACCCATGTAGTGGGTTAACATTGTCATTGGCATCTTTAGTATCCTTCCAGAAATTACTATTTCATACACATTTGTCTAAGGGATGAAGTGCTCCACCCTTTATTTTCTTTAAACATGGAGGCATACTGTAAATTTTTTTCATACAATGCTTTTGCTCTGATTTTTATTAAGTAATAATTTCCATATAGTAAAAATAAAAAATGATAAGCACATAGCTCATTGAGTTTGGGAAATTGCATATAACTCTGTAACCAAAAGACCAACTCAATTCATCAGCAAATTACTTCAACCTTACCACAAATTCATCTATATGAATTATTCTCACCAGCTCTACTGTTACCTATCTGAGAGTCATCATCTCACCTGGTCTGGAAATGACCTTCTAAACAATTTCCATGCAATCACCCTTTCTCAGGATGACAACAGAATTCTTTTATAGGATAAAGTGAGTTATGCCGTAAAACTGATCTTTAGAACATTTTGCAAGGGGCACCCTTGAAATTAAGAGTACAGCCCTCCTTTATTCGTGTGCAAGAATGGCTACATAATCTGTGGGACTCAGTGAAAAATTAAAATGCAGAGCCTGTTTTCCTACTTTTCAAAGATCTGTCAAATGTACCAAATGTAGGATCCTTCTCCTCTCTCTTTCTTGGTTTTTCTCAAAGCATCTTCTTATTTTAAATTGCTATTTAATGTGGTATTCCTTTGAGAATGGGTCTAAAGAAAACAGGGTATCAGGAGTTTACCCAAGTAGCATTATTCCCTGTCAGCTATGGAACCCAGAGAATGGGCCCTACTTTGCAGCAGGGAATTCCAGCCAGATATCTTCCTTTCCACAGGCCCATTATCACTCCATGAGGGATATTTTTGGCTCTAGGATATTTCATGTTGTCTAGTCCCCTTTGTTTATTTCCACTATGCTTCATTCTTCTTTTACTTTTCCATAGTACAGAAGTAGACACAGCAGCTGAGCAATGGCTAAGGGTACTGCAAACTCTATTGGAAGGCTACAGGTACTTGGATCTGGGATGGGCGAGAGGCATCACCTCCAAGTCATACATGGAATTTAGTCCTGAATAGGATGACCACTGCTGTTCTGCCTGAAGATGCCTGGAAGTGCACACAGATAACACTAATTCTTCCCACATTCCTATCAAAGCACCATACTTGGCCCTCTGTGAGTAAAGAATAAGGAGAGAAGACAAGGAGTTCTGATAAGTGCGATCATACCTGCAACTAAGGCTCTAAGCATTCTATGTTGTCCAGTCAGTGCATGCCCATCTGAGAACACTTGATACGAATTTAGAAATGAAATTATCAATAATTTCAAGAAGGTGTCTAAAGAGCAATTCATTCCAAGGTCAGGGCTGTCCTTGAGTAAAGTCCGATGTGGCTGCACTAGGCACACACCCATGGACCTAGTGCAGCCACACCTGCCCTGCCAATCTGGTACAATCCTATTATTCTGCCCCTTTTTTCTTTTCTGCAACTCTACTGGTTTCTTTGCTATCCTTAACCGTACCACAGTGCACTCTCTTGAGCCCTTTGGAGTTTCTGTTTCCTCAGAACGCTTTTTCTTTAGTTGTATATTAGATTCACTCCTTCATATTATTCACATCTATACTCAAATGGCACCTTCTCAAGGGAAACTTTCATCAACAATAATTTATGATTAACACTGTCCTTCAAACTATATTCCACTTATTTTATTTTAATGCATTAATTACTTTTTTAAATTACATAGGTTTATCCAGGCATGTCAATAATTCCACTAGCTTGGCTGAGGCAGAAGGATCACAAGTTCAAAGTCAGTCTCAGAAACTTGGCAAAGTCCTAAGCAACTTATACCCTGTCTCAAAATAAAAAATATAGAGGGCTAAAAATGTGGCTCAGTGGTTAAATGCCTGTGGGTTCAATCTCTGATACCTATCAAAGGTAATCATATATATTATATATATGATCATAATAATATATATGATATATGATAAATATATATATATATATATATATATGATTACCTTTGTTATGTGTGACATTTATCAACTGCTTCCCTTACTAGAAGACAAGCTCCATGAAATGCTACATAAACTTTAGTTGGTTAAATGAATTAATATGAATTAATAAATAAATGAAAGCTTTCTGATAATGAAGTGAATAAAATTATACAATTCTTTCAGGAAGAACTACTGTGGGGTGTGTGTGTGTGTGTGTGTGTGTGTGTGTATGTGTGTGTTTTCAGTCACAAGAAAGAAATACTAAAGAGAGGAGGAGGAGGAATAGTATCAGTCTTTCAAAATAATACATAGTTTAGAAGGAGAAATGTTATTTGCAGTTAATCAACACTGCAGGTATTCTCCACTGTATTGAAGTGAGCAAGTCTCTGTAAAAATCAATTGATAAATAATAGCTACTTTCCCAAGGTCACATGAGTAGTAAATGGCAGAGCCAAAATTCAATCCCAAATATATTTGGCTCCAAGGCCAGTGCTTAATCTTCTCAGAAGTTATTTGTATTTTACAGAAGATATCTATTAATTCACAATAAATATCTAATTAGAGAGCTCCATGAGGGATATTTTTGGCTGTAGGATATTCTGTATTGTCTAGTCCCCTTTGTTTATTTGACTATGCTTCATTCTTCTTTTACTTTCTATAGTACAGGCATAGACACTGAAAGTTGTCAACCCCTGAGTTACATGCAGACTGATGTATGGATCCATTTTAGTGTAATACAGGCCTACAATTATATCATTACTCACTTCAATGGAGATTTTGAATGAAACAAATTATCCAAAGCATTTGGTAAACCAAAAATCATAAGGAAATGCTCAATCCAGAAAACCTTGCTCCTCTTTCCACTGCCTCCTCTTTTCTTTCTTCTCCTTTTTCCTCTTCTCTCTCTCTCTCTCTCTCTCTCTCTCTCTCTCTCTCTCTCTCTCTCTCTCTCTCTTCTCTCTCTCTCCTTCACTCTTTCTCCCTCTCTTTCTTTCCTTCTCCCATTCCCCATTCCCTGTCCCTAAAACTATAACTTTTCCTGGTAGAATTTTACATTTTCCAAGTGGTTGCTAAAAAGTTTGATAAATGCAATTCATATTAGAGATTCAGCTTCAAATACATTTTTGTATGAGTTTTATCAAAAATCATTTCAAATGGCACATTATCTATTTTATGGAGTGGTTGTCTATTATCTGTCACTCTCCCTATCACCAATACAAAATGAGTTTCATGAGGACAGGATTTTTCACCCACTTTATTTTGCACTGTATCTCCAGCGCCTATTATGGTACTTTGCAGTGAACATGTCTGATTCGCAGGGTACCTTTTCCCCTTTGGGCATTGTAGCAGAAGGTAAAATAATGAGAAAATGTCAGGTGCTTGTTAAAGTTTTCTTAACTGCCTAGTGTATTTTGTAACAAACATTTTGCAATAAGTTTTTCATTTCTGTAAGTTCTGGAAATTTAGAGTGGTTTGAATAGTAGCAGCAGATTAATATGCATAAACCAACAAAATCACTCAAATTAAATAAGTGTTTAAATGAATTTGAAGACAATTGGGACATCATGAGTTAATAACTAGATAAAAATGCTATTAACTACTTTCTCATTCAGTGAGCAAACTCAATTTAATGACTTCAGTTTATTATTTCTACAAATAAAATATGTACACTATGTCTGGATCCTTGACCTCTTTCCTGAGCTTCAGTTCTCTCTTCTAGAAAACTCTGCATGGATATCAAACATAAAGTATATAAATCTATACAATATGGTTTCTTTAAAAAACAAATTTATCTTCATAATTCCCATTTATTACAGTGGCATTATTATTTTTCTAGTTCTCCAACCCTGAAATAGTCTTGTGAGTCATTTTCTACTTTAGTATAAAAAATGAATAAGACACATTTTATGTTACTACATTAACAAAAATGCTCTATCAAGGATAAATTTTTCATCAGAACAAAATTATTAAAAGCATTCTGAAGAAGGTTCTTTGTTGGAAAAGACAGTAACAATTAAATGAGATATTTAGGTTATGTATTTAAGAGAAAGTTTTAGGAATAATATTCTGTAAATTGAACTCATTAGACTACCAACAACAACAAAAATATGCAGTAGAGATTCATTGTTAAGTTAAATAGCAATGGCTTCCCCTATATATTCATGCAATCATACCAATCATTGAAGGAGCACAGAATGGAAGAAGATTTTCTTAGGTATGAGTTTAGGACAAAGATGGATACACTCTAATTTGGACAATTCATAGAACTTATGAGATTTTAATTAGACTTTAAAAATTAAGATTAAGATGTGCATAATTAAATACCTTCAGTTAAAGATAAAACATGGCCAAGTATTTTCTTTATTTTTATTTTTTTTAATTCTAATTTGTTTTATATGGAGCAGAATACATTACACTTCTTATTACACATATAGAGCACAATTTTTCATATTTCTAGTTGTATACAAAGTATATTCACACCATTTGTGTTTTCATACATGTACTTAGGGTAATGATGTTTATCTCATTTCACTGTCTTTCCTACTTCAATGCCCCTCTTTCCCCCTCATTCTCCTTTGCCCTATCTAGAGTTTGTCTAATCCTCCCTTGTTCCTCCTCCCAACCCCACTAAGAATCAGCCTCCTTGTATCAGATAAAACATTTGCCATTTAGTTTTTTGGGATTGGCTAACTTCCCTTAGCATTATATTCCCTAACTTCATCCATTTACCTGCAAATGTCAGGATTTTATTCTCTTTTATTGCTATGTAATATTCCATTGTGTATATATACCACATCATGCCAAACACAAGACAGGTAGAGCTGGATTTGGCTCATTGGAGCCTTAAATAAAACCCCTGAATTTAGAGAAGAATTGAATGCTTTTCCTTGCCAAAACCCATTCTCATAAAGACAGGGCTTACTTGGGACAAATTATCTTAGGATATTAAGAAGGTAAAATACTGGACATGAGATGAAAACTTTAGAGGTCTGGTAGATTCTTGTGAAGGAGCTTTGGGAACAATGCACATAAGACAGTAGGAAACTGCTCTTTCTCTCCTGTCATCTAAGTGCTAAACCTCTAAGGAAATCAGGGTAGTGTCCAATGGAAAGAAGGCTCACCCAGTGGGCTTTTAATTAAAGTAACAACAAAGATCTAGCTTGGCTCAGAGGATTTGAGATTGCTTCAGCATTTTGGTTGAAGTCTTATCTAGTAACAGTGCATATGACCCATCTAGTCTGTTCATAACAATAAGGACATATTGATTTCGACATAAAAAAGAATAGGGCAGGGGGTGTAGCTAAGTGGTAGAGCACTGGCCTAGCATGCAAGAAGCTGTGGGCTTGTCCTCCTGCACCAAGCATACCAAACAAATAAACAACAACAACAAGAGCAGAAATAAGCCTACATGGTGGGCAAACAGAAGTAGCACATAGAAGTTAGACATTTGAAACGAAGTCTTCTTTCTGAACAGTTGCCTGTTGTCATGATTCTCCTTAAAGTGGATGTTTGCTGAAGTCCCCTGAAAGCACTATTTGGGGTAAAGATGATTCTGGTACTCCATTGATTTTATAGAGCACAATAATCCATGTCAAATAATAAAGACTTCCTTTCTGATGGCCAGAACACTTTCCTCAAATTGAACAACTATAGACTGTTTTGTTTTTTCTTGACTCTCTGCCCTGATCTCCCATATCTAAGGACATTTTCTTTAGAAAATGTGTACTTGCAAATTATTTCTTTGCCCCTTTGAAATATATGTAAAGATGTATACAAACCTTTCTAAAAGCTTCTTATTAGGTAAAAATTGCAGAAATGCCTTTCTGAAGAACCTAGGAGCCATCCTCTTGAATTGTCATTGTCAAAGAAGATTATGTCCCTGCCTTAAGGACACCAATTAGCAAATACAGGTAGCCTAATCACAGAGGAAAATACTTGCTAACTCAGGGACAACTCAGTGTGTTTACCACATCTTATTGATCAAATACTTCTCTGATTCTCTGCTACTTTTCCACTAGCTCATCCCCAGGATTTAAAAATGTACCCATTCTTTGTTTTAGAGCCTGATTTCAGACTTAGATCTGGTCTCCCTTTCTTATTGCAATAACACTAAAGGAGGTCTTTGTGTGTCTAACTTTGGTGTAATATTTGCTGTGACACGTTAGTGAATACAGTTCTTCTAGCTGTGTGCTCTGAATTCTCTTTGATCACCAGAAAAATCAGCATCTTTTTTCTTTGCTTTTCCTTCTTTTTTGCTTTTTCTTCCTTTCCTTCCCCTTCTAGGTTCTGCAATTCCAGAACCAGTAACTATAATTTTATATTATAAAACATCAACACATAAAATGAGGATCAATTTTCATAAAAAGAAAAGATGAATTTTTCTTTATACATTATTTGAGATGATAGTGAGAACCAATGGGTTAAACACTTTTTGCCAAATGATCTTACTCTGCTAACTTGAAAAATATACTTTGCTAGTTTTGAAAGCTGTTACACTCTTAAAATGATTTCAAATCATCTCAAGTGATGGGACTTGTTCACATAACAGAAAGTCAAATAGAACACAGAGATTTTACACAAACAACTAACAAGGAGAGTAGACAGCTACAGACAGATTAGCTTTTGTTAGCCTATCGCAGGCCACCTGTCCTGGCAACAATCACCTGGACCCAAACTATTCCAGCTTTGGCTTTTGCCAAATTGGGGGAGAATGTTTACATCTGCCCTTGCCTTGCTTCAGGGTTCTGCCCATTGGGAGTACTGTGCTGAGGGAGATAAATGTCTCTTCCATTAATTATAGGCCTGGCTCTTTTCTGTCCACTTCAAGTGTGAATTACTTCATCATAAACAATTCCCTTTAAAGCAGGATGCAATTCCCTGACACTACCCATTGCTTCACAGCAATCACAGAATTGTTTGAGAAGCCTTGTATCCTTAAAGCAGAAGAAAGGAAACAAAAGAATGATAGAAAAATGCAACAAAGAATCAAAGTAAAAGCCCTCAAATCTGTAGTGTCCTGCCAATGTTTTAGAAAGCAGTTTAAAAGCTATGGGAATATTGCCACATGTAGCTAGATAGTATTGGACTTCATAGGAATTCTTACTGTGCAAAGTAAAATAAAATATATCTTACAGGCAAAAGGGAATATCTGTGTTCAAATGAAGACTGCCACTGTGCATTGCACACTTAAAGATCATACTCTTTTCAGTGTTATTATGAGTAAAGAGAAATATAAGTGCAATGGGAACTAATCAGATCAAGTATCAATTTTCGGATTTTGAAAAGACATTCTGATCTGTGTTCTCACCACCCTTATTAGATACCAGAGCAGGGGCCTTTTTAATTGTCTTTCTATGATTTCAAGTATCCATGGTCTATTATAGTCTGAAAATATTTAGTAAAAAATTTCATAAAGAAATAATTGATAATAATTAATAAGCCTGAAGTAGTGCATTGTTTTGAATAGTGTGAAATCTTTCTGCTATCCAGCTCTATCCTTCCAGGGACATGAAACTTCCCTTTGCCCAGCACATGCTACTTGTCTGTTAGTCACTTAGTAACTGTCTCAGTCATCAGGTCAACTGTCCCCATGTAGTGGTGCTTGAGTTTCAGTAACCCCTAATTTTCTTGACAATGGCCTCTAAGTGCAAGAGTAATGATGCAAAAAAAAAAAAAAATACATGAAAACCTAAAACATGGAAGGACATTTTTACTCCAGTACTTAGTGTCAACACTAA
This sequence comes from Urocitellus parryii, assembly GCF_045843805.1. Lineage (NCBI taxonomy): Eukaryota > Metazoa > Chordata > Mammalia > Rodentia > Sciuridae > Urocitellus > Urocitellus parryii. The sequence continues at coordinate 47,696,598 of NC_135538.1, forward strand.
AGGGCATGTAGGAAAAACCTAAAATGTATACCTAAGAATTATCTCTGATTTCAGGTATCCATGAAAGGATAAGGAGTCTTGGAAGATATTCTCTGCAGATAAGGAGGGTTTACACTGTCTTACAAAATAGAATAGGATAAAGTGTTTTTGAGTGACTTTTTTTAGAATGATGTAATTAGAGAGCATATGATATTTCATGAGGTGTTAGTGACATATTCACTGGAACGTTTCGACTCATAAAAAAGACAGAAAAAACAGACAAGGAGATTTATTGTGATAAATAAAATCATTAACATTTGAGTAACACGATTTATTATTTTATAATAAATAAAAATGATAAATTAATAGAATTAATAATTATTTCACTAAACACAATATGAAATCGAATATATCAATTCATAACATAATGTTAAACAATTAAAGAATGCTTCTGGGTAATTTGGAACCATGGGTCTTTGAGTACAGTGATTTTCATACAGTTTCTTGGTTTCTCATTGTGGAACATGTTTAAAGGTCAGCTTTTTCATGATATCAAACAAAGTATATCCAAACAAAGAATTTTTTTAAATAGCTATTTCAATGAATTCTGTGGGAAATATCACTAGATTAGGCGCTTTTATGTAATACTTGTTCAATCTTGAATAAATGTGAGTTGCATGCTTAGAAAATGACACTGAAAGCAGAGCTTCTAAAAGTGGGGTCTGTGGACTAGCCACGACAGCATCACCTAGAAACTTAGAGATGCAAATGTTAGGGCCCTGCCAAAAACTGAGAGACCATGGCCTCAGAAAACCATATTTTATTAAGTCCCCCAAGTCATTCTCTGACATGGTCTAAAGTATGTAAAAAGAATAGGACCTTGGGATCAAACATAGAGAAGGTACCCCAACAGGGACAGCTCATGACAGTGTCATGGTAGTTGCAATGACAGCATAGATCTGGACATAGCAGCAGCCAACAGCTTTCTGAGCAAACTATGTAGGTCTGCATTTTAAAACCATCTAACATCTGGAAATGTTCCTATTAAGTTCTGGAATGATGCTATTGTTTGCCTACATTTATTATCACATATTTCCGAGCTAGTCATCATTACTGTTGAGTTCTAAAACTTGATCCATAACATCAAAAATAAATTGTTCACTAGAAAACTTTAAAAAGATTAATATTAACTCTGAGTCTGTAAAACTCTGAATTTCCTTTTCCATCCTAAAAATAGCTTCTGATAAAATGAGAAACAGGTTACTTCCTTGACAATCATTCTCCTTGGATAAAAGGGATTCTGCAACACACAAATTGAAAATTTCAGGGCAGGAGATGCTTCAGAAGAAGTCTTCATATTTGCCTTCACTGAGAATGAGAAACAGAGCAACATCATCCAACTGGATGGTCTCTTATTTATCAGAGGGTTGACTTGTTTTGGTGTTCATTCATTCATCTATTCTTTGATTCTCCTTTCATTGGAACATTTACCACAAGTAAATGTCAATGTCAGACATTGAACTATGTTGAGTATTTAAAGCACAAAAAGATTTCCATGAAATGAAATGACAAAAGGGTATAGTTACAAAACACTAAAGATTTTACATTTAGATTTGCAGAAAAAACAAACAACTCCTGAAGAAATTATAAAAGGAGCATAATTCTGTTTCCCAAAGGCCATCAGTCTGGTGATAAAGTCTTGCTAAATTGTTAAACTAAATGCTATGTAGAAGAGTGATTTCTAGTTGAAAAGTACTTATTTTATCTACTTATAAAAATACATATTTATAAATTTTTACCCATTTAAAATAGTGTTTGTAATATACATAATATTTAAAATTGTCTCACTATATCATTTTTAATTGAACAATTCATTTTGAGATAATAGACTCATATGTAAGTATAAGAAATAATACAGACAGATATTAGATCCCTTTTCTCTGTTTCTTACTATGGGAAACAGTATAATACAATATCACAATTGGGATACTGATATCTTCATTTCCATCAATACAACTTTATCACCTTTTGCATGTTTAGTCATCCTACTTCCTTCCTGCCTTCACTTCTTCCTTTACCCTGGCCACCACTAAGCTATTCTTCATTTATATAATTTTGATATTCTCAGATTCTGACATATGATCTTTGGAGAATAGCTTTTTTTTTCTCAGCATAATTCTTTTGAGATCAATTCAAGGTGTTACTTTTATCATTAGTTAATTTTTATTGCTGAGGGCATCCCATGTTATGGATAACCAGGCTAATTAACTATTTACCACTGGTAAATATCTAGATTGTTTTTACTTTGGGGTTTTATGAGTAAAGCGTAAAGCTACTATGAATATTTGTGTACTGTGTGTGTGTGTGTGTGTGTGTGTGAACATAGTTTTTATTTTTCTGTGCTAAATGCCTGGGACACAATAGTTGGTCCTTTGGTAGTTGCATTTTCAGCTTTTTAAAAAAATTGGCTTTCAGCTTTTTTGTTAGAAACTACCTGTATTCTACTGCTTACCCCGGCCAAGGGGCAGATTTCCACTCTCAGCATGAGGAATCTTGTGTGGACAGATACTGATTATCAGGAAACTGGGGAGATTGGGACTCTGTTACAGTACTGGCTCTGTGGCCAGTCCTAATGGCCACAGACTTTCTCAATGAATGACAGAATGCATATCTTAGACCAAAGAAGAAAAATGTCACCTAGAAATATCATAAAATAAAAATAAAAAATGAAATATAAGGTAAGGAAGGAAGGAAGGTAAAAAAAAAGGAGGAGCCAAAGAAAAGGAGTAAATCTTTCAACAATCCATGGGAGAAAACATCTTCTCTATAAAAAATGAAGAAAACGATTATAGTGAGGCTAATTGTCAGACATCATGCAAGAAAGAAAAGAGTAGAGTAAAATATTTAAACTGTTAAGAAAAAACAAAGTAGAGTAACATATTTAAACTGTTAAGAAAAAAACAAACAAACAAACAAACAATAAACTCACCAACTTAGAATTTCTTATCCAGAGAAAAATCCCTTTGAAAATGAAAGAGAAATAAATATTTTTCAGACAAACACTGAGAGAATTTATTGCCAGAAGATATATCATCTAAGAAAAGTTTAAAAAAAAAAGCCTTTTTCTCATATAAAAAGAAAATTATATAGGTCAGAAACTAGAACTTACATTTAAAAAGAAAGCATTACAGAGACTGCCCACACCAGCCTACATGGGACCCAGGCTCACAATAGGCCTGGGTCCACCCCTCCACCCACAGGGCAGACACTTAGCTTCTGGCAAGGGACTTCCTTGTCCAGCTACCTCAGGAGGTCAAGCGTGGCAGCCCAGATCCAGCCACACCAGCCTGTGCTGGGCCCAGGCACACAGTAGGACTGGGTCCACCTCTCCACCAGCAGGCATCTACTAGAACGCGGCCTCTGGCACAGAAATGCCTCTTCCAACCGGCAGACTACCACAGAAGCCCAGGCCAAGCCCAGATCTGTCCACACCAACTTGCACAGGACCCAGGTCCGGGATAGGTCCGAATTTGCCCCCCTGCCACCGGGGAGCCTAAGCCTAACCCACTTCCATCTTGGGACACTTTAGTCATCGACATAGCCTTCTCCATGCAGTAGCCCCTAACTTTTTCGCAACAGACAGGGCCTAGAAGCAGCTGTATCTCAGAGCAGGCATCCTAAAGGGAGTGTGAGGCCCACCCTTTCAGCCCCACCTCTGTAAAACATTGCTTCCATCTTGAGGCACCTTAACTTTTATCTCAATTTACTTCAGCTATTGCTGCCACCATCTTTAGTTGCAGTAGCATACATTGAGGAAGACACCAGCAGGGTCTGGAAGACCAACACCAAGTTGAGGAACAGACAATCTGCATGGGTACTACAAGGATATAGGGAAGAAACTGTAATATCTCAGATCCACACTGCAAGAAAGGAAGACACATAGACAACATTAAAAAACAAACAAACAAACAACAACAACAACAAAAAAAAAACAAGGAGGAAATTGCCCCAAAGAAATGAGAATACTACAAAAACAGAACCCATGGAAAGCAAAGTTGATGAAAGTCAGAGAAAGAGTTCAGAAGGTTCATAATTAAAATGATCTGTGAATTAAAGAATAACCTAAATGAGCAAATACAGTCACAAAATGATCACTCCAATAAAGAGAAAAGAGAGCAAATGAAGACAGCAAAAGATTACTTCAAGAGAGAGATAGAGACTCTGGGGGAAAAAAAAAACAAACAGAAATCCTTGAAAGGAAAGATACAATAAACCAAATAAAAAACTCAAAAGAAAGCATAACGAACAGACTAGCTCACTTGGAAGACATGATATTAGATAATGAAGACAAAGTATACAATCTAGAAAATAAAATTGATCACACAGTGAAGATAGTAAGAAGCCATGAACAGAACATAGAAGAATTATGGGATAGCATCAAAAGAACAAATCTATGAGTTATTGGGATAGAGGAAGGCACAGAGTTTCAAACCAAAGGAATACACAATCTCTTCAATATCAGAAAATTTCCCAAGCATGAAAAATGATAGGAAAACCAAATATAAGAGGCTTACAGGACACCAAATGAACAAAATTACAACAGATATGCACAAAGGTACATTATAATGAAAATGCCTATCACACAGAATAAGGATAGAATCTTAAAGACTGCAAGAGAGAAGATTCAAAACACATGTAGGGGGAAACCAATTTGTAACTCAACAGATTTTTCAAATCAGACTCTCAAATCCAGGAGATCCTGGAACAACATATACCAAGATCTGAAGAAAAATGGATGCCAACCAAGAATCTTATATCCAGCAAAAATAAGCTTTAGATTTGATGATGAAATAAAAACCTTCCGTGATAAACAGAACTTAAAAGAATTTACAACTGGAAAGCCTGCATTACAGAACATCCTCAGGAAATATTCCATGAAGAGGAAATGAAAAACAATGATGAAAATCAGCAAAGGGAGGTCTTACACTTAAGGAAAATCTAATCAGAGGAGAAACCAAGTCATGTTAAATACAAAAAATAAACAAAAATGGCTGGGAATACGAATCATGTCTCAATAATAACCCTGAATGTTAATGGCCTAAACTTACCAATCAAAAGACATAGACTGGCATACTGCATTAAAAAAAAAAGACCCAACAATATGCTGCCTCAAAGAGATTCATCTCATAGAAAAAGACATTAACAGACTGAAGGTGAAGGGTTGAGAAAAATCATACCACTCACATGGACTATAGAAGCAAGCAGAGGTTTCCATCCTCAAATAAAGTAGACTTCAAGATAAAGTCAATCAAAAAGGATAAAGAAGTACACTATATACAAATGTACAACCATACACCAACAAGATTTAAACATTATAAACAAACAATGGAGCATCTATGCTCATCGGACAAACTCTTCTCAAGTTCAAGAGTCAAATAGACCACAGCACAATAATTTTGGATCACCTTAACACACCTCTTTCATCACTAGATAGATCTTCCAAACAAAAGCTAAACAAAGAAACTATAGAACTCAATAATAAAATCAATAACTTAGACTTAATTGACATATATCGAATATTTGTTCTTTCAATGAGAGAATACACTTTCTTCTCAGCAGCACATGGAACCTTCTCTAAAATAGACCATATACTATGCCACAAAGCAACTCTTAACAAATATAATCAAGAATAATACTACCCTGCATTCTATCAGATCATAATAGAATGAAATTAGAAATCAATAAGAAAATAAGAAACAAAAGCCACTCCAACACCTGAAGATGAAATAATATGCTACTGAATGAATAATCAGTTATAAAAGTCATCAAGGATGAGATTAAAAAATTTTAGAGGTGAATGAAAACACAGATACAACGTATCAAAATTTCTGGGACACTATGAAAGCAGTTCTAAGAGAAAAGTTCATTGCATAGAGTTCATTCCTTAAAATAAGAAAATGTCAACAAATAAATGAAGTAAAATTACATCTCAAAGCAATAATAAAAGAAGAACAAATCAACACCAAAAGCAGTAGAAGACAGGAAATGTTTAATATCAGAGCCTAAATCAATGAAATTCAAACAAAAGAAACAATTGAAAAGTTGACAGAACAAAAATTTCGTTCTTTGAAAAACTAAATAAAATTGAAAAACCCTTAGTCATGCTAATGAAGAGAAAGAGAGAAAACTCAACTTACTAGCATATGTGATGAAAAAGGAAATATCAAAACAGACACTACAAAATACAGAAGATAAATAGAAATTATTTTAAAAACTTGTACTCTAATAAAATAGAAAATATCAAAGGCATCAACAAATTTCTAGCCATATAATTTTCCCAAATTGAATCAGGATTATATACACAATTTAAACAGATCAATTTCAAGTGATGAAATAGGAGATGCCATCAAAAGTCTGCCAACCAAGGAAAGTCCACGACCAGATGGATATACAGCTGAGTTCGACAAGACTTTAAAAGAAGAACTAATACCAATACTCTTCAATTATTTCAGGAAGTAGAAAAAGAGGCAGCACTTCCAAACTCATTCTATGAGAACAATATCACCCTGATTCCAAAACCAGGCAAAGACACATTAAAAAAAAACCCACAGACCAATATCTCTAATGAACATAGATGCAAAAATTCTCAATAAAATTCTGGCAAATTAAATACAAAAAATATCAAAAGAACCATGTGCCATGATCAAGTGGGATTCGGCCTGGGGATGCAAGGTTGGTTTAACATACAGAAATCAATAAATGTAACTCATCATATCAATAGATGTAAAGATAAGAATCATAGGATCATCTCAATAGACACAGAAAAAGCATTTGACAAAATACAGCATCCCTTCATGTTCAAAACCCTAGAAAAATTATGGATAACAGGAACATACCTCAACATCATAAAGGCTATCTATGCTAAGCCCCAGGCCAACATCATTCTAAATGGAGAAAAATTGAAGGGATGCACTCTTTCACCACTTCTATTTAACATATTTCTTGAAACACCAGCCAGAGCAATTAGACAGATGAAAGAAATTAAAGGGATACACATAGGAAAAGAAGAACTCAAATTGGCACTATTTGTTGATGATATGATTCTATACCTATAAGACCCTAAAAGTTTCACCAGAAAACTTCTAGAGCTAGTAAACGAGTTCAATAAAGTAACAGGACATAAAATCAATACCCATAAATCCAAGGCATTTCTGTATATCAGTGACAAATCCTCAGAAAAATGAATGAGGAAAATTACCCTATTTACAATAGCCTCAAAAAAATACTTAGGAATTAACAGAAGAGATGGAATATTTATATAATGAAAATTTGTAGAACCCTAAAGAAAAAATTCAAAGAAGACTTTAGAAGATGAAAAGATCTACCTTGCTCTTGGATAGGCAGAATTAATATTATCAAAATGACCATACTTCCAAAAGTACTACACATATTTAATGCAATTCCAGTCAAAATTTCAATGACATTCCTCATAGTAATAGAAAAAAAATCATGTAATTCATCTGGAAAAATAAGGGACCCAGAAGAGCTAAAGTAATTCTTAGAAGAAGACTGAAGCAGGTGGCATCAGAATACCAGACCTTAAACTATACTACAGAGCAATAGTAACAAAAACAGCATGGTCTTTGTACCAAAACAGATAGTAGACCAATAGTACAGAATACAGGACACAGACACTAACCCACAAAATTACAATTATCTTATATTAGACAAAGGTGCCAAGAACATGCATTGGAGAAAAGATAGCTTCTTTAACAAATGGTGCTGGGAAAACTGGAAATCCATATCCAAAAAAAAAAAAAAAAAGAAAGAAATAAAAGAAATGAAATCCCTATCTCTCACCATGCACAAAACTCAACTCAAAATGGATCAAGGATCAGGAATAAAACAAGAGACCCTGCGTCTGATAGAAGAAAAAGTAGGCCCTAATCTACATCATGTGGGATTAAGCCCCAACTTCCTTAATAAGATTCCTGTGCCACAATAATTAAAATAAAGAATCAATAAATGGTACAGATTCAAATTAAAAAGTTTCTTCTTAGCATGAGAAAAAATCTGTGAGGTGAACAGAGAGCCCATATCTTTACCCCTCACAGTGCCCTATCATCAGATAGGGCACTAATCTCTAGGAAGAACTCAAAAAGCTAAACACCAAAAAAGCAAGCAAGCAAACAAACAAATAAAAAAATAACCCAATCAATAAATGGGCAAAGGACCTGAACAGACATGTCTAAGAAGAGGACATATAATCAATCAACAAATATATTAAAAAATGTTCATCATCATTAGCAATTAGAGAAATGCAAATCAACACCACTCCAAAATTTTATTCCACTCCAGTCAGAATGGCAGCTATTATGAAGACAAAAAACAATAAGTGTTGGTGAGGATGTGGAGAACAAGGTACACTCATACACTGCTGGTGGGACTGCAAATTGGTGCAGCCAATATGGAAAGCAGTATGGAGATTCCTTGGAATATTGGAAATGAAACCACCATTTGACCCAGCTATCCCTCTCCTGGGTCTATACCCAAAGGACTTAAAAACAGCATACTACATGGACACAGCCGTATCAATGTTTATAGCAGCACAAATCACAGTAGCTAAACTATGGAACCAACCTAGATGCCCTTCAATAGATGAATGGATAAAAAAAATGTGGCATATATACACAATGGAATATTGCTCAGCAATAAACAAGAATAAAATCATGGCATTTGCAGGTAAATGGATGGAGTTTTAGAAGATAATGCTATGTGAAGTTCGCCAATTTTCTTTTATATAAGGAGGCTGATTCGTAGTGGGAGAGAGAGAGGGAGCATGGGAGGAATAGACAAACTCTAAATAGGGCGGAGGGGTTAGATGTGAAGGGAGGAGCCATGGGGTTAGAAATGATGATGGAATGTGATGGATACTATTATCCAAAATAAATGTATGAAGACATGAATTGCTGTGAATATACTTTGTATAAAACCAGAGATATGAAAAATTGTGCTCTATATGTGTAATAAGAATTGTAATGCATTCTGCTGTCATATATAAATAAAAAAGAAGGAAAGAGCATTACAGAAGGAATAAATGAAGAATATATTTCTTGTATTTCTCAATTTACCTGAAATATAATTATTTTTTAAAACAAAACTGGCCACCATATATGGGTGATAATAGCACATGACAGTGAAATGAATGACAACAATGTCTCAAGGAGAAGCAAGTAGTTGGGAATAATTTACACTAAGATATGTGCACTAAATGTGAAGTAGAATAGTACTCTTCAAAGTTGTACTTAGATTAGCTAAGATATATTTATATACATATGTATATATATGCATGTATATACATATATATATATATAAATTCTAGTGTAATACTAAAAATTTTTAAAGCATAATGGATATACTAAGTAAGACAGGAGTTATAATGGAATCATAAAATATTGATAAGACTAGAAAAGAGAGAAAGAAGCCTTTATCAACAAATACAAAAACACTACAAAGTGTAAGAATGCAGAATAAAAAAGTTACATTCTGTTATTTAAATTATATGGTATTCTAGAAAAAGAAAAACAAAAGAAACAATATCAGAACCAATGGTTGTCAGGGTGTAAAATGGGCAGAGGTAGGGTCGTTCCATATGTTACTGTAATCATACATCCAAAACATTAAGCATTTGTCAAGGCCCCTAAAATTTTACAGTGCGAACAGTAAAGCTCAATGCAAATTAATTTAAAAAGTCATTATCTGGTTGTGGAATTCATAGGCAAGAGGCAAAATATGACTAAATTATGTACCTGTACCACATGAGTATGAAAAATCTTTGCAGAAAGAGTAGAAAGTAAAGTGGAACTTAAGTAACTTTGGAAGATGTGAATCTGTAAGACTAAATGAATCTACACCAACACTGTACTCTAATAGACATACTTTGTTCCCCATGGTATGTGAGTTAACAATTCTGAAACCACAATCAATGTATGTTGAAATTAAACAATTAAGGAAATGGATGTGAGATGATAAGTGTCCGATTGCATATAAGCAAGGGGAAGAGGCTAGAATGATCCATGTAGTAATTGGTTAGTACTGGAGACACCAGAACAGACTCAGATTTAGCTTAATATAATATGGCTTAACAGAAACATTTATAGAGATGTATAAAACTGACATTTTTTTTTCAGGTTCTGCCAATGGGCAGGTGCTATAACAATCATCCCTGTAATGAAGAGTATCCTTAGCACACAGATCTTGGGTTGCAACACCATTCTCCAGTAAAAAGAATCAGGGCTCTTAGTGAAATAAGTTTCTAGGACTGATGCTTAGATTGCATAGTTTTTGTTGTTCTATCTTCCAGTTCACTAATTCTTTCCTCAATTGTGCTGTTGAGTTTATCCACTGAGTTTTAAAGCTTGGTTTTTGCATATTCATTCTACATTTCCCATTTGGTTCTTTTTTAATATCTTCTATTTCTTTCCTGAGATATTTCATATTTTTGTTATGACTATTTATATTTTCAGTTGTTTTAAGAGAGCTTGCAATTGCTGTTGAATAATTTTTTTATTGATTTTATTTTTTTAAATAAATGACAGCAGACATTACAATTCTTATTACACATATAGACCACAATTTTTCATATCTTTGTATATAAAGTATATTCACACCAATTCAAGTCTTTATACATGTACTTTTTTGCATTACAATTCTTATTATACCTATATACCACAATTTTTCACATCTCTGTTTGTATATAAAGTATATTGACACCCAATTTGTGTCTTCATACATGTACTTTGTATAATGATGTCCATCACATTCCACCATCCTTGCTAATCCTCTGCCCCCTCCCTTTACCTCCCATCTCATTTCCCTGTCCGGAATTCATCTATTCCTCCCATGTTCCCCCTCCCCACCCCACTATGAGTCAACCTCCTTATATCAGAGAAAACATTTGGCATTTGTTTTGGGGGGGATTGGCTAACTTCACTTAGCCAATCTTCTCCAATGCCATCCATTTACCTGCAAATGCCATCATTTTATTCTCTTTTAATGCTGAGTAAAATCCCATTGGGATAATTTTATAATGACATAATTTTAACATTTCGGTCTTCTTGGGTTATCATCTATTGTCTTTAAAAAAATTCAATTTGGGATTCTCCTGGATTTTGATAAGACTTGTGACTCTACTGAAATCTTGAACTTTAGAGCATTTTAGGTATTATGAGCCTCTGGATGTTACTTACAATAACATTTGTGAGGGCTTTCTATTCCTCCAACACTGCTCAGCAGGAAGAACAAGAGCAGCTACCTTAGTCAACCAGAGGGACTCCAAATTTGGGCTGTTTATTTAATTTCTGTTACATTTGAAGGTAATGTGAGGATTCTTGTTTTTGTTTGGCAAGGGTGTAAATTTTGACTCTTCAATAGGACTCCACTTATATTTCCTTTACTGATAGCAAGAGAAGCATCTCATTGTTTCTCCCCAGCTAGACTTCAGTGGCACCACAGGGGTAAGGGAAGGGAGGAAGTCGGAAGTCAGTCTTTTTTTTTTTTTTTTAGTGGTGGTGGTAAATTCCAGACTGTCCTGCATCCTTTCAGGGAATAGGGACATCTTGGCACTTCTAGGTATAGATGGAAGTCCTGGCTTTCCATGTGATCTCCACAGATATACTGTGTTGGGTGAGGTCTTCTTATTGCCCACGGAGGAGGAAAATGCTGGCTCTCTTCTTTTCCCTCTCTGACATTAGCATAGTTGAAGCTCCTAGCTCAATTGGCTTGAAAGGGTTTTTCTGTGGTGTTTGACTAGAGTAAGGTAGTTATTGACCAATGTGTTTTCTCTAGGTAGGCTGCCCCTTTCCTGATTTTATGGACAGAGAGTAAGAGAGGGAGAGAGAACTAGTAAACTTTTGTTGGAGCTTCTCTTATTTGTGCTTATTGGTGTTTCTGTATTGAGAGCTTCTTTAGTTTCAAATCACAAAACAAAAAAAAAAAAAACAAAATCCTCAGGGAACTCACTACCACATGCTACTTGGAGATTGAGTTCCTTCTTAGCTAGTCTGCCTTGTTTTCTGATTGCTCAGTTTTCTTTAGTTTGTTATATAAGTAATGCCCAAGGATTTTAGTTATAGTTAGCTGAAGGGATAGGGAAAAGTATGTCTAACCCATCTGCCCGGAAGTCAGAGTATCTACTCCGGTATTTGTAAAAGTTGTTAAAAATGCACAATTACAGTTAAGATTTACATTAAAAAAAATTAATTAAGTCTCATTTTGGATTAGAATTGTGTTGTGATTAAAATAATAATATATTTGAGCATGGTTATGCAATTTAAATACAGCAAATTATTCTCATGTTAATTTTTATATTTGTGTGAAATTAGGAGAAACCTTATAAACTTATTTACATTAAAGCACTTTTTAAGAAATGAATAATAATTACTTAGTAAATCTCTACCTATACAGTTGTAGTAATGGTCACACACTGGAGAAACTACATTGAGGTAATTCAATTTCAGTAAAAATCACTAACATCCCAATCAGAAAATGCCAGAAATGTTTGAACTAGTAAAATATACTTGTGGGAAATATGAAGCTCCAGGTACAAGAGGAAGCACATGGTAAAATAAATGTACAGAATCTAATAACAAACGTCTACTCAGAGAAAATCTAGACCAAGGGTAGCAAACTTTTCCCCTAAGAGCTACATAAGAAACACTTAGGCTTGTGGACTACATGGTTCCAGATGTTACACTCTGCTGTTAAAGTATGAAAGCAGACAGCAAGAACGATTGCAATAAATATTTATGGTTATTGAAAAATTAATTTCATAAAGTGTTTGAATGGAATAAGATATTTTTCTGTTAATTTATCCTGTAATCATTTTAAGTATCAAAATTATTATCAGCTCAATCATAATTTAGCATGCTTTTTAAAATTAATTTTTCTATTTATATTATTAAAACTGTACAGTTTAACATTTTCTTATAAAAACTGCTTTAATTTCTAATTTTAGGTATTTGATAAAAATCCAACAGTTATTATTAAATATTTGCATTTGAATATTTTTTCAACAGGCAATGATATATTTGTTCAGAAATTTCCATATATAAATCATAATCTGCCTTAGATAACTAATAAAAGTATACTTACAGTTCAAATACTTTTAAAAATATCTGTGTATTTTCAAACACTATATATATATATATATATATATATATATATATATATATATATATATATAAATCTCTATGTTTCAATATGTTTCTTTTATAAAGACCTCAAGTTGATATATTTAAACAAATAACATTTAATTAATAAGAAGCCTGATATATTATTTGTCAAAATCTAGACTCATTTCCATGGCCTTTAAAGAAATGTTATAAAGAGCTATCTTAATTAATATTTTTTGAAGAAGAGATCTTATGGAATAGGAATATGTTAAAAATAGAAGTTATAATGTCTTTTGTCATCATTCATAGCACTTTCAAACCATATATAAACCTAATAATACCATAGGTTAAATGCTATGCTACTATCTAATAGAATGGATATTTTTCTTTTACAGGTCAAGTTTTAATTCTGGGTTTTAACAGACATGTTTTACATTGTCTATTTTATGTAATAATACAAATTATTATTATGAGTGATGGATTTTATTTGTTAGAGAATCTACTAATAATCTGTAGAACTGATAGTATGCAGATCCAGATCCATGGTAGGATTTTTGTCATTTGATAATTTATTTACTGATACTGATACATCTATCTCTCTGAAAGCCACTCTAAATATTATGTTCAATTTGACTGAATATGGGAACTTTGATTTTGAATTTAATTTAAAAATCAGATCATAAGTCACCTCTAGAAATAACAAAGACTCAGTTACAGATTTTAAAAATAATTGTAGAAGTTGAGTATGATTTATTATACGGTACCTAATTTTTTTTTTAAAGAGAGAGAGAGAATGTTTTAATATTTAGTTTTCAGTGGACACAACATCTTTTTTTTAAGAGAGAGAGAGAATGAGAGAGAGAGAGAGAGAGAGAGAGAACTTTTTAAATATTTATTTCTTAGCTTTCGTCAGACACAACATCTTTATTTCTATGTGGTGCTGAGGCTCAAACCCAGCGCCTTGCACATGCCAGGAGAGCTCATTACCGATTGAGCCACATCCCCAGCGTGGACACATCATCTTTATTTTTTATTTTATGTGGTGCTGAGGATCAAACCCAGCACCCCCTGCATGCCAGGCAAGGCGTTACTTCTTGAGCCACATCACCAGCCCTAGGGTACCTAATTCTTATGTAACTTAATTTTTTAAATTATTATTACTAAAAACACACTTCCTCTGCTTACATAAGTTTTATCACAGTTCATACAAAAACAAAATGGAAAAACTCGTAATGGTGTAACATAAATCAGGTAAAATTATGAAGTATATTTTAGTGGGGAAATGTTGAGTTTGGATTATTAAGAAATATACACACAAACACTAAAAGTAATTTAGGAAAAAATAACTATTTTCCAAGAAAAGTAAAACGTTTTATGACTCGATTAAAAAGAAATAAGTTCTATTACCTACATTTTAATTTAGTTATTTTCTGTCAGTAAGTTAGTTCCTCAATATTAAGGTAAATATTGATTACTCTTTTGAAGGGATCATTGACTTACATGATAATAAAACATCATTTAATTTATATTCCAGTTAAATATAAATTTTTCCCTCTTGCTTTTATGTAAAAGGTAGAAATTAAAACAACATGACCTTTATTACACAGGGCTTCTATATAACACTATCCTAAACACATTAGAGATATTGTTAAAAGGGCTGGTTGTTATCATACCAATTAGCAGGTGAGGAAAACAAAGTAGAGAGAGAATAGATACTCTCTCAACATAATAATATTATTTAAGTAATGGATTCCTAAAGTAATCTGGCTTTACTAAAGTAATCTGCACTTCAGTGCTGCATGAGTTCTTCCTAATTACAACAATTAAACGAAATGATGTAAGAAAAAAACTTTTAAAATGGAAGTTTCCTTTGATTTGTTTCCTAAATTTGATTCATAGCAAAAATAATTTCCACCTAAAAATGACCACAGCTTAAGGTAAAATCTTAATTATCATCCTTAGGAAGACAAAGGCCAGGATCCATATACTTTTAATTCTTAAAAATTTATCCATGATTAGTTTATTGCATAATTATTGATAACTATGTTCTATTCATTTTGAACAGTAGAAAGACTAGTTTTAAGAAAAGGAAACAACCTCAAGTACTTCAAGTAAATGAAATTGTGTAAATAAATGCAATTTATCATCAAAGTTTGTCTTGAGCTAGGCTCAGTGGCACATACCTATAATCCCAGCTGCTGGGAAGCCTGAGTCAGAAGGATTGTACATTCAAGGTCAGCCTCAGCATCTTAGTGAGGCCTTAAGCAATTTAGTGATATGTGTCTCAAAATAAAGGGGCAGGTAGGGATGTGGCTTAGTGACTTAAGTGCCTCTGGGTTCAATTTTAAGTACCCCAGTAACCCCTCCCCACTCCTCCCATAAAAAAACCTTGCCTTGAATGTGTGTGTACACACATATGTGAAATAATCAGGTCTATTCTTTCTTGTTTATTTTGAATTTTTTTTTTCATTTTAAAAAGCCCTGTGTGATCAAATGCCCGCTTTCATAATGAATATAATTTTTAAAATCACAGTCAATTTACAATGAATTTTCAGGTGAAGTTGTTGTTGAGGCTGCTTACATAAAAATTATAATAAATTATCTTAACATGCTTTAGGCAGTAGAAAAATAGGAAAATATGGGTTAATCTAAAGGAAATGAAGCTGCTGGATATCAGTAGACAAAATATAATGGCTTCTACATACTTTACTTGAGTAGACTATAATATACAACAGATAGAATCAGCAACATGATTCACAGTGTCCTTAATAAACATAGCTATGCAAAGGATTGAGGTTTAAAGGAATTGGTCTGTCAGACATGGTAGACTATGACTGTCATCCCAGCACCTCTGGTGGCTGAGATAGGAAGATCACAGCTCAGCCTCAGTAACTCAGCAAGAACCTGTCTCAGGATCAAAAAACATAAATAAAAAAACAAACATATAAATAACAGGGGATGGAGGTATGCTCAGTGGTAAATCAGCCTTGGAATCAATTCCTGGTACAATGAATCTATCAACCAAATAATAATGATAATAATAAAAACTTGTGGACCATTTTGTGGTGAAATATTTTCCTCAAATAATCCTTATAGAAATTTCAACATAGATATGTTAATTTTTTAAATTAAGCATCAATGTTCATTGTTTAATGAAAATTGAACCAAATTCAAAATACAAATTATATTAATTTATGAATAATTATTTCAAATATAAAAATGCTGATATAATAATATGAACTGTCAATGCCTCTAGCAATGACCATGAGGGATTGGCTCTAGGTGGGATGCTGTGAAGAATTATTTCATAGGTGTCATTAATATTTGTAATATTTTGATTATTATTGTTAGAGTTTTTAAATATAGTTTTACATTTTCAAGTTTCTTGCTGTATTTTATTTTATTGTGTAGTGATAATATTCTTAGCAGCCTTTCTACATTTTAGGTTTTATTTATACTTTAAAAGATTCATGACTTCAAAAAAAATTCTGTTTGGCATTGCAGAAGGTAATGTATTAACTCTTTTAGGATATATTTTTATTACTGACATTTCAAATCAGACAGGAAGATAGATCTTCTTAACAGTTGTGTTACCAGTCCAGTATAGCTAGAGCTATATAATATATTTTATGACAATATATAAAAATATATTTATATATTACACATATATTTACAAATATATTTTATGACATAATATATTTTATAAATATATTTTATGACAAAAATTGAAGAACTTCTTTCATATTCTGTTTTCATTTTTTTCTGCATGATATATCAGGAAGGAGAAAAATATTCATGGTAATATTGTCCAGTATAAGTTTGTTGGATGGTAAATATGTGCTTTTGTACTACCAATATAGAAGTCACTTGTGGCATGAAACTATTTAGTACCTTATATTTGGCCAGGACAAGAATAACTGGATTGTAACTTTAAGTTCAATTTAAAATCAAATACACAAAAACAGTGGCCTTCTTATCAGACAGTGCATGTCTATATCTCCTCACGATGGCATTTAAACAATTTTTCTCCATATGTCTCTCATTCTTATATATTATTTATGTAGCCTCTGTGGTTTGATTTATTCCTAAGTATTTTTTCTGTAGCTATTGTAAATGTAGTTATTGTTTTCTTAATTTCCATTTTAGCTGGTTTGTATACAAACACTACCAATTTTTATATATTGATTTTATATGCATCAAATTTAATGAATTTCTTTACTTGTACTAGTGTGTTTTGTTTATTATCATACTTTTTGTATTATCATACTTTTTGTAAAGTAATGAGGATTTTTCTCTATGTAAGATTATGTTAGCAAGCAGGAACAATTTAACTTTTCCTTTCCCATTTGGACATCTTTTAATATTATGTATTCATTGTAGAATAAAATTTCATTGAACAAAATTGACTATTATCTCAATGCATTTAAGCTTATATTTATCTTTGTATAATATATTGGCTCTAATTTCCTTCATATTTTTTGTCTAATATATCTGTTTAACTTTTATTTCTTTGATATATTTATCCTTTCTGAATTCTTTTGTATATTTTTATTGTTTCATCTATCTTGTCTTTGTCTTTAATAAGATTCAAACTATTAATGTGTAAATACAATTTTAAATTCAGTCATCTATTCTTTCAGACTTTTATGTTTCTTTGCTTTTCAATTATGTATTTTGATGTATGGTTTATACAATTTTGGAGGTTCATTGATTGCATATCTTCTTTTGAGTTTTACACCTAGAGATTTATTATATTTTTAATAAAATAAACATTGTATTTCCCTTAAATATGTTCTAATAATAACCTTTATGTTAGTTACTGTAAGTTAGAAATGAAATATTTCTTTTTTCCTGATTATCTTCTTCACATCTGATTAGTTAGAGAAATATGGAAATTCATACCTAGTTTATTCTTTTCAAGTCATATTTTTATAATAAATTTTTCTCTTCCTGGAAAACTCTGTCTTCCTTCAAAAAAGTGTTCTGATCATCAAAATTTGTTCTCTTCAAGCTGATTTCATCTTTCTTTAAATTGTAAAATTCTTCAAAGTTTAAGGCCTGCTCTCATTGTATGCTTACAGTCCAAAAGATGGTTTTTCTCCTGACTGCACGTTTTCTAGTTGCTTTCTGTCGGCAATGAAGAAATGTGAATTGTGTGTAATATCAAGATGCCACCATTTTCCTGGAATCCTTCCTGGGATCCAAGAAAAAAAAAAAAACTTTTAAAAGTAAACAGAGACAGTAGACACATTTGCAATTCATGTTTACTAGGTAACTTACTGTATTATTTTCTTTAAAAGCAATCATTACCCATTACCTACACAAGTACATGAAGGGTTCAGTATTTTACAGCTTCATTGCTTCTGTCTTAGTGAACTATTCTGCACAACTAGTATTGTCGACAAAGATTTAGGAACTGGTATTTGATTTTTTTTAGTAATACACAACAAATAAACAAAGACTTGAAGGAAGTACCTATAGACTGAGAGAAAATCTTTGCCAACTACTTTTCTGACAGAGGATTAATATACAAAATATATAAAAACTCAAAAAACTTAACTCTAAAAAACTAAATACCACAATCAATAACGACTGAGGGTAAGTGATAAGGTAAACTGCTCACCCCTGAGGGCAGGGCGAGAGGATGGGTAGCAATTTTAAGATTCTTCTTTTATTTTGCTTCACTTTTGTTTTAAGTTGCCTGTCCCTTGAGATGTGTAAGATGGAAGAAAAACTGCTCACATCTGAGGAACAGATAGGGAGAAAGGACGGATGGACATTTCAGGAGGATAGAAAGGCTATAATGATTTTCTGTTGTTCCACTTTTGTTTCATTCTGTTTCATTTTTGTTTGGCGTTATCTTGTTGGATTGTATTATAGTTATAGTAGAAATATTCAAGTAAAAGAGAAGGTCTCTCAAGCTAGTCAGAGAAAAAAAATTCAAGTAAAAAAGAAGGTCTCTCAAGCTACTCAGACAGAGGAAAAAATTCAAGTAAAAGAGAAGGCCTCTCAAGCTAGTCAGACAGAGAAAGAAAGTTTAGAGCAGAAAAAGCCATCAGGGGGAAAGTTACAATAGGAGACTGCTACTAACACCTTTCTATCACCAGAGGGCATAAGTGTCCAACCAACAAGGCCACCTCCATATGCTGGGAGGCCCCCAACCCCGGCAGTTTATAGATGGGATCCTGAGACAGGATCTCAAATATTAACATGCCCTGTATCTGAGGCAGGAGGGCAGTGAATTCACAATGCTTTAAATTTCAAAACAGTGAAGCAGCTAAAAGAGGCTGTAACAACCTATGGTCCTCAAGTATCCTTCACTATAAGCATGGTCGAATCCATTAACAACTTGAACATGACGCCCACAGATTGGGCTAATATGTGTAAAACTGTGCTAAATGGAGGACAATACCTGTTATGGAAGGTTGCCAATGAGGAATTTTGCAAGGAGACGGCTAGGCAAAATGCAGCAGCTGGTTATCCTCAGAGAAATCTAGATATGTTGTTAGGAAAGGGACCTTATGAGGATCAGCAACAACAAATTGCATATGATCCTGGCGTATACGCACAAATTGCTGTAGACGCGATTAGGGCATGGAAGACTTTACAAGGTTTACAATTATCTAAGGTAATACAAGGAGCTAATGAACCTTATGCTGAATTTGTAGATAGGCTTATTCAGCTACCAGAGTTTTTGGGAATACAGAACAAGCAATGCCATTAATAAAACAACTGGCTTATGAGCAAGTGAATCGTTGATGCAGAGAAGTCATTAGACCATGGAAACATGAAGATTTAAACACATATATTAAATTATGTAGAGACATTAATGAACACGGGCAAGTCGTGGCAGCTGCAGTAAAATAGGCTTTAGATGCCAGGCCAAGAACATGCTACATACAATTGTGAACAAACAGGACATTTTAAAAGGAATTGCCCCATAGGAGGAGGGTTTAATAAAACTAGGTATCAAAGGAGTAGAATACTGGGTATTTGCCCATGATGCCATAGAGGGAGACATTGGGCTAATGAATGTGGTTCTCAAACCACCATAGAGGGTACTCCATTATCAAAAAATGAACAAGGACCAGGTGTTTATCCATGATATTGTGGAGAAAGGCATTGGGCTCCATTGCCAAAAAATGGACAGGGGGACCCAATGCTCCGGGGCCCAAGACCACAAATATACAGAGCACTGGAGGAACCCAGCAACCCCATCAGAGTAGTACCCAGGACACATTGTCTATTAGATCCCTCATCAGACAAACCAGAGGTAGCACAGGGTTGGACATCTGCGCCTCCACCAAAGCAGTACTAACTCCAGAGATGGGAGTTCAGATCATTCTCACAGGGGTAAAAGGACCTCTTCCCAAAGGAACAGTAGGCTTATTATTGGGACGCAGTTCTTCTACTCTAAAAGGACTTATGATAAGTCCTGGGGTAATTGTTCCCGATTATGAAGGTGAAATAAAAATTATAGCCGGTTCTCCAAAGGGTATATCAGTAATTTCACCAGGAGATAGAATAGCACAGTTACTAATAATACCCAGCCTACATGATAATTTTTCAGTTGTACTGTAGAAAGAGGTTCCAAGGGGTTAGGCTCCACAGGTGTAGATTGGGCTATGCTTTCTTTAAATTTAGATTCTTGCCCCATGCTAAAACTAAATATTCAAGGACATGAATTTAATGGGCTACTGGACACAGGTGTAGACCTTAGCATCATCTCTCATCAAGAATGGCCAAAACATTGGCCATTACAACAAGTCACTCAAACGCTTCGAGGCCTGGGAGTGGCGACTAATCCCCATAGAAGTGCAATGGTATTAGATTGGAAGGATCCTGAAGGATGTGAAGGAACTATACAGCCATATGTATTGGATCATCTTCCCGTAAATTTATGGGGACGAGATGTCCTAGATCAATTAGGTTTGACATTGACAAATAACATCAACCAAAATGCACCCACTATTATGACTAGACAAGATTTTAGGAAAGGAAAAAGATTAGAAAAACAAGAACAAGGTATAGCAGCACCAATACAGATAGATCAAGGAACAGACAGACAGGGGTTGGATTTTCAGAAAGGGCCACTGAGACAATAAAAATTACTTGGAAATCAGAAAGACCAGATTGAGTTCCTCAGTGGCCCCTGACTAAAGAAAAGATACAAGCAGCCCATGACCTGGTCAAAAAACAATTAGTGGAAGACATATACAACCTTCTAGATCTCCCCATAATACTCCCATTTTTGTCATCAAAAAGAAATCTCGTAAATGGAGATTATTGCAAGATTTAAGAGCCATTAATAATGAGATGGTTATTATGGGACCTGCTCAATCAGGGATTCCTCAATTGTCTGCTTTGCCAAAAACTTGGTATGTTTTAGTTATAGATATTAAATATTGTTTTTTTTTTCAATTCCAATTCATCCTGAGGATAGTCCACATTTTGCATTTACTATCAAATGAATCACTGAATCATGAAGGTCCTGATCAGAGATATGAATGGAAAGTACTCCCTCAAGGGGTGGCTAACAGCCCAACTATGTGTCAAAGTTTTGTTAACAAAGTAATCCAGCCACTTAGAAATCAAAATCCTGAACTACAAATATTTCACTATATGGATGATGTATTATTAGCACACAAAGATAAAAACACATTGCTAGAATGTTATGCCACACTTACAAACTTATTAAAAAATTATAATCAAGAGATAGCAATAGATAAAGTACAATTAAATTTTCCAATTAATTATTTAGGAGTTCTATTATCCTTAACCATGGTCCGTCCACCAAAAATTCAAATACGAGTAGATCAACTCAAATCACTTAATGACTTTCAAAAGTTATTAGGAGACATAAATTGGATAAGGCCTTATCTAGGTATACCAACAGGAGAGTTGGGACCTTTATTTGATATCCTAAAAGGTCTATCAGATCCAAATTCACCCCGAATGTTAACACCTGAAGCAAGAAAGGCATTAAAAATCATTGAAACACATACGGAAAATATGCATTTGGATAGAATTGATATATGTTTGCCTTTATTATTTATTGTACTACCAACAAAAAAATATTCCTACAGGAGTATTTTGGCATGAAGGTCCATTATTATGGATAGATTTATCTTATTCTCCTAACACTATTCTTACTAGGTATCCTGAGGCTGTAGGACAATTAATACTCCAAGGAATAAAAGCAGCAAAGGGAGTGTTTTTAATTTCTCCCAATAAAATTATTGCTCCATGTACTATGAATCAAATTGATGAGTTAGCTAATGAGTTAAATACTTGGGCAATAATCATGTGCAAATCTAATGTTTCATTTGATAACCACTTGCCATCTAATCCTTTATTGTCTTTTTGGTCATCGCATCCTGTAATTTTTCCAAAAATGACAAGAAAAACACCTATCATGAATGCTCCAAATATATTCACTGATGGGTCAAATAATGGTACAGCAGCAATAGTTATACCTGATCAAACTTTTACATTTTTAGTACCCGAACAATCAGCTCAAAAGGTAGAGCTTAATGCAGTATTACACTCTTTTGTGATGTTTAAAGATTCTGTATTTAATTCATTTTCCGATAGTCAGCATATAGTTAATGCTATAGTATCCCTTGAAGATGCTGGTAGGATTTCCCCTTCCTCTACTGTTTTCTCTTTGCTTTCCACTATACAATGTCTAATCTGGGACAGAAAAGATCCATTCTTTATAGGACATATCAGGGCACATACAGGATTGCCTGGAGCTCTTAGTTTGGGCAATGATTTAGCAGATAAAACTACACATGACATACATATTTTCTCTACACTAGAAGAGGCTACAAATTTTCATAAAAAGTTCCATGTCAATGCTAATACTTTACAAAAACATTTTAAAATAACTAAGGAACAAGCTAGACAAATAATAAAACAATGTCAAAATTGTGTGACCTTTTTACCACAAGTTAATCTTGGAGTCAATCCTAAAGGACTGACACCTAACCATA
Source organism: Urocitellus parryii (assembly GCF_045843805.1). Lineage (NCBI taxonomy): Eukaryota > Metazoa > Chordata > Mammalia > Rodentia > Sciuridae > Urocitellus > Urocitellus parryii. The sequence goes on from NC_135538.1 coordinate 47,719,744, forward strand.
TTTGGCAGATGGACGTCACACACTTGCCAGAATTTGGAAAATTAAAATATTTGCATGTTACAGTCGATACTTCTTCTGGATTTTTGATGGGCTCCCTTCATACCAGAGAAAAAACTACAGATATTATAGCTCATTGCTTACAAAATTTTGCCACTGTGAGTGTTCCAAAACAGTTAAAAACAGATAATACCCCTGGTTATACTTCTACCTCTTTTAAACAATTTTGCTCATCATTTGCCATTACTCATATAACAGGAATCCCATACAATCCACAGGGACAAGGTATAGTTGAAAGAGCTCATGAAACTATTAAAATGTACTTATTAAAGCAAAAAGAGGGAATTGGGAAGGGGTATATATTCACCAAAGATAAACTTAAAATAACCCTTTTTACTCTAAACATTTTAAATTTGGATTCATCAGGACTTAGTGCTGCGGAAAGGCATATGTGTCCAAAAAATGTACGTAAGCCCAAGGTACTTTGGAAGGATATTCTAACAGGATAATGGAAAGGTTCTGACCCAGTGATTGTCTGGAGTCTGGGGTCTGTTTGTATGTTTCCACAGGGAGAACAGCAGCCGATTTGGATTTCAGAGAGATTAACTAAAGCGATTTCTACAGACCAAAAAGAAGATGATTTGGCTCAAATCCATAATAGCTGATATCCAAAACTCCAGTTTGGCTATCCTTACATCTGTGACAGAACCAGGAAGCTTTTTTCAATATCTATTTTATTATTACCCTTTCCCACATTGTGAAGTACTATTTTGTTTTTTGAGCTCATACAGACCTAGGTTAATGTTTTGCTGATCAGTTCTATTTTTTGACTATAGAGTTTTTAAACATTGCAATGGAGATTTCACCTGTAAAAAGTTATAAGGCCTTTACTATTATGTTATATGTTGTATGTATTATATTATGTGTGCACACTTGTGTTTTATGTTGTATGCTTGTATGTACATATGTCCGTATATCATATATGATGAGTTCTCATGAAAAAATGGATCCAATTTTTTTTTTTATTCATGTGATTTAAATGGTTTAATTTAAATTGGGTAAACAGCTGTTGAGGATTGTTTTAATATGTGAACAAAAAAAGGAGGTTAACAGATCTGTTTGTTTACTTTCACCTTTCCTTTTCATTATATTTAATAATTCTGTTCAAGATAATGTAAATTGTTAAGAAAATTGTTTTCTTTTAGTGCCTTCTGGAATGTTAAATAATTTTTTCTTTAGCCATTATTGCCAGAATTCCTATCTTCATCCCAGTGCTGGTGAAGACAAAGATAAAACCAATCTACAGCTTCTGCAATAGCCATCACTGAACTGCTTGCAGAACTTTCCTGGACTATGTATCACTTGTATGCATTGTGAAGTATCTGTTGGTGCAGCGACTTGTGGTAGTGTTGGGGTATTTTTGCTGATGGTATCATCAGTGGTAAAATTTTTCCAAAAGGAGCAGTCAATTGGCTTGGTGTATCTTCCTCCCTTCTGCTTGCCATGGTCGTTCAACTAAAATTTGGGGGCCAACAGAGGTGATGCAAAGAACCTCACCCCCCCCCCCCCGCTGGTACAAAGACCTACCCACCAGGTGTGGCTGTATGCTGAACCAGTAGTCAATGAAGGGTAATATCCAATTGCAATGGTACCAACCTAAGACAGGAGGCTGACACCTTGAGGTCAGCTCATCCGATGACGGGTAAGAAGCTTATGTACTATTGGACAACCTAAGGTAGGCACGGTCCCTAAGCCACATGTTTGTTGTTTAAACAGAGAGGGGGAGATGTTGAGAGCCACAGCTGAAGAGGCCCCAGAAAACTTCTAGCTGCCAGCAAACTTCCAGCTGCCAGCTGATGATTGGCTCTCAGTGGCCCCAGCAAACTTCTAGCTGCCAAATGATTGGCTCCTCTGTGGTGATGCTCATTGGGCTATTTTCTCGCCCTTTCAGACCACAGAGCTGCTCATTGGGGGACTTTTTTTGGCTCCGCCCATGCGAGCCAGCCAATTAGCCTCAAGAGCAGGAGGAGTGGGGGAGGTTGAGAGGCTTGTGGGAAGCCGGTGGTGGCAATTGTGCTCTGAGGCGTTTTCCTGAGGAGCTGTGTGGTGTGGTGTGTGTGTTTTAAAAATAAAGTTCATTTCTTTTGACAAGTGGCTCCTGAATTGTGCCCAGCCAGACTGTGGCACAAACAAATACCATAATCATTCTGTCAATTACTTAATTATGTCAAGATGTTTCTCTAAATTTAATTAAGGGCTTCATGATGTTAGAGTTTATTGCATTGTTGCTAACATAGAAAATATTAGTGTTCCAAAATAAATATCTTTCATCCAGATAATTCCAACCTACTGTGGTTCAGTATGTCACTCTCCTAAAATGTAGCTTTTCTTTCAACTTTTTATTATAAAATGACAAGTCATTCTTTATACAAATTTTCAAATAGCTAGGTCTTTGAAAATCAAAATAATAATTCAGTTAAAACAAGATGGTAAAAGTGATAGAGTGCCAGGGATCCCAGCAGCCTGCAGCAGGGCCCCGGAGATCCAGGCCAACTGATTCGCGTGGCCTGCCCTGCGGCTACAGAAGGCGTGGCGCCTCAGTGAAGCCATTAATTGGCAAGCAGGGAGGTTAGGGAAGGCCATTAGGTGGAATCCCACCAGCCAAGCCCACACGGACCCTTGGGCCGAGCACGGGTTCTCAGAAGGGGAAGGAAGCGGTACAGTCCCATCCCCCACAGCGGACACTCCACCGAGGCAGTCAGCGGCCACCATCCGGGAAAGCTGAAGGATACACCGCCACTCTCCTTCAGAGTGCAACATCAAAACAGCAGACACTCCATCCAGGCAGTCAGCGGCCACCATCCGGGAAAGCTGAAGAATACACCACCACTCTCCAACAGCTTGCAACATCAAAACAGCCAGCAGCAGGACCCCGGAGATCCAGGCCAACTGATTCGCGCGGCCTGCCCCGCAGCTACAGAAGGCGTGGCGCCTCAGAGAAGCCATTAATTAGCAAGCAGGGAGGTTAGGGACTGCCATTAGGTGGAATCCCGCCAGCCAAGCCCACCGCCCACGCCCGGAACAGGCCCAGCGACCTGCCAGCATTGTAGTCACGACACCCCAATTGGAATAGGGACAGAGCAGAGCCGCCTTCCACTCCCGGAACAGGCCCAGAGAGCCGCCAGCGTGGTAGACACGTCACCCCAATTGGAGTAGGGGCACAGCCGCCGCCCGCACCTGCAAGGGAGAATTTTCAAGTATACAAGAGCAACATAAATAAATAGGGGGTAAATTTCAAAACACAACAGTTGCACCAAGCAGAAAGAAACGCGAGCAGTATGAAAAGACAAGGAAAGAAAGGACCACAAGCAATGCAGGTCAACTCAACTTTAGAAGAGGTAATAGCTGCAACAGATGGAATATCAGATAAAGAGTTCAGGATATATATGCTTCAGATGATCTGGAGTCTCAAGGAAGACATGAGACAGCAAAATCAGACAATGAAAGATCACATTGACAAACAAATCCAGGAAGTAAAAGATCAATTTCACAGGGAGATAGAGGTAATAAAAAACAAACAAATTGAAATTCTAGAAATGCAGGAAACAATAAACCAACTTAAAAACTCAATTGATAATACTACTAGCAGAGTAGATCACTTAGAAGAGAGAACATCAGACAATGAAGACAAAGTATTTCAACTGGAAAAGAACATAGACAGCTCAGCAAGTCTGCTAAGAAACCATGAGCAGAACATCCAAGAATTATGGGACAATATCAAAAGACCAAATTTAAGAGTCATTGGGATACAGGAAAGCACAGAGCTCCATTCCAAAGGAATAAACAGTCTATTCAGTGAAATAATATGAGAAAACTTCCCAGAATTGAAGATTGAGACAGAATCCCAAATCCTAGAAGCCTACAGGATGCCGAATGTGCAAAATCATAAGAGATCCACACCTAGACACATTATAATGAAGATGTCCAACATACAGAATAAGGAGAGAATTTTAAAAGCTGCAAGAGAAAGAAAGCAGATTACATTTAGGGGTAAACCAATCAGGATAACAGCTGATCTCTCAACACAGACTCTGAAAGCTAGAAGATCCTGGAATAACATATTTCAAACACTGAAAGACAATGGGCTCCAACCAAGAATCGTGTATCCGGCGAAATTAAGCTTCAGGTTAGAAGATGAAATTAAAACCTTCCACAATAAACAAAAGTTAAAAGAATTCGCAGCTAGAAAACCATCTCTTCAAAAAATCCTTGGAAAACATTACAGGAAGAGGAAATGGATAATAACATTGAAAACCAACAATGGGAGGTAGGACAGTAAAGGGGGGAAAGTAGTCAAAGAGGATAACAAATCAGGTTTAGTAACATCAATAAACAAATATGGATAGAAGAACAAACCATATCTCAATAATAACCCTAAATGTTAATGGCTTAAACTCACCAATTAAGAGACACAGGCTAGTCGAATGGATCAAAAAACAAGAGCCAACAATATGCTGTCTACAGGAGACGCATTTGATAGGAAAAGATATACATAGACTGAAGGTGAAAGGTTGGGAAAAATCTCATATGGACCGCGGAAACAAGCAGGAGTGTCCATACTCATATCTAATAAAATAGATTTCAAGCCAAAGCTAATCAAAAGGGATATAGAAGGACACTTCATACTGCTCAAGGGAACCATACACCAACAAGGCATAACAATCATAAATATATATGCCCCAAATAATGGTGCAGCTGTATTCATCAAGCAAACTCTTCTCAAGTTCAAGAGTCTAATAGACCAACATACAATAATCATGGGAGACTTCAACACACCTCTCTCACCACTGGACAGATCTTCCAAACAAAAGTTAAATAAGGAAACTATAGAACTCAATAACACAATTAACAACCTAGACTTAATTGACATATATAGACTATACCACCCAACATCAAGTAGCTACACTTTTTTCTCAGCAGCACATGGAACCTTCTCAAAAATAGACCATATACTATGTCACAGGGCAACTCTTAGACAATACAAACGGGTAGAGATAATACCATGCATCTTATCTGATCATAATGGAATGAAACTGAAAATCAATGATAAAAGAAGAAAGGAAAAAGCAAGCATCACCTGGAGAATGAACAATAGGTTGCTGAGTGATCAATGGGTTTTAGAAGACATCAAGGAGGAAATTAAAAAATTCCTAGAGTTAAATGAAAACACAGACACAACATATCGGAATCTATGGGACACATTGAAAGCAGTTCTAAGAGGAAAATTCATTGCTTGGAGTTCATTCCTCAAAAAAAGAAAAAACCAACAAATAAATGATCTCATACTTCATCTCAAAATCCTAGAAAAAGAAGAGCAAAACAACAGCAAAAGAAGTAGAAGGCAAGAAATAATTAAAATCAGAACTGAAATTAATGAAATTGAAACAAAAGAAACAATTGAAAAAATTGACAAAACTAAAAGCTGGTTCTTTGAAAAAATAAATAAAATTGACAGACCCTTAGCCATGCTAACGAAGAGAAGAAGAGAGAGAACCCAAATTACTAGCATACGGGATGAAAAAGGCAATATCACAACAGACACTTCAGAAATACAGAAGATAATCAGAAATTACTTTGAATCCTTATACTCCAATAAAATAGAAGATAGTGAAGGCATAGATAAATTCCTTGAGTCCTATGATCTGCCCAGATTGAGCCAGGAGGATATAGACAACCTAAACAGACCAATAACAATAGAGGAAATAGAAGAAACCATCAAAAGACTACCAACTAAGAAAAGCCCAGGACCGGATGGGTATACAGCAGAGTTTTACAAAACCTTTAAAGAGGAACTAACACCAATACTTTTCAAGCTATTTCAGGAAATAGAAAAAGAGGGAGAACTTCCAAATTCATTCTACGAGGCCAACATCACCCTGATTCCGAAACCAGACAAAGACACATCAAAGAAGGAAAACTACAGACCAATATCTCTAATGAACCTTGACGCAAAAATCCTCAATAAAATTCTGGCGAATCGGATTCAAATACATATCAAAAAAATTATACATCATGATCAAGTAGGATTCATCCCTGGGATGCAAGGCTGGTTTAATATACGGAAATCAATAAATGTTATTCACCACATCAATAGACTTAAAAATAAGAACCATATGATCATCTCAATAGATGCAGAAAAAGCATTCGACAAAGTACAGCATCCCTTTATGTTCAAAACGCTAGAAAAATTAGGGATAACAGGATCATACCTCAACATTGTAAAAGCAATCTATGATAAGCCACAGGCCAGCATCATTCTGAATGGAGAAAAATTGAAGGCATTCCCTCTAAGATCTGGTACAAGACAGGGATGCCCTCTCTCACCACTTCTGTTCAACATAGTCCTCAAAACACTGGCCAGAGCAATTAGACAGTCAAAAGAAATTAAAGGCATAAAAATAGGAAAAGAAGAACTTAAATTATCACTATTTGCAGATGATATGATTCTATACCTAGCAGACCCAAAAGGGTCTACAAAGAAGCTATTAGAGCTAATAAATGAATTCAGCAAAGTGGCAGGATATAAGATCAACACGCATAAATCAAAGGCATTCCTGTATATCAGCGACAAATCCTCTGAAACGGAAATGAGGACAACTACTCCATTCACAATATCCCCCCAAAAAATAAAATACTTGGGAAACAACCTAACAAAAGAGGTGAAAGATTTATACAATGAAAATTACAGAACCCTAAAGAAAGACATAGAAGAAGACCTTAGAAGATGGAAAAACATACCCTGCTCATGGATAGGCAGAACTAACATCATCAAAATGGCGATATTACCAAAAGTTCTCTATAAGTTCAATGCAATGCCAATCAAAATCCCAACAGCATATCTTGTAGAAATAGATAAAAGAATCATGAAATTCATATGGAATAATAAAAGACCCAGAATAGCAAAAACAATACTAAGCAGGAAGTGTGAATCAGGCGGTATAGGGATACCAGACTTCAAACTATACTACAGAGCAATAGTAACAAAAACAGCATGGTACTGGTACCAAAACAGGCGGGTGGACCAATGGTACAGAATAGAGGACACAGTAACCAATCCACAAAACTACAACTATCTTATTTTTGATAAAGGGGCTAAAAGCATGCAATGGAGGAAGGATAGCATCTTCAACAAATGGTGCTGGGAAAACTGGAAATCCATTTGCACCAAAATGAATCTGAATCCCTATCTCTCGCCGTGCACAAAAGTTAACTCAAAATGGATCAAGGAGCTTGATATTAAATCAGAGACACGGCATCTGATAGAAGAAAAAGTTGGTTATGATCTACACGCTGTGGGATCGGGCTCCAAATTCCTCAATAGGACACCCATAGCGCTAGAGTTAACAAATAGAATCAACAAATGGGACTTACTCAAACTAAAAAGTTTTTTCTCAGCAAAAGAAACAATAAGAGAGATAAATAGGGAGCCTACATCCTGGGAACAAATCTTTACTCCACACACTTCAGATAGAGCCCTAATAACCAGAATATACAAAGAACTCAAAAAATTAGACAATAAGATAACAAATAACCCAATCAATAAATGGGCCAAGGACCTGAACAGACACTTCTCAGAGGAGGACATACAATCAATCAACAAGTACATGAAAAAATGCTCACCATCGCTAGCAGTCAGAGAAATGCAAATCAAAACTACCCTAAGATACCATCTCACTCCAGTAAGACTGGCAGCCATTAGGAAGTCAAACAACAATAAGTGCTGGAGAGGATGCGGGGAAAAGGGCACTCTTGTTCATTTCTGGTGGGACTGCAAATTGGTGCAGCCAATTTGGAAAGCAGTATGGAGATTTCTCGGAAAGCTGGGAATGGAACCACCATTTGACCCAGCTATTCCCCTTCTCGGTCTATTCCCTAAAGCCCTAACAAGAGCATACTACAGGGACACTGCTACATCGATGTTCATAGCAGCTCAATTCACGATAGCAAGACTGTGGAACCAGCCTAGATACCCTTCAATAGATGAATGGATAAAAAAAATGTGGCATTTATACACTATGGAGTATTACTCTGCATTAAAAAATGACAAAATCATAGAATTTGGAGGGAAATGGATGGCATTAGAGCAGATTATGCTAAGTGAAGCTAGTCAATCTTTAAAAAACAAATACCAAATGACTCCTTTGATATAAGGGGTGTAAACAAGGACAGGGTAGGGACGAAGAGCTTGAGAAGAATATTTACAGTAAATAGGGATGAGAGGTGGGAGGGAAAGGGAGTGAGAAGGGAAATTGCATGGAAATGGAAGGCGATCCTCAGGGTTATACAAAATGTCATATAAGAGGTAAGGAGGGGTAAGTCAAGAGAATACAAATGGAAGACATGATTTACAGTAGAAGGGGTAGAGAGAGAAAAGGGGAGGGGAGGGGAGGGGAGGGGAGGGGAGGGGGGATAGTAGACAATAGGACAGACAGCAGAATACATCAGACACTAGATAGGCAATATGTCAATCAATGGAAGGGTAACTGATGCGATACAGCAAATTGTATACGGGGTAAAAGCGGGAGTTCATAATCCACTTGAATCAAACCGTGTAATATGATGTATTAAGAACTATGTAATGTTATGAACGACCAATAAAAAAAATGCATAAAAAACTGATATAGCACTGCAATAAAAAAAAATAAAATAAAACAAGATGGTACTGACAACATTAGAAAGAGTATAAAAGTAAATCAAATATCCAAGGAAGTTCAACTACTAAAAACATGCTAATTATAAGCAATTTGCAATCTTGAGATTAGGATAATAGGGCCAGAAATTTTTATAGATAGAATTGGAATCATGTCCTATGAGAATAGTTTACCTTATTTTCTGTTTGATTAGAATGATTGATTTTAGTCAAAGCACATATAAAATTTATCAAATGCTAAATGTCTAAACAAACAGATTTAATTTATTTACTTTGTAGTAACTTTCATTAATTCATTTTAAAAGTATTAACTAAGAGCCCACACCATACCAGGAATTATGATTGATGAGAAAGGGAAAATGATTAATGATACACAATTCCTGTCTCAAGTAGCCTCAGGCTGGAGAGAGACAGACAAGAACATTGAAAAGTTAATACCGTGTGACAAGTGTTCTGATGGAGGAAAGCCTGGGTATTAGAAGGGTTCACAGAGGATGAAGTAACTCTGTCAAACATGAGAGATTAAAATGAGATTTTAAATGTATAAAATATGTTTAGAAAGAACAGAGATGAGAATAGAGGAAGGCAGTATGATCCAACCAGACAGAAGAGTATATGAGAACCTCTAGAAACATAGAAATAATAGGGGGTTCTGAAATATTGAGGCTTAAAGTTTCAGTTGAGTATATTACTTTACTATTGCTGAAATATTTAATGCTACAAATTAGGTGACTTAAAACAATGAATTTTTTTCTATCATGTTTTTATAGGTTAGAAGGTGAACAATATTCTCAAGGTGTTAAAATCAAGATGTCAGCACACTCCTTACTAGAGGTTTTATTGAGAATTAGCATCTATGTTCATATAATGGTTGGTAGAAATAAGTTCCCTGAGATTGTTCTGAAGTACACTCAGAACTGAAGGATACATTCCTTTGTTGGCTAATGCTGCTTGCATACTATGACTCAAAGTTTCCCTGACCTTTCAAACTAGAAATAATATGTGAGGATCTTCCTTTTATTTTGTTTTCTTTTACGCCATATCTCTCTACTTTGAGAAAAAAAAATGTAGCTGCTTTAAAGGGCTCATGATATTAGATTTTACCCATCCAAACAATGCAGGCTCATTTCCTTATCTCATAAACTTAAGCATCTCTGAAAAGTGCCTTTTTCTGTATAATCTAACATATTCATAGTTTCTAGGGTTGGAGGATGGAATTATTAACCTACCATATGGGTAGATACGGAGAACTGAGACTACAAGTGTAAATAGATGGGGGATAATAGTAGGTCTTATATAGTTAGATGAGAAGCAAGACTTAATACTAAGAGAAATGGAATAAGACTACACAATTTCAAGGGTGTAATGACAAAATGAGATTTTCATTTCAGAATGACCACACTAGCTTCAATATTGGGATAGGACTAGAGAATGACAAGATCAGAAATAGTGACATCAGTAGAAAACTAAAGGATATAGAAAAGAGGAAAATCACATTTGACTAACACAGAGGCAGTATTATTAGAGGAAAATGGAACTGTAAGATATGAAACAGAAAAAAAGTCAAAATCAGTGATTAATGGTACTTGGGAATGTGGAAGAAGGAATAACAGTTAATAGTTAGTTTAGATTTTGCCTAGGTAGGTAAATATAAATATTATAGTATTTAGGAAAAACAGAAGAGAAGATTTCGGGAAGAATAACTATTTCATGCACCTTTAGATTAAGATACATATGTAGAATTCAAAGTAGATATCCAGGAGAAAAACTGGATACTCCAGTTTTGGTTTTTAAAGAACTATGAGTTTAAAATCTAGTTTGAGATGTGTAGTACCACTGATGGTACATGAAAACAAGAAGTACCTGAGGGTAATTTGATAAATAAAAAAAAAAAGGAGTACTGCCAATCACACTCAATTTGGGCTAATTTTAAACAAAGCAGGTCAAAGATAAGCTGAGGAAAAGAGATGAAAGAAGTTAGAGGACAACCTAATAAATTAATGACAATGGGATCCGGTAGGAAGAAGGTTATTATAGTAAATGTATCAAGTAGATCAAGTAAAATTCCATAACCTTTGCTTTTAGCAACAGGTTTTTTATAGAAAGTGGTTTCAATGAAATGACGTGAGAAAGAAGGCAAAGTGTGATGCACTGAAGAATGAAAGAGAAATGAGAAGTGTGGAGAGGGAGTGGACAACCACCTATCTCCAAATCCTGCTGAACAATACAGAAAATATTGGATGACAAGTTTTTCCTTGTTTTTGTTAGGTTGTTGTATGTTACTTGTGATAGATATATATTTTCCACCAACATTTTTTTATCAATAGCTTTACATACACAAAAAAGAAAAAAAAAACTACAGTGAAAACTCATGTCCCCCCCACCACATGTTAATTGCTATTATTCAATTACTATTTTATTACAACTTTCATTATCAAATTTACACACCTATCCATTTATTAATCCAATACATTTTCAATTCTTTTCACAGTAGTTTTCTGGCATCAGCACATCTTTGCCCACATACTTCAGTATGCATCAAATAAAAAGAGTTGTTTATTTATGGTTCCTTTAATTTTTAAGATAAAACCTAAGTAAAATATGAGGTAAAATGTTTTAAATATGCCTTGCATTGGCTAGTAATAAATGTACACAGACATGAAAACAAAATCTTTACAAAGATAAAGAGCATTACTATCATCACAAAAAATTCATTCATTTCGTCCCTCCTCCTCCTCCTCCTCCTCCTCCTCCTCCTCCTCCTCCTCCTCCTCCTCCTCCTCCTCCTCCTCCTTCTTCTTCTTCTTCTTTTTTGGTACAGTAGTTTCTCTTTGTAACCAGAAAGCATTTATTGGGCAGTTGCTTTAATTAGTGATGCTGATTTCACATTGTGAATAGCCAACAAAAACTCTAGCACTCAATATATTTGCTTTTGAAAACAAAAAGCAAAGTAATCAGAGGAAATTTATGGGGAGTGACCAAATTGAAACTTATTTGGAGGCACCTTTCCTATTTGCACAGCTAAACATCTTTGTGTTTATTTTTTAAATTGTTTTAAATTATAATTTGATATATATGACAGCAGAATGCATTCTAATTTGTATTACACATATAAAGCACAAATTTTCATATCTCTGGTTGTATACAAAGCATATTCACATCATTCATATCTCCATACATGTACTTATGGTAATGATGTCCATCACATTTCACTATCTTTTTTACCCCCTTGCCCCCTCAATTCCCTTCCCTTCCCTTTTTCCTATCTAGAGATCCTCTAATCTCTCATGCTCCCCCTAACACACTATGAATCAGCTTCCTTATATCAGAGAAAACATTCTTCATTTGTTTTGGGGGGATGGTCTAACTTCACTTAACATTATATTCTCCAACTCTATCCATTTACCTCCAAATGTCATGATTTTCTCATCTTTTAATGATGAGCAATAATCCTGTATATATATTACATTTTCATTATCCATCCATCTACTGAAGGGTATCTAGGTTGGTTCCAAAATTTAGCTATTGTGAATTGTGCTGCTATAAACATTGATGTGGTTGTGTCCCTGTAGTATGCTGTTTTTAAATTCTTTGGGTATAGAATGAGGAGTGGATTGGCTGTGTCAAATGTTGGTTCCATTCCCAGTTTTCCAAGGAATCTCCATACTGGCTGCACTATTTTTCAGTCCCACCAGTAATGTATGAGTATGCCTTTTCCCCCACATCCTCACCAACACTTATTGTTGTTTATATTCTTAATAGCTGCACTTCTGACTGGAGTGAAATGAAATCTTAGAGTAGTTTTGATTTACAATTCTCTAATTGCTAGAGATGTTGAACATTTTTTTATATATTTGTTGATTGATTGTATATCTTCTTCTGAGAAATGTCTTTTTATTTCCTTGACCCATTTATTGATTGGGTTATTTGTTGTTTTGGTTTTAACTTCTTGAGTTCTTTATGTACGCTAGAGATTAGTGCTCTATCTAATGTGGCATGGGGTAAAAATTTGCTCCCAAGCTGTATGCTCTCTATTCACCCCACTGATTGTTTCTCTTGCCAAGAAGAAGTTTTTTTGTTTGAATCCATCCCATTTATTAATTTCTCATTTTAATTCTTGCACCACAGGTGTCTTATTAAGGAAGTTGGGGCTAATCTGATATAATGGATATTTGGTCCTACTTTTTCTTCTATTAGGTGCAGTGTCTCTGCTCTAATTCTAGGTCCATGATCCACTTTGAGTTGAGTTTTGTGCATGATGAGAGATAGGGATTTAATTTTCTTTTGTCGCATATGGATTTCCAGTTTTCCCAGCTCCATTTGTTGAAGAGGCTCTCTTTTCTCCAATGCATGTTTTTGGCACCTTTGTCTAATATAAGATAACTGTAATTATGTGGGTTAGTCTCTCTGTTCTCTATTCTGTACCATTGGTCTACAAGTCTATTTTGGTGCAAATACCATGCTGTTTTTGTTACTGTTGTTCTGTAGTATAGTTTAAGGTCTCATATGGTGATGCTGCCTGTTTCATTCTTCTTGCTAAGGATTGCTTTAGCTATTCTGCGTCTCTTTTGTTCCCAGACGAATTGCATAATTGATTTTCTATTACTATGAGAAATGTCATTGGGATTTTGATTGGAATTGCACTAAATTTGTATAGTTCTTTTGGTAATATGGTTATTTTGACAATATTAATTCTGCCTATCCAAGAATAAGGGAGAACATTCCATCTTCTAAGGTCCTCTTTAATTTCTTTCTTTAGTGTTCTGTAGTTTTCATTGTAGAGATCTTTCACCTCTTTTGTTAAGTTGATTACCAAGTATTTTTTATTTTTTGAGGTTATTATAAATAGGGTAGTTTTCCTCATTTCTCTTTCAGAGGATTTGTAACTGATATACAGAAATGCCTTTATTTATGAGTGTTGATTTTGTATCCTGCTATTTTGATGAATTAATTTACTAGTTCTAGAAGTTCTCTGGTGAATTTTTTTTTTTGGTCTTCTAGGCATAGAATCATACCATAGGCAAATAGTGCTAATTTGAGTTCTTCTTTTCCTATCCATATCCCTTTAATTTCTTTTGTCTGTCTAATTGCTCTGGCCAGTGTTTCAAGAACTATGTTAAATAGAAGTGGGGAAAGAGAGCATTCCTGTCTTCTTCCAGTTTTTAGAGGGAATGCTTTCAATTTTTGTCCATTTAGAATGTTATTGGCCTGAAGTTTAGCATAAATAGCTTTTACAATGTTGAGATATGTTCCTGTTATCCCTAGTTTTTCTAGTGTTTGAACATGAAGGGGTACTGTATTTTGTTGAATGTACTTTTTTTAATCTATTGAGATGATCATATGACTCTTATCTTTAAATCTATTGATGTGATACATTACATTAATTGATTTCCACATGTTGAACCAACCTTGCATCCCTGGGATAAGCCCCACTTGCTCTTTGTGCATGATCTTTTTGTCTTCAATTTGCCAGAATTTCATTGAGAACTTTCGCATCTATGTTCTTTAGAGATATTGGTCTGAAATGTGTCTTTGCCTAGTTTTGGAATCAAGGTGATATTGGCCTCATTGAATGAATTTGGAAGTGCTCCCTCTTTTTCTATTTCTTAAAATAAATTGAAGAGTATTTGTATTAGTTCTTCTTTAAAGATCATGTAGAACTTGGCTGTGTATCCATCTGACCCCAGGCTTTTCTTGGTTGGTAGGCTTTTTATGGTGTCTTCTATTTCATTCCCTTGAAATTTATTTGTTTAAATTCTGTATAGCACCTTATTCAATTTGGGCAAATCATATGACTCTAGATATTTTTTGTTTTATTGGAGTATAAATTTTCCAAACTAATTTCTAAGTATCTTCTGCATTTCTGTAGTGTCTGTTGTGATAAATTTTTTTCATCACACATGTTAGTAATTTGAGTTTTCCTCTCTCCTTCTTTTCATTAGCCTGGCTAAGGGTTTTTTAATTTTATTTATTTATTTCAAGGAACCAACTTTTTCAATTATTATTGTTTTTCAATTTCATTGATTTCAGCTCTGATTTTAATTATTTACTGTCTTCTACTGCCTTTGGTTTTGATTTGTTCTTCTTTTTCTAGGGCTTTGAGATGTAATGTTAAGTCAATTATTTGTTGAATTTTTCTTCTTTTAAGGAATGATCTCCATGCAAAGAACTTTCCTCTTAGTACTGCCTTCATAGTGTTCCAGAAATTTCAATATGTTGTATTTGTGTTCTCATTCACCTCTAAGAATTTTTAATCTCCACTTTGATGTCTTTTGTTCATTGTTGATTCAGTAGCATATTATTTGGTCTTCAGGTGTTGAAGTAGCTTTTGTTTTTTATTTTATCAATGATTTCTAATTTCATTCCATTACAATCTGAAAGAATACAGGGTAGTATCTCTACTTTTTAAATATTTGACAAGATTTGCTTTGTGGCACATTATATGGTCTATTTTAGAGAAGATTCTTTGTGCTGCTGAGAAGAAAGTGTATTTGTTCATCAAAGAATGAAATATTCTATATATGTCAGTCAAGTCTAAGTTGCTGATTATTCTATTGAGTTCTATAGTTTCTTTGTTTAGCTTTTGTTGGAATATCTATCCAGTGGTGAAAGTTTTCCAGAATAATTGTGTTGCAGTCTTTTTGAATTTTTAACTTGAGAAGAGTTTGTCTGATGAACATAGATGCTCTATTGTTTGGGGCATATACATTTATTATTGTTATGTCTTGTTGATGGGTAGTTCCCTTAAGCAATATGAAATGTTCTTCTTTATCCCTTTTGATTAATTTTGGCTGAAGTCTACTTCATTTCATATGAGGATGGAAACTCCTTGCTTCTTCAGTCCATGTGAGTGGTAAGATTTTTCCTAACCTTTCACCTTTAGTCTGTGGATGTCTTTTCCTATGAGATGAGTCTCTTGGAGGCAGCATATTGTTGGGTCTTTTTTTTTTTAAATGCAGCTTGACAGTTTATGTCTTTTGATTGGTGAGTTTAGGCCATTAACTTTCAGGGTTATTATTGAGGCATGATTTTTATTCCCAGCCATTTTTGTTTATTTTTAGTATTTAACTTGACTTGGTTTCTCCTTTGATGAGTTTTTCCTTTAGTATAATACCTCACTCTGCTGATTTACATCACTGCTTTTCAATTTCTCTTCATGGAATATTTTGCCTACAGTGTTCTGTAGTGAAGGTTTTCAAGTTGTAAATTCTTTAAATCTTTCTTATAATGGAAGGTTTTATTTCATCATCAAATCAAAGCTTAATTTTTATGGATATAAAATTTTGGTTGGCCTCCATTTTCTTTCAGAGGTTGGTATATGTTGTTCCAGGATCTTCTCTCTTTCAGGGTCTGGGTTTATTAATCTGCACATAATCTAATTGGCTTCCCCCATATGTAATCTAATTCATTTTTCTCATGGCTTTTAATATTTTCTCCTTTTTCTGTATGTTAGGTATTTTCATTATAATATGACTTGGTGTGTATCTGTTGTGATTTTGAACATTTGGCCTCTTGAATTTGGTTTTCCAATTCATTCTTCATGTTTGGAAATGTTTCTGATATTATTTCATTGAATAGATTGCTCATTCCTTTGGTTTGGAACTTTATTCCTACCTTTATCTCAAGAACTCTTAAATTTGGTCTTTTTATGCTACCCCATATTTTTGAATATTCTGCTCATGATTTATTACAATTTTCATCGTTTGTTATATTCTTTTCAAATATATATAGAGAGAGTCTTCATTGTCTGAGGTCCTGTCTTACAAGTGGTCTAATCTGTTGATGATACTTTCAACTGAACTTTTAATTTCTTTTATTATTTCTTTTATTTAAAGAATTTCTGTTTTTTGTAACCTCTATAACTTTATTAAGTAATCTTTTGCTTCTTGTATTTGTTTATGTAGCTCTTTGTCAAAATAATCTTTTGCTGCCTGTATTTGCTCTTTTATGGCATTCATTTATTCACAGAACATTTTAATCATGTACATCCTGAACTTCTTCTCTGTAATTTTTTCTGCTCTGCTGGCCATGGATTCTAATAATGTGATATCTTGATAGGTTTGGGGAATTTTCTTCCCTTGTCTTTTCATATTGCTTGTATGTCTTCCCTTCTAGCACTGTGGATTCTAGGCATTACTGTTTTTACACTGTAGACTTATAATTTACCTGTAGGGATTCAATACCTCTCCTTTGATGTGAAGGACAATGTTGTCAGATCCCAGTATAAACAATATGCGCCCTAAAAACAAATATTTTCCATTAAGATATTTACAGTTTGGTCACAATATACAGATATGGTGAATTCAGTTATTATCTACAATATACTCAGTAGATTTGTAAAAGGGTTTGCAGTTTCTAATGGTGGACAAAGAGCTAAGGGTGAGGAGTAAGATGATATGCTGAGGAAGAAGGAGGTGAGGATATAGAGTTGTTATGTTTTAGGAAGTGTGAAAGAGAAATCTAAAGAGTAAGATTCCTTACAGAAGAAGGGAGAGAAAGTAATTTGGGGTAGACAAATAAGTGAGAAGACAGTAGAGTACATAAAACAAATACAAATATATATTAAGAAAAATTAAAATAATGTTAAAGTAGTAAAAAGTGGTGGGATAAAAGGAATGTATAACATAGCTATAATGTGCTATTCAGATGTCCAAGTCCTCAAAATCCTAATTCATGCAAAGTACTTGGTTTCACATATGTTGGGAATGTGAGAGTAAGAGAAGATCCAGGGAAAGGAGAAAAAAAAATCTTGAAGGAAGAAATGATTGCTTTGGTTGGAGATCAGTGTCTTTCCTGCTTCCCTTCTCATCTAATAGGTGTCATCATCAGTTGTTAGCTGGTATCTCTGCCCTCAGGATGGTGAAGGTAACCAGGGTTCACTGTGCTGAGATTGTGACTGCTGGGGAGAGGGCAGAGTTAGAAACTGGGTACCTGGCCATCCAGAGTTCCAAACTGGAAAATGTCCCCCCCCCCCAGGATGGTGATGAAGGTGACCCAAGATGGAGGTGCCTGCTTTCAGCAGTGGGCTGTTGGGTCCTGTGGGAGCCCAGCAATGGTGTGCAATGTGTGGCTGTCAGCTGACTTCATAGTCTGGGAAGTTTCCAGGTACAGACAGTCTCCTGCGCATAGGGAACTATCTTCACTGCTGCAGATTCCTAAGGTGGCAGCAACTGGGGAAGGCCCACATGGATAGATGGGGGTCCACATGGGAGTGACAGCCAGAGTTCCTGCATGTGGGAAGCTTATGGGTGTCCTGTGTGAGAGTGGCATGGGTGATTTCTGCTCAAGTGGGTGGCCGAAAGTTCTGTGCAAGTTTTAATGGTGCCCACTATGTTACCAGGTAATCCTGCATGGGTGAATAGTTGGGAGACCTACTCTGATGCTGTGGAGTGGAATCCTGGGCTGAGCACTGTGGCAGTGATTCCTATGCAGGAGCAGGAATATCACTTACAGAGAAGCAGTATTCTCACTAGTTGAGTCCCAGGTCATGGAGTGACAGAGAATGCTGCCTCCCTCTAGCCCACCATCCTGGATCTCACAGAAAATTCATTTTTACCACTCCTCTAAGCCAATCTGTGTTCTGATTTTTTTAAAAAAATATATATTTAGTTTGGCTTTAGTAGAATTCGTATGAAGAGTATTTTTCAGTATGGACTGTTTTGTAAGGGCTTCTTTCACTCAGCATATTGTTTGTTGTGATTTACCCATCCTATGGCACGTATCAGCAGTTTATTTCTTTTTTTTCATTATATATCCAATGAATATACTATTTTCTTTTTGATGGTAACTAGGGTGTTTCCCGTTTCTGAACTTACATTTGCATATTTTATATTGATTGACCTTCAATTTTACTTATTTTTTTCTAACTTTTTTTTTATTAATTTATCCACTCAGTGATTTCTTAATGAATTTTCTGCTACTTTCTGTCAGTTTTAAAAATCTATATTTTGTTAGGTTCTTTTTCACTACTGCTATTTATTATCCTCTTCACTCATTACAAAAAATCCATTTTTCCCTCATTTCATTGAGCATGGACTTTATGGTCACCTTGAAATTCTGGTCTATTAGTGCCAATAGACGAATCATTGGGCATTAGTCACTGTATTAGTCAGCTTTTTTTTATCATTGTGACCAAAAATTCCAATAAGAACAGAATAGGAAGAAGTTTATTTTGGAGCTTGTGGTTTTAAGTGGCTGACTCCATTGCTTTGGGTTCAAGGTGAGGCCAAACATTGGGGTAGAAGATTATGGCAGACGAAAGCAGCTCAGAATGTGATAATCAGGAAGCAGAGAGAGACAGACTGTCCTCACCACAGGCAAAATATACACCCCAAATGTATGCTCCAAATGACCCACCTCCCCAGCCACACTCTATGTGCCTACAGTTACTACCCAGTCAATTCCTATCATCAGAATTAATGCACTGATTAGGTTAGGGCTCTCATAATTTGATCATTTCACCTCTAACCTTTCTCATATTATCCCACACATATAGAGCTTACTCATGACCTAAAGGGGGAATATAATTGTTTGTTTATAAGGTAGAAAGAATGTGGATGTTTAAAGGAGCATGGAAAATTAGCCAAAAATGAAGAGATTCTAAAAATACTGAAGATAGAAAAGGAAGAGATTAATGGAGTCTGGGCACTAAAAAAGAAGGCTAAAGAGACATCTATGAAACAGAATTAGGAGGAGATAAGTGTACAAGGAGGAAAGAAAAGATCCTTAATAGAGACAAAGTTTTGTAGGTGTTTTGAAATAGATTTAGACTAAGTGTTCTTATCATTTTTTAATTATTTAATGTATGAAAATCTAAGTTGTATTTATGGTGTAGTCACTTTGGTAATATTATAAAGTACCTCCCATTATAAAAAAAGTGTTAAAGTATTCCATAACTCATATCCTTATTTCCAGCTCACCATATGAGCTCCCATAGCTCCCATAGCTCCTTATATTTATCATTGGCTTTGGAATGAGTTCACATATCTCCTTGTGGGGAGGATTTTCTAGTTGGAGGACTATATTAGTCGATTTTGTGATGTTATAGCAAAATAATCGAGGTTGGGTACCTTACAAAGAAGTTTATTTTGGTTCATGGTTTCGGAGGTTGTAAGTCAAGATCATGGCACCAGCATCTGCTTGGTTTCTGGTGAGGGCTTCATAGGATTTTAACTCATGTAAGAAAAGTGGGAAAGAGAAGCAGACACATGTGATGGAGAGGAGGTACCAGAATGGCCTTGTAAAAATCCATTCTCACTCTGTCAATCCAGGCCTATGAGAGATGGAAATCACTCCCATGAGAAAACAGTAACTCTTTCTCAATAATCCCAGCAGTGCTCAAACTCGTGATCAAACTTAGCACAAAAAGTGGAGCAAGCCAGATTTGAAACATTGAAAGAAGTAGGTACCTCAAATTCAACGTCTTTCTTCACAAACTGGATCCCAACAAGAAAAAATAATACATGAATAAAATAAAGAAATGCAACAGAATGCAGAAGACCCCAGAGGACTTACACTCTCTTTTGAAGAAACCCTTGTGAACAGGTTTTCAAACCTGCAATCTCTTCACATCACAACTGGGACCAAATTCCATGTCTTTCAATAGATGGATGAGAAGACATGCCAAATACAGAGTCACTTTTCTGGTTCTAAAGGAGACTAGCCAAGGTATTTATGATCATAGCAGAAGGTGAGAGAGATTGACACCTGAAATAAAATACAAATGAAACAATAGTTTACTTGGTATTATAACTGCCTCTACTTATCTCAATTTTCCTGAGAAAAAGGCAGAAACATTGAGACTGAACAAAAGAAATATGTGAACAGCTTTACTCAGTTTTTTAGTGTCTGCAACTGCTTCGCCTAAAGGTAATACTTTGATTCTCGAAGACCACAGACTCCAGGTTAAAATACTGCTGAGGTCATAAAGAATGTTGTCTCCAATAGCAGTAGCAGCATGGGTGTTAATGACTGGGTTAAACAGAAGTGACTACAGTCTTCTTACTGTTCTGTCTGAGTCCCAGATGAGATAAAAATTTGGGTTTTCAGCTGTGATAAAAAAACACAACTCACACTATCTGCTGATGACTATGACACAAAATATCATTATGCCTGGAATTATTCTTTTATATAACATATCCAGTATAATTTGTTTTTAAAACCAATGGAAATACATAGAAGCAAGTGAGGTGACCCATGATCAAGAATAAATTTCACAAGATTAACTTTCTGATGACCCAGTTATTGGGATTAACACATGATGACCTTGAACAACTATTATAAGTATGTTCACAAATATACAGGAAAAATGTAAAAAAAAATAATAGACTTATGTGAAAATCTCAGAAGAGACAGGAAAACTATGAAAAAGAACGAGGTAGAATTTTCACTTCAAGCAACCTAAGTACCACTAAAATCCCTGCACACTATATTTCAAAGAAATACAAAAGAATACTGAAAAGAAGAGAAAGGAAAGGCTGATAAGGAACGTGGATTCTAATTCCTCTGGGTTTTCCTTTGGATCTCACTGATATCAAACATGTATTTGAAGAAAATGATAACCCAGAATTGTCAACAGGCACAGTCAACACAAAGCCCTGACTATGCTCTCTAACTAAAGACCCAGGAGGGGAGAGTGTACCAACATAGAGAACTTTTAACTAAATCCTTTTAAAAAATTATGGCCTTACCCCTACTCATTCCAGCAAAAATCAAATGGGGACCCTAGATTTTCACCTGTCAAGGCTGTACAGAGAGTCCAAAGCCACCATTGTATTTGTTTCTGAGAAATTCAAATAGGAAGCTGAGAATTTCATCCCTGTGGGCCAGCAGTGAATGTCTGGCTACCAGTTGACCCATAACCTCTGCAAGTCCTGGGAACCTGAAACTCTCTGCTGCCAGTGGTAACAACACCCCCCACCCTGCATTCATGGGATGGTATCACAGCAGGCCTGTTGAAAGTTCAACATTTTCACCACTGTTCAGTGTTTTGGGGATTGGTCCTATAGAGGTATCAATAGAAATCACTTGGGGTAGCTGAACTCTCACCCTGCTCAGCAGATAATGAAGGACACCTCTTTTCAATGTCAATGGAAGCCACAATGGGGCAACTGGACTTTTACTTCCATCTGGTAGGAACAAAGTACTGCTCTTTAGCCCTTTTCAGAACAATATCAGAGGAGCTAGCTAGAACTGAAGATGTTCATAAAATACAGTCATGTAATACAGAAATGTCAAGGCTTTCATCAACAACATTTGCCATTCCAAGAACAAAGAAAAACTGAAAGTCAATGGGAGAACTACAAACAATGAAGACTGGGAAGACAGATACATCGGACTATCAGACAATATTTTAAAGCATACCTGATTATAAAAAAATGCTCCAGTGAGGAATTAAAACACATATTTAACACATTAAAAATAAGGAAACTTCAAATGAAGTCTGAAAACTATGAGCTCAGTGGTACAGTGATTCCCCAGCTTGCATGAGGCCTTAAGTTCAGTCCACAGCATGCAAAAAAAAAAAAAAGAAGAAAAAAAAGAAAAAAAAAATAGAGTCTGTAAACTAAGCACATAAGCACAAAGAAATTTTTTGAAAGCAGCCAGAATAAAAAATATTCAACACTTTTTGAAAGATAGCAGCTTTCTTATAAGAAACCATGGAGGCCAGAGGAAGAGATACAACATTTTTGAAGTGCTGACAGAAAGTACTGTCAACCAGAATCCTATATTCAGTGAAAATATTCCTCACAATTGAAGAGGAAATCAAGGCATTCTCATATTAATAAAAATAAATTCATTACCAGTAGAACTTCCATGAAAGAATGGTCCAAATTCTCTAATCAGAAATGGAAAGATTAAAGAATAAACCATGTAACATTAGAAATAAAGGGAAAAGACAGTAAATAAAAATATAAATAAGCAAAATAGACCTTTCTCTTCTCCAGTTTTCTAAATTATGCTTGATTGTTGAAGCAAAAAAATGTAACAATGTTTGATATAGTTTGATATAAATGTGGGGAAAGTGTTGAAAATAATATCATAAATGGATGAAGGTAAAAGATATAAAGTACTTGAAGCCTTTTATATTTCACTCGAAATGGTAAAATGCCAATACCAATGCAATGGCAAGGATATGGTTTGAGTGTGACCCCTAGAGATTTATGTGCTGAAATATACTCCTCATCATGAAGCAGTGAGAAAGCGGAAACTTGATCAAACTGTGGTGTTGAAAAGTGGGGCCTCAGGGAGTAAAGAGAAAAAGATAAGTCCATCAGGGTGGAGCTCCCCTGATTTAATTCCAGTACTTTATAAGAAGTGGGAAAGAGATCAGAAGAGACACACACACACACACACACACACACACACACACTTGTGTGATCCTGTTCTCTTTCCATGTGATGCCGTGACCCACCTGAGAACTTTCCCAGCAAAAAGAGCATCACTAGATGTAGCCCTTCATCCCTGAACCAGAGCTGAGAGCTCAAATAAACCCCTTTTATTTAAAATGAAGCAGCCTTGGGTATTTTGTTATAGTATTTGAAAACAGACTAATAAAATTAGTAGACTGAAAATTTATGTACATGTAATGAAATACCTAAAGCAGCTACTATAAAATGTATACAAAAAGATACATTCAGAAACAAGATAGATCAAAAGAATTCTAAGACAACATCATAACCCAAAGACAAGCAGAATAAATAAAGCATAAAATAAAATGATACAGTTAAATCCTTTGATATCAGCAATTACATTAAAGGTATACATTAATTAAAGATGGAAATTGGCAAAATGCATGAAAATATTACAAAATTATATTTTGTCTATAATAAATTCATGTCAAATATAATGCCATAGATAATTTGCAATAGAGTGAACACATACATGTAATATATAATATATAATATGTAATACATTAATATTTTATTATAAATATGCAATACATTAATATTTTATGTATAAAATATTAATTATTTTAATAAAAATAATTATCAAAAGAAATAAAAAGTAGCTATAATAATATCAGATAAACTTCAAAACAAATAAAGTCCCAAATCATACACAAGGGAGGATATCATGTAATAACAAAAAGCAAATCTATCAAGAAGACCTGGCTATTCTAAATGTACTTATACCAAACAACAGAGGTACAAATGTATGAGGCCTAAAGGTGATAGAACTTCACCACAATGGAGAATTTTAAAATTATTTCAAAAGTGATAGAACTTAATGAGAAATAAACAAATCTACAATAATGGTTGGAGACCCAATGCCTGTCTCTCAACAATTAATAGTATAATTGGATATAAAATCACCAAGGACATTGCAATTAAAATGTCTAATCAATGTTCAGAAAGTATTTCATTTGATGTTAGCAGACAATATGTTTATTTCTAGTGCTAATGGGATAAATATTAAGATAGAACTACTGGGTGGGTTATAAAACAAACCTCAACAAATTTAAAATAAATATTGTTCAGAGTATATTCTCTGATCACAGTGAAGTCATGCTAAAAGTCAACAAAATTAATACTTAATGAAAACGCCAAGCACATATACTGAAAAAGCCACATCTGAATAATCTGTAAACCAAAGAGGAAGTGTTAGAAGAAATGACAAAATGAATGACTCTCTCTCTCTCTCTCTCTCTCTCTCTCTCTCTCTAACTCATCAACAGAGAAATGGAGATACAATTTGTGATCATCAGTAAAAATGGACTACTTAAATACTCAGCAACAAGAATTAAAGTATGCTGAGAAAAAGAAGCTATGCAATTACAAGAAAGAAATAAAGAAATAAAAATATAAGAAATAAAACTAACGCAAGGAGAAAGAAATGAGAATCATGGTTCTGTGCGGGAGGTGATGGATTGACAAAAGGAGCAAAATGGAATTTCCAAAAATTATCATCCCGAATATTTGAGTTGCCATCATTTTTTAAATGCACTCCTACTTTAATATACACACAAAAATTAAATAAAACAAAGAACAGAATATTTAACTGTATCTGTCTCCCTCCCCCTTTTTTAAGGGGGTAAAGGGGCGTACCAAGGAGGAGTCAACCCATGCAACCCATTGGCCTGCATGCTAGGCCAATGCTCTACCACTGAGCTACACCCCAGTTCTCCGTCTTTCTTATATTTTCTCTTAATGAGGTTTTATCCTTTGAAGTACCTCTCAACATCTAACTAATCCTTTACTGCCGTGTCCTAAATCAGTGCTTCATTTGAACTGAGACAATCTCCATATTTATTCCCCTGCCTTCAGTCCTGTTACTCTTACCTACCATCCTAAATTTCCCAAGTAATTAAAAGAAGAGGGGGTGGAGTTTTGTTCTAGCCCTTAGCACAAAAGTTTCACCTTGATTTTCTGTCTGCAAATTCACCCACCACAACTGAAGCTGCCTCTAAGATTGCAGTTTAGATTGGCCTCAGCATCTTAGCACACAATTGTATATGTCTTTCATGCAGTTGCTTATGTTATCTCTGCCCAAAATGCCCTTCTGTCTCAGTTTCATGCTATAACACCTTCCTTCTTTGTGAATAAGTTATGTGGTAAACACCTCCTCTTCCTTGACAGGACTCTGGAAACTGGATGAGGATAAGTAAGAAAATTAAAGGATATGCACTAAAAACTATATTACATATAAATATAACTAATAGCATACAATTAATACTTTTGAAAAAAATTCTTCAGACTATTGTACCATAGAGGTATTTTAACCAACCATATCAATTCTACATTCTCAAAACCTTAAACTTTTCAAAGTTTGAGGCATTTTTCAGTTTTCTGACTTTTAAACAAGATTTATACTTTCATAAATAGATAATAGTATTAAATTAAATTATTAGGGCACTTTACTAATTTGACCAAAATTACAGTAAATTCTTATTACTAATTTGACAAACTCTCCAACACTTGAAGTCTTTTAAGATAATTGTCAGTAGTCCAACAAAATTAATGTTTCCTTTTCTGTGAGTCATGAACATAATAAAAAAAAATTTGTAACATATATCTGAAAGTAACTAATATCTCAGTGTTTACTCTTGGAAATGTTTGGATCTCAGAAATTTTTGATTATGGGTGAAATGGTCTTAAATGAAACATATGGAATTCAGAGTTTCTTTTTCCTTAAGTAAAAATAATTTAAGAAATGACTTCAAAAGTCAATGTGCTGTAATGTCAGCTTTGGGAAAATCTATTACCATTTTTAGTTCTCTACTCATTAAGGCCTGAGCTCTGAAGCAAGTCATTCTTCTTATCAAAGTTTGCATTTCAATATTTTAAATATGGTTACAATTGAATATTCTCTCTTTACCCTGGAGTTCTGGAAAATAAAGTCCTTTGAGCAAGATAAATTTATTTTTAAACCCTGTGCTCCTGCTGCTGCTTATATGACCTTAGGCAAAATTTTTAGTTTTAGTTTTCTTAACTAAAAATTTGATTTTCTTAGTATACATAATGGGCATAATAATGTCTTTATAATAAAGCTATTTTTAAAAAAATGAAATAATGGTTATTTAATTAAAATCTTGAGAAACATACAACAGAGCCCCAAGTTATAAACCATAGAGTGTTCAATATGCAACACATGCAATATTTAGTAATTTAGCAGGAAGTCTAACATACTATCCTGTACCTGTTAACCTACTCTCTCAGTGTCAATATGAGAAACCCCCAAATGCATCCTGTGCTATTCCATTCAAAAGGTCAGTTGTGTTTGTATCTTTTATGATGCTTAACTTTGACCTCACCAGTGTCCTTCTCAATATACCCAAGCAGGCCACTCTGGAAGGATGTAGGTCAATGCTGTCCTACTGCTACAACAAGATCTTGGCATAGGCCATTCCATTGTCTGATGTAGTCCCTGTTTCCAGATGTTGCTAACCATGCAGGGTTGGCATCTGTGCTATTCCATGCTACATCAAAAAAAAGGGAGGTTGAATATAAACCCCATGGTCAGTTTGCTGATACTTTGATTCATAAGAGCTTATTGTGGGACTTGCAGTAACTCTGGGAGCACCATTCTTCCACCAGCACTGTATTTTACTATAGTCAAAATTGGACTGAGCTCCCCAGATTGCAGTTCTGGAAAAAGAAAATCACTTGCCTTTTCTTCTTAAGCTCTCTTCATTAAAAATTGCTTCACTCCTGAATAATGTATTTTGGGAAAGTGTCCTTCCTGAGAGACTTAAAACTATGACTCATCTGATTTGTGCCCTGGGCATCTCTCTCTCACATTGATGTTCACTACTCTTGCCAAACACTGAATTCCAAAGAGAACAGCTCTACCCAGAGTTAAGGAGCTTTAAATTTTGGAAAAAGAGGGTACCAATTTGGCTTCCCTTTTCTTTCCAGAAAGTCCCTAATTCTTTACACAAATTTGAATATATCCTTTGCAAAAGTCACAAAAATAATAGAGTAATATTTTCCAAAAAAAAAAGAACTCGTAAATATATTTCATAAATACTGTAGTTTCAAGAACACTTCAGCATGTTTTGAACAAATAGAGTAATTTTAATATCCCAAATGATTTAGGCAAAACCCAGGTAAGTGTAAAAAATGTTTGGGAACTACATGCTTTTTATATAGTTGGAGAATTGGTTTTATATGCATTTTTTCTCTGCAGTATCTCATTTTCAGAAATGTTCATGGTGTCCTTGACATAACATTGATAACTTCACAATACTGAAGCCAAGTAAGAAGCTTTGAGACTAAACTTCCAATAAAATAAAAGTATCTCTGCATTTACCTTTTAAACTTCTTTGAATTCTGAATATAGGGTTATCATTGAAAAACAATCAGCTACTTTGTAATATTGAGACTTTAATAATTTCACAATAATTTATGCTGATATAAAATCCAGAATAAAAAGATGAAGGACAAAAATGGACTACAAAATTCACTTCCTGAATTTAATTTGAAATATTTGCTACACAAATAGTTTATTCTCCTTGTTTAAAACAACATGAAAGCATATTTTAAAAACACGTTATCTACCTCCTACTTATTCTACTCTTGAATAACCAGTAAGTAAAATTAACAATTTCTGGCATACATATACCCACACAGAGATACATACACAAGTCATTAAAAAAAGATATTATAGGCTACTGTTACAAAAATGTTTGCAAAATCAGTATTAGTTTACAAGATGAAGATATTTTAAAGGGGATGAAATTACCGTATTTTTGTCATGCCAAAGAAATAGACATTTTTATTTTATTTATTTATTTTTTTATTATTGGTTGTTCAAAACATTACAAAGCTCTTGACATATCATGTTTGATACATTAGATTCAAGTTGGTTATGAACTCTCATTTTTACCCCAAATACAGATTGCAGAATCACATCTGTTACACGTCCACATTTTTACATAATGCCCTATTAGTAACTGTTGTATTCTGCTACCTTTCCTATCCTCTACTATCCCCCCTCCCCTTCCCTCCCCCCTCCCATCTTCTCTCTCTACCCCATCTACTGTATTTCATTTCTCTCCTTGTTTATTTTCCCATTCCCCTCACAACCTCTTATGTGTAATTTTGTATAACAATGAGGGTCTCCCTCCATTACCATGCAATTTCCCTTTTCTCTCCCTTTCCCTTCCACCTAGTGTATCTGTTTAATGTTGATCTTTTCTTCCTGCTCTTCCTCCCTGCTCTGTTCTTAGTTGTTCTCATTATATCAAAGAAGACATTTGGTATTTGTTTTTTAGGGATTGGCTAGCTTCAACTTAAACAGACCAATATCAATAGATGAAATAGAAGAAGTAATCAAAAGACTTCCAACCAAGAAAAGCCCAGGACCGGATGGGTATACAGCGGAGTTTTACAAAACCTTTAAAGAAGAATTAATACCAATACTTTTCAAGTTATTTCAGGAAATAGAAAAAGAGGGAGCTCTGCCAAATTCATTCTATGAGGCCAACATCACCCTGATTCCAAAACCAGACAAAGACACTTCAAAGAAAGAAAACTACAGACCAATATCTCTGATGAACCTAGATGCAAAATTCCTCAATAAAATTCTGGTGAATCTGATACAAAGGCACATCAAAAAAATTGTACACCATGATCAAGTAGGATTCATCCCTGGGATGCAAGGATGGTTCAATATACGGAAATCAATAAATGTTATTCACCACATCAATAGACTTAAAGATAAGAACCATATGATCATCTCAATAGATGCAGAAAAAGCATTCAACAAAGTACAGCATCCCTTTATGTTCAAAACACTAGAAAAACTAGGGATAACAGGAACTTACCTCGACATTGTAAAAGCTATTTATGCCAAGCGTCAGGCTAGCATCATTCTGAATGGAGAAAAATTGAAGGCATTCCCCCTAAAATCTGGAACAAGACAGGGATGCCCTCTATCACCACTTCTATTCAATATAGTTCTCGAAACACTGGCCAGAGCAATTAGACAGACGAAAGAAATTAAAGGCATAAAAATAGGAAAAGAAGAACTTAAATTATCACTATTTGCGGATGATATGATCCTATACCTAGAAATAGACATTTTTGAAAATATCTTTCTAGTTGTAGTTGGACACAATATCTTTATTTATTTTTATGTGGTGCTGAGGATCAAACCCAGTGCCTCACACATGCAAGGCTGGTGCTCTACCAATGAGCTACAGCCCCAGCCTCATTTCTTTTATTTGTAATAAAAACAAATTCAACAAAAAAATCACAAGATGATGAGGTCTAGTTTCTTCAGAGTGATATTGAATATATTATTTAAACAGACTTTATAAAAAATACTTGTTGCATAATAGAACAGGTCCTCATTTTTGCATTAAACATAAAGTTATCAGTTGAAAATTGAAAGCAAAATGAACAGTTAGTAGTGTATTTCTTAAAGATATACCTAAAAGTAGCTCTTTCCATAATTTGGAAGATGTCTGTTCCATACGGTTGGATAGTCTAAAGTTAAAGTGATCATGAGGTAATGATTAGCATTTCTTTGTTTCTTTTCACAGTAACATGGCCAAGTAAATAAATGGTTGGTAATTATACCATATTATATATCTTATAATTAAATTTAAATTTGACTCCTGATCCAAATTAAATTTGGTAAGTATTCACTTTCTGTCTTTCAAACTTATTTGTTCACACGTATTTCCTGAAAATAATGTTTTCATTTTTCTAAATGTCTTTGCATCTCTCTGTTTCTCTCCATAGTAGAAGTTGTTCAAAAGTTGTCTTACGCTTGAATTCCCCCTCATAGTTATGATCCAGTTTTAAGATATTGGCCATCTATCTCCAAATGTATAAATCTCTGAATATGCTACAAAACTATTAATGACATCTTACATGTATTTTCATTAGAAGAGGTCAAAGAAGATCATAAAACTAAAGGTACAATATATAATACCCCATTTTCTTGAATGGAAAAAGTTTTCCCCTTTCAAAACTGTATACCTTTAAGGTATAGAACATCATGTTTTAATATCCATATCCATATATATATGTATATACACACAACAAGTAGTAAAGAGTTTGCTAAAATCAAGCAACTCAACTTACTCATCATCCCAGATAGTTTTCTTTCTTTTCTTTTTTTATGTATGTGTGTTACAAGTACTTAAATTTACTCTGTTAGCAAATTACCAGAATGCAGTATAATATCCTTAACTTTAGTCCTCCTTTTGTATGTTAGGTCTTCCAGACCTCCTCATCCTATGTTGCTGCTACTCTGAATGCTTTGCCTTTTATCTCTCCATTCACCCCACCATGACCCTCTCCCCTGGTAATTACTATTATAGTCTCTGCTTGTGTGTGTTTGACTATTTTAGATTCCAAATATAAGTAATATAATACAATGTTTTTCTTTCTTTATGTGACATATTTCATGTAGCATAATGTCCTCTGGATACATGCATATTGTCCCAAATGGCAGGATACACCTTTGTTAAGTCTGAATAATAATATTTCAATGTATGTCACTATTTCCTTATCTAGTCTTCTGGTAGTGGACATGTCAGTTGTTTCTCTTAATTCTGGGGTTGACTCTATCATTGTTTGTTGAGAGCCACAGCCAAAGGGGCCCCAGCAAACTTCCAGCTGCCAGCTGATGATTGGCTCACAGTGGCCCCAGCAACATCTAGCTGATTGGCTCCTCTGTGGTGATGTTCATTGGGCTGTTTCCCTGCCCTTCAGGCTGCCAGCTGATGATTGGCTCACAGAGGCCCCAGCAACATCTAGCTGAATGGCTCCTCTGCGGTGATGTTCATTGGGCTGTTTCCCTGCCCTTCAGACTACGGAACTGCTCATTGGGGGACTTCTTTGGCTCCGCCCACACGACCCAGCCAATCGGCCTCAAGAGCAGGAGGATTGTGGGAGGTGGAGTGGGTTTGTGTGGTGAGAGGCTTGTGGAAGCCGGTGGTGGCAGTTGGGCTCTGAGGGTTTTTTCCTTTGGAGCTGTTTTGCTTGGCGTTTGTAGTTCTAAAAATAAAGTTAGTTTCTTTTGATAAGTGGCTCCTGAATTGTGCCCAGCCAGACTGCGGCATTTGTTTATACTTATTCATTCCCTCTTCATTGTAAGATTATATATAGATCCCTGCTCATGGCCATGTGACTTCCCCTCCTTCTCTGAAAAGAATTCCATGGCTGAGCCATTATACTTTGACCTGATTATGTGATTGACTTTGGCCAATGGAAAGTGAGTTACATGACATGTACCATATTTGGGCAGAAGCTTTAAACACTATTGCATGGTTTGGCTCAAGGCTTGTTCTTTTCCTGTGCTATGAAAATACATATGTTTCACAGAAGGACTGCTCTTTCAGGCTGGATCTTATAAGATGCTGTGATTTGGGGGTAAGAAAAGTATTATTATGTTTTAAGTGAAGTCTTGAATTACTTTATTTTTTATCTTAATTTTTCATGAATATTAGTTGTGCATTCCAGTTGATTCCAGTGTGTTATTTTGATTCATGCATGTGTATGCGTTGATCAATCCACCATCTCTACCACTCACCTTTCTCTCCCCTACATCCCTATCCCACTCCAGGGAATGTATTATAACACAACAAAACTGACTAATGCTGATAAAAATTTGGGACATTAAAGCTAACTAACACTAAATTTGGAAAGAAAATTAGATGCTTACCTCTAAAGTGATTATAAATACACAACTATAGAAGTGAGCTCTTCATTAAGTTTACTCCAACCCAACCCATTCTCTTTACTGCACATCTGACTGAGTTATAGCATAACAAAAATCCATACCTTATCTTTATAGTAACAAGTTAGAAATTTAAAGATATTTTCAACCACAAGCACTATAATTGGAAGTGTAACCATGACTTAATCCTTTATCTTCTTGTAAAGTTTCATAAACCAATGATTCTTTAAAATACAGAATAAATCATTTCAAAAATACAACAGGTTCAGGGATAATTAGGTAATAATAGCTTATGAGCTATTGAAAATAATATAGAAAGTCCAAACAAAGCTATATTGATAGTGTTCATTTTACCACAGTACATGGAGTCTGTGAAGACTTTCTGTCACTTTTAATATTGAGAAGTTGAAAGAGTTTTTCTGAATTTCATTTAGAAACTATAAAATTCTATGATGCATAGTAAAGTGATGATTGAAAAAGCCCAAATGGGTACTTAAAAATTACTACTTTTTCGATATTTTACATTGGCAATGAAAAACCTATGGCCATGACTAGCTTCTAAGTACTACAAACTGATATGCAAATTCAGTATGTAAAAACTGTATGTTGTGTTCATGTTGCTACTGCTTATGTATGCCCAGATGCTTCCAGTTTGCTACTAAAAATGCTTGCCAACTTTTCATTGGCATTCTTTTATGGGATGAAGTAATTAATCCTTCATAATGTATAAGTTCTTCAACTCTAACCCCTAACTCACCCTTACCATAGAGTCCTATCATCATAATATTTCAGAAGAAAATAAGTGAATAACTGGCCTATGAATATTTTTATTGCTCCCAAATTTTCTTGAGGTAAAATTTTTTCTAATATTTAACATATATTTTCTAATTGTTTCTTGTTTATGGTATTGTTTGTAGTCCTTGGATGCAAATATTTTAGTTATTTGTGTGATTTTTGCATAACTTTTAGTCCCTTGCCTGTACCTCAGCTGTTTTTCCTCTAGTTTCTTTTTATTTTAACCATTTTCAATTGATATTTGGAGACATGAAAAAATTTCAGTTCCTCAAGAAAGTCTTCCCTGGTTTTCCAGATTAGGTAGATGCTCCCAAGTTTTCTTAAAATTATTCTCTTAAAATTATTTTAGAGTATTTATCCAAATTTGTACTCAGAGTTATGTGCCTATTTAACTTATGAAAATCTTTTACTCTCTCTTTTAAGCACTATGACATGAAGGATCTATTTCACTCTGGAAATTAGTACTTCATTTATAAGTACTGCACTTAATAATTTATTTTTGGGGGGAGGGTACCAGGAATTGAACTCAGCGGCACTCAACCACTGAGTTACTACCCAGGCTTTTTTTTTTTTTTTTTTTTTTTGAGACAGGGTCTCATTGAGTTGCAAGCTCCCACTGTGGTTGATCCTCTTGCCTCAGCCTTGCAAGCCGCTGGGATCACAGGTGTTTGTCACTGTGCCTGACACACTTAATAAATTTTGTTGAATATTTTAAATGGATAAAATACATACATACATACATACATACATACATACATACATGAATGAGGGGTAGTCACTACCTATGTGGTCTAGCGATGTTTATGAAGATACTGATATTATCACTATTTAGATTGACATCACATCTAGTTATATTGACATCACACTTATTATGGAACCAATAATTTATATTTCACAGAATTTCTAGTTAGAGTAACACGTTGAATTCTGGGCCATTAATGATTTTGAAACTTTGGTAAATATAAATTTTATATATGAAGATTTACAATAAGCATATGCATTTTCAGCATTTTTTAGATCAAACAATTGCAACAAATGATTTGTACATCCCTCTGTGAGTGGATCAGAGGGTAGAACAGAGGGATTAAAGTAGAGAAAGAGTATAGAGTTACTCTCAAACATTTACCATTTTTCAAAAATCATATCAAGATGATTAACTTGAGTGAATAATAACTTTTCATATATGCACTAAATTTTTAAACATGCAAAGATGGTGGTATGAAAAAACAATTTCCTTATATATGTTTATTGGATTTATTATAGTTTCATTGCAATGCTTTTTCTGTACCAATAGACAATAAAAACATCATTACTATTGTGTAAGGACATGGAACGCATTTTAATATCATGGTATATATTTAATCAGCTTTGACCATTCCTGTAGCTTAATAAATAATTTTATGACACAACAGCTTAAAATACAAATTATTTGTATTTATATGTCAGCAAGTCATCTCTTGACTGGATGATGTATACTGGGGTTGTCTGAGCTTATCTCTAACTACAGGGTAGGGAAGGTCTGTTGAATTTGTCTCTCATCTTCCATGGACCACTGGACTGGTGGTCTATTAGCAATGGCAGCAAAAGAAGATACATGAAAGGAAAACTTTGATATTTGTTAAAATCTAAGCTCACATCTAACACAAACTTAGTGCACTCATCCTTGGTGATGGTTACTTAGCAAACTGAATATTAATGGTTTGGAGTAATAGAAGCTGTTTTAGTGCAGGAAATACATAGTGATGACAAAATTGGATGGATATCAGGGTGACTGAAGGATCAGGAAAATAAAATGCAAAGTAATTCTCTTTAGTATTCTCTCAAAAATTCCCACAAAGTAATTATTTTGAGAAATTGAGAAAGTTGATTTTCTAAAATGTATCCCTATTAAGCCAGAACAACATATGGATGCTTTTTTGTTTGCTTGTTCTTTTTTTTTTTTTTTTTTTTTTGGTGGGGGTGGAGGGTGCTGGAGATTGAACTAGGGCTTCACAATGCTCTATCATTGAGCTACATCTGGAGTACAAGGGTACATTTTTTAGCTGAATCACCATATATTTATGTATAATTTGCTTACAGTAGAATACATTCTTTCTGCTTGGTGTATGGTTCTCTGCACCTTGGTAAATGCAAGCTATATAACCATCACGACAATCAAGGTGCACACCAAAGGGTGGCTGTCAACAAGACACCTCCACCCCTGAACCCTAGTAACTCTTACCTGGTAATTTTGTCTTTTCTCCAGAATGTCATATAAATAAAGCCATTTAATCAGTAACTTTTAGATTGTAGCTTCTCTTACTCAGCATAATGCTTTTAAGAGTCATCAATGCTGTTGTCTATATGAGGAGTGCCTTTTTATCTATCTCTCTTAATTCTGTCTCTTTTTGTTTCAATGTAAGGATTTAATATCTGTACGATATTTTGCTGAATTGATGTTTTGATCTTTACTTAGTGACTCATTTTTTCCCTGGCTATTTTCCCTTTCCTGAATTTTACTTTAATAATAGTAATACAGCCACTCAAACTATTCATTAGTGCTTGTGTCCTGCATCATTTTCTGTCCTTTTTCTTTTAATCTTATAATTTCATTATATATAGTTTCTCACATATGCAAAGCATACAGAAATTCTCTGGTGATTTGTTTTATTTATCTAATCTGAAACCCCTGTTCTATTTGCTCTGTATTGGATTTAGGTATTCCATTTTATTATTAACTAATTATGATTAATTTTGTTATTACTGTTATTATTCTGCTTGTGTCTCTATTTCCCACTTTCTACTTTTTAAAAATTATTTGAATGTTTTTAACATTCTATATCTGTTAGATTTTTGCTCCTGTCGTTTTTAATGGTTGCCAGAGGGATAAGAACATGCACACTTAACTTTTCTAACTTTTTTACATTTGACTTAGACTTAATTATGAAAGTTTCCTAGTAAAAAAGACATTTTAACACCTTATGAATCTTTTGTTTTGTTTGTTTGTTGGTACAAGCCAGGGGCACTTACCCACCAAGTCACATCTTCAGCACTTTTTATTTATTTATTAATTTTTTTTTTTAAATTTTGAGATAGGGTCTCACTAGGTTGCCTAGTGCCTCACTAAATTGTGGAGGCTTGTTTTGAATTCACCTCTGTCTCTCAAGCAACTGAGATTATAGGTGTTGCCTCCATTCCCAGCTAAATCTTTTATTATCTACTGCTTCATGTTTTAATATGTATTGTTCCCATACATATTGAATCCTCTCACAATTATTGCTTTTTTACAATCATATCTATTTTATATAAGAAATGTTTTATTAATGTGGATATTTAGCAATTCTTTAGCTTTACTCGAAATTCCAAGTTTGTCTTTGTATCACTGCACTTAATTGTGAGAACCTCATTTAGCATTTCTTTTAGACCACTTCCACTGAAGATAAATTATATTAGTTTCTCTTCATATGAAAAAAATCTTTGTCTTGCCATTATTCTTGAAACTTATATCCAGTAACCATGAAATTGTTTGACTACAGTTCTTTTCTTCCATATTTTAAAAATATTTTCTCTGGTTATCCATTTTTCTAATGAGAGATCTTTAAGCATTTGAGTTGTTCTTTGTCTATATGTGGGAGATGATTTGCTTTTTTCTTTGATTTCAAGACTTTTTAATGTTAATCTTTGCCTTTCAGCAGACTAATTATGATGTGTCTGGAAATGGTTTTCTCTTCATTTGTTCTAATTGTGGTTCATTGATTTTGTTGTTGTTTTGCCCAAAGCTTTACTCTCTTTTTTTAAAAAAATAAAATTTATTGGCTCTTTTTAGTTATGCTTAATATTAGTATTCATTTTGACTTAATTATAAAAGCATGGAATAATATGCTCTAACTCAGTCCCCAGTATTTCTCTTCTCTCCTCCCTCCTATTGTTTCCTTCACTCTACTTTATTCATCTTTCTGCTATTTACTTATTATATTTTTTAATTAGTATTATGTGGATGTATATGATGGCGGGATTCAATGTGGCATTTCATGAATGTACATAGGAAAGTTAAGCCATATTCATTTCACCGTTCTTTGCGATGTATCTTGTCCCTCTTGTCTCCTGCTCACCCACTTCATCTAATCCACCAATCTTTCTTCTCTTTTAATGGAAATACTTCCACCTTTTTTCCTTTTTATCTCTCTCTTTTTCCCCATTATTTTGGACTGGATATTGAATATCAGAGAAGACATTCGACATTTGACTTTTTGGGTCTGGCTTATTTCACTTAGCATGATGGTCTCCAGTCCATTTACCAGCAACTACCATAATTTTGTCCTACTCTATGGTTGAGTAATATCCATTGCATACATATACCACATTTTCTTTACCCATTCATCTGTTGAAGGACACCTACGTTTGTTTAATATTTTGACTATCTTGAA
Source organism: Urocitellus parryii (assembly GCF_045843805.1). Classification (NCBI taxonomy): domain Eukaryota; kingdom Metazoa; phylum Chordata; class Mammalia; order Rodentia; family Sciuridae; genus Urocitellus; species Urocitellus parryii. The sequence continues at coordinate 47,756,785 of NC_135538.1, forward strand.
TTACACTGCTATAAACATTGATGTGGCTGTATCTTTATATTATGCTGATTTCAAATCTTTTTGATATCTACAGAGGAGGAGAATAGCTACATCATTTGATGGTTCCATTGCTAGGCTTTTGAGGAATTTTTATATTGTTTTCCAGAGTATTTTCACCAATTTGCATTCCTACCAACAAACTGTAAGTGCACCTTATGCCCACATCATCACCAGCATTTATTATTGTTTGTATTCTTGATGATGGCCATTCTGAAGGAAGTGAGGTGAAATATCAACATAGTTCTAATTTGCACTTCCCTAATTGTTAGAGATGTTGAACATCTTTTCATACATTTGTTACCCATTTGGTTTTCTTCTTTTGAGAAGTGTCTGCTCAGTTCTTTTGCTTGTTTATTACTTGGAGTTTTTGAAATGGTATTTTTTTTTTTTGAGTACTGAATATTGATGCCCTATCTGAGGAGCAAGTGGCGAAGAGCTTCTTCCATTCTGTGGGCTCTGTCTTCATGATCTTGTTTCTTTTCCTGTACAGAAGCTTTTTAATTCAATTCCATCCCACTTATTGGCTTTTGGTTATATTTAATTGGTTTTAATATCTGGGTTGAGAAATCAATTGAAATCTGAATCGGCTTGCCTCTGAATACAACCAGTATTTTTCTCTTGAAGCTTTAAAATTTCTGTCTTTATGTTGTATTTTAGACATTTTCATTATAATATGTTTTAGAGTAGATGCATGGCGACTCTATTTGGAGTTCTATATACCTCTTGTATTTGAATTTACATATTATTTCTAACATTTGAAAATTTTTCTAATATTGTTTCATTAAAAAATTGTGCACTCCTTTAATTTGTATTTTGAAGACTTCATCTACCCCACTGATTCTTAAATTTGGTCTCTTGGTGTTATCCCAGCTTTCTTGAATATTATGGTCATGGGTTCTGAACATCTTTCCTTTATGGTCAACCTCATTTTCAAAATAATGTATTTTGTCTTTTTCTTTAAGGTATGAAAATCTATATTCAAAGTAGTCTAATGTACATTTACAGTTTTTAATTCTATTTATTGAGTCTTTCATTTCCAGAATGACAATTTGGTTCTTTGTTAGAACCTCTACCTCTTTATTAAAGCAATCTTTCACTTCCTGTATTTTCTCTCTAATTTCACTCTTTAAATTGTTTTTTTAGGTTGTTGGATGGGGGAAGAATAAAGATTGTGGAAAAGAAAGAGAAAGAGAAAGACAGAAACAAAAATATAAAAGAATAATATACACCAAAGGTAAAAAGATGGATGGGGAGGGGCCGGGGCTATAGCTCAGTGCCAGAGCGCTTGCCTAGCATGCGTGAGGTACTGGGTTTGACACACAGCACCACATGAAAATAAGCAAATAAAATAAAGGCATTCTGTCTATCTACAACTATCAAAAATTAAAACAAAAAAAAGATAGATGGGGAGAATTTTAGGTAGCAGATAATGTAAGCACAAGAAAAGGAGGTAAGAAGAGCAAGTATAAGTTAGGGTTAGAAAAGCAAAGATAGGGAGAAGAATTCCAATTAATGATTTAAAACAGTAGAAGAAATACATTCAAATGTGTTGAAGGTACAATGTTGGCTATTAGAGCAACATGAGCAATCAAGAGAGTACTATATATGATCCTAGTTGACATTAGAATTATTTATAATAATGCATGCCAAACTGAAGAAAATTATTATTTAATCTTAGTTTAGATTTCATTAGGATTGGGGACATTTAGAAGAAGTCTGTCATTCTTTGACTTCGGATCACTTCACAGATGCTGAGGCACAGAAGTCACTCCACTAGTTGCTGGCTGGTTCTGGTTTGTCAACTCCAGAGCTGGTGGTCAACTAGTCCGAGAATATGGTGCTATGTTGGTTTATTGTTTCTGTTGTATAGAGGAGTTCAGGATGAAGGCTCTGGGTTGTTGTTGTGACTGCTGTGAGTCATCATGTACCTGCTCCCCTCTACAGGATCCTTTTCATAGTGACATAAATCTGGTGGCTGTCTACAAGCACAGGTCCTATTGTTATGGATTCTCTTCCAGTGATATGTGGTGCATAAATAATCCCCCTGGCTGATGCAGTTCATGGTCATGGTATTGTCATTAGTGCTGAGTAAAGGAACTTATCTGTTTTACTTGGGTTCTAGTTTCCACTGCCCCAGATTGTGAATTAGGGGTGCCAGTTCCCTCTAACTGTGGCAGGGTCTTGTCAGTATTCAAACAGTACTTAACACTTGTCAGCTGTATACAAGAATCAGGCTGGGAGCTAAGTCAGGCTGTAGGACCACTGCTCTTCAGTGCCTTGGACCCAGGCAACTTTGCACCTTGACTGTCTTGCTGGCTAGGGAGCTTCACTCTAACTTCCTGAGGATTCAGGCAACTTCTGGTCATGGCCTTTCATCAGTTGCTGCCAAAATATGGGAAACCATCCCTCTTTGCCACTGGATATCTAGGAACCTCCAGTATACCCCATGCAGACTGTGGGCCTGATCAGAAGAACAGTCTCTTATTTCTGACAACTCAGGAAACTTCCTGCTTTTTCTTCCCCCAGCATCAATGAGAAACCACAGAAGTTCTAAGGGTTCACAATTCTCGTTTCCTCTATTCAAGGCCCAAACCACTGTACTGCTCAGATTTGAGCTCTCACAAAGTATCTGCTTCATCTCTGTCCAGGCTTCCCCAGAAGCTGTTCAGAGCTGTACACTGGGTGAGCACTTCCCAACTGGGTTGCTCCACCTGGCTCCCACTCCCCTTGTACCTGGTGGTGGGGGGGTTCAGTGACTTTCAGCTTTCTGTTCATAGCAGTCCCTGTACACATTCTTTCTAGGTGGATTCTTAAGAGATCCCAGGGGTGTCCATCTGGTTTAATTTGTTGCTGTCTGGAGGTGGGGAGATGCTGTGTTGTTTTAAGGCGTGACTGATCAGCTTTGGCTCCACAGAATGGCTTGGCACCCAGCACCAGTTTCCATTCATGATCTTATTTTATACACTGCTCAATTTGCTTCAGAGACACCCTTGACCCATCATGCTTTAATTTTTCTCCCTTTCTTTTCAGATGTTTTTATGGGGTAAGCTTATGTATTTTTCCACTCCCTTTTTCTCTATTGTTCCTGTGGCTTCTGCCATCCTGGTCCTTGTTCCAGGTTAGGAAACTGCCACTTTATTTCTACTCTAGTAACTGATCTTCAAGTCCAACCAAGTGGCAGACTTTGTTTTCTTAAAACACTTATTTGTCACCTACCTCTCAAATCAGCTGCTCCTTCATTGCCTCCTGTCTGTGTTTTAGAGAGACCTGGAATCACTGCCAGGCTCCATTCTGCCATCTTCAGGATCCACCCCCCATACCACTGAGGTTTTTGAATCTGTAAATTTATGCTCTGTCCAAACTTGGTAATATACAGCAAGCTATTTTATTTTATTTATCTTATCATTCCTGTTCTCCTCTTCTTGTGGGATTCCAGGCATACAGTTATTGCCACACAGATATCTTAGGCTATATTCATTTAATTGGTAGCTAGCTATTCTTCTGTTACATAGGTTGTATAGTTTCTATTGATCCATCTCCAAGTTTCATAACTTTTTTATCATTTTCATTCTGATATTAAGCCCCTCTGTTGAACTTTTTATTTCTTTTATCTTAATCCTAAAATTTCCATTGGCAGTTTATAGTTACTGTTGCTTTTATGATAAGATCTATCTTCTGATTCATTTTAAGAGATTTTACCTTGTTTCATAAAGTATGGATTGAATAGTTACTTTAACATTTTTGCTTATGAATTACAAAATTTGTATTATTTTGTGGTGGTTGTTTAATGATTTTTTTTCATTAAGATTAAAAAAAAATTTCCTCTTCATTTTATGTTGAATAATTTTGAATTATATCTTGGACATCATAAATATTTTGTTGATTCTGACTATTAAACTTCCTTGGGGAATGCACTCTTCATCTTTTGGCACTGTCTTCAGCCCCAAGTTCAGATTCACCTTCCATATCCTACAGATTCAAACCAGGTTTTGATTTTAAAGGGTTTTTTTTTTTTTTTTTTTTGTTGTTGTTGTTGTTTTAGTTTTGCTGGTTCATTTTACAAGTCCAACTCCCAAAGCCAAACTGCTCTATGCATGACCTGTATTTTCATTCTAAAATCTTTACTCTGTTGCTTTGGTTCATATCCTCACCTGTAGAGATCAGAAGTGTGCCCAGAACTTTCTATTAGGTTTTAACAGATCTCATTCTTCTGCTTCCCAGCTCTTTAATTCTCTCATATATGTTAGTTCCCAAGGAACCAATTTTCATGCTTTGGCTAGAAAGCAGAAGTGGGTTTTGTTTTTTTGTTTGTTTATTCTGAGCTATTGTAAGATATCTACAAGCCTGTCTTTTAAAAAGTGATGAAAGAAGAGAGAGAGAAGTAACAGAGATTCTGCCCAGATACTTTGACCACAGGAATTCTTTTTCTTAGTTTGTCTTGTCAGAAAAAAGGAGATCTTTTTTTTAAAATCCATGTTTTAGATGCAAAGGTGACTACCCTTCCTGCTATTATCACTGCCATTATCACCAGTGCTGAGCTCTTCTGCCACGGAGTGCAGATTCCTACAAGAAGCTTGCTTTGAGGTAGTGCTGAGGGGGTAAAAGAAAAACAAAATAAAAAGGATTTCCTCCCACCTGCTCATCTCTCAGTGGGGGCCTTTCCATGTTCCCTGGCTCAAAAGATAGTGTTTCTATTGAAGATTTAACTTTTCTATCCACTGCACCTTTCTGTACTGGGATTTTGATTGTGTCTATATAATCTTGTTTGCCAACAATTGTGTTTTCAGCCTACATGGGAAGATATTATCTAAAAATGTCCTTAAAAATCATATTGCCTTGTTCATTGTAAAGATGGTATTGGGGAACAGGTTTGTAACACCAGGGAGTGCTACTTTCTTTTTGAAAATCATAAAGCAATTTCAGTGGTTTCGGCAGATGGAATAGTTAATGTACTTCTGAGTACATAGTTCATTTTCTTTGGCTACTACATTGCACAAGAGCATAGTTTTCTACCATAACTAGTAAGTTTGTAGTCTGGATTTTGCACCAATCTCAAATTTGATTTTATCACGTTTTGTCTCCTTTTAATTTTTATTTTTATCTGCTTCATATGGTTTAAGGTTTATTTTAACATATTGAATTATAGATATTTATACAGGAACCTTATTAATCCTTCTTTGGAAAAAAAGACTATAGGTAAATAAACCTAAATGTCATAAAATTACACTGTGAATCATATCTGAGAAATCAATTGTGTAGAAAAGACATGAATATGTTAAAATGATTATTTTGCATTGTATATATTTAGCCCACATGAAATCATTTGAAGTTTAACCTTGTTTTTGAAAACCATTATTTCTAGGATGTGAAAATTTCGATAAAAGTTTATTCAGGAAAATGTTTTAAAAAGCTGGAATAAAATTATTTGAACTTCTCTTGATGCTCATCAGAAGCTACCATTTAAAAAAAAACATTTAATATTACTACCTAAACAATAGATAAAGTATGCTGAAGCAGTCCATATTCCTAAAAGCAAATATATAATTAGTATAATTAAATTACTATATTTCAAATTCACTAATCTTTAATATAAAAATACTTTGCCATAAATTCTGCCTACTTGTCTTCTATTCATACCGCTTCCCCAAATCGATTGTACCCATTCTTTGTTATTTTGGATAATTTCTTTTGATGTTGGCATCAAACTTACACAGATTTTAAAAAACAAACAAAATCTTGCCATTTTCATTTTAGAAATTAAGCTATCAAGTTTTTTGGGAAAGGCAATTCTATAACTTCCCAATGTAACTCTGTGAATATTTTACTTCTAAGTTCATTTATATGCTTTCCTGTTTTATTACCTGATATTTTTATCTCTAACACAAAGGATTGACACCTTTTTTTTTTTTTTTAGAACAGATAGTATTCTTCCATCTAGACAACCTCTTCTTCAATTGTTTGGCATTTTTATTCTCATCTTATGAGATTTAATTCCAGCTTTAATATCACTTCTTTTTTGATACTACCATGGGATAAAATAACTTATCTTCCACAATGAGATTCATTGCACATATTTAAGGACTTTACTGGATTTAAAACAAAACAAAACAGTGTTGAGCTATAAGTATGAAGTAGGTAAGTTAATAAAGTAGAAACCAGTTGTTTTAAACTCATCCCTTCAATTTCAACAGTTGATAAAGAAAGTGAACTTACAAAACAAGAACAATATAATTCCAGATATCCATGGCACTGGATTCATAGTGAACTAGGAAAGACAGGTTTCTTCTCTAATAGCAAAATAAATGCCTACTGAGAAGAGGATTACTGCCATGTTCATCAAACTCTGGTCCTAATCTTAACAACCTTTTGAACTACACTAGCATAACAAAATTGTTCCTAAGAAGAGTTATTTTTAATAAATCTGTTGTTTCTTTATTAATGAAATTGTGCATGCGTCTGTGGGTAAGAGAAAGGTAAAGATGGTTTTGCTTCAGGCCTGTGAAATATCCTGAATCTAGAATGTGTAGAAATTGAAATGATTGTTTTCTGCATTAATCAATAAACTTTCATGGAGAGACAAGAACATTTGTCCAAAGCATTGCTTAAATTAACCTTGCATTTTGTGGAAGAAATTAGAAACCGTTTTCCTGTCAGGTGCTTGTGCCAGGACCACAAAGATGATTGAATGCCAAGCCAGGTCTCTGCTCCTATCCTTCTAAGTACATGACTCAGAAACTATAAATACCACATTGAAATGTAAATTGTGCTTGTTTCTATATATAGTCTTTAAAGTCATTGGAGACTATATCTGAATCACTTTTTAACCCCAGTTGTCAGCTAGGGTCACAAAGCTTTTTAAGATCAGTATAATTTTGGCTCTAATCCTCGTTTCATAATTGTAGAAGTCTCAAAGCTCTTCCTGAAATTTCTAAAAATTATCGGTGGGGTGAGACCATCAAGAATGGATTTGAAGCTATTAGCAAGAATAATCTATGTGAAATGGAAAGGGAAACGATCATGATGACCTTAATCTCAGGGATAATTCAGGTTAAGGATTTTCTTACTAACTCAGTTCCATTTCAATGTTTTTATTTCCAGGCTATTACTCCCTATTAATGACTTAGGTTGATAACAGAAATTATCAAATGCTTCAGGGATGCCTACATTTCCATTGCAAAAATAAAAATATAGTTGAATATTCACCAATATATTTTTTATAAATTGTTTCTATTTCTGCAATTTGGTCTCTAGATTATGGATGTTATTCATTCCTTTTCTCTTTTTATGTCCTTCTCTATCCCAGATCTCTCTTTACTGCTTTTATTCCTTTAGGATTAAAAAAAATGTTTTGTTGTATCGGTCAAAATTGTCATGGGAAACTGAACCCATAGGATGATCAATCTATCATTCTATCTATTGATCTATTAATGAAAGGATTTTAAAGAAGCTAACTTAAAAATGGAGTGACAAAACTGAAAGGTGTAGTGTATGAGGACAGGCTGTAAAGTGCCTGTGGTTGATGCCACAGTCCAAGGCAGATTTCTTTTCCTCTAGGAAATATCAATTTGATACCTTCCAATTATTTGGGAGAAGTCCATCCCCATCATTAAGGGTAGTATATCTTATTTAAAGTCAACTAATCAATGGATTTAGATGTTAACCATATCTATAACATGACTTAATGTCAACAGATTAGTGTTGGTTTAAATAACAGGGCACTGTAGTCTAGTCAGATTGACATATAAAACTACCACTGCACCTGCCATTTTCTAATACTAAGAAATACTTCTCTATCCAGTACCCCTAACTTATAGATAGTAGCATATTTATCGATTCAAGCTTTGCTATTATAATTTATAAAGACAAGTTGAATTAATTACATAAATCAAGAGTATCTTTTTGATCTCCATCCAGTTTAAAAGTAGATTTCTCTATTTCCATGGATATTTGTATTACCAGAAGCTTTAAAAAAAACTTAATATATGGCTAGTATTCACCACTTTGTTTGTATTTTTTCTTTGTTTTTAATGGGTTAATATCTAAAAAACAATACTCTATCAACTTTCAAGATAATATTCTTGTGGTCTTCTGGCAGTAGAGAATTACCTACAGTCCTATGTGTTTAATGTTAAATACATACTCAACTGAGGTGGGTGCCAGAGTCAGGAAGTTGGTGGAGAAAGTTCATGCACTAGGAATGGAGACTGGATTTGGAATTGCAGTTTTAAAGTTCATGTTTGAAGTGGAGGAATAAATAATCAAAACATTGGTTTTAGATGATTATTTCAAGGCTTACTATGATGAGCAATGAAAAAATAATAGAAACTCAGGAATATTTGAAACAGTCAGTGAACTTTTGGATTTTGTTTTTTATGTTTTTGAAAAATGTGATAAATAACTCTACCTTGGGTCAGATTCTTAAATTTAGTAGAATTGAGTCTGACCAAGGAGCTAATGTTATTTGGAGACAATATCTCCAAAGTGTACAAACAGACCCAAGATTTAGGGCTGAACAGGATTGGCTCATGATGAAAATGGATGCAGTAGCCAGTGAAATTGGAGCTGTGCTGTTCTTTTTATTAGGATGCTCCTTGATATCTAGCTGCTACTTAATACATACCCTGTCATTTTCTACATAATAAAATTTGTTCAATGGCAGATCACACCATTGCGGTCCTGTAAGGTTAATCATCTAGTAACATCAAAACTGTCTTAGTTTGTGCAAGTACCTGTACTTTGTGATGTTTACACAGTGATGAAATAGCCAAATGGTACAGTTTTCAGGATGTATGTGAATGTATATATGCATATGTATTGAATACATATATATGTGCCAATTGTTGGATTAAAAAGTTTTATAACTCTTCCTGTTAGCCCAATTATTTTCTGTGTATAATGTTGCAGAACATTTTTTTATAAATAAATATTTATGCTAATATAGAATAAATGTTTATAACTAGAACATTTAATTGTTAAACAATATTTTTTATCTGGAAAAATTTAATTGTTAAAATTCCAATGAGCAATTATTTTGCTGATAGAATTCCATATGGTGAGATAAATTTAGCAATGAGGGTGTATAGCCCCCAAATGCTACTATGTTCTTAATGTGTCTAAATTTTGCTTATTTCCCAATGAACTGATCTATTTAAACCTAATGGCCCTATATTACCCAGAATATTTGGAATTCCTTTGAATTGATTTCTCTCCTCCCTTTATGTAGCTCATGTAAAGTAATCAAAATGATAACCAAGAAATAATTTTGCATTTAACCTATAATGTTGATAGCAGCAGAGTACATTTTGGTAGTACTTTTCATGGGAAAATATCCAGGGAAGTGTGAATTCATGCATACAAATCTGTTTCACTTCCCAATAGCATATTGTATTTGAAAGTGGCTTCAGAAGAGAAACATAATAGTTTGGTTTTTGGCAGTGAGGGCAATATACTCTTCTGAAAATGTCTCTTTTCAATTTTAAAAATAGAAATTAACATTATAAAATGCAAGCTGTGTTGAAGTTCTTAATTAGTGGTTATAGAAAAAATATGTTACAAAACATTGTTTTCCTATTTGTCCTTGAGCAATTGAAAACAGAAATTGGAAGAGTTCAGTTCTAGTATTTGTCACACAATCAAGATGAAATTCAAGCCCCATTTTGTTTTTGTGGTGTTAAGTGAGGAGATGCTGAACTTTTATTGACCTTTTTAAGTAATTATTTTTTTAAATAGACATAGATAATTTATTTGGTAATTAATTTAGCTTTTGGCTTGTTCCTATACTGGTATTTTTTCAGTTCTACATTTCCATATGTAAAATCTTGTAATAGGTATTATGCCTTCGTTTCTTTTTCCATTCCTTAGCACTTATTATTTTAATACATGCATTATAATTCATATGGACTTCCCATATAAACTGATGAATGAATATAATCAAGTTACATGGTCCAATTTTATCAAACTAATCAGTTGCCCTATTTATTTTTAAAGTTTACTTGTAAACAAACTAATTCCAAAGGATTGTAACAAAATACATATTACTGGCCTAAATAAATAAATAAAAGAGAAAAAGTTCATACACTGAAATATCCAATTACCTCAGAATTTAGCATCATGCTATCACATTAAACTCAAGAGGACTAGAAAAGCAATGATGAAACCATTACAATCTACTTGATGCAATATTTGTTGATAGCAAAAATGCAAAGCTGAACCTGCAGCTCTTTATGATGTTTCTGCATCATTACTCTGTTTCATTTTCTCAACTACCTGTATTATCTTCCTGAAGTCTACATTTTATACCCAATTTGTGGTGGTTCATTAAAAGTAAATATAGTACTTTAATTTTTCCCTTGTCCTCCTCTCCTCTCTAGGTATCACTTACCAAGCTATCTCCCCTTTACAAAAGAAAAATGTATTCTAGTCAAGTCGTTATATAAAAATTTCTACATTTCCAAAGTAGCAAATTTGAAGAAATAATCAGTTTTATCGCATTTGTTTTCTTAATATTTAAATTTAAATCAACTTATATATTGAGCAGTAATGATTTACTATGATTATTAATGGCATAAGTATAAACTTAATGCATTTGGCAACTGTTTTTTAATAAATCCATTTTCTGTGGTACACCTTAGGTATTAAAATATACTCCTTTTAATAAGTATTGGTAATATATATACTCATGTAGCCATCATGAGATTTGAGATATTAAACATATCCATTATCATAAAACCTCTATCACAATACAACCAGACAAACACTCCTCTGATCTTGGTTATAAACATTTAAAATAATTCATAAATTGTATACATCTGGCTTTTGTGACTTATTTATAAACCACTGAAGCATACTGACTTCCTGATAACTACTTGACCTTTTTTTGTGTGTAATTATGAAACAATGTGGAGATGTGTAACACTGGGGAACATTAGGTCATTTGGGAGTCATTTTTATTATTTTTTTTTTCTGTTGGGAATTATCATTTTTCTGTTCCTTTCTATTTCAAGCAATTTTGGAGTTTATTTTATATGTTGGATGGTTTCAAGTATTAAGGCAATAAGAAATACTTCAAAATACTCAGTCATAATAAATAATTAGAGCAAATAGATAATTCCACGTTTTGTTTACATTTTCTCTTTACAAGGAAACATTAATTGCTTAAAATTAGTCAGTATAATAGTTTTTAATTAAAATTAGTAAATTAATCACCACATATTCTTGTTTTGCTTTGCTTCAGGCATCATCAAGACAACATTGTCAGAGTTAGCATGTGAAGATCTTAAATTAATTAAATATTTATTATCTTTTTAGTTGCATTTTTTAAATATTTGTTCTTAGTAATGATTCCTAGGACCACAATACTTAGGCTCAACACTTTTATTGAACCACTTCTAATAAAATGTAAAAACCTAGCCATCACCTTAGGTTTAATTACTACATTGAGTTCAATTTTACATGTCATGATTGCTATAAGGTTGCACCTATGTATATTTTGAACTCACAAGAAGATAATTTTTACTTTGGTCATAGGTACTTCATAAAATTGGGCAGAAAAAACATCTTTTATGTTTATATACTTCTCAAGCTGAGTTTCCCTTTGAATTCCATTACCTTCAGGTTGAACAACTTCCAATAGCATTTATTATAGTGTAGATCTATTGGTAGTGAATTTTCTTAGTTTCTTATAACTAAAGATGTCTATATTCAAATTCCAAAGGATATTTTCACTGCATATAAAATTCTGGCTTCATTTTTTTCAATTATAGCTCTCTAAATATTATCTCTCTTTATTCAGGACTCTACTGCTTCTCATTGTAAGTCAGTAGACATTCACATTGTTCTCTCTACCTATACAACATGTAATTTCACTGTGACTGTTTACAAGATTTTTATTTTTATTCTGGGATTTCTACAATTAGATCATAATGTCCACAGATGTGGTTTTGTTTTTTTAAATTTACCATACTTTATATTGAAGTTCATAAACTGCACATTTATAATTTTTTAATAAATATCACCTTTTTATCATTTTTTGTTCAAATATCATTTCTGCCCCATTCTTCTTCTCCCTTTCTAGAATTAAAATCAGTTGTTCCATGGGTCACTTAGAAATTACTGTTTTTAAAAGTTTCTCTTGTTTTATTTATTTATTTTTCTTTCAGTTTAGAAAAGTGAAGAAAAGACATCCAGAATATCTATTCTGGATGGTGACTGTGGGTGACTGCCCTTTAGAAAATAAAAATACTGTAATACCTTGGGAAATAGAGACATATTGTGTTCAAAATCATTCTCTAGTCCTGAAAGGTTGAGCCATTTGTGGTAAAAGTAACTGTATTGGCCTTGGACAGAGGAATACGTTGTGGGAAACATGCATGGCCTCCGTCCCGGCTGTCATGGTTACCATGTTCCTATGCCCATTGTATAAATAATAGAATGGACAAAGAACATGGCTGCTCAGTGCAACTTATCCTCTACTCAGACTGGTTTTTACCAGATTCTAAACATAACCAAGCCATTTGCCACTAGCTAGAAGTTCATGCATGTCTATATTTTCAGTTATTTTTTTTCCTTCCATTTCTACTATGTCTCATAAATATACTGGAACTCCAATCTATGCTGAGCCCATTTTTTAAGTGAGCAGAAAATTATCTGTTACAAAAGGCATGGTCTTGCTTCTTAACCTTAATTAAGGTCTCCATTGTTCCCTTTATATTAGGGCTTGACAGAGACATATCACAAGTACATATTCTACCATGGTATCTTTGGCATCACTAAATCTCCTAGGAGATTGAGTAGAAGACATTTTATTTTGCAACCCAAACCAACTACATGGTCCAATTTGTCTTAGGCCAGACAGAAAATGGACTCTTCCGAGTCAGTAATTAATAATAAGAATATTTTTTTATGCTGTGTATCACATCCAAAAATAGTCCACCTCAGATCTTCCTTAATGCTAGAAGATGCAAGAGGCTACTTTCCTTAGATTTCCTTAGAGAGGATTTTGTGCCATCCCCCTTACCACTAGCCCCTGAAAACATAACTGACATGGTTATTTCCAACCTCTTGTCAGAAATATGTCCTATTTAGGTTTGTCATCATCACACTAGAAATTGAATCCATGGAACTATTACAAATGTAAGTGATACAACTCCCAACTCTCATCTTTAAGGGTCTTGTTTTTGTTTTTGTTTTTGTTTTTGTTTTTAAGGACCAATGGTATAAAGTATTCTCACCAGAATTCTTCAGAAAGGAGAGCCTGAGGTAAAGAGTTAAATGCTATTATTTTATTTAATCCTAAGAAAAAGGAGTTAGAGAAAATGAGAGTGAGTCAGGGAATGAGGGACATTATGTGACTGTGTTAATAATGGTCTACCATCTACCACAGTATTAACTGTGGTCACTCAATCTTGGTATCATCCATCTGCTGAGGATGCATACTATGGTTTGGATATGAGTTGTCCCCTAAAGGGAACTCTGTTAATGTCAGAATATTCAGAAGTGAAATAATTAGATTCCAAGAACTATAACCTAATCAGTCCATCCTAGTTTCAATGAACTAAATGAGTAGTAACTGTGGGCAGGTTTGAAAAGGGTGGAGGAGCTAGATCACAGGGAGCACACGCTCTCCTGGTCCCTCCTACTTCCTGGTTGCACTGAGCAGAGTGGTGCTCCTCCTCCTCACCTTCTGCCATGATCTTCTGCCTCATTTCAGGCCCAGAGTAATGCAGTTGGCTGACCATGGTCTGACTCTCTGAAACCATGAGCCAAAAGAATAATTTCCTCATTTAAGTTGTTCTTGTCATGTATTTTGCTTACAGTGACACAAAGCTGACTAATAGAGATGGCTTATGAAAAGAGGGTTACAAATAATTGCATCCAAGGATCATGCAAGTAAGGAATGGGAAAGAAGAAAAACCCACAAAGCTTCTGTTTACTGGCTCCTGTATCTTACTGATTAAAGTTGTCTTAAGAAGTCTTAATCCCACTGAGCTTCTGGTTTGCACACGAGAAGGCAACAAATGGGGTAGCATGGCACCTCTCACCTCAGCATCAGCAGGGACATCTCAGGGAGAAGCGGGGGATGTGCAGCGTGCACACTGAGCAAGTCACTCTCATTAGTGAACTCTTGGTGAAGTTGTCAGAGGCCTCACACAGAAGACCAAATCAACATTGGCTACAAGAAAGATAAGGCTGAAAATGGACATGAAGTGGTGCGTAAGAAGTGTCTGATACAAAGTAAGGTATGAATAATCCTTATGTTGTAGTATGTATACTACAGTTTGAGTATGATCACACTAATCCTATCACCACTTGGTCTGTGAGATACTTTAAAATATAAAGAACCTGCTTAACACAGCAGTAAAAGCACAGCCTCTCATTTATCCTACTCGGAAAAGCAAAACAATGAGATCAGTGAGAAAAAAGGCTAAGTCATTTATATAACTGATTGTGCAGCTTATTTGTGTGCTAGGTGTGGTGCTGAGTCACCCTGGGGAACTCATTCTGTGCTGACAGATGCCAAAAAGGTTTCTGCTGTGGGCAACCATGCAGACACATCCCTCAGTGGGAATTTGGTATCTCTCTAAATCTCTAACCCAGAAATTCTTTTGCCTAATCTTTCTTTTTTGGACACCTTGAAAGGCTTTTTATGTCTCTGAGTATGCTTACCTACCATTCCCCTGGACAGGCTCAGTTCCCCAGACAATATTTCCTTTAGCTGTTCCTAAAACTCCATTGTCTTACCTGGTGAGTAGTCCTCTAGTTTCCCTGCCTACACAGCAGCTGTTACTATTTTTTTCTTCTTCTCAGCTTTTAGACAAAATTGTGCCATCATTTTTCTCATGTAATTTTTACTTACGTCTACTTACTTTTAATACTATTATAAATAGAACCCGACTTATCATATGACTCTTCACAGACCAAACACCGACATCCACAGAGCCTGTACTCATTTAGAAAAGGCAAAGTAGCTGTCTACCTTCAATATCTTGTGTATGATCTGTTGCAGATTATTTTCCTCCTTCACTAAGATGACATTGATAAAGATTTTGTATATAAGTCACTATTAAATATAAACTTTCTGAACCATCTATCTTCATTCCTTTATACTTGTATGGAAGAGGCTAGTTCTTAAAATGTAATTAATTTTTCTACTCTCATATGAAATTAAAAAAAAAAAATCTGACCTGATGCAGTTGACAAACCCCATATTAATCAACACACACCTTTTGAGAAACTGTTCCCTAAAATTTCACTTATAACTACTTTATAAAATATATAATATATTTTCACATGTTGGTGGACCTTTATTGTATTCATTTATTTCTATGTGGTACTGAGAATTGAACGCAGTGCCTCACACATGCTAGGCAAGCACTCTCTCATTATACCACAACCCCAGTCCAATAACTGCTTTCTTAAATACATAGTATTCATACTGCTAGCTCATAGAAAATCCTCTTGACTAAATTTCTGTCACTTTTCTAAGGCTAACACAGTGACGGCCATCCAGGCTTTGTATAGTTTTGGGCCCTTGGTTTTACTTGAATAAATTTCCTATGACCACGGTGGTGATATGTATTTGCTCTTATTGTTAAGTCTCTGTGTAGCATATCTTGCCTTTGTCTAATTACTTTAAGTGTTTTAGTTTATTTAATCCTCAATAGGACTCAATAGCTGAGAACTAGTGACATTTACCAGTGAGGAGATGATTGCTACACATAAGTTATAAGTGATAGAGCTAGTAAAATAAATGAAGTAGACTGTTTCCACTCTGTTCATCCTCTCAGCAGAAACTCTATCACTGTGGTCAGAGTAGGAAGGGATAGAACTAAGCCATGTAACCTTAGTAAAGGATCTAGACAAGGATTTTGACCACATGGGTTTACAAGTGAGGTCTTATACAAGAAGTCTACTTTTCATTGATTGGCTCAGAAACTAATGAAAATAAGGTTAGAACAAGAAAGGGTGGATATTGGCTAACTAATGAATTCACTTGTAGCAGGAATCTATTTCATAAATTTAATCACAGCAATAAAAAAGAAACATTTCATAATCTGAGAAAGTGAAAGCATAGAAGTAATTGAAAATGTGTAGAAGAAAGAAACTAATAATATTTTTCATACCATGTTATTGGTTATTACTGTGACTGAAGAATTAGTGATGGTGAATTCACAAATAGTGGCCCTTGGATTGGAAGACTAGGCACCAATAAATAGGACAAAATTCAAAGGGCAGCAGGCAGCAGTTGTGGTCCTGCTATGGAGAACCAATCCTAAAAATATCAATAAAGAGACAATTAAGACAGTATTAAAGAGGTAGTTATTGATGAAATGACCTTGAGTATTTGTGCACAGGGCAGAAATTCTTATTATTTTAGATTAGGACTACAAAACTGTTGATAAGAAAGTATATCCTTATAAGTATCCTCATTATAAAAAATAGCTTTTGTTTATATTTTCCTTGCTTTTACTGAAGTTTAAATGACCTTCAGTTTTGTTAAAACACTTTTCAAGTTACTTCACATGTACGATTGTAAATTATAAAGGATAATACTATATGGAATTTTTTCACTCCTGTCTCAGAAAAATTCTTTTCAACTTTGTTATATGTCAGCTCCAAGCTTAGGGAAGCTCCACAAAGACATTATTTACTATTTTCTACCTTAAAGCAAAGTCTTCACTAGAAGATTTTCAATTTAGAACCAGGCATATTTGCAGGAAATTGCAAGTAAAAGATTCTAAATGGGTTTCCTAATGATTAAAGCATTCATTATGAGGCTAGCTAAGAGAGAGAGAGAGAGAGAGAGAGAGAGAGAGAGAGAGAGAGAGAAGAGAGAAAGTATTCCCTCAAGTCTGCATACTTCCCAGAAACAAAAATCCTAAATCATGCTGCACAGCTTGACAGCAAATGCCAATATTATTGCAGAAGGTAAGTTTTCTGAGGTTATTGAAAATTCTTTCACTTTAACCAAAATTGTTTCCACTATAATTTTGGAGAGTACAAAAAACAGTGACATTTACTCAGGTCTGATGGAAACTGATGCCTATAATTGTGTATTCAGATAGTGGTATTTGCCATGAATGCATTGATCAATGTTCAATGCATGCACAATCTATTTTAAAGTTCTATTTAGAGGCAGAGAATTTTCTGCTCACCTTTTTTGTGGCTTTTTCTGATTGCTCTATTGCTCATGTAAAAAATACTGGTTGCTAGCATATTTTCTTTTTATCAAAGTATATAATATACTATATTTTACTTTCATTGGCCTAATTACTACTTTTTACTAGAAGTATACTTGTCTTTTCTGGCCAAAATAAAAATAATGAGAATAAAGCTTTGGCTCTCTTAATTGTTATGCAGATTAATGTTGGAACAGAATATATATATGAATATATA
This sequence comes from Urocitellus parryii, assembly GCF_045843805.1. Taxonomy (NCBI): domain Eukaryota; kingdom Metazoa; phylum Chordata; class Mammalia; order Rodentia; family Sciuridae; genus Urocitellus; species Urocitellus parryii. The sequence goes on from NC_135538.1 coordinate 47,774,218, forward strand.
TATATATATATATATATATATATATATATATTAAATTTGAAATACAGTTATTCTCTATGGGGCTTCTATTTAGAGGGAGGTATCAAAAGTTGTTAAAATCCCTTTGGAAGGTTTTTGGAGAGAAAATTTAATGGTTTTCTCCTTCCCTGTTCCCTTTTTGAGAGGACTACTGTTAATATAGTCTGGGGGAACTGAATTGGGAAAATAGGGAAACATGAATCTGACTTTCACTAACTTCCCAATGGCAAAGGAAGTTTTAAATATTTTGATTTTCAATGTAGAGCTTCCTAAAAGATTCTTCACTGGGAACTTAATCTATTCTCCCTAGAAAAGAGAATAATGAGTATTCATTGACATCCCAGATACCCACCAGTTATATAAATGGTCCCACTGAGCAATAATCTGCTTGTCAGTATGATGGCAAGCCAGCAATCCCTGGGGAGTTGCTTTGTCTTCACTGTTTTTGTTCACATAGAAGTTAGTTTACACAGAAAGGTGTTAGGACTACCTAAAGACTCTAGCCTTGAACTATAAGAATGTTAATATGACCCACCCCCCACCAGATGACTCAAAAGCACATGATTAAATTTAAAACCATATGATTAAATTTTGACCCTATGCCAGTAATTATGGAGATATTTTAAATCTTTTTTCCTTCAATCATATTTGATACTCACCTGATTAACTTGTTTAAAGAGTTATAATATTCTAGGAAATAATACCATCATGATGCATTCCTTATCTTTAAGTAATTCAGGAACTAAGAAAACATTGACAATATAAATTATGAAAATATATTCCATTATTATCTATTTGTGTCAGATTGACTTCAATTCATGCTCAAATACTAAACCAGGATCAATAAGTAAACACTTTTGAATGATAATTTTAATTGAATAATCAAAAAATTTTTGCAACTAATGGAAGAGTTCAGTATTGGTAGCTACTGTGTTGTATAATAAATATTTAGTGAAAAAAAATATTTTGAAGAATATTCTTGCTTTAATGGGTAAGTTTGGCTATAGTGTTTCTAAGTTCTCCTCAAACCCTAAATTGGAAAATTTAATTAGGGATTTTGTATTTTAAAGCATGAGATCAGGTATAAGTCATATTTTATAAAATGAACATCTACAAATAGTGGACTATGATATTATAAAATAACAAAAGATGATAATTCTCTTCAAAAGAAAAGAAAACTAAAACATACCACATTTTTAAATGAAAACATTGCATTATATCAGAATTAGGATGTGTATGCATATTGTTTTTATGCACATTTATATAAAATATAATTTGCTGATAAAATATAAAAACACACATGCAAAAAAATCAATTTTACCCTGAAAAAAAGAAAGCACATAATGTACCTCCTCTTTTCTGGAGCGTTTATCATGGTACTGGTTTGTTGTATCCCTTTTTTTGTTTAAAACTTGACTTTCATGTAAGAGCTGTAATGCTGGAGGCTTACTGTCCAACAATCACAAGACTTGGACACATTGCACTATGGCATGTTTTGTATAGGTGAGAAATTCACAAAAGTAATTAGCAAAGTACAATGAGAGTCATACTAATGACAGTTCTGCAGATAAAATCATTTGGGTAAACAAAATGCCCTAATTAGTCTGAATTACTCTTTTTAATGAAACATAAGAACTACAGATGATAACCTTCTAATATCTTTCATTCTCTGAAGCACTTCTAGCATTGAAATACTCTCAGAGATCTATCATATGCAAATTCTTTCTTTGGGAGATTAACATCTTTAATGCTTTCTCTGTACTGCCAGCATTAAGCCTTCAATAGCTATCTTTTGGATGGTTGCCACTTCATACTTCACTGCATTTAAGTTTTAGTCAATGTGCTTTGTAGATAGACAACTCATTCATTCAAAAATATTTGAATGCATACTGTATGCATCTATACACTGGAGACATTGCAGTTTTTCAAAGTAAAATCTATTACATTCATGAAATTTATGTGACCATCATGGCTCATTCATCAAAATACTAAAAGCAATTGAGTAATGAATCATCAAGATAAAGAAAGCATCCCTAAGTCCTTTGGGACAAAATAAATTTAATACACATATTTAGGTTTCTACAAAATTATTAATACAAAGAGATTGAGAGTGAGTGCTGACTGGGGTTGTGGCTCAGAAGTAGAGCACTCGCTTAGCACGTGTGAGGCCCTGAGTTCAATCCTCAGCACCACATAAAAATAAATAAAAAATAAAGGCATTGTGTCCAAATACAACTAAAAAATAAATATTTTTTTAAAAAAAGAGTAAGTGCTGATTGGCAAATAATTGCCAACATGGATGGTTTACAAACAGAAATATATATCAGTATTACTAAATTACTAGAGTATTAATATATTAATGAGACTGATAACTACTTAACTTCTTGGACTCTTTTTTCAAGAGAATATCCTTTCCACCAGCGGCCTAACAGCATTGATAGTGCCATGTGACATCACAGCAGGACATATGACCAAAAACAAATCACCTCATGGACTGGAATGTGTATATCAGATTTGAACCAAGAGACATCAGATCCTGGATGATTGGCTCAACATTATTAAAAAATATCAAAGTAATTTTGACCATAGATTAGTTAAATTCTTTGCATGAGACAAAGATCATCTTTAAGATATATATATATATATATTCATTCTCTCTTAGATACATAAATATGTGTGTATATTCATATACATATATAATCATACATGCTTTCTTCCCAATTATTAGCTTTAGTAGTCTGATAGTATTAATTTAGGGTATAAGAATAAGGGGGTGGCAAAAACAACAACAACAACAACAAAAACCATTGTTCATGTCCATACATGCTAAGACTTGAAACCTACAGAAGGACTCTAAAGCCTTCATTCCTAACCTTCATTTCTTCCATTATTTCTTAACAGCAATTCCAGACTTAAAACTTAGGGAAGATGGTTTTAAGTCTGGTTTACACTTCTGCCGCCTACTGTGACCTTTTCAAGGCATTTAGAATCCAATATGTGTGTTCCCCTGTTCTTTGTCTTTTTGTACTTCCAATATCATGCTCTGGAAATTCTCTAGAACTTCTCGGGGCATTCTCCATCTCTCAACTCTTAAGAGGGCTCCTCGTTCCGCCCTCCCGCAGAATTGCTGAAGCCTTGAATCTCTACTTGCACTCTTCTCCTATGAAAAATCCATTGCCTATACCCTTAAAATTTTCATTTTATCAAATACTTTCCAATTCTTTATATTTTACATTTTCTATCATTCCATCTCCCCTTCTTATTCCCTGCAAAAAAACCAATGGCCTCAGCCTTACTCTCCGACCTCTACTTTGTGTTGGAATCCTGATGGCAGACAGATCCTGAAGTGTAATGATTCCATCATACCAATCATACCAGGGTCTTCACCCTTGATATTACCTCAAGATGAAATATATTCCATCCCTCCCCATTTTTTTCAATTAACTCCTTCTTCTTCAAGTATGATCTGTACCCTAGCCTGCAGCACTGGTATTATTGATGGTTTCCTGGAAACATACAACCTCAGGTCTCTGCCCAGATTTTATGAACTTGAATCTGTTTTAATATGACCCACCCCCCGCCAGATGACTCAAATGCACATTGGTATTTAAGAATTTCTACCTTCAAAGCCTTTCACAGTTGAAATGGCATGATGGGAAACCGTTATTTAATATAGATCTCTGTCTTAAGGTGAGCACCATGAATGTAAGGGCCTTATCTATCATTACTTATTGCTTCAGTCCCAATTCTTGGTACTGCATCTTGTCAAAAATCCAAAAATCCAAAAATCCATACTTACTTAATCCATACTTAAAAATAATTATTGAATATATCGTATATTTTTTGTTTAGGATAGAACAATCCCATGAATCCAGACTATCAGAACTACCTATTTAAGATGATTTGCAGTTAAAAAAATACTGCACAAACCTGTATTATCTTCAATAAGCCAGTGCAATTATAACAGCAACTCACATAGAGCATAATACCTTTATTTTGTTCAATTATATATAAGATATAAAACTCTAAAATGTTAGAATTTGAAAGTTAACAAAAATGTTCAATGGATGCAACTATCAAAAGACTGTGCCTAAAAACTAAATTGACTCTAGTGAGTGCACAAAAGATAAGGTGTCTTTTGATATGGTGCATTGGCTAACTATGACATTGAGATCAAGGAATATTTATTTATTCTTTTGGTGATATGATGAGACGCAACACTATCCTTTATCTCTCAAGATACATGTATACAACTGAGGCTTAAATCCATACTTGGAAGGTACAAGCCCTACAAAAAGTAATTTAAGAGTGTGAAAGCTTGTTTTTCCATCAGCTATAAAGAAAACTACTTGTTCCTAATTGCTACTGCCACCATGAAGTATTTAGCAATACCTATTTCAAATACTATTAAAAGCATACATAGTAGAGTAAATTAAGATAGATTTCTTTTCTAAGGTTATTGTTATTAAATCAAAGCTTCTCAAGCAGTATTAAAGTTGAAATCGTTATATCGGGTATTTTCTCTCCAACTGGGTGTGATGTAGATTTTTAAAAATGTTCGGACTCAGTGACACTTAACTATCCAATCAAATTTGATCTCATAAGACACTGTCCTTGCATGATATCATAGTTTGGTTTTGATTCTGTCTCTCTGAGCAAACCTTAGTGATTTTTTTCATTCACCTTATACTTAGGTTTCAGATGAGTAGGCAGTTCGGTTTCTAAATCACTGGCCTGGAACCTTGATTAGAATCCTGCCATTACTTGCTTGATGAAGGGTATTTCTGAATTTATAACAGAAACTTAGAAATGAGAATTCCTCAGTGAAATAAGCTTAGTAATTGGAGATTCTGGCAAATTTCAGTAGAGCGATTTTCTCCTACTCAAGCTTCCATAGGCCTGCTTCAGCTTATAGATCTTCTGGGTGAGCAATGATGGAATTCTTTCCTTCCCAAGAGAAAGCATGGGACTGGAGAAAGGTGGAACTTGTCAAGGTTAGGTAGTAAACCTCTAAGTTAGCACTTGTGATATGAGGGGAAGTAAATTTCTAGCTCTGGGTTTCCCTGCTAACTGGAAATTTTGCTTTTCTTTCAAAGTGGGATCTACTATGTCAGCAGGTTTATTTCATCATTATGCAAAAGTTTATGTGGACTCATCACATAATATGACTTTTGTGGTCATTTCATATATTATACTTCTCAGAATAATCTGGAATATACCTTAGAAATATTCAAAACCAGGTATTTCTTAGATGCTTCATGTTCTGTCTTATACTACATTATATTACTTTATTCTCAGATGACATACAAATATTGAGTTTATTAGTTGCACCACCAGAATATTATTTTTACCCATTATTTACATGTCTTTTGCTTCAAATATTTTGTTTTACTTGATCTCCACAGAAAAATGAAATACTGTTGTGAATCGTTTACAGCACCAAGAAATTATCTACAGAATAATATATATAATATATTATGTTATATATAACATATAATATGTATATTATATAATAGTATAATTAAATTAAATGCAAGACTCCCACATTTTTGCCAAGCCCACTTGTTTTTTTTCCCATGGGTGCCTTGATGTGGTTAATTGTTCTACAATATGTTTCAATTTTATGCTTTAGAAACTAGAAAACTATGGCTATGCCAAATACCACACAGATTAATTTTGCTAAAACCAAATGGTTCTTATCTTGTTTGACATGTGCTACTGACACATACAGATGATTTTAATGGTCTGCTGAAACTCTTGAGGTGCTAGGTAGAGCCACAGCTCATGTTCAATCAGTATGGCAAGTCAGTTCAATAAGCTGAGTTTGTCTATTGAAACATTTCTTTAAAATGATCTAAATAAGATCTGCATTTTACTAGAAAAAGAAAACATTTATTCTTACAAATAGGACATCTAAAAATGCATTGACTTTGGCAGCAATGCTGTGCTCAGGTGTAATAAAATTGATGAGCCCATATAATAAAATTTATGGAACCAGAGTGAATTCAATTTATTTGAATATGCTCAGTTATGTTTTTGTTTATTCCCATAGCAGATGTTTAATTTACAAACCAGGCAATTACGACAGCTCTTCCAAACAAATAAGAGCAGATTAGTCAAACGTTCACATCAATTTTTATGTTTATCATTAGTTTTATGAGGTGTCATGAATATTCAGTGGTAAGAAAAACTATCATTATGGTACCTGGAAAACCTCAAAATGCTGTTTTGCATCTCTAAATGCTATTTCTTCTTTTTGATAAAACTATTAATGTGTGTTGTCTCTTATTACGAGTTGGGCTTATGGGCCACAATGGAAAAAGCACTCATTTTCTCCAGAGTTCTTGTACATTCTAATCAATACACTGAAGCCATTTTTGTGGGAAGTATTTGAAAGTGTATCAATGATGTTTTGATTTTTATTATAAGGATAAAGACAGTTTTGTGCATTCTGGTAGACTACTTGCACTCAAATACAGTGAACCATGCATTCATTTCTGAGGTTAACCTGCTTCCTTTTCTATGAATTACCTTTTGTTTTACCTCAAAAAGACTTTTCCGAATATCAGACTTGCCATGGATCTTAACGTGAACGTGTAAATAGGAAGTTTTAATATAAAGTCGTTTATGACCAAGGATTCTTACACAGCAGGTTTATTTTTCTTTTTGGTGCTTAAGCTGTCGGAATAAAAAGGCTGGAGCTCAGTTATGAATCAGTAAAACTACATGCCACCATCCATAAACAAGAAAGAGATATTTCCAGCCTGGCTACTTTTGAACACGGTGCACTTTGGTGAGCTCTGTCCTAACAGAAGTGATAAGTCCTCAATATATTAACTGGATTCCCACAATGCATTTCCCCAGCCCATTGAAATCAATCAGCTTTCAGACTGAAAAGAGAATTAAAAGATTGATGTGTTAAAATCTCTCTGGGTGGAATAACATCAACAGAAATTTTTTCAGCATAAGTTATTCCAAATGTTGAAACATAACATGGTGGAAATCATACTTCTATAGATGCTTTGAACTATAGCATAGTATTTTTTTTTGGTGTTTTAATTCTTTGCTTATGTGTGCACGTTTTCTCATTAGCTTACTTTTTTGACAATAATCAAAACATCATATACTTCTTTGTTATTAGTTATAACATAAATCTCACTGGAACATTAACTTTTAAAATAGCATAGAATAGTACTTGTGTGTATGTGTGTGTTTGTTCGTGTGCTTTGAATTTGGATTTAGTCCATACCAAAAACCTTCAGAATTTCAAAATAAATGTCTTAATTTTTAAGTTATAATTATTAATTAACATTAATTATATAAATTAGTGAATTTTTCTGTGACATTTTTGTATGTGCTATATCATAATTTAATGTATGATTATCTTTTCTATTCTTATTCTAAAAGCATTAGTCATTTTGAATTTAAGATTGAACCTCACCTGGGGTTTAATGTTCCCATGTTGTCTGTCCAGAAGGCAATCATTATATTAGTGTGTATGTATAGTGCATACACACTTTTGGACTCAGCTGTTTTTTCTTAATTACTTCATTTCTGTAATTTGGGTAGAATACAACTAAAATTTTATATGAAAGATTATTCTTTTGAATCTTGAATTTATATCTAATAATATCAATTATATGAAGGAGATGGTGCAATGGAAGTACATAGGCCACAAAATAAAAATAAAGCTTCAGCAAGAAAGCAGATAGAAATAGCTCACAGTCTTAGTGCTGCTATTCAGGAAAGTCAATGCCATTTTAAAAGAGATGCTAAAATCCTCACCAGGATGAGGAACAGGTGAGAAACACAGTCATATACAAAGAACCACTGATAAATAATTGCACACACACACGTACATTACTGGCCAACACTCTCTTGGGAATCCAATAAACACAGAAAATGTTACACTACTGATTTGTAGATCTGTAAGTTTTTACAAAATATGAACTACTAGTGGGTTTTGCTTCCTCGTAATAGAAAAGCAGCCCATAAAATCTAAAGCTGGTGAGATTATCTTGTGATCTTCCACATCAGTCTGTTTTAAAGAACACAATGACTTCAACACAGTGTAGAATGATGCTTTTTATTCACAAATCATAAGACACTCAGTTCACATTCACAGTAGCTGGAGTAGTAATCCGTTTCAACACCATCTTGTCTTTTGACTCTTTTCATAGGTGTTGTATTTTGTTTCTAACTACTTTGGACTTTTATGTATTATTTCACTATTGTTCTGGAACGGTAAATATTAGAAACTTTCTTTTCTGTAAGACAAAATCTATGGCTTCTGTGAAAATATACCATGCAAAATCTATATTCTAATGGTTTTCCTATGAAGTTCAGGTCAAATTTATTAATGGTACCACAAAGTATGTCAACTTAGAGGTTTAAACACTAAATTTCTTACAGACAAAAGTCTGAGAATTTGTTTCAATATATTGACCACAGTTTCAAAATTAAAAATTTCTTAATTGTTAAAATTTTATTTTTTAAACTATTAAAATTGTCTTGGTGGTATTTCCTTATTTTAATACAGTAAATGTGTATTACTGGATTGGGGATATAGCTCAGTTGGTAGAGTGTTTGCCTTGCATGCAGAAAGCCCTGGGTTCAGTCCCCAGCACCACCACCACCACCACCACCAACAACAACAACAACAACAAAAAACCAACCAACAAACAACAACAAAAAAGTATATTACTGGGAATATAGAAGGAATGCATAAAATATTTTAATATTTTTGTGCTTTGACAAAATTGAAACATTTATGTAAGCAACTGGTGCTTTTCTCTATAAAGTAATATTTTAGCCTATTTTCTGATATATATGTATATATATATATGTGATTTATATCAAAAATATACAATATCAAAGAAAAAGGCATGTCTTCGAATGTTTATAATGTTAACTTATACAAGTTTATACACTTATTTTAAAAATTTAAATGAACTTCAAGATAAAAAATGCATGCTTGAAAGAACAGTGAACAAGAAATATGGATTATAAATCAAGTAACATAATTTCTCACTTTTTCATGTATCCATTTATATAACATTGGTTGAGTTGGAAATTAATTATTTATTTCACACTACTATTTTCTAGGTAAGAGGATTTCAATATAAACATTTATTCCTATTAACTTCCTGAGTTCCAAGTATAGGGTGGGTGTGGGAAAAGGTCTCACAAAATAGGATGGTGTGAGAAACTGAATTTCAGCAATAAAAATTGGGGGAGAAAATTTTTCGAATCTGTTTCCATAGCTGCAGAGAAAAGTTAAATATATATATATATATATATATATATATATATATATATATATATATTTATATTTATATTTATATACAAACATATATATGTATATATAATCATTGATAATCTAATCATAAAATCATTATTTAGTAATTAACTATATACAATTACTTTTTTCATACAATTTTGAATATTTTGAAATGCATTTATGTTTTTACTCTAATAATGTTTTCATTGGCCAATCATTATAAGTTTGAGGTTATTAAATGTACACCTTATTTCCATTTTAAATATGTGGAAATTAAAACTAAAGAAGAAAAATAAAATCTAAATAGGTGTAATCAAAATAAAGTATTTCTACTAAGTAGGTATACTTGCATTCAGTTTCTGAATTACTATAATAACATTTTGAACTACATCTTCTCAGTGATATAATGTAGAAAATATTACAGTAAAATAAAAATAGCATATTTACTCTTAATAATAGTTCTCAAATATAGAATTGGTCTTTTCCTCTTTTTTATACTCTTTCAGATTAATGTCTACTTCTCACTGACACACTATAAATTAGTTTCTCAAACTGCCTTATTCTTCTTTGTTTCAGTTTTATGTGAATAAATAATGCGGACATTTTAAAATAACTATTTAAAGTAGTTCATTAATGTTGCTTTTCTCAACATGACTCTAAAAGTCAAACAGCCACCATTGAAGTGGTAAGGAATTTCAGACATGATCATCTACAGTCATGTTCTTCTAAAATGTCACTGGTTGACAACAATTTCTTTCTGAAATAATTTGGATAAGACAGAGTTTAGTCTTTTCAGTGCTGGTCAACTTAAATTGCTAGTATATTTTTCTTTGGCTTACTAAAGTCTACTTTAGGAGAGAAAAATACAATAAGCCCTACTTTCCCATGTAGAAGTTAAAGAGAAGGAGAAGGATGTCTTTGGAAACAGTCAACAGAAGTATAGACCCAGTGAAGCAGAATTCTACAAGAGCCTAGAGGGAATTGAGGGACCCTGTAGGGTTTCTACATGAGGGCCAGAGAGTGCCCTGCAATGGGTGTCACACAATACAGACTTTGAAGAGAATAGCAGATTTAAGCAAAAGTCATTCTAGTTAGAATAAAAATAATAAGCTAAGAAAGGAGGAATAGGGCATTTTCAGAAATAATAAACACATATAGGAGCTATAGAACACACGTGAAGAAATATGACAATAAAATTTAAGTTTATGCCAAGTCATAGATAAGTATAAATGATTGTTAATAATTCCTGATCCTTATCTTTCTTCCTTTCCTTCTTTCTGTCAAAACCTGCATTCCATAAGTTCTAAGCAGTTTACTCTCCAACACAGAGACTTTCAAGCTTTGTAATTATGCAACTTAACCTACTAAATTTTATAAATGTCTTATGTAATAAGAATCTGAGAGTTACTAACTTGGCAAATTATTTCATCTCCTGGGTATCAAGAGATGTGGTTTATTTTGGAAACACCCAGTAATTGTAATTGGGAGGATTTAGTGACTGCATATAAAAAAGTATGTATTTTCATGGAAATGTGACTGCCAATGATAAGTCTGATAAGGCTGTAGCTATTAGTAGTAGTGTTAGCATTAGTGGCACTGTTAATAGTAATATTGTACTTGAATAAATTGTTGTTAGATTTGTAAGATAAAATTTTAATTATAAAGTAATTTCTATAAGTTAAAAACAAACAAAATGTTCTAGGAACCGGAAAATCAGTAAAATTTTTGAGAAGAATGTACTTTATTACTGCTGTATTCTTTTTCTCCCTTATTTGTCTTTGAGATACAAGAGCACCCTTTACCTAAAGCTGATAACTTACAGTCTAAAATTGATTGGCAAAGTTACTTACCAGCCCCACTAGATTCCATCAGTCCTGGAACCCAAAGGAACAGTCCTGAGCATGTTCCCTTTGAATTCCCTACAATTTGGGTCACCATTGAAGAGTTGACTGCTCAAACAAAACTAGGTTCCTTTATGTAATGCCTTACATAAGGGCATACTCAGTTTTATTTTATTTATTTTTATTGGTTATTTTTAGTTTTACATGACAGTAGAATACATTTTCACATAATTATAAAAGCATGGAAAATAGTTTGTTCTAATTTGGATCCCAGTACCTCTCCTTCCCCATCCTGCTCCTTATTCCCCTGCTCCCTTCCTTCCACTAAGCTTTCTACCATTTACCCATGGTTGACTTTTTAATTAATTTTTTGTAGATGCACACACATGATGGTAAGATTCACTGTGGTATATGTGTACACAGGAAAGTCATGTCAGATTCATTCCACTGTCTCCTTTTCAGTTTTATTATCTTTGTCATGAACTCACGTAAGGGACGAACTTACTCTAAAGGATTAGTTTAATTTTTTCTTGAGAATAATCTCTAATATCAAAAAATGAAATGTAAAGTAAATCAACCTATAGAAATATAATGAAGAATGTACTAACTACACACCTAATCTCTAAATCTAAATCTTGACTCTACTTATAGAAAAGTAATTTCATTGTGGTTTTGGTTTGTTCATTGTTAAAACAGAGAGAAAACCTACCTAACTCCTATTGTTGGTTGAGTATTATTTCAGGCTATCCAGGCAAAGTGACTAGAATAACAGCTAGAGTCTTTAGTCATTATTTTGTTGTTATATAATTAAAATCATATTTATATAATGTGTATACTTTTATTTTGATTTTAATCTAGTTATTATGTGGGTATTTTTAGAACTGGGAGATGAATGTTATTTAGAGAAGCATTTTAACAAACACAAAACATATCAACCCCATCATAATAGTCCAATGACAGATAAATCAACTGACATCCCAGCTTTTGCAAAATACCTGCCTCTATGTTGATTCTTTTCTTCAATCAATGTTTTTTTTTTTATGTATTTGACATCTGTTAGACATGTGTTTAGGCTGGGACTACATGTTGAATAATCCACAGATTGTTGTGGAAATTCCAGTAACAGTTATCTCTTTATTTGGATAACATCTTAAAAATCAATTTTCATTTTGAGTTGAGTTTTGTGCATGGTGAGAGATAGAGGTTTAATTTCATTTTGTTGCATATGGATTTCCAGTTTTCCCAACACCACTTGTTGAAGAGGCTATCTTTTCTCCAATGCATGTTTTTGGCACCTTTGTCTAATAGAAGATAATCGTAATTTTGTGGACCTAGGAATAAGACCAGAGACCCTTGTATAATAAAAGAAAAAGTAGGTCCTAATCTATATCATGTGGGATTAGCCCCAACTTCCTTAATAAGACTCTTATAGTGTAAGAATTAAAAGCAAGAATCAATAAATGAGATGGATTCAAACTGAAAAGTTTCTTCTCAGCAAAAGAAACAATCTTTGAGAAGAGAGCCTACATCTTGGGAGAAAATTTTTACCCCTCACACATCAGATAGAGCACTAATCTCTAGGGTATATAAAGAACTCAAAAAGCTAAGCACCAAAAAACCAAATAACCCAATCAATAACTGGGCCAAGGACCTGAACAAACACTTCTCAGAAGAAGATATACTATCAATTAACAAATATATAAAAAAATGTTCATCATCACTAGCAATTAGAGAAATGCAAATCAAAACTCCTCTAAGATGTCATTTCATTCTAGTCTGAATGGCAGCTATTATGAAAACAAACAAGAGTACATATTGGTGAGGATGTGGGGGAAAAGCCACACTCATACCATGCTGGTAGGACTACAAATTGGTGCAGCCAATATGGAAAGCAGTATGGACATTTCTTGGAAAATTGGGAAAGGAACCACCATTTGACCCAGTTACCTCTCTCCTGGGTCTATACCAAAAGGACTTAAAAACAAGTACTACAGGGCCACAGCCACATCACTGTTTATAGCAGCACAATTCACAATAGCTAAACTATGGAACCAAAATAGATGCCCTTCAATAGATGAATGGATAAAAAAAATGTGGCATATATACACAATCTATTATTACTCAGCAATAAAAGAGAATAGAATAACGGCATTTACAGATATATATGGATGGAGTTAGAGAAGATAATGCTAAGTGAAGTTAGCCAATCCCCAAAAAACAAATCATGAATGTTTTCTCTGGTATAAGAAGGTTGATTCATAGTGGGGTAATAAAGGGAGAAATAGATGAACTCTAGATAGGGCAGAGCGGTGGGAAGGAAAGGGAGGGGGCATTGTGTTAGAAATGATGGTGGAATATGATGAATATTATTATCCAAAGTACTTGTATGAAGACATGAATTGGTGTGAATATACTTTGCATAGAACCAAAGATATAAAAAAATGTGCTCCATATATGTAATATGAATTGTAATGCATTCCACTGTCATATAAAATTTAAAAAATTAATTAAAAAAAGCAATTTTCACAATGTCTTGAAGGAAATTTAAAAAATATATTTTTTAAAAAGCCAAGGTTTTTAAATATGATTTAGTTTTCATTTGTTTTTATTGCTTTAATAAATCTGTATAAAATTTTAAAATGTTTTCTGCTGCCTTGCCACTATACATTTCTGTCTTGCCCATACATTCATGCTATGTGTATGGAACACAGCATGTACTCAGCAAATGCTTGTTGAAAGAAAGAATTATAAAATACTAAAATAGTCAGTGGTGTGCAGGCAATGTTAAATAGCTGGTTCTCTGGAGAAAGGGCTGGCTTAAAGTATATTCTGTCTGATTTCTGATTTTTGTGGTATGAAACACACTGTGCCTGATACCAAATACAAATGTGAAAACAATTGGTCACATTTCTGAAAATCCATCAATCAGCTCTCACAAGCTAGCCTAAATAATCTCCCCCTAAAATGTGTATTAGTTTATTTCTGGCTAAATATGAAATCCAGAAAACATTATGTCTGTATTCTCTCCATTTATAATTGTACTTTCCCAGATTATTAGACAGCTTTTAGCTAGGAATTTTCAAGTTAAAGTATCAATTGCTTTGAAAATTTAAACTTTATTCCCATAACAAACCCTCAAGATATGTTAAGGTTTTACCTATTTTACATATGAAGAAACTGAAGTGCAGTTAAGCAATTAGCCTCAGATCACAGGGCTAGTAAATGGTAGAGCCAGAATTCCAAACTAGCAACCTGGTTTTAAAGCCTGAGCTCCTAATCATGTTATATTGCCTACTGAGTGAATAATAAAATACATATTAATGTTTCTTCTGATACTTACACTGAACAGTGAGGGTTTAATAGTTGATTAATTCCTTGCTGCTTTAGTCTCACCATATATTTAGTTGCTTGTTTGTCAATAGGTCAGAGATAAATGATCAGAGCCAGGAGGAATATTAGACCTTGTAGACCTTTTGGAAATTTGGCCTTGAAACTATTACAATAGTTATTTGTCTAGTGGAGATGTCTAGTGGAATTCTAGCAGCTTTGTTGCTCTTACATGCTGACAATCCCCATATAAAACAGACCAAATAACTCTTCAACTGTGCTTACCTAGGAACCAGAATTCACATGTGAATTGCAAAGTTCTTTAACCTCTGTCCCCTAATATTTACAGTAAGGAAAGAGAGGTTATAACAAATAATCTGCAGTAATTACTCAGAACTAAACTTTGAATTTCTAAACATAGTATTTCAGATTCTTGGGTTTTCTTCTCCTTTAGACAAAAATGAACATATTAAATCACCCCCCTTATTTGAGAGATTGTATTTTTTCTATACTGAATGGTCTTTTTTGATCTCTGAACAGCCTGAGAGAATTCTTTTTATCTATCTTGTAGAAAACTCATCCAGAAAGAAACCAAGGTGTATTGGGTAAAAAAAAGAGTAACTTGTGAAAAACATCTGTGTTAGCTGTGTCAGCTAGATTCCCCAGGGGCTTACTCTCTAACTCCAGAGAAGAATTATTATTGCTTGTTTAATGTTGTTTCACTGCCTCCAATTAATCACAGTAGAACTTTTCTCCATATTAATAGCAACTTTGTAACATAGAAGTCCTCAATAGATGATATGAAAGTGGTCTTAATCTCTTAATTCAGAAGAACTATGTTAGGTATTGTTGTCACAGTTGTAATTTACAATGGAATTCTCTCATATGCAAAGCTTTCTCAAGATTTCAGCTTTAGCCCAAAACAAATGGAATTACTTACACAGTAGCACTTTTTCATGCATCTCTTGCACCCTCACTGATTCTTTTCCTTCAAAAATAGGTGAGCAGAGGCTATTGGCTTGAGAAACCAGCCACCACCAGTCAGTTTCCCCAGGAGGATTCAAGGCCCCTATAACTTGGTACTGGGAAGGAAGCCAAGGTTAAATAAAGCCTGGATACAGATCCAAGACAAGTATGCCAAAGGATGAATGAGAGAGAGGAAGCCAGAAGTTCCAGAAGGGAAATACCAGAAATTTAGGGACAGTGAGAAATAAAGACTAGCACAACAGATGCCAGTGTGTCTGTAAGAGCTTTCTTGGTGGAGTAGCATGTACTCTTGAGAATGCATTGTTAAGACAGCAGGCCCTGTCTTAACATGAGCAAAGACTTAGGGTAAAGGAGAAGGGGAAGTGGCTGAATATGTTGGGACAATGAGATTGCAAATGGGAAGATGGAGACAAGAATTCATGTCTTTGACTCTTCTTCCCTGACTTCATTCCCACTAACTTTCATTGGACATTTAATTGCCAAAATTCTAATGAGGGTGCATAGAGAATGTTTTCAGAGTTCAACTTTTTCCTAGCACCCAGATGAAAAGATGATGTGAACTTTATTTCATTTCAGGGCTATTCAGAGAATTTGGCCCATTTAGAACTGTATTTCACTGAAAGAATATTAGTATCATCTCAGAGGATGGATTGGTTTTCAATATTTCGTTAAGTTCAAATGCAGAACAATGGAATTATTAGGAATTCTAATATAAATATAATTTATATCAGAAAAGTCTCAAAAATAGGACAAAATAAGGGTGTCATAAAAGTTTTCTAAAGACATCCTGAAAAAGTATACATAAAAGAAAAAAAGAAATAAATACTTTTAAAAACATTCTAAAACTCTCACCATTATGTTGGTCAGTGATGGAAAAGGTTTAGTGACAAACTGGTAAAGTTTAGAAACTCTTTTATCTATTTCTTGCACAATAGTGGATTTCAAGTTCAAAAATGACTCCACTGAACAAAGGAAAGAAGTATATCTACTTGGTTCTCATGAGCCAGTACAAGCTGAATCCAGAATGTCACTACCAGAGTCCCTGGGTGGAGAGAAATAGTTGGTATTTTGTTTTCTTATAACAGAATAAAGATGGGCATTCAGCCCTTAGGAATGTGTATTTTAATACCAGTAGAACTGAAGACCATATGGATGGGATTTAGCTCAGAGATAGTGCACTTGCACCCTGGATTTGAACTCCAGCACCACAAAACAAACACAAAAGAAAACTGTAGCAGAACTGACAGATTTACAGATTGCTATTTTAATTTTATCAAAACAACCCAAATAAATGAAACAAAAAAAAGTAAAAAGGAAAAAAGGAAAAGCAAAAAAAAAAAAAAATCAAAATAAAATAGCAAATACCCAGTCGGAGGTCAAAATAAAAGTGGAGCCAAATTATCAATGACTTATTATTTCCCCATCAGATGTGGTCTTTTAGCTGCAAGTAACAGGGGTTTGTGAAAATGTTTAAGCAAGAAGTTTCCTTCCTTCTAACTAACACTTGTTGTCACCCTATGTCTTCCTCAAATTCAAATACTCCTGTCCTTTTCTACCTCTGTGTAAATTTTATTCTCCTTTCATGGTAGAGGTTTAATTCCTTTTTTATTTTATATTTATATCATTTTATATATATTTTATATTATATTTATATATTATATTATTTATATTTATATTTAATTCCTTTTTATTTTATATTTATTTATTTTTATTTACTTTTTCATTATTTATCATTTTATTTTATCATTGCTTCATGGTGAATGCTATAGAAATCCTTTCTTATAGCTTTTTGCAATACACAGTATATTATTGCTATCTGTAGTCACCCTACTGTGCAACAGCACTCAAGACTTCTTGTTCCTAACTGTAACTTAGTAGCCATTGCTCAGACTTTACCCATTCCCCTTGTACCCTCACTCTCTCTAGCTACCACTGTTCTCTCAGCTCCTATGAGAATTTTTCAGATTGAACATTTGAATGAGATCATGTGATACTTGTCTTTCTGTGCATAGTTTATTTCACTTAATATCAGTGAGACAGTGGCAAAGGACAGGTAGCATAGACAATAAATGGACAGGCCTGAAAGATGAGGACTAATTATCAAAAAAAAAAAAAAGAAAGAAAGATATGGGTTGATAATTCCTCCATCTCTCCCCCCCACTCCCAATGGTTGCTAACACCCTGGAGGAGCAAAAGGAACACCAGGAGTTACTAATGATTGCAAACATCCCACTGATCTTCTCCTGCCTTTGGGCATGGCAGGATAGAAAGAGGAGGTGGGAAGGGGGAGAGGTATCTAAGATCTATAGAAAGACAAGACACATCAGGTTACAGTAAACACTCTCACAGGCACCCAGCTCTGGATCCTGGAGAAATCTGCTGTCTCTATTCTGTTTCTTTCTTAAATAAAACTTGCTTTCTACTCTTGCCTTGACGTTTCTCCGGTGTTTTATCTTGAACACTGGGAATTGGAGAACCCAATCCTCATTTCCAGGAACAATATTATCAAGACCTCTAGTTCCATCCATGTTATCACAAATGATGAAATCTCATTTTTAATGTGTTTCCATTGAGTATAGACAAAATGCTTTCTTTACCTTCTATCAGTTGAAGGACATTTAAGTTGTCTAGGCTATTGTGAATAGTGTTGCAATGAACAAGGAAGTGCTGATGTCTTTTCAAAACACCAATTTCATTTTGTATAAAAAGGAGTGGAATTTCTGGGCCATATGATAACTTTGCTTTTGATTTATGGAGCAACCTCCATAGTGTTTTCCATAATGACTCGAATTTACATTCCTACCAATAGTGGCAAAGATTCCCTTACTCCAAATTCTTGACAAAATTTTTTATCTTTAATCTTTTTGGTAATAACCATTCATACTGGGTGTAGGTGATATCTCATTGTAGTTAATTTGCATTTTCCTGATTATTAGTGATGTTGAATATATATTCAAGTACTTGTTGGCTCTTTATTTGCCTTATTTTGAGAAATGTATGTTTAGGTACAAGTTCTAATTTTAACTTTAATGTAAATAAGCATTCAAGTAAGACTATTTTAATTTCAATCCTTATTCTACCATATACTGCCTCTATGCTAGCTATATACACTAGCTTTATTACCTTGAATGAGTTATTTAACCCCTCTGAGCCCCACATGTGCTATGTAGATAATTATGAGTAAATGCATGTAAGGTGCTTCGAAGAGTGTCTGGAACTCAAAAGCCACTGAAATTTATCTATTAATATTACTACCATAACTATCATTATTATTGATATTACTTCATCTCCCTCTCAGAAGATTAATATGAAAATTCACGCCTGATTCTTGTATTTTTGTGCCTATGGTAGAAACCCAGGGATCAGAAGGAAAGAAAATTCTACAGGCATTACCTGGAGAAAAATTGTCCATATTCCTTAGGTTGTCTTCTCAATACATCAGGCCACAGTGAATATCATAGGGTAGAAATATGTACTTGGCAGGCATACTAACCATGCATTAATTTTTCTTTGAATACCTAAATGAAAGTGCACAGCATATGAATTTATATTTTATTTTTATTCCCTCATGTATTGTTTATTGTAGTTCCATATATTAACATTAAGTTCATAGAATTCTGGTAAAGATTTTAAGTATAATATCACATTTAATGATAGATATCTCACTATTTTGAAAAAGTGAGACTCAGAAGGGTAAAGTATTAGGTTTATGCTTCCAAAATTAAAAGGCAATGTAGATTATGTTCAAGGTTAAGTTTGCCTGGGTTCTTAGGCTTTGTCTAGACCTCCTGGCATGATCACTGTGTCACCAGAGGAAAACACTCCTAAGAACAGTCACTATGCCTTCTTCTGTACCATCTTACAGGCTGGGGACATCAAGCAATATTTTAATTCATGAATATTTTAAAATGGACATAATAAAATTTCCCACCAAAGAACTTTAACATTTCAAATATAAGTTTACATAAGGGTGCAGAATTATGTATTTTCAATTTTTCCATATGAATCAATTTCCATGTGTTTGGAATTGTGTAGACATGATCCTGATAAAAGAGAAAAGAAGGAATAAAATTTATAAGAATGTATTATCCTACACAAATACTTATAGAGAAAAAGCATTTTCAGTGACCTCATTTTCTCAACATTATCACTATTAAAGAATCTAATCCAGTGTCTTTCTTGTCCTCATTATGCCCCCAGACCTATTGATCATCTACCAATGAACTTCCTGTCACTTTATAGAGTCCTAGAGACATTCACCTGATGATCAAGCAGCTAGTGTCTTCTTTTCAGTGTCTGATCTGCCTTTTCCATGCTCTTCTTTTCTGTGGATGCACTCACAATCAGATGCTGTGGTACTGACATTTCATCCACTGGCTGACTCTCCTGATGTCTTCCTGCATCCTGCCAGTTGATGCTAACTCAGTGTCTTCTCTCCAGACCTCTTTTAATTGTTGATCATCCTCTTCTATGTGCATAATTTAACCACTATCTAATTTATTCAAGTATACCATGTGAGGTATAGAAATTTATTATACCCTTATGAATCATTCAATTCTAATATTCTTAAAATGTAATTGTGCATAACCACTGCCCTTGACGTTTTTATTTGGATTCAATTCTTTTCTTAACATTGACTAAAAAAAACAAATTCTTCCTTTTTAATGAGATTTACATTTCTTTTTCCAGAGAAAATGAGTTGAAATTATTTATAATGTACATGTTCTGCAATTTTGCATAAGTCCTCTGAGAATTACATTTCTCATAGGCCTACTTTCTGCTTGTAATTCCAAATATGGTTGACATAGAGTTTATATTTGTACTGAAAAAGATGATTTGAAAATTTCAATCTCTTTACTGGGAATATTGTGAATATAGCAAAATACTGTATTCATCACCAATCTGGATCAGTACAATGAAAGATAACACCACCAGGCACTTACTATATGCCAAAACTTGTGCTTAGTAATTTACATGTCTTAGTTTCTTTAGTTAAAAAAAATGATTAGATGATCTTAACCCTGATTTTATGAAACAGATCTAGAGAATTTACTGTTTATCTAGTGCAATTCAGCTACGAAGGTCAGACTCACACACAGGTTTTTCTACAAATGAAATGTTTGCTTTTAGCTATTAAACTAAAGTTGTCCAATATTGCTTTGGTATTTTCTATTCTATCATTTCTTTTTCAAAATATGGTTTATTAATCATAAGGATCACTGCTTCAAATCACTAGTTCAAGACTTAATAGAGACATTGGTTGTATGATATCTCTAGAAAGAATGTATTTAAAAAAAGCAAATGAACTTTTTTTGCACATTTGGTTTAGGTCTTCCAATGAATTTGGAAACTTGAATGTTTTAATACTTATTTTAATTATTTAAAATTATTCACATAAAATGAAGTTGTTATTTTAAAAATTAATTAACAGAATATTTGTCCTTCTCTTCTGATATATTTGAGAATAATTCTTCCCAGAAAAGAAAAAAAAGGTAAAATAAAGATCGATTTCTACAAAATAATTTTTAAATTTTAAACTTATAGAAGCCATATTTTGCAAAAATAAATACAAATTATTTATAACAATAATCTTGCTTACAAAAAGTATAACTCTGATAACTGATTACTTCTGTAGATTTTTTTTTCTAAAATACTCACATTTTAAATACCACACCAGCATAAGAAGAGCATTCCAAAAGAAATTAATCTAAAAATGAAAAAGAATTATTGAACAAAATGAGACTATGACTTTATCTTCACAATTTAGATCCAAATTTCCTATTACTTAGAAGCTGTATTAGGAAAGGCAAATATTTTTTCATTAGATGATGCACAGAAAGTACACCAGATAATTTCTTTCTTTTCTTTCTTTTTCTGAGACAAGCTCTCACTATATTGTCCCAGGCTGTCCTCCAATGCTTGAGTTCAAAAGACCTTTCTGCATAAGCCTTCAGAGTAGCTGGGAGTACATGTACATTCCACTGCCCCAGGCTCAAGATAGGAAATTGTTCACAATTATTCATTGTATTTTTCTTTTTCCAAATATTAATAATGCAATGAAAATACCTTTTCCCTGGTACTGTTTTTACCCCTTAATACTTATCATCATACAACATGCCATTTGTTTTATTCATACATATATTTATTGCTTGTCTTCCTGTAGAATGAGGTTAGGGGGTTTTGACTGATTTATTTATAGCTAGATTCCTAGTACCTAGAAAAAACCTTGGCCCACAGTAGGTGGTCAATAAATACTAATTGATTTAATAAATTCATTTATTATATAAGAACTTATTTTCTCAGAAATAATACAGAAATAGCTTTTTTAACCTACATATAAAGAACAAATCAGAATAAGAAGGTATTGTTTATGTAGTTGTAGATATAGCAAAATACAAAACATCAGTGTATTGAAATTTACAAATAAAAACAAAGAGCTTTCCTGATATAAAAGCACTTAGAGACCAATTTGCATGCAAAAGCTAAGCATTTAGCTGTGAAACATCTTGGGCAGTTCACAAGGATGCCCCAGAGCATCCCACTCTTCCTTCCTGAACCATAGGGGGCCACAAAGCATCAGCTGTGTTACCCAGCAAGTGTGAATCAACAGCTCTTTCCCCATGAGGCATGTACAAAATGGGATGTTTTCATTTTTAATTTAAGGAATCTAAATTTAATCTGCATGAGACAAAACATGGTGATTCTGTTAAGAAAGTCTAAATGCCAGGAGTTAGTTACAATTTTTACCCCACACTCCTCTCCCCACTTCCCCTGTCACCACCACCACTACTACCAGCATCATTATCATAATTTTTTGAGAGGGAAGGAGTTTTCAACATCAAAAATGATTCTCTCTTCTTGAAAGGGAGTAGAAGGAATATTTACTTCTATTTTTCTTTTCTCTTGTTATCTCTAATTTCTTACTATATCATCATCTAATCTAAGTCTCTAATGAGACTTTAAATGCATATGAAGGTGAAGAGTCTACTTTTGGGGAATGCAGAACTTATCTTGAGTTCTAGCTCTGCCACTACTTTCTCTGTAACATAACAATATCTGGTAGTTATTTCCTATTTGCTTCCATCACACCCTCTGTGCTCGCCGAGCCTGAGCTCCTTGGACTGGAACACCAGGTAGCCTTGATCTTTGGCATCTAGTGGGTTCAGCCAAAAGGAGGTGCTAGATGAAACCTAGAGAGTGAAAGAAGCAAGAATCTAAGTATTTATTCTCTCTCCTCCTGCCCAGACTACAGGATTTTTGTCAGTAGTTGCATTCCACTTGGTCAACTCCCTTGGTATGGGCATCTCTGCTTCTCTGTCTCACAGAGACAGAGGTATAATAGGTATGGGGTATGATAGCTTCTTGCTATTGTTGCTGCCTGGGTGTTTAACCATCTCTGATTAGTTCCCCCAACCCTGTTCAACTCTCTGCAAATAGTCTCTTCTGTCAGGACTCACAGATATATCAACCAAGAGTATACATCGCCTCCAATTTAGAGATAAAGAATCTAATAATAAAAACCATATCACATATTTAAATTATCTAACAAAATGCTTGGATATTGGAGGCTCTTGGTTGTCACTGTGATATCTAGGCTAGTAATAGTGATAATTATTATTATCTGAACTAGTAACAATTTTCTCATCTCTCTCTCTCTCTCTCTCTCTCTCTCTCTCTCTCTCTCTCTCTCTCCCTCTCTCTCTCTCTCCCCACACACACACACCCTTCTCCCTCTCCCTCTAACTCTCTCTTGTTGGTGTTGATGTTACTGAATGTAATTCTCAAGTACAGAATACACATGACCAAGATAAGATTCCAAGTGAAAAAAAAGAAACAGCTTCTTTCATAACTATCCATGTAATAACAATTTCTGTGACACAAAGTACAAACACACACCCATTCCTGAGGAGACTCACATTACAGTCTCATGTCTCCAAAACCAGAATGATACATTTATGAGCTCAATGGTTGCATTAAGCCTTCTTGTATCCATCTACCACTTCACATCTTTTCTTTTTCATATCTACATGAAACTCTTTTCATGTAGATATGCTATCATGAAACTGGACTACAGTGGGCTGGAAGACTATTGCCATTAATCCAAATACTAGGACTTTGAGTGCCACTTTGGTCATAATTACATCACAAGTTCTCACTCTGGAGGACAGTAAGATGATTACTTTTCAACTCAATATTCTTACAGTGAGGTGAGCACAGCTCACGAATGAGCAAACTTATCACAGTGATATATTTCCAAGACCCTTCAATTTTCATAATTTAAATGAGCACATTGATATGCTGATAATTTTCCATCAGAAAATCTCCATTATAAGGAGGTTATATAATTCCAAAGCAAGGCAAACACTACTTGGTTTGTGGATTTGAGTAGTGAGAAAAATTGGTGAGAAAGACAACTATAAATTTTGTTTTAACTTTCAAGTTGATGTATTATACTCAGCAAATAACCTTAAATTGGAAAATATTTTTATGAAAAGAAAATAGTCATTTCATATCAAATGTTGTCATGAACTTGAAATAGAATGATGTAAGTGAGAATACTGTTCTCTTGAGAATGGCAGCACTGGAAAGAACACAATTATAGATTCAACATTAATTCAATGGGTAAATTAATCATGGGTCAAAGAAATGAAATAAGATTTTTAAGAAATATTATTTTAAATAAGTCAGGCATGGTGTCACACACCTGTAATTCCAGTGACTCTGGGGGCTGGGGCAGGAGAATCGTGAGTTCAAAGCCAGCCTCAGCAAAAGAAACTGTGCTATGTATACACAGTGGAATATAACTGATTAGTGAATGCTGATCTATGATGATCTATGATCTATGATGATCTATGATGATCTATGATGGGGGCAGGGAGTGCATGGAAGAATGGAGGAAATTTGTATTGGACAAAGGGGAGGGTGGGGAGGAGTCATGGGGGTAGAAAAGATGGTGGAATGAGATGGACATCATTACACTAGGTACATGTATGATTACATCAATGGTACATCTATGTAATGTCCAACTAGAGAATTGAAATGTTGTGCTCCATTTGTGTACCATGAATTCAAATTCATTCTGCTGTCATTTACAACTGAGTAGAACAAATAATAATTATAACAATAAAAACAAATGGGATGGTGGCGATTCTCCACCACAAAGTTTAGGAAAAGGAGAGAAAAGCTAATGAGGGGAGGGGGGATAGTAGACAATAGGACAGACAGCAGAATACATCAGACACTAGAAAGGCAATATGTCAATCAATGGAAGGGTAACTGATGTGATACAGCAATTTGTATACGGGGTAAAAGCGGGAGTTCATAATCCACTTGAATCAAACCGTGTAATATGATGTATTAAGAACTATGTAATGTTATGAACGACCAATAAAAAAAAAAGGTAGAAAGATGTTCAGGGTTCTCAATAATATTCCAACTTTTGCTTCTTCTCCTTTCTGAAGCTTTAATTCTTGCAATGTACTTTTTTTTTTTTTTTTTTTTGGACTAGGGATTAAACTCAGGGGCACTTTACCACTGAGCTATAACCCTAGCCCTTTTAATTTTCGTTTTGAGATAGGATTAGGGTTAAATGGAGTTTTATTTCTTGCAATCAAAAATATTCTAATAAAGTGTGATTCTTCCCAGGGGGGCGGGGAAGCAAAGAGCTAAGCTACTCAGTGAGACCCTATCTTTAAATAAAATACAAAATAGGGTTGGGAATGTGGTTCAGTGGTCAAGTGCCCCTGAGTTCAATCCTTGGTACCCCAACCTCTCCCCACAAAAAGAAGTTTAAATAAACAGATGGGCATATAGAAATAGAGTTGATAATCATTTGAATTTAGTGCCTTAATTAATACGAAGATGGTGGTTTAGTTTTATGTAAAAAGCTACTTGAAAAATGTAGATTCTAAAAATAGTTAAGATGCCTCCCTTCAATGAAAGAAGAGCAGAATATATTTTAAGAAATTTTGATTTCCTATCTGAAAAATCATTTATGTCTTTCAGAGACAAAAATTTTATCACAGTATTTGAAATTTTTTCAAAGATTTTGCCCTAAAATTATGGGGGAAAAAAAACTGTCTGAAGTAGGAGCTCAATATAGAAACCACACAGCTCCAGCAACAATATTGAGTAAAGTTCTCATCATTCAACTGATTCTTTTTTTTTCATAAAGCAAGAAGCAAGGAAATTTAGAATAAAATTCACATAATTTTGCATAAATGTAATTAAAAAATATTTTAAAATACAAATTATAATCAAATAGTTGGATATTTTTGTGGAAATCTTTTAAAAAATTATGTTTATTAGAAATAATTTTAAATTTTTCTCAGGCTTTTTTTAAAAAAAAACAAAGTCTAAAATCTATTATGCAGAAAAGATGAAACCATATCAGCTGTCCAATACTGAATAGTATCACTTTTCCTACCTTTTTAAGCCAAAGAGTTTTAAGGAACTTAAACAAATGAACTTTGGGTGTTTCAAAAAAGTTGTGCTGAAGGGAAAGTTCTCATATAAATCAGATGCTAAATCATTTTAAAATGTTTTAATTACATCCATAGTTATCAGCACTAGTGATATTAGTGAGAGTTGGTTAAAATGTTTATTTTGCTTTCACAAATGTTCTATGTTCCAAAGAAATAAATAACATGCAACTGATATTTTATCTATTGGTTTTAATATGGGCATTCAACTTGAGAAAATAATTCAATGTCTATATATGTTCCCATAGAATTAAATCAGAATTAGGAAGTTTCTGAATATTCTGGTTTTTGTTTAGTACAAATTAATTTGTTCATGAAATTTTAAAAAGCTATTGATATAATTCCTTTTTGCTGCATTTACTTCTACAGTAAATGGATTCATTCAGTATCAAGTAATAATTAATTTCTTTAGGGTAGGATGAGAATTTTACTTTTTATAAAGTTTGAAAGTTGTTTTCTCAGTTTTATAGAACTTGTAGATGCTATTGACACTGAAATGAGACAATGTAATCCTAAGGAAACAAAAAAAAACTTACAAAGCTGCATATGAACTAGCCAGTCCAGCAATTTCTTAAAATAATATTATGAGTACATCAGTTATTTTTTCAATGACTTACAGCTATAAGTCAGAACAAGATATTTCTAAATGACAGGTTGACATTCCAACTGCTTCATTAATGTGAACTTGCAATTGCCAAATACATTCTAATATTTTTAAGAAACAAATATCACTAAAAAGTTATGTTTTTAAATATTGGAGTCAGAGTATGATATTTTGTTCAATATAGAAAAGAAATACAACCTGCATTTTTGAAGAGAAAATTCTCTCTTCATACATACATGGCATTTGAAAACTTCAAAATGGTAAAAATGTCAAAAATTTTATTTTTCTAATTCATTACAGTACTGTTTGTTTCTTGGATGAAGTGAGTGATCGGGTTCAGGACTCAATGGAAGACTGTCACTGAATACGCCTGCATGTCCTTTTCAGTTTAATTTATGTGACTATATTGTGGATACAAAAGCCAAATTACAATTTATATAAAGTATTATCCAAATTTATGGTCTGTTTTCCAGATTGCTAGTTATTTGTTATTATACATGTTTTTTTTTTAATTTTATAAAGTAGATACTACTAATACTTACAAGTGGTACTATTTTGAAAAGCAGATACTGCTACTACTTACAAGTACATTAGCAAATTGTCTGAATTTGAGCTTCATGTATAAGAGAGTCAAAGAATGATAGTCACTAAAATAGTGCTTTTTCTAAGGGACACCACAATTTTATTCTGTGAATGTCTTTTATGGTGAGGTAAAAGAATCTCCTCTTAAAAAAAAAGTATAGGAGGAATTTACCAGCAAAATTATACCCTCTTCTCTATGTCCTGATGATTTTATATAATGTGATACAACCTTTATTTGCAGCAATAGGTGTGAGGGCTTGCCAGTTGAGAATGATGAGGAAGCTCTCATCCACGAGGATAGTGCTGTCTAGTTTTATTCACTTTCATCTTGTAGTTTTGCTCCTTATCTCAGTTCTCTTTTTAGCTAAGGTACTTTTGAAGTTGTGTTTGTGTGTTACTGTTTTTCTTGTTGAAGGTTGGTATTATTTTTTCACTCTATGTCTTTGGGCATGGTCTGGGAGAAGACCCCTGGGAGAAGTTTTAGGGCATATTTAGTTGAATAATGACAATGCTAAAGCATTATTTGCCCTTTTCACTGTATTGACATTGTATCGATGTTGCGAAATCAAGAATTGTTAAAAATGCTGACAGCAGTAAAGTTGCAGCTGTACCCTAAAAACCATTTTATTGTTCTGTGCTACACATTTCCAAGAAAAACAGAAGCCAGTGACACATACAAAAGTCTGTGGTAAAGAAGTAAAAATTTTTTTCTTTGTTAAATATCTATCCTTAATTTTAATAAGTTTTATAGATTAAGATCTATGGGACAAAATAATAACTCTGCTGTATAGCCAGGTGCAGTGGTCTCCAGGAAAAGCATGTGGGTGACTGAGCTGTGACCTGTTTACCTTTCTCTTGAACCAACATTTTTACTTGAAAGAATAGTAGAAAAACTACTGTTACTTAGATGTAGGTTATTCGACACAGATGTTTTCTCAAAAATAAATGAACTATGACTGTAATTTCAAAGAAAATAACTGACAGTATTTAAGTGAAAATTAGAATTTTGTAATCTTGCACCTATGGGTGCAGTCTTGTGAGCCACCCAATCCTTAGAAACTTTTCTGATGAGATGGTTTATAGGTGGTGATCTTAACAAAGAATGGCAATCCCTTTATATTATATAATGGATGTGTCAAGATACAGAATACTTGCAGAGCTCAGTGAACCAGTGTTTTCCAAATGACCAGTTGGGGCTACACAATCTTGGATGTGAAAAAGTTTCTTTCAAAGTACAAGATAGTTGAGGGAATTTTGACAAATGAAGTAAATAGAAAGCTTATTGGTGTGGTTTCAGATTGCACATCACTTGTTAAAATTTTGTAAAGTATCAAGGAAATATATCTATAATTATCTGAGAAAATTGTTAAAAATACTCTTCCCTTTTCCAGCTACATATGTGTGTCAGGTTGGATTACCTTTACAAACATCAAAATTTCACCACTAAAGGACCTGCAAAAGCTGATATGAGACTCAGACTCTTTTATATTAGTTCAGTTAATACAGAATGCTTGCAAATGTGCATTTCTTCACAATGTTTTGGAAAATATATTCTTTGTTTTTTACAATATATTTATGTAATACATAATATGTTTACAATTTTAAAATTATAATTAATAAAATATTTCAGTTTTAATATCTAATATGATAAATAGCAGTATTTTTATAACCAAAGCTCTTTATAATCCGTAATAGTTTTTAAGCTTCTAAAGAGGTCCTCATACCAAAAAGATTGAGAACTGATATTCTATATTATATTAAATATAATGACAAGATTTATCACACCATTTATTTGAAAATATCTATCAAATTGAGATTATACTAATAAATCAATCAGCATATTAACTGATCATGAACAAAACATGTCTAAGATTAATTATGCTTAAATTTAATGTAACAAAGTATTGCTAATTTCTTTGAAAGGTTAAATAGATATTACTCTAATATTAATTTAAGTTAATTAAAATTAGTCTCTTTCCAGATATTCTGATTTGTTTTAATACTCTTTGGTAGTGTTATTTACAGTGTTACTTTTCTGAGATTTGTTGTTATATCCTTCGGTGTCAGAGAAAAATGAAATAGCTAACTTACATGTTTTCAGATTTATGAATATCATGCTTTAACACCTTAATCTCTAGTATGTAAACTGAAAAAGAAATTAATTAGCACAATTTATAGTCATTATTTTCATTACTAATATTCTAGTATAAAATATTTAAGTTATTTTAAAATTAACTGATACAGTTTGGAATTGAGTGTAGTAGACATGTATACAGAATAACAGTGTAAAAAATGGCTCAAGAGCTCAATGTAATATACACGTGACCTTGAGAAAGGGGAAGGTGAGCATAACAGGTAAAAAGAATGTACAGCAATGAACAGGCACTCTTTGTCTTAGCTGGACTGTTACATACTGTGCATTTTAAACATTGATAAACCTAAACTGTAAAATTATATTTTCTAAACTCTTGTATTTTTGTTTATTTTATGTATTCATATACTAATATTCTACATATCCCAAAAGTGTTTACAAGTGCTTCAAGATTTTTCATGGTGTCATTGATACCTATTTTTGTTTTGTTACCCAGGATTGAACTCATGGGCATTGAGCACTGAGCCACATCCCTAGCCCAATTTTGTGTTTTATTTAGAAACAGGGTCTCACTGAATTGCTTAGCACCTCTCTTTTGCTGAGGCTGGCTTTGAACTCACAATCTTCCTGCCTCAGCCTACTGAGCCACTGGGATTACAGGCAAGCACCACCACACCTGGCTCATTGATATCTTTGACAATATCGCAATATCTGTAACAGAATTTATGGAATTATTTTACAATGATAGTACATTTCATTTTCATTACCTTATATAATTGACCTTTGACGGTGTTTTTATTAGTAGAGATATACTTGAGACTAAAGTCCAAATCATTTCTCATGGCAAAAATCAATGGATAACCTCAATGAGTCTTGCAGTAGCTTTAAGCTGGTTCACTGATATCAATTATGAAGAAAATCAGAAAAGGTGAATTTGTTCAAAATTTATATATTTGAAAATAGATGTTCATATTTATATATACTTGACACATAGGCCTACATATGCACATGAACATTTTTAGGTTTAATAGATTACATTATGGATAGATTAATGATTAGCCAAAGGATGTACAGTGATCTACATTCTCAGATCCATGGAGATATTTGTAAGGTTATAGTGTTACTAGAGATTGATTTTAAGATAATTTTAACATTTTTCCCCTCTCTTTGAGGGGGAGAAACTTTTGTAGAACATTTTAAACACCATGCCCACCTGCCTAGATCATTTTCAGAATAGCAATCAGCAACTTTTCAAACTGTAAAATGTGTTAAAATGGGCCTGTTAGCTCCTGTACTTATGGTGTACAAAACAGGTACTTTTCTGCTGTGGCGCTGGCCTCACCCAGAGTTGCTTGCCCCTAATTCAGTGTTAGTCATCCTGGCGAGATGTCTTTAGCTGTTTGAATTGGCCATGCTTTTCCCTGTTGCAAAGCAACTACCTAACCTGTGCTTCTGTTGGAGTCCCTCCCCACATTAGGCTAAGTTTCTTGAATAAAGGTTTCTGACTGCTCTCTTCTGGGCCATTGCTGCCCCCACAACCTAGACTCTTTCATTTCATATTGTGCTTTCCTACATATGGTGATTTTCTTCATAGTACTTGGTACATATTGTCCATATACACAGAATTTACATAGAAAAATATTATTTAGTCTTAGCTTTCTCCTTTTTGGTAGTGTTTAAATTTTGGTAAGTGTTATATTTTCAGGATCTAGAATCTTTCACATAGTTAATTGTCAATAATTTGTTTAATTAATAAAAACAATGAAAATTAGTATCATGATCTTATGTTTAATATCTTGCTCAGTAACATAAAAAATGTCCAATTTATTGCTCTGTACAATTACTATCATTCCTGTATTTCTACATAACACATATTATCTATTCTACTTTATTAAAATATAATTTTACATCTTTTGAAGTCAATAATAAATCTCTTATTTTGCTTCTTTACTTTTAAAAATGACTTTATTTAGATATATTTAATATATAAGATTTGCCTATTGAACACATGTAATTCAGGGCTTAGCATATTTACAGAGTTCTGTAAATATCATCATAATATACAATGGGAATAACTCCATCACTTCAAATAGGAACTTAGCATCCATTGCCAAGAACTTTCCAGGCCCCCTCCAGTCTTAGGTAAACCATGAATCTACTTCTGTCTCTATTTATTCTGACATTTTATATCAATGGAATCATGTATTACATGGTATTTTGTGACTGTCTTCAGTGCCTTTAAATTCTCTTTTCTAGTCATTCATATTTATTCACTTTTACAAAGATTCATATCTGTGATATGAATTTATTTATTCATTTATTCACTTTTACAAAGATTCATATCTGTGATAAATGAAAATTTTAAAAGGAGAGTCTTTATTAATAGATTGAGAAGCACTATTTTAATAAATATCTATACATTGTTCATGTTGTTGCTAAACAAATAAACATTTATTTTAAAATTAGAAGTTTTCAACATGTATATTACTGTGACCAGAATCAGTTTTGCTGCTTTGTATCTTTGATTTTCAAAAAAGCTTGGCTGAGATTTTCTTCTCCACCACAGCTCTGGTTACTCACCTGTTTTCCACAAAGGCTGGCAAATTGTCCTAAGGATCCTGAGCAAAAATAATCCAGTGTTTTTGTTTTGTGTGTATATGTTTAGGATTTTGTTTACTTGTGGAAAAGTTTACTTTTCAAATATATATGTATTAGTTTAGGTTTACATATTTATATATAATTTATCAAACTTTATTTTCCCACCTAGTCAAAGGCTAATTCTTTTTTTAAAAATTCCTTTATTTTGTTTATTTATTTTTATGTGGTGTTGAGGATCAAACCCAGGGCCTCGTGCATGCCAGGGGAGCGCTCTACCGCTGAGCCACAACCCAGCCCCCAAAGGCTAATTCTTTATTCATCAGGTCTGGAGTCAAAGTCTATATATAGTACTGCCATCATAAAAAGAGATTCTTAGTAGAGTGTTCAGACATTCTCGAAAAGAATGTTATAATTTTAGGAAAATAATGCAAGAATGACTGAGTCCAAAATAAAATAAGAGCTTGTTTTAGGTTAATATTTATTGAAATACCTGTCAAAATAAAAATAAAAAGGTGTGGTTGTAATCAGTGTATAGAACCCCAAAATTAACCTCTGATATAAGGTTTGTGTTCTTTGAGATGTTACTGGTTTAAACAAAATAAAAAGACAGGACATAATTGGGTTAGGTATTCCCTTCCTTAGTCTGTGTTTAATTAATATTGTCCTTACTAAGTGACAAAGACTGTTGCATCATAAACATATCACATCTCTGCATTCTCACAATATCCCCATTTCTGTCACTGCAATTTAAAATGGTGTCACACACATAAGAGGTAAGAGGTAGAGTGGGCTTCAGAACACTTGAACTCTGATTCTAGAATTTATGTTTTAATCATCATCACTCAACTTTTGATACCACCAGCTTCTTCACATATGCACACTCACACATACTCTCCTACCTAGGTTCTATATACTGGGTTCAATGACAAAGAAGAAAAGCCTGGCACAATTCAATCTCTTACCCATGATTCCAGGGCAAAACTCTCCCTGAATCTGGGTGCTGTCTCCAAGGACATGGTCCACTACATTTTTTTTCTACTTGATAGACGTTTATTGGGTAGCCACTTCAACTCAGGCACTGACTCCAGGTTCTGTAGTCGATACAAAAATGTGCAAGATTCTATCACCCTCCTTTATTAGTCTATTAAAGGAGAAAAATATGAAAACAAATAATTAATTCAAAGTAGAAAGTGGCAACTGTAAAATATGAAGACAGAGCTGTGAGATTTCTGAAGACAGTAAGAACATATCCGGTTTGGAGATCAGGGAGTTCTCTGTGAGGAGGGGTACCACCTGCATTAGCTCTCAAAGAGGGAAGGCTTTTATGTGGAATAGTGGGAAATGACTGGAGATGGAGCCCACTGGTGATAGGAAGAATGTGAGAAAATTCATAGTTTTGGGAAAGTGCATAGCTCTTTCTGAAGTCCTAGATAGGTGGTATATGATGTGGAGCTATGCTGGTCATGTATTCATATATAATTATAGGAAAATTATGTTTGATTCACTGTACTGTATTTCTTAGTCCCATCTTCCCTCCCTTTATTCATTCTGCTTTGTCTAATCCAGTGAACTTCTATTCTCCCTCTCCCCACTGGATATTGTCCACTATTAATGTTAATTAGTGATTCTTCCACAGCCAGCTGCTTAATGTTTACCCCTGCGCTTGTTTGTTTGTTTCAAAACATAACCAGACAGTTGATTAAAATCTCAGCTTCTCTTAAAAACAGTGAAATGCGTATTGCCACAGAAACACTCTGTGGGTTGGAAGAATTGTGGTATTTTGTGTATTCAGATATCATTATCATCTCTGCATAGTGCTCTCTGTTTCACATTTTTCATCCCTAAACGGATAACACAAACAATGGGGCCTACTTTCCTCTGTATTCCAAATTCCCAAGGCAAGAATATTACAAATGAGATATGACACTTATTTATTCAAATGCTTCATCTGGCCTGATAAGATAAATTTCAAATATCGTAGGTATGGCAACAATCCTGCAATTGGGTCAACACTTGCTCCTGCTGCAAGGTTATTGCTTTTATTTTCTCCATTACAGCTTCTACCATGATACACCAACCCAACATGTTTTGTTTTATTTTTTTCTTCTATGTAAGCATTATAATAAACACAGATAATATTTGTATGATATTTCCTCTTTATTTCCATTGAAACAAATATGCTGTGAGATGAGTTCATCCAAAAATATGCTTCCACTATAACTTGAATACTACTGGGGAATTAACTATGTAATCAAACTTCTTCAACTAAGCTGATCTTTTTATTTGAATAACAAGGGTTCTTATTGATCATTTCTGAAATGGAAATGAGTGTATAATCTTGAAAAGGAATAAATATTACAAGAGTCTCATGATTTCTGCCTCTCAAAATTATTCTTTGGATCATATCATTTCTATACTACCAGTCAGGCCTATTAAACAGATATAACTATTTAAATTTTAAAACAAAAGTAATACGGTCAAGAATACTTGTCAAAGTAAAAATTCTAGTTTTGTTTTTTTTTTTCACTATGAAAATCTGATGCTGCTTCTCTTCAAATTTTGGATATGAAATATCATCTTCTCTAGGATCTTAAATAACCTCAATGATCTATTAGTATTTTAATATCTATACCTCATAAACACCAGTCTGTATTCATCAAAGGAAGAAAGAAGGAAAAAGGTACAAACTGGAAAATGTTTCAACTCACAAGGAAACAAGACTACTGAGTTTTTTCAATGAGAAAAGCTGGCCTTTTCCTGAGCCTCAAAAGCTTGGATATCCTGTGCATATGAAGACCTCTGTAGAAACATCATGAGCTCTTTTTATCCTATGATTTGCTTGATAATGCTAATTATTTCTCATCTCAAGCTAAACTTCATATAAATAGTTAATTGAGAACAAATTACTTGGACATGAGGTTGACTTTTTTCCCCCCACTATTTTGGGACATTTTAGTTGTTACCCAGGAGTGGCTTGAATAAATAGCCTCATTGTTGTTTGTTTTGATGATTATATATTTCAATTATTTTTCAAGATTTTGCTATCCTTAGCAAAACATGTTTCTTAAATTTACAAGAACATTACAGAAGTAATGGTAGCTTCTCTCAGAAAAAGCATAATGCATTAATTAAATATGTTATATTGGTCCTGGCACAAAACTAGTGCATGAATGGTACATTAATACATATATAATCAAATTATATGATCAATACTGAAATTACATAGAATGACTACAATACACATGTGCTAAAGTAAAAGTTTGCTTACTGAGTAGGAAAAAGGGAACATTTCTTGATAATTTTAGGAAAAACAGAGTAAAAATCCATATTCCCAAATATTTTATTACATGATCTTCTCTTGTCATCATAGTTATTGCTTTTTTAGTTCTTAATTATCTATCAGAAATGCTTTACATGATATAAAACTTTGCCTTTAGTTCACCTGAAAATGCACAGACTATAGCTCAGAATAAATTCTAAATTATATCCATAAGCTTTTGAAGGACCAGAATGTTCAGTCTAATATCACCAACCTTATTATCTATCATCTTTCTATCTATCTATCTATCTATCTATCTATCTATCTATCATCATCAATTTATATCGTTTACAGGTCTTCAAGTACACTTGGCCCCTTTACCTCTCTATCTTCTCCATTAGGAACTGGATTTTAGTGTCTCAGTGGCTTCTAGAGATTTTAGTTAGTAGAAAAGGCCACTATTATATTGGAGGAACAGAGGGCTCTGGATGGGACTAGTAGGAAATGCTCTGTCATGAATGTTTTCATAGATAGAGATTAATTTATAATGACATATGCCTTTCAATAGATGAATGGATTAAAAATGTGGCATATATACACAATGGAATATTTACTCAGCACTAAAAAACAACAAAATCATAGCATTTGCAGGGAAATGGATGGCATTAGAGCAGATTATGCTAAGTGAAGTCAGTCAATTCCTAAAAAACAAATGCTGAATGTCTTCTTTGATATAAGGGGGGCAACTCAAAACAGAGCAGGGAGGAAGAGCATGAGAAGAAGATTATCATCAAACAGGGATAAGAGGTGGGAGGGAATGGGAGAGAGAGGGGGAATTCACTGAAGAGGGAAGGAGATCCACATTGTTATACAAAAATACATATAAGAGGATGTGAGGTGAATGGGAGGAAAAAAATAAGAGAGAGTGAGAGAAATGAGTTATGGTAGATGGGGTAGAGGGAGGGGAGGGGAGGGGAGGGAAATGGAGGAAAGGGGGGATAGGAAGGGGATAGGAAGGACAGCAGAATACAACAGACACTTGTTTGGCAGTATGTATAAACGTGGCTGTATAATCAACATGACCCTGCAATCTGTACACGTGGGAATAATAAGAATTCATACCCCATTTGAAAAAAAATGTATGATATATGATATGTCAAGATCAATGTAATGTTTTGAGCAACTAATAAATTTCTGATGTTTAAAAAATAAATAAATAAATAAATAAATAAATAAATTTATAATGGCATAAGTAAACAAGATATAAGGATGAAAGAAAAATATAGTATTGTCCTTGATGAACAGAAAGCAAAATACAGTTACTACTTATCAATTTATCAGTAATTATGAAATAAAGAATTAAACTAAATTAGTTTTCTTGTATTCCTTCAGTTTCTTCAGCTACAAACCAAATGAGAAAACTAGTAACTATTTTTTTTCAGCATATTTCTATTTCTCTATGTATGTAATGTTTTTATGTGGATTTATCATGGATAAATAAGTCTTCTAGTAATAAGAGCATTATAGATTTCTGGAGAAGATCAACACCAGGTCCATTGTACTCAAAAGTATCTGCCATGAGGCTAATACTATAGCCTAAAAAATATATATTTATTGCCAAAGAGGGGCATTTATTTTGAAAAATTAAAAAATATATGAAAATAAATTAAATCCAACAGTCTCAAACTGGCAACAAAGCAAAAATCCATCTGCAATAAAATGAATAGAAAAATTGTGCTGTATTCATATAATGCTATACTATTGAGCAGAGAGAATGAATGAGATTTAGTAACACACAACAGTGTTGAGTTTCACTAACACAGTATTCAGCAAAAGAAGCACAGAGATCAAGAGCAGAATAGCTGTTACCAGGGGCTGTGGAGAGTGGCAGGAGGGAGGCCTGTGGATAGGTTGATCAACAGATACTAAGTTATAGTTCCTTAGGAGTCAGAAGTTCTGGTATGCTATAGCACAGTAGGATGACTGAAGATAACAGCTATCTGCTATATATCTCCAACAGCTAGAAGAAATAATTTTGAGTTTTTAATATAAAGAAATAAATGTTTGAGGAGATAGGTATGTTTACCCTGATTTAAACATTATGCAAGGTATACATGCATCAAAATACACATGATAAGCCATTAATATGTAAAATTTTTGTTTTTATGTTTCAGTTAAAAATAAATTTTATTTCAATAAAAAATAAACCTAAGAGTTTTAATATTAATGGCTATACCAGGCATGATGGTGCATACTTGTAATTTCAGCTGCTCTGAGACAAGTCAGGATTGTAAGTTCAAAGCCAGCCTCAGCAATTTAGGAATGTCATAAGAAACTTAGGGGAGACCCTGTATCAAAATAAAAACCAAAAAGGGCTTCATGCATCTCAGTGGTAAAGTACCTCTAGGTTCAATCGCTGGTATAAAAAAAAAAAAAAAGAAAGAAAGAAAAAGAAAAAAAAGAGAAAAAGAAAAAAAAATATTAATGTCTGCTTTAAAAAAAATCTACATAGCTCCAAAAATTGGTTTGGGAGTAATATAAGTTACCCTTTTTTCCATTTACCTTTTAATAATTCCATTTCATATCTATTCATGTTTGGTACTAGATGTCCATGTTAGTGTTTCTTAAATAATGGCCATATTTATTAGCTATTAGTGATGTTAGGAAGCTGCATACAATAACTGACATGAGATGAAAGAAAGAGAAAGTAGAAAAAAATTATAGAACCTTCTGGAAACTTCCTAATCCACAGGAATACTGCCATGTCAGAAGTGACCACATTTTATGAAGTATCATTTTGACAAACTGTTTTCACATGTCAACGTATGAAGTGGAAACAGATTAAATGAACAAATCACCCTGTAGCCAGGGTCTGTACCTTATAAAGAGAGGCGAATAGGACTCCTTCTTAATGCCACTGATTTCCAATAAAACATTACACATGCGTAATGATTGCTTTCTGTTGGATTAGGAATGGTTTGTCAACTAAAAGAAAGTGAAAAGAGTAATAATGAGGCCCAAAAGGAACTTCTTAGTCTAGATTTAATTTTCATTGTTTTTTTTTCTTTAACAAATTTTGGTAATGATTTACATTTTTTGCCTTTCTCAATGATATCCCTCCTTGCTCTTTATATTTCATCAGAATTCAGTGAATGCTTCCATTAAAGTACTGTTTGTCAATTTGTAAGGACCGATAAATGCAAAATTTAATATATTGAGGGCTTACAATGTGTGAGCCCTGAACAAAGTGCTCCCCATGTAAGTTCACTTAATTTCAATATCAATCTTCTGACTCTGGTAATAACATTATACTCATACTATGGAAAAGAAAATAAATCACAGAGAAATTGTGACCACTTTAAATAACATCAATGAAACTAGAATTTAAAGGTAGTCTGATTCTAAAAGTTATATGGTCCCCAGTGGTGCATTAAAAAACATTGTTAGGCACAAATAATTTGTAAAATAGTCCTAGATATACCATATTAACTAATCATAAATTTTACAAAAGGTGCTTGGTAGAATCTTAGATAAACAAACATCAATCCAATTTAATTTTTTAACAAGAAAACAGCATAAGTATACCAGAACAGATCAAGTGCTTTCTTTCTTTCATGCAACTTTGTTAGTTTAAATAAAGGTGATGTTAACATGACAAGTCATTTTGTATTTAATAACTTTGGAATAATATAAAATGTAATTTAAAACATTCAGAAATAAATTTTTTCTTTGTGAATAAATAAGAGATGATAAAAATCACAGCCCTCTATTCCTCAGAACGATTTTAAAGAATGTCATTCCTATTTTATCCTTAAATGTTACATATATTTCATAATTGTTTTTTGATAAAACTACATATCAAAAATGGAGGTGACAAGCAGGTGCTACCTGAAAATAGAAGAGAAAGACTTCTGCTTAAGCACTCAGAAATTTGCTTTAAAGTAATTCTTAAATACTTCTTTGTAGTTTTGTATAAAAGTCATTAATTTTATGGTGACATTTGTAAGGAAGAGACTGAACTCATACCCAACTCACCAACTATGTGGGCACAAAAGTAAAATGTTTTGGAACATTCATGCCGTTTTAGAACTTCATGGTGTGGCAAGTAAGACTTTGACTCCACCTGTTTCCCTCCCTTTGTTGTAGGATATTTCCTGTCAGACTCCGAGTCCTTTCTTGTTTAGAGGAGCTGGCCACTGGCAATTCTCATGCTTCACAAGAGTTTCATTTAAAAAAGATACTAATTAGAGAAAGATATTCTAACGAATCCCAAGTTCAAAAATCCTAAGAATGACGCCAATTGCTCCAGCTTGTTGCTCCAGCTTGTTGTTCCAGCGAACTTGGCAAAACCATCAACTCTGTTCAGAGTGCCAAAGTCTATAGTGTAATGACATAAAATTTCCCCTTCACACAATTGAATGGGGAAGAATTATTTCTATTTTAAAAAGCATTTGGGGTAGAGGAACAGTAGAGATATACAACATTCTTCATAAAGTTTGCCTTACCTGTTTGAAAATAAGTCCACCTTGTTATATAATATATATAACTATAGCATATATAATCTTTTTCACACTGTTTACAAATATAATTGCTAAAAATTCATTGCACTATTGTCTTCACTCTAATTTTCACTTTTATATTAATGGACTGTATAATGTAATGTATTCAATTCTGCATTTAGTTAGGAAAGATTCAAAGAGATGCAGGTTTATATATTAAAAAAAAACTCTTTAAATATTGTTCATTTAACCAAAAAACTTATATTCCTTTAATATGCTTAATATATCTTTTTGTGAAGTAACTATTTATTAAGTTCAGCAGTTTACTTCAATCAGTTGTAGGTATAAAATGAATGAAGGAAGAGAGAATAAAGGATGCACTGCCTTCCTAATAAGCAGTGTATCAGAACTTGTTGAATAGATAGAACTTTTAAGGGGCAGCCTCTCAGGACCACATCTTTATCAAACTAAGTACAGTTCATTAGATAACTCAGGTTATGAACAGCCCACAGCCTATCACATATCTGTGATAATGTAACTTCTCCAGCTGCTTTTTACTTTTATAACAACACACACACACACACACACACACACACACACACACACACACACTTTTCCCTCGGAATTTTGCCTGGAGATTCCTTTTCCTTTCTTCAGTCCACCCTTTCTTTCATTAATTTCACTTGTATAGAGATATTGCATGTATTTCTGGGTTCTAGCACAAGATTAAAACTTCTTGACGGATGCGGATGGCAGTAGTAGAAAAGTCATATGTTGCAATTTAAATCTGAATACATATTTAATCATATTTGTTATTCCTTAAGCACAGAGCTTCTTCAAGGAGTCTATTCCAGTCCTGTGAAAGAAAATTTGTTTTTCAGCTTTCCTTCCTTGCAGAACTGTTGCTAATTTAAGTGTGACAATTACATTTCTGTAAATTTCATTCTCTTTATGGGATCTATCTAACCAGTGAGGGACTCAAAGAGGTCATCAAAATTCCCATTTTAAAATGCTTTTTGAAGAAAGAGTCTTGTACATTCCTATAACAGCTCTGTTGAAACATCTCTATCCCACACTATAATTTCTAAACATGTAATATTCTATGTTTAATGCATAATTAATTTTATTCATAAATGTTTTTATTAGAATAGTTTCTTCAGTTTCAAAATTTTTAAATACATTTTTCATTCTTAAATAAAATTTGTTTTGTGGTAGAAAGCTCTTTAACAAAGACATCTGAAATTATACTGTGCAAATTTTTAAAATATCAGCATTATTTATTAACAGAAAATGCCAATTGTATAAAACATTATTCATCTACATTGAGAAAGACCTAGACAATTTCTTCCTCTTGTTAAGCTTTTGTCTCTTAAAGTAGTGCAGCTCAGCCTGGAGATTATTGATCTTCTCAACAGCTGTAGCAGACACAAAGCAAAACCCTTTGTCTTGA
The DNA here is from genome assembly GCF_045843805.1 of Urocitellus parryii. Lineage (NCBI taxonomy): Eukaryota > Metazoa > Chordata > Mammalia > Rodentia > Sciuridae > Urocitellus > Urocitellus parryii. The sequence continues at coordinate 47,815,236 of NC_135538.1, forward strand.
ATGTAAGTAACTATGACTATTATATGCAAATATTGCAAAATAATATAAACAAAAGTTGGCATAGAGTGGACCTAAATACACACACTTTTAAAAGTGCCAAGAAGATTTTCTTCTTTCGTTAGAGAAAATGCTATCACCCATCTGTCTTTACTAAAATCACATTTGAAATACATTGGAGTTCTGTGCCCAGAATTTACTAGTTTACAGACTGTTGTTCCAGGTTTGCATTAAAAAGCACAGCATCAGCAAAATGCCCTCTGGTTTGCATCAATTTATATATTTAATTGAACCACCTGGTTTTACAACAGCAAAACATTTCCACACAATTCAAAATTCCCATCAAGGAGCAATAGATTTGTGAAGCCAGGTGTAGAAGTCCCACTGTTTCTCCCAGCCTCGTTTTAAATGTATGATGAAACTGGAATTATTGAAAGGAGAGGATTGCAGCAGAAGCAGCAAAATAGGTAAGCCTGGCCCCCAATGATAACTTGATATTTTTTATAAAGGCTGAAAAATCTAATAAAATGCCATATTGATGAACATATTTAGCCTCCTTTATGTCTTTATTCAATATCTCTACTTCCAGTCATATAACCAATCTACTCAGAATATGGCATGTCTCCAAGCAAATGCTTATTTCAAAAATTCTGCCAGCATTTTACATACTTTATAAGTATTCTTTCTGATTTTTAAATTAGAAATTTCTACCTGGTTACTTAGGTCATTAGAAAATGCCATAAAGCCATTTTGATTGCACATATTTTGTGCTCCTATTTATGCTAGAATATACTATGAGGAAGAATGAAGTAGAACTGACTGAAATAGAAGTCTATCCAGTACGCAAGTAAAATTCTGACAGAGGCCCACAATATAGATCAAAGTCATATTCTAATATATCTGTCTATATATACATAAATAAGATATACAAAATGAAAATATTCATCATCTATGTATCTTTTACTAGCTCTTGATTTTGAAAAGTATACAACTTATAAATAAAATATTTAGCTATATTTGTTTCTCAAAGAAAATAGTGTAAAAAATTTGTTATTTGTAACCATTTTATCAATACCGCTGTTTGAAATGTTATAAAGACTGCATTGCCATAAGGTTTTTTTGGAATTTAAATGTTTCCTCTTTACTCATAGATGTAAGCAATATTTTAGAAGCAAATAAGAAATTTTAAATTCAAACTAAGAGTGGGAACTGAAGGTAAGATTCTAATTATATCTCAGACTTTGCCAGCTTGCTTTGGGATGAAGTGAATGTTTTAATTTCTACCTCAGAACTACAACTAAAGCAAAACAAAGCTGGGGTTTGTTTTTCTTGAGAAAAGAAAACAGGTGTATCTTTCACAGTTATCCTGAATCAAAATAATCTATTTTTTTTCAAGAAAAAAAAGGAAAAGATTATAATCTATCAAATAAAGGCTACACTAAAATATCTTTATGATATTTATTGCAAGTTTCACAGTTTGTAAGATCTACAAATACACATCCTTTTTCCTGCTTCTCACAATCTTATCCCAGAATCCTTCTTCAGAACCTTTATTTCCCAATTTCCAGTGGTGTGTTTCTGTGCAATTCTCAAGCAATTTAGGTAATTCTTCCACTGTCCGAATGTTTGCTCAGTGTTCAACTAAGACTGAACTTACAAAATGAAAAATTATCCATTCACTCAAGATTTCAATCAGTCTTTGAGACGGTAGGTAAAAAAATGAGATTTAATGAAGTTTTGGACAGACCAACGACATTTTTTCCCATTATTTTGTTAATACCTAAGGGTTCCAATTTGTTCACAGTGGCTACATAGTAGAGGCTCTAAGCTGGGCTAGTTTCCCCATTAAAAGAACCATCACAAGCACCTTCAATCAAGGTCTCAGCCCATTTATTCAAGTGAAGGCTGAATTACCTTATTTATCTCTGCAATTTCTATGCATGTGGTCTTTACAGCTGAAACTAGAAATTGCCAACATAAAGATTATAAGTCTAAGGATGAGGCTAAGTGGTAGAGCATTTGCCTAGAACACGTGAGGCATTGGGTTCAACCCCCAGCACCATAAAAATAATAAATAATATTTTGTCGGAAACTGAATGGGTATACTATGTGTTGATGTAATCCAAATTAAAGTCTCATATTCCTCTTAAAAATAACTCTCTGTGCCTACTTGGAGTGAGAATCTAGAGGAAAATAACTATGGGCTTTTCACTAGTTTGAAATAAGAAATTATTGTGTTCTCTTTCATCTACCTTACTTTACCACAATTAGATGTTTAACAACAAACAGGAATATTAAAAATGTGGTGATTTTTAATTGAATCATCACATCAAACCTGAATTGACTGTTAGAAAATAACATAAGCTAGACTTTCAGGTCTTTTATTGGTTATGCCATTTTTCATTGTCACTATTCTAATGCTTCACCATCAAAACATAATGTTTTTTAAATTCTTAAAAGAATGCTTCACTTGTGTTCCCATACCATGTATTGACTTGGTTTCCCTTGCCTCTGCTCTTGTCCCCACCCCCAGTGGAAAAATTTCATACACATGAGTAAACAGAAATTGAATTAATCCATGACCTGCCAAGGTCAGTTTTCAACATTGTTACCCATTAAATTGTAAACATCAAAACTGGTGTTTCGTAAAGCTCCAGTAGTATTAAAATGTGCTAGGTAACAAAGCTGGAATTTATTTCTTTTTTCCTCTTGCTTTAAATTTAAATAAATTCTAGATACAGTATAAAGTTTGGAAGCATATATTTACAACAAATCAAATGAGAGTTACTAAACCTTCTCCATTTAGCAAAATCAGAAACATTAGCAAGCCCCCAATTCTTTGTTTTATGAGAAATCAAGGATGTAAGTAATTGGGGGCAGGAGAAGGAACCTGAGTTATTTTATGGTTGTCATCAACCCTTTCTATTCAACAAAGCATAATTTCCTCCTGGAAAGAAGCAGATTTCGTGCCTCAGGCTGGACATAAATCAAACAGAAATGCTATAGCATAGACTATAATTTTATAAACTATCATGTTGTGGAAAATAGAGTTAAGCTGTAATCTATGATGCAGTTACCATCCCTCTGAGGAATAATTGAGTAATGGGAAAGCAGCTCTAAAGAGCTTTGGGTGTTGTGATCTTTTGGAACTTCCAGAGAATGACTAGGCTCTTTCAGGTAAATGATTTGAGGGTTTTCTTAGTGCCTTTTATTCAACAAAAGTCTCTTCGGCAGTCTTCAATAAAACCATGTGCATCTTTTTCACTACATGAGCATATTTTTAAGCTATTTTAAAAAGAGCATTTTCTTCCAAATGTAATAGCTGCATTAACAGCTCCAAAAATTATGTCACATTTTATAAAAGGATTTAAACACTTAAAAAAGAAGAAAATTTTTATTACAAGCGTCTAACTTGTAAGAATAACTATAATGAAGTACGATTTATATGTAAAATTTGATAGTATCTGAACAACATAGTTTAGAATGCTATAAATCTAATGAGTCACTAGGAATTAGTTCCAGCATAACTGATCAGCTGGGCCAAAAACTGAGATATTAAATTAGCATTTATCCTATATTTTTCACATTCAAAGACCAATCGACTATCAACTGTCCAGCATGCTTGTGGCTTTGGCCTTTAACTTTTTGGCCCAGTCCTTTCTGCCTACTTTTCAAATTTTACCAAGTCATCAGGCACCTTCATCAGGGGCAAATACTTTTCCATCAAAACATAATGTTTCTTTAAACTCTTAAAAGAGTGGAAAGGCTTCCAAGTTGGTCAATTTTATTGCTCATTCACAGGACTATTTTTTTTAACATACCAGTGTAGGATAGTTTGAAATTATTTTCTGTCTCAAATATGACATTAACCTCATCTGCCTTTTATTAACATTTGTGTGATTTTAAATTACAGAATGTAGTCTTAAATATGTGCTTTTGTGTTTTCTGCAAAATATACTATATTTTAGCAAAGGCTTGGTAAAGTTTTGCTTATTTATGTTGTCATAATCTCTATTAGGTATTTTGCTTGTAAATTTAATATGAACCAAACCATGATAATGGATATTAAATTTTTTCTCTATTTATTAGAATGAATTACTAATTTCATTATCTGGAAGAAATTATAGTCAACTCTCATTGATGTGTACCCATTCAGAATGCTTATTTCTTTTTAAAATGGGTGCTATTCTACATTATGTTTCCAATGAGATTACTTTTTAAGAAAAATGTGAGCCCTTTTTATGTTACATTATAATAAAGAACAACTTTCACATGTTGAATTCTAAAACTTACTGTGATGGTATTTGGAAGTGGAGCTCATAGGAGGTGATCAGATTGTAGCCTACCCATGTACTAAGTGGAGTCCTTATAAATGAAGATAGGCCTAGGAACTGTTCACAAAACTTGAGTTATTCTGTTATTATTATTATAATTATTATTTGTATCTGGTGGATATAAAATAATATCTCACTCTGTTCTTCAACTGTATCCCTGACTTTATTTCCCTGATTATCAATGTGATTGAGCACCTGATTATAGTCCATCTAATGGATGAATAATTTAAATGAATATTCTGGACTTCAGCTGATTTCTGCACACAGACCTTAAAAGTGAAGAGGCCTTAGAATAACATATATTAAACTCTGAAAAGTAATGGAACCAGAATACTATAGCCAAGAAAAAATTAAGCTTCAAAATTGAAGATGTAATAAAACGTTCTGTGTTACAAAAAGCTAAAAGATTTCATAACTAGAAAGACTACACTACAAAACATCCTCCATAAAATGTTTCATAAAGAAGCAATGAGAAAATAAAAAGAAAATAAGCTTAAGGAGGCATTAATCTAGAAGACTAATCAATCAAAGAATCAAATAAACTTTAAAAACCAGGATGAAATCAAAATGAAGGAAATAAAAATTATCTCTCGATAAAAACATTGTAAGTGGTCTAGATTCCTCAATTGAAAGATTTAGGTTAGCAGATTGAATCAAAATTCAAGACCCAACAATAGGCAGTCTGCAAGAGACTCACCTCTCAGGCAAAAAGTCCATAGAATGAAAGTGAAAGGTTGAGGGGGAAATACCACTTATGTGTATCTCATAAACAAATAAGGGTTACTATTCTCATAAGAGATAAAGTGGATTTCAAGCCAAAATTAATCAGAAGAGACCAAGAAGAACATTTCATACTCCTTAAGGAATCATACAACAACAAGATATAATGATCCTAAGTGTTTATGCCCCAAACAATGGAGCATCTATGTACATCAAGCAAACCCTTCTCAATATTAAGAATCAAATAGACCACAGTATACTGGGTGACTTTAACATGTCTCACTCATTACTGGATAAATCCTCCAAACAAAGAATAAGTAAAGATTCTAAGGAACTAAAAAATACAATCAATAATTTGAACTACCAGACATCTTCAGAATATTTCATCCACTGATTACTGAATTCACTTTATTCTCAGTAGCACATGAAACATTTTCTAAAATAGATCATGTTTTAGGTCACAAAGCAAATCTTAGCCAATACAAAAAATAAATAGAGATGATACCTTGCCTTCTATTAGATCATAATGGAATGAAATTAGAAATCAATGGTAAGAAAAAAAATAGAAACCACTCTAACATCTGGAGAAAAAAAAATACTTTTAAATGATGAAGAAACCATCAGAAGGAATAAGGGAAAAATTAAAGCTACACTGATATTTCATCTCACTCCTGTCAGAAGGACAATTATCATGAATACAAATAACAATAAATACTGGCAAGCATGTGGGAAAAAAAGATTCACTCATGTTATTGGTGAGACTGCAGACTAACACAAGCACTCTGGAAAATATTATGCAGAGTCCTCAAAAACTTGGAATGGAAGGACCATACAACCCAGCTATCCCACTCCTTGGTATACATCCAAAGGATTTTAAATCAGCATACTTCAGAAACACAGCCACATTGGTGCTTATAGCAGCAAAATTCTAACAGCTGCTATAAATAGCTAACCTAAGGAACCAACCTAGGTGACCTTCAACAGATGAACTGATAAAGAAAGTGTGTGTATATACACACAATGAAGTATAACTGTAAAGAAGAATGATGTTATAACATTTGCTGGTGAATGAATGGAACTGAAGACTATCATGCTAAATGAAATAAGCCATTCCCAAACAAAAAAACAAAGCTTGAATGTTTTCTCTGATATGCTAATCCAAAATAATGGGATATAAAAAATAAATACAAATAGAAAAAATGTCAGGGAAAGGAAGGGGGGAGAGATGGGATAAGGGAAATCAGTAGAATGAATCTGAGCTGATTTTCCTATGTATATGTATGAATGTACCACAGTGAAGCTCACCATCATGTACATCCACACAATGCTAACTTAGCTGGGCACAGTGGTACACGCCTGTAATGCTAGTATCTTTGGAGGCTGAGAATTGCGAGTTCAAAGCCATCCTCAGCAAAAGTCAGACACTAAGCAACTCAGTGAGACCCTGTCTCTAAATAAAATATGAAATAAGGCTGGGGATTAAGAGCAGAGGGAAAGGAATGAGGTACAAGGAAGGGAGAGGCCAGGGAAACACTAGGGACTGAATTAGAACAAATCGTCTTCCATGCTTCTATAATTATGCTATGGTATACTCAATTGTCATGTATAAATTATAACAATTTATTAAAAAAAGAGTTTGAAAAAATTGCCATTAATTCTCTTAAATGTTTGGTATAACTCACCAGTGAAACGGTTTTAAGTTTTCTTTGTGCATAATATTTAAAATTACTAATCATCTGTTATAGGAAGACATAGATTGTCTAATTTCTTCTTGAGTCATATTGGTAATTTGTATTTTCCTAAGAATTTCTCAATTATTTTATATGTTCTTTTGATAAAGAAGGCTGATATGGGTCTGGGAAGTTGGAGACCACTCCTGGGAGATTGAAATGTTATTGTCCCCCAGATTCCAGCCTATACTGTGCCCCCAAAAGGTTGTTAAATGAAGTAACTCCACAGTAGATAGGGAGTTGTTAATTAATACCCCCTGGGCTACCGCCCAGATCACTCCACCTTGGCCCCTCCAGCCCACCTGTTTCATGTTTTGGCCACCCCACTGGCATCTCCTGGGTCTAGTCATGTATGCAGGAAGGAGAGAGATAAGAGGGAAGAAGGTAGGAGAACAAAAAAAAAATGTCTAAAATGTATAACACCCTCACTTCTTGAGATAACCAGGATACCAGCTATGACCCCCTACTCTATTTTTTTTCAATAAAACCTGCTTTATTTGTTTGCCTCTGTGTGTTTCTCTAATGTTATACTTCAACATTCCAGGAAGCAGATAACAGGCAATATCAACTTTTATCCTTAGTTTATTACCTGAGATGCAGGACAAAGAGAGTGAACCCCAAATCCTGACAGTGCTGAAGAAGCAGCATTCAAAATTTGACAAATGAAGACAGATAACATTTCCAGGATAGGACACCAGAGAAGAAGAAGCTTTGTAGAAAGAGATGAAATCAAACATCTGGAAAAGATTCTTCTCAAAATCTATCTATTGATTAGCATGTGTGTTTAAGTAATCTCTCAAAGCCCTGGAAAGAACCACTGGTAAAAGACAAGAGGTATTTCCTGCTGAGAATAGTTTGTGTTCCATTAGGCTAGAGTTGAAAAAACTTCTGACAAAGGTGTGATCATATTGTAGACTCTTTAGGGGGTGTTACTTTAAGAGAGAGAGAATGTTAGTTCCACAATAAACTCTTATTTTTGGACCCGATAAAATAGCCTACCTGTAAGCCTTTGAAGAATTAAAGTTGAAGCCTTGAAGAATTAACCTTTTTTCCCAGAAAATGTAAGTACATCTTTTCTTTAGAAAAAAAAGAAAGATGATATGATACCCAATAATCTAAACTTCAGAATGTCTGGGGGAAAAAAAAAAGCCTACCAGACATGCAAAGAAGCAGAAGTATTTGCTCCAAACTGAACAAAGAAAAAAAAGAAAGAAAGAAATCAAGCAACAGAAACCCCAACCCAAAATTAATACAGATGATAGATTTATTTAAAAAACAATATCAAAACAGCTTGGATAAATATACTCAATGTATTCTAACATACAGAGAAAAACAGCACCATGGTAAAAGGAGAGTTGGAAGATATAACAGACACCCAAATGAAATTTCTAACCTAAACTACCAGAAAATAAAATTATTCTATATAGCTTAACAGAGTAGACACTGCACAAGATTAGAAACTGCAGATATACCAATGGAAATTATCCAAAATAAAACAGAGAAAAAAAAGACTGAAAAAAAAAGTAAAACTTTATTGGTGAACTTCAGAAAACTATCAAGTAAAGTAAATGAATGCATTGTAATTGGCATGTTAGGAGAAGAAAAAAATGTGGGATAACTTTTTCAATTTTGATTGAATTAAATTCGAAGCAATTTCGTTCCATGTGATATTTGTTCTCAGGTATCATTAGCTTTTACTTATTAAGATTTTATTTGACAATTTAATATAACTATATTTAAAAGTTTTATATAAAAATCTTCCTAATCCCCATGTCAAATCTTTGAAATAATGTGTATTTGGAGAATTCTCTCTTTTATCCATTTCTATACACCTACTGTTTTTCATTCGTAAATATATCTTTTAAAAATGATACATAGTTTCAATTGTCAAATGATGTAAGACAATATATTTGTAGAATTTTCTGTTCTCCTATGCTGGTTTTCCCAAGATGAGAGGAAATTATAACAAGTGATAGGACCCAAACATTTTGCAATTGGTTAGTTCAAGTTAATGCTTAAATATATTACTAAAATGTTGCCCTTTAGGCATTATTTTTTTTGTCTGAGGTAAAGTTCACCCACACCCAAATTAGTTTCCAAACCTTTCCTAATTGATTCACATACCATGTACTCCAATTGAATGTAGACTTTCTCATCATAATAAAGGCACTGTTGTAACTACAATGTGGAACTCTTATTACCAAGGTAATCTTACCTTGAGTCTGATTTTTTAATGCCTTGAGTTTTCAATATTCTCGATTTCCCTTTACTCCTGAAATTAAGAGGATGACAGTCATTTCAGTTTTGTGGGTATTCCTTTCCTCCTTCTCCTCCTTCCCCTCCTCCTCCTCCTCCTCCCCCTTCTCCTCCTCCTCCTCCTCCTTCTCTTCCTCCTCCTCTTTCTCCTCTTCCTCCTCTTCTTGTTCTCCTCCTCCTTCTCCTCCTCCTCCTCCCCCCTCTTCATTTCCTTTTCTTCTTCTTTCTCTCTCTCTCTTTCAACTGATTACTGACTAATCTAGAATAGATTCTCCTGAGCTCATCGGTTAATTTTATTTATATGTACTACTTAAACATAATGTCCCCTCCTAAACAACTGTTTCAGACTCTTACATTGGTACAATATTTTCTCCATGTTCCCTGCTCATTTCTTTGGTTTCTAGCTTTCCATGGAAGCTGGAACCTTTGTTCCTTGTTGACTACTTTGTACCCTGTTAGATGATAAAGAAAGTCAGAGGGAGCTCAAGTACTCTGTTTCCTCTGCTGGATTAATTAATTAATTAATTAATTAGACACTGAGACAGCTTCCCAAAGGTCCAAGAAATGCCATTGATCTTCAGTTTGTTCAGCTATTTCTTGTGAGAATATATGAGTAATGATATCAAAGGTCTTCACATGTAAGTAACTCAAGGCTTCTCTGTATTATTCTTAACCAGAAGCACTGATTGTAACATGAACAGTATAAAACTTAGAAGTTAGATGAAGGAATTCATTAACTTTATTAAGCTAAGAAAAGTATTATGAGTACTAGTTTGAGAAAATAAAGAAAAAATACCTTTATTTTCATTTCACTTCAGCAATCTTACCCTTAAATTATTTTGTTACTTTTTTTGTTACAAACTTGCCCTTAAATTATTTTTGTTACCCTTTGTCCGAGACCAGCTCCAACAGGGGGTCTCAGGAGACGAACGGATGGTGAGGAGTCGGCAAAAGAAGGGTGGAGAAACATCACAGACACTAAAGTGAAGGTGTTGATCCCAATCTTTACTTGTGAAGTTGGTCATATATACTTTTCATTTTGGCAGGCTCACAGTACTTTATGGTTACAAAACAGGAATCATTATTCAAAGAAACAAAATATTATGTAGTTACAATTAGAATAGAAGAATATATCTTGGCTTATGCATAAGCAAGCACTTGTACTTTCAGTTCGAATTTTGCTTTGAGCTGTTTCTGCTTAGTTAAATTTAATAATAGTTAGAAATGTTCCAAACTACTGGCCTATACCTTGACCATTCTTTCTTGACTTACTGACTGGAACCGGTGCCATGGTTACAGTAAGTGGTTGACTTGTTATTAATTTTAATCAAACAGGAGTAAGAGCACAAACCATTGTGCACAGGAACAAGAACAAGTTGCCCGGTACTAAGCACTAATCTGTCTTCTTAACATTAATTTTTCTTCTCTAGATTTTAATTTAATTTCTCAAAAACTTCCTTGACAGGAATACAGGGAGTTTTTCATCAGACATTAACAATTTACGCTCCACAGCTGAATCATTGCATTTAGAGCAAACAGATCTATTCTTAGAAGTATTTGCATTAATTGGGAAAGTCATGTTTTTTTCCTTATACTTAATGGTCATATGAGAAATCGCAACTATACTTATTAAAGGAATACAAAAACAAATCAGCCCATTCCCAGAAACATACTGCGCTCCTCCAGAGGATGGACGCCTTGCGCCATCCACCTCAGTAGGGCCTTGCCATTGACTGAGTCAGGGGAGGAGAGCAGCAACCTTTCATTTTGTCAGAAGTTTTATTCATTTGTGTTTCAGTTCTCTTACTGATTTTTGTTATGTTATCTAAGTCTTTCTGTAACTTATAATTTCTTCTCTGAACTTCCTTCTAGACTAATCATATTGTTGCCAACTTCTTAGATTCTGTGGTGAGATAATAGTCAACATTATTGCATGGTACCCCCAAGTAATTTCTCAAGTAATACTTCATGTACCCTTGCTCATTCATGCTTCTTTTGTTGGAAAACAAACAAACAAAAAATGCTAATCTCTAAATATAGCTTCTCTTTTGATTTCTTTTCCATTTTTACTCATCTTTAAAATGTATATGTTGAATAAAGACAATGGTGAGAGGGAAAGAGATATTGCTCCAGTATTCTGAAATATTGACATTTGTTTGATTCCTCTTACCAAAGCTATCACTTCCTTTGCCCAGTAGAAAGTCTCTCCTAAGTTAATAGTATTCAGTGTCAGCATGACTCTCAGCTAAGTGCTTTAATTTAGCATTTCTATTCATCATATTCACTGCCTGTCTGGCCTTCATCTAAGACATTTATTCCTGGCAATGGCCTTTGGCTAAGGGGCTAAATTACAGAAAAGCGAATGGCTTGATAGCAAAATGTGTGTTGCAACCTTACATCTATTGTGGTTTTGAATTGTCTCATTGAGGCACTAGAAGTCCCACTTCTCCCTTGGCTCATTAACACCTTAGTCCTCTTCATTCTAGTCAAAGAAGCAATTGATACATCATTTTCTAACTGTAAACCTCAGTTTCAGAGGAGATGGCATCCAACTTGGAATGAGACCTGGTCTTGCAGCTTCCTCTTTGAATGGGCAACATTTCCCAACATCTAGTAGATCATTCCTAGATTTTGACTGGAGCCATGACCTTTCTTCCTTTGTTTTCCCATGGCTATTTCAGTGAGTTTGAGGAAAAAAAGTGAAATACTAGGAAATTTCTGGTCTCAGAAATAATTATAATTTCTTAACAAAAATAATACTTCCTAAGAAAACAACAAAAACACAATGAAAAAAATTTTGTTTACTATACTTGGGAATTCTCTGAATATCTGTCAGTAGATTTCTGGCTCTGAGATAGGCTATCAAACATTTTGGACAAATTTTGAGGTTAACTAAATGTGTTTATGTCAGGCTAAAAATCATCAGCAAGAACGTGTTGGTGATAGGACTTTCATCTTTAGAACATATTATTTGCAAACCTCTAGAAATTATAAAATATAAAGTCTGAGAACTCAGGAGCCGACAGATCTGTTGTCTGAGCTACTCAAATGTAAGTAATCTCTCAGAGAGTGTCAGGGTTTTTCTTCCTTCTACAATACTATCTTGGGAGCTGTTGGAATAATTTTTATATTACTATCTTATTTTTATTTTTCTATATTATCCCTGTAGATACTATGTTAACAAAACTCCAGAACAGTATGAAGGGAAAGTTCCTTTCTAAAATGAATTTATCTATCTTTATCTATCAATTATAGACTCTCTCTCTCTCTTTCTCTCTCTCTCTCTCTCTCTCTCTCTCTCTCTATATATATATATATATATATATATATATATATGTACATATATAAATAATATATATGTACATACATATATATGTGTATAGATAGATAGACTATTTTATGGGCAAAATTATAAGAAATAATTTAATATGTGTTTGACTTTATTATAAAATTTAACCAATAAAATGAGTCAAAAATCTCTTTTGTTTCTTTCATGATAAAAGCATAAAATAGCTCTAATGTTACACATACAAATAGTAGCATTCCTCGTCCACACTTCCGTTAGAGAAACAGGTTTATTTCAACTCTTTTGAGACCAAGGGTGTATATTGCATTTAGGTGGTCTAAATGTCCTTGGAGCACCCTTGTGTAAATATAATACATACTAATAATTTTTCATATCTATACTGTAGTAAAACCAATCATCTTTTATGTAATTAGAATCTCACAATTTGCCTACTGCCTTTGTTATCCCCTTGTTTATCTGAGAAAGTGCCTAAGGCCATTTTGGTCTATTGCTGAATAATGTGTTATCTCATAATGATATTCCTAAAATTTAGAATGACAAAGTTAGACCACTAAAACAGTGAGTCAAAATACAGAAAATACATTTAAATTCAATGGACTCTGGAACCTAGATTTCTTAATTAACACAGTGAATTCTGAGACAATTTCTAATTGTAGTTAGAATCATGAAAAGGATCTTATGGAATATATTTGATGTAGTGAGTATATAATACAGTAAACAATATGCCATATCCATCATGTTAAATATTCACATTGAAACTTGGATGAATTATTTCATTTGTGTAAGTTCATGCATGATATTTAAGTAAAAAATGACAGAAAAAGAAAAAAGCCATCTTTTTTTTACTATGTTACAAAGTAGTTTTAATACTAATGTTATAGTCAGATACATTCTTTAAGTGTGATTTTAAAAATAATTGTAAGTATGTGAGTTTCCAGCTATATCTACATTTAGTTAAAATTTGGCACTAGAACTGAGGATATGTTGTCATAGGATTTACACAAATTATGAAACTGCTATATCAAAATAATAGAACCACCTGGTACAACAGTTTTGTTAATTAGGCAATTAAATACTCCCCAGCATGCTTCTTTGAAATGAGAAAAAACTAACATTTTTTTTCTTTTTACTTTTTGCTATAAATTTGCATTTATTTATTTCACAATTATAAATTGACTTATACATTTACAAGTAAAATTTTGTTAAGTTTATATTGTAATGTTTCTGTCAGGAAAATTAAAATGCTAATATTTTGGATACTGAATTTTTTCTAGTGTTATATACTTATATACAGTTAAAATAATCTGTTTAAAGAATACAGGCTGTTCATTGTTAACTTACATACACAGCAATGAACCATCACTACACTCAAGACAAAAAAAAATAACAATATTCTAAAAAATTATTCTGTTCCTTTAACTCAATTTTTATTTCTTTTTCATATTCTCCCATCTTCCCTGTGAACTGCTGATCTATATGTCACAATATTTCAGGTACTATTTGGGATGCTGTTTTATAGTTCAGGATCCTATAAGTCAGGGTATTCATTTATAAAATTAACTATATTGTCTTTTTACCAATAGTTTACTACTTTTCACTTCTGAATAGAATTTCTTTGTTTGGATATATCACAATTCATCCATGGCCTTGGAAAATGATGTGGGTCTTGTTTTTCCCATTTGCTGTTCACTCTTAAAACAAAAATATCTAGAAAATAGAATGTCTACAAGTTTTCCTAATGTAGTGCTACATTTTAAAACAATTTAAATCATACATAGAAACATAAAAGTATTCATATTGATGCGGTATCATGTGCCCCATCAATATTTTATACTTATATTTTAGTATATTTTATACATATATTTTATAAAATATTTGAATCAGGTTAAACATATATATCTCTGCTGACATCTATTATTTCTTTTTTGGGGAGGGATTGAAAATGGCTTTTTAATTTTTTTAATCTTTTATTGATTTTATTTTTTAAAAAAATACACAGTAGCAGTGGAAAGCATTACAATTCTTATTGCGCATATAGAGCACAATTTTTTATATCTCTGTATATAAAGTATGATCATGCCAATTTATGCCTTTATACATGTACTTTTTTTGCATTACAATTCTTAATATACATATATACCACAATTTTTTGTATTATTTCCTTATGGCAAAAACATTCAAAATTATTTCTTTTCAGACACACAGTGCACAATTGTTATCTACCTTGACCCTACTGTGCATTGGCCTTGGCTGTACATAAGCACATAAAACTTCTCATTCCTATCTAGCTATAACTTAGTATCCATTGATCGACTTTCTCCATCCTTCTCTCCTTCATATGCCTTCAGCCTCTGGTCACTACCATTATTTTCTCAACTTCTCCGACATCAACCTTTAAGATTCCATATATGCAGTGTTTTTCTTTCTGGACCTGGTTTATTTCACTTAATATAATGATCTTCAGATTCATGTTGCCAGATATTTCAATCTATTTTATGACTGAATTATGTTACATGTGCCACATTTTCTTTATAAGTTTATCAGATGAGGCACCTATATTTCGATATCTCAGCTCTTGTGCAGTGCTTGAGATGGAACCCAGGGACTCTCCCACATGCAGTCAGTTACTTGAGCTACACTCTCAAGGACATTTCTTGATTTGTGACTAGTACTGCAATGAACAGGTGATTGCGCATGTAGTTTCAATAGACTGACTTCAATTCCTTTGGATGTAATCACAGGAGTAGGATTGATGCATCATATACTAATTCTGTTTTTAAGTTTTTGAGTAATCTCCATACTGATTACTGTCATGGCTGAACTAATTTACATCACATTCAACAGTGTGCAAAGTTTCCTGTCACTTCAAATCCTCTCTAGCATCTGTTACCTTTTGTCTTTTTGCTAATAGCCATTGGTTGAGATGATAATCTCATGGTGGTTTTGATTTGCATTTCTCTGATAATTAATGATGCTCAACATTTTTCCCACACACACTTTTTGGCCCTTTGTATGTCTTCTTTTCAGAAATATTAATTTATTCTTATTGAGTTTTTCAACTTCCTTATACATTCTGATAATTGTTTCACTGTTGTGAAGAACCTTTTTTGTTTGATATAACCCCATATTCCTGTTTTTACTTTTGTTTCCTGTCCTTCTGGTGTCAGGTTTAAAAATTCCTTTCCATTGGACAATTCCAATATCCTAATTCATTTCCTATATATTTTACTCATGACAAACTTTTATTGAGGGAATATCTCTACTAGTAATAATTTGTGTTATAACAATTTCTCTATTCTCAGTACTTTTATTTTTTCAAAGTGTAAACTTCCTATATCCCACATTTCTCATATCTAGAAATACAATGCTACTATAATGAACTATATCAGAATACATTGCACATATTTTCCACAGAACTACAGAGAGATATGTGATCATGCAACTACCTGAAATCAATCTGTATCCATTCACTATTGCACACCTATTTACAGCATTTACAGCATAGCTGTAACAGCTTTATGTGAAGGGCATTCTTTGAGGTTGAGAAGCTACCACCTACAATATGGAGGGTTTCATTTGGAACACTGCAGATTGTAAAGACAGACACACTACCACATTTCTTCTCATCTAAGAAAAATATCTCTTAACCTTGTAACATTTCTGAAATTTAGTTTGAATGTTTTCTCTGATATGTGCATGCTAATTCACAATGGGGTGGGGCCTAGGGAAGAATAGAGTTACTTAAATTAGGTAGAGGGGCAGGAGGGGAGGAGGTATGGGGGTAGGAAGGAGAGTAAAATTAATCAGACATTATTACCCTATGTACATATGTAACTATACAACTGATGGGATTCTACATCATGTGTAACTGGAAGAATGAGAAATTATACTCCATTTTATGTGATGTATCAAAGTGCATTCTACTGTCACACACAACTAACTAAAACAAATAAAAAAACCATAAATGAGATTCCAAACATTGAAGCATTTTGTATTTAACATACTAATTATTATTGAATAGAAATAATTTTAATGTGCCAAACCTTTATTCCATGTCTGTTACTCTTAGTTAAGACTATTCCTTTCTTGCAAAATTATACTAGTTTAAATTGTACAAGTACAATAAAATGGCCATTTCTCAAAACATCTAGAATCTGTGCTCCTAGCTCTTAGCTTCTAACGAAGTCATACCTCAAAGAGGGAACTGCCAAATATGTGATTAGCCTGTTGTATAGACAAAACCATTGGTATTTTATATATAATTTTCACTTCCAATTTATGTCTTTCTTTTTCTGATTGCTGTGAGCTAAAGAGAAATTTTAAAAACTTGTTTACTGAGAAATGGAGAAAATTAATTGCTAATTTAAAAATTCAGAGCCCAGCATGGAGAAACCTTTATGAGGGTTGTATGTGTATGCATGATTAACTTGTGTTGGAAATCATCACTATCTTATCATTGCTCTTAAATTTGAGCACTACTCTGTACTTCCAGCGTTGAACTAAATTTCAGAAATGTTAAAAGGTGAAGAAGTCTTTGACTTTCTTTTTTTGTGAACTATTATAAATGTGATTCTGTTCATGATTTCCTTCTCAGCAATTACATTATTGTTTTGTAAGAATGATACTATTTTTTTTTTAAAGAGAGAGTGAGAGAGGAGAGACAGAGAGAGAGAGAGAGAGAGAGAGAGAGAGAGAGAGAGAATTTTGTTTTTTAATATTTATTTTTTAGTTCTTGGCGGACACAACATCTTTGTTGGTATGTGGTGCTGAGGATCGAACCCGGGCCGCACGCATGCCAGGCGAGCGCGCTACCGCTGAGCCACATCTCCAGCCCAGAATGATACTATTTTTATGTATTCATTTTATACCCTGCAACTTTATTGAATGAGTCAAGTTCAAATGGTCTTTTAGTGAAGTCTTTAGGTTTTTCCATATATAGAATCATGCCACCTACAAACAAGGGTAGTTTGACTTCTTCCTTTCCTATTTGTATACTTTGTATTTCTTTCTCCTGCTTATGCTATAGTCCAGACTCTTGGTACTACAGTGAACAAGAATGGTGGAAGTGAACATTCTTGTAATATTCCATAAATTTGAAGAAACATTTTCAGTTTTCTCCTTTCACAGTTGTTTTGATGTTTGTTTTTGTTATATATAGCCTTTATTATGTTGACATATGTTCTTCGAGGTTGAATTTTATCAATCACTTTTTCTTCATTCATTGAGATGATTTTATGATTTCAATCCATAATTTGGCTGATGTGATATATTACATTCATGAACTTGCATATGTTCAAATATCCTTGTATTCCTGGTAAACATTCTACTAGATCATGATGAATAATTTTTTTAACAAACTGTTAAATTCTGTTTGAAAGTATTTTATTGAGAACGTTTTCAACTATGTTTATTAGAGATATTGGTCCATAGTTTTCTTAGTTTTTTTTTTTAATGTCCTTTTCTGATTTCAGTAGCAAGTTAATGAATGTCCTTCCTTTCAATTTTTTGGCATAGATTGAGAATAGTTGGTTTTAGATCTATTTTGGTCATATCCATTTGGGATCCTGTGGGTCTGCTATTCTGGAATGTCCATATCTTACCCAAGATTCAGAATGTTTTCAATTATTATCTCATTTAATAGGTTTTTTAAATGTTTTTATTTTCTTTTTTCCCTTGAATACCATAAAAATGTAAATATTTGTTCTTTTAGTGTTCCCAAAGTATCAAAGGATATCTCGACTCCTAATTTATTCCCCCCCCCACTTCCTCCCTTCATTCTTTACGTCTTTCCTTTCTTCCTAACAGGTATGTTTCAAAAGACTTGACATCAAATTCAGCTGCTCTTTGAATCTAATCTGTTGTTGAGAATTTCATCTATATTTTGTATTCATTTTATTGATTTATTCTTTCCCAAGATTTCAGTCTGATTCCTTTTCAAGATCTTTATCTCTTGAATGATTTTCTGATTCACATCATGAACTGTTTTCCTACTTTGATTGAATTATCTTTCTGTGTGCTGTTGGTTTTCATTTACTTTCCTTATAATTCTTCTTTTAAAGTCTTTATAGAGCATTTTATTTGGAATCTATTGCTAGAGAATTAGTGTTCTTTTAGAGATATCATGTTATCTTGTTGAAAAAAAATTCTTTTGTTTGTAGTTCATGTGTTTTTGCATTGTGATTTGTGTATCTTGTGGATTACTTAATCCCTACAGCTCTTATCAGTTATTTTTCATAGTAAATGGCTTTCTCCTCAGGTGTTCCATGGAATGGTTTGTGTGCAATGTTGTCTGGTGCTAGCTGGGCACAGTATCATTCCCTTATACCTTATATTGCTGTAATTAATTACTTTGGGTTCAGTGTGTGCCATGGTAGGGTCAAAGAGACCCACTGTCTCTGAGGGACATGCAGAGGTTGGAACTCTCCAGCAGTTCAGAGAGGTGTGGGGCACATAGCAGTAGATTTAGGGTGTTTCAATGTGTGGCCATTCTGACAATGGGGTAGTGGCATTCATCAGGCAAGGGATGATTCCTCAGGGACTAATGAGGTTACATTTGATCTTACCAGAGCTTCTTGCCCTAGAAACCCCAACAGCAGTGAGGAGTTGGGGTAGAGCACCTTCCTTCAGTCTAGTCAGTGATGCAGGCCCACTCAGGGTTGTCTGTAGGAAGACTGCTGGTAGAGGATAAGATTGGTGCCTCTTTCCAGTGTCTACTCTGAGCTGGGGCTATGGCATGCACCCATACATGGCATGGAGCAGGTGATAATAGAACTGCAGCATCCCTTCTGTGTCACTTGTTCTGAGTTCCAACAGTGGTACACCAAGACACAGCATCAGGGGAAACAGTATCAGATAATCATGAGACCTCCATTGTGGCACCTCCTTCCAGCCCTGGCAATGAAGCACAGACCCACATACAGTTAGCTGTCCATAGGGGAATGTGGCAGAAGAGAATCAAGTGGACACTTATTTTCAGTCTATGTATTGGGAAGCTCACATGTGGCTAATCACATCCTATTTCCTAGAGGACAAGCATTTGGTGTCTTCATCCTTGTGATCAAGACCTTTCTGTGCTGAGGCACCTGTATCTTGCAATTCAGGGCAATGAATGGGCTTATGTGTTGGGGTCACAGTTGCTTTCCTGAGTTAAGTTGAATTTATGATACTGCAGGCCCCTGTGTTCATAGGTAAAATTTCTGTGAGGTTCCAGAGATGGGGATGCAGGGGTTTCTGATCCCAAGGGCAGTACTCTTTGGATAATGGCACTCTTCTCATGATGTGACATAGTTATAGCATCTTGGACTCTGGGTGTTACTGGAGAAACAGTGTGAAGTCTTAGACTCCAGATGTATCCTCTAGTTGATTTGCAAGCTTCTGATGACTGAAACCTCCTAGTTGCTAGGATTGCCAGAATCCATGTTGATAGAGTCTTCTGGGGTTTTCCCTTTGTCCCTTACCCTGCAGAGGTGTGTTCCCTCATCCACTGGATGAAGATCTAGGGTGGCAGTTACTTGGGCATTTTCTTCCTCTTTCTATTCTGCCATCTCAGAGCTTCATATCTTACAATGTTACAGTATCTCCCTTCCTAGGTTCCAGCCTTACCCCACAGTCACTTATATCCAAACTATCCACCAGTTTCTTTGGTTCTGTCTGTGGAGGGAGTAATAGTTGAACACCTCTGTTCAGTCACCTTGGTATCCTCCTCCCTTGTTTCTTTTAAAAATTAAATAGTAAAAAATGTAAGAAATATTTCCTTTTATATCTCAATACTTTAGAATAATATCAGTTAAACATGGTAAAGTCCAAAAATGTGTTTACAGAGATCCTTCCATAATAAATGGTACCCAAATAAAGTCAATGATAATTATTGACCAAAAAAACAAATCCAAAGCAGATTTTGTAAATAATTTAGAAAATTATGCAAATGTTCCATGAAAATGAAGGGATCTTATTATTTGTAGTGGACAAGCATTTTTATAATTTGTACAAATAATCTCAGGCACAAACTATTCCCTACACTTAGGCTGTGGTGTAAAGGGTAAACCATGAGGACTCCAGTACACTTTTGAAAATTGTAACATTTTCTGTAAAGTTTCTTTTATTCCTATCACAAACTCATTAACCACATTCCCTGTTACATACATATCCTTTGGATTTTTTACTTCCCTTTCTGTTGTTTCCCTTCATTTCATCTTCTTCTCTATTTCCCAGAAAGATTTTTTTTTTTTTTAACCAGGATATCTAATTCCCACTCTTCAAAAAAAAAAAAAAATGAGGGTTTAAATCTCAGGAATCATCATTTTAATGTCAATCCCATTCTAAAGGTAAATTTTCATTTTCAATAGTAGATATTCTGAGGTAGCTAAGGAGTCTTCATCTAGTCTCAATTTCCATAAATTTTCTTAGATTACTTTTCTTTTCTGCACGTAATTCAAAAGAGAGTGATCTCCCCATCTTTTGGGGTAAACAGATTCAGCATTCCTATGTGGAAAATTAGATGTCTTCTTTGCTTAGGCAAACAGTGTTGTCTTAATTTTATAAATATTGTATCTGGTTAGTTTTTTTGTTCTTTCCTTCTGAAGATTGCTGCCTGTACGTTGAGACTATTGCTTTACAGAACTTGTTAGATTTTTAAATTGTTCAAAATACTATATCTACTCTCCCATCTAAGAATTCTAAGTACTTTGTGAGATAAAACTTTATTAATCTTTATTTATTTATTTATTAGGGCTGGGTGGGAGACACAAATTCAGGGTGTTACAGTTAGTGAAAGTGTGTCACTAGGAAATACATTTTCAAATCCTCACTCAACAATTCAAAACTTTTTTGACCGTAACTTTAAAGAAGCAGCCAATCAGTAAGGAGTAAGGTTGCATTTATTTCTCTTTATGTCATGCTCTAAACAAGATGCCATGTTTTAAACGAGATGCCATGTTCTAAATGAGATG
This sequence comes from Urocitellus parryii, assembly GCF_045843805.1. NCBI lineage: Eukaryota > Metazoa > Chordata > Mammalia > Rodentia > Sciuridae > Urocitellus > Urocitellus parryii. The sequence continues at coordinate 47,836,528 of NC_135538.1, forward strand.
CACTAACAGCAGTGCATGTGTACCAATTGTCTTGCATTGTCATTTGTTAACCATAGATTTAAATGTTTAACATTGGAGATATATCATACATTTGAAATAATTGAAGTAAATACAAGAAACATTTAAGTATAACATGATAAAACATGATTTCTAAGTATACGTACTTATTTAAATTTTGGCATCAGGCATCTTTGTCACATAGCATTTAGCACACATTAATACACAGTGGGCACCTAACTCTAATGGCAGTAGTTCTAGTATAAAATGATTTGTAGTAAATAGAGTATTTTTACATGTGGGCTTTTAACACAAATTATATTTCTATTATTTGTTTGCTATTAAAAGTAGAGAAAAAGATTAAAAAGTAATTCTAATGCCAATGAAAAACCAAAAATTAAGGTGTCTCAGAAAAAATTTGTCTACAGAGCTTCTGCCACTACTCTTCATGGTAGATGGCAAAAATGGCTACAACACTTTTAAGTAATACCGAGAAGTAAAGTCACCTTTCAAACCCCTAGAATCTAAGTTGGTCCAATGACCAGCTTTGACAAACAGAACATGACCAAAAATAAATAAATAAATAAATAAATAAATAAATAAATAAATAAATAAATAAAGTAAATGCCTTCTGATTTCACATTCTTGGAATCCTATTCTCATGTGAACTTGTAGAAGCTAATGTGAGAGAGAGGGATGTGTGCCTCAATTTCTTCATCATTCAATTTATAAACAGTGGACCACCAAATCTCTGAATTTAGCCATCTGGCTCAATCAGACCATAATCAGACCATAACCAATATTATAATTGATTGCACAGGGGAAGATACATGAACAAGCTAAGAACTGAAGAACAATACACCAGAACAGTGAACCAAATAAATGAGTAGTTTTTAAGCCACTAAGGTTTTGATTGGTTTGTTATTTGGCAATAGATAACAGGAATACCACCGTTGGCTCTCTGTTCTTTAGGTCATCACACAGACAGACTATTTTACTGATCATCAAAAGAACCTTTTTGCATGGTGAGGTGGCACATGCCTATAATCTCAGCTGCTCTGGAGGCTGAGACAGGAGGACTGAGAATTCAAAGCCAGCCTCAGCAATGGCAAGGCATAAGCAACTCAGTGAGACCTTGTCTCTAAATAAAATACAAAAATGGGCTAGGGGTGTGGCTCAGTGGTCAAGTGCCTCTCAGTTCAATCTCAGGTACTCCCTCTTTCCACAAACAAACAAACAAAAAACCCTGTTGTGTCAGACACAATTACATTGCTTACCTTAGATCACATAATTAGATGATAAATAAGCATAATAAAGGCATCAGCATTAGTACAGGAGGTCTTGATTACACCTGAATAAAATAGCTAGGCAATACAATCATTAACATTTTAAAAACAGCTTGAGATATAATTCATAACTGCCTTCCTCAAAGTGTACAATTCAATGTTTTTAGTAATATATTTAATGTGCAACCATCATCAAAGTCCCTTTCAAAATATTTTTATCAATAGAAATATGTCATCATCAAAAATAGCTACATCTTTTTGCTATCATCTATCTCTCCTTCTATTTTTCCCTAACCCTAAGACCTACTAGTCTACATCCTGTCTCCATATATTTAACCATTCTGGATATTTTATGTAAATGAAATCATATAATACATAGTTTTATACTGAGATTATTTCAGTTGGCATGTTTTCAAGGTTTATCCATGCTACAGAATGCATCAATACTTCATTCCTTTATACAAAATGTTCTGTATCTATGCCATATTTTGTCTATCCATTTATTTTCTTTCTTTTTTAAATATTTTTTTTAGTTGTAGATGGGACACAATATCTTTATTTATTTATTTTTATGTTGTGCTGAGGATCGAACCCAGGGCCTCACACATGCAAGGCAGACGCTCTACAACTGAGCTATTGCCCCAGACCCTATCCATTTATTTTCAATGGACCTTGGGCTTTCGTTAATAGTGCTGCTATGAAATTATCCTATAATTTTTTGAAAATATATTTTAATTTATTTGATTGTATGTTTAAGAGGAGATTGCTTTGTCACTAGAAAACTATTTTTAACTATTTTAGATTAAAACACTCAAGCAGCTGCACCATGTTACATTCCCACAAGCAATGAATAGGGGTTCTAATTTCTCCCTCTTTTTGACACTCATGGCTCATTTAATAAACTATAATTTTTCTAGTCATCTCACTAGCTATGAGTGGCATATCTTTAGTTTTCATTTGTGGTTCCCTAATGGCTAATGATGCCAAACATCTTTTTGCATGCTTTGACATTGCATATCTTTTTGGGACAATGTTTGAGTACTTCACAAATCATTTTTAATTGGATTGTCTCTTTGTTTCTGAGTTGCAAGAATATTTTATATTTTCTGAATACTAGACCCTTTTAAGATACACGATTTGCAAATATTTCTCCTTCTTTGAGTTGGTTTTCACTTTCTTGGTAGTGAAATTTGACAGTGTTCTTTGAAGCACAAAATTTTCAATTTTTACAAAGTCTAACTTACCTATTTGAAAAGAATTTATTCTGTTTTTGTTGTCTTAATTGAAAGACTATTGACAAATATAAAGTCAGAAAGACTTAGTCCTATGTTTTACAGATTTAGCTCATATCTGTAGGTGTTTGCTGCATTTTTGAGTCAATTTTTGTAAATGGCTTAAGTTACATATCCAACTCCATTTGTTGACTAGTGATTAACATTGTATTACATTTTGCATATTAACTTTCACACATGAATCATGAGGGCTATGGAAGATCCTATATCTTTATATCTGCAACTTTCGTGTCTATCATGCTGCCTAGAAAATGACAAAAATATTTATTTCAAATAAATAACATAAATAAATTAACTATTATTCAGTGTATAATGGATTAAGGAAGAATAATTTTGGTATATATCATATTCAATCATTCTCTATGCAATATTAAAAATGTTTTAAATTACCACTCCCCACACTCATATGACTTAATTTTTTTTTGCGTGTGTATGTACAAGGAGGTTATATATCTATATATCTATATATATATATATATATATAGATATAGATATAGATATATTTATTTATATATAGCATATATAACATATATATGTATACACACACACACACACACACACACACACATACCCTAGTGATATCTTGACTGTGTGACTTAAATTATTTCAATTGAAGGAAAGTAATAATGTGAAAGTATAGACTTTTTAGATACAAAGAAAAATCTAGATTTGCATTTTCTAGTGATCCTGAGAACAACTATATGGTAAATAAGAGCAAATTTTATACATATTTTATGTATTAACAAATTAATTGGGAAAAATAATCAAGGTTTATAGCAACAAAATGGAATGTTAAAAAAATCAAGATTATTTTTCCTAACTCTAAACTTAATTTTGTATTCCTTTTTTTGTCAAAAAATAGATTTCCTTTTTGAAATTTGTTACTCTACCTAACATAATTATGTTCAATATCAATCTTTACTACAAAGCTGGTAGAGTTTTCAGTTCAAACCAAATCAAAAGCCTTAGTGTAATTCAGCTGTGTTAGATCTAAGGGTGGTTATGCCCCCTTTTCTACCTAGCATTTCTCTCTTGCAGAGACCTGAATTGATTTATTCTAGTATGATATACTCATCATGAAAACACGCTAACTGCTATTTAGTATCTTTAAAGTTAATATATTTCAGAAGGCACTTTGGATAAGTGCTTGTTAGAGGTGATTGATAGAAAAAGTAGATGGAGGTGTTTTAAATCTTTAAAAAGAAAGACAAGTATTTCAAAGAACTTAATAAAACCTAATGCTCCTTTTTATTATTCAATAATTACCTTCAAAGAGAAGTCAAAAGAATACAAATGGGGAATCACAAACCATAAGAAAAATTTGATTATCAAGGGAGTTATTTTTATGTGTTTTGACATTAGAAAAAAGATCCACAATAATTCAAGGGCATATATTCCATCTACACAAACTTTGCACACCCTTGCCCACAGAATGTTGCCTGAGAATGTAATTTAGTAAATTGGGAAATTAAGAAAAGAATGAATTTAATAATAGTAAAAAGGTAATATAAAATAATATTAATAATATTCACTGAATATTTTAAAATGAGATTTAATGTATTTTTTATGTTCTAAAACAGTTTAAATATCTAATAAAATTGAAGATAATCTCATACTAATTTAAAAATAATAAATAGTAGAAATTCTGATTCTGATAAGATAAATTACCAAAGGAAAGAGTTGAAGGTAATGAGAAGAAACTTTCATTGGCTTTTTCATCTTACCTGAGGGCTATTGAATATATAAACCCCTTAAAATTTGTCATTGTTACCTATAGCATAAATGTTCAAATGTACATAGGTACCGGGGATTGAATCCAGGAACTTGCACGTGCTAGGCAAGTGCTCTACCACTGAGACCACTTTTTAAAAATGTTATTTTGATACAGGGTCTTGATAAGTTTCTTAGGCTGGTCTCAAACTCACAATCCTCCCGCCTTAGACTCCTATATAGTTAGGACTATGGGCATGCATCACTATATCAGGCTCAAGTATATATATTTTTAAACCCTCAAATGCAGCAACAGCAGAATTTTAAAAATTTCTACCAAATTAATTAAAACAAAATGTAAAATACAAAGCACATATTGTAAAATACAGAAACCGGAGAAATCTATTCAAAATGAGAGAAAAAGAAAAACATAAAAGGGTTAGTAAACTACTTTGCATGTACCAAGTGCGACCATCTGATTTTGCAAATTTTAGTGAATATGACAACACCACTTTATTTACATGTTGTGTATGACTGTTTTCATGTAAAATGCAGAGGTAATTGTAGCAGAAACTTTAAGGAGCACAAACTCTAAACTACTTAGAATCTGGCAATATTTTGTGAATATTATAATTCATAGGAAAATTTAATTCACAGTGTCACACACACATCTATTCTTTCCTTCAAATAACTTATAAGTTAATAAACTGAGAGAAGAGAAAATAAAAAGAGTACTGTGAAAACTATTGTTAAAAAGACATTCACAAAATGTGAGTAGAATAAATAGTTAAAGCTTGCTATTTCCTAGGTTGCTCTCTTTACATGCAGTTGAATAATAAGACAAATTCACAGGGTTTTTGAGTTGTAATTTTGTTTTTTCCAAGCTGAGTACAAAAAAGACATGCCAGGCAGAGAAAACAGCACATAAAGAAGGTATGAGGGTGGGAAATAAGATGGATATTTCAGTGACAATGGAAAGTGATCAAAATAGAAGAAAGAGACTTGTGCAGGTTCTTGCAATGATTGTTCCTTCCCCCTGAGTCTCTTACTAAAGGCATCTATCATTGTCCCAAATGGTCTTACATGCTCATTAACACAGTTGCCTTCACTCTCCAGTGCAAGCCCATTAAGCATTTGTTGAGTGAGTGAATAAATGAATGAGTTAATTAATGCATAATGTGGACCATTAAGCATAAAAGATTTCTAGGGGGTCTTAGAGGTCAAATAGCATCATCACACATACACATTGGTCTAGTGACTTAGGTGCTATTGCCACATCCAGTGAATTTCCTTTGAGCTACCTTTGTTCTATTTTTTTTTCTTGCCTGCAGATCAGTTACCTTATTAAAGGATAATAAAAGAGGAGTTGAAAAGAAACCTTCCTACCAGATAGTTATAAGCATTATTACATACTCTCTGGTGATGAAAATAGCTCTTATTTTAGCCACAAAGTAGAAAAAGTCATTTTTCCTTCTGTTTCTTTCTGGAGTTCTTATAGGTACTTTGGTCAAAAGAAGTCAAATCTGTCCCAGCAGCTACCTAGTTGCTTAGAACAAAGTCTGTGGTAAATCTCTGCAGTACCCTGTGGCTGACATGAGCACAGCTAGAGATCCAAAGAGTCAGTGTCCAGTTAACTTTAGTAGTCTCTACCAGACCCACAAACACACTAGTTATAAGACAGTTCTTGAAAATGCAGGTCAAACATGTAGTAGCACAATGAGTCAGTAGACAAAAGTTTTATTAATTTATCCTTAATCTGGAATTGACAAACTTCTGTGTAGTCTCTATCACTAATTGAAAAATGATTGACAAGTATATAGAGAAAACAGGAGCCATCATACATTATTTTACCTGGATACCTACATGCAATTAACTGATAAAACTAATGCCTATTTTCTTTTTGAAAACAGAATACATGAAGGTTTAGTTGCATTTAGAGTTTTTAATCATTCTTGCAGATTAAATAAGCAAAGTAAGAATTAGAGTATTTAGAAATATTTCTAGCTTTGAATTAAATGTCAAATGTACATTTACTCTTTATTTACTAGAATTATCTTGTTAATATATTTAACAGTTGAATTTTACTTTCATCAAGACAGAGATTTTCCTTTGTTCCAGCTGTTTGCATATATTATCTAACAAAATAGGAGTTACCATTTTCTTCTGCAATTATCAAGTGATGTTCCTCTATGGGTCAGCAAAACATTTTTATCTTTCTGGAAAAAAAAAGTAAAAATTTTGTTATACTAAAAAATAGTCACACCAATGGTCTTTATTTTCATTTTCAAATAAGGTTATTCTTTTCAAAAAGGGAGAAATTGAATTCCATTTCAAATTCCATTACTACCTGTATTAGTGTATGGTTGGCTACTCACCTACAGAAACCCACAAGTTTATGCCAAATAAAACAATCCTGGATATAGGATTTTTAAGACTTATAAAAGTAATCCAATTGTTTGGAAGGTGTTTTCCTGTGAGATCATCCAAAGCTTTAGGGGAAGAAGATGTATAATATTAGCATCAACATTTAAAATACCGGATGAAAATACTTCAAAATAAACCAAGGTGGTTTGGTGAGTATTTTGATATCCTTGTATTTCTGGGAAAAGGCAAGAATTTCAGATACAGTGAAATAAAATGAGGTAGCAATAAAGATAAAAAAGATTTGGGTATCTATCTATCTATCTATCTATCTATCTATCTATATATCTCAACACCAAAACCATTCTATATTCACAAATATCTCACTTTCAAGTGTTTATCTTTATATTTTTTTATTTTAAAATTTAGCATTCAAGTTTGTTATTTAAGTTTTTAATGAGATAATTCCAAAATTATACAACAGCAAACTGGAAGTCATCCTATCCTTGTTTTCAGTAGTTTTTAGAAAAACTATGGTTCCAAATGAAAGAGCATTGAATTTGTAATATAATTTTAAGGAAAAATGAATTTGTAAAGATTTCTAAATTTATTATACAAGCATTTTTTGAAGCTCACAGACATATTGATCACATTTTCCCACTTTTAAATAAATGTTTTGAACTGAATTGGAATACTAAGCAAACATTTCAAAAACTACAATGCATTGTAAGCAATTCATTTGTAGTTATAAATGATATAATGATATGTTTGAGACCCTGATTTCCTAAAAATGACTTTTTGCAGGAAAATAGTTTGAAAAGAAAATCATAGTTGTTACAAAGTGTCCAAATTCGTTCTATGTAGAGGCTTTTGCAGAACATATTTCTCAAACTTCAATAGTTAATACATTCAATATTAACAAATCAAATGTTTGGTGCATAAAAGTTGAGTATATATGTGGATTATATATATACATAGTGCTGACCATTGATATAACATGGCTTTAAATTCTTTTTTTAATATAATGATAACTATAATTACGCAGTCAGAAGAATATAGTCAATATGCAAACCTTCTAAATCAATACTGTTTTAAGGTAAAATATTCACTGCTGACCAACAATTCATTAATACATTTTTTGCAAGCATGTTGAGGAATACTACATTCTGTGCAAAATTGTTTTAGAGTTAGAACATCTTTAATAAATTGAGGGATTATTTGTTTGTTCATTTGTGTTTATATTTTAGTTAAGAACTATCATTTGATATCTACCATATTATTCCATTAATAGTTAGAAATGTATGCACGGAAATTTAATAACCTCATCATTACTTTTGTTTACTTATTAAGTATGTAGAATTAGGAAGACTTCATTCTGGACACATGTTTGCTTAATACTACACCACAGAAGAGTCTCAATAAAAGGTACTTTATAAATTCAAACTATTCTCAGACACTTACATATGAAAGCAAATGACAACTATTTAGTGAATTTAGTCTTTACTTATTTTCTCACATAGTTTCAAGACCCTGTTTACACCTACACAGCTCTAGGATAAATGATTATTTTTTTTTCCAGTTCAGTGTGAAGTACTTATGTGGCAGTTTCATTCCTATTTCCAGATGCATCAAGATGAGAGACCTAAAGCCACATCACACAGGCACCAGACAAAGGCAAACAGTTAATCAAACTGTGACCGTGATTAGCAGAATAAAAAGTGACATTTTCTAGCAGTTCTGCAGCACCTGCATTTCTTCAGAATCTAGAGCAAGTACGACTGGCTCAGCAAATTCCAATACAGCAATTAACAAATACTGTAACATTTTAGAGAAGAAGATTAACAGAGGCGAAAAAAAATATGCAGGCTTTGAGAAAAACAGTGTTTTAAAAAATTGCATAAACTTATAATTTTGTATATAAAATGGGGAAATGTTTATAATAAGCTCAGGAAATCAACTTTAAACTGTGAGAAAGACAAGAATTTTAAAACCATGGTGATGATGATAATCCTCCAAAATGAACTGCTAGCAAGAAAAGGGAAGAGAGGTGGGGATTCCTATAATGCATTTGAAGAATATTAAATGCGGATTAAAGTTCTATTAACATGAAGAAATAACCACTCAGGCTTGAAAAATGAATATTGTCCTTTCACTGTTTCTAATAATTATATCATCTAGCAGCAGGCAATTGCTTGTTTGCATTACACACATCTGACATTGGAATGCTTATTATCTTTATGCCCTAAAATGTAAGAACTGGAATGTAAGGTTGCTCATTGCAATTTTGAATAAAGGACTGTGAAGGTCTCATAGATCTCTTAAGGATTTCAAATGATTAACGCTCTGAGAAAGAATCCAAATAACATATTATCTTTGTGCATATTTGAATGGAACAATCTAAGGTTCCAACACATTCAAAAGGATGTAAATCAAAGTCCATGGTAAAGAATTTTCATTGTAGGAACATTTATGTTTTAAGGAACTTGCCTTTATTCATGTATGAGTGAACATTCTGAATTTGAATATAAATTTCACATTTTATGCACTGAGGTGGCCTGTTTTAGCTGACTTTTTCATCACTGTGACCATAAAACCTGATAAGAACAATTTAGAGGAGGAAAAGTTTTTTGGGGAACTCAACAGTTTCAGAGGTGTCAGTCCATAAATAACCAGCTCCATTGCTCTGGGCCCACAGTGACTCAGCACATCATGAGGAAAGGAGAGCTGCTTAGTTCATGTGGAGGTCAGGAAGCAGAGAGGGAAGAAAGGGCCAAGGTAAAGAAGCACCTTTCCAGGGCACACCTCCAGTGATCCACCTCCTCCACTCATGCATGCTCCACTTGCTTATAGTTACCACCCAGTAAGTCTCTCCAGCCAGCATGGAATGACTAAGTTACAGCTCTCACAATCCAATCATTTCACCCCTGAATATTCCTATATTAACAGGAGCTTTGGGGCCACACCAGTTATAGAAACCATAGCATAGCCTGAAAATAAAATTAAGATACTGTATGACTGTTCTGTCAGTCACAGCAATTAAGCAGAGCTTCAGGCCACTCATGAGGTTTACAAATAAGCATTTGACATAAAATAGTATATTTACTATCATTAGTAATTCAGGGATCTATAGAACTGCTAGTTCTAGACCTAGAGTTCTTGGCAAGTCTGGAAACAAACTTCCTTACAGATAAGAGCTAGGGCAGTCCAGATAACTCCTGAGAATTGAGGTTAGACAGTTTAGATCTAGAGTCTTGGAGACAAGATTACTGGCTATCAATGAACTAAATTCAATTCACACACCTGAGCCTCTGGGCTTCTTTGAACATATTTGTTTAGAAAAAAGCCTGGTTAAGTTTAGTAAAGATGTTGATTTCCAAAAAGAACTATCTGAAACCACATTCAATCTAGTCTTTGGAACCAATAAAGCAAATGTTTTAAAATATTTTTTTAAAATAAAGAGATGAAAAAATAAGACTAAGAAGAATTATGCACACCAAAATAACTGCATTTTGTTAAACGGTGAGCAAGATTTCCTCCATGATGACCTGAATATAGGCTATGCAGGCCTTATGAGAAATTCCAACCTGAGTTATGAATGAGGAGCATGCAATGAGGGATCAGCAGTGTTGGGGGCCAGATAATGTCAAGAATTTGTCTAGTTTTAGTTTCATGAAAAGTTAAAATTTATAGCTCATATTGATCTATGATAATTATCAGTAGAGTAGTAATTAGCCAGGCCAATGGAGCATTGAGTGTTTTCTTTCTAGTGAGGAAGAATTTCCCAAGCCTGCATATGACAACTATCCCAATGATTTGGGATGAAGTACTATTTATTTTAATAAACCCTCTTGGACAAATAATAGTTTTTTAGTCACCAAAACACATACATTTCTTTTGAATTCAAGTTTAGAAAATCTTTAAAAGTGTGTGAGTGTATGAGTGTGTGGTGTGTGTGTGTGTGTGTGTGTGTGTGTGTGTATGAGTGTGTGTGTGTGTGTGTATGAGTGTGTGTGTGTGTATGTGTGTGAGTGTGTGTGTGTTCACATGGAAGCAGGGTTGAGGACACTTGAGATTCACTCTCTTAGTAAATTTCAAGTATATAATACAGACTTATTAACGTAGTCACCATACTAAGAGTAGATCCACAGAATTTATTCATCCAACACCTGAAAGTGATTACCCTTTCACCAATTTCCTCTCATTTTTCCTATTCTTCTACTTTTTGCATCTGAATCTGTCTTTTTAAGGCTACACATACAAGTAACATTATATGGCATTTATCTTTCTGTGTCTGGTTTATTCCACTTAGCATAATGTTCTATAGAGGCATATGTATTGTCATAATTGGCAGGTTTCCTTTTTATAGTATTCCATAGAATGTGTGTAACTTTTTTTAGACATTCATCCATCAATATACTCTTAAGTTGCATTCATATCTGGGCTATTGTGAATAATGTTTTAATGAACATGGAATGCATGTATCTTTTCAAGATACTGATCCTGTAAATTTGAAAGTGTATTGTTAGATTGCATAATAGCTACGTTTTTAATTTTTTAAGGAAGCGCCAAACTCCTCTCCATAATGGTTATGCCAATTTACATGAGTACTAACAGTGAGCAGGAGATCTCTTTACTCCACACACTGTCAACATTTACCTTTTGTCATTTGGATATTAGCTATCCTAATATATATGAGGTGAAGACCACAAGACTATTATCAACAGTTATATACCAACAAGAGTAAACTCAAAGAATTGGGCACAGTCTTAGAAACATACAATCTACCAATAGTAAATGAACATAAAATAGAAAACTTACCCAAACATAAAATAGAAAACCCTCCCAAAGAGATCAATAAAAGAGTAAAGTATAAATGAAAAATCTTCCCAGGAGTAGGTGGCTTCACAACTGAGTTCCACCAAAGATTCAAAGAAGAAATAGTACCAATCCTTCTTAAATTCTTTCAGAAAATAGTAGATGAAATACTCTCAAACTTATTTCATGAGTCCAGTATCACCCTGATACTAAAGCCAAAAAAAGCACCACAAGAAACAAATACCAGAGGCTCAAATATCTATGAGTATAGATGCAAATAATCTTCTATAAAATACTAGAAAAATAAATTCAACAATACTTCATCTAAAGTTATTTATAACTAATAAATAAAACATGAAAATATACATATTAATGACAATCGTGATATTTTGATTAATGTGCATATTATATATTTTAATTGAGTTAAACATATTCATGCTCTTGAGAATTTATCATTTCTTTTGGGTGTAACTTTCAAAATCTTTCTATGTTTTTGAAATATGCAGCATATAACTGCTATCTACAATCACCCAACTGTGCATTAGCACACCTGGACTCCTCTTTTACTATAACTGTGCACCCACTGATCAACTTTTCCACTTACCTCACTCCTGCTGCTCTCCCTAGCCTTGGGTAACTGACATTCTACTTTCTACTTCAATGATATCAACATGTTCAGATTGCACATGAGTGGGGTTATGTGACACCTGTCTTTCTGGGCCCAGCACATTTTACTTAACATCATGATCTCCAGTTCTATCTATGTTGTCCCAAATAACAGGGATAGTATCCCATTTTCATGTGTACCACACTTTCTGAATTCATTCCTCAGCTGATGGACATGTTATTTGTTTCCATTTCTTCCCTATTGTGAATAGTGCTGTAATGAATGTGGCTGTGCATATGTTTTTTTCACAGGTTTATTTTATTTCTCTTGGATATATCTACTCAGTAGTGGGATTGCTGGGTCATAGGGTAGTTCTCTAGTTAGTTTTTTGAGGAAACTCCATACTATTTTCCATAATAACTGTACTAATTCACATTCCTATCCACAGTGTACCCTTTTGTCCATATACTTAGCATCACTTTATTTTCTCTTCTTTTGGGGGTAACAGCCTTTGTAAAAGGAATGAGTAGGAAAGATGATTCAGCCAGTCAACATCACCTTGAGATATTAAAAAATGGAATTTAAAATTATAAATCATAAGAGAAACAGCATTTGTTTCTGGAAAACATTATAATTTTGAACAATCATAAACATTAGCCTCATTTCTATGGGTATATCTTTAAGTCACAGTGATATTTTTTCCCTTAAAAATATTTCCTACTTGGGGGCTGAAGTTTTGGCTCAGTGGTAGGGTGCTTGACTAGCACATGTGAGGCACTGGTTTGATCCTCAGCACCACATAAAATAGATAGATAGATAGATAGATAGATAGATAGACAGATAGATAGATAGATAGAGGCATTGTATCCATCTACAACCAATAAATTTTTTAAAATTTTTAAAAATATATTTTTTACCATATTTAAAATTTTATTACCACACATAATTTAGCCTTACTCCATAGAAAAATAGAGGTTTAAATGAAGTAGCTTCTCAATTCATGCACTAGAATGGAGTTAAGATGCTTACAATGTTTTATACTGGTCACATTATAAGTTGTTCTGAATAGCTACCCAAGTCTTTTGTTGTCTATAATTGAGGATAAGTTGCCTCTAGTTGCTGAGAAATTTATTAATCTCTGGCAACAGATAAATAACATCAGAACCTTTTTGAGGTCTTGTAAATATAAAATTATTTATATTCAGTGGATTTTTAATGGAAATATAACTAGAGTTTTATTCATTAATAATAGTGTGGACATTGTTGACATAGTTCTAAACTTCAAAGGACTATCTTCTTAGTTGCTTGAGGATGGACCTACAGATCCTGATTAGAGTCAGAATGGAACAGTATATAATTTTTAGAAATTATTTCCATTCTGAGTCTTGGCTTTCCTCAGGAGTTCAGGACCTTCAGAGGTCTAGCATCTGTAGCATTCAGTGATTCTGAAGAGCATCACACACTTGGACTGATAGATCTATGTTGTTGATATCCAAGACTGTGGCCAAAAAGATTCTGACTTTTAAAAAAATTACAATACCTTGTGACACAAGAGAAAATAGATATGTGTGTTGTACAAAGAAAGAAAAAAATCCATTCCTTCTTGAAAATAAAGCAGGAATTAGAGTCAGAGGAACATTCACTGAATATATCATACCCTTGGAAATTTAATAATGTGATTGAACACAGAGTATTTTGAGATTACCAATTCATACAGGATGGTCACTGAATCCAACTTGTACAAAATTTGGCACAATATTCTTCAGTATTAAGTGCTAATTAAATCTTTAGTGAAATAAAAGAAAGTTGATCTGAATATAAGACATACTTTGGTGCCGTACTTCACTGTAATGATTAACAAGAAATAATATTTTTTTCTTCAATGTCCACTTGATGACAAAATGTTGTAATATTAGGACACATTGAAAATGATCATGCCAACACATGAAATTAGAATTTTTCATTGTCAAACACTATGGTTTGTATACATATTTTTTGTACTTCAAATATTTATTGATTATAGCAATTTTCTGTCATGAAATGATTTTCTAAAAATATAAAAATAAAAATATATGAATGTAATGGATATTTTAGTCATGCTATAATTATAGATCAAAATTTACAAAAATATTTGTGTGTGAATGGAAATATTATTCTTTTAGAAAATAAAGAAATTTAGACATACAAGTATTATGTATATATAAGTACATCATAATGTCACCTCATACCAAAGAGTAGTTGATCAGAACTTCTCTTATGGGTGAAGTTTTTGCTCTTATGTTTGGTATTTTAATTCAAAGTAACTAAACTATAATCTGTGAAATGTAAATGTTAAAGAGTTAAAAGAAATATTATTTATATTGAGAATTCTTTTTTGAGACTATTGCTGCCCAAGAATGCATGCCTTATCCAATAAATTTTTAGTTGGTATAGTAATATCTATTGAAATTTAATCACTTATTTGAAGGCAGAGGGAAATTAACCTTATACAAAGAAGTAGTTTAAATCATATTAACCAGAAATTGAATACATTAAAACAGAGACTCCTTTTAAAAGTCAATATACTTCAGTTTAAGTCAGTCAACACTGCAACTGGAATTGTTGTATTGTGGAAACTTCAGGACTGGAAAATATAGAGTATTTGGGTGCCTACCTTATCCCCCCAAAGGTATTTTTGGTTATCACTACTGGGAAGGAGGCACTACTGGAATCCCGCAAGTAAAGAGATGCATTTACAAAGCACTTACAGTGCATAGTTCATCCCATCACAACAAATCACTATTTTCCCAAAATATCAATAGTGCATAGAAATTCTGATGAAATAAAATGAGTCCATGCTATTGTTTTTTTTTTTTTTCTTTTCTTTTCCACACCTGGATATTTCTTGTTCTGTCTTAACTCCCTAGTCTTTCCACATTCTTTCTTTACCTGATGAGTCTTTAACGAAGACCCTTTATATTGTTGGTGGCAAAGGACAACTTCTTATAACCAGAAGTGGGAACTTGAATTCCCTGGATAAAATTCTAAATTAAAAAAAAAAATTCAATTGAAGTGGAATCATAGAAAAATGATTTGATTTAACAAAGCTACTTTAAAAATACTTTAAATTGTCCTAATGATGAATTCAAAGATTCATAGATAAAATAATCCAACAACTTTGAGAAAGTCAGCCTTAGAGAATCTAAACAAGGGTAACAAGAATCAGAGAGTAGAAAGGACTTTACATTTGTATAAAACTTGCACTTTTAAGTTACTTTGTATTCATTTTTACAATTACCTTTGTGATAAAACCACTGAATTTCAATCACATTTCTTTGTCTTTGTGCTTGTCATTTGTAACCCAAAGTAAAAAAAAAAAAAAAAAAAAAAAAAAGACAAAACAAAACTATGCTTCTTTTTTATTTAGAGTTCTATAAGAACTGCAACTTTTATTATGAAGTGTGTTAAATGAATGGCATATATCCAAAATTGCATAAAATAAAATATAATTTGGGGCATCACTTTTTATGAATTTCTCTTATTCATTTAAATTCTATCCATAATTTTTTCCTTTGAACTTAATTGTTCTCTATAGAAAATTTCTCTTAAATTTGACTCTCATTCATTTACTACATTAATTAATTGAAGACAGGGGAATAAGAAAATGAGAAAGAGTCTCATTACTGAATTAATTGAACAGGGAAGTTGAGATGTGAAGTAATGAAAGAAGAGTGAAATGTATTTCCACAATCAATTGACCATCGAATATAGTTCTTTTCTTACATTGTCTCATTCGTTTTGTTAACTGTTTTATTTACTTTTTCCACATATCATTGCAACCATTCCTCTGTTCCTTGATTCAAGCACACAAGTTGCATTTATCGGTTGTTTCATCTTTATTCTCACAAGCACAATTAATGTCACATCTACTCTTTTATTTCCTGAGCCTTATGGGTTTTTTTTATAAATTTTGGAAGTGGGACAGATTTATACACTAGTAAAACATGGACTTTCTTGGAAATGCTTGACATTCAGAACCTGTAGTCTGAGCAAGTTATCTCAAAATCTAATGTTTATGAGGGTCTAGAAATTTCTGAAAAAGAAAGGACAAGTCCCGTGTGAAAAGGAAACACTGATACTAAAATCTCAGTGTCACCAGACATTTTGATTTTTCAAAAGAAGCCCAGAAAATTTACTTTCATATTTTTTTGCCATTTTTAAATGTGTATACAATTTTAAATCCCTGTAAACCAAAAAAATATGGTCTCCACAAAATTTTGTAAAGCTTCAATTTTCAACTATTGATCTAAGCACATTCATGATTTTTTTTTATTGTAACCTTGTGTAAATAAGTAGAAATGGTCAAAATCTTGTAAGAGGGTATTAGCAGGTTCTTGAGAGAAAACTTAAATGTTCTTATGTTCTCCACCTCAAAATATATGATGACTTAATTTGATATTAGCTGAAAAACTGTGGCTAAGAATCCTTAGATTTTAATTAGAAAGGCTTTTATCTCTTTTATCACATCCTTCTTTTTCAACACATATATTAAGTATAATGGAATCCGTATTATTTTAGGATTCTCCAGAGAAACAGAACCAACTGGAGGAGATTTTAAATATAAATTTCAAGAGAGACACAAAGAGAAGATTCATGGGATCAGTGAGCTTGAGAAGTCTCAGTCTGCAAGCTGAAGACCCAGGAAATCTAGTGGTGTCATTCAGTCCAAATCCCAAACTCTGACAACCCACGGAACTGATGGTATAAATCCCAGTTTGAAGCCAAATGTCTGAAATCTGTGGGGCTTTGGGGACATAGTGGTATAAGCTCCTGACTCTGATCAGAAGCTCTGAAGACCAAAGGCAGGAGAAGATGGATGTTCTTGCCCAAGGGAAGAATGATGGAATTTGCTCTTCCTTCAACTTTCATACCTTCCAAGGCTCTCCACAAATATGCTTTCTTTACTCAGTCCACTGATTCAACTGGAAATGTCTTACGGAAACACTTCACAGACAAAACAGAAATGATTCTTTACCAAAAACCTTGTTTTAGCAAGAATTCCCTCACAGAACCCAGTCTGTTGAGACATAAAATTGGCCATAACAAGCATGTTTTAAATGAACATATATTATTAGCATATTTTTCAACAAGATTTGTCATGATTTCTCATCTGGTGTGTTTCCCTTACCAGATTTTTTAAATTGAGAATGTACATATTAGCTTTAGATCCCCCTAAGTATAATTTTTTCAGTGCATAGAATTTCTTTCCCTCAGTATTTATGCTTCTCTAATGACTACATTCTTGTTTATTTCTTTGAAAGAACTGAACTTGTTGTATCAGTTTCTTTTTCTTTAAGTTTACTTTGACAACAGGCATTGGTATCCTGATTTACAAAGTAATTAAGCTCTACAAAAGTTCTACATTATGAAAAATCAATGAAGAAACTTGACATTTAAAGGAATTCTGTGATCAGTGTTTTACAAATGAAAAATTAATCCTTCTAACTTATTCTTTGAATAAAGAATTTTGTAAAGTTAGTTTTGTTCATGGCAAATGTGCACTTCTCTGACACCTATATCTAGAATATAATTATACAAGCCATATGAAATGTGTTGTATTACTGGAAATTGTTGAAATTTCCCTACCTACATAGTATGCCCTAATATCTAAAGTCAATGCAAAAATATTTCATGTCTTGCATTGTGTGTCTACACGCACGCAAGCATGTACACACACACTCACACATGCATGGTTTACTTCCCAACTTCAGGGCACCTTTAAATTTTTCCTGGAGGAAATATCTATCTTTTTATTTGCTTATTTGAAATAATTATTGTACCTAAAAATTATTTTCAAGTGTCTATGGCTAGGCTTCATTAGCAAGAGGCAAAGTTAGTGGTTCTCCTTGAATCTATTCTACAGTCAAGACTCATTTTCTTGTCTCAGAACTGACTTTTAATATATGATTAACCTTTACCTTAAATACTAAAACTGTCAATTTTCTTTGTGGTAGCCTTCAGTAAGGAAATTAATCAAAAGTTTAGAAAATAAGTTAATTATTTAACTTTTGTCACCCAGTTAACACTGAAAATTACATAATAAATTTGTTGTTACTGCTAAGAAATACACAATATAAGTGGTTTCCTTTGGTCTATTTGGTGTTCTGCTCGCTCTGGCCTAAACATCTTCAGCTTCTCATGAACACTGACTTCCTGACTAGTTGCATTTATATACATGAGCACTAATAGTATAGATTTAGTTAGCACAGAAAACCTTTCTTAGGATAATCTACTCCCTTTTCTGACTACGCTTCCTAATTTTTTTTTTTTTAGTCTCCTACTTAATTGTTATGTAACCAGATCTTGATCCTTACCAAATTGGAGATCTTAATTGTCCTTACTGAAATGTTCTCCCCACTTTAATCTAGCACTACTTAACTCTCTTCCAAGTCAGTACCTTACCAGCCACTAAAATTAATTTTTACCAGACCATTTTTTTGACCAATGCAATTAACCTTACTGTCTTACAGTCTTTTATATAACTTCAGTAAAAAAATTATCTGAAGTTGCTTTTATGGATTTTTTCTTTTATACACAAAGGTTCTTACCAGCTTACTTCATAATAGCCCAAAATCTCAAAACAACCCAAATACCTATCAATAGGTGAAAAGTCTTTTTGTTTTGTTTTAAAAATTTTATTCTAATTAGTTACACATGACAGTAGAATGCATTTTGACACATTATACATAAATGGAATATGACTTCTCATTCTTCTGGTTGTATGTGATGTAGAGTTATGCCAGTAATGTAATCCTGTATGTACATAGGATCATAATGACAGATTCATTTTACTATCTTTCCTGCTCCCATACTCCTTTCCTTCCTTCACTCCTCTCTGTTTAATCCAAAGTACCTCTATTCTTCCCTGGACCCCACAGTTGTAAATTAAAATCCACATATTAGAGAAAACATTTGGCCTTTGGTATTTCAGGATTGGCTTATTTTGTTTAACATAATATTGTCCAGGTCACAAAACAATGATAGTGCAACTAGCCCATTATTATATTTCAACTCAGTTAAAATCTTATTTTTTCTTAACAATATCATTGTTTATGTATTTTATTGATTTTTTTATTAACAACTACTACACAATATCAATTGTAAATTGTTCATTCAGGTAGTGCTCAGTCAGAAATATCCTACTTCACCTGTAGCCTTATCAAAATTTTCTCACTAGCAATTTACCCACTCCTGTTTTTTTTTCTCCTTGAATAAGGTAAATTCTATACTATTCCATTATAATTTATCTCTGTTAACCCCCTCTCGATAAATATTAACTCTATATAACTCTACAATTTTTGGTGTAATGCCAAACTATTGAAATTCATTATTAGGGAAGAATTATGTAAATGGAGTTATTTATTCTACTTTTATTCATGGTTTTTAAAATGGATATTCTAAACAGCAGTGTGACGGAAGTTCCCAGTTTCCTGTTTCTCTTGGTTCTACAACTTGCAGAAGTTTGGTGAGACAGAGCACTCATTGAAATTAAGCCAAGAAACTACTTAGATAGGCATCAAAGGACAACAGAGCCTAGGATTCATGGCAAGCCAGTTTCCCTAGTCTTAAGAATGATGCCTAGACCAGATGGAGTCTCATCTGTGCATACCCCACCTTTCACTACTGCTGAGACATAATGAAAGATAACTCTGTTATGAGTTTTATATAATGAGGACTATTGAAATTGATGGGCTAAAGCACTGCAGGAAATTCTCTTCTAGAAAGGATTGGTATAGCCATTATGAAAATAAGAATTTCCATAAAAACTAAAAATAGAACTATCATATGATTCAGCTATACCACTCTTTGGTATTTATACAAAAGATTTAAAAGTCTAAGTTTACTTTACAGATGCATCATACCCATGTTTACCACAGAATAATTCACAATAGTCAAATTATGGAAGTATCCATCAACTGATGAGTGGATAAAAGAATACGTGTCTATGTATAATAGATTTTTATTCAGCCATAAAGAAGAATAAAATTCCATTTGAGCAAAAATGGATGGAACTGGAGAACATCATGTTAAGTGAAATAAGCTTGATTCAGAAAGACCAGTATTATGCTTTCTCTTATATGTAGAAAGTTGAAGGGAGAAACAAAAAAGATGTCATAAAAGTAGAAGAGAGACTACTAGGATTGAATATGGGCATCAAGGGAGGAAAAAGAACATATAAGGGTAAGTATTGGGGAATCATATTATGTTATATACATATATAACTATGCTGCAACGAAACCCACTATTCTATATAATTAATTTTCAACAACAAAAAACCCATATAAAATAAGATTATTATTTATGGGTACACATACATGAAATGACAATGTTAAATATTTTAAATAATAGAGATTGTTTATCATTAGAAATGAAAGAAAATGTGATAGGAGAGTACCCTCAGACTTCATTTTTAATGAATAATCTTTAAAGAAACAATAAAAAGATGTCAATATTTGATATATTTGAGTTGTGTGTAGATATTTATGTTGTATCATCCTCTCTGCCTGTTAGGTACCTATAATAAATGATGAAATAATATTCATAGTAATTTTCACAATTATCTTTGCAGTATTATTCTCTCTCCCTGTTAGATACCTATAATAAATGATGAAATAATGTGCATAGTAATTTTCACACTTATCTTTGTAGTGACAGTGCATGGTTATGTCCACTAGGGTACCAGAAAAACAAGAATATTGAGAAGGATTAGCATTTCTGAGGTTTTCATTCTCAGGATACCACACAAATTGCTCTGTGCTTGTGTTGTGTCTTTGTGGTGATTCTTGCCATGGTTAAATCATCCCAGCTGAATAGTGATATTAATAGCTCTATGGCTTTGATATTCAAGGTATGAATGTGTTTTTGTTTTATATTGTGTTCTAAAAATTTTGCCCACCAACTCAAATATTTTCTTTAAGTAAGGAGGGCATAAATTCTGAATTGAAAGCAAGTACTCCTGAGGTAAGTTTCATAATGGACATCCATGTATGGATCAAACCAGTGCTGTGGTAGAAATAACACACAGCCTCAGTGTCTGGTTTTTTTTTTTTTTTTCCTCCTTTTGGCACCAGAGATTGAACTTGGGATGCTTAGCCACTAAGCCATATCCCCAGCCCTTTTTATTTACTTATTTCAAGACAGTGTCTCCTAAGTTGCTTAGGATCTCACTAAATTTGCTCAGGGACTTGCCAAGTTGCAGAGGATGGCTTTGAATTTCTGATCCTCCTTCCTTAGCCTCCTGAGCCACTGGGATTACAATCATGTGCCACTGCACCTGGATCCTCAGTGTCTTTTAATTCAGAAGACTATTTGTAACTGCATAAAGTTAACTCACCTACAATAAGGGGAAATAGATTGAAGTGTATAAACATTTTATGTTTCTCAAAAGTTCCAATTACATCTATTACTGGCAAAAAGTATTGTCAAACAATCTAAACTTATGATCTTGTTTCGCATTTCACAATCCATACTATTTAGGGCTGCTGGATTCTTTCCTGTGCTTGTCTGACTGCCCGGATGTAGAATTCTGGAGAACACAGCAACAGTGATTGAGCAGATGACTAACAGTCGTGTCCTAAAATCCCTCAAGGAAGATCTCAGAGGTGTCTCTGAGCTCTCATATTGATTTGCATTTAGGTATAAGGCACATGCTGGTGGAGGCCTTGTGAAGTCCATCTCAGTTTGAGACTAATTTTCTTGGATAAAATGCACAATGCATTCTGAGATTTTATTTTTATTTATTTAATCAGTAGGAATAGGCTTTTAATGGTATGGTTTTTCCCCTATGCTTAATTCCACCATTCACCACCCCAAATTCTAGATTTTTCTCTGCTTTTCCTGGGATAATTATACTTTAGTAAATGTATATATATATATATATATATATATATATATATATATATATATTATAAGCCATAGGTTGTCTTCATCTGTGTTTTAAACCTGTTACTGTATTTTCAAGAGGGGCAGTTCTAAATGCTACAACAATTCCAGAAGTGTGAGCACTAGCATCTGCAGGGCATAGCCAATATACACTCCATCTCAAGAATTCTTGAACATCTTACTATAGGTAACTCAATCTGAAAATCTCAGCTTAGGGTCATAATTAAGACATTGCAATCACAATTTCATATGTATACTGTAAAAGGGAGAAGTAGGAGCTTCCTTGAGCAAGGTCGGATGTATGTATCAGAGAAACTAAACAGTTTTTGGTCATAAAACCACTGAACCTTGCCTGATTAGAGAGTTACACTTATAATACACTAAGGTAAGTTCAAGAGTAGGAGTATGCAGAGTTATTAGAGACCATGGTATATTAAAGTAGGACTCACAAGGGAGTTAATGTTCATCTTAAATTTTAAATATGCATAGGCATTATATAATCAACTTTAGCTTTTGGAAATACTGTAGATAATTTCAAGGAATAGATGAACTAAAGAACTGAAGAAAGAAACAGAATGCAACCAATTGCATGGTCTATTTTTCTATGTTTATTGTTCATTATATGTGTTCTGTTCATCTCAATAAAACACAGATAAAGAAAAGCAAGCTGTTTCTCATGCACCCATAAACAAAATAGAATTCTTTTTCTTTCAATGAAGCAATCTGCAGTAATCTTTTCCTTGATGTGAAAAAGTAAAAGTAGAAAAGTAATGTTCTAATCTTTTTTTTTTATAATTGGAGGACCCCTGTGGTAGATATCTAATTGGAATAGAGAGTTAGGAGATTTGTCAAAATGTTTTGTTTACAGTGCTTTTACTTTGATTGTGTGACCAAAATGGTAGAATTAAGGAATGCTGTCTTTCAAAGAGCACTAATGCAGATACGGGAAGTAAGTAACCCTGTATGCCATTCATTTGCTCCTCAATACTTCTGCATATCTCTTTGTATTATCAGTCATTCTTTGCATGTTTTCCCACTTCATATAGTAGGTTATGGCACTTTGAAGATGTATTAGCTGGGTCTGGATTCTTCCACACATTAATTATTTTAAAGAAAATTATTGATAACTAGAATATGACAAATTCATGGTAATTAGCTTTGGTGACAAGGCTCTATTGAATCCTTATTTCCTCCTTTGGATTATACAGTACACTTATGAAATCATATTCTCATTCTGATTTTTTAAAACAATTTATTCAAAGACTACTGTGATAATGCCCCATAGTGATGAAAAATACTTCCAAATAGAAAATGAGATATTATTCTCCCCTTCTTTTAAGTTCCCCTAAATATTACAATTAATTCTCTGTGGGAATCTAATTCTCTACCTTTAGTAAGGGATACTAGTTGAATCTCTGATCCTCACTGAAAAGAAGTAAAGAAAGACAGGAGAATAGCCTCCATCCAAAATCATGCTTTTACACTAAAGATGTACATGCTTATAGGATCTCTGTCCCATTCACATCTTCTCCAGGTGAAGACCTGCAATCAGTTCCTGAGCACCTGGACTCTTGAAGAATCTCATGTTTAAAATAAAAGGTTCTTTGAACTTAGTCCTTACAATTCAAGGGAGAACTATTTATTTCTACAATTATTCTATTCATCTGAAGTATTAAAACAAGATCAACAATGCAAAAAATGAAACTCTGGGACAGGCAGATCTGAATCTGATTCTTATAGCACTGTTTACTTGTAGATTTATTTCCTTCAAATATGTAGAATCATGTCTCTCTCCAGAATTTAAACCCAGTGAAGCTAGAACCAGCGTTTTTTCATCTTTTATATACATTATAATAAATGTTTCTTGAATAAATAAACAAAGGAGCTGAATTTTGTATTAAGTTTACAATTTTATAAGATATATGTTTCAGTAATAACCTGGGAATATTAGTGTCTATCATACAGGATTACACTAAGTGCTTTACAATGACTATCTTGAGACCTCAAACAATTCTGCAAAGAAATTATGATGATCATTGTTTTATAATTAAATTGAGCCTCAGAAAAAGTAGGTTTCTTGAGGTCATGATTTTAAAGGCATTGTCTCAACTTTGACCACAATTTATTTCCCATTTTACATCATTTCCTCTCTAACATATAGCCTTCATGGCAGTGCTCACATAAAATTTTTGTTAAGTGAACTATTGTAAAGAATAATAATAAAGAGTAGGCAAAGAGACAAGGTGCAGAGGCAGGGAAGGTGGTAGGGTGGCTCTTCCAAGTGGCCACCTTTATTTATACCAATAGGTTACATTAGGTCATTATTACCATAACCACATTATTGTTTAGAGTAGCAGTAAGGTTGTTTAATCTGCAGTTACACTTCATAGTTACAATTTGCAATGTTAGGAGGTTTGTGCAGTTCTCAAGAAGGTCCATTGTCTAAAGTTACTGTTAGGTGGGCAGCTCCAGGAGCAACTAGCTTTGTGAAACATTGCAGTTATCAAGCAAGCAAGTTCCTTTATTCCCAGGAGTTATGTGCCTAAGATTAAGGTAGAAGCTGATAAGACTCTAACATGGAGGGCATTATCATATCAACCAGGCATCCTATGCCTTTGCACAAAAACTTTCCCAAGCACCAAGCATGCCACAGCCATGAAGTCATCAGGGACCCCAATCACAAACACAGAACCCCTACAAACTAAGTATTGACATATTATGTGCATATACACAGATGCATAATAACACATATATTATGCTCATGATATAAATATCCAATATGCATATAATATGGGTAAAGACACAAAAAACATTTTAGCTATGTCACATCTATGTAATACACACACACACACACACACACACACACACACATACACAGAAAGATAGATGGAATTTTCTAATGTGGGGACTGTGCGAGAGTATGTATGTTTACTAAGGGTGTTGGAACAGTGAAGGAAATTGCCTGAAAATGATGTGAGGAACATTGTGTTCAGCTTTTTTGCTGCTGTGATCAAAAGAACAATTAGAGGATGAAAACTTTATTTAGGGTCTCATGGTTTCAGAGTTCTCATTTCATAGATACCTGATTCTATTCCTCAGGGCTGGAGGTAGGCTGAACATTATGGCAGAAGAGTATGGTGGAGAGAAGTGGCTTAAGACATCACAGCAGGAAGCAAAACACACACAGAGAGAGAGAGAGAGAGAGAGAGAGAGATATCTCCATCCCAAAGGCATACCCCTAATAACCCACCTGCTCCAGCCACACTCTACCTGCCTACAGTTAATTCCTTTAAGGGGATTAATTCACTGGTTAGGTTAAGATTCTCATAACTCAATCAACCTCTAAGCCTTCTTGCATTGTCTCACACATTAGCTTGTGGGTGATACCTTAAATCTAAATCATTACACTCTGAGTTACCTAGATGTATGTTGGGCCACCTGGAATTCTCTTCTCTCAATTGGATCAGATGTAACCCAGGTCAGTTTCTTTGATTTTTTCCAATGACAAAAATAATTTCTTAAACTTTTTCCTGTAATATGAAAAACTAATGGGACAATGATCTCATCACCAGAATGGAAGCCACATCTTCTTTAACAGATGTCCTATGTGTGTCACCATGAGATAATGAGAAGTTGGAAGGGTAGTGTTTCTACCCTGTTTACCTTCACCTGAAATATGTCCTGCAGATAACATCTATAACTCAACTCATATGACATTATGATGTCATTGAGAACCTTGATGTGTGATCTGGTACAAAATAAAGAAATGATTTAAATAAGGAAGGAATTTAAAACAACAGAAAAATGTTCACAAAAGCACATATTCACCAAAACTTTAAGATGACAAAAGTCCTTTCCATTTTTGCAATTAGTATTGCCCTTTAAGAGGTATACTGAAAATTTGGTTTACCTTCCTGAGTTTGATATCATAACAAGGAGGGGAAGTGGGAGAAAGGAAGAAAAGGGGAATGAGAAAAACAATTTAAGTACCTGCCTGAGTTCCCTAATAAACATGGTTCACTGCTGTTGTCAGTGAGAATTCAATGATCATTAACATCACCATTCCAAAAGAAAAATTATCCCCACTTCATCTATCAAATCAATATCTTCACAGAAGGAAAGTATCATAGATTATAATCAGCATTCAGCTCAATAAATTGAATGAGGTTCCCAAACCACATTAATCAGATCCTTGTTTCAACTGATATTAATGCAACATTTTTTGACATTGTATTGAATATGCACCTCTGTGATTTCAGAGATATTTTTGGAAATCTCTTAATTGTAAACTATGGTTTGTAATTATATGAAATGAGGGGCAAGGGTAGGGGGAGAAAATATTTACATATTTCCTGAGTAATATTTCAAGTTTATGTAACATTTTATAATGTAAGAATTATATAATTATATTATTGCTCAGGGAAAATTGATTTATATCACCATCATGAAAATGATGCAGGCTTGTTTATATAAATCATTTTTTCTGTTTACCAATTCTGGTTCTGTTATTGACATATTATATATGTTTCCTATAAGTAAATGCCCTTAATATAAAGAAAAATTTATTTATCTACATGCTTTTTCTCTTTCATGAATTATCAATATTTTCCTAAAATGCACTGATGAAGATTCCACTAGGTATAAATTGGCATTAACTTAAACACTCATGCAACCTGCTTGACCAGGTGGAGTAAGTCACTTCTCCAATATACATTCAATTGCAAAGCCCAGGCTTTTTTTTTTTTCCCTGAAAAAAAAATGTCTGTGCTCACACAATGTCTTTCCTGAGAGCATTTTGTCTTCAAATGAATTTACATTTGCTAAGAAACAGTTATATTTCTGCTGAGTATGGATAAAGATGCAGAGAAAATGACGAAAACTCTGGCTTCTAGGGATAATTTATCAATATTTGGTTAGGAAGATAATACACAAGCATTAAAATACTAAATGCAATGTTACAAGATACTAGGTATTTTCAAAGAGAAAGCTATTTTTCTATCATGGATATATTTATTTAGAGCTGGGTCTTTTTATTAAAAAGTGCCTTTAGTGCTCAGGAGGAAAAAGAGAATGTCTCCAAAGATTCACAGTCATATATCTCTTGCTCCTTCTTTTAAGTTAACCTGGACCCCAGTAGCCCATGCCCTGGAGAAGCAGGCACTAGGTGTCAGAAGCTATGGGTTGTCAGTCACTGGGACAGGTGAAAAGTAACATGACCTTTCCCTCATGAAACTTTTAGTGTGATAGGTAAAACATGTAATTAAGTTAACGTGAAAAGTAAATAATACATCAAAGTGATTACAATTCCATCTATTCCACTTTCTAAAGAATGAAAAGGGAGCTTTTATGGGACTGGTGATTTCAAAGGTGATAATTATTATAAGTTTTTTTGTTCTAGTTCAGCTTTCTTTTATTGCTTGTGATAGCACACTAAGCTGAGACTGGTCTCTCAATTAGAAAAATACAGGTGAAGAAGGACTAGTAATATTTGAATTCATAAATAATTGTTGGAAAGGCCAGGTACAGTGGGGCATGCTTGTAATCCCAGCAACTTGAGAGACTGAGGCAGGAGGAAAATAAAATAAAGGCCAGTTTTGAAACTTAAGCAAGATTCTGAGATATTTAGCAAGACCCTCTCTCAAAATAAAAGACAAAAAGGACTGGGGATATAGCTGGATGGAAAAGTACCCCAAGGATCAATCCCTAGTAACAGAAATAAATAAATATAAGGAAGTAAAAAAGGGGAAACAATGTGATAAAAACACAATTCAGTGTGCTACAAACTCCCTTCATGGAAACTAGAGAAGGTGTAGGGAGAAGAATGATGCTTAACTTGAACCTTCACTGGTAAATAAGGATTAGCCAAGCAAAGTAGAGCAGCTAAAAAGGACCTTTTACTTAAATGTGTGAAGATCCAGGAATGAGAGGAAATTCTATTAGAGGAAATTCTAAATTCTAAAGTGTTCATTTCTTTATGGTTAGAAGTTATGTATAGTGAAAGGGAGAAAAAGAAATTATCATGGTGGAGATTTAGTCTTGAGGATTATGGGAAGTCAGTGAGTTTGACTAGCAAAAGGAGATAATAAGATTTATGTTTTAAAAGGATTCTTGTAGCTACAGTGAAGAAGTTTGGAAATAATGAAAATAGTTGTCTCTGTCAGGGCAAATCAGAAAAACAAAACACATTTTAGGTATTAAAACATAAGAACCCAGAAGTTGGGAAATGGTACCACATGACTGTGGCTTCTAAGGAGTGGATCTGCCCCAGTCATTCTGATGCCTTGGAGTTTGAGAAATGGTCTCTATAGTCATGACTCAGACTTCTGGGATGCACTGCAGCCCATATTGTGTCTATATCTCTAAGGGCCCACAAGGAAGCTGATTCTCAAAGGACTAACAGAAGCAGGAGACTAGAATCAACTAGTGTCAGGTAAAGAGCTACTGATAGTGATTTTGATTGAAACAGCCAACACATTGCAAAGAGCAAGTCCATTTAGTTTCCTCCTGCCCTCTCTCTATATACCTCCCCTAGAAAAAATCAGATAGAAAGATAGCAGGCAATAAGGAATTATATTTTTTAAAATCCTACCTCCATCATTAGAATGTAGAGCTTAGAAGTACATATCAGGATCTGAGAAACACTGGCTTGTTAAACAGATAGTTCACCCTTTTGCCTTTTTGGGCTCCATGCTCTCCT
This sequence comes from Urocitellus parryii, assembly GCF_045843805.1. NCBI lineage: Eukaryota > Metazoa > Chordata > Mammalia > Rodentia > Sciuridae > Urocitellus > Urocitellus parryii. The sequence goes on from NC_135538.1 coordinate 47,865,214, forward strand.
TTTACACATATTTGGATTTTCATACGATAATTTCCGTCCTGTGCTTCCATTTTGTGATCTGAAATTATCCTCAAAACATTCTTTCCCCAGAAGTGGAAATGTTAGGTGTTCAGAGTCATTGCACCTTCTTTGTGTGGCACTCATCATGTTCACCTCTGGATGATTTTACTTCTCTAATTTAAGTCTCTTTTCATCTAAATATTCTATAATTTGAAGACTGGTACTTTACCTAACAAACTTCCAAGTCATTATTATCTAAAAAGTTGTGTTTGCTAGCCAAAGACACATGGCAATGTTGATGAAGATCATTTAAATCGATACCAGTGATGTTTAGGATTTGTTTATAGACAAAATGAGTAGAAAAAATGGAGATGTTGGGAATGATTCTGAACTTTGTCTCAAGCAACTGAGCAAATGCTGGTGCCATTGACAATGTAGCTAACACTACAGGAGCTGCAGGTTTGATAGTGAAAATGATCTCAGCTTTCAAACTGATTTTTAAAGTGTATTTCTAATCAACATTTAAAATTTATCCTTTGGTGTACAGTTACATGAAATGTGACAAACACATAAGCTGTGAAATTAGCACTACAACAGTGACATAAAACATTTAATGTTTTAAAAACTTTCTACATACTACCCATTTGTAGTCAAATACTCTTCCCATCCCATCCCCTGAGGAAAAAAAAATCAATTATGTTCTCTGTTTTTAGAGTTTTACTTTTTCCACAACATCATATACAGAGCCATATATTAATCCTAATGCATTTCAGGCTCAATCATACCATTGTGTGTATTAACTCTTCATTCTTTAAATATATTTTAATTGGTTTTAATGGGATATAATTTACTACATAAAATTCTCTTGCTAGGTACAACTGATGTCAGGGTGAGGGGATACTGAAAGAAGGATACTGACAGGAATGGCAGACAATGGTTTGTAGTAAATTTATAGGTATGTAACTATCATGACAATTGAATTTGAGAACATTTCCATCATCTGAAGGAATTCCCTCAATCCCATTTGCAGTCAATCTCTTGAGCCCTGCACAACACTGATTTGTTTTCTACCTCTATAAATCAGTCCCTTCTGGACATTTCATATAAATAAAATTATACAATATGTATTTCTTTGCCTCTGTCTTCTTTTACTTAGCATGCCTTTGCAGAGATCAATCATGTTGTAAGATATATCAGAATTTTGTTACTTTTTATTGATGAATGATATTTTATGGCATGTATATACATTTTATCCATCTATTCACCAGATAATGAACATAGTGCTTGTCTCTAGTCTTTGTCTATTATAAATAATGCTGCTATGAATACTTACGTACAAGTTTTTCTGTGGATATATGTTTTAATTTTTCTTTGTTAGACTCATAGAGATCATTATGGTAAATTTATATTTACCATTTTAAGAGAATAACAAATATTTTAAAGTGGGTATAGAATTTTACATTCCCATAGTAATGTTTGAGAGTTCCTATTTTTCCACACATTTCTGTATCTTTTGGTATGTTGTGGTTTTGCTAAAGCCATCATTATGGTACATAATGATACCATTTATGGTTTAGAGGTAAAGTGTCTCCCAAAAGCTCATATGCAAGAGGCTTAGGGGTGAAGTATTTGGATTTTGAGAGCCTTAACCCAATCAATGTTAATTCCATGATGGGCTTAACTAAATGAGTGGTAACTGAAGGCAGGTAGGGTGTGATCGGAATAGGTAGGTCTTTGGGTTGTGTCTTAGATTTTGTATCTGGTAAGTGGAGTCTTTCCCTGCTTACTGATCATCATTTGAGTCACTTTCCTTTGCCACATTCTTCTTCCAGGATGTCCTGCCTCACCAAGGAATGGATCTGATTGTCCTTGGACTGAGACCATTGAAGATGTGTGCCCCCAGATAAACTTTTTCTCTTTAAAAATGTTCTTGTCAGTTCTATTAGTCACAGCACTGGGAAAAAAAAGACTGAAACAAACTCCTCACTGGAGTTTATATTTTCATAATGATTAATGATAATGAACAATTTTCATGTCCTCATTTAGATGTGCATACCTTCTTAGTGTGTATTTCCCCATTTTATTCATCTTTTTACTATCTTACATAATCATATGTTTAAATGAGAATCAAACTGATGTTGTATCTGCTCCAATCTCCTTCTAATCTCTTCAATATTCAAACGTTAGGACTTTGATTATTGTCCTGTAATTTTCTGAGTCACTGTTTCTTTTTCCTTTTTTAAATTTTTTTTAAATTTTTTTATTCTATTTTCAGAGTAGCTAGTTTCTATTGCACTTTTTAAAATTTATGTATTTGAAATGAATTCATCTTCTCCTTTCCCCCTCAATAAAACATATTCCGTGAATCTTTATTTCAGATGTTACATTTTCAGTTCTGTTCTACAGTTACTTTTTATTACTTTCTTCTTTCTCTCTCCTGAATTCACCAAAACACACATTTTTATAGATTTTAAGGAACTCCATTTTTACCTCAAAAGTATAGTTATAATACAGCTTTTGTAGTTTCTGATAACTTTTGATTTGAGTTCTCTATTTATATCTTTTCCTTCAAGTTGGTACAATTTTCCCCACTCTTTTGGATTGTATCTTGATTATTTGTTATAATTTTGGGGCTTCTAGGTCCTGTTAAAATCCCCTGGAGGATGTTGATTTGTATGTATATGTATAGGGGTGTGTGTGTGTGTGTGTGTGTGTGTGTGTGTGTGTGTGTTTGCACACACGTGTGCACTTCTGTCAAAACCACTGATGCTTGTTTCTGTCGAAACCACAAGTTAGACGGCATTTTCTGTGTGCAACAGTTCTAATGTTCAGTTTTCAAATTATTGCTATGCCCTTTAGATCTGCACTATACATGAACTACACTGAGGTTAATCTCAGACTTAGTCAATGGTTTATTTAAATGTTCATGTCTCAAAGTCCAAATTCTGCCTCTTTGGTCTGATCTGTGCATGTGCAGCTTGACTCAATGGAACTGTGCATCCACAATCTAGGGGGATGATATGCAAAATTACAGGATGAACTTCTTTAACTCCTTCATTCATTTTCCTTGTACTCCCCATGTCACAAAGGCTGCTTTTTCCAGTTCATCTAGTGATCAAGATTGGTTTATTTCAGGGTTTTAGCCTCTGTACCCTTATATAGCTATGTGCAACTAAGGATGCCTAGAGACACAATAGTAAGAAAACAGAGTAGAAAAAATAAGAGTTACACATGCTATTTGCTCCATAGGAGACTCTTTTCTTGATTCCTCTGGCCACAGGGGTTGATTTTCTCTCTGAATTTTAGTAACTGACATGCTTGTTTTTGATGCAGTAGTGCATCATAGCAAAGAGATTAATCCATGTCAAAGCTGAAAATAAAGGAAGAAAAAATAACCAAGATACGCTACTTATTATGTTTTTCAGTTTTGACTTCTCTCTATAACTCGCTCATTATTGTTTATTTTTTAATGTTCTGGGTGACTTGAAGATCATGTTTTATAAAGAGATTAGAGTTGTAATTCATGGATGAGATAAGCTGGTTCTTTCTCCATCTTGGCTAGCACTGGAGGTAAGAGGAGATTTTTAAGGACCCATGAGATATTCAAATTGTTTATACTAGTTAGGCATATGCATCAGAATCTTCAGAGCTTCTATTGCATTCAATTTGGGTTTTATATATCGAATAAGTAGAAAATAATTAAATTTGAAGAGGAAGCCCCTAAGCGTCCTTATTGGTAGGTGAAGAGTGAAGAAAAAAGAAAAACACAGAATCTAGGTGCCAGAAAATTCAAGTGACATTTGAAGGAAGGGTTGCACGTGATGCAAACTGAAAGAGAACGAGAAGTACATACACTGCAAGGAAATTATATACTATGGATTCTTAGTGCCAAGAATGTTGAATGCCACAGAAGCTAAAGATGAGATTTCAGAAAGAAATTGGTTTAAAATGTGAAATTCTACTCAAAGATGAATGGTAGCATTTAAAAAACATCTATTTGACTAGAGATAAAAATGGCATACATGTCCTTGGCAAGGACAGTTTAAGTGAAGTCATTAGGGCCAAATAAGAGTGGTTTTCTTGGTGAGTGGGAAGTCAAGTAGATACCACCAATTTAGATAATGTTAGTGTGGATTTGTCTGTGAGATGTAGAAGATAGGACAGTAGTTAGAGGAGTAAGTTGCTTTGGAGAACTGGAAAGATTTTTGTCTTATTTTAGTAGTAAATATACTTTTTTGTTGTTCTTAACCTGTATATGAGCTGAAAACTTTAAAATGCCAATGAGAAAGAACCAGTAAACTCTTCAAAATAACCCTAAAAGTTTTCTTTCAGTGTTCGCTTTGGATCTTTTTGTCCTTATTTCTTTCCTACCTTCTTGCTGGTCTCTCCTGAGAGCAATTTTCTCATGGATTAATAGGATATAAATTCTCATTCTAAAGTCTGCTTCTGGGGAAACCAACCCCAAACAACTCTAAATTTATTTCTCTAGTCCTGATTTCAGACTTTTCACAGAACTCCAAAGTCATCTATCCAAGTTCTTGTTTTATACTTCCACACATTTTGTAGAATAAGTATCTCAATATGTTCAGAGATGTTGATTTGGTTTTTGTTGTTTTTTTTTTTTTTTTTTGCTGATGCTATTCCTCTTTCAGTGTTCATCCTTTTAATAAATGGGAACATAATCACCTCAAGACAAATAATCATCTTTAATTTCTGCCTTTCCCTTGACCCACATCCAAACCTTTAGCAAATAATGTTGACTGGGAGTGAGATTTAGAATTTTCAAATCAGTTAAATCTGTCATGTCCTTTCATTGGTACTGCTACCACTCTTGCCAACCCCTACTATTGCCTAAGTATACTAATGCATCAGTACCCTAAGTGATTTCTTTAATATACACATGCCACAATTTAATTAATCAAATATAAGCAAGAGAGATATTTGTAAATGCATCTCAAATTATATCCTATGCTGCTTAGAGAGCTTTCAGTGGTTTCCTGATGCATTTAAATAATAATCATTACTAACTGCCATATCTGTATGCAAGAAGATATGAAATATTTAACAGGTATAGAGCGAACATTCACCAGGCAGAAAGTATGCTGATCATGATGTGTAATGCTTGTCCTCAGTGGTGGGATATCTACCTTGTCCATAAAATGCTACAAGACGACTCCCCCCCCCCACTTCTCTCACGCTGCCTGGTAATGCAGTTCTTTTTCCTCATGTTATCTTTGTTCAGCTCTGTGGCTGGCTCTCTCTCCCTCAAGTACTATTTCAGACATTACAGCCTCAGTGAGACTGACCAGTCAACATCAAGTCCTTACCTAGTCCAGCTAATTCACCCTCACATGTATTTATTTGTTGCATTTTCTTGAGAGGACTGAAAACTATAAAATTGTTTTGTATGTTTATTTACTTCTATTATTTAAACCTAGTTATAATTTAAGTTTTCAAGAACAGGAATCTTGTCTTCTTACCAGTGTATCCCCAGAACTATGCACAGTACTTGATATATGATATATGACATCCAATGTTCACTGGTTAAGTGATTGAAAATATGAATAAATAAGGAAGGACATATGTATTGAAGAAAGTAGCTATAAAAACAAGAAAAAAAAAACAAGAAAATAAATTATGTATTATCTTATTAACTTTATCACGTTTATTTCTTGCTTATACATAATTTGAAATCCAATATGTCCAAATTTCTCTTAGGATGTTTATTGACAGGTAAATTTTGACATAAATTAATTCTTTTATGTTTAAATATTCCCTTTTCATTCCCTGTCATAGCATATGAGGTTCATTCATTCTATCATCATATGAAGCACAGTTTAAAAATTGGGGTCTAAAACTAAATGGGCCTAAAATCCATTTCTGCTACTTATTATCTGTGGAAAAATTACTTAACCTGCCTGTAACTCAATATTCCTATTTATAAAATAGTGATATAAAAAGACCTGGTTCAAAAACTTGTTGAGAGAATTACATGAATTAATTCATGTAATCACTTGGGACTATGCCTGGCAGAGAGTAAGAACTCTGGAAATCATGTGTATTAGTGTATGCCAAACAATAAGTGTGGAAATAACCCCAGATTAGTCTCTAGTTCTCTTACTTTCCCTCCTTTATTAGAACATAGGACCTTCAAATTTTGCCATTCTGCATCTTTCTAATCTAATTTCTCTAATAAAGTTTGTTATTCTTGTTTGCTTATATTTTGACTGTTTACCGCAAGAATAGCTCAACTCTTAAAAATTCCAGTGAGAAGGAACCAATAAGTATAGGAGGTTTAAAGGGAAAGATCAAAGATAAAATCATAAAAAGAATCCAATCCCCAATATAATAGATTGAAAAGGGATCACAAACACAGGTAAAGATACTAGCAAGCATGGACAAAGGACAACTCTTTCAACATTAACTGTTAAAGTAAAAATCTGTCCCTCAATCTCCTCTTTCATGGGTATTTATATTATCATAATATTCTCCCTAAAACAAAAACTAATGTATGGTTTCACTGTGTATAATTTCTAAAACACTGTATAGAACTTGAACCAAACATGCCCCGGGAGACCTCTCAGTTAACTTCACTTTTCCCTGAAACCTGCTATATAGCTCGCAGAAAGGTCCACCACTGGTATTAACTGAGTTTCTTTACGAATGTCCTTGCTTCCTCCTGCCTTTGAGCTGTTGTTTTCCCTGCTCACCACTTCACCATTTAGAAGGAAAGCCATGTTTGGCCCTTCTCATTCTCTTTCTCTGCTCCTCTCAACATCTTCTTTACCTGATTAGCCTTTAAGATTGAGGCAATGTCCCATCACCTCCTTTCTGAATGTTTTAATGAACAAACACTATTAAAAGCCTATTATATACCACAGCCCTTGTGACTATTATTACCTCAATATTGTCAATACATTCCAAACTAATTGCTTATTCTAGGTTTTCTTTTGTTTATCTCAGAAAAAGCTACATTTGACTTAATATTTAAGCTGATAGTCTTTAAGTTTTCAGGCTAGGAAAATTCCATGCTTCCAAGGGATTTTTCTCTTTCTGAAGACTTTTAATTTAACATTCTCATATTTCTTCCTCCACTGCTACTTGAAATTGTCATTGGAAGGGCTTTTTAAAAATTTTTGCTAACTTCATAACAACATTTTAAAGTTCTTATGTTTCTATGAATTTATGTGAATATTATACTTGAAAAAGGAAAAATCAGTGATCAAGTGGTTAGATAATAGTGTATTCAAAATTAAGTTGTCTTCAATTTAATGAGTAAGAAAATTATTATAGTTGCACTACCAGTAATAAAATGTTATTTTGTTTTTGGTAAGTGAGCAGTAGGCAATGATAGTAATTTAAGTATAGCTAATCACATCCAGACTAATTTTATAATTTTGCCTGGTATTCCTTTTAACAAACCCAATAAAAAATAACTTTTTGTCATGACAGTTCTCTTAACATATTCAGTTCAAACTCATCAATGATTGCTAATAGATTAGACATATCAACCTCCAAGCTGCAGGCATCGAAAGACTAGTGGAAGGAGAATGCCGTGATGATTCAAGAATGCACTGTTCTTAGCAACTTCTCATCAGTAAATCCAACTGAGACCTGACGAGGACCAAAGCGTGATATACAATTTGAAATTGAAAAATGTTGTTGGATTGATGAAACTGAAGAAATTTGGAGCTATAGACTGGAAACTTATTCTCTGGTATCCTCCCCGGGTTCATGAAATAGCACTTTAGAAAAATAATTCAGTTTCTAATTCATCATCAAGACAGATGGATCTTAAAGTTATAGCAGTAAAAGTTCAGTTATCTTAATACTATTCTCTATGTTACCAAGGAACCTTTATACAATCATTTAAAGTTGGCCAATATGTGATAGCAACATCTTCATGTTTCAAAACTAATGCTTTTTAAATTGTTGATAGGCCTCTCTCCAGCAAGGCCATGAAATAGTTGGGACAGGAATTCACAAAGATCCCAGATGTTTTCCTGGGAGTCTGAGGGCTCTCTACAGTAGGTGCTTCAGGACAGGTCCACTTGAGGAGGTTCCCAGGCAAAACTGAGTGGGTAGAACTCCAGCCTGAATTAATGTTTCTGTCAGAGGGTCCCTTTTCCTTCTTGATTCACATGAGGAATGTCTACAAAAACTCCAAGAAGCTGGACTGTAAGAAATATTATGACAGGATGGAGGCTAAGGTATTGAAAAAAAATTGGATTTACTGATGAGAAGTTGTAAAGAACAGTGCATTCTGGAATCATCAGGGACTTCTTGCAGTAGTCTTGTGATGCCTGCAAGACTACTTGGAGATTGATGTCTCTAAACTATTTTATATTTCTAAAAATATGTGCAAGGGTAACTTTAAAAAACTTACTTTTAAATAGATAAATGAATTCTAAAGCTGTTGAATCTCTTAAATAAATGGCTCTCAAGAAATTCTCTTCACCTTTAAGAGTTTAGAAGTCATTCTTGATTTAAAGTAGCTTCAAATCATTCTTGATTTAATGGATTTTATTGAAGTATAAACAAATCCTATTGCATTACAAATATTATATTTATTTTCAGAGGGAACTATCAGAATCAAAATGTGCTACTTAAAATTATGTAAATGTGTTTAGCATGATTTGAGAGTGGTTGAAACTATTTCACAAACTGTCCATATAATAGAAAGCTGCATGCAGATACAAATGCTCTGTAGTTATTTAGTAAACAATTCACAATATGAATCAGAATCCTTAAAGTGAGGGGTGGTGTCTGGTTCTTATAATTGTTCTTTGTTGTAAACAACATATATAAACAATCTAGGGTTTTATACAGCACCATGCTTTTTCCTCCTCCATATCTGGTAGCTATTTTGAAGTATATCTCTTTCAGTTAACTGGGAATCTATCACTGTGAGGTCCTATTATAGCATTGCTTGGAAAGATTGTCTTTAGTCTTTGGAAATTACTTCAGGAATTATGTATTGGTGCCAGTGATTTAAACATATAACTGTGGATAGGGACTTAATATAAGATTTGGGGTAAAGAACAATTTTTTATATTTATAAAAGAGAGACACAGTCAATGAATTATTTGTATTATGTATGATATGTATCAACCACATATTAAGCATCCTAGACAATTTGAAAGTAGTAAATAACATAACTTCTGCACTAAAACCCTAGTATTTTATTTAAGACAATGAGAATTTAAAATGAAATAATAAGAAAATGATGTAGTTAACTAATCTTTTCATTTCTCATGTCACTACAACGGATTGATTGGGAGAATCATGGATACAGTCTATCATGAATTCATTCTTCCTAAAATCAATAGAATGCTTCTTGCCAAATATTTTAGGCAATTCTTTCATATGTATATGAATTCTTTCGTGTGTATGTGTGTGTGTGTGTGTGTGTGTGTGTGTCCTGAAAGACTATTCCAAATATCCTCTTCTCTTCTTTTCAATAACTTTTAATGCTAACCCTAAAGCCCTATCTGAAATTCAAATCACCTATTATGGGAAAAAAATCAAGGCCATTCAACGAAAGTTTCAACTCACTCCTTAGTTCAAACAAACCAACTAACAAACAAAATACTCATTTTTTTCTTGCTTATGTTTTCTTCTGTAATGGAAACATGGGCCTACTCTTTGTTGAAGTGAATATTTTTATAAACATCTTATATATAATTCTTTTCTTCTAAGACTTCAATTCATCATTTCCCTGTCATCTCTTATATCTCCATGGTATTGTTAGCAGTAATAGCCTAACTTTTTATCAGAAACCAAGCTGAGGTCTCAGCTATAATAAATGTAAATAACTAAAAAACAATGACCACCAAAATATTAAACAAACAAGTAAAATTTTTCCTCCTAAACCAATAGTCCTTTTTCTCCTTATAACCACATTCTTGAAAAGTAAGCTAGCTACCTGTCAAACCTGCTTTATCACCATTCACTCTTCATTTTGCTTTTTAAATTCTCTTTTAAGTACTGTACTGAAAATGTTCTTTTGAAGGTTATCAGGGTCTTACTCAAAATTCTACTGAAATTGTGTTAAAGATCATAGGTTAAAGCTAAGAGCCATGATGATATTTATTTTGTGAGTATCTGCTTTAAGCTATGCCATAGTGTTATAAAAATGAACAGTGCTTAACACATTAGTCTTTAATAAATATGTGTCAGATTGAAAGAAATAAAATTCCAAGTCTATGAAATTCAAGAAAACCACAAAATAATCAAATCAATGGCCCTTGACCAATTTTCTATCTTTTTAACTTTTGTGAAGCGTTTGCTACCATTGAACCATAACCTTGTCCTTGGGACTTTTTCTTTTGCTGACTTTCATGAAATTATTCACCTTGAATTAGTTAATATAGGATTTGTCAGAAATCCTTCATTTAGGGATTGATGGGCCAAATTCACTGTTTCAAAATGTAGTCTAGAGATGGTCATTGGATTAGGCTTTACCTTTATGGAGAGACCCATAAATTAGGTCAACTTATGAACAGTGGAAATAAGATTAACTAGTTGATGAGAATTGAGTTGGCAATACATTATGGAGTGTCTATCAATATGAAAATGTCCCAAAGTGAGCAGTAAGCAAAAAAATGGTCAAAGAAGACACGGTGGAAATCTAGGTAAGAGGCCCACACTCAGTTCAGAGAATAAGGCAATAAGAAATATTCACTGCTGACCCAGGCCAGACCTAATTTTAGAGAAACTGTGATGGTATCCTTGGGAATATGCTATCAACAGAAGAAATCAGACCTGTGGTCCATGCCAAGTACAAAGTCAAAGAGCTCAGTTAGTGATCATTTTGATTGGTTAAACATATTTGAGTTCTCAAGTCTGATCCCAGAGTGAGGCACTTGTACTAGGGCCAAAATTTAAGGAGTACCCAAAACCAAATAATCAAGATAAATAAGATTTTCATGAAAAAAATTCATGTTAGTGCAAAAATTAATGATAATCAAAGTATTAAAATTTTATATTGCTAATCTCTTTCAACTTAAGTAACAAAATAAGTGATATCATAAATCCACAGGCAAACTATCAAAGTGATAAAATAAATAAAGTATATAAGAAAAAAAGATTACTGTAGATTTGTGAAGAATAGGAAAGCATTTTGAAGTGAGATAGAACTGGCTGACCAGTGTTGAAGGCAATAAAAACAGCCATGATTTGTAATTATCCCAAACCATATGTAAAAATGATGGAATTAATTTTATCTGTTAGATTTTGGAGATAGCATTGAATGCTTTTACGGAAATATATTTTGATTAGCTTTATAGAGTAGGAATTAGATTTTAGGAGCATATTTTGAGTAACGAAATTTAATTTGTCATTATACTTGTGCAAAAAGGCTGATAGTTGTTTTATTTTGAATATCTAATTGTCCAGGAAACCATTAGGAAATTTAGAGATAGAAGTAGATAGACGTGAATCTTCTCTCTAGAACAGAGTAGACAGACACCTGAAAATAGGTGACAAAAAGCTGTAAATCTTTGAATCATATTTCCTGAAGATAAAAAGGGAAGCTCTGGTTTGGACACAAAATAAGAAAAAATTTTGATGATGAAATTGAATAAAGTAATTCTGTTTTTTTAAATTTAATATGCACTAGATTCTGGTTTTCATTCATGTAAAATATCACCATTGTTCTTCGAGGCTGTTTTATAAATTGTTAATCTATGTAAAATCTTTAAAAAAAAATCATGAGAAAATACACAAAATTATACTGGATTATACACACAAAAACCACAAAGTGAATGTATTATTTCTCATTTTATTGAATATTTTTTACAATTTATAAAGAGTGCAGGAAGTCATTTTGAGCTAATATGTGGCTATAGTCTAAGTGATTCTGATAAGATCGTTCTAACTTCTCCATAAAATTGCTGAAAAAATGAACAGTAACAATAAGAACTGAAGAGAGGACCATTGGACATTTTTTGGAAAGCTTTTTCCTATGTCTACTGAGGACAATGTGGAATTGTGAAACACTTTCCTCAACTGTGTTATTGTGATCAATTTTTCAAATAGAACAAGACAGGTATCTTCAATGAAAACAAGTAGCATTCAACTCTTCCCTCTTTATCCCTAATCTCAAGACACAGAAGACTAACTGAACATTTAAAGTTTCATGTTTGTCTTTTAAATGTTGAAGCCTTTTTATAAGTCAGGAAAAAAAAAGTCTGCTGTCTCTGCTTCCTAGAATTGACCTTCCAGGACTTACTACAGGTGAAAGAGGAAAAATGACCCTAAAAAGCAGACAAACCCCAAGATGTTTAGTTAGGTAGAAAATTGAAAACAGGATAGAGATATAAAACTACTAGAGAAAATGAAGATGGTGGTATAGTCCTTCATTCACTAATTTGGTCATAATTGACTCCAAATATATTAGTAACATTAACTTAGAATCTATGACCATAAATATCAAAAAATATTCTTCTTTCCTGTAACCCTGTAATAGATCATTGTGCTTAGACATTGTAATTGTGCTGTATTATTAGTCTGAACTTTTTTTTCATGTTGTAAAGTGTGAAGGTATTGAGAAAAAGACAGTAAGAAGGGCTAAGGTTATTCCTCATCTCTAATCTGTAAGCAAGCATGAGATCTGAAAAAAATGTACTTTCAATTCAAGGCTATCATAAAAATCAGAGAGATAATTATACAGTGGCCTTGAGAGCTATTGAATCATAAAAGGAAACTTTTGGTAGAAAAGAGGAGAAATTATTTCTGAAAATAATTTTATGTGCATGAAGAATATATTTCATTCTTTTTTAATTCAAAAATGTTCACAGCTCTTTAATATTGAATGCCTAAAACAGACATAAAATTCTAGACTACAATTAAGCAGCATCTATCAATTTTTATAAGGAAATAGCTGTGACTCAAGAATTTTACATAAGACCAATTGTTGGATATATATAACCTTGACAAGAATGCGTGACTCAGAACATACAAAGCCCATGTATAGTTCTGAGAATGTGGTATGTATAAGGGCTTGGGTTTAACCACAAGTACTGCACAAATATAAAAATTAAAAAACAAAAGCATATGCATATTTTTGAGATTGTATTAATAGATCAACTCAATTAGAAACTTACGCAAGTCAGGAATCCAAGAATTGAAGAAAATTAGTCAATTTTGTGAGTATAGAATAAAGGTAATTAATTTCATATGCTTAGACTTTAGCCCCCAATTCTTTAACCAAATTGGCTATTGTCGAAGGACACCTATTGTATCATTTGTATAATCGTTGTTTTTTTTTTTTAAAGAGAGAGTGAGAGAGAGAGAGAGAGAATTTTTAATATTTATTTTTTAGTTCTCGGCGGACACAACATCTTTGTTGGTATGTGGTGCTGAGGATCGAACCCGGGCCGCAAGCATGCCAAGCGAGCGCGCTACCGCTTGAGCCACATCCCCAGCCCCTAATCGTTGGTTCTTGATTCAGGAACTAGACTGCCTGGTTTTAAGCTAGGCTTGAACCATTACTAGCTATATTTCTCAATTTTTTAAATCTTTAAAGCAAAAATATTAATTGTATCTGCCTCCCTGGGTTATTGGAAAAATAATTTATGTGAAATCATATGTCTGGCACATAGTAAATCCTTGGTAAATGATACATATCTTTATTGTTGGATATTTAAACTGATTTTGTTGCTAATTAATTAATGTTTGATTTCAGTTAGTTATGTATGTTTCTTTATGTAGATGCCATTATTCCCATTCATTCCCATTCTACAATTCTTAAAAGTAGAATTTCAAAATGTGCAATAATTTTAAGATTTTCAAGTTGAAAATATGTAACCATTTCAAGATTTTGATACTAACTTTCATCAACTCAGTATGCCAGAATATGTGTAAAAGTTAATTCCCTCCCATTTCCTTTTAAATATTTTTCTTATAAATTAAAAAATGCATAGTTTAGTTAACAAATAATTGATTTGTTCTAATTTACACATGAAATTTATAATCATGAAGATCCTACTTATGTATAATTAGTAGAAATATGTTTTCTTTTTCTTTAAATGTTAACTGCCATCTTTTTAATTTTAATTAATTTTTCTATTTATACATGAAGCAGAATGCATTACAATTCTTATTACACATATAGAGCACAATTTTTTTTATATCTCTGGTTCTATACAAAGTATATTCACACCAATTCATGTCTTCATACATGTGTTTTGGATAGTAGTATCCATCATATTCCACCATCATTTCTAACCCAATGCCCCCTCCCTGTCCTTCCCACCACTCTGCCCATCTAGAGTTCATCTAATCTTCCCATGCTCCCCTTCATTACCCCACTATGAATCAACCTTCTTATATCAGAGAAAACATTCAGCATTAGTTTTTTTGGAATTGGTTAACTTCACTTAGCATTATTTTCTCTAACTCCATCCATATATATCTGTAAATGCCATTATTTTATTCTCTTTTATTGCTGAGTAATAGTGCATTGTATATATATATGCCACATTTTTTTTATACATTCATCTATTGAAGGGCTTCTAGGTTGGTTCAACCTTTAGCTGTTGTGAATTGTGCTGCTATAAACATTGATGTGGCTGTGGCCCTGTAGTATGCTTTTTTTAAGTCCTTTTGGTATAGACCCAGGAGAGGGATAGCTGGGTCAAATGGTGGTTCCATTAACGATTTTTCAAGAAATCTCCATACTGCTTTCAATATTGGCTGCACCAATTTGTAGTCCTACCAGCAGTGTATGAGTGTACCTTTTCCCCCACATCCTCGCCAAAACTTATTGTTGTTTGTTTTCATAATAGCTGCCATTCTGACTGGAATGAGATGAAATCTTAGAGTAGTTTTGATTTGCATTTCTCTAATTGCTAGTGATGATGAACATTTTTAAAATATATTTGTTGAATGATTGTATATTATCTTCTGAGAAGCATCTGTTCAGGTCCTTGACCCATTTATTGATTGGGTTATTTGTTGTTTTGGTGTATAGCTTTTTGAGTTCTTTATATACCCTAGAGATTAGTGCTCTGATGTGTGAGAATTAAAGATTTGTCCCCAAGGTGTAGGCTCTCTACTCACCTCACAGATTATTTCTTTTGCTGAGAAAAAACTTTCTAGTTGGTGACCATCCCATGTATTGATTCTTAATTTTAATTCTTGCACCAAAGGAGCCTTATAAAGAATGTTCAGGGGCCTAATACCACATGATATAGATTGGGGCCTACCTTTCCTTCTATTAGACACAGGGTCTCTGGTTTTATTCCTAGGTCCTTGATCCATTGAGTTGAGTTTTGTTCATGGTGAGAGATAGGGGTTTAATTTTATTTTGTTGCATATGGATTTCCAGTTTTCCCAGCACCATTTGTTGAAGAGGCTATCTTTTCTACAATGCATGCTGTTGGTGCCTTTGTCTAATATACTTGTAATTATAAGCATTGGTCTCTCTATTCTCTATTCTGTACCATTGGTCTACCAGTCTGTTTTGGTGAAACTACCATGCTGTTTTGTTTTCTTTCTTTCTTTCTTTCTTTCTTTCTTTCTTTCTTTCT
This sequence comes from Urocitellus parryii, assembly GCF_045843805.1. Taxonomy (NCBI): domain Eukaryota; kingdom Metazoa; phylum Chordata; class Mammalia; order Rodentia; family Sciuridae; genus Urocitellus; species Urocitellus parryii. The sequence goes on from NC_135538.1 coordinate 47,880,747, forward strand.
TTCTTTCTTTCTTTCTTTCTTTCTTTCTTTCTCACTCTTTTTTATTTTTTTGATATGTCTTTGCCTGGTTCTGGAATCAGGGTGATATTGGTCTCATAGAATGAGTTTGGAAGTGCCGCCTCTTTTTCTATTTCCTGAAATAAATTGCAAAGTATTGGTATTAGTTCTTATTTAAAGGTCTTGTAGAATTTTGCTGTGTGTCCATCTGGTCCTGGGCTTTTCTCGGTTGGTTGACTTTTGATGGTGTCTTCTAGTTTGTCACTTGAAATTGATCTGTTTAAATTGTGTATATCATCTTGATTCAATTTGGGCATATCATATGACTCTAGAAATTTGCCTTCAATATTTTCTATTTGAGTACAAGTTTTCAAAATAATTTCTAATTATATTTTGTATTTCTGTAGTGTTGGTCATAATATTTCCTTTATCATCATGTATGTTAGTAATTTGAGTTTTCTCTCTCTTTCTCTTTGTTAGCATGGATAATGGTCTGTCAATTTTATTTACTTTTTCGAAGAACCAACTTTCTGTTCTCTCAGTTTTTTTCAATTATTTCTTTTTTTTTTCAATTTTATTGAGTTCAGCTCTGATATTAATTATTTTCTGTCTTCTGCTGCTTTTGGTGTTGATTTGTTCTTATTTTTCTAGGGCTTTGAGATATAATGTTAACTCATGTATTTGTTGACTTTTTTTTCTTTTAAGGAATGAACTCCACACAATGAACTTTCCTCTTAGAACTGCTTTCATAGTGTCCCAGAGATTTCAATATGTTGTATCTGTGTTCTCATTCACCGCTAATTTTTTTAATCTTCTCCTTTAAGTCTTCTGCAACCCATTGTTCATTCAGTAGCATAATATTTAGTCTCCAGGAGTTGGAGTAGCTTAAATTTCTTATTTTATCATTCATTTCTAATTTAATTTCATTATGATCTGATAGAATGCAGGTTAGAATTTCTACCTTTTTATATTTGCTAAGATTTGCTTTGTGGTATAATATATGGTCTATTTTAGAGAAGGATCCATGTACTGCTGAGAAGAAATCGAGAAAGTGTATTCTCTGATTGAAGGATGAAATATTCTATATATGTCAGTTAAGTCTAAGTTATTGATTGTATTATTGAGTTCTATGCTTTTTTTATTCAGCTTTTGTTTGGAACATATATCTAGTGATGAAAGAGTTGTGTTAAAGTCACCCAAAATTATTGTGTTGTGGTCTATTTGACTCTTGAACTTGAGAAGAGTTTATTTGATGAATGTAGATGTTCCATTGTTTGGGGCATATATATTTATAATTGTTAAGTCTTGTTGGTGTTTTTTTCTCTTGGATAGTATGTAGTGTCCTCCTTTATCCTTTTTGATTGACTTTAGTTTGAAGTCTATCTTATTTGATATAAGGATGGAAACCCCTGCTTGCTTCCGCAGTATGATTTTTTGCAACCCTTCCCCTTTAGTCTGTGGATGTCTTTTCCTATGAGATGAGTCTTTTAGAAGGAGCATATTGTTGGGTCTTTTCTTTCTTTCTTTCTTTTTCTTTTTGATACAATCTGCTAGTCTATGTCTTTTGATTGGTAAATTTAAGACACTGTCATTCAGGGTTATTATTGAGACATGATTTGTATTTTCAGGCATTTTTATTTATTTTGAGTATTTAACGTGACTTGGTTTCTCCTCTGAATAGATTATTCTTTAGTGTAATCCCATCCCTTTGCTGATTTTCATCATTGTTTTTCATTTCCTCTTCTTGGAATATTTTTCTGGGAATGTTCTGTAGTACAGGCTTTCTAGTTATAAATTCTTTTAACTTTTGTTTATCATGGAAGGTTTTTATTTCATCATCAAATCTAGAGCTTAGTTTGATGGATATAAGATTCTTGGTGGGCATCCATTTTCTTTCAGAGCTTGGTATATGTTGTTCCATGATCTCCTGGCTTTGAGGGTTTGGGTTGAAAAATCTGCTAAGATATGAATTGGTCTCCCTCTATATGTGATGTGATTCCTCTCTCTAGCAGCTTTTAAGATTCTATCTTTATTCTATATGCTAGGCATTTTCATTATAATGTGCCTTGGTGTAGATCTGTTGTAATTTTGTACATTTGGTGTCCTTTAAGTCTCTTGTATTTGGTTTTCCAATATGTTCTTCATGCTTGGGAAATTTTCTGATATTATCTCATTGAAGAGATTGTGCATTCCTTTGGTTTGAAACTCTGTGCCTTCCTCTATCCCAATAGCTCTTAGATTTGTTCTTTTGATGCTATCCCATAATTTTTCGATATTCTGTTCATGGCTTCTTACTAACTTCACTGTGTGATCAACTTTACCTTCCAGATTGTATACTTTGTCTTCATTATCTGATATTATGTCTTCCAAGTGATCTAGTCTACTGGTTATGCTTTCTTTTGAGCTTTTCGTTTTATTTACTGTATCTTTCCTTTCAAGGATTTCTGACTTTATTTTTTATTAGCTACATATGACATTACAATGATCTTGGCAATTCATACATTTGAATCATTGGGTATAATTTCTCATTTTTCTGATTGTACAGATTGCAGAATCACACTGGTCATAGAGTCACCTATATACATACAGCAATCATAATGTCTATTCTGTTCTGCTGCCCTTCCTATCCCCCCTACTCCTCCCCTCCCCTCTCATTTTTTTTCAGAGTCTCTCTCTCTCTCTTTCTCTCTTGAAGTACTCTTTTGCTACCTGTATTTGCTCTCCTATCTCTTTGTTGGAGTGATCAATTTTTGCTTGTAGTTGCCCAATTAGGTTATTCTTTTATTCACAGATCATTTTAATTACAAACCTTCTGATTTCCTTCTCTGACATTTCATCAACTTCACTGCCCAAGGGCTCTGTTATTATAGTATCCTATTTTCTTTGGGGCACTTTCCTCCTTTGTTTTTTTTATGCTATGTGTCTTCCTTTTTTGCAGTGTGGATCTGAGATATTAAAGTTTCTTCCCTCTATTCTTGTAGTACCTGTGCAGATTGTCTGTACCTCATCTTAATTTTGGGCTTCCAGACCCTGCTGATGTTCCTCAATGTATGCTACTGCATCTAAAGGTGGTGTCAGCAATAGTAGAGGTAACTCCAGATAATAGTTGAGATGTTCTAAGATGGAAGAAATCTCTTACAGAGATGGGGCTGAAAGAGTGGGCCTCACACTCCCTTTGTTATGCCTGCTCTGAGATGCAGCTGCTTCTAGGACCTGTATACTGTCAAAAAGGGGCTACTGTGTGGGGAAGGCTATGGCTATAACTACAGTGTCCCAAGATGGAAGTGGGTTGGGCTTAGGCTCCCAGGTTGTGGGTAGGGGCACAAACTGGAACATACCATCAATCTGGGTCCTGCACAAGTAGGTGTGGTCTGATCTGGGTTCCAAAGGTAGTCTGCTGGTGGAAGAGGCAGTACTGTGTTGGAGGATGGACTCTGGTGGGTATCTGACCCGCCAGTGGAGTGCTGGCCCTGGATCTACTGTGAGCCTGGGTCCCATGCATGCTTGGTGTTTAACTGCCATCTTGTGAGATGATGTTTTCCTTATTAAAAGTGCTTTTATTATTGCATTGTAGCTATACATAGTATTTAGGTTTGTTCTGACATAATCATACATGAATGAAGTATAATGTCCTTCACTTCAGTCCCAGTTCTTTCTTTTTCCCTCCCACACTTCCTTACTGGTTCCCCTTCCTTTCCTGTACTGGTCTTTCTTCTACTTATTTGTTTCTTTAAAACTGGTGCTTTATAGTTATACATAAAGGTGAAATTCACTGTTCCATTTTGGTTCACCAATAATCCCCTTTCCATCACTCTTCCCAAGAAATGTGTCTTCTTTTATACATTGCCCATTTCTGATATTATTATACTTATACTTTGTGTTTTTATTGATGAATAATTCAAAAAATATTGCTAAAAAGGGAAGAAAATGATTAAAGCAAAAAGTATACACTATTTGATTGAGTTTGTCATTGCAAATCAGATTAACAAAGATTAATATATACTGATATAAAGTTTTTTCTGCATAAAGACAACTTATAAATATCATATTTTATTGATCACAATAAAAAAACACATACTCTAGCAAATTAGAAAAGAAAATAATAATCAAGGAAAAAAATGAAAGAGAAACAGAAAATCTGCCTCAGAAGAATGACAGAACTTCAAACATATCAAACGATGATAATGAATTTAAATAAATTAACCTTTTATTAAATGACTAAGTATCTTAAAATAGATTTTAAAAATAAAGTGACTCAAGTGCAAAATTATAAAAAGACAAATTTAAAGCATGACAGTCAAAATAAAAACATACTTAAATTTAAAGAATATTTGAGAAGATTTTATAAAGCCAAAAAATAAAATGAAAGGAAAACTTTTTCTCTAAATATGAAATGTGAAATCTTGATATTTTCTTTTAAGTTGAACTCTAGAATAAAAGTCAACAATCATGTTGACTAATTTCTATTTGTAAATAAAACTATGTAAATTTAGATGGCAAAATATTAATTGAGGAATAAATTATCCAGTAAGTTGAGTATTTAAGGGAAAACAGAGTTATCTGATTCACAACTGATCCAATATCAAAACAAATTCCAGATTATTTAAATATTTAAAAGCAAAAAATGAAACTACAACAAATTAGATGAAAGTACAGATGCATTTGTTAATTGATCTTGTGGTAGATAAACTTTTCTTAAGTTTACAAAAAAAAGAAATTATAAATATAAGTATCAATAAACTTAGCAATATAAAACCAAAACCATTTAGATGCAAAAGAATACCATAAATAAGTTATAAGGCAATTCAAAAAAGCAGGGACATATGGGCCACAAATATGACAAACACCGGATTAGTGCCTTATATAAAGAAGTCTTAAAATAGATGGGAAAGAACAAGTAAACCAATAAAAAGGCCATGAACTGAAAGTTCCCTGAATATTCATCCTCATTAGCAATGAAATAGATTAAAATTAAAACAGCAATACATTATTTCAAAGTGAAATTATATGAAAATTTAAAAATTATGGTTCTCAATATGACTAAAGTGAAGTTAAAGCTGGTCCTCTTCTGCCCTCCTAGTGAGAGTGTTCTGTGTATGAATTTTAATCCATTGAGAAATATACGTTGAGAAGTTTAATAATTGCCTAACACGACCTGGTAATGTTTTTCTTACAATTTTCCCTAATGAAAAAATCAGATTGGTGTATGTAAGTGATCTTTATATATAATATTTATTAGATTATTATGTATAAAAGGAAATATTAAAACCAGTCCCAAAAGACTCTTGGTAAATGACTTAAGGAATGTAAGTATAAAGAAAACCAAATCTCCATGAAATTAGGTTTGAAATGATACTCAGTGACATGTAGAAATGTTAATTATGTAAAGTTTAGCGGGACCAATATTGAATTTCCCCCCAGAACAGTTTTTATAAATAGATATCTGAAGAGAAAAATGGAAAAGAAATGCCAATATGTGGATAATCACTTTTAAAATGTGAAATCACGTGTAATTAATTCATTTTTATACTTTCAATAATTATCCACAATGAACATGTATTGCATTTGTTGTCACTGAAAAGTAACCTAAAATACCAGTAACAAACGTGGTATGGAATTGAAATGGAAGCCACCGTCTGGAGACAGCCTTCAGAAGACAGGACAAGGACAGCCTTTAGCTGGCCCTCCAGAGTATATACCTAGACTATCACTTACAGCTGCCATCCCCTCTCATATTTTCACTGACATCAGAGCAGCAATACCAGGTAATGATAATTTGTTATTAATCAATTTGTTATACTTGTTACCCTTAATATGCTTATTTCTAATTCTATCATATAGTCTTCATATACATATATTTCTTTCTTGTTAGTAAATGTGTTAAGGACTGCATATGTAATTTGCAACAGGGGTTCCATAAACATCAGAATTACCTAGACTACTTTAAAAAAAAAAAAAAAAAACTATACCCACATTGCCGCAGTCCGGCTGCAGCAAAATAACGGGGGAGGGGTGATGAGCAACTTGTGATTGATACAGCAGGAATGGGAGCCTTTTATTGCAGGACAGGAGCGGTATATATACATTACATATAGCTTATCTTAATTAACATAAACTAGATACAGCAGTCAACCAATAAGTAATCTCCACACTTAATGACTCGCTGCTGTCACTTCACAAACCACTCCCTCTGGCAAAATGCCAGGCGCCATCCAGACTTGTTTACAGACCTTAACACCACATCTCATCCATAGATATTCCAATTCAAGAGATCTGGAAGTGGAAATTGGCAGTTTCATCTTCAAACATCTTCACTCTTGCTTTTGCCTACATAAGAGCTGAGAATCAGCAAACTTGGAGTGAAAGACTGAGTTTCACTTACAGCCAAATATGTTCAAAAATCCCTATCTTGTATTTAGATTTTTATTAGAAATCTGCTCTTCAATTAAGCCTTAAAGATTTTGTCTTGGTATTCTAGTCAAAGTTATGGAATATTATACAGACATTACAATCATGTATTTTAATTTCTCTGAATGACATTAAAGAGAATGCTCTTTAATGATATTCAAAAAACAGCTTTTCATGGTTTTCAATTAAATTAAGTCTTTGAGCATCCTTTAAATATTAACTCAAGTTTCAGACCAGGGTGCTAGGAGTTACATAACCTATCCTCTCAGATTATTATTAAATATTCTATAACTTTGGGTACATTGTCTGTATCCTGAAGTCTCAAATAGCTCTAAACTGTGGTCAGTCTTTTACCTAAATGAATAGGATGGAAATAATTAAGAGAGAGGCGTTTAGGAGATGCTAACTTTCAGTCAGCTTTGAGTAGATTTTACTGTGCGATTCACTATTTATTGATTTTTAATTTCGGGAAGAGTTGTAAGAAATTAAAGGGAATCTTCACGTGGACCTTCAGGTGATGGAGAATGCATGGTCTCTGTTTCTCCTACCCCTGTGTCTTTCTCTGTTTTCCATCTCATCTGCCTGGTACATGCTTCAGTACATATAACACTCCTATTATTTTCATCATGTCCTGTGGGATATTTCCTTAGGGTCTCCAGTGAGATCCACCACCATGCTGTATGCTCTGTTTATTGCAGAAGTAAACGAAGCATGCCGGGCAGCATCTGAAAACAATTAAAAATAATTGAAATGAGCTGCGGACTCCACTACCCTCATTAAGTTTTTTATTTCATGTTTCACACATTGGGGGATTCAGATCTGAACCTCCTATCCCACTGGCCTCCTGCTGGCAGGAGAGATCCCTTTCCCAGGGCAGATTCAGGGCCATCAGTTTCAATACCAAGTCTGTGCTCTAAATGACCAGGCAGGGAAAAGGCCTGATGGCTGCCAAGAGGCTTCTATGGGAGGAGACATCTTTCTCCACTAGCTGCCTCTGAGCAGCTGCTTTATGAATTAATAAACATCATCATGAATATGCACACATCCTTATTAAGAATTCACAAAAACATTAATCAGGAACTCATATGCAACTCGGGATATTAGAGTTAGCTTTGCTGTTGCCTTTCTTTGAGAGAAAGAGAAAGAGCAAGAGTGAGAGTTGGGGAGATACTGAGACAGGAAAGAGAAACTATCTCAGCTTTTTCTTTATAGAAGGATGAAGACAATGAAAAAGCTTGGGAATTTGATTAATATGAGACCATATTTCAAAAATCCCCATTAATATAACTTAGTCATAATAGCGTTAATATTGTAAAACTTATATTGGAACCCATGTGATCGTTTAATTATGTCATAACAACATGTGATACACTTTTTTACCAAATATAAAAATGGCTGTCCCAGGACACAGCTTCTGAGTGGTTGAAAAAAAAAATAGCTTTTTTTTTTTTTTTTGTAACCAGAAAGGGCAGGGAATTTAGCTGAGAGGTAATTATTCTTAGTGAGATATTTAACATGATTCAGTGACAGGTATGAGGAAATGAGATTAGCTCTTACCGTGAAGAATGACTCAGATGTAAGCTTGGAATAATGTGTGTTTAAGAAAGATAAAGGTAGGTATTTTATTAAAGTGGTGGTACTTGTGAAGATCCTTCTATAGGCAGCACTGTAGATTTGCATGTTTGACACAAAGGAGCACTGGGAAGCTTCAAAGTACAATTGACCTTTTAATTTTCTCCATTTCAGAAAGATCTGATTACCCCTAGGCTCATCTTAAAATGTTCTTCCTCTGTCAACTGTAGAACACTGATACTGCTATTTATTCTGGATGACCATACTGATGGGGCTTGGAGAGTTAGAATCCATTTACTTTCTTCTTAGATTTCTATAAGTAAATTAACCACAAGGGAAACTCCAACTTTTTCAGACAGAGGATTTCTTTCATTTTAATTTTATAAATTCAAGTGTTCTCATCATCCCTATGTTAAGTACTATCACAGTCTTTTCTGCCTTATCCAAGGGAAAAAAAATTAACTTTTCCATTTTTTCTCCCATATAATGTATGTTGTTTATGACAATAATGGCCAGCATTTTTTAACCACTTACAGTGTGACCATCATTGCTCTTGTCATACCTCCATGAGGTAGAACATTATGATTATTTCAATTTCTCAGGTGAGAAAAGTGCAGTGAAGGAGTGGGAATTAACATGCTTATTCAATATTTAAAGGCCGAGTGAGAACTCATACCCAGATGTTCTGACTCTTGCTTCTATGTTCGTAAGCATCACACCTACTGCTTGTGGGACTCTTGCCCACGCTCCACTGGCCTGCTTTATGCGCAAAGTTGAGACGAGAAGAGAGAACAGGACACTTGTTCAGAGATGAGAGAAGTTTAAAAGGTCTGGAAAGGGAGATGCATAGATTGATTGTGGGGGAGCTGCTGGTGTGAGATGAAGACTAAGTCAGGGTCATGCTGACTTAATAATCCCCATTAAGGAGAATGGATTGGCTGGTATCTTAAGGCAATGGAGGCCCTAGAGAGTAGCAATTGTGGAGGTTGAATGAATGGATTTGACATTCAAGCAAACATTGATTGGAGGATGATGAGTAGCAGAGACAGGATTGGATAGAAAATGTCATAGTCCATTCAAAGACATGGCTGTGTTTTTTTTTTGCCCTGAGCAGCCTTGAATATTGTCTTATATGCAGTTAAATAGCATATGTAAACAGATGGAGTCATAATAAATAGTAGGTGACAACACATACACAAATTATAGCAAGCTGTAAATACATCTTAATTTCTAAATCTCTTTCACAGAGATAAATGAATACATATTTCTAAATCCTTCTCATACAGAATATATGTATGTTCAAGGAAGTGAGTACCAGAAGCTCAGACAAAGATTGCGTGCTGGAAGGAACAGGATTTGAAATGTTATTAGTACATTTAATAGCTCTCAGTGTAACTTTTTCTAGTTGTACCATTCTCTCTCCTAGGCCTGTAGCCAGCACTAATTTCCATGACTGCATGAAATTGCAACCCCCTATTGAGGGGAATGTGAAAATGATTTTGAGATGATTTTGGCTCTACCACTATGTTTTTTGCATCACAAATTACAGATTCGAACTGTTAAGACAGTTTAAAGAAAAGACAACGATCAAGACCAAAACAATGTAAAGCACTAATTTCTGAAGGTTTCTAAACTCTTTTCATCTATTATAATTATTCTTCCTCTTATTCAGGACACAGAAATCTCACTGTAGGTCACAGTCCCTTTTCAAAATTATAGCATGTGGAGAGTACTCTTGTCATTAGAAAGAAAATGGGAGCTAGTATTTGAAAATTAAAATATCCAGTAATGAATCAGGACGAGAATCTACCTTTATGAAATAGATTTGGAACAGGTAAGAAAATCTTTAAAGGTTTGGCAACTTTTATGTTATCAGGGAATAAAAAATAACTATGAATAATTGATGATATGCTTTGGAAGGAAGGGATGTAGACAAAATCACTCTTTAAATGCAAATACATAAATAGACAAGGAACAGACAAATACTTTTATCTCTCTATATAAATGTGTATCTGTATACATACACATACATACATGTATATATATGTGTGTATATATGCGCATACATATATACAAATATACATATATGTATTTTGTGTGTATTTTGGCAGACCAAAGATGGAGAAATATTAATTATTAAATATAAGTCACCTAACCTTAAAATACCAACATTTTCTCCATTTTATGATCTGTGCAACAAACCTATAGGAACAAGAGACAATACATTCAATAATTAAATCAAGAAACTTTAGATATAGGAGTAAACACAGATGAAATGTCATTTAGGATTCATTTTATCTGTAACTCGATTTGTTTTCATCAAACCAATTTAAGACTAAAAAAGAATTGAAATATGGGTGATGCATGTTATTTGTACTACCAAGTTACTCACAAAAATAAAGTGCAAATGGAAGATAACTGTGATTTTACTAATTTACTATCTTAAAAATGTTATTGAGATCTTTTATATTTGAAATACTATCATTTAAAATTAATTCTAAAACACTTGTTTTCATGATTTTATTTATATAAACTGTAATTTTTTCCCTTCTTATATCTTGGTAATTTTGTAGAAGATTCCTATTCCATGAGAATGGATGTGTTTATAAATCCCTTCTCTTTGGTCTTTGAAGAAGTTTGATAATCTAGCAACAATATTGTAGTTCTCTTATTAAGTTGTCTTTCTAAAATTATAAGTTTGGGTGCGTGAATGTTTAACTCGTTTCATATGTCCTACTACATCTTTATTTCATGAAGAAATTTGATCACTTTCTGCAAATTGATTGCATTTGAGTTGTACTGGGTTTGAATGTTTAATTTTCCTTTGCATTATGTATGTCTACATTCAACCTAAACACTCATATGCTCTCAAGATATGAACTAAAAAGAAAATAATGAATGAAGTGCTCAATATATACTTTTACTAATAATATATATACTGTAACTAACCCAGATGGCTTTAAAAGTTCCCCTAAGCTTGAATGAACTTTAGACAGATTTGTTTTCTTTGACCCTTTACTTCTCATTTCTTAGAGTACTTAATTTAGAAAACCTGAAATTGTGAATTCTTTCTCTGCCACTTTGAGATGTAAATCTTGCTTCTTCACAACCCAGGAAAGTCTTTCTCAAGTACCTGGAAGCCATCTCTTTGGCATGCAAACATCCAGGAAGATTGCCGCAGTCTGGCTGGGCACAAAATCATGAGCCACTCAAACAGGAACAAACTTTATTTTGAAACTCCCGCCAATGCCCTGTATGCTCTAGGGAAATATGCCGACTCACAGTGGCGTTCTCCAGGGCACACACTCCAACAGGAAATCCCTCCTCTGGAGTTCCCTCCTACTGCAATTCCCCAACCAATGGGAACTCTCCAGGAGTCCCTTAGCAGGCTGAGGTGGACAGCAGGGGTCTAATATCCATATGAATGCAGATCTTAACATAATCATATCATCTCAATTTTTGGCTCAACCAAAAATGACATGCATCATACTACTTGGCTATGGCTCTTAGCAAAAGATAAGACCCCTTATCTATGTGAGAGGGTAGGAGCCTAACTTCCATTAGCAACAATTAGTAAATACAAATCATATTGGCCAATCTCCCCCTACATGTCTTCCAGTACTTCTTCCCTAGCTCCCCCAGCCTTAAAATCTCTCTGGCATTTTGTCCTAATGGAGTTGAATTCAATCTTTCCCCACTATGTAATAACCCTATGGCAATTTTCTTGAATAAATTCTTCTTGTATATTTAACTTGTCTGATGGAAGTTTTCTTTAACACGACCAAACTTTATGTTTTGTATTGAAATGTTATGTGAAGAGACAGGGCCAGGGATGTTTCCTAAAGGGTAATTAGATTTAACAAAAATCCTTAATATGGGAAAATAAAACAATAAAATTAAGAATTTGTTGTATATATTCAATAATTTTATAGATGTAATTCATAGAGAAAATTTATTAATGGGCTGGGGATATGAGTCAGTGGTAGAATGCTGGCATACCCAAGGCCCAGATTCAGTCCCAGCACTGCAAAAACAAATAAAATAGAGAAGAGTTATTAAGTTTAAAACATTTATGCAATTGATATGGATCCAGTCTTAATAGGAATTAATATCAATAACATTTGCCCTCATGCTTATATATGTATCATTCATTAATACTTTAAAAAAGTATAGTGGTCATCACTAGAAAGTGAAATTATTTTGTAATTTAGATTTTATTTATGTTTTCTTGATGTTTTCATCCAAAATTTTTAAACATACAGTTAAAATTTAAAGACAATTTAAATTATCCAATAGTATTGTTTTTATTTGTTTTTATTTTTAATTTTAGTACCATAATAGATACTATTATTGGCAACTGGCTTTGTTTATGTTTATTAGTGATTTTTGGTGGCTTCCTTACCCATAAAACAAACAAACAAACAAAAACCTATAGAGAAAACTCATACCTGTAAATAGAATAAATAAATAAATAAATAAATAAATAAATAAATAAATAAATAAAGTGCTTATGTTAAGTTTTCTCAACTTTCTAAAGTAAACATGGAAACACATTAATGTTTCAACTTCCCTCAGAAGCCAATCCAAGGAAATAAAGTTAAGCTGCAAGGAGCTCAAACAAATATAGCCCCCAAGTCTCTGTTCAAATTTCATGAAGAAATTTTTTTTAAATGTCTATGTTTCTGATTCTGAACTTTATATGTATGGTGGTGAAACTGAAATATTCTTTCCAGAAAGGGCAATTTATCACTTAAGTGACTTCCATTTATTATTATTACTTTTTTAAATACGTGGAATTTGGGAAGAAGCATTCAGCACTACAAAAGTGTACAATGTGGTATCTGAATCGTCAGTGCATCAGAGTGTCAATCATTTTTACACCTCAGTACCTGAAGATATTGTCAGACATACTTTCTCTCATTTTATTCAAAATTCTTTTCTGTTTGTCTAGTTAAAATGTTCCATTACAATACCTTAAGAATGTGCTAATACCATAAGCTTTGCAGGTGATTATCAATGGTATACATGGCTGCAAAAATAGATTGTTCTAGCTTTGAAAATAACACTCACACATGCAGGAAAGAAAAGCAATGATGCACAAAGAATAAAAAAGCCGTTTGTATTACCATATTGCTGTGCTCTCTGCATTTTTTTTTTCTATTTTGATGGAAAGGAGTTAAAGAGAGGGTGAAAAATACATAAATTGATAACATTTGAATAAAATACTAAATTATACATATACCCTCAGAAGAGTATCTAAAAGATATATGCAGAAAAATAAAAGATTTATTTGTATAATAAAAATGACTTTTTTCCATTTCAAAAAATTGCAGCTGAAGTGTTTTAAAAATAAGTAACTTTTATGTTAATTTTAAAATAAATTTCAATTCCCCAAGTTAATTTAATTCAAACATTATTATAACATTCATCTATATACAAACTTAAAGTTCTTTTAATAATTACTATTTTTAAGCATAGAGAAAATTTTATAACAATTATATTTCAAAAATTTTTTTAAATTCTTTTATTTCTATTGATCCAGAGATAGCACTGATAGCAGAAAACTACTTTAAATCTTTTATCTGAGTGAAAATAATTGATATTAAACAACAAGTTTCTTAAAATATAATAATATAATTTGATTGTACAATAGTGTTGGACTTGTAAAACCACCGAAGCTCATTCCCCTCCCTTAAACAGCCTCTCACAGTTCAGTAGCTGTCTTCTGTCTAAATCACTGATATGGATGATGGTTTTTGACATCTAACCTCTGAATAATAGAGATCAAGTGTAAGTTCAATGAAATCAATGTTGTCTAGTATTGTAACTCTAATAACTACATTAGATTCTGAAGAAGGCAGAGTAAAGAACAGAGCAAGTATTAGAAACCATAATGGAGAAATGTATACAATAGGCTTTCATGTCTCTTATCTCTTTCAGTAAAGTCTAGATGAATTAGAAAATAACGGATTTGTCCTTACTACCTGTCTCACTATCTACTGGGTGTGTGCTACTGCAATTATTGAGCTTTATGTGTCCTTGCTACACTTTTTGAAGTTTTAAACAAAAGGCAGTCACTGAAATCAGAGTAAGAACATCACTGTGTCTTCCTCTGCAAATGAGGAGACTGGCTGGCACCTACACTTAATTGCTCTTTAAACTGGACAGAGCACCACGTTTCTCTGTGCCTTAGCAGCTTTGCAAAGTATATGCCTATAAGAGATATAATAGGATATAACAGGAATTTCATTTGGTCTTTTGTCAGAAAGCCTTATGAAATTAATTTTATATTACTTCCACTGTTGTTGTTGTTGTTGTTTTTTCCTTTTAGAGAGTGATATAAATAGGGAAGCCTGAGAAAATGAGAGTTGGGATATTTGCTTCAACTTTTCCTGATATTTCTCTTTGAAAGTTCTGAATTTTAAAAATATATTTGTTAAAAAATAAAGTTAGGAGGACTGATTGTTATTTATAAGCACTTAATCACTTTATAAGAAATATGTCAAACTTTTTCTTGATATATGAAATCCTCCAATAATATCACCAGAACTTCTTCTGAAAGGTACATGTAATTTTCTCTCTGTGCTAATGACAAAAATAGTTATTAATTTACCATTTTCTGCAAATTATGTTTGAAAAAGCCAACCTTGCTTTATTTAACAGACAATGACTCTCATGCATGATAATTACTAATAGAGAGGACATTTCCTGGTAAATAAAAGAAAAATAAATTAACAGAAAGGCTAAACACATAGTCCAAATAATGATTTAAAAAATAGAGAATATCTGGAAAGTTACATTCAGAAGCATAATTTTTATTTTTTATGGTCAAAAAAATAAAATAATATGGAAAGCTATTTTGGGGGAAAAAGTGACTAAATATTGCTTATATAGCTTGGTGAGGGAGCAAAGGAAGTGAGTTCAGTGGCTGTAATCTCCTGTCATGAAGCTATGTTAGCTTGTGCTTGCATCTCCTTATGGAACTTGCCTGTCAGGCCACAGAACTTGTAACAGATGCTCAGGTATTCTCACACAGTCAGTCTTCCAGTCATAGTGACAACTTCTTCACAAGTCAGCTTTTAGGTATTTAAGTGATACTGTGGAATGTGAAGTTGAGTAGACATTTTCTGTTGTCCTGGATATCAGTAACTAGAAAGCAAAACTGAAGACAAAGCTTATGATTTTGATATTTTGAAGAAAGGGATAATCACAGAATATCTTAGGTCTTTTGAAGATGTGAGGAGAAATGATGTTGTTAATCCAATCATTAACCTCCATGGAGTAAAAGAAACATACCTATTGTCTATAGTCCAGAAAACAAGATTCCAGTTACCCTTACCAGTGGTCCTCTCCTTTCCCCCTGGAGGATGGGATGGATATTCTTCAACCAACTATGTATAATAAGTGAAGGTTCTAAGAGAAACTATCATCTAGAAGAGAAGACAGGTACCTTAAACACTGCTTGAGTACTTACTGCTAAGGGACCAGTGAACTTCACATGGTACTAACATCAGAGCAAAGTGGTGAAGACACCTCTTGAGAAAACATGACTACTTCCTTGAAATTTGGTTTTAGCATACAGATATGGTTATTAATGTTTCTGAGTTGTCTGCAAAATACTGGTAGTAGGAAGCTTGCTAAAGAAGCCCACATTATAAGGCCAAGTAGGAACTTCATAGTGTTTTATGCCCAGAAGAATAAGACTCCTATAACTTCACCAGTTTTTATTGATCTTTGGATTACTGGGAAATAGAGTGATGGTTTATTTGGCTCCATCTGAGGGAATATAAAGGTGAAAGAAAGGCCCACAATAAAATATTGCCCTGATGGTTGGCAAATATTTTTCCTATCTAAATTTGGAGTGAGGAGCAAAGTCTACTGGCGAGATCTGAAGATGGTGAGGCTGATTCTGCCTAAGTAGATATTCTCTGATTTTGGAGTCAGCAATAAAAGGGTACAATGTCCACAACAAAAGCAGGCATGTGACCTACATGGAAAACATCACACCAACAGACCACTAAGAGCAAGAAGAACCAGTCGCAGCTAGAGTGACATTAGCAAAGTCTCTCCATTACCAATAGAGTTGAATGTGCAAACAAAATTTTAAAAATGGTATTTTGTATTTTTAATTGTTTATGTCCAAATCTATTTTACTCAACTAGAAGCTATCACACTTATTTCAACACAACAGAAAACAGGTACTACAAGCCAGATTCATGTAGTCACACACTTGTCTTTTAATCAGGTTTTATGTCAGAGATTTGTTGCTCTTGTTCTGTGTGAAAATATTATGCACATAAATAAAAGTGTTATATGTATATATATATATATATATATATGTGTGTGTGTGTGTGTGTGTATGTATTTTATATATATATATATATATATATATATATATATATATATATATACTTAAATGATCTCAATTTTTAAACTGTAACTGAGTTGAAAATATAACTTTTTTTCAATAACATTATTCAATTTCAAAAAGATTCAAAGTTCAGGAAACAATTTATTATATCCAAAGGAACACATATTTTGGAAACAAATAAGTCTAGTCTCTAATCACCTTCCAAAATTAATTTTCATGGAATTTTGGACAAGCTTTTCTAAGCCTTTGTTTACCTACTAGTAAAGGCCCAACTCAACATGCATTTCTGTCTGAATCCACAAAGAAACATGAGATCTAAGAAAGACAAAGCACAAACAAAAAGAAACATCTTTTAATAAGAGTTGTCTCAAATATTAGAATTAATAGTATCACTAAGCCTGCACTTGTTATAAGGAAATTTGTAGGACTGGGGATGGATCTCATTGATAGAGTCCTAGACTTGCAAGCATGATGTCCTGTTTTTGATCTTCAGCGCACGTGCACACACACACACACACAAAATAAATAAATAAATAAATAAATAAATAAATAAATAAAATAAAAAATATAAAATATGCAAAATAAAAGTCAGAGAGGAAAAGGGTAAAGATAGCAAACAAACTTGATAAAAAAGATGATAGCTTGAGGGTATGAAAATAAGAGGGACAATTCCTAGAATATACAGAAATTATTGGAACTTTGTAGAGACTTATATGTACCACAGTGATTGCAAATGTAACAGTGAAAATTAATTTGCATTTTGTCTAACATCTAAAAAGTCTATTAAAATCTCCCATGGGCAATTTGAATAGGCAAAGCTAAAATGAGATGCACTTTCCACCTTTTTCATGCCTGTCTTTTTGCCCTTGCAATGTGAAACCATCCCCTTCACAATTCAGATTCTGTACAAGCATTTTGAATGATTCTCTATTCTATACAGTCTCTCACTACTCATTCTCAGTTTAGGTTAAGTATCTTGAATTTTTATATGAAACTTTTTCTTTTTGTTGAAAAGATTTCTATGAGGGCTGAGTGGTGGCTCAGGGGTAAAGGGCTCGCCTAGCATGTGCAAGGCCCTGGGTTCAATCCTCAGCACCACATAAAAATAAAATAAAGATATTATATCCAACTACAACTAAAAAATAAATTAAAAAAAGAAAAGATTTCTATGAAACATTATTGTAATTGAGAACTTTGACAAGTTCTAAATAATGATTTTTGGAACCAGGCTGAAAGCATAATGTTTTAGATATATTCTGTCCAAAAAGATCATTTTATATTATGTAAATAATATGTAAAATTCTTATGAATATATATGTAATGTACATTTTATGAACGAATTACAGTAGGAATTTGAATTAGTCAAACAGATAACCAATTATATAAGATGAATATATTTAACCTAATTTCAATAGCTTTCATGTGTGGGAATGTTAATTCAGCCACCAATGACTAGGTAGATTTCATGGATATCTAATGACATCCTGTATGGTAATCCCTTTCTAAATGACACCCTTGGTTTTTGTTTTATCCCTCTTTAGCCATTACTGTTGAAGTTAAATTTTTATATTCCTCCTCAAATTTTTTTATTTCCTGTGTATACTTTCATCAGGATTTTTGAAATAATACATCATACATGTATAAGAATATAAAGTATAAAATAAAGCCTAAATATTCATTATTCTTTTATTTTATTATTAGTCATTTATTTACTTAGCCATCAAACAAAAACTCTTTGAATGTCTCTTTCTTGTCTCTGGGTGTTGGAAATTGCTCTTTACTATGTTTTCAATGTTTTTTTCTTCAATTTGCCCCTGGCAAGTTTCCATTTATCCATCAAAATTCAAGTGAACTGTGCTATTTTCAATATAGCATTTGCAGACTACCTCAGATGAAGTTAATTGTTACCTTTCAATGATTCTCCTGCGTCTTTATTGTTTACTGACCTGCTGGCTAGAGGCAGGACCTGAAAATACTTCCCCCAATCCTCTTGTCTTACAAAAGCAATTTTGTTTCTACCTTCATCACAGCTTTTGCCATGTATGTTGGACTCCTCCTTGGTGATGGAATGGATCGTCTGGCTTCTGAAAGACAGCCCAGAAAAATATTCCAAGTTTACAAAAATTACTTTATGAGGTCCTTTTACATTTAACTGAAATAAATATGGACAGTTTGTTGTAACACAGAGATTTTCTTAAATTGTCACTAATCAGGGGATTATTATACAAGTTAATGTAGTACTTGAGTAGAAGATGGTTAAAATTCGTTTGTCTTGAATTTTCTTTCCAGATCCATTAGGATGGTAAATTTAGTGTCTTAGTAAAGACTTAAAATGTAACCATGTGTCTTAGTCTATTCAGATTTCTGTAAACAACAACAACAACAACAACAAAAAAACTAGGTGTCGTATAAATAAGATAAATTTATTTATTTCTCAGTTTTGGAAGCTGGAAATCTGATATCAAGTCAATAAGAGATTCAGTGTCTGCTAAAGGTTCATGATGTGCTTTGTTGATAATTGAACCCAGGCGTGCTTTACTACTGAACTACATCCTCATACCTTTTTATTTTGAGATAGGATCTAAGTTGCTAAGATTGGCATGGAACTTTTGGTACTCCTGTCTCAGCATCCTGAGTTACTGGGGCCGCTTTTAGATGGGAACCAATCCTATTCATAAAAGCTTAACCCTCATGATATAATCACCTTCACAAAACACTACTCCCTAATACTACATATTGGTGATTTACATTGTACATAAGTTTGAGGCACACCTCTGGGCCATTAAATATGCAGATATTTTATCAAAAAATCTGATTATTGCTGAGCAAAGTGATGCACGCCTGTAATTCCAGAGGTTTGGAAGACTGAGGCAGGAGGATCACAAGTTCAAAATCAGCCTCAGCAATGGCTCTAAGCAATTTAGTGAGATCCTATCTCTTAATAAAATACAACAAAGGGCTGGCGATATGGCTCAGTGGTGGATTGCCCCTGAGTTCAATCACCACTACCACCTCCCCCCCCAAAAATTCTGATTATTTATGTGAAGGCATTTTTGGTTGAACTTAATATTTAAATATATAAATTATTTATGAGCAGATTACTTTCCTTAATGTGGATGGACCTCATCCAATCAAAAGTTTGGATAGGACAAAATAGACACATCTCCTCAGAAGGGAAATGTGACTAAACCAGTTAGCATCACTCCAAGTGAATTTGGGGACTAAATAAAGATACAGACACAGAAAGTACATTTTGTGGGTGTTCAGTGACCTGCTCAGCTGCAGTACCCACAAGGGGGCCAAGAAAGAGAGTGAGGAGCATGTGCTGAACCCTTTTATTGGGGATAAGCCATTCAAATGAGGCAAGGGGTAAATTCAGGGAATTGAGTCTAGCTTCCCAATGTCTTGCTGTCAGCAGGTTGACTGATATCTGGGTAGGCCACAACCATCTCATGTGTTCTGTGGAGATCATAGGCAGAGCAAGGGAAAAGATGCATACATCGCCCATTCACACAGAGGGACAACGTCAGTTCAGTCCACCCTGTGTGCTCAGTGCTCATAGTTACATACACACACACAGCCCATGGATGGCTTGCCACATCTCCACACTCTCATTGCTCAAAGTTAAGGAGTGCTCAGTTCCCATGTGGCAGCTCTCATCAGGGAAATCCTCTTGTTTGACTGCCTTTAATTAAAACATCAGGTTTCTTTCTTTTTTTTGTGTGTGTGTGTGTATGTGTGTGTGTTTATGGAGCAGGGGAGTCTTCTGCCTTTAACTCAAACTGAAACATTGGATCTTATGGGTCTCCAACCAACTGGCCTTTGGACTGGAAATGCATCATTGGTTATCCTGATTTTCAGTCCTTTGGACTTGAACTGGTGCTACATCACGTCCAGCATGCTGACTTATCCTGCATGTCTTGGATTTTTTTCAGCCTTTGTAGTTCTGTGGGTAAATGGGTAAATATATGAATGTGTGTGCGTGTGTGTGTCTGCGTGTGTAGTCTGAGTTCATTCTTTTGACTGTTATATCTGAATAGGCAGACTAGGCAACTTATAAAGTATCAAAGTTTATTTAGCTTATGCTTACAGAGGTGGAAAAATCCAATATCAAAGTGCCGGCACTGGGGCCAATTGGCATTCTTGCTGCATTCTAACATGCTGGAGGTCATAAGATGGTAAGACAATGCCAGAATGTGTCAGCTTAGGTTTCTCTTCCTCTTCTTGTAAAGCCATCAAACCCATCATGACAATCCCCATCCTGATGAACTTATCTAATCCCTATTAACTCATAAAGGCTCCACCTGCAAATATCAACACGTAAGAATTTGGAGGTTAAGTTTCAGTGAGTTCAGATAAGATATTCAAAGCATGGCATGCCTGTGCATGAGTCTGTATGTGTGTGCAAATACATACATATACTTACATAAACACATACATATGTGCAATGTATATATATGTAGGCGTATATGAATATGTGTATATATTTGCATATGTATTCATACTCTATATATTATGAACATACATGTATATATACATAGTATATTCTGTTTTTCTGAAGAGTCCTATCTAATACACACACTGAAGAAGATTTCATGTAATTTTCTGTGAAGAAGTGGCATTTAATATTAGAAAATTATGTTCAATTTCTACATTAGGGAAAATGTTATATTCAATTGGTTATTAACATGTTTCTGCAAAGTGGAAACTTTCATGAGCAAACAAACAAACAAAAAACCCACAAATTATTTCTTCAGTTTTAAGCAAATTAAAATATTATTGATAATTAACTGAAAATTTTGAAGAGGTAATGAAAAAGATACATTATGAACGAAGATACTTAAACATTAAGAAATTATAAAATAATAGCTTCTCACTAGTTGTAGCTCAAAGATAAGTACAAATCTTTTCTTGGAAATGTAAAAGCAATCTCTTGTACATATACACTTCTTGTTCTTAGACTGAAAGGCCAAGTTATATATACAGTAGAAAAAAAGTACATCTGTTCGGACTACCACAGGGTAATTTGTTAAGTATAGCTGAATGTGAATATTACATGAAAAACTTGGGATGGGGACATTATTTGTTGACAGTTTTCAGAGAATTGAATGAGCCATGGTTGGCACAAACTGAGCTCAGAAAGGTACAATGTTTTTAATAGCCCCAATAGCACAATTCAAATATAGGTAGATTATTTTTGACATGAAATATCCCTTTAACATTCTATTACTGACACCTCTTATTACTGAAAAATAGAGATGTGAAAGACTATGATACCTTTAAAATTTTTCATTAGATTAAAAAATAACAGGAAAGTAAACATAATTTAGCAAATTTCTTCATTTTATTCTTCTTTTTGCCATTTTAGAAGGTAGGGGCAATAATCAAATTTCAGGTATTATAGTCAGAATCAACTCAACATAGATTTACGAAGAAATATGAAGACTGAAAAAATGAAGTTCCATTTTCCCCTGGTCCACAGGAAATTTCATTTATGGAGACTTCTTGGCTTTTAATACCGTGTGATTTTCTGATCCTGACATACAACAGATGAAGTGGAAATTTAAAGAAAATAATAGTGTCTATTATTTTATTTTTGGCACAGCAAAGAGTCATAATATCATTTTTCCAGTTACATTTCTGAATGTATGATGACTAGGCTTTTAGTGCCTAGAACAGATCCATAATGCCTAGTCAGTGGTTTCTAAATCTTGTATTTTTCCCCCACTGAAAAGTTCTTTTACCCTATAATTTTAAATCTTATAGCAGGAGAAAAAATGCAATATGGTCAATGTGCTTTTTCATGGCCTTCTTAAGGAAATATTTTTGATCAAGCAAGGATAAATGTTTTTCTTATAATCCTCTACTCCTTGTATAAGTCTTTCCTTTTATTGATTCTCTGTCACTCTTTTAACAAATTCCTCAAGTCTGATAAACCTAAGTGGTTGAAATTTTTAGTTTCTACTTTTCTCTAACATGTTTTTTCACCTGTTTTCCTCATTCTCACTCTGCATAAGATATCTTTTCTGCACTGCAAGTGATTACTTTTGTGAAAGAAAAGCTTTTGAAAGGTAATATATCATGAAGAAAGTACATCAAATGCTGTGCCTTCCCTGAGGGATAAGAGACTTGCTTTGCATTTGCTGCAAATGTTCTTGCCTTTGTTCAGAAAATACTTCATTTCATCAAATGCAATTATAATTTAACTGCAATTTTCCTGCATTCTTTTGTTATCATTTACATTTTTTGTCTATTTTATATAGATTATTCTCAGTCTATTTTATTTAGGTATTTTATTATGTTAAAACAATATATAAATCTATCATTCAATGGAATTTTTAAAACAATAGTCTTTTAGTAAATGTTCAACTGTATGTGTTATATTCAATATATTCTAGGTACTTAGAAAATATGCACAGTATAATGTGACTTTGAAAAAATCTGAAATTACAGTTTATGACATTAACACAAGGATGAATATGCTAACCTCTAAATCTGAAGATATTCTGGTTTAGAGATGCAGAGATATTTTTGAAATGCTCAAATGGATGTGCCTGGCTAGTAGGTAAGAATGCAGGAAAGGCATTCAACTTTATACATGGTCAACCTATATAACCTCCTTACCCTTCTAAAAAAATAGATCCCCAAGTAAGAAAATTTATCTATTTGTTCCATTTTTTAGTTTATTATATACTCTGTGCTAGACACAGAGGAGCCAGAGAAAAATGCTTAGTAGTTGGAAATATAAATTTGCAACATGACAGAGTTATCTGATTCACGAGAGAGAGATTATTCTTAAATAGGAATAATTGGAGCAGCTGCTATGAAGAGTTTTTTAAGAAACCTATATACAGAAAGTCCTTCAAGAGGGTTATGATAATCCGCAGAGACAGAATAATGTAGAGAGGTAAATACTGGACTATGACTGCCTATCTTGTCTCTCTTCGTACATCCATCTTCAGAATATTGAAGACTTTCAATACTCCTATTTTAATTCAGATACACAAAAAGTGCTTCAAATTATGTGTGCATGTGCACACACACAGCTTCTAGATTGAGATAAAAATGTCCAATGCAACACACAAAAATATGTCCAACACCTCAGAAAGGCTCTTATGTAGCTTTTCCAGGTAAGTTAACATTCTTAACCATAGTACTAATTGTTAGTTTGATTTGTATTACCCCATTCATATCCTTTTATAATTTGCCCTCTTTACATGTGCATGCATTATGAAACCAAGAAAATGGACAATTAAGTTTACTGTGTTTGGATCTATTCTGTTTAAGGAAGACTAGTCTATAACTTTACTGGTATAGTCCTTGCTCCTTTTAATATTAGAATGATATTAATTTCCTAATGCAAACTGGGAGTACATATCTCTGTTTATCTTTACAACAATATATGTACATTTGGAGTATTCATCCTATGAAGGTTTGATAGGTGTAAAACCTGAAAAAGTGTGGTGTGATGGAAACAAAATGAAAATACTCTGTAGAGACAGAGAGATTGCTCCTCTGTTCCAATAAGGGGAGGAGGGATAATTGACCATTTTCTTTCCAAAATGGAGATCATTGTTGACACTGCTTGGAGGAGATAGTGAATTAATGTAAGTAAAACCTATCTAGAGTAAATTAAAGAAAAAATGGAAGGAAAGGATTTGGAGGCCATGAGAACAGACAATTCTTTCATTAAAGTTTGCTTTCTTTAAAACGTATGGGTTACATAAAATTGAGAATGCTGCTTGGAAATGCTCCTGTACTTTACTACTACTATTGCTCATTTTCCTCAGTTAAATAAGGAGACTATAAATGGCAGTAAGGAATGGAAGAAGAAGCTGGAGGTTTGAAAAGAGAGAGTATGGAGTAATCATCTCAACTACAAATGTGAATGTCTGAGGGAAATGAATGTGTATGTTGCTACCCAACTCTCATTGCTCCAATGAAGATAAATAATTGTCGATTTAAAAATGAGAGACTAGTTGGAATATTTTTATGATTTCTTTTCTATATACTCAACTCTATCAGTGTAAAATGTATAATAGGTAGCTAAAATTTTATGGAGTATATAGTTTTAATTTTTTCACCATGTACGAAACAAGAAAATTTTAAAAGGTGAGGGCTAGAGAATGATTATAATGTTGTGTGGAATTTAAGTGGAATAACATGATTAATGAGAATAGAATATGAGGTTTGTACAATAAACATAAATTCAAGTATGGTAGAAGGATTGTTATTGTAAAGGAGCAAATTGGAAAGGAGACAGTGATGTGGGACAGAGTTCTTGAAACTAATGAAAGGTTACAGTTATTGATAATCTAAAGATTTAATGAGCGGCTGAAATGGGGAGATGGATAAAATTTGGAAGAAGAAAAGGTCAAGGATTTGATAGGATTTTGTCAGTCATGTAAATATTGAAATCTTGCAAGTATTTAAGTGTCAAAGATACTAAAAGGAATAAGTAACTAAACTATTAAATATTGATTAAGAAGAACTCCACTTTTATATATGGTAAGAACAGTGTGTAGTAGCATCATATGATAAGAGTTTTGAAACTGTCTGGAAAATTCAATGAGAACTTTCCTCAATTCCAAAAGAGGTGATTCCAAAAACATGAAAGAGAACATGGCTCCTCCTGACATGGGTGTCAGAAAAGCAGTATCATAAGCTGAAAGGGACATAAAATCAAGATGACACTATTTCAGAAAAGAAACTCAGTATTCAGTAGAAGTGAGATCCAGTGCATACCCAGAAAAAGGCTCCCTCTGTCAGGTGAATGCCCAAGGGCTGCTTTCTCAGCTGTCATTCTATCCTTTCCCAGAATTAAGCCAGTGAGTTCCTGGTAATATAATCCTAGATGATGCCATCTTCTTTTTATTTGGGAGTCAGAAGATACCTGGGTGAGATAGAATGAAAGCAAGAGAAGAGGGGAATGAGATACAGTGAGAGAGAATTATGTGAGTATTTATGAATCACATTCATGAAAGAACTCACAGTAGAATATACGAATAAAGAAAGAATTAGGAACTTATAAACTTGGGAATCAATTCCTCCAATGCTGATAACACCTAAACTCAGAGTTACTATTGTTTTCTAGCTAAAATTTATGACCAAGTAAGAAACAGACACAAGAAGCTTTTCCAATTGGTTTGCGTTTTGTTGGGAACAATAAAATATCGTATTTCATAAAATAGACCCAGAAGTAAGGAAACATGGCTGGTTGTTGGACCTGCACTTCAGCCAGGTTATTAGAAGTGTGAAGTCAGAGTAGCTTGCTCATGCCTCAGTCCTGGTCTCCCCGTGGTAACTTTTAACCTCTCTGCACCTCATCTGTAAAATATACAAAAAAGTAAATTATTTTCCTCAGATACTGTGGACAGATTTATACGAGTTAATATTGAATGAGTATTTGAGACATGATTTGGAACATTGTGAGGATTATTAAAGTATTTAATGTTATCATTATTCTAATAATTGTAAAGCTTGGTTTCATGTGACTTATTCCTGGAGAGGTATCATAGTCAAAATGAAAGTGACTAATAGTAACTTCAAAATATTTGGGATTATTACTATTATTTACTAAATCTCAAGAGGGAATATGTAATATTACCTAATTTACTTATTTATCCTCTGTATCATCATTCTCTTTCTGCTAGAATAATAGTTCCATGGAGGTACAGATTCTTGTTTTATTGAATAAAGTACCATATACACCTAGAATAGTGTCATGCCTACAGTACATGCTCAGTAAACGTTTTCTCTATTACAGTTTATACAGCCTTGAGTATTTCTTTTCAGCACCTTCTTCAATACAGAGACATTGTTCTCTGTAATTTTTTTCTTCTCCTCTTACCAGCCAAACCCTGTTTTCTATACTTTGAATTTGTTTATAAAACCCGGAAGGCTCTGTGATAGAAACCTAGTGAGGAAATGGTGATGAGGAATGAGGTGAACTCCCCTTCCAGGGGCTAGAAGGGAAGGATGATTTGTGAAAGTGCCCACAGCAATAATTTTTTTTCTCTATTCTCATGCTCTCCATGGCTGTTTTGTTAATTTTTGTTACTCTGTTGATTATTTTTCTTAGAAAGAAAGGTCATTAGAAGAGATTTAAGTAAATTGTCTGCTAACTAAAAATGTTATCAAGTGTTATAATGACAAAAAAAATTGAAAAAAATGCATAAATTCATCAAATTGTCTTTCATAATATACATAAAAACATGTATATTACCATGATCTTCTCTTGTCACACTAATAAACTGCATGCACCTACATTGTGACATACATTGACTTCCTCAATTTATTCTTAGTAAAATTTCCAAGCTTTATGTCTTTGTGATGCTGAAATAATCACTAAACACAGAGCAATTTGAAGAACAGAAAACTGGCCTTTAATGTTTTCAATACTCACATATTTGACACACCTCCATATAACTGATTCGGATACTCTAAACTTCATCATGAAGAACTGGGAAAGCAATGCTAAATTTGTCTGCAGTAATACATGTGTCTTATGTAATCCAAGAGGATTTGTATAAAAATCTCAGAGCAAACTCTTCCTTGCTTGTGGAAAGCTGAGAGCTAAATATATTCAAGTTAATCTAAAATACAATTGGTTATTTGATGAACATTTAAGATGCTGTAGATTATATCGAAAAAATCCATGCTTTGGGGAAAAAAGGAAGGTTTAATATAAAATTTTAAAATAGGTCTTTTCATTCATTGATATTTTAACATTTGTCATTGTAGACTCTGTAAATAATACATGAGCTATAAAATCTCAACAGCTACAAAGTTAGCAGTACCATATTCTACTCACTAAATTCCTTTTGGACCCATTCACTCCAGATTCGTAATAACAAATGTATAAAATTATTTATGTGTTTTTCAAAACTTTAGCATATTTAGAATCTAAACTCTTAAAATGAGTATATTTGAAAATTTCTGGGAGGCAAATGATCAACCTGGACCTAAAGTAGAATTTGCTAGAAACATGGAAACTTTATAGACTGTGAGACAGTTTACCGCCAACCTGGGTTAATAGGTTCAGCTAAACCCTTGGCCTAAGAAGGCTCTTCACTACTTAGCTTCTTCCTTGAAGAGGCCCTCCAGGTGTGTCTGTGGTGACAGCAGCTTTAAGAGTTTAACAACACAGTGCCTTTTGATCTCATTTCGGCTGCTGTCATTAAACAGACACACACCACTTGCTGTGCCACAGTGAAAGAAGCTTGTGGTTCACCTTTGCTGAATTAGTACCCACTGAGCACTGCAAATATTTAAAATGTCAATCCATTTGATAATGTCAGAGAGGCCTCCAAATACCACAAAATGGCACCACGGAAGCATTCAACACAGACAAAAGAACATTTAACATCTCTGTCCTTCAAGGTAAAATGAGAGTTAAATGGAAACAGTAAACCTCTGATGAAGATACTAAGGTCAGCTAATTTAATAACTCTCCATGGGGCATGGGCTTACAACAGACAAGGCTTTGTATGTTCTTCCACGAAAAAAAAATGTGTCCTAGCACTGATCTTAAACCTAGTGCCATTGTTGGAGAATTAATTTATATTGACCCAGATTCATAAATTTTTACCAAAAAAGTTATTCTGTCATTCTTAGGCAATCTGTGGATCCTGAGCCCAAGAATTCAGCCCTCAATGAAAATTTTAAATTTCAAGTATGTACTTCCCAAAGGTCGAACATCAGAATACCAGAGAGATGTAAAGTTTGAAAATATTGGCAAAACCACATTGTCTCCAAAAAACTCAAAATCTTCATAACTTCCTAGTACTAGATCAAGAGAAAACTGTTAATATAATTTGCTATATTTTAGTTTTGTTTAGATTATACCTATTGATACAAAATGAATAGGATAAATATTTTTTTAATTTTTGTTTACATGTTTATAACAGAGTAAAAAATTAATTATACTACCAAAGTACTCATTTCATTTCTCAGTCAGGGAACATTCAGAGATAAGAAGTCAATGGACTAGCACCCAGGACACTGTGGGCTCAGTCCCTAGCACTGGAGATATCAGGAAGGCAAGTTGGCACATTCAGAGAACTTTCTTAGCCATTTAATTTACCCATATCCTCACTTGTGGTAAAAAAGAAATTCAGTATTTCCTTTTAAAATGTAAGGTGGAAATTGCATATGTCCTCTTCTCTTACTCTACTGGTATGAGCTTAGTTACCTGATCATATTTGACTACAAGATTTGGGAAAGTAGTCTAGTGTCAAAGGAGAATGCTAGAAAATCAATTTCTCTCCATAAGAAACAAGGTCTCTTTGCTTATCTATGCATTGTGGAGTGATTCCCCCCCTTTTTGTCATTACACATGGAAAGGACGACACTTTGAATTAAATATACCAAACGAAAAGAAAAGTCAAGAATACTCATTCATAAAAGTAAAATTCACATATAAAATTTAAAGTAATATAAAACACATTTTTGTCAGCATTGAAGGTCACTTGTGTGTTGTTTGATTTTACTTGTCTATTTAAGAAAACAAGTAAAATTTATTTTTTTCATTAGATGCCTCTAATTTTCCAATTAAAGACATTTAAAGGATGGGATCAAAATGAAGAACTCGGAATACAATCAGTAATTATAATACTCACAAATATAAAAATTATATGAAACTCAAGATTGAAAATAAAAGATTATGAACAGTACTGTTTCTAAATTATTTTTTTAACTCGGTTTATTTTAGAGTTTTAATTTCTGCCTTTAATGCCATCCCAAGTCTAGATATTTCTTCAAACTTCTGCATAATAGATTTTATGAGAATGCATTTGTCTCAGAAAATCAGTCATTTTGAAAACAAAAATTATGCTTGTTTGAAAATTCTCCAAGCCTAATTTCTTTCTATTAATTTTGGACCTAATTCTTCTTTCAGTTTTCATCTTCAATTGGTGTTTGCATGCTTTCAGTAATTATAGATGAATATCACATATCCTTTAGAACATTTCTGAGTCATACTTTTAAAATATAAATGGTTTATAGTTTTATTTTGAAAAGAATAGATTAATTTGATAAAATATACCACTGTTAAAGCATTGGAGGTGGAGACATGTTGTGGAAACCAAGCTCTGTCACAGTCTGTACAGAATGCTGTTTTGAGGGCAATGCTAAGCTCATCATTATTATTCTTCCCACATGAATCAATCTGTGAAACTCATTAATCATTTTCACCATCTTTCTTGGAGATTCTTCTACTTTGTCTTCATCTCATACCATTTTGTAATATGTTAGACATAAATGATACTTGTTTCAGATGCAGTCAGCTATATAAAATAGAGATAACACTATCATATTTTTAGAATGGGTAATTGTTCTTAATTTTAACTTGAATTTCATTATGTTAATAGTTACAATGAACATCACTTCTCAGTTTTGGAATTTCTGTTCAAGGAATACCTATAACTTATTCATTTATTTTGTCATCCAGTGAATATTTCTTGAGTGCCTACTAAGGACTAGGTACTGTTCTAAGTACTGGGGCTTTCATAATTGGGCAAGAGGAACAAAGAATCTGGTCTTATGGATTTTTATCATTTAGTAGGGAAGGCAAATGTTAATAAAACATCAAATAATAAAATGTGAAGCTTTAAATGTAACAAACACGTTGAAAGAAAATTTCTGTTTTCAAGCTATTAAGTCATTAAAAATATGAAGGGCTCCTTGCAGACAATTAGCTATACTAAAACTCAGGGCAGTGCTGTAAATAAATATATAAAAGCAAAGGTTAAGAGAAGAATCAAAGGTAAGAATTTATAGCAGAATGGAACTTATTCACTTTGGAAAACTAGATCTAGGTTAGCCTTACTGAAATCCAAGAAAGGAAAAACATCTTGGGAAGTAAGACTAGTGAGGTGGGAAGGTGCTTACAAAGCTAAGCTATATCACAAATATGGATTTTTATTACATACATAGAATTTTTTATGCATTTGGTTGATATGACTAGCTTTATATTTGGGGGAAATCATTCTGTTAACTCTATAGAGATCTAACTAAAAGTCACATGAGATGATCCAGAAAGTGAAATTAGGAGAGATGAGCCAGAAAACAAAATTAAGCGGCAATTGTTTTGCTTTACAAGACAAATGAAACAGAGGCCTAGATTCACTGAAGTGCTATTTAGGAGATAAAATCAGTAAGACTTTTTATAATGCACATAGATGGAAAAAAAGAGAGATTGAGGATGGCCACATGATTTCTACTCACTTAACAAAAGAAATATGTTACTATTGTCCAAAATAGAATGGTGCTCAGAAACAAAGTATAGGGGGAAAATAACCTTGTTTAATTTAGAAAAAATTAATTTGCATTCATTTTGAGACAGGCAGAACACTCCCATAGGTAGTTGATGGCTAAAGATGTCTAATGGCTGAAGATGTATAATCTGGATATAAAAGTTGTAAACTCCCTGCATGAGGCAAACTTTGAAACCACAGGTATGGGTGTACTCATTTAAGTATAGCACATGAAGAAAATAAATAAAAAATTAAAAAAAAAACACATAAAAAGAAAAGACATGAAAAATATTTGAAGAGCTTTAACTTCTGATAGCTTGACACAGGAGGATGATACTGCTAAAGAGAGAGAGAAACTACATAGAAATAAAATAGAATGTTAAGGTAATGTTTTGCCAGATAAACAAAGTTAATAAAACAAAGATAAAAGCAATGGATAACAAATGACAAATACTTTTGAAAGTTCACGTAAGATAACTAATAAAATTTCCAGTGAACTTAAGGACATTGCAGTCTCAGGTCAGATTAGAATGAATTAAGAGATGTAAGTCAAACTGAAAGATTTAATAATTCTCTGATATGTATCAAATGGACAGAGTAAATATAAATTTCTCTTATAAAATGTTGGCTGAGAAGAGGGCAAATAAGACCAAGTAACTGCTGGAATGATGTTGTCTTCATTATTTTTATTAATGCTTTGGTTTTTAAAATGCTTGAATGAAAAATACTTGATTATGATTAAAAATCATTATAAAGAAATGATTTAACAGGACAGACAAGAGATAATCAATAGTGGAGAGAGGACATGTGAGGGCCTGGGTTGCAAAATATAGGTGGGAAGGAGATTCCTTTATTTAATCTTCAGGAAAGAAAACAAAGGTGGAAAAATAAATGTGGGGGGTGGGGGGGCGGTTTGCCTTTCTAGTAAAGGGAACATTCAGCATTTGAGTTTCAGATGGCTTCCACTTTGTAAATTAGGGAATGCTCTGTGAGAGATTGAGAGAATGGAAAATGTTAAATAAAAAGTTTTTTTCAGAAAACAAAGGATAGTGCATATTAAGGAAGCAGTTGAAGCAATTCTTGAAACATTTCTTACTAGAAGGAATCTCCCTCCATATATTCTAATTTTATTAAGGTTATTACATTAATATGAAGAAAAATAAATGCATCGTTCTCTCTAGTTACTCATTGAATGAAACTAAGGGGTCACAGTGGGGCAGTGAAAGGCTAAGGACTTTTAAGTTTCTTGTAAAATCTGAGATTGAAAACAATTTGACATTTGGAATGAGAAAGTTTTCAGCAAATGTGTTTCTTTTCATTTGACTAGCATATTGCTTCAACTTCTTCCGAATGTGTTTGGTACAATAAAATACTTCTTCAAGAGCTTTTAACTTAATTGCTAAAAGCCTGGCTTTGAGACAGATACTGTAGTGTGCACATGATGAAGACTATATGCTGAATCAGTGTTTGCAGATCATTTACTTTGATGCCTGCCAATCGTCAAAATATTATGAAGAAATTTTCATATTTGAAAAGAAACATTTAAAACTTTCAGACAAAAACATTGTAAAAAGTAGACTTTTCTTTTTCAAATAACTCAAACCTTCAAAAAATTGGGGGGAGGTAGCGATGGAATGAATGAAGTTCAAAATCTATTAAATTTTGGTGACTCTTGCTCCTTTTAGACTTATCACCACAAGTCTAAAAATATGCCAGACATCAAGGACAAAGGAATTAGACAGCTTCTCTGTTAGACTCAGCATCTAATAAAAACTACCATGCACTCTCCAAAAGTGTGTGTTAGCACTTTCACATCATTCCTCTTACTCTCTTTAATTTTATTACCTCAACTTCCTAAAACACAAGTAAATATCAAAGGCTGATAGCTTGCTTCCAATCCTAGCTTCCAGATGATATACTGACAGAGAACCATTGAAGCTATGACATTCCATCTCACTCAGGCTGAAATGCTTTTTGAAATGTCACTAAGTTCTGAGTAGATAAATCAATATATTTATTTCTGCAAAAGTAAAAGATTCCTACATTTTCAAGGATGGATTACAAAATTATAGGTTTAATGGTAATTCTCAAACTTCTTTTGTGATGCTAGGCAGAATTGTGAGCCTCACACAATCTAATCAATAATGGTTTTTATCTACAGCACTATTTCTTGAAATTGGGAGGATAAGCTGAAAGACAGAAGTACAGTTTGGTGACATATAAAAATAGAAAAATAATATGTGGTAAACACAGAAAACATAAGCAATTTTAAAAATGCTCTTTCCATATGAGAATAAATTCTTGAGGGAACATAACCCCAATGCCACCATTGAAAATTATGACTCTACTATGTTTGCTTCTGGGGTAGAATCAGACTTCATTTGCTGGTGCAAATTTCTTTCCATCAGTGGACACAGGAGAAAAAGAGAGACAAACACACAGACATCCAACTTTCTAGATAAACTCTTTTATAAGAGCAAGACTGTAATTCATTTTTAAAAAAATGTATTAATAGCACTTGCCGCAACCCGGCTGGGCACAGAATCACAAGCCACTCAAGCAGGAACAAAGCTTTATTTTTAAAAAGGCCACCAGTGCCCCGTGTGCGCCCGGCTAGCAAGCTGGTCCACACACGTGTGTGTCTACCAGAACCGCCCCCCCCCTCTTCCCCCCCCCCCGAAATTCCCTCCTACTATCCTTCCCCAACCAATGGGAACTCTCCAGGAGTCCGTAACATGAGTCCCTTAACATGAGTCCTGTAGCAGGCTGAGGTGAACAGCAGGAGTCCAATTTCCATATGAATGTAAATCTTAACATAATCAAATCATCTCAATGGCTAGCTGGCAGTCACCTTAACCAAAGGTGCCGTGTATCATAATACTTTTGCTGTGGCTCCTAGCAAGCACTAATATCCATCAATGGATAGACAGATTTAAAAATTATGATATACACATACAATGGAAGATTTTTCATTCTTTAAAAAAAAAAGAAGTACTAGTACATGGTAGAGTGTGGATGAACTTAGAAATATTATAGTAAAAGATTGTATTTATGTGAAACATTCACACTAGATAAATCAACAGTGATAGGACACAGATTGGTGATTTCCATGAGCTGGTAGAGGAACTCATGGGAGGAAAATGCTTAATAAGTGACAAGTTTTATTTTGGAGTGAAAGAAGTATTTTGGAACTTTATAAAGGTGGTTTTGCACAATCATATATTGTGTATGTACAGACAGTGAGATGTTTATTTTAAAATGGTTTACTTCATATTGTGTGAATTTCACCTCAATGCATTATTTTATGATGTTAATATACTATATTATAGATAAAAATTCTACAACTTTAAAATAAAATGCTAGTAAAATATAAATTTAACATCTAGTATAAAAAATGTTAATTCTCATTATTGAGCATCTATATTTCCCTAAATTCTCTCAGCAATTCTGTGAGTTATGTATTATTCTCCTTTCTTATTTTGAGAAACCTAAATTCACATTTCACTAATTTACTCATGATCTTATATCTTGTGGTTGTACTTCTCTTCCTCTTACCATGAATACTTCAATCCTCTGTGACACATCTCTTCAATAATATTAAGTTATAGCCTATGATGTTCAGCTGTATAGCCTCTATCTCTATAAAAAGGAAAGTCATGAGAAATCAGAAAGGTCAGTAAAATATAGATGAAGAGAGAAAAGAAGGCAGACAAGAAAAAAAATGAAATCATTAACATACTTGGAAGCAATATGTATAATTTCAATTTCCATTCTAAACTTGAATGTGTAAAAATATTGGAAATGTATGGAAGGCTAAAAGAAACAAAACAATTTCTTATTTAAAAGAGAGCTGAGTAAATAGTTAATATAAAGCAAGACTTATATGAAAAAAACTAAGCAATTACTACATTTTTCTCTTAAATCACAAATTAGAGGAAGTAGGCAGACACGTGAAACTCGGGGTTTTACCTTGTATTTGAAGGCTAGTTCAGTACAGAAGGGAGACCCTGAAAACAACGTTACAAGGAATTAGGTACACAAAAGGGATAAAATTGGAGTATGGAGAAATATTCTTTTGTTGAAGAGTTGTAGAATACAAGATAGAAATTAAACTACAATCCTTTTCCATAATTATCATCTTTCAGATAAATAAGAACAAAAAATGTAAAATAATAAAATTGCCTATGTCTATGTAATATGCACATGTGTATAAAGCACTAGACTTATAGTTATCTCTTCATATTTTCCCTTCTTTTATTAATTATGAATTTTGGAAACACTTAACATTCTTTTTCTCAGAAATAGAATGAATGAATTAATCCTAGTTCTTTTCAAACTCAAAATCTAAAATATATTATGTATTAAAAAGTGATAAAGTTATAAAATTAATCAAAGACTCTCATTTGTACCTTATCTTTTCACCAGTTAAACTTCTGATTACTATTACTGCTATATTTCCCTTCATTTTATAGACGCTATTTGTCAATTACTTTTGCAAAGCATAGAACATAGAAAATATTTTTATCATTTCAGAACTTCGTATAATTATACATTTTGTCTCCTGATATCTGACTTTCTATCAATCACTATGGCTGCAATTGTTTTTATTGCATTAATATATTTATATGCACAGGTAGTTGAAAAATTTTGAGACATTTCCTATATAACCTTTATGATAATTGAATTTCTTGTTGCAACATCTTTAAATAGGAGAAATAAGAACAGAAAATTACTTACAACAAAAAATACCAGATTTATAAACTGACAACTGATGTATTTTTTCTCACAATCTTCATTTTCTCTATCTCATCTGTATGATGAGATCAATATGTTCAATTTATGCTCAGATTTATTTTTGCTCAATATGTTTATTTTCCTTTTTTAGATTTAAGCCTTGTATGTTGATAAAGTTATGTTACACAGATGTATGGATCAAAATTTTTATACTCCTATACATTTACTCTGAATATGAATTATAAATAAATTGATAGCAGATGATGAGAACTAAATTTCTTACTTTTGGCATAGGAACTTATCATGTTAATGTACTGAAGTTGGAGATATCAGTAATAATTCATCTTTGATTTAAAATAGATATTGATGATTTAATACACAATTATAGGCACTACATGTTAATATATGTCCCAGA
This sequence comes from Urocitellus parryii, assembly GCF_045843805.1. Taxonomy (NCBI): domain Eukaryota; kingdom Metazoa; phylum Chordata; class Mammalia; order Rodentia; family Sciuridae; genus Urocitellus; species Urocitellus parryii. The sequence continues at coordinate 47,916,499 of NC_135538.1, forward strand.
AATAAAATACAAATAGGACAGAAAAAGCCATTCAAAACAAACATAAGAGAAAAAATCAAAGTGATAGAGTGCCAGGGATCCCAGCAGCCTGCAGCAGGGCCCCGGAGATCCAGGCCAACTGATTCGCGTGGCCTGCCCTGCGGCTACAGAAGGCGTGGCGCCTCAGTGAAGCCATTAATTGGCAAGCAGGGAGGTTAGGGAAGGCCATTAGGTGGAATCCCACCAGCCAAGCCCACACGGACCCTTGGGCCGAGCACGGGTTCTCAGAAGGGGAAGGAAGCGGTACAGTCCCATCCCCCACAGCGGACACTCCACCGAGGCAGTCAGCGGCCACCATCCGGGAAAGCTGAAGGATACACCGCCACTCTCCTTCAGAGTGCAACATCAAAACAGGTCGGTGTCATTCAGCTCACCCCCCAGACAGCGGGAATTCGCATAAAATCTCTCCTAGGCTTGCCGGGAGAGGGAGTATCAAGCTGAGCCTCCATACAGACTAGGGGGAAACCAGAGACACCTGACCTCCAACCCCTCCTCCCAGTAGCAGCCAAAAGGAAACCTGGCTAGCCAGCGCTGGGGGAGGGGCAAGCAGAAAAAATCAAAGTGATAGAGTGCCAGGGATCCCAGCAGCCTGCAGCAGGGCCCCGGAGATCCAGGCCAACTGATTCGCGTGGCCTGCCCTGCGGCGACAGAAGGAGTGGCGCCTCAGTGAAGCCATTAATTAACAAGCAGGGAGGTTAGGGAAGGCCATTAGGTGGAATCCCACCAGCCAAGCCCACACGGACCCTTGGGCCGAGCACGGGTTCTCAGAAGGGGAAGGAAGCGGTACAGTCCCATCCCCCACAGCGGACACTCCACCGAGGGAGTCAGCGGCCACCATCCAGGAAAGCTGAAGGATACACCGCCACTCTCCTTCAGAGTGCAACATCAAAACAGCGGACACTCCATCTAGGCAGTCAGTGGCCACCATCCGGGAAAGCTGAAGAATACACCACCACTCTCCAACAGCTTGCAACATCAAAACAGCCAGCAGCAGGACCCCGGAGATCCAGGCCAACAGATTCGCGTGGCCTGCCCCGCAGCTACAGAAGGCGTGGCGCCTCAGAGAAGCCATTAATTAGCAAGCAGGGAGGTTAGGGACTGCCATTAGGTGGAATCCCGCCAGCCAAGCCCACCACCCACGCCCGGAACAGGCCCAGCGACCTGCCAGCATTGTAGTCACGACACCCCAATTGGAATAGGGACAGAGCAGAGCCGCCTTCCACTCCCGGAACAGGCCCAGAGAGCCGCCAGCGTGGTAGACACGTCACCCCAATTGGAGTAGGGGCACAGCCGCCGCCCGCACCTGCAAGGGAGACTTTTCAAGTATACCAGAGCAACATAAATAAATAGGGGGTAAATTTCAAAACACAACAGTTGCACCAAGCAGAAAGAAACGCGAGCAGTATGAAAAGACAAGGAAAGAAAGGACCACAAGCAATGCAGGTCAACTCAACTTTAGAAGAGGTAATAGCTGCAACAGATGGAATATCAGATAAAGAGTTCAGGATATATATGCTTCAGATGATCTGGAGTCTCAAGGAAGACATGAGACAGCAAAATCAGACAATGAAAGATCATATTGACAAACAAATCCAGGAAGTAAAAGATCAATTTCACAGGGAGATAGAGGTAATAAAAAACAAACAAATTGAAATTCTAGAAATGCAGGAAACAATAAACCAACTTAAAAGCTCAATTGAGAATACTACCAGCAGAGTAGATCACTTAGAAGAGAGAACATCAGACAATGAAGACAAAGTATTTCAACTGGAAAAGAACATAGACAGCTCAGCAAGTCTGCTAAGAAACCATGAGCAGAACATCCAAGAATTATGGGACAATATCAAAAGACCAAATTTAAGAGTCATTGGGATACAGGAAGGCACAGAGCTCCATTCCAAAGGAATAAACAGTCTATTCAGTGAAATAATACGAGAAAACTTCCCAGAATTGAAGATTGAGACAGAATCCCAAATCCTAGAAGCCTACAGGACGCCGAATGTGCAAAATCATAAGAGATCCACACCTAGACACATTATAATGAAGATGTCCAACATACAGAATAAGGAGAGAATTTTAAAAGCTGCAAGAGAAAGAAAGCAGATTACATTTAGGGGTAAACCAATCAGGATAACAGCTGATCTCTCAACACAGACTCTGAAAGCTAGAAGATCCTGGAATAACATATTTCAAACACTGAAAGACAATGGGCTCCAACCAAGAATCGTGTATCCGGCGAAATTAAGCTTCAGGTTAGAAGATGAAATTAAAACCTTCCACAATAAACAAAAGTTAAAAGAATTTGCAGCTAGAAAACCATCTCTTCAAAAAATCCTTGGCAAAACATTACAGGAAGAGGAAATGGAAAATAACATTGAAAACCAACAATGGGAGGTAGGACAGTAAAGGGGGGAAAGTAGTCAAAGAGGATAACAAATCAGGTTTAGTAACATCAATAAACAAATATGGATAGAAGAACAAACCATATCTCAATAATAACCCTAAATGTTAATGGCTTAAACTCACCAATTAAGAGACACAGGCTAGTAGAATGGATCACAAAACAAGACCCAACAATATGCTGTCTACAGGAGACGCATTTGATAGGAAAAGATATACATAGACTGAAGGTGAAAGGTTGGGAAAAATCATATCACTCATATGGACCGCGGAAACAAGCAGGAGTGTCCATACTCATATCTAATAAAATAGATTTCAAGCCAAAGCTAATCAAAAGGGATATAGAAGGACACTTCATACTGCTCAAGGGAACCATACACCAACAAGACATAACAATCATAAATATATATGCCCCAAATAATGGTGCAGCTGTGTTCATCAAGCAAACTCTTCTCAAGTTCAAGAGTCTAATAGACCAACATACAATAATCATGGGAGACTTCAACACACCTCTCTCACCACTGGACAGATCTTCCAAACAAAAGTTAAATAAGGAAACTACAGAACTCAATAACACAATCAACAACCTAGACTTAATTGACATATATAGACTATACCACCCAACATCAAGTAGCTACACTTTTTTCTCAGCAGCACATGGAACCTTCTCAAAAATAGACCATATACTATGTCACAGGGCAACTCTTAGACAATACAAAGGGGTAGAGATAATACCATGCATCTTATCTGATCATAATGGAATGAAACTGAAAATCAATGATAAAAGAAGAAAGGAAAAAGCAAGCATCACCTGGAGAATGAACAATAGGTTGCTGAGTGATCAATGGGTTTTAGAAGACATCAAGGAGGAAATTAAAAAATTCCTAGAGTTAAATGAAAACACAGACACAACATATCAGAATCTATGGGACACATTGAAAGCAGTTCTAAGAGGAAAATTCATTGCTTGGAGTTCATTCCTCAAAAAAAGAAAAAACCAACAAATAAATGATCTCATACTTCATCTCAAAATCCTAGAAAAAGAAGAGCAAAACAACAGCAAAAGAAGTAGAAGGCAAGAAATAATTAAAATCAGAGCTGAAATTAATGAAATTGAAACAAAAGAAACAATTGAAAAAATTGACAAAACTAAAAGCTGGTTCTTTGAAAAAATAAATAAAATTGACAGACCCTTAGCCATGCTAACGAAGAGAAGAAGAGAGAGAACCCAAATTACTAGCATACGGGATGAAAAAGGCAATATCACAACAGACACTTCAGAAATACAGAAGATAATCAGAAATTACTTTGAATCCTTATACTCCAATAAAATAGAAGATAGTGAAGGCATAGATAAATTCCTTGAGTCCTATGATCTGCCCAGATTGAGCCAGGAGGATATAGACAACCTAAACAGACCAATAACAATAGAGGAAATAGAAGAAACCATCAAAAGACTACCAACTAAGAAAAGCCCAGGACCGGATGGGTATACAGCAGAGTTTTACAAAACCTTTAAAGAGGAACTAACACCAATACTTTTCAAGCTATTTCAGGAAATAGAAAAAGAGGGAGAACTTCCAAATTCATTCTACGAGGCCAACATCACCCTGATTCCGAAACCAGACAAAGACACATCAAAGAAGGAAAACTACAGACCAATATCTCTAATGAACCTTGACGCAAAAATCCTCAATAAAATTCTGGCGAATCGGATTCAAATACATATCAAAAAAATTATACATCATGATCAAGTAGGATTCATCCCTGGGATGCAAGGCTGGTTTAATATACGGAAATCAATAAATGTTATTCACCACATCAATAGACTTAAAAATAAGAACCATATTATCATCTCAATAGATGCAGAAAAAGCATTCGACAAAGTACAGCATCCCTTTATGTTCAAAACGCTAGAAAAATTAGGGATAACAGGATCATACCTCAACATTGTAAAAGCAATCTATGATAAGCCACAGGCCAGCATCATTCTGAATGGAGAAAAATTGAAGGCATTCCCTCTAAGATCTGGTACAAGACAGGGATGCCCTCTCTCACCACTTCTGTTCAACATAGTCCTCGAAACACTGGCCAGAGCAATTAGACAGTCAAAAGAAATTAAAAGCATAAAAATAGGAAAAGAAGAACTTAAATTATCACTATTTGCAGATGATATGATTCTATACCTAGCAGACCCAAAAGGGTCTACAAAGAAGCTATTAGAGCTAATAAATGAATTCAGCAAAGTGGCAGGATATAAGATCAACACGCATAAATCAAAGGCATTCCTGTATATCAGCGACAAATCCTCTGAAACGGAAATGAGGACAACTACTCCATTCACAATATCCCCCCAAAAAATAAAATACTTGGGAATCAACCTAACAAAAGAGGTGAAAGATTTATACAATGAAAATTACAGAACCCTAAAGAAAGACATAGAAGAAGACCTTAGAAGATGGAAAAACATACCCTGCTCATGGATAGGCAGAACTAACATCATCAAAATGGCGATATTACCAAAAGTTCTCTATAAGTTCAATGCAATGCCAATCAAAATCCCAACAGCATATCTTGTAGAAATAGATAAAAGAATCATGAAATTCATATGGAATAATAAAAGACCCAGAATAGCAAAAACAATACTAAGCAGGAAGTGTGAATCAGGCGGTATAGCGATACCAGACTTCAAACTATACTACAGAGCAATAGTAACAAAAACAGCATGGTACTGGTACCAAAACAGGCGGGTGGACCAATGGTACAGAATAGAGGACACAGTAACCAATCCACAAAACTACAACTATCTTATATTTGATAAAGGGGCTAAAAGCATGCAATGGAGGAAGGATAGCATCTTCAACAAATGGTGCTGGGAAAACTGGAAATCCATTTGCACCAAAATGAATCTGAATCCCTATCTCTCGCCGTGCACAAAAGTTAACTCAAAATGGATCAAGGAGCTTGATATTAAATCAGAGACACGGCATCTGATAGAAGAAAAAGTTGGTTATGATCTACACGCTGTGGGATCGGGCTCCAAATTCCTCAATAGGACACCCATAGCGCTAGAGTTAACAAATAGAATCAACAAATGGGACTTACTCAAACTAAAAAGTTTTTTCTCAGCAAAAGAAACAATAAGAGAGATAAATAGGGAGCCTACATCCTGGGAACAAATCTTTACTCCACACACTTCAGATAGAGCCCTAATAACCAGAATATACAAAGAACTCAAAAAATTAGACAATAAGATAACAAATAACCCAATCAATAAATGGGCCAAGGACCTGAACAGACACTTCTCAGAGGAGGACATACAATCAATCAACAAGTACATGAAAAAATGCTCACCATCGCTAGCAGTCAGAGAAATGCAAATCAAAACTACCCTAAGATACCATCTCACTCCAGTAAGACTGGCAGCCATTAGGAAGTCAAACAACAATAAGTGCTGGAGAGGATGCGGGGAAAAGGGCACTCTTGTTCATTGCTGGTGGGACTGCAAATTGGTGCAGCCAATTTGGAAAGCAGTATGGAGATTTCTCGGAAAGCTGGGAATGGAACCACCATTTGACCCAGCTATTCCCCTTCTCGGTCTATTCCCTAAAGCCCTAACAAGAGCATGCTACAGGGACACTGCTACATCGATGTTCATAGCAGCTCAATTCACGATAGCAAGACTGTGGAACCAGCCTAGATGCCCTTCAATAGATGAATGGATAAAAAAAATGTGGCATTTATACACTATGGAGTATTACTCTGCATTAAAAAATGACAAAATCATAGAATTTGGAGGGAAATGGATGGCATTAGAGCAGATTATGCTAAGTGAAGCTAGTCAATCTTTAAAAAACAAATACCAAATGACTCCTTTGATATAAGGGGTGTAAACAAGGACAGGGTAGGGACGAAGAGCTTGAGAAGAATATTTACAGTAAACAGGGATGAGAGGTGGGAGGGAAAGGGAGTGAGAAGGGAAATTGCATGGAAATGGAAGGTGATCCTCAGGGTTATACAAAATGTCATATAAGAGGTAAGGAGGGGTAAGTCAAGAGAATACAAATGGAAGACATGATTTACAGTAGAAGGGGTAGAGAGAGAAAAGGGGAGGGGAGGGGAGGGGAGGGGAGGGGGGATAGTAGACAATAGGACAGACAGCAGAATACATCAGACACTAGAAAGGCAATATGTCAATAAATGGAAGGGTAACTGATGTGATACAGCAATTTGTATACGGGGTAAAAGCGGGAGTTCATAATCCACTTGAATCAAACCGTGTAATATGATGTATTAAGAACTATGTAATGTTATGAACGACCAATAAAAAAAAAAGAAAACCATAAAAAATAAAAAATAAAAAAAAAAACAAACATAAAAGGACAAAACTATAAAAGTTCGATGATAAGTATTAATTTAGAGATCCACTGAACAGAGGAGGCTATTAAATATCTAGAAGTGGCTAATGGAGAACCAAACCACCAAATGTTCTCACAATGCTATAAACAAACCAGAAACAAATTACTAATAAACACTGATGATATAGTGTGAATAAATTTCAAAAACTATGTTGAGTAAAAGAAACCATACAAAAGATTACATATTGTAGTTTTCTTTCTATGTGAAATTCTAAAATGGCTCACGTAAAATCTACAGAAACAAAATCAGTCGCCTAGGATTAGAGTATTTCCAATAGAGTAACATAAGAGAATTCTCTAATGTGATGAAGATATTTTAGATCTTTAATTGGGTGGGAGTTACATGGGTGTATACCTTTGTCAAAACACTAGCTATTTCATTAAACTTCATTTGAATGCCTGTAAATTGCTATGTACCGTAAAAAAAGTGATTAAAGAATGTGTAGGAAAAAAACATTATTTTATTTTATGAACTCACATCTTCCCATGCAGTAACATGATATCTCTTCATGAATTCACATCTTGTTTCATATTCTTCAGTCTTGTTGTATAATCATGTTGTATATCTATAGTGTTTTATAACTTTATTAATGTTTTATAATTTTTGTTACTACTCTCAGTAGCCTATTATTTTCCCTTTTCTGTTTCTAACTCATTATTTCAACCATGGAGAAAAATATTGATTTTTATATATCAATCTAGTGCCCAGTTAATTTTCCTGTCTTATTAACTTTAATAAAATTTTAATAAATTATTTTATTTTATAGTAATAAAATTATATCATCTCCAATTGAAGAATGCTATGGTTTGGAAAAGTAGTCCTCAATGGTCTAAGTGTTAAAAATCCCAGGATGATGCCATTGTGTGTGTGTGTGGGTGGGGGGGGTTCCTATAGGAGGTGAGGCCCAATGGTAGGTCCTTAGGTCATTGGGGATGTGCCTATGAAGGGGATTGTGGATCCTATTTCTACCTCTTCTCCTTCTGGTTTTGGCTAATGAGCTACGTGATTTGCTCCACCATGTACTCCCACCATGACATGCTGTCCTTGACAGAGTCCTGAAGACAGGGGTCACTTGATCTTAGACTAAGACCTTCAAAATTGTGAACTCAAATCAACTATTTATCATAAATTAGTTGTCTCAGGAATGTTGTTTTAATGACAAAAAGATGACAAATATAAATGGGTGTTTTGTATTATTCTTTGTTTGCTTTGATTAAATTCCATCTTTGCCTCATTATATGATTGAATCTTCAAAAACAAAAAAATTGACTGATAGTGCTGACTGTAACTACAATTTCCCTATTACATTTGAATTTCAATCTTAAGACATTATTTGCTATTAAATATTGACAATCTTTGCACACTTCATGCAATTTCCTCTCATTTTATGCATAACAGTGCCAAATTGCCTGTAGTTCTTTTTGATTATTTATTAAGATTTTTTCAATAATTACTTGATGTAATTCTTTAAATATTAAATATTCATAGAACTTCTATTATGTTCCAGATACTTTTTTACTATGGTAGTAAAAGCATCTAGTGCTATAGACACTAGATGTACAAAAAAGCAGGCACAAAATAGCAGAATATATGTATACGATATTTTATATAATATATATTAATTTATACATATTATATGTCTAACATGCATATGACATAATTAAATCAATTATACTCCTCAATACCTCTTTGCACCTTCCTCTCCTCCCTCACCCAGATCCCCTTCTTATATTCCTGTAGTGTTCTTTCTATTTTTATGACACACTACTTTATTTCTAATTTTAATAACCTTTGTCTTTCTTTTAATTAATTAATTTGGCTATGATTTATCAATTTGTTTTTCTTTTCAAAAACCCAATTATTTGTTTTACTCAGCCTTTTTTTTTTCTTTCTTTTATTAATTTTAGCTTTGATATTTATTACTCCTTTCCTTCTACTAGTTTAAGGATTATTTTTTTTCTTGTTTTTGTAAGATCTTATGTGTTAGTCAACTTTTCATCACTGTGACCAACATACCTGGCAAAAACAATTTAGGAGAGTAGAAGTGTATTTGGGGCTCATGATTTCAGTGGGTCAGTCCATAGTTAGCTGACTTCATTATGTTTCTGTGTTGAGGTTTTCACATATATCAAGGTGGATCTTTCTTTCTTTATTTGTTTCTTTTTTAAAATTTTTGTTTGTTTGTTTTATGTAAAGGCACTTATCTTTAGTAAGCAGTTATCTCTTTACAATGTGCACTGGGTTGGGATCTATTGCAGGATCAAAGCACCCACCCAGTGTGATCTAAGTGTGTGGTTCAACAACCAGTACTGCTTTGATGGGAAAGAATAACCACCAGTAACTGCAACAATTCAAGAGCAAAACACATAATAAAAACTCATAAAATATGATTTTTACAACAACTCTAACCAACAAGATAAGGTGATCAGCAATAACATAGAATAGGTTAAACCAGCACATATTAATTGTAGGATGCTTAATACTAAATATATAAAAAGAAAGGAAAATTATAAGAAATGAGGAGAAAGTAAGAAGCAAGAGAAGGGAAGAAATAAAAATGAAAAAGAAGAAACAGATCACAATAAAAATAATAATTGAAAAATTACATAAAATTTTGTGGAAACATGAAAAAATAACAGAAAAAAACTGGAACAAAACAACTTATAGAAGAAATATGAGCACAAAAATAGACAAAAGAAAAAAAAATGATGAAGATTTCTTCTTAATAATATAACTAAAATGCAGACATGTTTTTTAGTTTAAATTTTAGAATCTACCAGTTATGGGAAGGTTTGTGATACACAATTTAAGATTTTTTTTTAATTTTCAAATATAAATATAAATATAAATATAAATATATATATATATATATATGTGTGTGTGTGTGTGTGTGTGTGTGTGTGTGTGTGTGTAACCTTTTCAGGGAGTTTGTGTACTGAGCTCTGCCCTACTTGTTCACCATGTTGTACACGACAGAGCTGAATTCATCCATAGTAGATCTGGGTTTTGTACCTTGGAAACAAAACAGGGACTTGGCTATAGTAAATGCTGCCATTTGAGCCTCTCACCTGGAGCCTATGGGCTGATCCAGAATGCACTGAACCACATGTCTCAAGAGCCTCGGTCCACGTGCTAGATGAGAGTGTAGCTATGTCCAAGTTATGGTGTCAAATCTTCTAAATACTTCTGAGCTTGGAAGAAGTGAGCAGCCCAAGAGGATATTGTGTGATTGTGCTGGGTTGCAGTGTTGTGAGCAGCTCACTTTATACCAGATATATTAATATCCAGGGAAGTCCACCATTCATATGCAGCCTGTCTCATTCCCTGTAACAAAGCCCAGACTGCCAATTTCAAAAGGACACATATTCTACCTACCTTTGCTTTGCAGACAAGCAGACTAGCAATCTAACTCTTGTGGGTCTCAGAGCTCCCTATAGTAACTGCTACAGTCTCACTCCTTGGCCCTGATTCTCTCTTGGGGCAGGTGCTTACTGATTAAATGAAAATAAGAAGAAAGAAAGAAAGAGCAAAGAAGAAGAGAAATAGTGGTTAGTGGATCTTGAAAACATGAGAAAAAGAATGCAGGGATTTCTCATTTCTCATGCAGAAAACCTAGGCAATAGAGTCCTTTCTAATATGGATCCCCTTCCTGGAAGAAGTGAGCAGCCCAAGAGGAGATTGTATGATTGTGCTGGGTTGCAGTGAATCTGTGGGGAAGTGCAGGAAATCCCATCTGGAGGATAAATGGCTCCGCGGGATTCAGTTCTCCTTTCTACTCAGGCTGGGATTTGCCTAATAACTGTCTGCATTGCTTGAAATTGCTAAGATTTTTTTTTAAATTTCACTTTGCCAGAGAGGAGTTTCCCTTCCTGATCAAGTACACTGAGCCATTATGCCCAGTAGTAATGTGTTTTTAAAAAATTAAAGTTTATTAATAAGGAATTAGCAAGATGATTTATATATATATATATAAATTATATATATATATATATGTATATATATATATATAAATTTTTTTTTCCTGGATTTCACCTGGTTGCAGACTCTCTGGGTTACACTTCAGCACTTTCTGATTATGTTCCCACCTCCTCATGCAGCTGCACATTTGATTTGATCTAGGGAAGCAGCCAGTAGGCCCTGGATACTTCTAGACTGCTATTTTCCTGTCCAAGTAGCCATCATTTTGGTTTAGAATTCCCAGGTATCCTGAGTATTTTGTCAGTATATTTCCTAATATTAAAGAATTTTTTTTTAATTTTACCACTGTTTTATGCTTCTGAGCATCTTACACTTTTAAACTACAAAATATCTCTGTTTTGAACTTCACAGAGGATTTATTCTTGGATTCACTGATTTCTACTTGTGGGTACAAGAGCTTTTATTAAATCGGGCTTCTTAGATTTGTGATTTGCTTAATACAAACTGTCTGAATCATTTTATGAAAAATGATGAAATTACGCCTTAATATATATTAATTCTGATAGCAATTTGGTATCAACCAGAAAGATGAAACTGGTACAGTAAAGTGGAATGAAGAGAAGAATTAAACAAATGTGGAAAAAATGGGAACTATTTTAATGTCTCTTTGATTACCATAATATCTTAATTTTCCTCTACAATTTTAAAATCGAAGAACAATTGAAAACATCTAATATATATTGAAGTAGAAATGTTTTAAGAATATAAACTGGAAATAAATGCTTGAATAGTTATGCATCCTACTTTAGTTTTTATTTTAACTGACATTTGTGAAGAATTGGAAAATTATCAGACATTTAGTACTTATAATGAAAAAAATTACTTTGCTGTTTTATTACAATTTTTACTTTTGAGACCTAAAACTATTAGCTAAATGATCCTAGACACAGAACCATTCCTCAATTTCAAAATTAAATAATTAAAATTAAAGTAAATAAGGTAAAGATAAATTAACTGGCTAACAATAAATATATTAAAAATTGTAACTAACTCTACCAAAATTGCAATCATTATATATAATAAATTCTTGTTTATAATATACAAGGTATTAGATACTGTAATCATTTAATTCTAAAATATTCTTAAACTATTGTTAATACTTGAATTTATTAAAGAAAAAGTTGAATGTAGAAAATTATTTTTCCAAGATTATTTTTTTCCCATCAATGCATGTTACTTCCAATTACCTACCTTAAAGTAAAAATCCTAATACCAAGATAAAACTCTAAAAACAGAGGAATTTACCACCTTTATATAACAGAAACTAATACAAGGAATTAAAAAATCTCATGGACTAGCAAAGGCAATAAAATAGCAAGAGCAAGAAAAACATCAGCTCACATTTATCAAGTGTATATTTAAACTAGGATCTTCCCTAAACAAATTTACACGTATTATCTTATTTCATAGTATTTGTGTGAAAGTAAGATACTATTCTTATTTTGGTAATATATAGGGTCAGTACTAGCTATATACACCAATACCATTTCCTGTTTGTAGATAAAGAAACTAAGGTACAAATCATTCTTTTTTTTTTTTTTTTTTTTTTGTGATCACAAAACAGGGTGAGGAGCACTGTCTGGTGCCTTACTGCCTTGCAATGACTGGAATTAAACAGTTGAAGTGAAAAATCTATCAGAAGTCTCTTTTTTTATCTTTCTTCTTTTGTGTATGTTCTATTGTTCCCAAATTGACACAGCCATAGATCTACTGTAAGTAGACTCTCATAGTCCTTTCTGAAATTTCCTGTTCAAACAACCCTCAAAGGACAATCTATTTAGGTCAGCTGTCCAACTTTTGTCCAATAAGTTCTAATCAGAGAAATGAAACCATGTCTTTGATATTGGGTTGTTGAAAACTCTCAAATGAAAGAGCAGAGAAATCTCCTCCTAGAAAGCAGCAGTTTGAATAGGCAAAATAAAAACTATCATTGAGACAAAAGAAAGAATCAGAATAAAAAAATAATCTACCATTAACTATAACACAGTATGTTTATTATTTGATTCTATGCCAGTTTCTGTTTTAGATCCTCTGCTCTGTCAAGTTTTGTGTCTTATTCAATTTTATGTATCCACATCATGTGTACTTTCTGATATACAAAGCTGCCTTTAAATACTTTGAAAAGAATAAAATGCTGATTATCATCCTCCGGATGGTATGCATAGATATATTCATTAAACATTCTTCCAAGGAGTGAATTTCTTAGAGAAAATGACCACATATTTCCAAATATTTTTTTAAAATTTATTTCTATAAGTGGGAATTATCTGGATATTGTCTTGATAATATTGTTTAGGAGTAAAAACTAAAAATAAATAATTTATTCCACAAAAGCTAGATGTTAAAGAACCCAGAAACTCTGCATGACAATCCTTATCTCATGCACTCAGGAGCCCCAGAGCACTATGAAGAATTTGGTAATCTCCCACAGGTCAGTGGAATGCCAGAAGGCTGGAAAGGAACCAATAGTAGGTCATTCTTTAAAAGGAGAATGGAAATTATTTGGCTTAATTGAAACAAATTGAACACAGTTTCACCTGAGAACTTCCAAATTGTAATTAAAAACATTTATTATGTTAAAGTAAGCACAGAAATGTTTTGGAGGGTAAAAATGGAAGGTAAAAATTACATTAATTCTGAGGAAAAAGCACTTTAAGGAAACTGAATCTCAGTTTTCCTGATGTACTAATTTTCTCATTCCTTCCAAGGGGTGCTTCTTAACCTTATTATATATCACATATAATTTATTGAAATTAATGAAGTTTGTTTCTAAAATATTCACATAATCACACAGACACATTTATGTATTCAATTTCAGGAGGTCCAACCCTCCCCAGTATTCTTTAGAAGTCATTGCACACCAGAATGGGAGGACCTGCTGTATTACAGTATGCCTGTAGAAAACACAGACAAGTCTCCTACAAAGGTATTGGCAAAGCATAAAAAAAGGACCCCTGGTTAAGCTATTGCCAATAATTAGCATTTTGTTTCACTGAACCCAGCTCCTTTTCATTTGATAGGTGGCTAGTCACATACACAGAGTGGGAAATTGAACTAGAGTGAGAATTTGACAATATCTAGATACAAAGATCTTAAATAGAACTACCTGACCTTTACAAAATACTAGAGAAATAAGAGGGGACTTAAAAATACAGTCAAGAACAAAGACTTTGCTATGGTTAGCAAATTCTATCAATATTTTTTTTCTTTTATGTCAGAACATAGCATAATTTTAATTATATAGCACTAGGAGTCATTCCCTAAACTATATGGAATACTCAACACAAATCATTTTAAGAGGTATAGTTAAATAATATGATGCAATATAATCATTCCAATTATGGATAAAAATGTGTTTGTTTATGTGTATATGGGTGTATGGAGGAAAGAGAGGAGACAGAAAAATTTACAGTCATGAGTCTAAACACAGAGTAAAATAATGATGGGATTTTATATTGGAAAAGCTTTATTAAGTATGTCTGTGACACATATTTATTGAAAACACCACTTGGAAACTTAAGTGTTAAGAAGATTGTTAGAAACATTAAAATTTGGAAGAATTAGATGTGGCTTTTGACACAATTTTCAATTGTTTCCTGTCACATAATTTTGATTTAATAGCATCGGTGAAATTATTTGTAGGTTAAAATGTTAGCTCAGATCAATATTCAATGCATTAAAAATGACTTATTTTTATTTGTGTCAGAATCTGTGAGAACCGATTTGTAGAAAATAGCTTACCAGTTTGCTTATGTTGAAGTTACAGTATTCTCACATAAATATGTGATCTCTAAGTTGTTTTATTTTTTTTAAGTTTATTAATAAGGAATTAGCAAGATGGCTGAATATGCACCCAGCACTCACCTATTCCCCCACAACCAGAGCAATTGATGTATAGTTGCATATTGCTGTGAGGGATCATGGGAGAACACTGGAATTCAGCAGTAGAAACATGGAAACTTCCTAAAATTCAAAGACCTGGGACAGGAACATAGCAAGAAAAACAAAACATCCCCTCGCATTTTTGCTATGGCTCCACACTGAAGAAGAGGTATTCATCCTTCACGGGGATAGAGGTTAAAGAGAGGTCTAGCAAACAATTTGCACAGATACTGATAATCTTAGCTATTGGAAAGCTTCATAACCATTACACATAGATAAGAAGTCTGATATCTGCACAGTAGTCTGGTTTTAGAAAAGAGATTCACTTCATGTGTCAGAAAACCCAGAGTGCTATAGCCAGGAACTATCTTTGAGAAGGGATCTTTTGCCTGACTTTGTACTGCTCTAGGGATCATAAACCCCCGAATAATTCCATTTTTGTGACCCCACAGACATCCACTGCACTGACTCAGGAGACAGTTGTCGCACAAGCCAAACTTGGCTCAGTGGAGGGACTGTCACACAATCCCACTGGAATTCGTCTCTGTAGGGGATGGATATTACGACACAGAGAGCAGCACCATCCTCCAAGTGATGGTCAGCCACGTGTGGTTTCATCTGGATGCCAGGACTGAACACAGTTGCCCATCAAGTTCCTGACACCCCTCTCCCAGGGGTGTAAATGGGGACCTATCATTAATAAGGCAGAAAAAGAACTCCGAGGTTCCCCTGTTTTTCTACCCACAGAGGCATGCTTGGGTAATCTCCAGTAATTCCTCCACAATTCTTGCTCACACCCACCCCAGGGGTTGCACACCCAAGAAGATGCACAAAGGAACTCTGTTGCTAGCCATATTTCACTCTCACTAATGCCTGAAAGCCCTCAGCTGAAAGCAATTTTGTTCACTTCTTTAGTGACAAACTCCTAATAAATCCTTGAAGGGTACAACAAGTGAAAGAGTGGGTGAGGACCAAAAATCCTAGCCATTATCCTATGCTCAGTTGTGCAGAGGGGGCAAATGTAAGGCCCCACTCCTGGGTGAGCACACTCACAGTAGGAGCAGAGAGAAATGATGAAACATTTGCTGTCTCCACATCTACACAGACCCCCTGCATTGGTTGCCCCTTCAGGTTGTGTGATCATGCACTGTTGAGAAGACAGTGTAAGTGCCACGGAGAGGGCACTGTGATACCTGCTCCCACCTCTCCCTATAAAGTGACTTTATCCACACTGGTGTTTAAGAAAAAGTGCTTCTTGTCTCTTAATTATACTAGAGCAGTCAGAAACAGAGGCAGTTTTCAATAAGAGATCAAATATCAATAGTGTGCCTGAGAAAAAGACCATCATCCCATAAGGGTTATCACCTCCTTTATAGGACTGAACACAAAGGGTACACTCCACACACTCTACCAACACCAAACCTTCTTCGGCTTCTGATGTCCCCACACTTGTGTGGCAAAAAGAGACAGTTGTTCTCTCAAATCTTATATGGTATACACTTTGCCCAAGCTTACTAATCACAGTCAATAAGTTATAGGGAGATTACACAATGGTGCTCAGCTAGAAATAAGCTCAACGTGGCACAACAAACCATTACCTCAAGACACATCTTTAGGAGACAGTCACTAAAAAATGGTCTTCTCATAAAAGTGATAGAAATGTCCATTCCACCAGAAATCTTCATTTCAACAGAGAAGTAATACAAGAAATATGGAAAAACAATGCAATATTATAAC
Source organism: Urocitellus parryii (assembly GCF_045843805.1). Lineage (NCBI taxonomy): Eukaryota > Metazoa > Chordata > Mammalia > Rodentia > Sciuridae > Urocitellus > Urocitellus parryii. The sequence goes on from NC_135538.1 coordinate 47,932,954, forward strand.
TCCCCCAAATCATTAGTCTCTGGTAACAGATTTCAAGGATATCAGAGTGACTGAAATGCCTGATAAAAAATTATAAAGAATTAATTTTAAATACCTTAATGAGATCCAGAATAATAGAGATAAACTGTTAAATGAAATTAAGAAAGCAATGTAGGATATGAATGAGAAATTCAGAAAATGTGGATATTTTTAAAATGAACCCATCCTTAGACTTGAAAATGAGAGCTCAATAAATCAGATCTTTAAAATTTAATTGAAAACCTCAACAAAAGAATAGATCAAATAGAATAAAGAATATCAGATCCTCAAGACAAGTCTTTTGAAATGACACTCAGACAGAAATATAGAAAAAACAAGAGTGTATATATACCACATTTTGTTTATCCATTCATCTGTTGAAGGGCACCTAGGTTGGTTCCATAGTTTAGCTATTGTGAATTGAATCAAGTCATGTATAACTAAAAAGAATCAATAAGTAAAAAACTAATAAAAGAAAAAGAAAAAAAAAACAAGAGTGAAGAGGGCATTCAAGATCTGAGACATGGGGCTGGGTTGTGGCTCGATGGTAGCACGCTCATCTAGCACACATGAGACACTGGGTTTGATCCTCAGCACCAAATAAAAATGAAATAAAGATTGTGTGTCTACCTACAACTAAAAAATAAATATTAAGAAAAAGATCTGAGGGGCTGGAGATGTGGCTAACCAGTAGCGCGCTTGCCTGGCACGCGTGCGGCCCGGGTTCAATCTTCAGCACCACATACAAACAAAGATGTTGTGTCCGCCAAATACTAAAAAATAAATATTAAAATTCTCTCTCTCTCTCTCTCTCTCTCTCTCTCTCTCTCTCTCTCTCTTTTAAAAAAAAAAGATCTGAGACATTATTAGGAGATAAATATCCACACTGTCAGCATAACCCAGGGAAAGAAAGTTTAATGTCATAGAAAAATGGATTCAATGAAATAATACTAGAAAGGTTCCCTCATCTTGAGAAAGACATGAACATCTAGGTACTGGAAGCTTATAGAATGCCAAAAGAAAAGTGATCAGAAAAGATTGTTATCAAGCAAGGTATGGTGGTGCATGCCTATAATTCCAGCAACTCAGAAGGCTAAGAGAAGAGGCTTGCAAGTACAAGCCTGGCCTCTGCAATTTAGCAAGGCTATAAGCATTTTAGTGAGACTGTGTCTCAAAATAAAAAATAAAAAAACAAAGATTGCTGAGGATATAGCTGAGTGGTAAAACACATCCTTGGACTAAATACCCAGTACAAAAATAAAAACTAAGAAAAAAAAGAAAGAAACAAAGATCGTCATCAGGACACATTAAAGTCAAACTGTCCAAAGAACAGGACAAAGAAAGAATCTTAAAAATATCTCCAATTCATATTTTAGGGCAACCTCATTAGACTAACAGCAGGTTACTCAGTAGAATCTCTACAAAATAAGAGGCCATGGATGATATATTTCAAGTTCTGAAAAATATAAAGACTAAATAAAATTTGTATACCTAGCAAGGATATCCTTCAGAAACAAAGAAGAAATAAAGACCTTGTGAGGTAAGGAAAAACTAAGGAAATTCATGACCAATAGGTCAACCTTACAAAAATTGCTTAAGGGAGTCCTACACTTAGAAGTAGAAGATAGCTACCACCATGACATCATTTGAAAATAATATATAAATCTCAATGAAAGAGTAGGTACACAAATGGGAAATAAAAAATAATCAAATATTATCAGTACAATAAACCATCAATCCATGAAGATGAATAAGAGAGAAGAACACAAATAAATGATGTTCAAAACAAATAGGAAATTATCAACAAAATTAGTTATGCAATCAAAGGATAAAGACTAGCTGAATGGATTAAAAAATGATCCAACAATATACTGTCTATAAGAAACTTACCTCACCAATGAAGCCACACACAGACTAAAATCGAAAGAATTGAAAATGATATTCTAAGCACATAGAATCCAGAAGCTAGCAGAAGTATCTATGCTTATATTTGACAAAATAGACTGAGACAAAAATAGTAAAAAGCATGTAAGAAGATTACTATATAAAGATCAAGGGACCAATTCATCAAGCTGATATAATGAAGATATCTTATAATGGAGACATATATTATAAATTCATTTGTACCTAATGTCGGAGCACCTAATTTTATAAAAAAAATATATTAAAATAAAAGGGAGAGATAGATAGGCTCCAATACAATAATAGTGGGAGACATCATCATGTCTTCTCACTAATGGATAGATGCTCGAGACAAAATAATTTTAAAAAGCAGAGTTAAACTACATTGTAGTTCAAAGAAAAGCATAAACATTGAAAGAACATTCCATCAACAGACACAAGATATATACTCTCTTCATCATGCACAGAACTTTATCTATACTAGATTATATATTAAGCAACAAAAAATTGTGGCAAGTTACAAAACATTGAAATCACGTCCAGTATTTTTCTGGTCATAATGGAGTGAAATTACTATAAAGAGCATGGGACTTTAAAAATTATATAAATACATGGAGACTAAAATACCTGTCTTTTGAATGAACAGAGAGACATCAAAGAAATCAGAAGAGAATTAAAATATTACTTGAAAGAAATAAAAATGGAAACAATTAAAATGCAGTACTAAAAAGAAAAAAATTAGCACAATGAATGCCTTCTTTTAAACAGTAGAAAGATTTCAAATAAGCAAACTTATGATGAATATCAAGATCTTAAAATGATGAATTTCAAGATCTAATTTAAAACACTAGAAATATTTCAAATAAACAACCTAATAATGAATCTCAAGATCTAAAAACATATGAGACCAGAACTTAGTAGAAGGAAAGTCCTAATAAAATGACATGCAAAAATAAATTAGAGTGTAAAAGAACAATATAAGTGCTTGAATGAAGCAGACTCATTCAAAAGTGACAAGCCAACTAAACTTTAGATAGAAAAAGAGAGAAATATAAGTACAATTGAAAATGAAAAAAGGAGATATTACACCCAATGCCACAGAAATTCAGAAGATAATTGGGGATTATTTTTGAAAAACTATATGCTAACATATTAGAAATTTGAAGAAATGGACAAATTTCTGGATACAACCAACAAAACCAAAATTGAACCTAAAGAACATAAAAAATGTAAATAGGTAAATAACAAATAATGATATTGAATCAGTAATAAAAAGTTTCCCAACAAAAAGGCCAAGACTGATGGTTTCACTGTTAAGTTTTACCAAACTTTAAAATAACATCTAACACCAATTCTTCTCAAAATATTCCAAAGAGTTGAAAGGGAAGTCTTCCAAACCCATTCTATGAGGCAATAATTACCTTGTTACCAAAACCTCAGAGAGAAAAAAAAGAAAACTAGCCAAAATCCCTTATGAAAATAACTGCAAAAATCCTCAAAAATATGAACAAATAGAATTCAATAGCACATCCAAAACATCTTACATCACAAAGATCAGAAATAAGACAAGGTTATCTATTTTCATTGCTTTTATTCAATATAATACTAGAAATTTTAAGCAAAGCAATTAGGCAAGAGAAAGAAATAAAAGGAATGCAAATAGAAAAGAGGAATACAAATTGTCCCTATTTGCAGATTATATGAATCTATACATAGAAAAATATAAAGATTCTACCAAAAGACTATTAAAACTTAAAAAAATTGAGTAACATAGTAGGATATGAATGACCATGCAAAAATGGGTGTTTTTTTATATAGAAATAATGAATATGTTGAGAAAGAAATCATGAAGACATTACTTTACAGTACCCACAAAGAAATACCTAGGAATAAACCTTACTCCAAAAGTGAAAAATTCTGCAATGGAAATTATAAAATACTAAAAATATAAATTGAAGAAGACACTAAAAAATGAAAGACTTCCCATAGGATGAATTGAAAGAATTAATATTGTTGAAATGTCCAGACTACCCAAATTTTTATGGCAAAAATTCAATAAAATCTCCATTTAAATGCCAATGAAATTATTCATAGAACTAGAAAAAATGATCCTTACATATGGAAACACAAAAGGCCATGAATAGCTAAAGCAATCTTGAACAAAAAGAGAAAAACTGGAGGTATCAATATACCTCTTTTAAGTCATTCTACACAGCCATAGTAACAAAAACTGCATGGTATGAGGTTTAAAAAACAGACGAATAGATCGGTGAAACTGAATAGAGAATACAGAAATGAACCCATGCTTTTGCATTCAACTCTTTCTTAGAAAAATTTCCAAAAACATACATTAGAGAAAGGACAGCCGATTCAACAAAAGCTGTGAAAACTGGATATACACACGCAGAAGATTAAAACTTGACCCATATCTCTCTCCCTGTTAAAAAAAAATCAACTCAGGGATGTGAGGAGAAAGGTGGAGGCATGGGGGTAGGAACGATGGTGGAATGAGAAAGTCATCATTATACTAGGTACATGTATGATTGTATAAATGGTGTGACTCTACATTGTGTACAACCAAAGAAATGAAAAGTTGTGCTCCATCTGTGTACAATGAATTGAAGTGCATTCTGTTGTCAAGTATAACTAATAAAAAAAAGAAAGAAAAAAGAGATCCTGTTTAAAAAAAAAATAACTCAAAACGGATCAACATTAGACCTGAAACTCTGAAACTGCTCATGTTAAAAAAAAAAAAAAAAAAAAAGAGAGAAAACCCTTGATGTTGATATGGGCAATGGTTTTTCTGGTTAGGAATCCAAAAGCATGGGAAACAAAAGCAAGAATTGACAAAAAGATTACATAAAATTAAAGGGCTTTTATATAGCAAAGGTATGTAAACAAGCAAGAAAGTGAAGAGACTACCTAAAGAACCTGAGAAAATATCTGTTGGCTTTTCATCAGACCCAGTCAATATCCAGGATATAAAAAGAACCTAAAACTTAACAACAACAACAACAAACCCACTTTAAAATGGGCAAATGATCTGAATAGACAGTTCACAAAAGAATAAATACAATTGGTCAACTAATATATGAAAATGCTCATATTTATCCATCAGGGAAATGCAAATTAAATCTACAATGAGATACCATCTCACCCCACTTAGAATGGTTGTTACAAAAAGAATAAAAAATAACTAATGCTGGTATGAATATGCATAAAAGGCACTTTATACATTTTTGATAGGAATGTAAATTACTAAAGACAACATGGAAACCAGTATGAAATTGCCTCAAAAAAAAAAAGAACAACTAAAAATAGAGCTACCAGGTGATCTAGGTATTTTACTCTTGTGTATATGCAACGAAAGTGAAGTCAGCATACAAGAGATAAGGCGATATCTACACTTCGTGTTTATTGCCAGACTATTTACAATAGTTGATGCGGAATCAGGCTAGATGCCCATCAACAGGTGAACAAATAAAGAAAATATGGTACCTATATACAATGGACTATTATTCTGCTATAGAGAAGAATGAAATCCTGTCATTTGCCACAAAATGGTTGGAACTGGATGACATCATGTTGAGCAAAATAAATCAGACACAGAAGGGCAAAGACAACTATAGCATGTTCTCTCTCATAAGTGAAAACTAAAAACAAAGCAAAACAGTGAACCCCAAAGTGAAAGCAAAATTATTAGGGACTGGGAAGGATGTGCAGGGACAGAGGGATGATGAGGGTGTACATAGGGTAGATGGACATGATCAGTGCTTGCTGTATGCATGTATGAGAACGTTGAGTGAATTCATCAATTCATATAATTAGTATGTGCCAATAACAAAAGATAATATTTAAAAGCTCATTAATTATTTTTGAAAATAATGGGGCCACTTAGTTAATTGTATATGCATTATTCAGATAAGAAATGTATAAGAGCTCAAAGCATCAATCAAAAACATAAATTCTTTGAAAATTATAGATTTCAATTTTAATATAAATAATTTTTGGTTAAGTATAAATTACCATAGGTTAATAAGTCTTAAAATATTCATACTTATCTATTGTTTAATTATTTAAACTATATAATTTTATGATCCTCACATTTTCTTATTAATCATATAACATTCTGATCATTTTATTCTAAGGCAAATCCTTTCATCACATTTCTCAAAGTAATGATCTACTGTTCATTATTTTCTAATTATTCAAATATACTAATAAGGACAATTTCAATGTACAATAAATGTACAATATTCTACATTTTGTGAGATTTCACAAAGATAAAACTATATCAAAATATATCAAACACTTGACTTTGTTTCTTTCCTAAGGATACATATCAGTTATGCAAAATTGGTTTTATACATAACTTTATAACACATCATAAGACTGGAAAAATGGTTTATACATAATTATTTAGATGGTTAAGTCCATAAGTTACTTTGTGAATATAAATTGAAATAGGCAGTATTAAATGTATAAAACTTATTTTTCATCCATAGGCTTTCCTGCTTTCAATCCACCCAATTTTTTATTGCATAAAATTTTTTGCATCATTTCTTTATCAGTCTGTCTATCATGGATCAACTAGCTATAATGGTTTCTGATTGTCTACTACATCAAATCCAAACAGTCTGCATGATTTTATAATAATTCATATCTGGATTTGGTTCAATCTTGTTTTTTCTATGGTACCCAATAATCACCTATGCCTCTATTTAATGTTGAATCCATCAAAATCATCCATCATGATGCAATGAATTATCTATCATTCATTTATATGTTCATTGTTTTCTTTAAGAAAATATTGAACATCTCTATTACTATGTAAGTTAGTAAAGAATTTGAAAATTTAAAAATAAAACAAAACAACTAAATTCTCAAGGAGTTTAAATCTACAAAGAAAGACTATGTTTACTCACATACTTCAATTGTGAGTGTCATCTTCATCATCACTACAGTTACTACAGTATAATATTGGGCACTTATTATCTCTTCTAAATCCTAAAACACAGGAGTTATTAGGATCCACTGAAGCTCAGAAAGTTTCAGTTGTTTCAACTGTTTCTCTAAAGGATGAACTTTGAGTAGTAGAGCTAGAATCAGAACCTGGGCAGTTAGACTCTTGGCATAAGATCTTCCCAATTGTCCTGTGAAGAATACAGAGTGCATATTATTGACCTATTTCATTGATCACGGGAAAAAAAAATAACAGTGAGATTTGAGTTGTTTAGCATTGGGTGGCAAGCCAGAATTAAAATGCCAATCTCCCACATTTTAGCTCTGTATTAATTTCTCAACCTCTACCACTTTCTACAAAGTGCTAAGCTATTTCAGAGAAAGACTTTATATTTGCTTGGGGATTGCTGTGTCGAATTAGTGCAGAAATGGTCACTTAACACTATGTTTTGGATGGTATTTTGTATTAGATGAGAAATAAAATAAGAGAAGATAAAAGGAAACTGATGGGGACTTCATGGACATTGTTTGGTTGATGACAATTCTTTCTGTTTAAGGAAAACACAGAAAAGTATAAGATGACTATTCACTTTTTTATGATCTGGATCCAGATTATATAATGCCTTAAAACATAGACATCTTTAGTTCACAGGGGGAAAGGCACTAAATCATGTTTAGAACAGACCAGGGATAATATATCTGGCAGTGATATGTGGGATTTGTTACAGCACCCCAGTGTGTGTGCTCTTGCATGTCACCTAGAAGGCTTGTCCGAAACACACTTGCTCCTGAGAATCAAACTAGGTAGGTCTAGCCTTCTCCTTAGGCCCTGTATCCTCTATGTAAGCAGCTATATTGGAGCTTAGATTGAATGATAAAATGCGTGGTCCAGTGAGGATATGGCAATATTGAATGTGTGAAGGAAAGAACACTTGAACTTGGGTATTTTCAATTTAAAAAAAAAGGTGGGGGAGAAAACTCAAATATACACTACAAAATATTCCACATACCTCTGCAAGAAACTAAATATCTGGGTAAGAAAGGAATCCATTGAGATTTTGAAACTATAATTTACAGAAAAAATAAAAGCAAGACAAGGAACAAGAGAGAAAGGGAAAGATGCAAGTAGGTCATAAGGAATTTTACTTTCAACATGGAGTAGAGGTGAGTATAATTGCTTCTGTGCTTGTTAGCCCTTCTAGAGCAAAAGTTTCACCTCCAACTCCTATTTAAAACATGAACTTTGGTTGCCTTGTTTATACCAGATGGCATGATCTCCTTGATCATGGCTTTTAAGATCAAGAAGGGCATAGAATCAGTAGGCACTAAGATCTTGCACAAATGTTTCAATAAACTCTGCTTCCAATTTTTACTCTATATTCTGGTTATTTAGCTATTCATATAATTACTTATGTAACTATATATCATTAAATCCATATACATCTGTTGCCTCATTCTCCTCTTTGAGCTCCTTCTGATGGAAACAAAAATGAATACACAGGTACCTGCTTTTGCACAATGTAGCAGTTATTAAATATTTTGTGAGAAAATGGAGTAGAAGGAACAGATTTCATGCCACAGAACATTCAATTTAGTGTTGAGCAGCAGGATACCATTGGGTAGAGTACACCACACAAAGGCTCCCCACTGGAGTGGCAAATGGGGATCAAAATCTAGGTCATGTTCCACTCACTATGAGCCCTGGTGAGAGATTACATCCTGTCAGAGCCAGGAAAAGATCCTCTTTGTACTCTACACTGTGAGAGGGCTGCCTTCTTGAAAAATATTCTTTTTAAGAGGTATTTTTGTAATTAACACAAAAGTGTCATATATATATATATTAGCAAGCAGTCCTGATTAGATTAGATTACCCTAATGTCAATCATTGGTCATTCTACCACTTATAGGTTCTCCTCCTCCTTCTACCCCAATTTGGTCCTTTCTCTATTCAACAAATCAAATAGTCTTGCTCTACCACTCCTCTAGCACACCAGGAGTTATAGAGGGATGTAGTCAGCACTAGAAAATGCAGCCCAAAGCAGGAATGGAGCAGGAAAAATACATTTTCTTCTTCCTTGTGATCTTCTACCAGTGTTTTCTTTCATGTGCCACCAAGGAATACAGAAAGCAAGAAAATACTGAGGACACAACACATAGGTGTCAGCCTTCTGTCAGCATGGCAGGGTGGAGAAGGGTCAAGAATGGATTGAATTTGGGGAAAGGAATAGCAAAATCACTTTCAATTTGGCCTCTGTATTTTGAATACATTAACAATCTTCTTCAAGTTCAGTCATTTTCAGGTATGTGATGATTTTCACACTATCATTTTTCTAAAACTTAGAATTTCAAAAATATTAATTGAAGTGCAAGCTTACTTTGTCTTTTTCTTGTCATCCATATTATCAAGATATCAGTTTTAAGTCAACAGAAATATTGATTCCAAAATCTTAAAAGGCTTCCAAATTCAAGATGCACAAAATATTTAAGAAACTAGAGAAGGCAACTTTGTATTTCAAATCCTCCTAAATGTATAAGAAGTCCGTTTAATAAACATGTTTTAAGAGAACATGCAACAAAGATCCCCCAAAGTGTATTTTGTTGTCATATGAAGAAGGTAGCAGGTCATTTCCAGATTAAATTCATTTAGTAACTTTCTGGCAGAAGATCTTGCCTTGGATGGGATAGATCCCCTGGGAATGCCTAAGGATGTGTGCTGTGTCAGTCATTCAGAGCAAATTGAAAAGGCTTGATCTCACATACAACAGAGGGTAAAGTGACTGAAAAACCTTCAAGGTTCAAAGTAGTGCAGATAATACTGCTTCTTTGTGGCAACTGAAAATGCTTTCCAAACTTGTCAAGATGGGATTTTATAAGAGAAAATACATAATGTTCTCTTTATAAAATGGAAATTTATTAGAGAAAATGTATGATTTTCTCTTTGTTGGTACTGTTTTTTAAATTTTTTTAAACTATTTTTTAAGTTGTAGATGGACACACAATATCTTTATATATTTTTAAGTCATGCTGAGGATCGAACCCATGTCTCACAGATGTGGGGCAAGCACTTTACCACTGAGCTACAGCCCTAGCCCTTTGTTGGCACACTTAAATAAGAAATGTATTGTCAGAAAAGGAGGAAAAAAAGTTTGTTAAAAAGTGAAAATATATAATTCAAAGTTAGTAATAAATAAATCTTAATAGAATACTTACACAATAAGTAAACTAAAATATATTGGAATGATGATCGGGTAGAGTGGTATTGAGAAAACATGAGATTCAGGGACACTTGATAAAGTAGGGGTGAATAAAACTGAGGATAAAGTTCAAAAGGGTTGTCTTGTAATTCAAAAGCGTTGTCTTGTAACCTATGTTTTAGTTTAGGTTTTTCTATCACAAGAAAATGCTTCATGATAGTCAAACTAATATATTCACTGAAACTTGAATCAAAGACATAATTATGTAAAACATATGTTAATTTTGAAATAAAGAAAAACTGTTAACTATAACAATATTGGTAGTCAGATTTCCCCTAATAAGTTGGATAGAAATTAAATCACATTAGCTGAATTTAAGAAATTTTGTTTTATTTTACATAGCCAAATGCAGCAGGCTTCAATGGGAAGGGCAAGGGCATACCGCCAACACAAAAAACTGTGTGACTCTAGATATAATTTTTATGACTCTTACAGTTTAACTGTTGCTTTTTTTCTCACTGTGATGCATATTCAGCATAAAAAAATAGAAGAACTTCAAACTGGAATCTTAGTTGGTTATTCAAGAGAATGCAAAACATTTTGACAAATATTTACCAAGATTAGTCTGAAAGTGAATGACACGGTGGAGACAAAGTCCTAATGTTGAGGTCTAGACATGTACAGAAAGCAGAACTGCTCTACCCAAAGGTGAGAAGGATGGTACACAATGATTTCAGCCATATTTTACAGGGAAAGAAAAAGACTACTGGGAATGACTGGCTTTCTCTCTGGTCTCTAGTCTTTCATTTGAAAATCTCCCCAGGGACATATCCTATAGGGGAATTGTCTGAACAGAGGATAAGGATTTGGTGGCTTCTTTTCACTGAGGTGGAGGGTACACATGTTCTTTTCTAAGCACTTTTTCCAAATAGCAGTCTTCACTCAATAGGTAATGACAGGCTTCTGTGCTCTAAATCTTCAGTGCACAAGTCCTTCCATAGATAGCATTTAATTGTTGAATATTTCAATCATATATCTCTTCTTTATAGAAAGGAATCCTAGTCTGCATACTATAATTCTATAAAATTTCTGAGACAGTTTCACATATATGAAAATACATCTTGTATTCCATTTAATATGTTGAGGTCCACACTGAGAACAAAATCCCCAAATATTTTCATTAGTGCAGGCAATGCCATGGTTGCCTCCAAAGATTTCTATGTTTTTACCTAATGAAATGAAGACCAAAATGGAATAATATGAATTTTATCTTCATCTCCAAAGTTACATCCAGAGAGTACTTTTAATATGTTAGAAGATAATCATATGAGCATAGTCTTCATGAACATAATCAATTAGTTGATAGTAGATACAGAAATTCATTCCCTATTCATTGAGATTCTAAATGTTCAAAAGTGAAAACATTTAGAAAATATTGTAGAATACAGGAGAATTTCCTAACACAAGATAAATTTATAAATCAAAAAAGAGATTTGATCCCCAGTACTGCAATGAAAATGGACAAGATTAATACATGCAAATACAGTAAAATTAGAAGCTTTGCTTCACAAAAACTTCTCACATAGAGAATAAAAAAGTTAAATCACAAAAGGTAAGGAGATATTTCCAAAATACTATGTCTAAGCAGCTTTTAGAGAAGTACTCTTTTCATCTAAAATCAAACCAAGTAAAAGGAAGGTGAAAGCACTTACAGGGTACCTCAGGGAATATTTAATAAAATTCAATAAACCTAAGGAAATACATAAATGCAAACTATAAATATTATTGAGTGTCATTTTGTACATTTCCATCCTTCCATATCCATACTTAATTTCATTAGACATTTTAATTTTTACATTCTGTTGGGTGGAAAATGAATGCTATTAGTCAACTTCTTTTTCCACATGAAGCAGTTGCTAAATCAAGTCTTTGTACTTTCTAGACTCCATAGTATTAATTGACCTACATTAGGCACTATTTCTTATTTGTAAATGCCATTCCAGCAGTTATGCTGGAGAAAACATTAAAAGGCCTACAGATCTTGAAGAGGAAATAAAAATTTTATTGGAACATTCTGTGTTGAGGACCATTGGCTATTTTGTTCTACAGTGGGATGTAAATGAGAGAAAAGCAGAGTTAAAAACGGTGTGCATGTGTGCACCCACAGTTTTTGCTTTTCTTTTATTCAGTTGAAACAAATAGCAATGTCAACTCCTTCTTTGGGTGCTAGCTGTGCCTTAACTGTTTTAAAGTCTGTGGTCTGCAGAAGAATGAGGCAGTGTCCAGATGCACTGATTTTGTTCACTGCAGGAGATCACAAGTCCAGCAGAGCTGCTTTGGAGCTGCATGCTGGGTTCCCCCTCTACCCAAAGAACAGGACATGACTACTGGAAAACAGATGATGGGGAAAAGAACTAAGAAACAATGGTCACAGGAACCTGTGGAGTGTACAAGGACTAAAAATGGAGCAATTTAATTTCTTACAACAGAGATGTAGAGAAAAAAAAAAACAATTGTGTGAAGGAAGGACAAAATTAAGGACCAAGAGAATGAACAAAATAGGCATAAGCAGAATCTCCATATGGCCATGAGACTAAAGAAGACAAATGTAAAGGAAAAATTGTCTTTTTATTATAGCTTATTAAACTGTATCTGTTTTCAATCTCATAAGGATCTCCATATCCTTGGAATTTTAATATAAAAATGATAGACTGTTCATTTTCCCTGCTTCTCCTTTAATTGGACTTTGAAACTTTTCCAAAAGCAAAGTGAACTATGTATAATCCTCTACCCTAGCTACTGAAATTCTGTATCGATACTTCTAGAAATCATCTTCTCTGTCAACGATCTTATGTCTTTCATTGCAGTTCCCTGTTTTTCCACTCTATAAAAGCAATCTTGGTGTCATACTTAACTTTATTTGTAGCCTCACATCCTAAACAAATATATCATTTAACAGGATATACATTAAATAACCAAACAATGAACTGATGCTTTGGTATTTTGGGTAAATATTTATTCTTTTTGTTCTTATTGAATATATGTTTAATTAATATCTACCAAAATATCAAAGAAAATATATACATATATTAATAGAGAAATTTTCTAGTGCACACTGCTGTATATTCTCAGAAATTATGTGGGGCTTTTGTTTGTTTGAAATATAATCTATGTTTTTTCTCCCTTTTCAGGGTTTGTGGAGTGCATTTTGTTTCAGTCTGTGCTCTTGGTTGCAAGCAACAGCAATCAAATAACTGGATCAGAAAATAATAGGTGGAAGTATTTCAAGGCTCAAAAACTTGACAGAATGGCTAAAGAATTAGGGTTGCATAATGAGTAGGAATTACAGGAGCTCATCAGCAAAGAATTTTGCAAACTTTCTTTCCATGAATATTCTGTATGGCATGGGATCGAAGACAACTAACATCAGACACTCAGCGCTATGAAAATAGGGTCATCGCCACAGCATCAACTCTATGGATAATGTATCAAGTGGTTTTGGGTCTTTGAATCCTTCCCTCAAGATTCAAAACTCAACATGGCAGCATAAAAGCTTGAATTATTTGCCTATGCCCTATCTGTCTCCCAGGAGTTACCTAAGAGAAAATATTCAGTATTGGACTTCAAATAATGGGAAACTCTACCTCTGATCATATCTCACATACTGAAGGATGCTGTTAAGACCAGAATGATGTTTGAATGTGAAGCTGAAAAAGTAACTGAGGTCCACACATATCACTATTAAAGTCACTTTTAGCATATTTCACGGTGTTTCTTATCAAATTCATGAGGGATCCACTTTTATGACCTAGTTACTTCCCAAAGGTCCCCCCACATAATATCATCATATTGAGGGCAAGATTTTAAACATATGAATTCTGAGGGAATTCAAATGTATCTCATACCAAATGGCAAAACAAATCACAAAATTTTTAATACTTGAAATGTTTGAAAAAAAATGAAGACTTCACAATTTCAAGAAAAAAATGATTCAATTGATGACCTTGTAATTGGAAGGTCTTCTTAAACCATGCCTCAGGAGCTACTTTAAAAAAAAAAATCATCCAGGAGCCATGAGGAAATTTTGAGTCTTTAATCACACAGAATTAAAATAATCGGTTCATCCAAGAAACATACAAAAATAAAAAATAGAAATAAAACACATATATGTATATATAGACAAAGGAAAACAAAATGACACTGAAGCATACAAAAAAAGGAATTTTACACACACACACACACACACACACACACACACACACACAATCTATCCAGACTGACAAAAAGCCAAATGTTTAGCAACACACTCTGTTGGCACTGCTTTGAGAAAAGATGCACTCTCATACATTATTGGAAGGAGTACAAAATAGTTCAAAAGCTAATAAAGGGAAATTGGACAGTATCTTTCAAAATTGCAATTACATTTACTCTTTGACTCAGGAATTCCACTTTGGGAAATATATCTTACAGATATAGCAATAAACATAGAAAATGACCTATGCACATCATTCTTCACAACCTTCCTGTTTATAATAGCAAAATATTGAACACAAGCCAAAGACTCATCTATATGAGAGTTGTTAAAATAAACTGATAGCAAATCCACATAATGGAATATGTATAACTCTTAAAAATGAGAGTTCTTTCTATGCACAAAAAGAAAAAAGATGCCTCTTCGTAGGTTTTCATCCAAAAAATTACAAGTGTGACACAGGAAAGTGGATATTATGTACTACATTCTGTGGAAGCTGAAGGGACACAAAACCATGTATTTACATTTTCATACATCTGCATGAATAAACACTGGATAAATACTTTTTTTTTAAAAAAAAAGACATAACATAAAAGTTATTTCTCCAGTGGATGGAAGTCTAGTGTGGACACGGGTGCAGAGATAGGAAAAATGTTTCAGTGATTTTATTCCCTGTGTGATTCCCTGTGAATATATTCTCTATTGAAAGAAATAATGAATTTAAAGTGGAAAACTGCCTCTTTATTCCCCTTGATTATTTTTATATTAAGCCCTAGATTTCTTTCTTATTTTACATAGGAAATATTAACCAAATGCAGATTTGTCCTGTGCAAAATATTGTTTTAGACATCAAATGATATGCTTTATTGATTTATTTTTATGTGGTGCTGAGATTCAAACCCAGAGCCTTGAACATGCCAGGCAAGTGCTCTACCACTGAACCACAACACCAGCCCCTATGCAAAATAATTTGTGAATATATTTTTTACATTTGACATTTCTTTGGCTCTTGTTTGTGGAATTTTCTCTCTTGGAGGAATGGTTAACTATTAATCAAACTTACCTATATTATTTTATAATTTTAAAAATGTTTTGGGGTTATCTTTTCTTTCTTTTTTTTCTGTCTATTTTTTATTGGTTGTTCAAAACATTACATAGCTCTTGACATATCATATTTCATACTTTAGATTCAAGTCGGTAAAAAAAAAAGAAAAAAAAGGAAACATAAAAAAATAATAAAATGTTTTGGGGGAATTGTACCTTACTTAAACTGACCTTTGTTGCCAGTGTTTCTAAAACAAAATAATACTTTTTTGCTAATAATTCTATAACCGCTTTACATTTATTGTCAATCTTTAACCTATCTGCTAATTTCTTTTTGATACTTAACAAAAGGCAGGCAGCAATTTCTCTCTCCTTGAACAGTTGTAGTCAATTATTGTAATATTTCTTGAGATAGGCATATTTCTGTCACTGATTTAAATAACATTTTCTTCACACATATTTTTTCTTCTACTACCCTCCATTATCTTTTTGGAAAAAATCTGTTTCTGATCATTGACCTCTTTTCTGCTGTTATAAATATAATATTTTCTCTGTGATATTATTTTTAGTTATGCTTCCACTAAGTTTTCATTTATAGGAAATTTAACATCTTTTATTCCTTAGTCCTCTATTCAGACACCAAATTTTCTTACATTCATCAAGTTTAAATTTTAGGGGGATTCCTATGTATAAAATTGTCAGTCCAAAACTTAATCACTGCATTATTTTAATAACATGTCATTTAATTGGTTGGAACTTGTCTATATGAAATTACTTTTTGGTAATCCACACACTGCAGAGACATAGTAAAGCTGCCCGTATTGTCTCTAGATGCTTATTATAAAAATTTATTTTGTTCCCCAGCACCAGGCAGGGGTGAAAATAAAATAAAAAGGAAAGAAAAAGAGAGCAAAACAAGAATATGAACTCTATAGACCATTGTTTCTGTTTCCTCTGAAGCCAATTTTATATGGGTTGATACTGGAATTATTTTTCACAATCATCTGCACAAATAATCTGCAACTTTGTGGAAGAAGCCTCAAGGTTCTTAAGACTGCATCGCCTCTAGAAGAAGAGCATAAATAATGATTGAGGTCATTAAATCAGCAATATAAACAGATAGCCTGGTAATGTATAGCCTTATTTTCATCTCAGAATATTACATCCATAACTCTTAGCTAGAATTTTGACTCTAGAATAATCAATATTCAATACAATGTAATAATGTTAGCTAAGACTGCAGACAGTTTTCATAAATGTTCTGCAAAAGTCCATAGGACAAATTGTCCTTTTTGAAACTTGCATTAGTTTACTTCAATTTAATTTATTTTCTCCAGTTGCTCCTTGTTTCTTAACAAAATTAATTGTCATCAGAGCTCATTTGCTTTATAACTGAGGTAGTTATCACTGTGTTCTGTCCTAATGTTTTTCTTCAGAATATGCTAAATCTTGTTTATTACCTTTTCAATTTTCTGAAGCTGAAAATGAGACAAGTATCACATTCGGAATTTATGTATTAATACTTACAGACATACATCTTACATTTTAACAATGATGTGATATCTTTGACGTATCTGTTACAATAAAAAACAATTTCATAATTATATTTCTAAGTTCTATTTTGAGAATACCTTCCTTGAGAGAAAATTTGCATAGCCCTGTCCTGATTAAATCTATGTGACATGCCTTCTTTCAGTGACCCCTTGTATCCTAAAACTCAAAGCACATTTTCATATGCTCAGATGTTAGAAACTTTTTATTGGTTCCTTCCTTTTTGTGTAAGTTTAATGCAGTGGATAAAACACTACCACCGTAACTGTAAGAGAAGATGAGTAGAGAGTGCAGTTTTTCTGGGAAGCAAAATAACTCAGAAGTCTATAAATTAAGCTGTTAATAAAAGATTGATTTTCTTAATCTGCATCACTAGGATTTATTTTAAAGTGGAAGTATATGTGTTTCAGTATGTAAATACAGTACTTATGATAACCTTTGTCTGTCTAAAGAAGAATGTATGACCATGATCAGAAAAATATTTTTTATTCTCAGGACAATTCTAAATTTGTGCATCTTTATGAGTTTAAATTATAAAGTTTTGCAGTTGTTCTAAGGAGATACAAAGACAAAGTAAATTAATATGAATAGAAATTGGATAAGAGCATTCTGCTGTAATGAAAACTAAAGTGTCAGGAACGATGGTAGATTATGCAACTTCCATTAGGAATTAGAACAAACACCGTATGACAGAGCACTCTGATTCCATGAATAGTGAAATAGCAATGGATTTGAGGTTTAGATTTTGAGGATACATTTCATATTTTGACATTTTAAAGGATGAGTGATGAATTTACTTTTTAAAATACCACTTACAGCATACCATAATTCATTCTTTTATCAGCTACAATTTCATTAAATTTTCAGATTCTGTCTTTTGAGATATAAATAATACTACTTCATATGTCTAGTAGATTTTTTTTCTCTTAATGCTTATCAGGAAATATTTCTCACAAAAACTTCTGAGAATTCAATATTTTACATATTTCACCTGTAAAAACATTTAAAACTTACTTGACATTTATTTAATTTTTCTGAAAAAAATCTCACAAATTATTTTTAATTTTTTTAATTGTATACGGACACAATATCTTTATTTTATTCATTTATTTTTACGTAGTGCTGAGCATCAAACTGAGTTCCTTACACACACAAGGCAAGCACCCTATCACTGAGCTAAAACCCCAACCTCCACAAATCATTTTAAATTACGGGGACTGTCAAAATAGGTTTGGGAAAAGCTTGTGATATCTCTGTATTAGAATATAGCTATTTAAATTTTATTGGCTGCCACATTGAAGAAATCCTGCTTTAATAGAACTTTTATATAAACTTTTAAAATTGTTTTTTAGATATGTGTGACAATAGAGGGGTTTTTTGACATATTATACATACTTGGAGTATAACAAGAAGTAAAATCAATAACCAATAAATGGGATTATATCAAACTAAAAAGATTCTTCACAGCACAGGAAATAATCAAGAATGTGAAGAGAGAGCCTACAGCATAGGAGAAAATCTATACCTGCACCTCAGACAGAGCATTAATCTCCAGGATATATAAAGAACTCAAAAAACTTAACAGCAAAAATACAAATAACCCAATTAATGAATCAGCAAAGGAACTGAGCAGGCACTTCACAAAAGAATTATGAACAGTCAATAAATATATAAAAATGTTCAACATTTCTAGCAATTAAAGAAAAGCAAATTAAAAAACTACATTGAGATTCCATCTCATCCAGTCAGAATGGCAACTATCAAGAATAAAAGTAACAAAAAATGTTGGCAAGGATATGGGGGAACAGGTGCACTCATACATTGCTGGTGGGACAGCAAATTGGTGAACTACTCTGGAAAGCAGTATGGAGATGCCTCAGAAAATGTAGAATTGAACAACCATATGACCCATCTCTCCCACTCCTTGGTATATACCCAAGGACTTTAAACCATCACACTATAGTGATAGTTCCACATCAATGTTTATAGCAGCTGAATTCACAATAACTAAGCTATGGAACCAACCTAGGTGCCCTTCAACAGATAAATGAAAAAAGAAAATGTGGCATATACACACAATGAAATACTACTCAGCCTTAAAGAAGAATTGAAATTATGGCATTTGCCAATAAATGGATGGAACTAGAGACTATCAAGCTAAGTGAAATAAGCCAATTCCAAAAATCAAAGGCCAAATTTTCTCTCTGATATACAGATGCTAACACACAATAAGGGGGGGCAGAGAATAGAAGTTCAGTATATTAGACAAAGGAGAATGAAGGTAAGGGAGGGAAGATGGGAATAGGAAAGATAGTAAAGTGAACTGGACATAACCTTCCTATGTTCAAACAGTCTTAACAAATCTCTTTTGTGTTAAATCAAAGAACAGCTCCTTGTGATTTCTATCAGTTGCCTTTAGTATCTGCTTTTGGGAACATGGAAATGTTCTACATTTATTCTATATCATTCCTTTTTCTGTTAGAAGACTATCATTTTCTGGGAAGATATTCATATCCACATCCAATAGCTAATTGCCACCATCTTTATGTGCAATAACTTTTAAGTGTCATTATTAATACTCTAATGTTAGAGCGTCAAAGGATTAGATATTAAATAACTAACAATTTTGAGAATTTATGATAACTAGATTTGGGGCCTGATAATTTGTTTCAGATAATTTTTTTAATAATAAAGGAAATGTGTATTTTAATAAATAATTAGAAAACAGTAATTTGATATAGTAAAAGTTTTTGCTTGTTTATGTCAAGTTCATTGAGGTCAGCAGAGGTGGGAGATAGATAATTAAACCTGGGATACTTTTATGAGCAAGGCCTAGAGAAAACAATGCTATTCTCATTCCAATTCCAATGGCTAGATCTCAGGTGCCTAGCCCATTTCTAACTACAAGGGAGTTGGAAAATGAGGTCTGGTTGTGCACCCAGTAAGAAAACGAAATTAAATTTTGAACATATAGAATTATCATTGCTGCTGTCCACTCTTTTTATCAAATGTTTTTTCTTCTTTTTTTTTTTCAAAAGAATATACTTCCTCTTGTTCCAGGCAAAACCTACAGTTCTAAGACAAGGCTCTTTTAATGCGCAGTCCTCTGTCTGGTCTGAATTTGACTCTTTGGTTTCAAGTCTTTAAAGCAAAATGTTCCCTCTTGTAAAAGGAAAGAATAAAGTTCCCATGCCCGTCACTGATACACAGTAATTTTAAAATCCGTCTGGATAATATTGTGAAAATCTGCCCTTAGAGTGGTAGAGTTCCTTGAATAAGCGGTGGCTCTGCTCCCTGTGTGGTTTCCTTCACCCATTCTTCTGTACCGGTGAGAAAGATGCTAATACAGCCTTCCTTTGGATGCAGGGCTGTTTAAAGGTTTGACTTACACAATGTCAGGCATGAGAAAATCAGGCTTTAATTTTCTCTATTCCAATATGAATTCCTCCTAGAATTAGTAATCTTCTGGTCTACGTACTTTCAGGCTTTCCTCTGTATCAAATGCTCAGCATTGTTTTTAGTCTCCTCTGCACCATTTTTCTTTTCCTACTTATTGCAGCAACATGGAGACTAATGGGCTTGTTTGAAAAGGATACACCCTTTTTCAGATCTTTGTCACATACTCAAGTCACGCTTTTCAAAGTCACACAGGGTTTTCATTACTAGGTGTCTTCTAGAATCTCAGCGACTCCTATTTATTCTACAAGCTGTGTTTCCTTTTTCTTCAAGAATCCCTGCTCTCTGAATACATTTTAGTCTCTTTTATTTCTATGTCCTATATGGTTAAGTCCTCTTTTGCTCTTGCACTTATCTTTTTCTCCTTATTATGTGATAACTGCAGTGAATTGAAATTAATATAGATCTTAACCATCTCCCCCAGCCCCGCCAGAGTAAGGAAGTGTCATGGTGACTACTAATTTCACAGGTGATCATTTCAGTAAAGGAACTGTCATATTATTGAATGGATATTATGACTCCTACTGTTTCGTTGCCTTTTTAGCCTTTTTCTCACCACAAAGCCATTTTCACATCAATCACTTCCCTTCCCGCTTGCAGTTCCAATTTGTGTTTGAGTAAAAATAAGCTACCTCTGTAACGATCATCTAAAACTCTTAAATCTTATTGAAATCATAAGAACAATAAAGTATGTTCTTTACTCTTATTGTCAAGTATCTCCTCTCCAATTGAAACCTCTCTCTCTAATAGCCCAAACACATAAATCAATATTTAAACTTGCTTTAGTCTTTCCTGCTGGAAAAAGTCTGACTTTCATTTAATGAGAGCAGTATAAAGTCTTATCAGAAAATTGCGTTATTCTAATATCTAAAGGAACAAAAAACATATATTTAAATACTGCATAAAGAAAAAATATTTTAAAAAATGAGAGGCACTGATTGATACCAGAAATAACATAAAAAGTCTTGTACTTGAGAAAAGAAACAAGAAATGATAGTTCTGTATAACTCCCGCCTCACATGTTCCTTCTGGAAGTCATAACTCACAGAACTTCTTTTGGTGTTTATTTATTTTTTTGTGTATTTAAATTATACATAATAATAGGATTTACTATTTGTACATGCACATAATATAATTCGATCATCTCATTCACCAGTAATTTCTCTTTTCACACACCTTTTTGGTAGCATCAAATACAGAGTTTATAGTTGGATCCCATATTTTCCTTATTATAATTAATAAAAAGAAAGTTATCAGTGATAAATACATGTACAGGAGGACAAGGAATCATTTCAGCTGTCTAAAGGCGGTGACATATTAGAGATTTTCCTGAACGGGCTACAGTTATCCAAAATGGGAGAACTATCATCAGGAATAAGTCTACATCACCTGACTAAATGGAAGGCACCTTTAATGACATGTTTTCTGTCTATGTTAGCTTACACAAAGCACTTACCCTCTCTGTTTCAGGTTCTTTATTTGTGAAATAGAGGTTATAATTCATTGCATTCTAGTTATGATTAAATGAGAAAAACCTCAAATGTTTAGAATCATGCTCTACAATTAGTAAGTGCTCAATAATAAATACTAATACTATTATTAATAAGGTTTGTAGTTAAGTTAGCCTTGTCTTAATTCATTCTATATTGCAATAACAAAATACCTACTGTTGGATAATTTATAAAGAAACAGGTTTATAGACCTAATATCATGTGAAGGCCTCATGGTGGATCTTACCACATGGCAGGAGTGTCTATGAGATGCTGAGTTTACATGGTGAGAGAGGAAGAAACAGAGAGCAAACTGAGGAAGTTGAACTTGTTTTATGACAACTCATTCTTGAGGGATCTAAGCTAGTCCCAGAAGATCCAACCCATACTTTTGAGACAGAGTGACCTACTTATCTTCTACTAGCCCCCACCTCTTAAAGGCCCCACTGCCTCAACACCACCTCATTGGGGGCCAAGCTGCCAGTATGTGTATGATTGAGAGACAAACCACATCAGCACCAGAGCAAGTCTGTTTCTCTATGTTTTGCTTTTTGGTGCCTTTACCTTTCAACGCAGGCTCATTGGCTTGTTGCTCAGCCTCCACACAGAGTCTAAGAATGTTGTTGGAAACTGCTATGGTCTGAATATTTGTGTCCTCTACACATCATGTATAAACTTAATTTGTAGTGCAACAGCATGAAGAAATAGGCATTAGGTTATGAATTGTTTGCCCTTTTGCATAGGATTAGTGTCTTTATAAAAGGGCTCCTGAGAGCCATTTGGGCCCTTTTTGCTCTTCCCCCTGCCAACATATAAGGACATGACAAGAAACCTTATGGAACAAGTCCTCATCAGATGCAGAATATGTAGGCACCTTCCGAGAATCTCATATTGTGAAAAATACATTTCTGATATTTATAAGAACCTACTACATTGGTATTTTGTTATAGCCACAGTAATGGACTTGACAGAAGCCAAAAAAAGAAGAACTTCTTTGTAATCATCAATATACTAGAATCCTCATGGATTAAAATACAATGAGGAAGATCAAGAAGAAAATATTCACATTGAAATAGAGGTAAGCATAGCTATTAAAATACAGTAAATTATAAATTATTGTTCAACATTACAGGACTTTATTATTTCTAGCTAATTTATATTTTTTGTTTCTAGATTTTATTGCTTCTAAACTTACTGTAAACATATTCCATGTAAAGTGGACTAAGAAATCAATTTGATGAGATATACTTCTCCAAAATAGAGACAGGTATTTTGGAAGCAATGATTCCTTCAAAAGGAATTCTCCTCACTCTGATTTTTTAAACTTCCTGGTTAGGAAAACATTTTTCAAGAAAAACATTGTATGGGCTTTTAAATTAATTCCAAACAACCAAAGAAGCACATGTACAACATCTTAAAAATGTATATTTTGAAGACGGTCAAATACTTTTGTGTGCTTTTAGTTGATATCTTCCAAAAATAAAACAAGAAAATTGCTATTCTGAATTCCATACTCTATGCAAAATTTGTCCATGTAATTGAGCTAATAAAACATGTCTCCTGGATGGTATTTTACAATATCCAGCTACTGAAACAATAGTTGTCCATCATGTTGTATTAACCATGAACTCAATTACAGTATTAGTAATTTACAGTTCTGTGAAAATAAACTATCATCCACATTTTTTTCAAAGGACTCTAGATGTTGATTCGCTTAATCCCCACAATTACCTTAACTTCATTTTATAGAAGAGGAAACCACTGCCTAAGAAAGATTAAAAGGCATAAACAGATTAAATCTTTCTGACTCCATACATACCATAGATACGGTATCACAGATGCCAAGTTATCATCTCTAGAAACTGGCTTTTAAGAGGGAGAAAAGTAGTACTGAGTCTGTTCATAGAAGAGAAGATTCCAGGTGTTATTTTTAAGGCTTTCGACTATGTGAAGGCCAAAAATTTATCAAACTCAAACTCAAGGTGTTTTGTGCTATTGGTAATGGTGGTAGTGAAGTTGGAGATGGATGTTTATTTTTGTGTTGTATTAATTCAAAACTCAAAATCTAGGTTATAAAAAATAACACTCCCTAGACTAGTTGTAAAGTCTGTATGAAATGATAAAGTTGTGACATTTTGTAATCTATAAAGAGACATACAACTTGAGAAAATAAGTAATTACTACTTCATATAAGGGTGGTCCTCTAACACCCATAGAGAAATTATTTTAGGAAACAGGAAGTTCTGTAAGAAGTTGATATAAATGAAGTTGGAAGCCAACTTCAGTTAGTCATAAAGATTGAGTACACTTTTATATCAATTATTTCCAAGCAAGGAGGGGACTTATAAGGATTTAAGCTAGTGGGCCATTCCAATTGAAATTTGAGTTCTTCACTCCAAAATTTAAACTTGTTATTTGACCAAAATGCATTTTCATTAGATTCCATAAACATGAATTTGTGGATTTGATGAATTTGGAATAGATTTTAAGCTGTTTTCCAGTAAAAAAAAAATAAATGTTCCAGATCATGTTTTATTAATTCATTTACTTAGATTATTATTTAGATTCTTGCTTCAGAAACAGACTTATGCCAAAATAAGTTTAAATAAAGAGAATATGCAAGTGATTGGTAGAGCTGTCATATTTTTAAAAGATATTTTGGCACATACTTCTATGACAAAGAAGGTTAAAGAACAGGGATCTTTTGTTCCTTATAGATAGTGACACTTGTGACCATGTAATAAAATTCTTCATGGTTCAGCTCTATAATTCCATTTTGCTCCAGAAGTACAGTGCTGCAAGTCATTTTATCTCATTGCCCTTAAAGGACATGTTGCCTTTCTGGTCCACATACTAGGAATAGGACGACATCATGCCAACACTTGCTTTATTATGCCTAAACAGTTGGTTTTCACATTTTTATTCATATATAAGGTAATATTAATACCAAGTACATGTTGAGAGCTTGTATTAGGGATTCAGAGTTAGAAGATAAAGTGTTAAAGTTTTGATTGATCATTTATATTCTGTTTGACATTGGTAAAATCCCTTAATCTTTTTTAACATACATTAATTAGTTTTAATAATACTCAATGTCATTAAGATGATGTAAGAATTGCAGACAGTAAAACACTAAAATGTAGGTAATAATTGTATCTGGTTAAACTATGAATCTTCTTGCAATAAAGCCAGATGGCCACAGCTGTCCCAGATGTAACATTGAGGCAAACCACAATTGAAAGAAAAGAAAATATGGATTCCTTCAATCACTTTTTGTGTTGTTTTAGGTACTGAATAAATCAAGATTCATTTTGTAAGCCATATTTGTTTCTTTTTTATATTTTGAGAATAATAAAACCAGTTATTGTATCTTCAACTAATGTATAGACTCTAGTATTTCTTTGCTCTCAAATTCTAGATTGATAATAAAAATCTAATCATTCATTTGATATCTCTATAAAAACATTCACAGGATAAGGCAGCTTGCTTACTTGGCTTCCAAATCATGGTTTGAAATATATGTTTTACTCACTATGTTTGTTATGTTTTATAAAAACTGGAAATATTATAGTTTTATTCTTATAGCACCGGAGTTCCTTTTGCCATATCAAGACATATTATGGGTTGCAGTGACATAAATTAATTGATATGTTTTCAAATTCTACTTAGTATATACAGACACAGAAGAGAAAATTGGATGACTAAAATCAGAATTGTGAAACTAAGGATTCAGACACTTTCCAATCCAATCTATTCCTTGTAGGGGTGAGAAACCTAAGGCCTGGTGATCCAAATTTATAGGCATTAAATCACATCTTAGGTTAATAATGGAGACAGGATTGCATTAGTACTGTTCCCAGGGATCCACATAGTCTCCATATGCAGTTTTAGTGTCCTTAGTTACTAATTTCTGTAAAATTTATATTCCCTAACAGTCACAAGTTTTTTTTGACACTTTCAGGCCTGTTTTTAAAATACTCTTCAATTATTGTCTGTTTCAGTATTATATGACTTCTTCAATTTGAGAGATGATTCATGTCATGGGGCTTCAGTTAAGGTATAGATTCAGCTTCTGGCTGTGATGAAAGAAACATAAAAGATGAAGAACTCAAAATAGTGATTCAGTATAGACTGACAACCTATATCTGATATAATGTTGGATAAAAAAAATTTAAAGAATGTGGAATACTACAGATTGAGATATTTGCCTTTTTAAAATTTGTACATTGAAGTCTTTATTTCCAATAGGATGGCATTAAAAGGAGGAAACTTTTAAGATCACCAGGATAGGACCCCCATGGATGAGATTAGGCTTTTGTAAAAAAACAACAGAGTTATTTGTCTGTCTATCTCTCTATCTTTCTTTCTCTCTCTCCCCTCCTTCCACCCTCTCTTCCATCTTCCATAAGGCTATTGGTGAAGGTAGAAAATCAATAAGTGTGTCCTCACCAGACTCTGGAGCTTGCTTATACCTTTTTTATTGGACTTCTTAGCTTCCATAACTGTAAAAAATATGTTTTCTATTGTTTAAGCTACATAGTCTATGCTAATTTTGTTATAGAATTTAACCAAAGATTAAACCAAAAGAATAACAATTAGAGAAGGAACAAAGCAAACTCTGGATATTCCACACACCCAGACTAAATCTCATGTTCTCAGTAACTATAACCAACTTCCCGAATTGAGTATGAGGTGGTTCTAATTAAACAACTTCTGTCATCAAGATGAATATTAAAAACCAAAGAGAAGAAATAGTAGACTAACCAGCTTTGGGTCTTATTTCTCTTTTTTCTTTCTTTTTTAAAAATTGTGCTCAGGGTTTATCGGTGTGTTTTATCTTTTCAATGAGCCAACTATTATGGGAAAATATGCCCTTTAGAGTGTACATTGATGCTTTATATTTTTTGTCTAATTAATTTTTTCTGATCTCAATTGTTTTCCTCTACTGATTTTGGAATTGGTTTATTCTTGTATTTCTAAGGCCTACCATGTATAATTAATTAATTTATTTAGAATTTTTATGACTTTAATATAGCTATGAATATAGCTACAAACTTTCCTCTTAGACTATTTTCTGCTTACTATTAGTTAATTGAAGCCTTGACTACTGAATCAATTTATTTAACAACAAAAAAAATGATAGCCATCACCTATCATGTGCCAGACATTGTACCTAAATCTGTATTAAGACCTATTCTAGGAAACTCAGAATATGTAGGAAAAAATGCAATTATAATTAACAAACTTATCAGTATTAGCAGAGGTACAAAATCTGAATACAAATTAAACTCTCAGGGAAGAACATACAGAGGATAAATTCGGAGTTTTGCAGTGTTGGATGAGTATATACTCTGGGGTCAAACAGATCGTAATTGAATCCCCATTCTAGTATTAATTGTGTGACCTAGGACAAATTTACATTTGCTAGGTTTTTATTCATTCATCTAAAAAATGAGTATTGCTAGCTAGTTGAAAATACTAAGCTGGCACATGGAATATAAAGAGAGAGAGAGAGAGAGAGAGAGAGAGAGAGAGAGAGAGAGAGAGAGAGAGAGAACACATAAATTGGAAGGAGATTAGACTTTCATTACCCAAATCACTCTGGCCTTGTTGAAAAGTTTAAATTTGATTCTCAGTACTAAAGGAATACACTGGAAAGATATAAACCAGAAATTAACAAGATGTTATCTGTTTAAAAAAATCACTCTGGCTGTGGTATGGATTAGATTATCATGGAGGAAGAATGAAAACATGGGTGTTGAAGATACTGTACCTGTAGGGCACTGAAAATGAAGATCAGCCCGGAGGTTCCTAGAGGACTTCAGGGAAGCAGGGCATGAGGTGGCTGATAAGCAGAGTAGAAAGGAAAATGTGGATTTAAGAGAGTCTCTGGAAACAAATATAAAAATAAAACAATAATTAAATATGTGGGAATAGAGTAGCATTCACACAGTAGAGACTTTAAGTGTATCTAAAGAAAAGGTCAACATGGCATAAAATAACAGACTATATATAGGATATTAAGTCACACATCTTATATCATTTTCCAGAGAGAAAAATAACACAATTTGTAGACTCATAGTATATAATATTAGGGAGTATGTTTTCTCTATCTAGGTATTGAAATACAAAAATAATAATTTTAAATTAATTGTATATAGGAAATAATACATTCAATTAAACACCCATGGATTTTGTTGTCACAAAATCATATTTTATTATTGTGAAATGAAATCTGTAAACTCTAATCAATGATTAAACTGAAGGGTTTTAGCACATCTCCTAAAAATCTGCTTTAAAAATGAAACGCATGGTCTTATATATCTAGCATGAAAATTCTGATAGGACAATTTTTCTACTACCTTAAATAACCTGTGACTTTTAGTGTAAAAGTTCCTAAGTATTAATGAATAATATTTTACTTGATTCTTTGCTAAACCTGAGCTAATTCTTATCACAATAATTTATTTTCTCTGTTAGATGCATCGTAACACTGAAAAGAAAAACGCATTTATTGAAAATATGAATTCTACAATGTCTGGCAAAAGTGCTTGAGAATTAACCAGCTGCATGGCATCAAACACAGCTTGGAGGCCTGTTTCAGGTGTGTATCCAGGTGGACTGACTCCATAGCGGCCACCAGTTTTTGAGCAACTCCTGTGACCAGACAATGTGATGCCACTAGGCATAGAGCAAACAACAAAGCTTTGGACATTTTAAATAATAGTTCATTTATTAGTCAAACAGGTAGTTATTCAGTACTTACAAGGTATCAAGAATTGTTCGAGTCACTGTAGATTCAACAATGAGCACTTTAGACAAAAATTGCTGTTTTCATGGAACACAGGATATAGTAAAGGAAAAATTATTCACTAAAATACAATGATATGAAAATACTCTTTCATATACTTTGGAAAAATATAAATTATATATAATTGAATTCATTACATTAATTTTCAATTAATACTGGAAATTATTTTATTAATCAACTTTAACCCAAATGTATGAATTGATGACTCTAAGCAATTATATAGTGTACATTTTTATTCATTATCTTATTTAGTTACACATGAGGACTGAGGGTGCCAATCAGACTTTTTAATTAAATTTTAGAGTAATTTTATCACATGTGATTATTACATATATGGTTGGTTTGTTGGATATTTTGCAATGTTTTGATTCTTTTTCATAGACACATCAGAATGTACTTCAAAATGATAAAGGACTTTAAAGTAATGACTTAAGTGAAGCTATGAAGCAAATCTTAAACACAATTCTCAAGCACTGTTAATGAAAATTATCTTGCAAGCTCGTATTCTTCTTTAATTTTTTGGCAATTTGAAGAAGAATGCCTTAAGTGCTTCCCACTGTGCTCCAATGCAGATATGAGAATATGGCCAAATAAAATAAGCCCCCTGGATAGTAATGTACATTTCAGCAACATTTCATAGAGTGCTTTATAACAGTACCCAGTAGAACTGCATAACACAAACATTGAGCTGTGGAGCAATCAGCTAAAAGCCTGATTAAGCAAAGAAGGTTTAAGCAAACATTTCAAACACTCAAGATTGATCCCTGAAGTTTCTAAGAATGGGAGCTGCCTTCTTTCAACCACAAACAATAAACCATTGGAGACAGAATCAAATCTTAATGCAAAAGCAAGACTATCAATATGACTGAAAAGCAAGAGTGAGACACAATTCCATCAATTTAAACAATACAGTGCATGATTTAGAAGCTATGCCTCTAGCAAAGAAGTAACTGGTGCTTCTTGAGAACCCTATGTACATCCTAGAGCTGTCCTGAGCAAGTGAGATATGAATAGATGCCCAGATGCACCAAGAAAGTAGGAAGGCAGTTTCCATTGGATCAACAGTTTTTGGAAAATAATGTGTCAATTAAGTGATGAGGTGCTTGGAGTTTTGGGAAAAAATATTCTGGATAAAACATAATAATAGAAATACCTCTTATTTTCACGACTGACAAAAAGTCAATACAATTTACTTACTCTTTATTCCTCTGAAACAGACTCTCTCTCTCTCTCTCTCTCTCTCTCTCTCTCTCTCTCTCTCTCTCTCTCTCTCTCTCCTCTCTCCTACAAAGTCAGAGAAACACAGAGAAACAGAGATAAGAAAGTTTTCACTGAAGAAATATTAGTTTTAGCCTCAGAATGAGAAATATGTATGAAATAATGCTTTCTTTTTTAGTTTAAGTGCAAAAAAAGAAAAATCCATAGATATTTCTTAACTAAAAGTAGATCACTAAATGTAGATAAACATTTGCACTTAAATACATTATTTTGAGAAATGTAAGTGAAATTGTGAAATAAACTGATTCATAATAATGCTTATTTTTTAATTTTTTTTTTCCAGATGGGCACAGAGTAATGGAACATGCTGCCTATGATCCAGGCAACTTGAAAGGATGAGACAGGAGAATCCTAAATTCACAACTGGCCTAGGCAGTTTAGTGAGACCCTGTCTAAAACAAAATAAAAGAAAAAAGAAAAAATCAAAAGGACTGAGGATTTGGCTGAATAGTAGAGAACTTTGGGTTCAATCCCCAATAACAATAAATAAATATATATATAAATAAGGATGAAAATTAGACTTAATGTACTTACATCTACTATTATCTCATGAACTATTATAAAACATTGTTTTATGAAATTCCAAAACAGGTGTCATTGCCTTCATTGACTACTACATTAAGTACAAACATACTGTAAGACAAATTCAGGTTAACAAGTAACATAGCAAATTAATATACATGTAAGTAGTATTAATATACATGTAAATTAATATACATGTAAGTGTGCATCATGTCTTTTAGGTCCATTTATTGCTTCATCTTAGAGGTATATTTTCAATTGTTTTGGTACATATCCTAATGTAGATTCAATTACTTAAAATAGTTATTCAAATTGTAGATAAGATAACAAAGTGACAGGAAATCACCTCTTCACAAACAGGACTGTAACTACCTCAAAGGCAACATACTAATAAATGACTCAACAGTATCCTCACTCATTACCATCAGCAGAGGCATCCCAACTACAACAGTTAATTAAAATTAAGTTTCTCAAGTGCCAGGATTTTCCTGAAAATTCTCAAGTCAAAAAACTTACATAATTCCAAAAAGAGCCCTTTGAGGATGTATTTTATTTTCTTCACTTTATAGATGAGGAAGAGCATGCTTTAGAGATGTTATACAAATTGTATAACCCCACAGTGCCAGTTAGGAGCAGTATCTGAATGCAACTTTAGGTTCTGTCTAGAGAACTTCTCATTACTCTTCATGGTACATGTGATTTTAATATTTTTAATTATAGGATTAATAGAGTATCTGTTTTCTTTTTTAAAAATAATGTTTTAAAAACATTTTCTTTTTCTAGCTATTCAATAAGAAAACTATTTAAATTTTGTCTTATCTATTGACTTTTCACATTTAAAATTAACTTTTCAGTTGATGTATTATAGGAATCATTTTAAAAAAAACATATTCTTCATTGTCATTAAATATGTATCTGCCCCTAGAAGAATGTTCTGGATGAAGGAACACATGAAAGTATTTCGTATTTTCTTCTTGGAGTAGAACATGTGGTAGGGGTATTTCCTTGGTCTGGCAGTACTCGTATAGCTTAAATGGACAATTATTTTTAAATAGTGACGGTTAAAATTCTGTACCAGATGAAGTTTCCAGATGGTATATAAAACAGGAATCCGAAGACAGGCCTTGCCAGAAGACATTTTTGAAGTAGCTGCATCAAAACAAAATTGCTACTTGGGAGGCTGAGACAGAAGGATCATGAGTTCAAAGCCAGCCTCAGCAAAGGCACGGTGCTAAGCAACTTGTTGAGACCCTGTCTCTAAATAAAATACAAAATAGGGCTGGGATGTGGCTCAGTAGTTGAGTGCTCCTAAGTTTAATTCTCAGTCCCTCCAACCAAGAAAAAATCAGAATTTCTGGAAAATAGTAGTGTCATTATTGATAATCTACAAAATACATCTGGCCTCAAGAGGCCAATAATGCAAATAGGAAAACTAAGATTAATAATTTCAAACGTCTTATGTGGATATTTCCAAAACTCTTGACTAAGAATAATTTGCAGATATTCAAAATTACATATCAAGTATGAGAGCTTCTAAGTCCTAGCAAATTATACAATGTAAATCAGTGCAACCTATTTCTATTGAACCTATTTATAGCATTTATAGGTAATTTCTCACAGGCAGGTAAAGACTGAAGTGATCATAGAGATTATCCAATCCCACTTCTCCTTAAAAAATGACCTAACTAAATTCATCATACAGCATTTTCAATCTAATTCACTTCATTATATTGCAACCTGGATATTGAGTAAATATAGCTGTACTATTCCTCTTTTAAAACTCAGATAACCTTGATTAGGAAAATGTACCCATCAAGTGCCCAACATTCAAGTGTAGCACTAGGAAAAATATATTAGATAGGACTTAAAAATAGGATAAATAAATTATGCAATGATGAGCATTAGCTTATTTAGTTTACCTCCAATTCCAATTTCTTAGGTATTATAAAACTAATTAGAAAAGAAAGGGAGAGGAGAAGAATAGCCAACTTGAGAATAACTAGCTCTCTCACCTACAGGTGAGGATTTTTGTTACTTTGGTAAAGCTGCACTCCTTGAACATGCAATCATATGTGAAGACACAAAAAGTGAGAGAATCTAAGAAAAATTTTAAAAACACAAAACACATTATTTTAAATAATTTTGAATTTAAAGAAGATTTGGGAAAATCATTAAAGAATTCCTTACCTAGCTCCCCCAGCGTTAAGATCTAAATAAACATCATTCAATTACCCAAACTTAGAATGTTTGGCACAATCCTATTAGCTATGATAGACTTTGTCCAGATTTTATGAATTTTCCATCAATGCCTGTGTTCTATTCTAGGCTGTAACCAAGAATGTCCCTCCAATAAGTTGCCAAGTTTCCTTCAGTCTGGGACAACTCCTAGGTATTTACTTATCTATCGTGTGATTTTCACTTTTGAAGGACAGTGGTTTTTTATTTTGCACAATGTTACTCAATTCAGATTTGTAAAGGTTTTCTCATAATGTTGTTGAAATTATGGATTTGAGGAAAGAATGTCACAGAAGTTATGTTTCCTTCTGACTACAACATACAAGAGTACATGATGTTCTTGTATGTCTTTTTACTGCGATGTTAATTTTGATTGCTTGGCTAAAGTGATATCTGTCTGGTTTCCTTACCATATTTTTTTACTTTGTATTTAATAAATACTTGGTGTGAGATACTTTAAAACTATGAAATTTTCCTGTTTATTCTTAAAGTTTTGTCCAATAACTTAATCAGGCAAATCTTGTTTGCATTCATTACTACTATGATGTTTTAATAGTGATTTTCTACTTTCCTTATTCCACTATATTTATTAAGGAGAATTATACTGAGAAAAGGAGTTGTACTTTCTCCCAAATCCATTGTTTTTACTAAATATTTATCTATCTCAGTGATATTCATTGATATATGTTTCAATTGAGTAATAATTCAGTGCAGTGAATTTTTAATTATTTAAACTGCTGTAGTTTTGACCAATATGAGATTTCAACTGTGCTTCTATATTTCTCTGGCACTTTTCCATCCTTTTATGTTGAGTACTTCATTAAAATTAATATTATAGTGAGTTCCAGAATTATCTAGGAATTTGCATGTAGTAGTCCCGGAACAACCATTTCTCAAAGGAGCCTACTTCTTTAAATAGAAAATGATTTTTTTGAAGTTAACATCTAGACATTTGGATTTTTAGATATTAAGTATATTTCTGGTTACTGAAATATCACTGCGTTTTAGAGCTTCTTGGTAAATAGAACTAAGAAATACATATGCATATGTATATGTATACATGAAATATATATGAATATGTATACATATATATTTTAATATTGTACTTTTTAAAATTATTAATGTCAAATATATATATATATATATATATATATATATATATATATATATATAGTATCCAGCAGAGTGGGGGGGGTGAGGATGCACTAACCATGTATGTACAGATAGTCCCTGACTTCACTATTGTTCACCATACAAATTTTGACATGTTGGCAGACAATTACTCAATAATTTATAAAGAAAAAGGAAACAAATCCAGTAGAATTGCTGTGTATTTTTAAAAATTGCATGACAGATATTGTTTCAAATGTGAGAAACATAGGTCCAGTGAGTATTGCCAAGTCAATACGGATTTTTCATACATTTGGTTTATGTTATAATGGCATATTTAGCCACTTAAACCTTTTCAACATCACCATTTACAAATCAATGCAGTGGAGTTTTAGGACCTAAATAATATATAACCTAATAAATATTCAAGTATATTTTTGCTACAAAACTATTAGAGTATAAATGAAAGAATTTTCATTTACACTTTACAAATAAAGATGTATTGTTCAAAATCCATAGTATAAATTTTGGAAGACCTACTCATTCCAGGAAGAAATCTAGAGAAAAAATTTTCCATGCCATTAGAAAGACAAAAATAAATAGTCCAGTAATGGGATTATGTTTGATAAGATATGAAAATAGTAGAGCCCAGTGTGGCTGGGAGTGGGACAAGTGATGATTTCGGAAGGAGATGACATGAGATTACCAATCTTGTAAATCTTAGTTAAGGCTTTGGGTTTTGTTACAATTAGAGTGCATCAATCTCACATTGTTCAGGGAAAAGGAGGCACCATGGCCAGTTAGAGGTGTTTTGAAATAATCCAGACAAAAGAAAATTTCAGCCACTGGCATAATAGTAGAAGTGATTACACATATTTAAAATCTGGAAATAATTAGAAAGTTGAGTCAGTAGCATCTACTTTAGGAAAAATATATATGATCTATGGTTATAAGAGAAGAAAGGAGTCAAGAATGTCTCTAGAGTTTTTAACCTAAGCAATAGGAAAACTAGCGTGATGTTAACTCTGATTAGAAAGTTATGAGTGGAGTAAATTTCAGGGAAGATTAGGAGTTCCATTTGGGAATGTTGATCTTGAGGTACCAATAACCTACCCAACAGGAAATGTCAAATCAACGTAGGTGAATTAATGGATAGTGCACCTATATGGCATGAGACAAAGCAAGTGTAAAGTTCCTGTGAAAAGCAAATTATTTTGTCATTCATTTCTTAGAAACATTTTGATCAAATACATTTTTATATGCTGGATACTCTCCTAGATTATGATACTATATTAGGGAAGAAATAGTGAAAGTTTATTGTTTTAAAGAAGATTATATTTCAGTGAGAAGAGATTGAAATTTAAAAAACTAAAGCGGTAAGAAAAATATATAATAAATTTAAAAATAATGCATGCTCTGAGAAACAAAAGTATGAAAGAGTACTGGGTGACTAGAAGTGTCTGCAAGATGGGGTTAAGAGATATCATGGAAATGATTGCCGTATGCCTCTCAAACAATGCTCGTCCTGAACATATAGGTGGTCACACAGCATTCAAAGAAGCTTATGCAGAATTTGCAATATCTGTAAGATGCCTATTTTACCTGATAAACTCTTTATGAAATAGAGGACTATAAATATAATCTGCAACTTTTGGGTGGATTATTTTTCTTCATTTACAATTGTACAAATAACTATTTTTCTATCATTCCCAAATATGACAAAATAGTTTTAATATTATTATAAGGTTATGGGTTTAAATATATTTGATGAATTCTCATTTATTACAGTGTTTTTATATTCAATTTTTTTTTAGGTTTTTGATTGTTTATGGAAGATGGGGATAGAACCTAGTCCTTGTGCATTCTAAACATTCACTCTACCACAAAGGTATACCGCTAGCCCATAACTTTTTTATTATTATTATTGAATATTAATTATACAGAATACTAGGTTTATTGCTGTATATTCACGTATACATAAAATATAACTTGATAAGTTTTACTTCTTAATACCTACCTCACCCCTCCCTACTTCATCTTCCTGATCCTCTTCTTCTATAATTGTGTCCCTTCTATCTTCATGGCACCCTCCCTTTGCCTCCTGTCTTTTCCCTCTAGTTACCAGATATAAAAGAAAACATATGACACCTTTTTTGTCTGAGTCTGACATGTTGCATTCAAAAGTATGTTCTCTAGGTCCATCAATGTTCCTGCAAATGATATAATTCTATTTTTATGGCTGAATAAAAGTCAATTGTGTATGAATACTACATTTTTTTATCCTTTCAGGTGTTATTGATACTCAGGCAGATTTCATAACTGGGCTATTGTGAAATGTGTGATAAACATAGGTATGCATATTATCTCTAAAATATGCTGGTTTTAACTCTTTTGGATAAACACCATGAAGTAGTAGAGTTGGATCATATTGTAGTTCCATTTTTAGCTTTTTGAGGAGCCTCAATTCTTAGTTCCACGGTGGCTATACCAATTTACATTTCCACTAACAGTATATGAAAGTTCCTTTTCCCCCCATTCTTGCCAGCATTGACTATTTGTAAGCTTGATGATTCCATTCTAACTGGAGTAAGATGGAATCTCAATGCTGTTTGATTTGCATTTTTCTGACTGCTAAGGGAAGATATTTTAAATGAACTCTACAAACATATATCTGACACCACAATTAATTTTGGGATAACCCAAATTTAGTTCAGATACACTTAATTCCATCATTAATATTTAAACTGTTTAGATCATATTGATGGCCTGGTGAGGTAAGGGAGTTGTGCTTTTCAATTAGTATAATGAAGATATCATCTGTTTCCTTTGGTGGAAGGGACTGAAAGAATAAGATGAGGGAAAAATAAGAGCTTTGGAGAAGGAAGAAGCAGGGTGATAGTAGATACAGTTACTTTTTTTAAGATGGAAAATGTAACTATTTTCTTTTTAAAAATTTATTAAAATTGTTTTATTTGTTCTTTATAGATAAACATGACAGTAGTATAACTTATTCTTATAAGTAGTATAACTTTTTCTAATTAGGATCCTATTCTTTCTTTAAAAAGTAGATGCTGATTTTATCAACTTTTTAAAGATGTAGAAATTGGGACTCATAAAGCTTAAATAACTTGTCAAGTTCACACCTCTGTGGCAATCTGACACCTCATCATACATTCGCACCTGCGTGGTAATGCAGTGCACTTTAGTAGAGAATAGCCTACTCTATTTTTACATGATTTTTGCAAAGTCTCTTTTATCATCTTTGTGTACTCATCAAAATTTAGGGTATGGCACCAAAGAAAAAAAAAGACTCAGATCCATTGCCAATCATAATCTCAGAAGATAGAATCCTGAATGCCATAATCCTAGAGAATGAAATCTCAAAAGAATCAAAATCCTTATAATTTAAATCTCAAAATTACAATTCTTAAAGATTCAAATTCTGGTTGTTGAAACTATGAAAGCTGAAATTCAGAAAACTGCAATTCCCATGAATCAAAACTTTATATATAAGAAGGGTTTTAAAGATACATTCTGGGGATGGGATTGGCTACATCACATGGCAATGATTATAAGGTCAGTTTAAAACTGGGTCATTGGTTTGCATTGTCTTTCCTTCCAGAAGATGAAATTTCAGTAATTTTGAATGAATTAAATATGTTTTTTTCCTGAAGATGACAGCAAAATTACTAACTAGTTTGAAATAATTTTGTGCACAGTAAGATTAAAAAACACAATATATGATGGTATTGCTATTGATTACCCATATGGTTTCTGCAAAATTTATGGTCTGTCCATCAGTACATGTGAAAGGGATTTCCATGTACCCAAAACAATACAGAAGCATGGCAAAAAGAAAAATTAACGAGGAATGTTCATGTGGGTGTACATCATGTCCTAGAAGAATTTGAAAAAGACCAATGCCACATTAAAAAAAAAAAAATCAGGCAAACATATTCTCCAGTGAAAGCCATGTCCTAGAAGAAAAGAAAAACAGGTACTTATTCTGATGTGAGACTTCAAAATGTAGTTAAAATTTTGAAAATTAGTCAAATCTTATGGATCATCTCTACAAAATTACCGATTGTCTATCCCTGCAATGCACCTTTTTTGCCCTTTTTCATTTTAGGTTTTTTTCCCACTATTTTAAACTATCAACATTATTTTTTTTATTATTTTCTAATCTATATGTTTCATCTTCTCATCATTTCCATTATTAGAGGTACAAATTGAGTAAAGGCTTTCAGAGAGTTCTAATTTCTTTTATGCAGTTTTTGCAAATTTTTGCAAACTTGACTCTACAAAAGTACCTTATCACAAATCCTGAGTATTGGGCATGCACATAAAAATTAAGAGATGACTATATGCATTTGTGAATGATAAAAATGATAAAATTCCTTCATATAGTCTGTTTGGGTGACTGCACAGTGACCCATAGTGGGGTTGTGTGTTTGTTTTGTTTATTTTTAATCAATTTTATTGTCCATCACAGCATTGCAGATGATCACAGTTACAAAGCAGAGTGAGCACAATTACTAACAAAAGTAATATGTATGTATACCTTTTGCTTTTTAAGCTATTTATTTATGGATACAGTTTACCTGTATATAACTGTTATACCTGTGAAAATGCTTTTTGTATATCTTAGCGCTTATACTTGCACAAACATGTATACTGTTATTGAAAAAACAATGATGTTATTAAACATGTATACTATTCTATTATGTAAAGTGGCCTATAGGGCATTCTGTCATATTTTTCCCAAGTGAATTTCTTTTAAACTATAAATCAATATATTTTATATTTTAATTTTTTTTCCAGAATTATCTTGATCTTTCTGGACTTTAGACTTTGGAGTTTGATCTTTCAGGATTTCTGCATACAGGAGTGTGTTGTTCAGAAATGTGTCTTGTAGGATTGTGGCCTAAATTCACTTGAGGCAGAATACTACATTACAGAAATTTTTATTTTGTAAGTACCAACTACCT
The DNA here is from genome assembly GCF_045843805.1 of Urocitellus parryii. Taxonomy (NCBI): domain Eukaryota; kingdom Metazoa; phylum Chordata; class Mammalia; order Rodentia; family Sciuridae; genus Urocitellus; species Urocitellus parryii. The sequence goes on from NC_135538.1 coordinate 47,971,767, forward strand.
GTTTTCTATCCAACACTGTCATTTAAATATGATAATGTAGATGTAATGTACATTCATACATGAATATACACATACACATATGTATCAAATTTTTCAGAAGCATGTAATTTATAATCATTAATCTGTAAAATTTTTTTAGTGAATGTGCTCAGAGTAGTAAATAAACATTCATCTCATCCCATTTCTCTCCATTGATGTTCTCACTTTTGTTTTAACTATATACAGCTGATAATAATTACTATGGTTTGAATGCATCATCACCAAAATTCACGTATTGCTAATATAATATTATTAAGAGGTAGGGATTAAGAAATAATTAGGTCATGAAAGTGCCTCCCATTTTTCTAGAATTAAGCACCTTAGGAAAAAAGCTTCATGCAGCTGAAATTCAGTCAGCTTGCTTGGTCTTCTACTCTTTCTCCATAAGGATACATCATTCCTCCTTTCCTGGCTATACAGCCCTCACCAGACAATTGAAATTTTCTTTCCCTTACTCTTGGACTCCCCAGGCTCCAGAACTTTGAGAAAATAAATTTCTGTTCTATAAATTATCTGGTCTCAAGTATGATGTTATTAGTAGCATATCAACAAAAATAATAATATACTAGTAACTTTTAAAAAACTTGTATATAGTATGCCCTTTAATATTTGCATCAGCCCAATGAAGTTGAGATAATCTCTGCTTTGATAAATAAGGGAAGAAGTTTTTGAGACTCAGATATTTTTTACTCAGCTAAATATTATGAAAACTGGATCAAAGCCAGTTCACTCTGTCTTGTGCTCCTCCACATTCTTTCCTGACTGCATGCACAGATTGCCTATAAAACTCATCCATAAAGGGAAGTGGTTTGAAAGGCCCAGAATTTTTATCTCTGTCATATAAGCACAAGAAATTACTTAATGCCATCTCTGATAAATAATTTAATCTATTGAACATGTGGGAGAAGTGAAAAAAGGGGGAAAATGTAGAACCATAAGGAGAGACATGGGAAAGGGAAGATTAAAGAAATAGAAGCCTTCTTTCTAAAGGATTGTAAATGCTTTGATTATAATATTGATAATAGGCAGAAAAGCAGTGATGAGTTGTTTAGTTCTTAAAAGCAGCAATTAGCCTGGAGTTAAGCAATATTGCCCAAATGGAACCAAACTTTTCATCTTCTAGATTGGCCATGGTTTGAATTTTCTTCATTTTTTTAAATTAATATACATTCATTTTAAAGGGGTGAAATTAAATATCTGCTCTTTTAAAATGAGCTTTTATTCTTTAACCCTGAATAACAACAAGTTAAGAGCAGTCATGGCTGATCCCTGATTTAACTGCTGAAATTTTAAAAAGTCCATGTGCTTACTAGAAATATCCCAAAGAATGTACCATCAGGTTGTGAGTCCTGATGATCTACAGAACTCTCCAAAGCACAGTATTGGGGTATATGGTTACAAGCCTGCAAAGGACATGTCACTTAGAAGGAAACTATGAGCATGTGCCACAATATTCTATGAATTACTATAGTCTTCTTATGATACTTTTGGGGAAAAATACAATTCTAGAGCTTGATTTTATGACTTACATTGGAGTTTTAGTTAACTGTTATTTGTCTCACCTTAAAATCAATTCCAAGTCATACTGATAGATTTTACATCAAAATAAATATAAAATGTCATCAATTACTTAAATGTGAAGCATTGTTAAAATTCTAGGAAAGATGCCCATCAACAGATGAATGGATAAATAAAATGTGATATATTGTGTGTGTATATATATATATACACACAATGGAGTTTGTGTGTATATATATATATACACACAATGGAGTTTTATTCAGCTACAAGGAGGAGTGGAAATTATGGCATTTAGTGGAAAGCAAGAGTTAAGAACTGGAGAACATCATGCTAATTGAAGTTGGCCGGACTCAGAAAGCCACACACTCTAATATGTGGAAGCTAGAGAGAGAGGAAGGGAAGGGAGGGAGACAGAGATAAAGAAGTAAGAATAGAGATTGATAGGTAGGTAGATGAGTAGATGGATAGACAGATAATAAAAAGGGATCTCACAAAATAGAAGGAACACCAATAGAGTAGAGGAAATGGGTCAAGAGGGAGGGAATATGGGAGAGCATGGGAAGTAGTGAAGAACAAAACCTACCAAATTATGCTATGTCCTTGTACAAATATATGTCAGTGAATCCTGCTTATATGTTCAACTGTAATATAATAATAATAATAATAATAATAATAATAATAATGGGAGATCAGCAGAGTAGAAAGCAAGCAGGTCAGTAGGAAGGAGGAGGGGAGGGAACAAGAAGGTACTGGGGAATGAAACTGATCAAATTGTTTTGTGCATGTACAAATATGGCCTATTGAATCCCACTATTATGTACAATTATCAAGTCACCAATAAAAACAAAGAAATACAACAAATAAAAAAGTAGAAAAAGATCAGAATTAAGGAATTGAAAAGTGATATCTTCAAAAACTTCACTAAATTCTTACGCATTTCCTCTTTTCAGTGTTTGTAGGCACTGATTGTTCTGAATAGAATCTAGTTTATTCTCCACTGAACATTAGATGTGATGGGTTTCATTAAAATGGCATAAGTTGTGAAACTCCCTGGGAAATCTTATAGACACCTGAATGAATAAGCAATCTATTAAATTATAGATATACAGCTTTGATGATAAGTTCACTTTCACAAACTCTAGCTCTTTTGGTCCCCTGGTACAAAAACTCAGCTTAAGGCACTTAAAGTTAACATAGTGGAAAAATAATGGCATTCATATAATGTACCAATAGATAATAGTTCACTGTGGGCTGGGGAGGAAGCTTCCACAGGGAAACATAGGCATGCTCCATTTCATTGAGTAACAAAGGGAAAAGGAGTAAATATGTGAAGGGATAATGTGGCAGAAAGGAAAATAAGGAGGAAAAAAGAGGCCAGAAAAAGATGGCATGAGCAGTCATGTCACATTCAGAATTGTCAAAGGAGAGTGGTGACATAAGTCCTTCCTGAGGCTTGTGCCATGCAGAACACTTAACAGAAAATGATGGCAAACTCCGACATCACTACAAATGTGCCTGGAGTAATTAGCTAGCAATTAAATAGAGGTCATATTAAGCAAGGTCGTATTCCTGCAAGGGGGGGGGGTGGTGGGTGACATGTTTTTCTCCACTTTTCTGTGCAATTGCGTAAACAAAAAGTTTACCTCTGCACTCCATCATCTGAATTTGTGCACTATGGACACTGACAAAGAGATGGAAGGTAGATATATTTTTAAAGTTTTTTTTTTAAGTTTCTCTTTTTCTGTAAGAATGACACGTTTGAATTTATTCTCAAAATAACATTTCCTAAAAGTAGTCTGACCTATAACCCCATTTTCTCAGATTTAACTGTGGCTTGGAAAATAATGTCAAGATTTGCCTTAAATTGCTAGGAAAAAGACTTTAGGAGATAGAGGTAGGAATTTATTCTAAGAAATGGAGACTCCCATAATTTAACCTCACAGTTAAAAAGGCACTTTTAAAGTCAACTGAGAAATAGCATAATGATTACTGAAGATTGAGAGGGATGAGGAGAGGAAGGTTGGACAAAGGAATGTAAGAGTTGGTCCGTGCACACCACACGCACATATGAAGATAATCACAGTGAATCCCAATACACTTACAGTTTACACATACTAATAAAACGTTTGACTGATGAAGAGACAGAGTGCTTAGGAAAATGAATGTCAGAGTGCACACCCATCAGTGCAGAGTAACAGCTTGGAAAGCAGGCATCAAATGGGAATTGAAGAAGGGTGAAAAATGTCTATGTAAGTTATCTTTATTAAAAACCTAAAACTGGGCTGGGGTTGTGACTCAGTGGTAGAGCACTTGCCTAGCATGTGTGAGGCACTGGGTTTGATTGCAGCACCACATTTAATCAAATAAATGAAATAAAGGTCAACCAACAACTAAAAAAATATTTTAAAAAAACTGGCAAAATATTAATTTGCATTAGGGCTGGGGTTGGGCTGATAAATATTTGTCACCTCTCTTTCCATGTCCTTTCCCTTACTGAGGAAGAACTATCTTCACTTACTTTCTTTTTCTATTACAAAGTAGTATGCAAAAAACAAACAAACAAAAAAAACAAAAAAAACTACTTGGTATAAAATAAATAAATAAATGAAAAGATTCCTATTCTTTTTATCATTCAACTTTGTATAGCTGTAACAAGAACAGTTTTTTTTTTTTTTTGCACGAAATAATGTCCTTTGAGATTTTGTTTGGAAATAAACATATCATTATCTATAAAGCAATCTATAAAAAATATAATTTAAACTGTGCACCCAACAATGAAAGTATTCACATTACTTTCACAGATTTGTAACACCGGGACAAAATTGATGATGTACTGAATCAGGACACAAGTCTTAACAAAATTTCAAATATTAACATATTTCAAATATAGTCTGTGACTATAATGGAATTAACAAGAACATCAATTACAAATTCATCAAAAAATTTAAAAATGGCTGAAGATTTATTAATATTATTTTAGAAAATCTATTGAACAATGAAAAAAATCAAACTAGGAATTTTAAAGTATTTTCAACCTAATGATAACATAGCAGTATACCAAAAATCATGGACTAATGAGGAAGTACTGGGGAATGAAACCTGCCAAATTATGCTGTGTCTATGTACAAATAAACCACGATGAGTCCCACTTTTATATATATTTATAATGTACTAATTAAAATAATAATAATAATAATAATAATAATAATAATAATAGATGGGAGATCAGTAGAATTGAACAAGCAGAATTTGTGACTGAAAAACGGGAGGGAAAAAAGGCTTCTGGAAAATGAGATTGATCAAATCATGTTCATCATGAATCCAACTACTAGGTATAATTATAATGTGCCAATTAAAAAATCCTGTGGTATACATTGAATGCAGGACTTTAAAATGAATGGTTTTAAAGATACATTTGGTCAAAAAGGTTTAGACTCAATATCTAGACTTGCTTCTCAAGAAACTCAGCAAAACTAACCCAAAGAAAATAGGTAGAATGAAAAACAGAGTGCAGAACAACATGAATTAGAAAAAAAATCATGAAATAAAGGAAATATAAAGGCTCAAATCTGAATAAGAAAGAAAGGAATAGAGAAAAATACTGCTGATATCAGGCTTGAAAGGGTAGTAACTCTATAGATACCAAAAACATTAATTCAACAATATAGGTGAAATGAGTAAATTCTTTGGAAAGACAGTGTATCTCAAAACTGATGCCAAAAAAATTGGTATAATCCTATAGTTGTTATAAATTGAATGATTATTAAAAATTTTCTGAAAAATAAAAATCTTCCTCACAAACAATTAAGGAATAATACCTCCTAATACTATAAATATTATGCAAAATCTTTAGAGAAACAGAAAACAAACAAACAAACAAAACCCTACATGGTTCACAAATTGTCTCATGAGACCAGTATAATTGTGATACTCAGATCTGAAGAAAATATTGTAAGTAAGAAAAATTGGCATTCAATTTCTCCATGGACAATAGTAAACTATAATAAAAATATTATCAAGTTAGCTCATGTGATATATACAAATTTTCATACATCAAAGTAGTGTTGATGATGAAAACTGAAGGTGGTTTTTAACACTAGAAAAATCAATGTGTAAACTGTGTAACATGACTGCAAAGGGAGAAAAATCTGGTGGTCATTGAAATAGATGTAGAAAATGCGCTTGATAAAATTCTATGACCATTTTTCATTACAAATTTTCAGCAATCTAGAAATAAAAGGAAATCACTTTAATCTGAACAAGAATGTCTAATAGAATCATCACCCACAAAACACCAGAAAATGTCTCATTTGATTGTGAAATATGAACATTTTCCCAAACTTAGAATTAAATAATCTTTCCCAATATCTTATTTTAACATTTTATTGGTGGTCACAGTCTATTAACAAAAGTCAAAATGGTCAGAAAAAATATAATTACCTTGTTATTATGCACTAAAGTTCTAATGTATAAATAGAAAGTTGAAATAAATCTATTTCACATAATAATTAAGAAATGACAAAATTGCTATTGTACAAAAATTTTGTTTCTACAATATTTGCCTTAGCTAATAGAAAATAAAATTTAAAAAACTACTTAAAAAGCACTAAAACCCATCAAATATATAGGAACAGGTATAATGAGAACTGTATAAATTTTCTGTACTGAAAAATACAAAATATTTTTGAGGACACCATCCATCTATCTATATATAATCATATTAGTCACTTGAAAACTCAACATTGTAAACCAGGGGATTTTCCTAAACTGGTCTGATGATGTAATTCAATCAGAATAATTAACATCTTATCAGAGTTGCTAAAATCAAAGAAAAAATAGTGATAATAACAAATGTAACTACTGTGAAACTCAAGAATTGCACACCTAGCCATTTATTCCAGAAAACTGAAGACTTGTGTTCACACAAAAACCTGTGCATGAATCTTTAAAAGTTTTTTTTTTCCAAACAATTCGAACTAGAAATAGCCACAATGTCCTTTAATAGATGAGTACCTAAACAAACTATGCTGTACCCACACTATGAGGTGCTACTTAGCAATAAAAAGTATGACAATGTTGGGCTGAGCACCACATAAAAATAAAATAAAGGTATTGTGTCCACACCTACAACTAAAAAAATGTTTTTTTAAAGAAAGTATAGCAATATTAATACACATAGCAGCATGGATGAAACCACAGGAAGTGATACCAAATGAAGAATGTCAATCCCAAAAGGCTATTTATCCAATTCCATTCATATAACATTCTTGTAATGGAAAACAATTATAAAAAAATAAAGATCAGATCAATGTCTCTAGAGGTTAAATAGAGGCTGGGAAAAGGAGATCTGAGGGTGGAAGTATAAAAGGGCAAAGTAAGAGATCCTGGTGGTGATGGAAATATTCCTCATTTTGATCATATCATGAACTGTGGTGCTATACAACAGTTCTGCAAGACGCAACTATGAGGGAACAGGTTATTGGGAACTGAGTGAAGAACACACAAGTTTCCTCATATTATTCCATACAATTGCATGAGAATTTACAAGATCTAAAAAAAAAATCAATAGAAACTTAAATTGTAAATATAGGTCTCTTAACATATTAGTTTAAGTGTTAAAAATAGATTAGAGAACCATTAGATAAAAAGCAGAAAATATTTCACAAAATCAGTTGATCAATTTTTTTTCTTGCTATTAGAGATAGCTTCAGTGATACTTCATATATTTCAGAGATATTAGTTTGGGAGAGAAAGGCTTTTATCTGTTCCTTTCTACTGTTAATTTACATATGACTATAGAGATGTGGCAATGAGCATGATGTACTCAGTCCCCTTTAAGTTAGAAACATAATAATGACAATTATAGATACACAATAATAGTGTTATCTATAGAGACTAAGAAAGACCTGAAAGAAAATATATTTGCCAATACAAGGTAAACTAGAAACCTGAATTTTTTCAGTAAGGGCACCATTGTCTGAGTACCTGGAAAAATATGCCTAACTGCATGCTTTCCTCATCTTCATTCTCTATTTGTTTTGTTTTCACCATTTATTGCCACATGCAGGATCCATGTATTTTAGCACTTGAGGGTGTCCCATTGTCACTACAGGATTTTCCATTATATTTTACCATTAGAAAAAAATAGTCCTTTTTAAAAGGCCCTTGTGCATGTTTTAAGTGGGTATATCTTGATAACCATTGTATAGTTTGGCGGGGTTATTCATTCATAGTCATGCAGGAAATGAGGCAGGAGCAATAAGAGTTGATGAATACAGATCTCAAATTTTAAATTCTCTTCCACCCAGGACCACATTTTGTAATTACTAATCTGCTTACTGTCCCTGGATGAAATTTGATAATGTTCCCAGTTCTTACTTCCATAGCTAAGAAACTGCATTGCTCCTCTTGCCTCTTCAAATCTAGTTAAAATTGGGGTTAAATATGCCTCACCCTTGTAGCTGCTTGACTTTAGGCAGCATCAGGCATTTCCCGTTTTTATGGTGTAGTAATGTCAACCTTTACAATTGGCTTCTGCAGATCACATCTTCAAATCTGAGTCAGGAAGAAGACTAAAAGCCTATTGGGGGAGAGGGAGAAAGCTAAGGTTGGCAAAAGCAAGAACACTGACTTTCTCAACTTAAGCATGGCTCCTGGTATCAGGGTTCTCTATGGAGACTTTGTCTTCTGCCTCTGCCAAGTTTTGACATTATACAATGGTAAAGATAGCAACTGAGGAAGCTCCCTAACCTTTCAACTCACTTCAAAATTTCAAGTAAATGGGAGACATACTTAAGAGCTTGTCTGAGTTCTTGTGCTTTAGATAATAAACTTAATATTTGCATTCAGAATCAAATTATTAGCTAAAAAAATAGAATGTAAAGTAGACACTCAGACTGGGTCTGTTTTAGTGAATCACACACTGACAGTGCACATCCACAAATGAGAACTTGTGAACTTGTGAAAATCTTGTCAAACAAGTGACAATTTTATGTAACTTTGATCAAACTAAACTTTTCAACAAATGCCAAACGAATTGCCTTAGCCTGAATCTAGTCACTCTTTTTATGGGCAGCTGAATTTTAACAGTTTAAAGAAATGCAAGTGGCAGAACTAATCATTGGATCATTTGAAAGACTGGAAACCATTATGTTCATAAACCCAAGAATATAAACACTTTCCCATGAGACTTATTTATTGCATCTTTAATGTTTTCTAGCCATACACCTATCTGTACAATACATAAACTTCTATTTATATGAAACTACATTGTAAATATACTGCTGGTATGAATTCTTTTAAGCAACATAGATGTGAGTTTCAGAAAACAAAGACATTGTCAATAAGAATGGTATAATATATTAACAGTTGTTGCTTTGCAATAAGCTTGCACATCTATACAATGTATTGATCATCTTACAGCAATTAAAATGTTACTTTCCAGAGAATTATAAAATATCAGACATAAAATGATATGTAGTTCAGACTTCCAGTTCCAAGTAGAGCAACTATATTAACCAATGTTGGGCTAAGTTCTTGCAAAAAGGCATGATAGATATATTATTATGCATAATGATGATAGGAAATTTGTTTCTTCAAAATATTCCTAAAGCCTATATTAACCTAATTTCCCAGTAAAATCACCATTTTATTTAATTTAACTTGTTTTGTAGTGCTGGGATTGAACCCAAGACCTTGCAGATGCAATGCACACATTACCACTGATCAACAAACTCATTCACTAAAAATCAAAGTTCTATACCAACTCACAAACACCCTTCATAAAAGGTGTCTTTTACCTTGGTATAACATATGAGATTATCCTTAACATTTTTAGCCTGGCCCATAAAATGCAACTTCAGGTTTAAGATTTAAGAGCAGAGTTAGGACTATAAAATCCTACAGAAACTTCAGGTAGGAAGTTCCCACCTTGATTGATTTTTTACTGCTGCCATAAAAATTAGCACAAATTCAACAGTTTTTTTAAAAAAAGAATTTGTTATCTCACAGTTCCAAAGCCAGAATTACAAGTACAACATGACTAGGCTCTGTGCACAAGGTCTCATAATTCCAAAGTCAAGCTATCTAGCAGTCTGACTTTTATCTGGATATCTGAGGAACAATCTGCTTCCTTGCTCAAATAGGTTGGTTTGCAAAACCAATTTTGTTCAGGTGAAAGACTAGGATCTCTATTTTCTGTCTCGATGGAGGCCAGGATATATTTTCATGTTGGCAACTCGGCATAGTCCTTAGTGCCGTCCATCTTAAAAAACACACAGATGTCTAGGATTAAAATAGTAGTTTGTTTTTCTTTGCTTTGAATCAATCTCTTTGTCATGCTCTTCTGCCACCCTCTTCTCCTCATGAGATTGCATTGGACTCAGCCATATAATCCATTAAACCCCTCTCTTGAAAAATAGAGCTATCATTTGAGCCAGGCACAATGGCAGAGGCCTATAATCCCAGCAGCTTGGAAGGCTGAGATAGGAGGATCTCCAGTTCAAAGTTCAGCTTTAGCAAAAAGCAAGGCACTAAACAACTCATTGAGATCCTGTCTCTAAGTAAAATACAAAAAGTACAACTGGGGATGTGGCTCAGTGGTCCAGTATCCCTGAGTTCAATCCCTAGTATCCCGCACTGCCTCTGCTAAAAACTAGAACCACTGTTTGAACCAGCTATCTTACTAGGTATATATCCAAAGGAAGTGAGGTCAGCATACAAAAGAAATACTTCATACACACATTTATTGCGGCACTGTTCACAATAGCTAAGAAATGGAATCAGTTTAGGTGCCTATAAACAGATGAATGGACAAAGAAAATATGGTACATATACACAATAAAGTGTTATTCAACCAAAAAAGCAGGAATCTTGAGAGAACTTATTTAGATTCTTGACTGCTATAGGACTTCCAAAGCACATCTACTGTACTGGGCAAAGTGAAATTGGCCTTACCAGAATTATTTATAACAGCCATAAATCTAAAACTACTTTTTTTTTGGGGGGGGGGATTTGACATTTATGAGATATACTTTGTGTTTGCTATAAGAAATCTAAAAGTAAATTAGAAAGGAAATGTGAATATATTACCCATGGTCCCAACATTCAAAAACAACATTACAAATTAATAGGCTGCTCTTCGCATACCTTAGAGTTGTAAAATGAGTGATTAAGTGTAATTATAATCTCATTTATGTGAATTTCTGAATGGCGTAAGATTATATGTGGGAGGGTTTCTTATTTACCAGGGAAATTTGGGGGGTTTTAGAATACTCATTCCCATAATAGTGCTAATAATTCATTGAACTTTTTGTTTAAATTTGCATCCATGAACTGAGGAGGCAACATTTTGATCTTCTCACAAAATTAATAAAAGGGACAATTCAAATTGAAATTCAGTAAGATGGTGTTTTCTTCACTTTCATAAGGTTAGTTATGATGTGTTTATGCATGAAAAAATCAATTCAGTTCTTCAAATTTCAAACTTCCAAAGTTCAAAATTGTTATTTGAAGTTTCATAGACAACTGGACTATGATTCCAAATAACTTTTTGAAGAAATTTGCAAAGGTAATTTATCTGAACTTTAGTATAAGTGGAAATGCTTTATTATGACTTTTATATTTAAAATACATTTTAGCTGGATATAAAACTTATCGATCACAAACTTTTCTGTATAAAAATTATAAATCATTTTCAATCCAATTCTGTATTTGTTATAAATAAGAAGACTAAATTCAGCATGGTTTTTGTTCCTTTGGAGATAAGCAGAATTTTCTATCTGAATGCATATAAGCATTGGACCTTATTTATTTATTATTAAAATTGAAAATGTTTCAAGTATTTTCTAGATGTAAGTCAGATTCCATTTTTTTCTTACAACAATGTAATTTTTATCTGTATCTTGAGTTCTATAAAGGATCACAAATAAATCAGTTTTATATTACTGCTTCTGTGATTATTTTTGTATTGTCTCAGGGACATTGACAGCTCATAAATTCAATTTTTGCTTTCTGAAAACATTAGTGTCAAATTATCTGTCATCGTTTTAATCTTTATTTGTTTTCTCATACATTCCGGTGAGTGAGCATGGAAGTGTGACTCTGGTGTCTTCCTTTACAATGTTGATGCGATTTGTTGGTTAGTGTCAATTCTACTATTATAGTTTTAGTTTCCCTGCAAAAAATTTCTGTTACTATCTCTCCTTTTACAATATTCTGTGGGGTTTATATATTTACCTGTTCTTTCTATGTTATTTTTTTGTTTATATTTCATAGAAGTCATTCTTCTTTGTCCAACAGGGTTTTGCAATTTCTCCTAGTTCACACAGGAAGACACTTGGAGAGATAACTGAATCATTGAGAAGATGTTCTCTTACTATTTTTCTATGACATTGACTCATTGTCCCACATTAATTTGTGTGAATCTGCTAGAAAGATAAGATTCTTATACAGATTTTGTATTTACCAACACACAATACATATGAATATCCTTCATCATATTATTTGTTTATTCCAATGCTAGTCTTTTGAAAAAATAAATTAAGGGTCTAGATTTTAAAATACATTTGTTTTATTAAAAATATGTTTATATAAGGCATATCTTTCAAGACTATAAGTTTCCTTATCCTACCCTAGCTTTGTTTCTCTGATTAAGTAGGATTCTGGCATCACCAGCATTTTTTATTATGCATTGATATCAAAGTCAATCCTAAATGCTCTTGTTAGAATTAACATCATCTAATAAGAGTTTAGTAAGACCTAGATTTTCCACATGATCACTCTAGCTTTGTAGCTTTTAACACATATCCTAACTTCATTTAATGAGTTTTATAATAATCTCCTCCTAGGAGGATTATGCAAGGAACATGTAAAGCTATAACACAAGGTGCATCATATATAAAATGAGTACTAAATTTAGCTCTTGGTATACACCTAGGACATAATAATTTGCCATTAATTATTTTCTCTTTCTGTAAAGATTTTCCTCTTTTATGAGCTAAATATAAAAAGGAAATTTACACTGGGCATGAAATGGGAAGAGCCTAAGTATTAGCATTTTGCTTCTGTAAGTGGCACACTCCTGGGAAAGAGATGATTGCTTTCTTTATTGATACAGATCTTGAATTTAGGAATCAGAAGGCAGAATATGTCTTGTAACCGATTGCAGATACAGACTATATAAACCATAAGTTTCATTTTTCAATCCCTTTCCCTCAGGCTCTTTAGAGAACACTCCTCAGTTGATCACAATATGTTGACAGCATATAAGATTTCTCTTGTTGTTAATGTGTTTGTATGTGTGTATACATGTCTTATTAATATCTCAACTGGTAGATCTTTTACCTTTGGGCTACAACTAGGTACTATTTTGAAACAAAAGGCATTATTTTAGTAAAATTTTTTCTTTCATTGAAAATTCTTGAGGTCTTATCGAATGGAAGATTTCCAATGGGAGTTTCTAGATAAACCGGTCAAATTCATTTGGGAAAATCCAGACTGGAAAAAAAAATGAATAGTTTCTTTACTGCATTACTATTTACAACCTACAGCTATTGTGCAATAACTTTTTAGAGGAGATACAATGCATAAGATTTCTCGTGTTAGTTTGACCATGAAAAGTTAGGGGAGATAGCAGCAGCGACTAACACTCTTGATGTTCCACCAGAAGCTTCACATTCCCTTTACCGAACCTAAGCCCCATCCCCCAGCTTCTGCTTGTTTTCTTGTTAAAATTCCTCATCTAAAAATGTCTTCTGGAAATCACACAGGTCACTAAGTACCTCGCTAGTTAGGAGAACTGGAATGCAAATAAATTTATACCAGTTTCTTTCCAGTTTTACCTTTTCTGGGAAATCTCAGGCATACTTCAGAATTGTCCTGTGGACAGAGTTGAATCCAGAATATTGCTTGGAGTGACATCATTAATTAGAGCTCCCCTTCCCTACTCTAGTTCCCCTTTTCCTCATCACCCAGGGGTTTCTCCTGGTAGCATATCTTTAATAAATCACTTATTCTCAAATCTATAGCTCAGGGTCTCTTTCTGAGGGAACACAAGCTTAGGTTGTTTTGGACCTATGACTTAAAAACCAAACAAGTTGGAAATACTACTGCATCACATGATAATTACATTCAGAATACCTGAAAGTGAGTTTTAGAATCTGTTTCAATAAGTAGATTAATAATTTGATGTTTAAAATATAATGACAATGTGTTAATTTTGGTGATAAGCCTTCCACTGTTGTCTAGTGGTCAGTCTCTGTCATGACATTCTTCAGACATATTTCAAAGCTCTCTTTGGAAGTCTTTTTTTTTTTTTTTTTTTTATCCCTCCCTTCTCTAGTCTAAGAAATCACTTCAGGACAGTTTCACTAACAGTAGAAAATTTTATATTAAGCTGTTTGAAATTCAAATCATCTATTTAGGACTGGTAGAGACATTAATGATCATATACTTGAACCCTGCCATTTCAAAGATGAGAAAACTTAAATTTAGGGAAAACAGTTATGGCCTAAGGTCAGATACAGCCATCTTCAGTATTTTCAATCTTAAATATTTAATCTTTACAGAGAGTGCCTTCTTAATTTTTGCAGATAATGATTAATCTGGAATGCATTATATATCTGGAGTGTTCATTTTAGCCATAAGCCTATTCACAGATATATGATCATTACTTTATACAAAACTGCTACTTAACATTCTGAACTCAACAAATTGAAAATTGATTTTTCTGTTTATCTTGATTGAGAGAAAAGAAGAAAATATTTTAAAATTCATATACTTAATGAAAATTGCTAACTTCTCATAATTTCACTTAATAATTTTTTACCTATTATAAAAATATTGATAATACTGGCCCCCAAATAGGAAAGGATATGTTCTTTTTTCAAAAACAAACAAACACACAAAAACCAGCAGTTTAATTTTCTCTAGCATTCAGGTTATCACAAAGTTTTGATCCAAGTAAGGAAAGTTTTGAGAGTGAAAAAGGATTAGTAACCCTGCTAGCTCGGGCCAAATGAATCGTGGTGTGGCGATTTTTACATGTTTGTTAATAGACTCTGAAGACCTCACCTTCCCCAAGAAAACTTTATTCATTTGAGGTTTTACAGACAAGCTCTTTTCCTAACATGACCATCTGTAGTCCTAGAGTATTATTCTCTCTCTCTCTCTCCCTTTTTCTCTTCCTCTTTCTCTCCTTCTTTCTTTCTTGCTTCCTCCAGAGTAGCTAGACTAATGCAGTATTCTTCATTGGTATCCAGTAAAAGAAGTTTTACTTAGAATGCATAAGTAAAACTAGACTTTAACTTGTAGATAATACCAGTACATCCCAGTTAAGTCAAAATCAAGGTTCTCTTGTCTATATTTTGTTTCCAAAGAAAGAGATAATAATAATAAAAAGAAATGATAACAGTAACCCATACTCATTTGCTACACACATTAAGGAGTTTTTAAAAGATATACTGTAAGGATAAAGCATATGTGCATGTTCTTTAACTATTTTTACTTAAATTTTAAGTTTTATGTTTTAAAGAATTCAAAAGAATTATAGATGTGTGATGATAAGTCAGGTCTTTCTTTACTCTTCTATTATTCTTTTCTTGCAACCTAAGCTAATTCTACTAATGGCTAATGATTCTCCTAATTACATTATAAGCTCTGTGAAAATTGACCTCCATGCAATTATTGGGAAAAAATTAATGAATAAATGGAAAAGGAAAGGTAATGCAAATTCTCATCCTTACAATTTCATTGCATGCTGTTTAATGTTATTTGATACTTAAAATCACCAACCTTTGTTTTCCCCAATGTATTATAATATGATTGACTAACATATTAGTCCCTAGTAATAAAATAAACTTCTGAAGTTATTAGTACTGAGTAATTAATATCACAATATAACTTTACACTCTTTATTCATGAAATCTAAGTGAGTGACAGCTATTACTTCATGCATTCTGAGGACCAATTTCTGTCCTAAGACTTCCAGATATCTTGCTGATTAGGCGGTAACACTTTCTGAGGTTTCCATAATTCAGAGTCCATTGAACTTAGAAATGTTTGTCCATGTTCCAAAGATGGTGAAAATGGTTTTAGGTATAAGCAAACTGTCAAGCAGCAGGATCAATTCTGATAATTACCTTGTCCCCATTTAGTCTAATTTTGATAATATGTAAAGTCTATTATGGGTAATTCTTTACTGGGCAATTTTGCAACTATTTGCAATGAAGAGATGTCAAAGAGATTTAATAAATACTGAGCATATTTTATTTAGGCACTTTCACATATCTCATTTTATCCTCAGGATAACTAATTAGCAGATAATATCATTTCTGTTACCGAGATGAGAAATCCTGGCTAAAGCAGACTTAGGAATGTGCTCAACATATACCAGTTCACTAGTAGCAAATCTGAGTTGAACGATGCTTTATCTCCCATATTCCAGAGGACTATGAACTCTTAACTAGACTTTAAAATCATTTTTATCTCAGTTCTTAGTTTTTCTTTTTTTTTAAATTCTTTTAGTTATACATGGGCACAATATCTTTATTTTGTTTATTTATTTTTATGGGGTGCTGAGGATCGAACCCAGGGTCTCACACGTGAGAGGCAAGTGCTCTATGGCTGAGCCACACCCCAGCCCAGTTCTTTGTTTTTCATTAGTATCAATTTTATTATCAGTTTACTCTTAATAAGATGACATGTTCTAGGGTAGTTATGATAGTTGAAAGAAAATAATTTTGGAGATAAATATCAACATGATTTGGACTAATAGTTTTATGTCACCATCAATCATTTAAAATAAGATTATTATACCTTTTTGTCAGTGTTCTGAAGATTAAATGATAACCTACCTAGAATATCTCTTTATAAACTATAAGATACTATTCATATGTAAGATATCCATTGTTACAGACTGGATTACAAAATTTACTGCAAATTCTTAGTGAAGAAATTTTGTTTTAATAAATAACAAAGTGTTTACATATCTGATATTACATATTGTCATGTTCCACATGTGAAATCTTTTAATTTAAATCTTAAGAGAAATCGTATCAGAAATCCAAAAGAAGGTATCAGTAATAATTTTTCTTTAAGTATTTTCTATATGATAATTATGTTTTTATTCAATAAGGCAGCCTAACCAGTATGAGTAGCTCACTTAAGATAAAAACACATTAGGCCATAGTGAGCAGCTTCAATTGCCTGTGAATATTTGTGGGACTAGGAAGTTTTACTCAGTGATTTTGTGAGAAATGGGACGTTATTAATTGAAAAATACCCATTTGTGATCATTGACTTAAAACTTGGCAGAGAATAAGCCATTCATTTCCCTTTCTCCCGTTCTCCCTTTCTCCACTGCAGAACTTCAGAATTTGCACTTGATAAACCATCTAAATGGACAAGCCTGAAAACTTAAGCACTGTGAAAAAGAGGACTCAGATAGAAGCCATAGTCTTTTCACATTGCATCAAAAACAGGCTCATTCCTAATAATGATAATTTTAAGTTTATGGGGAAAAGATAGTGACAAGTCACAATAAAAAATGCATTAGATATATCCCTGCTATTCTGTGACAACTGGGGCAGGACATATATCTTATATTATTGACAAAGTCTTTAGGGATTGACAACATCTTTAGAGGTGTGTACCACTTTTCCTTTGAATGTGCAAAGCTCATAGTAAATCATGTTTTGTGCCATTTACTATTCTGACATATTTTGTATACAATCCATGCACATGTTTTTTTTTTTTTTTTTTGAGAGAGAGAGAGAGAGATAATTTTATTATTTATTTTTTAGTTTTCGGCGGACACAACATCTTTGTTTGTACGTGGTGCTGAGGATCTAACCCGGGTCGCACACATGCCAGAGGAGCACTCTACCGCTTGAGCCACATCCCCATCCCCCCATGCACATGTTTTTAAAAATATCCTATAAACATTATTGTATTTTGAATATTTGTGTGGCTACTTTGCAGGATAACTATAACTTGTTTAATGTCATTCTATTTACAGTATCTAAAATCATTTTCAATACTGGAGAGAAAAATGGGTTTCTGGTTGTGTGGAGAGCTGATGAGCCCCCTTGGTCATTGGCTGATCCTGTGGTGTCAGCAAAAGCCAAGCCTAGGAAACGTTCCTTGCCAAAAAGTGAGGATATTAACAGCCTTGATACTTGGCTCTAACACTAACAGTTATCAGACATTCCAGTACAATGGGCTTCTGGGTGCACCAGGATAGATGCAAAAATGTTTCTAGCTCTATTGTTTTTAGTGCACAAAGAAGCCTCTTGATAACTCATAAGCCTTGAACATTTTACAATGCCTTTACACTAATTATGAAACCCTACCTAATAAGCTTGTGAAGCTCGTTCTGGGTCACTGTTCCTCCATCAGAGTGCAATGTCCAACCTGGTCCTAGCTTTACTTGAAAAATATCTCTTTGTTTTCTCTGTTTCTGTGTTTTTCTCCATCTCTACTCACCCCTACATGAGACCCTTTGTTGGAGGCATGGTTGGTGTTCTGTTGATATTTTGTTGCTTAAACACTGGTTTTTACTCTATGGTCCTTTCCCCATTTCTACCCCCAGTGATCACTAAGCCCTAGGAAACTGATCTTCATGAACTGCATCATGCAGACTCTTCTGCTATGTGGCTCCTCCTAGGGTCAGTGGATGGGAGGTGACAAAGAAGTGCAAAGGGCAGAGAAAGAGAGAGGACAAGGCATTTGTTCCCTTCCAAATGCTGCCTCCCACCTGACTCTGAGTCCCCTGTGGTTCCTTCCTGGCTATGGACCAGGTAGAGTGTGTTTCTTTATAGTCACAGGTCTGAATGAGCAGTACCTCTCTCACACCTTCAGTTCTTGACCTCCTGGCCTAAAGTCCTAGTAGGTTTCCTGTCACTTCTTTCCCATGCTATATGCTTAGTAAATCAACTCCATTCATTGAATATTTCAAGTTTCAAGTTACAGTTAATCTCTTTTGAATTAATCAACTACTTCTTTTTAGAACCTTGACTAATACAGCTTGTTAACATATCCTTTATATCCCAAATCCAATCTCAATGCGTCATATGTTGGTGTCTCTCTAATTTAAAGAATTGTATTTTAAGAAAAATAGTCCTTCTGTATCCCTACTGTCACTAGAATACATTCAGACATTAAATTATAAATAATTAAAAATACAATTTATTTACAAAATATACCCAATTTAAACTACTAACTAATTAAAAATTCAAGTAAATAATAACATTTTGATGTGACAAATTCTTTGCTGGAATTAGTTATTTCAATCAAACATGTCTAGATATACTAATGAATATGCATATTTCTGGTTCTTACTCTTTTTTTTTCCTTTTTGTTTTTTTTCTCTCTTTTTTATTATTGGTTGTTCAAAACCTTACAAAGCTCTTGACATATCATATTTCAAACATTAGTTTCAAGTGAGTTATGAACTCCCATTTTTACCCCAAATACAGATTGCAGAATCACATCGGTTACACAATCACCTTTTTACATAATGCCATACTAGTAACTGTTGTATTCTGCTACCTTTCCTATCCTCTACTATCCCCCTCCCCCGCCCCATCTTCTCTTTCTATCCCATCTACTGTAATTCATTTCTCTCCTTGTTTTTCCTTCCAATTCCCCTCACAACCTCTTTTATGTAGTTTTTTATAACAATGAGGGTCTCTTTCTATTTCCATGCAATTCCCCTTTTCTCTCTCTTTCCCTCCCATCTCATGTCTCTGTTTAATATCAATCTTTTCTTCCTGCTCTTCCTCCCTGCTCTATTCTTAGTTGCTCTCATTATATCAAAGAAGACATTTTGTATAAAAGATATCAATATACAGGACTAAGTGGTTAAACGTGGGTACCATTTTGAATTTCTCCTCTTATTCACCCTCCCTAGCATTCAACTGTTAACTTTTATTTGTTTATAATGCCACAATAACACAGAGCTGGACATGGTGATTCATGCCTGTAATACCAGCAACTGCTGAGGCTGAGGCAGAAGAATTGTAAATTTGAGGCCAGCCTCAGCAATTTAGACAGGAACTAAGCAACTTAAAGAGACCTTGTCTGAAAACAAAAGCTAAAAAGGGGCAGTGACATGCCTTGTGGTTAAATGCTTTCACATTCAATCACTGGTACCAAAACAAACAAACAAACAAACAAATAAGTAAATAAAATTTAAAACAAATAACAAAAGGTTACCATGTTTCCTATTCTGTATTATTAAATCAGCATATTTCTTTGTCTAATATTGTTCCTTTCCAATCTATGAACCATTTTGATTCCTACATCATTGTTAAAAAGTGTGAACCTCATGTCACTTCCTTTCAAACTTTCTGATGTCCGTTCATTGTCTCTTTGATGAAGCCACTCTTTTGCCCAGTGGATGAGACTTCACATGATCTGGTACCTGTTTAGAGCACCACTTCAACAATAGGCAGCTGCCCTCTCACTCCATTTTCCATTCATTCCACTCATCTTGTAATTCCTCTTTAGGAAAACCCTTTTGCTGCTTATGTCTCACTCTTGAAGTTCTATCCCTTTCATATATGTATGTATATATATATATATATATATATATATATATATTTTTTTTTTTTTTTTTTTTTCTGGGTATCCTCCTCAAATCCATCCTGAAAGTCTGTTTCTCTAGGAATTGGTCCTGCATACATGTGTCTGGTTTGTCTCACTCACTGACACAAATTTCAGGACAGATATGTATGTCTCTCTCAAGTTCTTTCTGGACAGAAAATATGTCCCTTTTGTCGACAGCTTTGCTTTCAATATTTAGCACATTGCAGGAATATCAATAATAAATAAAAGAATATACAATGAATGAAACATTACATTCAAACTCATCACCACAGTTCTTTTTCTTTTCTTATTTAAGATTTCTCTGTTTAATCCCAACATACCCAAATCCTAAAGATTAAGGCTCAGTATTCATTTCAAAGTTCTTAGCCATTGTGATGTAAAATAGGATATGGAAAAGCAGCTTTAGCCACTTTTCTCTTAAAATTCCAGATAGTGATAGAATCTTAAAAAACAAAATAAAAAAGCTTTTGAAATTTGAAAAATTCAAATTTGATAAAATCAATTTTGATAAAATTGTTTGATAAAATCAATTGAAAATTCAAAGACATATTATCTAAACTGTTTCTTTTAAAAGACATGTGGTTAGATCTTGCATCTCATTAAATAATAAGAATTATTTTACCTGCTATTTTATATCTGTGTAAAGCAACTAATAATACTAATTAAACTAAGTGAGTATTCTATGAAGAATTGTAAATAATGGCTAAAATAGCAGTAACATTAATTTCTAGCAAAAAAAAGTAGTAACAAAGTAAAAATATATATATATATATATATATTGAATTACAATGTTATTTGAGAGATAATTACCATATGTTTCAAAGTATTCTAGAATTATAATTTAAAAAGATGTACATATTGCTAACATGAATTTTAAAACAATATGAATACAATAGCTACATTTTTTGTTAAAAAAAGAAAAAGTTATGTGGAAGTAGTCTGGAAGAATACACAAGAAAAATGTATCAAATAGACCTTTAAATAATAAGACAGCAAATATATTTTCTGTTATATTATCTTATAACTCCTAATTTTCCATAATAAGTCTGAATTATATTAATTATATTTACAGTAACTTTAAAATATTCAAATAAGAAAGAGTTACTTCTATGTTACTATATGTCCATATAATTCTCTGCATCAAAGTGAGGGTATTGAAATAATAAACACTTAGGTGGGAAAGGCAAACAATATCTCCAGAGGTTTTATAAATCAGTTTGATTCCTGAAAATAAAAAAAGAGAGAGAAAAAACATTATTTAACATACATTATTTAAAACAGAATATATTTGCTCTTTTTTTTGTAAATCATCACAGAAAATAAATTGTCATACTGACCACTAGTTAAACTATTTTAACCATCCTGATATTATTAATGTATAAACAGATTTTTTATTGCTACAAGTATAGATATTTAAAATTTTCTAGTAAGGAAACATGCTGTTGTTATTATGTATTATAAAATGGTAGTATTTGCTTTTATTTCTTTCAAAGAATATACACACAAAGAGTATTATCTTTTCCTAATAAATCTATTCTTACTTATTTCTTTGCCTTGGCTTCCACATACCTTTGGGAATGATGTTGTGAAAGAAAATTTATTATTGTTGTTATCAGTATTATTGATTATTAATTAAAGCCATATATTTGTCAAGCTTTCATGCTTTCATCATTGATCTTCCACAGTAAATTATGTCTATGAAGCAATATTTTATGTAATTGTGTCTAATATGTAGTTAAGATGACATATGGGTTTTCCAATTGCCTTTATTTTATAATTATAATAAGTACATAAAAATACAAACCTGGTTTCTTTATTAAATTGATTTGTTGATAATTTCTAAATTACTGCTAACTTGTAAAAGCTGGATAAAATATTATGGACTTAAAATTAAATGCTTAGATTAGACAGTAATGATCTATTTTGCTAACAATCTCAATATTTATATCATATTTTTCATGAAAAGGCTGTTAAAGTCAAAACCCCAAATTATGTCAATTATTAATACTACTAATAAATTGAGAACAAAAAGATCACATCCTAACTTTATAGCATATGTAAAAATTGTTGAAGAGCATTTCTAAATCATCAAAGACCGAATAAATCTTAGAAATAATGGACAATTCAAATAAACATAGCTCATAAGTTTCCAGAGAAAAATAGAATATTCTATCTTCAAAGAAATTTCTCAAATTACTTCTGATTTTCAATTCAAACTTTGCAATAAAGTAGAAGAGCTTTCAAGGTCATATACCAAAAAGCATTATAGATTCTAGAGAACAAAACCTGGGGTGGTGGTGTAGGGGGTAAATTGGCAAGAAAGTATAGAAATCAAAACATTGACCTAGTAATGCCACTAACTCTGACACACGGAAAAAGTCTTTCCACACCTCTGGATCTGAATGTTGAAAATGTGATTCATGTATTAAGCAGAAAATCTTTTCCTGCTTTCCTAAAAGTCACTAAAATCCCACCCTTGTAATATGCAAACACAGAAAGCACGTGGGAGTCCATGTATGCTAAGTTAGTTATCTGAAGTCCTATTTAAATGTACTAACTTAATTTAAAAATACAATTCCAGTTAGCCTTAAAAATAAACTTGGAAAAGTAAAAGCACTATGCTGACAATCTAATAATTAAGAGAAGATTAATAATTTGATAATCTCAAATATATGGATATACAAATATGCATTGCCCATCTCCAAACCTTGGCTTTTGATATTAAGGTAGAAATGGAGCAAAGTGAAGCATGGAATTTTAGTTTATTAGTTGGATTGCAAATGGAGCCAATGTAATATCTAAAAAAGATATGGCCTCCTCTGCCTTCTCCATAAACTTTGTTTAGTAAGAGTGACCCATATGGCTGCCAGCAAAGCCTACACTCCCAGCAGACAAAACACTTACACCACATATGCTACAGGGACACTGCTACATCGATGTTCATAGCAGCTCAATTCACGATAGCAAGACTGTGGAACCAGCCTAGATGCCCTTCAATAGATGAATGGATAAAAAAAATGTGGCATTTATATACTATGGAGTATTACTCTGCATTAAAAAATGACAAAATCATAGAATTTGGAGGGAAATGGATGGCATTAGAGCAGATTATGCTAAGTGAAGCTAGTCAATCTTTAAAAAACAAATTCCAAATGACTCCTTTGATATAAGGAGAGTGAACAAGGACAGGGTAGGGACGAAGAGCTTGAGAAGAAGATTTACATTAAACAGGGATGAGAGGTGGGAGGGAAAGGGAGTGAGAAGGGAAAGTGCATGGAAATGGAAGGCGATCCTCAGGGTTATAAAAAATGTCATATAAGAGGAAAGGAGGGGTAAGACAAGATAATACAAATGGAAGAAATGATTTACAGTAGAAGGGGTAGAGAGAGAAAAGGGGAGGGGAGGGGAGGCGAGGGGAGGGGAGGGGGGTTAGTAGAGAATAGGACAGACAGCAGAATACATCAGACACTAGAAAGGCAATATGTCAATCAATGGAAGGGAAACTGATGTGATACAGCAATTTGTATACGGGGTAAAAGCGGGAGTTCATAATCCATGTGAATCAACCATGTAATATGATGTATTAAGAACTATGTAATGTTATGAACGACCAATAAAAAAAAAAAAAAAAAAAAAAAAAAAAAGAATGAAAGAGAGGGTGAAAGAAACAGAAATCAAGTTCTGTTGTTCTAAATGGCAATATACATACTGATAGATATGCTTTAATAACTACATTACTTGGGTATATGCCAGAAAACAGTCATAGAGGTCAAACCATTACAACTTGGCTTTAGACTAAGTTTAGGAAATGGGCAGATGAAGGCTGGACTTCCATGGTCCTTTGAAATGTTCAGTAGACACTGATTACCAGGTATGATCACTTCAAAAGTGTTCCTTTTATTATATGCACAACAATCACAACAAGGAATATGCCACAATAGCTCCGGTTTACTGGATATAGCACATTAGAATCTGACTGAGGAAGGGCCAATAATGGTCCCTTTCAAAAAATTTCTTTTGGACTTGATTCTCATGTTGATCTCATGTAAAGCATGTCTTCTGTATGCTTGGGGGACAGAATAGACTAGACTGAAGAGATAAAATTATGAAATGAGAGATGAATCATTTTTCAGAATCTGTGATTCTTCCAGTAGGTGACTGCATTCTTCTAAAGAAGAAAATAAATTTTCTTGCTTCACAAATGTAACCTGAGTCAAAATTACCACCGGAAGTACTATGAGTTTTATGTATTTATTAACACTATGATTTGATTTGCCTTTAACCACACTGAGATTAGTTTATGTGAGATTTAACTTCTTATTAGTATTCCAATGTTAGGATATTAACATTGTTAAAATGATTTAGTAAATAAAATCATATGCTACTCTATCAATTAAATGATATTCAGCCTACTTCTAAGAATACCTTGCTTTGGGAGAGTAGGATTTTAAGTAACTTATATTTACTCTTTTTAACTTTTTTTCTAAATTTTCAAATTTTTTTTTGTAAAATAAGGATGCATTTTACAAAGAGAGTAAAACAATACCAAATAAGTTATTTATCACCTCAGAGTCTTGTCATCAAAATGAAGATTTAGTTTATTCAAATGAATCTTGGGTATATTGGAAAAAAATTTGCTTTCATCAATATATCTGTAAATCTTAGGGAGTTTGAATTATTGTAAATAACAGAGCATGATAGATGTTGCTATTGCCATATTTAATTTATTCAATGAGTGAAAAACTTGATAGCCATAACCTGTCAGAGAGGAAGAACAAGGGGATGAAAAACATAAGGAAGCATGGCTGGATGCGTAATAGCCACCAAAGATATCTGGGTTCTAATCCTGAAACCAGTAGCATTAGCTGGGGGCCCGGGGAGTGGAGAAGGACTTTGTAGATTGTATTAGTCAGCTTTTGGATCAGTGTGACCATAAGACCTGATAAAGTAAATAGAGGAGGAAAAGTTTATTTTGGACTCACATTTTCAGAGGTTCAGTCCAAGGTTGGCCAGCTCCAAAGCTCTGGGACTCAAGAAAAGCAGAATATTATGTTGGAAGGGCATGGCAAAGGAAAGCAACTCAAGACCCAACCTGGAAGCAAATAGAGTTCCACTCACCAGGAAGAAAATATAAACCCCAAAGACATGACCCTGGTCCTAAGTGACCTGCTTCCTCCAGCCACATCCTATCTGCTTACAGTTACTACCCAATTAATCTATATCAGTGAATTAATCCATTGATTAGGATACAACTCTCATAATCTGATCATTTCTTTTCTGAACATTCTTGTATTGTCTCACACATGAGCTCTTAGCAGACACCTCCTACCTAAACCATAGCATAGATGATAAAGATAGATTTTAAGACTGGGAGATTATCCTGGATGGAACCCAAAGACGCAGTCACATGTTCATTTAAAGAGAGGCCGAGGAAGATCTGAAGCAGACAGAAGAGAAGGCATGTGACCAGAGGCAGGGCCTAGAATGATGCAGTCACAAGCCACAAAGAGCTGAAGTAAGCAAGAAGGGGATTCTTCTCCAGATTCTCTGGAGTAAGAGCAGCCCTGTTTACACCTTGACTTCATCCCAGTAAAAACAATTGGGACTTTTGGCTTCTATGTAAGATAATAAATTTCTTTTGTTTTAAGACTTCTGGTTTGTGGTAAATTTTAGCAACAGAAACTAATAAAATATAACCAACAATCAATTATTGTCTTTCATTATAAGATTTCTTGGACAGTGGTTGTGAACCCTGTGTTAACTATGCCCAGGTCTACAATGTTGCAAATAAATACCTGTCTCCCCACCGGAGCTTGCAGTCTAGCGAGAAGCAGTCAATAAAGCCAGGGAGAAGCCTTTATCTTATTCATGCAAAACATGAACTTCACCATTCAAGAGGAAGTAGGAAGGCTCAAAGCCCTGAGAGTTTTCCACCTGGTGGTTTCTTATTGTCATTCTCTAGACCTGAAAAGCCTGACCATGCTTATCAATATTGATTAGTAATTATTAGATTCCTACTTGACTAGACTAGAGGTTTTTATGTGCATTATGGTTTAATTGTCCTAAAAATCTCCAAAATACATACTATTATTCACTTTTACTAGATGATAAAATATTTGCATTTACTTAATTTCACTTTATTTTCCTGAACTTAATGATATTAAAATTATTATCATTATAAACTACAACAGACTATAATTAGAACACAAATATAAACAACCCTATGAAACTTGGAAAATTTAAAAAATAGTTATCATTATTAAAATTTCAGAAATATTCAGCATTCAAAAAATGTCTACACTGCATTTAAGCCCTTGATAGACTGAGCATCAAAGTTCTGAGTCCAATATTAAATTCCAAAATAGCCAAATATATTTGTGCTGATTCAGTAAGAAAATAGCTTGGAGGTGACAAATTTTGATTGGACAGTTCAGGATAATTACTAAATAATTATTCTGGTAATAAGCAAATATAAGGCTGGAAATTAGATCCTGTTAAGCACTAGACCTCAGAACAATTTTCTAAATTATTTCAGACTAATATGGCATGTTTAGGCGATAGTTCAAGTTTTAAAAAAATAATTTCCTAGTAATAAAACATAACTTAAATTTGTATGACAACATGGTGCATTTTACATGCTCCATGGCTTAAAATAAATAAAGCAAATAAATTACAAACATTGATAAAATATCTGAAAGAACATACACATTATTTCAGACTGTGCATACACACACACACACACATATCTGGGGTGTTCACAGAAACTGTGAATAATATCAGTGTTGAGGTTTGAAATAACACTATGAGATTAAGGATAATATCTTCTCTGAAACCCAGGTGCTTAGCAAAGTAATTCCTCATAGATTTATGGTGATGATGAACTAATTTAGTATATATAAAGTGTTCTAGAATAATCCATGGAGCATGTTAAGGCCTAAAGGAATGTCAGTCAGTATTAGAACACCTGAAATTGTAACTTAATTTTCATTGTGAAATAACTTGCTATCTGACATCAATAACAACATGTGGATCATCTGTTATAATTCCACACAGTTGTGTAGTGTGGTTTAGATTGTTTTCTAAGGGGCTATCTGGCTTTCGTCCAAGCATCATGAGTTTGGGAGTTAGTTGGGTTGGGTTTCAAATCTAGCTGCACCGTTTATCAGCTCTGCAATCTTGGGTGAGTTTTCAAACTTTTCTCTGCGTTTGAATATCCTATAATGGAGACTATCTGTATTATACCGCAACACTACAGAATTAAGCAATACAGAGTGGCACAGTGTCAGTAGAGTGCTCTATTTATAATTGTCTATACACATGGTAAAAATGTGATTCTTCATCATTACCTCACTTTGGCAAAAAGATGTTTTGCATTTTTCTATAATGAAAGGTACTACTTTGCACCATGCATCCATTTAGCATGCTTTTCTTCTCAACTAGACTTGGAGCAATTTTTATTGGTTCTTTGAGTTTTACATGTCGGTAGAATACAAATTGATATGATTATATAGGCATGGAATATATCCTATTCTAATTAAACCCTATTCTTGTGGATGTACATGAAGGTGAGATTCACTGTGGCGTATTCATTTATGTACATAGGAAAATTATATCAGATTCATTCCATGGTCTTTCCATTTCTTTTCCTCCTTCCTTTCCCTTTATTCCCTTTTATCTTATCTACTGAACTTCTATTCTTCCCCTCCCCATCCCCTCCATTGTGGATTAGCTTTCACATATCAGAGAAAATATTTAACCGTTGGTTTGGGGAGATTGGCTTATTTTACTTACCATGATAGTCTCCAGATCTATCCATTTACTGGCAAATGTCATAAAATACTTCACCTTCATGGCTGAAGAATACTCTATTGTGTATAAATATGACATTTTCTTTATCCATTCATCTGTTGAAGGGCATTTAGTTTGGCTCCTTAGAGTAGCTATTATGAATTGTGTTGCTGTAAACATTGATGTGGCTGTGTCACTGTAGTATGCTGATTTAAAATCATTTGGATATGAACGAAGGAGTGGTATAGCAAATGGTGGTTCCATTCCTAGTTTTTTGATGAGTCTTGGTACTGCTTTCCAGAGAGAGTAGTTGTACCAATTTGCATTCCCACCAACAATGTATGAGTATACCCTTTTCCCCAAATGCTCACCAACATTTAGTATTACTTGTATTATTGATAATGGGCAATCTGACTTTGAACATTTTGAAAGTAGAACAAAATCACAATTCCAAATTTGTTTCCAATATACCCAAGTACATGATATATAATAGATGCTTTAATAATTTTATTGATTAAGCAAACAAAAAATTGTTCTTACTAAAGCCACATGTAATAGTTAACTCCTGTTTCACAGTACAAATACTCAAATACCTAATATGAATTCCATTACTTGTTTTTCATTTTCAATTGCTTTTAATATATAATTTCAAAATCTAAGTAAACTCTCATTCCTACCCTATCCTTTGCTTTCATTATTAAAAAAAAAATTAAGTAATACCAAAAACTTTTAATAGAGGTGAATTGAGAAAAAATTATTGAATGAACTGAGAATTATAACATTAGGTTCTATGCCCTTATTTTGTATAGCAATTTACAGGGATTGTAAGCTTATTGAAATTTTATTTTGATTATAACATTTAATATTAATGATATGATGAAGCTTTGTTAACAAAAATACATTTTTGAAACAAAAAATCCAACAGTAATGTTTTTGTGCTTCATTAGAATAAATATCTAAATATATTTATGGTTGCAAGGAAAAAGGATGAATGAACACTTAGTGTTTAATCTTACTTTTTTTCTCCTTTCCAGTTACTAATTTAGTTAACATATAAATTAGTAACTAATAATAGTATCTATAGTGTATAAATATGATTGAATGAATCAATACTTGCAAACAATATTTTATACATTATAGTATTATATGTAAAAATGTTAACAAAGCATAAAATCAACCAAATACTTATAACAGTGCATACACATAAACATTCCTTATATCTGCTATAGAGCTCTTTCCAATTTTTAATAATTGGGGGAGTTTGCTTACATTTAAGCATTCCTGACCAATATTTACATGTTAATAATTAAAGACTTTACAGTAGAATGAATCAGATATAACTTTCCTATGTTCATATATGAATACATGATCAGTGAAACTCTACATCATGTACAACTGCAAGAATGGGATCCTGATTACAATGTTATACTCCACGTATGTAATATATCAACATACACTTTATTGTCATGTGTACCTAAAAGAGAACATATAAAAATATTGAATTAAAAAGATTTTTTTAAAGAAGTCTTTTCTCTAAATTTACTCACGGTTGCATGTTTTATTCATCATTGGCATAACAAAAATAAAGACCTAAGATAATGTTTATCTCAAAATATGATTATAAAATATATTTTAAGATTTCTCATAAAACATACTTCTGAATAATGTGACCATTAATATAGATAAAAATCCTTTGCAAAATATTAATAAGATACAATTCAATAATATGCAAAAATATTGTACACCTGCGAGTTTATTTGAGGGATGCAATATTGGTTTAATATTGAAAAATCAGTGCTGAATCATTGAATATAACAGGGTAAAGAAGAAAAATCAGATTATTACATTAATTGGTACAGATAAAGTAAGCTACAAAATTTAACACCCATTCAAAATAAACCCTCCAAGGAAAATAGGAGTATAGAGGAATTTAACAAAGCAACAGAAAACTTTATTTTGGCATAAATTTTTAATATTGAAGGACTTGTCATCAAGATTGGGAATAAGGCATGTATATCCACCTATTCTCACCACTCTCATTCATTGTGGGGCTGAAAGTTCTAGGCAGGGCAACAAAGGAAGAACAGGCAATAAAAGGCATGCAGATGAAAAAAGAAAACAGTCACTGTTTGTAAATGAGTTGACTGCAGCAAACTCATGTTGATAACTAAGGATTAGGGGATGTGGAAAATTTAGAGACGTTTTCAAAGTGTACAACCTTTCAGTTGTGCAGAATTAATAACTTCTGGAGAGCTAATGTATAGCATGGTGACTATAGTTAATAATACTTTATATGTACTTGAAAATTACTAAAAGAGATCTTAAACATTCTCAACATAGATGAAATAAAACTGAAAGTGAAGTGATAGATGTATTAATTAGCTTGATCATTGTAATTTCACAATGTATCCATATATCAAAACCTCACATTGTATACATTAAATACATCCAATTGTATTTGTCAATTATATTTCAATGAAACTAAAATCATAAAAATTGACTA
This sequence comes from Urocitellus parryii, assembly GCF_045843805.1. Taxonomy (NCBI): domain Eukaryota; kingdom Metazoa; phylum Chordata; class Mammalia; order Rodentia; family Sciuridae; genus Urocitellus; species Urocitellus parryii. The sequence goes on from NC_135538.1 coordinate 48,002,224, forward strand.
TATTTTTATATTGTAGCAATGAATACATGGGCACTAAGATTAAAAATACAACACCAGGTATTGTTCCTCAAAAATTAAATACTTAAGTCTAGTTCTATTAATATATGCACAGGACTTGTATGCTGACAGCTTCAAAAATATGTTAAGAGAAATAAAAAATCTAACTAGTAAGACACAAATGTTCATAATTGGAATGATCAATGCAGTAAAGATGTCAATTCTCAAATTGATATGCAGGTGTCTGCAATTCTTATCAAAGTTTCAGCAAAATGTTTTATATAGACAGACTAGACAATTTTATAATAGAAAGATTTGAAAAACTGAAGAAAATCAGAATGGAGTATTTGGTGAAAATTATGATCTTTAAATATGTGAAGCATTCAATTCAATCATGTGTCCCCTTGGTAACAGATAATTTGAGCATCAGAATAAGAAATTATGAGACTTCTAAAGTCAATTTCTACCTAGACTATTGCTTGATTTTATGATTCCCATCACAGGAGAGAGTTATCTCTAATTTAGAATCAGATGATATAAGATTTAGAAAATAAGAGTATGGAAATAAAGGTTGATCAAAACATGAATGAAAACATTATAAAAGAATCATGATTTTCTGTACAATCAAGTCCTCAGCGAACTATCACACATAAAAAGAATTCTGAACATTTTTTCCAAGCCCTATTATCTTTATCTTACTTGGGCCAGCAAAAGACTTCCCATCTCTGTGCCTTACATGGCCAGATGGACACCTGTGTTTGCAGAGGGTCATGTGTACCCTACACGACTAGCTTCTCACACACTCTAGGCAATGACATGCTTTTCTTGTCTTTCTAATGATTCTTTGGAGCTACGTAATCAATGGTCCTCCATGGACATTACCATAGTATTATGTTTTCTCAGGAAGCATAATTTGTAAAATGAAGAAGCTGTTTGATTAATACAAAATAAAATAATTATAATTCTTGCCTGTTTACCTACTAGGTTAATAACAGAGTATCAATTTGTAAAGTTAAATATTCTCATTCATATTTTCCTTATTTTTGACCATATTTGAGGGTATTCTATATATTTACCTTCCACTTTAAATCTCTGTAACTACATCTTTGAAAAATTTAGTACCTCAAGAAATATTTTCAAGAGCAATATTTCAATTGTGATAGAAACAATTGAAAATTGAAAAACTAACTTCATTTCTGCAACTGCTGTGAATAAGAAGTCATAAAAATCAGTAGGCACATGGGAGAAATAAAGACAAGTATCATTAATTGACACAGATACAGTAAAGAAGTTAACCTCAATTCTCATTGTAATATAATCATCTATAACATTCCGAGAAGGGAAAAAAATCTTCATGCTATGCATTTCATTTACTGAATCTTTTTTTTTCTTTCTCTTTTTAAATAAATATCTTGGTACTTTCACCCCACAATTCAATTTCATCCAATATGGAAAAAGTATAAAGCTAATTTACTGTAGTTATTATGATTATTACTAATAAAAAAAATCCTCCTCTTTTTACAATAGTAAAAATAAATAACAATTTTAATTTTCACTTTCCAAATCAGGTATCCTAGTTGGCTTTTCACTTTATTCCACATTTCAAATGACTCATAGGGAGGAGAAAGGAAACCTATGTGGAGTTTATTGTTCATTTCCAGCAAAATGCCAACTGAATTCCTTTGTTCAGATATTATTTTACTGCCAACTGTGTCTCTATCAAGAACGTTTACAAGCATAACATTATATTTTAGCTCTGTTTTTCCTCCATAACTTCTATTATCCTCATCTGATGAAATCATATCCTAATGCCAAACCACCAATCTATCATTAATAAGCATTCTCAGCTTATTCAGTCATCAAAAGGTCTCCACACACCTGGCCCAATTGTGTTTTAAAAGCTCAGGCTTGTGTTGAGGAATCTCTCATTGTATTTAATAAGTAAATAGGGCAGTTAAAAGGGCTCAGTCAGCTTGTCTGGTCTTACTTTTGATTTGCCTTAAAATTGCTATAATCAAAAGGAAAACTGTTAGATCAACCATGACCCTCCCGTCTTTTTGCAATTTATAACAGAGAGATGAAAATAGTGTAAAAAATTACTTCCAGCCTAACCTTTGTCAAAACAGGGGGCTGTGTTTGTATACTTTAAAGCATCCAGCTTTCATCTTTCTGGGTGAAAATTAATTAATCATTCCTTTGGAGTTATCTATGTACTCTAGTCTTCACATATTATCTAATAGGATTACTTTCTGGAAAAATGTTATTCATCATTTTATAGGCAAGAATAACCAGATCCACCTCCCTATATTTCCCAGTAGACAGTTATTCTGTCCATAAGAATTGTTTTTTCGCATATTTTTTAAAATGTCAAATTACATAAAATGTACAGATTAATTACAAAAATTTCATGAATCCAATCTTGAAGTTTATATATGTTTAGGTGGGAAGAAAGAACAATAAACAAAATAGAAGGTGGAAAGAATAAATCCTCATCATGTAGAAAGGGAAAAGAAAATTATGGGGAAGGGAGGAGAGGAAAGGAAATGGAAAGGAATGACAGAAAAATTAAGAAAGCTAGCAAAAGCAGAGGAGAAATGTTCAAAGAAAAGTTAAAGCAATACTTCCTTCTCTATGCCAGAGGAAGTTGTCTGGAGTCAGTCAGAAATCAGACCCCACAGCTCCAGCCTCACCGAGCTAAGATGGCAGGTTTAAGCAAACAGGAGACACTGTTCACTACATCCTGAGGACCACTACTGAAACAGATCAGCTCCCTTTATAGGCTTAGTAATTTGTTGATTTGATTTATTCAAACTTTAATCTCCTTTAAAATTCTTTAAATGTGGACTAACTTTCTACCTTGCCATGTATTTATGCCCTCTTGCCACACCACTCCTACTCAGACACCAACCAGTAGTTGACCAAGACTCAGCTGATAAAATACTATGTGGAGTATGATATTCTGAATGACTTGCAGATAATCTGTTTCTACAGGTTTTTGTCTCCATTGTTTGACTTTTAAAGTTTAGGATTAATAAACATGTACTGGTTCATAAAAATTCCATGATGGTAAACACTAGAAAATTATAAGAAAAATTTCTAACTAACTCAGTATATAAAAACAAGTATTGTTGAAGAAGGGTTTTCAACATGTTAATTTTTTTTTTAAATCTCTTTATTATGACTGTTGGTGTGGAAAGGTGTTCTCTGGGATCAGTACCAGGAACAGTTCACTTTTTCTTGGTAAAACATTGTTTCATATTTTGAATTCTGAGAATCCCATAACTTATGTTTCCCAATTTATTTGGGGCACTAAAAAAAGTAGACCAAATTCATGTTGTACAAATAGAAAATATATAAGACATCATGGCAAGTATTTGGGGAAGTAATCTTAATGCTGGGTTCAATTACTCAATGCTGAACTAGTTTTTGTGGTTACCAAATCCATTATACAACTTAGTGGACTGTACACTGGATGTAATAAAGCATTGGTTGGTGAAAGCAGAAAGGGGTACTGAAATTTTAGTTAAAATTAAGTAAAAGAATTAAGTTAATAATGTGTTAAACTAAAAGTAACCAAAAGTTACACAAACATAGGCTTTCAAAAAGTAAGTGATTTATTTACTTCTGGAGTACTGAGTCCAGGTTTGTATAACTCAGAACTGGTGTGACTGTTCTAGGAAGTCACAATGTTGCAGACTTTATTTTGTCTTTCTGATCAGCAATTTTTATGTGGTCTCAGAAAGACTTCTGTATAAACATATGAAACCTACTTTTCAGACAGAAGAAAAAGCAGATATAAAAGCAGATATAGGGATTTCTTTCTGTATTTCTTTAACCAAAACAGTGTCATTTGGCTAGGCTTAGGTGTAGAATAAGCTGGAAAGACATTTAATCCCCATTAAATGAAAGTAGAAGAGAAAGGAACTAGACTAAGTATAGAATTTGCCAAATATATGTATCGTGTTTTGTTAATATATTGTTAACATTAGGAAAACTTCACAGAGACTGTTTTCAAAACCAGAGTATACACAAAATAGTCATCAAGAAAGAAAAATTGAATACATGTAAGTATATATTGTAGTAATGCAAGCATAGTGATTTAATTTGCTGTCAACTTTCATCACCTGAAAAATTCTTTTCTAGTTTATTCTTTAATTTTTCATATTTTCTAGATCATGACACTGGCTTAAATGTGTGACTATTCTGACATATAAGGACACCTGAAATAAAAACTTGTCCTCTACTATAAAGAATTGGTTTTGTTTGATTGTTTACTACTTGGATGATTCATCATATGAAACATTTCTTAGTGTCATTTTTCTCATCTATTAAATAGCAATAATTATCACTTCAAAAAGTTCTTATGACTATTGTATGAAATATAATATTTGAAAATGCCTGGCATATAATATATGCTCAATAAATGTTAGGTTGCTCTTTTTTACAGAGGAGCCAAGATATTATTCATTGAACATAGTCAATGATAAAGAAAAATTTGTAAATTTTCTTCTGTGTAGCAAAAAATATTAGTGGTGGAGGGACATGACCTAAAATGTAAGCAACATTTTCTACCAAGTAGAAAACTAGTTGTTTTTCATATCTGAATGCATTGGCTGTAATTTCATACTTTAATGAATTATAGTACACATCTCTGGGTAGTGTGATTATGCATAATAAGCTGAAATATGCTTACTTTATAAACCTTTAAAAATAAATTTATGTGTGTGGGTTTTCTGTTAACATTTAAAGGGCTAAGAATAACAATGACACAATATTCTTTTGTTTTCTCCATTGTTATATCTTCATTTCAGTTGTTGAAAGCTGTACTATGTCCCTCTGGGAAGAGAAGAAATTCTAAATAGCCCATCATGACACAGTGTTTCAGAAAAGAAAAATCGGTTCCTGAAAATATATCACGAAATCAATATATTTCCACAAGTGACCAGCTTAATCATCCAACCCTCTAGTCAAAAGAATTCCAATTGAAATGCTGACTGCCTCTGTCTTCAAAACTCAGAGACTGCTCGGCAATACATTGACCATTTTATAGGAGAAAGGGGATCTGGAGAGTTATGTATTGACTTGAAGGGAGGGCACTGCAGATCTTGCCAGAAGGCTGCAATGCCCATGCTTAGAAGTAATCAATAACAGAATCGCATTCATAGTTCTGTCTATTTATTTCTGTCAAATGTATTATAGTGATCCTTTACATCCTAAGAATGGCATAAATATAACAGGAATAAATTTTCTACTGGATAAAGGTGCTATTTGTGTTTACAGAAAAAAAAAAACTAAAAAATTGCAATTGAGTATTCTGCCAAAAGTGAAAAAGAACTCCTTTTCTACTATAATAGGTTCCAGGAAAGCACCATGAATTTTAGAAGAAGATAATATGCATATGAAATATTTAAAGTTTTTTTTCAAGTATGTCCTATGCCAGATTTCTTTTACTATGTCCTAAGAAACTATTAGAAACAGAAAACACCGTTTTCCTGTTTTTCTTTCTCAAGAAAAAAAAAGTAGAATAAAAATGTGTATAACTCAGCTAAAAGTGAACCATTGCAAGATGCTTGTTTACTTGGTAAAATAAAAATGCTGCTATAGCATCATTCTTTCTGTGAGGGACAGACTTCTCCCTTTTCCATATGACAAATTAATAGTTCTTTTTTCTGAAATTGGTGCAGAACCATGTATCAATTTTAGTTGAAAGAGGTCCCCCTAGGAGGGTGATGTATGGTCTGCAATATCCTCTGTTTGGAGCTTCTGTTCTGATAAAGGAGATGATTGGGACAATAACTCTTTATTGTTTCTTTATCAGAGTTTTGTCCGTGGGCTCTGTCAAAGAATTCTGTATTATCATGCTCTGCCTACCGAACAAAGTCCATCTATTATTCAATTTATTTTAAACCAAGTCACAAGGTTTGTGAGTCGCTAAGCCAAGGTTTAAGACTTAAAAGTCACATCAATAGTAATATACTTCTTTGAGCAATTCCTTGCACTTAGTTTATATTGTTTACTTTTTTTGTTGGAGGTGATAAGCTATTCATTTTAAATTCTTACCATTCTTGCACCAAACTAATAAGGATAAGACTTTCAGCAGTAATGATAGGCGTTACTTTCACTACAGATATCAGCTCTGACATACTTTGAGTTCTGACCTTGAACAAGTTGCTTAACATCTCTATACCTCAATTTCTTCAAATTGAGGATAAGTATAACACCATCTTTATAGAAGATAATACTACATTGATACATGATACAATAGATCTTATTAGGAGTGCAAAGTTTTTACAATGTTTATTACTGTCATCAAAAGAAAAAAAGTAAGAATCCTTCTTAAGAAAAAATAGTGGTTATATAAACAGCAGAGAAACTTTAAGTAGCTTCCTATGTCATAACTGTTTATTTCCAGTACAGACAGAGTAGGGTTATAAACTGGTTCAAAGCAATAGACAAGGCTGGAGAGATGTTTAAAGATAAAATTATGATTTACTTTAAAAAAGTTTGCAATTTTGCCTATATGCAAACAACACTGATTAAGAGATTTAACTAAGGACAAATAGGATCGTTTTTTGTGTCAGAGAAAGATTGTTCAATGTAACAGGCAAAGCAGAGAAGAAGCACAAGACTGAAGTGGGGACAGCAGGAGGTAAAGCACAGCAGTTGTACAAAATAAAGTTGATTAGGTTGTTTGCTAAAGCACTGGGATTGACTGCAGATGAGTGAGAAGAGAGTTTTTCAGAACACCTATTTTATAGGGCTCCATGGCTGGCTTGACACAAACTGGGCATGGTGGGGTCAGGTGGCCAAAAGAGCATCAGGATATGTGTGACTATAACCCAGGGGGATGTGTGCTAGAGGTTCAGATTCGGGAAACAAATCTGCACCTGAATATGGAAGTTGCTGAGATATGCCACAAAGAGTATATGCAATGAGACAACAAGATCGGAAGATGTGTAGGGGACACAAATATCTTGACCCTGTCTCAAAATAACCCACAGTCAGCAAAGCAAAATTAATAGGGACAATAAGTAATACATTAGCCAATAGTTTGACATACTCAGCTTATAAAATCAAGGGAAAATACCTATGTGAGATGTTCATAAGACATTCTGTTTTACTTTTCCTTCTTCTTGGAAATTCCCCTCATTCCCTTCCCCAGGGGAACTGCTGAATTAGTACTGGCCCTTTATCTTTAGTTACAGCAGACTATTCTAGAAGGGTCATCTGACGTGAAGCACTTACCACAACCACAGGAAAATGCCTCATCAGGACCAAAGGAGATAGTTCAGAATTAGGATATAAAAGTTGTGAGCACTGATAAGTTAACAAATGAACAACAACAACAAAAGAGGGGCTTTACAGATCAGGCTTCAGAAACTTTCCAGGAAACTTGAAGTAATGAATTAAATTGGGATGATGATGTAAGCTGAGCAAAGTCAAGGAAAACAAACTAAGGATTTAAATTTTTTTTTAGTTGTAGTTGAACACAATAACTTTACTTTATTCTTTTTTTTTTTAAATGTGGTGCTGAGGCTCAAACCCAGGGTCTCACACGTGTGAGGCGAGCACTCTACTGCTGAGCCACAACTCTAGCCCAAACTAAGGACTTTTTAAAAACTATTTTTTGCTTGTCAATGGACCTTTATTTTATTTATTTATATGAAGTGCTGAGAATTGAACTCAGTGTCTCACACAAGCTAGACAAGTGCTCTACCAGTGAGCTAGAACCCCAGCCTCAAACTAAGGATTTTATAGCAATTGTCATATATGCTCATTTAGGTATGCATACAGTTGACATAATTTTGATTAAATATCAAGAATATTTAAGAGGTACTAAAGAAATAGTTATTGGTGGAAATATTTTACACTCACTACAGGTAGCTTATAAATTATGTTTTATTAGTAGTTATTTAGTGTTATCTCTAAAATTATTTTTCAGCTCTTCTATTGGACATGGTCTCATTTTGCTTTTGTTGTGTGGAAATATTGAGTTGAATTTGATAGATAATATCCCATGATTGTTAAGAAAATAAAATATTGGCTTTAAATGTATTTAATATCCTAAAGGGAAAACCCAAAGCTATTTCCTAAAAAATGTAATTAATGGAATTCCACTCAGATTTCTTGCAGGAAATACATTGTGGTTTAGAAATCAGATGCAGGAGATTGTTCCCACAGTTCTTCATGGAGGAAGTATTTAATATCTGTTGCACAAGTGCCCCAAATCCTCAGTGTGAGTCCAGTATCCATCTAATGACAAGAAATGCTGACAGTCAAGGTAAATTCAATGCGCTGCACTTCTGTTTTACTCTATTGAACTCAGTGTATCCCTGCAGAAATCTTGCAACCTTGTGTGGGTGTTAGAAATTATATTTACCAGAGAAATAGCTTTGAGGACTGAGTGAATACCATCCATCTGTTCTGCTTGGTTTATTGTGGGCAAGCATAAAGACACTGGAAAAGAAATTACTGGAAGGTAGTTGAAAATGCACCAAACAGTAGAGGAAGTGCGAAAAAGAGGAGACCAACAACAGTGGAATACCTTGTTTAAAAGTTAAGAACACAATATAAGTAGTATTTTACGCAATAACATGCTTGTTCTTTATATAAAACAATCAATTTCTATTGATTTTTTGCCTTAATATTCTCTAACCCAATTTCCAAACTCACTAAAGCACAACTTTCGTATGTCGAGATATTCAGGACTTCAGTAGACCTAAGATCATTTTTCCCTTTATATTTAAGTAGATGCACATGCACATACAATTTTGACACAGATTACTATTTTACTGGTACCAACTTAGCTATTTAAGTACTTTTGTTAATATTCTCTGTTTTTACTAAAATTATGCCAGCATATTAAAAAATCTAAATTTCCAGTGATCATACATCATTCTAATACGCCAATAGTGAAAAAAAGAAGGTGGGTTACCTTGTTTTGTCTTGGAAAGTTAAAAGGGTAAGTTAATATATGCCAACAAGAAAAAATCAATAACACATTGTGCACAAGAATCAATCATCATTTCTATGGCTTCTATATTCATAATGACATGAATTTATTGAGGAAAACATTGCATTCAAATGTGGGTTTACAGCAAAAGTCCCTAAGCTCATTGAAGGCATAGTCAAGGCCCTTGCATTAGAATATTTTGGGGACTTCTAACATCAACATAACAACCTGCATACAAAATGAAGAAGTATATTTACTTGGCTTCAATAGCAAGAGAACCCTGCATTTTATGTTTAAATACTATGATAACAGACATATGCCATAATAATTTTATGGGATATAATTATTCAGACATCAATTTTCTCAAGATTCTTTAAAAATATTAGTAGTATACTGAGCCCCAAAGTTTATTTTTGCTACATATATAATAATTTGTGCTTATTCTCTGATTTTTTTTGTTTGTTCATTTGTTTATTATCATCCTTTCACTGAAACTATTGTCTATGACTCTAGTAATACTGACCAGAAATATTTTATTTCTTAAAGCACATTTTTAGTATTTTTACCCAAGATTAAATTAATGTATGAATTGATAAACAAAAGAAATTGTGATAGTATAGTACATGAAGTTAACAAAAGCTTTCCTAAAATTAAATGCACCCAAAATAATGCCTTCCTTGAAAAGAGAATATATTTTCTGTGTGCTTTTTATATGTTCAGTTGCAATTTCTATTTTCTTGGATCACATATAAAAGTGGAGAAATTAAGATTTCAGTTAAAGACCATGGTTTTTTGGCTCAAATTGAAATTTGCAGTTTCGAGGTAATGACTTTACCTCAAATGCTTTTAAAACAACTATTTTCATGGTTATAAGAGTTTACAAAGAAATTTTGGAGTGAGCATTCAGGTGAAGAGAAGGCATGAAGCACTGTGTGTGGTGTGTGCCCTTGCAGAATACACACACATCTGCACACAGAGGCATACACACACGCCCGCGTAATTACTATGTGGAGAGAGCACTTAATTAACAGGACCAAAACATGAGAAACATAATTTTCAGCACAAAGGACTTAAGACCAGATAAATCTGAAAACCAAATTAACCTAAGATATACAAAAACACCCGCAGCCAGGCAGCAAGTTTGGAGCAATTCATCTTTACTTGTAAAGTCTAGATCCCAAGAATGGACTGGATACCCCAACATAGACTGCTCAAGCTGAGGCTTGCAGTCTCAATTCTGGTGCCCAGTATAGATAAAACAAGAAAAGTATTTCCCTTTAGTTTGTCTTTGTTCCTAAGGAGATATCAGCTACAAGCCTAAGCTGGTATCATTCGGCTGCTGGGAGGTCCTCTCCAGCTCTGTCCTTACTACCCAAGTCCCACCACAGTTCTGTGACTATGATTTCTTCTGATAACCAATGCCCTTTATGTCTCCAGTGTTCCTTCTGGTCCATAGGCCGAGAGGTCCTACTCTACACTTCTTGACAGTGTGTCTCATAACTGCAGATTCCTCCTTCAGACCCATTCATCTTGTAGTAGCTTCTGATGATATAATACAATGACTGAAAGGAAAGAAGAATCTTGAAGCCAAGGAAGCCATTTGTTAAATGGACTGTGGGGGAAGTTATTTTAAATCATTGAAGCTCAGTCTACCATTACAAAAGTTGATTATTGTAAAGATTAGTGGAAAACATTCATAAATCACTTAACTCATTGAAATTACTCAATAGTTGTATCACTGTCCAAGGCCAAGCTCATTAATTCTGTATTCCTATCTTGCTTTCTTGGACAACCAAGTCATCCTGCTATACCAGTAGGTTCTTAATTCTACTGCATTGACATGAACACAATGCATCCATTTGCTATATGTCACAAACCTACTAGTAATATCTCCTAGAGAAGATATCTACCACATTTATTTTAGAAAGCTTCAGAGATAATATTGAAGGCCACCCAAGTAAATTTCTCTTCATAACTATGATTTTATAAGTGTAACTCAATCTTTATGAAGCTTTACTATGAAGAATTAAATGCTGCTCTCCAAATGTGGCCCAGGTAAGTATATCACCTTTTGATATCAAAATATTCTACTTACATTAATGCAGCTTAGTTTATGAATGATTAATAACACTTTATTCTTTATACCTATGAATGTAAAAGAAAAATAAGTCTTTGAGCTAGGTACTGTGGCAAATGTCTATAATCCCAGTAACTCAGGAAGTTAAGGTAAGAAGATCACAAGTTCAAGACCACCTCAGCAATTTAGTAAGGCCCTAAGCAACTTAGCAAGATTCTGTCTCAAAATGTAAAATAAAAAACTTTAAAAAATGTAAAATAAAAAAGTCTCTGTATTTTAGGTTTTATCTTGTTGATAATTGTTATTTTGACTGAATGCAGGATTTGACATTTTCTTAACTATTACATGTCCTATTTTTAATTCCTAGAATTTCTCTAGAGATGAATCATGATTCTCAGATTATTCTGTTCTCTAGCCCAGTCTATGTCATGGTCAAGTTTCATAAGTATTTCATTTAATTTTTTATCAAAATTGCTTTGGTTTGCAACAAAGGTAGAGTTCATAGAAGGAAAACACTAAGGATATGATTACTCTCTCCAACACCACTCAACACCACTGGGAAAGTTCTTCAGAATTGAGTTGCAGTTTATTTACAGAGGTGACTAGAAATTTCCAAATGCATATTAGTTCATATCTGGTCATAAAGTTTTATAACTGATTACAAAGACTATTATTCTTCTACTAAAATTCAACCATATTGCTATGGAAATGTCCAGAGAGCTAATTAATTCTCATATAGAAAGCATCCCAAAATTTATATATATATATATATATATATATATATATATATATATATATATATATATATCTGAATTACTCATTATTCAAATGTTCTTTTCAAAGTATGCTTTTTCTCAAAACTTACTCTAGACATTATGACCCACATTGTCCTCACACTCAAGCCACAATATATATAAATATATAATAGGTTCCAGTGCAAAATATGTCACTTGTTCATTAAAATTACTGAAAACAGCCAATACAGGAGAAAGAGAACAGAAACATGGAATTTTAGAAGTGTAAATTGCCATAGAGTTTAGAGAATAATTACATCATTTTACTGAGAAAAGAAGAAATGTCTTGCAGAAGGTTGCATAACTAGATAGTGGCAGAATTAATTCTAGAATCCAGGTCTTCTGACACCTAGTCAATACTTTTTTCACTGCACTAAAATGCAAAGAAAATTTTAATGGGCCTGTGACAGTAGGCAACCTCAATGATAAATTTAAATATAAAACCCAGTATTTATTTGCCGTTTGACAGTACCCTAATACATGGTATTGTACTTGCATCATTTATAATCCAGAATCATTTAAATTCCTTTTCAGAAATACCCAGAATTATAGAGAAAATTGTATATGTTATTACATTTACAAATTCTGTAATAAGAAACTATGATTAGGGCAAGAAAAAAAGTCCTCTTAATCTTTCACAAGAATAAAATGTAAACACCCACCCTCCTAATTTGCTTTATAAGAAGATAAAATTTAGAAAATGTTTATTGAAAAGCCTCTTTGCAGTAAGATTGCAGAATACCTTTATGTGAGAACACAAGTATGGTATAGCATTGCAATATAAATCAATTATTTTTGACCTAACACTAGCTAGAAGCTGTACTGCTAATTAACAAGCTGAACTCTAGGATCCCTTTGCTTCTGCTCATTAAAGAGTTCATCACAAATGTTAAAAAATATCTCAGAATAGTCAAATTCAGGAGCGTTGCTATTTAGAGAAGGAGGAAGATGTCCATCTGGTTGGGATTATTAAGAATTCAAAAGTAAAAAGAAATTTAAAAAATGTTATGGGGAATACAAATGATCACACACATTCACAGAATGGCTGTACTGATTTTAGCAGAAGGATGTCACATTGTCATAAAATGACCTAGTGCAATAAGCTAATGCTCACTTAAGCTGAGCTGCTAGGATTCACCACGTACATAACAGAGCAAAGTGCATGTGAATGAAGCTACAGATGTTAACACAGTGGGCTTGAGGGCTGAAGCATTGAAAAATGGAAGTCCACAGCTATGGCCTGAAGAACATCTTCTCATAAGTTAAATTTTAAAGACTTATCTTCAGTTTTTCAGAGATTGTGATTCTTTTTTTCAGAAAAGCCATTTTGTTTTAAATAGAGAGGTACCTTGAAAATAAGCAAATAAACAACAAAATGTTAATTCTGCAAAGGTGAAGTAGCTAGGCTCTTGCTTCTGAAAATGAGGGATTCTGGCTTTGGGGGACTAGGTTTCATGGGGCAGCAAGAGTGGTGAGGACTATTCTCAAACCAAGAATATGTGCAGGGTCTATTGCAGATCTACCAGGGAGTCAGCACCTGGTTTCATGTGGGGAGTCTGTGTAGCACAAGAGAGGACAAACTACTCTCCATAGTCATGCTTGGTCATAATTTGATCCACAAATATAACTCCAAAGCCTCCAAAGAAAACATTTCAGTTTGTGTTCTTTCACTCACATCTATTTCTCTTTACCCTCTTGTAATGCCCACTATCACTCCTATTGACCTGAATTACTCATTATTCAAATGTTCTTTTCAAAGTATACTTTTTCTCAAAACTTACTCTAGACATTAAGACCCACATTGTTCTGACACTCAGGCCACAATACCTGTTTCCAAATATGTCTCACTTGGCACTTGTATTGTTGGTGATATATCTACATATATCAGTATATATATATATATATATATATATATATATATATATATATATATCAATCAGTATATATATATTTATTTATATATATACTTATATATCCGTCCTTTATCATTTTACTAAGAAGTGAAGAGATGTCTTGCAGAAGATTGTATAACTAGATAGTGTGAAATTAATTTCAGAATCCAGGTTTATGGTTTATGGTCACACACACACACATACACACACACACACACACACACACACACACATACACACACATAGTTTATTGCACCTTAGTGTGGGAAAGGATTGCATTTCATAGGTGAAGAATACTGTATGAGTTAATTGCATATTTGTGAGTTAGCTTGGCATCTACTCTGGTTAAACATACTTTCTGATAAAACCATTCTCAACTTTGAATATTAGTGTATAAATGAGTTCAGGAACACAGCAAATGTATTGACTGGAATTGTATGCATTTTCTCTATTCATGAAAACAAGTGGAAAATCTAAAACTCACATGTACTATTATTCAAAATGAGTTAAAATTAAATGGGAAGTCAAAATTTCTTTTCATTTTAGCTTCAGTTAACCCATAAATATACAATTAGCATTCTGACTGAGAATTCTGTAAATGTATTCGTTACAATTCCTTGGGTAAAGTGATTCCAGATTATCCCAACACACACAATATGTGGGATTTTGCCTTACCAAGGGAAAAAAAATGCAATATAGGTTTACTAACTTTTCACTCAAGGAGAAAATGAACAAAACATGTTGGTACAAATAATACATTATTTTTAATAATAACCAATTTAAATGCACATCCAATATGAAATAATTGAACTTTGATTTTAAAGTTTGACTAAAATTCTTTGTTATCAACTTTCAACTTAAAAAATGATTTATTTCTCTGCCTACTATATTAATCACATCCCACTTTGTTACTTTAAGCAACCTAAAATGCAGAACTAGTTGTCTAATGCCATCCTTATTTAAGCACTGTTTTAACCACTCCAGAGATGCATACCATTCAACAAAAACAAAATTTGTCAAAATTAAGTGTGAACACTGCAGTGGCCCATGCAATACTGCAGTGGTAAGGACCGTTAATCGCAATTATCCGAGCACTGGGAGGCGTATGGATTGGTTAAGTGCACTTCAGCTCCTACTTGGCAATCTAATACACGCATGCTACCATTAAGCAAAGGAAGTCTTTAATACATTAACAAAATTCAGTCTCAAGTGCCTCACAGAGAAAATGTTATAGAATTCTGCAATTATCCTAAACGTGGACATAACACGGTTAGATGCTGAGTATTTATAAATGTGGTCCGTTATGTCTGCTTAAATAATCAGGGATTGTGACAATAACATGTCTAAATCACTGCCATTTAGAGAGATGTAATTGATTGATCATAATTTTTTTGCAACACCATAAAAGCCATCTAATGGGATGTGAGCAAATCTTATCCTTTTTAATCTGGAAAGCCTCCAGCATTCTGTAAAAGTTATGATAAATGCTAAATGGATTTCCTTTAAAAGAATGGTCTCTGTGTTTTTCATCTGTCCTTTCCCACTATAGAAGTGGATTTAAGAATTTCCTAAATAATCTTTTAGGCAGAATGACGAAAACACTTGTCCCCAAAATGGAAAATTCTGTTTTTAATATTCAACTGAAAAACAACAACAACACTTAAAAACATGTTTACCATGTGTTAAAGCCTCACTGCTCCATGCCCTCTTTCCTCTGGCTGTCCCCTGTCACCACCACTACAGTTTGCTCAAAGCTCCAACAATTTCCACAACGCGAAGCAGATGGATTCTTCTTTCCTCTGTCTTACTGGACTACTTAGCTAAACTCACCACAGTTAGCAATGTTCTAACTTCTGCATTTTAATTTTTTTTTCTATTTGTTAGTTTATTTATTTTGCAGTGCTGGTGCTTTGCCACAGAGTTAGAACACTAGCACTAGCCCTCAAGTTATCTTGTTTATATCAGACTTCTGTATCTATGTGTCCATCACATTTCAATTTCTGACCTTTCTCTACAATCATCTATCTCCTATAAAACTCCCACAAATCTATCTTATTTACCATTATATACTCTATGCCTATAGTAATATCTACTTCATAAAATACGCAATATATATTTACACAATATACAAATTATATATATGTGCATATGTGTGTATGTGTGTATATATATGTGTGTGTATATATGTATATATATATATATATTTACACACACATACATACACAAATTATTGGATTAATCTATATTTATGGATATCTATCTTTATTTTTATGGTTCCCAAATTTATATCAAACTCTGATCTTTCTCTGCTCTCCAGGCTTAAAAATTCATGCATGTTCTTATTTGACTAATTCCTTAAATGGTAGACATTTACACTTAACAAATATAAAACAAGAACCTTTGACTCAGCTCAACCATCTATGCCAAATTTTATCCTCTTTCTGAAAATAGGATGGCCATCCTTCCTATTGCTAGATCTAAAACTTACACAACTTCCCTGAAATGTTTCATTTACTCAATCTCATATCTACTATATCAAAACATCCTGTCAATTTTATATTAAGACTATAATTTCACCTGCCAGGCTCCATCTGCACTATGACTAGCCAGTAGCACTAGCTAGTAGCACCCTTGTCTATAACACTCCACTGTCTTCTCACTTTTCAAGGTAAAAAACAGGTGAGAGAAAGCCAATTTAATTTGATAAGACAGAAATTTCTGAGGGGATTATCAACAATTTCATCTTGAAAATTCTTAAAGAATTTAAGTCATTTTGTCCTTGCATCCTTACCCCAATTTCTCCCACTTCCTGGACGAAACTACACTAACAATCTGGCAAAAGTGTTTTCCTATAATTAAAATGTAAAAATATATGTGTATATTTATATATATCAGAATATATTAAAACCACTATTGAATTTTTATTGGGGTTTTCACTGCACATGGAATAAAATTTCTATGTCTTATAATGTTATAAATTTAATTTCAATGTCCAGTCTAACTCCCTCTCTTCTTTTTTCAACTCTTCTTATTATATACTAAGTCCTGGAAATCAAAGTTTTTCAAGAACTAAGTTCTCTCCTATATCTGGATCATTGAATATTGTTCCCTCCCTTCAAAACACTATACATCTGCTTAATATCCTACTTTTTATTATTTTGAAGTCTCAGTTTACATAGCACATAGACCACAGAAAACTGTTTCTTGACCTTGGTGTTTAAACTGAGTTCTCTTTCGTCATTCTCCATTCCTGAAGGGTTTCCTTAATATTATGATTCAGATTTAAAAAATGTGTTTGAAATATTTATTTTATTTACGTATGCTGTTTGTTGTTGTTGTTTTTTCACTAAAGGGCATATCCATAAGATAAACAAAATTGGCTTTCCACTGCTCCTGGGTAAATGGCACAAAGTTACAAAATGAATGTATATTCCTGAAATAAATATACTTAAGCACTGTCTAGTAAGTGCATATAAATTATTTGTTCTTATTGAGTTATTTTTAATCAATAATTATCTATTCTTTACCAAAAATAAAACAATAATAAATATTTTGAACATTTTTAACAGGCGCTAGATTCATCCATATTTTCAGACCCTACTCTAAATATTAAACAGAAGTGCAATCCACTTCAGAATGGTGTCTGTGGCCTTCATATTCTGGTTGTTGTTGCTGTCATATTTTGTTTATTGTTCCCAGAAATCATCCAACTCCCAGAATGCAAAAGCTTCATTCTTAAAAAGTCTAAAGTCTCCGCATTTGGTTTCTAATTTGGACTTGAGAACCCTTAAACTTTGGCATGCAGATGTTTTAAATACATTACATTACAATGTCTGTATTTCAGTTCAAGGATAAAGAGAAGAAGTAAAAATAGCAGAAACGATTCTAAGATGGTGGTTTGGGTCAGTCTATTCTTATTGCCTCAACTCTAGCTCTTTTGTCTCCTTCTCCCCCATTGCTACCATTCGCTGTGGACAGCAGGAGGACAAGGAAGGTAAAGGGGATACAAGTGAGCTCCTATCTCCTTAGAACCCAGAGTCATTAAGGGCGATTTGATTCCTTTCTCCTCCACGAATCAAACAAGAACCTTTTAAGAGAAGAAAAATGGTTGGCTCCTCAGAGACCTGTGGATCCTCCCCACCCTCACCCTCACCCAGTGAAAGGGGATGCTTGTCACATGGGCTTTGCCTACTTGCTTCTCAAAGAACTAATGAGAAGCTGAGGAAAGTAACTTGAATTTTCTCTACTTTTTGAGCCTGGAAGAATATGAAGAGACCAGGGAGAAGAGAGGCTTCTTTAGGGTGACTTCCAGGAAGCTGATGGGCTCCTCTTGCTACAGAGTCAACCCAAAGAATAGAGTTTATTCACTGATGGATGGCTGAGATAGCCTAAGCCATGGCTGGAGTGAGCCCATGAGCATACTAACCCAATGGCACACCAACCTGGGGGTAGACACCAGGGAGTGAAAGAAGAAGCAGTGAACTCTGACCTAGTTCTTATATGGTGAAGAAGGAAGCAACCTGGAAAGAAAGGACAAGGACGAAGTCTAAAGAGAAAAAATGTGATGATTAAGAAGATTCAAGGACAGACCTAAGTGTAGAATTTTGGAAACAAAATACATGATTTATTAAATAAAATAAGATCATGGTGTAATTGATTAATTTACAAAGGGTATGATGTCATTAAATACTCAAGTGATAGTTTGTAAATGAAGAGAAACTAGGAAAGATGTGGAGAATTAATAAAAATTCAAGACAAGTAAAAGAACAGAAGGAAGAAATGCAATAATTAAAAGATAAAAATGTCCCTGAGCAACAGAAGAAACTGAGATTGTAGATGGGCTCAATGTCTTCTGGGTTGGATCCATGAGAAAAGGCACAGACCAAAACACAACCCAGTGAAGGCAAGAGACACATCTTACAAGCTTCCAGGCCAAAATAACTGGTTACCTACTAGGAAGAAGGAGAGGATGGCAGTGAGGGCTCACCTAAAACAATACATAGAAACTTAAAAGACTGAGGAATAACTTCTATAAAGCATTGAGGGGGAAAAAAACCTATAAACAAAAACTTCTACATGCAAGCAAGATAGTGTCTGTCAGGTAAATGTGGATATGCAAAGATATAAAGAATATATGACTTACGTGCCCTTCATGAGGAAAACATTCAAGAAAATACTCTTTCTGGACAGTAATAAATCATAACAAAATTCTTAACATAGGAAAAGATGATCAGAAAAGAAATAGTAGTTGTTAGTAAGCTTAGATAGAAAAATAAATAGAAGACAGATATAGAATTCATATTCTATGTATATGATTTTCCAATACTAAAAAAGATTAATGAAATAGGCAGGTTATATTATAGGAAAACCTTGATGATTAGAACAAAAATTCTCTAAACTGTCTCAGCAAAATTTATTGTTATAAGTAAGTAGAAGAGAAAGAGGTGGAAGTATCATGAAGATTTGATAGAAAAAGGCAGGAGGGAAATTGGAACTGTGGTAGGGAGAAAGGAATTATTTCAACATCCTACTAAACAGCATGTTTGATTATTACAAGAGACTGTATTCAGAAAGAAAATGGAAAAATGCAACAAAACTCCCCAAATGAGGGGATGAAGGGAGATAGCAATTTGATCAATTTACCAAAAGTTTGGTAAAGGAAGTAAAACAGTGTAAGAAGCAAGAAAATTAAATGATGAACATCCATTTAACATTAGAAATAAAATCATATTTATTACGTTACATTAAGTATTACATTAAATATGAACTAAGTTTTCCAATTGAAAGCCAAAAGTAGGCTGTGCGTGAAGAAGTAGGATCAGGATTTCATAGCCATTCTCAGCAATTTAGCAAGGGGCTATACAATTCAGTGAGACCCTGTCTCTAATAAAATACAAAATAGGGATAGTGATGTAGGTCAGTGGTCGAGTGCCCCTGAGTTCAATCCCCAGTACCCCCCAAAAAATAAAATTAAATAAAATCCCAAAGTATTTATAGGGGGAAAAGACAGCATAGCTGTATCTTATTTATAAACAATAATTATAAAACAATTTTGGAAACCATGCTTGAACAAATAAAATTTAATCATTATTTAATAAATCAAAAGCAGATTAGGAAAAACTAATAGAAATGTAGTACAAAAAATAGAGTTCAACAAAATACTGAAGAGGGGAATTACATGTTACACAGACACACACACAGACACACACACACACAGAGCAAGAAGGAGAAGTTCTATAACATGCAAGTAATTAAAGGGCACTAATTTCATTTGGGGTCAGAGAGATCACATATAAGTTTGACAACTAATGTCTGTACTTCTTCTATTCTTCTTTACTTTGATTAAATTCAGCCCTATCAGAGAATACCAGAAAAATATTAGCCTGCAGGCCAGAATCATAAGTTATAAATACCCACAGAGTATCAAAAGGTGAAACCTGACAAAAAGACAATCCTCAAGTTTTTATTATGTCACCTTGTAAATTATTTCAGGCTTATGGATTCAAACTGTTCATTTTTGACATACCACTTTAACATGAGATAAAGTATTAACTAATTTACATTCTAATGTATTCTTGGCAGAAGAGAAGAACTATATTTCAAATAGCCAAAAAATTGAAAATTATAGAATACTATAGATTATCAAAATGCAAATATTTCCAGTAATGTTAACTCTTCCATGTTAAACATATTGTAGATTTTATATCTCTCGTTTAAGTACTGCTTAATGTCTATATTAATAAGCTACTAGAAATGGTTGTAGATATTCAAGAAACAGATATTTAAGCCTTAAAACAAGTAAAATACATAAGACACAGATATATTAATGAACTTTCACTTTTAAGATAAGAAAAAATGGTAATATTTTGAAGGATGAAAGATTCATAAAACTAAAAATAGTAACATTTAAAGAAATATTTATTCTAATAGAAGAACTATGCAAATATGTAAATTTTCTAATCAAAAGTTTAAACTATCTCCTATTTAATGAAATTTTATTCCTTCACAATTTCATTCCAAAAAATACAGTGTTATTCAACATTTGGAGGTTACATTTAAAGGGCAAAATCATTCATTCATTATTTACACTAAAATGAATTTTAGGCATATTTTATTAAAGAGATAAATATGAAAATTAAAAGTTTAAAATGTTAAATGTCAGCAAATCCATATTTTTGGACCTATGGATTTCATAGATTTTATAAAACATATGAGATTATAAAGCAAATCTTAATAGACATTATTATTCTTTCTGCAGTGTTGGGGATGGAACTAAAGGCCTTGGGCATGATAAGCAAGATTTTTCCCTGATCTACACCCCCGACCCCAAGTCAATAACTTTTTTTTTTTTTTTTGCAATTTTAGGAATCAAGCAAAGTGCCCTGTGCATGCCAGGAAATGCTCTACCACTGAGCTATACTTCCAGGCCCTAGATAGACATCATTATATAATTTTTTTAAAAAAAAAGCCAAATTTTTTCATGTCATAAACTCTTTAAGCAATATTAAAATAATAGAGAAAACTGAAATTGAAATATTTACCACAAATACAGCAGATTTATGTTAACATGAAGGATGTTATAAATAATTAAATCTTCTGTAAAACATTATTGAGAACTTCATTTAAAAGGTCAGAATTGCTCAAGGTCTTAAAGTAGGATTTTAATAAGTGGAGAAATATAGCTGAGGCATTTCAGGTGGAAAGAATAGTTTGAACCAAAATGTGAAACTGTGAATGTGAAGAAAATAGCAGCTTAAGTGTTGGGAAAAAAATCAATGGTCATGCTTAAAAATGAGATAATTTGGGGCTGGGTTGTGGCTTAGCAGTAGAGCACTTGCCTAACAAGTGCGAGGTGCTAGGTTTAATCATCAGCACCACATAAAAATAAAGAAATTAAATAAAGGTAATGTGTCTAACTACAACAAAAAAAATTTTTAATGAGATAATTCTGAAGCAAAATGAACATATTATTAAGCAATTGATTAAGGAATCATGAGAATACTGGACCAAGGTTCTTTGCCTTGTAAATCTTTCTGATTCTGAAAGCCACAGTCTCCTAAATTCTTACACGCCTCTTCCTAAGAGACATTCATGACCTGGAGTAATATCATTTTAACTAAGCCCAAATTTAAAATACATGTTAGGAGATTCTCCCTGCAGTATTCTCTCCTATTTGAAAGCTGGATGAAACCATTTTCCAAATAATTAACCTGATAAGATAAGTAAAAATTATTTTCATCCATTCTACTAAACAAATGATGTCTTTTTTGTATCAGAATCCATTGTCCCAACCAATGAAGACACAAGGCAGTTTTCACCAAATGAAAGAAAAGTAGCCAAGGAAATAGAGCTTGAAAAGTTACATTACACAGATGCTGATTGTTCGGAAGTGCCCAGGGTCAACACAACCCACTGACCTGCAACGGCTGAAGATGGAGTGGTTTAATTTGTGGAAAACCATTACACTGTCCATACTGTAAAGGCAAAACAACCAACAACAGTGGAAAATTCTGCAGGCCACAGCCCTAGCTACCGTTCAGAATCCAGAGTGTCATCTAATCAATGTGTATGGCTGCAGGTCACCCATTTGTCTTCCTAACCAGGCAAGCAGCCACACTATGAAAATCAACATTTTAAAAATAAACATGGATGATATATTTTATCTGTAGACAGAAGTTGTCCCCAAATATCTAACTCATACTTTGCACCATTTCTCATGCCTACAGCTGGTGATACCAGAGTCTTCCAGTTACACTAGGGGCTAAAGTTCACTCTCTCCCCTTTGATTTCCTATGTTTTAATAATAGAACATTATCTCAAATTTTTAAAATAGTTTAAAGCTTATCTTATTCTGGGAAGCAATCTCTCTTGTTTCCTCACAATGATTTTAACGTTCATGATAAAGAACACTTAATTATAGCAGCAGTAACCCATTTAAAATAGAAGTTTGATATCTGGTTTTTTTTTTTTTAATAACAAGCTAGAGCTTTTTGAAGACGTATTTTTTTTCCAGATGATTCAAGCAATTCTTCAAATGAGTTTGAGTCTTCAATTAGGAAAAAAGGCACTTATATAGGCTTGAGGGATAAAGCACTTACACAGTGGCTTCAATTTTACTTTGCCAGATAATGATATAAACTGCAACACATCAGAGACCATAATGAGCTTCTAGAGCTTTCGCCAAAACCTCATGAGCTTAAATCAGATCTTACTCTCTCTTCCTCACATCTGACATTCTACTGGACGTGGAGAAAATTGCTTAATGACAAAGATATATGGTTGTGGGGCTTTAAAATCATAATCAGACACATATCACACAGATTTTGACAAAGCTCCCTGGATACCAAAGATGAACTGTCATGGAACACACAGCTCCCATAGAAACAAGCTCCAATTATCAATTTCGTGACTAATACATCTGGTTTAGGAAAATATATTAACCCAATTCTGGGCCTAGAAGTTTAATTTTTTCTCCTGGGAGACTGAAAGCTTCCAGATATGGAAATTCCTCATGAGAAGCAAAGTAATAATCTTCATTGTTAACATTGTAAAGGAACTGTTAACTTTTTTCAAGTTAAAAATGTTCAACTCTAAGTAATTTTTAGCAATATCAAATAACTGTTTACTTGTTTTCCACCCAGATCAAAAATATTTTGAATTATATTAGCTTTCCAAGCACAAATTCTATCACAAAACAAGAAAACAAAAAGAAGACAAAACCAATCAAGCAAGAACTTTAGAAACATAATAAGAAAGATCATCACTGTTAAACATGCTCATACAGAATCAAATTTGAAGTCTTTTTTTTTAGAGAGAGAGAGAGAGAATTTTTTAATATTTATTTTTTAGTGGACACAACATCTTTGTTTGTATGTGGTGCTGAGGATCAAACCTAGGCCGCATGCATGCCAGGCGAGCGCGCTACCACTTGAGCCACATCTCCAGCCCAAATTTGAAGTCTTAACTGTCATTCTGGTCAATCAACTGAAAAAAGGTTAGTTGAGATATGTTTATTTACTATGAAATGGGAATTTTTATTTTCCATGTTCTTCAACTTCAAAATGAGGAATAAAAGAGAACAAAATCATGCTTTAAAAAATTAAGAAAAATTATTCAAAAGTTAGTTACTGACTTTTGTAACAGGAGAGGGCTTTATATGCAACAAATTTTGGAAATCAAAACAATATTGTAAAATGAAACAAGACCTTCATTCTCAGGTCAATTGACAGAAATCAGACATGTGATTCTCAAAGACAGTCTACAACTCTCTAATATTTTCAAGAGGAGAATCAGATCCAAGGACTAACCTTTGCAATGAAGAGAACTTGCTTAGCACTGAAGAACTTCAAGTAGTATGTGCCTATCCAGGCCAGCTACATGATTTGTGAGGCAGAGGGCAAAACAAAACTGTGAGCTTCTTGTCCAAATATTAAGGGAAATAATTGGTTTCCTTTCTTCTTCTGTCTCTTGACTTGTCTTGGTGCTTTTCTGTTTA
This sequence comes from Urocitellus parryii, assembly GCF_045843805.1. Classification (NCBI taxonomy): domain Eukaryota; kingdom Metazoa; phylum Chordata; class Mammalia; order Rodentia; family Sciuridae; genus Urocitellus; species Urocitellus parryii. Next base: position 48,026,432 of record NC_135538.1, read on the forward strand.
TTTAAATAAAGTTGCTGTCTTTTGGACATAAAGAGAATCCTAGGCAATCACAGATGCCTAGGACACAGCCTGTTGATTTTAGCACAGAGATGCATGGGTCCAAGCTGCCTTCTCTATACCTCTAGCCTGGTCTCCCCAGAGGTGGAGGTTGGTAGCAATCTCTGGGCAGAGGTAATGAGTAGATGGCGATGAATTCATCTCAGGGTAAAAGGGAGGTTGTCATAGGCAGGGTCTTCATGAGTTGAGAATCTAAGTCCCCAATTATGCACTCCTTTGCCCCTTGAGACTTCTTATACAAAACATGGATACAAAGGTAAAATTATTAAGAATTGAGATAGTGACCATAAACATATGCTCTAAACTTTTTCTGTGTGTGTGGCCCCATGTGACTGCACTGTTAATACGTGCAAGAAACAACACTATGCCTGGCCCTAGACCAGTTTTCTAATGACTGTACTGTTATTTTGTGGAGACAGATAATTCTTTTGGGGGAAGGATATTATAGGATGTTTGGAAGCATCCCTGGTCTCTACTAATAGATACCCACCCATTGTGATAAACCTTAATATCTAGAGATGTGGTCAGAATTTCCTTGGGGTACAAACTGTCCCTGGTTGAAAATCAATGCCCTAGGTCATTGTCTTTTTATATAAACCCAAGTTGATATGTGTGCACTTTTAACATTTCCCTATCAGAGAAGATGTCAGGGTTATCAGCATCCTGGCAGACCAGATTGCTGCTTGGAGGTGTGAACAGGCTGGGAAAATAAAAAGTCTGAAAATAATCAATAAGAAACAAAAGACAGCAGGCAGAAAATAGTTTTCAAAGTTGTGGCCTGATGGGTCTTCTAGCCCTGGTGGGAACTGGAATTGTACAAGGAAAAAGGCCCAAATTCCTTATTTAAAGTGTAATACATCAAAAGGTTTTAATGTGGTTGGCTTCTTGAGGAAAACAGGATAAAGATGGAAAAAAAAACAAGCAGTTTGGGGCTGGGCCCACCTCCAGGGGCTACATTTGAACCTAGGGCTGTGAACTAAGGGAGGGTGTCAGCTTTAATCTGAGCAATCTGCAACTGGTGGATTCACACCAAGAGTTCTCAGAAAAGTGACTCCCCTGCCTTGTGATGGCTCAAACAAACCCATAATTCATACATGGCCTCCAACAAGAAGAGAGTGATTCCAGGATGTAAAATTAACTTTGTGATAATCATTTGACAGTTACCAGTTAAAGAAATAGAAGGCATCAAAAGGTAAGTTCTATGACAGTCTTCTGGTGCTCAGCTTAGGAACATGGAGTGCAGCTTAGGAGATAAACTCAAAGGACACTCGTATTTTTCTTGAAAGGAAAAGTACAGAGACCTGTTACCACTCTATTCATCTCCTATTTCCTCTGAGACAGAAATAAATCAAGCAATTTCCCCCAAAGTGTTAAAATCTCTTGAAGTTATAGCTTGAACTTTGAAGGTTTTGTATAGTTAGCAGCAGTAAAGGAAGACCAGATGGATTTAGGAGCCCCAATTAGCAGGCCTTGCTGGGGAAAACTAGGATGGAATAGGAAAAAAGTTTCCTGCTATCACCATCTCTGGTCACCATATTGATTTTCAGTATGTTGTATCTGCAGAAAATTATTTCCATTACATGTTCCTAATTTTAGGTAACAAAAGCCCAGTATATTCATTGGTCTAATATGGTCAGTCATTAGTTTCTTTCAAAACTATGACTTTCTCTCCCAAACCTGTCCAGATCCCCTTCCTAGTGAACCCCCTTGTTCTCTGCCATACATCTCCCAGACTTTCTTACTGCTCAGCTCCAGCAGCTTTTCCTTCAAGATAAAATCAGGCTTCTTTCCCAATGAAAGATAGACAGCAGAAACCACAATCTTTTAAGCTCCAATTTTCCCAGCTAGCCCCCTGATAAGCAGTCTCAGTAATTCATGCTACATTTTCTCTGTTCATGCCAACTGCTTACCTCCCTATCTGCTGAACACCTCTTATTCTTCCAGATCCAGATCAAATGTACTTCTTCTATGAACCATCTCTGATTATTCTACTCCACATCTGGTTTAGGAAAATAGATTAACCCAATTCTGGGCCTAGGAGCTTAATTTTTTTTTTCTCCTGGGAGTCTAAAAGCTTCCAGATATGGAAATTCCTCATGAGAAGCAAAGTGATAATCTTAAGGATATCTCAATTTCATGAGCAGCCATTGATTGTGCAACACATGGTATATCCTGCCTGACACATACTAGTCAGTAAGTATTATCTACAGAAACAGCAATCAGTTCACATTTTAAGCCAGTGGGACATACTACAATGTTATTTACTGACATTCTTCCCAACTCTACTATAATTTTTGAGAGCAGAAGTTTTCTTCCAGGGTCAAATGAAGATTACATAAATAAATTCATAATTAGGCACTATCTTACTTCAGCTTTTTTTTTTTCTGTTCCCTTCTTATCCCGAAGCAGCTGTTCCCTTTTACTTTCTATTCACATAATCTGTACCAGTCTTTAAAATTTAATCTGTACCAGTATTTAAAATTCAGCTCTTCCCAAGTCCTTTAGATATTTCAAAAGTCAAAGAAAAAATGAAGAATATTGACTATTTTTCTCACTAATAAAACTAATAGATAATAATTTTCTCACTAATAAAACTAATAGATAGTCAATATTTTGGCATCCTGCCAAAATATTGACTATCTATTAGTTTTAGGATTGTGTTATATTGGCTAGGTAATCATTCCACTATTTCTTTGTTTTATAGTACAGATAGCATGATGCAATCACTGAATATTGTGATTATTATTATAAGAAAAGTAATAGAGTCACTTATATTCTTATAAGAAAATTAAGAAGCATATGTAAATTGTTTGTGTTTATCCAGAAGCAAACAGAGAAAAATGATTTGTCATAGATTTTCAGGTAAATCTGTATTGCACAAATGATTTTTAATACATTTCCCTCTCTATCATAAGAAGATAAGTATTTGATATAGACATATGACTTAAAAAGCATGCAAAGGGGAAAATTTATGATGCAATATTAATTATAAAAATGTTCAGAAATATACATAGATGTGATTTAACTGCATAAACATGGAAGAAAGATAGAAAATAATTCAAATTGTATATAAGAGTAATGGTCTTGGGGCCAAGAATGTAGATCAGTGATAGAATACTAACCAAGAACTTTAAAAACACTACTTCTTTTAAAAAAATAAGAACTTAAAGAATTATTTTTGGAGAATGTAAAAAAAAATAACAGTGAAATATGCCCCATTGACTTAATGCAAACTGACTGCTGTTTCTATAGATGATAATTACTGACTAGTAAGTGTCAGGCAGGATGTACCATATGTTGTACAATCAATGGATGTTCATGAAATTAAGATATCTTGTGATTATTGTGGAGTAGAATAGTCAGAAATGGTTTATTTGAAAAAAGTGCATTTGATCTGGATCTGGAAGTGTAAGAGGTGGTCAGCAGGTAAAGAGGTAAGCAGTTCACAGGGCATGATATGAAAAAAGCAACTTGGCAGCTGATTAAGAGAGGTGTTAGTGAAGATTTGTTTTCCTTTCTCTTATACACATTTTTTTTATTTTCCAAAGTTTTGTTTAATAATAATATGTTTTGTATCAGAGAAAAACTTGCAAATGCAACAAATTTTAAAATTGTGCTAACATGATCTTTTTTTCTCCCCAGAGGTGGAATGGAATTTTTCTTTAGTTTCAAAATCATTTTTGCACTTATAAAGCTAAGGACTGCAGACACTAGGGTCTTTCACATAAAGGGATTACCAATTGAGATTTACTCAGTGCCAGCAAAACATTACCACCACCCCAGCCCTTCTTATAAAGATGAATTAGAATGATGGTTCACTGTTCTGGATTTATCTACTCAGAAGCTTAATGTGGCTGTTACTTTCTCCTCCTATGCAAACTAAGCAAGTAGTTCTAGAAAGATACATCAAAGTTGATGTTGCACACCATAATCTCAGCAATTTAGGAGGCTGAGGCAGAAGGATCACAAATTCAAGGACAGTCTGGGCAACTTAACAAGACACTGTCTCAAAATAAAAAAAAATAATAAAAAATTTGGGGCTGGGGCTGGGGATGTGGCTCAAGCAGTAACATGCTTGCCTGGAATGTGCAGGGCGTTGGGTTCGATCCTCAGCACCACATAAAAATAAAAAAAATAAAGATGTTGTGTCCACCAAAACTGAAAAATAAATATTAAAAAATTTTCTCTCTATTCTCTCTCTCTCTCTTTAAAAAAAAAAATATCTGGGGATACAGCTCAGTGGTTAAGCATCCCTGGGTTATATGCCCTAGTACTGAAAGAAAAAGAAGAAGAAGGAGAAGGAGAAGGAGAAGGAGAAGGAGAAGAGGAGGAGGAGGAGGAGGAGGAGGAGGAGGAGGAGGAGGAGGAGGAGGAGGAGGAGGAGGAGAAGAACACTAAGCAGGAACAAAGAAACTACAGAATAGACAACAAGAAGAGAGAGAGTAGCTGCCAATTTACCTAACTCCTTGTCTTGGTCATGGCAAAGGTGGTTGAGTTCCCATAACTCATGTGGACTCTACAGAAAAACAGGAGCTTGATGTATTTTCTGGGCAAAGATCTCAATTCCAAAACATGTTCCTGACATATTACCAGGATTTCTCACTGAAAAAAGATGAGGATGCATGAGAACACATTGGAATATGTGAGTCCCATGTGAGGACTTCTGAGCAACTCACATTTTTGGGGGGGAGTGGGTTACCAAGATAGCAGTTGGTGAATGAATTTTGCCTTTTCCCCCGTTAATCCTCCCACATCTTAATACTGTAAAAGAGAAATGGATACCCAGAATGGCCTGTTACATAATTGGTTATCTATGCTGAGAAACAAGCCATTATAAAATTTGTGGCTTAAAGGAACAGCCATTTTATTCTCATTCATTTTTTTTTTTTCCTCTTTGAGTTGACTAAGCTGACCTGGCAGTTTTTTCTGTTGGTTTCACTTAGAATCTCCTATGAGATCATCTGGAGGCTCAACTGTTAAATGGAGATTTCTGATCCTTTCTTCTTTCCAAATGACCTCAGGATCTCACCTCTACACCTGGTTCAAAGTATGAGCTAGTGTTCTCTGAGGAGAGAAGCAGAAACAAGAGTCCTCTTACAGGCATGGCCCTCGACTTGCATAAATTTACTTCTATTAAGGAGAAATGTTTAATACAGGACCTTCTCAGATTCAAAGAAAAGAGCAAAATTAGCCCTTCTCTTTATGGAAAAAGACAATGGGTTTATGGTCATCTTTAAGACATCAAAGATGGGAGGGGAACTAAATGGGAATTGAAAACAATCAGTGAAGTAACCAGGTCTTTTCAAGACAGACTCCTAAGTCCAGATGGAAGATAAAACCAGGGAGATATAAATAGTTTCATAACACACATGAAATTGAACAAGAATCAGATTGGAATAGATAAGATTTCTATACTTGAATCTATTTAAAGTCATGGTATTAGTTCTTCTTATTATTTAAAAATAGAAGTATGGTTGGTGTATTAGTCAGGGTTCTCTAGAGGAACAGAATCAACAGGAAGTATAATTATAAAAAGGGGACTTATTCAATTGGATTACGTGACCAGAAGCTAGATACTCCACAATGGCCCTCTTCAGGCTGGAAAGCTGGAAAACCTGTATCTGCACAGTTCAAGAGACTGAAGCCCCAGAACAAGAGGAATTAATGGTACTACCCTAGTCTGAGACCAAAGGCTCACTGGGGAATCACTGGAAAAATCCACTTTGGAAGAATGGAGACGTGAGAGTCTGATATCCTCAGACAATCACAGCAGCAACCAAGAACCAGTTCAAGAAAAATCAAATTTGCATCTGCTACTACTTTCTTGCTCTTCCAACTTTTATTCCATCCAAGCCATCATCCTATTTGTCTGTGCTGCCCACACATAGGGAGGGTCTCCATTTCAGTTGACTATCACACATGCCAATCATTCCTACTACACCCTCATTGACACACCCATAATCTTCTTAATCCTTGCATCTCTTAATACAATCAAGTTGACAATTTAAATTAATCACAGCAGGACAGAAAGATATAAAATTGCTTCATGTTTGTACCATATAAGTTTTATACTGTTAAAGATGTTAATTTCAACTGTTAATTGATCCCAGGCAGTGAAAAATACAATTGTCTACTAAAATAGTAGCCTGGGTTATTTAACTCATATGTACATATATCTTGTCTTTATAAGCTATTAATGCATTTAATGAATAATAGTGCTTCTCAAATTCCAGATACTGTGCCAAGTTATTGAGATTCAGGTGACTGGACACACCTTCAACCTGGGTTTCCAATCGACAGAAACAAGAAACTATTTTCATAATCCCCACATTGGAAATAATCCCAAGAAATAGACTCACATGGGCCTGTGACTGACTCAGTGAACTCTCTGGCATTTCAGTTGTTGGCTACGTCAGGTCCTAAACCCCTTCTTTGGGTCTTGATGCAACTGTATGTGAAAGAATCTGGGAATATTGGATTGCAGGAGGAAATACCAGGAACCATAAGTCGCTAATCACAGATCCCCTCAAGTTTTCTTGAGGCTCATGCAATTGTCTCCTGCTTTCCTGGAAACAGATACCTAGCAACAGGAATAAGGGAGAAGATGAGTAACACATGGAAACTAAATAGGAGACATCTTTCCTCTTACTCAAGGAGACATTACTTTTGGCAAATATTTAAGATGTAAGAAAGAGACACTTCTTTCAAAAAATCTTTGTATAGAACAGAAAAGATTAATGTAAAAAGGTGTGTTTATTGAATATCAACCAAGGGGATTAAATAAGGGGGTTTCACATTGTTACATGGAGACTTAGACCCAGTGATGTTCCTTTCCACAGGTACCATAACTATTCTCTAGTGGCCCGTCATTGTTGAACTCAATCCAGTTTTAATTATGTAAATTCCCAGCCAAACCTTGAGGAAAATATTCACATATCAGTAAATTCTGAATCAATTTTCTTTCTACATGAATCAGATAACTTCAAACAGACGTATAGAAAGAAGGACAAGATCTTTACAAAGAAGACCACAGGGCAGGCAGTTCACACATTTCTAAAAGTAGAGTAAAAATCCTAATTGTACACAATGTTGTATTATAATACAGATATGTGTCCTTTATTTATAATTACATTTAAAAAAAAAAACCCTAAACACTGATACATTATTGTTTTATATTGCTTTGCTTTAGTAAGTTATTTGGAGGCAAAACCTGATTTGAATCAATAGGGGCAACTTGCAATTCTTATTATATTTAAAAAAATACTTTCACAATGGAGATATTAATGTTTTTGATTAAAAGATGTTGTCCTTGATTTGCCCAGGGTGTTACTACATGTGAAATGTTCACACTTTGCTATCTTTGTAAGATTTAAAATATCCTGAATTTTAAAATTCATTTGACTTCAAAGGTTATGGGTAAGAAATTATGGACCAGTTTAAAATCTTTAGTCACCTCTTTTTAAAAATATGTCCCATAACTACTATAGGTAAGAAAGCACCAGTGAAAATTCTTATTTCCTCATTCTTCCAGTGAACTCTTTTCTAGATTTTATTCTTCATACTCTGTGTTTATAAGAGCCATTTCGAAGTATTTTATCAGGCAGAAAGGCAAACAAAAAGGGTTCTGTTATTGGAAAACTCACTGGCTGATGGCTAAAAAGCGAAATCTCCAAACAATGTATGTCTCTTCAAAAAGCCCTAGGCAAGGAAGTAGATGTTTCCTTGATAACAGAGATTTTGTAATGAGACATTTGTATGATATTACAAAATATGAATGGACTGGAGTTCATTTATTACCTGGTGAAATCAACTGTCTCTTTAAGAACAACTTGTCAAGGTTAGTCAGCTAAGTTACTAAAAACTAAATAACAGAATTAGCAAAAATGTTGCACATTTATAGAATGAGACAAGCAGAATAGTGAAGAAATCAACTTATATGGTGATAATTATGGCTAATTTATTGAAGTATTTGTGATTTCTGAAAAATCAAAAAATAATTTAGGTCTCAATTCAACAGATACAGTCAACATTGACCAGACAGAAAAAGAAGTATAACAGTTCAATTTTAATTATTAATAAATTTTTATTTCCTGAAACACTTATCGACCTATCTTTGATCACTGTAGAAGTATAAGATATGTAAAACATACTTATATGAGATATGTAAAGTACATTATGTGGGTCTTCCTTTTTTTAAGTTTTGTGTGATGGTTCCAAGGGTTCATACTAAAGTATCAAAAATTTTTTTAAACTAAAACTAAACATTCATAGCATTTTCAAATCCAATGGCTTTACATAATTAAGATGTATTAACTGAAACCTTAATGATTTAGAACAAAGGCTTTGTTATGCTGGTTTGTTTTCTTCTATCAGGCAAAATGTGTTTAGAGAAGATTCTGGGGAGTTTAAAAAATGTAAACATTTTTAAAATTAAAAAATGTAAACATTAAATGCTCTTAAAGGAAGTGGATACTTCATGTAAGGAGAATTGGAGAAAAGAAGAAATGAAACAAGCAGAACAGTTGATCAAGAGCAATAATCTCTTCATGTGTCCTGAAAGATGATATGGTGGGTTGGGGGAAGGATGGTTATTACATTCTATCAGGAACAGGTGGAGCCCTCAAGAGTCCACCTGCACTGGCATCGTGGATGGAAACTCACCCCTCAGGGCAGGAAATGGATTTTATAATGTATTGTGCAGCATGAGAACCGAGAATTGTCCAAATTTTATTAAGCAAGTGGATTAGGATGGAAAAACTAAATACCTATAAATATGCCAAGGATGAGAACATATTTGCAAACCTGAATATATTTTCTCCCTTTTGCCCTGTCTCTGATGTTCAAGAAAGAAAATGTTTAAAGGTTCTCATCAAAGTTTAAACTTTAGAGGCTGGAGTAGTGGCTCCATGGTAAAGCGACTGCCTGGCATGTGTGAGAAGCTGAATTCAATCATCAAAACCACATATAAACCAATTAAATAAAAGATTGATTGACAAATATATATATATATATATATATATATATATATATATATATAAAGTTTAGACTTTAATGAGTGCACATAAACAAGGCTTGAAAAGTGATTTTTCTGATATCTTCCTATGAACCTACTGTGTCATTCTAATCACATGAGTGGAAACCAGGAACTTTGAATTTATTTCTTCTTGTGAAAAGAGCCCACCTATGTGCAAGACCTATAAGCTACCCTGCCTGCTTTTATTTCTAACTGGAAAAATACCATAATAGAAACCATTATGCATGGGGAATGCAGCAGGTAACATCTAAGTAACTAGAAAAATTACTCCCTGGCCTGCAGCCTTTCTTATCTTGAGAACAAATTCAAAATTTAAAAATGTGACCTATTACAAGTTGCTCAGCAGCTATATTATACAGTTTGTGTTTATTCTTTCCTTCTATAGCTTACCATAATTCCATGAGAACCAAACTGCACCCAGCAATCCACAATTTCTATATTATAAATGTATAAACACCAGAATCAACCATTCTTGATGTGGATAACCTGTTTGTTTCTTTAAAAAATTAAAGTTCCAGAAAAAAAAGATATGTTTTCCTCTTAAACTACCACTCAATCATTGATTACTGAAAAATTTCTTCTCTTCAGTTTTATTTTTTTTAATATTGGCACATTATCATAATTAACAATCAGCACAAGGCTAATAATGCTCTATTATTAAGTTCTATGGAGTAAATGATTTACTTTAAATTAATATAGAAAATCTATTGAGCATAAAAATTATTTATGATTACTATAAAATAAGACAATGTTCTCCAGAGCAAATAAACGCAGTTGTCTCCCCCAAAGAGGAAAACAAATAGCACTTATACATATCATCATGTGAAATAAGATAAAGTTTGCCATTTTAGCACATCCGAAATGTATGTACTGCCAAAGAAAAGGTTTCTTAAACGTATCATGAACTCACAGGTTCTAGGAAGGGAGTTTCTGAACGTCAAGTCCCTGTGTGGTGTGGATGATCCCAGCTGTGCCACCTTCCCAGTGTTCTACCAGATACTCCCCAGTAACAACATCCTCTGTGTTTGCTGTCATAAATCTAGAAGACAACACTGACACTAGATCCTACAGCACAGACCAGGGCAAATGAAATTGGCTCTCAGGTATTCTCACACTAAAACAACCAACACAGAAGGCTCAGGTGTTGCCAGAGACCTGGTCTCTGAAAGGTTAAAAGTGCAGACAAGCTTTTCTCTGATATTCGAATTTGTCTCCCCCAAAATAAGGGAGAGGGAAAAATAAAAGTCCACCAGATTAGACAAAGGGAAAGGAAGGAAAAGGAGGGGGAATGGGAATCAGAAAGACAATAAAATGAATTGGACATAACTTTCCTATATTCATATATGAATACATGACCAGTGTAAGTCCACATCGTGTACAACCACAAGAATGGGAAGTGATACTCTATGTAAGTGCAATATGGTGAAAAACATTCTATTGTCATGCGTAACTAAATGAGCAAAAAAAAAAAATTTAAATGTACACAAATGTCTCACTCAAAAGACAGAATGCTCAATAGTGGTTAAGTCCCAAAGGGAATTTAGTTTAAAGCACTAGACAAGAAACAAACTATTCTAAAGATATGCATCTATATATTGGAAGATCAAATAATATTTAATGCATGTTCACTTTATATAATTTTGGTCCTAAAAAATCAGTAGATACAGATGTTTCTTCCCCTATGTGAATTTCCCAAGTTACATAAATTAGGGACCATCTTTTTTCAAAATGTTTCACTGAAAATTATGAAAATGAAATTAATTTAAATACATAGGAAGAATGGAAAAATTCTAGGGTCTTTGAGCTTCGGCACCCAAATTCTAGTATTTGGTTTCATTCTGATGTTCACCTCAGGATTCTTGTGGAAAACATATGACACATTCATATGCACTCATTGAAAATGTTTAATAAGGAAATGATACATCTGTGGGCAAGTTCCAAGGAAGCTGACAGGCAGGGCTGAATTCACAAGCATCTGATCTTAGCAGTTGCACAGGTCCCTGGACTTGGGAGCCCTCCATTTGGTTTAATGTTCTGCTGTCATTGTCAGGAAATTCTTAATGATTTTTTTAAAAACGCCATATTTTATTATGTCCAGTGCCTCACATATTATGTAGTCAGCCCTTTCAACAGGAAATATTGGCACACCTGAAGGAATTCTGCTCCAGACTGCTTTTGGAGTGAAAGGTACCACATTAACTCTCCCCTGGGGCTCCAGCCTGCTGACCTTCCCTGCAGATTTTGGACTCACCAGCTTCACAAATCATGAGAATCAATTCCTTAAAATAAAACTAAAAATAAATAAAATCAAAAATAAATTTCTCTCCTCTCTATTTTTTATGTTTATGTATATCTATATATGTACACATATTTCAGTGGGTATATGTGTGTATGCATTAAAAAAAACAGAGATAAAAATATGACTTCATCACTCCTAAACTGAAACAAACAAGAAAGAAACTAGATGGAGTAATCTGTCAGATGGAGAGATCAGGGAAATAAATACCCTAGATCTCACACTCCTCAACCTGAAAAATTTCCTCCTGCATCTTTTCTTTGCCTCAAGACAAATGGAAGCCAGAGGGTAACAAAGTTCATTTTCATGACCCATAAATGTCAGTCTCTTGAGGCACAGAACCAGATGGAGAAAGGCAGGAATGAATCTAGAAGGCAAAATAACAGCATCAAAATCTAATTTTCTAAATACTAAATTCTAAATATAACTTCTAGTATGTGCATCGAATCATTATGAGCATAATTGTTGCTACCTCATGACCTTATTATGAGACATAGTTGTTTCTCTGTTTCCACAGATGAGGAAAGAGAGACATAAGAGGATTTTTAGTGTCTAATATTATAAAGTCAGTAAATAGCAGATCTGAGATTCAATGTTAATTTCTTTAATCATAAATACAGTGGTCTTAGCTATTTCCTTGAATGATGTGATGTTTTCTTTATTTTACTCTTTATCTTCAACATACCCACTCACACAAATCTTTAAAATATTACCAATATCTCCCTTTGAATCTCATGGTCCATTTATATACCACCTTTACAATCTTATTCTTCCAACTTCTTATCTTGGTAGGAAATGATCTCTACTGAAATGTCATCAACAGTACTACTCTGGGAAGTCAGCAAAGTATTACTTATTTTTATTCATATTTTTTATTCTAACCATTCACAGAATCTGCAGTTGATTGCATGAAAGACAGTTTTAATATTTGACTTTTTAATAAATATTCAGTTTATGACATCTTTCATCATTTTTAGTCTTTTTTTTTTTGGAAGGAAATAAGAATAATAAAGAGTTTTTTCTCTCCACACCTTCTACAAATCTGAAAGGATGAATAGCAAGCAAGTCAACATGTAGCATATGAACTTTTCAAGGTTTAAGAATCTACGTGGTTTATTTGATCACTTCCAACAGGAAAATGAGAATAAAGAGAGACCCAACCTGCCCTTAGACCTACCCATTAGGGCAGGAAACAGATACTGACTCAACTGCAAACTAAGACTACAGTTTAAGTGGGACAGGCAAGCAGAGCCTAGTCTCTAGTCACAACCTAGGCAAAGCTCAAGCAGGTAAAAACCAAAGTCAAAGCCCATCCAAAACAAAATGTAGAAGCTACAGGAACTGGAATCACAGAAATTCCAGAAGGTCCAATCAATACCCAAGATAGCTATCATGGTAGGAGAATTCCATCCAATGGCAGGGTTCAGGATCATATATCACTCAATTCAGAAGTGAAAATGATAAGAGAAAGTGAGTGCCCATAAATAGAAATTGCACTGCATATACTAAGTAAGCTATTTATGATAAGCATAAAACTAACAACTGGGTCACAGGAGTAAGGCAGAAGCCAATTTAAACAACTTTAGTATCATAGCAAATTCTCAAACCTAGATTAACAATAAGGTCTGGCAGCCTAAATTACTTGGATGATTCCCGAGTCAAGATTAATAAGATTAGAGTAACTGATGGAGGCAGTGACTATGGGCCAGGGAGAGTTCCACAAATGCAGGCAGTCTTTAGTTAAAATGTCAGACCATATTTACTTTTAAACAGAGGTTCAATTAAAAACTCCATTTGGAGCAGTGATATGCTCCAGGCTATAAATTCATTGACTCATTCTGAGTACTTATTATTTTTCTGGTTTTGAACTTTAATTTTTTCTTTCATTTCTCAGAAATTATGAGTTTAATATGACTGATAAAAATTTATGTAATTATGAAGTTTCATGTATTTTATGAGTTTCATGCAATCCATTGTATCTACTATCAGGGTGGGTAGTCAACCTCTGTTAATCATACAAGTAAATATCCCTGAGTGTTCTCTCAGTCAAGAAGCAGTGTGGCATTGTCCTGATATACTTATGCAGGAGAACCTCTACACCAAGACTCCCCAAGTTAGAAGTGGTAAAGGTGATGTTTATTTACTTACACATCACTCATTTAATCAGCAACTTATAGATCCAGGCTCTACTTATGACATTCTGAATATGTTATTCCCTATGCAAGGTACAGGTGGTTAGGCTGGATTAAATTTTTTAAAGTTCCTACTCTCCTTTTTTTTAATTTCTAAATTCTGTATGTGATGCACACTTCCTTTGTGTACTGCTATCTCTAATCTAGGCTTTAGAGATTGCACAGATAACAAATGAGGCAGAAACCTTAATAAAATGATAAGGAAAAAAGTCAAAAGAAAACTCTGCTAAACTATGCCATTCCCAAGATACTGTATTCATGCCCAAGGCCCTGCTCTCAGATAAGCAACATCAAAGCATTCACACTGTAGGAAAAACAGATTTTATAAAAATAATCAAGCCAAGCCACTAATCAAATAGGCAAACAACAACCAATAGAAACCCTGAGAGTAGGAGGGAAATAAGTATTCTCGTTGCTAAAATACACTAGCAAAATCATCCAGTTTTCAACAAAAAATGAAAAGTTCTGAAACACGAAAAATAACAAAACTAAACCAAACAACAAAAGAGGTCTTTGCGCAGAAAAAGAAGAAAGCAACAGAAACTACCTGTGAGAGGATTCAGATGTCTGAATTAACAGATAAAGGCATCAAAGCAACAATTACAGATATCTTAAGAACTAATGGAATCCACACACAGAAACTAAAGCTAAGATGGTCATATACTATAAAATATAGCAACTAATGAAGATATAGAAATTATTTTAAAAATGAAAGAACCAAATGGAAATTGTGGAAATATAGGTGCAATAATTAAAATGAAAATTTACTAATTAAAATGAAATTCATAATTAGGGGCTTATTATGAGATTTGAACTAGAAGAAAGAATCAGCAAACTTGAAGACAGGACAATAGGGATTATACATTCTAAAGAACAGAGAAAAAAGAGTGCAAAACAAAAAGAGCAGAAGAAAAATGTAGAACACCTTTAAGTCCACCAAAATACATGTAATATACATGTAAAAAGAAAGAAAAGAAACAACAACAAAAAATTTTTCAAAGAAATAATCCCTGAAAATATCCCAAATGTAATGAAAAATATAAGCTATACACAAACTATCACATGCTTCTATACATCTAAAGCTTAACAAACACTGAGTAGGTTAAAACAAATATATGCTTACTTCAGAATGTTGGAAGCCAGATGAAATTAGAAAAACCTTGAAAGCAACAAGAGAAAAATAACATTGAAAGAGAGCTCCAATAACATTAACTGAATTCTCATTAGAAGTAATGGTGGCCAGTAGACAACGGAATGACTTATCCAAAGTGTTGAAAGAAAAATGACTGTCAGACAGAAACCTTAGATCCAGCTCAGCTATCTTTTCTAAAAGGAAGCCAAAATATAGACATTTACAAACTAAAAACAAACAAACAGAAAAACTAAGAAACAAGATATACAGAAACACTAAGGAATTTATTCAGGTTTAAAACAAGTGACCAAAATGGTAAATTAAAATTAAACAAACACACACGCACACACACACACACACACAGGCACACACACACCACAAAACAAATAACAATAGTAAAGGTAATTGAAATTTATAAGTGATAGTACAAATATATCTTTTTAAGTTTTTCTTCCCTCAACTGGTATAAATAGCAATTTTACAAAACATGTAAAAATATTTTTATAAATGTTATAGGTCATAACTTTGACCTATAACATACAGAAATGTTATATGTAGCAATAATCTGATGGAACAAGCAGAAAAGAGTAATGCTGAAGTAAGAAAATGACACCATATGGTAACTAGCATCCAGAGGAACAAATCAAGAGAATATAAGGGACTCTATAAATCTATACTTTTTCTTTATACTTTTCTTCTACTATTATGGGGATAAAAATATCTAATCTAAAAATCATATAATAATATACTTTAGGTTTTAAATATATTAATGATGATGATAAATATAACAATACATGAGAAATGCATAAAAAGAGGGAATAATAATTAGGAATAAGATTTTTATATCTCACTAGAATTACACTCATACAAATCCAAAGTAGACTCTAATGAGAGATATATGTTAAATTGTATGGCAACCTTAAAGAAAATCTGTCCAAAAAAATGAGTGAAAATTTTAAGAAGTGAAAAAATTATACTAGGAAATGAAAAAAGAAAATAGGAGAGGATTACAAGGGGGGACATATTTGAGAAACAGAGAACAAAAGGTAAATGGCAGACACAAATACAACTATATCTATTAATATCTATTAGAAATTGAACCTCTCCAGGATTCAATATCCGCACCCCAAGGCAGTGGAGGTAAAACATGATGCTGAAAGTTCTCACATTCCATTTCATAGAGACAACACTTAGATTCACAGATTTATCTTTTACAAATGCCACGCCTCATTCCAGTCAACAGTAGAGGTACATTGCAAGAGTAATCTTCACTGAGTAGTGCACCAGCAGAGATAAAATGAGCTTACGCAAAGGCTGGTGGTTGTTGAAGCTGGGTGATAGGTAAAAGAAGGTCCACTCTGTCCTTCTCATCGTATTTTGTTTATATCTTATATGCTTCTCTATAAAAAGATTTTAAAAAATAAAATCATGTTTTTTAAGTGTGCCTCTCTACAATTACCAGTTACATAGAAAAAATTCAAAAGTTTGAAAAGGAATAAGATAAAATAAAAATATAACATTTATTGCAATTTTTTCTAAGAAATAATACTACCAGCAGTTAACAGTTTAAAAATTCTCTCAAAAAGACTGTGGAAAATTAGATATTTGCACAGAACTCCCTTATGAAAAAAAAAAAAGAATAAAGTACATCTATGTAGAATTAATGTCTTTTTAAAAATCAAATTGTTCTACATTTTAAAGTGCCCAGAGCAAGTAGAAATAACATTTCTGTTTCCTTTATGTTAATAACCATATTTTTAAGGCACGTAAGACTAAAAAAAATTGTTTTGGTTTGGTCATAAATAGGACAAATTCTAATAGTTTGAATTTCATGCTTTCAATTGAAGCTTTTATACCATGGATTATTCTCCAACATTAAACTAAATCTGGAATATGAGATAAACTTTGGTTGGAGATCTTGAATTTTCTTTTAAACAAAGTTTATTTTTTCTATTTTTTAAAGGAATATATATGTAAATAGAATAAGATACCTTTTTTTCTTTATTTTCTTATCCTTGTACTTTAAGATTTCTTTCCATAAAGTATACCAAAAGCTCTCCTCAGTCTCCTAATCAGAAGAAATAAAACAGCAAACATTAGTGGACCTCTCTATTTCCCAAATTGAGTAAAGATCTATGGAAACTAAAAAGAATAAAAAGTGATTGTCCTTTCAGGAAGCTTATGATTTACTTGGAGAAAGCAACACAAACATAGGTGAAATAATTTAAGGATAGTTTGTGCTAGAAAGTAAAGGCATTTTTATTTTTTATAACGTGGATTAAAGAGGATAGGCTCACCAGTCAGTGAGAAAGTGGCAAAAATGTCATCTTAGAGATGACAGGCTGGGGAGAATGGGAAGATTTGAGTAGGTAGAAAGAAAAGGAAAAATGGGCACAATACTGAGATAAAAGGCAAACTAGGGGCTGGGGACGTGGCTCAAGAGGTAATGCGCTCACCTGGAATGTGTGAGGTGCTGGGTTCCATCCTCAGGACCACATAAAAATAAAATAA
The DNA here is from genome assembly GCF_045843805.1 of Urocitellus parryii. Taxonomy (NCBI): domain Eukaryota; kingdom Metazoa; phylum Chordata; class Mammalia; order Rodentia; family Sciuridae; genus Urocitellus; species Urocitellus parryii. The sequence continues at coordinate 48,043,654 of NC_135538.1, forward strand.
AGATGTTGTGTCCAACAAAAACTAAAATGTAAATATTAAAAAATTCTCTCTCTCTCTCTCTCTCTCTCTCTCAAAAAAAAAAAAAAAAAAAAAAAAAAAGCCAACCTAGGCACAGTGGTGCATGCCTATCATCCCAGAAGCAAGAGAGGCTGTGGCAGGAGACTCATGAGTTCAAAGTCAACTCGGCAACATGGTAAGGCCCTCAGCAACTAAGTGAGACCCTGTCTCTAAATAAAATGTAAAAAAAGGGCTGGGATGTAGCTCAGTAGTTAAGAACTTCTTAGTTCAATTCCTGGTATATAAAAAAAAAGTATGAAAGCAAAGAAAAGAAAAACAAAAGATAGAAGGCAGAATCTTATATCTGATTTTAGCAATTTTTTTTTCTGGAGTCTAGAATGTTTTAATATGAAATGGGATTTTATAACAAGAATCAGATCATGCTATAACCTCATTGTTATACTCTAGAACAAGGCATGGGAAACATTAGATATTAGACACATTAGATATTGATCCAAGAGCTACAAGAGACTCCTGTAGGTTCTTAAGCAGAGAAACAATATGAGAAAAGAGCATTATTTGAAGATAATTTGGTTACTGTTTGCCAATTGGATGTTAAGAAAGAAAAGCTTAGGGTCAGAGAGACCGATGAGGGGTCTGTTGCAACACTCCAAGTATTAGAGGGCATGGCAGTTTTAAAATATACCCACAAAAATTTCAATATGCCCCCCTACATGAAGTGGAGCCTAATTTACTTCTTTGAGTCAGTGAAGCTTAGTGACTTTCTTCGTGTACTATAAACATTAGAATAAAGTAGAATGGATGGTATGTCACTTCTGAATTAGGCCATAACAACATGCTTTCTCAGACCATTAGTTCCGGGGCACTTAGCTTTCCAGCCATAAACATCCCTTTGTTGGGGACCCAGGGGTCGGGGAGGGAACCAGAAGGAGTTGGGCCCTCCAACCTACAGAACCATAGTGAAACCTCCATCAGACACTCCTATGTGTGACCTAAAAGCATGTTCTCCACTCCCAGTCACACCTTTACATGATTACAGTCCCTGTCCGTGACTCTCAATCATTGCAAACTAGCAAGGCCGTGCCAGGGTAGCTTGACCCTTAGAAGTTGTGTGAGGTAACAAATGTTTGTTTTCTTAAGTTAATAAGAAATATTTGTTATACAATAATAAAACCAATACATGAATAAAAGTCTTTTAAAAGTGCTAATAGTTGACTGATGTTTATTGTTTCTCAGTTTGGTTTCTAATTTCTTTTTTTGTTGTTTCATTTTTAAAGATTCAAGAGAAATAGATGCAGTGTGTGATGGTTTGACCACTTTGAGTTAATCCCCCTCTCCCCAAAAGGACTCTTGTAGAATAGGAGCATTGGCTAGGTTGTAAGCCTAACCTAAAGGGAATCTGGTAAGATCATTACATTATTTTATCTGGCCACAGTTATGTGGTTTTAAGACACAAAGAGATCTGACCTTGAGAAGTAGAGTAAGAAGAAAAATGCAAGATTCAGAAAAAGAAAATAGGAAAGATAAACAGCAATAGGGAAAGGAAGACAATTTAAAGATTATCTAAGTATAACCTTGTCCTTGCCCTGAGACTCTAGTCCACAGTACAAATATATGGAAAAAACAATTAACAATCATTTGTTGATTTGCTAAGGTTAGAACTAAATCGGAAACATCTAATGGTAGCAGGAAATAAAACTTAAATAGCATCTACATTGTGTGGCTGCCACTTTTCATATTTATTAGCAAAATTCTCCCTTAGATGATGTGGAATAAACACGTATAATCATGTCTGAAAATTTTTTAGTTGAAATTTCCCACAGAACACAGTTTATTTACATCAATTATCTTTTATGTTGGTTGTTTATTAATGATATAATATAGCTTAATCTTATTAGTAATCTCAAATATTGATAATGGGTTATTTACCTCGAGAATTAGCACTATGTACAGATACTTATTCTGTTTTTATTTAAATAAAAATGGTTTTACGACTTTTGTATGTATATATTCTTCAAAAGTGATTCCATTGAGTTTGGAAATAGTTGGTGGACTGAATTTGAAGGTAAATCTAGTCTTTGTGCCTTACTAAGTATGATAGCATAAAGATTACATCTTAGAGAAATGGAAGAATAGTGATATTCTAATAGAAACAAAACAGTTGACATTATAACTAATTTTGAATGATGAAAAAGTAGGGTTAAATTTATGTTCCCAAAAGAGTTTTTTTTTTTTTTTTTTAGTTTGAGAGTGCACCAGTTTATAATAATAGACATAACACCTACATGTGTTCTCTGGTCAAAACATTTGAGTAGTAGAACTCTGCCAATATATTCTGAAATGTGACATAATTGATGATCCCTATATCAATTTTTCATTGCTGTAAAACTTTAATAAGTTCAGTTCAAGTCATGTATGTAGAAATAAAAAAAAAATTAAATTATGGATCTCCAATAACAATTTAGACAATATAATGATTCTCTTAAACGTTGTAATTATCCTTACTGCACTGATTTAATATGTGTAAAAACAAAAAAAAAATGAGGACACTTACTTATTTTGTGAAATGGATCCATATGTCTCTTCCTACGTTCCCTTAATAAAATTGAATACCCAGTAAAATTAGCTAAAAGGCATTATCTAATTGGTAGTCCAATGATGTTTCAATAGTTTCCATTGTGCCTAGGCAAATAAATACAGGTTATTTGGGTTTTCATTTGTTTCGTGGTGTGATAAATAGGAAAAATATTAGAGAGTTAATAGAGTCATAACAAAATGTAAATCTTTCTCTCATAGACATTTATCAACATTCCTAAGATACAACAAAAAAAAGCAATTTTCGTATCATCTATGGTAAATAATTTATTAATTAGTAAAGTAAAACCCATGATTGCATGCAATGAGCTAAGAGATGAGACATTTGCAATTACAGCAAATGACTGGAAAAAAGCCTCAGGATGAAAAATATGATCCAATGTACCCTAGTATTGCATATAATGGGAAAATGTGTCCATAAATTTTTCCACCCACTTTATGTCCAGCTGTATGTATTCCATTCAAAATAGGCTCAAAACAGTATGCAAAATATGTTATAGGAAAACTAAAGGTAGGATTACAGGTATTCTTTCTTTCCTTGATACAGGCCACCTACAATGAAATACAGGCTTCATTTAAAACTTTTCTCTGTTCCCAAGATTTTCTTAAGTTTAGATTTGGTTAGAAAAGGAATTTGAGTCAGGCATTTAGTGGTGTGCTCCAATAATCTCAGTGGTTTGGGAGGCTGATGCAGGAGGATTGCAAGCTCAAAGCCAGTCTCAGCAATTTAGCAAGGCCCTGAGAAATTTAGCGAGACCCTGACTCAAAATAAAATACAAAAAAGGGCTGTGGTTGTGCCTTAGTGGTTAAGCGCCCCTGGATTCAACCCAGGGTACAGAAAAATAGAGAGAGAGAGAGAGAGAGAGAGAGAGAGAGAGAGAGAGAGAGAGAGAGAGAGAGAGAAAAGAAATAGGCTTTTGAAAATTCAGAGCATTTAATTCTCATTGTTTTGTGAAGCTTGAAATTTCTTTTAGGAATATCTGTAATTGATAATGATTTTTCAAAAAGTCTGGCAGCAGAGGACTCTTAAAACCTATTTGTAAAGTAGTGATTTGGCATGCACTATGCCAACACACAACTTTTGCAACTGGTTTATTAAGCTTATTTTTTAATCTTCATATCAACAATAGGTAGAGTTTCAGATAAAGGACACTCAGATAACCTTTAATTTCATATCAACAACAAATACAGTTTTTGATATAAGTATGTCTTAAATTATGTATAAAACATACTTCTCCCAAATCTGTTGCTGATCAATTGGTCAATAAATAAAAGGGCTTTATTTCTGGACTCAGAATTCTAGTCCATTATTGTCTATCCTTTCACCAGTACACACTGTCTTTTCTTTTCTTTTCTTTTTTTTTTTTTTTTTTTGCTCTAGTTTTGTAGTAAGTCTTGAATTTGGAAAATTCAGGTCCTCAGACTTGACTATTCCTTTTCAGGATTGCTTTGGCTATTCTGAATCCCTTGCATTTCTTTATGAATTTTAGGATTAACTTGTCAATTTCTGCAGACAGCAACAATCTTTATAGGAACCATGTTTTATAGAGAAAGAGGGATTAATCTGTATACAGATTCAATGAATACTGTCATTAACACATGTAAAACTTCTAATTCATGAACATGTGGTAAGAAAAAAATGTCACTTTCAAAACATTAATAACTTCATTCCCAGGACCTGTGGATATGCTAACTTCCTTGACAAAAGGTATTATACAGATGTGATCAAATTAGGAAAGCTGAAAGGGGAAGAGTCTCCTGGATTATCCAGGTAGACCCAATGTAATCACTGGGGTACTTAGAAGGGAAAGAGGAATCCAAAAATATCAAGAGTAGGATGACATGTAAGATATGGGAAAAATCAATGAAATGATTCTCCGTTGGAGTTTCAAGAAGAAATGCAAATCTGTTAATTGATTTTATACATCTTACTTCTAAAATGGTAAAATACAAAATGTCTGTCATTTTAAGCCAATATATAATTTGTTACAGCAATAAAATGAATCTAATACATCATGAGATATCTTCCTATTAGTTAGGTCTTTAATTTTTTCCATTATACTTTGCAGTTTTCAATGTTACAAAGCTTGAACTTTTTTGTTAAAATTATTTCTAAATTTATTTTGAAAACTTAACCAGGAAACTGTTTTCTTGATTTGGCTTTAAATTTTATTTTTATTGCTACTGTAATATAAATAAAACTGATATTCTGATACTAATCTTGTATCTTGCAACCTTGATTTTCTACATGTAATACTATGTTATCTGTGAATAAGATGATTTTATTTCTTCCATTCCAATCTAGATAGACAGAATTTTTACTGTTTTATAGCTTAACAAGGGATTTGTCACTGGGGCCTAATATTTTCCTCCTTCCTGGAGAATATTTCACATGTAATAGAGAAGTATGTAAATGCTCCTCTAGTTGCATAGAGCTGTAGTTGAGGTTTGTCCAATGTGGTTCATTCTCAATGTTAAAGTCATCTATTAACATACAAATCTGTTGCTGCATCTTAAAATTGAATTATCAAAGTCTTCTCTATCTCTATTTTTGCTTCTAACATTTTTTACCTCTGTTGTTAAGAACATGTAGTTTTAAAAGTACTATATTCCTGATTGATTATCCTTTCTGACATAACAAGATATCATTCATTATCTCTAGTAACATGTTTTGTCTTAAAGGTCAATTGTCTTACACTGCTATACCTTTACCAGCTATCTTTTTTGGTACCATTGCATGGCATGTATTCTGCCATTTTAATTTCAAAATACTTTGTCTCTGAATTGAGTGTGTTACTTATAGAAGCATGCAGTGAGCTGATTTTTAATGGAATCTGCTAATGCCTTTTTTTTTTCCACTGAAGTGTTTTTATAATTAGTGTATTTGCTGAATAATTTATTTGTTTATCATTTTGCTATTTGTTTCCCCTATGTTTTAAGTTTATTTTCTCCTTAATCTTTCACTCATTTTGTCTTTTAATAGGTATTTTCAGACAACTTAAAGATAGCAGAATAGAGAAGGTTGCTTTCCTGGCTGCACCATGGTGTAAAACCAAAAAAAAAGAGAAAGGCAGCCTCTCAGCAAGGTGGGTGAACAAACAACGGGGAGAGGTGTTTATTGGAATTTAAAACTGGATGTTCAAAACAGATAGGGGACTCAACAGGTTGGATATAATAAAATAAGGAAGAACTCTTCAGCACCATAGCTGCTGCCATGGCTGGGCCAAAAGCACCAGCCAAAGCAGTCCCTCCCTTAGCAAAGTGGAGGGATAAGGAAATTAAAGGAACTCAGATATTTAGGAGGCCTAAGGTATGTCTGGGTATGTGCATTTAGAATTCAAGAATATTGACTGACTAAACTGAAAGGTATGTTGCATAATATCCTTGTCAGGGAAAGAAGCCATCATCTCTCTAGATGCCATTCAAAGAACAAAACGAATGAAGAAACCATTTTGTGGCCATGGCATGGAGACCAGCAGCTAAGGGAGATGATTTGTGGCAAACCCAAGTTTGGTCTGAAAACAGGTCCAGTAAATTAACACTGCAAGACATAGAGTGTGCTTAAGTGACCAGGAGAAAATCAAATATGGAGATAGTTTTACACAAGAGACAACTGGTGGCAGACTCCCTCAGGATATCCTCCTACCCCTTATAATCTGGCTGTTTGCAAGACCAGCTGGGGATTTGGAAAGGCAATGTTGAGAGAGATTGAGTTTGGAGATTGAATCCACAACCAGGAAACTTGGAGACTACAGATGACGTAGGGGACTATGATTTGGTTCCTCCACCACACTAGTGGAATCCAGGGGAGAACCCTGGGGTGCACACTTTCAGTGTAGACTGGCAATTACTAGGCCTTGGAAGTGAACTGATATAAGATCTCCAGACCAATTGACATTCAGTAAAGAGCCTGGAGCCCACCTAAACTTAAATTCCTGCCTCCAGGAATTTCACCTACAGGATTACTTCTCTCACTCCAGCAATCTGAATGGTGGGGCATTACACTCCAGATAACCCTACCTAAATCTGCTGAAAAGAAAAGCTGAGAATCTTTTGAACTTCAATGGAAATTATTTTTTAACTTTTTGTTGATTTATTTATTTTTTTATTTATTTATTCTTTTCTCTGTTTAATAGTGAGCTTAATGGAACATGGACCATACATACTTATATTTCTTTCTCATTTCTAAAAGTTTTGAAGCCAGTTATTTTTATGGATGAATATTCTGGGAACTAGGATGTTTGACTAGTATATTTTAATTTTGTTTTTTATTATTTTATTTTATTTTTAAAAGTTTACTTTATATAAACTCTTTCCTCTTACCTGCTTCCCTTGGTACTCTTTCTTGCCTTTCATCCACTAAAAGCCAATCTCTATTGTTCTCTTTTTTTACTCTTAATTGAATTTTTTACTTTTTTTTTTGTCTCCTCCCTCATAATCATCACACCCTATATAATTTCTGTTATCTCCCTGTCCATAACTGGAAATTATAAGCCCTTTTGTAAACTTGCTGTTTCTGTTATGGAAATAACTGATCATATAATTTCTGTTTATTGTGATAACGATGTAGACACCATAGCAGGAAGTAATTAGTTTAATGCTATATATTGTTTGCATTGGTAATTGTTATTATTTGTCTCACCCTAAACAGTGAGATACTGGAAACTTTCAAGGATACTATAAGTCCTTAAGGTAGAAAATCTACTGTCTCAGATCCATACAGTTAGATGGGAAGACTTACAAACAACTTGAAAAAGCAAGGGAACAAATCATTTCAAACAAGTCAAAATACCCTAATAACACAATCCATTGACACCACAGTGGTGGAAATGTCAGAGAAGGAGTTTAGAATGCACATGTTTAAACTAATATGCAAAGGAAAGCACAGTATAAGGAGTGATATCAGAGAGAAAATACAGGAAATGAAAGATCACTTTAACAAATATATACATATTCTGAAAGAAAAAAAGCAGAAATACTTGAAATGAATGAATCAATAAACCAACTTAAAAATTCAATTGAAAGTATCACCAACAATCTGGGTCACATGGAAGACAGAGTTTCAGGCAATGAAGATAAAATATTTGATCTTGAAAACAAAGTTGACCATGGAGAAAATATTTAAGAGACCATAAACAGAACTTCCAAGAAATATGGGATAACCTGAAAAGACCAAATTTAAGATTTATTTGAATAGATGAAGGCTCAGAGATATAAACCAAAGGAATGCACAATCTTTTTCATGAAATAATATTAAAAATATTCCCAAACCTAAAGAGCAAAATGGTAAGTCATATACAGGTGGCATACAGGACCCCCAAAATTCAAAATTACAACAGACCCACTCCAAAGCACATTATTATGAAAATGCCTAACATATAGAATGAGGATAGAGCCAGATGTGGTGGTTGCATGCCTGTAATACCCATGGCTCAGGAGACTGAGGCAGGAGGATGGCAAGTTCAAAGACAGCCTCAGCAATTTAGTGAGGCCATAAGCAACTCAGTGAGACGCTGTCTCTAAATAAAATATAAAATAGGGCTGGGGATGTAGCTCAGTGATCAAATGCCCCTCAGTTCAATTCCTGGTACAAAAAAAAAAAAACTACCAGAATAAGAATGAAATTATAAAGGCTATGAGAGAAAAATATCAGATTATGTTTAAGGGGAAACCAATTCAAATCTCAGCTGATTTCTCAACCCAGATCCTCAAAGCTAGGGGGTCTTAAAATAATGTATACCAAGCTCTGAAAGAAAATAGATGCTACCCACAAATGCTAAACCCAACAAAACTAAGCTTCAGAATTGATGAAGAAATAAAAACTTACCATGATAAACAAAAGTTAAATGAATTCACAACTACAAAGCCTGCACTACAAAACATACTCAATAAGATATTTCATTAAAAAGAAATGAAAAATAAAAAAGTGAAAATAAGCAAAGAGAGGAACTACACTAAAAGAACAGTGACTCAATCAAGAAACTAATTCAAATTAAAAAACAGAAATAAACCAAAATGACTGACAATACAAATCTTATTTTAATAACAACATTGAATGTAAATGACCTGAACTCATCAATCAAAAGACATAGATTGACAGATTAGATTAAAAAACAAAGCTCAACAATATGCTGTCTCTAAGAGACTCATCCCATATGTAAAGACATCCACAGACTGAAGGGAAACGGAAGGGAAAAAAACATATCATTAATGTGACTCTCTTAAATAAGCAGGGGTTTATATACTCATATCATATAAAGTGGACTTCAAGCCAAGGTTAACTAGAAAGGACAAATAAGGACATTTTATACTGCCGAAGGGAATTATGCATCAATAAGACAAAACAATCATAAATATTTATGCCCCAGATAATATAACACCTATGTACATCAAAAAAATCCTTCCTTATTTCAAGAATCAAATAGACCATAGCACAATAATACTGAGTGACTTTAACACATATTTCTAACCCCTGGATAGATCCTCCTAACAAAATCTAAATAAAGAAGTTGTAGAAATAAAAAATATAATAATAATTTAGACTTAACAGACATATATAGAATATTTTATCCTTCAATGACAGAATATATTTTCTTCTCAGCAGCACATGGATCCCTCTCTAAAACAGAACGTATCATAAGCCACAAAGCAAACCTTAGCAAATAAAAAAAAAGAAACAGAGATAATACCTTGCATTCTATCAGACCATAATGGAATGAAATTAGAAATCAATTATAATATAAAAATAGAAGCTACTCTAACACCTGGAGACTAAATAATGTGCTATTGAATGATCAATGCATAGCAGAAGAAATCAGGGATGAAATTAAAAAATACTAGTGATAACTCAGAATAGCGATACAACATATCAAAATCTCTGGGTCACTATGAAGTGCAGAAAAAGCATTTGAAAAAAATACCATCCATTTATGTTCAAAACACTAGAAAAACTACCTCAACATTGAAAAAGCTATCTATGCTAATCCCAAGGCCATCATCATTCTAATTGGAGAAAAAGTGAAAGCATTCCCTCTAAAATCTGGAATATCACTTCTATTCAACATAGTCCTGGAAATTCTAGCCACAGCAATTAGACAGGATAAAGGAATTAAAGGAATATAAATATGAAAATAAGAACTCAAACTAGTCCTATTTACTAATGACATAATTCTGCATTTAGAAAACCCCAAAAGATACAACAGAAAACTTCTAGAGCTAACAAATGAATTCACAAAGTATCAGGATGTAAAATTAACACCATAAATCAATTGTGTTCCTGTACATCAGTGATGAATCAACTGAAAGAGCGACTAGGAAAACTATTCCATTCATAGTAGGCTCAAAAAAAGTAATATTTGGGAGGCTGGGGATGTGGCTCAAGCAGTAACGTGCTCGCCTGGCATGCATAGGGTGCTGGGTTCGACCCTCAGCACCACATAAAAATAAAATAAAGCTGTTGTGTCCACCGAAATCTAAACAATAAATATTTAAAAAATTCTCTCTCTCTCTCTCTCTCTCTCTCTCTCTCTCTCTCTCTCTCTCTCTTTCTCTCTCTCTCTCAAAAAAAGTAATACTTGGGAATCAATCTAACAAAAAAATGTGAAAGACCTCTATAATGAAAACTACAGAACACTAAAGAAAGAAATTAAGGAAGACCTTAGAAGATGGAAAGATCTCCTGTGTTCTTGAATAGGCAGAATTAATATTGTCAAAATGACCATACTACCAAAAGCACTATGCAAATTTAATGCAATTAAGGTTTAGATGACCTACTTCACAGAAATAAAAAATAGAAATAGAAAAAATAGTCATAAAATGCATTTGAAAATACAAAAGACTCAGAATAGCCCAAGCTCTTTCCTCATCAAGAAAAAATGAAGCAGGAGGCATCTCAATACCAGATCTGAAATTATACTATAGAACTATAGTAATAAAAATGGCATGTTATTGGCACCAAAACATGAAATCCAATAGTATAGAACAGAAGACACAGAGACAAACCCACATTAATACAGTTATCTCATATTAGACACAGGTGCCATAAACATATATTAAAGAAAAGATAGCTTCTTCAATAAATGATGCTGGGAAAAATGGAAATCCAAAAGAAATGATATGGAATTAGACCCCTATCTCTCACCTTGCACAAAATTCAACTCTAAGTGTATCAAGGACCTAGGCATTAGACCAGAGTTCCTGAGGCTTCTAGAAGAAAAAGTAGGCCCAAGTCTTCATCATGGTTGTCTTAGGAATAGAATTCTTCAATGAGACTCTCAAAGTACAACAAGCAAAATCAAGAATCAATAAATGGAATTTAATTAAACTAAAATACTTCTTCATAGCAAGGAAAACAATAATGTGAAGAGAGAGCCTACAGAATAGGAGGAAAATCTTTGCCATTTGCACCTCAGATAGAGCATTAATCTCCAAAATATATAAAGAACTCAAAAAACTTAACTCCAAAAAACAACCAAAACAAACAAACAAACAAATAACCTAATCAATAAATGGGCAAAGAAAATGAATAAATATTTCACAGAAGAAATACAAATGGTCAATAAATATATGAAAACATGTTTTACATCACTAGCAATTAGAGAAATGCAAATTAAAATTAACCTAAGATTTCATCTCTCTCCAGACAGAATGGTAATTATCAAGAATGTAAGTAACAATAAATGTTGGCAAGGATGTGGGAACACTCATACATTGCTGGTGGGACTGCATACTGTAAAGCAGTATGGAAATTCCTCAGAAAACCTGGAATGGAACCATTTTTGACCCAGTTATCCCACATCTTGGAATATACCTAGAGGACTTAAAATCAGCATATTATAGTGTCACCACCACATCAATATTCATAGCATCTCAATTCACAATAGTTAAGCTATGGAGCCATCCTAGATACCCTTCAATAGATGAATGTATAAATAAAATGTGGTACATATACACCATGGAATAAATATTACTCGGCCATAAGGAAAATTAAATTATGGCATTTGCAGCTAATTGGATGGAACCGGAAACTCTCATGCTAAGTGAAACAAGCCAATCTCCCCCAAATCAAAGGCTGAATGTTCTCTCTGATATGTGGATCCTAATCACAATAGGCACAGGGTGCAGGGGAGGGGAGTGAGGCTCACTAGATTGAGACAGCAGGCAATAGGGTAAAGTGAGGAGGGAATGAGAAAGACAGCAGATTGAATCAGATATAACTTTCCTATATTCATGCACAAATACATGAACAGTGAAACTCCACATCATATACAACCACAAAAATGGGAATTTATACTCCATGTATATATGATATGTAAACATACATTGTACTGTCATGTATAACTAAAAAGAACAAATTAAAAAAGTAAAATACATAGGTATTTTTAGTACATCACTTTATTTTTTTTTTAATTGAAATATTTATTTTATATAGTTTGAGAAATAAAACAGCAGTACAATGATTCAAGGGATGAGTTGATCCCTGCCCTGCGATCCCAGCATGGAATCCCACATTCCAAAGACAACTTTCAATATGCTCTATTGTTTCTCCTGGTGTTTACTTCCTCATTTCTAAGTTGCCTGCATTAATTGCTATTACAATTTTAGATAATATCTCTTGGTTTTTGTCTATAAAATGTTAGAATGTAGCTTTTTTTTTTTTTTGTTGGTCGTTCATAACATTACATAGTTCTTAATACATCATATTACACGGTTTGATTCACGTGGATTATGAACTCCCCCTTTTACCCCGTATACAAATTGCTGTATCACATCAGTTTCCCTTCCATTGATTGACATATTGCCTTTCTAGTGTCTGATGTATTCTGATGTCTGTCCTATTCTCTACTATCCCCCCTCCCCTCCCCTCCCCTCCCCTCCCCTTTTCTCTCTCTACCCCTTCTACTGTAAATCATTTCTTCCATTTGTATTATCTTGTCTTACCCCTCCTTTCCTCTTGTATGACATTTTGTATATCCCTGAGGATCGCCTTCCATTTCCATGCAATTTCCCTTCTCACTCCCTTTCCCTCCCACCTCTCATCCCTGTTTAATGTAAATCTTCTTCTCAAGTTCTTCGTCCCTACCCTGTCCTTGTTTACTCCCCTTATATCAAAGGAGTCATTTGGTATTTGTTTTTTAAAGATTGACTAGCTTCACTTAGCATAATCTGCTCTAATTCGATCCATTTCCCTCCAAATTCTATGATTTTGTCATTTTTTAATGCAGAATAATACTCCATAGTATATAAATGCCACATTTTTTTTATCCATTCATCTATTGAAGGGCATCTAGGCTGGTTCCACAGTCTTGCTATCGTGAATTGAGCTGCTATGAACATCGATGTAGCAGTGTCCCTGTAGCATGCTCTTGTTAGGGCTTTAGGGAATAGACCGAGAAGGGGAATAGCTGGGTCGAATGGTGGTTCCATTCCCAGCTTTCCGAGAAATCTCCATACTGCTTTCCAAATTGGCTGCACCAATTTGCAGTCCCACCAGCAATGAACAAGAGTGCCCTTTTCCCCGCATCCTCTCCAGCACTTATTGTTGTTTGACTTCCTAATGGCTGCCAGTCTTACTGGAGTGAGATGGTATCTTAGGGTAGTTTTGATTTGCATTTCTCTGACTGCTAGCGATGGTGAGCATTTTTTCATGTACGTGTTGATTGATTGTATGTCCTCCTCTGAGAAGTGTCTGTTCAGGTCCTTGGCCCATTTATTGATTGGGTTATTTGTTATCTTATTGTCTAATTTTTTGAGTTCTTTGTATATTCTGGTTATTAGGGCTCTATCTGAAGTGTGTGGAGTAAAGATTTGTTCCCAGGATGTAGGCTCCCTGTTTATCTCTCTTATTGTTTCTTTTGCTGAGAAAAAACTTTTTAGTTTGAGTAAGTCCCATTTGTTGATTCTAGTTGTTAACTCTAGCGCTATGGGTGTCCTATTGAGGAATTTGGAGCCCGATCCCACAGCGTGTAGATCATAACCAACTTTTTCTTCTATCAGATGCCATGTCTCTGGTTTAATATCAAGCTCCTTGATCCATTTTGAGTTAACTTTTGTGCACGGCGAGAGATAGGGATTCAGATTCATTTTGGTGCAAATGGATTTCCAGTTTTCCCAGCACCATTTGTTGAAGATGCTATCCTTCCTCCATTGCATGCTTTTAGCCCCTTTATCAAAAATAAGATAGTTGTAGTTTTGTGGTTTGGTTACTGTGTCCTCTATTCTGTACCATTGGTCCACCCGCCTGTTTTGGTACCAGTACCATGCTGTTTTTGTTACTATTGCTCTGTAGTATAGTTTGAAGTCTGGTATCGCTATACCGCCTGATTCACACTTCCTGCTTAGTATTATTTTTGCTATTCTGGGTCTTTTATTATTCCATATGAATTTCATGATTCTTTTATCGATTTCTATAAGATATGCTGTTGGGATTTTGATTGGCATTGCATTGAACTTATATAGGACTTTTGGTAATATCGCCATTTTGATGATGTTAGTTCTGCCTATCCATGAGCAGGGTATATTTTTCCATCTTCTAAGGTCTTCTTCTATGTCTTTCTTTAGGGTTCTGTAATTTTCATTGTATAAATCTTTCACCTCTTTTGTTAGGTTGATTCCCAAGTATTTTATTTTTTTGGGGGGATATTGTGAATGGAGTAGTTGTCCTCATTTCCATTTCAGAGGATTTGTCGCTCATATACAGGAATGCCTTTGATTTATGCGTGTTGATCTTATATCCTGCCACTTTGCTGAATTCATTTATTAGCTCTAATAGCTTCTTTGTGGACCCTTTTGGGTCTGCTAGGTATAGAATCATATCATCTGCAAATAGTGATAATTTAAGTTCTTCTTTTCCTATTTTTATGCCTTTAATTTCTTTCGTCTGCCTAATTGCTCTGGCCAGTGTTTCGAGGACTATGTTGAACAGAAGTGGCGAGAGAGGGCATCCCTGTCTTGTACCAGATCTTAGAGGGAATGCCTTCAATTTTTCTCCATTCAGAATGATGCTGGCCTGTGGCTTATCATAGATTGCTTTTACAATGTTGAGGTATGATCCAGTTATCCCTAATTTTTCTAGCGTTTTGAACATAAAGGGATGCTGTACTTTGTCGAAAGCTTTTTCTGCATCTATCGAGATGATCATATGGTTCTTGTTTTTAAGTCTATTGATGTGGTGGATAACATTTATTGATTTCCATATATTGAACCAACATTGCATACCAGGGATGAATCCTACTTGATCATGGTGTATAATTTTTTTGATATGTATTTGAATCTGATTCGCCAGAATTTTATTGAGGATTTTTGCATCAAGGTTCATTAGAGATATTGGTCTGTAGTTTTCTTTCTTTGAAGTGTCTTTGTCTGGTTTCGGAATCAGGGTGATGTTGGCCTCGTAGAATGAATTTGGAAGTTCTCCCTCTTTTTCTATTTCCTGAAATAGCTTGAAAAGTATTGGTGTTAGTTCCTCTTTAAAGGTTTTGTAAAACTCTGCTGTATACCCATCCGGTCCTGGGCTTTTCTTAGTTGGTAGTCTTTTGATGGTTTCTTCTATTTCCTGTATTGTTATTGGTCTGTTTAGGTTGTCTATATCCTCCTGGCTCAATCTGGGCAGATCATAGGACTCAAGGAATTTATCTATGCCTTCACTATCTTCTATTTTATTGGAGTATAAGGATTCAAAGTACTTTCTTATTATCTTCTGTATTTCTGAAGTGTCTGTTGTGATATTGCCTTTTTCATCCCGTATGCTAGTAATTTGGGTTCTCTCTCTTCTTCTCTTCGTTAGCATGGCTAAGGGTCTGTCAATTTTATTTATTTTTTCAAAGAACCAGCTTTTAGTTTTGTCAATTTTTTCAATTGTTTCTTTTGTTTCAATTTCATTAATTTCAGCTCTGATTTTAATTATTTCTTGCCTTCTACTTCTTTTGCTGTTGTTTTGCTCTTCTTTTTCTAGGATTTTGAGATGAAGTATGAGATCATTTATTTGTTGGTTTTTTCTTTTTTTGAGGAATGAACTCCAAGCAATGAATTTTCCTCTTAGAACTGCTTTCAATGTGTCCCATAGATTCCGATATGTTGTGTCTGTGTTTTCATTTAACTCTAGGAATTTTTTAATTTCCTCCTTGATGTCTTCTAAAACCCATTGATCACTCAGCAACCTGTTGTTCATTCTCCAGGTGATGCTTGATTTTTCCTTTCTTCTTTTATCATTGATTTTCAGTTTCATTCCATTATGATCAGACAAGATGCATGGTATTATCTCTACCTCTTTGTATTGTCTAAGAGTTGCCCTGTGACATAGTATATGGTCTATTTTTGAGAAGGTTCCATGTGCTGCTGAGAAAAAAGTGTAGCAACTTGATGTTGGGTGGTATAGTCTATATATGTCAATTAAGTCTAGGTTGTTAATTGTGTTATTGAGTTCTATAGTTTCCTTATTTAACTTTTGTTTGGAAGATCTGTCCAGTGGTGAGAGAGGTGTGTTGAAGTCTCCCATGATTATTGTATGGTGGTCTATTAGACTCTTGAACTTGAGAAGAGTTTGCTTGATAAACACGGCTGCACCATTATTTGGGGCATATATATTTATGATTGTTATGTCTTGTTGGTGTATGGTTCCCTTGAGCAGTATGAAGTGTCCTTCTTTATCCCTTTTGATTAGCTTTGGCTTGAAATCTATTTTATTAGATATGAGTATGGACACTCCTGCTTGTTTCCGTGGTCCATATGAGTGATATGATTTTTCCCAACCTTTCACCTTCAGTCTATGTACATCTTTTCCTATCAAATGCGTCTCCTGTAGACAGCATATTGTTGGGTCTTGTTTTGTGATCCATTCTACTAGCCTGTGTCTCTTAATTGGTGAATTTAAGCCATTAACATTTAGGGTTATTATTGAGATATGGTTTGTTCTTCTATCCATATTTGTTTATTGATGTTACTATACCTGATTTGTTAACCTCTTTGACTACTTTCCCCCCTTTACTGTCCTACCTCCCATTGTTGGTTATCAATGTTATTTTCCATTTCCTTTTCCTGTAATGTTTTGCCAAGGATTTTTTGAAGATATGGTTTTCTAGCTGCGAATTCTTTTAACTTTTGTTTATCGTGGAAGGTTTTCATTTCATCTTCTAATCTGAAGCTTAATTTCGCCGGATACACGATTCTTGGTTGGAATCCATTTTCTTTAAGCGTTTGAAATATGTTATTCCAGGATCTTCTAGCTTTTAGAGTCTGTGTTGAGAGATCAGCTGTTATCCTGATTGGTTTACCCCTAAATGTAATCTGCTTCCTTTCCCTTGTAGCTTTTAAAATTCTCTCCTTATTCTGTATGTTGGACATCTTCATTATAATGTGTCTAGGTGTGGATCTCTTATGATTTTGCACATTCGGCGTCCTGTAGGCTTCTAGGATTTGGGATTCTGTCTCATTCTTCAAGTCTGGGAAGTTTTCTTGTATTATTTCACTGAATAGATTGCTTAATCCTTTGGATTGGAGCTCTGTGCCTTCCTGTATCCCAATGACTCTTAAGTTTGGTCTTTTGATATTATCCCATAGCTCTTGAATGTTCTGCTCGTGGTTTCTTAGTAGACTTGCTGAGCTATCTATGTTCTTTTCAAGTTGAAATATTCTGTCTTCATTGTCTGATGTTCTATCTTCTAAGTGATCAACTCTGCTGGTAGTATTCTCAATTGAGTTTTTAAGTTGGTTTATTGATTCCTGCATCTCTAGTATTTCTATTTGTTTGTTTTTTATTACCTCTATCTCCCTGTGAAATTGATCTTTTATTTCCTGGATTTGCTTGTCAATATGATCTTTCATTGTCTGATTTTGCTGTCTCATGTCTTCCTTGAGACTCCAGATCATCTGAAGCATGTATGTCCTGTGCTCTCTATCTGACATTCCATCTGTTGCAGCTATTACCTCTTCTAAAGTTGAGTTGACCTGCATTGCCTGTGGTCCTTTCTTTCCTTGTCGTTTCATACTGCTGGCGTTTCTTTCTGCTTGGTGAAATTGTTGTGTCTTTGATATTTTCCCCCTCTATTTAATTATATTGCTCTTGTATAGTTGAAAAATCACCCTTTCAGGGCAGGTAGTGGCTGTGATCCTCCTCCAATTAGTGTGATACTGGGGAGGAGAGATATTAGAAGGGGAGGGAAGAAGTCACTAAAGAGAATGAGTGTAGGCAGGTAGAATTCAGGAAGGTGGAATAGGAAAATTGAAAGAAGTGAGAAGACAAAAGAAAAAAAAAGTGAAAAGAAAGAAAGAAGAAACGAAAAAAAATAAAAATTTAAAACCAACAAAAAAAAAAGAAAAAAAGAAAAAATTTTATAATGATAGTAAAAAAATGGAAATTAAAGTTTAAAAAATAATAGTAATACTAATAAAATAAAAAGAATTTAAAAAAATTGAAACCATTAATAGGAACGTTAAAGAACAACAACTACATCAACAACAAAAAGTGAAAATAAAAAAAAATACTAATAATAATCATTAAAAAAATAATAATAATAATAATAAATGCAGTCATATAGCTCGATTAACTTCTCATCCAGTTGGTGGAGCTATGCCCACTGGGCCAGGCTTCTCTTCTTGATAGGTGGGAACCAATCACTGTGCCTCAGCTCTTCTTCCCAGACTGTGTGGGTCTCTAATCCTGAGTGCCTAGGGCCTTCTCTTGTGGTTCCTCAAGCCAGGCCCCGCTCACCTGTGACACTCACCACAATACTGACTACACGCCAGGTCTGCTGCTCCTGGGAGCCCTGTTTTCATGGGTGCCTGGGCACACCCTTTCTGTTTGCCTCCCTCAAACCCTAAGTTTGTAGGGCTTGGGGCTGAGGGCCCCCAGCGAATTTGTTTGCCCTCAGGTAGCAGCAACTCCCCTGATAGCTGGTGCAAGGGACCTGTTGTCAGCACTGGTGATAGCAATAGCTGGGAGTCCTGCGCCGCTAGTCCTGCGTCACTCCTGATTCCCTGGGTCTGGCTGTGGTGCTTAGTTGGCTTTTACCTCTTTGAGTTCAGGCGGGCCGACTAGTTATTTCAGTGGGATCATTAGTGTTGAGTCCATGAAGCAGGCGAACCTGAGCTAGAATGCAGCCAATTCGGGCTCTGTGTGTTCTGAGAAGGCTAGACCGTTCGCCCGGGGTCCACTTCAGCTCAACCGTGCCTAGTGGTCCTGAGCGAACAGTATTTTGACAGTTTACTTCTCCCTATGCCCGTGCAGCTGAAGGGGTTAGAGACTTGATCTCTCCGCGTCCGCCGCCATGTTGGATCATTTAGATTTTAAATTGTCACTCATCAGCTGTTCCATTTTACTCGGTTAAGAGTCTGTTCTAAGGTGCTCCGCGGAAAGCGGTGGCGGCAGCGGCGGTGGCTACAGCGGCGGCGGTGGTGGCGGCAAAGCTGTGGCCTTCGGGACCCCCGTGGAGGGGGTGTGGGCTGGGGGAGGGGAGGCAGCGCCTCGGGGCCCGCGCGGGCCGGGTACTGGGCACGCGAGAGAGCGGGTGGGGTGGGGGAAAGAGATTGAGATCTAGATTTAGGGAGTGAGCATGGGAGGAGAGATGGCGGGGGAGAAGCGAAGCGGAGAGGCGGAGAGGGGAGTGAGAAGGGGCCCAGGGAGCCCGGCAGCTCGGGGGCTGCAGCCTTACTGCTCGAGCTGAAGTCGTGGCGGATTCACTCCATCTAGGCCCTTTTCTTGACACGGTGCTGAATCCTTGTCGACAGATGTCCTTTGATGATCTTTACTTCTTCTTTTAAGAAGCAGCAACATACGCTGTGGCGGCGGTGGCGCGGAGCACAGAGCGGCTCACTCATTCCCAGCCGCCATCTTCGAATGTAGCTTTGAGTACATCACTTTAATTACTTAGTTTATTTTAGTTTATCTTTAAGTTATTTGGGTGATTACAATATTTTAAGCATCATTATTTAGATTAACTTAATTTGAAAAATAAACATAAATTTTGCTCCTATACAACTCCTCCTCCCTACTTTTTTGAGATTATTGTCATACAAATTGTACCTTTATGTAGGATAAACCAAACAACAGAGTTTTATACATATTACTCTATGCAGTTTTCCTTTTAAAAATATAACAAAGTAACTATAAACAAAAATAGATTCATGCTCTCTCTTATATTTACTTCAAAGTTATTTATGCCCATCTTTACTCTATTTTGATCATGTGCGTTTGTGTTACTGTCTAGCCTCCTTTCATTTGGCCTGAAGGATTTCCTATAATTGCATATAATGCAGGTCTGCTCACAGTGAATTATCTACTTAGGGCAGCTACTTTTGTGAAGCTACCTTTGCTGGATATAGAATTATCACCTGATAATCATTTTTTTTCAACATTTTGAATTTCTGGTCACTTCCTTGATTCCCATAAGAAGTCAGCTTTCCATCTTAGTCAGGAAACTTGTTTTTGATGATTTACCTTTTTCTTGCTGCTTTCAAGATTCCTTATTTTTGTCTCCTAACAGTTTGTCTATGATGCATACAAGCATGGATCTCTCTAATAGTATCCTAGCTGAATTTTCTTGAGCAATTTGGATGTGTAGATGAAAATTTTAAATCATATTTTAAAAGTTTTCATCCATCATTTCTTTAAATAGTCTTTCTGCTTTCTCCCTCTAGTCCAGGACTAACATTACACATGTTGAACATTTGATGATGTCCTTGGGTCTCTGAATCTTCAAACCATTTTTTGTTCTATATGACACCTTTAGTTCATTGATCTATGTTAAAAACAAAAGTCTTAAAAAGTCACAACAGCAAAAGAATATGCAAAAGAGTATTTTGGCATCTAAAAGCCTATACAAATATACAGAAAGGAATGAGTTATTTATTCCTGCTTGTAGATTTTTTTTCCATTTTTCCCCCAAAACTATTTCTAATGATACAAATGACTAAGGTCCACTTTAACAAATCATTTTAATGTATATATTACACCACTTTCAAATACAGATAGAAAACGGTCCAAAAATGTTATTCAGAAATTTCTCTATTCACAGTATAAATGGAAAACTTATATAAAAAAGGAGTGTGCCTGGCAAGATTAGTATATTTTAAAGATTATTATAATGTAAAAATAGTGAAGCTGGGCACAGTGCTACATGCCTGTAATCCTAGGGACTCCTGAGTCTGAAACAGGAGGATTACTAATTCAAAGCCAGCCTCAACAATGGACAAGGTGTTAAGCAACTCAGTAATACTCTCTCTCTACATTATATACATATAATGTAGAATGTTCCTGCGCTCAATCCCCATTACCCCTCCCTCCCAAAATAGTGAGCATATTTTTAAGATTAGTAAATCTTAAAAATAATTAATATATCTATTATTAATCAACTGAATTTGGTGAATTCAAATTCTAATAATTTTCTTTAGTGCTTTAGACATTTTTCTCTTTACTTCTTTGAACCTTTTTAAAATAGTTGATGTCCAGAAAGTCAAGTATCTGGGCCTCCTCAGGGACAGATCTAATGACTGAATTTTCCTTTTCTTTATGTTTAGGCTAAATTCTCCTGTTTCTTTTAATTTATTAAATTCTTATTTTGAAACCTGGACATTTTAAACAATGTAATCACAGCTTTACTCTCTGGAATTTGTTGTTGTCTATTGTTATTGTTGGATTATTGGGCATGTTTGTTTGTTTAGTGATTTTCTTACTCTGTAAAATCTTTATTTTATCCAAGTAGGTCACTAAAATCTTCCTGTTGGCTTAGCATTATTATCTGCTAATGTTGGACACAAATTTTCTTAAATGAGTAACCATTAAGCCTCCTACCCTTGCAAAGAGTCTGGGTGGTGCCTCACAATGCTCTCTTGGTAGTCCTAATTACAGGTCTTCCTGGGAATGCACATGCTCTCATTCACAGGTTAGCCTTCCAAAGCTCCCACATTTCCAATTTTTCCCTTTTGTATTTTGCTAGACTGATGTTAACCTTAAGAGGTAACAGTACTGTGGAAAGCTGTGATATTAAATGATTACCACTGATTTTTGACAAATGCTTTGTTATAGAGCTGCTTGCAAAGAACAAGTTCTGAATCCCGTCAATGAAGACAAGCCTTGCGAACTGAGCTTTTCAACAAACTTCCTGACAGGTAAAACAGGCTTTGGGGGAAGCCCCATCCCGCTCTCCACCCTTTAATAAGTGCTATTGTGCTGGTTTTTACAACAGCCAGGGTTGTGAGACTATTGGCTTTAAATGTTTTCAGGGAAATATGAGAGAAGGGTGGGAGCAGAGTAATTTAAAACAACACTAATCTTTTGGTTCTAACAAAGATTCAGCCATTTTTCTTGAATAAGGATATTTTTTGTATGTTTTTCATTTCCAGAGTAATATAAAAGTTAGTCTGGACAATTTTTGCCAGTGTTCTTGTTGCTATCAGAGTAGATTGGAAGTTCTTATTACACCATTTCAAAAGTGATTCCTCAATAACTTTTTAAATATTAAGTAGAAAAAAAGTCCTTTAAAAATGTTTTCTAAATCATTATGTGATATCTATAACTGGAAAGAATTATGATTTGTCATTAAATTGTAAATAAACAGGAATGAGGGATTAAAGATTTATGTAAAGTATCCCAGAATATGAGGTAGCATGTGGATAGACTTGCTGTAAATATTTAAAAATTTAGATACTTTATTTCACATTTTTTTATTTTATATTTTTTAAATTGGAAAATAAAATGGAATATATTCATCATGTACAACATGATGTTTCAAAGCACATCTGCTATGTAGAATAACTAAATCTAGCTAATTCATGTGATTCATCTCACAGTAATCTTTTTTTGTTTGTTTGATTTTTTGGTGAAAACTCTTAATATCCACTCTCTTATATTTTTCAAAAATACAATAAATTAACAAGTGTATTGCCATGTTAAGCAGTATTTATTCATATTTCATGATATTCAGAAACTTTCTCATGATTTTTTACTGACAAAACCTCAATGTAAATGACCTCTGCCTCAAGAAGATGAGGAAACAAAATATTTTCAAAGGGAGCACTAGTTAACACTTTTGGATTCTTTTTATACTTTCATAATGATAATATGTGACAGCACAGAAACAGTTAGGAAATAATGACAATAATCTTACCAAGCACAACTAAAGTAACTTCTACAACAAAAACAAGGTTTTCTTTTTTTCTAAGTTTCTCAAGTACATTTCCCAACCCATTTTACTCTGTGAGAATTGATGATATAACTCTAGCATGCAATAATCTTAGAGTTCATTTTATTCCTGGTAGTGTATTTTTAAATAGTTTAAACCATCAAGAAACATAGGAATACTACAATACATATGGCTCTTTACCTAGAATGGGGCCTGAAGTTTATTTGGGGCAATGAGCATAAAAACATTTTCAACTGGTGAGTTTTTAAGAAAAGGTGGAAGCAGGGTTATTTGAAATAGAAAGGAAAGTAGTGACATTAAATATGAATGAGTGTGTCATGGAGAAGTGGTGAACAGAGGCAATGGGTACACACTGAGACGTTCCTGGACATATTTGGTGTGCCCATACATGGTTCAGCTAAGATCAGTGCTTTTTCTCTTTAATTAACTTGAATGTTTCTAGTGGAGAAAATTGTGTGTGGTCAAAGGCAAAATTCATGTTATGTTCATTATTTCTTAATATATCCATCACTTTGGAACAAATTACAGTTATCAAAACAAGCATAGCTAACTGTATCTGAGAAACTGTGTATTAAAAAAAAAAAAAAGTCAAACTATATACCCTTCCGAGATAGATGTTTCAGTAAGGAGACTAAGCAAATAAATCCATTTTTTATTGTTGGCAGTCTAGGGGCTGTCTGGGAAGTCATTTGAAGTGACACAGTTGAGGTGGCATGAATGTGTGATAGATCTGATGGAGAAACTGAAAATGGGCTGCCTGAGGGGGCAGCCACGGTATTTGTAAGCCTCTGAGAAAAGACACTTGCCCAGTCAACTTTACAATAGACATTCTTATACCACACTGAACCCCGGGTCACAAATAATGAAATTCTCCTAAGCACTGATAAACACTCTTTTCTCTGTTGTTGAGGTAAAAATACATGGCAACATTTTAAGCTTTCTTAGAGAACAATTTGAGGAAAGCTGATTTTATTTTATGCCACCAGGCTGTCATACTAGTTAATATGTTCAGCGGTATATAAATTACATCAAAATAGAATGAAATTTTTAAGGATATTTAATTTTAAAGTAGCCAAGATACTCTTATTTGCATAATTGTGTCCTCATAGATTTTATTTACAGAAAGAAATGGTACAAAAATTGACAAAAGCAGGTTATGAGCATTTTAATTCCTTCTTCCTTTCCAAAAAAAAAAAAAGTATATATATATTAAGGCTTCAGCATGCAATCGTTTGCATTTCTTTCTTTCCCAACATATACTTTAATGTAGTATTAATCAGTCATGTTTAGTAAATTTAAATCTATTTTCTTATCAGCATTGAATAAAGATATGAGATATTTCTTATATTCTATTATTTCTATAGTCCTTAATTTTCAAGACTCATTCAATTTTAATAACTTGAATATTTTGATCTTTTTAAGTGAGATTCAAAGCAAGTGCTGTATTGACTATCCTTATTGCTGTATATATAGTAATAATGTACAGAAAATATTCATATTTTTAATAATTACTAATTGAAATTAAAATATTTATATATTTGTTATTAAAATAATATATATTTAATTTGGTAGAGGTGAACTATAGATATTTCTCCACATTTTACAGTGACTTTTGAACAGTAAGTACGTAGACAGCAAAACCTCAGATATTATAGCATGCTCATTATCTAGAATAGGAGAAAAGTTTTTTAAAAAATAAACACCATATTTAGATTTTAATGGTGTCTAAATCAAGATTATGCTATCTCCCCCATAAGTCCTTGGAATTTGAAGGAAGGAGGTAATTGCATGGTACTTGCTATGAGAGGCTGCCAGATATACCTGCCATTCAGTCTTTCTTTTCTTTACTAAACATCAAGCAGGGAGAATTATCCAAATTCTATTCTCTAATCGTTACTGGGAGGTTTTTCAGTCCAAGCATTAGGTTTGTAGGCAAAATTGCAGGTGCAGGCATTCTTTGGCTGTTTTGTCCCCCTCTGTAGCCTGTGATTACAGCTGGTCTTGGACTTATTCCCCCATATTAGACCAGGTTAAATTATATTATCAAATAGCCCAACAACAAACTCATAGACCTGGCATAATGGCACTATTTTTCTTCACACTCTTGAATGTAATTTGGATTTCCAACAGAAGTTTTCTTCTTAAAAACAAGATTTTTTTTTTACTTTGCCAGACTTTTGAATTTTCTTCAATTTATATCACATTGACCAATTTTAGAATTTCATTTCATATTTTTAGTTCTTACATTATCCCCATATCCTACTGTTGTAATCTTTAAATGTGTTTTCCAAAAGAACTTAAAAAATCTTTTTTTGTCCATAACTTCAGAATTTTCAGATAATTTCAAAACTTCAAAATTTCACAATATTAATTGCCTTGCCTTAAAGGAAACCATTTTATTTTACCTAAAATTATTTTTTACAGACAACTAACAAGGATTATAACAATGTTCAGCCTATCGCCTTGGTTGACACAGAGATTTTGCTTTGAAAGTAATCAATTTCTCTAATTCTGTGTTGACTTTTATTAATATAACAAGACTAGTATATATGAAATTATATTCAATTAAATTATCCAACAAAGGATATTATCATAATGCAGTTTCTTGCAATTAGTCTGACTCAATCATTTCACTTAAAAATAGTTTACAATAAAACATGACATGACAGGGAAACCCAAAATAGATATTAATGTAACATTCTGATACCACATCAAAATTTTTTATGATACTTTCAATATTATATTAAGCTAATACTGGCAGATTCTCACAATAATAGAAACTTTTATCTGAAATCATTAGCTTCATAACAAATTATTGATTACAGCTATTTATTAGAAACTGCATACTCACAGGTATTGTAAAGTTTTGAAACAATGCTGAAGTGTGATTTAATTTTATTTTGGATTTATGATGGATGTGATTTCCTTTTTTATATTTATTTTTGTCCTTGTAGTTGGACACAATAACTTTATTTTATTTATTTATTTATTTATATTTTTGCTAAGGATCAAACCCAGGGCCTTGCACTTGTAAGGCGAGCACTCTACCATTGAGCCACAACCCCATCCCCTAAAATATGTGATTTCTAAACCTTACCTTTCAAGCTCCACCATTCATGTAGTTTATCTACAAAAATTCAGATTTCAGGGGTTTTTCATGGAGCGATACTTTTATAGTTTATTTATTAATATCAAATGTGTCTGATGGTATTTACCCTCCTTTCTTTCTAAATTATGTTTGCAGTTCTTTAGTTCTAGGTTTCTGCCTATTCCACCCAGTCATATTTGCCCATGTAATTTTAAAAGTATTTAGTTAATAGCTACTATATACCAGGTAAAAATGATAGATGTAAAAAATTGGCAAGAATGAGTTCAAAGTTTCAAGATACTTAGAGGGGATAGGGACAGAGAAAAATAAAAACAAAATGAAGATCACATAGGGTAAATGTTAAATAGGTATAAACACAACATAATATGAATTTCCTGGAGCCCTGTAGTATGAAGAGTTAGATATCAAGCAATGTGAGAGGTAAAATACAAGGAAAATCATGAGCAAAGGTTTGTACTGCACAACATGTTACCTGCAGGTTGACTAACATGGCTGAAGAAGGTAGCTTAGGAAGAGGGGGTAAGAGAAGCAATTAGACAGGAGGCTGGAAAAATGAAGAAATAAGAGTAAGGGATATCTGTTTCAGAAGTCCAGTGAGCCACTGAAGCTTCCAAGCAGAGAACCATCTCCATGGATTTTTTTTTTATATAAAGACCGTAAAGGTGAAAGTAATTTTAAACAAGCTGAAATATGACATTAGCAAGTTGGGAGTATAATTAGAAGACTGTTGCAATCGTTTAAAAATAAAGAAAAAATTATTATGAGAAGCTGACCTAAGAGAGCCAACTAAGAATAGGGATGATGAGTGGACCTCAGAAAAGTCACAAAAGGGATTTGAGTTTGACTTGCAGCTCATCTGGATATAAAGGGTAGAATTGAGTAGAGATGTAGGTTGCTTTCTAAGATTCTGCATGAGAAGTAAATGGGTCATAAATAAAGAGAAGCAAGTGTAGAGGAGGACAAAAATGAATTCAGTGTATATGTTTCAGTTTTAGGTGCATGCCTGATATAGATTTACATCTATTCCATATAGAACTGGACATGCTGATTTGAATGAAGAGAAAATTGGCTTAATGATAGGGCTTTGGGAGTACTCAGCACGTAAATAATGAGCCCTAAACTGGACAGTAGATAATCAGGACAGGCAAGGTCCCACTGTTGCCAGGTAAGTTGTCTGGAGTCCTTTATTTATTACATGTCTGCATTTCAACGTCTTTTTATGAGACATGCCCTTTGTAGTTCCTCCCAGTCCTAATCAGTCACCATCCTATCAAACACTGTCTGCCCCATTCCTTCTGCTTTTGTTCTAACCCTGAAAGGCACTTAGTTTTTAAGACCTACAAGGGGATAAAAATAGAAATGATTGAACTCCAAGAAACAGCAACACTGTTAAGTACTGGGCTGAAGGTGGTAATCATGGAATGATAAAGGAAGAGGGATATACAGAGCAAGAAGGCTCAAAATCACCCTGCTGTTTGGGGTTCCTCAATTCATTTCCTCAATTGCTATTTCTCATTCTATTCAAAAAGAAAGAAGTTTT
This sequence comes from Urocitellus parryii, assembly GCF_045843805.1. Lineage (NCBI taxonomy): Eukaryota > Metazoa > Chordata > Mammalia > Rodentia > Sciuridae > Urocitellus > Urocitellus parryii. The sequence continues at coordinate 48,071,051 of NC_135538.1, forward strand.
ACACACACACACACACACACACACACACACACACACACACACGAAGGGGGAGAGACAACTGACTTGTTAAAAATCTTATTCTTCTTAATGATATGGATATTCTACCAAGGTTAACATTAAATGATCAAAGTGTTTTTTGAGGGAGGGGGAATCATAGGATAAAAATATTTGACATACCAAGAGTTTAGGGTAGTTTTTCTCCATTATGTTTGTTCCCATCTTCCTCTTTTATTTGGAAAATATCTTTAGTTAAGATGCCTCCACGTAGATATGGCAAAACACATTTATTTTTTTCTTAATATAGCATTATATATTTGAACAAAATTGGTAAAGCTAATGTGTGTAATGACACCCTCTACCCATTAACATTATAAACACACACACACACACTTATTACACACATATGTTCATGTGTGTATATGAAGTATTTATGTATAAATATATTGTGAACAGGAGGGGAAAATAAAAAGGAGAAAAGGCTGGAGGAGAGATGGTCATTCATTTAGTCTTGAAAGACAGTTATATTGCTCTTATACTAGCCAGGAAAAAAAAAAAACCTGTGAAGAACAGCAGAAGCAGAGAATTAGCCCTATATGGTGTTAAAATATATTATGAATAATTTGTAATAGAAATTCCTTGTACTGAATAAAGAACAGATGCAAATTAGCAGAAAAGAATGAAGAACCTAGAAATGGAACAAGGTATATAGGGGGATACAGTTTTTAAAAATTATTACTTTTCAATATGAAATAACATGAATTAATAAATGCCATTGGAATTAATATATATTCACTTTGAAAAGTTATTTTCTTAAATAGTGTTTATAAAGAATGAAAAATTATTATATAAAGAATGAAAAATTATTACATAAACTTTTAAAAACTGTAATAAAAAGACAGTATAGTGACTGAAAATGCAAGTATGATATCTCAGCATTATTTTTTAAATAATAAGATTAGTTGACCACAATAAATAGTTTATATGAGTAAATAAGAAAAGGTTATAAAATCTAAAAGATGTTGGTCAAGAAAAATCAAAAGGCAACTTACAGAATGACGAAAAACATTGAAATTATGATTGTTTAAGGATATATAAATTCAACTGATGGACCCTGTTATTCTGCCCAACACATGGTTACAAAGAAAACAACTAATAGTATGTATTAATCCTTCATCTTGAGAAAATTACCAGTCCTATAAAAGCTTAGTGGGCTTTATTTTGCTTCACTTTATTGCATGTCAAAGACAACGTTTTTCTTTTCTTTCTTTCTTTTTTTTTCCCCCCTCACAAGTTGAAGTTTTCTGCAATGCTGTGTAAAGCAAATCTAGTGATGCCATATTTTTCACCAGGTCAAATAACCATTGGCATTTTTTAGCAATAAAGTATCTTTAAAATGCATACATCATTTTTAGACAATGCTATTGCACACTTAATAGACTATAGTATAGTGTAAATATAACTTTTTGCATCAAAAAAATCTTGCTTTATTGTGGTATCAGCTTTATTGTAGGGGTCTGGAAGCAAATTCAAAATATTTTCAAAATGCCTGTCCTTTATTGGTGGAAGTTACATTAGTTCAGCCATTCTGGAGTTCATTTCAACAATGTTTGTGTTTTAATTTTAAATATGCATGCAGTTATTTTCAATTTTCAGTTCTATGCACTTATACTAAAAAAATACTTGCACATGTGGATGGAGGTAAGTATAAAATTATAACTGGAACACTGCAATACTGGAAAAAAAAAAAACTACTATCACTCTGGATATAATGAAAGAATGCCAGCACCCCAGGGGAAATACCCAGAAGTTAAACAAAGTGTAGAGCTATGGGTTCTGACACTGGAATTCTTCCAGACATGTGAAGAAGAAGGGAAAGGAAAAGTAGTGAGCTTGAAGTGATGATCCTGGAGAGACTCAGGGTTTAGTCATATATATATATATATTCTTCAGCTTGAGGTTCACAAACAAATTGGACAGACTCGGATGGAAATTTAGGATAGAACACAGGAATCTGAATTTTTTCAAACATATTTTTCTTTTTTTCTCCTACTTTATTGAGGCATGTTTGACATCTCATATTTCATCTATTTCAAGTGTACAATTCAATGATTTTTAGAAATTTTACCAACCTGTACAAACATCATCATAAATCAGTTTTAGAGCATTTCCATCATTCCAATAAGCATTCTCATGTCTTTTTTTTACTATTAATCCCTGTATCAACCCCTGCTCCAAGCAATCATTAATCTACTATCTGTCTCTATCAATTTGCCTCTTCTTGACATTTCATACAAATGAAATCATAACGCTTGTCTTGAACTTTAACATGCATGGGAATCACCAAGGCATCTTGTTAAAATGCAGTTCTTTTGGTCTAGAGTGAGGCCTTCAAATTCACAGTTCTCACAACTTCTCAGATGAAGCTGACACTCCTGGTCCATGGGCCACAGCTTCCCTCTGAGGCTCTGATTCCTACAAATAGCCAATTTTAATGGCAGTTTCTGAATGCCTTTCTGTATCTTTTCAATTTTTAATATTAAACATTTGTCCCTATTGTACATTCACCATTTGTTCTTAAAAGTGAGAGAGTCAGATCATGGCATTATCTCATAATGACAAACACTTTAGTCTAGAAATAGTAACTGAAATCTTCATTTTGTTCCTAAAACTTTTACAATTTCCCTGTGCTTGATTGTTACACGTACATTGTCTTTTAGTTTCTAGACCAAGTTTAGTCATAAAATATGAGGATTATTTCTTAGATAACAGGAAAATAGCCATTCTCATGCAGTTAAGAGTCTCAGGAAATAATTTAAAATATTTAAAAGAAAAAAAAAGCTGGATAAATTCCTGGAGCTTATGGGTAAAAGTGTACCCCATGTGAACTGAGTGAAGATGCAGACTATTACTAATTCTTCATACTACAAATAAGTGACAAAAGTTGTTTGATTTATTTGCATCTTCTCTTGACAAATTTATTTTTAGTGCCTGATCTTAAATTGTTTCTCCAATCCTAGATCAAGTTATTTATGCTTTCAATTTATAATTTCCATGTGTTGCATAACATAGACTCCTAAGACAACTCTTTTCTATTATTATGTATATCTCTGGAGTATGAGAAATGTGTCCTTAGCCATATTAAATTTAGTTTTGCCCTCACTAATATCCTGTAATGAATATAAGTAAAGAATGAGTAATACAGATGTCCAAAACACTGTTATCTGTATTTTGAACTTTTGTTGCAATAAAATAAAATTATTTATAATTTTAATGGAAGCCAATCAATATTATTTAATTTGTATTTACTATACTCCCTTGTTCATCTTTCTTGTTTTTTCAATACAATCAACTGTTGAGTTTATGTGCTTATGAAAAAATAAAAGACAATGCTATGGTTTCAGTAATCCAAAACAATAGTTGAATCAATAGTAAAGTATTTGGCTTTGAATGCTTTAGAAAATTCTATTTCTTTGTACAGTTGGACTTCCAAAATCCTAAAGGTTAATACAGAGAAAGATAATGGCTATAAGGGGTTCCTAAGAATTATCAGAAAGAAGGAATATACAATGTATTTATATTTTCTATTACTTTTTGCCCCTGCAATCACTTATATCAATTACTACTCATTTTGTGCAATAATAGATACTGTTTTGGTCTGAAAGCTTAAAATTTTACAATACAAGAAATTTATCATTTCTCTCTGTAATGACCTTATATTGAAATGTTTTTCCCAAATATTTCACCAGATATTTTCAGTTCTACATATATACCTGAGACAATAATCTTGAAAGCAGAATATACTTTATATTTTAAGATAATATTGTTACTTATATAAGATAATGCTAGAAACAACCTAAATACCAGATAATAAAAAAATGGTTACAAAATACATAACCCATATCTCCAAATGCTTATGGAGAATTTCAACGTGAGTTGTCATTAGCTATTTTCATTAATTTATTCATGTTTTCAACAAATGTCTTTAGTATATTTGAGACACTGTATAAAAAAACTTATATGAAAATAAATTTTAAGAAGCATTGTGCAAAATTATCAGTTATACTGTTGAAACAGCTTTAGTTCATCATGGCAAAAACTATGTACAGAAAAGATCAGAAGGAGCATTAGTAACAGAACAATTCATACTTATCTTCAAATTTTCAGTATATTTATAATTTATATAGTCTATTTTACAAAGGGAATTTTAAACATTTTAGAAATAGGTGAAGTTTAAAAATAATTTCTTACAGAAATTAGTAACAAAAGAATTAGAATACACCTTTCAGTGTAATATATACATCATATACATATTAAATGGCACATATATTAAATATTATATCAATTAATCATGTTCATGTTAAATGGCACATATATATTAAAATACAGCATCTCCTTCAGTTTTCTATTCTTTTTATGCATAAGAGAGCTTGTCTACACTGGTTACTTTCTCTTTCAATTCAGTGATAACCAGGCCAGAGGGCTCCTAGGCTTTGAAAATGTACTGTAGAACAGATTATTACGTATAAGGTATCAGTAAATTGGATCTAAACCCAGGGCATTTCTCACAACACTTCTGAATGTTGTTTTTTGGATTCGCACTTGTAACACCAGCGGCAGCACAAGCAGACCGCCAACTCATCCAGCAAAAAAGCCTTTTCAACTGATATTAACTTTAATGTCCAAAGTAGAAATATTTGGGGTTTGGCCTACTGGCTGTCTGAATTAATTCCAAACCAAGTAAAGTTGCTATGTAGTTAAGTAAATCTCTTTCAGGAGGATTCCTAAGCCTTTTACAGAATAAATCTGAATTTTCTGGGCACAAGACAATGATAGGAGAAGTACACTGATCAGTGATTGATTTAATCAAAAAGTGCATTTTCTACTAAAGATTTTACTCATGTCTTAAAAGCTAGGACTGTCTGTGAAGGATAATGTCATGTGTCCAATTGGCCAGGCCACTGAAGCTGTTTTTTGATGGGATTAACATTTGAATAAGTGGACCAAAGCAGACTGTTCTCCATTATGTTAGTGGACTTCATCCAAGCCATTGTCAGAGAATGACCTCTGCCAACAGACCCTCTTGAGACTTGAACTGCAATGCCTCCCTGGATCTCCAGCTTACTGGTCTGTCCTGCATCTTTTGGACATGTCAGCCTCCATAACTGCATATGTCAACTCATTCAGAGATCTCTCTCTCTCCACCCACATATACTACACACACACACATATGCACCCTATCCATTCTGCTTCCCAGGAGAACCCTGACTAATACAACAGGTTATGATGTCACTTCAACATGTCGACTGTTAGTTCCAAGTACACTGGCCAGTATCTCTAAGCATATCATAATTGTGCAGTGCTGTTTTGGGAATGTAAAATAACTTACCATGTTACGCATACATTCATAAAAATTTTCTTGCCACTCAGTTAGAAAGCCTAGTCTGGATTACCAGTTCAAATATCTTTACCATCTGTTTCTTTCAGAGATATTGGCTAATAAGAAGGCACGTTGGATCCTAAGACCAAGAATTATTGTTATAGCAATAAAATCATCAATAAACAAGATTTAATAGAGATTTTTCCAAGAAAACAAGTTGTTATATTTGACATTTTAATTGCAGTCTAGGTCTGTTAGAAGGGGGCGTTTATTTTATTAAAATATTTTCAAGGTGATAGAAGTATCTTTTAATCTACTTTGTTAGGAAAGAAAGGTCAATCCAAATAGTTTTACAGAACTTTCCTTCATATTAAATGACACATATATCTTACAGTCTTTGTATTTGCTATGAATTCAATTTTAGTGTCTCACCTATCTATTAGGACAAAAGATTTTGAGTTATTTGAAAGCCTTTTGGTTAAGATAAGAACGTCACATAGCTTTGCATATTTGTTTGTCTTGCAGAAAACATAAAATCTTAAATAATTTTACATTTAAAAGGAAAGGAAAATTACTTTAAACATATTGGTCCAAACTAACAAGGAAATAGGTTTCTATCATAACTTTTCATTCATGTCTCTTATCTATAGTGAAAAAAAACTACTTTAAAATGCAAAAATCCAATCAAAGTCAGTATGTCTATCTGACTTACCAAAATGATATCGAATCTAAATTAAATATTCATAAACAGTTTTACTTATTGATGAATCAAGAATTGGACATATTCATGGTCGATTTGAAAGGAAAAGTTAGTTTGAAAAAGTTTCCAAGTTAACTTGCTTTTACTTGCAGCTGCAATTCACCTAGATGAAACTTCAAGGATAATAACAGTAAATACCACATGTTAAAAGAAAGTTTTGATCTACTGACCATATGTAGAGTTTATTCTAAGATATAGTGATAGAATGATCTGCACATCTCTCTTAAGAATTTCATATCTTAAGGTTAAACACCAGGCATCCCTGAGCTACTGGATAAAAATACACAGAAAACTTTGGGATAGCTATTTGTGGTCTGAAATACAGGCTTTAAGATAGGGAAATAAAAGGGAGGAAAAACAATGTGAATTTGAGATTATACAGACCTAGATAGCAACCTAATATGAGAGAATGTGGCACTTCTGAGCAGAGACAACACATTATCTGCAGTAAGCAGTGTTCTGGTGTAGAACAAGGAAAGTCATTCAAATGCCTTCAAATTTATCTTATACAAGACTTTCTCTAACATACTTCACAGAAGCAGTTTGTGGAATGTTGGGAGAGTTACTCAAATTAAAAAGAGCTGATATCATTAAAATGAGCAGCATTTGAGAATCTGCCAAAAACTAGAATAGCAAGCATAGTGAGAACAGAAATATGGTAAAAAACAATAGGAAGAAATATCTATGGCTATAAAGGCAATGATAAAAAGGGATTGGTGGAACTTTGTCTTTCTAGTATTTACTAGGGAAGTAGCATCTAACTCAAAGCCAATGATAATTCTCGATCTTCATTGTTCTTGAAGGGTGTATGAAAGCCTAAGGGGCATTGACTTAATTCACTTTATTTTCAAACTAGCAAGATGACATGTCTTAGAATATTGGCTTTGAGTGTTTTTATGTTCTGCATTTTCAAAATAGATCCATAAAGAATAGTAATAAAATTTGTATTTCTCTGAGAAAATACAATGAACAATAACCTTGATTTCAAAGAGTCATTCTAACTATAGTCACTTCCTTGAGTGTGGTTATCTCATTAATAACAAAGCATTCCAAGACATGTAACAAAAATCTGGGATCTAAATAACTTTTTCTCTTATCTATAATATAATCCTAGTTCTAGGTTCCTGTTTTCTTGATGTTACCTCCTTTCAACCTATGTGGCAAGCTCTTCACATGTATTCCAAATATCGAATTATTAGGTTTCTAAACATTTGATATTGGACCCTCTTCTCTTCTCACTCTGCGCTTCAGTGTCTTGTGAATTTTCATGCTTTCAATTGCCAAATGGTAGCTAATGACTTCCATAAGTCCTGTCCAATTTGTATTGTTACTTACATGCACATGTATGTACATAATAATAGAGAATGGACTAGATGAATAATTTGGCATGTGGATTTTAATGTCGAAGGTTCAAAAGTATTCCAAGCTTTTAAACATTCACACATTTGAGAACATAAATTATTAGTCTTGTGTAAAGTTTTATTTTAGTTTTTCAGCCTTGAGAAACAAAGGGCATTCTTCTACTCTGAAATGTCCCTCTCCCTCATTCTGTGCTTTGATCTCCAAGTTCTCTTGACTTTGATGGATAGATAATAGATACATAGATAGATTTCTTAAATTACACATACTATTGTGATTCTCTTCATTTTCAGTGTCACCAGCATAAACCCATCCATCCTCGACTTTAACCGGGACTGTCACAAGGTCTTCTAAGTGCTGTGCTCTTTATTTTCACTCTTCTGCTTTCCACACATATGCCAATATGACCTTCTCAAAACATCATCTAGAAGAAACTGTGGTATATATACACAATGGAATATTACTCACCATTAAAAGAGAATAAAATCGTGGCATTTGCAGGTAAATGGATGGAGTTGGAGAATATTATGATAAGTGAAATAAGCTAATCCCCCCAAAAAACAAATGCCAAATGTTTTCTCTGATATGAGGATGCTGATCCATAATGGGGACGGGAGGTGGGAAGTATGGGAGGAATGAAGGAACTTTGGATGGGGCAAAGGAGAGGGAGGGAAGGGAGGGGACTTGGAGGTAGGAAAGATGGTGGAATGAGATGGACATCATTACCCTAAGTACATGTATGAAGACATGAATAGTGTGACTCTACTTTGTGTACAACAATTGTGCTCTCTATGTGTTACATGAACCAAAATGCATTCTGCTATCATGTATAACAAATTAGAAAAAAATAAATAATTAAATAAAATAATCTGGATCACATGTCTTTTCAGCCCCAAACACTTCCAGATACCACAGTGTTTTGCTTGATATCCAAAATTCTCTACAGGGCCTGCACCACCTTCTCAGACTCACCTATTTCCAAAATTCTCCCTCCTTCAGCTTACCTCACCTGCATCTTTGTTCACTCAATTCTAGACTCATCAAGCATCTGTCAGTTCTTCAATTATGTCAAGGTCTTCTTTGAACAGTTCCCAGAGCTGGTATTACTTCTGTCTGGATTATTCTTCCTTCTTTGAAGTCTCCCTTCCCATGACTCACTTGGATAGTTTTTAGTGGCTACCACACACCATTTTCTCTGAGAAGCTTTTCTTAGGCTCTCACCAAATTGGGAATGTATCATACTTCCCCATGCACAACGCTTTCTCAGAATACTTTATATCATTCTACATGGGAGCAGTTATGTGTTGAATGTTTTCTTTTCTCTTTAGACCTGGAATACCAGGGTCTTATTAGTTTTGTTTAGAATTATGCACCCAGCATGCAATCAATATATAACTCATGTTAAACAAAATATGGATTTGATTCTGTTTGGTAGCTGAATGAAATATTTATAATGGTAAGGAAACTGTTCACTGGAAAATTTATTTAATAGGTCATTAGTAGCTAATGACCTATGAATATTTTTTAAATACTAAAGTTTTTATGAATAATCTTCCTTGTTCCATGTGAGTCTTCTTGAATACTCTCAGTCATAGGTTTGAAGGGTTTCTCAGAGGTTGCTTAGAAGTCACCTTATTTGATAACTTTATGCAAGTTACTATTCCTAAATCTGGAGGACCATGTTTCCTGTTTTGCATCTCTCCCACATTATTTACATAGTGAGTATTCAGAAAACGGACCTCCATTAAAATACACTTCGTACATGCCCGTCAAGCAAAGAAGCTTTCTCTACTGCCAGATTGTTTTCCTATCCATAACTATACAGACCTGGCATATGTTATTTCATTAAATTTGTAGAATCATTTGCATTTTCCAAAGTGTGTTCAGCATGTAGATCAAAAGAGTCACAGAATACAGAATACTTCACTGGAAAAAACAATTCCCAAGAAAAGATAACTATGAGGTATCAACATAGCCACTTACTCCAAAAAGTGAAGTGAAACAATTTGAATGAACAAGATATGATTTAGACAATTAAGAGTTCATGTATTTTTGTTATTGTTGTTGTTTTGCTTTCATTCTTGTGAACTGTGGTGTCATTTTGCTCTTTAAAGCCAGGTTTTCTATTAAAAGTCTGAAACTGTACATCACTTCCTTTGACCAGTAACTTGCTCCCCCTGGTGGTCTTGCTAAGCTCAAACTGTGGACCCAGTGTAGATATTGAATTTATAATGGGGCCTTTTTTTTTTTTTTTTTTCTGAATGTATTTGAAGACTGACATCTTGACACCAACCTTTTTGAAGAGAGTGGGGCTATGATTTGTCACTGAACTTGTTTCTGAGAATAACAAGAAGAACAATGTTGTCCAATGATTTGGAGATACAGTCCCAGTAATAGCTTTATTTCAAAAATCTCTCATTATTAGAGTCCTTAAACATTTTTTTTTGTGTTATTATAAGAATAACCATGAAAAAGCACGGTGATTGGCAAGAATTTCATGCTTATCATAAGGTATTTTTTTAAAGATGGACTGAAAGCCAGAAATGTGGGGAGAAAAGGCAAAGACAGGACTTGATTAAAAAAAAAAAAAAAAAAAAAAAAAAAAAAAAAAACCTCCATCTTGACACTGAACCATTGTTTGCCATTTCATTGAATATTACTACCATGTAAGCAGTTCCTTTTGAAATCACTGAGTGCTTCTGACATAAAAGAGATACAGGTCGAAAAGGAATTGGATTAAGGGAAGTGGCACTAACTTGAATCTAGTCTTCCCACGTAAGGTTGAGCATTAAAAATAAATGGCCGTGTTTTTAAAGATCATTAAAAATAAATGAACTTTTCTAATTTGACATCACGTAAATACTTCAAATGGTTAATGATGACAGCATACAAGCTAAATTCTGAGTCAAATACTAAATCAGTATATTTGTGTCAGAATGTCATCTTGGCTTCCAACCTAAGAAGGCTTCAGTGAAATCCTCTCAGAGCAAAGGGGAGGGGAGCTGTCTTCTGCTGAATAAATGTATGCTCCCAATGCGTGGCTGAAATGTTTTACTCTGGGCTCTTCATACTGGAGGAGGCATTCAGGGGAAAAAAAAAATCTACAATATATTTTCCTCAGATGTCTTATCGTGAAGACTTTGCATTTTTTAAGCCTCCCTATCTGTCAGAGCCCAGTGAAAAGATGGATTCACTCCAGTAAGTTTCAAAAAAGCTACTGGCTATTAAGAATAATGCATAAAAAGGGGAAATAGATGGAAAACTGAGAGCAAGGGAGAGATGTGAGTTGAACATTTACATCTGAAACATAAAGACCTTCAGAATGTTTGGGGCTTAAAAATATTGTTTACATAACAAATACTTAAGAAGATTTGGGAACTCCTTGGCATCATCAGGATTTAGGTGATTTTAGGGACATTTCATTCAACCATATTCAGCACAGATTTTCAATAATGCTGCTGGATTTATCCCATCAACATTAGCTGCTTATGGGCTGGTAGGTACTATAACTGCACAGAGACAATTACTAGTAACTGCAGCATATTCAGAATACTCCAGAGAAATCATCCGTGGCATTCTTTTGTAAGATCTGGCAACTATGAAGCTTTTCTGTATTGATTTTAAGATATTGGAGAGTCTGGAATGGGGGTTAAATCTTTTCCATTTATGGGAGCCCTAATCTTAACAGAGAGCCAGCTGGTCCCTGCAAAACCCTCTCTTCCGTTTAGCATGAGGCTCTGTTTTACATAGTTCTCTTGAGCCAATTAAAACTTGACATTTTCTACCCCCTGTAATTAAAATGTAAATGAAGGAATGAATTTTGTTTTCAGAAACAGATTATACTGTTCAATTAAGATGTCCTGTTACCTAGACCCAGGTTTGCCCTTAAGTAGGGTATTCAAAGAGCCTACTGAAATGGTGGAATATGAACTCTGAGCCTGTGTTTCTATAATGGAAAGATCCTTTATCTATGTATCAAAGCAAGGAAAACCAAGTCCTAGAGAGATACAATTATTAAATCTAGTCTTTAAGGTAGTGGTAAGGATAGAGAGTTGCACCAGTTTCTGTTTAAAAGGAACTTTGCTACGTTTCCCTTCTGCTTCCAACTTAGAAAACAAATTTTACAAAGCCCCTAGCTTTCAGATGGTATGAATAATGAAAATTACCGCAATGAATGCATTTATGGAAACCACAAACTTGTACGCATTTATCCTCTTTTTATTGTCCACCTGAGTAATTAAAGGAGAGTTTCTGGCCACGTTGGAGACATTTGGGTCGCAATTCAGACACATAAGAGGAAAGGTGGACAAAGCCAAGGAAAGCAAACACTTTAGAAATGACCTTGCATTATTCTTGGTGCTACTGTAAAAAGATGCAATTCGAAGGGTGATGATGGAAAGAAATAAAATGCAGCATTTATTTTCTACACTGAAAAGGCAAATAACGCTTTGTTAGTGTTTTTCCAAGGAAGCATTTTCTAGTTCTTGCCACTTAATCATAGCTGAACTTCTTGCACATACAAAACACAATGTCACATTTAGTCTTTAGCCACTAGAAAGATGGATACACAGTAGATTTTAAAAGATGCACAGATAAAGAAACAATTACATGATATTTATGGCCAAAAAAGTAAAATATTCCTAGATTTCACAGATCAGATACAATATAATCACTTTAAAAATTGAAACATATAAACCCATATTGAAAATTGAGGACATGAGATAATTAATGTTGGGGTTGGAAAAGGTCATCATAGCTACCTTGAAAATAAAACTGTTGCCACAATATAAATTAGGTTGTTAGAAACAGAGTAGGAGTTGAACCAACATCCACAGCATGATATAGCACCCTGGAACATCTCATTAAATACTTCAAATTGATGAAGTGCTTTTACATCCTTATATTTTTATTTACTGATTCAAATTCAGCCCTACCAAGCAGAAAAAGAGACAGAATACAGACTAGAGACTAAGGTAGAGCTAGGAGGGAGGAGGCATTTTCAGGAGTGCTTTAGAATATATTTGTTTTTCATGCAAGTCACTTTTGTGGACTTTAAAGATGCAGCTTTTCTCAAGAGAAAACTGATTTTTCTCTCTTTCAGATCTGAACCCTTTTATGCTTTTATGTTTTTCTTTTTTTTAAAGGAACACAAATATCTAATTTCTGATACCTTTTTTCTGCCATTGTGCATAACCTGATATTTGAAATCCTTACACTAATTTGTTTAGAAAATAAGAAATTTTCCAAAAATACTGCTTATAGTTTTCATTGTATGCTCTGCATTTTTGTTAGCATTTTTTTGCACAGGTGTGTGCGTGCACACACACACACACACACACACACACACCACTTTCATGTTTTACTTTCTAGAAAACGTTTTTCCTGAGCCTTATAAACATTTATAAGCATCCCAAGAGTTACTAGTTGCAGGAATATGTTTATTGGTTTTCTGTCTTTGTAAGGTGCTCTAAAACCTTGCTTTGGAGCTTTAATTCACCTCTTTTTTTTCCTTATTATTTTAGGTGCATGGTTCTGATACTGCCAGTTACCAATGAGTTCTGCTCCCTCCCATTTTGAAGTATAACATTAGAGAAGAAGCATACCAAGGGAAGCATATAAAGCAGTGTTTACTTAAAAAGGGTAACAAAGACTTCTCCTGTGAGGGAGAAGGGGACCATAGCTGATATCCTGGTATTCCAGCAAGTGGAGGTGCTCTGCCTATTTATATGTCCTAGGCTTTCTTTGTTCTCCTGCTCTCTTCCCCTTCTCTCCTGATACAGAAGTAGGTCCGGGAGATGCTCAGTGGGATGGCCAAAAGGCGAGAAGCTGATGGGCTGGAGGGGTCAAGGTGGAGTGATCTGCGCAGGGAGGGGGCATAATTAACAACTCTCTGTAGGAGGGACAATCCCTGGGACAGGTTATGTCAGCAACAGGTTAGAGCTGGGGCAGGTTATCTTGATTAGGGTGGAGGAAGGGCTCTGAAGGAATTAGCATTTCCATCCCTCTCCAACTTTCTGGACTCACTCTAATTGGCCTCCTTCATCATATCTGACCTGATTTACCTATCTATACCTACTGCCTGTCTGATTCTGGCTTCATTTCCAGAAGGCATTTGCTAAAGCAAGTCCAGATCTGGCCAAACTTCTTTTTTTTTATGTAAATAATTGTTTTATTTTATGTTTTTTTTTTTTAATTTTTTTATTGGTTGTTCACAACATTACAAAGCCCATGATATGTCATATACATGGGTTATGAACTCCCATTTTTACCCCAAATACAAATTGCAGAATCACATCTGTTACACACTCACATTTTTACATAATGGCATATTAGTGACTGTTATATTCTGCTACCTTCTTGCTATGGGGCTATAGCATGCTCTAATGGAAGAGCAATGACCTGGTTATTTAGGAAATTCAGCCCTTTCAACCACTTTGAGGACATCACAGGAACTCACAAGGCTAAGAGTATTCTTAAACTGCAGGGAAGGCAGTGACTGTGCCCCAGAGACTAGGTCACCCTTTTCACTCCCAAGTGGTTGGTCAAGCACTTTGAAGAACACAGTGGGCAACAACCCATGAATGTTACCAAGGGAGATTCCACTAGCCCTAGAAAAAAAGCAAACTAGTCCCTTGGGAGAAGCAGGGTCAGTCATCACAGAGCCAGCCTGACCCCATCCTCATTTGCCTTCTCCTTCATTACTACACAGCCTGCTCTCAGAAACAGATTGTTTCTCTTTCTGAAATCTTCCTTTAGCCCTCCTCAGGGGACACTCCCTGCTTGCATTTTGTTACGGTCATAAGAAAGGCTACCTTATTGGATACCAAGTACCAACTCAACAGGGAATCAGGAATCAACACCATGGATCATTACTCCCCAAACTAGTTTAGTGTCCTCTGGCTTCTGAAGGAGTCCGATTTTTCCATCCACCTCACACTGCTACAATTTACAAAGAAGACATATAACTTGGGAACTGAATTATTTTCCTCCTGTAAACTTAGCCTAGAATTCCTCTAGGGACATCCTAACCAGTTTTCAGTAACATGCTGTCAGAAACCTGAAGGAAGCCCATTTACCTGCATCGTGGGTTATCTGACTCCCCTGGAACTAGGCTGCGTTATCAGTGCTGGAACAGATAAACAGTAAAGACACATGGAACTCTGAGACACAGCCATGTCACCCTGCTTAACATCCTTCTTACCCTTAATCAGAACCCAGAGTCTACCGCGCACTCTCAATACCATATGGCTTTGTGCTTCGCTTTCCGTACTTGACTTTCATGGACATCATCCTCTGGAGACTTTACCCACTGCTTCCAAAATCCCGGTTTCATGGCAAACAAAGTTAGAACAAAACAAAAAGCCCTTTATTCAGTTACTCAAATCTCTTCAGGCATTCTCTTCCACTAATTTCCGGCTGTCTGAAATGGGGAAAGTCTATCATAGGAAGAGGAATTTACAGCCCCAACCCATCCCCACATCTAGAAGGTTACTCTTCCCACCCCCTGCTGTAGACATCCTGCCTCCTTTTATACTATGCCACTTGGCTCCATGGTCCAGAATCACACATGAGCTTCCAAGTCATTTCTCCACATTTATCAGAATTCAGCACTATTTTCTTCAAGGCTTTTTCCCTTCATTCAATTTTTTCCCATATTTTTGGTTAGTTCAACAGCTGTGCAAGAGACCCGTCCAATTGATTGCTTCATGGATTCTTGAGACTTGTGACTCTGAGGACGTTCTCATTCACCTTACCTCAGCCCCGCAAACCCATCACTCCATATTGGACCTTGCAAATCTCCTAGAAGCTCTCCATTTCTGAAGCTGTCGGCTGTAGAACTTTGTATTATCAACTCTCCTTCCAATTTCTTATTCATTTACTCCTATGAATGCAATTCAAGTCCATGAAACTTATAGGTCCTTATCTCCCCACCTTTCCTCAACCTCTGAATGAACTACATTCTCCTTTCTATAGACCCACTAATCTGAATGTATCTCTTCTTGGCAGCATCGATTTCCTTGCCCCTTTAAACTTTCTGCCACTCTTACTCTTACCCTGAAGAAAACCTACAACCTGGATCTGTACTATCTATTCCATTTCCTCTACTCTTACACCAGAGCTCCTGGAATGACCTCTGAAGGGACAATCACATATCTGTGTACATTGGGCCACAATAAACTCCAAGTCTGCAACTTCCTCACCTCTGTTGTATATTTATAAGCTACTACAGGTATTCTTGAAATCTCTGTATCCTGATGCTACCAGACAAGTTTTTTTTTTTTTAAAAAAAACTAATTCAGGTATAACATGCCATAACAAACACTGTGCCTCAGTTTATAGCTTGATGGGTTTTCAAAACCTATTATGTCCATGTAAATCAACACTCCAGTAGGAAACCAAGAAGCCCTGCTGTGCTTCCCAGTCAGCCATTCACCTGACTTCAAAAAGTATGAGACATTTTGCATTATCTTTTTTCTTTTCCCCCTAACACACACACACACACACACACACACACACACACACACACACAGTGACATATATATATATTGACATATATATCATGACATATGTATGTCATATAGTGCCTACCCTGATGTTTATGTCTTATTTTAGTTCAACCTTCTATTCATGAGATTCATCAATATCGTTCAGTGTAGTTTCATCATTCTCAGGGCTGCATAGTATTCCATTTTATGGCTATACCCAAGTATATTCATCCATTATACTATTGATATAAATTTGGTATGTTTCTTATTTGGCGTGTTAAAAATTGTGCTCTTATAAAAGTTGTAGTGCATGGTTTTTGGTGAAGATAGCTATGGATTTCTCATTGTTCTCATTGATATATATATATATATATATATATATATATATATATATATATATATAAAATTATTGCAGTAATTGTCATTGTTAAATCATATAGCCTGAATGTGTTTGGTGTATAAAGTGGCAAACTACTTCCCAAAGTGAGTGCATCAATTGATACTCTCACGAAGTGTCCTAGTCCACTTGGTCCTGCTACAAAAGCATATCAGAGATTGGGTAATTAATAAAGAAGAGAACTTAAGCATCCAGTTACCCTATCCGTTGAGATACCTCAGTGGGAGCACACAGAATCAATACTGTTAGCCTGAATTGGGTCTGTGGTGCTGGGAGAGTAAGGACTAATTAAATTCAAGACCTTCTTTGAAGGTGGCACTGAGGATTATTGATGCATTGCATATGGAAGGGAAAAAGCCCAGATTGAAGGTGATTTCCAGATTTTGAGCTGATTTGATAGTCGTCAATTTACTGTGGTAGAATATTTGAAGGAAAGGCAAGTTTGGTGGAGAACGACAACTTATCCAAATGACTTAGAACAGAAAAGGTAGAAGAAAACACGAAAGACAAAATTGCCAGAATGGAAATTTATCTCTTTTCTTCATCATTTGGTAGGAAGACCTTCTTGAACCATGAAGAATCCTTGTACTAGTTTTATGGATCTGATCCTCTTTTATTCACCTAACATTCTTATGTATCCCTGATTCTATTTTATCATAACCGTCTCCTTATTTGCTCTTTCTTAAAGTCTATATAGATGAATAAGCATGGACCACCGTTATTTATTTTCTTAAAGAACAAACAATCAAATCTTCAACTCTTCAGGGACCCTATCCCTCCATCTTTTCCCCATTACCATAATTCATGGGAGCATTAGAGACAAGTTTCTACAAAGGGAAACCTACATTCAAATTCGTTGTCTCTTTGCCTCCTACTCCCACAAAATTGCTTGGCATTGCAATTTCCACTATCCTCATTTTTATAAAATTCTCTCCACCTGATTATCTCCATTGACAGATCCTTCCCCTTCTTTGTTTATTTGGCTTTTGCCAGTTAATGTTCTTCAAAAATGTTTTATTATCTATGTAATTTTCTTCTCATTTAAAAAAAATTTGTTAGTTAACTTTATGTCACTATAACAAAATACCCAAGATAAGCAATTCATAAAGAAGAAAAAGTTTATTTTGGCTTGCAATTTTGGAGATTTCAATTCATGAATAATTGGCCCCATTGCTTTGGGCCTGTGGCAAGGCATCATATCATTGCAGAAGTGGATAGTGAAGCAAAACCATTTACATCATGACCCAGGGAGAAAAAAAGAAGTCATGGTCCCACAATATCCTCTAAAGGAATGCCCCTGATGACCTAATGACCTCCCACTAAGACCTACCACCTAAAGGTTCCACCAGCTCTCAGCAGTGCCACCCTGTAGTACAACCTTCAAAACATAGACACATCAAATCCATAGCTATTTCCCTTCATAAGTTTCTATGTGATTCTTATACTTACTTCAAAAGGATGACATGTTGATTGGGATAATTAGTGTTTTGTCTGGGTTTTATTATTATTATTATTATTATTATTATTATTATTATTATTATTTGCCATGCTAGAGATTGAAACTAGGGACATTTTAACACTGAGATACATGCTTAGTCCTTTCTTTTTATTGTCCATTTTGAGAGGTCTCACCGAGCTGCGGAGGTTGGCTTTGAACTTGTTGAGTCTCCTGTTTCAGCCTCCTGAGCCACTGGGATTAGAGGTGTGAACCACCTTGCTCAGTTAATTGTGAAAATATTTTCATTGAAAAAAAATACACACACACACACACACACACACACATACTGCCGGGAGCACTGGCTCACACCTGTAATCCCAGGGGCTCAGGAGACTGAGGCAGGATAATCAAAAGTTCAAAGCCAGACTCAGCAATGGTGAAGGTGCTAAGTAATTCAATAAGACCCTGTCTCTAAATAAAATACAAAATAGGGCTGGGGATGTGGCTATGTGGCCAAGTTCCCCTGAGTTCAATCTCTGGTAACTATAAATAAATAATTATATATATATATATATATATATATATATATATATATATATATATATGCAGGTTTGTCAAATTATAAACTTCAAACATATTTACTTTATTACAAATTTTTTAACCTCCTCTTAGTTTGAATGAATATTAGCAGAAAAACCGTAAAAAAGGAAGATTGCTTGAGAACCATGAAGTCACGGTTCTCACCATGGTGGACATTTTCTGCTCTGTGAAGCATACTTGGCTACAGTGGATTAAATCATCTATTAACCAACTATTTATCGCACAGATGTAGACTATTTGTTCTTTGAGGCAAAATTCACTGAAATGAACCCTAGTGACTTTTCAGGTGTGAATACATAAGTGACTTTTCAGAAATGTGTCTGGTATGATATCATCTTAATGTTTTTTGCTTGTTTTTGTTTGTTTGATGCATGATCCGGTGTAGGTTTCACATTGTGTTTGAACATTCTCTCCTATCTTGCGTGAGGAAAACCAAGAAGAAGTTAGCTCTATGTCTGTTTTCTCGGGGGGTCTTCAATGCTGCCACAACTTGTTTTCAGAGTGTTTGTGTATGTCAGAGAGCACCCTATTACATAGTGATGTTATTCCTGAATCAATGACCTCCTGCCTTGGGAGAAGGTGTACCAGCCCCCACCAGAAGAACAGGTTTTCCTTCTTAACATCACTCTCTGAAACTTCAAGTCACTTTCTTAGGCAGTGGCTATCACAAATTGTGACTGTGGGGTGGACTCAGGGATGGTCCTGATATGAGTTTTGCCAAACTCTTTTATGATCAGACAACCATTTGAAGCCCATAGGACTTGACCCCCTGCTAGGTGAGGTCTCTGAGAAAACAACCCTTTGGCACAAGGCAAATGCATCTCTTTCATCTAAAGGGAACCCTGAAATATGTTCTCCTAGACTTGCCATTCAGAAAGGCCTTGTAATACCCAGCTTAGCACTAGCCAGGACAAGAGGGAAGAAAGTGTTGTCAGTCTACACAGAAAGGCAGTCTATGCTTATGTGCCTGATGGTGTTCTACCAGTGTAGATGCCACTTCAGCAGGAAAACCTTTTATGTGTAGAAATATGGCATCAGACTTAGCTGTCAGATCGGTTGGGATTCTTGTCCTGGATCTCTCATAAAATGTCACACCTAAACTTTCCAAACGGGCTTCTGTGGTATTATGATTTTTTTTTTTCAATATCCAAAGGCTGACTCAGCAATAACTGAAGACCACTATCAGGCTTTCCCTCTTTCATTTGATGCTCAGGTTCACTCATTGGATACTCATATACTAAATATCCATGTGACATCAGCAACAACCATTTTGCCAAATCCAGTTCTAGTCAAATTTATACAGGAAAATCTTAAGTTCACTATTCCTGAATTGTCTCCAAATAGATTTGATCAAATATACATATTATAAATAATTACTTCAAAAATAGATGCAACTAATCAAATAGTTTTGCATGACTAAGATAATACATGCATTTCTTTAATCATTATAAATTCATATACTACTTTTATTATGCCAAGGTCCAATATATGCTGGGGATGATTATTTTTTAAGGTGTAACACATATGCTTTGAGTGAGATATCTTATTAATGTATATAAATTTACACATTTCAAGTGGTTTCCTAATAATTTTCTAATTTTAAAGAATTTAGCTTGCCTTTTCATTAGACCTGATAAGTCCTTATTTAGTGTTATCTTAAAATGTGATTGGTAATGAACCCATAATAGAAGGCTAGAAGCTTAGATTTTCAAGTCTGTTTTTTTCTTTTTAGAAAATGAGTAGGAGAGTTGTTTGCTTGTACTTTTAGATATTGTTTCCAATCCAGGGTTGTTCTGCAGGATTAATTTTGATCACTTGTTCATTTGTGGAAGTTTAGTGTAGTTAACAATGGATAAAATAACCCGTAACACCACCTAATGAGAAAAGTGGGTACTATAATGTGTTGAACAATGTTGAAATCAACATCCTCTTGGTATTGTTCACAACTCACTCTTCCTTGGGAATACCTCAAGGATTCTTGATGAAATACAAAATATGACATAATGAATTGGTGAAGATGCCAGTACTGACTCACAATTCAAATATCAAAAAAGCTTAATTTTTATTTCTTATTCAGGACATACATAAATTATCAGGAACATTTTCTTCTCATACTTTAACAGGTTACCATTTACATCATGTGGTGTGATTGCCCCAATTCAAGAAACCACAGTTTTATACTAATGCTTAAGAAATAATTTCTTCTATTTTTCCCTTGCATTTCAGCAGAGCAGGCAAGGTCTCTTCCATCCTGATAAGATGTACTTATTTTTAACCCAATTATATGAAGTATTATGTCTCGGCTCTTTCTTAGTCCATATATTTTATGACCCCCTCATTAAGACTTTTGTTTTTAACCTCTACAATTCAGTTTTTGTATTTTTAATTTTTTTTTCATTTTAACCTATCCTATGGCAGTATCTAATTGCTTCATTAAATAAATGAGGTAAATTACTTAATTTAAGAAATACAGCAAGCAAACACTAATGCACAAATGTTATCGACATTCTACAACCATTCAGGCCTCCAGCTAGTTCTGTTTGATGGACAGTCACTTAGTTTTGCCCTCGATAGCAAACTATCTATCTGTATGCTCAAGAGATGCAATGATTATTGTTTCACTACCATTATCTAAAGGAATAAAATATGAATCCCATTTTTATATATTCCTGCCCTCTAAGAACATTAATTTTTAAACATTATTAAATATTCAATAGTTTAATTTCATAGCTGGATATTTAGAAAAAGTCACTGAGTCTTAGGCATGCAGAGTATTGAATAGGCAATACCTGTACAGGCATTATCTGTGAGTAGAGAAAATCTAAAATTAAACTCAGCAGTTCAGCAATGATATCACATTTGCATCAAACTGGAGTTAATTCCATTTATTTAATGAGTGGCCACAATGTTTAGAACAGGCTAGTAAATGCTGTATAAAATTATAAAGTTGATTGAAGAACTAACAAAGGCAATAGATGGTGTGGCCAAGCTCTACTCCAAAGATAAGGGGAAATAATACATGAAAATCAAACAAAGGGGGAATTTCACTGGAAAGGCCATAGGAAATAAACAAGTTTTGTTGCTTTTCTCCATAAATAAAATTTCTAGGGTTCAGAGCTTACATAGTTTAAAATAAACTCTCACCTTGATTAGCTTTCTAATGATTTAATTTATAACTCTTTAAATAAAACCATTTCAGAATGTAAGCTTTACTTAATGCACAATAAATATTAAATAAAGGTGAATGAATGGGAAAAATAATATATATGATTCAAAGGCACAATTTTCATTGCTTTCCAGTACTAAGTATAAATATGTACTACCTCTCTTCCTATGGTCTAGAATATTAATATTATACTACATGTAATTTTTCATAAAAATCCAGTGCTATAAAATTGCTTTTATAATTTTGAAAAATAACAGTCCTCTTTGCTATTTATGGAGCAATATGGTCAGTATTATTGCTATTAATGTAGCAATATGGTCAGTATGAGGGTTTAGTTATAGACATAGGAGGCATAATTTATATAATATTTGTTCACTATGTAAGGGACATTTATGATTGTTATTGGACTAACATGACAGCAAACATTTTGTAAACGCAATGACAAGCTGGTTTAAGCTCACTTTTGGTTTGCTGGTGCTGATTTTTTTTACTATAAAAGTAATTTAATAGGTACTTTTGCAAACTAACCATTGAGAAAGGATATAGATTCTCATACTAAAGCTCACAGTGTCTAAGAGAAATTCCTGTTTCATATATATATATATATATATATATATATATATATATATATATATATAAAGTTTTTTTCTGCATTGGATGTTTCATGACTCTTCTGTCACAAATGTGAGAGATGAACTAATTTTACTTTATTCTTATAAAATTCTAAGAAACATATTTGCTTTCACAGATAATTTTTAGTTCACTCTTTATATTCTTTTCTGAATTTTTCTATTAATGTTATAATTTTCAAACTGATTTAAATAATGTACTTCTTTACATGGAAGGATCATACTGGTATGTTTACCATACATGCTCTGCACATTTCCCTCATCTTATTAATTCTTTTAGTTTTTGGACCTTCAAAGTTTTAACAATCTTTATTCAGTCCAGTCAATCACTTTTTCTGTGTCATTATTTTCTGCTACTTTTATATTTAGAAAGTTATCCCTTTTGAAACCGCATTCAATCCATATTTCTACCTGGTTGTTGGAGTTATGTTGTGTTATGTTTTTCTATTTAATCCATGTGAAATAATTTGATGTGCTGTGTATAAAAGAACTCTAACTTTATTTTCACCTTGGAGCAATTGTTCCATCACCAAATAGTGATGCTGCTCTGATTCAATCAGCATTCTGAGCTCATAGTAAGCCATGCATTCCCCCAGGCACGGAAGAATTCTAGGATTCCATCAACCTGCCTTGACTGCCTTGGTCATAGTCATTTTTAAAAACACAATTCTGTATGACTCCTTGTGCCAGTAACATATTAAGCATTTTCTATGATAACACATTGTACTCTGTAGTAGGGCAACCCTTAGATGTCCCTAGCTGTTCTACTTGTCTGGACAGTGGGAGAAAATGTGGGACTGGAAGAAAGAAATAGTTTAATCTTTTTAAAATTCAATTATGTGGGTTTGTAATTTTAATAACATGTTTGTTTTATGACTTTTCTTGATAACTGGTTTATTACTTTATAACTACTTTGTTAAGTCCATTATTCTCCTCCTTCTGGTTAGAATCATATCATACCCATAAATTAATATGAAAATAATCAATGCATTAATGCCTATTTTTACAATATTTAATTTCTTATTTAAAAACACATTAGGTCTCTTTTTTTAGCCATTTAATTTCATCCTCATTACTTATTTGAAAGTGTTTTCACAAACACTCTGTTTCACTTGTATAGTTAATTGTTAAGGCATTGGCAATATGATATTTTAAAATTATTTTTGCAACAATTTGGGGCTATATAGAACTATATTGCTTTGTATATTATTTGCAGCATATTTCTTTAATAAACTTTTAATACTTCTGTAAGTAAAATGCCTTAATATATATTTATTTTATCTGAAAATGCTATGAATTATATTACTTTTTTATCATAGTGCTAACTTCTATGAGTGCTGACTGTTGCAATTGATTGGTTCCTGCTCCCAGAACAATGCTAATAGTGAGGTCAGTGCCTCCAAGTCATATTTCTGATTTTAATGAAAATTCCTCTGGTATTTCAAGGCTACGTATAATGTTTTCTATTGGCTTCAATAGTTTCTATTCTTGAGGTAATTGTTTTTCTATTTCTGTATTTCCAATAATTTTAAGAATTGGTGGTGATATATTACAAAATTGCCTTTTCAAATATTTTGAGCATAGTGTTTTTTCTCTGTGTATTGACTTTATGTTTTATAGAAATTTGTACATTTTTCTAACATGAAACCATTTTTGTTTTCCTAAAACAAACTCCATCTGGACATATTATATTAGATAGAAAAATCTCAAATGTAGATATAAAAATGTTTTCTCTTTTTTGATGCTTTTTAAAGATGTTGGTGCATGTGTGATGATTATTTATTAAAAGAAAGTGATACATTTTAAATTTTTTTGTAGACAGGGAAGAGAACTACCAGTGATTTGGAAAAGTATATTTGTTAAATTGACTAGATTTAGAGATTTTTTAGTTAACTATCTGTTTTCAGTTTGCCAAGGCTTGATCATTAATTCAACAATCCAACATTACATTTATTCACTGCTGTGCTACTTAAAAATGGGGTTTAAGATAAACCTAATTAAACTTGATATTTAGAACAACACTACAAATCGGGTAGACCAGATACTCATTTCCTCACTAGAGATAAGAATAGTAGCTCAAATGTGCTGTGACTTACCTAACATCAAGTTGGTATAACAAGCAACAGTCATGTAAACACTTGTCTTCCCGAGTGCTTCTTGTGATGTCAATTCTATTATTTAATTTACAATTCTATATTGACTAAAATGGTCTTAATGTGTTCCTAATTTTGAATGAATTTTCTACAAGTTTATTCCTGACCATGGGCCCCTGACCTCCCTTTTCTTTCTTTGGAATACTTGAAATTCCAAAGACTTACTCTGCTCCCTTGAGGTGCAAATCTTTCTCTATTCTTGTGCTTCTTTACAACTTGGTGATGCCTTTCTCATAGACCTGAAAACTATTAACTTGAAATGTAATAATCAAGGATAGTGCCCCTATATCCAATTTCTGTGCAAATTCCAGAGTCTAACTTCAGGAGCATGATTAGCAAACACACATGGCCTAGTATTGTTTTATTGAAATATACCTAAATGTTAATGTTGGTTATTGTTTATTTTATGTAAGTAGGTACACCAAAATTTGAGGCATAAACACTTACCATTGTTTTAACTTAAGTTGGAATATTCCCTTTATCAGAATAAAGTGGCCCTCTGTTTTTTCCTGATTCATTTAGATGAAGTCTTCCTTGACAGGAGTAGCTAATCCTGGTTTCTTCTGGATCCCATTTGCATGGAATATATTTTTTTGTCCTTTCACCTAGCACCTTGGATGTCTTTGCCTATAAGGTGAGTCTTTTCTAAACAGTATATAATTGGATTTTAGTTTTGAATACACTTTGTTAGTCTGTGTTTCTTAATAGGTAAGTTGAGACCATTTACATTCAGTGTTATTATAGACAGTGTTTATTATATCCTGTCATTTGGTTTTTTATAATGTTTAAATAGATTTCTACTCTTCTAATAAGATTTGCAACTTCATGGACTGTGAAGTTGAGGTTTAATTTCTTCCGTGTAGTGTTTTCTGTAGTGCAGCCTGAAAGTCATAAATTATTTTGACCTTGGACAAAGATGAAAAAAGCATATATAAAAAGACAACTTTTTAAATAAATAGTACTGAAAAATGGTATATCCACATGGAAAAAAGAAAAGAAAAGAAATTTGATCCCTATATATCATTCTTCACAAAACCCAACTCTAAGTAGACCCAAGACCTTGCAATTAGACCAGAAAGTTTGCAACTACTAGAGAACATACAAACAACACTCCCATCATATAGGTCTGGGAGATGACTTCCTCAATAAGAATTCTAAAGCCCAGAAAATAGAAGCAAGAATTAATAAATGGGGTGGCATAAAATTAAAATGTTTCTGCACAGCAAAAGAAACAAAAACATAAAGAAAGAGCCTATGGAATGGGAGACAATCTTTGCCAGCAACTCTCCTAATAGAGGATTAAAATCCAGAATATATAAAGAACTAAAACAAAGTTACACACAAAAAAGCAAAAAGCCAAACACAAACCAATAAATGTGCCAATGAGCTAAACAGACAAAGAAGAATTACAAATCACTAACAAACATATGAAAAGATGTTCAACATATTTACCAATCAAGGAAATGCAAATTTATTACACAGACATTTTATCTCACTGCAGTTAGAATGGCAGCCATCAAGAATATAAATAACAATAAATGTTGGCAAGCATGTAGGGAAAAGGAACACTAATACACTGCTGATGGATTGTAAATTAGTATAACCACTATGGAAATTAGGATGGATATTCCTCAAAAGACTAAAAATTGAACTACCAGATGATGCAGCTATACCACTGCTCAGTATTTACCCAAAAGACATAAGTCAGCATACTATAAATATGCATGCATACCCATGTTTATAGCAGCACAACTCACAATAGCCAAGTTTAGGGACTAACCTAGGTATCCATCAAGAGAGGAATAAAGCAAATGTGATATATGCATGCAGCCATAAAGAAGAATAAAATTATGTTATTTGCAAGAAAATGGAAAAAAAAAACAGGAGAACATTATGTTAGGTGATATCAGCCAGAATGAGAATGTCAAGGGTTGCATATTTTCTCTCATATGGAAGTTACTAAGGAAAAAAGATGAAAGAAAAGGGACTTCACAAAAATAGAAGAAATACTAGGAGAGTAGAGGAAGGGTACCAGGGGATGAGGAGAGGAGGGAAAATGTGGTGTGGGGGAATAAAATGGAGCAAACTATGCATTTGTTCATTTATGAATATAGCACAATAGATCCCATTATTATGTTTAATTATAACACACTAATTAAAAAACACAGTTGACCTAATTACATTTACCAACCTCCCATTAACATTCTCCTGTACTTTTCCACCATTTCACCCCAGAGTTTAAAAACTTTTCTTTCTATTGCTACAGGAGAATCAAGTCCAGTCTCTCTCTTCTGTTGTAATAGTCTGGTATAAACTCTCGTAATAATTGTCTTGTATAAAGTTCTTCATTCAGAGACTATACTGTATTTTAATATTACATTTGGAAAATTAACAAGTAGCTGATACATTAGAGGTTCATTTCTAGACAAGAACTAGGTATTGTTAAAGGGTTGATCTCATTCTTCTGATTAAACCATACCCTCTATTTCCCAAGGATTTCTGGTTGAAATGATAATCAGGTCAGGCTTAGAGAATAATAAATTAAATGGGTGTTCCATTGAAAAAGGATCCTGGAAATACAGAAGCAACTGAAGGTACATGTAGCTTTGTTTTAGTGAGAGAGGTGGTTCTCACCTATCCACATTCTTCTTTCCTCTGGTATTAGAAGAGCAGAGAGACTTTCCTTCCTGTTACCAGTTGAAGGGAAAGGCATATAGTTTGGAGAAAAAGCACTGATTATATAAATATTAATGACTTCTCCAGCCCCTTCCTTTTAAAAGCTATCTTCTCCTAATGGCATCATAATTGAACTCTTTATTAATAAAAGACAGATCATTAGAGTTCTCATCACAGCAAACCATGACGGTGCAGCTTTTCTTCATTATTACTAGTTATAAAGATCTTAGAATTTCTTGATTGCCTCTAACCAATAGCCTCTTGTTTTTGTTATTTCTGTCCTAAAAGCCCACAATTTCTTAGACTTTTATAGGGTAAAGTAGGGCAAGGGGCTCTCCAGGAAGGCTGACCAAAGTCAGAGTAACTGTCAAACCAAAGTTTCTCTGGAGCTGGGATTCTAGTCCTGGCTCTCCTACCAGTTAATGATATGACCTTGGGCAAGTGACAACCTGTCTAGGCTTAGCTCCCTCATTTGTAAAATGAGGGGATTGGCAAAGATTCCCTTCTAAAGCTCTTTCGAGTTCTACAAGGACTGTGATTAGTGCCTGTCACTCTAGGCAACATCTTACTGCCTTAGCTAATAAGGTCATGTATGTTCAAAGTCTATAAATGCCTCATTTTGCAGAGGTGTTAGAGCTCTTTATTGATGTTCTTCAGATCAGTTTGAATGAGTGCTAACTATTAGTAGAAATGCTCTCCCTAAAATTGTACTGGGGTAATAAACTTGTAGTTAAACCCACACACTCATTAGTAAGTTATTCCCAGGGGTTCAATAACTATATTTCTTTAGGCATACTCCCTATCTTTGTAGACATCACATCAGTTAATCCTGACATCAATGGTCATCATTATCCTCACCAATTACTATTATTAGTGATCACAATAGTCTCACATGTTTTTTTTCAGAATATGGAGCAATTATATAGTTTTCTATGTAGAAAGAAAAACCAAGAGAAATAAAATAGGTTTGTGCATAATTCCTATGATTTTTTCCTTATAACATTTAATTAATTCATTTTTCTCAAGATTATTAGGAAGTGGAACTTTTTGTCCTTCCACTTCATTTTACCTGTTGTATGCAATGGATTTTCTTATTATGTAATTTGTTCAGTTCTTACTTAGGAAAAAATATTTTTGTCAATGTGTCTTCCAAAAACATTCCTTCTAGGTTTTATTAGCTTTGTTTCAGTTGCTCCTAATAGAATTTTTTAAAAATAAGTTACTCAATGGATTTTAACATTTTTCCTAATATAGATCCTTTCAGAGGACTTGAATTCATCAGATTCTTTAGAACTAATTCCGACATTTGTGATGACAACTCATAGATAAATGTACTCAATCGACAGCATAATTAAATTAAAAGTTGGAGGCCTATTTCCTTCACTGGTGAGGCTGGTACAGGGTCAAATTATTTACACTTATATTTTAATCCTTTAATCTAAGAATAAATGTACAACCTGAGGCAATAAGTTAACAGCTTGCCAAAACTAAGCCTGGGCAGATGGCAACATCGATCCAAATTTCAATTTTCCAAGACCCCTGGAACTCTTTGGCACAAGAGCTGGACAGACACAAAGGAGTGAGGGTCAGTCACAGTCACTCTCTCATCCCTGTGGCATCACACTTACTTCCTCTCCCACCTCAGGGCCCTGAGTTTCTTGTCTTTTCTGTAACAATTGTGTATTATATGAACAATGTCCTGTTTTCTCTGCAACATCATGGATCCAGACAAATTATATTACTATTAAATTAACTCAGGTCTTCACAAATATGCCCTTCTCTTTCTCAGTAATGCCAGATTATCTATCCCTACTGTAATTATTTCTAACGTTTTGCTTTCTGTCTTTCTTTTTAAATTCTGACTTGTTCACTTTGTCACTATGAATACATTGGAGCTGCTAAGAAAATATTGTAGTTATTCATTAAGAAAATCTTGTTGTTATTAATTTTTTTATAACAGCAGTTAAGTGTTTCTCTATAGGTAAAAGCTTGTGGGTTTTTATTTTTTATTTTGTGTGTGTGTGCACATGTATATGTGTGCGCACGCATGTGTGTGTGTGTGTGTGTGTGAGTGTGTGTGCGAGAGCACTGGGGATAGAACCCAGGTCCTTGTGCATGCAAGGCAAGTACTCTACCAACTGAGCTATATCTCCAGCCCTAGGGTCTGGTTTTCATAGCAGATGGTAACATGACACAAAGTTGTATTCAAATGCAACACAACACAACACAGTGTTTTCATTCAGTCCATGTTTAAGCAGCAGAGTGGTCCTGGTAGGTACTCGGATGAATAAGTCCAGTCACTCAGCTGTTTTGAATTTTTGTGTTCCTAAGCCAGGAGCACACATCTTCCTGTGTTTGCCTTGGTACTTTTTGTTCTTGTCACTGCTGCCCTCTAACTCACAACCTGAAAGACACGTTCTTTTTCTTTATCCTGCTTGTTTTTTTTTTTTTTTTTTTTTTTTTTTTATCTTGTGGATAATATTTGCTACCAAAAACCACTTGATAGTGACTCCTTATAGTTTCCGTATCCTCAGCTAAGTAGACCCCATTCTTATCAGTTCAGCTCTTTCATTTCCCCCTATCACTTGCGTAATGTCAATGATAAATTGGTTGCCTTACTTATTTTATTTCATATTGAATGCACATGGTGCTTTCAGTTTTGTGACCAATTTATAACCCTGCTTGATATTTGACTTCCCTGAACTTGTCTAGGCTTATTTTTCCACTCTTCCCCAACACGCCACTGCCACTTCACTTAAGCCTTCTCTTTTCTAGCTCAGGCACTCAATGCTCATTTCTACTTCTCCCATTTGCTCCGACTCAAACTCTTTATTCTTTGTGGAAAACCTGCACCTCATCTTCCTTGAAGCAATTCTGCCTACAGCCGCCCACATACTTCAATGTCTTATGTATGTCCCCAGCACTTCAATCAGGCCTTATGATTTAGGACGCTGTAAATAGGCTCTTTTATTATTGCAACTAGATAGGAAGCTCTCTGTACCTGACTTGCTCTGAAGATGCCTCAGTATCATCTACTGACTCATACTGGGTGCTATGGAGTCAATATTTTTTTGATTGAACATATCAGAAGTCTACTTTATCTTCTATAATTCAAGATTTTTAAAACGCCATTTTAAAATTAATATCTCCAGTTATTTTCTAAATAAAAAAGTAAAGCAAAACTTGCTGTACAAAATGCAAACCACTATAGTAATCCCATTATTCAAGTATTCAGAAACCATTGTTAATATGCTGATATATTTTCTAGTCCTTTATAGATAGAAAGAAAAGCTGTTTCTTTAATTATTAGAGAATGTGTCTATCCATTTTTTTTCCATTTAGCAAAAAATAAGTATATTTATAATGATATATACTTTCAGAAGCATAATCAGATACTTATGTAATTATCTAATTATTCTTACATTATTAGACATTTAAATTTAATCCAATATTCTAATTTTTAATATTGAGTAATGCTATTATGAACATTTTCACCTAAATTTGTGAAATGTAATTGTTTCCTTAGGATAGATTCCTAAATTGGAATTGCTAGATCAAAGGGTAGAAATTAATTTATGACACTGGATTGATATTGGTAATTTGGTGGGATTAAAGAGCCTTTTTCTTTCTTTTAACTTCATCATTCATTCTCTTATTAATTCATTCATTTCCTAAACAATTGTTGAGTAAGAGTGAGTGCTGCTCACTGAGGCCCAGGTGACTTGATTAGCAGGAAGTCTTACAATTAGAGTAGAACTTCTTCCAGGTTTAAGGCAACAGGTTGTCTGTGAGACTTTGTTTTTAACATTCAGTTTCTGCCTCAGGCCCTGCTAACTGGATGCCATTTGAAAGAGTAACTAATTTTTAATCCTGTTTTCTTTTTTTAAAAATATTGTTTTTAGTTGTAGACAGTTACCTTTATTTAATTTATTTATCTGTATGTGGTGCTGAGGATCAAACCTAGTGTCTCACACGTGCAAGACAAGTGCTCCACCACTGAGCCTCAGTCCCCTAATCTTATTTTGTTATGGGTATATGAGCCATTATGTTTTATCCATGTAAAATTAGGTGGTTACCTTGGTTCACACAGTGGCTTCCAGACCTTTGTCACAGGTTCTTGCTTGTTCCTTTTACCAGGAGAAATTCCATTAAACCCTGAACAAAGTACCTGGATAGTATTTGCTGTCTTTCAAATTTCTGGTGCACAATATGATGCATGAGCTGTTTTGCCATTTTACCAGAACCATTAAAATGCAGGTAGAAAGGCCACACAAATACTGTTCCGCTCCTGGGACATAAGACTGCCATTTGGAATCAAAAGTATTGATTCACTAAAAGTATTGCAGCCCTTGGCATCACTCTTAGATATTTCTTGTTGGACTTAATAAGTTGCAGAATAAGTTTAATTTCTCTATTGAGATCATGATTACACCAGAATTCTTACTTCTGGAAATGGAATAATTTTCAGTTTATTCCAATTGAATAATATGAGAAGCCACATCATTTTTCTTATTTTGTGAATGTATCTCTTCCAGTATATTCTAAAATTTGACCTCATCAAAACTTCCAGTGCCCGGATGCAACATCACTAAAGGCAACAGAAGTCAGGAGGCAAGGCAAATAATCTGAATGAACAGGAAATCGATAGGTGAGTTTCTCTGATCCTAAGTAGGAAATTTTGTACCTTTGTTCCTGGTTTTATATTTTTGGCAAAAATACATTTGTCAAAAATACCTTTCTGAGGGTGGCTGATATTTGCCCTAGTTTGTATCTCACAGAGAAATATAGGGTATGGATTCTGACATTTTTTGTAAAGCTGTAAATGTTTTGTTCATGCTTACCTTATATTTCTTTCTTCCAGAGACTATTTAGAAAATAACATGCCAAAAAAAATGCATTTTCTCTCTTCCTTGCTGCCCTTGTCCCATGCCGAGTCTGACTTAGCTTCCACCATGACATGGCCATAGGGAAAGCTTGAATGGAAAGGTCAGGGTTGAACAAACTGACCCAAGTGTAGGTAGATCTCCTGAGAGCAGCTGCTAGAATCTGGATTTCTACAGAAATGGTGAACTGGAGTTAACTTCTTTGAGGATGTTATTCAGTTATATGAGCATATAAACTAAAAAAGAAAAATTTTCAGCATTAGAATCATTTTAGGACTACCTCTAGTTAACTTGCCTGGGTGGATGCTGAAGTATCTGTGTGCTTTTAAAAGCTCTACACAAACTTTTCATGTGAGTGAGAGTAGATATCACTGGAATTTCCCCACAGTGGTAACTCTCAATTTAAAGCAGCAGGCAACTGTGGGATTTAGGGTGGAGTGTCCATACCTTACAAGACTTCAAAAAGTATGGTAGGAAACAGCAGCTTGTAATACCCCTCAGCGACAGGACTCACACAAAAACAAAGGATAGGTTGAAGGTCAGAGCCTGTCATCTGATTAAACCTCTAGGGAGTAGGTCAAGCTTATCAGGCAGAAGTAGGTTACATCAGAAATCCCAGACAATTGCAGGAAAGAGGATTCACTAATATGATGTCAAGCAGGGTGACCTATAATAAAAGCCTATAAGGCTCCCCAAGGTACAACAAAGACCATTCTAGCATTCTTGAGTTTAGGAGGAGAAATAGATACATGATAGAAAGATAGCTAAATGATTGATAGATAGATAGATAGATAGATAGATAGATCGATAGATAGATAGATATAACCTCCTATATAGGCCTCAACCTGGTCTGAATAGCTAAGATATGTTGGTGAAGGACACTTGAAGGGGTGATATATTATAAGCTCCAATTTAGTGAAACTGAGAACACTTGGGCTTAAAGTTCTGTAATTTCTTCATAATGGTGCTAAACTACAATGGTGCCATTTGATTTCCAGTATGAAATTAAATCAACTCTAAAGTTTATTGAAGAATATAACCTTTCATAGGGGTATGGAACTGTCCTAGATTCTATTCTTAGAACCTAAGTTATGTCTTCTATTATGGACATTTCAGAAAGAGGAAAATAGTATAACTGAACATGATGGCCAGAAAATTAAAAAAAAAAAATAGGAAACAGAAGAAACTGAATGAGACATTGGAGAATCAAGTCATTGGATACAATGAATAAAGAAAAACAAAGTAAAATCTAATTGTCTCCTAGATCCACCTCTCACCCTACCCCTGGAGATGGGTCAGGAGGAATTGACTCAAGGGTCTCGTTCTCACTGTCATTTTCTTTTGTCTTTAATTTCTCTGCTCTTGCTTCTCTTCTATGACCTTTTCTTCTTTCATATGTGATTTCATCCTTTAATTCACCTCAGAATTGCCTGCTCCCGCAATATGATGACTTTAAGTTTGTTCAACTTCTTTAAATCATTCAGCGACAGTTTCAGATTTGCATTTCTATTTCTGGAGTTCAGAGGGAGTTCTTTCAAATTCCCTCCATTGTTCTTCAGAACCACCTCTATCTTATCACATTTCTAATCAAATTTTAGTCTTACACTACCTGTCATTTCTCTTAGACTTCGCAAGTATTTTGTGCTCTAAGTTTTTAAGTTGTTTTTTCATTTATAAAATAAAATAAAACTGTAACTTGAGAGAATGATTTGACCTATCTTTATGAGTTTATTCAGTTAAATATAGTTATCAAAGACCAACTTTGCATTGTTGATTTTTTTTTTTTTGTTTTTGATACTGGGGATTGAACTCAGGGGTACTCAACCACTGAGACACATCCTCAGCCCTGTTTTGTATTTTATTTATAGAAAGGGTCTCACTGAGTTGCTTAGCACCTCGATGTTGCTGAGGCTGGCTTCGAACTCTCAATCCTCCTGCCTCAGCCTCCAGAGCTGCTGGGAGGGATTACAGGTTTGTACCACCACACCTAACTTCTTTCTCTATTTTGAGTTTCTTCTTCTTTTTTTGGGGGGGGGGTGGGGGGAGGTTCAATTTTACTAATCATTTAACTGGATGAACTCAGAGATACATCTTTATGAATTTTTGATTTATTGTGTTTATATCAATTTGACTGGTATGGGCAACTTGTGGAAAGTCACATTTGATTCTCTTACTGCCTTTCAGATTTTTCAGTTGTATCATTCTGGGAGGGAAGTTTACAGGGTGCTAGAGACTCTTGTGACTTGGATCTTATAGTCCCTCAGATCTGCCACCTGGACAGTCACCAGCTCCGTCCCCTCCCTACATAGTCTCTACTGACTGAAAGAATGAGCTCCTAGTGCCTCACCTTCTGAAGGAAAACTTTCCCTACCCCTAATATATCCAGATCCTATCTGAAGGGCTGGACTCTTGGCAACTCTGGATTCCATTTTATTGATCTGTAAGCACTGTGACCTCTTTGCAGGAGTGGAGCTCTGCTCTCCTGAATCTGGGTTCACTACAAACCTGATATGCCTGATGATAACTGTCCTGCCGGAGCGCCATGAAACCAAGGAGTTGTTTTTTGGTTCGCTCCCAAGCAGGTCCCCCTTGACAACAATATGTACAGATCTTCTCCAAAAATTATTTACTAGCCCAGTATTTTGTGCTTGTGTTTTTATTTTATACTACTTATTACAATTCAGAGTCATGATATTTATTCATCCAGAAATGTGGGTTTTGTCTGTCTTCATGGGATTCCTGTATTTTTAATTTTAATTTTTTTTATCAGTATGTTATAATTATACATAATAGTGGGATAGATTGTTAGATATTTGTACATGGGAGTGATATAATTTGGTCAATTCCATTCTTCAGTACCTCCCTCTTTACCTTGTTTCCTTCCTCTCCCTGGTCCCCTTTCTCTACTGTCTTCCTTCTGTTTTCATGAGACCCTCCTCCCCATGCTTTTTTTCCTTCTATCTTCCACATTTGAGAAACATATGACCTTTGACTTTCTGAGTTTGGCTTATTTTGCTTGACATAATGGTCTCAAGTTCCTTTCATTTTCCTACAAATGACATAATTTTGTTCTTTGTGACTGAATAAAACTTCATTGTGCATATGTACCACATTTTCTTTATCCTTCCTCTATTGACAGTCACCTAGGCTGGTTCCATAATTTGTCTATTGTTTATTGTTGTTATAAACATGGGTATGCATGTATCACTCTACTATGCTAATGTTAGTTCTTTATAAATACCAAGAAGTTATATAGCTGGGTCATCTGGTGGTTCCACTCCTAGTCTTTGGACTTCCATAATGGTTTTAGCAACAGTGTAAAAGGCTCCTCAGCATTTATTATTGTTTGTATTCTTTTTTTAAAAAAATACCTTTATTTTATTTATGTGTGGTGCTGAGGATCGAATCCAAGGCCTTGCATGTGCTAGGCAAGTGCTTTACCACTGAGCCACAACCCCAGCCCTATTTTTTTTTGTATTCTTGATGGCTGTCATTCTAACTAGAGTGAGATGAAATTTCAGCATAGTTTTGATTTGTATTTCCCTAATTGCTAAAGAAATTGGACACTTTTTTCATATATGTCTGTTGTTTGTAGTTTTTATTTGAGTGCTGATCAATTTGTCTTCCTATCTTGTTAGGTAATTTACTATCAAAGCTTAGGATAGTGTTATCAGGTTAGCAGTCACAGAATAAATGCCAATTAAATGAAAAACAACTATCACTTCTTTGCAAATATTTTCTTGCAATGGTGGGTGCTGCCCTTTCAAAGGTATTAAGTTATTTTAACCTTATATCGACAACTACATTTCACCCATGAAACAAAAGTTAACAACTTTTAAAATAAAGTCCACCAAGGATCTTATATTTCAAAAGTATTAAGTTAGTTTAACCTATATTCACATGGAAAGCCTCCATGTCTAACATCAAACTAGACATCTCCTGTGATTTTCACTTTTCTGATTCTAGCACATGCCCTGGGTGCCTTCTCTAGGGTCCAGCATTATGAATTCATAATTAGTACAGGATACTAAACAGAATGCTTTTGTAGCACATATGTTCCTACCCTGAACATACGTGAAGGACCATTTCTAAAAATGAGTACTACTTAGCAGCTGCCCTTGCCCTACTAAATGTGTTCACTGAAGCTTTTCAGTCAGTATATCCAGCCCTGTCACACAATTCTAAGCAAGCCTGTTATGCAGAGTTACATAGTGGCAACTTTAGCCCCTCTGTTTCTTCAGATCTAGATTTACCTGCTGCCCTCATTGGAGCATCCAGTAGAAAGCGGATAAACCGACATTCATTTGCATGCTCACTAAGCTGCAGTCTTTCTCCTCCAGCCTATATATAAAATATGTATGACTAGATATTTATCCTGATTCCTGATTTATGTTTGAATCAAAACTACATCATTTTACCAGACCTTAGATCATTTGGCTTGACTGAAACCCTGACAAGACATCCACATCTTGCCAGAAATCTTCTCCAGAAGCAAGACATTTTTGTTCCTTGAAGCTGCTGCCTCCAAGCAAAACCTGCAATGCCACCACCAAACGCCAATCCTGGCACTATCTGATGCTGCTTCTCCTTTGCCCAACCAGACCCCAGGAGCTCACATCAGCTCAAGTCAGGCCCTTGATACAAGGGATCTTCAGCTATGTGGTTTAGCTTACAAGCTTTCAGTCTTTAAAGGTGAGACCTAGAACCAGGAGAGGACCCTGGCTGTTGCTCTACCTACCCTTTGATTATGTTATTTTTTAAGGAGGCTGCCATGGGGTTCTGGTATGCTCTGAGGTCTTTCATGAATGTGTGCATCAAAGAAAAAAGCCACCGCTGGCATTATAAAAGCTTTCCAATTCTCAATAGAAGAGAACTGTTAAGAAATTCTTAATTCCAACCCCTTTCTAAATTCTTATCTAATCAAGTTATAGGACTATCTTTCTCACTTCTGTAGCCTTAAAGAGGCCGATTTTTGTCTAGATCAGCAGCTCTTTCTAAATATAGCTCTTTGCCCTTCTCCTACTTTTGTCAGCTTCCATAATCACCATGTACCTGTGGATAAAAGCATACTGTCTTGGTAAGGACATAGACTCCAGCCACATGGGAGGAATCCTGAGAACAACTTACCAACTTAAATTCCTGGGTTGGTTCTGTGTAAATGCCCCCTGAATCCATCCAAAGCAACTTTAGCAACATCACTTATAGATCTCTAAAAAATCTTGAGATTAGTTGGTGAGGGCAACTGAACACAGCAACAAGAGGTGTGTGCTCAAATGACCCTGGAAATGGGACTCTGTAAGATCCATTTATATGAATCAGGTAGAGGAAGAACATCACAAGAAGCAGATGAGAGAGATGGAACAGATTCACAAAACTGGGTCTATAATTCGAGAGCTTCATCGACAATTACATTTCACCAATGAAACCAAAGTTAACAACTTTTAAAATAAAGTCCACCAGGGACCATTAACTAGTCCGTGTCAAGACTCAAGTGTCCAGTGACAGTTCCACATTCCTTTCTTTTTCATGTTTTAACTTTAAGGATACACATTCCTCATAAAATAGGTCAACAGTTATCTAAAGAAAATAGTGAGACTCCAGGGAATATGGTAATCTAGTGTCTTCCTATTTATGTGTGGCCCATGTCACCTGGGAGTCTGATAGATAGTGAAAAATCCCAGGTCCTGACTTAGACCTATCAAATCAGAGATCTCATTTGGTGCTCAGGTGGAACGTGGACACAAAGAGGTTGAGAAATACTATTCCAGCAACTGTAAGTAAAACACACAGATTCCTATAAACATAGTTTACTGTTATTTGAGCTGCCACTGAAGGTTAATCTTGCTTTTGATTATATGAGAAGCTCCTATCTATGAAAATCTTACTTAAACATTATCTTCCCTGAAGACTTTTCTGAAGCTGCCTTCAACCCAAGAAAGAGTGATTTGCTCCCATTTTCTTGTTAGCTGACTTAATAACATTCTTTATACAACTTTATTCATATTAAGAGGTTTTCATCAATCAGTCATATAATTTCCTCTGTAGGTAAGATTATGAGCACGCACAACAAATAGTTACAGCTCATACTTTTTGATCACTGTGTGTCAAAGTTCTGCCTGTTATAAACACATTAATTCACTTAATCCCCCAAAGCCTTATTAGGCAGATGTTACTATTATTTTCATTTTCAGATTGGGTAAACTGTAAATTCAGAGATTTGGAATAAATTCATTATATTGGTAAATTACTGCAGTTCACAATTAATCTGTTTTGCACTTAAGCCTAAAATAAAATGGAGACTAGAACAGTTTAGTTTAAACACTTTAGTTTCCAAAGTTTTATGTTCCTAATGCAGAATTAAGTGTACATTTGCTTTAAAACTTCATTGCCACATTCAACAAGGAGTTATCTTTTATTCTATAAACAAAGCATTTGATATTTAAATCTTGAGCACAATGCCTGAGTCTACATCTACAGTATTGTTTCCGGAGGTTCAACAGCAAGTCAAACACAGTCTCCAAGGATGGGCTTGACTGTGGTCTCTTCAGCTCTCTGGAGACCTGAAGAGCACTTGATTATTTTACTACTCCTCTTCATAGATTACAACTCCACACAGAGAAGATAAATAATAAGTAGGTCTAATGCTGAAAAAGCTTTCTCAAATATCTGCAAAGCATGGGCTGGTGTTGTAATACTGTTCCAATTGTAGCCACCTTAAGGCTGATTGGCTGTGTGACCAAGGCAGGGATGTATTCCCAAGAGACTTGTTCAGACAGAATCTTTTTATTAGACTCCCCAAAGGACTCTTCAAGATTCTAATAGTCATTTTCTTGAAGAGGTTTTGTGAGACTGGAATCTGACCCTTTAAAGTGCCTTAAATACACACTTTATTTCAAAAGAATTAAAAAACACACAGAAGAAAGAATCAGTAGGTGATGGCAAGGTGAACTAAATAGTAGAAGATGAAAGGCAGAGAAGAAACAAAAGTTAAAGACATAAAAATAAACTGTATTTATTCAACAGCCTAAGGACCTGACTTCTAATATTTAACAGTAGTATCCCATATTATGCTGTTTATCAAGGCCATTATTTTCACTGAACAGTATCTGCTCTCATTCTCTCTAATGAAATAAAAACTTTAAAATTAAAGCTGCCAGTGTTAGAAAAGAGTCAGCCTCATTCAGGACACCCATCAGTCTAGTTATAAATGATAAATGATTTAATAGCAGGGAAAAATACTCTAATTAAATTTAAGAACTACATTACATTCAACTGTATTGTGAGATAGTACAGTAAGCAGATAAAATTCTTAAGAATCCACCAATATTTTTATAATTAATGAATCTGTATTTTATCAATTTTATTAATCTTTTAATGTGATTTCCTAATTATTAAGGGAAAACATAAGCTGTTCATTAGTTGCTAACTTTTAGGCACATCTGAAACACTTAAATATTCTGGAAAAAAAAGCTGAGATTTAAAGTTGAATAAAATAATCTATTGCAGAATACTATAAATTAATTCACTATTTCTAATTTATCAATGATGATAGATTACCCATAAATTTTAGTAAAATTTATGACTTGTTTCTTTTACATGCTGCTAATGCATGTTGAAGTGTGAATTCTGGGGTGATCTGAGACCCTTGAATTTCCTTAAATCAGTTTTGCAGATCTGCAGTCTGTTGCTCCTGCTGCTATTGACACAAACAGTGATGTGCATTCTGTCAATAAAAACAACATCAATGCTAAGAAGCATTTTAGAATATTGATCCCTTGCAGTCTCATATAATCTAAAACCACTCTTTATTATCCATTATCACCCATTGCTAGAAAAACATTTCCCCATCTCAAATTTCAGGCCATTATCTAACTGCTGAGGCTGCTGTTGCTGTTATTACAGCATCAAACTCTTTCAGTATGAAACTCCATAATTGTACTGCAGGGGGAAATTCCACAGAAACTCCACCAAGGTTTTAAAGACCACAACAGATTAGAGAAGGATTTTCTCTGAGGAAGCTGTCTTGCTAGAGATCCTGGAGCAGCATGGTTTCAGTAGACCCACTGAGCCTTCCTCTCAATAGGCTCCATTGATTCCAGCAGCTACCTAATTGGCCCATGACTGAATAACATCCCTGAATGTGTTGCATTTGTATCACCAAAGTAAACAAGCAATCTTCACCCTGCATAACACTAGTGCTAACTAATGATGCCTGGGAAGAAAATGCCCTTTATTGGAGGGTTTTGTTCAGGGATTTCTGGATGCCTGTGGCCTTTTTGATAATATTTGTGGTTGAAGTTCCTGGCTAGATGTTAAGAGGGCTCCTCTGGAATACCATACAATTTAAGGGTACTAGTAATAGTAAACATTTTCGGGAATTTGTAATGGTGTGTAGAAGCCTTAAAGAAATAAGCAACCACAGATAGACAGATAGATAGTGATGGAAAGTAAGCATAGATATATATCCTTAAAGTTGTAATTTATTATGTTTTTTAATCAAGAGAGCAAGACTAAAAGTAATTTTTCAGAGTATCCTTCTGTCTTGACAAAAAGAAAACAAATTCTAATTTCAGGGGTATAGTACCAATTCCTATTTCTAGGGACATGTTTACTCTAAATATTTAATTTTGAAAATAAAATGTGTTGGCTTTTTGAATTGAGTCTCTATTCCCCTGAAGAAAAAGAGAAAAATAAATTTATTTTATAACCGATCAGGGAGGGTTTCTTGCCATCCTTTTTGTTTTTATTATGGATGAGTAGGGTAACAGCAGCCATCTGCAATGCCAATGGTGAAGTAGAAGGTAATTATCACCAGCTGGCGGATCAGGTTAGATTTGCTTACTGAAGACCCAGGACTAGATCTAAATAAGGCAAAGAAATAAGGTAAACAAGATTTAATCGTTTTACTTCTGATAGTCATTATCAAAGGATGTGTTAATTTTAATAGAACTCCTCAAATCTTAACCTCCCTTGAGCAAGTGTTATTTTATTTTAAACTAAGAGAACAAAGCATGTCTATATACACTGTACTGTCATATGCATTCTACTGTAATATACTTTAAAAATTCTTACTGATGCTGAACACCCACAATTAGGTCAGATAAAGTAGGTTTTAAATAAAAAACAATAAAAGTAGATAAGAAATATCATTATGAATGGTAAAGGGGTAATGCAGCAAGAAGAAATTATAATTTTAAATGTATATTTAAATATATGTATTTCTTAAATGTATATTATACATGCACATATATACTCAATGTAAGAACAACCAAATATACAAAGCAAATATTAATATACTTAAAGGGAGAGATAAATTCTAATATAATAAAAAATGGTGAGCTCAATACCTTACTTTAAGCAATGGGTGGAACATCCAGACAAAAAAATCATCAAAGAAACAGTAGAGTTAAATTGCACCATAAACCAAATGAATCTCACAGACATTTACAGAAAATTTCACCCAACAGTTACTGAATACACATTCTTCTCATTGGCATGTGAAACATTCCTCAGGATATATATCATGTGATAGGCTATAATACACATCTAAATACATTTTTCAAGAATTAAATCATATTGAGTATCTTTCCTGATCAGAATTCAATAAAGCTTGAAGTCAAAAACTTTGGGAACTATTAGAAAACATAGGAATTAGCAGCTTACTTGAATAACCAAGGTATAAAGGAAGAAATCAAGAAGGAAATTTAAAATTTTCTTGAAAAAAAATGAAACTGGAGACATATCAAAACCTATGTACTCTAGCAAAATCAATACTAAGGAATGTTGATAGCAATCCATGGCTACATGCAGAAGAGAAATATCTCAAATAAATAATCTATCACTACATCTCAAGGAACTAGAAAAACAAGAATAAACCAAATCCCTAATTAGAGAAGGAAAGAAATAATAAAAATCAGAGTATAAATAAATGAAATAGAGACTAAAAAGACAATATGACAGACCAAACAAAGAGTGGGTCTTTGAAAAGATAAACAAAATAGACAAACCCTTAGCTAGCTAAGAAAAGGAGAGAGAAGACTCAAATAAATAGAATCATAGATGAAAAGGGAGACAGTACATCTGAAACTATAGATATACAAAAGGTTATGAAAGATTATTATGAACAATTATATTTGATAACCTAGAAGAAATGGACAAATTCCTGGTCACATCTACCTTACCATGATTAAATCATGAATTAATAGCTCAAATTAGTAATAAAATTCTCTAATCAAATAAAAGCCCAGGACCAGATGATTTCACAGCTGAGTTCTACCAAATATTTGATGAAGAACTAATACCAATTCTTAGTTTTTCCAAAAAAATAGAAGAGGAAGAAATTCTTTCAAACACATGCATGAATGCAGCATTATCCTAAAAACAAAATCAGATAAGGTCAAAAGAGAGAGCAAGAGCGAGAGCAAGAGAGAGAGAGAGAGAGAGAGAGAGAGAGAGAGAGAGAGAGAGAGAGAGAAACTGAGGTCAATATCCTTGAGAACATGCATTCAAAAATTCTAAAAAAAACACTATCAAACCAAATCCAACAATACATAAAAAAGATTATGTTGCATGTTGAACTGTAATTGATCCCAGGGATGCAAAGGTGGTTTGACATTTGTAAACCAACAAGTGTGATACACCAGATCAACAGAATAAAAACAAAGCTATGTGGTCATCTTGATAGATCAAAAAAAATGCCATTGACAAAATTCAACATCCCTTCAGGATAAAAATGTTGAACTAATTAGGTTAGAAGGAAAATGTCTCAACATAATAAACGACCATTTATAATAAGCCAATAGCTCATATTAGACTGAATGAGGGAAAGCTGAAAGCTTTCTCTCTAAGATATGCAACAAAACGATGCCCACTTTTATTCAATATGGCACTGGAGGTCTCAGCTAGAGCAGAACAGTCAGACAAGAGAAATAAGCATGCAAACTGGAAAAAAAATTGTCACTGTTTGTGAATGACATACTATATTTAGAAAATTCACACTCCACCAAGAAAAAATATAAACTATTAAATGACTTTAGCAAAGTTGCAGGACAGGAATTCAAGACAAAACCAGTAGTGCTGCTCTATGCCAACAGTGAAATATCTGACATAGAACTCAAGAAAATACTATGCACTTATAATAGCTAAATAAAAATAGAATACTTAGGGCTAAAATTAACTAAAGAGGTAAAATATCTCTACAACAAAAACTATGAAACATTGGTGAAAGAAATTGAAGAGGACACAAAAAATGGGAAGAAATTCTATGTTTTGGGAGTGGAAGAACCAATATTGTTAAAATGTATATATCACTTGAACCAATCTTCATGTTCAAAGCATTCCTTATCAAATGCAAATGACTGTCTTTAAAGAACTAGAAAACACAATCCTAAAATTTACACAGAACCAAAAAATCTCAAATAGTCAGTTTTGAGTAAAAAGAACAGAGCAGAGTGATACTGCCTGACATCAAACATCACTATAAAGCCATAATCATCAAAACAGCAAAGTATTGGCATAAAAACAGACACACAGATCAATGGAGCAGAACCGACTACCTAGATATAAACACAACACATTTACAGACTGTCACACATGGGAGAAAGGACCACTTTTAGTAAATGGTGCTGGGAAAACTGGATATGCTCATGTAGATGAATCAAACTAGACCCCTATCTCACACCAGTTAAAAAAATCAACTCAAAATAAATTAAATATTGAAATGAAGACCTGAAACTATAAAAGAGAAGACTGAGGAGAGCAGAATAGAAACGCTTCAGGA
Organism: Urocitellus parryii; assembly: GCF_045843805.1. Classification (NCBI taxonomy): domain Eukaryota; kingdom Metazoa; phylum Chordata; class Mammalia; order Rodentia; family Sciuridae; genus Urocitellus; species Urocitellus parryii. The sequence continues at coordinate 48,114,754 of NC_135538.1, forward strand.
TTTTGGAATGGCCAACAAATTTTTTGGAGATGAATCCCAAAGAAAAGGAAACAAAAGCAAAAATGCACAAATGGGATTATGCCACAGGCATAGAAAGAGAAGAACTGCATGGTCTCACTTATGTGATACTAAAACAGTTATTTCATTGAAGTTGAGAAAATAATGGTGATTACTGGAGACTAAGTAGAGTAAGGGGAAGTAGGGATGGGGAAAGATTGGGCAGAAGGGATTGAGAAGTTTCTTTTGTGCTTTTGTACACTAGAACATCTATATATAACAGTAATGTACTACACATTTCAAATACATAGAAAAATAATTTTGAAAGCTTTACTACAAAAATTGATAAATGTTTGAGGTATAAATAACTTTAGCCTGATTTAACATTGCATAATATGTACATGTATTGAAACATGCTAATGCACTAATAAGTAAAATATTTATATCTTCATCAGTTAAGATAAATGTAATTAATAAGAAAAAATAATTCCTACTTATATAATTACCACAATGTTTAGAATGTATAAAGACATGGATCTATACTTATAAAAGCCAAATTTTAGGGAGTTAAGATTTTCTTTTGATTTCTGAGTGGTCCAGATGCTGCTCCGGGCAAAAAGATAAATATCATTTTTAATTAGTTATTCTCAATCTCAAATATACCCAACTTTGAGTAGCTCACTTAGAAAATACAACCTTTTAATTAATTTAATTAAATTAATTAGTTTAATTTAATTAAATTAATATAACCTTTTAATTAGTAAGGATCTGAAAAAAAATCTGGTAAAAATGGCCCAGTCATTTTTCTAATACTTATGCACAGTACCCAATCATTAATAATTGATTAATGATTGAGATCAGGTCAGTCTGTGAAAACTACCTTTGATTTCTGTTATATCCTGTTTTAGGTATTGGCCTTGGAGATCCACAGCCAATAGCATTGTTTGTGTATTAAAGGTAGCACAATAGCACTGAGGAAAAGAGTTTCTTGGAGAGAAAGGATCCAAACACTAAAGGAAGGCAGGTTTCTGAATTGAGAATCATCAAAATGAGAATCATCAAAGGCACTTCTCTGGCTAACTAGTCAAGTAGTTTTGATGTCAAACAGTCAAAGATATCTTGGTTTCTGATCTGTACATATAGGAGTAAATAATAAAGTCCTTTGTATGTCCCTCATCCTTTAATTCATAGAATAGACTGGACCCTTTTATCTGAAAAAAAATAATAACCTACTAATGTATATTTGAATTTTATTTTCCATTAGCACTTGAACATGGTTTCTCATTAGCAGTCATCCTTGCCTATCTTTTAAATACATAGCAGAACCTTCACTTATATAGTGAGAGACAACTAGGAAAGTGCTGGTGTTTGTAAGCAATAACATTTGATCTCGAACTAAAGAAATTTACCCTTTCAAGTAAGAAGTTTAGACCTTCTAGAATGTTACTTCAGCAAAATATAAGACTTATAGATCACAAGAGGTGGGAGAGCTTCACTTTCCTCTCTGAACACCTGTGTGGGCTGTATGCTTATGTAGCCTTGAAGCCCAATGGTTATGACTGAGACAATCAATGGGGAAGAGGAGAGCATAGCTGGGGGTCAAGGGGTGTCTGACCTGAGCCCATGGCAGTGGCTCTACAGAATTTAAAAATCTCAAATGAACTTTTTCTTGTATAGAGACTTTCCAGGTACCAAAGGTTTGCTTTGTCATCCTTCTCTATCCCAAGGTAAAAAAAGAGAATTTATGAAGTGGATACAGAGGCCACCAGGTATGAAAAAATTATTTAAGGAATATGAAAAGCATGGAAAATAAACAGAAGGTCTATGGAAAGAAGTAAATCTTTAAATAACAAACCCAAATAAAAAGTAAAACACTTAGTCAATAAAAAAATTTATCATTTGTTTTATTAAAAAAAGTACGATGTCTTCCTTATAAAGACAGACAAGATAAAGAGCATAAATAAAAAAAAAAGATACAGACAAATTTTAGAAACATTAAATTTGTAAATAATCGTTTGGTTTGTAAAGAAAGTATAAGATATATGGATCGTGTTCTTTTCTGTTGATATATTAAAAATGACTCTTTTTATTATGCAGGTAAAATTACCATTTTTAAAAAAGTTGTTCATTGTGGCATCTTTGAAGTGGGATACAAAAGTATGTAGACAAGATTAGATAATCAGAAAGAAATCAATTAAGGAGTTAAATTTTCTCAAAACCTGGCAGTTCTGTTCATGGGAATACTCAAAGTGAACAGTTAGATTTCAAGAATTAACATAGAATCCCTATAACATTCTCTAAATTCCACTAAAGGCTCAAGGTAATAATATGCGAAATTTTGCCCCAGCTTGACCCTACTCTGTAGGATGTATTCTTCTTGTTTCACTTGTTTCTCCTCCCTCACCTATCCCAAGGTGGCTCTGCTCGCTTAAAATAGAATGATAAGAAGAACAAATTTCAAAATTTTGTCACAGTACCCTATGAAGAATATACAGTGTTCCCATGTTTTCTGAAAGCAGGAGGAGTTTCTCATTTCTGTGTTTATGGCACACCAAAAATAGTAGCTTCCAATGTCATTTTAAGCTTGACTAGGAGAGACAATGAGGTGAAGGAGATGAACCACACATTCACACACAGGAAGCTCATTTTAACATTCTTTAGAAATGTAATTGATTACACTTCTTTTGCAGGTTTAATTGAATTGCAGCCCAAAGAACAAAAAATCAGTAAATTTTCAGACAATGAGGAAATAAAACAACAGAAGCAATAATTGGAAATAATAATTAAGAATTTCAACTTCCTCAATAACAAAGAGGAAGGACATATCCTGTTGAAACAAGAGAGCTCGTGAAGTACAGTCCACCAAGTATGACTGAATTAGAGTCTAAAACAGGATCTGATTAGACGTACACATGTACACACAACAATGTCCTATAAATATGAGAGTTTATGATATGTTCTTGTCAATTGCATTTGCTTAATCAGAATATAAAATTTCATAAAAGCTATAGCTCAACAGAATTACCACACTCCTAATATTGCAAACATAATTAACTTTGAATTATGTGAATTAACAGTGCCTAACAAATTATCATTCAGCTCTGAAATTAAATTCTTTCGTACCATTAGATTTGTTTGTTAAGCTCAAGAAGGAAAAAGTATTTAATAAAGTAATAATGGTGTTTTGCAGAGAGTACTGTTGAGAAACATAGAAGTATCCAAAATAAATCAAGAAATTTCTATTATTAGCTAATATGTAAATATCTTATCATCTACATAATAAAATTAAGGGAAAAGCATGATGCTTTTACAGTATACTGTGTTTATTACAGGAAGCCTTTTCTAATTATGTATTTAATTAGATATTTTATAGTATTATTTTGTGGTTGCATACATGTAATATAATATGTTTTGTATTATTTTAGATTCATAAATCTTTTTCAGTTAAAGTTGTACTAACATATACCCTTAGAAAATAGATTTTTAAAATCAGGGTCATCTAAACTTCAATTGATGTAGTCCATTTCAATAATTTTCTCAATCTATTTGCAAAAGGCATTGAAGATAACAAATGAGAAGATAAGGAATATACTACTCAAGTGTTTTTATGTGACCACAAGCACTGATATTTGAAATTCATATATATTGCAAAGTCTTTGCGTGTGAGTTCTAATCTTTATTGGATTGAAATTTCAATAAATCAAGAATAGGGATGAAGACATGTTTTTAGTTCTCTGTGCAAATAAAAGAACTTTGCTTACATGTTTAATTGAGTTTCCCTGAAGGGTGACATCTGAATAGTATAAATCCAAGCAATAAATGTGGAGACTGATCCACTGGAGCTAAAGCAGACCAGATAACCCCACCCAAAAGACTCTTGCCATAATTAAGCTTCTCTTCTGTCAGAAAGATTTTTACAAAGGGTATCAACACAAGATCAGCAAAAATTTCTGCAGAGGGCATTGTGGTTTGTAGCTTCTTCTTTCTTGTAAATGCCAGGATTGCAGACAAAACTTGTGAAACTTCTGTCTAGCCTAAAAATGTGGAACAAAGGGTAACCACCTCACTGTAAATCTAAAAGAATTTCCAGGCTTAGGATCTAGAGTTTGTTGTAAGCCATAACCATTCTGGACTGATAGAGCTAAATAAACCTGCTTCCTGAAAATTCTTTGGGTGTCCAGCCTCTTCTATCCTATATCAGAGCAAGACCACTAGAATAACTGTGGGTGAGAGAAAAGACAGATCATTTAAAACACAAAATAAAATAAAATTCTAGCAGATTAACTTGATCTAAATGTTGGATTAATGTATCTACTTTCTCACTTGAAAGTGACTCTCTGATATAATTTCAAGGTCCACAACCTAAAATGACTTAGTTTGTCAGAGTATAGTTTGAGAATTAGGTTTGCTATTAATTAGGAAAAATTTTTAAATTGTTCAAAATGATGGTGTTTGGAGCCTGATTCTAATCTCAGGGGCCTTGTTGCAATATTTACTACCTTACTTTAAGGCTTTCTGCATATTCTAATGATAAAATTCAACTGGAGCAAGGGCAAGAAGAACCCTATCAGATCTTACAGCAAAGACTGTTGCTACCATCAGGTATATGGATCTTATTTCAAAAGTCGTCTCTCCCTTACTGACCATTAGAGAAAGAAAGGGAGGCAGGAGTGAAGAAAGAAATACTGGTTCCCAGAGAGAAAGTTGTATCTTAATATAATCAGAATCAACTTTCTAACTTCAAGATTATTTTTAGCTGAAAAATATTTTATGATTTCGATGAATAAAATTGTGTCTATGATCCCCCAAATTGAATAAAAGTAAAAGTCTACGCTAATATAATTATTCATAGGAACATTATTTACTTAATATTTAATGAAATAATTTTCCAATATAAGATAAAATCTGACTCTTTGAGACAGCTGTACAGTTTTAAAGAACAAAGTGTATATCAGTCATTAGTCAGTGGAGAAAACATAGGCTTGATGGCCATCAGCAGGTGACCCACTTTGAGAAGTTTTCATTGCAGTAGATATTCTTAGCCCAGCATTTTGTTCTCACAGCAACAATTTTTTTCTTTTCTTTTTTTTTTTTTTTTGTCAGCATGCCACAAGCAGAACAGTCTGTTTCAGGGGCAGATTTACATTAACCAAATTGTAAACATTCACATATAAAGTCTAGAATGTCAACTTCTCAAATAAATTGCAAAACTAAAAAACAGATCTCTCTGTGTTTGTGGAGTAGAACAACTGTTGTGCTGAAATCCAGTCAATTCTTAGAATATACGTGGTTCTTCTCTATGCACTCCTGTTAACACAATAGCACCTTGTCTTCTTCAGAAGACAGAGAGGACTGCACAGAGAGACTGTCTTAGGAACATGGAATCCACTTGTGCCTCATGAGGTGTGCATTCTCATAAGAACTTGATTGCACTTGGGCTACTATCAGTTTGAGGGGTTTTTTACACAGAACTGATTACACTAACTTAATTTACCCTCTGTTTTTCCTTACTGTGATTTATTCTCACTGTGTCAGTATGTTAATTAGCTTTTTGTCACAGTGATCAAACACTTAGTTGTTCTCTAAGAACAATTTAGAAAAGCAAAAATTTATTTTGGCTCACATTTTCAGAGACTTGGTCCATGGTCAATCAATTCCATTGAACTAAGTTCATGTGCGGCAGAAAATCATGGTGAAAAGGTCTGAAAAAGGAGTGCTAGCAGAGAGAGGGGAAGGGACCACAGAGAAGATAAACCCTTCCAGGGCAGACCCTCAATGACCCACATCCTGAAGCCATGTTCCACTTGCCTACAGTTACCATCCAGTCACTCCATCCAAACTAGGATGGGAAGATTAGGTTAGAGTTCTCATATCTAATCTATATCTTTTTGTACTCTTGCATTGTCACAGGAACTTTGGGATATCTCATATCCAAACTCAGAGGAAATGTGTCAGTGATTCCTTAATTCAAGCCAAATAACTGCTTACAAGAAAAATTTGCTTATTTTTTCATTTGTAAAGATTTTACCCTGAAAATTCTGACCAAAGAAGAAAATGGATTGCTTCTTACTATTGTCATGTGAACCTCAACCACCCTTAATTCCAGTACTCCTACTTTTATTGAACAATTTTTTTAGTTAGGTAAAACAGTTGTTGTTGACAACCTTGATTTTCTTCCATTGTCTTTGAATGGCCTTTCATCCACTTTGAAGATTTTTCTTCTTTTGCCCATTCCTAAAGGTTGTTGCTTAGATTGCCGCCATTATCCATCTTATCCTGCCAAACTGACCTCTCTCCCTTGATGGTTTCATAAGAAGCAATATATATTCTGCACTCCTATACTTTTACTTTCCATAATTACATCAAAATCAATGTGCAAAAATTACTAGGAAAACCCTATTTCTCTGTTATTCACACAATTGTCCATCCCACTTAAAAAAAAAAAAAACTTTTATTATGTTGTATTCGATTACTCTCTAAATCCTACTAATCAGACCTTCTAAAATCCTAAAATTCATGTACCTCTCTGTCTCTGCCCTTATAGTAGTCATCAACACCTCTCTTCTGTCACTATTAACATTCTCTGACAGGCATCTGTTGTCTCCTTCATGTGCTCATGACCTCCATTGCAGATCATTTCCCACATTGTAAAATGAATGGACTTCCTAGAACATATCCATTTTCCTGCTTAGAACATGATTAATGCTACTTATTTTTAGACTTACCCCATCATTCAATGAATACCTAGTTACTTGATTAGCATTCCTAATCATAGATGCTCTATTTTGTCCAGCATTTTACTTTTTAGATACCATCATCTGACACATGATAGTAACTCAATAAATACCTGTTGAATCATTGAGAAGAATACTTCCAAATTCAGAATATAATACAATCATAACATTAGGAACATGATAAGGACATGCAAAGATGGAACAGCCTTTTTAAATGGCTGTGTGTGTGCATAAGACAATTTTAAGTATCAGAGAAAGCAATAAGGTGGAATAATTCCATGTATGATCTCATTTGATATTCAAGACCACAAAGTAAATTAAAAGAAATCAAAAGATCTAATTTGTCCTTGCTTGCTTTTAGATATAGAATTGTTATGAACATTATTTTGTCTTCTATTAATTTAATACAATTGCTTGATGTTAACTGTTTAGAATATTTATAGATCAGCAATACTTTGTATTGTTTCCCCGATGGCTTCATATATGTTTGTTATTCACAGAATAAAGGAGATTGTGCCCAGCATTATGAGCTCTGATTGATGGCCTCTGTATATAACTTGCCTCTTCTATTCAGTGAGGACAGTAATAGCACTGGCATTCTAACCTGTGTGAGACCTAAATAAACTTACCTATAGAGGAATAAGAACAGAGCCTGGCAGGTAGAGCACACAGTAGTTAATAGCTCACAGTTATTTTGCGAATATTTTGTTACAAATTTTAACTCCATCACTTTTATCTGGAACCTACTGTCTGTCTGTATAGAGTAGCATTCTCAGACACTTGTGCCAAGCTTAATGGAAAACAATTAAATAATATAATTTATTTTCATCTACATTATATATATGCCATTTTTCTAGTTTAAAGTAACTCACCTCAGCCTTTGTTTCTTTTTCAAAATGCTGTTTTCAGTAATTGGCAGGGAATTTTGGAATTAAAATATCCAAACAAATTTTACCTAGAATCAATTTTCATTCAACAAATTCTATACTTAGAAGCCCTGAGTACTCCTTGAATATTTTTCCTCATCCCTAACATTTATATTGATAACATTTTCATTACTTAACTTCTAAGAGCAAATGACTGTTATTAAAATCAAATTTTTTACAGACTTTTAGTTTCTATTGCAGATCATTGCCTCTAGGTGTTGCAGAATCAAAATCAAAACTACTAAATAATTTAGAGGTAAATTAGCAATTAACTGAAAATGACTTATTACGAACAGTGTTTCATATGTAACAAGAAGGCAGACAAAATTGTTAAAATCTGTGAGATCCATGGTGTGTTTTTCTCAAAGAGAGACAAAAAACTACCCAAATCATCAAAGTGTATTTATATAATCAAAAAAAATCAATAGAACTTTATTTCCCTTCTTCTGAAAAACTCTACTATGTGCTAGCATATAATTTTTATTTTATTTTAAAAAGCCTTTACATAGTAACAATTGGGGGAGAGATACTTTATACTAAAGTAGAATTCTGTAATTTCTCATTTTTTATTCAGCTGTACTCTAAAATTCTAAGTCATTTGATCATTTCAATTGAAAAATAGAAAACTTTGGGACTAATCTTTCATTTTCTAAAAAATAATTCATATTGAAAAGGAAAGAAATAAGTACAATAACAAATGCAACCTTTGTCCTCAGACATCATTATTAAAGTGGTTGCAAAGTTTCAAATTGCAAAGTTGGCAAGGATCTTAGAGCTCTCCCCACTACTTTGTACTTGAGAGAAGCAAGATGAAGAGAGGATTAAATATCATCTAGAAAGCCACACACAGGTTTGCACTGTTTCTGGAAAAAGAACCTCTGCCTTCTGATGTCCCATGTGCTTCCTGAGCCTCAATTCGAAGCAAATTGGATCATTGGCTTCTACTAACCAATCGGTTTTTATGATAAAACATTTCTATATTCTACACAATATCAACCATATTTTAGAGCACAGGTAGTGTGGTTTGAATCTCAACCCAATAAACACAGCAAAAATGCACAGGATTCCAGCAGTACACTAAATTCCTCACATTGCCAACTCTGCCCAGTTAAGATCATATTAACACCACAGGAGAAGAGTTGATTATGCTTTATTTCACCTCCACAGAGGCAAGGCCCTCTGACCCATTTTGCCAATCTAACATCTAAGATTGTAGTTACAAACCTCAATTCTTTCCTTTCTTATTCAGGCATCTGAAGGACTCTGTGGTGTTATTTTTCTCTCAGTACAAAATGAACATTCTTAGTCTAGAGTGCTTTCTCTACTTAGAAGTTTACTCAGCAGTTTGCTAAGCTGTGACTTTCTTGAGAGCAAGAATTAATTCCGTCTGAATGTTGCGGCCCATATACATACCCAGCACCTGCTAGGTGCCAAATGCATTACAGAATAAACTATTAATTCAATATGAGTCATTGATCTTGAGGATCATATTTTTAATGCTGAAATTTCCTTTATTTTACCTTTTTAAAATCTGTTTCTTTTTTGTTGTTGTTGAAAAGTTTATTTTCTCTTTTCCTTGCCAACTTTTCAATAGTATAGTCTGAACATGATTGAACATGAGAACAAAAATCCATATTAATGAAAAGATTGTTATGTCAAGTTGTAATGAAACTTTTAGTTTTAATACCATGTTTCATGTACACACACACACACACACACACACACACACACACACACACACACACAGGGTTTTACTGCTGACTCAGGATCAGCCTAATATCCATCCTAGATACCCCGCCTCTAAATTCCTCTCCCCCAAATCCAGGGTCTGTTTCTCCTGTATTAGCACTTAGGCAGTCATCCATTATAATAGAATCCCAAGGCAGAAAATTATCTTTCTAAATGAGCTTCTCCCTAACTAGTGAAAAAAATAAAATAAAATACCTAACCCAGCAATACTTATTTTCCTTGCATTTCAACATACATAAATACTGTTGCTTTAGCTTTCAACCAAAATTATGAGCATGATTTTTCTTGTCTCCTTTGGTTCCAGGATTTAAAGGCAATAAAGACACATTCAAAGAGAAAACCAAGGAAAGGTCTGTTGAGGTGAGCTGATAATAGACATCTGGGTCGGACCAGAGGGCAACAGTATGCTGGCCAGTCTGAAGAAGGATATGCAGAGCATTGAGGTCAGGACAATTCAGGAAAGAAAGCCAGGTGGACAGATGAAAGGCTGATGGACACAGAACCAAGAGGTCAGATAAGCAGCTGGGACTAGAAATTAAGCTAAAAGCTCTTAGCCAAGAGATTTTCTACTTCAGCAAAAGCAGGACAAGAGTCAAAAGTAGTGACTGATAAAATACTTCCTCTTGATTCAACTGTTGTTCTGGCTGCCTCAGAACTAGCCCTACTTTGTCTCTTGCCCTGAATGAGATCTGCCCAGGTGCTTCAGAATGCCCACTAAATAAAGCCTACTTGAGACAAAAATGTAGGGCCAGGGGTTCTCCTGTTTGAAGAGAGATTTTATACAAGATCTTCTCTTTCCATCCTGGAAAAACAAAACTCAGTCATATGAGCTCTTGACCATTGCAATAATAATTCAACCAATCCCAGTAACATTAGTTGGTTTGTTAATTGAATCCATGAATTATAATTTAGGAGAATCATAATATTGGATTGTAACTCTCATGTTCTTTTTGCATGGATTTTACCATCTTGTCCTCTCCCACCAGAGGACCACATTATATTTGATGTCAAAGCAGAAAAACTGGGCAAAGAGCTCGTTCTGCTCTGGGAGGCATTCATAGCAAATGTGACTTTCCTTCCCCACTGCTTCATCTATCATGATCCTGTAGGGAATGTAACATCTTTTTTTTCAGACTTTTCTCAAATATTTATTAGACACTTACCTTGAGACCTTTAGTCCTTTATAGAACATGACTGTCATGAAGGATGGGACTATGAGAAGCAAGAGTCAAGGAATGCTCTCAACCAGCCCTCTGATTCCTACAGTAATGACCTTAGATTATACATACTTTTGTTTTTGTTGTTATTATTGTTGTTGTTGTGGATGGGAAAAATATCTTTATTTATTTTTATGTGGTGCTGAGGATCGAACCCAGTGCCTCACAGGCACAGGCAAGTGCTCTACCCTGAACTACATAGAGCCCCAGACCAAACATTCTTATTCTGACCTGGAACTTCATTTCTCCTGACCCTAAACAAATACTACTTAATAATCTATTTGTTGAAAATTTCTTAGAATTCATAGGATGTGTCAATGATGATAAAATCAAGATTATATGTATATATATATATATATATATATATATATATATATATATATATCTTGCTTTAAATATTCCATGTTTTATAAAAAAATTCGAACAACTTGAGTACTATATACTTTTGCCAGAATAAGTTTATTTTGCACATAAACCTCTATCTTATAAGAAATGAAAAGAATTTTAGACTCTGGAAATAGAAAAAAAATGATAGTCACTCTTATTGAAGAAAGATCAAAAGTTAAAAAATACAAAAATAATAATTTTGGGCCATATAACTTTTCTTAGACACCTATATACAGAAAATAGATTAAGCATGTAGGTAGCTGCTTATTTGATGGTTATAAGTAGAAAAGGATTTTAAAAGATTTCAGCAGAAATGGGAAAATAACTATAAGATGCTAATATTATTTTGAACAGAAGCATAGTACTTGGGATGAAACCTAGGGACACTTTACTACTGAGCTACATTCCTAGCCATTTTTGTATTTTTGTTTTGACACAGGGTCTTGCCAGGCTGGCCCCAAACTTGTGATCATCTTGTTTTAGCCTCCTAAATTACTGGGACTACAGACTAGCATTACCCTCCAGTTGCCTTGTATGCTCTCGATATTATACAGCATATATTAAACTAATTTCTTACAGTGATCCTGATACCTCAATGCATCAATAGAAACGTGTATTTGTATTTACATATAAACAAATAGGAGAGACTCCTCTAAAGCGGTCACCAAAAGATATTTATAGATTGATTTCTCCCTCTCTCTCTCTCTCTCTCTCTCTCTCACACACACACACACACACACACACACACACACACACAGCCTAGATAAATTAGTCTTCAAAGTAGTGAAGCATTAAGCTGAATCAAAATCAAAGGAATTATTATATAGTTTATTTTCTTGAGGCCTTCAACATTTAGGTAGAAATTCTAAGGAGAATATAATATATAACCATCCCTATCCTATTTCTGGACAATAGAGCCCATTTTTCTTGGAGCATATTAATGTTCTGAAAAAAAATGTTATGGAAATTGCTGCAATAAGGCATTAAGCACTAGAGAAAGAGAATGTAGGATTGAAAATTACCGTTACCATCCATTTACCTATACAAAAATAAAATAAAATTTCAAGTTCAAATTTAGAGGAATAGTGAAACAAATTCCTTATAGAGTTACCAGTTTGCACTCAAATGGGCATTACTGACATGTTTCATTGACATTACTATTACTTTATCTTTCTATCTGTATTGCATTATTTTGGTGAGACTGTCATGACCTCATATCATCAAAGTTTAATCATTTTAGTATTATGTTTTGGCTTCTTCAATCACAAATTCTTCTACCAAGGGAATTTTGAGGAATTTAATCTCAAAATTGGAAAAGAATCACTATGATTTTCAGAATGATGAACAAAGTGATATTGACATATGAGGAGAAAGTATTTTCCTGGAAGGAAATTTTTAAAAGAAACAACTAACATATCACTCCCATTGAACCTGGTAGGATTTCTTAGGGACTTGTTCAATCAAAATATTTGAAAAGAAAAACAAAAGAGATGATTATGGAATAACAAGCCTTACCAAGATATTTGATAGAAAATTCACAGCTAGTATTTTGACCTATTTTATGACACACTGTGGGTCATTACCATGCATACATTTATTCTTGTGGTCCCAATTCATCTCTAATGCAGAATATTTTGAATGGGGTGACCATTTTATTGCCTAATTAATCCCTTGCTCAGTTACAGATTTTATCTAAAGCAGTGCTCTTTAACATACTACTAGATTCACAGACAAAAGGAGAAATAATTCAAGGATCCAGCCTCTTCCTCCAAGCCTGACCTGGGGTTAGAGGCATTTCATGAGTCTGAACATTTTTCCCCTTGAGTTGAAAATAGCTTGTCATAAATTCCATATTAATGGCTTATGCTGTTTTGTGTCTGAGCTACATGAATTTCCACTTTTCTGCTTATGGAAAAATTGACTGGTTGGGGTCTCAGAAAACCAAGCAGGGCAGCTATGACTACCACTATCCCACCAACACTGACTAGGGTCTCAGGCAACTGTAATGATAGTCTGGATAGAGCATTGACTCCCATCAGTCCCAGGTTAAAACTCACAGGTTTTCTAGTATCCACATCTCTACCTATCCCTTAGGTCTGACAATTAGAGGAAAAACTAACTTTTTCTTCCTAGGCATATTTCTTCCAAAGTTGTTTAAAAATGAGCAGCAGAGAATGGGGATCAGTCATCTCTTGCTGACTTCATTATCTTTAGGCATATTGAGAAACAAAGTGCTACTTAGTTTTACACAAAAAGCAAAGTAAAATACTCAGAAGTTTTGCACTTAGGTTTTCTTGTTTATTATGCATTTATCTTTCGACTTTTTTTAGTCAGTTCAGGCTTCTGTAACAAAATGCCATAGATGGGATGATTAAATAATAGAAATGGATTTCTCACAGTTCTGAAGGCTGAGAAGTCTAAGATCAAAGTACTGTCACACTGCAAATGTGGGGAAGACCTAGACCTGACTTATAAATATCCATCTTCCCCTTGCATCCTCATATGACATATGTCAGAGGATGTCTTGTCGCTTGTCTTTTTAAAAGTACACTAATAACATTAATTAGATCTTTCCCCTCATGACTTAAATTTGCTCCAAAAACGTCACCTCCTAATACCATCACAACAAAGTCAGGGTCAGGATTTTAACACAAAGTTTTCAGGAGAACATGAAGATTCAGTTCATATCTTATAGCTTTCTGGCTCTGGCCAACCAAAATTTACATTCAGCTCACATTCACAATATATTAATTTTATCTCAACAGCCTCAAAATCTCAATTCCTTACTATTTCAACTCAAAAGCCAAGGTCTCATGAAAATATCATATAAATAAGATCTGAGTGAGACTCGGGGCACAATTTATCCTAAAGCAAAGTTTCTCTTCAGCTATGATCCTAAGAAAATAAAGAAGTTATGTGTTTTCAAAATACAGTAGGAATATAGAAGGAAATATAGAAGGAAGGAAGGAAGGAAGGAAGGAAGGAAGGAAGGAAGGAAGGAAGGAAGGAAGGAAGGAAGGAAGGAGGAAAGGAAGGAAGGGAGGGAGGAAGGGAGGGAGAGAAAGAGTTCCAGGTCCTAATCAAGTCAAAAACCAAGAAAGTCAAATAATACTAGATTTTAAGGCTAACTAATAATATTCTTTGTCTTGATCCTCTGCCCTTCATACACATTTGGGCAGTAGTCCTGTCCCCAGTACCACTGGGGATGCAGAACTGCTTCTGCAGTTCTTTCTTGATGGGTTCCATGTCCATGGGAAGCTCCAACCCCATGGCCCTCCTTAGCATTATCTGCTAGTATAATCCCACCTCTGTCTACCTTTTGTTGATGTGGTTCGTAAAGTTTGTCATTCACACCCACACTAACCTCCTTATCAAATAATCAGCCCACCATATCTTTGGGGTTATCTTCTAAATGCTCTTTCTTCTTTTCTTTTCTTTTTTGTTGTAATATGAAAAGCTGATAATTTTCAAAATGTTCAAGTATCAATTCCTTTTAGTTTAACAATTCCATCTGCAATTCTTTTTTTTTTTTAGAATTTTAATATTTATTTATTTATTTTTTTTTAGTTTTCAGCGGACACAACATCTTTCTTTGTTCGTGGTGCTGAGGATCCAACCTGGGCCACACGCATGCCAGGCGAGCACACTACCGCTTGAGCCACATCCCCAGCCCCCATCTGCAATTCTTTTCTCTCTTCTCCCATTTTACTATAAGTAATCAGGAAGAACCAAGCCACACTCTCAAGCTTATGCTTAGAAACCTCCTTAATTGAATATTCAATTTCATTGCTTACAAATTCTACTTTCTACAAAACACTAGAACATCAATATAATTCAACCAAGTTCTTTATCAATTTATAATAGAATGCATGTTTCTTCCAGTTTGCAATAATATGTTCCTCATTCTGTCAGAAGGACAGTGTAATAGTCAGCATGTTTGTGCTCCTGCAGATTCACATTAACCTGATCCTCATGGTGATGTTATTTAGAGATGGGGTCTCTTGGAAATGACTGAGTCTTGAGAACTTGCCCTCATGAAGGGAATATTGCTTTTTATAAGAGACTCAAGCAGACTGTATCTCCCATCAGCCATGTGAGGCCACAGCACCAAGGTGACATCTATAAGCAGAAAGCCCTCACCAGACACCAAATATTCTGCTGCCTTGATCTTATACTTGCAGGCTCAAGAACTACAACCAATTAATTTCTGCTTTTTATAAACTACAAAGTCTAAGGTATTTTGTTATATCAACAGGAATGGACTGACACAATCCTTCACTAACCATACTTCTTGCAACATGCTTTTCATGACTATTTATGTATTCTCTAAGAAGATGAAAATTATCTATAGCACTCATCTTTTCTTTCTGAGTCCTCGCCAGAGTTACCTCTAACAGTTTTTCTTTTAAGGCAATGTCACCTTTTCTTTTCTTTTTAAGGCAATAAGGCAATGTCACCTTTCTTTCTTTCTTCCTTCCTTTCTTTCTTTCTTTCTTTCTCTCTCTCTCTCTTTCTTTCTTTTCTTTCTTTCTTTCTTTCTTTCTTTCTTTCTTTCTTTCTTTCTTTCTTTCTTTCTTCCTTTCTTCCTTTCTTTCTTCCTTTCTTCCTTTCTTTCTTTCCAGCACACACCTGAAAACTCTTTTATCCTAGACCCATTACTCAGTTTCAAAGATAGGTATACATTTTTTGGTATTTGTTTTAGTAAAATCCCCAATTCTATTTGTATCATAGTCACTTCAGGTTGCTATAAGAGAATACCATAGATTAGATTGCTTAAATCACAGCAATATATGCCTTATAGTTAAGGTACAAGAAAAACCAGAGAGAGAGAGAGAGAGAGAGAGAGAGAGAGAGAGAGAGAGAGAGAGACCATATTAGCGGAATTTTATTCTCGTCTCCATTGGAAATGTATTGATAATTACTCTTGTTCTCTGATTAGTCCCACCCTGAAGCCTATATTATCAAATGGTTAGGCTAAGTATTTTTCACTGGAACTCACACCTGACAAGACTTAAGAAAACACTAATAACTCCTGTGGTGGTTCACCTCTCTAAGAATAAGTACCACCATTTATTCAATATCATTAAGATTTCTGCCAGATTTGTCAGAAGAAGCTCAATATCTGGAAAAAGTAATAACCAAATATCATCACAATACTAATTTACATAACCGTAACATAACAGAAAGATTCAGTTATCATTATTTGGGAGAAAGCAGTAATGCTTAGAAAGCTAATACCTTGCTACTTGATGGCAGTACTTGGTTTTGCAAATTTATTCTAATAACACAGAATGTCATTATTTTGTAAATTGCTAAAATAAAACTTCTTGATTTTTTCTAATTGCCAGTACATAGTTGAATATATCTGCTACAGTTTAGGTTTGGGTATGGTTTGACTGTGTTCCTCTAAAGTTCATGTTCTAGAGGTTGGTCTCCAGTGCGGTGATTTTGAGAGGTGGTAGAACCCTTAATAGGTGGGATCTAGAGGGAGGTAATTAGGTCATTGGAGACATCACCCTCAGTAAAGATTAACAGAGTCCTCAGGAGAACCTTATTAATTTTCATGAGAGTGTGTTATTAAACAAAGTGACTTCATAAATCATCATGTTACTAACTTGTCTTCCATATATTCACTATATTGCCCTTACAAGAGGCTGAACAAATGGGACCATATGACCTTAGGATTTGAATCTCCAAAACTGTGAGTTAAAAAAGAAAAACACCCTTTTTCCCCCCAAATTACCCCGTCTTGGGTGTTTAGTTATTTATCAAGAGAAGACAGTCTAATACAATATCTTTATAGTAAAGATTGACTTCACAAAAGCATTTTTCTCTTTTTTATAAAATTTAGTTTTTTATAATAGCTTTAAGTTCATAACAAAAATGAGCAGAAATATAGAAAGATTTCTCATAAATTCTTGGCCCTACATGGAGATTCCACCACAGTGTAATACTTCTATTAATGTTAGGAGCCACAGCAAAAATATTGATACAGGCACCTTTGGATTTTATTGACTGCCAGCCAGCAATTCACATTCATATGGTATTTGGACTCATGCTGTTCAGCTGGGCCCATTTCAGGACTCAGGTTACTCATGTCACTCTTGTAATGGGAGAGTTCCCATTGGTTGGAAAAGGATGGTAGGAGGGTGTTCCGGGGGAAGTGGAAACCCCTCCGGCTCAGGTAGACACACACGTGGCGGACCCACCTGTTAGGGGACGCACACGGCCTCTCTCTAAATAAAACTTTGTCTCAGTTTGACTGGCTTGTGTTTTTGTGCCCAACCGGGTTGCAAGATTGCGTGCACTGACAGCTCAGCAGGGGATCGCTCAGCAGGGGTGCCGCAGGCAGTGCTCGGCAGCAGGAGCGGGACTCAGCCGGCCCGGGGCCGGGCAGTTTGCGGCATATTAATACCAATGAAACTACATTTAAAAATTTTTCTTTTTAACTTTCTGCATTGGTTTTATGTAGCATTTTCTTTATCCATTAAGTTATATTAGAGAAAGAAACTACTATATATTCAAGAATATACAAGTATATGGATGCATTATGATCAAAATAGACACATTTTCTTGTTTTGTAAAGCATCCAGCAAGAGGGCCAAAACATAAACAGTCTACTCTGAAATCTATACTGCCACACAGTAATTTTGGTAAATGTAGACTTGCCAAGAAATAAATTATAATTAAGACTATCTCAATAAGATGTTTATTCATTATTTTTAAGTATGAACTTTGTACTTAATCTATTAAACTTGAAAAACATGTTTTGGAAGATTAATATTTAAAAGATTGATAATCTCATAATTAAAATGCTGGCTTATAGAAGTTCATATACTGGTTTATTTGCATTTTGTCCTGTCAATTACCAGTTAAACTTGATTAGGTGTTGAATTCAAACACTAATTTAATTGCAGAACTAAAGATTTTAGATTCAGGAAACATCTCTATTTCAAGTCCTCTTGTGAGTGTGATGGCTTGTCTATTTATTAGCTGTAGAACTTATAATTAGCTTCTTCAACCCTGGGTTTTCTTCATTGTATAACTTAAGTGATAATTGCATTTATCACAGGAGATATTGTGATAAATGAGATAGTACATAAATAAATGCTCACTAATATTAATAATTATGATTAGAAACTGTTAAGAACTGAATTGCACTCCCGTTCATATGCTGAGGTTCTAATCCTCAGAACCTTAGAATATGACTGACTGTTTGTGAGATGAGGTCTGTAAAGAGGGAAGACTATGTGTGGACACAGGGAGAAGACGGTCATCTGGGTCACCTGAAAGCCAAACAGGGAAACCTTAGAATTAACTTAATAGCAACACCTCAATCTTGGACTTCTGACCTTCAGAGTTGTCAAAAATAAATTTCTGCTTTTAAGAAATCTTATCTATGGTACTTTGTTATGGCAGCAATAAGAAGCTAACACAGATATCAAGCTTATAAATTTTAATAATTACTTTATTTAGTCTACTAATTCTCACGAATCAAATTGAGCATTTCTTTTTGTTTTCAAAAATTTAGTTTATATGCAGTTTATTACATATCTATTCTTATGTAACATCTAGGAACTTATTCACTAAAACTTACCCACTTGAAAATGCAAGCATCTATCATCCCATGGTTTCTGTCGATCAGGAGTCCTGGGGCAGTTTATCTGAACATCTCTATTTCATGTCCTCTTGTGAGATTGCAATAACAGTAGACAGTAGTCTCATCTGAAGACTCAATTGTGGTGTCTTCATGTGGCTTTTTTTTTTTTTTGCACAATTCATTTTCTCTAAGTTGTTGGACTGGAGGTCTCTGTTCTTCACTGTTTTCCCTTAGTTTCTTGCCAAGTAAACTGCCCATAGGGTAACTCAAGGGAGTTAGATTCCCTTAGATCAAATAATCAAAAGAGAGGACACCTAAGCCAGAATCCACTATCTTTTTAAATGTGATCTCAGAAGAAACATCCTATTACTTATTTTATACTCTATTCATTAGAAATGCATCATTAAATTATATAGGAAAGGGAATGAAAGAGGAAGGAGGAGAGGGAAAGGGAAAGTATTGAGGACTAAATTGAAGCAAATTATATTCCGAGTGTCAAAATGAACATCAAAATTATGTATAGCTATAAAGCATCAATGAAATATTTTTAAAAAGAATACAAATGAAATTGACCAAATTCTATGTACATATTTGAGTACTCCATGTTGAATTTCACTTTTATTTATATATGTATAAAAAGCACCAGTTAAATACCAGTAGAATAGAACACAAGGAACAAGGAAAGAGGGGAGGAAAAGAGAATCTACTGGGGACTCAAATGGAGCAAATTATATTTCATGCATGTAGGGTTATATAAAAATTAACTACAATATTATGTATACCTATAATTCACTAATAATTTTTTTTTTAAAAAAGTCAAGAAAAAATAAATTGAGCCTACCTGAAAGGGGAGAGGATGGGGCTGGGGTTGTGGCCCAGTGATAGAGCACTCACCTAGCACGTGCAAGGCCCTGGGTTCAATCCTCAGCACTACATAAAAATAAATAAATAAAATAAAGGTATGTGTCCAACTACAACTAAAAAATATTTTTTTAAAAAAGGAAGGAGATGATCACATAAAGGAATTAATACTAAAACGTATCGCTTCTCGGCCTTTTGGCTAAGATCAAGTCTAAAACATAGATATTATTAAAGGACATCATAAGAGGTTAAAATCAAAATGCTAAGTTAAAGAGATTCAAAAGATTTACAACTGTATTCAAAATACTCCAAGAAAAAGTGAAAAAACGTTCTCAAAACAGTGAGATGATATTTTGATTTAAACAACTGTCACTTAAACTCATTGACTGTAGGATAAAATGCTATCTACATGGTTTATAATGTTGCTAGTGTGTCAACTCTGCACATGAAGTAGCCCTTGAAGAATTCTAAGAATTTCTTCTTTGTTCTGAAGTCACACCAATACCTGACTTTCCTCATCTCTCACCCTCAGGGTCATTACTCCTCAGGGATCATGAACTACATTGTCCTTTTAACTTTTGAGCTTACTTTACAACAGTTCAATCATCATAATACTAATGGCTTGAGGGAATAAAATTAAGGTGATAATGCTTATTCAGTGAGCATTAAATCAAGACAAACCTGAAACAGAAAGTCTGCAACCACATCACAGTACAATTCTGAACTGAAACTGATCCATTAAGTGGTTGATGAATCCTTAGAGTGGAGAAGACTCATCAACATAAATTTTCTGCATAATAATTGAGTTGCAGAAGTGTTTGGAAACAAAAAGAATTTTATTCGCATGTTCAGAGATTATAAGCACCATGTTTCCTCACATCTATTTATCACTACCAAGAGCATTAGAAAAAGT
This sequence comes from Urocitellus parryii, assembly GCF_045843805.1. Lineage (NCBI taxonomy): Eukaryota > Metazoa > Chordata > Mammalia > Rodentia > Sciuridae > Urocitellus > Urocitellus parryii. The sequence continues at coordinate 48,135,138 of NC_135538.1, forward strand.
TCTGAGAACCCCAGTAGTCATCAGTTCTCATCTGTGTTTCATTACCTGAAAAATCTAGACAAGTTTGAATCATCCAAGCCACTGGTGTTTTCAATGACCAACTGTTTCTAATAATAAACACATGATCAGAAACAGTTCTGCTTTCTTAACCTTCAGCATTTTGAAGTATCTGTAGAGAGGAAAGCATTTCTAGAGAAACCATAAAATATACCCTGTGGTGTGTTACAAGGCAACACATTAATTAAGTTCTTCTTATGGCACTCTAAGAATTTTACTCCTGGATACCATAGAAAATTCCCGTGTTTATAATGCTACATTTGGGATGGCTGCTCTAATTAGGTATTCATTTCCCCATGATTTTTACACGTGATTCTTCCCTAAAACATACCCAAAACTTGTCTTCTATAAATACATAGTGTTTTTAACATTTCTAGAACAACCGCACCTATAGATATTTATCTTTTTGAACTGACCCTTTGTGGTGTTCAACTAATCATTTATCACTTCTATCAAATTAAAAAATTATCCAATGATAATGTAATTGAACTAAAGATGAAAAATCATTAACTGTAAACAGATGCAGATGAGGTCTTCAAAAATCTAGGTAATGTAAATTATTTGTAATCTATAACACTAAGAGAATGAAGTACAATGTGAAGGAAATTCCTGTCTAAATTAACTGTAATGGAAAATTTTATAGCGAAACCTCCCAAGTCTATAATAACAGATGTAAGTTTGCTTGAGTTATTGAATACCTATAGAAATGCACCATTAATACAGTCAAACAAACAGAAAAACACCAATAAGCTATGCAGTTATGTGCCTGTATTTCTCATTTATATCATTATTAGAATAAAAAGGCTATTCTTAAACTTTTCAGTTGAATATTTTAAAAATATACTAATACTTTAGTTTAGACAAATCTTTTGATCTAGCCACATAGTGATAATTCCTGTCTTATTTAGCCCCAGGTAAATATGGATATTGAAGACACAATCTGTACAACACCATTCAGCTTTTTTGACCTTCACGATTTTATAGACCAGTGAAGGAGACAGATAAATGCATGCATGATGCATACAAATGTAGAAATATGAGATCATTTGTATTAGATAAATATACAAAATGCAACAACTGTATAGGTGACAAAGCAACTCTAGTATATTACCCTTTTATTATGTTGTTTCAATTGAGTTAGTACATAATAAAAAACAACCCAAACTGGTAAGTTAAGCCAATATCAAAGAGGAAGTGTTTTCAACTTTTGATTTTTAAATAACCTTTAAAGAAACTGTTACCCTACAATCTTTTTAAAAAGTTTGGGTACATGGCTTTTCAAGATTGAGGTTCAGAAAGAAGAATAGCATGACAGGTAAATGAATCAAAGATGTAGCTCCTAAGGATCTTAACTAAATATGTTTGTATGATTAAGTTGACCCTTGAATCTTAGTATTTTAATAGTAAGAATAGCAGTTATAACACACCCACACATACTACATACTGAGACATTGACTACTGAAATGTAATCTGGGTAATTATTTGATCATATATGTGTGTGCATTTGGGGGTTTTGTTGTTTGTTTTTGCAGTGCTGAAAGTTGAACCCAAGGATGTTTTGTCACGGAGCTACATCTTCCCAATTTTTTTATTAATTTTTATTTTCAGACAGGATCTTGCTAAATTCCCCTGGGTTTCCTCAAATTTGCAAACTTCTGTCTCAGCCTCCCGAGTGTCAGGGATTACAGGCATGTACCATAGCACCCAATATAATATATACATTTTATATCATGTAGAATTTGTATGAAAAATAAAAAGAATTGATCTTTTTTAATTATTTTTTTTTGCATTTCAATCACTTCCAGAAGTCCCAAAATTTTACTTCTGTTTTGATTAATAGCATAAATCTTAAATGATCATTCCTGCACTTGTTCCAGAAGATGAAATGCATTCTTGAGCCACAATCCTTCTGTTGTTATGAACATGTATGTATAAGTCAAAGTGAAGCTATAACATTTTGGGATACTCCATCTAGAAATCACTTTCCTTGAAGTTTTATTTCAAATGAGTGACTAATGTATCCAGTAGGTGATAAATAGATAAGTAGATAAGTAAATAAACAAATAAAGCCTCATTTCTTTCTCATAATTTTATTTTCATTTCTTGGAGTTGGTACTAAAATTTCAGACCAAGATGAAATGGCTGTTGTTTTGCAAAATATATCACATAAGCAATTACTAAAGATTACTAAATATTATATTAGTCACACACAAATATATTTTATTATATCAGCTTCTCATTATTTTTTGCTTAAAGGATGAAAGTTAACAAAGATCTATCATAAATGTATAATACTCTTCAATATAAGATAACAATCTCTGAGTTTCTGCTGAATCTAACAAATGCATAAAATTGCATATAAGGAAAATGTATCCTTGTGTCCACATGTAATTAAATAGTCTGAAGACATGGGCCAAAGAAAACTAATCACCAAAATTTTCTAAGTCACATATGGCTCCTCCAGATTTTCCTTCTGATTGTATGTGACAGCTTTATGTTGTTCTTCAAAAATTGAACTTTTTGGGTTTTCCAAAGTTGGCACAAACACCACACCACAACAAAATAGTTATATACCATGTACACTCGGTCAACAATACCACTTTGGACCATTAAAATCATGTTGTTAGCAAAATAGTGAGGCAGTAAAATGTTCATCTTAAAAATCCAACCAAAGGTTATATCAAGACTTGCTTTAATCCACCCCTCCTAACAAGACTTCCTCATGGATTCAGATATTCTATGAATATCTATTGTCTATATTAAACGCAGTACAACAAGAAAGAGAGAGTATTGGATCTTAATTACTATGTTTGACCCCCCAAATCATTACTATAATAATCACAAAGAGAATCTTCATTAAGGATGCTCATTCTTTCCCTCTATCCCTCACCCCTTTTCTTTTCTATAGATGATTTATATATTTGTAAGTATCATACACATGTCTTCATAATAACGTTTTGAAGGTGTACTCATATGCTTTCCAAGATGACAAAAATATAGCCAAAATGACTTAGCCCATGTCTTGTGACAAAAAAATCCATATATAATGTCCTGAATGCATTATAAACATAGTAAAATAGAAGATAGTGAGCTCCAGATTCTCTTCAGTGAGGAACAGGGGATAAGTATCATTCAGGATGACTGAGACCATATTCATGTTCAGCCACAATGCTTTTCTGAGTGTCTCAAGTTGGCTAGTTTCAAGAATTCATTTTTGATCCAGACCTCATATGACTAAACACAGAATGCCATTGATCTCTTTTATGTACTCTAGGGATAGCCAACTCAGTGATTTGCTCAATCATTCTTATATGTGTCTCTATTATATTTATATATCATCCCAGCATTAAGGGTTCTGGTGGTACATGTTAATAGAGGTGGAAGAAGAATGCTATGAAGTTAATGCCTAAAGGTGAGATTACTTTTTCCTTCCTCTCTCCTCCACTCTCTCTCTCATTTCCTTCTTTCCTGTCTTCCATTCATTCATTTTTTCTATTATTTTTTATGTGATAATGGAGATCAACCTTAGTGTCTCACACATGCCAGGCATTCACTACCACAGAGCCACACCTCTACCCCCTAGATGGAATTGTTGTAATCTATTTTATGAAAGTTTCCAACTGGTCTCATTTGGGCCAAACCATAATATATCCTGTGTAATAACACTGAGCATTTCCTCAGTTGGTCAGTTGACATTATTTCACACCACACTGCATGTCAGTTACATTTCCAGAATATATTTTAAAGATTTATAAAATCAGAAGAACATTGGGATGAAAGAGGTCAAAGTTAAAATCACAGGCTCTAGAATCAACTACATAATTTTACTTCAAAGTTAGTATTTATTAACTGTGTGACCCAAAGAAAGTTTTTGATTTCTCCATTTTGTCATCTCTTAAATTTCATAGCACCTTTTAGGATTACTGAAATGTTACAAAACATTTCAAATAATGTCAAGCATGAAGTAAACACTATGACAGAGTTAGCTGTTATTATCATGGAAGCTTCATTATCACAAAGGGATACAGAGGAAACTCTGGCTTAGCACCTTCACTTAGAGGATGGCAAATGTTTAGTGGTAGAGTATAAACTAGAACATGGAACAAGGATTTCTAATCTCTAAGTCAAGTGCTCCTGTCCCTCATTAGTTCACTGCTTTGTTCTGTTAAATGCTCTATTGTTCTCTAAGTGTTGTCTTTCTGTTGAAATTGATCCTACAATTCCAAACTTTGTTAGCCATTTTCATACACTGTTCCTTTAATGTTCAAAAGAGTGTAACACAATGTGGAGCTTGTCCCAAGTTCTCAATCAATAGTTGTGTGCAGTTGGGAAATTTTGATAACAGAATACACAAGACACTTCATGCTGATGCTGCCACTCATCTATCTATGTAGTATTTATTCTAGGTAATCTTAGCAACCCCTTGCATTCCTTCATGCTAGTGTGCTTATATATATTTCCCTTTGGGTACCCCTACCTCAAAACTTCTTGATTAAAAAGAGTACATTAAATGTAAAAGCCCATTCTGAAATATCTAAACTATTTCCTCATCTTTACCTCATGTATTTATATATCTTTACTTCTCATATATTTAAAATTCCTAAATCGTGGATCATAAACAGTGTGAATGTATCTAACAAAGAAAGACATTTTATCCATTTTTAAGCGCAAAACTTCATTCTATCGTTCATCAGCTAATCTCATATTAGTGACACAGGATCAAGTTAATTCTGAACATATATGCAGCTACTGTCTAACTCAGGATTCATACTTTTTTGTAATAATTCATATTATAATATTCAGTAATGTTTATATTCTATTAGGCATCATACTGTTAATAAAGAGAAAAGTGTAAACTGTTACATGAATGTTAATACCTGAATTTAAATCTGCTTAACTATTGATTATATTTTCAATTAAGAAACCATTCACCAAGCACTTTTTACTGTGTATTTCACATGAAAATATTCCTTAGCTTAGATTTTTTAAAATATATTTAAGGATTTCAAGTAGTAAAAAAGAAAGCAATAGAGAAGTCAAGTTTTCATTTATTTTTAATTATTGGAAAGAACATCATTGATCTGAGTTTTCTAGAGATTATAGCTGTCAGGAGTCATTATATTGCTTATTGGGAACCAAATGTCACAATATGCTGCATCCCAAACTTCAATTTTTAACTGTCAATCACCCTTATCCACTAACCCTGCTTGCCTTCCATCCATGGTCCTCTTCAGTGTTCCTTATTGATGTTATATTCCATATCTGTTTGTTTTACTCCCTCTCAACACATTTTTCATGCCTTTCCTTCATCTTTGGTTTACTTCTATTTTTTATGGATCTTGATGATCATGGCTCCTCAAATTACAGATGTAACCACTAAAACATTCTCTAACTAAAAATATCACACACATGGCTTAACTGTGGGAATATTCTGAGCACACATAAAGAATGTGACATTCCAACTTAGTGTTGGATGATGTACTAAAAATACTTTACCCATGCTTAGAGTTGTTTTTCCAGAATACGTGTTACAACATTACCACTGTCACTGATCTTCAATTTAAAATCTGCATCTCAATATTTGGATAAATAACAACTTATTACCTAATTTACTCAAGTTTACTCTGATAGCCTATGACTGATTTTAAACAGATGAGGACCCTGGGCACACATAATGGAACTTAATTGTGAAAATATAATAATATTAAAAATGTTGTTTAAGTTAGATTTAACAGCAATAGGGAATAAATACTTTTTGTATACTCATTTGGAATTTGTGAAAAATTATAATTATAAATCCACCACCACAAAAAGTGAAATAGTAATAATATACAACCAGGGTACAATTAGATCAAAAACTCACATCTAATTAATATTTTTATAAAAAGCAAATAAGGCTCAACTTATGTATCTTATTAGGACATTTCTAGACTGTCTTCATAAGAAAATTCTAAAATTTGATAAGGAATTTTAGTACAATTTTGTGGAATTACTTTTAAGAAGGGGAAATACAAAGAACAGATACACGAAAATCTGAATGAAAAGCTTAAAGTCTTTCTCAAAATCTTCCTAAAAGCATTGAGCTATCAGCAACACTAAAGAATATTTTTTGCAGCTCTACTACTACTACTACTACTAATAATAATAGTAATAATAATAGAAGATTCCGCTAAGAATTTGTAAATATTCCTGTGTATGGAGAGTCCATAAACAAAATCATTTCCCTCATCACTTAATTATTCCTCAGCATTCCAGTAATCCCAGCAGCTTGGGAGGCTGATGCAGGAGGACTGTTAGTTCAAAGCCAGCCTCAGCGAAAGAGAGGTGCTAAGCAACTCAATGAGACCCTGTCTCTAAATAATATACAAAAGTGGTGATGTGGCTCAGTTGTTGTATGCCTCTGAGTTCAATCTCTGGGACACAAGAGAACAAAAACAAAAACAAAAACTTACCAATCCTCAGGCCACTATTAAACCACTGTTAAGAGGAAAAGGTATACAACTAATTACTATCAATGTTGGAGATTTAAGGTAATGGAAAATTGTCATGTGCAAATGAAATTTATACAATATAAAAAACCTGAATTGAAAAAGAAAAGTGGTTGTGTGTGTGTGTGTGTGTGTGTGTGTAAGAGAGAGAGAGAGAGAGAGAGAGAGAGAGAGAGAGAGAGAGAGAATAAAAAGAGGATTAGAAGATGAGCATTTCATTAAAACTGAGTTCTGTTATGATTCATCTTGAACTCTAGGCAAATCCTTCATGTATGTATTTCACCATTATAGAACAGGTAAAACAAATGCTTGACATCTCACAGATGTTTTATGAGCTAAAGAAATAAGAAAAAAATCCTTTTATGTGTAATAAATAAACCCAATGAAAATAGAAGTATTGCTGAAATTCCCATAAACTGAAGAGCAAAGCAGTAATTGGGGGAGGGGTTGGGGGAATAAATAAACAACAGGGATGAAAGGAATGCAAGTCAGGTGCCAATAAAGTTTTCTTTTTTAACAATGGTATCCCCTTCAAATCTAACACCCAATATTAGAGTTTAGCGATTTACTTATAGAGCTGACTTATATTTTGGTAACTGTTTTCATAGTATAAAATTTTAACAAAAATACAAATCAGTCAACTGGGATAAACTCAATTCACAAAACATATGTCTAAAATTTATTTCTGCAAATAAGAAGCTGTGAACAGAAAAGAAAATACACAGAAGTATTGAATGTGCATGTGACATCAGGCTGAACATGAAAGACGTTTCATTACACCAGGCACTATGAAGAAAGGAAATGTTGATACAAACCCATCATAGAGCAGTTGACATCATGGATAGGAGAGTTGTTATGTTGTTATGCATTCTGGCAAGCAAACCTTTTGCAGAACTGAAGGTTATTTTAAGCATTAAAACTTCAAAACCTAATTCATAATTGATGCATGCTCTCTAATGTCCCCCACTTCTACTCCATCCATAAACATGGAGACAAGTATCAACACACACACACACACACACACACACACACACACAGTGTCACAGTCATCTCTAAGAACCTATGCTTCCTAAGTAGACTTAGGAACTGGTGACTGTGCACTATGGAGTCTGTGGGAATGGTGCTAACTGTTTTCTCTACATTATGAGCTCTGACTATTGTGCATGTGACTTCTAACTTACCCCAAGCCAGCCTTGCATGGCCACTGCTAATGAACAAGGGTCTAACCAAACACTTCTCACCTCCACTGCTCTCTTTCCATCTTTTTTTTTTTTGAGTTTTAATGTTTTATCTTTTGGGGTGCTAGCTCCATCTTTTTTGGATTTTCTTCAAAAGATTTCAGGAAACTCTTCAGAGAAATCCTTCTCTTCTGAAGCTTTCTATAATCCACATACAGAAAAAGCATTAATATCTTTTATATAGATGTATCTACCAAAGCATATACCACATTATAATTGTATTTATACTTTGAATTTATATAATTTAGATTATACATTATACTAGTAATACAATTAGTTGTAGTATTTATATATTTTTTATATATTTTGCTTTAATATTCAATATACTTTTATGTCATATAATTTCATACTAATACATATTAATATATATGTTTTATATAGGTGTATATCTATATAGATTAAAATGCATACCCACACATACATACATATTCATATAGTAGTTTTTCACTTGATTATGAACTTTTTAGGGAAAAGACTAAATTTTATTCAATTTTTAGTCACCTGCTGACCAATCAGGAAGTATTTGTAGTTTGGGGATGGGGGTAGATATTTCACAATAGAGTGCTTGCCCACCATATATGTGGCCCTAGATTCGATCTGCAACATTACAAATAAAAAGAAAATGATATTTGTACATATGTGTGTGTGTGTGTGTGTGTCTGCATTTGAAGTATGAATGGATGAGGGGCATTAGACTGTTTCTTCCTTCTCAACCTCAAATCATATGTTCACAGTGAAGCAGTTGCCATGTTTACACTTGGAGTTGGCATGTGTGTTTAGTTACTACTTCCTGCCAAATAGTTACTTCTTTCCAAATATGTTTATTTTTTTGCTTTAAGAATCATTATGGATAATTGAAAGGCTAGAAATGGTTTAAAGAAAAAACAAATATTACTCTAGGAAGAAAGTGCATAAAGACTGCATAAACTAACACATGAAGTTTAATATAGCTTTGGCCATAACAGTACCATGTACCATCCTTACAGATATGTAGCCACTTTGAAGTAATCATGGTAAAGGGTTACCAATATATGAAAAAAGTAAATTTTTATGGGATTTTTGACAACAGTGCCTCTTCCTCTTTTTTGAAAGAAAAAGAAGTTATTAAGAAATATAAAGTGCTTACTGGAAGAGAATTATTCATCAAAAATTAAATTGACTGTAGTCATTTGGCTTCTTTGAACTTAGAGTTTTTTGTTTTCTTGTTTACTAAGGATTGAGTCCAAGAGCCAGGTAAGGCAATCCTACCATGTAAACACTTTGTAGGAAAGTTATGCTCACGCCAATAGAACAATTTTTCTAAGTGCTTTAGTTCAGCAATGAGAGCCTGAGCTTAGGCAACTCCAGGTAAATCTTTTCAATAGCCACATTTTGATCAGCCCTAAGGGACAATGGAACCACCAAATAAAGTAATACACAAAGGTCAACTCACAGCAATTTTCCCCATATTTTATGTACCTTTAAAATTTATACCAAATCCTGAAGCAGAGACCTCAACCAGACAGAACCTCTGGATTTATGCTCATGAGGATGAATGCCCAATCATCTGTTCCTTGAAAAGCCACAGTTGGTTGCCAGAAATTAAAAGATATTATAGTCAGTGTATATTCTTTGCTCATTGCTAAATAATAGTCATTGATGGTATCAAATATAATTGGATAGTTCTCAATTTTCATGTAATTTACATCACAGGCATATCTGTGGTCCCTTATCCGATCTGCTTTCTTACCTTGGTCACCCACTCAAGAGAGTCAGTAGCCACAGCAATTGCTCCATGTTCAGGAAAAGCCATTGTCCTATGTATTCTTAAAATGGTGCTCCCGCTTAAGAAAACAGAATCCCTTGTGCTGTGCTATGGTAGTAAATATCAATATCTACTAAGTTAAGTAAAATAAATCTGTACCTTAAGTGCCTAGAAGTATTTGGAATACCTCTTTTACTCCATAAAAACATTTTTATAATTTGAAAGAAAGGCATTATTATAGTATCACATATCAGAAAAACAAAAGATGCTGCTTTCACATTTGAAATATTTTATTTGTCGGTGGTTTATGGGGTGTGTAAGAAAACCAGAAGTTACTGATGTAAATAAGACCTAATAACCTTGCTGACAGATAAGTTTCATGCAACTATAACAGAATGTTCAAATAAGTTATTTTTGAATAAAGGTGTTTATGTCCAACACAATTAAATGCCTCAGGCTGTAGGCTCCTATAACTTGGCTTGAAGGATGTCTAGTTTTTGCTAAAACAAAAGTAAGAGATAAATTGCATCAAGAGAACCCCTAGTTTATGTGTTTTGTTCTGTCTTGCTTATAGAGGTCTCTTTATAAAATACAATGCCTGAGGGTACAGGCAAGGTGCAGATTCAAGTATTTCTCTGTTCAATGCCAAGCAAATAAATGAAAATGAAATAAAATGACAGTAACATAGTCTTACAAGCATAAAGAAGCTTTATCCTTTATCTGTCAGCCTCTTTAACTTTTTCCAACTGTATTGAGTGTTCTTCCTTTATTATTTATTGATCTAGGAACAAAACTCTGCACATACCTATTGGCTCTTAAAAAAATTACATTTCCCCAGCATGCTGTAGTGATATAAGCACAGCACAATTCACAATAGCCAAGTTATGGAACCAGATCAGGTGCCTGTCAAGAGATGAATGCATAAAGAAAATGTGGTATATATGGACAATAGAGTTTTACTCAGCCATAAAGAAGAATGAAATTATGGGAATACGAAGAAGGGAAAGGAGGAAGGATAAGAAAAGGGAAGAGCCATAGAATGATATTTTAAATTATGCTATGTACATATATGAATATACCACAGTGAATTCTACCTTTAGGTATATCAAAGCACAAATTTAAAAAATAAGAAAAAATAAATAATAAATAGAAATAAAACCAGTAGAGGAAGGGGAACAGAGGGAGGGAGGAGGAGAGAGAAAGAAGAAGTATTAGAAATCAAAATGAAGCAAATTATATTCTATGCATGTATGATTTTGTCAGAATAATTCCCCTACTATGTATAATTTTAAGGCACTAATAAAAAATTAAAAATTATATCTCCCAAGTCATATCCAAGTGGTATGTCTTGATTCCTAAAACATGCTTTTTTAAGATTGCTTCCAAATTTCACCTCCCTGATGAGATCTTCATAAACATGCCATACTCTTTTTTTTTTTTTCTACTCTGTTTCTTGGCTTTATCTTTATCTAAAACATTTATAGCTGTTTAGTGGACTCTGATGCCAATTTGCTATATAGATTATAAACTCCTGTGGGAAGGACTTTGTTTATGTTCTGTTTACAGATGAATCATCAGAGGCTTAAACAGTAACTGATGTCAAGTCACTAACCTTGGGCAGGGTCCTCAGACCTAGGATTCACAGGATAAATAAGAGAGGGGAGAAAGTAGGCTGGAAGAGTAACTGGAGTTGGACATAGGAGAGCCACAGAAGGCTTTCTTCCTGACTCTGGGTGGGTAATTGGCCTGCCTTTCAAAACAGACTTTATATTTAAATCCAGTTCCTCTGTCTCTTTTCTAAGCCTCTGTGTGCTCCTTCACCAGAACTCCAATGCTTTTCCCTGTGCCATTTCCTTGTAGAATTCCCATAAATTTACATAAGAAAGGTAAGTAAGGAAAGTCTCCTCCTAGAAATATTGACTCGATTTGACCTACAAGGACCAACTTTTCCAGTTTTCTCAGGACTTTCATTAATTTTAACCCCAAACTTAAAGTTTTATTGATTTTTATCCCACATCTGGGGAAATGTTTCAGTCCCAAGCAGGGCATGAGATGGTCACCCTAACAATATCTCAGTATATGGGCAAAGTTTTCCTGCCTGGAAACATGTCCCTGGATTTAGATCTCTTAATTTGTTTTAGCTCCTTCTCTTCTTCTACTCTTGCTGTTTTAAGACAACAGAGCTTTGCACAGTAGCCATCATGACAGTTGCTCTGTTGGTAAAAAAAAAGCACAGAGTAAGGACTAGAGGCAAACCAGATATTAGTACAGCTCCAAGAACCCTGGGAGTTGGAAAATTCTGCTTTGACTAGCTATCTTGAATTCTCACTGTTGTGGTTTTAATTAGGAATGTCCCCCAAAAGCTCAAGGCTTGGTCCCCAATGCACCAATATTCAGAAGTAAGACTTTTGGTGTCCTGAAGTCTCTAGTCTCATCAGTCGATTAATCCATTTGATGTATTAATAGTTTGGATGGATTTGGGGAAGTGATATAAATTACAGGAAGTAGGATCAACGGGAGGAAGTAGGTCACTGGGGGCATGACTTTGGGGAATATATCTTGTCCCTGGCCCCTTTCTCTCCTTCATCCCCACCCTTTTCTCTTTCCCTAATGCCATGAACAGCTCGCTTTCCTTTGTCATGTCCTTTCACCAATGATGCTTCTGCCATAAGGCTAGTCATCCATCCACTAAATCTTTAGAAATAACCTTTCTGCCTCTGAATTGTTATGATTGGGTATTTTGGTCAGAGTGATGAAACACTAACACATTCACCTAGGATGATTCGCTCAAATCCTCAGTGAAACTCAAACCAAAAGATAATTAACATCTGGAAAAAAAAATTCAATGTAGAATTCAATGTCATCTTACAATCAATAAGCAAATTTACCTGAAAATATACTCTAATCTATAGGAAGTCATTTGCACTCTATGCAAAGAACAGTTTGACACTAGATATTTTAAAGCCACAACATGGTCTATTTTTTAGTTTGAATCACAGATGAGTAAATATTCACTAAGATAGTAACATAACTGCCCAAGAGGAGAACATCAGCTGTACTACCATCAAGAGGAAATTCATTACAAATAGAGATCAACTACAAATGCCTCCAACGCTACTCTGCTTCATCCATATTGCATCACTGTTGTAAAAATGGCAGTAATTTAGAATTTAGGACTCCTGGTTTAAACCTAGATTCTCTGTATGTTGATATGAGAACTTGATTAATCACAAAACATTTCTAAGGTAATCAATACATAAGAAACAATAGGAACTAACCTGCATACTTCACATGGCTATTGTTAGATGAATGAGAGAATGATCTTGGAAGATTTTCTCATACATTTACATAAGTTACGTGAACCATTTGCTAATATCTGTTCTTCATGTCACATTCAAGGATGAGGCCTTAAGCAATTGACAGGAGAGCTGAATTATAGCCACCAAAGATGTAAGAGATGCAGGGAGCTTGAATTTGGAGCATTATATGCTGTTAGCAAAGCATGAACTATGCCACAATAAAATTTAGAACAACCAGGTAGAGTAGTGATGGGCAATCAAGGTTCTTGCAAGTGGACATGCAGAAATCTGTAAAGAAGACAATAGGTTAAATGATTTGTTCAGCATCATACAAAAGTTTCCTTTAATTTTTTTTCTTACCTACTTTGAGTAAAAATGGAAGGTATCTTGCAAAGTGAAAATAGAAGAATCCCTAAACCTAAGTTAAAAAAAAAACTCAAATCTGTCTTCTTTTCCTTGAATTATAATAGAAAAAAATATACTGTTCTGGGAACTCAAAGGTCTGCAAGCAGCAGCCTGCTTGTCCTTGGGGAAAATCTGTCTGCAACAATTTCCTCATCTATAAAATAATAAGATCTATTTTATTTTGTGATTTTTAAACTATTAGGTAAAATAGAGTTAATAAGAAAGAAGAAGAAGAAGAAGAAGAAGAAGAAGAAGAAGAAGAAGAAGAAGAAGAAGAAGAAGGAGAAGGAGGAGGAGGAGGAGGAGAAGGAGGAGGAGGAGGAGGAGGAGGAGGAGGAGGAGGAGGAGGTCAGATCACCACGTGGGGAGTTTAGGAGTTTCCATTTTATCCTGAAACCTAACAATGGCTAACAAACTGAACAAACTGAAAAATGAAAAATGAATAATTCTTTGATCCATCAGAAAAGAAAAGTCACATGGAAAATCATTCTTCTCAAACTTGGAAAAGACTGATAAAGAGATTCACAACTTACAGGATCAGAGACCATCCCCCAAGAAGAAATCTCTATAGGAATCAGTATCAAGGTAGGAAACTCTAAACTATAATTGACAAATTGTTGGAGACTCAGTGTGAACAACCCTGAGAGGTAAAATCCCCAAGGGAATTTGGACATAAGGGGACCTATGTAATTTTCCGGGTTAAACCTACAGGAAACTCTATCAGGTCCTCTCAGAAAATATATAAGAAAAATCTCCCCACATTTCCAGCAAAAGGAAGAAAAAAGCATTTTTTTTTTCTTAACAAAGCCTGCCTTCAAGAGAAACTATTCTACCAGATCATAACCTGGTGTTATATCACAGCCTAGTTGACCCGGGGGAAAGGGAAGTGTTCAACTCTAGTCAGCTATAGCTTTCCTCAGGAAAAAGGGAAATGCTAGCTCAGGCTCCATTCCGCCTGCACCATTCTACTTGGAAGAGAAATACGTACTTGCAGGCAGACTGTCCCACCTAAGGGGAGGAGAAGAGAGGAGCACTGGAGAAGTTCAGGTTCCAGAGACAAAGGCACACCCAAACACTGGGACCTAATCAAGAACTGTGGAAAGCTAGCCCTGATCCCACCCACTTGACCACTATGTTAATAAAGGCCTATTTACTGCAGTTCTTTTCACCAAATACCTCCTGTCGGTCTTTCAATAAATAATTACAATCTATATTACAAGGTAAAAAGTAATGTTTTCAGAGATTAACAAATGTCTTAACCAGGATCAGATATGGTAAGAATATTGGAATTATCAGATCAAGAATTTTAGAAAATTATCGTTGACATGGTAAGGGTTCTAATAGAAAATTTAGGCAAAATAATGGAACAGATGAGTAATGTAAGCAGAAAGGCAACAATTTTAGGAAATAATCAAAACAAAACGCTAAAAATTAAGAAATGTTCTAACATGAATGAAGAATACTTTTGATGGGCCGAGTAGTGAACATACTAAATGAATGAAATGGAATGAAAAAAAAAAAGAATCTCTGTTCTTGAAATCCCTGTTTTTGAAATATGACAATAGAAAATTCCCAAACAGATGAGCAAAGAGGAAAAATTACTGTACAAACCACAGCAGAATATGAAAGAATTGTAGAACAACTACAATAGGTATGAATTAGACAAAGGGGAATGAAGGGAAGGGAGGGGCGATAGAAATATGAAAAACAGTGAAATGAATCTGCTACAACTTTCCTATGTATATAGATGAATACACCACAGTCAATCTTCACATCATATACAATTACAAGACTGGGATCCTAACGTGTTTATATAAATATGTCAAAATAAACTCTACTGCATATCTAAAAAGAACAAACAAAATTATATATATATATATATATATATATATATATATATATATATATATATTAAAGTATATGAAAAAGAAGAAAGAAAAAAAAAGGAAAAGAACTAAAGCAATATTTGAAGCATTAATGGTTGAGAATTTCTTCCAAATTAGTGTCAGGCACATTACCATAAAAGCTATAGGCTCAAGAAGAAGGGAAAAAAAAAAAAAAAAAACAAGCAAAACAAAACCACCCCTGCAAATATCTATACAAACTTCAGGAAACCAAGATAAAGAAAAAGTTTTTGAAGGAACTCAGGGGGAAAAAAACCTTCCCTATGGAGAAGCATAGATAAGAATTCCATCAGAAATCTCAGAAACAATGCAAGCCAGAAGAGAGGGTAGTAAAATATTTAAAGTTATGAGATTTTAAAAGGGACTAAACTGGAATTCTATGCTCTGCAAAACAAGACTTCAAAAGTGAAGGAGAAACAGACTTTCAGAACCTGCACTGAGGGAATTTGTTGCCAGTAGACATTGTTTGCAAGAAGTGTTAAAATTCTTCAGAAGTAAAGTGATACAGGGCAGTCTTTGAGGCACATGAAGAAAGGAAGAGCACTGGAGAACAAATACGTGAAGGTTAAAAAAAATAAAAAACTCTCATTCTTGGTTGAGCTATCTAAAATAGTTTGCTCAAAATAATAATAGTAAAATGTATTTTCTTATGTCTTTAGATATTAGTATATATGCCTGTATTTAAGTGAAATGAATAATAGAAATGATACAATTAGAAATATCTTGTTATTTTAAAGTAAAAATATAGTATCATTTGGAAAAAAATTGTGGACTCATTGTAAATGTATATTGCAAACTCTAGAGTATCTACAGTAAAATTTTACAAAGAAAGGTACAATTGATATTACAAGAAATGAAAAAAAAATGAAAGCATATAAAGTGCCCATTTAAAACTGCGAAAGAAGCTGGGTACAGTGGTGCACACCTATAATTCCACCTACTTGGGAGGCTGAAGCAGGAGGATTGTAAGTTCAAAGTCAGACTCAGCAATTTAGGAAGTCCCTAAGCAACTTAACAAGACCCTGTCTCTAGATTAAATAATATAAAAACAAAACAAAACTGGGGAATGTGTCTCAGTGGTTAAGCACCCCTGAGTTCAATCTCTGGAAACCAGGGATAAAAAAGTAACTACAAAAGACTAGAAAAGTGTGGATGTCAAAAAGAGGAATAAACAACAAGGACAAAAAGTAGAATATAGCAACAAATATAATACATATTGATTCACTAGCATCAATTGTTACCTTAAATGTCTTTCCTATGTACATACATGAACACACCACAGTGAATCTCACCATCAGGACAAGACTGGGATCCTAATTAGAATAATATATATTCGGTGCTTGTATAACTATATCAAAATTGGCTCTATTGTCATATATAACTAAAAAGAACCAATAAAAAAGAAAATTTATAGTATTGTTGGCTATATTAGAAAAGAAGAATGATCAAAAATCAACCTCCATGCTTCAATCATAGGAAAAAAAAATAAATGAAACACAAAATAAGCTGAAGTAAATTAATAAAAAAGTAAAAAAAAATCAATGAAATTTAAAAACAGGAAATCTGACAATACCAAAACTAAAAGCTGTCTCTTTGAGAGGATCAATAAAATCAATAAAACTCTAGCAAAGCAAAGAAAAAAAGTGAGAAAACACAAGTTATCAATATAAATAATGAAAGGACTATCACCACATATTCCTCCAGACATTCAAAAAATAATAAAGGATAACTACAAACAACTGTATACCCACAAATTTTACAGCCTACATGAAATGCACCTATTCCTTGAGAAACAGTTTGCTAAAACTCACACAGAAGAAATTAATAATTTGCTAAGTCTATATCAATGAAGGGAATTTTTCTTTTTTTGCAGTTCTGGGAGTCAAATCCAGGGTATCATGTATGCTAAACAAGCACTCTGCCACCAGAATTATATCCATAGCAATTAAAAAAGTTGAATCAACAATTAATAACCTTCCAAAACAAAAACCAGACATACATTGATTTACTGGTACATTCTACCAAACATTTGGGGAATAAATTATATCAGTTTCCTCTAATTTATTACATAAGATTGATGTTGGGTGATTACATTCTATCTCATGCTATAATGGTAGCACTAATATCAACATCAGACAAAGATGTTACAAGAAGGAAAAAAGTTACACATCAACATCTCTCATAAATACTAACACAGACATCCTTAATGAAATGCTAGCAAATTGAAGTCAATAATGTATAAAAAGAATTATACACCATGACCAAGAGAGTCTTATCCCATGTATAGAAGACTGATTCACTGTATGAATATGGATAAAGGTCAGATCAACGAGTAAGGAAAAAATCTTACATGATTGTGGAGAGTGGTGACAGTGATTGGGAGACCAGTGTCTGAGATTGGGGTCTCTGATGACTTCATGACTTCGGCATACTTGGTGATTGGGAAAGTTTTTGTGGAAAGGTATAGTCTTCAGGGGGATACTCTGTTGCTAGAGTCTTATCAGCTTAGACCTTGCTGTAAGGCACACGGCTCCTGGGAATGAAGGAACTTTTTTTGCTAAGACAACCACAATGTTTCACCAGTTCCACTCCTGAACTAGTAACTTTAAACAATGGAGTTCTTTGAGAGCTACACAATGCTTCTAACATTGCCCATTGCAACTGTAGAATGTAATTGAGGAAATAGCTGCCTACCATTGCTAACTCAGTAACTTTCATGGATACAAAGAATAATGTTTGCATAGTCTTTAATCTGATTAATGAGACATATATAATAAAGATTGCTGGTGTAATTCATTAGACCTGTTTCTCCATCAGAGAGCAGCTCTCCAACCAATCCCAACTGTTTTACCTTCAAGATCTGTGTGTGGGGGTCTTATATCTTCCAATCTCCCATCACCCCTTGAAGGAACCTGCTAGTTTGGCCTCACTGGTCAGATGCATGATCATATCAATAAATATAGAAAAGGCATTTGACAAAACCTACCACCCATTCATGATAAGAGCTGTGAACATACTAGGAATAAAGGCAAACTTTTTCAATTTGATAAAAATTGCCTACAAAAAGTCTACAGCTAATATAATATTGAAGAGAAAAATGCTAGAAGCTTTCCTGCTGAGGGCAAGAATAAGGTAAGGATACTTCCTCTCCTGTTTCTTGTTAATGTTGTACTGGAATTACTAAGTAATAAAATAAGAAAACAGAGTGAAATAAAAGTTATATAGA
The DNA here is from genome assembly GCF_045843805.1 of Urocitellus parryii. Lineage (NCBI taxonomy): Eukaryota > Metazoa > Chordata > Mammalia > Rodentia > Sciuridae > Urocitellus > Urocitellus parryii. The sequence goes on from NC_135538.1 coordinate 48,153,499, forward strand.
TTGAGAAGGAAGAAATAAATGCATATTTGCATGTAAAATTATCATGTATATTGAAAAAATCTAGAAGAATGAAAACAACAACAAAAAAACCCTCTGAAACTAAGTGATTACAGCAAGATTGTAAGATGTGAGATTAAAGATGAAAGACAATACTTTCATACATACCAACAACTAAAAACACATTGCCATTTAAAACAGAACCTTCAAAATTGAAACATTTAGATGTAAATTTAACCAAATATGTATAAGATCTATTAGAAGAAAACTAAAAAATTGATGAACGATACCAAAAATACTAAATGAATGGAGAGATAGAGAGGAAGACTCAGTATTGCTAAGTTGTCAGTTCTTCCCAGTAAGATCTATATATTCAACACATCCCCAGTAAAAAAATCCCAAAAAGTTATATTATAAGTATTAACAAACTGATTCTAATGTGCACATGAAGAGGAACTAGACTCGGAATAGCCACCACACTACTGAAGACTTCCACTACCTGAGAGATGTACCTGTACAGACCTGGTTTGCATGGGAAGTCTGAACTCTGTGCTTAGTTTTGTTCCAAACCTAAAATTGTTCTAAAAATAGTTTATTAATTCAAAAAATATAGATAAAAATTCATAGAATATTGCAAATACAATTATTGTTTGTTGAAATGTGTTTCAGGTGTGTGTGTGTGTGTGTGTGTGTGTGTGTGTGCATATATGGGTGTGTATTTCTATGCACGCACTGAGTCAAATATAGAATGTATTTATTACTCTTGTTCATGATCCAAGTCACTTTCCAACTCTTTTCTGTTTATTCTACTGTGTCATCATTGGTTTTAAAATAAAAAGGCATCTCCTAGATTTCAATTATTTTCATACTTGGATTATTATATTTTATGTCTTTAAGAGTCATCATTCATTTCCTTACTCTTTTTTATTCTAAACCCCTCTCCCATCCTTACTCACAAATACTTCAAATTCTGTGGTTTTAAGGATTACCAAATCATAATATACTTTCTCTAAACACAAATTAATTATAGCAATATTTTACATTAGAATATAGATCCATTGAAACAGTCTATGCTATAAATATATTAAAAATTAAATTTTGTGTTGTTTTTACTGTGTTTGAAGAATGGCCAGCAACAGCACTAGGGCACTTGATTTCAATGTTTTAAATGTCCCTTTCAGTGAAATATTTTCTTGAAGAAAGAAATAGGACTTGGGAAATAAAAGTGATCTAAAGAGCTCCACAGCCATCAAGAGCTGGGATCAGCAAAATAAAAGCCTCTCCCCCCAACCCCACATATGTTCAAGCTGAGATAAACATGCATATACTTCAATTACAAGCAAAACTTTCTTGAGAGACAAGTGGCAGGGAGCACTGAAGCTGAAAGCAATGTGACAACACGGTGGCACACAATGGTGAGAAACAACTCAACCCTGTAATTAATTTCTATCATTAAAGTCCCATCAATATCACTTAGCTGGGTGACTCTGACAGGATGGGAATATTACCTAGAGACAGATTTTCTATTTCAAAGGTTATAGCACTGTTTGCATATGTACTTTAGAATAAATTATAAAAAGGTGAAAAAATATGGAAGCCATTATGTATAAACTCGAGAGTAAGTTGGCAGGGCATAGATGTATTTGCTTGACATTGTATGTGGTGAATATAAAGTGCTGCACATATCCCCCCTCTAAATGAAAATGAAGAGGTTTAGAACTCAAAAGTGAACTAAGAAAACAATGTAGACCTAGGATCAATTTATACGAAAATCCTAGGACTTCCTATTTACTGTCTGTAATGGCTAATACCAACGAAGTATACAAAATTTCCTCAAACTGACGCCATCGTTAAAGAGAAGGAAAGGAGAAATGAGATTCGATTTCTTGATCTAAGAAGTGTCTAAGAAGACACTTGATTAAATGGATAATGAATGGATAAAGTGGGAAGGAAAAAAATTCCTTTGCAGTTACACCAGCATGGCTAAAGAAAGCAAAATTGCTTGTAGAATAATGGGTATCATGAAAAAAGTTATACCAAAAGCTTTAAAAATTTCTCTTAAGTTCAAAATGAAGTTTCCCTCATCTTAGCCAAACTCTGGCAAGTGATTTATTTGAAAGATAATGCCGAATTTCCCCAACTGAGAAATACCACTCACATAAACCTCCTTGTCCAAGATATATTATGACATGAAGTTTATTGTATCTTTGAAATATAGATACATCAATTTAAACGATTTCTAATCCTCAATCTAGACACCCATTTTATTCTCTTTTTCCCTTTGAAAATCAGGGTAGATGCCAAGTAATCAAATGAGAATGATTGTACCCTAATTTGTGAGATATGAGAGGTTCTGTACTTAGAAGTATTTTCAATTTGAACTTAATTTAATATATAAAATATGTCAAATTTTTAAATCATTTCTTCAGATCAAATCAATTTAAACAACAAAACGTCTCCGAGTTGGCTACTGTCTGACATTCAAATTAAATTTATACCTTGACAAAAATAACTTAATCGTGCTTCAGGTGTATGAGTAAAAAGCCACATGCTGAGATTTTCTTCAGCATTTAAAAATTTGTAAAATATTTAAAAGGTGGCAATAAGTTACTTGTTGTGAAGAGATTCAGATTTCTTAACTATGCCCCAGAGACATCACCTTCATTGCATATCTCTCAGTTCTCAAAGTTTTTTTTTCTTTAATTATCTGATTGTGAAACTCAAGATCAGTTGAGAGTAAGTGGATAGAATGCAAATTCAGAACTCTGTAGGCAGATAAAATTCAAAATTTAGATTCTACAGTTTATGTACCAGATGTGCCAACACTAATTGTTAATTCATTTGATCAGATATATTTTTTCAATATTGTTTTTTACTTGTAGGTTAACACATATCTTTATTTATTTATTTGTATGTGGTGCTGAGGATTGAACCCAAAGCCTCACACATGTGAGGTTGGCTGTACCACTGAGCCACAGCCCTAGCCCCAATCAGATATTTTTAAATCTCTAAGAAGTGCACCAGATATTGTGTCAGGAAATTGGAGGGCACTCAAAACTTAACAATAAATAAGATCTGTGATAATGGGGGAGGAAACTGAAAATGAAAACATATGTAATTTTTTTTTTTAAAGATAAATGCAGTGAAAGAAACCAGCAGGATTCTATAAAAGAAGTTAGTCGAAAAGGACCAGATTTGGGTGAAAAAGTGAAGAACATCCCCCCAAAAATGACATGCAGGCGAAAACATCAAGGAAGAAGCCTTGAAGAGTAGGGAGAGGGTTTTCTCATAGTGGGTAAATAGCTTATGAGCACCCATGTGTCCAGAGAGAGCCTGCACTGTTTAAAGAACTGAAAAAAAGCTGAAGAGGCTGAAGTAGAATAGGTCAGTTCATAGTATTTCCTGTTAAGTCATAATGACAAGTTGATCTCTTTCTGAATCAGTAGAAGCCATGGAAAGATTTTGAGAAATATAGTTGATGACCTATCTATGATAGTTTACTTAGGAAATGGTTCTTTCAAACAAGTACCAGTAAACTAATGGACACATAATTGAGAGACAAATCCAAATGGAAAAGTACAATAAAAATATAGAAAGTTATACCAGAAAACCTTAAATAGCATTATTTTTGCATAAAAAATTACATAATTCTAACTAAATAGACTTACTCAAATATTTCTAAGATTAGGCTAGCTTTTATAACACCATCTCACTTTATCTCCTTCATAATTGTGGCTTAGATATGTAGGGTCCCTCAAAAGCTCATGTGTGAGATAATGCAAGAATTTTCACAGGTGAAATGATTGGATTATTAAAGCCTTAACTTTATTACCGGATTAATCCATTAATATGGATTAATTGGGTGGTAATTGTAGTCAGGTAATGTGTATGGAGGAGGTAGGTGAGTTTTCCTACAACAAATATCTTCAAAATTAACATGAGATTTTTTTAGTTTTGTCAACAAAGTGTCCTAATTGGGTTCATGTGGATTTATCTCTTGGAGATGAACCCTTTTGAGTCTAAAACTTAAGACTTATTTCCTGAGTCTGCAAGTTGACAAGAAAAACACAGACCATAGGCTGGGGATGTGGCTCAAGGGGTAATGCACTCGCTGGGTTTGCTCCTCAGCATCAAATAAAAATAGATATGTTGTTGTGTCCACAGAAAACTAAAAAATAAATAGTAAAAAAATCTCTCTCTCTCTCTCTCTCTCTCAAAAAAAAAAAAACAAATAAAAACAACAACAACAAAAAAAAACAGACCATGCTAAGTAATCAAGATGATGGCTCTCCCTTAGTAGGATAATCGGAAATTAGTTTGCTCAACTCCCCTGAAACTAATACGCTCTTGTCTATCTTTACTCAAATTCTACACATGAAAATTGAAAAATAATTTACATTCATAATGATTTTTCAAAGTAGAGAGCCAACATGCAGTAGTAAATTATTTCATAAAACAAATCAAAACATAGAAGTTAGAGCAAGAGCTCATAAAGAAAAACTTCTTTAAGGTAATGTGTAACCTCATTGTTAAAATAAGAGGAAATAAACAAAAAGTAAAAGCAATCACAATGAAGTTAAAAACAGAAATAAGTAAAAAAATAATAAATTATAAAAAAGAAGTTTAGTAAGAATGATAAAATCAAAGCATAATTCTTTGGAATTTTTTTCTTTAATTTTTAGAAGTCATGAATTTTGTCATGGGTTGAACTGCATACTGTCCCCACTCATGTATTTTGCTGATGCCTTAAATCCTAGGACCTCAGCATGATACCTTATTTTAAAATAAGTTTGTTACAAATGTGATTAGGTAAGATGAACCACACTGGAATAGGGCAAACACTATTCTAGTGAGGCAAACATCCTTACAAAAAGGAGAAACTTGAAAAAGACAGGTATGCACAGAAAAAGAACACCACAGGAATATAAAATGGCCACTCATAAGACAGTGAGAAAGATCTGCAATACATCCTTCATTCATGGCCCTAAGAGTCAACTCTGATAACACACTGATATCAGAATTTTTGCCTCTAAAACTGTAGGACTATAAATTTCTGTTGTTTTAACTACCTAGATTGTGATACTAAACGCTATGATAGTCCTAGTAGCCCAATAAGAAAAACACAAATAAATGAAATTAGATTAAAGGTAAGAGAGCAATTATAGGAGTACACATATTTCTGTGTTAATAAATCTGATGATTAAAATAGACAATATTATATAAGAGTAGATACCCAAATTTCTTCAGAAATAGATGAAATTTAAAAAATAATTAAAAACATAAATCATTCTAAATATTTCCTGCATAAACTTGAGGGCCAGATTGTTTTACATATAAATTGTATTAAACATTTAAGAAATCAGCTGCCTCTCAAAGCATTATGAAGTTTATAATGTAATACTGATACAATAATCTGACCAAGTTAATATGCTTATTGTAAAATCAAACTTATAGATGTATAAGCAAAGCTCAACATGAATCTATATGGAAAAAAGCCATGAAATTTTTTTGGAAAGACTAAAGAATACTTAAATGATTGTTGATATATGGGAATATTAAGATGTCAATACTCCTTAATTAATCTATAAGTATAAAAAATATAAAATATTTTAACTCCCAAAATCATTTTTAATATATCTTGATTATGCTAATACATATTTGAAAGAGTAAATGTAGAATGTTAATGAAACATATTTTCTTACCAAACAATAACACTTTTAGCTGTTTATCAAGTTAAGCTTTAACAAATACTATCTTCTTTTATCCTCACAACAATTATATAAGACCGGAAATTTAAATTTTCATTTTACGGCTAAGGAAAGTCTCAAATGAATTGTGTGAATTGCTCAAGAGCACATATTTTATTAAATGACAGATGAGGAATTTGGACCTCAGTCTGTCAGCTAGCAAATCCTCTACTAGCAACTATATTCTACAGACATTCTCATGCCTTCAAAATCCTAAGAAGTTAAAACATAATACTACTGGTCCAAAATATATCTGGACAACCGACCACAAATCTGATAGCTGAATTGTTGAAGGAGTCATTAGTGCAATCATCAGGGAAATGACTTATGAACTTATTTGTCAGTGGTGGACTCCTCCTCCTCCTCCTCCTCCTCCTCCTCCTCCTCCTCCTCCTCCTCCTCCTCCTCCTCCTCTTCTTTTTGTTTTTAAACCTACCACTTTTGGCCCTTTGCTCTTCCATTCTGGCAACATATCAACCTGTTTCCACTTCAAGGTCTTTGAATTCATTCCTCCATTCACCTGAAACAGGTTTACCCAGACTTTCCATTAATGGCAGATTAATGTCAACTTCTAAAAAAGGTCTTTTCAACCACCTTTTTAAAATGAGACCTGAAAATAAGAGGTGAAAAATGAAATCTGTGTCTCATAACTCCTCCAAGTTTTCCTCTATGCCATTACCATGCCTCACCTCTCAGGATGACACTCATCACTCTGAAATCACCTTAGTTGCAAGAGTGAACTATACAAAGTAAGGTCTCAAAATTTTCTGTCACATAGTTGAGTCATCTAAATTGAATTCATAAGAGAATAAATGGATAATAACTGTTAATAAGGTTACTAACATGGAAACTGGAAGCTGTGAAACAGAGATTGGACTTTTCGCTTCCTATTTTAAAGAATTTTCTATTTGAATTTTTTAAACAATGGGAATGAGTTATTCTCACTCTTATAATAAAAATGCTTCATCTTTTCAAAATAAATATCTTTCATCATCCACCCACAAAATAAATTCCAGATAGTCAATGTTAAAAGAGAGAGGGAGTTGAGAGAAAGAAAAAGATCAAAAGGAGGAATTAGGTGAGAATATATTAGGAGAATATTTATCTGATCTCTGAAGTAGAAGGAAGATAAGCATTAAAAATGAAATAAACTCCCTAAGAAAAAATACTGACAGAGGCAAAAAGGTAAAAAATTCAATGCACAAAAATCATTTAAAAGCTAATTAAAAGAAAAAGGAAAATATTTGCAATTAATGCAACTGACAGCATTTTAAATGTACAAATAAAAATAATGTAATATCCCAAAAATGGAGGAAGAATGTAAATTAAAATTCACCAAGGAAGAAATACAGAATAGCTAATGCATAGGACATTTATATTATATTTAAGCTATCTAGTAATCAAATAAATGTAATTTAAATCAAGAAGACATCAATTTTTTTCCTACAGTTTGCAAGGAACAGTCAAACAAAAGATCAAGCTCCTTGGTCTCCAGGGTGTGCTAAATTAGGCATTCCCTTTCACTGTTGCTTGGAATGTAAATTGGTCCATCTTCCCTGGACAAGAGTCTACCAAAGTGTATCAAATCCGGAAAATATTCAAGCCATTTAATTCAGCAATTCAACTTCTAGAAAGTTAGCTGAATAAACTAATTATGAATGTCTGAAAAGCTCTGAATTCATTAATGCTCATTTCAATATTTCTATTAACAACTCAAACTAGAAACAAGACAACAGAAAGGCCATATAGCATAGGAAAGATTGGAGATGTTTTGGTCAAGTTACATAATGATATACAATTCTAAAAACTGTTTCAGAAGAATTTTTAGTGATATTGGAAAATATCAGTGGTATAATGTTGAGTAAAGTCAGAAGTATGAACAACTATATTTAGAATATCAAGAAAAGTAAGTAAATAAATCCTAAAGAAAATATACCAAAACGTTTTGGTTTTTGATTATGAGATTATCCATCAGTAATTTCTTACATGTTTATTCTCTACACTTTTCCATATTCCAAAGTTTGTTTAAATACATCCTTTAATGCCAAGAAAAATCATATTCTATCTGAAAACATGGATAATTTTATTAATGAAATAATTTTGAGGATAAGTTCCCTTTCTATGGTCTTTAAATACTACACATACATACTTTGTCTTTGAAAGTAATTATCAAAATATTATGAAGGTGACATTCTGTTTGCCAATGAGAAAAATTAGGTTCATCACATTTTATTTCAAGTGCAAACATTTTATCATGTTTCAAATTCCAGGTGGCTTATTATCATAAGTACTTTGTTTATTATTACTTTGTTTATTGTAATGTTTAAGGCAAATTAAATGAAGAACCCAGAGACTATTTTTTAAACAACTGGAAAAATGTTCCTATAACCTTTTTAAAACATTGACATAGAAATATTATTTAAAATATTTCCACTGTTGTGCATAAAATAATTACACTGCATGAAGAAAATAAAATAAATAGAATAAGAAAAAGAAACATCTTTTTTTATCCAGTACCCAACATGAGAAGAATACAAAAGGGAAATTATGACCTTAAAGAATGAAAATAAATTGGATTTCTAAAAGTCTTTCAGTTTTAATAATCTACAATGTTATTAGTATCAGGGCAAATTAAAACACAAACTTTATTTTGTCAGGGCAACATTATTTTAATTGGTTTTCTTCTGGTATAATGGACATTGAAATCACATTTCCAGGACTTTTTGAAGACTGAAAGTCTGTCCTGAAGAAGAATTTGTTCAGTGAATTACTTGCATCTTTTTAAATTATTAGATTTCCATAAGAATCAGTTTTAATTTATTAATAATGTAGATACCACAAAACAATACTGACATTCTGATCCCAGGATATATTTATTATACATTTTCTGTTTCTTTCAAACATTCTGGATTGATTAGTATTCTAATAAAAATGTATTATTGCCTTTATAATCTGAAAGACAAGAACCTAATAATGTTTTTTTGTCCAAGGAAAGATGTCTATATATTAAAATGGCAACTATCAAATTTTATTTTAAAATCTTGTGTTAAATTTTTGAAAATAACAAATGAGACATTGCTTACTAAAGTCATGCAGTTCAAAAGTAGGAAGAATTCATGTAATCCAATGGTCTCCTTGATGAGGATATAAAAAGTTAGGGACCTCTAGGTGGCTTGTATGTCTCTAAAGTTACAGGGTCCCTTTTGCAAATTACTACTCTTCTCAGCTCCTATCTCTTTACAGTACTGGGGATTGAACCCAGGGCCACTCTACCATGAAGCTACATCCCAGCCCTATTTTGTATTTTATTTAGAGACAGGGTCTCATTGAGTTGCTTAGCACCTCAATTTTGCTAAGGCTGGCTTTGAACTCATGAGCCTCCTTTCTCAGCCTCCCAAGCTGCTGGGATTACAGGTTTATGCCACCATCTCCATTGTTTGAGACAGGTTCTTGATAAGTAGCTCAGGCTGTCCTGAAACTTGTGATCCTCCTGTTTCAGCCTCCTGAGTAACTGGGATTACAAGTATGTACCATTGCTCCTGGCTCTTCTGGACTTCTTCATGGCGTCCTAAAGACTTTAAAAAATAAACTGCAAAATATGAACAAGACCTATAGATGTCATTGTAATGATTATGTGCCTAAATATATTGGAATCAGAAGCAAAGTTACAAAGGAACAATAATGACCTCTATTCAAGATGCTCATATTTATTCATCATTGATGGTTTGTATTTTTAAATTTTGACTTATTTATTTCTTTTTGTAAATGAGAATATCTGCATATATTTATCATGTACAACATGATGCTTTCTAACGTGTTTACATTGTGGAAGGGCTAACGGAGTAATTATGCAGTACCTCCTACATTCACCATGTTTTGGACAGTCTCTTAGCAAAAGTGCATTAAATAATACCTAGATGACTGAGCTTTTGGCATCCTCTAAATTTTGCATCTGAGGAAAGTGTCTTACACACCTCACCCTAATCCCACCTCTCAATCATACTTTCTGTTTGTTGCTGGTTAATTTTATTCTCCAAATAAATCCTTAACATTATTTTGTTGTTATTGCCCTTTTTGAAAAGAAAATGATCAATCAAGCCTTTAGAAACAGAATTCATTCAAAAACTGTATACTACCCAAATAAGTTTAAGGGATGTAATTTACCAGATGTTGGTAGCTGGCAGACCTCAGCTAAACTTGAGACTGGAGCAAAGCCACGCTGATGGCTTTGCCCTCTTTGTCCCCTTTTTATTCCAAGAGGAAGAACTCTGGGTAAGTTAGTATCTTTGGAATTCCTAAACAAGGCCTCAGCTCTGAACTTAGAAGCTGAGCTGGGTGGAGAGGAGTTTGGCTTTTAAAATGGAATGTGTACCACACACCCCAACATCCACTACTGTTTACCACATGAACTGTATGAATCTACTTGTTACATATATTAAATTCAGCTCAGCAGGAACATAGCTGCTTCTAAGATTCTGACTGATCTCATTTCTTTTGGAAACCTAGAAGTGGACAGTTAATTAGATTTTTTTAAAAAGCAATGTTGTAATCCTGAAATCATGACCAGCACTATTGATCACTTTGCTTTACTACACTTCCCAGATCACACTCATTCTCCATGAGCCTCTCCTCTGGTCCAGGCATCATGATGCATTAAGGTGAGATGGTGTAGAACCTTATTCCTGGTCATCATGCCTCTCTTATGCTATGGCTAATGTACTTGTCCATTGGCTATTGTTATTGGAAAAGAAGTACCAAAGTAAAGCTGCTAGATGCCAAACATATTCTTCCCTACCCAAACCATGTAATAACATTCCTACCATATCCTGTTCAGTATATCAATTGATCATTCCAGGATAATGTTTTCGTTGCCTGATTATCTATTGACATAAGAAATCTAGAAGAGCAGCTGGGTATGGTGGCACACACCTATAATCCCAGTAGCTTGGAGGCTGAGGCAGGAGGACTGCAAATTTAAAGCCAGCCTCAGCAAAGTGAGGCACTAAGCAACTCAGGGAAACCCTATCTCAGATTTAATGAGAACATGTAGACCAAAGAGACTATAATTGTTGAATGTGGGAACACATATCACTGAAGTGGATCACTAAGGGTGACCATCAACAGATCACTTCAACTTCTGCATTCTCTTTTGGAGATTTATTTTTCCATTAATAGATTCATAGAACCATATATGGATCATTTACTTCAGAGTGCATTGTATATTCCAAAAAGGTGGTACCCCATCTTTGAAGAATCTGATATCCAGTTTGGCTCCTCATCTGCACCTTCAAAACTCTCCATTATTTCACTATTATTGCAGAAGCTTCTGGGTGGTGAAGTATAATTTGGCCCAGTGACTCTCATAATTGTGTACATACTGTCATAATAGCAGATTTTCTGGGAATTGTGTTTCTTGAGATGCTAAGTAGAGATCTAATTTTAGTGAATCAAGCACAGTGAACATCCTTGGATAGTGGTTCTGGTTAAGTCCTTGAAAGAAGGAAAAGCAAACTCACTCAAAATATAAGTCAGTTCCAGTCCAGATGAATCACTATGCCATTTGGAGCAGAAAAGTGCTAAATAATCAACATGAGACCCAATAGAAAGTTGATCTTCCAAGGAATAAAACTATATCCAGTATTTGTTACTGGCTTCTGTTTCTCCCAGGCTGGATATTTGACAGTGGGAATAACTAGAATAGCTGGGAAGTAGGAGCTTGTGTCACTTGGGTGTTCTGGGAAGCAGAGGCTGAGGTCATGTTAGGAAAACACAGGGATTATTTCATGGGGTAAGTGTGAAAATGACTGTGAAATACAAATGGGAGAAGAGCAAAATTGGGCAGGAAAAGACCACTAAGGGCAGGGCATATCTAATACAAAGGAAAGAGAAGAGGAAGCAGAATATTTCAGGGAGAGCCCCAGATCACAACAGGACTAATTCAACCAGGAAATGCATAGTCAAGAGTACCCATTAGGGATGGGCATTGTTGAGCATGCCTGTAATTCCAGCAACTCAGAAGGCTGAGACAGGAAGATCCCAAGTTCCAGACCAGTGTCAGCAACTTACCAAGACCCTAAGCAACTTAGTGAGACCCTGTATCAAAAGGGCTGGAGATGTAGCTCAGTGGTAAAATACCCCAGGGTTTAACTCCCACTATATAAAAAAAAAAATAAGAGTCTCCATTTTACAAAAGTGCCAGTCACTAGTATCCTGCTACAATGAATAACTGTCTATTACTGACTAGATGCATTAAGAAGGAAGAGTCAGGTCTCAAGCTTAAAAACCAAGGTGGATCCTTAAGGCACTCATAGCTAAAGGCACCATTGGAGCTGAACAGTGAGTTCTTGCTGATAGGAAGATCCAAGCAGAGCATCTTCATGGCTGTCAAAGCCCACCCTTTGGTTCATGCAGACTCACTTCTCCATATATTAATGAAACCCTCTTTCGGGGTTTGGGGACCTTTCCTTCTGAGTGGATATTTCAAAAAGCTATGGTAGTAAAATGAACTGCATTCATGTCAGATCACAACTGACATTTATCACCTTCCTCTTCTAAAAACTATTCCTCATCTATCACATTTTGGTGGCTTACCTAGTATAGTGACCCACATACTTATTCATGAGGATTCTGAGCCTGTCTTTGGAGAAAGCATAGCAATATTTGAATCCTCCCTGTGCCATCAACTGGATATAAGATCATGAGCAAGTCAAGTAAATTCTGCAAAACTCCTTCCCCACCAATGAAATGTGGGAAAACTCAAAGACTATTTGAAGCATTAGATGAAATACCATTAAAAGGGAATTAATACTGCTTTGCCACAAAAATTATTTTTATTGTGATTTTTAAATTGTGTCAGCTTTCTCAAAAATCCTCTAGAAATTTAGAAGTTTTGCCTTCTCATCAAAAATGAAAAGAAGAAAAAAAATTCTAACTCCAGGACAGTGTTTGTGCACAGTTCATTTTCTTTTTTTGTGGTGCTGGGGATTAAACCCAGGGTCTTATGCATGCGAGGCAAGCACTCTGAGCTATATCCCCAGCTTCTATAGTTCTTTTTGGAACTTAATAATTTCTTATAAAATTTCGCTTACCAGAGTTAATTGTTGTAGTTTTTAGTTCATGTACATTAAACTTCACCCTCTGTTTTGTAACATTCTATGGATTTTGACAAATACGGTTATATTCCCAGGGGGAAAAAAAAATCTCTAAAACCAACATGAATGGAGAAGAAAACTAGTTACTTTTTTAAAAATTATAGCAAGGAAGATGGTAAAGCAATCTAGGGAAGAAAATATATGTCCTTTTAGAATCCCTTTAAATATATTATCTAATCAGATTCTGATTGCAAATCAGCTATAAGTATTCACAGTTCCTTTTCCCCTAGCCTGGAGAAGCAAGCTCTACTTAGAACTGTTTTCTGAGCATCAGGAACCTTCATTTGTTTCCCTTCCTCACACTATACACTAAGACCCTGAAAGGATGCCCAACTGTCTATGAACTGAAACAACTTCTCTTCAGCAAGACTGGAAACTGTGGAATCCCTCTATGCCATAAAAATTTTAGCAATTAAAGAAAAATCGTGTACCCTATAGCTTTTTTTCTAGATTTGCTGATAGTCACAGATTTTTATAATCTCTTAGAGTATCCTGGTTTCTTTTAGCAGCATCAGCATGAAAACTGAAGTCAACCAAGTTGTTAAGGTCCCAAAAGATCAAGAAGGGCTTAGGAATTCTTCTATGGCATCATACTGTGAAACAGTATGGGCAATACCATTTGACATTCTCCTACACTCTCAAACTCAGAATCATTATACAGGCAAATAGGGAGCAATATTAATAGGAAACACCAGTCAAAATTGCAGGATAACCCACCACCATAGTTTGCCTGGATCTATCCCGATTTTGAAAATTTCTGGAAAACCTGTCAGCCCCTGGCACATTCGAACAATCGCTGAACTCTCATGGAGTCAGCTAACTTTAATTTCAGACCAAACCTTAATTTCCTCAACTGTAACAAAATAAAGAAATGTCTTTCTTTTTAAAAACAGTTTTCCAAAGGGAAAATTATATACAGCCAGTCCTCCATATCCATTGGTTGTGCATTCATTGATTCAACAACCATGAATCAAAAGTATTCAAACTAATTTGCATCTGTACAGAACATTGTCATTATTTCTTAAACAATATAACTACTATTTATATGATATTTAAATTATATTAGATACTGTGAGTCACCTATAGATGACTTAAAGTATGTGGATGGATGTACTTAGGTTATATGGAAATAGTGTGCCATTTTATATAATGAGCAACATTCAAGGATTTTGGCATACACAGGGGGTGGGGTAATCTTAGAACCAACTTTCCATAGACACCAAGGGACAGATGTGGGATAACTGTAATAATTTAAATTATTTGGCATAGTTTTATGCACCTTATGAGTTATGGATAAATTATTAGCATTTGTGATTATTCATGATGAATTACTCACCATTGAGAATAGGGTTTGATCCTATAGTCATTGATGGTGTTGATAAGATGACAAAATTATATGTGCAGGCTGAGTGTAGTGGACATGTGATCTCAGAATCAATAGCTTCTAGATTTCTAAGCAATTCTCTACTAAGAAATTAAATCCTTGCAATATTTTATAAAGTTAAATTCTGGAACATGATTCAAGGGAAACACCACTGGAAATGGAGTTAGCAAGGTAGTGGTTGAGAGTGTGGCTCTGGAATCAAAAAGACCTGCCTTCAACTCCTGGCTCCACTTCATAGACAACCCAACTCAACACTCTGAGCTTCAGTTTTCCCTTGAGCAGAGTAGCCATTGGTAATGCTGATCCCACAGGGTTTGGGGATCCTTAAGAGGATGATGCTTGAAAATTGCTTAGTATACTACCTGGTTAGTAAAAAGCTATCCACAAATATTATGAATAATAATATCTTATATTAATTAAGTGCTAGTTATGGGCCATACACTGTTCCAAGAATTTTTATGTATGAACCAAATATCCCAAGTAATTATGTGAGATAAATATCATTATTTTCTTCATATGATAGATTTAAGTATAGAATGATTAAGAAGCATATATCCAAGTTACCCAACAGAGAGTATGTCATTAAGATTCCTCAAATGACAACAAACTTAGTTAAATATCTTAACTGGAATTTATATGTAAGTCTAGAATCAGCCCACACCTCATTCTATCTTATAGTATATAACATAGATGCCCTAGTGAGCTTGGCTTTATAGACAGAGAAGTGCTGAGGAAATCAGAAACAAAACCAAGTTGGTCATTTCAAAGTTATTTTCCTCATATAGGTTAAAGCAGAAGGGGCTCCTTATCATGCTGGCTAAAACTGACCTACCTGTTTGAAGATTTGGTATGTTCATTCTATCTATCTTTCTATCTATCTATCTATCTATCTATCTATCTATCTATCTATATCTCCTTATTTCTTGGAAAGTTTGATAAAGAACTTGGTTTTGACTTAATGGCATGGAATTTCAGTATGACTAACTCCATTTTTATTTAATATGTTTGGCCTATTTGGGGAGCTCAGTCCAAATCAATGGCCTTCTATAAATATTTGTCAATCAAAACAAATCAAAACCATCAGACTCCAGAATCCATGTTACTAACCACTACACTCTTGTTAGAGTGTCCCAATGGTAGAGCCCAGTAAGGTCAGAAAGGAAGGGAAAGAGAAAGTTAAATATCTGCATTTGGTAAGTAGGAGATAGAAGTTATGCTGTTAGAAGATTGGATGCTGAGAGACCCAAGGGTGGGACAGAACTCACAAACACACTGGCCTTCCTAATCAAAGGACAAATATGTACCCAGAGAAGTCATTGTTAAGTGCAGACACTGAGTGAGGACTTAATTTACAGCTCCAAAGGACAAAGCCTAATTGGGAAAATAAATACACAGCCAACTATGGAAAACAAAATAAAAAATCATCCAACCAAAAAAAAAAAAAAAAAGGAAAACACACCAAAAAAAAAAAAAAAAGCATTTGAAGTATCAGACACTTTTCTTCTTACCTGACTAAAATTTTATTATATTAGGTTCCCAAAGAATTTTATCTTTTCACATTTAGATAATCTTATCATCATCATAAATCAATGACAGAGAAACCAAAAACAAAAGATTACTATAAAATCAAAGACGTTGCTTTCAGCTATAGCAGCAAGCCCATGCTGCATAAAAGCTCAATGCATTTCAGCATATATCATTGACTTGAAAGTTTCATGTCGATTTTAGACTTTTGGTCCCAGTTTAAAAGATGGTTGCCACATTCTATTAATGAGAACAAGAGATAAATTTTAATATTAAACTTCTATGGTTATATACCTACCAGATAGCTGAGATCATAAATAATTGAATAAATTATATTCCAGAAAATGATGTGCTCCACTAGGAGAGAAGATACTAGCAGTTGCTTTGTCAAGACCGCCTAGCTAAATTTTCATCAGCTTTTAATGACTACATGTGGCTATATTGATGAATTGGAATCCTAAGGAGCAACTTGCAGTTTCTACTCACCCATTGATTCTTCTGCATGGGTCCTCAGTGAGTGCAGGAGCCATTTCCAGTCAGAGTCAGGAGAACTGGAGAGTGTTCCATTTCTTACCAGCAAGGCTAAGTTATACTGAACACTGAGGACAATATGGCAGGAGTGCTGACAGAAGTTCATGGGACACTCCTGGCTGTCACAGTATGCTCTACAGAATCTATTAGAAAGCTGGGGCAATATGACTAAGGTAGGAAAAGATCTATTGTTTGTAAAGCCAGAGGTAGAGTTGAAAAAACAGGACACTGTAGTGACTCAAATGCTGACTGCCTGACTTAAAAGAAGAGAGACAAAATATATATTTTCTACCTTCAGATCATGGGCACCAGAAATTATAAAGAATAAGGAAATATCTGAAGTCTTAGCATGCTAAGATTTCATTTGCTGATTAAGGAAAAGTCCTAATTTCCAAAAATTTGAAAACAGCTGTAAGCCAAAACTAATTAGAGTTGCATTAAAGCCCAAACACAAATCAAATATATCTTAGATTAAAAGTTCTGCTTCCTACACTAATAGCCTGACTAAAGAAGCAGCATAAGCTTTTCTAATTATAAATATTTATGCCAGTTTCTATTATACACACAATGTCCAGTATATGATGAAAAGTGTAAAACTGTGATGGACAGTAAAGAGCAGAAACTCAGGTAGAACAGACACAGAGATGGCCTCAGTGCAGCAATCATCCAAAACAACTTTTTAAAGAAAAGAAAATAGGTTATGAGGCTGGGCTATAGCTCAGTTGGTAGAGTGCTTGCCTCACATGCTCAAGGGTCTGGGTTCAATCCCCAGTACAACAACAATAACAAAAAGAAAGAAAGGAAGGAAGGAGGGAAGGAAGGAAGGAGGGAAGGAAGGAAGGGCAAGAAAAGAGATTATTTTTATTTTTATTAATTTTCTAGCATGATTTACCCACAAATTAATTTATGTTCATTTGTTGAAAAATAAAATTGAGAGAAAACAAAAGAGAAGCATCAGAAAATATCAAAGACCTGGGAGTAAATCTAACTAAAGTCATATAAGACTTCTTGGAAACATAAATGGATATTACATGCTAATAAAGAATAAGATTCAATAATGTTCATTTTACCAAATCATCTTCAGACTCAATGTAGTATCAAAAAAAATCAGACTTTATGTGAAAATCTAAATTATCTAGAAAAAAGCAATCTTTAAAAATACCAAATTTAGTGAATTTTAGATATTATTGCAAGAATTACTGTAAAGCTGTGGCTGTGGTAACAACATAAGGAAAAATAAAGAACAGTGGAATCAACAAAATATAGAAACAATTGCACACTTCGACCACTGATTTCTGACCATTTTTCAAACTCATTTCAATAGAGAAAGAAGAGCATTTTAAGAAGTTATGCTGGAAAAATTGAATTATATTCATGAAAAAAAATAGCCTCAACTTGTACTTTACTCAATACTCAAGAGTTCATTTAAGACAGATAAATTATAGACCTAAGGGTAAAAGCTTATACTCTTAAAGCTTACATACAAAGACAAGGAATCCAGGAGATATGACAGTGAAATGAGAAGGAGAAAGAATTCTCTGTTGCTTAGAAGAGGGGCCTCCTTTCCATTCACCTAAAGAAATGAGGTCCAAACACAGTGGGGAATATTCTTAACTTAGTCAAGGGATTTAAATGTTAATTCAAATCATAGAAACACCCAGAATAAAATTTGTCCAAATTCTGATATTCCCTTTATCCTTACAACAAGGTTGATGTATAAAACTAACCTACGTTGATATAGGGAGTATTTACTTAGAAATGACATAGATCCCTAACCACATAAGAGACAAAATAATAAGTTAAACTTTATCAAAACAAAATCCTCGCTCTTCAATGGACATTCTTAAAAATACAAACAAGCAAGACACCAGAATGGAAAGGTATTTGTAACATGAATCCACTTTAAGAATCTTATTGAGCAGCATATACTCAAATTCTCCCACAAATTGCAACAAACAATAACAGTTCATAATACAGGAAGATATACAAATGTCTAGTAAACACACGGATAGTGTTTAACTAATTTTTCATTATGAAATGGAAATTAAAATCATAATAATATGCTGTTTTCACATCAGGTAAAATAGCCAGAATCAGAAGGACTGTGCAAATGGTTGTAAAGCAACTAGAAGCCAGTTCTATCTCACTCTGGCAGGTAAAGCATGACCACTTTGGAGAGGTCTTGGGGAAGTTCTAATAAAGATGAACATAATTCCACCAAATGACCCGGTAATTCCCTTCTATGTATGAGGTCATGATGGCTAAAACTAAATAGCACAAATGTCTATAGGTAGGAGAATGGGCAAGTGAGCTGTGGTGTACTCTTATGTACTCAGTAATAAATAGAATATTTACAACAGGTGTGAGCCTTAATATAATGATTAATTTATGTGCCAAATTGAGTGTGCTAAGGGACATCTGGAGAGCTGATCAAAAATTATTTCTAAGTGTATGTCTGAAGGTGTTTCCAACAGAGATGAGGCTTTGAATCAGTGGACTTAGAAAAGAAGATCTATCATTACCCACATGGGTGGGCATCACCCATTGTGGCCAGAATAGAACAAAAAGGTGGAGGGATGGAAAATTTGCTTTCTCTCTTCTTGAGTTGGTTTATCCATCTTCTACCTTAGACTTTGAAGCTCCTGTTTCTGGGCCCTTCAGGTTCCAGAATTTATATATACCATTGGCTTCACAGGCTTTTCAGACTCAGACTCAATTATACGACTCACTTTCCTGCTCTTCAACATTCAGACAGCAGACGAAGACACTTCTTAGCCTCCTTAGTTGTGTGAATCAATTCCCAGACTTATTTGTTTAAATAATAAACAAATTATTCCCAATTATTTGTTTAAATAATAAACAAATCTCTGTCCTCTTTCTTCCTCTCTTTCTCTCTCTCTCACCCTCTTAATATTCTAATGGTCTGGTTGGGTTTCTCTAAAGAGCAACTAAAAAATCATGTTAATTGAATGAAAGACTCACAAGAGATATTACATATAATTTCATCTACATCTATTGCAAAAAAATAGATACAAGAAATCTATAGTAATAGAAATCAGAAAGCACTTGCCTCAGGGGAAGGGGATTGCCTAAAAGGGGAAAAGATACTTCTGGGGGTAATAGAAGGTTTTATGCATGGTTCACAAATGAAAAAGGTGTATGTTTTTCAAAACTCATAGGCATAAACCTTAGGATATGTTTTTTATCATGTGTGAATCATACTTCAACTAAATAAAAAGGCAATATCTCTGGATATTTCCTTTTAAATACAGAAACAATTAAGATTATGACAGATTACTCTTAAGGATCTAAGTTTATATTTTTGAAACAGTACTTAAGGGAAAAAACTCTAGAATTTCTTTTCTTCTTTTTTTTTTTTTTTTTTTTTTAAGTCAGGTCTGGGGCTGGGATTGTGTCTCAGTAGTAGAGTACTTGCCGTGCATGTGTGAGGCACTGGGTTTGATCCTCAGCACCACATAAATAAATAAATAAATAAATAAATAAATAAATATATTGTGTCCATCTACAAGTAAATAATAATAATAAGTAAAGGCCTTTTTCTTAAGAAAATTGCTGAGGGTTTTTGTTTGTTTTGTTTACTGATCTCTGAAGACTCGTGTAGTCTATTTGACTAATACTTTTTATTTGACAGAATGCTGGTTCAGAGGAAAAGACCAAGACAATTTTAGGAGACAGCCCTTTTTTTAAGTTCCTAGCTCTTATTTCACTGTTAGGATTATTCCCAAATATTGTACACTGTGTCTGCAAACATTAGAGATGAGGAAAAGAAAATTTTGTAATGCCTGTTTATAACGAAATTTTTTTCCATTATTTGTTCTTGTGGTTGCTGATGCAAGAAAAGCTAAAAGATGATGGGGAGGGGTATAAAAAAATTGAATGAGTTCAATACACTGAAATGAGTAGAGGTTAATGAATTCTAAATGAAATAAATGCATTTCTTGATGACAAGTCAAAATTGGTTAAGTGATTTTTAAATTAAAGAGCATATTTGGGGATTTATTTAGGTGTGACAAATATATAGGTTATTAGATATGGTTGGGAGTATTGGGCATAAACTTTGTTCCCATTTAATTCCTAAGAACAACTACATATGCAATCAGAGCAAAGAATAAAAGGTGAAATATTGGAGGGTGTTAGACTTCACATATCCTAATGTCAAATGTATAACTGGATAATTAAGAAAAGAAACATGGACTCTTGGTTAATTTTGTCTTGATTCTCTAACAAATTGCCACAAACTTGGTGGTTAAAAATATCAGGAGTTTATACACATGTAGGTCAGAAGCCTTATATGACTCTCTCTGGGCTAAAACCAAGGTGTCTGGAGGTTCTAATTTTTGAGATTTTTAAGGACCCATGTGTTTCAATTCATCCTTCCTTGATAATCTGGAGGAAATCAATCCCTCTCAAGCTTCTTAATTGAATCACAGCTGCAAAGTCCAATTTGCCAAATAAGATAACAGATTCACAAGTTCCTAGGGTCAGTAAGGATGTGAACATGTGTAGAGAGCCACTGTTTGTTATATCACAGCAGTGAGGGGAAAATGAAGAAAACAGCAGTCCAAAAGATGGTAAATATTTTGTTTCAGTATTACTCTCTAATATGATTATACAGATTGTTCTATTTCTTGGCACAAAATATTTAGTGTTCATTTCCTTTTAAAAAATATTAAGGGAAAGAAGATACTTTATAACTTCTCAATTATTTTAATAGATCTATAAGGAAAAATATTTTTCTTTCAACAAATATAATGTGGAGGTACTTAACAGCATCCTATTTTAGTTATTGATAAGTGTCAGAAAACAAAGTCATAGTAGTAAACAAGTATCTCCAAAAAATCAGAAGATAAATTTCTGGGTGTTTTTTTTTTTTGTATATATGTGTGTGTGTGTGTGTGTGTGTGTGTGTGTGTGTGTGTGTGTGTGCTGAATAAATTATCTTAAAATGTGTGCTAAAAAAATAGCTCTACAGTAAGATATTCATTTTTACCCTTCGGATTTTGCTATAATTTAAGATTTTTTAATAAAGCAATAAAAGATATCACTATTTTAACAGAGATTCTTTTTATAAATTTTGTAAAAATTTGTTCCTTTTAGTTATACATGACAGTACAATAACATTCTAATTAGTATTCCATTCTTGTGTGTTGTGGAGTTATACTGGTCATGTACTCATATATGAACATGGGAAAATTATGTCCAATTCATTCTACTATCTTACCATTCCCACTCCTGCTTTTTTTGCCCCACTCTGTCCTGTACTATCTGGTGAACCTACCCTCCTCCCTCCTGCCCTATCTGCTTCCCTTGCCAATTGCAAGTCAGCATCTCCATATCAGAGAGAATATTTGGCCTTCGTTTTTTTTTTTTTTTTTGGAATTGGCTTATTTCACTTAGCATAATAGTCTCCAGTTCCATCCATCTACCAGCAAATACCATAATTTCATTCATCTTTATGACTGTGTAATATTCCATGTGTCTTTATACATTCCTCAGTTGAAGGGCACCTAGGTTGGTACCACATTTTAGCTATTGTGAACTGATCTGCTAAAAGATTGATGTGGCCGCATCACTATAGTATGCTAACTTTAAGTCCTCTGGGTATATGCTGAAGAATGGAATAAATCAAATGGTGGTTCCATTCCAAGTTTTCAGAGGAGTCTCTATACTGCTTTCCACAGTGGTTGTGCCAATTTGTAGTCCCATCAGCAATGTATGAGTGCACTTTTTGCCCCACATCCTCGCCAACATTGTTACTCGTTTTCTTGATAATTGCCATTCTGACCACAGTGAAATGAAATCTCAGTGTAGTTTTAATTTGCATTTCTCTAATTACTAGTGATGGTGAACATTTTTTCATATATTTGTTGACTGATTGTATTTCTTCTTCTGTGTCTGTTCAGTTCCTTGGCCCATTTATTGATTAGGTTGTTTTTGATTTTGCTTTTGTTTTTCAGTGTTAAGTTTTTTGAGTTCTTTATATATCCTGTTCTTTATATATCTTTATATATTCTTTATATGCTCTATCTGAGGTGGAAGTGACAAAGATTTTCTCCCATTCTGTAGGCTCTCTCTTCAAGTTATTGATTATTTTCTTTGCTGTGAGGAAGCATTTTAGTTTGATACTATCCCTTTTATTGATTCTTGATTTTATTTCTTGTGGTTTAAAAGTCTTGTTGAGGAAGTCAGTTCCTAAGCAGACATAATGGAGAGTTGGTCTCTGGTCTAATGCCTAGGTACTTGATCCCCTTTAAGTTGAGTTGTGCACAGGGTGAGAAATAGGAGTCTAATTACATTTTGCTACATATGGATTTCCAGTTTTCCCAGCACCATTTGAAGAGGATAACTTTTCTCTAATGTATGTTTGTGGTGTCTGTCCAGTATGAGATGACTATATTTATGTGGGTTTGTATGTATGTCTTATATTCTGTACCATTGGACTTCATTTCTGTTTAGTGCCATTTTTGTTACTATAGCTCTGTAATATAATTTAAGGTCTAATATTGTGATGCCTCCTGCTGCACTGTTCTCAGTGAGGATTGTTTAGTCTATTCCAGTCCTCTTATTTTTCAAAATCAATTTTATGAAATCTTTTCTATTACATGAAATAGATGAAGAACATGATCAGAACCTCTATGGGAATTGCATTAAATCTGTATAATGCCTTTGGTAGTATGGCCATTTTGACAATATTAATTCTGCCTATACAAGAACGTGAAAGATCTTTTCATTTTCTAAGA
Organism: Urocitellus parryii; assembly: GCF_045843805.1. Classification (NCBI taxonomy): domain Eukaryota; kingdom Metazoa; phylum Chordata; class Mammalia; order Rodentia; family Sciuridae; genus Urocitellus; species Urocitellus parryii. The sequence goes on from NC_135538.1 coordinate 48,176,594, forward strand.
TCTTCTTCAATTTCTTTCTTTAGAGTTATGTAGTTTTCACTGTAGAAGGCTTTCACTTTTTTTTGTTAGATTGCTTCCCCCAATTATTTTTTTTTCACTTTTGGGAATAGGATAATTTTTCTAATATCTCTTTCAGTGAATTCATCACTGATATATAGGAATGCATTTGATTTACTGGTGTTAATTTTATATCCCAAAACTGTGCTGAACTCATTTGTTAGTTCTAGAAGTTTTCTAGTGCAGTTTTCTTTTTTTTGGAGGGTCTTCTAAATATATAAAATCATGTCATCAGCAAATAGGGTTAGTTTGAGGTTTGAGTTATTCTCATATTCATATCCATTTAATTTATTTTTTCTGACTAGTTGCTCTGGCTAGAATTTGTAGAACTGGGTTGAATAGAAGTGGTGAAAGAGGGCATCTCTATCCTGTTCCAGTTTTTTGAAGAAATGCTTTCAATTTTTATCCATTTAGAGTGATATTGGCCCTGGGCTTAGCATAAATAGTTTTTACAATGTTGAGGTATATTCCTAATATCTCTAATTTTTCTAGTGTTTTGAACATGATTGGTTTCCATCTATGTTAGGCATTTTATTAATAATGTGTAATGGTGTAGTGTGTTGTAATTTTTTTAAATATATATTTGGTGTCCTGTAAGCCTCCTGTATCTGATTTCCCATTTCATTCTTTAGATTCAGGAAGCTTCATTGAAAAAATGTGCTTTATTTTGGTTTGTATTTCCAAACCTTCATCTATTCCAATAAATCTTAAATTTTGACTTTTCAAGGTATTCAATATTTCTTTGAAGTTCTGCTCATTATGTCCTAACACCTTTCCTCCATGGTCAACTTTATTTTCAAGATCATGTATTTTGTTTTCATTAACTCTAGCTTCCAAGTGATCTAGTCTTTTGGTGATGCTTTAAATTGAATTGTTATGTCTTTTTTTTTTTTTGATTCCTTCGTTTTGAGCATTTCTGCTCTTTGTTTTTAATCAGAATCACTATCTCTTTATTGAAGTGATCTTTCACCTACTGTATTTTCTCTCTGATTTCACTCCTTATACCATCCTTTACTTCTCAGATCAGTGTAACAATGTACATTCCAAATTTCTTCTCTGAAATTTCTTCCACTCTGTTGTTGATGAATTCTGTTATTGGAGTAATCTTGGTTTGTTTGAGAAGATTTGTTCCCTTGCTTTTTCATGTTATTTTTGTGTCTACCCATCTAACAGTATGGATCTGAGGCAGTAGAGTTTCTACCCTTGGAATTATAATGTTCCTGAAGGTTTCTAGTACCTCATCATTTAGGAAGAGACAAATAATAACAACAATCAATCCAAACAATATACAGCATTCAACCAAATACTTCCTGCTATGATAGCTACAATATTATCACAATAAACAGAAATGATATTATCAGTTATTGCCTACAATGAAAACTGTACATTTGCAAAAAGGTTAACAATTTTTAATGGTGGACAGGGAGAGAACAGTAGTAATATAGGATGTGATAATTATGAGGGAGGAGGAGAGAAGATATGTAGCATGCCTTTCTGTTATGTCAGGCAGTATCTTTGATCTCTAAACTCTCTGTACCCAGACAAACATCAGTCCTCCTAAAAAATGTGGGCTCCTTTAATTTCCTTATCCCTCCACTGTGCTCATGGAAGGGTCACTCTGGATGATAACCTCCAGCTGTGGTAGAGGCTGTGGTGCTAGAAATTTCTTCTTTATTATATTCAACCTCCTGAGTCCTGAATCTGCTTTGAGTGTCCAGTGTTAAATTCCAGTAAAGCGCTCTCGAGCGTTCTCTCTCTCTCTCTCTCTCTCTCTCTCTCTCTCTCTCTCTCTCTCTCTCTCTCTTCTTGTCATTCATGCACTTTGCTGAAAAGTTGCCTGTCTACTTTCTTGGTTTCACATCATGCAGGAGCCAGGAAACCTACCTGCTCTAGTGACAGAAATGTTTGTAACGTAACTAAATGCCTATTAGGACTGATATTGTGCAGTTTAAGTTGGGACAGGGAAGCCACAGAGGAAGAGGTTGCATTGTCTCTTCAAATGAAGGTACTATTAAGGTCTGTTCTATCCTGACCTTCCCATAGCTGACAAGAGTTTATGAACTTTTAACATAATATAAAGTAATGTAAGCTTTGGCTATAGGGAAAGAATGTTGACTAGAAGAACTTGAATTGAGAGGATTTTTAAAAGAATCTATCATTGCATGAAAATTCTATAGAACACCTAAATTAAATTTCCTTTGTTAAACTTAACAATATATAGATGGCAAAATAAATAGCAAAACACATATTCTAATTTCCTAAAACCATATATATAAAATACTTATTTATAAGTTGTGAATTTTTAATACTTTTAAATTTTGTTTCTTACTATCACTACACATAAATTTTTGGAGGCTATCATTATTAAAGTAATGTGCACTAAAATTGAAGTTGTATGATCTTACCCTGTTTTTATCTTCATTGTTTACAAAATTAAACTAAAACCTTAAAATCATACTGCATACTACTACCAATCATGAACTCTACATTCAGCATGTATTGAATTTTTTCTAGCATATTTGTGGTCTTCAAAATCCTGAATATTTTAATGGATTATCTTGTCCTCAAATGAAAAATTTCAAGGGCTGTAAGAGGGCCCATAACCAAGAAAATTATTATACCTTTTTAGTTTGATTATTTTAAAAAAAACCCTGAAGTCATCATTTTCATTAGTTAGTTCTAAAAGATGGACTTTAAAGTCTTTAATAGCCTTTCTATCTCAAAAGATGTGATTTTTTAGTTCAATTATTTTAAATTATTGTATTTGGGAGAAAAACAGGAAGAGAAATCTCACAACATAGTCCTTCATCACACTAATCCTTTTTATACAGAGCAACATAAAAGAGTCGATTATCTAGGGACAAACATCCCCCTTCCTAGGAATTGACTGTGTTCAAGAGGCTATTCACTGGTCAAACGAATTAAATAGACTCAGGGAAGTCCAACAACAACATGTCAGGACTCAGTGACCCTTAGTTTAAGGAGAAGAGACTTCAGTCTTTAGGGGGAAAGTCAAGTTCCTGGCCCATGCTAACAGGAAAAAGCTAAGCAAAGTGAGAAGAGCATAGGGACAAAGTCAGCCTCTGCCTCCCCATTATGTTTCTAGGGTCACATTCCCCCTAGGTTCAGTCCTCTTGGATAATATGCCCTTCTCCAGCCCATGACCAGAAGGCATGAGAAGACCTGTCCTGATAACAGTGGAAGCCGTGGTCTGCCTGCTGAATAGGAAATCCTGAAATGAAGTGTCCACTGACATGACGCTTCTTTCTATTCACTCCAAGATGGCTGAGTCAAAATTGGGGGTTCTGCCTTAAAGTGACTAATAGCATTATGCTAGCCACATGGGAACCAAAATTTAAATAACTTGTGGATCAATTTATTAACTGAGAACCCTAGCTATAATTACATGGATCAATGCTGAAGATTGTTGATAACTCTAGATGAAAACACCAATTACCTATGTAACAAAGAGTTTGAAGGGATGTGAAAATATTATAGTATTTCAGAACACTTTAGTTTTTGTGGAATTAAATAAGAAAAGATTGTGGCATATTATCTATACTAGAAAAGGAATTTCTTCAATTTTAAATGCTGTCACTTTTCTAGGGTTTGATTTCTGTCCATCGGGTATCTAAAGGGGTCCTCAGAGGTAAGGTGCTTGATTCAAACTCCTGTGGCCACCCTACACTGACCACTGCGTTGCATTCACCCCCTCCTGCAGTTCTGTTGACCTTGTGGTGGTAGTCATGTGACCCTAACTTAGGCACAGAGCAAACATTTACTTTAAATCAGGGGATGAAAAATTGCCATACTCCATTCCTCCAGCACTTCAATCTGTTTTTATAACTTATTTGAATATTTAGAAATGTATTAGAACATGGGCATGTGTATTTATTTCCACATTATCTATGGTTGCTATTATCTTATAATGGCAAAATTGAATAGTTGAGCCAGAGACCATATGGCTTATAAAAATTAAAATATTTACAATATTTCCTTTACAGAAAATCATTACACACCTCTGCCCTGAATCAATACAGTCCCAGATCAGCCTATTGCATTTCGGAGTTATACCCAAAGGTGTGGAGAATGCAACATACCAGAAGGTTACTAGTAGCTGCTCTTTGATGAGGCCATTCTCAGGGAATCCAGGCCAGATTTCCTGACAGTTTCTCTTTTATTTCCTGATTAATCCCTTTGGAGCAGGGGGCAGCATATGCATATTGAAAATAACTAGACCTAAGTGTATGCTGCCCATATTAGTTCTTTTCCCTCTTTCCAGTATAAGTCCTGCAACCATGTCTTCATTACTGCTCAAGAAGTGACCCTTTCCAGAATGATAAATTGGTAGCAGGAATATCTACATCTTAAAGAGGAAATTGTATCTCCTGCTCTGAAGAATGAAGACTTATCCTATATCCCCAAAGGATTATTCCATTCATTGTAGGATGTATTATTGCTCCCAATTATTCATCGTCTTGACTTTCAGTATCTCCTGTGGAAATAACTTTCTCATGCAATTGACTTCAGTCTTGATCAGATGGCTTGCCTTGACATAGCAGATCTCAAGTCTTCCATATCCCAGCAGACAAAATAAAAGCCATCACATGGATGGCTTTCCTTTCCACTTTTCCTTTTGTTTTGAGAAGATCATGGCTCAAATTATGACTACTACTACACTCTGCATCTTGGCATTAAGAAGACATATGCCTTAGCTAACAAATAACAAATGTGGAAAATAAGCTTATACTTCTATAGTTAATTGTGTGTGTGTGTGTGTGTGTGTGTGTGTGTGTGCATACGCACATGCATGCACTAATAATGTCTGTGCTATTTGTTACCTGGCTTAGTAAAGAAAGAAGACAGATAAATCTCTATCAGAACTTCAATGTTCACATGAGTAAATCTTATACCATGTGGCACTAGATTTAATGCCAGTTAAGACAACTATCACCTATGATAATTTACAAAGCTTTGAAGAAATAGAATGGTGGCTATGCAACTGTGGTTCTCTCAGAAACAGTTTTGCTTCCCAGGCAGCACTGGGCAATGTCTGGAGAAAAACATGGTTGTCCATAACTGAGAGAGTGCTACCATCATCTAGAAGGTAGAGATAGCTGCTATTAAGCATCCTATGAGGCACCAGATAGTTTCTCACAACAAAGAATTACTGGTGTAAGAAGCACTAAGATCTAGTGAACTTGATCTAGAAAAAGTTGTTAAAATCAAATTATTCATATATTTGATTACATATGACATAAAAAATAGAGAGAGGGAAGACTAGTCCAAAAAGTGCTAAATGATTTACAAGCAGTTATGGTACCTAGCACAATTAAGATAAAATTAAGACTTTATGAATTTTTTTGCTATTAATATCATGACTATGTTAGCTCATCTACACTACTGCTCAACAAGGACATATCTTCACTATCAAAACTATGTTTTACTTTGTAGAGAAAGACCAGTCTAAATCCATCCAGAGGGGAAAATAATCTATATCAAATGAGAACAAATGTAGCTTGTGCTCAGCACATATAACAGCTTGAAATATTAAACAGAACTCTTAGCAGTTCAGTCTCAATAAGCATTTAGATTTCTATAGTTTACTTCAAGACCAGTGAATGGTTACTTTCTGTATTTTTGAAATTAAATGGACAATCCAGAAGATTTTTTCCAAAAGAAACAAATAAACAAACAGGGTTTGCTGCAAAGATAAATTCAAATGCCTACCTTTATTTAAGAATAGCTATATAAAGAAGATTGCTTCTGTTTTTTTTCTAGCTTTCACCTATGAAAATTTCACAAATCAGTGGATTGATGTCTGAAGGCTTGTTCCCAAATTCCAGCCAAAATAGCAGCGTTGGGAATGAGAATGAAAATATGAGGAGGAGGAAACTTAAGAATTTTAGAGGCCATGACTGTTATTAAAGAGTCCCTCTTTGGTGGGACAGAATCTGCTCCCCAAAGTGTGCTCTTTTCTGGAGTGATAACAACCTCAAATCAGCAGTGTCTGTACCGAGACATTCAATTAGATCAGATTTTACTAAAGATCCTCTGAACTTTGATTCACAAAAGCCATTCCAGTGAATAAGTTTAAAAAATTATTCAGAACTTCAACTAAAATATTTACTTCCATACTTCTCTGAGTAGTACTTTCACAAGAGGCAGGTGTATCTGACTGTCCTGTTTAAAAGTATCAGCCTTACAAAACATTGTAAAAACCATGTCAGTAAGCATGAGACCTATGAGGCTAATGGGTTTAAGTGCTCCATGAAGGAAAATAGTATATTTTTAAATAGGATGCCCTCCCCAAATAGCATGTCCTCTTATTCTGGCCAAGAAAACTTTTAGAACGAGATACAGTAAAATTTTTCTTCCTATTATTGCTAGCTGTTGAGAGCCACAGCTGAAGGGGCCCCAGCAAACTTACAGCTGCCAGCAAACTTCCAGCTGCCAGCTGATGATTGGCTCACAGCGGCCCCAGTAACATCTAGCTGATTGGCTCCTCTGTGGTGATGCTCATTGGGCTGTTTCCCTGCCCTTTCAGACCACGGAGCTAATCATTGGGGGACTTTTTTGGCTCCGCCCATGCGACCCAGCCAATCGCCCTCAAGAGCAGGAGGATTGTGGGAGGTGGGGAGGCTTGTGTTTGTGTGAGAGGCTTGTGGGAAGCTGGTGGTGGCAGTTGGGCTCTGAGGGTTTTTCCTGAGGAGCTATTTTATTTGGCCTGTGTGGTTCTAAAAATAAAGTTAGTTTCTTTTGACAAGTGGCTCCTGATTGTGCCCAGTCAGACTGTGGCAGCTAGCTCTGAAATTCCCATTTATGTTGAATGACCCAAAGTTTTCAAAGATTCACAAATATATACTGATGGAAAAATAGATAAAAATTGTTATTATTAAGTTTTTGCCATCTGCATTATATAAGAATATTAAAAGTAAATAAGAATATAGAGCATTAATTCCAGTGAAAATATTTTAGTTTCTGGGTACAGTGGCATACACCTTTACTTCCAGTGGATCAGGTGGCTGAGGCAGGTGTATTGTGAGTTCAAAGCCAGCCTCAGTGAAAGCGAGGTGCTAAGCAATTTAGTAAGACTCTATCTCTAAATAAAATACAAAATAGGGCTGGGGATGTGGCTCAGTGGTCAAGTGACCCTGAGTTCAATCCCTGATACACAAAGGGGATAAAAATGTTTCAATCAATAAGTTTTAGTAATTCAAATTCACAGGTACAAATAACCCATTACATTCCATCTATATAGGGGCAACAATTGAAATTCTCTAATAAATTATAAGTAAACTTCACTTTGAAAGCAAAAATAACAAAAAAACAGCTGTACAGAGTTGTATTCAAGTATAACACAATGTTGGGTGGCAAAGTAGTCATTACGACTCTAAGAGGATGGTAACTCAGCTTTCCATTGCTATGACAAAATACCTGGGATAAACAACACAGGCGAAATATTTGTTTTGGCTTATGGTTTTGGATATTTAATTCCATGGTCACTTGGCCATTTTGTCTTGGGCTAGTGAAAGGACAGTACTATTGGCAAGAGTATATGTGGTAGAGGAGTCTGCCACCTAAGTGTAACCAAGAAATAAAGACAGGAATGGGCCATGGTTCCAATGTCCCCTCCAAGGGACATACCCACAGTGACGTAAGTTTCTCCCACAAGACACCACCTTCTAAAGCTTCCACCACCCCTCAATAGTGACAAGCTGAGGACCAAGCCATTAACACATGGGCCTATGGGGGACATTTCAGAACCAAATTCTAGTAGTTAACATACCTTAGAAAAATAGGTAGTTGGTGAAAACAGAAGGATCACACTCAGAGACTAGGATTGCAGAAAAGGCAAAGGGGTGGTGGATAGCGATCAGCAGTAGTGGACACAGAATGCTTGTTGGCCCAGATTTTTGAGGCTAGACTTGCACTCTGGGTAGAGGTATGGGTTTGAAACTACAAGAATGCGGTTTTCACCACATACCAATAGCAGCATGGGTACTAGAGCAGCAGGATCTTTATAGTAATAAGACTTCAGGGGCTGGGGTTGTGGCTCAGCAGTAGAGCACTTGCTTAGCATGTTTGAGGCACTGGGCTCAATCTTCAGCACCAAATAAAAATAAATAAAATAAAAGTATTGTTTCCAACTACTATATATATATATATATATATATATATATATATATATATATATATATTTTTTTTTTTTAATAAGACTTCAAGGCAAAAGGGAGCTCCCTTTGAACTGGTTGGTTTGCAGCTTTGGAGGTGAAGATATGGGAGTTTTGGAGACAGTGAACCTTCTTCAGTGGAGAATAGCAGCTGCAGGCTGTCACAGATGTCTGTATCTGTAATGCAGAATGGAATCCAGATCCTCTATGTTGGTGACTTTTAATATACTTGATTACTGCCCTTCACAAAAATTCTTCAAAGGATGAAGAATTTTTGGTATTCACATATCCATAGGTACCTTATTTTCTGCCATTCTTAATGCAATGCAAGGTTACAAGCAAATTCTTGCAGTTTTAAACCTCAGCATCTATCCAGAATGTATGTCCAGCCCAAAACCTTTGGATTAAGAAGTATTTTTGTCCCTTGCTTTTGATTCAGATCACTATCCTTTTTTGCCTTTTCTGTGTCCTGGAGTTTCCAAGTGAGGAGCCTCAATTTCTACCTGGTATCTGCCACCTTCAGAGTTATCCACTTACACTGTGCTAGGCTTGAGAAAACTGTCAAATTCTTCCCAGTTTTGCCTTCAGTGAGAAACTAATATGTACCATATTAGAAAAATTTAATTTCTTTCATTCTATAGAAACAATGTAATGCATTATTTATAGTTGTGAAGATGAACGGCTTAAACTTTTGACTGACGTAGGGAATTTGCTCAGATTTCAAATTTTGAACATCACCTGGCTGTGGCCAGCTTCTCTGAGTCTCTGCAAGTGGATCAGGGTAAAATGAGTTACCCAGAAGACTCTTGTAATGCCATTAGATTCTCTGAACACTCAAGTGGGTGGTGCAGCCCTGAAAAGAAAACAATGTTGTAGTTTCATTTGCACTGTGGAAACAAGCCAGTTCTCAGCTAAAATCTAGCTTCGTAGTTATGTTTTTAAGTAATGTCTTTAGAATATTAACAGTTTTTCTTTTAATCCCTGCCTTTTTTTTTTTCCTTCACTACTCTTGTAAAACACAGGAACATGATGCAAACAGCCCAACCTCTAAGTCAGAGGAGGAATGTGATAGAATGGGGTAAAAGGAAAAAAAAAAGAGTGTTTCTATCTTTGCTTTTAAAAGCATAAAACTTCCAAGAAACAAGAGAAATCAATACAGATAAAATATTTGAGAGCAGAAGGTTAAGAAAAGTATGCATGTCTAACCCAAATCAGCTAATGACAGAGAAGAGGAAAGCCACAAATGATTGACACTGGTCGGTGCTCACTGGCCAAAAACACCAGTTCCTAAGCTAATGCAGCCCATCCTCTTTGCCTCCATTCCTGCTAGCCAATATTTCTCAGCTCCCTCTGTTTAGAAGGATAGATGTGGGTAGAAGTGGTATATACTACTACTTGGGGTTTCTATAAAGACCATTTTGTTCCTTCTATAGAAGACACCTTGGAAAATAGTGAAGTCACAAAAAGGAAAATGTCTGGACCATGAATAATAATGTGACTGGAAAGATGCCCACCAAATATTCAGTTGGAGCAGGAGGTAACCAAGATAAAAGGCAGTGGGAATTGAATTATTTTGTTGTATCTTAACTTCTTTTATGACTGGGTTGATGAACCCACAGTAGGTTTGTGAGCTCAGAACAAAAGAGACCTTCTCTGTAGACAGTCTGGTGAAGATGGAAAAACCCTAACAAATGAAGGGATTCAGATGGGCTGAAGAAGACAGACACATAGGCAGCCTCACAGAGGATCCCAGCATCTAGTAGAGCCCCAAAGCAGGAGATTCAGGGTATGTTTGCTATCTGGCCAGTGCAATATTTTTGCACTCACTGCACAGGCCTGCTGCTGTGTTATCCTTTGTAATGCCTTCTTACATATGTTTCCTCTGTGCATCCTTCATTTTGATCCTGACAAGGCAGAAAAACAGTATGAAGAGAGTTAGCAGGCCTGAAGAGACCTAGCAGGAAGAAATTTTCATAATGACCCCTCTGGTTTGTCTTAGGTAGTCATGCTTTTTGTTTGTTGCTTTGGCATAATTATTTCAGAAACTCCATTTTCTTCTGGAAAAGAGTCTAGTTGAGATCATAAATGATATGATCTCCATAAAGACAAGGTATGTCTACATAAATACATTCATGGATGTGCAATATCAAGGATGGAGTGTCCCTCCTTGGTGATAGTAACCTCAAGAAAAAGGGTGTAAAATCAACTAAGGTTATAATTCTGTGACTGTGTCGAATATAGCTCAAAATAGAAATCAAATTTATATATACAAAAAACAGTTCTATTATTTACATACCTGAATTATAGTAAAATTTGTATCTGCTACCCACATTTCTCTCCTCTCTTGCTCACTTCTCTCTCACTTTCTCTTTCTCTCTCTCTCACACACACACACACACACATACACAGACGTGCACACACACACACACACACACACACAATAGTATAGAATAGATCAGACTGTGAATCAAATCCAAACACTTTTATGTATTCTTAGGTTTTGGAATTGAGCCTCAGTATCTGAAACTGAGTTTCTCCATCTCCATCTACAAAATGAGAATTACAATATCTAGTTTACATAGTTATGAGAATTAAATAAATAAATAACATGTTTACTCAAAAATATGAGTTTCTACTTATCTGAATATAGGTACTTATTTGAATACAGACGCTTCAAAATATGATAAGTCTATCCAGATCTATTCATGTGACTATGCTAGCAATATTAAATTTGTAGATTGCACACAGATGTCCCTCTGCTTCCTTTCCACTAACATCCTCACATTGGCATTTGAAACAGAGCCAGGAGGATGCCCCTTCCAGAACTAAGATTTCTAAACATTCCTAGACAAACAAAAGGCAAAGTCACCTGGAGACCATCAGTGTCAGTTAGACTGGTGGGAGGATCACCCCCCCACACACACTAATACTGCTCACACTAAGCTCTGGGTTTTTTTATCACAATTACTCATTCTTTCCAGCTTGCCCATCCCTGTGACGGCATGGCAAGCACATTCTCAGACTGTTCCAGAATGTGGGGGTTTTCACTGTGGCTCCAGCCTTTTCCATATCCAGACCCAAGTGGCTTAATTTAGCCCTCCCATCGCTTTGTGTCCCTTTAATACCCATTCCTTATCAAAGTAGAAAAATCATATGATGACAGTCATGCTGTTGTGAACCTGCAGGAATGAATTGATAGCAGGCTCATCAGGTCCAGAAAGGCAAAGTAGAAACATAGGAGGGTGAAGAATGATTGTGGTAACACAGTCACTTACCAATGGTTTTGCCAAACACTGTACAAAATGTGTTCCATGCATTATCCCTCTTAAGCCTTGAGGCCAGTCTACAAGGCAGCTGCTGGTATCATCACCATTTCATGTGTAAGGGAGCACCTAGCTCAAGCTCCCATAGTGGCAGAACACATGATATTTTTTGAGGATTCTTTGAAATCCAGACACAACTTAATATTTTGTGCATATATTATCTGATTTAATTCCCATAATAAGTCTATAAAGTACTACAAATGTAAAACTCACATTATAGATAATAAAATACGGGTGACACAAAAGTGAGTGTAATTTTCCTAAGGTCATCATTAAGTAGTGAGAGGATTGGAATTTGAACTCATGTGACCTGACTTCAGAGAGTGCATTCTTAAACATTATATAATAATTAAGAAATTGTTAAATCTTCTGGATTACAATGCCCCACGGGCTTAACCCCAAGATCACATCAGAGCCTTTATGAGTTTCAGAGCTAATAAGTTATCATCCAATTTGCTCATCTTCATCTCTTTTATTGAACTGGTTTTTCAGTATGGTATAATATACCTGCCTGACATCTATTGTCTCTGTCATTCAATATCCACTGGCAATCTTCCTATCTTTCATTACTTCTCTGTTCTTTAATTCTCCAAAACCTATTCATTTAAGTCAAAAATGGGTCTGCTCTGAGCTCAGTGACATATCAGGTTCATTTAAATGTTAAGAGTTATCTTCTCATATCCAGTTCAATTAACTGTGATGAGTTAAGGAAATGAATAATATGCAGGACATTTTACAGTAAACAATGGATTAATTTGAAAATTAGGCAACTAATTTGTGGTTACTTATTCCCCCTCCCCGACTATTAAATGGCAAAACTCTAAAAAATATACAACTTGGAAATTAGACTTAACATTGTCCACAAATGACATACTGTGGAATCTTCTCTTGATTAGTCATCACATTTTAGTTTGTCTGGTAGGAAATGCTCACATTGTAGCTTCCTAATTCTAGTTTTTATTTCCTAGGCACTTGTACAAATAATATAATTAATATAATTTAGTGTTTGGCAAACATGACAAATAAATAATTGTGGAATCAGAAAATTTTGACTAATTTTTTTTGTATTTTATATTTTCTAATTAACAATATATCCAAACATGTCATACTGAGAGGTAATTGATTTGATTTCAACATTTAGCTATAGATTTCATAAAAATGTTTTCATATTTATTGAAAGGATAAGACTATTTAGAAAAAATAAGCTTTTGTTTCTTTCATGTTATTTTATTTATTTATTGGGTACTGGGGTTTGAACTCAGGGGCACTCAATCACTGAGCCACATCCCCAGCCCTATTTTGTAATTTATTTAGAGACAGGCTCTCATTGAGTTGTTTAGCACCTTGCTTTTGCTGAGGGTGGCTTTGAATTCACAATCCGCCTGTCTCAGCCTCCTGAGCAGCTGGGTTTACAGGTGTGCACCACCACACCCGGCTTTCATGTTATTTTTTAATTCAACAGGTTATTTTTTTTCAAGTGATCACCATGACTATTCCCAATAAAAGTCTATGCTACAAAAATATATTTATAAGATTCTTTATTCAGATAATTTTTATTAATATAATTACATATAACCTGTAAGTTGTCCTATAATAAACAATGTTTTTTAATATAAATTCTCTACTAAAAACATCCTGCAAATTCAGAATTTTATTTGTCTGTTAACATGCCAACTGTTATGAAATTTTCTATAAATCAAAATCCAATGTCTCAAAAGCTTTCTAGTAACAGTCTTGTACAATAAGCATTGAAGCTATGCATATTCCAGAAGTAAATGTTGTATCTAAAAATCTTTCCATATTGCTTTAGCTTTTCAGCTCTTAACGAAATTAGAAATGATTAGACTCAATTTCTAGCAAAATTCTGATTGGGAATAAAGATGTTTTAAAAGAATGGAATAAACCTAATTATTTAAAAAAAGCCTCAAATAAATTTTGAATAATATGCTCTCATGTCCCCTTTCAACTCTGTAAAAATTTTACCATAAAATGTCTGACTTATTAGTCAGTTAGAAATCCAGCAAAAATATAAACATAAAATATAAGTATGTTTAAGGCAAATTCACCCTGGAAGAAATATGTAGAGAATAAATTCAAACTTGTATGAAATCCAGAGGTACAGACTTGTTTTCTTTAAGATCAGAAAATAAGTTTATTCTAAGTTTACTCTTGATTTATTTATTTTATTTCTTTATTTATTTCGTCTATCAAGTTTTTAAGTAACTCTCCTTTTCTGTATCATATTCTGAGGGGGAAAAAGGCATAAATAGAACAAAAAATTCATGAAAAGCCTGATACTGGACTCTCCATCTCCCTGATCTTAATGTTGCACTTACCACCAAAGGAACAGACAACAGGGAAGATAGTTATTATCTGAAAGCCTAATCTCTGTTGCATGTTTTGGGCAGTGTATCTAGTACAGTCTTCCATGACTAGGTAAGCATACAGGAGAAGCCAAAGGAATAGGCACTTGTGAAGGTGACTATGATCTGATGTGAACCACCCACAAAAACCAATTACCACAAAGCAGAGCCACTGGGCCAAGTGCCTTTGGCCAGCCAGACACTGCCAACCACATAAGAACTGTGCAGAAAATGTAGGCAGACAGAGCAAATCAGTGATTCTCCAAAATAGAGGGCAAGCAGAATTTTTTGCTCAGTCACATGTTGGGTTACACCTCATTTAAAGCCAATACCTTAGAATAGGGTCAGATATGCATGAAATATGAGCAACAGTTTTGTTGAAGTAAGATTTAAAGATGATCAGCAGAAGAAAACCATATTTATATTTTCAAAATGTCAAGTTCATTTGTGTGTTTTTTTTGTCTATGGTAAATTAATATTAAAATCATTTGCAATTCTCTGTACAATGAGGTGTGACAACAACAATTAAAGTAAGACAGACCAGGTGGCAAAGGGCAAGACAGAGGGAGGAAAGAAGAAATTATAAATTAAAATTTAATTTATTGGATTACTTGCCTTTCCATGTTTGTTTTAAAAGTACAACTAAATAGCTGCAAGGCAGCTAATTAACTCAGCTAATCAATATGTGGAATTCAGAGAACAATAATATCTATACGAAGCAAGGATAATTGTCAGAATATTTTATTTTTTTCTATTAGTACCAGGCATACAGGACCAAAATTGTTTGTATGTCTCTCAAGCTCCCTTAATTGCAATTTTTCAGTTTGACTTTTATATTTGTTTATCTCAATATTTAAGGTTTTAAAAATATGTGTTCTTAGTATAAGAACAAATCTCCCTAATAATATATCACTTAACTTTAAAGAAAAAAAGTTCTCCATTTTTATACATGCCTATAATTTAATTCTAATACAAATGTGTGCTAATACTTAGATGCAGCATGAATCCATTAATTAATTTGTATTTTATGAATGTTGATGGATTCTTAGCAACAATATTGTACCTCTTATTATAAACATTGCTGCCAAGGAAGTACATCTTTCAATTATCTGTACAATTATCTTGTTAGCTGGCATGCATCATAATTATTATTTTTGTTGCTATGAAGATTTTGCTAAACCCTATAAAATTATGTTTCAGTTTTCAGTTACTCTTAAAAAAATTCTTGTGGCAGGATTTTGCCTTATTGTAGATGAAGAAAGCAATAAGCAAATTGTTTTCTTGTGATTTTATCATGTAAATCAGATTGAATCTCCTCCACTATAGTATGAACTAAGTTCTGATGAATGGTAATTGGAGGGCTACCACATGTCATGCCTTCTCATGACACTTTTGAGATGGTCATCTCAATGTTTTTTTGTTTTGTTTTGTTTTGTTTTTAGCAAATGTATCCAATAGCCAGGATAGCATCACAGTTGATCCAACCTGATATTCAAGTGAGTGCCTCTAAAAGGAGCTGGTAATAATTCTTTAATTACATGACTTAAAATAGTAAGTCTTTTCCTTATCTTCCATGAAATTTCAACAGGATGGAAATACATATTGTGGCAGCAAGACTGAAATCCTATGACAGCAACACAGTAACCATCTCTCCTTATTTCAGCTAAGCAAGACTTTTAATCAATATTATATCCATGAGCAGGGACAAGTTAATAATTACTGAAGATATTTTAAAGTGCAAAGAGAGCATAGTAGTTACTTAGTATATGGAATAGACCTTCCATTTAAATATTCTGTGCTGACTTTTCTTATATAGCAACTGAGATCCCATCAATAAGTCTGTATAAAAGGTTAAAACCTGATGTACAAAGAACAGGAAAACAAAATTTTCACATATACAATTAATTATCTGAATAACATAAATACCACAAAACAAGAACTGGTCAGAAATTCCCACAAATAATTTATCCACTGATGACTTAAAAACTCTCAAGAAATGGATTAAATGTTCCTAAATGGGATGATGATGTCAGTAAGGTAAATATTGCTATTAGGTAGGATTCATGCAATGGGCACATATGGTCTGTAGATCTCAGTGGGGAAATATTTGTTATTTCTTATAAACTCTTTGTCATCCAGAACCAGACTGCATATAATTTTAACAGATTGTCTTTTTTTAAATTCCAAATTGAATATATAGATCAATCCCTCCCACTTCAGAATCCTTGGAAAGAGATGCATGGTAAAAGCTACAAAATTTACAGAAATCACAGACAATGCATTTGAAATAAACATCTAATGAATGTAGCCCATGAGAAGTATGATAAAGATTAAACTCAATGTTTCTGAATTGAGTTTTCTGACTGAAGTCCCTGAAAATTATAGGAGCATAACCCCCTCCCCACAAAGCCATATAAGTGCTATTTCTATTCAAATGTATATCTCTCTCAGCCTAAGCGATGATTGGAGGACTTGAATGCTTTTACTCTACACATGGTCCGGCCATAGATTTCCTCTTCAAGATGATCCATTAACTTTCTTCAGATTTGATGCTGTGTTTTTTTGGCTTGCCAATCAAGGATGATTATTATTTACCCCAAAATCATCTTAACATGAAGAACTTATCAATTATAAAATGGAATATAGTATTCTAGTCATAATCTTATTAAAGTTGACTGGCCATCAATTATAAAATGTGCAGCCTATTAATGCTGTTTCCCTCTGTACAATTCTTACCATCACCCTGAAGAATCACATTCCTTAAAAACATTTTATATTCCAATGAATTACAGAGCCATATAGACAGCATAAAGCAAAACACAATTAAGAGCAAAGAATTCTAAGCAGTTTTCATAATTGATGTCTAAAACATGATGTGTGTGTTCACTGGTATTTGGCATCATTTTGGAAAACTGCTTTGTGTCTTTTCACTAATGCCTTTGTCTTAAAGCATCTTGTAGTATCCCCATTAATCTGAATGACCTCAACAAACAGAGTGAGGCTGTTTTGGCAGAAGGACAAAGGACACTTTCCCCTCAGATCATAACAAATTACTTTCATTAAGAACAAATGGTCTTGGAACATTTTTTTACTGGAGTCTCTGCCTGGTGACGAGCCCATAGGGTAGAACTGATATTGACTGTAAACAATAAGTCTCAAAAAGTAAAGTTTGCCAACTACAGCTATAGGTAGGAGCATGAGATAGACCACCCACTACCATAAAACTTCAATTCCTTATAACTTTTAGTAGTTGTTATAACTTTTGACTTTGTCCACGAGAAAAATAATTCTGATTAAGGTGATATCCTAAAGGAACAGAAATCTATTGGATACTCTAATGTTTATCACCAGAGCTACTACTTTGCTTTACTGATGTTACATTAATGTATGATTACTGTGCTGCATCTATATATAGACACAGCACCTAATTCACTTATTTCAAGGTCTTTCTGTATTATTTAGACCTAGATATTAAGGGAAATATTAATGTGCATTACAAATATTCCCTAGTAGAGCCTGCAAAAAATAAAACATGAGACTAAAAAACAAAAATGAAACAAATTTCCACATAATGTAAAGGAGAATTGGAAGATAATAGAAAAATAATATTCTGTATTTGTAGTTTTAGCTGATTTTTTAATCACTTTTTTCCTTAAAAAACTTTTTGTCAAAAAAAAAACTTTTTGTCAATGTGATTTATAAAATAACTACAATTTATAGACATTTTACTATGTGATTGTTAGCTCTTTTCTATTTTTAAAGCATGTTGATTTTGACATAATTTAGAGTCATTATTTAATACTTGAAAAATAGATTCCAAACTTGCATGTCAACATAATTTTATTACTACAATTACTGCATTATGTTTTTACCATCTTTTTTTAAACCTCGATTTCAAGCATACTATATCTCAGCAGTTTAAACTGAATCAAGTTTCCAGCTGCAAATGATGTTTTTAAAAGGAAGATTAAAAACCAGCTAAACTGGAGCACTTCAAAAGCTCATCGGCCTTGCCCTAAGCTAGAAGTTGAAGAGAAGGAAAAGGGTCGTAGAAGTACATTTTGTGTTTGAGTAAGAGATTGATTTGGGAAAGAACTCCAGGCTAGGTGAGACAGAAGATCATAATTTTCTATTTTTCCAATACTCTGTCAATAAAAGAACATTAAAGACTCTCCTCTAAGGAAGCAGTCTGTCTTCTGGGTTCACCGTCACCATTAAAAAGCGTTCTTGCTATTTACACATTGGTTTCTCCACAGGAAGCAGTATGGATTGCTTGGCATATGGGAAGCAACCACAGAAGAGTCACCATCATTTAATAAATCCCTGCATCATTACAAGGTAGGTGGTAAATAGCACCTTCCCCTTGGCCTTCTTTCTCTGTAGCCTTATGCATGCATGCCAAGAAGAAACAAACAGAAACATAAATAAACTGTTTTTAAAATCAACTCAAAGCAAGGCAAAAATACCTTAAGGGAGTGACTTCACTAAAACACTATAAATAAATTAATAATCTTCATTCACATTGACTATGCATGTATTCACTCTTTAATTCCATAAATTATTTACTTCAATCCTACAAGTATTTTAGAACTGCCTATTATATGTGATCACAGGGTTGCAAAAAGAAAAAAAAATCCCAACTGAAAAAGAAAAAGAGGCATCATTTATCTTCAATAGCCAATATGTTTCAAGTGTATATCTCAGTGTCCAGAAAATGAGGCAGATATCCCTCCTGGGGCTCTAATTCCTCTTCCAAACTTTGACAGCTCATGATCCATGCTGGCTTTGTCCTTGGAAGCAGAGTCCTTCATCTGGAAAGAAAGATGTTTTCTCCGAAGTTTGATCAATGCCATTTTCCAGTTCCTTTCAGTTCAGATTCAAGGTTACTAATTCT
Organism: Urocitellus parryii; assembly: GCF_045843805.1. Classification (NCBI taxonomy): domain Eukaryota; kingdom Metazoa; phylum Chordata; class Mammalia; order Rodentia; family Sciuridae; genus Urocitellus; species Urocitellus parryii. The sequence continues at coordinate 48,195,405 of NC_135538.1, forward strand.
GACTATGTGGTAAACTCTGAAAAATCTACAATTTTTCTGATTCTACTTGATCCTGTATTGCACCTTGACATAGTGCTGCATTCACTCCCTCTGCCAAGATATTCAACCTGAAGCAGTCATTTGATTGTACTCTTTCTCTGCCTGTCAGTTTATGATGATGAATGGAATGGACTATGACATTATGTCAGATGGCACCAACCAATATCAATGTAGGAACCAATGTCACTAGGTACTTCAAAACACTAATGACAAGGGGTGCTAATAGATGACCAACAGAAAAAGTTTTAGAAACCAAAGGAATTTGTGAAAAAAAAAGTTAAACTCAGCTTTCTTCAATGATGGATATCTCTGAGCTTTTTAATTTCTAAGTTTGTGGATTTCTAAGAAGAGGTATCCAGAGGATAATTAAGTCACCTTGTTTGATCAAGGTGCCCCCATCTTTCATTTATGGAATATTTTTAAGTTATTGTACAGTATCTATTTGGTGTAATGCTATTGCTGAGATTAAACCAAAAAAAGAACCCCACAAAGTAAAGTTCTCAAGGTTGAGTTTTCAAAATATTCCAATAAAGAAGTTGGCAGTAACTTTAAAAAAGTATTAAAATATCTAAGATTAACCACATATGCCTACTCTTGATTGAAGTTTTTCATAATAAGCAAACCATGCCTCCTTGCTTAAATAAAATAATCACAACACTGTCATGTCTAATTATTATCAGATTCAGAATGATAAGAACCTAAATTGATTATGTGCCAAAACCTCTTGTAAATCAGTGTAACTAGGCAATAACTAAGAAAGTAACTGAAACTTTTGGGAGATATGTATATATCTATCTATATGTACAAAGAAATATAAATTTTACAATAATACAAATTGTACATAGTCTAGTTTTATAACATATATATTTCTCCTAGATCCCAAGTTACAGTAACCAATAATAGTTAATATGAAGCTATTAGTTCATGAAACTCAAAAGTCATGTTTTGGGGGTGGATTTTTTTTCCTCCATAGCAGTAACACAATGACTTGTATAAAATAGGTAGTTCATGAATGTTTCATATGTTAAAATACGCGAATGAATCTCTTAGTCATAGAAGAAAAAAAGAAAAGTAAGAGGGAAGAAAAATGAAGGTCACACTGAAGATTGCTTAGTTATTTTCTAAGTATTTATTAGATATCATTAGTATTCTAGATCCCATGCTAAACGTAAGCATAAATATAAAGATGATCTGGAGTTAGGAACACTGACCCTAATATTAAATACATATATTTCAATAAATAATATAGCAATGATGTTATAGGTCTATAATAGAGGTATGCAAAAATATAATGAGAGTGAGGAGAGAAAAATTATCCCCTTACAAAGAAAGGAGGCTTTCAGGAGTAAGAAACATCTGGACTGGGATTTTAAGAGCTCATCAAGTAGAAACAGGAGGAAGAGTAAACTAGACAGAGCATATCAATAAGAGCATAGAGAAATGAATAGGTGTTCAAGAAAAGACTATCAGGTGAAGGAGGTGAGGGTGAAGAAAATGTTTAGCTGCTGTGTTGAGAATTTGAACATTAGTTCTATAAATTTATTTTTTCACATTTATCCAATCAAGAGATTTTTTTTCAAAAAATATTGATAAAAACTCAATAATGATTCATGACATGGATAAAATAAAGAGAAAACTCCCCTCAGAGACTAATTAATTGCAGCAAGAATTTATCAATAAAGACCAAAATAATATCACAAATACACGATGAATTTGTGAGACAAATACAAATTGCATAAATAATTAATGCGAGTTGCATCCAGTAAACCTTGCACAATTTAAAGGGAAAGTTGATAAATGATGCCTATTAATTAATGGCAATTAATGATAATGCATAATTGAGATCACTTTTGTGACTTCCTGGAACTCTTAACTGTGGCATATCATTTTAAAAAAAAACTATTTAAAATACATATATGTAATTCAAAATTGATTATTAAAAGAAAGTTCTTCTATCATGAGCTTCTCCGCATCTATGTTTACTTGCTTGGTATTAGCCAGATTGTGTGTGTGTGTGTGTGTGTGTGAGAGAGAGAGAGAGAGAGAGAGAGAGAAACAGAGGGAAGAGAGACAGAGAGACAGAGAGACAGAGAGACGGAGGGAGAGACTCAGAGAGAGAAACTGAGTCAGAGACATCAATGGTCCATACTTTTCATCTTATTTTCTAAGGGACTACTGCCCTTAAAATGTTCAGAAGTCAATAACTCTCACCACTGCTTTTGTTTGGTGACACATTGGCTTTGTTTCTGTGATTTGTCTGGAGCACAATGTCTTAGTTTGGTTGATGCTTTAGCAGAGCATCTGAAACTGGGTAATTTAAACAGATTTGTCAGCTTACAGTATTAGAGGCTAGGAAGTCCAAGATCAAGAAACCAGCTTCTTGGTGGGACTTTCTGGCTGCAGCACCCCAAGTTGAATGCAAGGCTAGGAGAAAGCAGGAGATTAAACTAGGAACCCAAAGCCCTTTTATGTTTGACATTAATCCATTCCTGAAGGCAGATCCCTCATGAACTAAACACTTCTAATTAAGCCCGATGTCCCGACATTGTTGCATTAGGGATTAAGTTTCCAAAACATATTTTTCATGATACACATTCAAATTCCTAAATTAAATTTACAGGAGGCCATTGATTTAGACTGAGCTTCTTTACTAGGCTCAAAAGACCAAACCAAACTGGAGATGATCATCCACACCACCAAGACAAAGCTGTGATGTTTATCTTACCTTCCAGAAATCAGGAAAGAAAGAAAGAAATTAGCCAAGCCACTAAACAGAACAGTTTTTGTCCACATGATAAGGATGTTCCATCTGTTTTAGCCTTTCTACAAGGAAAGCAACTTTGAAATGATGACCAGTCTGCTTTTGATTCTCTGTTTCTGGTTTTTCAGCCCTTTTCTCTCTGTAAAGCTAAAATCTCCTCTGTTCAGCTCATTAAAACAATCATTCTATGTTAGAGAGTGAGGTGTTGCCTAATTCTAGAATTACAAATAAAAGCTAATTCAAATCTTAAAATTGTCATAATTTTTGCCTTTTGACAAAACCATAGCAACCACCTACCATTTACAATATTCTACGAGAAAATGTGTTCTTTCTGTCAGGCAATTGACTTCCCAAGAGAAATGGTAGAAGACATCTTCTTTGTAAGCAAGGGATTGTTGCTTTCAGGGCTTTCCTCAAAACATGAATGCAGCATGAGTTTCACACCACCCAACCCTACTCTTCCCATCCCTGCTTCTCCACATTGTCTCTGGCTTTCAACTCTCAGGGGATTTAGTTCCCATACTCAACACCCAGGAGTGTATGCAGGGATCTCATTCGAACAATATAACTTCTTTTAAAAGAAATTGTTCTCATGAACTGCCAAGAATATGATTTCAGTTTGAAATGAAGTTTCATTCAATAAAAATGTTTGTCCATTAAGACTCATCATAACAAGAGAGGGGTTTTATGTAAAAACTGGTAAAAATGATTGTACTGAAATTTTAGTTCTAGTTAGTTTTTTATTTGTATTACATTTTACTTGATGCATATAGAAGAATATCCATAAAAATGTAGCATATATAAGGTCTGATATAAAAATAAGTCCAGGGTATTTTTAAAACCAAGTATTATAATTCCATTTCCTTAACAGTTACTCAGATCATAGAGCAAAAATGCAGTATCTGACATTGACTCTTTCCAAAACTTAGCCATCAAATGATTGGACTGTTTGAAGAACATTGAAAAATTTTAATATTTATTCTTATTTTCTTATTGAGCATCCAAACTCAGTTGGGTGGGTTTTTCTGCAAATTAGGTCTCTATACACTCATGTTGGGCTTACCTGCAACATGGACTATGGATAGGCTGCAGCAGCATCTCCGTCATTCCAGATCGGGCTCTACCAACTGCCATCTGGTTGTTGCAAAACACAACATGCCAAACTCTCATCTCTACCCCAAACTAACAAGGTATCAGCTTAGTAAACATTACTTATTTCCCAAAAAATATTGATAATTGAATCTTGGTGTTATTTTGTGTTTATCTAAATTATCATTGGATAGTGCACTGATAATTGGTTTTCACATTTTCCAGAAATAAAGCTTATGCTGACAAAGCTAGCAGGAACCATGGTACTGAATAAAGGCTGGTGCTGATTCTTAGAAAAGTGAACCACTTGAGGAATGGATGCCTGGAAATTAAGAAATGTCTCTTCCTCTTTGATCTGCCCCATGTGCTTCCCTAGATTCACAGTCACGAACACATATCTATCAGCATTGCATAGAAGAGTGTAATAGAACTTCAGAAAAACCTCATTTCTATGATATACTACAGATGGCTCATGAATTATAATAGTTTGATAAGATTTTTGACTTTATAAAAGTGTAAAAGTATCATGTAGTCAATAAAAACTACTTCATGTTTTGAATTTTGATCTTTTCCCAAGCTAGCAATATTCAGTATGATAATTTCCCACAATGCTGGGCAGTGGTCACAAGCCACAGCTCCCAGTTTGTCACACAATTATGTGGGTAAACATCCAGCACTCCATGGTGTACTGTGTGGCTAAGCTATGATGTTCCATAGGCTAGATGTATTAAATGCACTTTTGACTCACAATACTTTCAGCTTACAATGGGGTTTATTTAAACTTAAACCCATTTGGTCAAGGAGCATGTGTAGGTTTTGGTGGTGTGTGTGTGTGTGTGTGTGTGTGTGTGTGTGTAAAATTTCTTAAGGAAAGAAACTGTTTAAAGAAATGTATATATTAAAATATATTTTGAAATTTGTGTAAAATATTATAAAACTTTTGTTGTATTATTATGCTGAATAAGTTTGCAGAAAAAATTGTGGTATGGTATGTATGATTAGGCTGTGCAAGTTTTTTTTCATAATTTTTTCAAGAATAAGTTTTAGCATGCATGTAACTAGAGCAGAAAAGCTGATTATCTAAGTAGGTACAAAATGTAACCATTTCCTTAGGTTTTCAATTTATCATTTAAAGATGTGTAGCTGATTAAAGTTGTGAAAACCTTGAAAAGTAAAAATGGCCAGTTATCTTACACTAACATGAAGTGTGGTCAGAAAGATAACTGAATACATTCCCTTTCTTTTATAAAAGGGAAAGCCCTGAGCCTTCTCCAGGTGTGCAGGTGAACCACATATTTAGGGACTACTTCCCAGGAATCTGCATTTTACCAAGCACTGAAGGTGATTATTATGCATAGTAAGCCAGCTACCTCTTCCTCCAATCTGACCTTCAGATTACACTCTTTTCTTCATGCTTACCAGGGAACAAACTGCAAAGTTGTTTTGCCATCTTACGTGGCAGCCTGACTCAATAGAACATTTGTCAATACTTCTGATCAGAACCACTTTGCCACTCTGGATCTTTCCACTGGTTTCCTTCCTTGAGAGTCTCCTTACAGGGTGGGCACTGGCCAGGTTGGCTTCTCCATCTTTGCCAAAGAACTTCACTGGCTTTGCTTGTTTAACTAGCTTCACAATCCAGCTCTGTTATTGGATAATTGTGTGGCTTTGGGCAAGTTTTACTACCTCTTTGTTTCTTATCCATAAAATGTAAGCAATGGTAGGATCAGCTTCTCACAATTGTTTTGAGGATGTATGAGTTAATACACTTAGTACAGGATCTGGTACACAGGGAACCCTCAGGAAATGTGGAATATCATCATGACCTTGCTGAGGGCTGCCTGCAGATCACATCTTAACAAAAATGAATGGAATTTTCTGTAGAGGATGTAGAGAGAAATTATTCCCCAGGCTATAGGACTCTGATGCTTCTCAAATTATGTCCTACAAGCAAAGACCTCTCAACTTATAAAAGGGAGTAACTTCTAGAGTTTCTTCCTTCAAACAAAGATTTTTGCAGTAGTATGGCAAAATAAGCTATATCAGAATTTTAGTGCCTGGAAAGCAATTTATTTCTTGTAAATGCTTTATTTGTGGGGGCAAGGAAGGCAGGGTATCTTTTGTGTCTTTTTTCCCCCTCAGTCCTGAAAAACAAATCTAGTCCTCACACATGCTGGACAAGTGCTCTACCACTGAACTATACTCCCAGCCCTGAAAATAATTTTGGACAATAGAAACATATATAATCAAAGTTATAATGACATATGATAAATGCCAACTTAAAAAAATTATAGGCTATAATAAAGAAATAAAACACATTGTTAACTTCATACAATATAAAAAAATCAATGAAGTCCTACTGGATGATTTGATGCTAAAATGAATCTTAGGAGAAAAGTAGAGGTACTTCTATTTCTTGGCTAGATCACTTGGCCATGGCAGCTCAATGTTCTTGCTGTAACATCTAGAAAAAATTCTGGAGAGTTAGGAAAACATATATGTTTTAAAAATTAGAGAGCTATGGATGCAAGGTGCCCTGACTGGATTGATATTCTGCCTTTGAAGGGCTAAACCACATTGTATGTAATCTTTGACATCACAGAAGATAGAGAGCTAGTATTCTCAATGGTCCCAAGCCTTGCACAATAAACAGAGTCAAATAATGGAAGGACAATCTTTTTAAAAGAATAACCTAGCCCTGAATCAACTCAGTGCCTTATTTAATTGAGGTTGTCATTCCCTTCTATTTATCTGATGTCCTGGGGATTAGGGGTGCTGGGCAAGGTAGAAGAAACACTTCACAGCTAGAAGATACCACTTTCACACTATGCTAGGCACACAATGAATAGAAAGTTGAAGCAGTGGTAAAACTCAACTAAAAAGAAATATATATATATATATATATATATATATATATAGAGAGAGAGAGAGAGAGAGAGAGAGAGAGAGAGAGAGAGCCACAGCCAAAGGGGCCCCAGCAAACTTACAGCTGCCAGCAAACTTCCAGCTGCCTGCTGATGATTTGCTCACAGCGGCCCCAGAAACATCTAGCTGATTGGCTCCTCTGCGGTGATGCTCATTGGGCTGTTTCCCTGCCCTTTCAGACCACAGAGCTGCTCATTGGGGGACTTCTTTGGCTCCACCCACACGACCCAGCCAATCGGCCTCAAGAGCAGGAGGATTGTGGGAGATGGAGAGGCTGGGGTGGGGGTGAGAGGCTTGTGGGAAGCCGGTGGTGGCAGTTGGGCTCTGAGGGTTTTTTTTCCTGAGGAGCTGTTTTGTTTGGCGTTTTTAGTTCTAAAAATAAAGTTAGTTTATTTTGACTAGTGGCTCCTGAATTGTGCCCAGACTGCGGTATATATATATATACACATACATATATATATTTAAAAGAAATATATATATATTATATATATATATTTATATATATTATAAATATATATAAATATATATATGTGTATGTGTATTATATATGTATTAGAAGCAGTCACACAAATAAACTAAATATTGGATTTAGTATAAGAAAATATTAAAGTAATAATTAACATGTTAAAAAACCTGAAAAACTGAATTAAATGAATAAAATGATGGAGAATTTCAATAAATAATTGGAATCTGTATAATGAATAAAATGTATATTCTAGAACTGATAATATAGTATCTGAAACAAACCCATTATGGGAAATAATAGCAAACCAGACACAACATAAGGCAGGACTGGGTAACTTGGAGTCAGATCAGTAGAAAAACATATTAATTGAAGGAAATAAAAAATAATAAAACAGAAAAAAAGACACACTGGGTTGTAGTCAGAAGGACAGGTATAAATATAATTGGAATTTTGGAAGTAAACGAGAGAACCAACAAGACAGACAAATATTTGAACAGCTAATTGGCAATAAATTTCAAAAACTATGAAGACTTCAATCCCTACTTTCAAAAAGTTCTGCAACCCACAGGAAAAGAAAATATAAATAAAACACATATGCGAATAGTATGGTAAATGCTGGTAAAAAAAAACACAAAGAAAAAACCCCATAAAATAGCAGAGGGAAAAAATAAAACACATTATTTTGAAAAGAGCAAGAACACAGAAAAGACAGCTGACTTTCTCAGCAGAAATGTTTAAAGCAGAGGGAGAGAAAAGACATTCTGAAAGTGAAAAAAAAAAGTTAAACTGCTGACAGAATTTCACATTCATTGGAAGTACCCTTTAAAAATAAAGGCAAGAAAAGATATTTTCATACAAACAAAAGCTGCCTTGCTAGATATATTAAAGGAAGATGTTTGAACAGAGGGAAAAATATTTTCATAGATAAAAGCACAAAATTTCAGAAAGAAATGCAAAGCAATAGAAAGAGTAGATAAATAGGTAAATATTTTTAAAAAATAAAACATAAATAAATATGCTCAAAATTAAGTTAAAAATTACTAAAGAAAAAATAGCATGTTAACATTTATAATTAACTCAAAAGAAAAAAGACAACAGGAAGAAGAATATAGAAATAAAATATAGAAATAAACAACAAACAGAAATCAAAACAAATGACAGATATAGGGCAAAATACAAGAAATATAAACCAACTAAAGACTCCAATTAAAAGACCAAGACTTTGGGACTGCATTAATAAAGTCAGAAATATGCCCTATTTACAAAAGATGAAATCTAAATTCTAAGAACATAAAAAGGTTGAAAGTAAAAGAATGAAATAAAAAGCTATTTTATTAAGATCAGACACATTAGGCTTTACAGGCAAGAAATATTACTAAGGAGTCACATTTTATAATAAAATTCAATTCAACAGAAATACAATCCCAGAGGGGAATCAATAATATACACTTTACTTCATAACTGGGATATTTGTGGCTCTAATGAAGTATGGTGGCTTCAGAAATAGGGTAGCTGAGAATTTAGAGAAAAATGAAAGTGAATAAGGATGGGGTTGGTGGGATGGGTGCAGGGAGTGCAGGCTACCTGTTCAGAGTGAATGATCAGGGAAAGAAGAAGATGATCAGTTACCAAAAAGTGAAGGTCCTATGAGATGATAGAGACATGGCTATAACTTCAGCTTTACATGAATAGCTTTGATATTTTCTAACAGAAAAATATTGTTACTGAATAGCACATTGTTCACCAGCATTGTGCTGGGTATAAGGTTGAGTTCATGCCATAGCAGAGCCCTGAAGAAGGTCTTGCCTTTTATCCTCACTCACTCTGAGTGAACTCAGAGGATCCTCTGAGCCTCTGTTTCTCCTGTTTGAAAATGAAATTATTTACACTGATCCTTATGGTATTACTGTACTAAGCAAATATAATTTTATAGGAAAGAGATTTTTAAATGAAGCTATTTATAAAAATAATGAATTGCAAAATAAATATTCCTTACATATCTAAAGAGACAGTAAAATAAAAGGAAGAGAGCATTCAAAATTCTATTTCCATTGGAACTTAAGAAAACTCTAATCTTTACATATATAATGATATATTTGTATTTTCTTGCTGTTTAGGTATTTTGTCTATCAAATATAAATATTAGTTGGTGCTGAAATATGCATTAGACTTACATGCTCCAGCTTTCTTTAATGTGCTTGGGACCCCAAAGGGGATTTTGCAATCAGTATCCCATCTCACAATGCTGTGATTTTCCTGCCAGCTAGGGACAATCTGGTCTAGAAATCTCATGAGTGCTGACTTTTAAGGTACTTCTTGGGCTTGTACAGGAAGATTACAGAACAAAACAAGGCAGAAATTGGTTCCTGTTTAGTACTACCTCTTCTTAGAAGCAAATGCCATGAGTATTCTTCAGCTGAGGACAGCACCTAAGAAGCACTGCAGTAAGAAAGCCAGCTGGCAGATCCAAGACCCAAGACATAAAATGCTAAATTTCTGCAAAAAACCCTGGATGGCATCTTTCTGACATTTCAATAATGCAGAGACACTTGATAAGGAGGGAACAGAGCATTAAATTGCACATTAAATATCAGAGACAATCCTGCTGGTGAAGTCATTTATCCTCTATGTTATTGTCTTGCAGAGCTCAGGAAGTGCTTGATGTGGTTAATGATACCAGTGGTGGCCAGCACCACTTCCTTAGGGAATGGTTATCCTAAATTTAAGTTGGCTGCTCCAGCTCCTTAGCATCCCTTGCTGTATAATTTCTATGAAAGTTCAGACAGTTCTGCTAGACAAGCATCCTTCTCTTTTCAAGAATCCTTCTCTATTCGAGTCCAGAATAAAGTAAGAAAGAATCACATAAGCAGGCAAAATTCTGAACACACTGATCTAAAAAGCAGAGGATGAAAGTCCTGGAGAACTCAGCCATGTGTGTTGTTCTTGGGGGAAAAAAAAATCCTGTAATCTTTCTACACCTCACTGTTACCATCTGTAATTTTTAATCCACCCATATGATTATATAATATATGGCAGTCTTAGCTAACCTTAAACTAAATAACCTATAGTTTCTTTCTATGAATAATTTGAGGTTGACCACAAGATAAATAAATAAAATCAAGAATGATTTAGAGACAAAAATGAAGAATTAGCCATTGTGCTCTAAGGGATGACATTGGTTTGCCCTTGTTTGGCAGACTGCAGATTGTCCTCACTTTGAAGATGTTCCATGCGCATCTCTTCTTCCTGGATGTTGCCCTTAGTATGAGCAACCTCTGGCCAATCAAAGTTGTTTTACTGAGAGCTCAAGAAAGATAACTGTCCTGAAGAGCCAACCACTTCCATGATGCTCTGCAGTGGCTCTACTCTAGCAACTGAACCCAACTTGCTTCCTACAAATCCCAGACCATTCATAAATGACAGAGTTAAATGAGTGATTTTTTTCTGATTATTCCCCTAAATAATTATTTCCCTAGCTTCTCTGACCATGGTGTGAGGCTTATGTTGTATAATAATTTTCTTATTACATAATATTCATATCAACTCTTCTGTGATTGAACACAAGAGGATAAAAATTAAATAACAGTAGAAAAAAGTACAAATATTTTGTCTTGTTTTAATTGTAAAAACTAATTCTACAAGTCTATGTGGACAAATAAGGAAAATTTTTCAAAATATCTCTTAATGTTAACTTATTAGCTGGTTCTGAATTCATTATTTGCATGGCCTGGAGCAAGAATACAAATGGAGTTCTGCATACAATACACTAAAGCAATAGTTAGACCAGAAATAAACCATGAGTTTTCAAACATCATATTTGAGACACCCACCACATTGTTCTTATGGAGAAAACATTACAAACCATGGTAATTTTGTCACAAAAGTCACAGTTACTAATACTGAGATTTTTACTATTTCTTAAAGTATAAACAATGTTTCTACTATAGTGTATATATGAATGTCAATTGTAGAGACCTAATTATTGCCAGATAAGTTGCAAATATGCCAGTTTAATTGCAATATAAATTTTCAATAATGTAAATATTCTTTTGCTTTTATGTGCAAGTGTTACAAATATCAGGCTAATTCACTGAAGTTTCTGAATTGTATGATATATTTTATATCTAACCACAGCTCCGATTAAGAAAAAAGAAAACATCAGATAAAAAAGGAAGAGCTTCTGTTATAAGCTGTGAAGAGCCATGGAAGAAACGAGGACTGGAGAGGCTAAAATACTGGACAGGGAGGAATCCTGGAGAGTTGGCTGACAGGTTTCTGTCACTTTTCCCCAGGAGCACTTGCTGATTTGAGGCAGGCAAAGCAGGCAGTAGAAGATGGGTTTAGACAGAGGATCTCACTGGGGGACAGAAAAACTGGCAGTGTTTGATGGTTTTGTGGTTCTACAGAGATAGAAAGAAAAAGAGATAAACTCTCAAGGAGCTTCTAGCACAGAGATGGTTTCTCTCTCAAGAGCTTTGTCAAGTTCAAAAGTTGGTTTGTAGCCTCACACCAAAAGAAGACTTGCTGTAAACACTCCTAAGATTTGGAACAGGATAAAGATCACCCTTTTTGTTTGATACTATAGCAGAGGTTTGAACTATTTGAACTAAAAATGAGAAGAATAAATAAATACAAGAATTGATAAGAAGTAAACTCGTAATTATTCATTTTGGATTTTTTATAGTAAAATTATCACATTTCATGACTTTTAATTATAGTAAATCAAAAGAATCCACAAATTATGAGGACATAGTGATTATTATATGAAAAATTTATTAACAAAAGCCAATTGTATTTCTATATACCAATGTATCAATGTTTGCTATGTAAAATATTTATTTTGCAAAAACATCCTAAAACATGGTAATTAAGAAATAATATCTGTTGAGTTCACAATTTTTTTTAAAATTTCTTTTTTAGTTGTACATGGATACAATACCTTTGTCTTATTTATTTATTTTTATATGGTGCTGAGGATTGAACCCAGGGCTTCCTCGAATGTGCTAGGCAAGCACTCTGCCACTGAGCCACAATCCCAGCCCCGAGTTCACAATTCTTAAAACAGAAATTTAGTAGATGATCAGCTGAACTGTCCTTGGTTGGCTTAGCTCACTCCTGCATCTGAGTTCACCAACTTGGCAACTGAGCAGTAGAAGTCTTGGGTTGTCCATACCTGGACTGATCCACTTCTGGTTGCCTGCCACTCCTTCAGTACGCTCTCCTTGACCTGTTAACAAAAGAGCTAGGAAGCGTCCATCACTAGAAGATCATTTTAAGTGCATTTTGTCATTAGTAGGAAATCACCTTTCATTTCAATGTCAGGGGGCAAAGATGTAGGAGAAACCTCCTTTGCCCTGAGGTCTAAATGATATTAGTCACAAGCAGACAACTAAGTGTACGAGTCAGGAGTGCCAACTCCCAAGTGACAGCTTGCATGTTTTACATTCAATGAAATTCTGTGTTTGTGACATGGAGGGCTCTCTGAAACACAGCAGCATAGGTGAGGACTGCCATCCTGCTTGTCTAAGGTGGTTCTGGTTAAAACCTGATAATGGACTAAGATAAGCATTTAAGTGTTACTCTTTGCTTCTTTATATTGGGTAAATATTATTAATTTCATTCTTATAAATATTTCTAGCTATTTTTGTGGAATTTTTTCCATAGAATTCTATTTATTTTGAAATATTACTTGCAGATTGCACCCAGCATATTTAAACTCCATTAACCCATTTTTATCCTACCATCCCATTTATAAAAATGTAAATGTAGAATATAATATCTTAGAAAACTGTTTAATCTATAATTATATAATAATTAGATATTATTATATCATGATATAATAATATTTATACATATAAATTCTAGATTATTATTTCCAAACTATTTTAATGTACCTATGTTATTTTCATTGAAATATTCACAGATTGAAACTTGGGACTTAATGGATTAAATAAAAACAAAGGCAAGTGAGACATTTGACAACAAATACGTATAAATCTAACTTAAAATATTGATTTATAGATATTCATCTTATTAACTATATCTCTTTATTATATCCCCCATAATGGTGTTAAAAAATAAACAAAAGTTCTAACCCAATGTCAATAACCCAGGAGCCAATACTGATTCTTAAATGTCAGATTCACAGCCTTAAAAGAGGATCAATGCTATATATACATGGGCAATCCACTGTTAATTACATGTGTGTACAAATGGAAAATCTTTATATCAAGGGGATAAATTCACCTGGGGCTTGAGCAGGGAGAAGCAACCTAAAGATGGGAGCTACATCCAGAGAGGAGTGTCACTAATCATCACTTCCATAGACAGGTGTTTGCACAGGTCATCACTGGAGAGCATGGGGAGGGGGCCTTTACCATCAGCGACACCACCCTGCTTTAGGTCCTTTAAAAGAAACTAGCAGCAGTTCTGTGTGCTTGACTGCAGTATACTCTGAAGAGTCTCCTGGGTAGTCCAGAGAGAACTGGCAGAGCAACTTCCAGCAAAAAAACAAACAAACAACAACAACAACAACAACAAAAATGACCTAAGCTTGAAAATAGAGAAGAGATGGAGAAATAGAAAGCAAACAAAGAGGGGAAATGGAAATTTCAATTATCCCCATATTAGCAAGATGTTTTCCCAGAAAGTATACAATTATTTCTAAGTAAAAGAGGAACAACTCTCTGAACTGCATAATTGTACACAGGCTATATTAAACATCTTTAAAAAACTCAATGAGCAAATATCTAAAAGATCATCAGGAATTGAAAAAAAAAGTTCAAAAACAAACCTGATCTGCCTAATTTACTTTCTTTCTATAACATAAAAACAGGATGGGTGAATAAAGAGTTATAATTAGACAGATTATCTAAAGGGGATTACACATATAAAGATGCAAAACATCATCTTTGTTAAATTTCTAGTCCTATGCCATTTGGCAACATCTCTAAAATGGGGAGACAGGGAAAATACGAAGTTTAATTTATTGTAGCTGCAAAAGCTGAGTATTCTGAGCAAGCCTGTGTCACTCTTCAGGAAAACAAATGGCGTGTATTGATGTATCCAGTGAAATTACTCAAGGATGTCCTGTCTTCCTCTTTAGCACCTCCATTAATTACTTAGGGAGCAGTCAGCTGAGTTGGGCATGATGATACAGGCCTGTAATTCCTGTTAGTTGGGAGGCTAATGCATGAAGTTCAAGGCCAGCCTGGGCAACACAGTAAGACCAAATCTCAAAAACATAAAGTGCTAGATATGTAGTTCAGTGTGCAAGACCCTGGATTCAACATCAAGTAGGACAAAATTGAGTAAATCAACTCAATAAAGATACTAGCTAATTGTCAGAATCTTATACAAGATTGGGAGTTTTTCCAACAAGTTTCTTTTTATTATGTAGCAAAATATTTAATAATTAATATTTATATAGTAAAATTCTTAGTAATTAAACAGTATTTCTAGGGCTCAAGTCTGTTTCTAATTTCATCATTATATTTTTAAAATTATATAATCACAGATTCACATGCAGTTGTAAGAAATAACAGCGAGGTCCTTGTACTCTTTGTCCAGTTTCTCCCATTGGTTACATTTTCCAAAACTATTAGTGCAGTATCAAAGCCATGCCTTGTCTCCTCCTCATATCCTTCACTCCCTCAAATATTACGTATTTATTCAAATTTTCACCGAAATACTATATGTTAATAAAACCCTGGATTGAAATGAGGCAAGGAAAATTCTGAAGAGAATGAAGTAAAGGGAGAACATTGTCAAAGCTTTTGAATTCATCCTTTCCTCTCCTCTACCACTGCTTCTACATCTCATCCTTTGTTATTTCTCACTTGAATCACTATGAAAGCCTCATAGAACTAGAATGGGCAGTTAATACTCTCCTAGACTTGCTTTCAAAGATGCCTGGTAAACCTCAACTTGCCTGCTGCTCTGCTGCTCAAAATCATTTATTGCTTCTTGCCAAAGCATTAAGACCCTTCACAATCTAGGTCTGATTCTTTTTTCTTTTTCTCTTACAAAAACTTGTTTTGCTCAACTCTAGACTCAGATAAATAGAACTTTGAAATACTTGTATCTTGGCTTTCAAAAAATATCAGAACAACTTTTTATATGCTTATTAATTCCCATGCATAGATAAGTAGTTTTTGGACACACATCTTAATTTACAATAATTTACAGCCAATGGCTTTGAAACTCTGTGAGATCATGTGGCATTACAAACAATTTGTATAGCCATCATCTTCAATCTGAATAAATAACATAGCTTATGGGTATGATACACTACATTTCAACTGAATATATATTCTGGAGTAACTATTAAAGATAAATGGACATAAAAGCATTACTAAAATCATAGTCACTGTGTGTGTGTTTACATGTGTGTGTGCGTGTGCACGTGTGCACGTGCGTGTGCATGCGCATGTGCATGTGCACATTGGAGACAGAATCCAAAGCCTTGTGCATGCAAAGCATGTGCTATACTTCTGAATGATACCTTTAGTGCCCTGCTGCTTGTTTTTATCCAATTTCTTTACCAATCTTAGCTTCCAGCATCCTTTCTTCTTCCCATGACAGATTACCCTTGATGTCATTTCTACATTAACATTTTGGTTTCCCTGACTTATTTTTGCATGACTCTGTACAAAAGGAATTTCAAAAGTATTTCAGATGATTAAAAATATTTTTTACACTGAATATCACCTATGCTGCAGAATAGCTTTGAAAAAGTCTCAACATGGTAGCTCCTGAAGGATGTAATTTACTAATTATGAGTTTAACTGTAGCCTTATGACTGCTAAATGAATATAAAATGTAGCCACTGAATATTAGCTAGATAATTATCATTATACTAATAATCAGGGACCTAATTTTTGTTCACATAAACAAACAAAGCTAATGTGTTGAGGTAAAAGAAACTTGTTCTATGGTGATCTTTTCATACATGCATGCACAAACAAATAACCCTTATAAAATATACTTGCAAATGTATAAACATTCAAATATAATTCATTTCTTTCTCATCTCTTTAGTAAATAACTTATGGAAAAGTAAGTGCATGGAAAATGCTTTCAGTCATTGGGCCATAATCACTCTCTTGATGTGTGGTTAAAAGTCACCCTACACACCATGTGTGGCCATGGTACAGTTGTAGAGATACTACTCATTATTTCATTAAAAAATTACCTTATTGCCTATATATTGGAAAAAAGTTGCATTTCTTGGAATTCCTTCATAACACCTACAAAAAATAAACTTGGAAAAAATACAGAAAACATAGTAATTGATTTTGTACTCTTTTCCATTTCCCCAAATTGTCCCAATACCACCTATAGACATTTTCCTGGATAATAAGCCATTTTCTAATGTGAAAATACCCATTCATTTGTCTTGATACATTTGCCAAGTTACTATAAAAGCAAAAAACTGGTCCTGTGCTGTGATGATAACCAGAGGTGAACTTGGATTTATATTCTTTAATGAACTGAAACTGCTTATGAAAGCAACTGTGAATTTAGGAGTGACGCTCAAATTGTTGATCCCTGCAGATAATAGGACTTTAAAGAGGAAAGTGATTGTGTATTTATATATTTCTGATCCATACAGAGGATTTTAAAACCAAGTTTATTTTGGAACTCTCTAGCAGCTGTGTTCAATGAGAGATAATTTTCGTGATAATCATAGAAAGGGGGAAAAACTGTCAAGACTGGCAGAAGTACATCATGGAAGGTGCTTGGCCTTTGACTTTTCCCTAATTTAGAATTTGCAGTTTTCATCATCCTAGGGTGAACAGAGTGTGTATGATAACTAGAATTGAACTTTCTGCAAGGTACAGGCATGCAGTGCTGTCAAGGAGAAAGCTTTTCCCCCACCAGACCCAAGACCTCCTTCTGCAAGGCCACATGTTCCCCTTCTTATCACAGAATTCACTTTTAAAAGAGAAGGGTGGATTGTTTACTATATGCAAATTGAAGGTTGAGATTTTGAATTTTAAATCTACTGTGCAAAATGAACACTAATTTAGTTTGAAATATAAACGCATATTAAACTATAACTTTTCTTGCAGATATTTTATGTCTGAGTTGTTTTCATCATATCTGAAAAGTAGATTTAATCATACAACACATCTAGTCATTGACCCTGTTCATATCACCTAATATCACATACTATGCTATTTTAAATGCTTTGCAAAAACTTTAAACTTTTTATTTCAAAAAGTGACAACTAGCACTTACACAGTTCACCAGTTACAATTCTAAATGCTTCAACATTGATTAAATTCTTATTCACACTACTATGGCTATGATGAACATACAATTAGTAACTCAACTTTTCTGATTTAATAGGCAAATGGAGACAGAGAAGTAAAGTGACTTGCCCACTTTAACACAACAAATAAGGGATAAGCAGTGATGCAAATTCAGGCAGTCTGGTTCCAGAGTCTGTACATTTACCCTTAAGCTATTCTTTCCCTGATACCTACATCCCTGAGCATCATAAAGTATGTTTACCAGAGTTTTCTAAGTAGTACTCTGTAACTAGACATTTAGGATCAAAACAGTTGTTGCATTTTGTTTGCTGCTTATAATGAAATCTTCTCATGGTAAACCATGTTTAAGTGAAAAATATAATGTAAACTTAATTTTTGAATATTAAAAATAATTTTCCATTAGTCATGAAAAATCATGTGCTTTGGTTAATTATCAATTTTTTTTGAAACACAATAAAAATTTTAACTACAGATTGCCACTTTTCTCCCCAAGTTCTTTTGCTACTTTATACATGCTGTACCAAAACCATAGTCCACAAAACTGGGAAATCTAGGGATAAGACTTCACTCACGTTTACTTTGCATTCTAGTCCTGGCTTAAATAAGATCCATTTTTTAAAAATTCTACATGACTCAAGGATTTATCTAAGCTAATTCTATGATTAAAGGTATTTACTACAAAAAATAAATCATAGCTCTTCTTTCTAATGTCTACATAGGCACCTAAACACACAAAAGAAAAAATTGACTCGGAAGGACCTTTTAAAATACAAGAGGGAATTGTCTAACTATGACATTTTGCCCTTTTAAGTATTAGATCATTCTCCAATATGAAAGTAAACACTCTTACAAAAGTAATGGAAAGAAAACAGATGACTTTTAAAGGTCGACCACAGAAAACTAATTTCATATTGCATATATAAAATCAGTATATGCAATATATATAAAATTAGTGTATATGCAATATAATTTGAAAAAATATAATTCAGTCAATTTTTTGGGAAACTCTGGGCCACATTTTCCTATCTGTGGGCATAAATGTAAAAAATGATGTTTATCAGGATATGAAGGGAACAGAACTGCTGCTCTTTAAATACTTCATGTATTTTTAGGCCACTCAGATACTCTGTTCTTCAGGGAATCCTCTGTGGACTGAATGTTTCATTCACAGTCTTTTGCATTTGGTGGGCCTGTTAAAATTTTAAAATAAATTAGAGTATATAGAGTTGTCTAGAGTTCTTTTGAAAATTAAGCAGGATGCGAAATTTAAGAGTATCTCAGTGTTTCCCAAGGAAGAAAAATTGACAATCTTTCAAGGTCCTTACTTTTCTCTTTTTACAGAGGCTGGTGAAAGTACCATCAGGCAGCCAGTGAGCTGCCATGTAGCAGCCACTGGACCTAAACCTATGAAGGCATTATACTTTAAAAATGCCTCTTACCATTTGCTATTAAGTAGATATTTAGTGATCATATTTTTAAATGCTATAACACTATTAGAAAAAGTTAAATTTTTAGCTGGAATCCAAGAAGGAAGAGATTTTTTCCCCCCCAGGGAAACACATTTGACATAACATTGACTACAGACCTCAGAAAAGGCTCTTCTTGGGAAAGGTTCATCACAGTAGAGAAAAATGTAGCTTTGAAGGGATTATGTTCACAAGGCAACAAGTATTCTGCTTGGTTTGGGGAGCAAGCAGCTATAGTGTCATATGGCCACTATCATACCTAGGAAGGCAGGCTGTCTGCATTTTTCAGAGCTTGTGTTTGTTGGCGGAAACAAAACACTCAGTACAAGAATAGAATAAAAACTCTATCCTTAATGGCTTACCTCACCAAGCACATAAAATGTCTGGAATAGAATTAAAATATAATTTTGCAATCACTACAAAGGTTCAAAGTAAAAAAGTCAAGGTCCATCTCAGAGCGCCACTTAAGGCTACAGAGAAGAAAAGGGAAATTTACTAGAGAGTGAATTTTTAACACTGTTTAAAAATTGCTGCTGCTTCCTTGTGGGATCTGGGAGCTACTCTCAGAAGCCCTTGATAATTTCTTTTACCACAAAGTATACAAAGCTTTCCCTTATATGGGTTCAGTCTTTAATAGCTTTCTTCATCTCTAGCTAAAAGACATTCTTTAAGAATTCTTATAGTTTAATGCCTGCAAGTGATAGACAGTCTATTACATTTAAAAATCTTTCACTAAAATTGTGTAAGACATGATAGGTAATACTCACTTTGGAAAATGCTATCCTTTAATTTTCACTATAAAGGTTTTCATGTCCTACTTCAATATAAATGTGCCTCAAATAACGCAAAATCATGCTAAGTAGTTTTAATTTCAATTCATATCCACAAATTAATAGAACCTTTAACTTAATAGTGCCACAATACTCTTGGCCAGTCCAGCTAAAGTCACAACCTAGACATGTGTCTTAGTCGGTTTTCTTCCTCTTCAGATCTCAAATATTGCCAGAAATGGTGGTACACACCCATAATTCCAGCAACTCCAGAGGCTGAGGCAGGAGGATCATGAGTTCAAAGCCAGCCTCAGCAAAAGCAAGTTACTAAGCAACACAGTGAGACCTTGTCTCTAAATAAAATACAAAATGGGGCTGATTATGTGGCTCAGTGGCCAAGTAACCCTGAGTTCAATCCCCAGTAAACACCCCCCAAAAAAAAACCTCAAATATTTCCTTACCTATCCTGAATTGAAACTTCAATGCCGTTTGCTATTTTACTAAGAAAATGGAAACAATAAAAATACATCAGTACTTCATCTGCAGACCTTCCAGCATTTGTCACCAAATTTCTGTCTTCCTGCCTATCATTCTAGATACCAAGCTTCATTCACATATGTCTCTGGTAAAGCCTGTCACCTCCCACAGGATCAAGGATATAGCTTCAACCATTCTTCTCTTTCTTGACTACATTATCAGTATTTTACTCTGGGTTAGACTATTCATATCAGCATAAATCACAATGGATGACACCTCATCCTGGATATACTGTTGTCATTTGGCTACTAGCACACTACACCATCTTGGTTTTTCTGCTACTGCTCTTGTTTCTCTTTCTCAGACTTCTTTGCTATCTCTCTTCTTTTCCCCATCTTCATAAAGTTGAGATGACCCAAACTTCCATTGTAGAAAGGGGACAGAACTGACATTCCCTATGTATTATACATCTTTCTTTTTATCAACTTGTCTCTAGGTTTCAAAATTCCATCTTCCTCAGAGTCACACAACTATAATTCCAGATACAGCTGAGGCCCAAACTCCAGACTCAGAATTCAAATACCTTTGTAGCATCTCCACTGATGTCTACAATAGACATTCAGAACCGCCATACTAAGCTTATCTGATTAAATACCGACTTAAATTAAAAATGTAACCAAGTAACTTGTATTTTCATTTTCTAAGTCTGGCAACCTTACAACGTGTTCAAAGCTGAACTCAGCATCTCAAGGCCTTTTCCTAATTCAGGTGATGCCAATTCATCTTTCCAGTCACTTAGGTCCAGAAACCTTAGAGCCAACCTTGATTTCTCTTCTTCTTTTATATTTCCCACCCCATATCCAATCCAAATATTGTTGGTTCAGCTCTCAAATATGTCTAGAGTCAGACTTTTTCTCACTTCTGTACTGAAAATGCCCTCCTCCACAACCAGGTTACTGTTTTCTATCTCCAGGATGGCTATAATTCACTCCTAACCAGGCCCACTAATGCACCCTTGCCCTCTTGCAGTCCACTCTTAAAATAGCAATCTGAGTGCTCCTCTTAAAACATAAGTGAGATCACATTTAGAGTAAAAGCCACATTTCTCACAATGGACTCCAAGGCCCTCCCTGCTTTTCCCTCTCTAACCTCATTTCCTACAAACCCTCTCCTCTCTTTGTCTGGATTTGACCATGACTTGAACATACCAGGCAAGTTCCTGCCTAAAACGTTTTGAGCCATTTCTGCATCTTTCTGCTTGGAGTATTCCTTCCTTTAGTATCTGAAAAACAAATTCCCTTATCTCCGTTGAAGCTTTGCTTTAGTATCATAGTCTCAATAAAGGCAACCATGTCACTGCTTAAAGTGCTACTTGTTCCTCTTGTTATTATAAATCTCTCTTCTACTCTCTCTTTTTTAGCACTTACCATCTTTCGATATCCTTCTTACTTAGGTTCCTTGCCTGCCCTAGGTTATCCTCCACCAGAATGTAAGATTCTCGAGCCTGGGTTTTTCCTCTATGTTGAGTTCACTGTGTTAGTGCCCAGAATAGTACCTGGCATCTCCTGGTGATAGTGAATCCATGAAAATGAAGCCCTGAGAGAGGCAGTGGGATCATATTCTTAAGACATTCAGGGAGTCTGTTGGAAATGCTATTTCTTTCATTCCTTCCTGGAAAAGAGAGACTAAGAGAAATACACAGATTAAAAATTTTCTTTCTCTTTCTTTCTTTCTTTTTTATATTATCAGAAACAAAACAACTGCAAAAAATGCAAGTATTTAAATTATAAACTAAAACAATCAAAAGGAAATATCTTCTTGGCATCTTCTCCATGTGGCATGACTGGATCTGCTTTTCTAGATATAAAAGCAATAACAGGAAGCTATAGGTAACATAAATAGTAAGAGTCAACACTTCTTCGGGATTCTTCTTTATTTCAAAACAATTAAATGGAGGTTCAATTTAAGACAGTTCCCCCCACAGCTGTTTGCAATGTTCAGGTTGCTTGTCTGCAACAATGATAGTTGATAGAAAAAAAAAAATCCAACATGTTACAAAATTTTAAATCCACAAATCGGCTAATATGCCTCAACAATTAGAAGTTCAGCAGATCATAGATTTGCTGATTCTTTTGTTCCTAACCCAATAGAATATTTATTCAACAGATGACTACTGGCATTGTTAGAAGGCAGTAATGCATTGAAACCATGTTTGCTTAGCCTAGCAAAATAATAAATTGTGCTGTGTTTATCCTTTTGTTTTTAAGGCCAACTGTTGGCTTTATTTAATACCCTCTTAACATGCTAATAGCTCCTAATGGTCACATCAGCCATCAGTTAAACAAACCATTAGGTTGAGAAAAGAAATTTCAATAAAGGCAATTTACTAATTTGTTGATTGTTAATGGACATTAGCCCATTCAGGACCTTAGCCTAGACATATAGTTTAACTCAGAATCTATTAGAGCAGTGTCTCTATACAGAGCAAGAGGCTAATTCAGCATTCTAAGTACTTCTATTTTCAGAGGACATACTACCTAGATTTTTATATGCAAATTAGATGTTTTCAGTCAGCAAATAGACATAAAGAAAAGAACCTGCTAAAAATAAATTGACTTGAATTATATAATTTTCACATGGTTCATGGAAAGGATAAATTTACAAGGGCTCTTTTAATTTCTTTCTCAAATTATTAAGGCACTGTTACTGCTATTTTAGTCTTAGAACTAGTAATTTCTCTCTTAAATTCAAAGTATCCTTTATGCAATCAAAACATATCATTATACCAGAAAAATGAAAGTCAAAGATATTTTTATAAGATCTTTCTGTTCAATTCACACTTGCCTTCACTAACAATGGTTTAAATTTCTGAAACTATTTTTGAGGGTTTGTACTTTTGACCAATGTATTTGTTTAATTTTTAAATAGAAATGGAATTTGATGGCTGTTCTTAGAAAATTTCCTCAAAATCTAATATTTGAGTATGCAAAGAAAGAAAGAAAGAAAGAAATTAATGCACAGGCTGCCAATGTTAAAAGGTAGGTTAAGATACTTATCTGTTTCTTCTCACAGTTGAATTATTTTTCTTGTGGGTGATTCCAGGGCAAGTATAAAGCTACCCAGAGCCCCTCTACTTCAACTTAAACCCAATTACATGTTGACAGACACCAAAGCACACACACAACTGTGGAAAAGCATTTAATTGTCCTCATATTTTACACAGACGCCGTTCACATTACCCAGTAATGGGGTAACTAGTGCACAATTAGATTTCTCATATCCTATGAAAGCCAAGTGATAAATCTGTGCAGGATTTCACTTTTTTTTCCTCCTATCTTCAAAAAATAAGCTTCTTGAACTTTAGCTGAGGTATCTGAAGACTCCTGGTACTTTGAGGGTATTAATAATTTATTTCTTTAAAGAATTTCACGATGAGAAAGTTTCAGGTAATAAAACAACCAAAGATTTAGGAATTGGATTTCTCAGCTTTGAAATTTGAAGAAATACCTTGTGGGCAGTGTTCTCACAACAAAGAACTTGAGCTCCAAAATGATTTTCCTTCACAAATGCTATTTAATCATTCAATTACCTCAAAATATTTAAGCTACATATCCTGGTCATACAATTACCTAATTGGCATGGTTGATCTATAGGTACATATATCTGAACCACAATAAATTATAGTGAAAAACACATCAATGAATTTTACATAAATATGTACATTTCTCTATATATGAAATAAAGTAACCACATTTAATTTTGTTGTTTTTAATCCCTACAAATTATTAAAACATATGCCACTTGGTAGCAGCTCCTATGTTTAGTTGTGAAACTTGAGAAATTTTTCTAAAAACTTCATAGGGGTAATTAATTATTTTCTATTTCTATGTATATACTATATTTATTTTAATTGTACATTATTATTTCATATGCCATGTCATACATTTAATATGTGTTGAACTTTTATGTAAATATATGTAAATTTTTAGTGTAACTATATAATAAGTCAACATATTATTCATTGGAAAAAAAATCCAAATTTTCTACTCTTAAAATGTAGTAAATAAGGATCATTTTCAATTAATTCAATTAATCAAATTGGTCATTTTATTTACTCAATAATTCAGTTCACTGAAATCAATTTTCAGGCATGTATGAGTTTGTCAAGATGAACCCAACTACTATGTATAACCATTAAGCTCTAATATAAATAAATAAATAGAATTTAGTTCCATGAATATTAATTTAAAATGCAAGTTTTATAGGGCTGGATGAGAATTAAACATAATATACAATACAGTGTAAAGACTCACTAAATTTTTGTAGTTATTTGTACATCAAGACAGAGCCTAGCTGGTGGAGAGCTTGAAGTGGCAGAGAATGATTATACCTTTTATGTAGAATTGTATTAACAATACTGTTTTCAATAAAAAAGACCTCAGTTTTCAAAATTCTGTGGATTCATTATTCCTTTTACCCCATTACTTCTCATCTGCAACCCAACTCTTTCGGAGAATGACAGAATCACACATCCATCCCTCAGTAGAATTAAATTTATTTTAATTGACCATAGCATCCAGTTCAGCTACTGCTATACTGCCTAGTCCATGGTCACTCTGAAGGGAACGTCATCTGTACCCACTTACAAATTTAGGTTATATCTATCATCCTCCCCCTCCAGTTGGCCCTGTGTAGCCACTTATCATTCCAGTCACTCCTTTTCTGATCCCTTTTTGTGTGAATGCCCATCTAGTTCTGAAATGATCCTGGGGTCACAGAGTTACATTACAAGGACAAAGATGTGAGTGGGGTTGTATACTTGTTCAACACCAAAACATATCTGGGTAAAAATTGAAAAAAAATTAGAGTCATTAGTGAAATAAAACAAAATAATTAAACAAAAAAGAGAACCAGAACCAATTTCATTACACAAAGCCAAAACCAATGTCCAGATACAAAATCAGATATAGAATCCATGTCTACATACTAATCAGAACCAATGTCATAGAATAGGCATTGAATGGGAAAATAACATAAGAACTTCAGTGTCCTGTTATGAGCCAGCCTGAAGCATCCTCATAGAAGGTCATGCTTTCATGATATTATCAAATGACAGAGAAAGCCCCTTTGTTTTCTCTTATCCAATGTGACTTTCATTTTACCTAAGAATCTTAGGCATATTTAATCTATTAATCTGCTCACAAGGAAACTACCTGAGAACATAGCACCTATTTCATCACTAACATCGAGATGATTCAAGTGATAAATATATATATATATATATATATATATATATATATATATATTTTTTTCCCTCAAGGCTCATTACAAAATCACTATGTTGTTTATAGTCATGGAATAAGTCAGTTGATTTATTGACAACTATTATTGGCTTAATCGGCCTTGAAGTACCTCTCTTTTCACAAAGCAAGTATTCTAGCTAATAGATATTTTCCTTGATTGGTATATTAGTTTAATATGATTAGTAGTAAGATGCTGAGTCCTGTTGTTCTATGAAGCCCAAGTCAATCATGTTGTAAATGGCAAATGCAACCACCAGAGAAAAAAGCAAAGACATGGAAGATCTTATCCTTTAGCACTTGCTAACTACCTCCCCCTCTCTAAATCTTATCAGTTGATTTTTACATTTACCACAATTCTAATCATGGTACCTTTGTCCCAGACTATGACAGATGTCCATAAATGAGTCCTTTTTTAAAAGAAGAATTGAGTAATGTTTATCATTTTCTCAAACATCCCTAATTGTTCCAATTGTGTAATTTAGAGTTCACTTACATGATAGCTTCACATTCAGGTTAAAACTGGCTATGGCTTGGTGAATCTTTCCAAATTTGTCTGTAGGTACATACACCTTTTTCTTTAGATGCCTATGTTCATGATTTCTGTCTTCTTCAATGAACTTTTACTTTCTGATTGTTATTATTTGCTTCTCTAAGTGTCCTGTCATCTCATTTGATTCATTTATTCACTCACTAAATGTAACTGAACAACTACTATATCTTGAGACTGTTCACAGTAATAGGAAATCAGCCATGAATTCAAACATTGGGAATAGCAGGAAAATCAGAATTAAGAGTTTTGAATAATTTCTGGGACAGAGGATAATTAGAATGAAACTTTTGGATTACTCTTTCTTTTCATGCATTAAGTTCTTTCACTGATAATTTGATACAGTATTACCTATCTTAAAAGGCTCTTTCAGGGAACATTTTACCCAGAATATTTCCTAATTTGGTTAAAGAACTCTGATAAACTTGTTAAAATATTGAAAGGTGATTCTCCAAGTAACTGCATAATGATTGATGGAAAGAAATTGACATTATAATATTAGATTTTCTTTTTGCATGAATAAGAAATAGCTAAAAATTACTAAAGTATAATCAGTCTTTTTATTTTTAGACTTGATTATAAAGCTGAATTTTTTGCTTATAATATATATTATATATTGGACAATACAAGCATCAATAAACACTACATTTTAAAATAGCCAAACCCCATTAGGTAGAAAGTATATCATTTTATTACCTTGAAGCATATAGGAGATGCCACAAAATAGAAACTCTGGAACACAAAAAATCCCATGCCTATGGGATTATGCAAGTAATAATTTCAGTTTGGGGGCCATGACCCACAATAGACTTAGGGATATGGGAAGAAGTCATTGAGTATTAAGAGTCTAAGGAATTGATTGTGGTGAGGAAGATGCTACCAGGTAGGATCCAGTTTCTATTTCTACTAAAATCCAAAGAAGGGTTTTATATTTCCCAACATATCTGTCTTGAACCAACATTTTGTAGTAGACATTTCTGTAAAGGAAGAATTACTTGCAAAAGTGGGAAAGGTGTCACAAAGTACTAGATTTCCCTAGATGGATTTTTGGACACTGGTAGAATACATTATTCTCACAATTCTCTGAGAAACTTTTGTTAGCTCAGATACAACTGAGCAGGCTAAAATGGTTAGGTATAATTTAGCATGCAACCAGTAAGGGACCCAGAAGATGATTAGCTCAAAGCTGACTTTAATAAATGTATAGAACATGGATTAAGTGCACCATCTCTCACATAGTAGGTCACCAAAAATATTTTTAAGTAAATGGATGAGTGATTAAATTAACTATACAAAATCACCCCCAAATTGTGTATATTGTTAGCAATTAATTATAGGAATGGTGCTTATACCCAAGCTCCTATAATTATCAAATACGATAAGATCATAGAAGTCTTAGCTAAACATAAATTCTATTTTGTTGACTCAAAATTTACACTTCACTTATATATTAAATTCAGTGTTTTATTTCATATTAGCAATTAATTTTTTAAATTCTTCTTTTTTGTCTTTAGAAGTTCCAAAGGGAAAACCCTTTGGAAAAGACTATTAATTAAAAACAAAACAAAATACCTTTGAACCAGACATGGTAGCACACTCCTATAATTCCAGGTACTCAAGAGGCTGTGGCTAGAGTTTCCCAAGTTCAAGGCCAGCCCTAGAAACTTAGTAAAATCTTGTTTCAAAATAATAAGATAATAAAATTTAAAATTTTTAAGAAGGGGCAACACATGTATCTCCATTTATTTGATAAAGCATCCTGAGTTCAATTTCCAGTACCTAAAAATAAAGGAAACCAACCTTTGATATATACAGCATTTCCCTGGCATGCTCCTGTCAGACCAAGTTTATATCAAACATTATTATATGGTGCTGATCTGGACCTATTCTTGTTGGAGCATACTGAATACTCCACTGTAGCTAACCAGCTATGATATTAACTAAGAGCAGTAAAGGCAAATCAAATCAAATAAATAGATTGTTTTTCTTATCTTTTTTTTTTTTTGGTAGATGATAGATTACCAGGATTAGAAAGAATCAGTGTCACTTTTTGTCTTTCTCAATATTTCTTAGGCAGAGATCCACCCCAGATCTACACACATTCAGTTCCCAGGCTTGTATAGGGAGGAAAAGTGAACCCTGAGTGTCCATCCACCATGAGGTTATGGAATCCCACCTCATGCCTTCCTCCTCAGTGCCATACCACTCTCCTTGATGTGTTGGAAGTACTCTGACAAGGGAGTTCACAGGACAACAATGTGAGATCCTGGAGCGTCCTCTCCTTTTTCCCAAACCATTGGCATTTGGGTTTTAGAATTGAACGTCCAAATTCTATTATGGTGTCTGGTCTGATGTTGAATACATTTTTCAGCTGGGACTCCTACAGGTGGGACACAGCTGTAGATACTGAATTTCCTTTGATATTGGTGTCTTCTTGAACAAGCCCGAGTTTTTATAGTCCCTTTGGGCAGTGCACTCTCTTTTGCTGCTGGATTCTAACAGATAATAGCACATTCTCCTTCACCTCATTTTACCTTTCCCTGTGCCCTAGTTGATTTTCGACTGAGAACCCAAATCAAAGACTTCTAATCAAGAAGGATCTGTGAGATTATTCTTTGAAGAATCCCTGATGCTCCAAACACATATTAATGACTGATAAATAAAAAGAGAAACAACGCCATCAAGAACCAAACACAAAATGAAATGAAACAAAACTGAAAATATACAGAGTAAGTAATGAGAGGTGCTGAAACCATTGCCTTCTGGGTTTTGAGTCATCAGCAGAACTGGCCTGGCATTTGGCTTCTTCAGGGAGCATAAATTAAAATTCATGGCCACAAATCAGATCTCATTTTTTTAAAACCAGGAACTGAAGTGGAAGTTGAGGAAAGGAAATTGAAGATGAAGCTACTGCATCTGCAGAGTGTGTGGCCAATATAAAACTGAAACCCAAGGAGCAATAGAATGTAGGCAAAGCTATGAGACCAGGAAGCTACTCAAGCCAGAACTAGTCACTAGTTGGAGTTACTAGTTGAGTTATGTGATCAGCAGTTTGAAGACAGAGTTGACTTCACTGAGGTGCAGTAGCCCTAAAATGTAATGCAGGATGTGATTATGGATTGGTGGCTCACATTTTCCCTCTGTCTGGAATCCTTTCCCCACCATTTCCACATTCCTGAGCTCCTCCCATCCTCCAATGATCTGCTCAAGTGCTATTTCCTCCCCAAAATTTTCTGACTAAAGGAAAGTGTCTTTCTAGTAGTTTTTTGTTGTTGTTGTTTGTTTTTTGTTGTTGTTTGTGGTGCTGGGGACTGAAAGCAGGACCTTGTGCATTGGAGGCAAACACTCTACCAACTGAGCTATATCTCCAGCCCCTTCCTACTAGTTTTTGATATGTGGCACCAAAAGACATTTGGGATCTTATGGAGGATGAATTCTATAGATATGCCAGGTGTGGTGACATTCAGGGGATGGCATCTCAGTCAGTGCTTCCCAGCATATGAAGGCCTTGCATTGAATCTCAGTTTAAATTCAAGAGTAAACTAAGCTCTATAAGCCTCACTCTATTTCCATATAAAAATAGGATTTCTGGGAGGGTCAGCAGGAAGCATGAATGAAGCCATTAATTAGCATGGTGTCTGATATAAGCATTATTGTTTGTGGTGCACATCCTTCAGACTAAAACATAAATGTTTATAAGGAAGATTTTATGTTTCAAGTGACTTGTGTGATGGAGTCACTACAATCAGGGTTGTATTCTGATTCTATTCTTTAGTGACTCATGTCTGTGGGCTGGTTATCTAACCTGCCTAAACCAAACTAACTACAAGTCTTCTGGACAGTAAAACTGAAAAGAAATCTGCAAAGGAAGGAAGGAAGGAAGGAAAGAAGGAAGGAAGGAAGGAAGGAAGGAAGGAAGGAAGGAAGGAAGGAAGGAAGGAAGATTTGTAAACTCATTCATGTGGGAATCAGAAATTAATCAGCAATATATCTTACTTAAAAAGTGCCACTTGATAACCATTCAAATGGCTGTTATGTTAAAAAAGCAAAAATAGGTATTATAAAAACTGTGGAGAAATTGGAACTCATGTACTATTGGCAAAAATGTGAGATGATAGAACCAAGGGTAATTTCTCAAAAACTTAAAAATATAACTACCATATGATCCAGCAATCCCACTTCTTATTATATACTCAAAAGAAGTGAAGGCAGAGTCTCAATCATATTTATACACCCACATTCATAGTGGCATTATTTATAATAATCAAAATATGAAAGCAACCCAAGAGTCTATCAGATGATGAATGGATAAACAAATATATATGTGTGTGTGTATATGTGTGTGTGTATGTATGTATAAAACAGAATATTATTCAATATTATAAAGGAAGGAAATACTGTCACTGCTACAACAGGTATAAATTTTAACAGGGTTATACAAACTGAAGTAAGAGTCAAGGAAGGACAGATACTGTATGATGCCACTTATATAAGGTACTTAGAGAAACTACATTCACAAAGACAGAAAGCATAATGACCATCAGGGATTGGAGAGGAAAGAACAGGCAATTATTCTTTAATAGTTACAATGTATCAGTTTGAAATGAATAAGTTCTGTAGATGGATGGTAATAAAATTTGCACAACATTTTATATATACATAATACCGCCGAACTCCACAAGTAAAAATTATCAATCAATGTTTATAGCAGCTCAATCACAATAGTTAAGTTGTGGAACCAACCTAGGTGTCCTTCAATAGATGAATGATAAAGAAAATCTGGTACATATATTCAATGGAACATTACTCAGCTTTAAAGAAGAATAAAATTATGGCATTTGCTAGTAAATGCATGGAGTTGTAGAATATCATGCTAAGTGAAATAAGCCAATCTCCAAAACCCAAAGGCCAATGTTTTCTCTAATATGCGATGCTAATTCATAATAGGGGGCACTACAGAAGAATAGAGTTACCTTAGATCAGGTAGAAAGAAGTGTAGGGAGGGGAGAGGTGGAGATGTGGGAATAAGAAGGATAGTAGAACAAAACACACATTATTACTTTATGTATATATATGACTGCATGACCAATGTGATTCTATAACATGTACACTCAGAAAAATGAGAAATTATGTCCCATCTATGTATGATATATCAAAGTGCACAAATGCATTCTACTGTCATATATAACTAATTAAAACAAACAAATTATAAAATTGATCAAATCATACATTAATGTCATGTATTTTTTCCCAATAAGATAAATATGGTAAATTATAAGTGAACTCAGAGTTAATAGAACTTGTTTCACCTAGCAGTTTCTTTTATTGTTGCAGCTTAGATTTTGTTTCAATGAGCTTATACTTCTTTCTTATTCAAATTGGAATTTATAATTATATACAATTTTAATCCTACTAAAACATTAAAGATATGCCCAGTATAACTTCAGAGTATCCCAAACTTTGTGATGAGCTTTAATCAACTCCCAGGTGTGCTGCCTGAAGGTGTGCCAATTTTAGGGAAGAATGAAAATAAAGGTTCACACTAACATCTTATCTCTATAGTGAAAATCAACTATGGGTTAAAGAAACCCTGTTCTAAGTATTTTCACACAAATAATACACACCAACAGACATAGGTTCAAATAAAAATTTGATTTTCTTATTTATAAAATTTAGCAGAATAACTGTTCTAAAGGAAACAGACATGTGCAGAGCAGTAGAAAATGTTTTTTGAAAACAATCCTGTCTTTGGTGAGTTTTAGCACACACAGTGTATAATTTAGGTGGTGTCAGTGGGGATCATGGAACTATTTAAAGCTTCTCCTCTGGGAAGATATTTTCTGTAGTTTATTCTGTATATATTTATCCCATATGAGAACTTATACCTCACACCCTTTTTTTCTTTAAGGAATAAATCTAAATAATACTTTTTTCCCTAGGAAGAGAGACTGGAGGTTTGTGTTTTCCCTGTGGCATTTACACTCTGAGGAGCATTCAGTAATCAAGTAAAAATATATAGGTCTGTTCATTAGTCTTCCTTTCCTCCTTGCTAAGTCTGTGACTGTAGAGACACATTGTCCCCGATTGCTTGTCTTCCTTTATTTCCAGCATACTCTTTTATTATCTGCAATTGTTTTGCTTTGGCCCTCAAATTTTCCTCCATCATTCCTCTATGACCTCTTCTCCTCAGTTTTGGGGCCCATAATAGCTTAGGTTCATGTGGAGGCAAAGGGCATTCTGTTTATCCAGCACAACAAGAAAGTGTCCTGCCCCATGATAGTCATCCCAGTTGATACAGGGTGAATTGATTGGAGTGGTGAATAACGTCAACAACAAAATTTTCTCTAATTAATAATTATGTTCCCTGATTTTCATCTGGCAGAAAATTGAGAACTAATCTGCTTTTATTTGTTTAATTATTGAATTACTTTTCACATATCACATATTATTGTACATCTTGTGGTACTATTATCATTTCCAGAATTCCCTGCATTAACGATAAGAATCCTGCAAAGGGGAGTGATAGAAGGCAGAAAATTAAGGAAAAGCATTGGAAGAGAATTATAGGACACAGGACAGGGAAAGAAGTGATATATGTTTGGTTACCTATCCTGGAAAGATGACAGGAAGGATTGAATGTAAGAAAGCTCTAAAGAGAAAGAAGATCAGTCAACATCCACCTACAAAATAAACCTTGGCATTTGTAGTATGTAGTAAGGAAGAACTGAACATAATTTAATAACCACGAAAACAGACAATTCCAGGTTAACCTAACAAATATTTAAATAGCATCTATTGGGGCTGGGGATGTGGCTCAAGCGGTAGCGAGCTCACCTGGGATGCGTGCGGCCTGGGTTCGAGCCTCAGCACCACATACCAACAAAGATGTTGTGTCCCCTGAGAACTAAAAAATAAATATTAAAAATTCTCTCTCTCTCTCTCTCTCTCTCTCTCTCTCTCTCTCTCTCTCTCTCTCTCCCCTCTCTCACTCTCCCTTTAAAAAAAATAAAGGGGGATATTGAATCAAATTATTAATAAATAAATAAATAGCATCTATTATGAACAAGCTATGTAGGACCCTAATTTAAACCCAAATATATCCTTCTCCTTACTGAGATATCTACCTAATGCAAGGAATACCAGAAATCTATAAGCATTAAAATTCTACGAGGATTATGCTCAGGGTTCCTGGGAATAGAATATGTAGTATAATGAGGAAAAGTAGTTCCCTTAATACAGTCCATTATAAGATTAGGTATTCATATTATGGGGCTCTAGGAGAAAATGGAAAGCAAGATTAGTCAGTCTAACATTTTTATTGTATAAATTTGAAAACAATACAAAAAATGTTGGAGCCAAAATTTCTTGAATGACATTAAGCATTAGGTAGTAATACCGGCTGTCTCAGGAACCCACTTCTTGAATATTTCAGCAGACTATGTTGTCACCAAACCCAATGTTTCTAATGTCATAGATCATAAAACATAGTACTTTCTGGTAAGTGTTTAAATTGTTAATTTTTGTTAGCACATCAGTGAAGTTCAGAATTCTCTCCCCAGGCACCATGGGAAACATTTATCAATTGCTTTGCCTTTTATATACATAGCATAAATTTAGATATAGAGCCACGTGAATTAGGAATTTGCCAAGATCATTGTCCTGTCACTCACTCCAACCCCGAGCATTCAGTTGGTAGCTAACCCTACAAATTATTATGAGGGGAAAAAAGTGAGAGACATAGTAAAATGAGTCTAAAGGAAATGAAGATTTTTAATGAGGAAGAGCTGAACATGATTTAATAAACAGGAAAAATAAATTAGGAGAAAATAATTCATCACTAAAAATAAATGAGTCAGAAATTGACTGTTTTCTCTCTCATTGAATTATGTTGGCCTGGTTATTATCTCATTTCCTTCCTTGGAGATGATTCTCCTGAGGTGGTGTGGAGGTAATGCCTGCAGTTCCCAGGGTCCTTCTTCTCCCAGAGACAGACTCCCTCTGCCCTCTGAAACCACAGGTGGTCTTGTAATCACACCCAGTGAGGAAAGCCACAGCCAGAAACACCAAGGCACAGGACGTTTGCCTCTGGCACAACCCCCACCCCACACATACCCTTTCCTCTTGTTTTTTAAGAAGGCTATCTTACTCTAAGTACCCAATGACATCCCACTGGGATCCCTCTGAGGAGTAAATGGCTTTAATGTGAATCTGTTCATCTTTGAACCATTCTCAGGAGGATAAGCATTTTAAGAAAAAAAAAAAAAACCAATGGGGGGATGCCCCAAATCATAATCTTTCATCATAGATGATACCGGAATGGAAGAGAAGTTTCTGACCTCTGTGTACCTCAGAAGAGTGGAGGGGATTTACAAACTTTGTTGCTCATTATTCTAAACAGAATTTTTAATAACTGACTCATTTTAGAACTGAGTATGAAACATTTACAGAAGTCTAAATTTTTGTGAAGAATGTAATCTCTAGCAGATTGTAATTACTAAAATGTTAGAATACATATTTCCAAATGTTTTAATAGTAATTGAATACCTACCATCATTCATTTAGAAATATGAAAAGACTCTTAATAGTCAGGAATACAACATAATTCTTTTCTCCCATTAAACTTGCAATATTATTCCACTTCTTCCAAAGAATTTTTCCTACTGTAAATATTTTTACTTGAACATTTGCAGTTATTCAAGTTATCATGCATTTTGTACATGTACATACACACATACATACACCTTCAGGTTCTTTTTTCAATCTATGTCTATTTTTTTTGTAGGCTCCAAAGCTCTGAATGTTAAAAAAAAAAAAAAAAAAGAAAAAGAAAACATTTTCTTACAATAATACACTACTGGTACAAACAATATAATACACTTGGTAGATAATAATGAAACATAAAAGGGTAAATTCTTTTGAAAATACATTTCTTAATGAGATATATGGAGCTTTTATTCTTCAATCAGTATATATAACCATGGTGAATATTGTTGATAAAATAAGAGAATTTAGCCTCAATTCAAATTTTATCTTTCATTTATGCATGTAAGCACTTGGTTATATAAACAATGTAAGAAATGCAAGGGCATCACTATGATGCCTTTTCATTTATTGAAGTACGAAGTTACCGTATAAAAATTGTAACAGCCAATAATTCATATGGCTCCTCCTTCAGTTCTATTGAATACAAAAACCTGAAATCAAGCTTACTGGCAAATGTGTTTGTGACTAGGCAATTAAAATTAAAATTATTCACTTTCTTGGCTTTCATCAACTTTCCCAATGATGCTTTTCTTTGCCTTTTCTATTTTGTTTTGCTTGCAGTACAGGAGACTGAACTTAGGGACTGGCACACATGAGGGAAGCGCTGTACCACCCAGCTACAGCCCTAGGCATCCAGAGGTTTTTATGTAATGGAAAAACAAAACATATTGTGATTCTTGACAGATAAAAGATTTTTTTCCTTTCTTTTATAAAGTGAGAAAAGGGAAAATTAGCATGACCTCTGACTTTTTCATAGACAGTTTAGGAGAAAATATTTAATGACTCTGAAAAGGTAGAAATTCCCTTTCAAAAATCTCAGAGCTGCCAGGTGCAGTAATCCACACCTGTAATCCAAATGACTTGGGATTATTGAGGCAGGAGAATGCCAAGTTTGAGGCCAGCCTTGACCATTTAGTAAGACTCTGTCTCAAAAGGTAAAAAGAGCTAGGGAAGTAGCTCAGTGTGATGGATTCCATGTCTGTCCTGAAAAACAAAAACAAAACAAAGTCCTGAGTGTCACCATATTCTTTGGAAGATGTTTGTGATCTGGTTACCTACACTCCAGCATGAAGAATGCTGTCTTATTGTGTTACTTAACAAAATAAAAAATGTAAAATTTTACTTTGATTTCCCTAAAATCCCCATTTTTCTCTAGTGGTAACCAGTTTACTTTCCCTAAGTTATTTGGGACCTGTCATTTCCTTTAAAAGGAAAAAAAGAAAAAGAAACTGTTAAAGCATATTAATTGATAATAATCTGAAGTATACTTTTATACTAGAGTGTATGAACTTGTGTAGTAACAAGGGTCAACAACCAACAACCTAATACTAGGGAAACAAATTGTAATTATATATTTCTAGGTATTCATTCAATGGGGAAGATCTTGAGCAATAGAATCTTCTGTGGAGGCACTTCACACAGGAATTTGACTCCTTAGAATCAAATTTTGACTCATTGATTTTCTACTGTAAGCAACAGTCATGCTTACTTAAAAATATTAAGAACAATGTTATACATTATGTAATATTCAATGGTTAAAATCATCACCAAGAAGTAAAGACTTTGCAAAGGAGAAGATGGTTTAACTAAGTCCCAAACAATGGTAACTGATATTCTGAGGGCCACAGAACTTTGATGAACAATCCATGTACCAAAAGTTTGATCTCTTGAAGGTTATGTATGTATCCTTCTATGTCTGTAGGCTGCAAGGCTAAGACATTCTACATGCTTCAACAGAGCAAACAAAAACTTGCCAGGCATTTTATGCAGAAAAAAACAGACCCAAACATGTTATATTTAGATTAAATTCCATTAGGTCAATATAGAATGAATATTGGCTGCACTCATGAAGGAGGAGTGTGAAAGATGATATAAAGCTAAACTAGAATGTGAAGGGTCTTAACTGGCTCTGAGTATCTTTGTGCTTCATTCAGTAGGAAAGTTATTGTAATATTCAGATACTTTGAAAGATAATTTTAGTTGCATAATGGAGGTTGGATTGAAGGGGAAAATATTGGAAGCAAAAGGGATGGTTTAATACTGTTGAAATGTAGCATGAGCTATGGTAATGGAACAGGAGATACAGTAGACAAAGACTGTAAAACATGTAGAACTTCATAACTTCATAAGCAGGTAGATATGAGATATGAAAAATGATCCAAAGAAGTAAAAATTAAAGCATTTTTTTTTGCTTCAAGGACTGGAAGATAACAACAGTTGTTATTTACTGAATACCTACTGCTTGAGAAAAAGCAAGATAGACATTTTTCATTTATTATCTCTGATCATTACCATTACCTATCATGTCAGTTATATTGTCCCATTGTGCAAAGGGAAACTCATGGCTCAAAGATATTAAGATATTTAAGGCCATGTAGTTAGGCAATACCAAAGCCATAACCCAAACCAGAGGTTTTATTCTGTACTCCACTAATTAAGAGGTAAAAATCTAGGAAAGGAAAAACTACTATGTATTTTTAAATGGATTACAATTTTCAAATAATTTGCTCACTCATTTTCTCTTTGGATCTTCAAAATTTCCTAGGAGATTTTATATATATATCAATCTCTATTTTACAGCAGAGGTTGATTTGCTCAATTTTGTAGAGTTCACAAGTGCCAAGAGTCCTGTGAGTTTTCTATTCAAGGAGAACTGGTGAAGATGTAGAACTAGTCTTGTTTTGTCCTTCACCAACTAGTTTAATATGTTTATATTATATTAATGATGGGTAATTGAATAAAATTCACTCAAAGAAAGTTTCAGTCTCAGTTTCTCTCTCTCTCCCTCTCTTTCTCTCTGTCCCCCACATCCACTCCCTGCACCCACTCTCTTTCATATGCACACACACACACACACACACACACACACACACACACACACACACACGATTATACCAGCTTTTGTACAAGGAATATAAAACAAAGAAACAGTAGAAGTCAATTTTCTCAAGTCTTTTTAGAAGTTAAGTTTTATTTTCAGATCTCATCAGGGATTGAATTCCTAGGCTTAAATTTTCGCATGAAAAATTTAAGTTAAATGGAAAGAAGAACTTTCTGACATTGGAAATTATGAAACATAAAAATGGCTTGCCACTAGAGATTGTACCATTTCTGTCTCTGAAAGGCTATAAAATAGTAGAGGCTGCCCTTTTTGCCTGTAGTGGTTTAAAGATGACTCTAAATGGAAGTGGACTCTTTGTGAAGTGGTGGACCAGGTGACCTTTCACAGTCTCTTTTATCTTTAAATTTCATTACTCTGTAATCCTATTAAGGAAAAAAAAATACATGCAATAATGCCCACTCATCAGAGGTCAAGCTTCTGGAAACCTCAGAAGTTGATATATAGCCTTAAACTTAAAAGGAAAAAGAAAGAAAAAGGGAGCTCTCAAGCATGAAGAAATATTAACTATTATCCTCAGACCATTATACTTATTCTACTGGAAAGGTAGAGCCACCTTTAGACCCCTTCTAGACAACTATGTATGAAATAAGACATTGGATAAAGATAACAGTGCAAGAAAGAAAGGAACCTGAAAGAACAAATAAAATAATTAAGCCTATTTTGAAGAATCTGAGTTCTGTATATCCCAATAGTCCCTGAAATCAACATGATCATATGCATGACAGCTAAATCAATGTTTCATAATAACTACTCCAGCTTAGCACAAAAAGTCTTGTATTTTTACCATTGACTGTTTCAGAAGGCAGTGATAATATTTTTATTTGTAAAATATTTATATTTATTCATAAAAATTGCAAAAATCATTCAAACAAAAAATTAAAACCTTTAACTGGGTAAACGTACGCTTCATGAAATATTTGTAAGAAAGTCTTTATTATTTAATTATGCTGAATAAATATACATACTTTATTGTATTTTTTAATCATATACTTTGAATATTTGTTTGTAGCAAAACAGCAACACAAAGAAACAATTTAAACAATAAAAGGAAAATTTTGTAAGATGTGTTGTTTGAGAGAATAGTGTGGTGGTTTCTTGGGTTACTCTTCCCATCTGTTTTGGGTCTTTAGTCATGTTGAATGTGTACTAGGTTGTTTTAGATATGTATTTCTCATAAGCTCATTCTCTTTCACTCACTGTTCACATTAGTTATTTATTCAGACAATTAACCCCACAGATCCACAGATTCTGAATCTCCAGATTCAACAAAACATGGACTGAAATATTTTTAAAATTACATAGGTCCAAAGCAAGTACAGACTTCCTTTCTTGTCCTTATCCCCTAAACAGCACAATCACTTATACAGCATTTACACTATATTAGGTGTTATAAGTCATCCACAGACGATTTAAAGTATGTGGGAGGATATAAGTAGCTTATGTGCAAAAACTACACCATTTTACATAAGAACCTTGAGCTTCTGTAGATGTCTCATGAGGATCCTGGAACTAATCCCCCAGGGATACAGGGGATGACTATATATAATTTTCCCCGCAAAGGAGTTAAGGTAGAATGCATAAACAGAGAATTAAAATTTTAAATAAATAAATAAAACTAATAAAATAAAGAAATTAGAATGAGAAAACGAGGGGTAGTACTATAGTTTGATATGAAATGTCTCCCCAAGGTTCGTGTGTTCAAGGCGTGGTCTCCAGCCTTTGGCACTGTTGGAAGGAGTGGTGGAACCTTTAAGAGGTGGGGCCTAGTCAGAGGAAGTTAGGTCATTGGTTGAATGTCCTTAGAGTGGACTTTGTGATCCTGGCCCCTCGCTTTTTCCATCTCTCCTTTGTATCTGGGCAAACATTAGGTGAACAGGTTTCTTCTGCCCCCACTTTTACCATGATATACTTCCACAGGCCCAAAGGCAACAGGAAAGTGACCATAGACTGAAACCTCTGAAATCATGAGCTAAAATAAATCTTTCTCACTTTTAATTTGCTTAAGTTATTTTGAAACAGTGATGGAAAGCTGACTGACATAGGTAGTAAAGTAAGTTAAATTCAGATACAAAATTAGAATATAAACTGCATGCAATATGATTTTGTCCTTGTGCAAGAAGTGAACAAAATTTGCTAGGCTTTTGGTTGTTGTTAACTTCTTTGATCAATTCAGCCTTACCAGCAGCCTCTCTCAACTCTTCTCTGTATGGAATTGGAGAAGTCACAAATATATTTATCAAAATCCCTTTCCCATATCGCCCAGGTTAGTCTGCCAAGGAGAAGCAGGCATGTGTTTGGAAGGCAGAAGCATGAAAGAGGCTGTCATCTACAGAAGCCAAGGTAGACGTGGGATTGACTATAGCTTTCTACTGAGTTTTT
Source organism: Urocitellus parryii (assembly GCF_045843805.1). Classification (NCBI taxonomy): domain Eukaryota; kingdom Metazoa; phylum Chordata; class Mammalia; order Rodentia; family Sciuridae; genus Urocitellus; species Urocitellus parryii. The sequence goes on from NC_135538.1 coordinate 48,235,568, forward strand.
AAAAATAACTCTCTCTGCTATTTCAAGTTGAAACCTGTAGTGTCAGCCTTCACAATGTGCAGATTTTTCAGCAATGTGCAAACCTTTAATTCTCCAAATTATAATCTTTCATATTTGGGAAGCATAGAATGGCTTCTCTTTTCCTGTCCAACTCCTGGCTGGTATAGCTCCTTAGAGGAAAAAAGCAGAGGGAAAAACCTACTAATCATTTGACTCACAGTATTTACAAGACAAATACAAACCATTTGCTCAAAGAAGCCTAGTTTTTCTTCTTGCAGAACATAGAGAGAAATTTCTCCTGGGAGTTTCATGAGGATGTATTGAACAAGTGTTTGACAAGATTTTTACAATTATGTATGATAGTGTCTCTCCTATGGCTGTTTCTTTTAATGTTGCTCAACATGGGCTGATGGCATAAATCCAAAATGCAATTCTGCACAAGCAACTCTACAAGGGGCTGAAACAATGCAAAAACAAGTATACAGTTCTCCAATGGTCTAGTTGAATCCAAATTTAAAAATAAGAACAACTGAAAGGATATATTTATAGTAAAACCTCCAGAATTTTTTTTAAGAAGGAAAAGTACATTTTGGCTCATAATTTCAGAAGTTCAGTCCATGGGTGGTCAATTCCATAGCTCTGGGCCCAAGATGAGGCAGAGTACCACAGCAGAAGACTGCAGCAGAGGAAAGCAGTTTAGGACAGGGCAATCAGGAAACCAGGAGAGAGCTCTGTTTTTCAGGGACAAAATATAAACCCCAAAGCACATACTTAGTGACCTTCCTCCTTCAGTCATACTCTGACTATAGTTACCACTGAATTAATCCATATCAGTGGTTTAATCCACTGATTATCTTATGCCTTATAATCAAATCATTTCACCTCTGAAAAATCTTGCATTGTCTCCCACATAAACTTTTAGGGAACACCTTGTATCTAAACCTTGATATTTTACCCCTTGTCCCCAAAAGCTCAGGATCATCACACAATGCAAAATATAGTGAGGCCATTTCCAAGAATCCCCATAGTCTTAACAGTTCCAACATTACCCAAAAAGCATATCCAAAGTCTCTGCTGAGATTCAAGGCAAATTCTGAACATGGGCCCCTATAAAAATCAGAAGCAATTTAAATATATCCAATATATAATGATACACTGTAAGTAATTCTATTCCACAAAGAAAAAACAGGGGCATGGAAAGAAGAGATGGGACAAAAGCAAGACCAAAATGAAGGTGGGCAAACAATCCTGTAGCTCCAGTCCTGCATGTGAGGCACATGACATTGTAATATTATCTTCAAAGAACCTGTGTAACTCCACCCCCATGGCCTTGCTGGTTACAGTCCACATGGACTCTCTCTTGTCTTATTTCTGCTGAACTTCTGCAGTTTTTCTTAGCAGATATCCCATGTTATTGGCATCTCTCAATATCAGGGATCTCCATTGCAGATTTGACTTTCTTCTCACATCTTCCTGAATCACCCTCTTAGGGATGGTATGAAGGTACTCTGGTCCTGCTATGTTTTGCCTGGCCTCCTAGGCATTCCTTTGGAAATTCAGTGGACACCTTCATAACTTCCTAATTCCAGCATCCTGCTTTCTTGTACAACTAGCATCACATGGTTGACGCCAAGATCTGCCACCATTTCCAGCAGCACCCAGCCTCCTGGGACTATGGCTGGAGCAGTCTTTGAGTCCCTGAGTGGCCAATCATGGTGAAATCTTAAGCTGTCCTGTGTAAGAAGAGTACACCATGAACCCTTCTCAAAGAAATTTTTACTTTTACACACTTGAGCCTGAGATGGGTATGCTTTTGCCAATTCCTGAGATGCTTTCAAGCCATTTTTTTCCTATTGTATCTGTTCAAAGTACTTAGCATCCCTTTAGTGGCCATAATGTCATTAATAATCACAACTTCCTAAGCATGAGTTTTACTCACTTTTCTGGCCAAACTGCAAATTTTTCAAATCATTCTACTTTGTTTCCTGATCCAGATTATCAGAGCAAACTTGGCCAAAAGCTGCCAGCATATATTTTCATGCCACTACCTATTCATGCTGTGCTTCCTTGAAATTTCCTCTTCCAGATTAATTAGTCCATCAACTTTAAATTCGGTATCACAAAAAGTCTGAAAACATGGGCAAAATGTAGATAACTTCTTTGCCAGAGCATAACACAAATGGTCTCTTTATCCATTTTCTAATACAATAGCTCTCTTTTGAAATTTCCTAAATCCAGTTTTTACTGTCCCCAGTTCTACCAGCATCTGGTCATCTGAGCTTCCACCAAAGTTGATCATAAAGCTCCACTTACAACATTGTAAAGCTTTCCCAGCTTGCATAGGTAAACTTTTCAAAATTCTTCTCTACCACAAACCAACTCCAAAGGCTTCTGACTCACATAATAATCTAATAATCCCACTTAGTACCAATTTGGTTTCAATCTGTTTTTTTTTTTTCTGTGACCAAAAGATCTGAAAAGAACAACTTTAAGAGAGGAAAAGTTTATTTTGGCTCCTGATTTCAGAGGTTCAGTTCATGGTCAGTCAAATCTATAGCTCTGGGCCCCAGGTAAGGCAGAAAATCATGGTAGAAGGGAATGGCAGAGAAAAGCAGCTCAGGATGTAACAATCCGGAAGCAAAGAGCTCCAGGAAATTTTTATAAATATGATTTTCATATTAAAAGAAATATTAACAAGACAATAGGACAACTGGTTAGTATATATTCATATATAGAATATACTATATATACACTATATATACATATGCCATATATATATGGCATATGTATATATAGTGTATATGTATATATACATACTATATATACATATGCCATATATATATATATATATATATGGCATATGTATATATAGTGTGTATGTGAGAGCATAATTTATAAAACTGGAAAAGTGTCAGATTTAAAGTCTTATTTGGTTTCTTTTCTGAAAACTAACTCATGAAATTTATCCTTAATATATTTATCAATACCTGACTTTCTTTATTATCCATTTGAATGAATAACTCAATAATGAGAAGTTTGTAAGATTTCAACTTGAAAATTTCCCAAATGATCTCTCTACAGATATTGCCAGGATTTTTTTTCTACCTGGCAATACTTATAAATCAGACACTAAAGAGTAAAGCTAAGTATTAAGCTAATAAAACTGCTACTCTTTTATCATCAAATTTTGACCAGATGTTTGACCAGATCTAAATAAGTTATATACAGAGATAGCTGTAGATCAGCAACAGATTGGAAGTGTTTAGTGTTTCAGTTCACTTACATTTTCTCATCCTTTTCTTTTTACCTCTATAATCAGTTTTACCATGAGAGCAAATGGACCCAAGAATCTCTACCAAATTCTTTGTATTCAGTTGAAGGGAAAATAGTTACATCCTGCACAGTTCAAATTGTTCAAGCTAAGATGATATTATACAAAAAGTGAATATCTGTGACAGGTTTTGTTCATTTGACATTGAGACCTAAAAATGAATGGAGTATCCTAAATAATTTTATATTTCTCACCAAGTTTTAATTTTTAATAAAAAATCTGGTAAGAAAACATGTGTGCTGTTGTGACACTTATCCCTAAAAGCATTCAAGACCTCAGCTCCCGTACCTCAGAAGCCTCAGCCATAAAAACCAATGCCACCCCTGAATTTAAGTAATCCAAAGTAATTATCAAGTTCTTAAGGAACTATGTGTTGAGTATTTACTATATGCCTTATGTTGCTTAAAACTCTGAAATTAAAGCAGTTAGCAAAGATAACAAAAATCTTCATTCCTGAAGCTTAGATTATATGGAGGCAAGAAAAGCAAAACAACAAACATAATAAAAAATTTGTGCAAGTAAAATGATTATGCATCCAATGAAAAAAATTAAACAACAAATAGGGATATATAGTAGAAAACGGAGGATAAAGTTTGCAATTTTAAATAGAATGGCGAGGGAAAGCCTTACCCAGCCGGTAAAAAAGACCCGAGGGAGATGAGAGAGCAAGTCATGTGAACATCTAAGGAAGAGACCATGGGAAGCAGTCTTAGGTTGATGATCAGTCACACTTCAGCCCAAATGGAGAGAGGGAAGAGTAGAGGGGATAAAGTCAAAGAGTGGAGTGTTCAGATCATGTACAACTCTGTAGATTATTATAATGACACAGATTTTAATCACAGTAAGTTGGGCAACCTTTTTGAACTGAAACTATCCTGAACTAACTTATATTTTAATAGGAGCACCCTGGCTGCTGAAATGAGAATTAATTGGAGGGAACAAGGGTAGAAATAGATCTGTCTATTCACTAGGGAGAAGTGAATTGAGGAGGGGAAAGATTCACAGGAGCTGCTTTGGTGTGTTAAGCCTTAGATGTGTACTCACTATGAAAATAGAGATGTCAAGTAGGAAGTGTGTATATTCTGGGATTCAAAGGAGGCATAGGTAGGAGATGCACATCAGAGAGTAATTCCTGCACAGTTTTGAAGACAGTAAGATTGAATGATATGCCTAATGAAGTGAGTAGTCAGGGTTAGAAACAGCAGCAAGAGTATAATAGGCAATAGAATAGAAAGGGCACTGCTTAGCAGTGAGAGTCTGAATTACAGCTCATCCTCGGTGTGGCATGAAAGAGATCTACACTTCATAAATAAACAATGGGGTGACCACCAGCAGTTCTTGAGCCTCAAGTGAAGGAACACTTAGCCATGGCTTTAGGATGAACAACTCAAGCCTGAACCAAAAGAAGACTAGGCTGAGTCCTGGGGAATTGACAGCACTAATGAGAGCTAACTGGAGGCCCAGTAAGGAAGGATGAGACAACTGGCCATTCCTCACAAGGAATCACCACCTCAAGACTGGACCATTTCTTGCAAGATACTTTATTTTAGTATTGAAGTCAGTTCTTCCCATCTAACCTACAGAGCCATTGCCTTTCATATCCACTCCTCTTAGACTTGGTAAGTAAGATGACAGTTAAGAGAAAGAGAAAGTTAGGGAGGTTATGGAAATTAAAATAACACAATGGAGAGAAGACGACAGATTTCAAGACTCAGTCCTGAGCAAAATAGAAAGCTAAAGAGATATCTCTAGCAGCTGGGACTGCATGTGAACTTTTAAGAAGTCTGATAATAATATTCAATTTTTAAATGTTTCCTGTGTGGCCAGGTGTGGTGGTGCACACCTGTAATTCCAGTGACTTGGGAGGGTGAGGCACGAGGATCATGAGTTCAAGGCCAGCCTCAGGAACTTAATGAGGCCCTAAGCAAGACAGTGAGATCCTGTATCTAAATAAAAAATACAAAAGGATAGGGATTCAGGCTCTGTGGTTAAGCTCCCATGGATTGAATCCCCATTACCAAAACAACAAATGTCTCCTGTATGAAGTATGCCATACCAATGCCCTAACATCTTCTGCAGATTTTTAAGAAAATTATTGTTTTTAAATTTTTGTCATTATCTTGTAATATTGGCACTTTCTAGGCATGGAAAAGTAAAGAATGTGATCTCATGGAGGACAAAACTCTGCCCTGGGAAATTAGTGGCCACAACAAAGACAAAGGTAAAGAATGGGGATGAGAGCTGCAGTGTTACATGGGAGAAGCAAGCTGAAATGTGGATCTGAGAAGGAACAGAAATGCAGATCGCAAATATGGTTGAGAAAAATGTTTACTCCTAATAAGAGGTTTTGCTGTTATGTAAACAGAAGCCATCTTAATGCTGACAATGTGGTTACAATGTTGTTAACAAAAGTCAAGAACATCCTACCCAATTATCTCATCATGCTATCAATTGCTGTGGTTTAAGCAGGACACTGGTCAAGGTAAGCGATGAAAGGCCTCATGGTGAAGCACAGTTTAGAATTACAGAAATCCAAGACCAACTCCCTAGGCATTAATGGCTGCAACTGAGTAGATTGGTTAAATAACCTTTCTAGGTCCAAATTTCTTCATCTGTATTACAGATACAGTATTTCAGTGGTTGAGGTGTATGACTATTATAAATGATATAAGTAAACTGTCTAGCACATAGCAAACTGATTAATAATGGTCTGTATTGGAATCTGGCAGCCCTAAGAAAAATTAAGAAATTTGTCAAGATTTTGGTACTCAGAAATGTTTCACTGAGTATTATTATGCTTCCTTCCTTCTGAATCATCAAAATGTTAACAGGAAATACTTCCAAAAAACATAGTGAACAAAACTTTCATTGTCTTCACCCAAGAAAATGACTTAAAGTGAAGATTTGTGACAATATGGCATGCAGGTAGGAGGTGAAATTTTAAAAATGAATATTTTAATATATGTCAAATGATAACACAGAAGTGATCCTCTAATTCGTCTACTCATAATCTCAGCCTTAAGGAAGGTTTCTTGTTATTTCTTCTTAAATTTGCAGTAGCTTATAGCTGCCCCCTACACTCAGTCCTAACTGGAAGTCCTAAAGATCTATAAATCACTTCCCACAGTTAAGTGAGAGAAAGAAGAAAGAAGAGTTGCTGAACAGGAATTGAGCCAATCAATGGTTATTTAATAACCACTGACTACTCAGTTCAATTCAACAAACATGAGTTATGTCAGGCATTGTGGATGGGCATAATTATAAGAATAGTCTTTATGCTCTAGGGATGTGCCATCTGGCTGTAGAGATTAGAGTTAACTACATAAATCAAGGGTTAGTATTAGTAATACATAGTTTGAGCCTGGCTATGCTAAATGTTTTAAATATACTGTGTTCAATATTTATAACAAATGTACAAAACATATTTTATTACTACTTTTATAGAAGAAGAAATGGGTTCAGAGTATTTAAGTAGATTTTACAATATATGGTGTGTATATAATATTGAAATATTGTATTAACTGTGAACATGATTGTCTATGTGAACCCACATATCATTGACATATTAAAGGGCTGTAATGCACAGAATAAATGGCTAGATGAGAACACAGCATCAGAAAAAGGATAAATGTTAAGGTACAGAAAATGAAAATGGACCAATCCAATTAACTGATATATTGATCAGTAGATACATCTATTTTGATGATGCAGAATATGTAAGTGTTTATGGAGAAAAAAAATATTCACAAAGCCATATCGAATGTTATGGAGAGGAATGAATAGGCATTTCAAACTTAGGCTGGATGGGAAGGAGTAAAGAAGTAAATTACTTAAAGTATCTTTTAATAGTAGGAAACATGTACAAGAATGTTGATAAGAGCAGTGTCCTTGAAACAGAACTACAGATAATCAAAGTGTCTCTCAATAGGAAATCAGAGAAGTAGACTCTAGAATATTTATAAATGATACATTCTTCAGCAACAAAAATGAATTGTCTACTGCTATATATAAAAACACACAAGATTTTCACAGGAAAAATATGAAAAAAATAATTTTAATTGCTTTTTAAAATAAAGAATGCATGTAGCATAGTACCATTTACATTTTTTTAAATGCTAAACTTTAAAAATGTTTTTTAGGGATATAAACATCATGAAAGTATTTTGAAAATCAAAATTCTGGCAAAAAAGTAAGAAAATGCATTAGTAAAAGGTGCATTGTTCTCTCAATGATACTGGGAAAGTTATATTTAGCAGGTAGGTAAATATTTATTTATATATATTATATAATACATGTTCTATACAGTCATGCATCACATGCTATGGTTTAGAAATGGGATATTCCCCAAAAGTTCCTGTGTTCATTCAGAGATGAAATGATTAAATTATGAGAGCTACAATCTTAGCAGTCCATTCCACTTTGAATAGACTAACTGGGTGGTAAGTGTTGGCAATTGGGTTATGGCAAGAAGAAGTGGATCCCTGGGGATGTACCCTGGAAGGGATCATCCTTCCTATGGCCCCTTTCTCTTTCTCTGTTTCCTGACCACCATGAAGTGAGCAGCTTTCCTCTGCCATGCTCTTTAACAATGATATTCTGCCTCACCTCAGGCCCAGAGCAATGAAGCAGGCCAGGTCAATTCTGGATTGAACCCCTGACACTGTGAGCTTGTCATAAACTTTTTTCCTAAACAACTTGTAAGTTGTTCTTGTTGGATATTTTGGTCACAGTACCAAAAAGCTGACTAACAATACACGACAAGACATCAGTCAGCAATGGACCATGCTCATTACAGTGGTTCTATGAGATTATAATGGAGCTAAAAATAAAAAGTCCTAGTACCTGATAAATGCAAAACTGAAGAAGCAGCAAGAGAAAAGAAAACTTCAGGAGAAAAAAAAGTAGAAGAACCTCCAAAAAAAAAAAAAAAAAGTACAAGGAAGGGTTTAGCAGAAGCTTTTACAGAACTCCATAAGTTCCTTAAAACATTCAAAACATGGACCCCAATACCAAAAAGTTTTCATTAATAGACAGGAATTTCCATGGTGCATTATCTGCTTAGAAGCAAATCTATGATGAAAAAAAGCAACAAAACAAACAGATCACCATGGGAAAATTTTTGTAAAGAGCAGTTCCTTCTCAGAAAGAGCCTTAGGCAGCTCCTTCAAAAGGGATTCCAGAAGAAGATGTTGTTGTCATAGAAGATGACAGATTAGTGCACATCATTGTCTCTAAAAACTTTTAGGGGTACAAGATGTGCAGGTACATACAACAATATTGATGATTCTGATCCTGCACAGGTATAGGTCAATGTGTGTGTTTGTATCTCAGTTTATGACAAAAGAGTTTAAAAGTTTAAATAAATAAAAATTTGAAAAGTTAAAAGCTTATATAATAAATAATGTAAAGGCAGAAAATATTTTATACTACTGCACAATATATTATATTTAAGAAGAGTTACTATAAAAGAGTGAAAAGCGTTAAAATGAAGTTTATAAAGTTGCTACAGTAAGCTAAGGCTAATTTATTATTGAGGGAAGAAATAATTTTTAATAAATTCACTGCAGCTAAGTGCACATACTTACAATCTACAGTAACATATGGTATTGGCCCAGGTTTTCACACTCACTCAGTACTCACCCACAGACTCACTCAGAGCAACTTCCCATCCTGAAAGCTCCATTTGTAGTGTCTTATTTAATTGTACCAGTTTTTCCCTTTTATGCCATATTTTTTACTGTACTTTCTTTGTGTTTACATACACAAATGTCATTGTGTTACTATTGCTTACAACATTCAGTACAATAGCATGCTGTACCAGTTCATAGCCTAGGCACAATAGGATACACCATATAGCTTACATGTGTAGAAGGCTATACAGTCTAGACTTGAGTTAGTATTCTCTCTGGTGGTTGCACAATGAAAGAATTACCTAATGATGCACTTCTCAAAATATTATCTCCATCGTTAAGCACGGCATTATTCAATATATGTTTAAATAAATTATTCGATTGTATATCATATTTCAGAATAAAATTAAAAAGCAATGTAAGATACCTATAAGGCAGAATGGGAAAAGTAGCAAATAATCATCATAATACGTAAGAGTATAAATTGCATATACAGTGCTAGGAGCTTTATTCTCAACCCTCACCATAGCTCCTTGAGGTAGATGCTTTTATCTCATATTATAGGTGAGAAAAATAAATTGCAAAGGCATTTGGACTATCTGGCCCCAGACAGTAATTGCCATAGAAGTTTTGGAAAGAGTTATATCTGTGGGATTCTCAGGATAAACTTCATTAAAAGATGTTCTCTAAGAAAAGTTAGAATAAAGAAAATGAGATAGATAGTGATTCACTTCAAACTGTAGAATTGTTTTTTTTTTCTTTAATCTGTAGAGATTTTTCTTTAAATTAAATATTCTAGGGGAAAATTTTAAAACCCATGAAAGGAAAACAGTTCTGACAGGATGAGAGTCTGGAACTTCTTCTCCCCTCCTTTTATCCTCTCAATCCTTTCCATCAGCACTGCCACAATTTAAGTAATCTCCAAAATTAGAAAATAACAGCTCATAGATAAGAACAATGGTTTCCCATTTTGCCCCATGATGACCTTGAGAGGTTTTAGTTCATTACCTGATGTTATTGATCATGTGCTTGGTAGAGGACATATGAATATATGGATAAAATTTCCTCTATGTTGTAAGGTCTAGTGCACCATGACCAACAGCATGAAGGGAAGAAGAGCAAGCATCTTGGCAGGTGGTTTGTGGTCTGAGATTTCCTCCCAGGGGGTGGAGCTTAGCCTCATGGAGACTAGTAATGATCTTTCTTGAGGGAAGTACCCTTTCTAAGTTTTATTTTATTTTTATCTGTAGCAATTAGTCTTGGGTAAGGTACAGGAGGTATCTTTATGTAAAAGTCTTTTCATCAGGATCCAAACAAAATGGAAGAGGATGTTTCTTTAACATGAAATATAAACAAAATAAAACATGCAAAACAAAGACAGTATAATGGGCACCTAAGAAGCCTCTAGTAAGCCATTTAAGCTCTGGAGAACAGCTTGATGATGCTGGAAAGGTTGGCTGATAGAAAAGCTAAGGAGGATTTTATCCACTAAATAGGGAAAAGATAGTGAGATATTTTGGGCAAGGGAGTATCGTATAATGATAGTAAGATGCCTTGGTTTCATCTCCACATCTGTTTTCCATTTTTTCCTCTTTTTAACCTGTGTTCTATTCCACATTTAGAATGAGGGGGAAAAAAAGGTAGGAAACATCAAATGGAAAAAAAAAATAATTATGAAATCTAATGAAAAAAAACTAATCTCAAAAATCATCTCACTTGGACCATAATGTTCAGAGCCAAGCTGAAATCACAAAGAATATATCCATTGATAAATATCCTTCTTTGCCAAGTATTTGGGGTGTGAGGGAATTATTGCCAAGGAAAATAAAGGTCATTCCAGTTGCTATCCAAGAAAACTGCTGTCTATTTGTGTCTATCTATAAATGCCTTCTTAACATTTAATTAAATAGCAAATGCTATTTCCAGTGTCAAATTCTGCAGATTATAAGGGTATTTTTACAGCAGTGCACTTTTCTAACATGGATATAAACAATTCAGCATTTGATCTATTTGATGCCAAGCAACTCTGACCTTCACAATGCTGACATCTTGTTTTGTTAAGGCATAGGCACAGTTTATGCCACAAAAAGAGATTTAATTGCGGGTCTTATTAATTCACAATTTCTGCTGTGTTGGAAGATTTTTGCATTTTCTTAGAATTGAAATGTAAAAGGGAGAATTGTGCACATGCATGCTATTACAAAAGTGGCCCTTTCCCTTCTCTGAGCTATAACATTTACGGAAGATAGTTTGAAAAATGTCAAAGCACTTAAAGAATAATATTTCTGAAATCTTAATTATACTGGGTCAAAATGGAACATTAAAATCACCTTTGATGTGATTTTAAGATTCACTTTGGTATTGTCGAAGATAATTGCAGTTTGGTTTATCAGAACAAAAAGATGAGATTTTAGAAAAATCAAGGTTTCTAACTGGAAAAGAGCTCCTGGGCATTATTTCTTTTTAAAGTAAGCAGTATTAAATAAATAAAGGGGTACCAAGATTAAACTTAGGGTACTTCAACATCAATATTAACAATATTTTATCAAGAAACTACTTAATACAAGTGCAGTAAAGATCCTTAACTTCACTGAAAAGCAAAATACAATTTCTATTATCATTAAAGCATACAGCTTTGTTGGATAAGAAAAGTACATATACAACTCATTAACATCTAACAGGAGAGAATAGATATGAACAACAAGAATTTGTTTTGAGGTGAGATAACAATGCCTAAGTTTTAGGTAAGAGACTTTTAGCATTTCATTTTTAATGTATCAAGAAAAACAATCTTAAAACATTCTGCAAATACAACTCATGTAATTCTTATAATTTATTTTTATTTTCTGTGATGAAATAAAATGTTATAGCCCAGAGAGTTATCACAAGAAAACCCTTTTAAAGAAACTTCAAAATAAAATAGTAAATGCAAGAGAAGTCAACTCATATTCAATATTAAAGCATATGCCACTAAATGTTCCATGTGTATGTCTTGCTTCTTTCAAAAAGACTTTGAAGTACTTTACAATAAACACATATTTACATGATTTATTTCAGACTGACATTTTTTAGAGTCAGTTAATTTTTCATATGTTTTAATGACATTATTATGCATGACTAAGGCTAATCTTGTGATCTGAGAGTTGACTGCTTTTATTGTCTTTTCTTACAATGTCTGTACTCTAGTGAACTTGAGAAAGAGGATGGGAATATTCTTAGATTATTTTTACTAATGTTCTGGTAAACCTTATACAATTACACTGTGATATTTCACATTAGCTTCAAGTTAGTAAATGTTAAAATTTTCTGATCTTTTAAACCTTTCTGTTATCTCCATTCCCTTCATTCTACTTGTATTGTAATTAAGAATCTACTTTAAATCATATTGAAACCTGTTAGATACTGTGACATTTGTATCTGAAATAAGAACATTTTCAAATTCTTATTTCATCTAAAACTTTTAAAAAATCAAATACAATTTTAAAGTTTGTGAAAGTGCATGCTTATTATTATTATTTGAACTAAGAAGATGCACATTAGGTATCAAAATGTAAGATTTTCAGGAATGATGCTATGATAAGTTGATTTTTCCCAGTAATTAACAACCAGTAAGCACTATTTCTGACCCAGAATACTTGTAGGTATTTGTTTCTCATAGGCCTTGATAATTACATTAGCATGGCTGCCTAGAACCAAAGTGTACCACTGAAATACACTGTATTTTTGGTGTGACTGAGCCAAGTAGTTAAGCTGAAATGTCACACGATTTTAGATAGAAGAATTCTCTGTGGTGTGGTCACAAGGCCAAAATATTATCCAAATGCAAAAAGATTTTAATGTTCTGGCTTTGATACTGGGTTTTTCTTTTTCCTCCTCTTTTTTAGCTACGAAATCTATGGTAGCATTAACAGCTACAGCCCATTTTAGTAGAGGTCAAATAAACTGTACCCTGCTGTGCTTTCTCAAACTTGATGCTATTTACACGTTGGGCTGGATGAATATTTATGATGAGACAGTCCTGTGCCTTGTAGGATGTCAAACAACTTCTCTGACCTCTATCTACTAGAGCGGAATAGCACCATCTTCACCAGGTATGACCATGGAACATGTCTCCAGACATGGCCAAGTCTTCCAGAGAGGGGACCCTAAATAACCCCAGCTGAAAACCACTGGTCAGCTGTAATACCTTCAAAGTAGGGAAGTTTGCTAGTCAGCTTCCTCTTTCATAACTGGTGTCCCTTTTGACTTGCATTTAGTTTCCTAAATATTTGATGCATTATGTTTATATAACTCAAGTCCTGCCACATTCTGTTTGCTTGCATTTCTGATCCTGTCATCACATCTACCCACAGATCCCATGTCTCTCTTGTTGTTTCCAGAGGAATCCAACCTCTCCAGACTCACTCACTGTCTCTTTTTCAAGAACATTGTTGCAATGATTTTGTTCCCTCACTCATTGACAGTTTTCTGCTTCATGCTAGAACATTCCTCTAAGACTATATCATGCCCTTGATATGACTTACATGTGGAATCTAAAAGAGTTGAACTCATAAAGCAGATTGCAGAATGGTGGTTACCACAGGAGAGATTTAGGTGGTCTGTAAAGTTAGGGAGATGTTAGTAAAGGGTTACAAAATTTAACTTAAATGGGAAGAATATATTTAAGAGATCTGTTGTACAACATGGTTATTGGAGTTAATTAAAGATATCCTATTGTTGAAAATCCCTGAGTAGATTTTAAGTGTTCACATCAGAAAAAAACATGGGAGATTAGGTATGTTCATTTGTTGTAGGGACAGATCAGGCAAGGCACCAAAGATAGCAGGAAACAGTTTTATTTGGCTGCAGCCACGTTCAGAGGCACAGCTTTTGCTATAATCAATTAATCCCCTGAACCACAAGTTCAGGTAGTTTCAGAATTTTATACCTAGGATGTAAGGGGAGGGACTCAGAAGTTCTCAGTCTGCAGAAGTTCATATAAAGCAGCAGAAGTTCACTGTTCTGGGCAAGTTAACCCTTCAAGGACAATACCTAAGAAGGGGAGAGCTTCTTCTCCCCTTTCTTTCCTCCCCCTGAAAGTTGTTACCATGGAGCCCAATTGGTAACTTCTCTTATCTTAGAAATGTAGACATCTCTGTGAAGCCCCAGCTCAAGGCCAGAGGCCTTGTTTACCCATCTCTACAAACTACTATACTGGATACATGTTTGTGAAAAACTAGTAAGGGGGTGTCCAGCACCTGGAGTGCTGATTTCTTCCCAGCCAGTGGCCAAGTTAAACAGGGCAAGACGAAAATCGGAAGTTTATCTACTTTGAACTCTTTTGTAGAGACTCTTTTGCTGACAGTCCTAAAATCAGACATGGTGAAGATTTCTGGAGAAGCCCAGTTAGGACTTCTGTGGAGAAAGGGGGTGCCACTATAAATTAGCTCAATTTATCCAGTTCACAAAGTAAATATATATTACAAAAGATCATTGTTCATAATAAATACAGTTTTATTTGTTGATTTAAACAAATTTATCTTTAAAAAAGAATATAGCATGACACTATTTTTTAAATGAAAAATTTAAATATGTATTTTTTTAAAGAGAGAGACAGAGTATTTTAATATTTATTTTTTAGTTTTCGGCGGACACAACATCTTTGTATGTGGTGCTGAGGATCGAATCCGGGCCGCACGCATGCCAGGCCAGTGCGCTACCACTTGATCCACATCCCCAGCCCTAAATATGTACTTTTAAGAAAATTCTGTCTCTTGATTCTATTTCCCTTAAATATGGCTCACATATTTCTTTCTTCCAGGGGAAATTTTTTTCATCTCATATGCTCTCAAATCTACTCCAATTGGGAGTCCAGTGCCTAGAATAGTGCAAAGCATCATGACTAAATTGACAAATAAATTAAAGATGAATGGTTGTCTTTCACATTCCTCAAATTGTCAGAGTCTCTATTTTCTTACCCCAGAAGCAGAGTGAGTAGAACTTGAGCTACACTCAGTGTGTTGCTTTCCTCTCTCTATGCTCTATGCTTTCTCACTCTGGACAAGTGTAATACCTTCTTTTCCAAGTTAAAAAACAAAACAAAACAAAACAAAAACTCCTGTTCCATGCCTTGCCTTGTTTCCTCCCATTCAGTAGGTCCAGAAAACTCTACCAAGATAAGTCAAATCCAAAATTATCTTTCTCTTGTTTCTGGTTCTTGCAAATCAAATACAACTTGCTTTGGACCAAGCATCTGCTGATACTTAAGTAAATTCCTTCTATTGATGAAAAATGTTCTCAGCTACATACCCTCTTCCCTTCTCATTTTCCAGAACATTACATCTTAGCTTCACACCAAAGTGTGAGTGGTAAAGGTTGCAAGAAAAAACAAATAACTATTGAAAAGTATTATTCAGACAATTTTTCAAAGCATCATTATGCTGCTGCATATGACTATCTCCCAATCCTATTTATCAAGTCTGTAGCTCAAGGGAGAATTTTAGCAAGTAAAAATGATGGTTGGACATGTTGGCTATTGATTAGCAGGGGAAATACAGACCTCTTCAGGTTTCTGTTAATTTTCCTTGTAGTTCTGGTGGGAACTGGAACTCATAATTCCTATCAAAGCCATTATCCAAAGTGGCCTTCTACAGTACCATACACATGGAAGCAAGCTTCATGCTACCTTCTTTCCTGGAAATCCAGTCATACCACTTCATTTCCCATGATGGCATCCTGACCCACAGGCAAAAAAACAAGGGAACAGCCACCCTTCTCATTTCTGTCACAAATGTCAAGTATTTCAGTGATTTTATTTTCCAAAGAATCTACATAGGTGAAATGCCATACCCTAATCATGTTGAATTTTGACTAAAAATTTGCTTGACTACTATGTTTTGACTTGGGCTTTGAATTTGGTCCTTAATATAGAGAAAATTGTCACTATGTGTGTTATAAAGTTTCAACATGTGATCCAGTTCCTGAGAAGCTGAACATCTGGAAATGAGACCTAAACATGTTAACATACTGGAAAATTTCATCCCTAAAAATAGGTGTCTAGTCCATGGAGATAGACAATATGTGCTTTCGTGACAGTACATCAGCACATCTACAGATGAAATACTGAGCTAAATTTGATTTTGCTTCACTTTAAATTCTCATCTAAAAGAGATCTTACCACTTTCATCATATTAAAATAAATCACAGATTTACTATTTTGTTTGTTGCTGTGACTTGTTAATTAAATCACAATGTGGTTATGTTTATTAAGTTACAAATTATACCTTTTGGGGAAGAACAAGTTCTGAAGTGGAACATGTTTACTTGATGTTTTCCCTCCCATCTGCCTTAAGGGGAGATATAATTAAATGTAACAAAGCAAAAAGAAAGTCAATGTGAGGAGAAAACATTGGAAGAAAATTTCTTCCAGCTGAATAAAGCTGTAGCGTTCTAATGGCAGACAAATTGCTACAGATGAAAAGCAAACTTGAATCTAAACAAGATTGAAAACTAGAAAGTTTTACTCTTAAACCTCTCTTCTTGGGTTTTCCAAATTGTCTAAAACATAATGAAAATTACATTATCTCTCCTTAATCTACCGAAACAGCTTCCCAGCATCAACCTGAAAGCTCCCAGATTTTATTTATGGATCAAAGACAGTCCTGAACTTCATTCAACACTCCCATTATTGAAAGTTTGTGATAGTCTAAATTTGTGATATCCAACATGGCAACGACTAGCCACATGTATCTATTTAAAATTTTAAACTATGTAAGTGATTTATAATTAAAATTAAATAAAATTAAGAAATCAGTTCCTTCTCAGCCACATTTCAAGAGCAAAATAGCCACATGTAGCTAGGGATTACCATATTGTGCAGCCCTGATAGAAACCATTTCCTTCCATCAGATAACTCTGTTCTAGCTGAAGTTTGTTTATATATATATATATATATATATATATATATATATATATATTCATCTACAAAATAATATATATCATATATTCATCTATGAAATAATATATATATATTCATCTATGAAAGTGTTCAATACTATGTTCTATAGTTATGGCAATGTTGCAGTATTGCAATAAGTTGCAGCAAGAAAAGAAAAAAGAAAAACATATAATAGCATAAAATTGTCCCTAAGGCTAAGCTATAAGTACACCAACACACACTGCCTTTGTGGCAAGCTGAATACACACTAAAACACTTTAAAAATATTTCTCCTCTTGCCTGCCTGCATAATGCCTAAAACTGCCATTTTTTAGTTAATCTCTTAGGACAATATAAATCTTCTTTAGGTTATATGGAAATGGTGATCTATACCAATTATTAGCACATTAACCCCAAACACAACTCTCTGCAATAATACAAATCTATAATTGCATCAACTACTATAATAGTCACAGATACATGTGTCTAAAGAGCATAGGAAGTGAGCCTAAGAAACTAAATTCTTAATTTTCATTTTAATTAAATAGCCATATGTGGATCCTGACTGCCATATTAAACAGCACAGGTCTATAGGAAAGAGATGAAAAAATTAATAAGTGGGTTTGAAAGTGTGGTAGACAGACTAAAAGTCAGCCCCCAAGATTTCCCATCCATTGGTACACACAGCCTATAAGATCTCTTTTTCCTGAGTATGGATAAGACTTATAAATGTGATATAATTTCACTCTCATGATTAAGTTACTAGTCATTTGGCTTTTTCTTAATCAAGAGAGATTATTCAGGATGTGCGTGACCTACTCAGTAGTCCTTACAAAGGACTGCACTCTTATGAAAAGAGATTTGATCCTGAGAGGGGTTCTTTAGCTGATCTTGTAGGTATAAACTGCCATATTATGGAGAGGGCCATGTGGCAAGATACAGCAGGTGACAGTCCTAAGAGCTGAGAGTAGTTTCCAACCAGCCACCA
Organism: Urocitellus parryii; assembly: GCF_045843805.1. Taxonomy (NCBI): domain Eukaryota; kingdom Metazoa; phylum Chordata; class Mammalia; order Rodentia; family Sciuridae; genus Urocitellus; species Urocitellus parryii. The sequence continues at coordinate 48,253,432 of NC_135538.1, forward strand.
ATAAGAAAATAGGACTTCAGTACCACAGTTGCAAGGAACTGAATTCTGCCAAAAACCTGAATAAGTCTGGAAGAGGACCCTGGGCCATTGATGATATCATGACCCCACTAACCCCTTGATTGCTGTCTTGGGGGAGCCTGAGCAGAAAACCCAATTCACCTGTTCCTGGCCTCCTGTCCCACAGAAACTGTGAGATAATAAATGCGTGAAGTTTTAAGTCACAGTTTGTTGTGAATTGCCTAGCAATAGAAAAATAGTACAGTTTAGGTACAAGCTATTTAAGGGGAATATGTTTTTCATAAAACAATGTTTTCTGTTATTAACTATTATTTTTTCTTTTTCTTTTTCTTTCTTTCTTTTTTTTTTTTTGAGAAAAAGGAAAAAGAACTTTTGTTGCTTTGATAGCAAAGGAGAAATACAGAGGACTCGTGTCCCAGAGGCTGTGATCTGCCCTTCAGCAGGTCCATGATTAGAGAGGTGATTCAAAGGCTATATCCCATGTGTTCTTTGTTGGATTGTAATTCACTTATTAATTGTGGAGATAGTCATTTCTGAGATATTCTGTTACCATCCCCAAAGTCTGCATTACTTTGTCCCTATGGTGGGTGTGTACTTAAACACAGAAAAATCTGCCTACAATGGGGAAGAAAGGCATTCTTGTTTCCCCTGAGATTAAGGATGGGGCAAGATTAGGGAGGAACAGGGAGAGGAAGAGAAACATGTCCATTTTAAACATAAATTTCAGTGGTAGAGCAGCAAGGGCTACATTCAAAGCATAAAGTGGACCGCTGTTGCATTTCCCCACTGTCAATGTCTGCATTCCATTTGTATGGAAAAATGGGCAACGGCATCGCCAAGCTTCTTCCTGCTGAAAGAGGATGAAGTTGGGGAAAGTAATCCAAAGTCCCCGTTCTCTATTAGGTTCTCTATTAGGTGTTCTCTATTTGTCATCATCCAAATAATATGAAACTAGGTAATAAGTACTTTCTATTAACCTAAAAAATAAAATGTCATCCACTTTGCCCCCTCATGAGTCATAGAACCTAATGTGGTTTAGGTGAAAATTATAATAAAATATTTGCAGAGATGTCAACATTAGAGCCCAGGGTAAGTAGGTACACAGAGGGTACTGTTGAGCAGGGAGAATCTGTGTTTGTGCTGTTTCATGAATTCAGAGAATGTCATTCATGGACGCAAAGGGTGAGAGCAAAGTAATGGGATTTATTTAAGTAATAGAAGGAAAGCCGAGCTCCCCCAGCAGGAGGGATCTGAAGAGAGGGTTGCTGAGGGGTGTCTGTTGTCTAGGGGTTTATAGGAAAAGGTTAGAGGGAAATGAGATGACCTTCAAGAGCACAGACTAGAGATTCTAATGAAGTGAGTCTTTGAGTCCAGTAACAGGAGGACACCTGGTATTCATGTACCCGCTGTCTAAGCAGGATGTTGATCGAGTGCAGCTTGGCCTCAGGGACTGGATCAGGGTCTCAGGATCCAGTGGTATCACTGGTTCCAAGGTGTCTGCTCCATTTGTAAACTCCTTATGGGATGACAAGGGTGGTGGGGGTCGGGGATGGTGCTTAACCCTGTCTATCTAACACATTTCTATCTCCTGCTGTCATTGTGACCCAGAAGAAATGTTCTTAGCAGAGATAATAAAGGAAAACGGTTGGAGAGGGCCCCAAGCTGGAAAAAGGATATGCATTTAAGCACCCAAAAGGCTAGAGTGGAGGAACTGTGCCAGGAGCCTGGGAGAAGCCTGGAGAGCATGCCAGGACCAGGCCAGGTGAAGTTTTGTGGACCACTTAGTGAGTTTGTCTTTTCCCTGAGAGCAATCTATTAAAATGTTCTAAACAGATAAGGTTCATAGCTCAATTTATATTTTAAAAGAAAGTTTTTGGGGAGATATTTATTAAGGTAGTAGGGCTCATTACACCTAAATTATCTTGCTAGTTTAAAAAGTTTCTTAGCAATATATCCTCTAAGCACATTCAGTTGTCATTACACAGGTTTCTGATTTTGCAAAATTAGATTGTGTGTGAACCGCAGTAAGGGCTCATGTGTCATTATTCTATCTTCAGCCAGGGCCTTTCTATCAACTGTCTAGTCTAGATTTTTTCTTGACTCCATCAATTTTTACATACTGGGTCAAATTTTTCCTCATTGTGGATACTGTCCTGTGCATGGTAGGATGCAAGGTCCAGCAGCAACTGTCCCTCTGCACACCCAAAGCCCAGAACGTACCATTTCTGCACCCCAGCCCCACTTATGATGACCAAAAATGTTTCCAGATGTGGCTAATATAAACTTTGAGTGGGAAGTACTGATCTAATTTTAGTCAAAGAGGCAGTGTTATTATTTAAATAACATAATTTCTGCAGGAACCAATGACTAGAAACTAGAGTTCCAAAAACCATCCCAGAAGTAATCTTGTTTGAGCCCCTGTTGCTCCCACAAACACGAGTTAATTCTAGATTATTAAAGAAATAAGTGGGAAATCAAAAATTTTATTGTAGAGTGTCAATATTCTTTGCACCTAAAATATTCATCTCAACCAAATGCTTTAAATTTTAGAAGGAATTTGGGGCTGGTGAAAAGTTATTTGGCTTCGAGGAAAGTGCAATTCTTATCTGCCCCAAAACCTTGAAAAGGGAGATAGAAAGGCAAAAAGATTCTGCTGTTATGAATTTTTTCCTATCTCTAACTTGGAATATTTCTACTTGACACTTTCACTTCATAAATTTAACATTCATAACCCTAAACATTCTTATTTAAAGATATTCTGAATCATTCAACCCCAATTGTTTAATATCTAGTATCATCTCTTTAAGGAGACACTAGATTATAGCAGGAATGACTTGTCCATGGTCTTACCCTGAGCTTGTCCATTGGAGGTCAACAGAAAGAAGATACTTGCCAAGTGTTTGATTCAGCATCCTGCAATGAGCCTATCCTGCATGATTTTTAAAAGATGAACATGGCATAAAAATATGCTGTCTATATTTGGAGTCACTCATATTAGATATTTTATCTGCAATTCCAATGACTAGAACAGTTTGGAAGTATTGTTTTGTATTTAGGATAGTGGTATCTTACTACCATATGCAAAGAGAATCCCTTGAGCAGGAGGGAATGGAGTTGCCTCTCTGCTAGGATCTAAAAAACAAAAACAAAAACAAAACAACAATAACAACACTTGTTCAAGTTCTCTCTGCTTTACTTCATCACAGCGTGAAGTTCAGCGTGAAGTTACTTAAGCTCTTCTCTCCTCGGGTCATGGTTGATAGTGTGAACAGGTTGAATCAAAAGAGCTCAGAGTCCCTGAAATGCCATCAGTTAGCTGAGAATCAATTCACGTACAGATATGTGCAGAGATTTGGAACCAGATTGCAAGGGCTGGAAACATTAATTTGGGCAAGTGTTTAATCTTTCATTGCTCTGTGTCCCCATTTGTAAAGTAGGGTTAGTAACCAAGCAGACATTGTTTGTCTGTTCTGAGAAACAATTGAGTTTTTATGTGTGAGTGCCAATTAATATATCCATGAAAACAAACCTGGCATTTGTTTCTATTTCATTATTAGCTCATGGGAATCTAACTATATTAACTATCTTTTTCTAAAATGGTTTTTTAGTTGTTGTTAGACATTTATTTTATTTATTTATTTTTATGTGGTACTGAGGATCGAACCCAGTGCCTCACACATGCTAAGCAAACGCTCTACCACTGAGCCACAACCCTAGCCCTATATTAACCATCTGTACTTAAGTACATACATTAAACAAAGGATAAATCAAAGAACAAGTATGGATAGATAAATAGAAGACTAGAATAAAATAGATCTGCAAAAGCCTACAACCTGACAAACTGCCTGAAGGCCATAAATCCAAAGGAAGTAAAAATCCATGTTTAAGTATTAATACTTGAGGATCTCCTATTATATCGACAGCCTGTGTTATACATTAAAGGAAAGGTTGTAAAGAAATGTTAGACCTAATTCCATTCTCCAGGGGGCTTACAAACTACATAGAAAACTGAACACATTTTCAGTGCCAGTGACATCAGAGTACAATTAAAGGGTATTAACAGGAAGTGTAGGTAAGGAACAAGGAGGAGGTGATAGTTTATTGGTGTGCCTTAAGGGTGTACTTGGACAGAGATGAGTGTGCCTGGTTATGCAACCTAGAGGAGGAGGAAGGGGTCCCACAGAGCAATGAGGCCATGCTCTATGGGCAGTGAAGAGAAAGGCTAAGCAGGGGCAAGGAAGGAAGAGCTGAAGAGTGCGTAGATGAAGACTCCACTTACAGAAACTTAGGAGTGTTGCTTCAACACAAGAAGGTCTTACTTCTTAATTACCAATTGTTTGGCTTCAAGGAGTAAAAAGCCAAGGAAATTATTTTAAGTAAGCAATAATTTATGTGAATATATGTGAAAGTAGGGACACCTCAGAGATTCACGGCAAGCAAACCCATTGAAATCTGGAAAGTAGAGAAGAAGATAGCCTCTGTGTGTGTGTGTGTGTGTGTGTGTGTGTGTGTGTGTGTGTGTATGCATGTGCATTTGCACACAGATGGGGGTGGAGAGGAAATGGCTCCCCTATCTTTGCTCTTCTCTCTTTCCCTCTCTCATTTTCACTGCTGCGTTTGCTACAGCTCTCACAAAATATAACTCATCCATTGAGTCTGAAGAACTTTCTAGATTCAGAATCCACAACTAATGACTCCAACATATATATTTCAAATCTTTAGTGGAGAGTTAGGTTAGTCCAATTTAAGTGCTTCAATAAGTGTTTGCTGGAAAAGTAGTGATGGGCTGATGTATACAAGCATTTCCTCGTGTTACCACTCTGGAACAGGAGTGCTGTCGCTGTCCTGGGAGCGTGATGTGTGTGTGTGTGTGTGTGTGTACAGATGTCTACACACACCCACAAAGCACTCTATCCAAATCATTAAATAAGTAGTAGAAACAAGACATCTGAAAGGAGAGCATCCAGGGAAGGATCTGGTTGGCTGAGCTCCCAAGAATGGACAGGATTAAAATCAGTATGAGTAAAAGAAATTAGGAGGACATTTAGAAGGGAAAATGGCACAAAGATAGACATGTCTAGGATTAAGCACTGCAGCTGTGAAGTCTGGGGACTGACTGGAGTAGAAGATTTGTAAGTAAATTGTGTCAATTGAGATTGAAAATGTAGATTCCATCCCCTTTTTTAGTAGGCCTCAGGCAAAGTAAACTAATTTAAGAACATCTACTCACCAAAACTAAATTTCCTCTTATAGTGATAGGGACCACTTGCAAGAATTCTCTTTATAGGGCTATGGCTGTGAATTGCTAGTACAACTTGGTTTCCTTGATTACTTAAGGAACAGAAGTCAGGAGAATGCACACTCAACATTATGTGTAGGCACAGGCAAGTAACTAGGTGAGTGCGCTGTGAACACTGGCCAAAGAGCCAACCAGGCTACTCTCCTGAGTGGCTAAGACCCTGTAACAGGGCATCTGAGTTCACTACAACCAGCTGCAAATGACCTGGGTGTCCACTGAAGGATAGAATTCTTATGTAAGCAATCTTAGCTGTGGCAGGCTGTCTCAATCACCAAATTGGGATAATGTCACCTACTTACATTTCACAGGTGAAGAAGTAGTTCCCTGGTTGACCAATAAGGCAGCATCCCACAGGGCAGAGAAAGAGCATGCACCACTGGAAAGCAGTGTATAAAATCAGATGAGGAAATCTTCCTAAGTGCAAATCCTTTAGCTAAACATCTTCTGGAAAAAAAGAAAAAAAGACTAGTTAGAAAACTGGCCCAATTACCATCTAACCAGTGAAAAATGTGCATACAGATAGCAAAGTGTATTGCCATACAGTTATAATCATGAAAAACTGGAACAAAACCTAAGTGTCCAACAACAGATACCTAGTTAAATATATTCATGGATAAAAACACCCATTAACATTAACAATGATAGATTGTATTTTTTTCCTGAAATATAAATATGCTCATGCCATGGAATATTATTGTGACCAAAAGTGGATTGGAGAACAAAACGTGTGACCTGGTTCCATTTGGGCAAATTGTGTATATATGCATATTCTCTATGTGTAACTAGAATTTAAAAAGCATAAAGATATATAGAAAAATTTAAGTAATTATTTCTTTGAATGGGAGCTATTTTAAGGGCACTACTACTCTTTTTGATATTTGTATCTGCAAATTGTCCAAAGTCAATCAGAACTCTTGAGTGACTTACCCTGGAACAGGGCATTAGAGATAGCTAAAACTAGCTGCAAATGTCTTAGGTGTCCATTGAAGGTATGTTTAATGTTTTTTTTTCCTTATACTAAGCACTAAAACTATTTTTAGGAGTGAAATTGGGGGAGAATGGGGAGAAATTACAGTAAAATATGCTTTTCTTAACATCAACAAGGCATACCAAGAAGTTGACAATGGTACACATTTTATTTTCTAAATCTTTCAGAGTTTAATATAGAACCACTCAATTGCACTTTCTACATAATGATTAGCTTATTTATGTAGCTCTTGAAAAGAATGTTGGTCATTATTTGTGCAAGTAGCCAGGACAGCCCACTTTCACAGCATGAAAATTATTGATACCCCTGACAAATGAAATGTTTTCTAGGCCCTGAAATGGGTACTTTAAAAGGGGAAAGGAAACACTGCAGGTTTCCTGGTCACTGGTATATATAAGGGTCATTCAGAGACTAAAAGTTCCAAATGCCAACTCTCTAATCAGGAACACAGCTGGAGTAGAAGGAAAATACTGAGTAGAGGAAAATACTGAGAAAACACTTGAATTTCATTCCCTGAATCCTGTTTCTGGTTCTGCTAACCTGTAGCAGAAAGTTTGTTGCTTGAGGCACACAGACACAAAATACTTCCCAACAAGTTTTCTTCTCCTTTTTTTTTAAGCTTCTCCCTTTTGAAATAAATAATATCCCAACTTGAAGATGGTAAATGCTATCTATTGGGAGGAAAAAGTTTAAAACCTGAGTAGACCATATCCTACCCTTTCCCCTGCATGCTCACAGAGCAATGGAAGGCTTCAAAGAGAAGGAGGCGATCTCCCTTGTCTAGCCCTGCCTTCCATTTCTCCCATCCTGTCCTGTCTACTTATGAACCTCAGGACTCTTATGCCCTTGGACCTTCATTCTCAGAAAAAAATAAATATAATCCACCATCACTAAGCACAAGCACCCAGGCAGGATGCATATAAACTGAGCTACTTCTCCATCTGCAGTTGTGAATTTGGATGTTGTTGTTATCTAAGGTACCTGAGTAAAGATAGATGAATTCAGATATTGAAGCTTATTGACAGTTTCATAATTTCATGCTTTTGTAATGATTAAATATAGGAGTTAACAAACAAAGGACATAACCTTATAAAGGGATATTTGGATTTTTAAAAGGTCAGTTAGAATTGGAAAATATTTGTTTGGTCCCTCATTCCCTACGGGGAAAAAAAATAATGCCAGTCACAGAGGCACATCTCTATAATCCCAGCAGCTCAGGAGGCTGAGGCAAGAGGATTGTGAGTTCAAAGCCAGAGCAGTTTAGCAAGGTGCTAAGCAACTCAGTGAAACCCTGTCTGTAAATAAAATATAAAAAAGGGTTCTTAAATGTCCCCAGGATCAATACCCAGTACTATTACTATTATTACTACTACTAATAGGAAGGAGAAGCAGGAGGAGGAGGAGGAGGAGGAGGAAAAGGAGGAGGAGGAGGAGGAGAGGAAGGAAAGAAGGAAGGAAGGAAAGAAGGAAACAGAATATGTTTCTCAGAATAAAATTTCAAGCATCAACAACCTGAGCAGGGAAGAAAATTTAGACATTTTTAGACCCTTCAGACCACTCAGCAACTGGGACAACCCATTGTTCCTCCCACTGATGTCCTCTTGTGCCCATGTTGTACTATTCACAATGCCTTTGAAAGACACACTATTCCTAACTGCATCAAATCAGATGACATCAATAATCTCATTGAAAATTGTTCTGTTTCCAGGAAATTACTAAAGAATTTAGTTTCAGATGAGCTTTAAACCTATAGTTCCTCGTCACAACTAAATCATTTTAGGGTTCTGGCCATTACTAAGTGTCATGCAACAAAGTACACGTGACTGTTTATGACACAGCTCAATATTTTGTAGTGCATTTAACATAGTAAAGGAAACAGTTTTGTTTGTAAGAAAATTATACTGGTTGTAACAAACATGTTTTCTCTAACTAGATTGCCTCAAGTATTGCAGAAAGAATAAAAAGACAAAATAAAAACCAAGATTCCACATGAATTGACAAAGGGCTTTTCTATCCTTTCTTCCTTGACTCAATTAAGAGCCAGTGTTTTCACTTTAAGATTGTCATTTACTTTCTGCTTCATGCCCATCTCTCAGTAAAAAATTTCTTTTCTTCTTTGCTCTGGGCTTTTATTCTGTTTTCTGTGCTTTTCTTTTTCACACTTTATTTTCTAGCACTCTCAATTATTTCCCCTCAAGCCTATCTTCTTTCTTGCAACCTGTGTTCTTCCTCTTTAAGTACCCAAGAATATGTTCTCTTTTCTCCAGATGGCTTCAAACTCATCATTAGTCTTTTCCCTCTTAGTTTCAATGTGTACTTATTCTTCAGATAGTGAGTAAGGATGCACAGTCTGTTATATTTCTCCTTCGTTTCATGCTGTCATAATTCTTGTCTCTTCCATTTGCAGCAAGTAAACTAATATATATACACATATGTGTACATGTACTATATATGTAAATAGATCATTTTAACGTCTTTGATGTATCACTACCCTCACCAGGTTAGCACAGTAAATCCTTCCATAAAGTATCAGGATCTACAAGATGGTGTCCCCGCTGACCTCTTTAGTTTCCTTCTCCTCTCAATTTTCTGCTTGCCCTTTGGGCTCAACCTGCTCATATTCTGGCAGTTTCCCAAATACCACGTTCTCACCTCTCACCAGTTCACCACTCTTCCCATCAGGGACTTGCCACCATCAGTCAGCCCTCTCAAGACTAACTACTCCAGGAAGCCTTCTTACCTTTTCCATCCTCCCCTCTACCCCAACCTGGGTTCGCTTCTGTCACTAAATTCTCCTGTGCTCACTTTCATGAGACTTACCTCCAGGTTTTATCAGAGATGGTAGTATATTTGGCAGTCTTCCATCAGTGGATTCTAAGCTATTCTGAGCAAATTGTGTATTCCATTTCTTCCTTTATTCATACCACAGAGATTTAGCTGCCACAAAATCGTGTTTATGAGAGAAATTTATTTGTGATATGAAATGTCAAACAAACAAAAAAAAAAGGCTCTGGCAATCTTCAGTAACCCACAATAAGATTGCCACAGTAAGGTGATCTGATTGTAATTATCACAAGAGGCTGAGAGAGGGAAAAGACCTAGGAGACAGATCTACTTCCAACTTTCAAAAAGCATGAATTGTAGATCAGACATCTCTACTTTTGCTTTCAACTTGAAGAAGAAGAAAGCCCCTGGGCAAATGCCCACAAAGATAAAAATTACATACAATTTTGTTTGCTTACTAGGGATGTGCATCATTTCCTGTCCAGGGATTTTAAGATGTATATATGCTTTTTCTATAATCTCATTCTGCAGGTTGACCCAGAAGATGGCAGAGGCAGAAAATGGAAGGAATGTGTTGGCTAACTAGGAACATTGGCGTTGCGGTATAATAAGAAAAAATCGAGTGAAAGACAGTGAAATTTTAGTGTTCATTTGTTATTAAACCTGTTTTTGTCCAATTAATACAATTGCTAAACTTGCCTGACTAAATTTGGAACCAGGGGCACAACTAGCAATCCAGAGAACCTCTTGGGAACCTTTGACATCCCAGGGCATGGAAATCACTGCTGATGATGAACTGTTGAGACACTCCTGAAGCATGTGCCTAAACACTGGAATACCACTGCTGAGACCCTCTGGCTGAATCAATGAGTTGCAGGAGCCAAAGCACAAGGAGGAAGTAAACCCAAGCCCTCTGGAACTCATAAGAAGCATCTGACTGCCAAAGCCAATTTACATCCAAAAGTGTAGCGACAAAAGGTCTAGAAAATGTGCTTGTTAAAGAATTTTTTAACCTCTGTGGTACAGTGGTATTCTATTAGTACGTTAGCTGGAAGCTAGCTCAGCAACTGAGTAAAAACCCACCATAACCACCACTGCTCTATGAGTTAATATTTTTATATGCAAAATACACCCATATCCACATTCAGGTCGAAATGGAAAAAAAAATCAAAATATTGAGTGGTTTCCCTTAAGTGGGAAAACTTGTTAAATTTTACTTGATATTTTCCAAATTTTCTGTAATAAGCATACATAACTTTAATTTGAAAAAAGAACATTCTTTTTAGGTATAATAATATAATTATTGATATTTTTTTTTGTAATTTACCATTATTTTGTTCTTTTCTTCTACCACTCATAATTGCCCTCACACAAAAGATTCAGGAAAAGTGTTAAACGGGTTAATAGTTTTGCAAGTACTATCTTTTCTTTGCTTCTATGACAGTCTGTATGTGATCGGCTTCCACAAGCAAATTCCTAAGTACACTAACTACAGAGGTCATTGTTTTGTATGCAAATAATTAGGTTCAGAACTGGATTATTAAAATAAGTAAACTTTCCCATGATTACTAATGATATAAGAATAACTTCTTAATAAAGATAATAAAAAATAAAAAAGACAAGAAAATAATATGCTATTCTATAACAGATATAAGAATGAAGAAGCTCAGACAAACTGAAAACTGGTGTGTGTGTGTGTGTGTGTGTGTGTGTGTTTGTGTGTGCACAAATCCTCTTGTGCTCAAGTGTTTGTGTTTGTATCTCCAATTGACCTTAGAAAATGGTTTCAACAGAGACTTCCAAGTGGGTAGCAGTCCTACATTTTTTTTCTTCAGTGGGCCAGACAAGAAAAGTGTACAAAAATGATCAGTTGGTGATTAAGTGTGGGCCCTCTAGAGTTTCAACTAGGTGAAGGGAATTGTGGTTTTTCTAGCAACATTCAGAATCCATTTTTATGCCATCATTTATCTCTATTGCATTCAAAATGCTCTATCATTCTAGCCTGCAACTCTGACAAAATGTAAGTAAAGAACCAGCGGTGATGTTATAAATGAAGTACTTAGAATCTCGTAGTAATAGGAGATATTAATAAGAACCTTAATGAAAATTTGTAGCAACTCAATTTATCACTTGGAAAAGTAGCAACAAATGGTATTTTGTTGTTGTCAAGAGCTCAGAAAGAAAATCTATTAATTAAAAAGAGGTCAGAACAAAGTTGTAATCTCTACTGAGATCTGTGACTACGTTGCAGATCAGTTACCGATAATATTCCTAACCATTAATATTTCCTTAGATTTTTTCCTGTAGAAATAAAACCCCCAAACAATACATTTATATAGAGCTATAGCAATAACCATAGCAGTTGGTATTCTCCCGAATCTACTTTCTTTCCTGACTTTCTCCCTCCCCATAAAGTATACAACTGGCACTGCTGCAAATCCTTAAATTTAGTAGTTTTGGGGGCTGCTGAGGCCAATAGATCATGTTGAATCCAAGAAAGAGATCCAATGTGATTTTCACAAATAGGTCATCAAAAAAAAAAAAAAAAAAGAATGTGCATTTCCTGTTTTGGTCTGTTGCAATGCCTGCCTTCCCTCTTGAAACCTTCATTGTGGAAACCCAGCTGCAATGCATTGAGAAGCCCAATCCAATGTGCTAGGCTGCTTTTAGTGCTCTGGGTGACAGTCACACATGAGCCCAGACTTCCAGTGAACTCATCCTGAGTAACATACATGTCAAAGTAGGAATCTTCAGATGATGCTGTTCCCAGGAGGAGTCAGCTCCTGCTATTCGAGTATTCCCAGGTGAGGCAGGACATAGAGCAAGTGACAAGCCCTCTCCCAAATGTCTTGTCCAAATCTGACCCACAAAATGCATGTACATAATCAAATGACCATGCATTACACCACTATGACAGGACATTCTCTTATGTAACAACAGCTTCTAAAACAATAAATATTAATGATGTCATAGAAAAATTTTTATCTACTCAGCATCTGACAAAGCTTCCTTTCAGGGAGAAAGGGACTCTGAGAATGATCTTGGTAGACTTCTTTTGACACAAAAGTTAGACTGAATCTTAGTACAGGATTCTTTGGGGAGAAAAGAGTTACATAGCATTATGAAGAGGGAGCAGGAGGAAGGGGAGGAGAGGAGGGAGAAGACAGGAGGCACTATCCTGAGAACTGCATGTTGGGTTCTTGCAAGAGGAAAAGAAGAGAGACTAGGAAAAGACATGTATGTTGTCTAATGGGGATTTTTTTCAACCTAATACAGTTGTTCTGGATGCTGTTTATTTCTGCAGACCATATCTTTCAGTTATCCCATGAATAATTTGGCATAACCAAGAGTTTTTATGGTTTGCTTAAATAAATTATTAGGATGAAAACAAAGTAGGAATAAGCTCCGAGGCCACATTGGCAAGAGAGTAAAACAAAGATTACTCTATTGAGCTACAAATAAATAACATTCACAGAGCCTTTAATAGACGTCAGTTATCTTTCCTTGCACATAAGGTTAAGAGTGCTTGGATGCAGTGGGGGAAACAGCTTTATCAATTAGTTATTAACCTAGACATTAATGACTCTCAAGTATAGTATATTCCATTCCCAAGTCCATTCCCAAGTATAGTCCATTCTGTAGACCCATGTATCAGCCATTTACCAAGCATTTCCCCTTTGATGTTTCACAGGTATCTTAAAGCCAACATGTATAAAATCAAACTATCTTTTCATTTCTCCACTTTAATAGTATAAACATGCTACCTAGGTCTTTATTTCCCAGTTTGGCAAAATATATCACTATGAATTTATTTCCCAATGCTAGTTCTTATCTGCTCCTTTTTCTCTCTTACCTCCATCTAATATCATATTCTACAAGTTTACTCTCTTTCAGAGTAAACAAATATCTTTCTTTGTTTCCTTTTTACTTTTTCTTGTGATAGGCTTATCTGGTCTTCCTTCTTAAATATCACGCCTGAACCTCAATCCAGTATTGTATAGAATTATCATTGTGAATGTAAATATTCCCACACTAATCCCTATTTAAGAAATGTAAATGATCTCAACAATCTTACTACAAAGTCCCAGATTCCTAAAAATAGTATCATTGTTCTCCATGATTTGTTCAGTTTTATTTCCCACCTTGTCCACATGGTGTTTCATGAGCTGCTAACACTGAATCTCTCTGGTTGATGCCAATGGAACTTGCTTTCTCTTGCTTCTGTCCACAATGTTACAAAACTTATTGTCTCTATCTCAAATGTTCTCCCTATACCCTTTCAATTGTCTAACTTTTCATATCCTCCAATGTTATGGTTTGGACATGTGGTGGCCCCCAAAAGCTCACTGTGAGACAATGGAGACAATGCAAGAAGGTTTGGAGGAGCAAAGATTGGGTTACATCCTTAACCTATTCAGTGAATTAATCCCTGATGTGATTAACTCAGTGGTAACTGGAGGCAGGTGGGGTATGGATGGAAGAAGTGATCCATTGGGGGCATGGCTATGGAGTTTATATGTAGCATAGAGTCAGTCTCTCTCTCTCTCTCTCTCTCTCTCTCTCCGCTTTCCAATCATGATGTAAGCTGCTTTCCTCTGCCACCCTCTTCCACCATGATGTTCAGCCTTACCTTGAGCCTGAGGAATGGAGCCAGCCTTCTATGGACTAAGCCCTCTGAAACTATGAGCCTCCTCTACAGTTGTTTTGGTCAGATCCTTTAGTCACAGCAGGGAAAAAGCTGAATAAAATACCCAAGTAACCCCACAAGTGGAACTTTACTCAACTCCCTTAAGACAAATTATATTTTTATTCTTACCCATACCTGATATATATCTTCATAACTCAAGTCTATATAATGTTTAACAAGAGTATGTATCCTACAAATATATTTTGTGTTACTGGATAAATATATAAAGGGATGGATGAATGGCTTGGTTGGATGGAGAAACTGTTGAGTGAACAGTGGAAGGAGGATGATCAAAAAGACTTCATAAGGAGGCATGTTTTAGTCTCCATGTTAATTCTGGCTATATTTGAAAAGGTTGTGGTAAACAAAGTGATATGTACCACAAAGTAAAATAATGGAATTGAAGATGAGAAGAAAGGAGCAAGAAAGCTTTATGGAGAACGTATGTTCATCCGGGATAAAGTTCCTGTATAGGAGAAGAATAAACATAGCCAGACATTAAAGTTAGGAAGTAAACAAGGAGGAAAACCCCATGTAATGTAATGTTTGAATATGGCATTAAATAAATAAAATATAAGAAGTTTGGAGACAAAGTTGTGATAAAAGGAATTTGAGAATTTTAACAATATTTTAAAATTGTGGCAAATTGTCATGTTTCAGTATAATAGTAATGGGAAGCCTATAGCAAGGGGTAGAGTCTGATTGGAAAACATGAAAGCACTAGAATAAAAAACAAAACAAAACAAAGATCTATACAAGCCTTAATTGCTTCACCTGTAAAATGGGAAAAAGAATATGTTACCTTGGAAAAAACCATTGTGAGAAACAGGGGTATTTTATCTAATGTATTTAGTAAAATATAAGCACCTGATAAGTGAATGTTATTATTACTCTTATTATCATAGTACTTAATGCACAAATAAAAGAAATTTAAAATTAAAAAATTAATTTTAGAAATTATGGAGGGTCATCTCTATGCTGCTAAATAAGAAAAATCATATATGGACTGTTCCTGGACCCTTGTCAGAAAAGTGAGTCAAAAATTTTTAGCAACAAGTAATATTACTGTCCTCAAAATCGCACCTGGCAGGGGCTGGCCCTGTAGCTCAGTGGTAGAATGCTTGTCTCGCATGTGTGAAGCACTGGGTTTGAGCCTCAGAACCACATTTTAAAAATAATTAATTAATTAAGATAAAATAAAAAAATTGCACATGGCAGGTCAGCAACACTGAATCCAGCCTCATGTGTATAAAAACACTGACTCAAAGGGCAACAGAAACCCAAGGAAAATGAGGGCTGCAGCAAGTTTTACCTGTATGATGTATGTAAACATACACATTTTAAAAATCTTGTTAGAAAATAGAAAACATGAAGAAATATTTTACTAAGGAGACTATACAGATGATAAAAGTATGAAAACATTTTCAATTTCTTTAGTCATTAAACAAATTAAAACTAATCCCCCAATGTAATATCACTTTATATGTATCATAATGGCTAAAATAGTGACACTGAATTCTGGGAGAATACTAAGGAAGTGGATCACTCTTACATTGTTTGTGAAAATGTAAAATGGTAGAACCACTCTGGAAAGCAGTTTGGCAGTTTCCAACAGGTGATTGATTAAACAAACTGTGGTACATCCATAACATGGAATTCTATTAAGCAATATAAAGAATTGAGCTATTGACACATGCAACAACATGGATGAACCTCCAGGAAATTATCTAAGAGAAAAAATGACAATACCAAAATGTTATGTATATGATTCCATTTTAATATACACTTAAAATATATATTTTAAGAATGCCATATATATATATACATATACGTGTGTATATATATATATATATTCTCCTCCTGCCCCCCACCAAGGAAGGGATTACCAGACATTAGAATAAGAGGAGGACAGAGATAATGTGGTTGCAAAATTACACTACTATGTGTAGAGATCCTCTGGTAGTGAAATTATTTTGCATTTTTACATTGGTGGATACACAAATCCACACAAGTGATAAAATTGTACAGAGCTGAACACACATACACACACAATATTTTTGCACAATATTACTATTGAGAGAAATCACATAAAAGCACATGGAATCTCTCTGTATTTCTTACAACTTTATGTGAATATAAAATTATCTTAAAATAAGAAGTTTAATTATTTTAAGAAAAAGCTTTTGCCAATAAAGTTAATGAAAGTTTTTAATTACTATGTTATAAGATATGAAAAAATTATCTTGAAATGACTTCAAAGTTTTAATATTTCATAAAAGGAAAAATGTTATTTCATTTTCTTCTTCAAGATAATTCTGCAGAAATTTGATTGATTTAATGAATTTGGTTTAAAAAAGCTCTGTCTCCTCCCTGGTTTTACTATTAAGTAGTAAAATGATGCTAGCAAAATGTTCTAGTTTATGCAGAGTTGGATATGTGTTTTCATAGACAGAGTTTAAATTCTCTAAATTTCCTCTTCAAGTTTGGTGCAATAAATAAACTAATATTACTTATGAAATTGGAAATTTTTGTGTTCAAATAATTAAACATAATAATAAACAATGTCCTAATCAAAGGAGAGTGACACACTTAATGAGCCCAGTCATAACAATTTTATGTAATCAGCCTAAATTTTGATTTCTAGATATTTTGTTAATTTTAATTTATGGGATAATGCTAATTTGAATTAGTTCATAAGTAGTCATTATGTATCTGGGAAGCTTCATAAAATGGTTCTGTTCTCATTTACTACAATGGAGAGAATCCATCAGTTAATACATTTTTAAAAAGTACAAACAAAGCTAGGTTATATTACATTCATATTCATTTCTGCAGAAATGTAGAAGTACAGAATGGAAGGGGATGTATACACAGGTACTGAATATATATTAGTTTGTTATGTGACAAAAGAGAATAATTTAGTTCTAAAATAAGAATATGCCACAATGTAAAAGAATATTAAAACAAAATTTGATAATGATTTGCACCATAAATGTTGAAGGTTTGAGGAGATGTGAACCTCATTTGCCAGGGTTTGTGAACTTAAAAGTAACACATTTAAGATAAAGTATGAAATGTGTTGAAATGTTTAACCAAGCTGAGTAAATGTGGTTTATTTATTCATGAAGAAAGTCAATATATGAATCATTTATCGTATGTTGGTATAAGGAAAATATCCAAAAATGTGAACCCAAAACTTGAGCTCTCCTCATTAGAAAGACCACATAATGTGGTGCTCAAATAAAAAAGTCCGTCTTTATCACCACAGCCAACCTCTGTGTTTCTTGCTACACTTTTAAATCATTTTAGCTTCTTACTCTTTTGAAAATGTTTAATTTCTTAGTAGTAATAGCATTGTTAGTGATTGCTATTTTTAAATATTGCATGGTTACTATTTTCTTTAGATACTTGTGACATAGTTTCATAATTTATATTTTCTCATGACTCTTCTTGATATTGCCTATTGCAAAATCAGGCTCCAAATTTTAAATACTTACTATTATGATTTATGATTGTTTTACATGTAAATTATGTTTCAATCACCCTGCAGTTAGAACATTACTAGTGCTCACCAGGTAACAGATTTATTCCTCTTTTTCTTTCTGTGTTTGTGTGTGTGTGTGTATGTAGATGTGTGTATGTATGTGTGTAGGTGTGTGTATGTAGGTGTGTGTGTATGTGTGTAGGTGTGTATGTATGTGTGCAGGTGTGCGTATGTGTGTAGGTGTGTGTGTAGGTATGTGTGTGTGTATAGGTGTGTGTGTGTGTGTGTGTGTGTGTGTGTGTGTAGGTGTGTGGTGCTGGGGATAAAACTTAGGGCCTCATAAATGGTAGACAAGAACTCTACCCCCGAGCCAGACCCCTAGCTCTAGTCTTTGTTTCAAAGGAAGGCATCTTAAAAATAATTAGATATGTTTGACATTCTCCAGATGTTTGATTAGTTCACCACTGTTAGGAGAGCCACCTTGCTTATTGTTACTTTTTGAGAGGAAAAATGCCAATCTTCTTGGGTTAGTTTCATATAGAAAAAGAAGATTAATATAATTGTTTCAGTTTTTATGGTTTTAGTAGATTTAAAAATTATGTTCATTTTCAAAGACTAACAAATTATTGTCAATAACCAATTTTAAAGATATTTTCTTCATACTTAAGTATTCACTTAATTATAACCCATTATTATTGGTGACATCCAAAATGCACTTAATGATGTGAATTTAAAACCATTTACTAGTGCCTTCATTCTATCAGCATGGTAATTTATCAAAACTTTATAAAGTTGATATATATATATATATGAAATCAACAGAACAGACCATTCTCTTTTAATAACTTTGACTGCTACAATAAAAGAACTATAGGCATAAAGTCTTATGATCCAAACAAAACTTTCTGCTTTTGGAGGCATCAGACCATATATTATACCACAGAGCTATAGTAACAAAATGGCATGACATTGGCACTAAAACAGACACAAATGCCAACAGTACAGAATAGAAGACACAGAGACAAACCCACATAAATACAGCTATCTCATAATAGACAAAGGTGCCATAAACATACATTGAAGAAAAGATAGCCTCTTAAACAAATGGTGCTGGGAAAACTGGAAATCCATATGAAACAAAATGAAATTAGACCCCTATCTCTCACCCTGCACAAATCTCAACTCAAAGTGGATAAAGTACATAAGCATTAGAAGAGAGAACCTGCACTTACTAGAATAAAAAGTAGGGGGCTGGGCTGTACTCATTGGTAGAGCCCCTGACTCGCATGTGTGAGGCACTGGGTTCAATCCTCAGCACCACATAAAATGAAATAAAGATATTGTGTCCAACTACAACTAAAAAAAAAAAAAATTAAAGAAAGAAAAAAGAAAAAGTAGGCCCAAATCTCCATCATGTTGGCTTAGAAATGGAAGTCTCAACAAGTCTCCTAAAGTACAAAAGTAAAATCAAGAATCAATAATTGGGATAATGTCAAACTAAAAAATTTTTCATAGCAAAGGAAACAACCAATAACATGAAGGGAGAGCCAAAAAAATGGGAGAGAATCTTTGCCACCTGCACCTCAGATACAGCATTAATCTCTAGGATATATAAAGAACTCAAAAAAACTTAACACCAAATAAATAAATAAATAACTCAGCAATAAATGGGCAAAGGAACAGAACAGACACTTCACAGAAGAAATATCATCTGTCAACAAATATGTGAAAACATGTTATACATCACTAGCAATTAGAGAAATGCAAATTAAAACTCCAATAATAATCCATCTCAATCTAGTCAGAATGGCAATTATCAAGAATACAAGTAATAATAAATGTTGGTGAGGATGTGGGAAAAAGGTACATTGCTGGCAAGTCTGCACATTCATGCAACCACTCTGGTAAGCAGTATGGCGTTTACTCAGAAAACTTGGAATGGAATCACCACTTGACTCGATTATCCCATTCCTCGGCACATACCCCAAGAACTTAAAATCAGCATACTACAGTGACATGGCCACATCAATGTTTATAGCAGCTCAATTCACAATAGCTAAACTGTGGAACCAACCTAGATGCCCTTCAACAGATGAACAGATAAAGAAAATGTGGTATATATATATACACATTGGGATACTATTCAGCCCTAAATAAGAATGAAATTATGGCATTTGCCGGTAAATGTATGGAACATGAACTATCATGCTAAGTGAAATAAGCCAATTCCAAAAAAGCTGCATGTTCTCTCAGATATGTATATGCTAACTCAAAATAACTGAGGCATGGGGAGTGAATATAAGTTCAGTGGATTACACAAAGGGGAATGAAGGGAAGGAAGTGAGGATAGGAATAGGAAAGACAATAGAATGAATCAGACATTATTTTTTATGTTCTTATATGAATACATGACCAGTGTCACATCATGTACAACCACAAAAATGGGAAGTTATACTCCATGTATGTATGGTATGTCAAGATACATTCTACTTTCATGTATAACTAAAAAAGAACAAATAAAACAGTTAAAATATTCTATTTTTTTTTTTTTTTGCTTTTTGCTTATATTTGACAAATAGGTCTTCTAAAAGATAAAAATTTAAAAATCAAAGGTTCTAGAAGGGTCATCAGCAGAATATCAGAATAACATAGACTTGATTGTTACTATTGCTGGCTATAAACTCCTGGTTTAGGCATCCTAGATTATCAGCTTGAACTGATGCACAGGATAGAATCAGGACTTCCAGGATTAACCAGATCTAGAAGCAGATGACTCCATGGGAGTAGAATACCTAAGTCAAGTTGAGTTAAAGATGAATTAGTTACCTAGAACTTTGTCTTGTCTATCTGGGCTACTATAACAAATATGTGAAAATGTGGAAGTGACCATGTGAATAAATATGTCTTATGACTCTGTAATTATTTACAAGGGTTTAATAAAAATGTATTTTCTTTTCCATCAAAATATAATTGGGTAAGTCAAATGTGTCACTATAGCCAACCCAAAGATCTTGTTTAACTGAGTCAGATAAGCCCACTAGTACTAAGCAGGAACTGTTTCATAGAAACAGAAATGGTGCCTACAAATTCCTTGCAGGACAAATTGCATCATTCCTGCTCTGTGGCATATGAAGTTTCAGCCTTCCAAGCAGTAAAGACATCCACTTCTGGTAGAGCCAGGATGCCCACAGAAAAGGGATCTCAGTGAAAGATGACCTCCTGATATGTATGGTATCTACAAGAGAAGCCTGATAGCAGCAAGTGTGAAGGTGTTTTAGTTCTTAATCTCAGTGGAATTAATAGGAGCATAAATTTCTTCAGAGACATGAAAGTTTACTACAGACTCATGTCACTTAAATACCTGCAGATAAAAGTTCAGTATTAAAGCTTAATATTTCGCATGTCTACATTTTTTAGTCATGCTGAAAAGATATCCAAATGTTTATAATAAGCTATTGTCATGAAACTATGTGTTTTAGTCAGCTGCTGAGACTAAAGTCCCAACCAGAACAACTATAGTGGAGGAAAAGTCTATTTGAGGGCTCACTGTTTCAGAGGTCTCAGTGCATAGCGAGCAGTTTCCATTCCTAGAGGCTCAAGATGAAGCAGAACATCGTGGTAAAATAGTGCAGCAGAGGGAAGCAGCTTACATGATGATCAGAAGGGAGGGAGGGAGGGAGGAAGGGAGGGAGAGAGAGAGAGAGAGAGAGAGAGAGAGAGAGAGAGAGAGAGAGAGACTCCACTAGTCAGATACAAAATAAATACCCCATAGGCAAGCCCCCAATGAACCACTTCCTCCAGCCACACCCACAGCCTCCAGTTACCACTCAGATAATCCCATCAGGGATTAATTGACTGATTAGGTTTAAGAATGCAACCCAATCATTTCTCCTCCAAATCGTCTTGCATTGTATCACATATGAGCTTATGGGGGACACCTCACTTCCAAACCACAACACCATGAAACCAAATATCAAATTAATCACTTTGACAAAAAAATTATGTGGTCAATTTGGTAACTCAATGGCAAACACTTGGTCATAAGGGGAGATGGTAGAAGCAAAGCTAACCCTTGACACTACTTTCAATAGTAGTAAACACATACTGTAGTAAAAACTCAATACTTTACACTCTGCAGAAAAAAAGAAGTACAAATAATATGAATTCTAACTGGTTCTGATTTCCCAAATAAAAAATTTGAACACTTCTTGGAATCTAGATTTTTTGATAAGAACAAATTTTCCCCTGATCTTTTCTATGCAGATGTGGAAGCTGTGCTGTGGCCTTTGTGACCATAATAATCCTATCACAAAGATGTTGCTTTCCACTTTGAACAGACAAATATAAGCTCAGAAATCTTTCTAATTTCACAGAGTAATTTCTTTTGAAATGTTTGGTATTGTGTAATTTGTTGAACCAGCCTTTCTACTTTGCAGTGTGCTTTTTCTAGGTGTTTATAAATCTAAGTCCTTATTTTTTTTCTTTTTTAACAAAGCCTATGTTTGATAGAAAGTAAGACAAACGAATATGTACATAGTTAGTACCACAGATGGAGCCATTGTCTGTGGAGAACAATTAGGGAATGTACAACAAATGGCAAAACTAGTAAAAACAAATTAAACATGGCATGGAATTAGGTACCAAATGAGTAGTTCAGGAATTAAATGCAAAAGGATATGGAGAAGGAATAAATCACTGAGTCTGAATGGTTGGGTGACTTTTCTGAAAAATAGTAATCCTGTTGCTAGACAGACCTAAGGTGGTTTGAGAAAAGCCTCAAAAAAGGAAGACCATAAATTAAGGCACAGAACATTGAAGTATTAACCTCTCTCCTTTGAAACTTTTGAGATTTTACTTGACTCTTCTGAGGCACATATCTTTCCATAATCTTTAAGAATTTCACATGAAAAAAGATTAATATGAGGCAAATTTCAGAGGTTAAAAAGAAGACTCATACAACTTCTTGGAATTCAGGAGTTATTGACTCTTCAAGGAATTTGGAAAAGTTCTTCATGAAATTTTAAAAGTTTTCAATATTTCTCTATAAAGTAACACATTCTCCAAACATGATCAAATTTTTATGAAAGAAATATAGTCATCATTTTATTCCCTCTGCTAAAACCAAAGAGATTGAGTGCATGCTCCCTGTAGCTCCCCTGTTGGTCTTTAAGATACTGTTGACATTGCCTTGTGAGATTTTTCCTTTAGATACTCTGCTGCCAGGGGATTTGTAGTAGAAGTGGAGTTCATGTTGTTTCCCTATATGTTTAATTTTTAATGACAAGTCTCTAAATTACCAGATAGTGTCAATTACCCCTTCAAGAAATCTAATTTTGTTAATGAAATTACTTGCTTGGAAGAGAAACATAAGCATTAATTTTAGTTTAGCAGTTTCTCTTTGAGCTATAGCAGGTGCTCTTTGACTAAATTGCCAGCACTTGATAAAAGAGTTTATTGGTCCTATACTCAAATCAAATCAGAGCTATTCCAACAGCTTTGCAACCAATACCATGGCTCATGGCAGTAGATTTGGAAAATAAACTTTCCAAACTCCAATAAATCACAAAGTCATTTTCTGAAAATAGGCATGTTGCTTATTATTTCAATTATCTCAAAGATACAACTTACAAGTACTAAACAAAATAAAAAGTTATATATGATAGTTCAGGATCAAAGCACATATTTCCCAGGATTTCCCAGGAATAACTCTCTACATCTGTCTACAACATAATTTTTATTTAAATTATCAAGATAATTTCCTATTTATTGCTTTTACTTCAATTTTTACTATTTAAAAAAAAACACTTGGTGAAAACCATATTCTAATTCTGAAACCTCAAAAATTAACTCTTTGTATTCTCTGAATTTGACTGGATTTTTCTTCCTTAGGCCAATTAAGAAAATGTCTAGCCAATAAATAGGGTTAATTGGGTAAAAGAAACTGAATAAATCAGAAATTATCATACTATCATTTCTTATTATGGGTAAAACCATATATGCATCTACTCACCAATTTCATATTCTCATGAACCAAATGTTTCACTCTGAATTTTTAAAAGATGTTTATAACCCTTTCAAAGACACAAAACAAACCATTCTTTACCGAAAGAAAAACTTCATATGAAACCATTGTTGAATTTGGCCTAATAGGTGGTGAAAGAGCAGGTATTAACTATATATTAGAAAACTTTTCTACTTTCTTAAGGCTGAGAAATCCTCCTGACTCCTGTTCTGAATGGAGGGCTCTGAGAAGCAAATTAAGGTCCTCCCACATGTGCTTTTCAATTTCCTCCTCCATCTTAAATTCTTCCCCTCCTTCACTTTCTCCTTTCCTTTGTTCTGGATTTGGAAAGCAGTGCCCCATCCATTAGTAGAGTGATATTCCCTTTTCACTGGTACTTCTGATCACCTCACCCACCTGTGCTCCAGCAGCTTGCCTGGCAGTAGAGCTGGGAGTACGGGGTTATCAGCACTGTGGACTCCCAGCCTGGTTCTTCCCCTTTTCAGTTATGTAATCCTGCACAAGGTACTTACCATGCCACAAGCCAGGCTTTTGCTTTGTACAAATGGAATTATAACAGCACCTTCCATACAGTAAGTTCTTGAAAACTGAGGGATATTTAATTGGTAACTGCCTTGCTTCCTTGATTTTTTTACTTTTTTCTCTTACATTGCTTCTGCCTTTCTTTTTTTTCCAACAAATCACCTCAGCTCTCTCTGGATCTGGAGTCCCTCACCCCGCTCGCTGCATGCTCTCCTTCCCACCATCAGCCACTCCCTTTTCCACCAAAGTTTTGGGAGAATGTCTATCTCTACAGTCTTTTCTTGATCATCCCAATTTCTTTTACAGATGTTATTGAAATTATTCTTTCAGTGGTAACAATGACCTTCCAATCACCAAATGTTGTGCCCTCTCTCTTTAAATTACTCTAAATATCTTCACTACTCAAAAAAAAAAATGTTGAATCTCTCTGTTTGACATAATTTATTCCTTGGCCATTATCATTGAATTACATCACTATCTTTGATCATTTTTTCTTCTTCCTAGAAATGTACTGCTTTGTAAGGTTTTTATTCCTTTGATCCTCTTCTATTCGATGTATACAATCTTTTCTCAAATCTTATCAAATCTAATAACCTTATCTGAATGACCCAAAGAGTGTGTTTTATACCCTTAATTAAGAGTCTTATAAATTATCTACTTAGGTATTCTGACAAAGCCTTGAGCCATGAGCATTCCAGAAGCCAAAGTCATCATCCCACTCCTTCCAAACCAGTTTTTCTTAACCTTGTGTAAAGACATTGGCATTCTCCCTAGCAACCATATTTAAATCTTGGAGTTACTTCCTCTCCTCCTACCTCCTATCACTAATCAGTCACCAATCCTATAAATCCTAGCTCCATAATACTTTCACATCCATCACTGTCTTCTGGCTTAATTTCTATCACCATGGTTCAGGGATTTATTACTTTTTATCTGAACTACTATAATAAACCTCCTAATTTATTCTAACTCATTTTAAGTCTCTTACTCCAGCTCCCTGGCCTCCTCATTTTTTCAACTAATCATCCCAGTGCCAGGTAAATCCTCACTTGGTAAATCCTCACTTTGAAATAGTAAGTTTTTATGAATAAGAAACTTGCAACAGAGAGAAGCATTTTGAGAGCAGCACCTGGAAGCCATGCTAACTATGCAATGACTGTATTTTTTCTCATTCCATGATTCAGAATAAAGTGTGATGGATGTATTAGGTTGTTCATGTAACATCTATTTCTCCCTTACTCCTCCTAAATAGAACCCTGATTTTATGTAGGTCACCAACACCTACCTACAGCCAAAGGATAATTCTAACTAGTCAATGCTGGTGAACTTAAGCATTTTCTTTATTATTCTTAAGTCTAAGAGTAATTGTATGACTCATAAGGTAAAGGGATAAAGTTGTATTTCATATTTGGCTAAGAAACTTTCCTTCTCCCTTTAGATAGGAAAAGAAATGTCTTGCCCAAATTGTCCTCGTCACTAACTTGGGCTCATAGAAGAGCCATTAATAGTACCAAGTTGATTAAGAGAAAAGGGATGAACCAGACTCAGAGAGTAGCACACTGAACCTCAGCCCCTAGACCACTTGTTATCTGAGGGAGTATCTTTCCTTATTTGCAAAGCCAGTTCTGGTTGAGTTTTCTATCACACATAGACAACATTTTCCTGTGAACAACCCTATGATATAGACACAGGCTCAGAGAAGCCCAAATTTGCATGCCTCATTGCAGCAGGGTTAAGATTTAAAACCACATTTGCTTAACTACAAAGAACTTGCATTATCCATATTTTCTGATTAGGAATCTAATCAATTCAGAACCTGAAGAAATATTTCAGACATTCTTTGAGTCATTTCTATATATTGTGCTTGTTGTAAGTGCTTTGATGGGTATTAACTAACTGATTCATTGACATAATCCTAGAAGCCCTATATATTATCCTCATTTTACAAAGACTTAAAGAAGTTAGATTACTTTCACAAGGTCACTGAAGTTATTATCAGAACGTGGAATTGGCATTCCAACTCTAGAACCCTTGCTCATAGTCACTAGGCTCACACCTTTCCTTGCATGTATGTGGTGTGTATCAATGATGAAAGTTCAGGTTACACTGCTTTGGTAGTCTCAAGTTATGAGAAAAGTCATGAAAGATTACCGTATGAGAATGCTGGCTTACAGCAGCAATTTCTGCATTTATCAGAGGGAGGCTGGCAGGAGGATGGATGGAGGGGCTATTTGAATGAAAACACTGTGTCTAAAATGAAATTATCTTTTGGCTAAAAAGGAGGCAGCTCTCCCTTTCACATCATGAGTGAGGCCTGCTAGTGCTGCTGGCAGTGAAAGTTCTCAAAGAAACCTTCACATATGGCTTAAGTTTAAAATTGCCATGATACCCAGAGACCCAGGCCAACTGCAATAAGGGGTGCTCCACAGTACCAAAATTAATTCCAAGCTCCTGAACCTCTTCCATATTCTACTTCCTATCTATTTTTCCAACATTCCTTCATCTCTTCAGCCTTCCCTTCTATACACATCATTCCCCCCAACTTAAATTTACGTGAACTAAAGCTATTGTACATTAGTACTGATAATTCCTTCAGAGGGAAATTTAACTTGCTTATAGATAATTTGAAAAAATACAAGTAGCATCTATTTACTAGAAATAGAAATAACCTCAACAGTTGGAGGTCTTCGTAATAATGCAATGGGACATATGGAGAGGGCAATACAAAATCCTAGAAAATGAGGTTAGCTCAGTGGGAAACTGTTTTATATTTAAAAAAAAAAAAACTGTTCAACTTCTACTCAACTAACAAATGAAATAAGGTTCCTGTTTGTGCTACATCAAGGAAATGTGTACTATCTGTCCTCACTCCTAAAGAGAAGCCAGGGGCAGCAATTAAATAGGCCTGGTAGAGCTGTGTGCATCTATAATTTAATAAAGGAACCAGAGAATAACAGCTATAAGGTTCTCAGTTTTTTTCAACTGTGGATACACAATAACCCCACCTTCCAAGGCTTCTGTTTAAATGATGTCTTAAGAATAAGTGAAATGTAGTTTATTATATTTATTCAGTAACAGTAGATTATTAAAGTCCTGTTCATCACGGGAATAACAGAACTTATTAAAACATAATATTCCATTTTTCCCCTTAGGATTAGAAGATTCTCTCTGAACAATATGAACATTGAGCAACACCTTTCTTTATCAACTGTCACTAAGAAATTGGGGACACCATTAATAGCAAAGGGGAAGGGGCTGGGGATATGGCTCGAGTGGTAACACGCTCGCCTGGCATGCACAGGGCACTGGGTTCGATCCTCAGCACCACATAAAAATAAAATAAAGATGTTGTGTCCACCGAAAACTGAAAAATAAATATTAAAAAAATTCTCTCTCTCTCTCTCTAAAATAATAATAAAGGGGAAGATTAATAACATTAGACAAGTCAGTTTCCAAGTAATTATCTGCTGAGAGCCACAGCGGAGTTGAAATGGCCCCTGGCATTTTGCCAATAGTATTGGTTGAGAAGCGAGCCATTAAGATGATGCTGGATTGATTCAATTGTATATTAGACCTTTACTGTCGCCTAGGCCCGCTATTGTGGAGTTCTCTCGGGGATTCCTGGAGAGTTCGCATTGGTTGGGGAAGTGCCAGAGGAGGGATTTTCCCGTTGGTGTGTTCCTGGTGGAGCCACATGGGTGGCGTTTGGGAGAGTTCCTGGGGAGCATGTTTGAAGTGTGCTGGTGGAGTTCAGAAATAAAGTTTGTTCCTGCTTGAGTGGCTCGTGATTTGTGCCCAGCCAGACTGTGACAATTATCAATTTATTTCTTTTTCCTTTTTCACAGAAAGTAACATGGTTTAAAACACCTCCAAACATCATGAGTCATACCAGAGAGAGATTTCAGAGGAAAACAAGAAAAAAAATCTGGTGCTATCTGGGAGTTCTGCCTGTTACACAAAGTTTTGTGGCTCCCAACAGGAAGGTAATTCACATTGCATATGGTACTGCAGCATGCTGAATTTTATTAATGGAAACCTATTATCTATCCAGTTGGAAAAAGGGAGAGGGCAAATAGGTTAAAATTTTTCTTTTAACTATTAATTAATATGCCTCAGGTGGTATCCTTCCCATTAATTTCATTGTACTACAAGAAAATGTAGTAAGAGCAGCTGTACATGTTAATCAGTACCGCTTGCAAAACACTACAAGACAGAGAAGAGACCTGACTTTCTTCCTCTAAATCAACAATGATAACAATGCCACCATTGGAACAGGATCTACTCAATACTGCCCATGCCAGCATATACACCATCACTAGTTCTACCAACACCTATGTTTCTAACCAGATGATTTATGGTAAAATAACAAAGTCAATAAAATACTGTACATTCAGTTGTGGTCTATATCAAGATGAGGCAACAAGAACATAAAGTACATAAAATAAAATTTAAATTTTTGGAATTTAGTTTTGGAATACGTGAATATTTATTCTTTTTAAATAAAGAACATTTATCAACTTGCTTTATTAACCAAGATATAGACTTGAAGGGGTCTCAAAAAGTCTTTTAAACAAAATTATGTATTCAGACTTTTTTTTCTCATTTGAAAATTATAGAGACACATTGTAATCAGCTTCAGAAAAGAAAGGAATATATTTTTCTAAAGTATTTGGACAGGAAAGATCTAGTACTAACTTCCAGGATGAGTGGGATTCAAAGACTGTCATGGCCCTCTTGTTTTGTTTTTGTTTTCTTTTCTCTTTCTTTATTTTCTTATTCCTAACTTCTCATAGTCTAGTGGTACTTCTTTGTGCATAGATCCTTTCTCCATGTGTAATTGCATATGAATGCATATATTCAGACAGAAAAAAATAACAGAATAAATAAAAGGAAAGCAATTTATCAAAGGAAATGGGAGAGGCTGAAGGAATACCATCATAAGAATAAACGTCGATAAGAACTCAAAACAACAGAAATACTTCACATCCATATTTTTTACTATGGTCTCCAAACCAGCAGCCTCAGAATCTCCTAGGAAATTGTTAGAAGTACATAATCTCCAGTCAAAAACTCTTGGGATGGGGGACAGCAAGCTATGTTTTGCAAGCCCTTTAAATGATTCTGATGCATGCTATGGTTTCAGAACACATGTTCTACATCAAGATTCCAGATTTTCAGCATGAAAGCATACTCTGTATGTCCAACTGTCCCACATGCACATTCAATGGTGGAGATTTATGACAGAACTTATTATATTCTTCCAAATTTGCTCCTCCTCTGTTATTTCTATTCCCAGTTAATATCCCTACAATTCATCTGGAAACTTGAGATTCATCCTAGAGTGCTCCTACCCTAACTTCTACTTATAATTACCACTAGAACTATACCTATTTGATCTGCTGAGCATTTAAATAGGTCTCTCTACTTATGTCCCTGGCACCCACCTTTCCCCATAACCTCCAATTTATTTCTCCTCTGTAAATGAAGTTAGATAATAAAAACACAAATCTGACA
Source organism: Urocitellus parryii (assembly GCF_045843805.1). Classification (NCBI taxonomy): domain Eukaryota; kingdom Metazoa; phylum Chordata; class Mammalia; order Rodentia; family Sciuridae; genus Urocitellus; species Urocitellus parryii. The sequence goes on from NC_135538.1 coordinate 48,282,750, forward strand.
ATGTCTCATGTCTTTTAAAACATTTGAAATGTTCACAAAATAAATCCCACAGGGGGAAAAATTTGCACAATCTTTAGCTAAGGTACCAAGTTCCTAGGTTTGTTCTCCCTACATCATAAGTTAAACTTTAGAGATGCATGAACTTACTAGGAGTCTGTAAGACAACAACAACAAAAAGCTATATTTAGATACATATTTTTCTAGGAAATGGGCCATCAGCTTTCATCAAATTCTTGTTGACCCCAAAAGCTTAAGAAATATGGGTAATAGTAGACAGAGGAGAAAAGTAATCTGGGTTGTCAGGTATACATTTAAGGTTGAAAGCACCCTGAAAAAAAGTGAAGATGAATCTAATACAGAATCATTCAATATGAAGCCATTCCTGTGCCTTTGAAGAGAGTGATAATATTGATAAGCTGCAATATGGGTAAGCTATGCAGATTAAATATAGTGCAAAAACATTTTCACAAAGGCAAAAACACCATAGTGCTACATGATTAGATTTATGCTCATTGTTTCCTGAGAAACTTGATGGAAAGGCTAGTCTATTAATAAAAACAAACAAAAGGCTTGAAAGTAGAATGCATCTAATCTGAAAACAGATGTGGTAGGGAGATGGGGTAGGGATTTTGATAGATATCTGAGAGGCTGTTCAGCATATCTTTCATTACATCTCATTTTTTTTAATACCCTACAGTTACTATTTCTCCCATTCTTGATGGTAGATGTATAACTAAAACATGATGAATTATTGTGACCAAATTCCTCATTACAGCAAATGACCCTAAAGTGAGTATTTAGCAAACAAGCAGGACCAAATGGAGGTCTTCCCCAAATTGATAAATGGGTATTGGAAAGAAGTTCTTTTACAACTAGGCATGCTAAGACAAGGTCACGCAAACCTATGGCTGACAGTAGCAGTAGGGAGAACTGGTCAAAATGAAAAAATCGAGCCAATATTGAGGCAAAGAAAAGCTAAACCAAGTAAAGGTGAGGAAGAAAACACCTTGAAGACATTGTATAAACTTCTGAAGCTTTAGATTTACCTTTTTGAAGCCATATAGACTTTGAAATTTCTAGTTATATTGGCTAACACATTTTCTTCTATTGCTGAACGATGATGAGTAGGACCATTTGGAAATAGTCTGTACATTTAACCCTTTTACTAGTATGTGTCTTTTTCCTGTGTGGCCAGAAATTTACAATGTGCAAAGCATAGGTAGCAAAATGGCTGGCCTATTCAAAAAATAATAAAAAGCTCAGTTTTCTACTATTTTCAAAGTAAGAAAAATACATAAAATTCAGAGATACTTTTTCTTAATATTCTCCTGGAACCACCACCCTTCTCCTCCTTTTCCAATCATTGTCAAGCTTGTAAAAGGGAGGCTGGTACATTGAGTTCCCACCTCTTCACTCCTTTTCAGTCTGGCTTCAACTCTCCCAACCACAAACTGTCGCGACCCCTTGCCCGCAAGGAAGACGCAACTCGGGAATCTTCTCTCAACAGTTTATTCAGGTCCTTGATACTTTTTCTTCTTCCAGCTGTTTATTTAGGCCTTTGTTTTGACATGTCTTTTAGTTTCTACTTCTACTCCTACTGCTACTTCTACTACTACTACTACTACTACTACTACTACTGCCACTACCCCCACTCCTGTGTGCCCCAGCCTTAATAAAGCAGATAAAGCCCCAATGCACAACTGCCACGTGGACTTTTCTCATAGGGTGCCAAGTCACAGCGTGCCAACTCATTCTGATAAGGAGTTGTTTGTCACAGACTACAGGGGAAACCAGCGCCATCTTGTAATGGCGGCCACAGTTCACAGAAACGGCTCACCACAGTTCCCCCTTTTTTGTTTTTGTATGACAATACAGGCGAGAGTAGAGGTCCTATCCCACTGTGCAGAAGTGGCTGCATAGTATGGCTCAGCCCTAAGGAGGCGCCTTCCCCAGATCCGAGGCCATATCAGCCGACGCCTTTTTTCGTGGGGCGGGGCGTGGATAAGGTGGGGTAAGGAAGGACGTCAAACCCGCATGCAATAGGACATGCTCCCCTTGAGGTCCACTCAAGTGGATCACTCAAGTGCAGTGCCTTGCCTCGCATCCTGTATCGTGACGATGGTAGACAAAGGGGGACAGCTGAGGCTGTCTTTGTAGTGCAGACAAAATTAAGTTGGCAACACCCTAAGAGAAAGGCACGGACAATAGAGAGGGGGAGAAATTTGGTTGTGACATCTGCCATTGTTAGATAAAGGTCAAGACGTTCCCGTGGAATACAAGTGTCTCAGGCGGAAAAACAGGAGGCCTAGTGAGCTGGCCACTTTGACATGCAGAACAAGGAATTGGGGGCTGGGCCCCGGGGGCCAGGGAAGGCCTGCTATCAGCAAGTTCCCCTTTTTTGTTTATTGCATGTCAAAGGGAATCAAGTAGCCCCTGTCTTAGGTCGTCCACCGCCCCTGCACTGCTTACCCGTCTCTGGGGAGGCCCCATTCCCCTGTCTTAGGTTGCAGTGCAAGCGTGGAAGTTGCCCGTCACTGGGTACTACAAGATCAGCTCAGCGTGTTGTGGCCAACAGGACATTGTTATGGTAACCGCCTCCATAAACAGGACCCATGACCATCACCATCAAATGGCAGGTGTAGTTGGACTGTAAGATTAGCTAGCAAAGATCCTAGTGCAGAAAGGCAGGGAGGAGAGGTATGCACAAAGGAAAGATATGGTAGAAGTTCCAACACTAGAAGAGTGACAAAAGAAGGACATGTCGATCCCAGTGCAATGTTATAATAACTTGGGGTGCAACGACCATGTCAAAGGTTTACTGTTTAAGATGCGCAAGCCAGACCTGTGGCGAGTTGCCATTTTTTAAAGCAGCAAGAGCTTGTATGATCATAGCCTTATCGTGAGCACTGCGGGCCTTGAGGCAACAGAGAAACTACAAGCAGAGAAACATACCAAAGCAACACATTGCACCAAAAATGCCTATTCCCACCCATTCCTTAAAAAAGGAAAAGGCAGAAGATATCCAAAATATCCAAGTGGTGAATTGACTCAAGGTCACTGGTTTGACACGGGTGTTATTCAAAACAGCAATCTGAGTTAGTTGAGACTGGATCAAGTTTTTTGTTTCCATGGACCAGGTTCCGGATAGATACTCTCCAATGATGCATGAGGCATTTCTGGAATCATAAAATCTGACAGAGGTTATACATAAATGTGCTCGTTGATCAATACAACCCAAATGTACTAGGTCAGACAATTCCTCAACTTGAGCTTGAAGCAGATCTATCCTTTGATTAGCAGCCAAAATCCCAGATAAAATGTGTTGATTAATTTTGCTTTGAGATTTAGAAATTACTTGATTGTATTTTTACTGAAAAGCAAATTTATAGTAAACACATTTATCTCAAATATCTGTAACTGAAAAGGCAGAGTATCTGATAAATGTAAATATAAAACATAAATTATGGGTTTTCTGTTGAAGAAAAACAATTAGGCAAATATATATTAACTAATTAATTAGGCATGTACTAATTAATTTATAGATTAACAAATATAGGTTATCTAAATATCTAAAATATATATATAAAGAATAAGAACATAACTTATAATTGTATTAACTTTATGTAACCACGTGGTCTTAAAATATTTGGATCCATTTAAATTTATTTTTTAACTAGGAGTGCACTCTTCTATGTGACGTCACTTGATGTAACTGAAATAAGATCCTTGAGTATACATTTTTATTTTTATAGTTAGCAATGAAAATAAGGATTTTTTGGTCATCACAGGAACTTTGTCGGCTTGTTCCTGTGGCGAGCAAATGCATCCTCATAACCTTCAAAATTAAAAGTAAAATATAAAGAAGTATATTTGATATCTCTCATCAATAGAACATTATTTAGTAACACAACTATAGAGAAAAAGTCAGGTTATTTAACTTAGAATTAGCTTAAATTTAGGACTGTAACATAGAAACCTGTGGAATTAAATTTTGTCTGAAAAAGATATCTTTCATTAGCATTTACAGGTAGGCATTTTGTTGTAAAAAAAAATACAGGCTCTGAGCAGCTCCGGTAGAAACCTGAAACACAGCAGTACAGGTTAGTGGCTGGAAAGCGGGACTAGAAGTCCTGTCTGAGTGACTGTGGAAGAACCAATCAGAAGCCCGAAAAGGTGTGGGAGGTGGGACCAGGAAGCTACTCTTCCGGCCAGGCACCCCATGGTTACCATGGTGATGCAAACAACATGGAGTCCGCTGCCCATTTTCGGGGCAAAAGTTCTCCAAGTTTTCTTAGCCGATTGTATTTTGTTTGATTTTGTCTGTATTTTCCCCCGCCTGGCCAAGATCTTACTGCGGTAGCAGCTTGTTCTGTCTCTGCGACCTGCGGTTGCAGTTGTACATCCTGTACTTCCTGGCATTCCCCTAGGGAGTCTACAGATAGAAAGGGGTTGGTCCGTGGGAGGTGACGAAGTCGCCCACTCCCCGGGGTACCATTCCGTCCCTGGATTGCCCAGTAGACCTTGGGGTGGGCCCCTGTTCCTGGTTTGAGGGCAGCGGCCAGAACCTGTCCAGTAATATGAGCTCCATCAATATCCTTACAAGCTCGAATCATGTCATCAACACTCTTTGCTCTGGTAGATTTAATGGCATTTTGGCAATAGGAATTTGCATATTTAAGAGCCAATTGCTTAATGACCGGCATGGCTTGTTCCAAGTTAGGGAATATTTTTTCTGCTACCTGTGTCAATCAGGCAAGGAAGTCAGAATAAGGCTCAGAGGGTCCTTGAGCAATTTTTGAAATTTTTGTTTTAGCATTTGAAATAGGTAGAGCCTTCCAAGCCCAAATGGCTGCTGTAGCTATCTGAGCATAGACCCCAGGATTATAATTAATTTGTTGATTTATGATAGCATATAATCCCAAGCCTGTTAACATTTCAAGGTTATGTCGTGGGAAGCCGGTGTCCTGATTGACTCGGGCTAGTTCGCGACACCTCTCTTGATTTTCACTTTTCCACAACAAAAAATCCCCTCCGGACAACACAGCCATGCAAAGCTGTTGCCAGTCACTAGGTGTCAGCTGATTGGCAGAGAAAGACTCGAAGAGAGTCAATGTAAAGGGGGCATGGGATCCGTAATTAGTAACTGCCTCCTTTAGTTGTTTAATATCCTTAAAGGCTAAAGGAACATGTACTCTGGCCGGCTGTCCATCGGCATCCAAGTTTTCAATTACTGGGAAGTTTGGGCCGTCTTAGGCTGCCACTGAACATCCCCCAGCCTTCTGGGGTTGTCCTTGTCCCAATCGGGGTTACAAGGAGGGAGCATGACTGCATCGGGGCCGTAGGTGCTTTAAATCTTGACTTTTTTAATCGACCCTCCAGTTCTTTTATCTCCCTTTCCAGTTTTTCCTCCTGTCAGCTGTTACCCTGGAGCCCAGTTAGTAACTCCCTTATCTTAGAAATGTAGTCAGCACTGTGAAGCCCAGCTCAAGGCCAGAGGCCTTGTTACATATTTTTGTGAAAAACTAGTAAGGGAGTGTCCAGCACCTGGAGTGCTGATTTTTTCAGACAGTAGCCAAATAAAACAGGGCAACATGAAAATAGGAAGTTTTATCTATATTGAACTTTTTTGTAGAGATTTTTTTGCTGAAAGTCCTAAAATAAGCCATGGTGAATATTCTGGAGAAGGTCAAATAAGACTTTTCTGTGGGCCTGATAGGGAGGGGGAAGATGAGAAGGCGGGGTTGAGAGCGGCTAGGGTGGATCCAATTCCTCAGAACTGTCCGAGCTACTTGTGTCCTTGGGAGTTTTTAACTCAGTCAAGTCCGGATAGAGCCTTCTCCTCTGTTTAACTTCAGACTCCCTTATCTTTTCACCCCTCTTACTCCTAATACTTTCTGCTACCTCGCTATGTGACTCCTCCGATTTTTCTTCATGTAATTGCTCAAGAACGGCCTGACCCTCGCTCACAGCTTTTTGGCATTTACCATCCATTATACACCCCCTCACTAATTTCCAAAGCGGAATGGTACTGCCCCTTAAAGTTCCTTGTTTGTAAGCGAAATCCAGATCTTTCCCTAATTTGTCCCAACTAGGTATAGTAAGGCTGCCCGAAAATGCAAACCACGGCGCAGCAATATCTGTCTTCTGTAAAAATCTCTCTAAAGTACTACGTTTCACTTCCAGGCCCTTGGAACGTAACAGGTCATCTAGGGCCAGGAGGAGCGGACTTGAAGACGCGGCACCCATGACACAACAACAAAAGACGCACAAAAAACAACAAGAGATACCACAAAAAACAAAAACGAGATGACACAACAAAAGAAACACAGAAAACAAAAGTGAAAGTACACAGTGCAGCTGCAATAAATATGAGGCTCTCTCTTTTTTTGTAGAGGAGCTGACCCCGCTTTGGACGCGGATCCCATTTACTGGGACTATCCCTGCTTTCATAGCAGATCCCACTCACCTGGGATTAACCGGTGCACCACCCCTGACTGACTGAAAGTTCTGGTTCCCGGGTCTCGGCGCCACTTGTCGCGACCCCTTGCCCGCAAGGAAGACGCAACTCGGGAATCTTCTCTCAACAGTTTATTCAGGTCCTTGATACTTTTTCTTCTTCCAGCTGTTTATTTAAGCCTTTGTTTTGACATGTCTTTTAGTTTCTACTTCTACTCCTACTGCTACTTCTACTACTACTACTACTACTACTACTACTACTACTGCCACTACCCCCACTCCTGTGTGCCCCAGCCTTAATAAAGCAGATAAAGCCCCAATGCACAACTGCCACGTGGACTTTTCTCATAGGGTGCCAAGTCACAGCGTGCCAACTCATTCTGATAAGGAGTTGTTTGTCACAGACTACAGGGGAAACCAGCGCCATCTTGTAATGGCGGCCACAGTTCACAGAAACGGCTCACCACAACAAACATTCCATTAACACACTCTCCAAGTGTCTTTAACGTCAAGTTCTGAAATACAGATGTCTTTTGTCAGATTAAGACAGTGTCAGGCTGGTGATATAGCTCAGTTGGTAGACTGCTTGCCTCACATGCACAAGGCCCTAGGTTCAATCCCCAGAAAATTTAAAAAAAAAAAAAAAGACAGTTTCATCAATCTCTGATTGATGATAACTTTTATCATGAATGGCCATTGAGTTTTGTCAAATGGTTCTTTGCATCTATTGATATGATTATGTAACGAATTGTGTTGGTTTATTTTAAAATTTTAAACTATCCTTGCATTCCTGGAAAAAGACTCACCAGGTCATCTCTCATTCCATAGTTAATGGAACACATAACTGGGTTCCATTAACTATTTTTGAATCCATGTTCATTGAGAACATTGTCCTGTAGTTTTCCTTTTGTTCTTTTCAGGTTTTGGGGTCAGGATTATGCTAGGCTCAAAAACTTCATTGAAAAGTGTCCCTTTCATCCTTCTCTTTTGGTTTGACCCTTAAGTATTTTTCTCACACTGTTGTTTCTTCTCAGCCTTTTAATTCCACTTCTGTTTGTGCCCACCACTCAAATTCTGGAATTTTCTAGGCTTTGACTTATAATCTTAGTGGGTATAAAAAAATGTCAAAGAAAATAAATAGATTGAGTCTACATTGTAAAAAGATTTATACTAAGCATTTGTTATATTTCACCTAGCAAAATAAACAAACAAACAAAATAAAATATGTATTCCTATGTGATCTGCTGAGATGTTTGTCTAAACCTCTTCTTCCATGTTACTGTCAGGTTAGTTTTTCTAAAATGCTATTTCAATCTCTATCAACAGACTTCATATAGCTGCCTCCTATTTGCCCTCCATATTAAGTTTGCAATTGGTTCACACTTTTTCAACTTCTTCCTAAATACTATTTCACCACAATCTGCTTTTAGTTCATTTCTTTCAAGTTTCGTTTAAAAACTATCTCCCTCCATGAAGGCTTAATAACTTTCTCAGTGCAGAAGAAATGATATCTCCTCCCATTTGGACTCTTCATAGGTAGCACTGGACTGATAATGCTTTAACAAAACCCATTTTACTCTCGATTCTTATAACAGCTACCATGTACAGGTTTTATTGCCTCTCCTAACCCCAACTAAACTATTTAAGAATACCTACTAATTCCTACTAAGTCCATTTCAGTGTCTTCTAATTTTTATACTATTAAAAACCTATTTGCTGAGGTGAATTGAATTGAAATTGGTATGGATGATCCAGTATGTCTGGTGATTTTAATCTATATTTTACTGAGCAATGGTGTCAACTGAAATCTTCTTTTATGCAGTGTCATTCTCACCACTTTCTTCCCTTTCTATGGCATTTTAAATTCTGCTGCTAGAGTAGATAACTTAAGAAATTGTGTTTTTTCATAGTGCATGGAATAGAATTTATATAAAATTCCTAAAATAATGAGGATATTGAAGTTGGACATCTAATTTGTAACTTACAATGAATCCATGAGCCTAAACAACAGTTCCCAGAAATATATATATGTATATATATACTTCTTTATTATTATTTTATATGATTATATATAATATATTTCATGGTTATTTCCTTTCTTCCGTGTTTATTCTTTTCAAATGTTTGTTATTTATGCCAGATTTAATGAAAGGAGAATAAATAACCATGTCTTACAACACCATTACCAATCTGTAATTTGTAACCTGCATGAAATACACGTATTTATTTATATTGACTTCCTAGTCAGGAAGAAAATGATAAGCACACAAACAGAAGCAACCAAAGAGCTATAGATCTTCTATCACTAAAAGTGTTATTAAGGCACAGTGCTAGAATACAGGGCCCAGCAGTCAAACCATCAAAGCTTAGCATGCAACATCTGAGAAAGCAAAGTATTTCTAAGGTATTTCTAAATCAATAGAACATCAAATTGGTCCTACATTTGATGAAAAAAATAATAATTCTAGTAGTTTAACTTAAAAATGAAGTGAAATGCAGAAATAAAAGTACATAGAAGACCAAAGTTTTTAGTATTACTTGATTTTTAATTAAAAAAATAACTGTTGAGCACATTAAACCAAATTAAATATGAGAATGCATATTGGAAGTTAAAAATGAAGTAATACTGAAAACTTTGATCCTTAGTGTTCTCTGAGTAATGGGGCCTTGGACCTGGTTGTTAAGAGCTGCTGCTAGGATGAGCGGAAGCCCCTTCAAGCTTACTGATGTTTCTTCTACATAAATTTCTTCAGTGCTGTCCTAGAAAATGTCCCAAGCTCTGCTTTTGGGGGCCTTACTCTACATTTTCTTAGTTTTTTTTTTTTTTTCTCCATCTCACTACTAGAGCACTGTCTTGAAACATATTGTGTGCATGTATGTGTGTATGTGTATGTGGTACTGGGGATTAGGCCCAAGGATACTCTGACTTACATCCACAACATCCCAGCCCTGCTGTTGTCATATTTTGAGATAGGCATCACCAAATTGCTGAGACTGGTCTTGAACTTGCAATCCTTCTGCCTCAGCATTCCCAGACATTAGGATCGCAGGTATGTTCCACTGTGCCCTGCAGAGACCCTGTAAAGCTTAGGACTAAACCCAGGAGTGCTCTGCCACTAAATCACACCTGAGCCCTTTTATTTTTATTTTATTTTTTATTTATATTTTATTTTGAGGGTCTCCCAGGCTTCCTAGGCTGACCCAGAACTTTGTTCCTCATGTCTCAGACTCCCTAGTACCTTACAGATATGCACCATCATGCCAGCTTGAAACACATTCATCCAGCCAAAGTGTATGTAAAAATAAAATAATAAATGACTTTCAAATATTATTCTAATTCTATCTAATCACCTACATATTCAGAAATAGTACAGAAAAAAATGAACACACTGAGATCCTTTGCCTGTTACTTGATGCATGTTCCTGGTTCTCTACTTAGAATAAGACCTGTATTATCTAAATGATTTAATCTGTGTATTTAAATTTGGGTGGAGACAGGAAACACTTTTTTTATTGTTGGTTGTTCAAAACATTACATAGTTCTTGATATATCATATTTCACACTTTGATTCAAGTGGGTTATGAACTCCCATTTTTACCCCATATACAGATTGCAGAATCACATCAGTTACACTTCCATTGATTTACATATTGCCATACTAGTGTCTGTTGTATTCTTCTGCCTTTCCTATCCTCTACTATCCCCCCTCCCTTCCCCTCTCCTTCCCTCTTCTCTCTCTATCCCCTCTTCTGTAATTCATTTCTCGCCCTTGTATTATTTTTCCCTTTCCCCTCACTTCCTCTTGTATGTAATTTTGTATAACCTTGAGGGTCTCCTTCCATTTCCATGCAATTTCCCTTCTCTCTCCCTTTCCCTCCTACCTCTCATCATTTAATGTTAATCTTCTTCTCATGCTCTTCATCCCTACTCTGTTCTCAGTTACTCTCCTTATATCAAAGAAGACATTTGGCATTTGTTTTTTAGGGATTGGCTAGCTTCACTTAGCATAATCTGCTCTAAAGCCATCCATTTCCCTCCAAATTCTATGATTTTGTCATTTCTTAATGCAGAGTAATACTCCGTTCTGTATAAATGCCACATTTTTTATCCATTCGTCTATTGAAGGGCATCTAGGTTGCTTCCACAGTCTTGCTATTGTGAATTGTGCTGCTATGAACATCGATGTAGCAGTGTCCCTGTAGCATGCTCTTTTTAGATCTTTAGGGAATAGACTGAGAAGGGGAATAGCTGGGTCAAATGGTGGTTCCATTCCCAGCTTTTCAAGAAATCTCCATACTGCTTTCCATATTGGCCTCACCAATTTGCAGTCCCACCAACAATGTACAAGTGTGCCCTTTCCCCCACATCCTCGCCAGCACTTGTTGTTGTTTGACTTCATAATGGCTGCCAATATTACTGGAGTGAGATGGTATCTTAGGGTGGTTTTGATTTGCATTTCTCTGACTGCTAGAGATGGTGAGCACACTTTGTTGACACTGATCATGGAGAAAAGAGAATAATGGAAGATGAACTTCATTAAAGAAATTGAAGGGAAGAATTTAAAGCTATGATGGGAATAAGTCATCAATGGAAAGTCAACGAGTAGACCATAAGAGATTATGTAAAAAAGAATATATCAAAAAGTGGGGAATTTGAAGCAAGTTTGAAGGTATGATGATACAAAGAAGTAGAAGTAGATGTAATTTATAAATATTTTATGTCAGATATCTAGAAAGAGAAACAAGTTCAAGAGTATTAATGTAATGTGGTTTCCCCAAAATATGATGTAATGATTCTTCTAAAGTCATTGTACAATATGCAAGCAATCCTCTCAAATTGTCCTCCCAAACTGTGCCCTGCAGAATGAATGTGGCCATTATGTGAGAGCCCTTGCTGTTACAAAAATGTTTTGTCATATTTTTTTTTACTTTTTTAAATGATAACGTGAAAATGTAAAAATGTTATAGATTTGTTGGTTATCATGTCATGTTTCATTACATATCTCCTCTGACATTTATCATTTCTTTATGGTGGAAACATTCAAAATCATTTCTTTTAGCTTCTAGAAATATGTGGTACATTTTCATTATCTATATTCACCTTACTGTGCAATAGCACATCAGAAATTCTTATTTTTATCAGACTCTCACCTATATACCCACAGACCAACTTCTTCTCTCCCTCCTTCCCACTTCACTCCCCAGCCTCTGGTAACAACTATTCTATTCTCAACTTCTATGAGAACAACCTTTTTTATATTTTACATAGGAATGAGATCATGTGGTACGTGTCTTTCCTTGTTCGACTTATTTCATTCAACATGTTTCTATTCATGTTGTCACAAATGACAGATTTTCATCCTTTTATGACTGAATAATATTCCACTGTGTATATGTATCATGACAGTGTTTTAATTTAAAAGAAGGACACGCTACTGGAGAACTTTTCAGAAAACAACTTTGTAGTGCAAGTGAAGAACATACTATACTACAAAGGTTCTTTCCAAGAAGTATGAAGACTTTTTTGTTTCTCACCATCATACCACTATTATTTTAACTTCATGATGGTGCAAATATTGGACAATTTGCAGGTGTAATAACATCAGTCCCATAGGTCTCAACCTAACAGTTTAATAATCTTGCAAAGACACTTTACTTTTCTTAGGTCTTAGCTTATCATCTGTAAAATGAGAACCATAGATAAGTGCCAACTTACACACATTTTGCCTGTTACTTTCCCATCAGCATCCACCACCATCAGTATTACCTCTCCTGATGTACAATGATTTGAAATGGGCACAGGGATGGAGGGACCAAATTTTCTCTCTCCTATAGACAGAAATTTGGATGTTTCTTTATTGAGCCATGCTTTTATCCTGCCCCATTGAAAACACTAGGGAAGGTTACTGAAATTGTTCTAATGAACAAAATTGTTCTCTCAGTAGCAGGTGCCAAAAATTATAGTCTGGTTGGTGTTGAAAGCATACAACAAACCCCATAATTATAATTGTAATTGCCCATATGTATGCTGTGTATCTTGATTCTTCTTCTGCAGAAAATATAGATCACAACTAAGTAAAAAGTAAGGCATGAGCTGCATATGATCATTTTGATGTCCCACCATGTAGGTAACACAGTGACCAGGAATAAAAGGCAAGGCTAAGGCTTAAGACAATGTGATGGAGTGGAGAATCTTGGACTATTCTTTGAAAGACCAGATGATCGCAGAAGTAGCCTTGTATAGAAGACAAAACACTTAGATGGTAATCCTCATGGCATCCTTTTGCAATTCCTATTTAATTTTATGTTTTTGCACTGGTTTCTTGAAATCATCTGTTTTTATCCCAATCACTTATCATAATTCCTTTTTGCACTTGGTAGACACTAATATTTTTTTCTTTTCAAAAAACTTCATTATCATTGCTATTTTGAAATAATTAGAAATTATGGACAAAAGCACCTGAGAATATACTACAAAGAAGTCCTCTACCCAACTTCATGTGTGGTTAGCATTTCACCGCATTTACTTACTCACTCTCTCACTTCCCTAAACTATTTTTGACCAGGTCCTAGGTATCTCAATATATATTTTCCCAAAACAAAAACAAAAAATATTTAATTTAACCAGATCACAGTTAACAAAATTAGATTATAATCTGTATCTATGCTCCATGTTTATCCTTTGCTAATTATCACATAGGCACTTTCCAAAGTATTGTAGTAATTTCTATTTCATTTTAATATCTTTTAATTTTTGCATAGATTAATAAATTTTAATAAAACCAAGGAATATCTTAACTCTTTCAACTATTTTTAAAATTTTCTTATACTACATTTTTCTTATACATACTATATTTTGTTAACACCTGAAATATCACCAACAAGAGTGAAAGGGAATGAGACTTGGAATCCAAACACTTAAGGTCTGATTACAGGTCTCTGTGTGGGTAAAGGAGTGTGATTTTTATAGCTGCTGTCTTCCCACTAGTAAAATGTTGGTACCCTCACTAGCACATTGTGAAATATGTTGTGAAATGGCTTTATAAATAGCATGGAACTATCTGAATACTAGTGACTTTTACATCTCTAAATACCTATATATTATCTGATGAAAAGAAAGGTACTAAAAAAATAAGATAAAACACTAACACACACAAAAGAAAGATTTAGAGAGAGTGAAACCATAATATGTAAAGGCAGGCATGTAAAACTATAGTTATTCTATACATCTACTTTCCAAATACCAATCTATATTACAAATGTACTTTTATCTCTTTCACTCATTCTTCTGAAGTTCTTCATTGGTAGGAATTGTGTATTTCTACCTTTACCAGTACTGCAGTACATCTTCTGATAAATATTTGATGATGGAAGAAAGAAGTGAGAGGAGGATGGAAGAAAGGAAGGAAGTAAAGAAGGAAGAGAAGAAGAAAAAGAAGGATGGATGATGGAGGGAGGGAGGGAGGGAGGACGGGAAAGGGAGGAGGGAGGGATGGAGGAGTGAGAGAGGAAGGGAGGGAGGAAGAAAGAAAGGGAGGGAGGGAGGGAGGAAGGAAAGAGGAAGGAAGGAAGGAAGGAAGGGACAGATTGACAGATTTAAGGGTATAATTTGGTATATAAGATCTAGTGGAATAATTTGAAGAACTCAGGGAATGACCTGGACCTGAGACCTCAAGAGAACCATCTGGAAAATGACCACCTTTTAGGCTGAAGGGCATAGCATTACAACTATTACTGAACCCCATAGACCATATGCATGAAACTCCCATTTTTAGTTTTCCATCAAGCCAGGACCTTCATGTGCCATTATGTGACATTTCTGTTCCTGGTGTGACACTTTTAGGTTATGTTGATATTTCCTTTTCTTCTGCCAAGTACTACCAGATGAATATGCACATACAGTTTCAAGAGACAAATTTTTCTAAAGATTTCTTGGAGGAAACATGTTTTTGTTTTGTTTGCTTCTTTTTAACAAATGTATAAGAGAAAAATGTCAAGATCATTGTTACTTTGTTTGACTTTTGGCTGAGTGGGATGGGGAGCCATCACAGGATCTGGAAGAGAGGACTAATGTTTGTTTTGTTGTGTTGTTGCTGATTAAATTAAGGTGAATGTTACACAATTAATTCACGTTGAAATGTATGATTCAATAAATATTCATAAGTGCAAATGCTCAAATAAATGCTTTTTCATGGAACATGTTTGTCACCAAAAATTCCTTTGTGTCCCCTTTCTGTCAGTCTCTACTTCCATAAGATCCTACTTCTCAGAATTCTTATATTATTTTGCCTTTTCTTGAAGATCATATAAACAGATTTAAATAGCGTAACATTTTGTCTTGGGTTTTTTTTTTAACCTATCAAAATGTTTTGAGATCTAGCCAAATTGTTGTTTCTATCAGAAATTTGTTCTACTTTTACTTCTAAGTGGTGTTTCAGCATACAAATATACCAAAATTTGTTGTTTATAATTAATGGATATTTGAGGGCTATTTGGTATAAACAATAAAGTTATGAACATTATTTTATATGTTATTTTGCCAACACATTTTTATTTCTCTTGGATAAATACTGGGGGTAGGAAGTGATGGCTGCTTTTTACTTGTTTAAGTTTTTAAGACGCTACCAATAAGTTTTCCAAAGTAGTTGTTCCACATTACTCTACCTTGAGCAATATCTGAGCTCCAGTTGTTCCACATCCTTGCCAACACTGGATATAATCTATGTTTGGTAAAAATAATTTCTGGTTGATGTATATGGCATATCTTTGTAGTTTTAATTTGTATTTTTCTGATGATGTGATGTTTAACATTTTTGAATAGTTTGTTGGTTATTCTACAACCTGTTTTATGAGATAGCTATTTAATTTTTTTTAACCCAAATTAATGGATTATCATCTTTTTGTCATGGACTTGAAAGAGTTCTGCAAATATTCAAGATATAATTTCTTTATTAAAGAGAAGTATTTTGAGTATTTTCTCCCAGTCCATGGTTTTGGGCTTTATTGGTGCAAAAAAAAAATAAGAATATTTTTAATTTTGATAAAGTCTCGCTTATGTTTATTTTTTTTCAAGTTAAATGCATTTTTATTCTATAAGAAATGTTTGCCTAAGCCCAGGTCAAAAAATATTCTCTAAATCTTGTTCTAAGAAATTCATCATTTTAAGCTTATAATTTGGGGCTGTCATCTATCTTGAATTTATTGTTGGGTATGATAAAAGGTAAAATTAAGGTTCATTTTTTCCACATATTTATCCATCTGCTTGAGCATCATTTGTTAAAATGCAAGGTGTCTTCACTGTTTCCTGACCTCCAATGCTCTGATGATAAAATTCAGCCATCATTTGGATAATTATTTCCTTGTATGAAACAATATTTTTTCCTCTAGATTCTTTCAATATTTTTTCTCTACCTTTTATTTTTGGAAGCTGTACTATCATTTGCTTAGGTATAATTTACTTCACATTAATCTTTCTAGGAATTACCTAAGCTTCTTGGATCTTTAAATTTATGCTGTTCCCCAAACTTGGGAATTAAGGACCAATATTTTAAAAATAAATTTTCTGCCCTGTTCTTTATATTTGTGTGTGTTGAAGTTTGCTGACTCTTTTATATTCATTGCCAATTGATGCTATACAAAATTAACATGCATTCAGGTGATCCACACTAATATATTATCTCATAATTGTATAGGTAAGAAATCTGACACAGTTCTCACTGGGCTAAAGTCAAGATGTCAGAAAAGCCATCTTCCTTTCCAGGAGCTCTAGATGAGAACCTATTTGCCTATTCAGGTGATTGACAGAATTCATTTTGTTGTGGTTATGAAACTAAAGTCCCAATTTTTTACCATCAGCTTAGGCCCAGCTTGCAGAAGCAACTGCATACCTCTGCATGTGATCCCCTTCTTTTACTCCCCAAATTAGCAACAGTGGGTGATGTTTCACATCTCTCCTCTTCTCCCATTATCTCAGATTTCTGAATCTCTTCCATTTTTAAGGTCTCATGGGATTACATTGGACCCTCCTGCATAATCTAGAAAAATATCCCTTGTTTTAAAGATTGTAAACTTAATTCTGTCTCCAAATTTCATTTTCCATGTTAAAAAAAAAAAAACATTTTCAAAAGTTCCTGAGATTAGAATGTGGATCTTTGAATAGACCACTTTCCCCACCAAAAATTTTCTGCTGATGCCAATCTTTGGCTAACCCTATTCACAGAACTCTTTATTTCAACTGAAAATTTTTTTATTTTTAGAATTTTTATGTGATTTCTTATGGTATCCCTTTCACTATAGAGTTTACTCCATTTGTTCACTCATCATAACCATTCTTTAAAGTTAGTCCTCAGGATAGATCCTATAATGTCCTTGACTGTTGATTGTCTACTAGTTACCACATTGATTACTTTTATTCTTAATGATGGCTCACTTTCCTGCTGTCTTCACATTCCCAACAAACATTTATTATATACTTGATTATTATAGACAGAGACTCTGGATTCCTTATAATCCTATAAGAAGTGATTTGTTTATTTTTTTCCAGCATCCAGTTAAATTATTGGCTGGTCACACTAAATTTTTGAAGACTTGATTTTGTAATTTGTTATATCAGGTCTACTGAGCTTTTCCCTTGGCATTAATGTATATTCCTTATTCAGAAAACAAAGTACTTACACCTACTTGGGAAATCTTGTGGGTTTCAGTGGAGAGTGTGAGTTGCTTACCAAGCTCCTTTACCTTGGCAGGACTCGAACTCCAGACTCTGACTCCCCAACAAAGACCTATAGCTGAAGTCTATTGGCTTTATCAGCCTTCAAGTTGTTGATTTTCTTTGAACTCTTTAGAGTATGCCTTAATTATATGATTTTCAGGTTTAAAGAGATTTTAAAAGTAGATTTTTAAGGTCCTATGTCTGTGGCTTCTCTTCTCTACTTTCTCCCCTTAATTTCCCATCACTCTGGAGGCTCCTAGCTCTTTTCCTAGATATCACAAGACAGTAAAACTGGGGCTTCTACTTAGCTTTATCCAACTGCACCACACATTGATTATTGCCCTCAGTGTAAATGTGTCTATCACTCAGTGTGGTTTCCTTCTTTCAAAGTAAAGTCCCTCTTATGTCTGCCTATTTTTGACAGCTCTCCAGTGCCTTATTTTAAAAAAATGCCCAGGATTCATACTTACCATCTGCAGGAAGACAAGTTCAATACATTTGACTAACATTTTTAAAGAACAATGAAAAAATTTGAGAGGATAACTATCTTCAGTATTGAGAATATACAGGGAATATACAAGAAGAGAGGGAGACAAGGATGGAAACTGAGAAACAATTAGGAATTTCTTAAAATAATCGAAAGAAGAAAGAAATCAGGTCATCTTATACTAGTATGGTATCATAATGTGGTGAAAGTGATCAAATCAGGATATCATTTGTAAGTATAGCCCAAAGAAATTTATGATAGATAAAAAAAGGGTATAAAACAAAATCAAGGATTTCTCCAAGATTTAGTAACTTAACAATTTACTATAATTGACACAGGAAACTTATGCTGGGGTCATGGAGACAGGTAGACATAAAATATGAATTTACTTTCAAACATATTTAAATCAAGATGTGTATTAGATATTGAAACATAAATGCAAGTAGGCAGTTAGATACACAGGTCTGAAGTCCAGGAGATAGCACTTAACGTTAGTTATCTATTTGTCTGTAACAAATTATCCCAAAATTTAATATCTTAAAACAAAAATGTTTATTATCTTAACACAGTTTGTGAATATCAGAGATTCAGACATGCTTTAACTGAGTGGTTCTGGCTCAGAGTTTTTCATGAGGATGTAATGAAATCTTCACTAAGGCTACAGTCTCTGAAGAATTGACTGAAACTAAAATCTGCTTCCAAGTTTACTCATGTGGATGCTTCACTTTCTCACTGTTTGGACCTCTGTAGAGCTTCTTATGGCATGTCTTCATCCAGAGCAACTGATGAAGGAAAGAGAAAGAAAGGAAGAGGGAGAGAGCCCAAGATGGTGTGCTAATCTCAAAAGTGATACACCACTTTGTATTCTATAAGACAGACCTTAAGTGGAGTTCATACTTAAAGGAGATGGAATTAAGCTCAACTTTTTGAAGGAAGAACATCAAATAACTTGAGAACTCATCTTTAAAAGTACCATCGAAGTTAGAAGCACACAGATGATATGTGAAGTCTTAGAACTGATGGAATCACTGAGGGAAAATATGAGAGAAATCCAAGATGTGGTCCCTGGATCACACCAACAGCAAGAGTCAAAGAGGACAGAAGGGACAAATCAGTGAAGGTTTAAAGAGCACGGATAAGACAGTAGGAAACAAACAAACAAACAAACAAAAACAACTGCAACATTGTTGAATGAAGAAAGATAAAGTACATTATATTCTAGCTATAGTGACAGACATGACAGTATTACGAGGTTTCTGCTTCCTTAAACATGGTTTCCTTGTTTTCGATATACTTAATATTTATTCTGTAATTATTACATAATGTACATATGTTTGAGCACTTAAGCTATATTATTTCATCCTCATTATAGATTTATAAGAAAAGGTTCTTTCAGCATTTTAAGGATGAAAAATGTGCAGCTCAGAGAGTTAAAATTTGCCCAAACTCATATAAGTAAATTCTAAATTGTGTAACTGAATTATGGTCAATCCCCAATTGAGAGAAGTAGATTTCAAAGTAAACATGAAATTACATGCGCATTGTAATTGTTATCTCTTTTATCTATCATTATTCAGTTAATTAATTTGGCCAAAGAAACAAAATTAGTATTTATGAAAAAACGCCTGTCATCCTTAAGAATTCCAAAATAACTTTCATAAATGAAAAGATTTACTCTAATATTCAGGATATATACTAACTTATCAGCACAATAAAACATTATGATTCTTCTTTACGGATGCCCATTGTATCCATCTTTTCTTTTCATTTCCACTGCTATTTACCTATTTACCTATTAGCTATCTGATTAGCTTCCCAGCCACTCTCCCTAAAATCCTTTCTATATATAACTGTCATGTTAATCTTTGGAAACACAAATATCTTTCTGGCTTATGCCATGCCCAGAAAAATTCAATGCTAAATAGAATAGAGTCCAGACCTCTGATGCTGGCACTGCTTTCTAATCTCATCTTTTCAGCCTGGCCTCCTGTACTGACTGCCAACCTATAAATACTTTATGCAGACCTATCTCCATTTCTTTTTCTTTTTCTTTCTGTAGTTTTCACTGCCACTTCCACAGTCTTCCTCCCCATAAGCAATCAATCTACACCTTGCATGAGACCATGAAGATCCCTCCATTCATTCAACTTCTGATCCACTGCACACTTACCGAAAAACATTCTTAACATTATATTCTCAACATTTTTTACCATTAACAAACACACTCTTTGTGTACAAAATACATGTATATCATATTTGTGACTCTTACAGTTCATAGTATATAATATATACTATATAATAGATATACATAATAGCATATAATAGATGCTTAAGACTAATTTAATATTAATTAACTGTGAATATTCTAGGTGCCGTAAGAGAAAATACTGAGAACTTACTTCATACCATGTATTTTTCTAAGAGATTTATGATATTAACTCATAAACCTTCTCTTTTGGGGGGCATAGTGGTACACACCTATAATCACAGCAGCTCAGAAAGCTGAGGCAGAAGAATTGCAAGTTTGAAGCCAGCCTCAGCAACTTGGGGAGGACCCAAGCAATTTAGTGAAACCCTGTCTTAAAATAAAAAATAAAAATGCCAGTGATGCGGATTCAGTGGTTAAACCCACTAAGTATAATCCAAAACAAAAACAAAAAACAAAAACATTTAATTTACTAAAATTTTGCCAAAGTGCCAAATGTTATATGGAACTTTATTTAAAAAAAAAAGAATTAAATGTACCAATAACATAAAAGTTTCTTTCAAGAAAACCTGTTGAATATTCTAACATGCATGGTCTAAATATCATGTATGACATAGGTAATACGAATTCATGTTTATAACTTAAGTGAAGTGTGCATTCTACACTTTTACTTCTGTCAGAATAAAGATAGTGAGTAATGAAGTACATGTGTCAGGTTACCGTTTCTTACTCAGTAACATTCCATTTGCCCTATAGACTATCATCTCTATCCCATAACCTTTAAATAAACATATTTACTGACTTAGATTTTAATGCACATTTAGTGCTATTATGTAACTCTATTTAAAAGCGTATCATTACATTGTGTTTATAGATGGGCCTCTTTTGGTCAAATTTTATCTCTCGGAGCATAGTAGCCTTGGATGTCTAAATCAACATATCAAAAGAAGGAACCCTATTTTATTGGTTGCAGTATCTGAACTTAAAATAATGTTAGTTGCAGACACAGGAGCAAATAAAAATAATTCTACCTACAGTATTAAGTCCGATCCTCTGAGACTTCATTTTTCACACAGACCTAGAAGAACAGAAAGCTAACATTCACTTTTTCTTGACAAAGAACAAGTCAGCATTGATAGCTAAGAAAAGAAAATCAAGATACTTATTTTTACAATCAGGATTGTAATCTATGGTCTTCTTATAGATTGCACCAAAAAGGATACAGATTTCTGTGGGATCTGGCAATTTTTGAAATGGAACATTTTATGAGCGATACCAAAGTAATACAAAAGTTCTGAAGTAAGATACCTGGAATTGAAAATCCTGATAAACTAGAAACTATTTTGCAATTTCCTCAAGACGCCTGTTTAATATTGTTTCCTAGTGCTGGAAAAATTGTCTTCTTCACCTCTGTCTTGCTGTACCTGAACACAAAGATAAATGTGTTTATAACATACCCATCTCAAAAGGAAAGTGAAAAAAAATCCTATTTCTGAGTCCAGCAAATAATTGAGGCAGGAAGATGCGGTGCTCACCTCAAACCCAGTCCTCATGTTTATTATGGTTTTTATTTAATCAGAAGTGTTATGTGGAGCTTTAATTTTTAAAAAAATACTATTACTTTCTTGAGCTATTGCAAAGCAATTGTTATCTAGTAATATATTTTTCTCACTGAACCAGATGAAACTTTAGTACATCCTTCCACATCCCCTCATGATTTAATCTTGAATTGAGCAACACAAAACAAAAGAATCAATTTCCTTTTTAAGAAACAAATGTTTAATCATCACACTGGACCAATGCCAACTTGAAAAATCTTTAGGCCTGGAAAAAAAAATAAAATAAAATAAAAGGCACTTAATACTTTTTTCAAAGTATTAAGCACTTTGCAAGCACTAGCCAAAATAATAATAATAATAGTAATAATTATTATTATTATATTATAATACTATATTATAATATATAATCATTATATTATTATTATAATAACTATTATTATTATTATTTTGATACAGAGCCCACTGTGTTGCCCACATTGGCCTCAAACTCATTATCCTCCTGCCTCAGGCCCCATATAGCTGGGAGTTCAGGCATGTGCCAACACGCCTGAATTCTATCTAGCATTAGTAAATTATTCAAATTTGTCTTCAGCAAAGCAAGGTACCCTACTTCTCTGTGACTTTTTCCCTTGCTATTTTTTTTTTTTTTTTTGCCTTTCACTTCAGGTACCTAGACTGAAAAATCTACCTCTAAGCATCAGTTTAAGTATGAGGAGAAATAAACTAAAAAACGTCTTCAAAGAAACGTCAACCATATTAAATTTAGCCAGGGCATTTGTAAAAAATATACTTTCTGAGTACCCATTCAGATCCAAATTCTAAAAAACAAAAGAAGACAAGGCTTAGGCCTTATATCGGAGTGCTCACAGTCTAGCAGAAGAGAGACCTGCAACAATGACCAATATATCATGTACTAATGTCATGTAGAACCATGTTAAAGGCTCAGAGGGAAGGGAGAAATTACACTATGTTGCAGATCAGGAATGTCTTGGAAGGAGTACTGAATTTGAGGTACTTTTGGGATTTCATCAATACATAGGAGGAATTGAATATTGTGGCCAGTTGACCAGAAACCATATGAAACATCAGGACTGAAGATATTTATTTGAAAATATCACTGTCATCCATTCTCAGATGATAGAGAAATGTGTAGAAGGATATTTTTCAAAACTTTTACCTCAGATTAATCATCTCATTAGATGCTCTGGAGGATACAGAATCTCATGATCAAATAAAATTAAGGAATATCATGATTTATCACCCTCCTTTGGAAAGTTGTAAATGAGAGTAACATTTTAAAACACTGACAAGTCTTCCACTTGGATAAGATTTGGAAGAAAAGAAATATTTATTAAGGAAGCTGAAAGGGCAAGAAATTTGAAGAGGGTAAATGTGGTCCATATAGACAAATTCCTAAAAGATAAAAATTGGCCAGGAGACAGTCTTGCAAACAGACAGTTTGCTGTTCCAGAGAGCATGGCATATGTTGTGTGCTCAAAAATTATTTAGCAGATGAATAAATTAGGAAAAAATAGCAGAAAAAGAAGTAATTTCTCATATAGGTCTTTTGGACATTCTATTGATTGCATATTAAGACAGAAAAAGAGGCTAGTAATAGTACAATGAAATTCAGACAAAAAGTATTGTTTGATTTTGGAGACAGTTTCATGAAAATGCATAGATTTAGGAGTGTATTTTTAGAATATATAGTAGTTGTTTACAACAGGAGGAACAGAGAAAAATTTTGCTCCCCAGGGGACATTGGCAATGTCTGAAGATATTTTTGGTTGGCATAGCTAAAGATGGGCTTTTTCTACTTGGGCAGGGACCAAGGAGGATGATAAACATCCTACTGTGCACCAGATAGCCCTGTAGCAAAGAATCATCTGGCTCACAGTATCAATATTGCTGCTTATGAGAAATCCTGTTCCACAACATGTAATATGGCTTCAAATGTGGAGCAGCAAGGATAAATCTAGGTCAGGGTTAGGAAAATCTTTGATTCACCATCCTTTGCCTGCCCTAAAAACAAAAAAAAATAAAAGAAAATAAAGGAAAACATATGACAATTTTTTCCCTAAAAGCCAAGATTTTTTTTGGAGAAGGTTGGCGGGGGGCACGTACCAGGGACTGAACTCAAGACCACTTAACCCCTGAGCCACATCCTCAGCCATTTTTTTAAATTTTATTTTTTATTTTGAAACAGGGCCTTACTAGTTACTAAATTGCTAAGACTGGCTTTCAACTTGGCAATCCTTCTGCCTCAGTCTCCCGAGTCACTGGGATTACAGGAGTGTGCAACCATGCTCAGCAAAGAATCTTTTTTTTTTTTTTTTTAAAGCCAGGCAGAAACTGCCCTGTGTTTCCACTTAGATTCTCCACATGAATCACAGTCATATGCTGGGAAGCACTCACTGAGATGCCATCCCCTGAATGTCACCCCTTTAGGCAACTCAGAGTTAGAAAGGCACCTTCAAGACCTGTGTACATAAATCTTCCTTTGGTTCTGGAGGATGGACGTAGACCAAGCTAATGACACCAAGAAATCATCTTTTGGAAAAGGTCACGTCTAGATGAATCTCTATCTGCATGAGGATGAACAAATAGAAAAACAGTAGAAAACGGGACAAAGGGAACACGAAAAGTTTAACAGACTATTTTTGATATCCTTAAAAACATGAAAAGATGGAAGTGGTCTCTGAAATAAGGGAGAGAAGAGTAAAGCATGTATGATAAAACTATACAATAACAAAGAAATGTGACTGAAGTAGTGAAAATACACAGGGGAACTCCAGAGCAAGAAGATCTAAAATTCCCATTGGAGACAATGAAAATGGAAGTGACAAAATCAAATGAGTAACTAGAATGGCAAACTTGAGAAACTATAAACCCAAAGAAAAAGGACATATATAAAATTCAATTCAACCTTCAAAAGGCATTTCTGGGGCTGGGGATATAGCTCAGTTGGTAGAGTGCTTGCCTTGCATGCACAAGGACCTGGGTTCAATCCCCAGCACCACCACCAAAAAAAAAAAAAAAAAAGGCATTTCTGACACAACTAAGGGAAACTCATAACAGAATAATCTGCCTAACATGAAGAGGAAAACCAAATTCATAGATTTGTAAAGCTTTACTAAATATCAGGCCCAAATAAAATAAGAGTCATTCTTGGAAATAATGTAAATCTAGGATTATAGAATAATATACAATACTGAAGCATCAAAAAAGGAAATCGTTTGCTTGAATAAAAATCAGGTTAACATTAGAACTCCTATAATACTAAATATTGTAGTCAAGGAAAGTAATACAAAGTCTATGACTCTATGAAAAATAGCAAAAGAAAATGACCAAAAGATAGTCATGATGAAAACTTACTTACCAATCATATCTATCACAAATGAAGTATGTAAAAGAATAACAATATAAGATTTTCTTATTTAAATGAGGAAGACTGAATTAATAGTTATGTCTCAAAGAAAATAAACCCTTTTAAACATCCAGTGTTACTGATGTTATTATATATTATGTTTTAATCATAAAGTCTGTTCACAAGGACTTTGCCCCCTTCTTCCTTTTTCTAGCTCAAATGCAGGGCTGGTTTTGACAGCTAGCCTCGCTGAATAACAGCAGAATCTTCCTGATTTGTAGTACTTGCCAATTTCCATGGTGTAGATACGCCCACCATGGCCAATTTCAAGGCACCAATATTTAAACAACCCAGCTGTCAAGATTTCTGAGTATTTAACAATGCAGCCACTGAGAGCCAGCCAGCTTCTCACACCGCTAAGAAATGTTACCCTCTTAGTTATATTTAACTGTTTGCATTTGTTTTTGTCACCAATTTCTCAAGGACAGGGACTTTAACATCAATTAGTTCAAAAGGACTTATAAGGGTTTGACCTTTAGGTTTTCAGTTTTACAGATAGTGTGAAAGCTACATGCATTTAGTAGAAACTGTCCTTCAAATTTTTAACTTGGCTCTCTGCCCAGGGTTAGGGTTATGTGGTAGATAAATTCTTAAGATGAACAACTGCTCCCAGTCAACTACGTGATGGCATAGGTAAACAACCAAAACTCTACAGGGTGTTGCACTACTGATATTTGCTAGGTTAGGTATATTAAACACATTTTCAACTTACAGTATTTTCAACTTGCAATGGTTTACCAGGACTTAACTCCATTGTAAGCAGAGGCACATCTGTGGTAATATCATTGTTCAGTTTTGTGGAGAATCGAAAAGTTGGCTGGGGATTTTGAATCCTTGACAAAAGAAGGTTATTGACACCACAGATGCTCTGTGTAAAAGACCAGCAAACACACATGCTTTATCACTGAAACTTGGCTTCAAAATGTGGAATGTGATCCTAAACCCTGTGATCTAGATGGACCCCACATGAATCACAAAATCTTTTCTGTACAGCCTACATGAAATGTCACATAGTTACCTTTCCACCTTGACCCAAAACAAGCACCGTAACTAAACTGATCTTTCTGCATTAGTGATATGATGAAAGAAAGCAATAAAAGATCATTTCAAGGCCTAGAGCAGCAAGTTAGCACATGGACCCCTGTACTCCAGGACCTGAACTCCATCCTGATTGCTATCAAATTCCTGAAGATTTTAACATGATAGATGTTTTAAAAACATCTAACATGATTAAATATTTCTACAATATACACATCAATCATAACATCTAATTTTACCCCATAAGTATACATCATTATTTGTCAATTACACTTTTTTTATAAAATGGAAATTTTCTCACAAGAAAGAAGACTTTGGAACATTGTTAGACACTCATATAAGAGGGAAAAAAGCAAACAAACCCCCTATACTCAAAAGTCCAGAGATATCAGGGATTTTAATTCTTTCCTCATCACACTCAAAGATCTATCCTTTAGAGACCTGGTCCATTGATGTCTCAGAATAATTTTTATTGCCCTAATCTGAAGCCAAGTGGGACTTCTTGGGTAGGATAGAGAAAGGATTGGTGTTTGGATGGAAAAATCTTGAACTAAATCTAAAGGGCAGTACTAACAATAATAGGGATCCACAAACCTTTCCTTAAAGGGCTGAATAATAAATATTTTAGACTTGCAAGAAATACAATATCATCAGTGCAAATTAGGCTATAGAGTTCACTTTTCGTAGCAATCAAATTCACCTTAATTTTCAATAGCAATATAATTAAAAATGATACAGAATAGGATATAAGAATTTTAATTATTTCACCAAAATCAACAAAGGGTAAAAGAAAAATGTAATTGTAAGAGCCAACATCCTCTTCCATGTTGAAGGACAACCATATTTACTGATACACCTCATTGTCAATCTAGCAATCATGTCCACCTCCTTTACGCACAAGAAAACTGGGCAAACATTTTCTTATTATTTCAAAAATACCTTGAATTATGTTTCATATCAAATTCTATTTTAATAGAAATCTGTGAAAACAAGAATTATTTAAATTAAACTTTATTTTGGCCACAGATTCAACATTTTGAGGATCATTTGCAAATGTGAGATATTTTATACATACTCCAAAAGTTATTCTCTGAAACCTTATTTCTACAGCTGAATTAACAACTGCAGTAGTCAATCCAATATTTGCAGCTGTTGTTAGCAACCAAATCAAATTGCTACATGGTCAATCGGTTGATCAATGCATAATTGACTGTGAAGATAACCAGAAATATCAGCCAATTTGTTAACTGTGTGGTTATATAGACAAAGTCAATGACCTAATTGGAGGAAGGAAATTAAAAGAATGTAATCAAAATTGCTGTGTTCAAAAGAACTATTTAGATGTATGGGGCCCAAATTCTATTCCTGTTTTTTTCCTCTTGGAAAATCCTGAATGTTTCATGCTTAAACTTTTTGACATTTATTAATTACTTCCAGCAATATCTTAAATGAAACTTACTAAAAATATCCCCTACCCCAACCACCACTTTGCATTTTACTATAATAATAATAATAATAATAATAATAGTCTAAAACTGTTTTCTAAAGTGAATATAGATAATGAGCTTATATTATTTTACATAAACAATATTGGCCATTACAAACTACATATAAAACATGATATAATACAACAAAAGGAGCTAGGGAAGATAATATGAAAGCAGTTTTCAAGAAAGAACATAGAAAAAGCAGGGAATAGCTTGAGAACAAAGCCACAAACATCATTTAAAAGTTAGATTTAGCTAGGAGTGGTGGCACACACCTGTAATCCCAGCTACTCAGAAGGGAGGGGAAGTAGAATCACAAGTTCAAAGCCAGACTGTGCAAATTAGAAAGACCCTAAATCAAAATAAAAAAATAAAAAGTGCTGGGAGGTGGCTCAATTATAGAGCATCCCTGGGTTCAACCCCCAGTACTGAAAAAACATGTAATATGGCATTCATTTTGTATATAATACATACGTGTACAACATGAAATTACTTATTAAAAATAATAAATTAAAATAAACCAAACTTGTGCTCCACTGCATTCCTGCATTCAGTGCCTGTGTTCTGCTGCTGGCACCACCATGTCCAAGAGAAAGGCTGATTCCT
Source organism: Urocitellus parryii (assembly GCF_045843805.1). Lineage (NCBI taxonomy): Eukaryota > Metazoa > Chordata > Mammalia > Rodentia > Sciuridae > Urocitellus > Urocitellus parryii. The sequence goes on from NC_135538.1 coordinate 48,310,727, forward strand.
AAGGGGAGAAAGCCAATGTGAAGGACAAACCTCTGAGAAGATTTGCAAGGTGGTCTGCTAACCCTGCTCCTCCAAAGCCAGAGTGCAAGCCTAAAAAGCCCTTGTCAAGAAAGAAGAGAAGTTACCCATAGGGACAAAAGGAAAAGCTGATTCTGGCAAGAATTGGAAAAATCCTGCAGAAAATGAAGCTGGCAAAACAGACCAAGTATAGAAAGCTGAAGGTGCTGGAGATGCCAAGTGAAGTATGTGCATTTTTGCTAACTGTCCACTTTTGGTGACTGTATAATTTGAAATATTATTTTTTATCAAATGTATAAAGTGTAGAATTTTGTTTTACCTTTTAAAAAAAGTATGTTGTTAGCTCACAGAACACATCATTGTGGTTTTGGGCGAAGGAGCATACATCACTAGTAGAATGTCTCCAAAGCTGTATTGCTGTGTTGAGAAACACCTTTGCCTACTAATTTTGAGAGAATTCCTCCTGGCTCCCAGGAGGAGGGATTCCCTGATGTTAGCACATATAGCCACGTAAGCACAAACACCTTGTGGTGTGAAAAAACTCAAATTCGTCTTTATGTTCTCCTCTCCCTCTCTGCCATAGACATAGACTTAACTCCCCTAAACCTTTATACCTGTTGGGACCTGACTCTGAACAGTTGATTTTACAAGTGTGTTAGGCAATCTGGACATTCCAGTGAACATCATTGAGATAGTATTCCCCAAAAGAGCAACAATTTCTCTTCTGGATATTGGATCTTCAGATTGATAATCCTGCCATTTTTACTTTATTTCCTGAAAGTCAGGATGTACTTATGAAAAGATGTTAAACAACATGCTAAATATGAAATGTCAACCCTCTCTAAACTGCCCCAATTCAGAGCATCAGATGGAGACTTCACTGGGTTTTATAGTGGCTTTCTGATGTTGGTAATCTATCCAAGAAGAGAGTTTGAATGTTGTTGTGCACTCTTACCAATTGTCTGCTCAGGTTCTGGCTAAAATATCATGATTGTTTGTTATAATTACCTTTAATAAAACTGGATACAGTTTGGCTTGGAAAAAATAAAAGTGCTAATGTGTGTTTTATTTTATATATGTGTATATAATTTCAAGTAGTTAGGTTGTTACCTCTTGCAAACACAGCATGGAGAAATTTAGGCTAACTCTTTTTAACTTTACATCCAAAATATCTGTGTCATGATACAAACATAATACTACAAACTTTTATAGATTTCGTGCTAAAGTATTGATGGAAAATGAAGTTTATATGACACTTTAACACTCTCTTATTCATAATTTCATTTGTGCCTCACAGATCTGTCAGGTAGGTTGATCAAGAATTATCGTCAGTTATATTTTAGAGATGAAGTACCTGCAGGTCAGAAGAATGAAATGAGAACTTTCCCAAGGTCATGCTAATAGCTGATGAGTGAAATAACATCGATCAAGGTGTTCTGACCTTTCCACAGAACAATTCTACTTTGTACCATATCAATACTGAAATATGGAAAATATATTCTTCATTTTACAAATAATCCTTTCTCCTTAAGCTTACTAAAACTATGTATAAACATCAAGCATAATATACAAGTTTATTAAGAAGAGTCTGAAGAAGCTAAGCCACTTGGTGAGTTAAAGGTCTTTTGATGTAGAACAATATGAAAACACACCCAGTCTCAGCCTCATTTAGGTTCATATTTTAAGAACTTAATTGCCTGTTTGTCCAGACACACTGTGCTAACCACAGGGGAAAGAAAACAGACTTGTTTCAGTTTCAGACCAGTTGATACAGGAGCAATAATTCTTGTTGTTTTTGAACTGTAATGTAGTATTATCAATATTTAATGGATGGAATAGATTGGTACACATACTTTCTTTGAACTGGATTTTCGTCTTCTCTAGCTGTGCCCTGTCAAAAAAAGTCAATAAAATAAATAAAAATTTAAAAGACAGGCACAAGAAGCCTAGTTTTCTTTCTTTCTTTTTTTTTTTTTTTTACTTCCAATTGAGTCTGTAATCAGCACTAAGAATGATAAATAACTTGAGGGAAGCTATCCAGTAACTTGAGAATATGTGGACAGCAAACTTCCTCCTTAAACCTAAGGTTTTTCATTGGCATCTAAATAATATTGGGGAAATTGTTACTAGAAAACGACTCAACTGCCTTTGATAAAGGAAGATACTTTCTAATCATGTACTCTAGCCTATCCTTTACCAAGATCCTTAAAACGCAGCTCATTTCCTGGTTAATATTTTCATGATAACTCAGATTCTGCTGCATTTTTTGAATGTCTTCTCTGAGTGCCTTCCACATTACTAAGGGTTTTTATCATTAGTGCCACTTTGGTTTTTCTTCATATCAATAATTTAGCTCATGCTACTTTCTTTTTACAAAAAGGTATTTTTTTGCACCATATCCAATACAAAACTTATAGATATCATCTTGTTTCATTTTATTTGACCTTCCAAGCCCATAAGGGGACCATCTCTCACCCCACCATGCAGGTGGGAAAAGGGAGGCTCCAACTTTAATATACCACTAGTCACTTTCTCTCAGGGACAAAGCTGGAACTCAAATCCAAATCCACCTGATTTTAGATCTCATATTTTTACTTTCTAACAGATTGTTAGTGTTTTTTCTACTTGGTTATATTATTGTGTATTTGGGTTGAAAAAATGTGAACCTATAATGGCTACTCCTCTAAAAATTTACACAGGAGAAGAATAATTTATCTAATATCTTTCCACACATTATACCCACTTTATCACACACTCTGTCCTGCCGTGGTCCAAGAGGACTTCTTATTTTTCTGTATTGACATTAAAAAAATGAATTTGGCTGACAAATAATTCATAAAATGTTAAATCTACGCTCTTTGGAGAGGGGTAAAAAAAAATCTTTTTCCCTGTCAAGTTAAAGCACATTCCAATTAATTCATAAAAAAAGATTAAAAATGGATGAAATTCCTTCATCCTTTGATTTTCTTCCTTGTTTTGTGAATCTGGGATGGCCTATTTCTTTGATCAACTTAGTGTGGAGCAGGCAATTCCCTGCTATTTCTGGGCCCAGTCTTTAGGAAGACTTCTGCCTTCATCTCTCAAAACCCTGATTCATAAAGTAAGAAAGGACCAGGCTGCTGGATAAATCTCATGGAAATGTCCTGAGGCCACTATTATCAGGGTTCTAGGCTTACATCTCTTAGATCATGTTACCAAGGCACAGACTCTGAGACTTGAGAGTTGCGTGCATTATGTTATTGGAAAGTTCCCTGTCAAGAACAATACCTATGAAGGATGAGCAAAGCACGTTGGGCAGGGAGAGAAGTTGAACTGTGATATAGTTTCAACAGATGAGCTTTGGAGCTAGGATGGCCTTTGAGAGTTGGCTTGAATTGAGAGAAAGGGTTGTTCTTCAGGCTGTAGCATAAAGGAATCTTCGTATGTAGGCCTATGAACCATACATTCAGGGCTATGCAACTTTCTTCTAAAAGCTTTAGTGTAGATGTCTATGCAAACCCGTTTTTTTACTTTTTATCCCTTTTTCTACAAAGGTGTGTTTTCCTTCAATGTGTATTGTTAGCATCTAAGCTACATTATATTTTTGTAAAATGTTCTAAATTAAAACTGACAAGATTCTTCTTGCCAAGCCTATTCTTATTAGAATAGTCCTCTCCTGACACCCACAGTCTTCAAACTAATTTTAGTAGAGAGAAAGAAAAGTCAAATTAATATCAGTCTATTAGGAATATCTTGCTCAGCATCCTTTCTAACCCCGGAGCTCTTTTATTAGATTCTTTTTTATTATAATTGGATGTATAGAGATACATGTAAATGGATATACAGAGAGTCAGTTAAGGAGATACATAGACAAAAAATTCAATTTCTATTTTAAGAAACCAGTAAGAACCAATAAGAAAATTTCATCCCATCTACATCTGATTTCCTAGACAGACAACTTAGAAAGCAGAAATCACTGCCCTGGCAGCATAAAATATTGCTGCCAGAATTAGAGGGCAAAAAACTACTTTTTTAACAAATTAACTTTCTATTTCAAATGGCCAGAAGCAACTCTGGCCCTTATTATACTTTTAATGTATATTAAATTGCTAGATGCAAGTGTTGAAAAGAAGTCTTTCTCTTTAGTCACAGCAAGAAGGAAACTATCACTTTTCTTTGGATCAGTGTTCCCACTTTGCTTTTATGACATGGTCCAAGAAAACAATTGAGTCTGTTTTCTGTTGATCCCATCAATCAATAAACACATGGTTTAGCATTGTCTTAAACTAAAATAAAATGATTCCACCCAAGAGCTCTGCTCATTCAACTACTTAGAAAACCTTTCAACCTATTTAGATATGTAAGATTTAAGATCTTATCTAAAATTTAAGATCTCTTATTTAAGATCTCACATTTTAATTGAGGAGTTTGAGTTGTTTATTTTTGTTTCCATGATAGAGGACGATTATCTAGAAAAAAATCCTCCCTTCACCAGTATGCGTCACAGAACCTAAATGCCTCAACTAAATACACACTTATGTACGTATAAAACCTTTTTATTTTTTTAATTTTAAAGGAAAAAGTAGTTATCTTCTCAGTATGCCCACAGCTTACTTCCATTTGATTGGAACAATCCTGCAGCTGAGCAGAAACTTAAATCAGGCTCCCACATGTGCAAAATGGCACATCAGATCTGTGGTCTCTGCAGCTGGTATGAAAAGCATGTGATTTTCTCCTTGATTTAACAACACATATTCCTGGCTCAAAAAAGCACTCTTCTGAGAATTTTTCTAAGAACTGACTATCATCCAGCATTTGCCAAAGACTTACTTTAGACATTGAACATTGATACAAATGAGATAAGGAACATTTTAATTACCCATGACCCTTGATCCCCTAAACATAACACCTCTACCTCTAGCTACATAAAGCTTATAGAGAGTTTACAGAAGCAAGCATTTTTATGTTCCTTGTTGGAAATAACTGCTGGACACTTGACAATATGAACTAAAATTGAAAATGAACATGTAATTTGACCTAGGGCTATATGTGCAAGTGTTTACTCTAAGAAGCTTACTATATTTTTCAGAAAGTCGCATGGATTCCAACTAAAACATTTTCATAGTTCAGATGAATTGGAAATAACTTTAGTACTCATTGATAGGAACTGTAGTATGGCATAAAAATACAAGGGACTATCATGTAATCATTAAGATGAGTAAAGTAGCATTAAATAGTTATGTAAATCTATAATTTTTAAGTCAAAATGTGGATAAAACAAATATTCATTTGTCTTTTTACTTGTTAAACTGTATATATACATGCATATGCATATAAGAAGGTATAAAAACAGACACAGAACTATTACTGATAGTTATTAAGAGGCGGAGATGCCTTCATTTTAGATATTTATATACTTATGAATTTTTTAACAACTTGCAATGAGCCTTCATTATTTTATTATTTTAAGAAAAAATAATCCACTCATTAAAAATGCATTGAGGAAATACAAATTGCACCTTATTGCCATAGTTTGTATTCAATTCATAGTTAAAAATTCAACATTAACTTTTTATATAGAGAGAGGTGATGATACAGGAAAATTCAAGCACTGTTTCTAAGCAAAACTCTAGTTAAATCACAATGACAGTTATTAATATCCAATATTGTGCTAAGTGCTTTACGTTGCTTACTTCCAATATTTAGAACACCCTAAAATATTGTTACTATCCATGTTTTACAAATGAGCAGTTTAAATTTTAGATACCTTAAGTAATTTTTGCCAGTTAGTGGTAGAATCAAAATACTAAATATGTCTGACTCCACAGCAATTTCTTAACCACTAGGCTAAACTATTTCACTATTTTATTATACTAAGGCCATGATCAGAAAAAGAAAAAAAAACACTCTCTGCATTATAGATAAGACATATTTAAGAGAGAAATTTGGGCATTTAAAAAGGCTGGAAGAGCTATGGTGAAGAAAGTTGAAGAAGCCTACCCCAGTATCTCAGTTGGAAGGTCAGAGGCAGTTGGGTCTTTAACAGCTCACAGAAGCTTCCACTGCAGCTGTCTGTTGTTAAAACTCAAAAAGAAGAGATTAATACATGCAGTTTGCATGTCCTTTGAAATCGTGATAGGGTCTTCTCTTTTGACAAGGATCTTAGAAACATGGGGGGAAATTTCTGGCATTAAAAAAATAAGTATTATTTTTTGAATAATTCATGCTATAATTCTACAGTTCACCCCTGAATAAGAAATAGAGTTGCCTGTGTGAGAATCAACTCCACTCAAACTGATGCCTGGAATTCTGAGCAGCTGCCCCATCATTTGTTACAACCACAGATTGTTTTCACCATACAATGTGTCCTAAAATGTAAGATTGTTCTTTCCCACTGAGCAGCATAAGGACCTCAATACAAACTATGTTTTCAATCTCTGGAAGTTGTATTTCTCTCTATCTGTGGTGTCCTCACATTCTCTCAAAAAGAATTTTAAGTACATAAGAGTCTATTTTTTAAAGTCAGATGGTTTCCCACTTATCTTCCATATTTAGTGGAAAATATCCATCCTTGTTCTCAACTTCTCTGGAAAGTCACTAATTCTTTCTTTGAAGTGGTCTTCAGAGCCCCTCTAAGTGTATTGTGCTGACATTACCTATACAGTTTACATTTTTACATCAGGCCCTTGCAAATTTACCTACAAATTTGGTGACAATCCACATCTCCATTTTTACTTGATGCATTAATAAACCAAAAGGCAGGTGTCACCTTTATATAGATTTGAAAGACTAGGTAAGTGAAGGTGATGCCTCCCACACAGAGACTATTTAGATAGACTTGCTTCTAACTCAAGCTGTCAGTTTGTTGTTAAAACTCAAGCAGTCAGGAGATTAATAAATGTAGTTTGCATGTCCTTTGAAATCATGATAGTTTCTTCTCTTTTGACAATCTTGATAATGGATCTTAGAATGCATGGGGGGAAATTGCTGGCATTTAAAAGTCTATAGCACTAACTCTCATAAATGCAGTTTTCATACATACAATACTTCCATCTGCCATAACACCATTTAACATTTATACAATTTAAAATATCAAAAATGTCTTTCCCTTTTGTTGAACAGCACTACTCAATAGAAACATCCATATGCACATAGATTCAAATTTCATTGTTGAGAGAGTATCATTATTAGTGATTGCACTACAAAAGGAATCTACGGCTTCCTTCTAATTTCTATTTAACTCATGCTTCAGTCTAGTGTATCGGTGAAACCTCACCCTGACCTTATTTAATGACTATTCAAAAGACTGAAAGGGAAGATACGACCATCTACATTTCTGTGAATCCTTGTGCTTAGGCTTCTTTGAGGTATTGACCCTGGCAATAACCCAATGCCAAAAATGGTATCAAAAGGTCAAACTACATTTGGCAATAGAGGAGTGGGCAACAAGAAGTGCCGTGCAACTTCATATTAACTAGAAGATTTTTGAACCCAGTCAGCACCCAGCAGTAAACCTGTGTTCCTTCCTGCAGATCCACAGTAAATCCACTTTTCCACAGCCCTGGTTCCTGGATCCCTGGGATTCATCCATCATGAGTGACATGTTACCTCCAAGGCTGTGTCATTTATATCAGCCTGATACTTTTGTAATTGTAACCTTGGGCCAAGACTGCTCCTCACTGGCTCATTATGAAGTGGCTACTGAATGTCCTCACCCAACAGATGAGGAAACTGGACACAGAATTAGTAGCTACCCAACTGGTAGAGCTGGTAAGGGACAGAGGCAAGCTGTGTGTGCATGTCTGGCAGAGTATAAACTGGGATTGCTTCAACACTGCAACAACTCACTTCTTAGAAGAATAAACTGGGCTCTGACGTGGAAACAGAAGGAGCCCAGGAAAGAATACTTGTGAATATTCATCAAAATATTGCATTGGAACAAGAAAATTTCTTAGTAGTACCCTCAAAATAATGCCTATGAACTTAATACTCAAAAACTTTATAAGTCACACACATACTTCTGGATCTTTCTGTGCATCTCCATGGTTGGAGCAATTGGAGCTTCTAAGTCTATTCCCTCTCATCTCCACAGTCTTCATTCTGAAGGTGCCTAGTTTCAGGAGTCAAACTGAAATCACTGATTTCAGTCCACACAGACAGTGCCTTCTTCGTTAGCTACATAATAATTGAGGAAGGAATGTCCAACCCGGCCACCGGCAGATGAGCAGAGGTTGGGGAAGACAGTAGTTCTGCACACTTCATCTTTCTTTCTGTAGACTGTGACCAGAGGCTGTGGTAAGAATCTGTGTATCTATTCTGCCACTCCACAACTTGTTCACACAAAGTAGCTATTATTTTATTTTTTCCAAATTCAAATATGATCCTGTTTTGTTCTAGAATAAAGTTATCTCCTTTTCTTTCCTTAATTATTTCATCCTTATCCTTTAGATTGAATGCAACCATTCCTTTCTTAGGAATCCAGCTCTAGCCTTCCCCACGGAGTCCCATGCTTCTGTTTTACACCTTCATAACATGAACCTCTTCTTTGTAAGTTGTGTTGAGGTTGTAACTTTATGTTTGCAATAATTAAGCATGATTTTATAGCAATTTGCTCTTGTTTTTCAGTGTGTAGCTCCCAGGATTGTGCTTTGGACAGTGTGAGACTCATAGCATTTGTTAGTTAGTGCTTTGGTGACAGGAATGAAGATGGCAATTTGCATTTATATCTCAATACAGTTAAATTTGACTCCAGTCACTGCATACAAGATTATTAAAGTAAAAAGTCATTAAAGGCTTTACAAAGGATGACCTTTTGCAATATTATAAGGACCATAGTTCATAACATAATTCTAGAGAAATTAATATGAAATACATTATGATAAAAAGTTGTAATTGATAGGATAGTTTCAGTTTTAACATTTTCATATCCAACTAACTGGCTGGTGAAACTGTACTTAGGAAAATGATTCCTCTCTGATTACAAATTTGTGTGTTACCTTTCTCTTCCAAGGAAATATGAACAAATGGTTATCTTGCATTAAAGGTCTAGGACTGTGGTATCACACAGAAGAAGACACCTGGCCATTCACTGCCCAATCTCCAAGTAGAGATGGGCCACCAAACATTCTAAATTCTGCATTTCAGATTAACAACATAGCATCAAATCATGGTATAGGAGCAGGCAATGGTCAAGACCCTCGGTTTTCATTTTTTTTCCTTTAACATGGTGATAATCAGAATAAATTGATTTTGTTTCTCAGATTGCTAAAATCCTCCCAACACTTTCTTCAACATCGGTGCTGAATAAATCATTGTAATGTTCCCCTGAAGTGAATTGAAAATTAATTTACACAACCAAGATGATCCTCCTAATAACAGGGTACATGGAATGGGGAAATTGGAAATCATTACCCAGCAAACATTATCTGCATTATTTTTGTAGCTTCTTTAGATTGCATTGTAATAGAAAATTAGGAGACCGGCTGTGAAGAAGTTTAAGAGGGTCCCCTGAAGAGCGTCTGCTTTAAAATTGATTCTTTAAGAAAGCATTAAAAAGCTATTGGAATTGATTGCCTGCTAATATAAAGGAAAAACTCTTTGCCACCATTTGAGTTAAAAAAGAGCATCTTCATTCATGCATGTTATTAAAACTACTGGCCTGAAAGCCCCTGTAGAAAGATAAAGGATATGGATGGGATATTAAAATGGCAATCTTTACCTTATCTGGGATTTAAACTTAATATGTTGCTTTTATTAATTTAGCAAGAACCATTAGTTAGGATGTCAAAGAGTGGATTTACAATTAAAATGTTATAGAATTGTGGTATCTTTAATAAACAGTAGACCAGGAATTCCTCATTAATCTTCCAAGCATGAGGCATACCCCTACAAAGGATAAATCCTGAATATGCAGTTTTTGTTATTGCGAAGTTTTCTGTACAACAGTAATATAAGTCATAGCTGATAACAACTCTGATTAGCACTTGAAACTTCCCCTGAAATAAGGTAATTATCAATCAGATCACAATAATTGGCCGAATTTTAAATGGTAGTTAGATACCATCTAAAAATTTTATCTATTAAGTTTTGAAAGATTTCCAGGTATCTGATGCAGTGGGCTACTATTTGATAAACGATGTTGTAGTCTGATATACACACACATAAGCAAACTCAATAGGGTGCCTTGATACTAAATTATTTTCTTTTTATAGCCTTTTGATTTTTCACTGCATTTGGTGGAAAATTGCCTTCTATCTTTTAACACATGATAAGTGGAATTACTTAACAGCAAGGAATAATGAATATGAAATGCCTTTTCAAATACAATGTATTATATTTTTTCTTTAAAATTATGTTGGAATTTAGTTAAACTTCACCCTTGCCTAATCACTCCCTCCCCCGCCCCTGCCATTTTATTGGATTGTAAATAATTTCAACACATATGAGCCAAATCAGCAAATTTGGGGTGGAGGAATAGTAAGATATATGGATAGCATGTAAGCTAAGATTGCATTCCTAGAAGGAAATTTACAGCCCAGTACTACCTTGGAACCTCCCTCTCAGAGGTATCATCAGACCCTTTGTGATGCAGTAGAAAACAGCCTCATAATGAGGCCTTTGGGTACCTCAATTATAAACCCCTTGGAGACCACTTAAACAGACCCATCTACATTATACTGAATTTTGCATTATTCTTACGAACCTGTTAATATTTCTCACATATCAGCTTCAAATATTGACATGAAACCTAAAATGCTTTGTGAACTTAACACCAGAACAAATTTTAAATCATATTCATCAAAATATATTTTGGCAAATTTTCCTATATCTATCTTATTACTAGTCTAATTTTAGTTGACTAAAGGAGTCATTATTTCTATATGTCTTGGTTTGTCTGAGACATTACCATCTAAAATCTGTGGCCCAGAATTATGGAAAGTAACTCCTTTTGCTCTGAAAACTGTCCTTGTCTGAGGGTAAATTGCTTATCCTACTGATTAGTAACTTCTAAAGTATACAACTTTTAGGTCATTTGTAACAGAACTCAGGGCCATTTTTTTATCAAAATAGTCAAACTTACAGCTGAAAAAGGAAAGGTGTTTTCTTGTTTTGTTTTGTTTTTTCTTTTCATGCAGTACTGAGGATTGAAGCCCAGTGGCACTCCTCGACTGAGCTACACTTTCAGCCCTTCTAAAAAATTTTTTATTTTGAGACAGTTTCTTGTTAAGTTGCTGAGGCTGACCTCAAACTTGTGATCTCCGTGCTTCAGCCTCCTTATTCACTGGAGTTACAGCTGTGCCACATTGTGCCCAGCTATAAAAGCAAAATTTCTATGCTTTCAAATTCAATTTTAATTTTTCTGCTACCCATAAAGCTCCTTGAAAACTGGGTCAGTTGATCCAAAATGTATTATTATAGATATGCAATGTTTGTTAATGACAGTGATAAAGATAATTATAAACAACAAAACAATTATTGAAATAAGTAGAAATAATAAAAAGTATCTTTATTACTAATCTGTAACACCTTCATATTACAGAAGTCATAGGTGAACTTGTTTAATAAAATTCGATGATAAAACCATCAGTGAAAGTTCTCCATAAACTTTTCCCACAGATACAGCAATGGTTAATAGAACTTTACATGTACAAAAACAGCTACATTTTTAAAAAATATATTGTACTATTTTTAAGCTGGTCTTTGCACTTCATAGAAGAAACCAGAAATAAAAGATATTTTAAATAACAAACATAATTATATTTCTTTATCATGTTTTTCCATTCTATTAATAAAAGGCAAAGAACAAAATAGCTTATGTTCACGGGGAGTAAAGGAAACCCGCTCAGCATATGCAGCCCCAGTAGCATGGGTATCTTTTTAGACCATTCTCTTTCATGTCGAAATTCCCCGGCTTCTGTAAGTTATTTCACTTAAATTCTTTACTACTAATAATAATAATATTAAAAACCACAACAAAACTAAAAAGACAAAAAAAGAAAAATTAACACAAACTTTAATTTGAAAACCAACAATACAGATTCCTATTTAAATTGAAAGCCTGATTTATTGCATAGATGTTATGTGCTAATGCATGTCCTAAATATTTAATAGAGGCTTGCTAATATTTAAGATAAACATGATAATCATATTGTTAAAATAGAAGCAAGAACAATTGAAATGTGAATGGGTGAATTAACTGTGGAACATCTAGACAATTGATGTGATTTAGTGCTAAAAAGAAATGAGCTATCAAGCCTTAAGAAAACATGGATGAAACCTAACTGCACATTGCTACATGAAAGAAGCTAATCTGAAAAGGTTATATACTGTGTGGTTCTGGTTGTACTTAAAGGTAAAACTATGGAGACAGTAAAAAGATAGTATTTGTCAAGAGGAAAGGAGGGCTGAATAAGCAGAGAACAAAGGAGTTTCAAGGCAGTGAAATACTACACAGAATATTACAATGTTGAATACATCTCATTAAACTTTTGTCCATTTATTCTTTGTTTTTTTGTTTTTTTTTTTTGATGTTAAGTTTTTTGAGTTCTCTATATATCCTGGAGAATAATTCTCTGAGGTGCAGGTGGCAAAGATTTTCTCATATTGTGTAGACTTTCTCTTCATGCTGTTGTTTTCTTTGCTATGAAGAAGTTTTTAGGTTGGTACAATCCCATTTATTGATTCTTGATTTTACATCTTGAGCTCTAGGAGTTTTGTTAAGGAAGTCAGAGGTGGAGTGCCCCTGGTGTTCAATCCTCAGTATTAACCTGACAGAGAGTTGGGCCTACTTTTTCTTCTAGTAAGCACAGGGTCTCTGGTCTAATGCCTAGATTCTTAATTCACTTTGAGTTTTACACAAGGAGAGAGATAGGGGTTCAATTTCATTCTGCTACGTATTGATTTCCAGTTTTCCCAGCACCGTTTGTTGAGGAAGCTACTTGTCTCCAATGGCACTTTTGTCTAGTATGAGATAACTGTATTTATGTGGGTTTGTCTCTGTATTTTCTACTTTGTTGCATCGGTCTTCATGTCTGCTTTGGTGCCAAAACCATGTAAAACTTAACATCCATGAATGCATACACGTGTGTGAACGTGCACGTGCACACACACACACACACATACACACACACACACACAAACCCCAAATAATCTGATCAATAAATAGACAAAGGAACTCAAAAGGCAATTCACAGAAGAAATATGAATTATCAACAAATATATGAAAAATATTTAATATAACTATCAATTAGACAAATGCAAATTAAAACTCCAATGAGAATCTATCTCACTCTAGTCAGAATGGCAATTATCAAGAATGCAAGCAACAATAAATGTTGGTGAGGATGTGGGGACAATGGTACACATATGAAAAATATTTTACACATATTTTACACATATGAAAAATAGATACTTATATGTATGTATACACACACACACACACACACACACCACACACATATATATATATATATAGAGAGAGAGAGACACACATACATGTCTGTATGTATTTGTAGGGCTAATGTCCTTGACAAGACTTAAAATGAAATGTCAGCCCTTTTAAGTTTTTCCCTTAGAAATTATATTTTGTTTGTTTTTATTTAAATCCAATGTCTCTCACTTTTTAAAGAAGCACCTAGCTGGAAATTTGTTCTGTAATTCTAATAGAATCCCATTATGTCCTTAAACATTTAAGATCATTAAACAGAAGACATATTCTGTTCAGTTAAGAAATTAGCTAAAAAATATAGACTCTAGAGTAATTTCTACATACTGAAAGATTAAGTTGGTGGTGAAAACAGCACAAATGAGATTGTCTATCTCTGTATATCTGAGAGATCTAATCTTTGTCGAAAATGGTAAGAAAGTAGTTGACAAGGAAAGCGTTGATAACCTTAAATTAATAGAGCATATATATTCTCTTTTCTCATTCATTTCTTAATAAATCCAAAGGGCTATTCTACTCCACACACACACAAATGAAAGTCAAGCAATATCTCATCAAAAAACAGAGCAAATATAAATCTCTTAGAAAGTCTTAAGCAAGTGAAAAGGTGTCAGGAAAAGCAAAGGATGGAGAGTTAACTTTCTTCATAGATTTTAAAGAGGTGTAAGACTCACTTTCACTATGTGCATGTTTTCCCACTCTGCTTTTGGAAATAGATGAAGGAACACTGAAAAAGCAAATAGTCTCCATCTTCGTAACTTACAGAGTTGGTTTCAAATAATCATTGGGGACAATAGCTAAACTGCTTGTCCCTTGGGATAGTATGTGTGCCTACACACACTTGCTCCCAGAAAGCCAAAGCTGAGAGAATATCAAACCATTCCATTTTATACAGGAAAGTCCAGCTCAGTGTCAAGTTTTCTGTGAGAGACATTTAAAATAAGAAATGCAGAATTGCAAAATCTCACATGCATCAACCTTTTAAGGAAGTATTTCTGTCACTTCTCTTTCCTTAATTATCATGTTAAAGGGAACTGAGCAAATTGAAGTACTGGCAATTGAAGGATATTCTTTTTAATGAGACCAGACATCATCCTTCAACAATCTTGACCAGAACTGAAAATTGACTGTTGCTATGTTGCTGCTGGCAATGATAGCAAAAGGGCCCCCACCCAGAAGGGCAGCTCAGCCATGCTCCTCATTCTCCCGATTGTTGTGGCAGCCATCAAGAAAAATTATTTGTACACCAGCATCTTGAATAGATGGCTTGGAGACAAGTTAGAAATGGAAAAACCTGTGAGAAGAAATTGCAGAAGTCTAAACACAGGCTATGGACGGCTCACCCACTCTAGCTAGGATGGAAATGTAGAAGTGTCCTACATATTACCCAGACTTCTACCCCTTCAACTGTGCCAGACTTTTATTGTTCACCTTGTATGGCTATGCAAAATCTGGGAGGAATGAGGGGAAACCCATCCCCTTCCTTTACCAGTGGCCAGTTCTTCTGAAAAAAAAAAAAAGAAATCAACTCTAGGTAACACCATATAAGAGAAATGTAATCCTTCCATTCCCTTCTCCTTATCGCACTTATCTCTCCCACTAGCTTTCCCCCGTGCTTAGTTTATGCCTTATCTTTTCTTCTTATCCAACATGGCAGTGGTAGATATGAGAGTATATATTTACAATTATATACTGGAATACCCTGAAATATTGCAATGATGGACAGCATAATTGACCAAAAGCCCCGTTTCTATATTCTGAATCCACCACTGTGTTGGCTATGGCTGTGCTTCCTACGGGCTATTTTCAGGCAAAGAGGATACTGACAGGCATGTTTTTGAGTGATACCCTCTGTCCAGTGACTGAAGGCCTTGCCAAAAATTTTCTTAGAACTATACTACTCTCTACAACTATTTCTGCCAAATATCCCTTCCTCTCTTTCTGTTTCACAGCCCCAGACCTGCATTTTGATTCAAGTGCTCTCCCAGTCTCCCTCCACTTTCCCTCTCATCCAAGCTTGGTGTCCATTTGTTGGAAGGTCCAAACTAATATAGTGTCTCTGTCCCTTTATTCTCCTGATCTGTTTGATGTTATACTTCTGGAAGGCCTTCTGAGTGGTAAGCTGTTAGGAAACATTAGCTGCAGTTAAAGGCAACTATTATATAGATTTGAGCAACACCAGAGCCAGTCGGTTGGTGAATCCTTCATACACAGGAACTGTAATATCAAGCAGAACTTGAAGGATGGAGTTCAGTTGGCAGCTCTGATGGAGATATGCACCATGAGAACTTGGGAGGGACAATGTAGAGTTACTTAAAAGCATTGAAGAACAAACATATCAAGTGGGAAATTTAATAAAATATGCAGAAAGTACACCTGGGGAAAAAGAGTCCCTTTCCCTTTCAGGGACACTTTTGTACCAATGGCCTGAAACAGCACAGAGGAAATAAACTGGGTCACTCATCAACATGGAGACCTAAACTGTGAAAAAAAAAAGAAAGCAAAATTCTCAAGGAAAAGTTTACCTGAAATAAGAGTCATTCAAATTTATTTGAAAGGAGCCAGATAAAATCATTTTAAAATCATTTAAAATCATTCTTCATTTGGGGTCCTCACACTTCAGGAATCATAAAATGCCACATTTATATTTCATTCATATAGACTTAGTTTGATAGCATCCTAGCAGAGAAGGCTATATTGTTACATTTTAAATTATCAGCTGAATTAATTAAGACTATCACTGAATCATTATTCTTTTTAAATCACCGAAATGCTAATTATCATAGTATGTTTTAAGAGTAGCGATAAGAAGGCAGTGTTCTCATCCTTTAGGTTGAAATTTTGTTAAGGGCTACATCTTGCAACTAAATGGTTCCTTTTATGTGAAGCTGATGGATTCTGTTTCCCTGTCCCAAAATCATTCAGTGGTGCCCACAAGCAACCAGACTCTGGCAGGCCCTGTCACATTTTTATGTGCAGTAGAAAAAATCTACCCTTCATCTCTTGGGTCTCTATTATGTGAAATTTGCCACAAATCATATGTTTTCATCATTATAACAACCATACTGTTATTTATTAAGCACTTTTCTCTGTGTGCTTAACCTTGATACACAAGCTACCTTATATAATTCAACATTTCAAGGTTGGTGCTTTTGTGGATGATGAAACAGACTCAAGAGAGGTGAGTTGCTGTAATGAAGGTAACAAAATTAATCTAAATGTAGTAGATATTTTTTTATGTGAGTGTGTGTTTGCCAGCATCATATCCTTTCCCTTTCTTCTGGTAGTAGAATTATTTTTCTGCTGTCCCTTTCATGGTGGATAGAATTCTGGTAGATTTTTCAGATCAATGGCTCTGCTTTTCCTTGACTTAACCCCACAAATGTGAGTCAATCACCAAAATGATTAATTAGAGTAGATCCAATGATTGGTTCAGGAGTGAGCATATCATCCTCTCAGGACGAGGGTCACACAGCAGATATGGAAGCTGGGAGAGCTGTTCTTTCTGCTTTTATGAGATTGAGTGCCAGGTGTCATGTATGTTTTAGGGTGCCAGTGGCCTTCTCTGTCTCTATACAAACAGATTGCTGGTGAATGGAGCCAATATTTAAGAAAGCAGAGCTGAGAAATGAAAAGATATTGAATCATATGACATCCTCTAAATCTACCTATAATGCCAGTCCTTGGAACTGCCAGTAGAAAAAGCCAATAAATACTATTTTTTTCGTTTAAACTAGAGCTGGCTTTCTGTTATTGCAACTGGAAAAGTGCTGGCTAATACAATACTAGAGCCAGCGTTTGATCCAGTGCCTCTGATTATAGAACCCAATGAACTACTATAACTCTTCATCAAAGACAAATTATCAATGGAAATATTTTCACTGTTGATAGGGTAATACAAGATAAAATGTGGAAATCGAACTTAAATGCCCCATCCATAGGCCCATTGTGGTAATTAGCATTTTCTCTAATTACCTATTTATGTGTTTTTCCTAGAAATCTCTCACTGATGGGTTGTGTCTTATTCATTCTTATAATCCTTCATCTGAGTATAGTCCTTAGGACTTATAAAGTGCTCAATAAAGTTTTCATGAATAAACAGATATTTTTAATAGTTTACTAATTAAAGAATTCCTCTTGTTTCCAGTTTCCTTGGTTAGTCTTATCTCAGACAGCTGCATGTCTTCATCCTCAACTTTACTCAGGTCTGTGTTGAGAAGATCTGACCTTATCTGAGAACCTTCCAACCACTCTAATCTCATCTCCCTTCTCCCTATCTTACTTTATTTTCCTTGATAACATCTATCACCTATTGAAATATCTGCAGTTTATTCTTTGTCTTCTTTTCACTGAAATGTTAGCTTCTTGACAACCATGCCTGGCATACAGAGGGCTTTCAAAAATGACTGATTGAAAATTTATAATATAAACAGAGTATCTGGTGATGCTTCCAGTTACCCATTTCTAACACCCTCCAATATATTCTAGATATCCATTCACTTATTATAATTACAACTATGACAACTTAATATAATGTATAGGTGTTAATAATGCAATGAGTATGTTTTAAAAATTATTAAATATTCTTCTTAGCAAAATATCTTGCCATGTAGAAAAGCTGAATGTAAAAATCTTCTGCTAAATCCATACTAGTAATCATATTGATTAACAGTATTGCCTTAATAGGCAGTCAGCCATCTGTCTGCTCATGTTGTTATGGTAGTGATATCTTAGTCTAGTTCAGATATGAAAATAGATTGAGGCTTAGTGGAATATATACAATCATGATTGTTCCACATAAATTAGTCAAATGTTATTTTAAATACATTATTTTACTCTTTTCATTTTATATAACACAATTATCCACAGTCATCAAATTTTAAACAAATACATTATAAGTATAATTAATTATAACTTACTAGTAAGTTTACATTTTAAAAACTCAATCTAAAAATATAATGTATTTAAGTGGGAAAATTTCAAATAAAGATGTCTTATGATAAAAAGTAATTATAAGAAGAATAATATCATGACAGATTTCTCTAGTTAGAGAAAATATTCAATTTTTAGTTCTTTTGCCTATTAGATTGACAGCTTACGAAACTATGGTAATCATCTTTGTTCCCTCTCTTCTCTTTTGGGGTAACTTTTGGAGCTATTGAAAAATGACATGCTTGATATTTTCCCGTTAATATCATGAACATTTTTAAAATATTAAATGGCAATTGCAACATTAATCAGTAGCCCTGTGAAATTAAAATGAAAATAGTATGTTGGCTCTTGTTGACTCCAAATACCTTACTCCTTGCTCTTTATTTCTTATCAGAAAGAGCAACTATGGTTCTACATGGGATACACCTAGCAGCTAGATGCATCCAGATGCCAACTCCTGCTTTAAGAAGGAAAAGAAAAGAAAGCAGTCCTTCTCCAGGCTTATGTTTCCTTCAGAGACAGCTAGTGTTGTTATGATATTAAAGAGGAGAAGTTGGAGGAGAAAGGGGCCAGACTTCTACTTGATTTTCAGCTCTAACACATGCAGATAACATGTATCTAAAATACCAGTTCCCTGACCAAGGGGTTACAATCCTTTCTATTTGAAAAGTGTGAGTGAAATCTTGGCTTTCATTTTTCTGTGCAAAGGGGTAATTTGGCTGTAGTTTCCACCTTGCTTTCAAAAATGGAGCTTGGCCAAGTCTTTCTTCCCTACTGCAGAGAAAAGATAGTTATGTGACATCTACACCAAGGGGATAGAGCCATGAGAAATATTATAAAATAGAACTCTCAGAGAATTGGGCAGGTGAGTTTTATGCTCCTTAAATCCAAGATCTTTTGTTAACTTTAATAATAATTTTTAAATGAGTATTTTTTAAAAAGGTACAACCTAAAATATTTGAATTCTAGACCAAACTCTCTTAATTTAGGATTTATATATAATTACACATATAATGTGATTAAGTACTTGAACACAACAGTCTGGAGTACATCTAGACTTATTTGTTTTTTTTTTTTAAGAGAGAGAGAGAGAGAGAGAGAGAGAGAGAGAGAGAGAATTTTTTTAATATTTATTGTCTTTTTTTTTTTTTTTTTTTTAGTTCTCTGTGGACACAACATCTTTTGTTTGTATGTGGTGCTGAGGATCGAACCCGGGCCACACGCATGCCAGGCAAGCACACTACCACTTGAGCCACATCCCAGCCCCAACTTATTTGCTTTTTAAAGATCATACTGAAACAATGAATTTACAAATGTCTAGTATTGGATAACCTGAATCGGCATATTGATTTCTGATTACATATCCTTACATTTATATATATATAGAAAAATTTCCAAATGATATTCATTTCTGAATTAAGACCCAAAGAAAAGCCAGCTATGATAATTACAGCTGTGTTTGGGGAGACAAATTTCTTCCTTGAAGTTTTAGTTTTCTTTGGAAAAGAATCCTCTTTCTAATCATGAATCATAACTCCACTGAACTCAGTAACTTTTACCAGAAATAACTCGTTCATTTCTAAGAAAACTTGAAGTTCATTATTTACTTTTCACATTCTCACATTTTATATGTCTGTGATGATATACAGACATGAAGAAAAATGAGAAAAATGGAGCCATTTTGCAGCCCTTCTTCTTCCAGTATAATTTTATCATTTACATGTACTATATTTTGGCTGCATAGATATGCCCACTCTATTTGAGAAGCTATGAAAAATATCTATCTTCTTTCAATGCTTTATATTTTGAATCATAACCCTAACTCACCAATTCACAACTTACACAGGACAATCTTATGAGTGCCACCATCATAAAATAATCCTGTAACTGAAAAAAATAAATAAGTAAACCATCCAGAATTGAACCCAGAAACAGATATTTAGTCTTTTGTCCACTATGTAAGTTTACTAAGTTCACTGTTAAGTAACTATCCTTTTTTAGCCAACAATTCTTTTCTTTAATTTATTAACACACAGCCATCTCAGCTCTTATTCTAGTTAAAATCAGCTGAGTTAGGCAGTACCATTTCTATAGAACATCCAAATCTGAGAGCCACGTCTCTCAAACACTTGAGTACTCAGGGACAACAGTAATCTACAATTGTCTTGTCACAACTTCCACCTAAGGACTAAGCCATAGGAAATTAAAGGCAAAGCAATGTTTGTAGACACTTAAGGAAAAAGACGTACTAAAATTAAAAACTCCTGAAAGAAAAACATTCATTTAAGTTCTTGCAATTTACCATTGACTTTTAGGTCACTTATTATTATTTTTAAATAGCATTTTAAAAAGTGGATTAGCATATAAGAGATATTAAGTAAAGCATTCAGAATAGTGGCCTATAAATGACCACTGGCAGTTTTAAATTCCATCTCTAACCCTCAAATCTAGAAAAAGCTTAGGTTCCTGCACACAGTACACCTACCCACCCAAAGCACCTGATGTTGCCCTCTGGTCTGGATGGTAATGACCACAGTCCTTTCCCATAAGCCTTGAAGAAGATATAAACCTTTTCTGACACAGGCTCATCACATTCTCTCAATTATATGGCTTTTGTCTAGTGAGTTGTTTCCTGTTTTTCACTTGGTGTTCTTCACAGCCCTGTAGGACATCAATATCTTTGAGAAATTGTTTCATTCCATGTTCATTATCTTGCTTTCTTATTTTCAGTCTAATATCTATATTGTAGAATATTAGTTGAACAACCCCTTTGTAGCCAGCACCAATATTTGGGGAAATATGCATGCTCAAAAATATGACATTCATGGAAATTCTAAATAAACTTTAAGTTAAAAGCAGAGCCATGAGAAAGCATTATGGAGATTCCTCAAAAAACTCAGAATGGAATGAGCATTTGACCTACTTATCCCAGAGGACTTAAAATCAGCATAGTATAGTGAAATAGTCACATCAATGTTTATAGCAGCTCCACTCACAATAGCTAAGCTATGGAACCAAACTAGATGCTCTTAAATGGACAAATGGATAAAGAAAATGTGGCATGTGGGATATTACTCATCCATAAAGAAGAGTGAAATTACAGTGTCTGCTAATAAATGGATGGAACTTGAGACTATCATGCTAAGTGAAATAAGCCAATCCCAAACAACCAAAGGCTGAACATTCTCTATTATATATGGATGCTTACACACAATAAGGGGAGGGGGAGGGAAGAATATAAATTTAGTGGATTAGATAAAGAGGAATGAAAGGAACAGAGGGAGGATAGGAATAGGAAATTAGTAGAATGAATCAGACATAACTTTCCTGTTTACATATTAAAATACACTATTAGTGAAGCTCCACATATCAACCATAAGAATGGGATCCTAATTAGAAGAAGTTATGCTCCATGTACGTATAAGAAACCAAAATACATTCTTTTATGTATATCTAAAAAGATCAAATAAAAGGAGAAAGAAAAAAAAACTTAAAAGAGAGTAGGATGAGTCACTGCATATTAAATACTGAATATTGTGCTTCAAATACTGAGGAATAGAGCTGAATTTCCTTCCTTCCTTCCTTCTTTCTTTCCTTCCTTTCTTTTTTTCTTTTGTGGTGCTAGGGATTAAACCAGGAGTTTTTGGGCATATTAGGCAAGCACTCTACCACTAAATTACATCCCTAGTTCCATTTTTTAAAAAGAGGCAAGCTGTCCCTATTTTGTCCAGATTGATTTTCAGCAGTCCTCGTGTCTCAGCCTCCTGAGTTGCTGGAACTACTGGCATATGCGACCATGCCTGAGGAGCTGAATTTATTAAACCCCTCAGATCTGGAACCAGCTATAGACATTTCTAGAAAGGTCACCAGGTTATTCTAATGGTCAGTCAGGAGATCTGTTTTGCCAAAAAGTCTCTACTCTGGTTGATCAATAACTGAGTTGTGATTAAGGAAACCCAGAGCATTAGAGATACAGACGACAACCCATTGTCTCTCAAAACTTACTGTGCACCAGGATTAGCCAAGATTCTGTTAAACATAAGTAGTTCTGAGTTCAGACTCCAGAGAATCAGAATTCACAGATCACAGACGGGGACCCAGAACTTGCATTTTCCACAAAAGGTTCTGGTCATTCTGATCAGTGAACTTCAGGCCATTCAAAATCACTATCTAGTCTTGTGCACTAATATTTCATAGGTGATAAGATTAACATCATACCCAGGTGACCTGAATCAATGCATCAACAAAGTGAATTATTTAATGAATTTATTTTAATAATTTTAGTGTAGTATGATTAATATTCACCTTGCTATTTTACCATCACTAGATAGATGTTAAGAGTAACTTTTAAATTAATATTCCACTTGGCACCCTTGTGACTTACTTAGGAAACTGAATCAGTTGAGATTCACTGTTTAAAAATAGAATGGTAATATTTTTAAAATGGAAAAGAAGGAAAAAAACTTTCTTTAGTTGTTACATGCATATCACTGTGTTTTCCTTTTCTCATTTTTTTAAGAGTAAAAGAGGTGACAGAAGTTAAGATTTTATCTTAAAATTATTAAAGACCTTAATTAATGATATATGCATTAAAGAATTTTTTTTATTCACTTATTTTAGCTCCATGTGACCAACTGGCCTATTAAAATTACTGATTAAGGCTACTAAAACTTGTCTGTTCTTCCAGAGAGAAATTTTGCATAAGTAAAAATAGGATGGAATAAACAAAGAGATTTTCCTTTTCTATCAATAAGTACTTGGAAATTAAGTATCAAGGTACATTCGATATGTAACACATGACAAGGACAACTGTCCCATGCCATGGAATGCATAATTATGTTAGCCTACATATAATGGGTATGTGCTATTTCATTTTATAGAAAAGTTTCCAGATTAAGGATAGCAAAATTTTATATTTGTACTTTTACATTCCTTTAATGTTAAAATGGAAAGCAATCATTTTATTCATACAAAGTTTATTCTTTTCTTCCAAACCAAGGTTTGAAATTCAACTACTTTAAGCCATCTGAATTCCACTGTTGAAAGAACAGGCACACCTGCAGAAGATCAAAGTTCTCATTGACCTTGGGAAGTCAGCAGTTTCAATGGAATAATCTCACTTATTTAGAGAAAAAAAAAAAAACATATGTGAATCCACATTAACCACTCTTAGCCCACATCAAGGATGATGACTCCCTTGGCACCAGTTTGGATTTGAGCTAAGGAATTTGGCCTGCACTTCTCCATGCTTAGCCAGGACAGATTGATAAAGAGGTACAACATTAGCTTAATCAGTTGCTCCATATTTCCTAATTTTTCCAAATATGTTCCTCATAAGTTTGTTTTCAGTTCAAGTACAGAAAGAATGTTTTCACCCATATTCTTTTCTGCTGAAATCAGTTCCCCATGTGTTAGAGAGCATTGATCTAAAGAAATATGACTAACATCAACTCCTGATGTATTTATTGTCTCCTTTGTGCCAGGAACATCAGTAGTATTTTTAAATGCTTTATTTCTGACATCCACAGCAATCCTTCTAGTATAACCTTTATTTCCCCATTGCACAGGTAAGAAAACAAAGGGTCAAAGAGGGTGAGTGATTTTCCCCATGGGGGATTAATTATAGTGTCAACAAAACACTTAGAACACAATAAAAATCCATAAGTATTGATTCACATTTTCCTGTATTTGAAAAACAAACAGCTAACTCCTATACAGTTTTTACTATACATTGGGCTTTATTCTGCAAAGAAAGTGTTGTTATTTCCATCCTACCAATGGAGAACATAAGGCAAAAGAGATCGAGCAATCTGCCTATGTTAAAATGCCGGTAAGTGAAGGACCCATGTTCTAATCCAGGGAACTGACTCCAAATATGCATTTTTAACCATAATACAAATATTAAGCAGGTTCCAAATAGCCATTTTTTAAAATTTAGTTACTAAAGTGTGCAACAGCATGCTCTTTGAACATCGAGATATATTATCATGATACAGAATATCAATGTGAGAAATTCCAGTGGATTAAAAAAAAAATACTCCAATCCTCTACTTTCCAAAGCTGGGCAGGAAGAACCCACATCAGAGGCAACATGTGTGCAAGGTGAATTCTGAGTCTTTTCCATCAGTTAAGAACTTTCAGAGCTACAAGAATTTCATCCTTAGTACAGGTGCTTTTTGAACACCCTTTACCATCTAAATGCACAAATAACAAGTAGAAGAAGATATAAACAACATGCAGTCATGGGAAAGGTGATAGCTAACATATAATTCCCATTAAGCTGCCTTTTCTGAGTTGAGACATCATGATTGTGATGCATAAAGATAATATAGTCAATCCAAGAAGAAATAAATGCCTATGAGGTGGCATGGCACTTCAAAAAGAAGAGAAATCTAATAGTAAAATTCTCTTAGAGATCTAAGGAAAACAAGATATTTTATTTGTAATATCTAGTGGTTTCTAGTGAGTTATCAAATTTGAAATGAGAAAATAGATGATTTCAATCTGTCTTATGGGAACTGGGCATAATGTTATACCTTGAGTTCAGAGATTTGCTCTACAAAAGCCCTGAAACTTGTTAACAAATAGTCATTTCATTAAAAGAAAAAAAAGTATATATAGAGGAAAGAAAAATGGAATGTGACCTTTATTGATTAAAATTGCAAATATCACCAGTGAACTCAAACATATACACTACTTAGATGGTAAGGGTTGTGCTACTCACAAGGATGGAGTCTCAGAGCACTGGTGTTGTCTCTCCTTCCACCCCCTCCTTCTTTCCTCCCCTAGGAGCTCAGCCCTGGGCAATTACAGGGTTGCTATCACAGCAGCTGTCCCTGTTGCATGGTGCTGATTTTTTACATGCAAAAAATGTACACTCTAGAGAGATGTGATGATGTGAGTCAACATTATGTCTGAATCCAGTTTTCTGTGGAGACATAGGTTTATTGTGTTATAAGGAAGAAAATTGCTGAGTTCTTTTCTTAGAATTTTCATTTTTTTGCCATGTAGTTCTAGTTTTAATTAACTGCTAATACTCTGTGATGAATTATTTGTGTAGCATTAATGATGTGTACAAATAACTTAAGTGTTTCAACCCTAAATTAATGAACAAACAGAAAAAGGTGAAGAGTGACAAGAGGCATTCATTTAAAATGTACATATGACTTTTTTCTTTTAACCTAAAGAGTTGACATACTTTAAAAATTCAGTATCCTCTCTCAGGCTATAAAACTTACTAAGATGACTTAAAAGTTCCTTTTTTTGGTCTCTTGGAATGGTCTGATCTGAAAACCAGTTTCTACCCATATGCACTTTGCTTACCACACTCAACAGAGGATTTCCATATAATCATTTGGAAATTTTAAAATCCAAGGTGTTTGGAAATTATGTATTAATTATGACTACATTTGAAGTTTGGTATCACCAACTAATTTTTTTTTCTTTTGAAATATAAATACTGCAACTTAGGTGGCATGACACTATTGAAAACAGCTTGCCATATGCCTTTGATTTCACTGAGAGACATGCCATCTGCCACCACATTAGATAATGATTCAAAATTTTTAAAAAAAAAAAGAATGGCAAAAGATTGTGATCAAATGAAAGAATGTTATCCATCAACTGTGGTCTAGGATCTGGATCTGGTCTGAGTAGCAGTTCTGATTACCTCTAGTCATGAAGTCAAACACAGAATCAACTAAATTCTTTTTCTCCCGCTTTGGTGGGTGATGAACCAAGCACAGTGTGGTTCACTCAGCATGATTATTGATATAGATTTAGAAAGAAGTCTTTGATATGAAAGCGAAAACCAAAGATCCTAAGGCAATTTATATTTTAAAGGAGTTTTGGCCCAGGGACTGGGATTAAAACAGGGAAAACTTACTTATGCACAGTTAATTTATTTGTAAAAATTCAATATCTTCATGGGGTTTGGAGAAGGAAGAAAATGGCAAGAAATCAGAGATTTCTGAGGCAATATATTTATATTAAAGAAAACATATAAATCTGTTTTGTTACTATGTTTTATCAAGTGCTAAATCATCCAAGTGTGTGTTTTAACTCTATATAATAAAATTACTGTGATAAATCCCTTAAGATGATTCCCAAAGAACAGAGGTAATTTTTCTAACGAAGCTTAAAAATAGAATCTCTCTCAAATGCATCCAGACAGTACCCTCACAGGCAGTACTTTGCCCAAAAAGAAAATAGGGAGAAAAAAAAAAACAGAATAAAATGTAAATATTATGGGAAAAAATTTATAGGTAACTATGTGTTCAGTTTTGCTTACTTGAAGGAGGAAGGATTCAAACCTGATAGACCAAATTTTGGCTGAGAGTATGCCATGTGAACAATACAGCTGGATTTTGACCAAATTTTTTCATACAAAATAAACGGGGGGGCGGGGGGGGGGGGTGAACGGGTTACTAAACTGTAAAACTGGTTTTGTACTGCAATGCAATCTTGTTTCAGAACTCTATAACCAATCTTACAAGGCAGTCTTGTGACTAGCTTGTGAGATTTATTTGAAATGTTTTTGCCCAGATAACCAAGGGAAAATAGCTTCTAAATAATAGAATTCTTTTAAGAAATAAAATTTAATGGAAATATATATTATTAAATTGCAGCTCCCTAAAAATGTCTAATGATTGCCAATAACTGTATTTGGCCTGTTGTAGAACTTCATGCCATCATTTATTGAAAAGTATCTAATGGGCACCTAAAAAGGCATTATAGGAAAAGAAGTTAAGTAATAATGTGTGGCACTTGTGTATTGCTTTATAATTTATTTACAATCTGTTTTACCTGCTTTATCTATAAAGTATACTTTCCTATTCCGTAGGATAGAAATAGAGGCTAGCAGTTTTAGTCACCCACCTAAAGTCAAATCACTAATTCACTTTAAAATCAGAAGCAAACGGAAGTCTTTTAGTGCTACATCAGGGCTCCTTATACTCCAGCACCCTGTCAGCCAGAGCATCAGCTTTCCGGGTTTGATATATGATGCTACACAGTTGCCCTCAATGTGTTCCATCTTCTTTGAATGGAAATACTTTGGGATCAGTAACATTTTAAGCTGTTCTCAGCAACAGACACCCCTGGAAACCTAGGATTTATGAATTTACAGGGGAAATTGAGAAGAGCCTCATCATCACAACTGGACACAAGATAGTTGTGTGACAAGTTATATATGCATGAAATGAATTTGTAATAAATCAGATGCCCTCGCTTAGAATACCACATATTGATGTGATAATTTGATCAGTACAATTAGAGAATTAGACATTATATAACAGTCATACGGAATATACACCTCACAATTGGCTCATCCAAGTCAAACTTGTACTTATAATTTATTAAATGTGTTGACAAAGCAACAGTGTTGTTAGGCAGAGAATCTTGAGTAGGAAAATGAACAATCTCTCGGAAAATTATCCATCACTTATTTATGGAGGAAGTCTAATTTCAGAAACTTCTGTTTCTGTGGAAATTGAACTTGAGATGCAGGGGACACTTTAAACATAATGTGTATCTCCCAGGGAATCTTCAAAGACATATGAGTGGGAGAATCAAGAAAAGTTTATAGTGTGCCAGAGAAATACATTGAAGTCCCTGTATAACACTGCTTTGAATCATATCACATCTACCATTTCTAGAAATATTTAAAGATACTACTAAAGAAAAAAGCAAAGGACCCATTGGAAGCTGAGAAAAAGCAAGATGGTAAAGCAGGTTAAAAAAATAAAAGTTTTCACAGTGTAGTCCTTGGAGGATAAAACTGAGTCTGAACACTCCAGAGCTTTGAGACTGTAATTCTGTCCAATAGGGAGAAAAGTACTGGGATGTGGATGTAAAGATGTACAGAGTACAGAGATCTCCATCCACTCTTTGTTTATATGTTGATATCTGCAGTCCCTTGTGTACAGGGAATGTTCCCCTCACTAAGTCAAAAACTAAGTATGCTAATTAATGTTATGGTTTAGCTATTAGGTGTCCCCCAAAAGCTCATGTGTGAGACACTGCAAGGTTTAGAGGAGAAATAATTGGGTTATGAGAGACTGACCCAACTAGTGAATTAATCCCCTGATAGGGATTAACTGAGTGGTAATTGAAGGCAGGTAGGCTATGGCTTGAAGAAGTGGGTCATTGGGGATGTATGTGCCTTTGGGGTATGTATTTTCTATCTGGCAAGTGGAGTCTCTGTTTCCTGATAATTGCGTGAGACACTTCTCTCCTCCACACTTTTCTGCCATGATCTTCAGCCTCACCTGGAGCCCTGAGCAATGGAGCTGGCTGAATATGGATTGAGATCTCTGAAACCATAAGCCAAATAAACTTTTCTTCCTCTAAAATTATTTTTGTCAGATCTTTTAGTCGCAGCACTGAAAGAGCTGACTGAAACAATAAATTATTTCCCAAGCCAATAAGATGCAATGATGCACTCCCATAATCCCAGCTCCTTGGGAGCCTGAGGCAGGAGGATCAAAAGTTTGAAGCCAGCCCCAACAATTTAGCAAGACTCTATTTCAAAAATAAAATTTTAAAAAGGAATGGGGGAAGTGGCTTAGTGGTAGAGTGCCTGCTTTGCATGTGTTAGGCCCTGAGTTCAATCTCAGCACATACACACAAAAAAAAGAAAGACATTTTTTACAAAAAGAACATATCATGAAATCAAGTAGGAAGGTGACAAGACTTGATCAACAAGGTCTTTTCTAGTTTTAATACAGAATTTAATAAGTGGATGGCATAATTGTATTTTTAATAGGAAAAAAGTTAGAATTATTTAAAAATCCATTCAGGACTCTTTATTCCAGATATCCAAAGAACAAATGACTAATTTTACAGAGCCATTTTTTTATGTCTAGGGTGCAGTTTTTGTTGCTAGATGATGGATGAAATAATCTTAATTAATAATTATTATTAATCCTTTTCTTTTCCCTATTTTCCTGTTGCTCTTTTTTTTCCCCACTTGCCAGTTTAGGAATTTACTTGGCTCTTTTCCTTCATTTAATGACTATATTTAAAAAAGGATTTGGCTATGTGCCTAGAGGCTCTTGGGTGTTGGGTGCCATATAAACAAAATTAATTACTAATTTCAGTGCAAGTATCAGATCACTGGCACTGAGAGGTTAGTTGCCAAAAGAAAAAAAAAGGCAAAAAGTATTGAAAATTTCAGCAAATAATAGTATGTTTATTATATTTTTGCATGAAATAAATCATAAATATATAAAAATTAATAAAAATGTACTTTTGTGTACATTTGTATAGTACTTTTTTCCAAACGGGATCATATAGGTCATTTCATCTGGTTTTCAGAACAACCTCATGTATTAACTACTCAGATATCACCAACCTTATTTTGCAAAACTGAGGAAATAAACCTCAGAGATATTGATCTACCCTATATTTTTTAAATTCAAGCAACAAACACTGAAAACCTACATAACAAGATGTTGTACTCAGATTTGTAGGATGACCAACCATCCCAGTTTGTCCAGAATTTAAATGTTCCTTGGGATGTAGACTTACACTGCTAACATGGGACAGTTCTGGCCACCCTAACACAATTTGGGGGATCCTATTGGCACATTTTGGCTTAAGTCATGAAATAAGCTCTAGCCTCCTTGTTCATCCCACTGAATGCTCTACCAGCTCTGAGCAAGCAGTCCTTCAGAAAGTCTGCATAGTCATCGCTTCTTTTCTTTGTTCATCCTTAACACCTTAACTAACTTCCACTTTGCCTCTTTCTGGACTGATGTTCTGAACTTCTTGCTGAACCAATTTCACATCCCCCTCTGCTCCCTCCATTCACATCTTTCTTTGGCAATCAGTCTATACTTATCCCATGTTGAAATGCATTCCTATTTTAATTCTTATGTTCTTTTACATAAACCATTCTCCAAGCAAAATTAACCACTTCCTAAGCAGTCCTTTTCTCTCTGTGCCTCTGTTAGGCTTTGCCACATGTGTGCAATACTTTTTTCTTTCCCCTACAAAATCTTTCTCGTCTTTCAACCCAATCTTAAATTTCAAAGTTTCTCAGAGTTTTCAAAAGGATGTGAGCACCCTGTCCTTTGAACTCATTTCACTTTGTACTCCTGAATGACTCATCTCACGTGATTTATATTATAATTATTTATATCCTTTTCTTAATTTCCCAACTAGATCATATATTCCTCAAGACCAAGCATGGTCTGCAAATTTCAGTATTCCTGCTTAATCCAGCAAACATTCACTATATTTTTATTAAAGATTGAATTGTTCTAATCCTCCTTTCAGTCCTGACTTCAAAAACGCATTTTTAAAATGAACCATATAATGAATGTATGAACATTGTAATTTTTTAAAATATCAAATATCCAAGGATTATCCAACCTCAACATGAGAGTTCCTGCACACAGAATATACACGAGTGTGTGGTTGTACATATGTGCATTGTCAACCCAGCCAGCTCCTTATAGCAGGTCCCCTGCAGGAAAGGCCACAAAGAAGAAGAGCGACTCCAGGATGAGAAATCACTCATGTTCAGAAAATAGAATTTAATTGTGTAATTTTTCATATGGTTGAAATTGAATTGGTATTGAAATATGGAAAGAATGTCTGTTTAGGGTTTACATTGTTTCTCCCCAATTACAGAGGGCCATAAGGTAAGACTGACATGCATGCAGTTTGAGATTTATACATTTTAGATTACATTTGTATTTTAGGACAATCTCAAAAGAAACCCATCAATTTGGGCCTTAAAGGGTTATATTTAATTAACCTGTAATCAATTGAAACTTTGGAACTAAAAGATTTATCACAGTATTTGTTTAGCTTTTATTGAGACAATTTCAAAAGTAGCCAAGTTGAAGAGGAGTAGAAGCATTTTTCATGATGTTTTCAAATTTTTCTCCTGATGGCTTTGGACCTGGATCTGGAGGAGAAAACAAAAAATTAATGAGAAAGCAATCATATTATATCTTTCCTTATCCTCCGAAGCTGCTAAGTCTCTCCCCCTCACAGAGTTTCTCCAGCCACTCACATGTATCAGGGCCTGCCACCTCAGATACTGCCCTCCGCGCTTGGAGAACAGAGCTTTGATCTTTGCATCTTAATCACAACTGACTTGTGATCCCCTGTTCTGAGCCAAGTTATATGAAGGAAAGGGGGAGATGAATGAGTGGCCCATGCATCTGACATCTAATATCTGCTACTTCAGATTTGGGGTTTGATTTAGTGTCTCTATTGGAGAGTTTGAGGGAAAAAAATGACTTTTATCTTCTTTAAATAAATTCATGAACTGACGCACGATTTACCTTCTCTGGCAGTTTTATTATTCAAGACAATGGACTTTTTTAGTTGTGCGATATTTTGGCTTTTCCCTTTCCTCTCACATTTATAAACAAAACCATTCAGTTTGGTCATTTAAACAAGAGTAAAACAGAAGTGATTCATAGCACTAAGACTCCAAAACTTCCATGCTGTCATTGTCATTGTTTTATAACACGAAATGGAAAGCAAAATAGTCCTGATCTTTGTATTTTAAATAACAACTAAATTGACTGCACTAAAATCACCTTTTCTGTGAATGATTTTCTACAGATGACTTATTTACCCTTCAAATGTTGCATGAGTCAGTTTATGAACCATGAGAGTGCTCATTCTGCACTGAGGCTCCAGCCAAGGTGTTAAGTGGGGTCTGAGTTGTAGCACTGTTCTGCAGGATAACTGCAGATAGGTGCCCTGCCTTGTAAGTTGCTCCTTCCCAGAAGACTGAACACCTCTTTCTCAACACACATATACCATCTGCACTTCCAAATCTTTCCTGGTGTAGCATTGGTCCGCAGAGATCCATTTTTCCTAACTCACCAGCTTAGAAAGTGCATCTTTTCCTAATTTGCACAGAAGCATCCTGTAAGTGAGCTGCAACTTGGCCCCATAGAACTAATGCATGTTTCCAAGTGAATGACACGGAAAACAATCAGGATAAACAGCTTTCAATAACAGAAAGAAAAAAAAATATCATACAACAGTTTTGCTACTCGAGCATTTACTTGCATTAAAAGTCAATTGATGACAAGAAGGGAAGTTGAAAAGACACTTGGGATTTTGCCAGAAGTGTTGAGAGGGATACATCCCCCATGGGAAGGTGTTATGGAGTGAGTGAGGCCTCAGGGAGACAGAATCAGGCTTATGCCACCCTGTGCAGAGTCAGTGCCAGGAAGACAGGTGGGATGGAATAAACTAGTGATTCCTGTGAAGTGGAATATACCTTAGTGAGTAGAATTCATTCTAAACTCAAGATAGTACTTCAGAGGAGGACACATCATGAGTTTTAGTTTAATAGGGATATCTCTGAGGCAACAAAAAATAACAAAGACCTGTCCCGATTATCAAGTAGGTTCTTGGAAGGAATGGATAAATCTAATTGTTTTCTTCTTCGTTTTCTTATGGATGCTGATGGGAATAAGCAACTTCTGTCCAACAAACACTACCATGGTTCCACAGTCTCCAGAGACCCTGTGTTGCTCTCTTCTTTCCCCTACAGACTGGTTTCCTTGCTTACCCACTTTGATAGTGTTTCTCTTAACCCCATCTCCTCCTTTTTGGGAGATGTTGTACAGAAATTAAAGATGAGCTTCTGACAGCTTCCATTACCCTAATCATTCATTCATGTATTAAGTACTGATTAAGGATTTGTATGTCAGGCACAGTATAGCTCTTGTTTATAAAGAGACAGCAAAGACACAGATATGTCAAGTTTCCTAGCCAAAACACACCCCTGTTTATTTTTCATTTCTTCCTGCGTGTTTTATTGGCTCTAAATCTTACTAGATCAATATTAGATTCTGGGTTCTGTGTTCCATCCCACAAGACTTTCTGAATGATTTTTAAAAATACCCTCCTCTCACTCTTTTATCTTCTGTTTCTCCTTCCTGTCAGTATGTAACACTCAGTTATCTACTTAAAAGTCCTCATGTATCAATTCTGAATATTAATGTATCAGAAAAGTAGCTGGCAAAGATTTTTCTCCCATCCTGCAGGCTGCCTCTTCACTCTGTTAATTGTTTCCTTTGCTGTGCAGATTTTTAATTTGATGCTGTCTCAGTTCTCAGTTCTTGTTATGATTCCCTGAACTACTGGAATCCTATTCAGGAAGTCATTGCCTGTGCCTCTGTCCTGAAGTATTTCCCCTGTGTTTTCTTCTAGCATTCAAAAAATGAATTCACAGAAGAAAATACAGCAACAAAACTCACGAATATCAGACTCGTCAACCTAAACAAGGCATGCTTTTCTAATTTCCATGAAAGGACTATGAAGTAAATAACCTAATCAACAGCATCAAAATATCTAAATAACCCAATCAATAAACGGGCAAGTGACCTGAATAGAAACTTTTTCAAAAAAAGAAAAAAGAATACAAATGGCCAAGAATTATATGGAAAAAAGTGTTCAACATCTGTAACTATCAGGGAAATGCAGATTCCAAACTACATTGAGATTCCATTTCACCCCAGTTAGAATGGTAATCAATACAAAAACAAAAAATAACAAATACTGGTTAAGTAGGTGGGGGGAAAGGAATGCTTATACACTGTTGGTGGGAATGCAAATTAGTATAGTCACTATGGAAATCAGTATGGAGCCTCCTCAAAACACTAAGAACAGAGCTGTCATATGATCCACCTATCTCACTCCTTGGTATATACTTGAAGGAATTAAAGTCAGCATACTATAGGGACAAGTACATACCGATGTTTAACACAGTACAATTCACAATAGCCAAGTATGGAACCAGTCTTGTCCATCATCAGATGAGTGCATTAAAAAAATACGATATATATATAAACATCTCATATAATACACACACATGCACATGCACACACACACACACACACACGCACATACACACACACATACACACAATTGGGTATTATTCAGCCATAAAGAGAAACAAAATTGTGTCATTTACAAGAAAATGAATGGAACTGCAGATCATAATGTTAAGAAAAATTAAGTCAGATTCAGAAAGACAGGTACAATATGGTTTATTTCATATATGAAGTCTAGAGGGAAAAGACAACATGAAAATAGAAGGGGAAGGAGGTTGGGAGAGGAGGAGGGAAAGGTTATGGAGGGTAATAGAGAGTAGATATGATCAAATTATGTTATATACATGTATGAATATGTGCCACAATGAAACCTACTATTCTGTATTATCAAAATGCATTAATTAAAAAAAGAAAATAGAATCTTAAACTATAGTTCAGGGAAATGAGCAAATAAACAATTAAATTCATAAATGTTAATTTTATATGAGCAATACATGTAATGAGGACAATAAACAAGTTTATGAAGGAAAAAAATGCTCTCTCAAACTCTCTTTGGACTTAGGATTCTGGCTTTCTTGCTCTTTCTTTTTTTATCTCTCTCTCTCTCCTTCTTCCTCAAGGTTTTCATGGACAAGTTATTGGCTCTTGGCTTATGTAATTCCCCACCTATAACTCTAAAATTGGTAAACCTCTTCTCACTAGGGACACTAAATCCAATGAATATATTTTAAATCTTATCTTATTCACTGTTCAATAGCATTTTGAATGTTAAGCAAATCTTCCTACATTGATGATTCCCTTTTCTTGGCTTCCAACACAACACAAACTCTGGTTTTCTTGGTTTTTGGGCAACATTCAGTGTCTTTATGAACTGTTCTTCCTGTAGACTTATGATAAATGCTGGTGTTTGGTAGGCCCTCACCTCATCTTATGTTCTCTACTTCCTTTGGGTGAGTTCACCAGTGAAATGGTTCAATTACATAAAACAATGAACTTCAAAACTTATGGTACATAAGAATCAACTGGAAAATTGAAGTTAGTAGATATAAATGGGGCCAAATTTAATGTTTTGACAAGTACTTTTGACAATTCTGAGAAACAGAGTCACACATTCAAATTATCCCCTCGACCTTGAGCTGAAGTATAAATTCTATGAAGGCACTAATTGTGTCTGTCTTATTACCATGGTCTTCCCAAAGCCCATCAGGGTATCTAATAAACACAAAGTTTTGTTTAACATTTGTAGGAAAAATGAATGCATATGTGGGTGATCTACATGTGCAGCCCAGAATGTGATGTGCAGCCCCACCTGCCTCCAATGTCAGTGCATTGTGCCATCAGCTACTCATACCAAGTCATAAATCCTGACTCTTCCATCTATCTCAATCCTACTTAATCATCAATTAACAAACATACCTTTATCTCTTCTAATATCCTGCAAAATCCTCCCTTCCTTTCTATCACCATAGTCCAGGCCACCACCATTCTCCGTTGGATGACTTCAGTGCTCTTCTAACTAGCTACACTGCCTCTATTCTTAACTCCAGGGCTTCCTTAAACAAAAACAGCATCACTAGGGTCTAAACACATTAATCAGATTTCCATGGCCCTTTAACAGAAGGCTTCTGCTAGTCTCTACAAACCTATTTCCACATTATTCACCTCTCTTCCCCTCACTTTATGCTTGACTCAATGAATTTTGGAAAGTAATTTTTCTTGCTTTTCATACTAATAGTATTTCCTTTCACAAAAACTTTTAGAGATATATCAACTTAAATGCCAGCTCCAAGGGAGACATTTTATTTCAAGTCTCATCTATATACACTGGTTTTTCACATTTTCACTCCTTTACTACAGAGTTTCTAACTCACCATTTTTCAATCCTTATGAATTTGATCCAATGTTTTTAATACAGATTATTCTGTTAGTAAAATATTTATTATATACTTATTTTGATATGCTATATTCTTTCAATAATAAATTTTTGAGATTTTAATGTTTTATAGCAATAGAAATGTTTCCTTTTTTCCAAATTTAATTTGTTATGTGAAAACTATTTTATCACCTGTGCTTTATCTCACCTTCTATTGAAATGTAGCACTAATAATTTTTTTCAAGAAAGTAGGTAGATAATATATTTCCTTAGTACAACTTGAAATTGTCTTTCTATAACACCTACATAACAGGTTTGTTAAATAAGATATTCTTAGGCCACAGAATTTTTTCATATCCTCAATATTGTTTTTGGTTTTTTTACATTCATTTTACATCGGACAACTTAAACCAAACTGAATTTATTTTTTTAAAGAAAAATTACTGTGTTGAAATTCTTGTAAGGTATCTTAATCTATGCAGTTCAATCCCTTTTATCCTATGTATAGGTTGAGATATATTTTCACTGCCTTTCTCCTAGAATAGAGTGAAACCTTTCAGTCGACTATTGAATATATGCTCCCCCAAAAGGTCACCAAATTAACTTGTTAATTAGAAAAAAAAAAAAACTTTTTCACTTACTTCAGTAACAGAGAGCATTATTTCCACACTGCTATTCATATCTCTGAGGGGGGAGAAAAAAGTCAGGATATTCGTGAAATTTTGAAGTCTAGCTTAAGGTAAGTCTTTTACTGGGAAGGATGACAGATGAGGCTTGATTAAGATTGGCTAAGGCTCTTGTGTTAGTTAGCTTTTTATTATTAGGACAAAATACCTGAAGAAAAAAACTTAGAAGAGGAAAGATTTATTTTGGCTTAAGGGTTCAGATGTTTCAGTCCATAATAGGCTAGTCCCAAGGCAGAAACATCATTGCCAAAGAGCATGCAACAGAAAAACTGCACACTTCATAGCAAGCATTAAGAAGAGAGAGTGAGAGAGAGAGAACAGGCATGCACATGAGCAAGCAGAGAGCCCAGAATAAGATAAGCTCTTCCAGATCTAAGTTCCCATAACCAACTTCCTCAACAAAGCCCCATCCCCTACAATTTCTACTACTTCCCAAATAATGCATCAAATTATTAATTCCTCAGTTCTTCAATCCACTGATAGGCTTAAACCATCTTGGTCAAATTGTTTCCAAAGAGCCATACCTCTGGACATTGCTGCACTGGGGAACAAGTCACCAGCACATGAACCTTTGGGGGACTTTCCAGAGCCATACATCATAATGCAATACTGTGGAATTGGTTAGATGCAGCCAGGAGAGGATTTTATGGAGAGAGGTTCAAAATGTCTTGAAGGAAAAAATAATTACCAGAATATCATTCTCTCTTCTAAAAGATGAATATTATTCATCATGAGTATAAGTGTTCACAGGCTTTGGGATATCACCTTTCTTTCATATACCCTATAGAAAAAGTTTCTGGAGTGATCAGTAAGTTATTTGCAACTTTGTTTTTCCAAAAACAGAATTTCTAGGAACAATTAAATCATATTAATGTGGAAAGTAGCAATGTGGGTGTAAATACTTTCAGGTTTTTGTGCATGTGCATGTCTTATTTTCAGCTCAGAAAAATATTATTGATTTGGGCTATTTTTTTTCATGTGCTATGAGTTCTTCTCCAGGTTTAATGATTGCACACATTTTGGTTTTTCATTCTTTATCTGTCACATCTGCCTCATCCTTGATTATTATTTTGACTTATCATTTTTGTTGCACTTTGAAAATCTGATTTAATTTTTATTCCATAAAAATATTAGTTTTCTGTAACATCAGCTCTTTTCTTTAGCATTTTCAATCTAAATGTAAAAATCTACTGATTTTACATTTTTAAAACTCCTACCTTATCTTATTACCATCTCATTTTCCTGTTAACTTGTCTCAGGGTGATTTTTGTATGGATTGTGTTGCCATATTATAGTGGACATTTTATTTATTTTTTTATTTTCTTTGAGTGCTCTAAATGGTTTTCTGTAGTTCATTTTGAATCTTGTAATAAATAATTTGCAAAGGCTTACAGAGGTATGCTGTTCATATGATTCTTACTACTTTTTTCTGTACCATTTATCACAGGCTCTATGTTTCTCTTTTTCTCTCTCCTTATCTCCTATTCTCTTCTTCCCTCCTTGCTTCTCTCCCTCACTCTCTCTTTCCTGAGTTGTTATTGTTGTTCATTTTTCTCTTTCTTGGTCACCCTTCTTGTCCTTGACTAAGACAAGGCTGTTTATCTTCAGTGTTTACTGATGGCACAGATGAGAGAATTCCTGATGTCCTTCCCCAAGTATGGAATGGCAAATTCTTCTTTGAGATCTCAGGGCAACTCAGTTAAACATTTATTCCCTGAAACCTTTCTCCTCTGTGTTTTTGCCTTCCTCACCCACTATTCCCTCATAGTCTGCTTCACTGGCCTTTCTTTTAATTTCCACGTGCAGGATTGTTATAGGGCCCTGCCTTGGCCTTTTAAAATTTCCATATTCTAAACATTCTTATTCTGATATTCCTTAAATCTATACTTGATCCTAACACATGTAGTCTCTTTGGCATCCTAGATACATTGATCTATCTGCCTGCCCAGTACCTCCTTGTGGTAAAGCAAACTTAACATAACTGAAGTAAAACTATTGAGAGTCTTTCTTCAGACCTGACTTTCCTTTGATATTCTCCAGCCTGGTAATGAGTGACACTTTACTGCCTTTTATGGAGACCCAAAATTCAGAGTCCTAGTCAGGCTTGGTAGTACATGCCTGTAATCCCAGTGGCTCAAGAGGTTGAGCAGGATCCCAAGTTCAAAGCCAGCCTCAGCAACTTAGCGAGGCCTTAAGCAACTTAGTGAGACTCTGTCTCAAAATAAAAAAAAAAAAAGGCTAAGCATGTGACTCAGGGGTTAAATACCCCTGGGTTTAATTCCTGGTACCAAAAATAAAAAATAATAAAATGCAGAGTCCTTGGTTTTTCTCTTTCCTTCAGTCCCACTTGATCACTTAGCAATTTATATTGATCTTAACAACAAAATATATCCCCCAATCCTACATTATTTAGCATCCACATTTTGTATTCCCTTGTCAATAAAGTTCTGGCACACTCAAATTGGATTTTTGTGTTCGTATATTTATACAAACTCTTTTCTCTGCTCTTCTCCCTCTACCCACCCAAAATTGCGTGGCATATTTTTATTCTTTTATTTTCCGTCTAATATTAAATTTTGTCTTAGTGAGGTTTGTCTACAATAACTTCTAAATTACAAATGATGTATACATCATTCTACTTTTGTCCTATGAATAGCTTTTATCATTATCTTATTTGTGTTATTATTTATTTGTCCATTTACTTGTTTTCTATTCTTCTCAACTACAATATTAGTTCTGTGAGAGAAAAAACATTGCCTGTCATTTTTACTCGTGTATCATTAAATACTGGCTCACACAAATAGTCCCTCAAAAAATATTTCACATTTGAAGGAATCTGTAGCCTGAGGGTAGATATTAATGTGTTGAGTTCCCTAGCTAAGTGCTAGATTTTGTCAGACCTAGACTGAATAATCAGGTGCTCAAAAATAATATGTGAAAATATACCACTGATGGCTCTGCTATCAAGAAGTATCCTGCATCTCTCCCACTTCGTGACTTTCATTTGTAAATGCTAGATGCCTTATAGAGAGCT
This sequence comes from Urocitellus parryii, assembly GCF_045843805.1. Lineage (NCBI taxonomy): Eukaryota > Metazoa > Chordata > Mammalia > Rodentia > Sciuridae > Urocitellus > Urocitellus parryii. The sequence goes on from NC_135538.1 coordinate 48,350,508, forward strand.
CTGTGCTATGTCAATACATTTCCACACTTTCCCTCCATTTGTTTTCTGAGATTTTTCACTACCTGCCTGTGTTGGGGAAAGTGACCTCACCCAAGACAAAAAGATGATGTCCAGGTTATGTTTGATTCGTATGTTGGGTCTAAAGTTACAGAATAGGTATAGAAGAAGGGAGACATAAAATACCCTGGTTCATTTTTGTTGGATAATGTCTTCTGTGATACAGAACCAAAGCTTGAAATAAGATGAAGCCTGGGAAGATTCGTATCTCAATCCACTTTTCTTTGTTGATAATTGTTGCCAATCTCTTCTGAATGCTATACATTTGTCTGTGTACCTGCAGGATTTTTTAATATAGAGAAAAATCATGTCTTTTATAATAATTTTAAATTTCCAATGTTTCAAAATTAGTGCAATGAGTTTTCTACATAGCCGTCACCAAATCTTACACATTTTTTTGGTCATCTTACATTATCTTAGTAATGGAAAAACAAAACAAAATTGATGTCTTGCTAATCTCCAATTTTTATTCGAATTTCTATAGTTTGTTTGTTTTTCATTAATGTCCCGTTTTTACTCTAGGATCCAATCAGGAGACAACATTGTATTTTTTTTTAAATGTCTTTGAAAGTGTTGAGGGGGGATTGGCCAGGTATCCCACAGTTGGTTTCCCCAATCTGGGTGTGTTTCTAATCTAATTGAAACAGAACTAGGATAGATAGATAGAGAATAGATGGATAGATGGGTGGGTAGATAGAGATAGATAGACAGACAGATGACTGTGGGGCTGGTTAGGGGCAAGACCAAAGTCTGTTGGCAGGCCATCAGGAAGGTAGGCTGGGAACTTTCAGGCAGGAATTGAAGATGCAGTCCAGGATGGCTTCCCTGTCAGGGAAATCTCACTCTTTCTCTCTCTCTCTCTCTCTCTCTCTCTCTCTCTCTCTCTCTCTCTCACACACACACACACACACACACACACACACACACACACTCACACACACATACACACACACAAACTTGTGTATTAATAACTTTCAATATTTATCCAATTGTATCCATGTTAAGCTCAACATAAATGAATACTGATGTCAGCAACTCTACTCCAGCAGGGCAGAGTTCATCCTAGACCTCCATGCTTGTTTATCTGTAATTCCCTTCTTCAATACTTCATCAGTAACAAACTTGTCTGCCCTCACCACTCAGTCTCCACTTACTTATCTGGTTGGCTCCAGTATACATAAAAGGCAGTTTTTAAATTGCTAATGCATACACTGTGAGGTTAAAAAAAAATTTCCAACTCAAGTATAGTGTTTGTATATAGTTCTTTTCTGAACTTAACAATTTCTTATAAAATTTCATTTACCAAAGTTACTTGCTATATTTTTTTAGTTCATATACATTAAACCTCACACTCTGTTATGTAACAATTGATAAATTTTGACAAGTACAGTCATATTTCCATCACCTCAGAATTATACAAAATATTTTATTCCACCTAAAATTTCTCCTGGGCATCTTTTTGTAGCCGATTACTCCCATTGCTGTAATTTGCATAAGTTTTTAGTACTATTTTTACTTTTTAATCATTTACTTTGTATGACTATGGTTATTTTACTGAGTAATTATAAAGGAAGTGCAACTGAGCATGCTAACCATCTAGCATCTTTCTGTTTATTCAATTTCAATTAGGTATTTGCCAAGATCTTCATATTATCATGCATTGAGATGGGTACAAAGTATGTACAGAATACTTATTATTAAAAGTCATGTCCCTTACAGATAGTGTATTTAAACTTTCAATTACTTTATTTCTTTCTAATTGACACTTTAAGGTTTAGTTGGGAAATCAATGAAAGCTTTGAGGAAACCAATTAGAATCACACACAAAAAAAAAATGCTTAATGCTATGCTAATGAAGATATTTTAAGGAAGAAATTACAATGACCTTTATGAACCAGACTTGTTATTTGTAATGGTAATGATAATATCTAATTCAATGTTTTAAAACAATTCCATACTAACATAGCAATTTAAAATGGATCAACTCTGTAACATTAGAATATATACAAATTTCATTGTCATATTAATTATAGAAATTACCACTGTCAAACCAATAGACCATCTTGTTAAGTTTTATTTATCATATACTTAAGAAAGTGCTAGAGATTGCTTTGCTCACTGACAGACTGACCTTTCAGGTAATGTTTGCAGGTGTACACACATGTCTATTTAAGGAGGGACTATGATCCATCTTTTAACAATTTATAAACTTCTCTGCTGTATTCTGTGACTACATAGAACTCAGTTTACTGAAATGCCAAACAGTACTTGAGACAATGTGTTCATGGAATTCTTAAATAAAATCTAGTTATCTTTGAAAAAAACAAACAGAATTAGACTAGTCTTTCTACTATAATAATTTTCTGTAGTGAATATGACAGTTGGATGCATTTAGAAAATTAATGAATTAAAAAACATAATGCTTAGTCCCATTCCCCCATCCCATTTTTAAGAGAGATAATTTCTGTGTTAACAATTCACCGCCTTAAGAGTCTTAGAGACCTTTTCATTAATTTGTGCTGCTCAAATCAACTAAGAAAAATATTGTGATCTTGCTTCACCTGCACTTTTGAGGACAAGATGACACACCTGCTGTAACCTGTATGATAAAATGACACTGCTTTAACCTTCAGTAAATGAATGGATAAAAAAAATGTGGCATATATACACAATGGAATATTACTCAGCAATAAAAGAGAATAAAATCATGGCATTTGCAGGTAAATGGATGGAGTTAGAGAAGATAATGCTAAGTAAATTTAACCAATCCCAGTAAAGTAAGTGCTGAATATTTTCTTTGATATGAGGAGGCTGATTCATAGTGGGATAGGGAGAGGAAGCATGGGAGGAATAGGTGAACTCTAGATAGGGCAGAGGGGTTAGAGGGGAAGGGAGCCGGCATGGGGTTATTAATGATGGTGGAATGTGATCATCATTACTATCCAAAGTACATGTATGAAGACATGAATTGGTGTGAATATACTGTGTATACAACCAGAGATATGAAAAATTATGTTATATATGTGCAATAAGAATTGTAATGCATTCCACTATCATATATAAATAAAAAGACACTGCTGTAAGAAATATTATAGAAAAGACTGCTGCCTTGACCAATAATATTTATTAACTGAATTTATATAATGCATTTTGAACAACTCCTTCAGCATGGTATAATACAGGAGCATTTGTAATTTTGTTTGATAGAATTAAAAGCCAAAAGGGTAAGAATGATCATTTTTATAGACCTGGGATAATCTTCCTTTGATTATAATCCTAGGGTCTGATTCAGAGGGAACCATAGAGGTCATCTAGATATCAGAGTGCATAATTCCACCTCATGTTTACAACTGAATGTCCCTTGTTAGTCTTGTTATCTCTTCACTAAAAATAAATGTGGTGAATACTAATAGAATGTGATGTCTTTGGGAAACTATTCAACAGAATGATTAATTAATGGAGGGAAGCTTGGGTGATAAGTGAAATGAAAATGAAATTTTTTTTAATTCAAATCCAAAAACACGTTTGACATTTTGTTGTAAACTATATGTTTCTAGCAGCTGTTAGGGTAATTGTTTTGCCAGTTTCTAATTGCAGATGTTGGCAGCTGGAAATTATGAGCAAGTGGTAGTTTCTTTAGGGGATAGAATTAAATGTGTGAAAACATAGAGATTACATCATGCTTTTCCAGCCATATTCAACACTGCGATGAAGACTGAAGTTTGAGCATCTCTTACTACTCTTTGTAAAGATCTGATAACCTTAAACGTTAAATGTCTTTAAGCCTTTACTAGATATAAATTTAAAAGTATGTGACTTTTCAAAAGCAAATTAGATGACAACTCTCTATGGCCATAGAAAAGGTAGAAAAATAGGGATTTATTTGAATAACTAAATCAAAGAAAGTATTTTATTGAAGTATTCAGATAATTGTTTCTTCGTCTTACCTGTGCAGATCAAATGAAATGCCCTTTTCTCCTGCATTTTATCTCCAGAGCAACCTAAAATGATGGTGACAAACATTAATTTTGCATTTTAAAATAGTCTCAATAAGTGACAGCAATTTCAAAATTAATATATCAGTCTCTGGAGAACAGATTTCAGAAAGGAAAAAGGTGCCCTTATTCTTTAAGTGTGACATAATGTTGGTCACTGTCTTACTGTAGTATTTTTCAATCAAAGAGATTACTGAAGATGATTGCTTCTCCAGTCATTAGAACAAAGAGCACCTATTCCTAGAGGTACAACTTATATTGTGTTGTTCACTCTGCTAATCACATATGCCAAGTCTCTGGGGTTCTCTCTTAAGATTTGTACTCAGGTATAGGGTAGAACATAGAGGAAATAAAGATGAGGCATTTATAACATAATCAAACTTTTTTTCTGTGCAAGGCTTTGTTACGAAAATGAAAACACAAGCTACAGTGGGAGAAAGTTTGTTGCACCAATCTAACAACTTGTATCCAGAATCTATAGAGCCCTCAAAAGTCAACAAAAATAAGAAAAATACACAACCCCCCAAATTGGAAAAGGATTTGAACAGACACTTTCCACAAAAATGGTGCACAAATGGCAAATTAGAATATAAAAGGATGCTCAATATAATTGACCAGTAGAGAATGCAAATTAAAACCATGATGAGATATTGCTATGCATCTATGATAATGGCTAAAACTTTAAAATATCTGATACTAGCAAGTGCTAGCAAGAATGTAAAACTACTATAAATTGCACAGATTGCTGATAGGTGTGCATTATGGTGCAGTTACTCTAGGAAGCAGACAGTATTTTATATTTAAGTGTAAACTAAGCCATATGACCCAGAAATCCCATTTGTTGGTACTTTACCCAGAGAAATAAAAATGTATGTGCATGCACAAAAATTTCAAATATTTTTAGAGAAACTCAGTTCCTTATTGTAGAAAACCAGAAATAACACTACACCTTTCAATGTATGGATGGATAAACAGCCTATAGTTCATACATATAATGGAATACCACTCCATAATATAATAGGATAAGGGATTAATATCCTGAACAACATGAATGAATCTCAAAAATTTTATATTAAGTTTTTAAAATCCAATTTTCAAGTGTTAAATAGTGAATCGATTCATAACATTCTAGAAACAGTAAGCACCTTAGCAATAGTATCAGATCAATGGTTATCAGGTAAAGAAGGGGGCAGGGTTTAATGCTTCTGTATTTTAATTTTCATGTAGTTATATGAATCTATGTTTAAAATTAATATAACTATAGGTCAAAATTTACTTTTAATGCATATTAAATTAAACGTTAAATTATTGACATGATAAACTCTCAAATTGTGATGTAATAATTTGTCTTCTAGTTTTACCTGTTCTCTGTTTTTGGTGAAAATTATTCATTGACATTTTAAAATTCCTAACAACTATCCATTCTATGGAGAGTTTGGGGCAACAACATTTTGAAAATTTTTAATAGGTATAAATGTCTTTTTGTTCTTTTAAATAAGTATTTGATACAATGTACATTTTATCTCATAGTCTAACCTCAGGATACTGACAAACTCTTAGGAAAACTAGAACCATGACTAGATCTGGAACAGAAAATTGTGGGGCCCACCATGCTACAGTTATAGGCAAAATTTAGGAGTGTAATGGGGCTTCTGCCCCTCAGGTTCTTCTGTGATAACTCTAGAGTAACTTAGAAAAGACCTGTGAGTCAAGGCCTCTGCTGCTGAAAGGCATTGGGTAGGAATCTGGCTATGCTCTAAAGCTTTAGCTCCTTGTGAGGCACAGTACTAAACTGGGTTAAGTCCATCCTCTTCCCTCAATCTCAACCTTTCTCCCATGCTCACCTAGGAGTAATTTCAGATTTGGGGGTCCTTTGTTTTACTTTTCTCTATGTTGTCCTAAGCTTTACTTGTGTACATTCTGCAGTTCTACATCATCCATTTATCTCCTCTTTCTTCTCAATTTAAGGTTCCACTTTTCAGAATCCTTTAAAAAAGTTCAGGCAGTGATGTGAAACTGGACATCAGATCAGACTAGAAATCCCTATAGAGCCCTCTAGTGCCTGTAGTTCAGTTCCCAGATAAGGCATGGGGTTAGAGAAAAATGGCAAGATTAAGGAGAACAAAAGTCAAAGCTCATCCCATGGAGACCAGCATAAAACTTGGAGAAGAGATTTCTCTTGTTAGTTTCAGCAGCTGTTTGTAGGCACATCCTCTATAACTAAAGGCAGAGGGAAATAACTTTTTATTTGGAAATACAAGGGTACTCTGGACTGACATCTTTTTCTGGAGAATTGGTTGGGTTAATGAATGAACTCTTTTTTTTTTGCTTTTTGTATTTTAATGTGTCTAGGTGGTTAAAAATTTTAAGAGATTTTTTTTCTTAACATTCTGTAGAGAAAAGGTCAGTTCTTGTCTGTTTTAGTCAGCTTTTTCACTGCTGTTCCAAAAGACCTGAGAAGAACAATTTTAAGGAGGAAAAGTTTATTTGGGGGCTCACAATTTCAGAAGTCTCATCCCACAGACAGCTGATTCCATTCCTCAGGGCTTCAGGCAAAGTAAAACATTATAGTGGAAAAGTGTTGTGGACCACAGCAGTTGGGAACATGGCACCAGGAAGCAGAGAGATCAATCTCTGTTCACAAAATATGTCCCAAAGGCATGCCCCTAATGACCCACCTCCTCCAGCCACACCCTACCTTCCTACAGTCACCAATCAGTAAATCCCTATTAGGTGTTTAATACACTGATTAGGTTAAGGTTCTCTTAACCCAATCATTTCACCTCTAAACTTTCTTGCATTGTTTTACACATGAGCTTTTGGGGGATACCTCACATCTAAACCACAACAGACTTATATTAATCTATAACTAATAAAGTCATACAGGTCTTCTTTCCTTTTTTTGGTGCTTGGGGTTGAACCCAGGGCCTTGTGCGTGTGAGGCAAGCAGCAGAATAAAATAGACACTAGTATTGCTGTGGCGTATAACCAATGTGATTCTGCAACTTGTACACTTGGAAAAATGAGAAATTATACCCCATTTGATTCAAATGTATGATATAGCAAGATTATTATATTGTCATGAGCAACTAGTAAAAAAATTTAAAAAATAAAGTCATACACTCTACTTTGCTTGTGGGGAGGGATTATAACTTGCCTTTTTATATCTCACACTTAGTACCAAGTCAAAAACATTAAGCAATAGCAATTGCCACATGTTTAATAATACTTGGCTATATGTTTGCTGAATAAATGAATAACTGTCATCATACTTCTCTGTTGTTTCTGGGGGGTGTGGGGGAATCAATCCTTCCTCTGATTAATCTCATGGCTTGCTAATGTCTATCTTTGGGTGTGGAAATTTTATCTTTTTTCTTTTACACCTTCACCAAAACTCTGTTCTTCAGTAATCAACTTTGTGACTTTTAATCTGTGTCCCTTTTCTCTACAATACTTCAGCCCAAGACTAGGAAATTTCTGAGTTAATTCTAAAATCATGTGCTAGCTTGTACTTTTCCTTCTCTATCTCCACCACACCAGAAATCAAACATTTGTGTCTTATTTTGTAATAAATCTAAGTTCGTACAACTCATGGAGGCAGTGCCTCTCTTAAAATAAAATGAAAGAAAATTAAGTTCAAAACAAAGATAATTCAATTGCCCAATAAAATAATTAAAAACAAAATAAAAATCTTTGGTTTATTCAATTCTAAAATAATAATAATAATAATAGTGATAATAATAATGATTGGGAATTTCCTAAGTGTGAGGCTTTGAGCGACCCACTTCATTTAGGATATTTAATTTAATCACAGAACTCTTTGAGGTGGGTAGCTATAATTTTGATTCCTGGCTACAAGTTGGGGCACTGAAGCTTAAAGAAGTTAAATAGACCTGTGAGGGAGACCTAAAGATGGCATCAGAAACCCAGGTGACCTTGACTTCCAAGATCAGGTTCTTGCAGGTTAGACAAAGGTCTAACATCCCCCTAAATTCACACATTTACATAAACATCTACACCAATTCTGGAGGTACTGCTGAATGTCCTTTTAACATTAAAGCCACAGTCATATAGCTACATTTCAGTGTGCTCCTATTACTTCCACTCCCACCCCCCAGCTCCTACCAGTGGAAATAATGACTGATGAAAACATGCTGTTCAGGCTCCAGGTAAGATCATCCCTCCACATGCAGTGGTGATATTTAAGTGATGACATTGAAGTGGACAAAAGATGAGAAAAATGATAAAGTAAAACAAAAAAAAGAAAGCATATGTGTTTCTGAAACAATTAGTTGTATGTGAGTACCTTGGACTTTGAAGTTTTGGGGGTCAAGGGAAGGCACAGAATTGCCAGTTGTCATAACCCAAATTAGCTACAGGACAGGGACTGGAGCAGGTGGGAGCAGCTGGTATTTACAAGGTGTCTTCATCCACCTCAGTGCATTCGCTGGAGTTCCCCCACCTACTCACTTAATACTTAAATACCTAAAGAGCATCTTAAAGTCTCTTTTCAATTTGTCCTCTTGAAAAGCTATTAAGCTAGTTACCCTGCAGCCCAGAGGGCTCTTCTTTAGTAAAACTGATTGTACCACACCATTACTGTTAGAACAGCCCTGCCCAGGCTGCCTACATAATTCCTGTGAAAGGTCACCAGCTCTTCAACTATGAAGGCCCCTTTTCTTTTACAAAAAACAGAAGAAAGTGGTAAATCAGCTATTTTCAATTTTTCCAGAACAAAACCCGACATAAAATCCGAGACACATTTTTCCCCCTCTCTTCAACAGACTCATAATAACTGCATTCAACTGCCAAACCTTGAAATGAAAGTTACCTCATTATGTTATGATCTAAGCCAAAATCCATTTTAATTTCTATTCCTGTATCTAGATATTGATTCCATTCTTCAGATACTCCACCTGTAAGTGTGGAATTTCTGGCATTTGATGGCATAAAGCAGAATCTTGGGCCTACTTTAGGCTGATTTTGTAATGATAAGCCAATGCACCCTGCAGGAGAGCCATAAACAAGCTCCCTGAGAGGTGCCCACTGGGAAGCACAGTGAGAAAGAGCTGATCTCCTATGCAACATTAGCTCAGAGCACACGTCCTACAGCCAACCTTGAGACTGAGGAAAGACTGTGATGGATTCACACATGGTAGAATATAATAGGATTGTGAGTTGTATCAAAGCAGTACATTAACAGATTATCAGATTATCAATTTTTCCTTCATAAATATTCTCCCTTCTCAAAACCAAGCTATCTATAAGTATCCATCTCTTAAAAATCTCCTCTTCCTCTCTGTTTTCTATGAGTAGACTCTCAATGAGCACCATAGTCAGAGGTTGAGATAGGATGTCTTTCATAGAAGGGAAGCAAGAAGTGAAGGCATTTTCAGTGAAATTTGGACTTTTTGTAAATAAAAATGAGATTCATTAAATAGTTTATGGATGACATATAACTTGATAAATATCATTTCTTCTGATTTTCTATAAATAGATATTTCTTTTCTGGATTTCTCCTGAATCATTTAAGGACAATTTATTTTTATTGTTTTAACATTATAAACAGAGACAGAGGACTGGAAAGCTCTAGGACTGTTATGAGGATGTGAACTTTGAAAGGCAAATATCTCAAGAATGCCACTCTCAATCCAAAACAGGAACAAACAAATTTGTTTCAATGTTTGAGCATCCTATCCATAATAGTAGAGATAAAATTGTTTTTATAGTAAGTTAAGGTTATAGTGTTCTGGAATCATAGATAATTTAATTCTCTTAGAGGGGAAATCATAGGTCAGTGAACTGTGGGGTGACCTGACTATTGGTGGGTGAAGGAGGTTGACAAGAAGGTGTAAAAGAATCTCAGTGGTCAGACAGTCCTAAAAATTCAACTAAGTAACCAATACGGTTGGAATTTTCCAGCTGGATTTTTGAAATAAATGGTCTTTTTTTATAGAGGGCAGGATAAAGCAATATTGAGCACAAAGGAATTGAGCGATTCCCACAAAATCCCACACAATCTAGTTTGGATGCCCACAGCTATTTCAGGACACTTCACAGGTCCATGAACTCTACTGTGCTACTTCTTCTGATGTTATTGTTCAGAAAAAAAAATGAGATATTATCTGATTTTTTCACACTTGGATAACCTCCACATTCCTGTACCCCTAACATTGTTCAGTGTTTAAGAGGCCAATCTTTCCACTCCTTAATTATCACCTGAAAGTCAGAAAGCATCGTGTTAGACAAGGGGCAAAAAGACAGATTGTGGTGCTACCCCTTAAAGGGAAGGAAGCAGATAAATATGAAAATATGAAATAGCTGGACAGTTATCCCTAGACACACAGACAAGAGTCTAAAACTCTATGGCTAAAGGGTGAGAAGCCAAAGGAAAGAATAAAACTCCTCTGGGGATAAAGATATAGAAACTTTATTAAGGAAGTCATTTGAATTTCATCTTCATCATGGTGATTCAGGTGGAAAAACATATAGTTTTGAGAGAAAATAATTTTGTCCTCCACGAAAAAGAAGCAAAATCAAACAGAGCATGTGTTCTCTAAAGGAGTAAATACAGGGCTTTTTAGAAATTTCCTAACCAATACCCTCTGAAAATGCTCATAAACATCCTTAAAATAAGGCTGAAATATGGATACAAAAGAAGAATAAGGAGAGTGAAGATATAAGGAGCATTCATAAGTATTAGAATAAAAGAATAAATAAACAAACAAATAAATGGTATTTGTGAAGGGATAAAAGAAGTCACTATGAAGACTGAGGCAGGAGGATGGCAAGTTCAAAGCCAGTCTCAGCAACTCAGTGAGGCCCTGAGCAATTTAGCTAAAGCCTGTCTCAAAAAAAGGAAAAAAAAAAAAAAAAAAAGAAAGAAAAGAAAAGAAAAAAGAAAGAAAGAAAAAAATGTGGGTGGGACTGGGGGATCTGGGGATGTGGCTCAGTGGTTAAGTCCCTCCTGGGTTCAATCCCTGGTACCAAAAAAAAAAAAAGGAAAGAAAAAGAAAGAAAGAGAAACAATGTCTGAATGTAGCATTTATTGTTCAGCTGTGATCTTATTAACAAAGCCAAGAATTTCCTGAGTTGACACTCTTCTAAGCTTCAACAACCTGCAGCAGTGGACAGTAAAATTGAATAACTCTCTTTCAGTGTTTTCTTTGGGGGCAATGAAGAATGAGATCTGGTTTTCTAAAATCCTGAAGTGTCGGCTACAGCTGGTGTTCCACCACTACCTCTAAGTGAAGCCAAGAGAGACTTCCACCCACATAGGCTTTCAGGGGTGAATCCATATGTCATGGAGAATGAAGTTCATACAATTTTAAAAATACAAGAGTTACAAATACAACCTTAGCTACAGAAACTTGGAGGAAGTCTGTGCAAGTACAGGAGCTGCACAAGTTTGAGTATCAGTTCCTTCGTGGTAAAACCTGCGATTCTCTGCTCTTTGTTACCAGCTTTCTAATCCCTCTCTCTGCTTGGCATGGATATGGAAATGTTAGGACTTTAAGCAATTTTCTCTGATACTTGACAACCAACAAGAATTGTTGCCCCAGAACTGGCTAGTTTTCCCATCACGGATTCCAGTGATTCAGTTGTTTTATAATTGTGTACGTACATCTCTGAGACCTCCTCTGTGAACTCCTTGAGGGTACTGTCCTTGCCTCACTAGCTTTTGCATCCACAGCATGGGGCTCTCAAAAAGATGCTAATTCTGTGATTGGATAAATTATGGGTTTTTTCTTACACAAATTGCCCAAGCTAAAACTAAGTACTATTACATTTATATCAACAAGTAAAGGTTTTTTGTTTTGTTTTGTTTTAAAATCTGGCCTACGTTGTTGATTGAAGAGCAAAATCTAAATTGCAGGCTAGTTTTCTCACTTTTTTTTTTCTCATTCCAAGAGGAAAGTTGAGTTTGAAGAAGTGTGAAAACTTACAAAACTTGAGACATATAGGCTCAGACTCACAGTCACATCTTCACGCAGCGCTGCAGAGGTACTGTATTCCTAGTTATGGTTCATCATTTTGGAATAGAGATTTGCCAGTGAAACAATTAAACGTTTGATTGGGAAATATAACCAGTAAAATCTTTGATTAACAAAATGTGTTGAGGAAATAAAGATGGTATGCTAAACATACTTTTTAGTGAATGTGACAGAATGAGGATCAAAACACCAAATCATTTTGTACTATTTGCTGGGTTGTGACTTGGATTTACACAGGGGGAAAATAAAAAGAAATTAGAACAGACCGAAAGTTTTCCTTCTTCAATCTTCAAGATTATTTTTTGTAGCAAAGCCTTCAGGGGCAATTAAATTGGAAAATAAGAAGCACAGTAGTTATTTTTTTATAAAGTCACAAAGAAAAATCACAAAAAGAACTACGTTATTGCAAGAAGATATGAGAAAAGCAAAAATACTTTCAATTTATGTTTTGTGCACTTTTATCCTATGTCCTCCCCAAAAGTGATTCTGTTTCCGAGATTTGCTTGCCTTTACTTCAGCCACATATAGCACAAGATTTATTTTCAATTTCTAGATATAATGAGACATAGGTATGATAATGACAAAATAAGGATAAATAATGCAGATAAATAATTACAATTATTTTAAGGACTGAAGGAGTAAATAGATTTACCTAGATACTGATGATAAAAATAATACAGATGATACAATATGGTTTTTCCTTCAGAACTGGTTTCAATCATAGTCTCATGTTAAAGGTAAATCTATATTTTCTTTCAATTCATCAGCAAATATTTGCACGAGGACAAGTTAGAAGACGGGAAACCTTGTCATGTTATTCTTCCCCCTGTGTTGTGTCCTATGAAATTGTCCTATGAAAAGTAGAGAGCAAGACTGAACAAAGGTCTAGATCTCATATGCTTATTTTTATTCCGTAGTATGAAGTCTGCCCTCTTATAAGGCTAGAAGTAACTCACTGCCAGCTGTTGAAGTTCTGGTATGATTTGAAATCACCTGCTAATCATTTGATCTGCAAACTATGGATTTTCAAGAATTATTTTCTTGTTTTAACTTCAGCTTTCAAGTGTACTTCCATTTTACTATCAGCAAAACAAGATATAAGGAAAAAGTAAAGAAAGTAGAAAAAAGCTGATCATTTCTTCCTCATAAAAAATAATTCTTGGACAAGACATTTTAGTTGACAGAAAGATCACTATTTAAATTTAAAAAAAAAACACTGAACTGCTGAAACTAAATATTATTCTGGCAGTCATTAATAGATCAGCTTCCCAACAACATAATCATCATATTTGGATAAATACCCTAATTTTGGAAACTATCATAATTACACTAAACTTCACAAGTGTTTTCTGTATTTATACTTTGAACATGTTTTTTTTTAAAAAAAAAAAAACATGTTCTTCTTTTATATGCATAGAAAGATCCACTGTCTTATTTATTTTTTATGCCTCATAAAAATGAAACTTAATTATATAAGCTAATATTCTAACTATAGGTTTTAGCATCTCTATCATTGTAATCAAATCAAATTAAAAGTAACTGAAAATTTCATAGATGTACCTGTTTGTTGACTTCCACTATGTATCAATGAAGTGGGATGGTTTATTCTTTATTTGCAGGTTAAAAATCACTTGACAGTTTTCATGGAACAAAGATGAAGTAAGAAATATAAAATGAGCGAGGCACAGTGGCACACACCTGTAATCCCAGCAGCTCGGGAAACAGAGACAGGAGGATCTTGAGTTCAAAGACAGCCTCAGCAAAAGTTAAGTGCTAAGCAACTCAGTGAGACCCTGTCTCTGAACAAAATAGGACTGGGGATGGGGGGATGTGGCTCAGTGGTTGAGTGCCCCTGAGTTCAATCCCTGGTACCAAAAAATAAAAGTATATATATATATATATATATATATATATATATATATATATATATATCCTGCTTTATTCAATTAAATGTTTTAGACAGAAAATATTAAAAAAGAGGAACACTAAGAAAAAATAATGGAGGAGAAAGAAAAGAGGAGTGAGAGGGAGGAAGAAGGAAAAAGAAGAGAAGGTTGGACATAATTCTTTCCAGGTCTTTCAAACTGAGTCATTTGGTTTCTTTCTAGCCAGAAAAAGGTTTTGTGTTTTTTCTTTCAAAATTTGAAAGTCAGTCTTACTATTTATGAAGACAAATTCACAGAACTTTAAAAAGTTAGTAAGACTTGTAAAAAAAAAAAAAAAGATGAAAATCAGGCTTTAATGTTTGACTGGACATGAGCAAAGTGCTATTCTAAGGTTGGTCCTTTAGGTGAACTTTCTACTCTTAGTTTGCATCCTTGTTAATGCCTTTAGAGCTCTGAATCTTGTTTTCATTTGTCTCTGCCTCCTAAGTGGGATGTTTATATACCCAGCAAGCTTAGCACATGCAGATCATAAGAAGAGCCATAGCTCAAATCCTTCGCTAATCTGTATTAGTCAAGCAAAGGAAAATCAACAGACTCCAGAGCCCAACAGAAAAATGATCAGATGATAAAGGACCTGCAAATGGATGTCAGCTCTGATGATCAGAGAATGGGTGTGGGTCCGATTTCTAAATGTGTAAGAAAGAGTTGTGTATTGCATCACTTGGGAGGAAATCAATGCAATTATGCTCAATGAAGAAATATAATATTTATGTAGAAAATGATACAAAATGTGCAGTGGACACTGCAGGACAAAGTAAGTGTCTTGGCCCTATGTCTTTTCATTTGTTCTTTCCTAGAGTAAGCAATGTAATAAAGATGAGGCAGGAGACATAAAAGTAAGATTAATTAAAGACGTGATGGGTAGAGGGAAGTAGGAAGGAAGGGATTATAATTTTTAAACTTATAGTCAAGAAAGATTCAAAGTTCTTACTAGATTGTAGGAGGCAAAAATTTAACATGTTTAAATATCTTTTCTAAGAGATTATAGTGGGGAGAGGTATAAATGGAGAAATACTGGTCAATGGATATTAAGTTATAATTAGGGAAAATAAGTGCTGGTGTGTTATTGCACAGTAGGGTGACTACAGATGATAATGCACTGTGTATTTTTAAAAAGCTAGAAGAAAGGATTTGAAATGTTTTGTTACAAAGAAATGACAAGCATTTGAGGAGATAGATATGTTTGCCCTGATTTAAAATCACACATTTATACATGTATAAAAATACCACATGGTACCCCATAAATATGCACAAAATATGTATAAAATTTTAAAATTTAAAAAGATTCTATATGAACTGCTAGAATCAATGTAATGTTTTTCATTAATGAAAAGCTGTATAATAAGCCCCAAACTTATTATTTAAATATATACATACTTATGAAATATCTATGTTAAATTAACTGTCCAAAGAACATATTGTGAATCCTTGAATACATGCTTATTTATTTATTTTGTAAATTGAAAATTATTCGCTTACTGGTTAAGTAATCTGTGCAGAGGAAATATTAAATAGAATAGCAGTCCCTGTGAATATTTTTAATCCCATAATTTTAACATTTGGTAAAACTCTTTAATCAGGGTACAAGGGGACAACTGTCTCTGGAAGTAGTATGTAGGCTCTAATTCTGGGATGTGATGACAATGCTTGAGCTCAGAATTGTTATAATCAAATATAAAGTTGTTATTTTTACTAAAATATTTTCTGCTTAAATTCACATTAGGACTGAATACAATTTATATGCCTAGAACATACTGCTCCACCAATAAACCTAAATCAAATTTTAATTAGATGTAAAACAAAATCACAGTTCATTCATTTAATGTTCATTGAGTGACTACAGTGTGCCAGGTACCCATATTCTGAGCCCTGGGAACACAGCAGAGGACCAGCCTTCATGGAACTCACATTCTATTGAGGGGAGGAAAACAATCAGCAGTCACTGTAATAAATGAGGAAATTATCTAGCATGCTGGAGGCAGGAAGTGCTGTGAAATAATAAGAAAGAGCAGAGTAACCAACATTGGAGGTTTTGGGAATGGGGAGGGAGATCATTCAATTTGCCATTTTGAATAGAGTGGTGAGAAGTAATCAAAATGTGGATGCATTTTACAGATCAAGCAAAACAGAATTTCCTAATAAATTAGATGTCTGTCTTTTGAGGGAGGATGAGCCAAGGATGGCTCCAAGAATTTGAGACGAGCAAATAGATGGGATAGCCACCCATAGAGATGAATACTGCCCTCACACTGTTAAATTTTAACCCCATCCTTTCTTGAAATTCCCTCTTCCAGTAGTTCCTATGGCACCATGTTCTGAGTCTCCCACTTTTCTCTGCCTGCACCATCTTTTTCACCTACACCTCTCCTACCAGCTCTTACATATCTATATACCACCAAGGCTCTCTCTTCTGCTTCACTTTCTTTGCAGAAAAATCATATAAACTCACCTCCTTTCATCATCCTCCTACCATTGTCCCCAAGTACTTGTCTCAGATGTTGTCTCTGTAAAGCCTTCACTGACAAGGTCATCCCACATTGGTTTTCTATCTCACCCCCTGATAATCTAATTCTAATTCAATAACTGTGCTACTTAAAATAATATACTGTCTTTCTCTGCCCTCTTTCTGAGCCCTTGGCAACAAAAATATAGAAATTATAACACATACCAAAATATTCAAAATATTGTCAAGTTTGAAATAAGTGACAGAAGTCTTTATAAATGAAACAACTATCAAAGCCAGAATTCAGAACACACAAGCTAATATAGCAGCAGGTCAAAGGAACTTGGATATTGGTCCAAGGAAGTTAATCACCCACATAGGAGCAGAATAACCTTGAATTTGTGCAAAGCAGAAGGCTCCTATGTTAAGAGTCAGAAATCTGGAAAGGTTGCATCTGAGTGAAATGATATAGAAAATAGTCATTAGTTTAGAGAATCTACAAGGGAAGCTTTTCTCTATCAGAACCAGGCAAAAAGGGTGAAAAATGTGCATCTCATCTATTAGGAGAAATGCAACCCCTAAGCCTGTGTTTACCTAAGTGTGAAGTGTAAATTTATACTATTAATGTTGCATGAAAATTTCAAGTTGAGAAATTATCATTAAAACTACTACAACTGAGAAAATTCACCAAGCCCCAAGAAATTGCCACAAAGGAACATTTTCACAATTCAGGATAAAATTCTCACAAGACAAAAAAGAAAAAAATATTGAGAACAAGCACAGAATTTTAAAATTGCATATCACATAAAGAGGTAAGCTAACAGTTAAAAGTCAGGAAATAAAACAATAAGAAGATTAATATTTCCAGGAATGTAAAATTTTAAAAATTGGAAAAGAACTATAACATAAACATTTTCTAAATGGACTAGAATCCCTGAAGGAAGAAGAGAGCACATGTTTTGAAAAAGAACCAATAATTATATATGTGCAAATTTAAAGAAGGTGGAATCCTACATCTGTCTTGGAATCAAAGCTGTTTTACTTTTAGGCATAGATAATATTTAATATGAGTTTTTTAAATACTATGAGCTTATAAACTTTGGTGAATATCTATGGCTGATCATATAATTGCTTAATATTTAATGTATTTATATTGTCATAGTTACAATTTTAAAATAGTATCTTATAGACCTATAAATATAAATGTTATTTAATATATATTAAAATATTTTTTAATTTATAAATATTGCTTTTTTCATTACCATGTCATGATCTTGTAAGATTTTTTTTTCAACTCTAGAAACATAAATGGCTCCCAAAATATAGTAGTAAATTTCATGAAATTTCACTGTCCAGGCTTTGAAAAATGCTGTTCTAAATAATACCAAGGTCAAACCAAAAGCCTTGAATGAAGATAGATTTAAGAGTAAAACATCTTTGATAATTATACTGAACTACAATTTCTAGAACATATTAGCCTATCTTGTAAGAAATGCTTGCAATTTAGTTATTGCATTAGAAGTTGGAAAGAATTGACTAACCTTTCTTACCTTTTTTATGTTAATGTTTGGCAAACTAAGTTGCAATGCTGCAATTATGCAGTACTAGGAACTTGAATCTAGATGCTTGTGATAGTGAACAAATCAAAGAAATCATATTAGTGACACTTTCTATTAACTCAGTAATAATTGATCAATAAGTATATGATGTTGATAACTTTCCAAGACCAATTAAAGTTGTTACAAAAGTAATAATATGGTAACTTATATCTTGAGATAAATATTATTTAGGTTTATTTCCTGACATTAAAAACAAATCCAATACAGGCCGTAGACTTTTGTCCTTCTTTGATCTTGAGATTCCCTATCTTTGATTCCTATTTAAAATACAAGAATGGCTTTATGAATGCCATACCCCAAGGGAACCAATCTCTTTCTAAGTGGAGTTCATCACTTTCATATCTGGGCTAGATCTACTTTAAGTTTTCCAGGACTACAGAATATATTGTATTATATAATAATCATGGCTACCCATATTATGTAATAACTGTGGCTTCTTGGAGGCTAGAGAACAGTTGTGTCCACAAACAAGGACGTCAAAACATTTAACAGATTACTATTCACAAAGATTTTAGTACTAAACAAAATAAAATACTTTTAATTCTTTTACCTCTTCATATATCATCTACCGTAATTGTTTTTGTCAGTTTTTTTCACTGCTGTGACTAATGAACCCAACAAACACAATTGTATAGGGAGGAAAAGTTTGTTTGGGGGCTCACAGTTTCAGAGGTCTCAGTCCATGGACAGCTGGCTCCATTCCTCTGGGCTCAGGGCGAGGCAGGACATCATAGCAGAAGAGTGTGGCAGAGGGAAGCAGCTAAAGTGGTGATCAGGAAGTAGAAAGAAAGACTCCACTAGTTAGATACAAAATAAATACCCCATAGGCAAGCCCCCAATGAACCACTTCCTCCAGCCACACCCCACCTGCCTCTAGTTACCACTCAGTTAATCAGGGATTAATATACTGATTAGGTTAAGTCTATAACCTAATCGTTTCTCTTTCAAACCTTTTTCATTGTCTCACATATGAGTTTTGGGGGACACCTCACATCTAACCATAGCAGTAGTCCTTAAATATGGGTGATAATAATCAGTCTATAAAAATGATCTTCATACCTTCTATTAGCATTAAATAAACCCAGGCTGTCAAAGTCCAGACATACCACCAGGAATTCATATGCACAGACTGCATGAGTCCCATAACCAGGAACGTCCAGATATACCTACCAATTTAACAAAAAATGTGTATTACCTCTAAGCCTATGCATTCATTTTTATGTAAATTTACCAAGTTAATCTACAAATTGGTAAAATCCATTTTATTAATCAAACGTTCTATATTATAAAGAATATTATTAAATCTCGCAAACTCTTTTGTATGTGTGTAACAAGTATGACTATAAATAATTTAATTTTGCTTTAATTTTATGCTTTGTTAAAGTAGGATAACTGATATTTTTTGATCTTTTTATATAGAAAATGCCTGAAAAATAGTTCCCAAATATATATCCGGTATTAAAATAAGTGTTCTATGAAAAAAAAAATCAACTGAATGAATATGGTTATTTAAAACACAATTTTACAGAGTGTTGGTGTCAATTTATCATTTAACCACAGTGAATTTGCCTAAGCAGAGCTCTAAAATGCATTTTCATCAAGTAGGGTTATGGAAATATGTCCTCATTTAATGGTTTATCAGTGGGGAAATTAAACCATATTGATTACAATGTGATTACATAGGCTACAGAACTATAAAGAAAAGCTACCAAATAAGTATCAGGCGCTGGGCGAAGGGGAAGTCTGTGGAAAGAAAGGGTATATGAGATGCAGCCATATCTTGCTTTTTAACCTGGATGGTAGTAAAATGAATATATGCTTTATATATTCTATGCATAGTAACTATGTTTTATACTATAACTTTTAAAAAGAGAATAGAATGACTTTTCTTACTGCATCTATGTCAGTTGCCTATGGCTGCTGTAACAAAGTACCATATCTTAGGTGGCTTGAAATAACATAAATTGATTCTTTTACAATCCTAGAGGCTACAAGTCTGAAATCAAGGTATTAGCAGGGTAATACTGTCTCTGAAGTCTCTAGGGAACAATCTATTCTATGCCTCTCTTTCTTAGTTTCTGGGATTGTTCACAATCCTTGATGGTCCTCGGCTTGTACAGAATCCCTCTAATCTGCCTTTGCTCCCACATGGCATTCCCCCTAAGTGTTTCTGTGTAGATTTCATTTCTTCTTCCTCCTCCTTCCCTCCCCCTCAGACACTCCCCCCTTTTCTCCTTCTCCTCCCTCCTACTTTCCCAGAAATCGCAATTGAACCCACTAATGCTTAACCACTGAGGTTCATGCTTCCCCAGCCCTTTAAATTCTTTATTTTGAGACAGGGTCTCACTAATTTGCCCAGGCTGGTTGAATTGGCCAATCCTCTTGCCTCAGGCTCCAATTGACTGGGATTACATGCATGCATCATCTTGCCAGGCTCCTTCCTCTTGTATAAGGACATCAGTCACATTGGATTAGGGCTCATCCTAATTCAGTAAGACCTCATTTTTACTTGAATATATCTGCAAAGACCTCTTTCCAAGTAAGATCACATTCATAAGTACTAGAAGTACTCAACATATCTCTTGGAGCAGGCGAAACATTCAATCCCTAACAGCATCCGTCTCTGAAGCCCTGCTAATGATAATGGGAAAGTTAGAGCTATTTCCTTGTTATTTTCACTATATGCAGAATGTTTTCACATATTCATGTATTTATTCCAGTAACTTGGTCAACACTAATAGTGAAGCGTATATAGTATAGATGGCCATATGTTTGGAAAGAATGAAGAGAAAGAGTAAAAGGTAAGCTATCCAAAATTAAATGTTATCTTGAATCAGGTCTGAACTTTTTTTGGCCGTTCCCATTTATCCTTTAGTTCAATGTGCAGCAAACAGATTCACATTAAAAAACAGACAATGAGGGTGATAGGTAGAAGATTGGCCTCACTTTTTTTAGGGTGCTCTTTTTTATTTCTCTAGATTTTTAAATTCATTTTTGTCTTGCTTTCTGTTGCTTTTGCAATCATTGGTTCTTAAACTTGCAATTAAAAGTT
The DNA here is from genome assembly GCF_045843805.1 of Urocitellus parryii. NCBI lineage: Eukaryota > Metazoa > Chordata > Mammalia > Rodentia > Sciuridae > Urocitellus > Urocitellus parryii. The sequence goes on from NC_135538.1 coordinate 48,371,614, forward strand.
AAGTAAAAGTTTTTGTTTATTTTGCAGCAGTGTTCTTAAATATTTATGAAGGATCTTAAGTCTGACTTGCTTTGAGGAAATATAGATGAATTAATAATTGATGTGGCTGCTTTGCAGAAAATTAAAGGTTGGAAGCACGTGTTAAAAAATTAAATCATCCATGGCTAAGACAGCAGATGTTATTTATTTAAAATCTTGCAAAAATGTACAATTAGGTTTTTTTTCTTCAGTCCAAGTCAACTAAAACCTAATGATTCATCTCAACTTCTTAAATTCTGAAGCCTAAGGCAAGTCAAAGACTAAAATATAAAGAGGAGAAATTTCAATTTCTAATGCAAGAATTTTTAAGTGAACTGCTTATTAACACAGAAATGAAAATGAAAATAACTAGATTTTATAAGAGTTTATATGTTCTGTACTATATGAGTCTACAGGCAGGACTCATTTATAGTTTTAGTATTATTTATATTGCTTACTAGCCATTTTGGCAAAAAAAATCTTTAAAAAGTAATTTGTATCTCTTGCACATTGACACTCATTTATAGATTTAAAATAAAATAAAATAAAGATGCAGAAAATCTTGAGTTAGAAATGCTTCTACCACTGAGCGCAAGTAATTCCCACGGGTAGTGGAGGTACAGTTCACACTTTTGTGCAAGATTTATAGAATTTACGATCTTGGCTGGAAGTGTTATTTAGAGGGTAACCTTCCTATAAAAGTTCAGCAGTTTCATTTCTGCCTAGAGAATGACAGTCTGTCTACCCGAATATACTCAGAGTATTCTAGAGACGGTAGAGTGGAAAGCATGACCTCTCCAAGTTCTTGCAAAAAACCTCACTTGCTTATCTTGAACTGGAAAGAAAAGAAAAGAAAAAAAATGCAGAGCAAGTTCAATAAGCAACACACTATGGCTACTCTCATAACTTCAAGTTACTGTTGAAAACTGTCTAGTCTTTTTGAAGGTATCATTTTTAAAGACATTTATTCACCTAGCTAGATTTAGAGCTTCTTCTATTCCTTTTCAATAAAATACCCCATAACTTGATGGATCAAGTTTTATAATTCTGGTTTACCTATCTCTACTCCTGGAAGATCCCCATAAAACACTTGCCCTTTCTGAGAACAGTTGCTGTCATCAAATTGCAATAATCAGGGTAATACATTACCTATTAATTGAAAATATGAATCAGGAAAAGCGTTCCTGGGTTTCCTAAGAAGTGAAAATTTTAATTTTTCTCATATAAGCAGGTTTAAAGGTTGTGTGCTTCTCTAGTGTAACTAAGGTGATATGAAGTCTGAAATATTTTTTTCTCCAATTTGCCAGAATCAATTATTTTCCTAAAGACTTAATTTAATCCAGTTATCTTTCTTGTTGATCTTATCAAATTCCTTACATTTTTCTGTTGTATGCTCTACAGGCAGGACTCATTTATAGTTTTAGTATTATTTAGTATAAGAGCTTATACTTCCTCTTGGTTTTATAAAAGGAAGGAGAAAAGGAAAGTAAGAAGGAGGGAGGGTGGGAAGAAATTATGTCTCAATGGAAGTATTACTGGAAGTCCTCATTATGTGATTTCCCCATAATAATGGGGTTGGACAAACATTCTACGTTTGAAGTAGTGGTTCTTTAATAGTCTTAAGAGTAAAGGCTAAGGGGTCTGGGGATGGGGCTGGGGCTGGGGCTCAGCAGTAGCACACTTGCCTGGCATGCGTGAGGCATTGGGTTCGATTCTCAGTACCGTATATAAATAAATAAAATAAAAGGTCTATCAACAACTAAAAAAAATTGAAAAAAGAATAAATAATAAAAAAAAGCAAAATCCACTCTTGCTTCATTTGGTTTCTGTTCAGTGTCATTTAGTCTCCTGATGGAGGCCTCTGCACTTATTATATAGCCCCATAGAGAACTGGCATACCTGTACAACTCATTACTTCTTGTAGTACCAAAAACTTTTTTTTCTTATTTAATTCAAGTAAAATAAATAAATTATTCTATTCTTCCTTAAATACTCTTAGAACCTGTTTCTTCAAATAAAATATCCAGGTTGGGATCCTACTTTATGCTTCCAAAATATATTTACATAAACTTCTGTCAACTGTTCACTGTAAAGTGAAAAGGCCATGCTTCTGAATAGCTGGCCTCTTCTGGGTAGTAAAAATTGTAACAGTGTCTTTCAAGCATTGCTATGTCATTATGTTCTCTTGGTATAATTTCTGCAACAATGCCATACAAAAATCAATACGTTTTGTTCTGGATTTAACCAACGCATTCAAAGAACCACAAGAGAAATGCTTTCAAAACTTAGAAAAGAGTGGAGTGGGATTGTTCATCTGGCTTTTCAGTTACATTAGTAAACTCATTCTGCATCATGATTGAAATACATAGTCTGCAATGAAAAGCAGCTGCTCAGTACTTCCAGAGAAAGTCACAATTTAAAATATAGATTTAATTTTCACAGGAGTCATTTAGGTTAGAATTAAAGTAGCTTTTTCATTTTAATACTGAAATGTATGCTGTGAAAAGTCACCCGTATGCCCCATAAGAACCTTAAGACTTAATTCCGTAGCTGCTGAAAGAGCTGTTCATCTTCTGTCCATCATCCAGAATCTGCCCTTTGAAAAGAACCCTGGACAGAGGAGAATTGTGTTGCCCAACTGCAAGCCTCACTTCCTGGGACAGCAGTTGTCAGTGATTGGTCTAATGTAGAAAGAACAGTATGTAGCATAAATTATATACAACTGTACAGTATAAACTATGCAGTATGCTATATAGAATAACTAGTGTCAAGTCCCAGCACCCTCACTGAAATACAGAATCACTCTATATTATTGAGACAGCATCACAGCTCCAACTTTTCTCTCTTTCTGTCTTAGCTTGGGCTGCCATTACAAGGGACCACAGACAAGGTGATTTATAAACAACAGAATTTCTTATTTCTAATAACTCTGGACACTAGCAATTTGAGATCATGGTACTATCATAGTTGGGGCTGGATTCTGGCTTTAGACTGTCATCTTCTACAAAAAGAGCTAGCTAACGTTCTGACTTCTTCCTATAAGAGCACTAAGACCCTCCATGAAGGTACCCCCCACATGACCTAATGAACCCCCAAGGGTCTATCACCAAATACCATCACATTGGGTTTTTGGTTCTTCACATATGAATTTGGGAGACACATAAACTTCCTGCCCATTGCCCTAACCTTGACTACCTCTGCTCAGTCTCCCCTTTTTCTTCTCCCTCCTCTCCCTCTCTTCATTCTCAATGCATCCCCCCTTTTCTCACCTTCCCTTTCTCCTTTTCCTTTCCCAGTCTCCCCTTCCTTTCTTGTTCCTTCTCTAATTTGTCCCAAGGAGAATCCTGCATGTACTCTGTCTCAGGAACTCAACTGAAATCAGTGCTTAGGAAAGATGAGAATTTAACCCAAAAGAGTTCATGAAATTTATTTTCTGGACAATATTTTAAAAGAATAACATAGGTAATTATCTTCCTAAAATCATATAGATATGAATCAATTTAGAACTTTTCTGATTTGATCATGTTGATGACTTAATTATGAGGGATATTGAAACAGTTAAAATAAATGTAAATCCGTGCACATGTAAGAATGACCCAGTGGCAGAGAAGAAGCACACTCAGCTCTGTGTTCATCTTTTAATTTATACCTTTGACTCTGAATTTAAACAATCTAGTTTTCATATGGGAAAAAAATCTTTGAAGTTTAAGAGTAAGTTTCCTTTTTTGTTATAAAAATAGTGACCTTAATGGAAAAAAAAATGATTTCACCATGACCCATTTGTAAATTTTCAATATTCTTTTATTTTTCCATTAACAATTATTATTTTTCTTGGTTAGTTAACCCTTGAAATAATACAAATATTAATCTTAACCAAAACAGATTAAATATGCAGTCTATCTGCTTTGCAAAATATCTGCTTTATATTCCCTTTTGAGAGGCAAACTGCAATTACTTTAATAAAGGTCTAGAAGCCCATTCTATGCACCATTGTCAAAAGAACTGAATGTGATATTAGAAAGCACTGGCAACCCCAAAATTAGGATGCTCACATTAACAAGGGGTGGTGGGCACCAGTTAGTAGAAAGTCATCAGGTGCCAAGTATCACTTAGGCATCTTTTGCTTTTTTGAAAAGTTTTCAAACTTGTTTAACTTTCACATTATTCTGAATTTACAAGCAGCTGGTTGGCATTTTAAAAAATCCTGTCATCATTTCAGATTGGCTACCCGTGTCTAAAAGAATGGCGTCTATCTAAGCTGAAAAAGTGTGTTCTCCTGTACATTTTAGTATCTTTGTCTCATTACACAGTTAACGTTCTGTTTCACCATCTAATGTAACATAATACATCAAGTAAAATTTGAAGAAGGAAATCATTTTATACATTAGGGAGCTACTTTCTATCTCTTATATCTATCTAAGCTGGTATCTCTCTCCACTTCCCTGAGTACACCAAATAGCACTACAGACTAAGCCCACATCTGCTTGCAGACACTGGTGAATCAGTTGATGGCTGACTTTTTAAAAATCTGAGTAGCTTGGCACATCACATTCACCAAAAGTTGCAACATACGATGTTTTATAGCTTCCAATTTGCTTGAAAAGACTGTGTTTTTCTTGTGTATCATCTTTTCCTGTCTTGTTTATATATTTTACCACCTACATAGATTCACACAAAAATATCAAGTTCTTTTTCATTTCCTTAATTAAGACAAACTACATAATTTCATAAATGCCAATGGGGGAAAATATTGCTAAGTTCTGTTTCTTCTAAGACAAAAGTACAGGAAAAGAAAATGGTCTAAGACTGTGTTTGGTTCCCATATGTCCCAATGTTGAAGAGAATGTACTTCTTTCCCCCAGGTGATGTAGTGCCCATGAATTTTTGGGTACAAATATATCATTCTCTTTCCAGTAGTACATATCTCAATATTTTGATAATGGCTTCAGACAGTTTTACAACATTGAATGATGTTTACTCTTCCTTCTGAAACTTTTAAAGTTACAATTATCAATTTAACATTAAAGATATCTCATATCAGAGGATTAAAGATTTGACATGAAATTCAATTCTCTAATCATCCACTGTCACCCATATTATTGTTGTTGGTATTGTCATTACTAACAGATTTATGTTCATCGGTTTGTACCTCATTGACTTTGAGAACAATGTAGAATTCTTTTTCAGAAAAGTTCTTGAAATTTAAAACTAAGTTCTTATTTAAAACATGGTAACTTTATTGGAGAATAGCAATGGTGTTGAGGGGAGAAAATGACATAAATTTTTAAAAGTTAGTTCTAACCTATTTAATTTTTATAAAGCATCCATTGTATAACTGGAGTAAGATAGAATTTTTAAATCCCAATTCCTTATAAAGGATTTATATAGCCAGCTACCTGTTTTTGTAGAACCCACAAGCTATTTTTAATTTTTACATTTTTAAATGGCTATATTTTAAATTGTTATCTAAATCTCTGCATAGTATCCTTGATTTTGCCTTTTGACCAAAAAACTTCAAAATGTTTACTAGGTGTCCTTTTTAGAAAACGTTTCCTGGCCTCTGACCTGAAGGAGAGGGTCAGTGTGCCTAGATCACTAACGTATAGTCTTCAGTGATGACCTTGGTCACTGAAGTCAGAAATTACAGCCCTCCAAAAATATCAGCAGTTCAGTACAGAAAGGGGGTCAGGAGGCAATAATTAAGTTTACTTTTCCACTTCTTTTCAATTTTTTATTTATCTCATTGTATTTATTTATAAATCTTGCACTCTATTTTTCTCTATTTCTTCCATGGTTTTTTTTCTTCCAGACAGAAATATCATATTCCTTATAGAGTATAAATACAACCAAACCACGTGTTTATAGGGAGACTGAGATTTTATCTTCTCCAACAATGATTACTGATGTTGAAATAATTGAGTAATGAATATTTGTAAAACATATTAAAACTATACGAATAAACAATATAAAATAAAAATTAAAAAATAGAAAAATGGTGGTTTTCTTTTTCCCCTAGAAAGCATCAGGTAGGATTATAGACAGACCATTTGTATAAAGATAGGATACACACATGTTGTCAGCACTGATATAAATGATCAGCTTAGAGAATGTGTCCACTTAGTAAAAATTCAGGATTTATTAAAGGTTTTACACATTACTCTTGGAGTATTTTGACATGAATATTCTATTTGATCATATCCATAACTTTTCTACTGATGCTTGCAAACATTGGATGTTGGGAAGACTTTCTCAAATTTTAACATGTCATCTTTTATAAAAAAAATAATTATTTTTATAAAAATAACCTTTTCCATGGTCCAACTTTATGACTCTACTCTAAGTAAAAGTAATCTTTCTAGACATCATATTCTACCTTTCTAATTTTTACAGAACAATGAGTTTATAATAGTGTTCTAAGAGAGTTGAACACTAGACTAGATTTAATTTGAAGATTAGAATGAGTAACAATTTCATGTCATTCAAGTCTAACAGGCTGTTCAAAATGAGAAAATAAAATTAAATTAAAAACAAACATAAATTCTAAATTCTGATTCCTTTGGAAATAGCAGGGAGAGGACATTTGAAAAACAACTTCAACCCTTCATTTAGAGATAAAAGGAAATGAGGTCCAGGGCAATAAAGGGTTCTGCAGACCTCTTCAGCACTCAGCTTTTGTAATTTTTATTTCTAAATAAGTAAATACAAGCTTCTAACCTTCTTTTATACACTTGGAGCAGAATAAGATAGTATCTAACCCAATTCTACACAGCTTTAGTAAGTCAACCTGCTAGTAGCACAGTGTTTCTTTTTGGGTATGTCTTTCTTCCAAAGTTAGCTTTTCATTTAGCACCCAAAGACTACACTGTAGCACTTAGAAAAGAAAAAGGGTTTTATTTTTAAAGAGTGTTAAGACTACAAATGATTAAAGAGTCTTTGATACCAAAAATACCCTAGGTAAAAGGGGAAATTCTCAGTTTGAACTATATGCAATTCTAAATGTGGCAGACTTCCTATTAGCCCAGACTTTGAAAAGAGCAGAGGGTGAGGCTGTAGCTTTTTGCTAAGGAGCACAATTCATGTCACAATGAGTTATGGAGTAAGAACCCTTCATTCCCCCTATTGTATATATACACAAACACAAACATACACAGTCTCAAACACAGACACTTACACTCAAATGTTCTCAAGTGTTCAAATAGCATATAAATACACAGACTTAGACACACAGAGTCACATGTACTCACACAAAACTTATTAGGCACCAAAAATAACTATAGTAATGAGCAATGATAATTATAATCTTAAGTATAATTCCTTATGTTCATTATTACCCTTCTTTAATGAAATGACCTCCTTATTAAAAATGCCTTGTGACCATATAGAAAAATAGCATCTTTTTTTTTTCTTTTACTGGTATTGACCCCAGGGGTGCTCTACTACTGAGCTACATCCCTACCCCTTTTTACTTTTTATTTTGAGTCAGGAACTCACTAAGTTGCCCAGGCTGGTCTGGAACTTTTGATCCTCTTGTCTCAACCTCCTGAGTCACAGGAGATTCACAGCTGGCAGGTGACCTTATTTTCTCACCTTTGAAATGCAAGTGGGTAGTTCAAGGCTTCTCACCATCCTCACACTCTTAGAACATATTTATATTTGCATACAAACCAGAGTGATGAACTCTTATTAGCTAATCTCAAATGATCTGTCAAAGCATTGGAATAAAGCATTTAATGAACACCTAAATATTCTTCATTAGAGAAAATATAATGCTTTCAAAAGTTAATTTAAAGCAGGAGAATGTTCATTTGGTTGACATACTGTCCACTGAAATTGAACACATGAATGTTTCAGTAGATATAATCCTGAGGTATTATCAACAGTAAATCATCTAAATCACCATAAAATACATTATTTACTAAGGATATTACTCCCTTGGCTGCTAAACAGACATCATGTGTCATGTGTGTTAAGCAAACTTTAATAATGGTTAAATAATAACTGTTTATTGAAAGCAGAATTTTCTTATAGGAGAAACTCCTGAAGAGTCAGGAGTTACACCTGTCACTAATCCTATATTCTATTCATTCAATAACTTCAATATTAGTTATTTTGAAAATCTTTCAGAATTGGGAAAATTAATTAAATGACATATATATATATATATATATCTCCTCTCCCTTATAGAAAAAAATCAATGTACTACCCACCCTTATTATAAGTTATTAACTATTGAGTTTCTAAAATAATCAGATGATATGATAGTGTTTTCCATGGAACAGATACAGTGCCAAAGCTCAGAGAACAGGTAACCTGCCTGAAGCCACGTAGCCAGTGGGATATCCACTTTTCATCATCGCTGTGACCAAAATACCCTACAAAAATAATTTAGGTGTGAAAAGTTTATTTGTGGTCACAGTTGCAGAGGTTCAGTCCAGGCCAGCCAATCATATTGCTTTGGGCCAGTGGTAAGGCAGAGCATCACAACGGAAAGGGCAGCGGTAGAAAAAAGCTGCTCACTTCATGGCAGCCAGGAAATGGGAAGGAAATGGGGAAGGAGCTACAGGGATAAAGAATTCTTCTAGGGTATGACCCCAGTAACCCATGTTTTCCAGCCATACTCCATTGTTGTTACCCCCTTGTCCGTCCACTCAAACTAGGATGAAACGGTCGGGGTAAGGCTCTCACAATCCAAACATTTCACCCCTGAACATTGTTGCACTGACACAGGAGTTTTGGGGAGAGTACCTTATATACAAACCATAACAACCTGTAAGTGGAAGATCTGAGTTTGGAACCCAGTTCTGAGGGACTCTTATTTCGAGCTGAAGACATTCCCCTGGAGCTTCTATGTTAATCTATTCTAATCTATGCAAAGTTTCTATGCAACCTCTTCTTATCTTCTAGATGAGTGATTTCTGCCCCCAGTTGATCATTAGAATCACAAAAGAAATATTAAAAAAAAATGACTGGGACCCATCCAAAACCAATTATTAAGAGATGGAACCTCAGCCTTGGGTATGTTTTGAAAACTGCTCTGGAGATGTTGATGTGCAACCAGAATTGAGAATCACTGTTTTAACTAGTGGTTCTTAAAGTATAGTCCCTAGGACAGTAGCAGCAGCAGCATCTGGAAACTCACAAATTCTCTGGCTTTACCACAGACCTCACAGGTGAAATTTGAAGTCTGAGGCTCAATGATCTATGCTTTATAAGACTTTCAGGTGATTCTGATGAATTAAGTTTCGAGGAGAGGATTCTAGAGAGGTGATTTTCAAAATTTAACATGCATAGAATCAACAGGGGGTCTTGTTAAAATGCATATTTCAATTCAGGAATTCTGGGTGGAATCTGAGATTTTTGTATTTCTAACAAGCTTTCAGGTGATGTAGATGCTGTCCACAGAGGCAACTTTGCATAAAGCTGGTCTCCAGTTTTTTTCTTTACTTTTCATTTTTCTTTTTTTTTCTTTTTGGTACTAAAGATTGAACTCAGGAGCACTCAACCAACTCAGCCACATCCCAGCCCTATTTTGTATTTTTATTTAGACACAGGGTCTCACTGAGTTGCTTAGCACCTCACTTTTGGTGAAGTTGGCTTTGAATTTGTGATCCTCCTGTCTCAGCCTCCTGAGCTGCTCAGATTACAGGCATGTGCCACTATGCCCAGTTCTTTTTCTTCTTTTAATTTGCATTACCAATGTAAATTTTCCATCCAGGGTAATAAACTGGTGTTAAAAAGAATGCTCCTACCTACATCCTGGGAACAAATTTTTACTCCTCACACTTCAGATAGAGCCCTAATATCCAGAGTATACAAAGAACTCAAAAAATTAGACAATAAGATAGCAAATAACCCAATCAACAAATGGGCCAAGGACCTGAACAGACACTTCTCAGAGGAGGATATACAATCAATCAACAAGTACATGAAAAAATGCTCACCATCTCTAGCAGTCAGAGAAATGCAAATCAAAACCACCCTAAGATACCATCTCACTCCAGTAAGATTGGCAGCCACTATGAAGTCAAACAACAACAAGTGCTGGCGAGGATGTGGAGAAAAGGGTACTCTTGTACATTGCTGGTGGGACTGCAAATTGGTGCGGCCAATTTGGAAAGCAGTTTGGAGATTCCTGGGAAAGCTGGGAATGGAACCACCATTTGACCCTGCTATTGCCCTTCTCGGACTATTCCCTGAAGACCTTAAAAGAGCATGCTACAGGGATGCTGCCACATCAATGTTCATAGCAGCACAATTCACAATAGCTACACTGTGGAACCAACCCATATGCCCTTCAATAGATGAATGGATAAAAAAAATGTGGCATCTATACACAATGGAGTACTATGCAGCAATAAAAAATGACAAAATCATTGAATTTGCAGGGAAATGGATGGCACTAGAGCAGATTATGCTTAGTGAAGCTAGTCAATCCCTAAAAAACAAATACCAAATGTCTTCTTTGATATAATGAGAGCAACTATGATCAGAGAGGGAGGAAGAGCAGGAAGAAAAGATTAACATTAAACAGAGACATGAGATGGGAGGGAAAGGGAGAGAAAAGGGAAATTGTATGGAAATGAAGGGAGACCCTCATTGCTATACAAAATTGCATATAAGAGGTTGAGAGGGGAATGGGAAAATAAACAAGGAGAGAAATGAATTACAGTAGATGGGGTAGAGAGGGGAGGGGAGGGGAGGGGGGATAGTAGGGGATAGGAAAGGTAGCAGAATACAACAATTACTAATTGGGCATTATGTAAAATTGTGGATGTGTAACCGATGTGATTCTGCAATCTGCATTTGGGGTAAAATTGGGAGTTCATAACCCACTTCAATCTAATGTATGAAATATGATATGTCATGAGCTTTGTAATGTTGTGAACAACCAATAAAAATTAAAAAAAAGAAAAAAAAAGAATGCTCCTAGAAAGAGCTACCCCAGTAATAATACATAAGAGAACACAGATGTTCCCCCATAGCACATGAGATGGGCCAAATGAAACAGAGCACCAAAACAGTTCCAAATCTAGTTCTTGATAACTTTTCACAAGTCACTTTTCCTCATGACAGTATCCACTGTATCCTTCAAGGTGATGATATTATGGTGACTTCATCTGCTTTGGCAGTGTGGACCTCCTGTGATTGGAATTATTCCCTTATAAAAGAGGCACTCAAGAGTTAACTTGTCCCTCCCACCAGGATACCAAGAGCAGATGCCATCTAGGACGAAGCAGATCCTCTCCAAAACTCCACCATGTTGATACCTTGGTCTTGGACTTTTAAGCTTCCATATAATGAGAAATAAATTTCTTTTGTTCATGTTACCTATTTTATGATATTTTCTCATAGCTGCCGAGACAGAGGTAAGTGTATAAGAAAGTTTGTATTACTGGTCTAAGGAATGTTCACTATATTTCCATATTCTACTTGGACTATTCCATATTCTACTATGCTGTTCAGTATGGAGACTGTGATTATAAACACTTAAAAGCTTTTGACAGGTTATCAACTTAGAAATTTCTTCTAACTGCTTGTTGGATGCATAAAAAACAAATTAATAGACCATTATTTCAGAAGACGACTTACTTTCTTTTTCCAGTATTGGGGTTCAACCCCAGGGGCACTACAAAACTGAACAACTAAACTACATCCCCAGCCATTTTTTTTTTTGAGGTAGGGTCTCACTAATTTCTCTGGCTATTCTGTGTCTGGCAATTCTCCTGCATCAGCTTCCCAGATAGCTAGGATCAGAGGCATTTAGCATTGTACCCAGCAAGGCTGCTAGATTTTTCAAAATAGCTAGATTTCCTTTCTTCACACTAATGAGAAAGTGTTTTAAGTAGTCACAATAACAACAGGCTCACAGAGCGTCTGCCCTATTATAACACTAATTCAGTCACTACTTTATGCTTGTACAGTCCACACATAGTGGACAGAAAATGCTAAAAGATTTAAAAGGACTTTTCTCTTTGAATAGTAGCATTTTTATTTTGAGCTTCAGTTTGAAGTATTACAAATTACCATTTTGCCCCTTCCGCTGTTATTGTAATTGAAAAGAAAAATAGGCAAAATTTTTGAAAGGGCAACAGCAAATGGCAAAAGAAAATGAAACATATGATTTTATGTAGTTCAGTATTTTTATAGACACTGGCTTCAAATTCCTGCCCTTTATTCCTAAAACTATGGAGGTAAGATAAATACGCACTTTCAAGGTTAGAACCAAAGTCCAAGGGTATCATTGCTACCTGGGCCTCCACAGACCTGGGGAAACAGTGAACCCTGAGAGTCAGAGTTAACCAAGAAGGTGTGCTGATCAGAATCAGGCAGGGAAGATAGAAAGACTAAATTGATTGGATTGACCTTGGCCAAATTACTCAGGAAGTTCTCCCAGATTGAGTTGAGACCCTTAGAGAACATGGAGACTTGTCTTACGAAGCAGAGGGCTGATGACAAAGTACAGCCTGGAGAATCACAGAGGGAACAAAACCTAGGGTAACCTACTCATTCATGATGCTCTGAAAAATTGAGCTGGCTGGGCACAAAAAGTGATCCAATTGGTAAAAAGAATGAATTTGTCAACCACATAAAGAAAGCACCTCTTATTCACCTGAATAATACACAGATATACAAAAATGTCAGAGACAGAGATGGATGAAGGATGAATAAACAGCAGAGGCAGTTCTCCAGCATCACCAGCTAAAATATATGGCCCTGGACTTCCGCATAAACAAGCAGAATTCTGAATCACCTCAGGAGCCAGCATAAGTGTGATCCCTTTGCTGAGTGTTGAGAATACAATATTTAGTAGAAACAGGCGCAGTGCCTGCCCATATGGAGTTTGTCATTTGGATGGAAGATGTCCATAAAATATTCACTCAAATATAAAACTATGATTGGCACTATGAAGAGGAAGTGAGTGGTGCTCTGAGAACTTGAAAGAGAGAGTTTAACCTAAAGAGGATGGTGCAAGATAGCATTCTCAAGGAAGTAATGATTTTGCTGAGATCTGAACAAAGAGTAAGGGAACAAGCTTCCATCAGTGTGCTTAATGAAGAGGCGATGAGGGTTTCTATAATGTAGAAAGAACATGAGCAAAGTCCTGTTTTCAAAAGACTATGTGTTTTAGTCAGCTATTTCACTACTGTGACTAAATGACCCAACCAGCACACCTGTAGAGGAGGAATAGTTCATTTAAGGGCTCAAGGTTTCAGAGGTCTCAATCCAGACACAGCATGCTCCATTCCTCAGGGCTGGAGGGGAGGCAGAACATCATGGTGGGAAAGTGTGGCAATGAGAAGCAGCTCACACAGTGATCAGGAGAGAGAGAGAGAGAGAGAGAGAGAGAGAGAGAGAGAGAGAGAGATCTCCACTCGTTAGATACAAATATATATCCAAAACCATGCCTCAATTCCCACCTCCTCCAGCCACACCCTACTTCTTCAGTTAACACTCAGTTAATTCCCTTTAGGGAATTAATTCAATGAATGGTTAAGACTCTCACAACTCAATCATTTCTCCTTTGAACCTTCTTGCATTGGTTCACACTTGAGCCTTTGGGGGATACCTCACATCCAAACCATAACACTATGCAAGATGCAGTTGCTAAAAAGGCAAGAGGAAGGGATATATAGTGGCAAATGACACTAGAGAAGACAGTTGAAAGACCCTGTTAAATATTTTGCTCTTTATTCTAAAATTAATGAAAACCATTTAGTTATCTCAACAGGACTGATTTTGAAATTATACTTTATAAAAAAGATGATTCCAGCAAAAGCATAGTGGTGTAGTGTAGCCCAGATTTTAAAGAAATGACTTGGCATGTTTTCAGAGGCTCTTTCAGGTCTCTAGGTAAAGATGACAGACACTGGAAGGAGAGTCATGGCTGTGTTGATTTGGAGATGTGTAGAAAAGAAAAGGTGATGAATTAATAAGATGTGGCATATGTAAAAAGCAAGCCTTGAAAGATGACTCAGGTTTCTGGCTCCCACATCTTTCAAACAGCAAGGCTTTGTTTGGCTGGCGGTGGGAAGGTGGCAGTAATACATCTACTTTGGGGTGCTTAGTATTTAAGATGGCCACACAGAGATACCAAGTAGGCTATTGAATATACCCGTCCAGAGCTTAGAGGAGATCTCTGGGCTTGAAACAAAGATAAACAAGCCATGTACATGGTCAAAGCCACAGGCATGGGTGAGATTGCCTAGGAAAAGTGGATGAAGTGAGAAAAGATCTCAGGAGGAGCCTTGAATAAGTCCAAAACATAAAGGAGAAGGATGAATCTTCCTTGTCTTCTTCCCTCCAGCCAGACTTCACCTTGATCGAAGAAGGTGCTATCAGTGCAGTAGAAATAACAAATAAACAGAGCAAAATATACTAATATCTTTACTTCCAAACACAGAGTTAATGTCAGAGAAAGATAGCTTAGACTGGTCACTAAGTAAACTTCGTCAAAATTTCAAATACACAACAGAAACATATGCTATTCTGATTTTCACCTTATCAAAGATGCTTTTATTTACCAGAGTATGTCTATTAAAAACTTAATTGTCTCTAAGCATTTCAGATGAGATTGCTTTGGCATCTGGAGGAACTAGTAAATTCTCCATGCCCTTGCAGATTGTTTGTGCTCCTGTTAGACTCTGAAGATGACAGCCATATGATTCAGACATGCAGCACAGGATTTAAGCAAACCAGTGGGAGACATTCCACTCCAAACCTTAACAAGGTAGGTATGGTTTCCAGAGAGTTGAGAAGGTTGACAATGAAATAGGAAAGGAGAATAGTTCCTCCTCTCCAAATACAAGATATGTATTCATGTACATATCTCTTCAGAAGTTCCATCCTCAGTGACAATCAGAAGATATCAATGCCAAGGGAGAAACCTACATGTTCCTTATGAATTTCTAATCAAGCAGTTAAGGCTTTAGAATGAGGTTAACCAGGAAGCACCAACGTAAATTTTGCAACACGAAAATGATGCATCTAGGTATATGTTTTCAATGGTTGATTCCGTATTTTATTAAATAACAACAAACACCCCCCCCACACACACATATACTAGAAGTACATAATCACACTAAAAGATAAATATCTATAAACTCAGTTTTTATATCTGAGTTTATGCAAGCATTAAGATTTTTTTTCCATTTAAAAACATAGCTGTTAAGGGGGCCATAATGATACAGTGAGGCAGATGAACAAACTGAAGAATTATTGAAATGCTCCCTGTTGGTAACTTCATCTTGAGATATAAGTATACTCTAAGGATTTTCCATGAGATTTTTAGTTCTTGTGTTTGAGTGATTCATTTTTTTATATTTACATTTTAAATTGTTCTGAGGAATGTTTTTGTACACTGGAGAGAACTAATAAAAACATAATTGAAAATATATACACCATCTTTTTCAATATATTTTTAATATGTTTTAGTTATACATGGACACAATATCTTTATTTTGTTTATTTATTTTATGTGGTGCTGAGGATTGAACCAAGTGCCTCACAGGTGCAAGGCAAGCGCTCTGCCACTGAGCCACAATCCCAGCCCTTTCTTCAATATCTTTGTAATTTTTATTTTAAATTTTATTTTTGTATTTCTTATCAAGAACATGTTTTTTTTCTTCTGACATGATTATTCTATTATGAATTTTACTTTTTTATTCTGGCTTTGTCGAACTTTGCAGACTTAAGCACCTCAAGAAACTTAAAATGTAAGGTTGGAAAAAAATTCCTGATGTGATGTCAGCTGAGTGGTATGTATACTCTGTAGTCAGAAATGTTACAATGAGATTGTCTCTGCTTGTGATCTCACATTATGGGGAGCTCTGAGGGTCTGACAGCGCCTGACACTGTGATATACTCCTGTTACATGGATGAGGCAGACAGCTAGAGCAGAGTTCTCAGCAGAGCATAGGGAAAGATTTATAGACACGGCAAAAGAACACTTTGCCCGTTCCCTTCTTTAAATAATTATGACTTTCCATGAATCTCTTTCTAAATCAACTACAGAATGACAAATATCTGGGCAAAGAAAAGGCCACAAAAATATCACTTACAGTAAGCACTATTGAGGTTTTAGAAGCATAGTATTGAATTCTCTGTTGTACGCTCTGCATATGATTCATTATGTGGGATGCTCCCCACCTCTCCACACTCCATATATTTCTCCCATTATCATTCAAAAAGGACTTTTAAAACTCCTCTTTCTGTCAAGTTCATTCTTTCTCAATACATGGGGTCAAGAAGAAAATATTTCAGTGTATTTTTCATTGAATAAGTTAAGGAGATGGGATAAAAACATTTGCCTAATCAATGATGTGATGTGAATACCCTGGAAGGAATTTCCAGGATTGGGGGAAAGAAAAAAAAAGTGTACAAGTAAGTATATGTTTTGTTTAATAAATAAAGGGTTACGTAAAGTAAAATTTTTAAAACACTGAATTTTTTTAATGTCACTTTGTTCTAAGAAGGAAAAAAATATTTATGGACCATCTGCTCTGCATGGAGTTCTTTCACAGAGGAATCTGTCAGTCTTCACAGCAATTCAAGAAATGATATGATGTCAGCCCCATTTCACAGATAAGCACATTGAGTGCCAACCAGGTTGTATGCCTAGGACTACACAGATAATAATAACAGACTCAGAATCTGAAGCTTTTTCTGGTCTCAATTCCATGTTCTTCCCCAAGACTTACTATAATCCACATTATAGCATTGCATGCAAAAGCAAATAACCAAAATGAAAACCAAAATAATTCAAAACTCTTGCTTTACTACTACAATCTAAGTTCACAACACGAGAAAGGGTGGTGATTGCCTTCTGATTTTATATTTTATATAATTCCACATATTCAGTCTAACAAAAAAACGTTGAGGAATATAATATTTACTAATGTGCACATTTGCTGAGCTCTGAGCTGTGCATATTTGTTATTTGTATAATATTATGTAACTATTGTAATCCTCACAATAATAACACCAACTAGGTATTGTTACCCTCTCCATTTTGATGATGAGGAAACTGAAGGTGAGAGGTTAAAAAATTATTCACATGGCTTGTAAAATGGCAGGCCTGATCTTGGTTCTTTCTGCTTATATTGCAGTGAAGAGTTCTTACCCACATTGCTAAATCACCTCCCTTAATTACATAACTGCTATAAAACTAAACAGTTACATAATTGCTATAAAATGGTGATTATTTGTGTATTTCTATATATCTAAAAGCAATGTGTTACATTTTTTATAAAAACTATAACTGTTGTTAATCACCCAAATAATACATAAATAGCATAAAAAGAAATGTGGAGATGTGGCACAGTTTTTAAGCACCCCTGGGTTCAATCCCTGGTACCCCCCTCAAAAAAAGTTGTAATCTATTGCTTTCCCCATTAATTATTCTTCTTCCCCCAAAGGTAGCTATTGTTAACAGATGGATATCTTTTCAGCATATAGATATATAGATATATGGCCAATATCTGGGCAAAGAAAAGACCATAAAAATATCACTTACAGTAAGCACTACTGAGGTTTTAGAAGCACAGTAATGAATTCTCTATTATTCTTTCTGCACATGATTCATTATGTGGGATATTCCCCACCTCTCCACACATCATATAGTTCTTCTATTATCATTCAAAAAGGACTTTTAAAATACCCTCTTTCTGTCAAGTCCATGCTTTTCTCAATGCAAAGGATCAAGAAGAAACTGCATATATCCATATTCTGCTGCCTCTTTTCTTGATTCTGTTAACATATCTTGGTGCTTTTTCTACATCAGGACACTTAACATTAATGTTCATTCTTTGCTCCTGAATAATTTACCATAATACACATATTCCATAGCTTAGTTCTCCATTCTACAACCAACTGGCATCAGACTCCTTAATGGGCTCTTTAAGTTTTCTCTGAAGCATCTATCATGTGCTCTTCCTAGTTACCTACTGGATGTTTCTATTTGAATGACCACAGATGGGCTTCAAATCCAAAATGAAATTAACCACCACATTCCATGTTGTTGATACCTGCATGTTCACGAGGTCAGGAGTGATGGACCAGTGTTGGTCAGGGCTTATTCAAACTAGCTCGTGATAAATTAAGTAGAGAAGCAGGGTAAGCATTAGAAACTTTCACAATAGTTTACAATGCTGCAAACATCTGGCTGCATGAACATGCTTCTAGCAATTTACTTTCATTATATTTTATGAAGGTATCTAATAAAAATAAATTTTAAAAAAAGTGGTCCTTTACCACAAATAGTCTAGGAGCAACTGCTGTGGTTTGGCAAATAGCACCACTACTTAACCAGTCACCTAAGCCTGAAATGTGGAGATCATCCTTATCTCTATGTACAAGAATTTGTGGACATGTAAGCAGGAGGAAAAGCACCAGAATGCTTTCAGAGTAAAGTGATTTGTTTCAGACTCTAATATTTAAAGGCCCATTTGCCAATAGGATTAAAATATGTGGATTTTCTCTAATCTTATAATATCCATCCTCAATTCCATGTGGCCTTCCAACTACTGTCCTATCTCTTCCCTTCTCTTCATAATAATACTTTTCTTAAAAGATATCATGATCCCTTCCAAGAGCCCCATCAATTGTGTTAAACATTGTAGTATGTTTTTCCCCACCTCTGTTGAAAACAATTTCTTTTTGGTACCAGGGACAGAACCCAAGGGCACTTAACCACTGAGCCACATCCTTAGCACTTTTTATTTATTTATTTATTCATTGAAACAGGGTGTCACTAAGTTGCTTAGGGTCTTGCTAAGTTGCTGAGGCTGGCTTTGAATTTATAATCCTCCTGCCTCAGCCTCCAGAATCTCTGGGATTACAGGCCTGTGCCACCATGCCTGACTTCCTTTGTTGAAAAACTTAAAAAAGTAACCAATTACAACCTTATTTCTAAAGCCACTGTTGATATTCTTTGTTCCTTGACCTTTATGCAGCATTTGATATCATTGATCAACCACTCCTTCTTGATACTCAGCCTGTCCAATGGATGTATTTCAAATATGTGAAGGAAAATGTGAGCTCATGTGTAAATAGAAAGATCTAAAAGTTCCCCTGCAGAAATTTAGAGATGGCAGCATCTATAGGAAATAGATCCAGGCAGCACTGAGGGCCTGTGTCAGCCAGGAGACCATGGATGTGAAATTGTACCCACCAACCACTTCTCTCTCTTATTGTCTCCAGGGATTGTCACCTGGTGTAGGCACAGAGAAAGTGGGTGGTGGGCATAACCCAGAGTTTATCATTTTAAAGGCTTTTGGTTCAAAGCCATCACAGTGGATAAGATTCTCTGCAGAAAACACGTTGAAGGAGAAGCAAGAGGGCCAAGGATAAAATCCCAGGCAATGTTAATAATTAAAGAGTTGGCAGAAAAGGTGTTTACTGATGATACTGAGGGAAAAAAACACCAGTGAGATGAAAGGATAAACATGAAAAGTAGGGGCTAAAAACAAGAGGAGAGAGTTTTAAAAGGTAGATGCGATCAATAGCAGCAACTCTAAGCAAATGACGCTGTGTGAGACAGCAAAATACATCACTGGGGATAAAAATGAAGAAGTCATGAGTGACTTTATCAAGGGTAGTTTCAGAAACACCCTGAGAAGTCTAAGCAGCTACAGTTTTTGCTGAATCAGACACAAACCCTGCTTCTTACAGCACTGGGACTTAGACAGGTGGCCACTGGTATTCCCAGTGCCATAAAATATATGACCACAATTAGTGGGCAGGAGCAAATCTCCCTGGAAAAATCTTCCTACGCACATTACTATCCCAAAGGCTTTGACCAAAGTGTCATCTGTCATCATCTACTTTACTGCACAAACCGCGCAGGCCTCTCTGCGGAAGTCATTCAATCAAGACATTTAAAGCTCCCTTTACTTGGATAAAGAGAAAGAGAAAACTATAAAGCTGAGATCTCTAAGTATCACTCCCAAACTTGGTCTTAATTGACTTCAAGACTCCTCTCATTTCTGACCATTCGCAATTATTTTCTTCTCTCTCTTCTCTAAGGCTTATTTTTTCTGACAAAAAGAAAAAAAAAAGGAACATGAACCCAAATCCTTCCAATCAATGCAAAAATTATTGTTAGGACCAATCTTCTGCCTTTCCTCTCATTTTTCATTAAATTTTCACTACAAAGGATATTCCTGAAACTCTCCTTGGAAAAAACTTGTATTCACATGTGCCATTTAAGTCCTTGGTCAGCTCTTCCCACTGGCAAAGCCCTTGTTGAAGGGAGCACAAATTACCATCAAACTCATGGGATAAGGGTTGCAAACTTGGGATACCCTCATGTGATAAAAGCCCAAAAGGACTCTAAGGCTCATCCTGGAACTTCAAGTGTCATCCAGTAAAGTGAAAATATACCTTGCTCTGTCAGAAAGCACTGAGTGTCAACCATGTTCTAAATACTGCAATATTAAATACAGGACAGGAGAACTGCCTCTATTGCATGTACTCCTGCTCTGTCTTTCTTATTTTGACTAAACATAAGTATCATACGATTATAGAATGAAAAGGATTATTTTGCACTTTTTTTTTTTTTGGTAGATGAAACTGAGTCCCAGTGAGTCTGTGTGACAAATACAATGTTACAAAACTACTGAGTGGTACTGAGAAGCCTAGAATGTAGGTTCCCTGATATTTGGTCCTCTGCTTTCTCTTTTATAAAGATCATAACCTAGTGTGTTCAAACAATAATGATAAGTTTATCGATAGCATGTTTTCATTGACATTTTAGAAAATGTTTATATATGTATATAAATATAAACATCTTCAAATAAATATATTCATATAGATGCAGATATACAAGTGACTAATATAGGCAAGAGAAGGCTAGGTCTGTCAAGGCTTTGTAGTGTCTTTCATATAACATATTGGGATTTGTCACTGTTCATCTTGGTAAAGATTTGTAGAATCATCATTTTACTCAGAAACTTTCTTAAATATGCATTATTACTCAGAAACTTTCTTAAATATGCATTATAACTTTCTTAGTATGCATTATTTAGTCATTATTTTGTTATTAATAAGTGATGAACCTGGAGCTCAGAGAATAAAATAATATTCCAACTTCATGCGACTAGTTAGTGATAGAAGTAAAACAAGAACTTAGCCCTTTCCTTCTCAACACATCCTTCTTGTCTTTAAAATGTTTCCTTTGTGTTATGGTTTGAATGTGAGGTGTCTTCCAAAAGCTCACATGTGAGACAATATAAGAAAGTTCAGAGAAGAAATGATTGAGAATTATGAGAACCTTAACCCAGTGGTGAATTAATTACCTGATGGAATTAACTGAGTGGTAACTGAAGTCAGGTAGCATGTGGCTGGAGGAGGTGGGGTATTGGGGTCTTGCCTTTGGGTATACATTTTTAACTGACTAGTGGAGAGCGCTCTCTCTCTCTCTCTCTCTCTCTCTCTCTCTCTCTCTCTCTCTCTCTTCTCATAATCATGTGAACAGCTTCCCTCTGCCATACTCTTCCACCATGGTGTTCTGCCTCACTTGAGCCCAAAGGAATGGAGCTGGCTGCCTGTGGACAGAGACCTCTGAAATTGTGAGCCCCCAAATAAACATTCCCTGCTCCAAAATTGTTCTTGTCAGGTCTTTAAGTCACAGTGAAAAACTTTTTCACAGCAGTGAAAAAGTTGACTAAAACACCCTGCCTCTCAAGTTGAGGAAGTAATAAAAAATTGAAGTTCTATGGCTAAGTATGAGGAAAGAAATTAGAACAGTTTCTTCCATAATAGTGATGAGACAAGGAAAGTACTCAGAATTGAAGTGGAGCATTAGAGATGGAAAAGGGGGTTCGCCTGACTATAAATGAGTGGATGCCAATGATGGTTAAGATCAATCCAGCAAACAGGTCTTAAAGTACTCATTCACTCCTTGATCTGTGGGAGAGTAACTTTTGAGAAGAGAACAAGTTGATGGTCTTTAGGGATTCTTTATTATTATTATCTGGGAAGAGTTAGGGACAGAGCAAAATAGCTTGAAGAGAATTGCTGTCCATTACATAAGACTGGGTAGTGTCTTGACTCCCTCAGGGGAAAGGTGTGATGAAAACATTGTCATTCTAACTCCTGTTTTCCCTTGTGGTTGAGTAAGCCATTAGGACACATAATCTCCCACCCTTTGTGTCTGTGTAATGGATCTGAAAAAGGCTGGTTTCCTGGGGCTCTTTAATCTCCTTGCCTAGTATAAAACTAATGCCCTAGGTTCAAATGACCCTCAGTTCGGAATTTATGCTCCAGTTCATGAGTGGGGCCCTAAAGTTCAATCCTATATGCTAAAGATCTGTTTGTTATTTTATGATAAAAGAGCAATGCAATTCCTTCCAAAAGATCTGCTTGAAAGATAATACTGCAAGTGACCTCATGTGTACGAAGCATTCTTCATTAGAAAAGTGAATATGTATATGTTCATATCATATACATAAGCTTGACAACCATTTTTCTATGATATGGGCTGAACAGAAAAGATTAAAACTCTGTGATCCCAGCTAGGAATGGGGGCACACACCTAGAATCCCAGTAACTCGGCAGGCTGAGGCAGGAGGATCACAAGTTCAAAGCCAGCCTCAGCAACTTAGCAAAGCCCTAAGCAACTCATCAAGACTCTGTCTAAAAATATAAAACTAAATGGACTGAGGATGTGGCTCAGTGGTTAAGCACCCCTGGGTTCAATCCCTGGTATTAAGAAAAAAATTTTAAACTCTGTGACCCGACCCACAGAGCTCACAATTTCTGTAGATTAGCTTTAACCACAGATCCACAAGTGGAGGCTTTTTAAAAGAAAATATTATCCCACATGTAAAGCAAATGGGGATCTCGAGTGCCATATCATTACTCAGACAGTAGCTACTTACTTTCATCTTAAGAATTGCCTATTTGTCTACAAGAAAATCACCTCAGCATTAAAGTGTCACAAGAAGGTTGAAAAAGGAAATGGCATTGTTTATTCCTGCACGGATGGTTTATGCTTACAGCATCGCCTCCCACCAATCAGCAATAATCACAGCCTCCCCTATGCCTCCATGGGACTTCAAACATATACTCATTGTGCATGGTTTCATTTTGGTTTAGCAAGATTCATTTGTATATGTCCTTTCTATTAAACTATAAGTAGTTTAAGGCAAGAGATTACTTGTGCTATGTTTATATTCCTCACACTGTTATTAAAGTTAAAGTTCAAATTTTGTTTCAATAAGTCAATGAATGAATTCCTACAGATGTAATGATTAGACAATGAGGGAAAGGATCCTACAGATATAAATAGATTACATATGCAGAAGACAAGAAATCTGGGATTATAGCTGATTCCAACTTGGTGACTGACTATAGCTTTTACATCTTTCAAGGGGCTCCGTGTCTCAAGCAGCCTTCCTCTTTCTAATGGAAACTTTTTTTTTTCCAAATTTATAAAAGTACACAATTTTGGCTTAGGAAATAAGACCTAAAAGCCAGATGCTGTGTAGAAATCAGAACCTACAACAGGACCCTGAGAGATGTAGCTGGTAAATTGTTCCCTAAAAACTAAGGATAAAATGCCCTTTCTGACCCACCAGGCTTGGTGTCACCACACTTGCAATAGGTGTAAACATATCAAGAATAGAATGAAAAAACGGGATCATTCTATACAATATGGTTCTCGTAAATACTGAGCAAAGAGCCAAAGGGGAAGCCCTGGCAACCCCGGCAGCAGCATTGATAGGGCTAACCTCCATCTTGATGGCTAGTTAATGAGAAACATGGGAGTAGCCCCCAGCTACTATGGCAAGACTTGCAGTTCAACCAAGATGCCCTGCTGCCCATTCCCTCATCCTCTGGAATATTAACTTACAGGCACTTATTCATGGGGACAGCTAACAGGGTGTTTGTAAAAAAAAAAAAAAAAGGCCTGAAACCACTTTCTGAAAACAAAGCTGTGTGATACATCTAACTTCCTCATGCTTCCTGTAACTGGCTCTGTTTCCTAAATTCAATTCTCTGGGCTGACCTTGCTTGACTTGTATTATATTTGAGATAAGCCCATCTATTAATAATTTACTCATTTCTCATTTACATTATGTTATGTTTGTTTTCTTAAGGAAGTAAGAGTATTGATTTTAATTCCTATATCATGAAGCAAATTATTTCTGACCTCTGTATGTACAGAAGATATGCACTTAAGCTGCAACTCTTGCTAGTCATAAAATACTCTGCTGAATCATGAATATTAAAGCAAATAACTTTCCATCTTGGGACCAAGTGTGTACTTCCATGGAAAAAATGAGGCCATTTAATTTTAACCAAAAAAAATTAATTGGAGCGTGTAGAAGTTGAGGAAAGTTTCTAGAGAAATATACATTAATATAAGAATATTAATATTAATATCTAAATATTCAACACATTTAAATTTATATATTAACCACAATTGTAATGCTAAAAGAGAGATATATTCAGGATTATATCTATTCTAACACAGAGAGCTTTATTTTTCTCAGGAAGTGAATTGTTTCTTTGGTGGTCACTAACTTTCCTTCCTAGGAGATTCATTCTTCCTACTTGTCACTCTGTTGAGGTATAAAATCATGGCCATGGAATGATTCTTTAAATATGCTTACACAAAATAATATCTATCCACGATGGAACCCACTAAGGCTAATTTTTCTTCTTAGTTCATTATAGAATTCTTTAAGACATTTTGTATGTATATGATATCAGATTCATTCCCCAAATCAAGACCTTTTGAATTGTGTAAAGTTAATCCTCCTTAAAACATCTAAGCTACATGTGTAGGGAAGTATGAATATGTCATTAGGAAAAGAGGAAGGCAGGACAGAGGGAGGGGATCTTTCTCTCTCAGGATCTCTATGAAAATAAAAACTAAAGAGGGATTAATTGCAGGATTGATTTGCAGTGGAGTCCAAATGTGCAGTATTTTTTTGACTCTTTGTGTGTTATGATGACACACGTCAAAACATATTCAAAGTATAGCATTCAGACATAGTGATTTCAGGGTGATGAACACTCCCTTTAGGATCATTATCATCATTACTTTCACCACTGCTCCCCCAAACATTGCAGTACACGCTGACTTCAACCCTCTATGTCCATCTGCCCTTAGAGGGCATGCCAAGCAATTTACCACATAGCTTATATGTGAGTATTTTTTCTAATTGTTTTCTTGTCTCATCAATAATACTGAATTTCATAAGAACATGGTGTCTTTTTTGCATGTACACACACATACACACACACACACACATGCATACACACACATCTAGTTCTATGTAAAACTTTTTATATACCCAGCTTCTACAAAATGCCTGGCACATAGCAAATGTTGAATAGGTATTTAATTAAGCAGTTAATTCCAATATTTGAAGAATGATTTATATTATTTTTCTAAAGCCTAAAAATGATATTTGCATTTTAATAAATAGTAAGAATATAATTCTTCTCTTAATATTTTTCAAAGTTATCACAATGGGACTATAGAAAGGAAATAATATGCTTTATTCCATTTTACACTAAAAATTAAAAAGAACACAGCAAATCATTGCCCTCTGAGACAGATGTGGGTTTACATGGTTTCCCTCTTGCTCCCATTTTAAAAATTCTACTGAACAAACATAAGATTCAGATGAACATTGTGTTTTATTGGTATTTTCTCAAATGCTCAGTTTTATACACTCATCTAGTTGATTAGTAAGGTAATTTAAATTGCAGCTATTTGTTTTTATTACTAGTTAGAGCTGAGAAATAGTTGTGCCTGATAGTCTTCAAATTTTGTATCCTTAAAGTATTCAGTGAGCATGCTTCTAAATGTTATTATAGTTATTCTGATTTTTTTTAAAAAAAAACTTCATTTTACAGGTATGTAAGGAAAAAAAATCAATAGGTAGTTAAAATAAGGCATACTATTAATGTTTAGAAGCAATAAATAACTTTCCTCAATATCAAAATGCTTGGCAAAAACATGGCTCATTTTATATATCAATATTAACTTCTTTATTTCCTTGAGGTGAACTAATATCATAATCAATTAAATAGGATAAGAAAAATATATTAAGTGTGGGCTAAGAAGGAAAAGCTTTTATGTGCTTACAATCCACCTCTATTTAAATTTATTGATATACAATAGATATTAAGTAATTCAAAATGGTTATCTAGTGATAATAATTACATTTTGGGGCTACCTTTTATCAAGTTGATTCTATATATAAGGATTTTACTACCCAACTGATAAAGCAATAATGGGCTCTTCACTTTTAACTAGTGATATTCTATTAAATGCCATGATTAAACGTTCAGCACTTTTTGCAATTAGTTTAAAGACATCTTGCAAAATTAGTATTTCACATATACTTAGAATTTCAGAGATATGGTTAATGCTTGAGACAGAAAGAAGTCAAAGAATAATATTTAGTGGTTTGCTTTCAATCAATCGAGATTTCTAAATAAACTCTAAGCTGAATAAATAAATTTCCAGATGACTTCTGTAATCTTTAGTATCTCATTCTGTGCTTATATTTATATGGGTTCCATTTTCCCCTGCAGGATCAAAGTTGATGTCCTGCAGCCTCTTTCCAGTTACTGCATTAAATTCACACCACATGCCTCCACCAGCTTTTGTGTAATTAAGCTTGCTATTCTTGACACTAGCAGAAGCCATTGAAAATGTAATGGTGACTGTTGTGTGGATGAAAAAGGCCTATTTGTCACCATTCATTATGCCAATTCAGCCATGATAAATTAACAGAAATGGAGAATTCTCCATATTTCTAGTGTGACTCCCTTTAAGCCTCATAGTCTGAATGCTAAGAGAGGGTGCTCTGCAGGAAAATTGCATGCATAATGCAGGAATACTTTATAGCACTTTGCAGTCTGGAGTTGGAGTAGCCCAGATCTGACTCATCTCCATGTCAAGCTTGTTTGGCATTTGGTTAATGTGTAATTTTGTTTTGACATGAATCACTGAAACTTAAACATGTCAAACTAAATATTTGAACTCTACAGAAAACCTTTTTTAAAGGTCCAAAGTATGTATTTGAAGCCTTTAAAAAAGCAACTTAGTTAAACATAGAGTAATTATACATAATAGTCTCAAGTATTCTTGACTTCTCTTTTGAAGGAGTAGACTATTTGGGGGCATATTGATGTTTTGCTTTCGATGAAAGGGAAATTATTTCAGTGTGAACTTGTCCCCTCCTCAGGATGAGGAGATATGAAAGCTCAGCATTTAACAGATAAGCTAAAAATCCAGGTCATCAGTGACAGAGGATTTAGGATCCAAAATCACCAGAGAGCAAATCTCTGCATTATCTGGGTGGATCCTGCCTTTCTTTTCAGACCATTCATAATTGAATAGAGAAACAGAAAAGTTAAAAGAGTGGATAGTTCATTTCTTAGGGTTTGTAGAAATAATTAAACACATATTTTTCAGTTGTTATTAACATCTTCCATTGCTGGTATGAAGAGAAGAGTCGTTATACTAAGACCCATTTTCAGCACATATAGTTACCTACAGGACAGGAGAGAACAGAAATCCATTGAGAGAAGACATCCTGGATCTAGCTAGGGGGTGGTCTTCCAACCTTAGCCTAATAAGTACTTCACCCAGAATCTAGGCATTTGAAATTCCAAGATTTAATAGAAGACCATACCTTGTGTCCTGCATGTTAAGAAAGTATGTTCAGAGCATGAAAACCTCTCAGTTCTGAGATCAAAGCATTAGCCCTTTTACCTCAAACTTGGCTTGCCTTTCCATCAAATGGGTTTCCTGGTTCTCTTCACTCAGGTCCCTTCACTCTGATTTGGAAAAAGCAAGGGAAAAAAACAAAAACAAAACAAAACAAAACAAAAAGCAAACAGCAACAAAAAAAAAGAAAAAAAAATTTTTTCATGGTAAACCATAATCAATTATTGAATTTAGCTTTCCTTACTAAATAGTACCAATGAGAAATATTTAAAAAGCAGTATTTAGAATACTTATTGGGAAAATGGAACTCAGTCTTAAAATATTACTTTATGTTAAAATAAAATAATCTGAGTCTTTATTTGAGTAATGCAACAATATATAAAATATTGGTGTACTTGAATTTCTAATTTCATAGTAGTGATAAAAGGAAACAGGAGTAGCCTGCAGGAGTTGTTGCCAAATGTAGAGTTGTGGCCTTCCCAGTGTTAGTTAAGAACTGCCTCAGCAAGTAGAATGGTTTGAAAGGATGAAACCCTTCTCCCCTGACAGCTGCTCAATTCCCTCCAGCAGAGCTGATTTTAAAAAAGAAAAAGAAAAAAAAAAAGACCCTTTTGCACTAAATTGACCTTTTTCATGAATAGGTCAGCCAGGTGCAAGCTACCAGATGTGACTTTCTGTGGTCACAAAGCCTCAGGAGGCCATTTATCTCTTCTATGAGATAGGACTTAATTCTAACAAGGAGTGTGGCAGAACCAGCATCTTATTATCAGAGTATGTGTATTGGACAAAATTTTATGTTCTCCAATAAGAAAAGCACTCTAGATGTATAGTATATTTTCATTATATCATGATAATAACTTAAAATAGTCTCCCTGGTATTTGAAAATAGTATTGAGATGCTTATAAAAACATTTCTGATAGCCTAAATTATACTCCTATAAAATGTACTTCTCACCCACTTTACTCTGAATAAATGGTTTACTGATTCAAAACTGTGTTGAATGCCTTATTTAAAGACTTAAAGAAACTTGAAGAGATGGCAGACAAAACTTTAGTTGGGTTTTACAAAAAAATCCCTGAAACTGAAGGAAGGTTCTTCTTTCAGCATATCCCATGGTGTGCTTTCCACCCCAAAATTCAGGTCCCATCTCAGACTTCATGGTTCTTGTAGCAACTAACACGTGGTCATTTCCTCTTAGATCAAGTATCTGGGGTCTTCAATCTCTACCTTTACACTTTTTAGACCTGGAGGTTCACTGGTTCACTAAACTATCTAGTATCTAGTATTTCAAAGGCTTTCCTGGAGATAACAGGTATTCAGTTAAA
Organism: Urocitellus parryii; assembly: GCF_045843805.1. NCBI lineage: Eukaryota > Metazoa > Chordata > Mammalia > Rodentia > Sciuridae > Urocitellus > Urocitellus parryii. Next base: position 48,400,652 of record NC_135538.1, read on the forward strand.
CATTCCTCCACCTTTTATTCAATGCTTGGTTTTTGAACTAATCAGTGTTACCTAAAACTAATGCCTTAAGAATAATTTGAAGATCTCTTTTAAAATACAGGTCCTTGAGCCCTTCTCTAGATTTTTATTCTGCATGTCTAAAGACACTCAGAAATTCTCCCATAATAACCTAGGGCAACCAATTTTGAGACCTATTTGGTAAACTCGTAAATGAATCTGAGGCCATGGTAATTGATGGAGCACTATCTACATGCAGGGAAAAATTCATGGTCTTTGGTATTAGACAGATCCAGGTTCATCACAAGTTGTGTGGCCTTTCTAATCTTCGATTCTCTTCCTTAGAAAACAAGAATGTAATTATACTTGCCCAGGTTGTCATATAAATTGAATGAGATAATTTGGTCAAAGATGTTAATACAAGGCAAACAAACAAAAAAAAAGCAAATTGGGAAAATGGAGGTGGAATAAATGGTAGTAAACAAATAATGTAAAAATGTCCTGAAATAAATAGTCAAATACACTGCTAGAAATCATCATGGTACTTTTCTGAGCTCTGTCATGGAAACATCCTGGCCAGGAATTAAGAAGTGAGGATACTGAGAGGAGGTCTTGGTCAGAGTACAGAGGCTTTTTTCCTTGGGCAACCTGAGAATTCTTTCATTCAACATGTTTGTTGAGTGCTTACTTTCTGGCAGACACCATTCTAACACAACAGATACCACATGGAAAGTAAGAGAGATGTTGTTCCCACTTTGTTGGAATCCGTACTCTTGCAGAAGCAAGGTTTAGGACATATATCTGAACAAAGAGCAGTAAATGAATGAACAAGATAATCAGATTATGATAAATACATGCAAGATAGTTAAAAGGCAATATGACAGAAAGTGCCTGGACAAATGCTTTAGACTGGGTGGGAGAGGAGGCATCTCCTGGGAATTGACATTTAGGTTGAAATTCAAAGGGCAAGAAGGATCCACCATGAGAATATCAGGAGACAAGAGCTCTCCTGGCAGGAGTCACACCAAGGAGAAAAGTTATAAGATGACAAGTTTGGCGAGTTCTAGAAACAGAAAGGCCAGTGTGTCTGAGGCACAGTGGGTACATCAGGAGGGTAGCAGCAAGGATGGAGCCATCCGGAGTCCAGCACAGACTATATGTCAGAGCTAGGAGTTTGGATTTTACTCTTAGCAAGATGAGAAGTTTCTGGGAAGTTTCCAATTGCAGTGGTATCATTATCAGGTATATAATTTACCAAGATCAATCTAGGCAGTGAATGGAGAATGAGCTTTGTGAGAGCAGGGACAGAATTGGGCACACCCTTAAGGAAGCTACTGCGGTGTCCCAGCAAGGTGGAGGCAGTTTGGAAAAGAGCGATGCTCGTGGAGATCAAAGAGAACAGATGGAGTAGAAGCAGTGTCTTCACTTCCTGTAACAAGTGGACTATTCAGAAGGAGAAACTGAGGCTTTGGGGCTTGAACAAGTCAGTGTTGGCTGGCAGAGAAGGGGAGAAGAGGCCAGTTCCAGAGCTCTTCTGTGGATATATCAACTGCCATAAACTTTAATAACAACAACAAAGTCATCAATCTGAAGAAATTCATCAAAGTCATCCACAGTCACCAAACTTCAACAGGTGCCTTATTCTAAGAGAGTTTAAAAAAAAAAAAAAAAAAAGATTACCATACCAAGAAAACATACCTCCTAGGTGAAATATTTTAAGAGTATTATAATATACAAAACTACTAAATGATATGACAAAATGTAAGCACAGGTGAATTAATAATCTAAGTTAAGATTCAAGGGGCTTGTTGCCATCAGGTTAAAGGTGGACAAGTCTCCTTCAGTTCCAGATCGGCTATGGGGACAGCAGGAGTTATGGAGAGCTCATGGTACATGGAAACCTGTTTTAATGTTAATCTTTCAGTAATGCTGTGAAGCAAATCATATAATCACCCCCATTTCACAGAGGAGGGACTTGAGGTGACTTCTTCACTGTCACAGAGCCTGTAAGAGGGAAGCAGGATTCAAATTTAGACGGCCTGACTTCAGAGAGCAAGAACTTAAATCACACTAGGAAACCAGGATCACCTCAGCCAGACATATCTGTTACTTCAACCTTCAATGACTCTCTTCAGAGTTACCAACAAGCAAAGAGTTAACAGCCCCACACTCCTGGCAGTCCCTTGATAGAACTCTGTCCGTGTACAAATAAACATAATAAGTGAGACCAAAGCCCTAGGTGTTGGAAAGCTATGATATAAAAAAAGATAATTGGATTGTTTATTTTATGAGTATATTGCTTTAACTTGCATTATGCAATAAAACCCCATTAATCCACACTTCACTAATCTCATGTAAAGTTAACCAACTAAACTTCATGTAATTAAGCAGTGTTCCTTTTTCTCCAAAGAATTCTTTAGAGTCTTATTTGTAAGCAAGGCAAATCCAGGTTTATTTGTTTATTTTTTTAAAAGAGTCATTTACTTCTGATTCTAGTAATTAAAGTTGTTATATTACCAAAGTAGCTTATATTTACGATTGTATAAAACAATCAGAATCTTCTGTGGAATGTAGTTTTTATGAACTTAGCTTTACTACTTGTTAAAGTCTGTTTATATCTTAGCTTAAAATATTAACTTTCCTTGAGATGACTAAAACTCCCATATCTTCTCACATATTTTTCTCTGGCTGATTTCTCTCTTTTCCCTTCATTGTTCCAAATGAGAGAGATTTTAAAGAGTTCACATTTATGGGACTGCATATAAAAATAATAATAAACAGCAACTTTCAAAATTATACTTTTTAATTTTGTGGAGGCTGTTTAGAGAAATAAAAATGTAAATGATACAAATTTACAGCCCTTGATTCATAAAGCAGTCCTTCCCCGGTTGACAGAGAAGCCTGCGAATGCCCGTAACCACATAAAACTTTGAATGCAGGCATTTCAAACACCACCAGATTTTTTGCCACTTATTTTTAAGAGGGAAATTTCTGAGCTGAACAATAGGAAATAATGAATAGCTGGTTTTGATTGAGGCTTACTTTTCAAATTTTAAAAAATGATAATCGCAAGTTCAGAGAACTCACTAAAGCTTGACATGAGACAAATACTGTTTATGTTTGAGAGCAAGAAAGATAACTGAAGAGCTAAGATTTATTGAGAATGATTGTAGGCAATCCTTCTATTAAGTATTTTACATGAACAGTCACAATAACTTGGGAGATGGGCCCTTTGATTATGCCCAAGTGGAGAAGAAACAGGTACTCTGAGTGTTTGGCTGCCTGCCAGGGTCCGGATGCTGGTTGGAATCTTGCCCACTCTCTTGACCACTGGGCTCTAAAGATGAGCTTCTGATCTCTTTCACATGCCTACCGCAGCAGCAGGCTGTGGATGGTATAGAGACCTGGTGGGGAAGAGGTGTATTGGCCAATCGATGCCCTTCAGTAACAGAGAGCCACAGACGATAGGGCTGTATTTAACCAGAGATGTCAGCTCAGGCACCACACAGAAGAGTTTTTTGAGGTGCCAAGGACAATATCCAAACCCCTAGACACATTTACTCCTTCCCAGACCATGATGTCTTCAGGAGAACTCCAAACCAGGTCATTCGAATGCAGTTTCTTATTTCCAAAATCTCAATCCACCAGATGTATATATTCACGATTAGGATTGCCCTACAGCATTTATCTCCTATTATCTTATATCTTATGTCTTCTCTCTTCCTTCCACTTCCCATTTTCTTTTTCTCTCCTCTGCTTCTTTCCTTTCTTGTCTTATCTCTTTCCCTCATCTATTTAGAGCAAGGGACAAAGGGAGGAATAAAAGAAAAGGGAAAGAAAAGAAGTTGTGATGAAGCAATTATGCTGAGCACTTATTTTGTGTGCAAAATATTTTTGTGCCCATATGTATTACATCTTGGATATTTACTTTATGAATTTAAAATTTCATGTCTTTAAATGAGATTCTTTGGGACTAAACACATTTGTATAGGGTTAACTTCTTTTTCTTTTCTCTTTTTCTTTTTTTCTTTGACTCAGGCAGAGAACCTAGTTTCTTCTACCTTCTGGATGCCTAGTGTACTGAATGTGTGATTTTGGACAAGTAACACTCTGTGTTTTTAGTTTCACTATCGGTCATGAAGAGAGTAATGCCTTAGCCGGGCTGAGGCACATGCCTGTAATCCCAGCAATTTGGGAAGCTAAGGCAAGAGTATTGCAAATTTGAGGCCAGCCTTGGTAATTTAGTGAGGCCCTGAGCAACTTAGAAAGACCTTGCGTCGAAATAAAAAATAAAAAGAACTGGGAATATATTTCAGTGGTAATGTGCCCCTGAGTTCAAATCCCCGGTAGCAAAAACAAAAGACAGAGGGGCTGTTCTGTTTGCCAACTGGACAAGATTACTGTAAATATTAAATGAAACAGCAAGAAGGACACACTTACAAAAGACTGATTTATTCCAAAGCAATCTGATAGCACCACAATTCTGCTCCTTTCTCAATCCTTCTCCATTTCTTGCTTTCTCTTTTTTCACTTTTCTCATTTGCTTTTTAACAACACCTCATTTACTTGACACATCAATGCAAAAGGTGTTGGACTAGAAATTAATGGATTTTCCACAAGATGAAACCATGGAAATTTATCTTTTTAGCTTTCGTCACTTTAAATGGAATATTTTCAAAACAAGAATTACTCATATCCTGCCTCCTTAAACATGGTTTATTAAACCCAGTTATGTTTCCTGACGATTCAGGATTATCATTACTATAAACAGATGATAATAACCTCTCTCAAAAATTATAGATACCCACATCAGGCCACCATCAGTAGCACCTAATTCCATTGTTACACCATACCATCTAACTTATGTCTTACAGTCTTTCTCCCCAGATAATTCTAATTTCCTTGATGATAAGGGCTGTTTTTCATGGAACTCTTATGTTCTATTGCCTAGCACGGTATCCTTAGTATAGTCGGAGTTTAATAAGCACTATCTAAATTTATAAAATGATGATAACCTGAGAAACTATTCATTTCTAAAGAGAAAGGGAGAAAAAAGTACTCACTTCAAGCCTATTGCTCACATGTATTTAATTCTCACAACTGAATAAGGAAGGTAATTTTATATTATCTCTATTTTAGAAATGAGAAAACTGAGGCTCTGATAATTCAAAGAGCTGTCTGAGGTCACATGGCTACTAAGAGACAAGCTCTAACTTGAACCTTTGTCTTGTTCCAAAGTCCATTCTCTTCCTGCCATAACACACACCACATAAACTCACTCTGGCATGGAATGGGCCACCTGCATTTTGGTTTGAGATGAAGTTCACAGGGTTTCCAGTTTTTCTGTCCCTCCCTCCAGGTCACCTACGTACCTCCTTGGTTCTCATGTGTCATGTGCCCTCTCCCACCTGGTATTTTCCTGCTCTGGTCTTGAACTGACTTAGAAAATACTAACCATGCTTGTTAGACTTGTTTAAAAGTAAGAAACAGAAATTCTCAGTAACAGTGCAGGGAAAGGAGAACAAATGATCTCCTACAAATCAGCAGGACCTGCCTGGAGTGCTGAGCTGGGGCTGCCGAGGCAATATCCATAGCTCTACAGGAGTGAGGGTCCATGGGGAGCAGCAATGTCTGGCATGGTTAAGAAAAGGAGAAGTGGTGTTACACTTCTGGGGCCTTGGGAGTTTTCAGTGAGTGAACTGCACGACGGTTACTGTGTGGTCTCTGCATCATCTTTCTAGATGTTCACATGTGCTTTTTACCGACTTCTCTGTTCTTAGTGAGAGTATATAGAATTAAGGACTCTGGATAATTAGAATGTTTATAATGATCTTTTCCTCTCTCTTCCTCTTTACTCAGTTTACCCTGAACTGTTCTCTGTGGTTTAGGTTTTAGGTTTGACAGTATTCACCCTACTACCCACTGACCTTATCTAAATCATTGAACACACTGAAGGCCAAAGAGGCTGAAGCCTCTGGAACATAGAGAAAACTCCAAGTAAATAAATTAGGAAATAAATGATTGAGTAGGAGATTTAATTATGCACGGCACCCTAACATCATTGAACTACTGATAAGAGCTTTGGACTTCATTTTCTTTCTTTCCACTCTCCATAAGAGCTGGAGACATTTCTTGGCCTCCTTTGCTTCTGCTCTGTTTTGGTTACCACTACTTCTCCATGTATAAAATCTCCTTTGCTTACTTTCCCTTTATCTCTCCTTTCTTCTATCTTATCTCATTGGACCCCTGTCATGTCATCTGAGCTTCTTGGCTTCTCTAAGAAAAGCCTGACCTTTAATGTACATCACATTTAAGCCAAAACATTTCTTCCCTCCTGTTGGAGAATTAATCAATCATAATCAATCATAACCTTTATGTCTTGGCCTCCTATTAACTTCATCCAAAAGGCTCAAAGCTCATGGTTTACTTCTTTTTAACAAGATGTACATTTTGTTCCCGTTGTAACTGAGACCCGTCTTGCATTTGAGTACTAGACTCTGGATAACTTAGGGTATGCTGCACTCTGTAATGTCACTGCAGGAAGTCACTTTTCCATTGCTGTACTCATGACAGTGGTTACATGTATTCATGACCCTTCCCAGAGGACAGCTAAACTCCTAAGTGGCCAGCTCTCACAATTCCCTTTATTCTCCTTCTCTTCTCATAGCAAAAAAAGATTGGCATTAGAGGAGGGGGAATTTTGATTCTACTAGAAGTGATTTTCTTAAATTGTTTGCAGACAATGACACAATATATCCAACCAATTATTTGTGACAACTGATGGCAAAGCAGTGCACTTTAGTTCAGCAATTAACAACTCTTAATATCCATGGGCTAAATTTTCCAGATGATCATCCTAAAATTATGACAGCTGATGGTTTAGTCATCTCTCAGATACCTAGTTGATTAAGTGGCATCCTGAAGGACCTTGTCTTGTCATGAGTCTAAGACTAGAGTTCCCTGATATTGAAAATTCAATTAATAGAGTTCTACAGAAAAGAACAACAATAGGGAAATAATTTCTGGGAAATAAAAATGAGAAAGGAGTTTTTGTTGTTATTGTTTTGTGTAAGATACAGAGTTTTATCTACTTTTTTAGAGAAACAAGAGGAAAGGGAAAGAGAAAATACATAGGAGAGAGGAGATAGTTATGGTTAAAAAGTGTTCTGTCCAATGTGTTAGCCACTAGCCACATGTGGTTAAAAGCACTTGAAATGTGGTTAGTCTAAATTGAGAAAGATGTTCTGTAAGTGCAATATACACATGGGCTTTTGAAGATAGCATAAAATAAAGTGCGTGAACAATTACATTATTTTTTGCATTTATTGATTATACATTAAAATATAATTTTGGCTATATTTGTTTAGATAAAATACATTGTTAAAATTAATTTTACCCATTTCTTTTTAAAATGGTTACTAGAAAATTTTAAATTATAAAAATATGGTTAACATTTGTTGTCATATAAGAGTTTTTATCTAACACAGATATAAGGTTATATCTACTGGGATTAGGTTGAACCAGATATAACAGATTCCAAAATAACCCAGGATAATGACTCAAAGTAAATATTTATTGATTGTCACTTCATAAACCAAAGATAGACATGATTGATAGAACCATTCCATGATCCCTGGAGACTAAAACTTCCTTTATCTTTCTGTTCCCCCAACCTAAGCATATTGCCTCATGGTTCAAGATGACTGCTAAAACTCTAACCAGAGTAGCTACATTCCAGGCAGCAGGAAAGAGAAAGGAATCAATATATTAAGGACACAATTGTATGTAGCCTTCTACAATGATCTTCTACTGTCTTCCTGATAGACAAGAACCCTCTGGGGTCAAGATGATACACCTTGTTTTGTGTAAAATTCTGGAGGATATTAACCACTGTGATCTGGTCCCATTTTAGTTACATGGTCTCCCATAAATAGAAGAGAAGGTGGACAATCTGTATTTTATTCCTTTCAGTCAAATATTGTGTGTGTCAGTTTTTCATGCTGAAAACCAAACCAACAAACAAAAAAAGCAGAGAAAAACACCTTGAAGGAGGAAAGATTTACTTTGGCTCATAGTTTCAGTCTGTGGTCACTTGGCTCCATCACTATGGGCCTGTAGCGAGGCAGAACATCAAGAAGCACATAGCAGAACAGAGCTTCTCACCTCAGAGAAGCTGGGTGAGAGAGAGGCGGGCTAGGAGGGGAGGCACAGGGACAAGATATATAGCCTTCCAGGGCATACCCACAGTAACCTCCTTCCTCCAACTTGTCCCACCTCCTACAGTTTCTACCACTTACCAATATTCCATTCAATTATGAGTTCACCCATAGATTAATCCACAGCCTCTTGATCCAATTACTTCCCTAATGCCTTACCTCTGAACAGTGCTGCATTTGGGAACCAAGACTTTGACACATGAATCTTTGGAGGATATTCTAGATCCAAACTATAAAAAGTGGGTACAGCTAAAATCAGGAGTTATTTTTAGGATGACCATTTGTCTTAGCTGGCTTGAAATGGTTTTGTGTATGTTGTCCTGGCGTAATTATTAATATCTCCCCCTTTATTCTCTTCCAACTGTCCTAGTTTGGATGATAAATAGTATGGTCATCCTTGTTATATTACCAAAGAAATAGCAGGAAACATTTGATAGGGTAGAAAATTTGCTCTGTCAGAGATCCTTGAGGAATCGTTTGAGAAATCCTTGGGAAGTAAGTGTCTCCTTCAACCCACCCTCCATTATTCTGAAGCTATATTCTTGGTGATTATTTGTGATATCTATATTTGTCAATATTGACCACACATATTGACCTCGTGTGTGTGTACGCACACATGTGTGTGGGGGGGGGGGAGAGAAAAAAAATAGATACTGGAACTGAACCCAGGGTTGCTTTGATACTGAGCTCTATCCCCAGCCTTTATCCGTTTCTTTAATTTTGAAACAGGGTTTTGCTAAATTGCTCAGGCTGGCTTCAAACTTGAGATCCTCCAGCCTCAGCCTCCTGAATAGCTGGGATTACAGGTGTTAGTCACTGTGTCCATCACCACTAGTTCTTTAAGAGACTTCAATAGTCAGATGATATTTGGAAATACAGCATTATTAAAGTTATATAGTGCATCAAAATTAGTATTTTAGAGAATCTCTGAGAAATTCTTAGAAATACCACAACAGAAAATTATACTTAACTATTTTAATCCAAATCAGTTTGGGCATTAATACTTGTTAATGTCTAAAGCAGCAACACTTTGAACTACTACTTCAGTGCCAGAAGTCTGAGGATATTATGAGACTCTCTGTTCTGTGGCTCCCTCCTTTACATCCTGCCTCCTGATGCTCACATGTTTTCTATTTTTGCCTCTAAGAGATGACACTTAAACAACCTTCTCTAGTCTTTGAGTCATTGCCCAAAGCACTAACTGGGCATTGTCACTTGAGTTAAACACAGTAATTTCAAACTTAGCAACCCCAAACAGAATCTTTCTTTTTGTCCAAAATAAAAATTAATCACCTGTCATGCATGCCTATTTTTGGAATATTGCCTCTTGCGGTAGATGTAGTTGTTGGTGGTGTTTATTTTGTAGGTTTAGGTTTTGGTTTAGTGAGGGTAAAGAAAGGGTTTTGCTGCATACTAAGTAGCATTGCAACTGCATTCTTACTTGAGGAACATGTCCTTTTGTGTGCACTGTTTGTGTGCCACTGCCAATGGCTCCTGGGCAGACTAGACATGAGCACATGGCTGGGCTCAATCAATTAGCCTTCCACTGGGAACTCTGAATCTTCCATTATTAGAGCAGCAATGTGGGAATGGTCATTTGTAGTGTGGCAGGGGTGATATCACAATACTCCATGACAACAGTAGCCTCGTGTCTTGGTCACTCCAGATGGTTCCCATGGAACCTAAAGTTTGAGAACTATTGCATGAGGTCTTTCTCATGCATCTACTCTTCCATGAAGATTTTAATAATTATCCCACCTAAAATTAACTCTTCCTTTTCTTGACCCTATAACCCTTAATATATATACCACCCTTGCTGAACCTATCCCATATAGCTTTGCAGTTATTTAAGTGGCCAACTTATCTCTGCAACTAGTTTCTAAGCTTCTTGAAGACAAGATGATATAAATCACTGTGACTTACATAGAGTATCAGCTCACTTGATGAATAAATGAATATTCATTCATGACAAATTAATTGTTCCTGATATGTAAACTCTCCTTTTTCTGTAAAATAAACTTTAAATTAGTTCACCTTGAGAACTTCTAAAGCAGATATTCTTATATATGCTATTGTTAAATTCACCTAGAGATCTGTAACAAATAGTGATACTCCAGTCATAACTTCAGAGATTCTTATTTAATTGATTTGGGACTGCAGTAATCAGGTCATTGTGATTTTGAAAGTTCCTAAATGGCTCTTTGTTTCGAAAAGACTATGAATCATCATTCTGAAATTCAAAATGTAGTCTCAGGACCATCAAAAGCAACTTTTCTTGAAGCTTCTGAATGCTCAATAATAAGATTTTGAATGATTCCTACATACTTTAAAGTAGGAGAAGTACATGGTTCAGCTACAACAGTGATAGCCAATATAAATATTATAAGGAATAGAGGGGAAGGTAGCAGAATAGAGGGGTTGCTTCCCTGTTGACTCCATGCTGTGAACCATGAAAAGCATACAGGTAGCTTTCAGCGAAGTTGGTAAGTGATCAAGAATTAGGGGGGACTTTATTGGAATTTAATACCAGACACTCAAAACAGATGGGGGACGCAGGAGACCTTATATAATAAAATAAGGGGGAAAGATCCGCACTCCTAAAGCTGCAGCAGTGGTTGGAAGCCCAAATCAGAATAGTCCTTCCATGAACACAGTAAAGCAATAAAGTAATTTTTTAAAAAAATTCTCATTCTCAGGAAGACTGAGGCATGTCAAGGTATGGAGTGTTTAGAGGTCAGAGTCACTGCTTGAAAAAACAGTAAGCTGTGCTGCCCAGTATCCACGTATGGGAAAGAATCTGAAAGAAGCTGTCATCTCTCTCCCTGCAGCCTGCACAGGGGACAACAGAAAGAGGGATGGGAAGGGGGAAGGGAGGGGGCATGGGGTTAGAAATGATGGTGGAATGTGATGGACATTATTATTCAAAGTATATGTATGAAGACACTAATTGGTGTGAATATACTTTGTATACAACCAGAGATATGGAAATTGTGCTCTATATGTGTAATAAGAATTGTAATGCATTCCACTGTCATATATAAATAAAAAATTAATTAATTTTAAAAAATTTTGCAGCTGCAGCACAGGGGCCAATAGCTAGGGGAGCTGATGACTGGCAGACCCAAATCTGGATTGAAAAAGAAACCAGGCAAATTCACACTGTGTGACAGAGAGTGTACCTAAGTGACCAGGAGAAAATTAAGGATAGAGGATGTTTACACAGGGAAATACTGGTTGTGGAAATCCACCTGGCTTCCCCCTTCCCTCACAATCCAGCAGCTGGAAGGACTGGCTGGGAGAGAAGCTCCAGAATGGGAATTTGATAGGGCAAGGGTAGGAGAGACTGAGTTCGGAGACTGAATCAGAAACCAGGAATCATGGGGTTTGCAGGTAAAGAAGTGGGCTAAGAATAGGCTCCTACACTACATGTGTGGAACCCAAAGGAGATACCTGGGGTGCAGTACTCCACCATGGACCAGCAATTGCTGGGCCCTGGAGGTGTGCTGACTTAAAATCTCCAGACCAATTGGCGTCCAGTGAACAGACCAGAGCATACCTAAACCTATATACCACCTACAGGAGTTCCATCTCCAGGACTAACCCTCACACACTAGCAACTCCACCTATCTTGAGGGTGAAGCTAGCATCAAACTCCGGACAGTACCACCTAACTTCTGAGAAGGGAAGCTGATAAAATTTTGAAGTCCAACAGAAGCTATTGTTCAACTTATCATTGAGGATTTTTTTTCTCTCTTGTTTGTTTTTTCTTTTTTTTAATCTCACATTTCTACCATTATTGAAAGCAAGTATTTTTCATGTATCAATTTATTGAGGACTAGGACATCTGAATAATATGTGACAGTTTTGTTTTAATTTTACTTTTTTTCTTTCAGTTTAAAAAAATATATAATTTACCTGTTTATATATATCACTTACACACACACACACACACACTCACACACACACACACACATATATATATATATATATATATATATATATATATATATATCACCTGTTTCCCTGGATTCTATTTATCTCTTTTCTCCTCCTAACAGCCAACCTCTAATTAATCCTTCTTTCACTCTTCCTATATTTTTTTTACTTCTATATTTACTCCTCATTCCTCACAAACATCATATCCTATACTACTGTTTTTTCTCTTTGTCCAAAATTTGAAATTGTAAACTCTTTTATAAATTAATTCTTTATATCAAGACAATAATTGAACACATCATTTCTGTTTATTGCAACAAAACTGTAGACATCTTAGAAGGAGCTATTTTGTTTAAGGCTGTATATTGTTTGCATTGGATGCTGTTATTATTTCTCTCCCACTTAAATTCAAGATACTAGAAACATTCAGGGACACTATAAGTCTACAGAGCCCCAGCTGTACTGCAGATGAACACTGCTAGTTGGGTAGACACACAAACTACATGGAAAAAAATGGGAAAAATTACTCCAAACAAGATACTTCAATAATAGAATTCATTGACAACACAATAGAAGAAATGACAGAGGTGAAATTTAGAACATACAGTTAAACTTATGCCTTATATAAAGGACAACATAGGGTGTGAAATCAGAGATAAAATTCAGGAGGTAAAAGATCACTTCAACGAAGAGAGAGATTCTGAAAAGAAATCAAGCAGAAATCCTTGAAGTGAAGGAATCAATAAAACAAATTAAAAATTCAATGGAAACCATCACCAACAGAAGACAGAATCTCAACCAATGAAGACAAAATATATAATCTTAAAAATAAAGTTGACTGTACAGAGAAGATGTTAATAAACTATGAACAGAAATTCCAAGAATTAAGAGATAACCTGAAAAGGCCAAATTTAAGATTTTTCAGGATAGATGAAAGTTTGGAGATACAAACCAAAGGAATGCACAATGTTTTCAAAGAAATAATATCAGAAAATTTTCCAAACCTAAATAATAAAATAGAAAATCAAATACTAGAGCTTACAGAACCACAAATGTACAAAATTAAAATAGACCCACACCAAGGCACATTATAAAGAAAATGCCTAAAATAATGTTTTTTTGTTTTTTTTTTTTTTTTTTTTTTTTTACTTCTGTGACTAAAGGATCTGACCAGAACAACTATAGAGGAGGAAAAGTTTATTTGAGGGCTCATGGGTTTCAGAAGTCTTAGTCCGTGGAATGTTGGCTCCATTCCTTAGAGTTTGAAGTGAGGCCGAATATCATGGTGGTAGAGGGTGATGGAGGGAAGCAGCTCACATCATGGTGAACCAGAAGCAGAGAGAGAGAGAGAGAGAGAGAGAGACTCTGCTCACCAGATTCAAATATATACCCAAAGCCATGCTCCAATTCCCACTCCTCCAGCCATATCCTATCACTTTGATTACCACTTTTTATAAGGGGATTAAACCCTTAAAAGGGGATTAAATCACTGATAGGGTTAAGACTCTTACAATCCAATCATTTCTCCTCTGAACCTTCTTGTATTGCCACACACATGAGATTTTGGAGGACACCTCATATTCAACCATAGCACATAAGAATTAATGATAGAATTTTAAAGAGTGCAAGAGAAAAGTATCAGATTATGTTTAGGGAAAACCAATTCAGATCTCATTGATTTCTCAACCTAAACCCTCAAAGCTAGGAAGTCTTGGAATAACATATACCAAGCTTTGAAAGAAAATGGATGCCAACCAAGAATTCTATATGCAGCAAAATTAAGCCACAGATTTGAAGATACAATAAAAATCTTCCATGATAAACAAAAGTTAAAAGAATGCACAGATAGGGAGCCTATACTACAGAACATTCTCAACAAAGTATTCCATGAAGATGAAATTTTTAAAAAAGTAAAAACCAACAAAGGGAGGAACTACACTAAAGGAATAGTCAATCAAAGGAAAAACTAATTTAAATTAAAAATAAGAAATAAAACAAAATGGCCAGGAATACAGATAACATCTCAATAATAATCATGAATGTTAATGGCCTAAACTCATCAATCAAAATACACAGACTGGCAGATTGGATTAAAGAAAAAAAACAACAACTATTTGTTGTCTCCAAGAAACTCACTTCATTGGCAAAGACATCTATAGACTAAAGGTAAATTGATAGGAAAAAACATATCACTCACAAGGATTGCATAAACAAGCAGGGGTTTCTATCCTTATAACAGATAAAGTGGACTTCAAGCCAAAGTTAATCAGAAGGGACAAAGAAGGATATTTAATACTGCTTAAAGGAATTATACACCAATAAGACATAGCAATCATAAATATCTATTCCCCCCAAAATGGATCATATATGTACATAAAAAACCCTTCTTAATTTCAAGAATCAAATAGATTATAACAAAATAACACTGGGTGACTCTAACATACCTTAATCACCACTGGATAGACTCTCCAAATAAAAAATAAACAAAGACTATAGAACTAAATAATATAATCAAAAATTTAGACTTAAAAGAGATGTATAGAGTGTTTCATCAGTCAATGTGAATATACCTCTGCTCAACATCTCACAGATCATTTTCTAAAACAGACCATATTGTATGCCACAAAGCAATTCTTAACAAATAAAAAAATAGAGATAACACCCTGCATTCTATCAGCTCATAATGGAATAAAATCAGAAATCAATGATAAAATAAAAAATAGAAGTTACTCTAACACATGGAGACAAAATAATACATTATTGAATAAACAATGGATAGCAGAAGGAATCAGATATGAAATACAAAATACTTAGAAGTAAATGAGAATTGCAACACAACATATCAGAATCTCTGGTACACTATAAAGGGAATGCTAAGATGAAAGTTCAATGCGTTGAGCTCATTCCTTAAAAGAATAGAAGGTCAATGAATAAATGATCTAACATTATATCTCAAAGCCCTAGGAAAAGAACAAATCAATACCAAAAATAGTAGAAGAAAGGAAATAATTAAAATCAGAACAGAAATCAATAAAATTGAAACAAAAAAAAATTTCAAAGAATTAACAAAACAAAAACTTTGTTTTTTTGAAAAATAAATAAAATAAATAAACCCTGGATAAACCTTATTGTCTATCCAGTGGTGACTGAAGTACTCTAACAAAGAAAAAGAAAGAGAAAACTCATATGACTAAAATTTACAGTGAAAAGGGAAATATCATGACAAACACTACTGAAATTCAGAAGATAATCAGAAACTATTTTGAAAATTTATACTCCAATAAAAATGAAAAAATCTTAAAGACATCAACAAATTTCTAGACACATGTGACCTCCACAAATTAAATCAGGAGGACACAGAAAATTTAAACAGAACAATTTCAAGCAATGAAATTGAAGATGCCATCAAAAGCCCAGCAACCAAGAAAATCCCAGGACCAGAAAGATTCTCATCCGAGTTCTACAAGACTTTCAAAGAAGAATTAACACCAATGCATCTCAGATTATTCCATGAAATAGAAGAGAACCCTTCCAAATTCATTCTATGAGACTCGTATCACCCTGATATCAAAACCAAACAAAGACACATCAAGGAAAGAAAACTTAAGACCAATATTCCTGATGAACATAGATGCAAAAATTCTCAATAACATTCTGGCAAATTGCATAAAAAATATTGAAAACACAGTGCACCATGATCAAGTGAGGTTCATCCCAGGGATGCAAAGTTGATTCAATATACAGAAATCAATAAACGCAACTCATCACATAAAGAGACTTAGAGACAAGAATCACATGATTATCTCAATAGATGCAGAAAAAGCATTTGAGAAAATGAAGTATCCATTCATGTTTAAAACACTAGGAAAACTAGGGATAGTAGGAACATGCCTCAACATTGTAAAAGTTATATATGCTAAATCCAAGGCACATCATTTTAAATGGAGAAAAACTGAAAGCATTCCCTGTAAGAACTGGAACAAGAAAAAGATGCTCTCTTTCACCCCTTTTGTTCAACATCATCCTTGGACTCTGGCCAGAATAATTAGAAGAAAGAAACTAAAGGGATGCGAATAAGAAAAGGAGAACTCAGACCATCACTACATCCTGATGACATGATTCTGCATTTAGAAGACCCAAAAAATTCTACCAGAAAACTTCTAAAGCTAATAAATAAATTCAAGAAAGTAGCAGAATATAAAATTAATACACATAAAGCAAATGCATTCCTATACACCAGGGATGAATCCACTGAAAGAGAAATTAGGAAAACTACCCTATTCACAATAGCCCCCTCAAAAATATAAAATATTTGAGAATCAATCTAACAAAAGAGGTAAAAGATCTCTACAACTAAAACTATATAACTCTAAAGAAAGAAATTAAGAAGACCTTAGAAGAATGAAAGATCTCCCATGCTCCTGTATAGACAGAATTAACATTTCAAAATGGCCATACTACCACAAACATTATACAGAGTTAATGTGATTCCTATTAAAATCCCAATGACATTTTACATAGAAATAGAAAAAGCCATCATGAAATTTATTTGGAAAACTAAAAGACCCAGAATAGCCAAAGCAATCCTTAGCAAGAAGAATGGAGCAGGAAGCACCATAATACCAGACCTTAAACTGTACTACCAATCTATAGTAATAAAAACAGCATAGTATTGGCACCAAAAGAGACATGAATACCATTGGTACAGAATAGAAGACATAGAGACAAACCCACATAAATACAGTAATCTCATACTAAACAAAGGTACCAAAAATATTCATTGAAGAAAAGATATTTTCAACAAATGGTGCTGGGAAAACTGGAAATACATATGAAACGAAATTAAATCCTCATATCTCACTGTGCCCTCAAATCAACTCTAAGTAGATCAAGAACTTAGGCCCTAGAACAGGGATCCTGCGCCTAATAGAAAGAAAAATCGGCCCAAATCTCCATCGTTTCGGCTTAAGAACTAACTTCCTTAACAAGATTCCTAAAGCGCAAGAAGTAAAATCAAGAATCAATAAATGGGATGAATTACAAGCTTTTTCTCAGCAAAGGAAATAATCAATAACATGATGAGAGAGCCTACAGAATGGGAGAAAATCTTTACCACTTGCACCTCAGATACAGCATTAATTTCTAGGATATATAAGGAACTCAAAAAACTTAATACCAGGAAAACAATTATGCCAATCAATAAATGGGCTAAGGAACTGAACAGACACTGCACAGAAGAAGAAATACAATCAATCAACAAATATATGAAAATATGTTCATCATCACTAGCAATTAAAGAAATGCAAATTAAAACTACTCACTGAGATACCATCTCACTTTGGCCAGAATGACAATTATCAAGAATACAATAACAATAAGTGCTGGTGAGGATGGGCGGGTACTATGGGGGGGACTGATAATTGGTGCAACCACTCTGGAAAGCAGTATGAAGACATGTCAGAAAATTTAGAATGGAACCACAATTTGACTCAGTTATCCCACTCCTTGGTTTATACCTGAAGAACTTAAAATCAGCATACTATAGTGATACAGCCACATCAATATTTATAGCAGCTCAAATCACAATAGCTAAATTATGGAACCAATCTACATGTCCTTCAACAGATGAATGGATAAAGAAAATGTGGTATATACATAATGGAATATTACTCAGCTTTAAAAAATGAAATTATGGCATTTGCTGATAAATGGATAGAGCTGGAGAATATCATGCTAAGTGAAATAAGCAAATCACAAAGAACCAAAGGCTGTTTTCTCTGATATGCAAATGCTAATTCACAATAAAGAGTGGTAGCCTAGGGAAAAATAGAGGTACCTTGGACTAGATAAAGGGGAGTGAAGGTAGGGGAGCAGGTATGAGGATAGGAAAGATAGTAGAATGAATTGGACATTATTACCCTATGTGCATTTATGACCAGTGTAATCTGTGTAATTCTGTATCATGTACAATTGGAAGAGTGAGAAGTTATATTCCATTTATATATGATGCATCAAAATGCATTCTACTTCATGTATGAATAATTACAATGAAAAAAGGAATATAATACAAGCTACCTATGCAATTTAAATTCTAATAGCCATAATTAAAAATATTTCTGAGGTGAAATAATTTAATATATTCAACTATTTTATTATATATATATATAATTTAGACCAATCCTAAATGATTATCATTTTAACACAATATAAATTACTAATTAAATATTGTCTTGGATATTTTTTACTTCATCTTTGAAATTCCATTGTTTTATACCTACAGCGAATCTCAGTCTGACTACATTCGTATTGTCTCAGAGCTTCATGTGGTTAGGGGATGACCCTGTACTGAACAGTCAGGCTCTAGAGTTTACTAACCTTTCCATCTCCAACACCAACTATAGCTGCTCTTATAGATGCTCTCTGCTAAAGTCAAAAGGAACCTGTATGTTTCACAAACTTGAAACAATAATTTTCAAAGTTCTCACCATAAAGTAATGATAAACATTTAAGAAGATAGACATGATTAACCTGATTTAAATATAATGCAATATATATAAGCATATCAAAACACTCTGTTCTCCCATCAGTATGCACAATTTTTGTGTTGCTCTGTGCCAGTTAAAATTCAATTTTAAAAAGGAAATTTTCATCAGTCAAATCAACCCCAAATTCACTTTCTTGTCTTTAACCCCTCTCTTTCTTATAGCCTGGAAAGTCTTCCCTCTGCTCCCTTCTGTTCTAGGTTTCATGTGTTTTTTCTTTAAGCCCTACCCAATTTTATAGCGGCCAGGCAAAAGCCTTCCTAATATGGTCCCAGATAACAATGGCTGGTTCCTGCTCTTGAAGAATAAAAGTGGAATGATTAGAATTGTAAAAATATGATGCTCTTTTCTTAATAAAAATAAGATATAGACCTCAGGAGATTGATATTGAAAGGAAAACTCTCCGGTGAGGAGTAATAGCCTTCCAGAATACCGACGTAAGGGCCTAGTCCTTGTAGAGATCTTTCATGGTTATTCTTGCCATAATGCTGGAACTAAATGACTAAGTCTCCATCTTAAGAGACAGTGACAATTCTTCTCTTCACAACTGAAGCAAAAGTGTTAGAAATGAATTGAAAAAATCTGGCATGTAAAACTTAGCTTGTTTTCTGTGTGAGCAATAGTACTCTATTCACATGGGGTAGGGTGGAGAACAAGGAAAAAGCTTCCTTGTTCCTCTTCTCTCTCTACATGGTGACATTGTATTCAACCAAAAAAAAAAAAAAAACCTGTCACTTTATGAATACATAGACTCTTTTGGATCTGGATGTGTATCATCCAATGCCATAGCCATTACCCACATGTGTCTTTGAGTACTTGAAAGGGGCTAATGCAAACCAAAATATGTTGTTCATGTAAAATGCATGCCAAATTTCAAGACCTGGTATGTCTATGAGTTTTCCATTGCTTCTAAAAAAATTACCATAAATTTAGTGGCTTTAAAGCACTCATTTATTATCTCATAATTCTGTAAGCTAAAGAATTCCCAGTAACATGTACCTGAGTTGAATCCTCTGCTTAGAGTTTCATAAAACCAAAATCAAGGTGTCTGTCACTTCATTCTTTAGTAGGGGCTCTAAAGATGAATCTATATCCATTCTCATTCAGGTCATTGGTCAAATTCAGTTTCTTCACGTTATAGTGTAATGATCTCCTTTCGTGACTGACCATCATCCAGAGGCCTTTGGGATCCTAAGGCAACCTGCATTCTTTGTCACATTGTCACCTCCATCTTTAAACCAGCAAGGGCATATGCTTTGAACTCTGAATTCTCATGTGATAGAGTCCTGCATCTCTCACATCTCTTCTATTTCTAGTCTGAGCTTCTCCTCCGCTGTTAAAAATTTATATGAAGGAACTCTCCAGAACACTCAATGAAAGGCAGGATGCGTGGCTGCCTAAGCCTTCCTGCTCAGTGCAACCAGCCATCACTCACCAGCTATCAAAACTGGTGAAAGAAACTACTTTAATAGAATGCTTTGGAGTCAAACCCAATCCAACCAGGAGTTTAAAATGGCTTATAGAAAACTGGTATTCAAGTACCACCCTGACAAGAAATATAGGACAGAACTTTAACCATATTCCTCATACTTATAAAGTGTTCTCTAATGCAAAAGAAAAAAGAAAAAAAAAGAAATAAGGTGACGAAAGAGGAAAACAGATAAAGATGGTGGAGCAAGTGGTGTTTTGGCTCTCCCATGAACATCTCTGGGCTTATTTTTTTGAAGGATGAAGGATAAAGAGAGAAAGGAAAGACAAAAATTTTGTGAACTAGTTCATCGTAACCTCCAAAGATTTATATAATGTTACAACAAGAAAACTAGCTCCATAAAAGGATGTGACTTGTGACAAATATGAAGGCTGAGGTTTGAAAAAGGGAGATGTAAAATGAGTTCCCAATCACTGAGGTGCTGGAACACAAACAAGAATTTCTCAGCTGAGACCTGGAATGATTCAGCAAATTAATTCTGTGTGTATAGGGAATAGATCAGTCCTAACCTAAAAACAGACGCTAAGCCTGCAATTGGAATAAGGCCCTCTGTTAAATCCCCAGTATCACCACCACCACCAACAACAACAAAAAGGTTGCAATATAAGATAGATAAAGAAGGATCTACAAGTTTGTATGGACAAAGAGGTGAAAGATGTCCAGAAGATAACATTCCATGGTAAAAGTGATCAAGAATGGTGACTGAAACCAGAAGATATTATTGCTTTAGATTAGAAGTACCACACTGTTCTGAATGAGAAGATCTTTTCATATATGTAGACATATAAATGGTTGAGTGATTGAATGGATGTCAAAACCGATATATATTCTGTATATCTGAATCTTGGTTATCATCTCTCATCCTCCAGGTTAGCTTTTTAGGTATGAACTAAATGAAAGTTTGTCAATTTATTGTAGACACATTTAAAAAAAAGTCATCTAATCACCTAATTTAGGTTAAACTTTCCTGAGGATGGCTTTCTCTGTCTTGGTGGTCTCATTGCTAGAAAAACTTTTACCTGAAAGGAAGGAAGTTGACAAAAATGATGAAATTGTTCAGGTAGCATTTATAGACTTTGAAACAGGTCAGGAAAGATGGATGGTACTATACAATGGAGAAACTTACAAGGATGATGAACATCATCCCAGAGGTAGTGTTCAGTGTCCACCCTTTTCATGTTACCAGTGAAAAACATGCACTGGTGGTCATCTCCATGCAGTGGCCAATGAAGACCTATACTCTTAATATGCTAACTTCTTACTATTGTAGCAAGGATTTAGATTCTTAGCTTTTGCCTGCTTTTCTGCTTCCATTTTGCATCTGACTTCTTTGCTCCGAGTCACCTTGAATTATAGGAAACACAAGTATGATCTATAAACATCTCATGATGAGTTGAAACTACTCCCCAGGCAACAGCAATGTTTTTTACAGCAGATAAGTCCTGACCTTACCAATCCTGAGGTAATGCAGGACCAGACACACCTGATCAAGATCAACTGTTTGGCAGCTCTACAAAGCCTCGAGCTATGCAAAGCCCCAACCTTACCTCATTTCCTTTCTATAATACCACAAAGTCATCGTCAACCCCTTAAAGACAGGACTAAGAACATGAGTCCCTTTGTCTTCTTGGTTCAGCTACATTGATAAAAGTCTCTTTCCATGTTTTTTACCATTACCTTTTCTGTATATTTTGGGTGCAAGTAGCAGGACATAGTTCATTGAATCCCCCGAGTGGTCTTTATTGTTATTTGTGTTACATAGAATTCATTGTGATTCCTTCATATTAATTCTACTGCCTCAAATGTTATTTAAAGATGGCTTATTAGAGCATTTGGTTTGTGGGATCAGTGAGAGAAATGATCATATATGTATACAGTTTATGTATTGCATAACTATATAACATATATATGAATCATTAACTTTTGTTAATAAGTTCTGGTACCATTTTATTTCCTTCTCTGTGGACCATGATAAGCCCCTGAATAGTGACTTCTGGAGGTGGGAGGCTTGGAAGTTCATGTAAAAAGATGTTCACATGGATGAGAAGTAATTTGCATGCACCATCAGGACACTGTTCCTTAGGTATGTTACAGGCTTACTTCAAGCTACTTGACTTATGCTCCAAAGGGACTGAAATTTAATGTTAGGAATACAGGAAATCATAATAAATTTTTTAAATTATATGCTTAAAAGTCATCATGTATTCTTCACATGCTGGTGCCTAAATATCAAAAATCAAAGCAATTCTTGAAATGTATCACTTTTTATAATACATTAAATACAAAGTATTTCCAATGTGTGTCACTCTAGTTATTTTGCTTAGACAAAAAACAGCAGCTTTTCACTAATCAAGATATGTAAATTTTAATTTTAACTGGGTAAATTGAATAATACAAAAATTACTATTTGACTATTAAAAATGAATGCATATGATTATAAGATCTGTAACTTTAATTACATCTGCAAAATCCCTTTTATAATATAGAGCAATACATTTACAAGTTCCAGGGATTAAGACATGGACATCTTAGGAAGACATTCTATCAAATTTTGAAAAACATGTAAAATATCTTAATAATTTTAATGTTAATCATATTTTGACATAATAATATTCTGAATATATTAGTTACATACAACATATTATTAAATTAATTTCACCTGTTATTAGTCTTTTAATGAGTTATAAAAATATTTAAAACTTTTATATGTGGTTCCCATTTGTTCCTTGCACTACACTTCTATTGATTTTACCTAGAGAAAGGTGAAATCCTATTTCAGCATCCTCATAGTTTCTAATGTCCTACCTGAGGATGCATCCCTTTCATGAGAAATGTTTCCCTTACAATTAAGCATAATGTTATGGGTTGGATATGAAGTGTCTCCTCAAAGCTCCTGTGTCAATATTGAAATTTTAGAGGTAAAATTTTTAGATTATGACATTGTAACCTAGTCAGTCCATTCTAGTTTAAGAAGACTGGCCAGTTGGCAGGCAGATGGGTTGCAGCTGGAGATGGACCATTGGAGGCCTGCCCTGGAAGGGTTCATCTTCCTCACAACCCCTTCCCCTTTCTGTCTCTGCTTCCTGGCTGCTCCTCAACATGCCCTTATAATGTTCTGCCTCAACTTGGACCCAGAGTAATAATGTCATCCCACCAAAGACTGAACTTCTGAAACTGTAAGCCAAAATAAACTTTTCCTCCTCTTAGCTATCCTTCTCAGGTATCTTGGTCAGTGATGAAAAGCTGAGAAGCACACGTGGCCTTACACTTTAATGTCTCCCATGACTAAACAAAGCACAATACAATACAAAACTCACATTTTTTGAAGCAAGGGATTCTGAATTACAGTGCTGGAGTACATAAATGTGGGTACAGGGGCTCATTTACTTTTAAGGAAAGGGTTCCTGATCCACCAGCTCTATACCTGACAAACCCAATGATTACTGACCTCACTCCATGGAGGCGGAGGTTTCTTTCATTCATCTTTTGAAAAAAAAAAAGTGTCCATCTAAAAATTGGTGATACAAGGTTTATTAGCCCTAAATTTACTTAACCTATTTTGTCTCCCTCGAAGACTGAGGCAAGATTTGCAGCATCCTATTTTAGCTATCTGGATGGTGCCTAGAAATCTCCAGTCATTGCCTACTTTCAGGAGCACAGGTCTGATGGATAAACATCCTGAGCAACAGGTGGAAAATGGCCTCTCAAGTGATAGACTTCTCTTGAGCTACCCTTTAGAATCAGGACTAAGCTCATGATTCACCAGTCCACAGTTTGACCAAAACTACTTAATTATGTGTAATTCTCACCCCCTGCTCCAATTCTTCCTCTCTGTAAACCTATAGCTCCCAGCAGCACCCTGAAAACAGAGCTGAGATGCTGGATCTCACTTTGCCTTCCAATAAGACCATATTGATTAAAGCTTTTTCTTTCTTTCTTTCTATTTTTCACCATTACACTTTATGCTAATTTTGTGGGGGCAAAAGGGACCTGGTTTGTTGGAAGCTCAGGAATCATATGTGTGACCTAGAAGTCTGGTCACATTGCCAGAAATATACCTCTCTGGACTGATCTGTTTCCAGCTGCAGGCATGATCCTGCACATGGAGGTGAAATCAGTGGGACAATATCACATATCATCAGCTACAGAGATAAGGATTCTCTGAGAAGAAGTTGGGGTCCCTGAGAAAGCACAGCCTGCTAACTGTTCCTCAGCTGCTATAGAGGCACCAGCCTGATGTGAGACAGAATGATAAAAAACAGATTCACCTCATCCATACTCCTCCTTAGCCACCTTCCTGGTTCAAAATAAACAATGAATACCAATAAAAAGATAATACAAATAAACATTTCAAATAAAGTTAACTAATTGAAAGGACTGGTAGATGGAGTGAGGCATTCTTCAAAATCTATTGTCATGCCTTTGGGGACTTTATTGCTTATCAGCAATTTTTTTTCCCCTCAGTTAAAAACAGAACAGAAACATTTGTTCAGGGAAAAAAAAAAGTAAATCGTGTTTCTTTCTTTCTTATTACTTTTATTGTTTGAGGTTTCTTTTAGACTATAATGTGGCATTGTGATTTTGAGTTGGGAAAAAAAAATCCCTTGTCTCTCAAACATAAGAATGTGATTGTATGCTATTGTTGCCAACAATGAGCTAAAGAGGTTAATGGATCACATATCTGGCAAACAGCCATCTTTCCTCAGCTCAATACACTACACAATATACATTTTGTTGTTGCTGCTGAGCTTATGATTTTGTCTTGAGAAGTTGGTAAATATGTTTACTTAGATTTCAGATATCTTCTTCTAGAATTAGAGGGGCTTCATCCTTCAGGCTAGAAACTGCATTTAAAAATGCAGTTTGAGATCTGAGCTCATGACCTTTGAAAGTGATGAAAATGGGCCTGTGGAAGGAGGTGAGGCTGGATTTTGAAGGAGAATCTAGAAATATTGCGCCTTGTGAATTGTATCTGACCTTTCATTTTCAGATTGACTAAATTAACAGAGTGAAATTACCATAATAAAAAGGAATGGATACTGGGGAAAGCACAGCAATTCTTTCTAGTGTTGTTGCTGGTGATCATTCTAACAGACTTCTAATTAAATGGACCAATATTCTCCACTGACCTCAGGTTGACTCAACTTTGCATTCTATGATTGTCGTTTGAAAACAGAAAAGCTCTCCTGAGTAGTAACACTGTGATTTCTTGCCTAAAGGACTTTTCTGTGCGCTGCATTTGTAGTATGAAATGTAAGTAAGAGACTTAATGCCTCTACAGAAAGAAGAAAAGTAAAAACGGGGAGGTATTTTTCAGGAAAACTTCAGAGGGAAAGGGTTTATTAATGACAGTGATAGTTTTGCAGGTTATTTGACCGGATATGGATATATTTGGAGGAAGAAGACGAGTTGAGAGAGAAGCAATAACACGTTTCCTTAGATTATATGGGATCCTTTCATTCAGGCAAGGACCACAGTAAATAGAACGTCGAATCAGTTCCCTGGACTGTTGTTTTCCTGGGGACAAGGTAGAGGATAGAAAGACTAAATTGGGAAGATAAGTGTGCCTCTGGGCGTTGGAACTTTGGGACTTGGAAGAAGGCTGAACCCTGAGTTCCTTTTGCCAGCTAAGCGGTGATGGTGATCGCCCCCTGTGACTCCGGATGCATACAGCAGCCCAAAGCACCGCTGCTGACGCGGCCCTATCCTTCACAGCCACTAGTTCTTCAGCCAGATAAGCAGGAGCTCCCAGAACACCTGTGTGCCCCAAGGTCTGAATGTGTCCACCTCACCCCCTTTATACCAGAAAGACATATCTCAGCATCTCAGAGAATAGGTCCCTTCGACCTCTAAGTCCTGGAGCTCTACCATTACTGGTCACCTCCACAGGTTCCCCAGGCTGAGACCTCAGTCCGCTCAGGAGCCCTGTGCTCCCACCTGACAACCCCACTGCACTACTCGCCAGCGGTTCTGGCGCCTGGGTGGGACTCCTGGTGGCTCAGTAGCAGG
The DNA here is from genome assembly GCF_045843805.1 of Urocitellus parryii. Classification (NCBI taxonomy): domain Eukaryota; kingdom Metazoa; phylum Chordata; class Mammalia; order Rodentia; family Sciuridae; genus Urocitellus; species Urocitellus parryii. The sequence goes on from NC_135538.1 coordinate 48,426,841, forward strand.
ACCTCCACCTCTGGGTAAATCCTCCTCTCCCCCTCCCGCCCCTTCTTCGCCTGAGGCCCTGCCCTTCCCCTGCAGCCAGCCGCTCCAGTGCGTGCGCCCATCTCTCCGCGAAAGACACCTGCGCTTCTTTCCCCACCCTTCTCCTCCTCCCTTTCCATTCGGTTTCTCCGCCGCCTTTGGGAGCTCCAGAACGGCAGCTGGAGGAGGAGCACTGGGAAGTGGGGAGGGCGAGGAGGAGTAGGGGCGGGGTGGGTGGGAAGAGAGCCGGGAGGGTGTGGACTGGCAGCCACTCTGCAGCTGGTCGCCGGGGACCTGGTCCCTCCTGCGCGCCCGAGTGATGGAGGGGAAGAGATTCGCTTAGACACACACACGCGCACACAGCTGGGCACGTCTCCGGGAGGCAGCTGCCGGCTCCAGCGCGCTGGGGGCCGGGCGGCGGCCGTGACAGCGCAAGCCGCGGGGAGCAGAGCTCCCTCACAGCTTGGCACCGGCGGTTGGAGGACGCAGGAAGGGAAGATCCCAACCACACTGACTGTTGCTCTTTTGGGTGCATCCTGAGGGAAGGAGCAGCTTGAAGCTGTCACCGAAAACGTCCGAGGCTCTCACCCTCCGCTTGCGGGGTCCGGGGCTGCGCCGGTGCTCTCGCGGGCAGAGGAGGATGCGCACCTCCTCCCGCAGAACGTCTGCGGTCCCCGACACTGCGCGGACTCGGGCTACGGCGGCAACCCGTGCAGTGCCCGCGCCGCGGGAGCGCGCCCTGCCGCACCTGGCTCCAGTCTCTCGGGGAAGTGCAGGAAACGCGCCCTAAACTCCACTACTTCTCGCCCGCCTCCTCCCCCTCCCGGCTCCCCGCCCAGGACCTCACGGCGGCCGCCGCCGCCAGTGTGTGGGAGCCCGCCCGCCTCTTCCAAGCGCGCACGCACAGCTCTGCTTGCCTGCTCCCATTCACGCCGACTCGCTCTCAGCTGAGCCCAAGCCAGAGCATCTGAAACTCCTGGACCAATTGCCGCCCGCTGGGACCGCAGATACGGCCCCGTGGCCCGGCGTGACCGGCCGCCGGCCACCGCGCCCTGGGCTCCCGCCCGCGCCGCCGCCGCCGCCGCCGGGGACGATGGTGAGCAGGGCGCACTGCCCGCCTCGCGCGGGGGAGGGGCTCGAGCACACTGGGCTGAGTGAGACCTCGTAGATTGGGGGGAAATGACAAGGGGAGAAAATCTCCAAAAGGAAGCATTCGTGTGTACCAGCCAAAAGCACTTTGTGGGGTGCGGTTTTCCGGGGCGCTACTCCGGGAAGACTTTTGAGTCGTTTGCTGGGGTTCGGGGTTAAACTAGTGGGAGATGAAAAATAGCGGGGGCGATTCCCCGGGTGAATTTATACTGTCAGTCTGAATCTCTTTTCCAGAGCGCTACCCCCAGCGCTGTCCCAGAGGAAGAGGGGGAACAAGCGTTTACTCTCTTCACCGCGCTCTGGCAGAGTTTGGGGGCTCATGCTCGGTCACTTCTGGGGGTGGCTTGGCACTGTCGCTTGGAGTTTTAGAGCAGCTTTAGGGGAGTGAGAGGCTGTGAAGCCCGAACGGAGGGCAAGCGGGGAAAGGCAAAGGCTCAATTAACGTGTGGGAGGGTTGCCCTCTCTTTAAAGCTGGCCCCACACCACCAGTCCCCGACACCTCACAGCCCCAATTCACGCAGCCTTTCCCACCCACCCTCAACAGGCAGGCACACACTCCGGAGATGGATGCAGTTGAGGGGGTGGTCATATTGCTATTGATAAGAGGTTCAGGAGATCACTTTGGCTACTGACTGGAACGCCGTGACTCCTGCCCTGCCCCTGAGACTTGGTAGATCACCTTGTTTCAGGGAAGCAGGGTAAGAGCGCCCGGCCTGGTGTGGATACCTTTACCTGGAGGTTCCAGGAACACAACCAGCAAACCTCTACCGCAACTCCCAGGTCAATTCAGCTTGGTGGGCTCTCAGGCATCCCTCCCTGAGTGCTTTAGGAGACCCACCCAAGGGAGCTGCAACTGGGATCCTGGGATCCATGGTTTCCCCAGTCCTCGGCGGGTGGGTCTCTCTCTCATTCTTTCTCCTCTCCTATGAACAGTTTCTTCATGGAAAACATTGATCCCTTAAGGGGAGATTTAATATTTGCAAAGTGCTTTATATCATATTACTTCGTGGATACATTTAATTGCACTGTACTCCCCTCTGATTTATGTAAACTTAGTCTGATAAATAGCATGCAGGGTCGGGTTGGGCGGGAGCAGAAGTGGGTGGGCATCCTTTCTGTGACAGAGTTCCTTTCTAAACCAATTTGATAGAAGTAATTAAAAGTGGGCGTTTCTGAAAGATTTTGCTCAGGGATTTCTACATATTTCAGAGCTTTATACAAATAATTTTAACATATAATTCAGTTCAAATATATTTGTCTTCTTTTCATGGAAAAGTTGAAGAAAAGACAATAAAAGAGGATCACAGATTTGGATGTTGAATATGAGTATTTAATAATGTTTTTATTGCTATCAATTGTGTTGCAACAGATATTTAAAATTTACCTAATGTGTTTCCTTCTAGTGAAATTCTTTTTAAAAAGAAATGAAAACAATTCTACTTACCTTTCTTCCTGTATTTGTTTACAAATGGTCATTTTTCAAAGTGAACACCAGAGCAGGCTTCTTTACTTAAAGAATAAAAAGTTATTCACCAGTGAATTGTGATATGATACAAGGAGATGCTAGGAGACACATAATGATGGAAAGGAAACAATTGCTTACATTTAACTAACTACCTCCTTTTCACTCTAACAGTGAAAAGAAAAACTACTCTGGTCTCTTCCAAGTTACGCTGCAGTATTTAAAAATTATTTAAAAATGCTCTTTTCTCAATTATTAAGATATATGGAAACATCAGAACTCATATAAAATAATATTTTCAAATAGATGCCTAAGCAGATTATATGAGAAATTACAAGCCCAGTGTTTAATGGACAATTACAGCAAGTACTGGGCCATGGTTTCTAGATTAAGCTAGACTGCATGCTTGAATGTTAGTATTTAAAGTTGCTCCCTTTCACATCTTTGTGAGGAGGTGTTGCTCATTGTTTTGATCAGGCTTGCATTATTGTCCTTACCATTTTACACACATACACAGATGTTTTTGAATGAATAACATTCTTACTCACTGAATTTTTACTCATTCAAAATTGTATTTATTGAGAACATGAGTACACACAATATGCATAACTAAACTGGGGTGTTATTTTAAACAAGAAAGGATTATTGCTAGAAGCAGGGTGCTTACTCCTACACTGTGTAATAGAACTGTAGAGTAGAGGCTTACTTAGAGAAGCAGCTTCTTGCCCAAAGTAGGTGATCAACAAAGAGCTGCTGATGCAAAAATTATGGAAAATGTTAACTAGCCAACTTTGTTTCCACCCTAAATTCCACCATTATTCTCAACCCACCATGTCATTTAGATATGACTCAACTTTAGAGAATTGTTGTTGACGCTAATCTTCTTGCTCTTTGAATACTTTAGAGTAATGTAACTATCTGTGCACTGTGTATGATTTCTATAGAGCAGTGCCAGATCCGAATATGTCATTAGTATTCATTTGTGAATAAATGCAAATGTTCCTGTTGCATTGCAAAAGAACTTGACTTTATAGAACACAACAAATATTTTGTTCCTTAATTCCTCATCTCTTGATTTTTATAATGTCTCTTAAAATGCAATTATATGTAAATTTACAATTATATGTCAATAACAAAAAATGATTACTTAAGGTTTTATCTTTTGTTTTATTTTCAGAAAGAGGGATGTATTTTTGGAAATTTTAGTTCAGGAGAATTTTCATTGACTTTCTTGACATGTCTATCAGGATGGTCTTTTATTGTAGGAGCTCTCATTCATGATGAAATAACTCTTAAGGTAACTTCTAGTAAAATGAACTATTGGTGGAGAGAATGCTTCTTGCTAAAACTTCTTGGAATAGAGTGAGCAGTAACACTAAGATTATGTCATTGAAATTATATACATGCTTGTATATTTTATTGTCTGTATATGCATTATTTTAAAATCTCTTAATACTTTTTCCAATAGTTTAATATCATAAAATTATTATAATTGAGTAATTACTATTTGACAATATAATTCTATTTTTAAAGGTAGAGTAAATAGTTTGAGAGAGCAATTCAAGTTAAAAGAATAATATTCAAACCAAAGATTTATCTCTATCTAAGCCCTGTCCTTTTGTCGGGAAGGGAGGTCAAAGCCAAAATATGTAAACTTTTCATTATGGGATTTTTAGTTTCTATTGAGAAAACTTTTGTTTAATTTTTTTCTGAGCTTACTATGAATTCTTTGAAACCAACAAAAGTTTAATTGTTTTCTGGAATTCAATTTAATTGTTGACAAGTTTTATTTCTTGTAGAATAAGTGTTTATTTCTGAGAGTAATGATGTTATCTTAACCTTCATAGAAGTGCAACTAAAGCAAGATATTAATAACTATATTTAAAAATCCCTGATCTAAGTCAAACCCATTTCAGAATATCTATTATTTATCCAAAGTAAAGTTAAAAGATTACATTTGGAGATCCATACAATGTACAGGTAGGATAAATGAACCACTCTAAGTTTCATATACAACTTTCATTATTATATCTTATTATCAATTAACATTTTGTGCAATGGATTATTATCTTCTTGAAAAGTTTATGAAAGAAAGCTGTCAGTATTAAGAAATTGTTGAATGGTTGACTTGACTTTGGATCATGTTTTATATGTGCAAGTTTTATATGTAAATATATGGAAGTGTATGTGTATACATACACAAACAAATGTATATGTGTACTATATTTATATATTTTTGTTTATGTATTTATCTATATTTTGTATAATAACTTTGAACAATAGGATCAAATACCCTTGTGCTATATGTGGTTTGTGAAGAGGGGATCTTCTTGAGAATAATAATTATATACGCTCAACTAGTCTGAAATTAAAAGTTTGGAGAGTCTTGAACTTTTTTGAACAGTTTATTTAATAAACATGTATAATAACTTTTAGAATGTTCCTGACACTGTCCAAAGAGCTCCATCATTAAATTCTAGTAGCCAGTCTGTCATCCCCCATTTTGCAGATGGGAAATAGACAGGCAACATAATTATTATTATCCTCATTGGGGAGATGAGGAAACTGAGGTCTCAGCTGATTAAATAAATGACTCAAGCTCTACTCTAGGCCCAGACAATCCACTGTGCTGTGCTACTGCTCTTGAATAGGTTTTTGTTTTTCAGTTTGCTTAAATTTGGGGCTGAGTCTTAAAGCCAAATATATGCTAGCTGTTGAGATTTACAAGAGTTTTCAACTTAGAGTGAATTCTTAAGAAATTTTTGAGGAAGGCTGTTGTAATGAAGCAGTGACATAACCTGAACCACAGCCACACTTAAGCATAGTGCTGTACCTTAATGTAGTTTTTAATGGACTCAATAATTTTCTAAGGTTCAGCTGCTTTTAAATTAGGCAACTTTAAGAACTGATGCTATACTTAAGTAGTTTTAATAGCAGAGAATCTGATACTGAATGTTTTATGCCTCCCATAATATCCTTATAATGTGAACTTGAACAGAGGTCAATGTTATGTGTTACCATTTGGTACATGCAAAAGAAATCACCGTTTTATAGAAAGAGTGAAATGAGACCTTCTCTGCTCAAGCTTTCTTGCACACAGTAGGCATTAATGTTTACTGTATGAACTGAAGCAGGATATTCTACAAGTGGCTTGTCAGAGGTGAGGAAACTTCAAATCATTTTATAATTGCATAGATTTTTAAGATGTTGGATTTAATATTGGATAGACATTTTTCTTTTTATGATAATCTCAGGACATTATTATTTAGGGAGCCCTGTGGAATAATAACTTGTATGAGATGGAGTGGCCTGAGAGAAGGAGGACGATGGTGTAAGAGTGTGAGATAATAGTGTGATTGAAATGTTTAAATTTAAAAATAGACAAAAGGAAGAATGTCTGTAATTGTGGCTTTTTTTTGAAAAGCCATATAAGACATAATTAACATTAAGTAACAGAATCTTTAAACTGCTAATGAGGGAGCATAACCATCCTATCATAAATATTAACAGTCTTACTATTTGAGTATAGGTTGGGGAACTATTCAGAAACATATTAAAATGTCACTGTAATGCTCTTTACCATAGTTAACTAACTCAAGTCAATGAAAAACTCACAATAATCCCAAATGTGCCTCAACATAAATAACGTGTTTATTGTAGTACAAGAACTGGAGTCAGACAGCTGGCTGAATTAGAATCCCTACTTCACTGCTTATTAGCTACGGCATCTTGGGCAAATTACTTAGACTTTCTAATTCTCAGTAATTTGATCTGTTACATGGAAGTGGGAATGCCATTTGTATACTTTCTTAAGATGATCTACATAAAATGTCTAACACAACACAGGTTTGTTGGTGCATGCCTATAATCCCAGTGGCTTGGGAGGCTGAGGAAGGAGGATACCAGATTCAAAGCCAGTCTCAGCCACTTAGTGAGGCTATAAGAAACCTAATGAGACCCTGTCTCAAAATAAAAAGTGAAAAAGACTGGATATGGTTCAGTGGCTAAGCACCCTTGAGTTCAGTCCCTGGTACACACACATACACACACACACACACACACACACACACACACACATAAATGCCTAGCACAGGAAGCAGTAGTTGATAACTGCTGCCACCATCATCATCCTTAATATCACATAACATCATTGGACATGGTTAAACATAATTGGGTTCATGATGCTCATCATAAGTGTATTTGAGTTGGTTGGTCTTCACTGAAAGTCACAGGTTCTTTAGATTCTCTTACTATGATGGAACTGGATGAAGAAAGACATTTGTGTCTCAAGACTTAGGTTGGATGAAAGTGTTACTGGCTTTAAAGGCCTATGGTAAGCACAGAAATTGAGATTCATAGTTTCATGCAAGGCCCAGTTATATATGTTTACACAATTCTTTGGAATGTGTATCCACTTCTAGAGTATATGGGAAGAATAAAAGTTTTTGCTAAAGGCATTGGAAAATTTTATTTCTCTTTACATCCAATATGAGTTAAATGTTTTAGGATACATATTATTTTTTTTTACTCTCATATTTTACGTCTGATAGAATTTATTGTATAAAGGGTAAAGTTCTTTGTCTACTGTGGCAAAACTTGGGCAACCTGACTAAAAAGGTTAAGTTTAATTTGATTAGCTGTCTTTAGACTTAATTAATTTTGGTAACCACTCAGCTATTCGCATTTTATGCTTATAAGGCTTAGAAACTCAAGACCTTCATTGTTATATTTTTCCTAATATATACCCATTCATCCTTTTATCTTGTAAAAATAACAAATGATACTAGCTAACATTTATTTATTTTTCTATGTACCATGAAGTATAGGCCTTAATGCATTTCACCCCTGTGAAGCATTTGGTGGAACATGCCTTTAGAATTTGCATTTCATAGATGAGGAAATCAAGGCTCAGAAAGGTCTCATAGCTAGTGGGGTGTAGCCTTGACTCAAACCCACATCAGCTGGCTCCAGCACACACGGGTAAGCCCCACATTAACAGACTTCTTTGCTGCCATTAGCTCCCACTTACTAGCCCTAGATTTCCAGGCCTTGGAATCCATGCACTGCTATTTCCTAGTGTCTTCCCTGCAACAAAAGGAGCAGTTTAATTTAAATAAATATCAATTTCTTGGTGTTGTCATATCACACTATTTTCATATATACATTTAATGGCCACTAAAATAACCAACTATTCCATGCTAATTTTAGCAAACTATCGAACCTATTTTTAAGAAGATTTCCATAGGTCTGCCAAGATACTGCTGAATAGTTGAATCTGCACTCTGTGTGCAGTGGTGGGAATTGACTTTGTCTAAGAGTGGGATTTCTTCATCTGGTGAGCCAGCTGCCCATGACCTGAAGTTCCTAATTGCCTTAATTTTTCTGAGCTGAATGAAACAGTTGGGACCAGAGAGCACTTGGAAGGAGCCCTTCTTCCCAAGGACATCAGATAGAGAAGTGGCCAAGCTCTTCATTAGGGAGCTCCAGATACTCTCAGAAAGAAGCTCTATGTCTGTCCCTTCATATCATGGGCCAAGTGCCATGGGAAAAGGGTGAAAAGAACACAGTCCCTATCTTGAGAAGCAGTCATGGGGTCCACAGAAGAATTTTCAGACTTTTTCTGGGTATTCTCAGAAGAATCCTTCAGATCTAGGATTCCAAGGATCATGGATTCCAAGGATTCTCAGAAGAATACCCAGAAAAAGCCTGAAAATTCTTCTGTGGACCCCATGACTGCTTCTCCAGATAGGGACTGTGTTCTTTTCACCCTTTTCCCATGGCACTTGGCCCATGATATGAAGGGACAGACATAGAGCTTCTTCCTGAGAGTATCTCAGATCCTGGAAGCAGAGAGCTGAGGCAACCAAAGGGACCTGGGGGCAGGGGCAGAGAGCAAGACAGGTACAAGGGTTCACAAGATTGATGAGCCGTGGATGGATGGATTGCTGATGGGAAGGCTTCTCTTCATTCAGTATGTATATGTTTCTGTTTCCAAATCTAGACCAGATGTATGGTCCCGACTTAACCCTGAGATCTGGCTCTTTAAACAATATTGTTTCCCACTGTTATGAAAAGCTCTGCTGTGCAACCATAAAACCTTACTAAGTATGTTTTATGGTTTTATGTTTTAATTGTCTATAAATGGAATATTCTTTTCTTAATCAGATATTTATCTTAGTCACATATTTTGTACACTCTGAAATGGATGACCAGGCAGTCAAGGGTTACTCCCAAATTTCTTCTACCAACAACAAAGGGCTTAAGGGTTTGCTTTGTCTTGTTTATTTATTTATTTGGTTGTTGTTGTTGTTTGTACTGGGTATTGAAGCTGGGAGTGGTCTACACTCTATACTCTACATCCCCAGTCTTCTGTGGTGATGTTATTTTTGGTGATAGATAAGTTGCCGAGGAGGCTGACCCTGAACTTGCAGTCCTCCTGCCTCAGTCTCCCAAGTCTCTGGGCTTACAGGCATGTGACACTATACCTGGCAGGGCTTGAGAATCTTATACACCTTTACATTTTTAGTGTTACTTCTTTTCCAGTGCTTTGTTATTTTTATCTTCTTTGATCTCAGTATCACCTGCCCAGATATTTAAGAAAAGTGAGAAACCAAAGAGAAAGTTAGTTACAAAGTTAGAAAAGTTAGTGGGATAACAGTAGTATCATAGGATTGTTTTGTGTATCTCCCCCAATTCCCACCTCTGGTCTGTCCCCAAGACATGACAATCCTGCCTCCTCAGCTATCTCACCAGCACCAGTGCTACTACTTTAGTTCAGGTCACTGGCACTTCTCACATGAATCATGATAGTCTCTTTATTAACCTTGGGCTTCCATTCTCTTCAGTGCTTCTGAAAGGTCTTCTGACTACAAAGCTGACCATGCAGTTCCCCAGCTTAGAAACCTGCAACATCCCTTGCCTACAAAATCAAGTTTAAAGTAACTTAGCTGGCTTACTAGCTCAACCTTCCTGTCCCAATAACCTGGCCTGAGCCTCCTCCTGTCACTCCTTGAGGAGGTCCCTACAATTGGGTGATTCCAAACAAAGAATCGACTATGCTTCTTCACACATCCATGCCTTTGTATGTGCTGGTCCCTCCGCCTACATATTCTTTCCTGGTCTAATTTATTTTCTTACCCCCATACATATGTGCATCCCACCCACCCACACCCAAGCCAGAATGGGCTAGCTTTCTATTTCTCTACTATAGTATAGATCACACTACATTGTGTTATTTTCAATTCTCATCCTCTCCCACCCATATACACTCATTCTTTCCTACCTTCTCCAGTACTCATATCTTCACTGCCTAGTACAATATCTGGAACATAAGAAGCATTTACTTTATTTTTTATTGGAGAAACAATCATCTTATCTTTCCCTCTGCCTGAGTAACATTGTTGTGCTTTCCTCTCTATCGCTAATATCTTTCAGTAGTCATTTATTGAGTAATGACCCTATGCCAGGTAATATAGTGGGTATTGAGGATGTAATGACTTAGTCTTTGCTCTCATGAAGCTTGTAAACATAAGAGCAAATCCAACTGGCAAAGAAACAAGTGTTCTTCCATTTGCTAGATGATGGGGAGAAGATACAGGGAAGACAGTGCAGAAGAGGGTTCGATTCTGCCTGGGAGAACCAAGAAAACTCCACCTCTCCTTCTTTTCCCTTACTAGTACTCTTTTCCCTCTTCTCCAGTATTCCAAATATCTAGAATAACCATCCACCTATCAAAGTTATTAATTTTGGAGTAGTACTAGGGATTGAACCCAGGACCTTTTGCATGCTAGGCAAGGGCTACCCTACTAAACTACTCCCAGTCACCAAGACTATTAATTTTTTTTTCTTTTGCAGTATTGGGGCTTGAATCGAGGGGTGCTCTACCACTGAGCTATATTTCTTACCTTATTTATTTATTTATTTAATACAGGGTGCCACTAAGTTGCCAAAGCTGGCCTTCCATTTTCAATCCTCCTGCCTCAACTTCTGAGTCACTGGGATTATAGGTGTGTGCCACTGAGCCTGGCTAAAACTATTAATTTTTAAGAATAGATTTAGGTCTCCATTTCCCCAATATGTATCTATAGAGAATTTAAACAGTTTTTATTTTTATGTCTTACCTGCAAGAATAAGAAAGTTTCTAAAAGTTCCAGAATAGTCTATGAGCTCACTTTTTAGGTTTTTTTACTATTCAAATTTTTTGAATATACTTGATGATCATGTTATGTAATTAAATTTATTTCTCTTTATAAAGCAAGGAATTTATATTTAACCAATTATTAGTATCTACTTAATGTCTTATAAAAATCTGATTTCTTTTAAAGATTTGAGATAATTATGAAACTAAATTCTTTTGCCATGACCAAAGTGGAAAATTCAATAAGGCCAAGACTAACTAATAGCATATGATAATCAAATTACAGTTCTTTATCTAGTACTCAAGGAATAGAAATTGCCTGTTGATTAATGTATTTAATACCAAACATGTGGAAGCAATTCTTTTTAGATGTGTGTGTGTCATTCTTTGGTAAGTAACCATACATACAATTAAAATAAATTACCTTCAAAGATATAATATTCAGAAATATGTAATATATAATACACTATTCTCTAAACTCATTAATACATTAATATAGTATACAAACTACAGGTTGAGCATACGTAATCTGAAAAGCCAAAATCCAAAATGCTTCATAATCTGATATTTTTGAAGCACTGACATGATAATACAAGTGGAAAATTCCACAGTTGATGTCATGTGACAGGCTACAGTCAAAATGCATTGCACCAAAATATTGCATGAAATTAACTTCAGGCTATCTGTATAAGGTGTATGTACAACATAAATTGAATTTTGTGTTTAGACTTGGATCCCATCCACAAGATATCTCATTACAAATATGCAAATATTCCAAGATTAGAAAAAAATTCTATATCCAAACATTTCAAATAAGGAAAACTCAACTTGCATAATAACCATTTAAGGTGACCACATTTATTATCGTATATTATTTCTAAAGTTAAAAAGAAAACAGGATCAAATATCTCACTATATCATATTCTTCACAACCTTTTTTTTATTGGTTGTTCAAAACAGTACAAAGCTCTTGACATCATATTTCATACATTAGATTCAAGTGGGTTATGAACTCCCATTTTTACCCCAAATACAGATTGCAGAATCACATCTGTTACACATCCACATTTTTACATAATGCCATATTAGTAACTGTTGTATTCTGCTACCTTTCCTATCCTCTACTATCCCCCCTTTTAATACATTAAAGCATTAACTAATGTTTCTCTAGTTATGTAAACATTGCAATCTCATTTTTATGTCTTAAATCTGAGAGAAAACCATGAGCAATATAAAAGTAGAACCAAGCTTGTCCTTTCTGTTTTCACTTAAAAGTTCACGTTCAAATTCTTATGCATTTGTGAGGATTTAACTATATTATTTTTTTAAAAAGTACCTTAACTAAGGGATATATTCATATACCCCCACCACAGCTTTTATAGCTTTTTGGTTAATAAGTAATTATGTTGCCTTGAGAAAGTGTCTAGTTTTATTTTCTTGCAACCATGAAGTGATTTGAGATTGAATTTCATCTGAATAATGATCAACATTCTTGGTCTACAGCTGGTTCTTTACATACATTAAAATTTCCAAGCCCAGCAACTTACCAAGGCCCCAAGCAACTCAGTGAGACCCTGTCTCTAATTAAAATACAAAAGAAGGAGGAGGGGCAGACTGAGGGTGTTGCTCAGTGGTTAAGGACACCTGGGTTCAATCCCCAGTACTCCCCCCCCCAAAAAAAAATCCAAAATATTGAAATGCTGGAAAGCTAAATGTAAGACTTATATGTGTTACAAATAGGGTATCATCTGAACTGGGAGACTTTTGAAAATAAAAGGGGTACATTAATAAGGATGCTGAGAAAAGATGTTATAAAGTCCCTAAATATGGTTCATTGTTGTTGCCTCCCTGGGCCCAGTAGTCTACTGCTTGGAGAGACCAGCCATAAGAGTTGGGATCCACGCCTTCTTCACTTACCCAGCTCTGAGCTGAGCAGCCATTCTGTGAGATATGCATGGTGCTGTCTCTGTGCCAGGACTCTCCAATACCTCAAATAGGCTTGAGAAGAAAGACTTTTTTTTTTATTGTTTCATAAGAGAACCACAAGTGGTCTTGGCTCCTCTCATTAGATAAAAGAGAGCTTAATGTAGGAAGGGGTATAATGCAGAAAAGGAGAATGGGGATCTTGTGAGGGTGGAGCACCACAAACCAATGTTTCCTCGTGTGAGGAAACAGAACGCATGTTCTTGTCATCACCAGAGCAGAGATTCCTACCTTTGGCCCTTCTGCCTAAACCCTTGCCAACAAGCATCACCCACTTGCTTCATCTTCTTGGAGTGGGCAGCATGACAGCAATTCAATATGAAGACAGCTCATGCTCATGCATTCAGCAGCTATATTCATGGAGCACCTACTGTACTCCAGGAACATGATCATCTGCACTCAGCATAGGTTGGACCATTTGAGGATGTGGTGGGAGGTGACAGAAGCCCATAAACGTCCACAACTTTCAGAGGTCTCATCCATCATCCATGTTTATCCTGATTATTCTCTTTGAACAAACCTGATTTTTTAAGGACCTTGGTGGCTATTCAGTTTCTCTTAGTGAGATCTTGATCATTTGGGATTTGTACCTTTTTTTTTTTTTTAGAGCTATCTGAAATAATGTAAATTATATCAGTAGGGAAAGTGAGAATTAATGGTATGGGAAAAGGAAGAATTTATACCACTCCCATTAGAGTATGCATCCTATGCATCCTAGACACCTTTTGCCTAATATATTTTTAATATGCATCCAGGTAACTCTACTTTTTAAAATAATTTTCCATCTGAAAAACTTTTTTCCCTAGGGACAAAAAATATATATTTACATAATGTGCTGAATTCAGAAAAGTAGCTGCCAAATTCGTGGGGACCTATAACAAGATAATTAATTATCTAGAAACACAAGGACTTGGTGGAGTGTTGGATATAAAGCAGATGGTGGGAGAAGAAGGATGAGGCAGTCAGGATGCTCTGAGGGCTGCGATAAGTCTTGTGGCGACAGTGAGGTGAAGCCACTAGTATGCCAAACCTCCGTCAGACTCTACTTCCTGCTGCACTTATTTTTCTTGCTTGGTGCTTCCACCAGCCCATTACTTCACTCCTGGGGACTCCAGATTCCCTCTGCCACTGCCACCACATTCATTTCAAATGTCAGGGGAAGGGAGGAGGAGGAGGAGAGGACAAAAGGTCTGCCCCGATTCGACCCCAGACATGATGTCGGCATCTGTGCAGCCCCAGGACAGACCCCATGGAGCAAATTAGGCTGCCATTACCCTTGCCCTGACATTGCTCTTAGTCACAGATGTAACAGCGATAAGAGTTTTAGATTCATTTGAGAAGTAGTTAAGAAAAATTAATGTTACAAGCAAACATGGATTTTTATTTTCATTTTCAGATTTCAAAGTCCTAAACTGCAGTCTAAATATTTTCCTAAAGAAATCCTCATTGAATATCAGTGGAAAGGCAAAGTGATTCTCCTCTGTGTCTACTTCAGGTGTCTAGCAATGAGAAAGTGCATTTGTACTGAACCAAAATATGTGACAGTAGTGATCACAGCGACTTCACTTTTCTTATACGTTCACCTACCTTCACCAACTATTACCATCAGGATGCATTCCTAACTGTGAATGTCCTAAAATTGTAGATATTATAAAGAAAGGTGACATTTAGATTTCAGATTTAAAAACTATTTAACTGTAAACTTTATCACTCATGCACTGAAGAAATAGAGAATAATCTAGTTAAGACATCGTCATAATAAAAACATTATTCATTCAGCATAAAAAGGAGTGAGTTTCTGATCTAAGGAGGTAAGCAGTCACCTTGCCTATTGCACCCTCTCAGTATCAGGCCCATCTTTTATCATTTAAAGCAGAGTTCCCTAAAATAGATTACACTGACAAGTAGTAATTACTGACAGCTGCATTTAATTAGCAAAGCAGATTCCTGCTCATGACAATAAAGTATTATTACATGTTTAGCATTAGCACTGGCAGTGAGAGGTGACTTTGCTAACACAGAACTAGAAGACCTGTTTTCTTTATTTAAACACACACGCACACACAGTTTGGCTGGAATTGAGCTTGTGCTACGTGGGAGTGTCTATGGTGTTACAAAAAGAAGGAAAAACAGTAGCTGTAAAGTGTTTTTCTTTTCCTTTTTCTTTTTTTAGGAAAAAAGGCAGATTGTACAAGAATAAGAAGTAGCCCAGTGCCGACAATTGGCTCCTCTTCTGGATAGTGTTTTTGTGTTTTTGAGTCTGTGTGCTTGTTGAGGGTGGGATTGTGGAGGTATTTGGGTACCAGAGACAGAAACACAACTTGACCCTATATATTAAGTAATTTATGATTATGTGAAAGACACTTCCTTCCTTTCTTCCTCTCCCCCACCCCAACCCCTATACATATCTCCAGGTTATAAAGTAGTTGAACGGTGTATGTGATCAAATTTAGGATGTTATACATACTCTGAATTTTAAAATTGAGTGCAATTTCCATTCATTCTTTCTTGCAGAGAGGAGGCTTGGTTTCTTTCTTTCTGCCCTTGTTATTTTTCTTCTACTGCTCTATCTTAGTCTCTCAGATGTCAATTCTTACCAAATGTGAACCTATAGTGGTGGAATTCTAAGCAGCAATCTGTGTTCAACATTCTGAGCAATACCAAGTGAACAGCATCATTTAATTTATAGGGCATAGGTAGGTACTTGTGACTTTAGGAAAAATCATGAAAAAGACTAAAATCAGCAATCCTTGACTTAAGTGATTTGCTGTTTTCATTGTTTAAATATATTATTCAACATGTCTGAATAGGTCAGCTTATTGTGACATTATTGGAAATAATACTATAACTTATTTTCTCACACTCATGAAACCCAATTCCCCAAATATTTACTGGTGGTCTAAAATCTGAAGAAAGAAGTGTGATGTTGCTTGTCTGAAACTTGATTTTTCTGGGCTAGCATAGTGTGTTTTCACTATGTCGTTTCAAGTTATCTGGACGACATTTATTTCCCAAGTTGTAAAAATAGGCTCAGTATAATATACTGCCATCTTGTCAATTGCTATTATAAATGCTATATTCATAAAAATCAACTTATGTATCCATGGCAATGAGAGGCAAGATGAATATGCATAAAGAACTCCTAAATTGATCCTCAAACTAGTCTCCATCATCAAACTGTTCAGCAGTTCTCCTTTTGTCTTTTCTTGGTCTCTCCCACCCACCCTCTAGTGGACAGAAGCTGAAGGAGAGCAGGATACCCAAAGAAGGTTTTCAGTGAGGTGACAATGGAGATGCCACAAAGGATGTGGCCAACCCCTAGTTGGATTCTTGTATACAAGTATACTATAACCCAGGCTGAGTACTAAATAAATTTATGTAAACTGGAAAATGTGTCATCTTTTAAAGTATTTGTCATTCTAAAAAAAGATGTTTAAAGGAAAAAATTTCAGGAGCATACTGATATTCTAGATTTTGCTTAAAGTAAACTCTAAGAAACTGCATTTGTGTGGGATATTAAGTACAACTATCTAAATGAGGCACTCAGTTAAGACCATTTAAGAGTTATTTTGATTATTAAGCCACAAACCTTCACTATCATCCTAAATAAAACCCTGATGAATCTTATGATATTTTTATACTTAAATCCTATTTTATGCTTTAGAAACCAAAAAAAAAATGAGAAGATTAGTCACTAAAAATTCTATAAGATTCTTCAAGGGCATTGACTAAAAAGAAGTATTGTGATCATTGAAATTGGGGAAGTTTGACAACTCAATGTTTCAACTATAAAACTTTCCAAAATTAGATCTAGAAAATTAAAACTACCATGCAACTTCCTCTAATCTCTGTGATTGTTCATAAATTAGTACAGAGAATAGAGGTGCAAACATTCTCTTTTACTTTATTGACCAGTTGGATGACTAAAGTTGTCCTATGCCATAATAACTCTTAAATTGTGTGAGAAATGTTATCAGCAATTGGAATCACTAGAGGATATGAATGGTAATCTCAGACTCATATGAGAGAAGGCTACAGTAGATCATTTAGGCTGGCAGAGCCCATCACAGTGCCCCTGGTTATGTCATCTGAGTATCCTCTGTCAGAACATCATTACATGGAGAAGATCAAGATAGATTTTGCAAGTCTAGACCAGTTGTTTAAAAATTTGGAATAGGCTTTGGCTAGAAAAGGAAAAGGACCTAAACACGAGGTAATAACTGACAAGTAACACCTCAAATGCACAAGGAGATTTATTTTGATGTACAAATGTATCTATAGGAATTTTTAGAGAATAAATCCTAGCCCATGTAATAATGAAGTAATTGGGGGAAGGCATTCTTTTTTTTTTTTTAACATGGACTCATAGCCATCAAGCTAATGTTGCATCAAAGTGTTTTTAGGTCCAAGGATTTTGTGCCATTGTACCATGATTGAATGTCAAAAGCCATGTGTAAATGATGAATAAAAGTGATGAGCTGAAACCAGAAACCTGCCCATGTCAGAAACTCCTTGCCCCTTCAGGGCCAACTTAGAGATGAGAGTTTTCAGAAAATGCATTAAAGGAAACACTGGTATAATTCTCTCTTATAAGATCCAGAAGCCTTAGAAGCTTTCTGGGTTTTCTCACCGAGGCATTAAATTGGATGCCAATGAGACCTGGCAGCCCTGTTGTCCAAAAAGGAACCAGAGTGGGTAAGCATTTTCAGGCACTTACATTTCATGCGTAATAATGACCATAGCAATACATACCAACTTCTGTAAAATCGTGTTTATTTCATATAAATTTCCTATTTTCCTCGATTTGAATCTAACACTCTCAAGAGCTAACCAAGGACAAGAATAAATCAGTGCCCCCATCTTCCCAGCTGGAGTCTTCTCAGAATCTCTTTGTTGACAGAAGGAAACAGAACCATTGCTGATCTCCTCACTTAGTGTCTCTCCAAAACAGCCTTCCAGTCCTCCTTAGCCCTTAAATTAAAATTATGTTTTTCTTTTGAGAATCAATGAAACACCCTCTCATGCAAATTAATGTTTAAATCTGAAATTAGTGCTTCTTAACCATCCCTAAGCCACCATAGGTTTACACCCTAGATAACTTTGTATATATTTGTTTTCCATTTATTGAGAGGGAAAAATTTATATTGATTGAGCAGCTGTTGTAAGCCACACACTACATAAGACCTTCAATAGGCATTATCTGTCATCATCACAATAATCCTACGACATAGGTTCCATATTCTACTTTTACATTTGAGGACATAGCAGCTTACAATAAATTTCTCAAACAGCTAGGAAAAGGTAGAAATAGGAACTGAACTCTCTGATTTCATAAATTCATTATTAGTGGCAGAGTAGTCTCTGCCACTAATCATATTGCCCATTATAGGTTATAATGAAAAATCATTTGATTTCTGAGGAAAGGAATTAAGTATTCTTGCACTATTGGTACTAAAAAATACATTAATTATTTTACTTGTATCCCACCACACTTAATAGTCACCCAAAAATGAGTCTCTAACCCTTTAACAATTTGTCATTACATATGTGCTAGGCAGTTTTGTATGTGTTTTTTTCTTCCAATAGCCATTCTGCTGTGTGTTTTTTTCTTTTCCCATACCTTCTAGGTTAAAGAGCCCCTTTTATTGGGGTGTATGCCTTCTTACCACCAATGTTAGACATTTTGAGGTTGCAGGTGACCAGTCACCATACCTTTACACCTCAAAAGAACACTTTTGTCCTTCTCATTCTGTGTCATTTCAAGCTGGAAACTGCACTATTCCATGTTGTCTGCGCTCTGGGACCTTGACTGCCAGAGCAGTGTTTATCAGGAACATTGCAGATCTGGCACAGAGATCACTGTGGAAAACACACTGGCAATAAAAACTTCCCTCTGAAAGTGACTCAAGTCACTT
The DNA here is from genome assembly GCF_045843805.1 of Urocitellus parryii. Lineage (NCBI taxonomy): Eukaryota > Metazoa > Chordata > Mammalia > Rodentia > Sciuridae > Urocitellus > Urocitellus parryii. The sequence continues at coordinate 48,445,505 of NC_135538.1, forward strand.
GTACTCATTTTACTAGCTGAATCTATTCCTACGGCCAGGTCTGACATTAATGGGCAAAGAAATATAATTCTTCCCTGGGGAGGAACATCAAATATTTGGGAAGTTTGGTGCTACGTCAGTAAGCATGAATGCTTGCTGTATCTCAATAGCATAGCTACTCCTTTTATTGGGTAAGTCAAAAAAATCATCAGTGAGATTGGGAATTATAGAGGACAACAGGAAGGGAAAGAAGCTACAAGGAATTTTTTCAAGTGCCACCTTAGCAGCTTCAACAGAAATGACCTACAGGATTCTTGTCCTTTCACAAACAAGTTTCTTCACATTTATTACTTTTGCTGAAATAGATTTTGGTCATTATCAACAGGGAATATATAGGCTGCACTGTTGCCTTTTTGAATTTAGAATATATATTTAGAATTTGGAATCACTTTCTCTGATGTCAGTTCTGCAGCTGATTTTTTTAATGTGTTATGTGAGCAAATGTAGATTGTAACGATAAACACCGTGCAAAGAAAAAGCAGGCCCATCTGTCTCTTTCAAACTTGATTAGGGAAGGTCGTGCAGACAATATTTTTAGTATGGTCTTAAAATTAAGGTTAAGTTGCTTTGAAGCCAGCCAGCTACCATAGATTTATTTATTTTGAGGGTTAGAGTGAAACAAATTGAAAATGTATACACATTCCCAAAGATACATTATGTTGCTACTTTAAAACCACATTTATTTTCAGTTGCAAAGGAAATACATTTGCAGGCACAGAGAGTTTTCATCCTCTGACTATGGTGATAGAAATTCTGAAATGGCTAACAATTCTATTACTTGTACTTAATGCTACTAACAAGAATTGAACGTGCTATCAGGAAAAAGTCTTTTTACTGTCAAGCATTGTGTAAATGAAAAAGAAGTCATATGTTACATTAATCTAAATAGCATAAGGGAAAGTAAATTTAGTAGTGATTATAAGACAAAAGTGGCTTTTCCATTTATTGTAGGTATGATTTTAATAATTAATCTGAAAGACTGCTCTATCAACTGAGCTATTAAGTGACCAGAAAGTACCAGACCAGTTTTATTTTTCTCTACCTCCCATTAGAATGAGATAGAGACAAATGCCATACTCAGTAAAGCTCCAGGCACAGATGGACATGTTGTGTCTACATGTAAGAAGGTACATTTATTTGTACATTTATACTGTGTTAAACCTAATACTTTGAAGTCAATTTCACATTATGTGATGTTGATGTTACTCTGATATTATGTTAGATATTTTTTTGAAAGATCTTTAGAGTTAATGAACTTGAACTATTAGCCACAAACAACCACCAATGAATGGAATGAAGTCAATGAATGGACAATAGAGTTTTCTCAGCTTAAACTCATACAGCGTATGTGGAAAATGAGAGTAATAACCCAAGCAGAATAATAAAAGACAACAGTTGAGAGTTTGTTTCCTCTCACTACCTTAATTGAGAAAGACTCTGGGAGATTTTTTTTTAATGTCACTAATGAAGAAAAATTTAAAAGGGAAAGAGAACAAGAAATTCCAGGCAAAGGTAGTTTTATGAAATAGCAAATAGTTTTTGATGCCTGGAAACAATAAAACCACAGGTTGGAATTTTCAGCACCATGCTAAGCACTTTATGCTTTTAATCTCCATGAGGCTAATGGGTGAGGTAGAGGGTTTTACAATGGATGGGGCCGGGGGGAGAAGCTTATGGCAGTTGAGTAAATCTCCCATAATTTTAGTTAGTACCTGGATGGAGCCAAAGTTAATTATATCAATTCATTCCTTAAAAAATATTTACTAAGCACCTCCCAGGTACTATTCTAGATATTGTAGATACTATAGTGAACAAAAAGAAAAATATTACTGCTTTAAGAAGGTTGGGTTTGCATAGTACTAATATTTTTTTAACCTTGAAAAATTTTTTTTTATTCCTAATAAGATATTATGCCCCCAACTCCCTGAGGAGGTAAGGGACTACCTAACTAAAAACTGCCTAGGTTTACCTAACTAGCACCTCTCTTGATCTTCCTCATTGCACATATACCCTGCATTGCCACCAAAATGGTGAAGTTAATAACAAGGGGCCAGGGAAGTGGGTCCAAATGATAAAGAATGAATACAAGATTGAAGGAGCCATCTTATGATATAATCAAATTAATGTTGGGGTGAGGTTATCTGTTCAGAGAGTGAGAAGGATGATAGAAGCTAAGAAGACCTCACAGAGTGTCATTTCAATAGCCTCTCTGAACTGGTGAACACTGAATAGATTCAGAAGGATTCAAAAGACATCATGAGAGCCTAGAAAGACTAAAACCATGCATCAGAGACATGAACTGGGTTTGATGGAGGGCACCTTTAGTCCCAGCCACTCAGAAACAGAGGCAGGAAGATCCTTTTAGTCTAGGAGTTCAGTACAGCCTGGACAACATAGACCCTATCTGAAAATAGAAAGAGAGAGGGAGAGGGATAGAGAAAGGAAGTGGGAGAGACATGATAGATTTGAGAATATAGTATAGGTTTAGAAGTTACAGAATCCGGGTGCACAGCCTGACTTCAAGATGTTCTCTGTAACATTAGTCAAATTCCTAATTTGACCTGAATCTCAGTCTCTTCATCTGAAAAATGGACATAATAATTGTAAGAATTGAAGATAATGCATGTAGAGTCCCAAGAACAGCAGTCGCCTACAAAACATCTATCCTACCACCAATTTTTATATCAACCAAGGAACATCTTATACACATTCATTAACAAAGTGATATTAGTTATCTTCTATTTATTATATGTACTATTTCTTTCCCTTCAGTAAAAGGTTGGATGCACATGAAGAACTGATTAAACTTGCTGTGCTACCCATTATTATGAAGAATCATGAGAAACATAATGAAGCTCTAAACCATATTACAATAATGGTGGAGCCATTAAAAGAAAAATAAGAATCAGGTTTTATGACCTACTGACAACACATATGCAAGTATGTTAATGTGTGTGTGTGTGTGTGTGTGTGTGTGTGTGTGTTTGTGTGTTGGTTTGTAGCACTGGGAATTGAACCCAGGTGTGCTTCACCACTGAGCTATATCCTTGATCCACTTTATTTTATTATTTTAAGACAAGTTCTAACTAAGTCTCTGAGGCTGGCCTTGAACTTGACTCTTGTCCTACCTCAGTCTTTTGAGTATCTGGATTATAGGTGTGCACCACTATACCCAATTAAGTATGTTAACTGAATATTGTTTATGATAATAAGAGACTGGGAAAAAACCTTTAATATCCACTAATAATACCTGATAAAAATAAAAAACTAAGAAATATTAGTACAATGAAATACTATTCAACCATAAGAAAAAATATGATAAAACTTTAAATAAAAAAATGAATTTACTTCCAACATGTAAAAGCAAGAAGCGTACTCTGAAAAAATAACATTAAGCTGTCACAACATAACATATATATCCAGGGTACCAAAGAAAAGAAAAGTAATTAGAATACAAACATGAGAAAATGACATCGTCTATTAATTAAGACTTCTGAAGTGGTCTTCACAAGGCCTCTATGGTCATAACCATAAATAGACTTTGAATATAGTGGTGACAGCTGGCAACCAAAGAATACTATTTATGAGTCAAGTTTACAAAAATCTTCAAGGTAAGAATGATTCTCTTGAGCTATAATTTACCTGAAAAATCACTCCCAGATGTAACACATTTGTATCCAAAGGGAGGAGATTATCTAAGTCATTAGAGTTTCATAACTGTACATGTAAATTAAGTAATCTAAAATAAATGTATTAAGCTTAAGAAAATTAAACAGATTGAATTCTTATCTTCTTAAATATTGGAATATATAACATATTCAGATGTTACATATTAAATAGTAAACCTATATCACATTTAATAGAAGCTTCATAAATATAAATGAATATTTTTGTATCTTTTTGAATATTACTGATTTTATTTGCAAATAAGTATAACAAAGCACAAAAAAAGATTTGCCCAGTTGATAGGCTTGCTTAAGCTTTATTTCTCTTTGATAGAAGCTGATTAAAAAATTGATGTTTTAGGCATTCTTGGAAAAATAATTATAGTATCATAATAGATAATAGGTATTGAGCATTTGCTAACGCCAAGCATGGTGCTGAGTGAGACTCATTTTAGTTAATCCTCATAGCATCTTGATGACATAAGTGCTTCTGTTTCCCTAAGAGGTTCACTTATTTGCCTGTGGTCCCATAGGTAATATGAGGTCAAGTGGGCATTTGAGCCTATGTCTGCTGACGCCAGTCTTTATCTATAACCAAGATGCTAGAGTCTAAGCTTAGAATATAACCTGCAAGAGGGAAATGGAAGTAGGATGCAGTCAGTATTTTAGAGACAGAGAAAAAGCAATGCAAGAGAATGGATTTGTATATAGAAATAGAAAATAATGTGCAGAGCTTTGGTGAACAGAATCAACGGCCTTGTTTGACTATTTTGTCCAGGAAAGTTTTTGTTGTCTGTTATTAAAAAAAAAAAAATCCATTTAAAGAGTCTGAAATTAGATCCCTGAGAATAGGGGAGGGGGGGTGAAAAATAGCAGTTGGAATAATCTAGTGATGAGTAGGTAGATAAATAATAAAAATAATCCGTGTGATTTTTGAAACCATTGAAGAAAGGACTGAAGTTGAGTCAAAGAATTGCTTAAAAATTGTTTAATATGTATTATGCTTTTGACTACTGTAAACATTACAACTTTTTCTCATTGTTTACATTATGTTTGGGGCCGGACAGGAAGTGGACGGAATGTAACCTATGGTTGGGGAGCCATGAATAGTGAGGTGGTAAACGGTGGAGATTAATGAGCCTTGGCAGGTCAGGGTAGGGGAGCCTGTGTGGCATCTGCTCGCTCTGCAGTGGGCTTAACTTTAGCCAGTTCTATGTGTTAGAACTCTTAGTTCAAACTTTCAAATGGAGGAAACTCTCTTTATCTACTAAGTATTCCAATTTAAACATTTTTGAATTAATGTTCATAGTGGTATTAACTAGGATATCTTGCTTTCTCTTGTTGTGTATATTTTCATATGATTTGATGTATGGATGCATATCATTAACAGACCACTAGTCACCCCTTAGGTAAGCAACCTCTCCCTGTAGCTTTACCAACCCTCCAGCCCACCCACAGTCACCAACATTAATCTTTGGTTCCTTGATAGCCCTTAGGACAATTTGTGAATATTTCAGTGTACTGATGTTGGCGCCACTCCCCAGTTAGAATATGATCTCTGTAAAGGCAGGTACCATGTCACTTTTGTACTGAGCTAGGTAGGTGTCAAGCTTACCACTGCAGGCAGTGAATGAATATTTGTTAAATGAACAGATGGATATACAAAATGGTTTTCTCTTTAAACCTGGAATAATAAAAAAAAATCACAATGTGCTATTCAAATATCACATCCATAGATATTACCCAAAAACCTGAAGAAAGAATACTTTTCTTATTGTGATTTAGGACTGTTCTAGAATTCCTGTGCCTTTCAGTTAGTATTTTTATTCTTGAATGAGATCTAGACTACATGCTTCAGCTAGATACTCCAGGTGTGTTAAGGACTGGCCTGGTTAGTAATGTGGGGTGATGGGGTAGGGCTGGGATCACCTGGGGAGGAAGACACCATTCCTACCTGAGAACATGACCAATCTTAAGGATATTTCCTCCAACATTGACTTATATACTTTGCCAAAACTGAAAACAGAAGTGTTTATATTTTCATGAAAACTTATCTTTACAGAGGGTCAGACAAATTCCCTGTTGACATTTTCACACCTTAATGAAACAGAATCAGGGAAATTAAGTTTCTTACACAAAATTTCCTCACTAATGAATTTATCTAAGCTGGTAAATCATATCTTTGAGTCAAACATTAGCAAGTTTCTCATTAAAACACACTGGAATAGCTTATTTTTAAAAAGAAGATTTCATTCTGTTTCCCAAACTATATAACTGCTGTACAACAATTTCATTGACTTGGAACTTAAAAACAACAAGACAAACCAAAAAACTTCAATACAGTCTTGACTGTGTTGTATAAATTAATCTAAAACATGGGTGTATAAAATGACCCCAGATTTTTTTCCCTCAGATTTTTAAATTATCTAAAATATAGAGACAAATCATTCTTGCTTTTAATATCTTAGAAGTTATTTGTACTGATGATTCAGTTAACTTGTTCATTAGGAAAATTTTATTTTTTCCAGCAACATTAACTGCAGAACATATCAGTAATATTTAAGTTGATTTCTCTTAGCTCAATGATACAAATGCTTGGCTTGTATTGGGTGGGCTGTTCTTTCTCTGAGATCATCTAACTTTCATTGTTATTATTTTTCACTTTTGGATCAAGTTGTCACTTGAGAGGTATATCTAGAATCATCTCCCTTTTTTGCTCTCCATGTCTTGTCCCCTTGGAATTAAAAAATCATCAATTTGATTTCAGTGCTCATCTGATATGTGACAGAATAAACAATACTGGAAGTGTTCCAGGCCCACATTACATTTAATGCCATCCCTCCTCCAACAGATGGCCAATGTGCTTGCTTTATGAGTGTCCTTAGACTGGGGCTGCTTCCTGCACCATTGGTTTATTGCAACTGGTATCGATATGGTTGGAAGAGTAACTTCCAAAAGCAGATGACATGATGGCATAATTTATACAAATAATTATTTGCCCGTGGACAAGCTACAAAAACATAAAAACAATTTCTGTTGCCTTGAAAATAAAGTGGGGTTTTGGAGGACCCTTGCTCGCTGATGGGCTAATTCACTTTATATTACAATAAATTCAATAATTGTTAATAGAAAAAGTCACATGCCTACTTCCATTTCTTTTAATGGCACTGCAGGGCTAGATTGCTAGCATGAATGAAAAGATGGTATGTTTTCAAAGCCTTGGCAGCCTGCAGTGACCTTCAGGAGAAATGAAATGCTCTGCTGGCTAGAGAAACAATTGAGCTGAAACCAGTGAGGCGCAGTAGACTCAGAGAGAGACTTCCCAAATTAAACGCTGTTAGCAACAGCTCAGACAAGAGGAGGGAGAAAAAAATACAACTCTGCAAGGTGATCTTAGGCAAAGATTAAAAATGCAGGAGAAAATAAAGTTCTTATAAGAGAAAATGGAGTTTTTGACTTATTAAAGAGCTTAATATGCACATACTATCTAGACCATGGACTACAACCTGTTGAAAAGCATGCCGAAAAATAAAAGCCAGATTTTTTTTTCATAAACATGAAAGATTTAGCAGTGGTCACAATATTTTACAATGAAATTGTTCTCTCTCCACCTCTAAGTCACAGCACATCAGTTCAGTGAACCATGTATTTGAAGGACAGTTTTAACATATTTATTATGAGATGTGTGTACTAAATCTGTTAACAGTTGAGCTCTAAAAGTATTTGCCTTTTTATAAAACTAATTGAATACAACAAGATTTCTAGTAGCTTATTAAGAAATTAAAATGACCCCCAGATGAAGCAGAAAAATGAAAATATTTCTCTTTTATTTTTTTAAGGAATAAAAGAAATTATAGTATACAATGAATAGAGAGATGTGTAACATTCTAATATCAGATATGGCAGTTCTGTTAAAATGCTTATGAATAATGCCAAAGTAGTATAAAATGATCCTAACCACACATAATGTTTGCATATTCTTCACATGAGAATTTTATTTGCACAAATAAAAATGTTCTTACAACTACATATGATCTATTGTTCACATGTAGCCCAAGCAACATAATACACATCTTAATTTTCCATTAAAATTTGTTGTTGTAGTTACATCATCTGAACTAGGAATTGTGGGAGATGAGAAGATAAAATAACATAAAATTAAGAATATCTTCATTTTTATTTTACTAGAAAAGCACATACTTCTAGAATGTTTTGTAACTCTCAGGAGCTCTCTCCTTGCTCGTTACTCTTTTAATGGTGTGCCCTTCTTCATTCCTCTTCACAGCTAGTGACCTACATAATATCTATGCCAAGTATTAAATCTAAAACTTCAGAGTGCTCAGCATAAATAAAAAATGATGTTGTATGCTTTCATGTACACCTACTGTTTATCTATGAACACATGTGTAAATGAAAATTTAAAACTGAAAAGATATTAATGAGTTATTTTAGTTTTTCTTAACCTTTTTTGATTATAAATTTGATGAAGATTTGGCCCTGTCTCCAGAGTAAAAAAAAAAAAAAAAAAAGAACATGCACACATAAAAAAACTGAATTCAATTTCAGAATGTTTGCCAACACTGTGAATATCCAGGGATTTCTTTTACCCATGAAAGCAAATAAAAACTCACTTTTCTTTAAAGCAAATTACTTAAAACACTAAGATTCTTTCTATTTAATTAAGAGGCATGAGTTTCAATTTTAACAATAGCTCTGAATCAAATGGCAGCAAGGCCATCTTGTAACAACTGAAATTCCCCTAATGTCTAAACTTAGGGGTGATTCTGTCTACTTCTCGAAGGCAGAAATTCTTGCTTTTTTTCTTTTTTAATGTATTCTAAAGTTGATAATACACCATTTCTGGAATGTTTCTATAAAACAAATAAGAAATCACATATTCCTGAATTGGATGTTTATAAAATAGTACACTATTTTATCATATTTAAATTGGTATATTAAACCAGATGCTGTGGTACCTGGTTTAATATATCAAGAGAACTTCTGCCTTAGAATAGACAGTATACTATTTTGAGTAATTTGCTGAAAAGAATAAAAGCAAGTTTTTTATTTGCTTTCATGGGGGTAATCCCAGATACTTTGGAGGCTGAGGCAGGAAGAACATAAGTTCAAGGCCAGTCTGGGTAATTCAGTGAGAACCTGTTTCAAAATAAAATTTAAGAGAAAAGATCTGAGGATATAGCTAGGTGGTAGAGTGCTCTGGATTATTTCATTCCCAGTATCTCACACACATTCACACACACACACATACACAAGTCTATATATATTTAATTAATAAATATATATTATAAAATAAATATCCTTATAAAATAAATATTTATTATAAAGATACATTATAATGTATTTAATATAATACATAAATATGTATTTATATATGGCTATTTCCATTAAATTTTAAATTGAATTTCCTCTCATTTTGTATACATATTGAATATAATATAGTTATCTATACTAAATATATTTACAAATATATTTATAAATATATTTACATTTATCAAATATATTTATTATATACATTTATATTAATATATATGTAATAAGGGGGGAATTCAATTTAAAAATTAATGAAAACAAAATTAAAATAGTGAGAAACACAATATAAATTATGCTGACATTTAGAAGCAAATTATAGCAAAACAATGTTCAGATCACATGAAATAAGTTTAGTCATTAAAAGGAAGAGTGGTCCTCCTCACAGAAAAAACTGAATAATTTCTTGGATTATCTGGTTTTTCAATCTATGTAAAGAAGTGAATCATCTAAACACATTGAGAAGATATTAGAATTTGTGGCCAATTCAAAAGAAAATGCTGACAGTAAAGGTGATCATATAAAACTCAAAGTACACCAGCATAAGGGGCCATTATTGACAAGCTGGTTAATGAATGTCAGTAATCCACTCATGATTTAATAGTTAGTCACTGCATAGGAGAACTTAAAATCTTACAGATAATATATGGTAGAAGTTTGGTAGAACTTTTAAGTTGATTTACAACCTTAAATATTTGCATGATATAATAAACAGTGGTTTAGAATGCTGAAAATAACTTCTAAATTATCAGTATAAACTTTTTATTGGTACATATTAATTTTACAAAATGTTAGGTTTTGTAAAATTAATATGCCACTTTCATAGTGGCATATTCCTACATGTACAAAACAGTTTGATCCAATAGTTTGATCAATTTTAGTCCCCAGGACTTTTTCTTAACCTCCCTTCTTCCCTCCCCCTAGTCCTCTTCCTCTACATTAAACGTCTCCCATCTACTTTTGTGAGATCCCTTTTTCCCCATTTTTTCTCTCTAAATTACCCATATGACAATAAACATATGACATTTGACTTTCTGAGTCTAGCTTATTTTTCTTAACGTGATTTTCTCCGCCCATTTTCCTGCAAATGACACAATTTTATTTTTTTATGGCTAAATACAATTCTGTGTGTATAAACATGTACATGTGTCACATTTTCTTTATCCATTCATCTACTGATGGACACCTGGAGAGATTACATAACTTCACTATTGTGCATTGTACTGATGTAAAAATGGGTATGCATGTATTGCCAAAATATGCTAACTTCTATTCTTTTGGGTAAATACTGAAGAGTGGAATAGCTGGGTCATATTATGGTTCAATTTTTAGTCTTTTGAGGTGCCTCCATATTGATTTCCATGGTAGCCATAATAACAAAGAATCTCAAAGAGTGTTGTTTGGACCAGCAATAACAGCATCACCTGAGAACTTATTAGAAGTGCAAATTCTGTTGTTTTTAATGTTTTTCCTTTTAGTGACTCTGACTTTAAGGTTCATTTCTTTTCATGGACTTGTTGACCATGAGTTTATCTTCTTTGAAGAAGTACCTGTTCAGTACTTTTATCCATTTTTAACTGGGTTGATTTTCTTATTATTATTATTCAGCACTAAGATTTATTTTAATTTTTTGCTTCTGGATACAGTTTTTTTTGTACAATAAATATTTTCTTCCAGTCTATGACTTGGCATTTAATTTCTTGAGGCTCATTAGTTGTAATTTTTCAGTTTTATTTTTTTAGCATTATTGCATCTAATCTAAAAAAATCTTTATCTACTTTAAGGAGCTTCTCTTGTATTTTATTGTAGATTAATTGTAATTTATCCTAAATATTTATAAACATTTAAATTTCTTTTTAGGCCTAACTATTTTGTGTATGGTGTGAAACACAGGACAGTTTTCCTCCCATTGGCTATCCAGTTGTTTCAGCACATTATTGAAACTTGAAACAGGCTTCTGTTTTTAACTTTCTAAAAGAGTATGTACTAATTTTGTTTTTAACTTTTTAAATTTTTCTCCATTATTCTTAGATTTTGGACAAAGTTTCCATTAGATAATGTTAGTTTGAAAATGCTAACAAAAATTCAACTATTCCTGGAGAATTCAGTATTAGTCTAAATATAAGTATTTATTTGGCCCAAATGGGTCTAGAGGAAGAAAAAGACAAGAATGCTATTAGGTAGGACTCTCTACCTCATTGGAAAGGTGAATCTGCCACTCATTTGCTAATGGAGAACATTACTTAGTGAGCAAAGATAAAATACTATTAATTTTCAAAGCAAAATGCTGAATTGGAAGTATAATGACATAAATAATGAAATACTTAGTAAACTATGTATTGATTTACTTATGACCGTATTTTGCTTGAGGTATCCCTTTAAATGGTAGCAATTATGATAAAAACATAAGTGTATAAAAAATTGAAATTTTTATAGAAAAACACAGTAAATCAACTCAGAAAAAAACAAAAGTATTCATGTATGTTCCTCCAAATGTATAATTACAAAGATCAAAATGGAAATACCTTATCATTGTTTTTCTTAAAATATTGTAAATATCTTAGTGAAGGAAGGTCAGAATTTTATAGGATTTTATTATTTGAGAGTAAAACAACTTGATTAACCACTTCCCTAAGAATGAATATACAAATATTTCATTTTTGTTGTTTTGTTTTGGTTTTGATATTTGTCCTTATAAACAGTACTGTGATTAACAGCCTGGTATGTATAATTTTGCATTTTCATCTGATTGTTTTAAATGGCAGTACTTGTTTCAATAAAACAAAATTGGTAGTTCCATTTCTTTGTTTACTTATTTATTCTTCATCCTGAACATTTAATTTTGGTGACTGGCTGTATCAGCATATTCAACTTACTGGGACATTGACAATCTGGAAGTAAATCAGAAAGTTGCTAAGCTGTATTTATTTTTCCAGGAGATTTTGAAGACTTAAGTGAGTTTTTATATGATAAAAAAGACTTAAGTGAGATTTTAAAGACTTTTATAAGATTTTGAAGACTTAAGTGAGTTTTTAAGTAAATCAAATATTCTGTTCAACATTCCTATCATTGAAAATTGTAGGAAAATATAATCTTATTATTGGATAATAACATATATAATTAACATTTATTGTGTACAAGGCCTTCTCTACATGCAAATGACTTAAAAAATAAGAGATTTTCTGGATGTCAAGGAGGACAGAAAGGAAACAATATGGTAAGAAAATAAAATTGTCTCTTCTACAAAAGACATTTTTAAAAAATTTTCTTTTACAATACAACTTAATTTGAAAGCTTAAAAATGCCATTTTAGTAGAAGTTCTTTTTTTTAGAGTTCTTATATAACTTACAGATAAGCTTGATTATTTTATTTTTTTCTCTCTGAAAAAAAAATCCAGAGTTTTAGAACTTTTTCTTATACAACTACCTCTCCTTGATATATCATAAAGGTAAGTTTCTTCATTTAGTTGTTAAATAGTTACATAATACATACACTGAGCATTCTCAAGGAACTTTCACTTATCTGGGACTTTAAAACTTGAAAGTTATTTTAGATATGAGAATTTTAGTTTGGACTTAGATCGGAGTCTTCCATGGAGACTCTGATTTTAACTTTTCCTGTTCATTCCATCATGAACTCAGTGTTTCCTTGTCTCTCATAATTCAGAGGGAGCAATCACTTATGAGTCCTCTATTAATTCACTGGTTTTGTTCACTGTATTTACCTTAAGACCTTGATGAGAAAGAATGTTCAACAAAGTAAATAAATATAGAGAACTTTTTCTTTAGATAGACTTTTATATTTAAGAAATATAAATTGGAAAATTTAATTTAATATTTGATGCAAACTTAATTTTCTGCTTAAAATTTTCAACAATATTGGCTCAAAGACAAATTCAGTACTATATTTTTAGCATCTTATACCATATATTAAAAAATGAAGTTTAACACAAAAAGATATTGAATACTTTCAACTCAAGGTTACTAGTAATTCACTACACTCAATAATACTTTATGAATATGTCTATGTGTCTGATTGAAAAGTCACTTTCTTAGAGGTCTTACCTATTAACAGATTACATCTATATCCTGGGCATCTCTCCTTGTACTTAAAAAATCTTATTTACTTCAGTTATTTTAAGCACATCAACTGTTATGGTTTAGTTTGGAGGTATTCCCCTAAAACCTCATGTGTGAAAAAATGCAAGGAAGTTTAGAGGCAAAATGATTGGGCTGTGAGAGCCTTGGCCTAATCACTTGAATGGATTAATTGGGTGGTAATTTTAGGCAGGTAGGGTGTAGCTGGAGAAGGTAGATCACTGTGGGATGCCTTTATGGTAAAAATTTTTAACCCAGGTGAGAACAGCTGTCTCTACTTCCTGATAGCCATGTCCACCAAGCACATCCCCCATGATGTTCTGACTCACCTGGGTGCCCAGAGCCATGGAGTCGGCCATGTATTGACACCTCTGAAACCATGAGCACCAAATAAACTTTTCCTCCCCTATGTTGTTTTTGTCTGTTTTTGTTTTTGTTGTTGTTGTTGTTGTTGTTCACAATGATGGAAAAAGTTGGATAAAACACCAACTTTAAAGGGATTTCATTTCCAGATAGATATATACATAATGAAAATGGATTTCTAATAGTGAGGAAAGAATTTCCTCTTGTGTGGTCAAAGGGCTCACTTTTTCACTTTGTCTAGTATCCAGTAATATAGATTACTTGTAAAAGGTCAGCTTCCTTGGCCCTACTTCTGCACTGTTTTCTGAATTATTGGTCACATCCTGGGTGAGTGTGATGTTCACTGCAATTGAAGAACCAGTACTTTGTGGGATGAGTTCATTTTTGCCTCCTACTTGCCAAGTAATATGATGCCTAATCAGAAGGGAAGATGTCATTTTCTTACTTCATACCTGCCTGTTGCTTGACTCTGCGGACACCTATTTGTCAGTGGTAGCCAAGTCTCAGCTACAATAGAATAACAATATCTCTATGTTATTATCTACAAGAGAATAACAATATCTCTAGGATATTATAAGGCTTTATTGGCATGCAGGGAGCTGTCAGAAGAAAATCACCTCCCAAAATGTTTGTTCCCACATTTTTCCTTATTTGGATTGTGCTTCCTCCTAGGACCCGGTGCTGAGGCAGTTCAGAGGGTCTAAGATACTTCACAGAGCTTTGGCTCTAAGTCAAAAGAATGAAAAGAGCTATTGTTGTCTGTATTTATACTTAAATATTCAGGGAGTCATGTAGTTAGTGTAAAACTTAACCATTTCTTGAAATGTGGGTGAGTCAAAAAAGAATATTAAGTCTAAGAGACTTGTGATGGAAAGAGAATTTTTAAAAATTTAGTTTACTCTCAATATATCCCTATACTTATTAGTATACAAATTTTCAAGGTAATATTTTAGTAAGCATTTGCTATGATCAGTTTTTCTACATGTTTTCTGAAATAAAGACTATTCTATTACTATTTCCTCTCTTTGAGCAATGTGAATGTATATTTTTTTCTAATTTATGTGTAGTTATCTGCTTTCTAAAGCAATCACCTCTAAGAATTCTTTGTATGACTCAACTCATTAATTTTTTCACTGTATCATTCTTAATATTGTAAATTGAGTAATTATTATCTTATACATTTGAATAATATGTTCTAAAATAGCCCAAATACTCAAATCGTTTCAATTAAAAAACAACATGAATTTGTAAAAATATCTTTGAGTATATTTTTTTATTCACCTCACATTTATATTAATTAAATTGGTAGTATTCCAAATTTTCTTGGATATGTTGCTATCAATATTTTATTATTCTTTAAAAGAAAGCAAATCACACTTCACCAGTAAATGCCAATTCATCTGCTTTTTAAATTTAAATGCAAATTTTTTCCACCCCTTACCTTTACTAAGAGAAAAGTCAAAGTAGAAATTGCTTGTGTTATGTATTACTTTGTACAGGCTTCAATATCAAAATTATTTTTTTCACTGTTCTCTGAAAACTTACTTTAGACCCACATCAAAGAATCCAATTTTATCCTATTTTTACATTAAATTTTAATATAACAATAGACCTTTCTTATTTAAAAAAATAAACAGCAATGGGATTTTATTATAATGCCTAGAAATTGTAATTTCCTTTTTTTATTTTTCTTTGGGGGAAAGATACTAGGGATTGTACCTAGAGGCACTTCACTACTGAATTACATGCCTGACTCTTTTTATTTTTTTGAGATAGGGTGCCACTAAATTGCTTAAAGCCTTGCTATTTTTTCTGAGGCTGGCCTTCAACTTGCAATTCTCCTATCTTAGCTTTTGAGCCGCTGGGCTTATAGGCATGTGCCACCACACCCAGCCACTATGTCATTTCCAATAGATTGCTATATGGGGGGAAAAAAAGTAAGGGCAGTTGTGACATACATACTTCAAATGGGACTTCTTGTGTTTCTCCTAAGAAAAAAATAATTTTTTTTCTTTATATTATTCAACCACTGGTATAATAACCAGTAATAACCAGGAGGATGTCCTTTCAAACTTACCCTGGATAATATCCTATACCTAGTATAATAAAGATTTAGGAATCAAAGTTTGGAAATTCCCTTCATTACACACAAAGTCTTTGGACCTTTGGTATCACCAATAAAGAAAGTCCAGTCAACATTTTCTGTAATCATGACTCAGGAGTCCTTGCTGAACAGAAATATAAGATGTCCATGCTGCTCTTTCTAATTGTTCACAGTTCCCCAGGCCCTCAACCAGTTACTGGTATTACCTGTACTGTAGTGGTCAGACCTGAGTTTCAGGAGGAATAAGGAGATGTGGAAGTGAACCCAAACAAGCCTTCTTGTATCCTAATGTGTGCTCCTTAAGTGTTTAGCAGTGGAGATTCTCTTGGTGATTATAATTTCTAACTATATCAGAAATGGGTAGGGCTTACTTGATTTATGACTCAGCATTTAATATACTTTGATTTAATTTGAATACTCAAATAACATCTCTCAAATGTAACTGTTTTTATAGCCACTATACCTGTGTCTAGTAGAACACTCTATACTTATCTTTTTTATTCTAACCTATGAAATGATAATTTGTTTTAGTATATAATCACACTGATGGATAACAACTTACAACAAGAATTTAAAAAAAAATTACTTTCAACGTGTTGTCCACAGACTCCTGAAATCCTGTAGTCACCATCAGAAGAGTCTCATAACACCAAGATGCTTTTTGATCTTTTTACTATGTTGACATTTGCATTGATGCAGAAAGCCCAAGATGGGTAGCACCAAACTATTGGCATGTGTTCATGTTAAGAGAAAGAGAAGGGAGGTCAGGAAGAGGCAGCTCTACTTAGGAACATCCTTGATGAAGCAGTAAAAATTACTAATTATATTAAATCTTATCCCTTGAGTGTGGTCTTTTTGATATGCTAAGTAATGAAATAGAAGCAGAAGTGACGCACACCCAGGTACAAAAGCGGTCTTGAGGAAAAAAAACTCTTGTGGATTGTTGAGTTGATAGCTGAACTAGACACTTTAGAGTACAATATGTTTACTAGAAAGAGTGACTTGGCTGACTATTGATATTCGTACTTGTGCATTTTACAGACATTATCTTTAAAATGAACAAAATGAACCTTCACATTAAGGGAAACAATTGATGATATTTGTTTCCAATGACAAAATTCAAGATTTCACGTAGTTTTGGAAAACTTGTATATACCACTGTTAGTGTGACAACTGACCAATATGTAAAAACTCTTCTGATGAGATAATTGGTGATATTTGTGAATAAACTTTTGGATAATGAAATGTATCAACATTTGGAAGGTCTTCAGTACTAAGTACAGTATCTTCCAAATGACCAGTGCATAATTAAAATTCATGCTTTGTAAAAGATTCATTCAAAAAATAAGCTGGGCAGGGTGGTGCATGCCTGTAATCCCATTGGCTCAGGAGGCTAAGGCAGGAGAATTGAGAGTTCAAAGCCAACCTTAGCAAAAGCGAGGTGCTAAGCAACTCAGTGAGACACTGTCTCTAATAAAATATAAAATAGGGCTGGGGATGTGGTTCAGTGGTTGGGTGCTCCTGAGTTCAATCCCTGGAACAACAAAAAAAAGAACCAAATTGAAATTCAATGTAATACTTTTTAATGCAATGTAATAAAGCACATTGATATGGTTTAATATTCATATCACAGCTAACCTTTAAGAAACTTTACTTGCCAAGTTTTGTTATAGTATTAAAAAAATGTCCATGATTATCTGGAAATCCTACTAATTTACTCTTTCTTTTCCTAACTACGAATCTGTATGTAGTCTGATTTTTTTAATAAGTGCCACCCTAAACAATATATTGCAACAGATTTGATAAAGAAACATTTAAGAGAACCCATCTGTACTGTATTAAGACAGACATTAAAGATATTTAAAAATATATATAGGTAGATATATTGCAGTTTTTTATTTTGAAAGCATAGTTATTTTTATAACAATGTTACATGTTAACATGTAATGAATGAGTTATCACTATTTTAAATAAGTCAATATATTTTTAAAATAATCTCACTTTAAATCTCTCATATGGTTAAGAGTAATAGATATTACCTGAGACTGAGGGTATAGCTCAGTGGTAGAAGTATATATTTAGTATTCATGAAGCCCTGTTTCAATTTCTAGCACCATCATCATCACCACCATCATTACCACCACCATCATGATCACCACCATCAACATCATCATCATCATCATAATATAATAGATATAGCCAATAGAAACAATTTTTGAGACAAAAAATTTGAGAATTTATGATATAAATCATTAGGTTGGGTGTGGGGAAAGCTATTCAAATCTAAAATAAAGCTACTTTAGCCACTAGAGGGAGCTTTTATTTTATATAATTATAATTTGAAAGTATTAAAATTTACATGAAAAATAAATGTAAGAATCCTAAAATCACAGTTCATAAGATATACAACACAAAGCCTTTTGAGAATCCTACTGCTTTATTTATTGAATATCCCTATAGACAAAAGGGAAAGACATTTCCTATAGTCATATTTTTGTCTAGGCATAATAGGGCTTAAGAAAATTATGTTTACATTAAAGTAGACAATTAGGAAAACAACAAAAATTCTTGATATATGGTGCTTTATATAAATAAGTTGTTATATTTTCCCTCTAACTGCTTCCTTTTAAATTACAGAGGTTCTTTCTTTTGCCTGACCTTTGAGTGATCACTAATTGCATGTAGGTCAGTCAAAAATACTTCTGACATCTTGCATTTCTCCTAGAGACATTTGTATCAGTAACAGGGAGATTACTCTGCATGTAGAAGCAATGGCTATGTCCTGTATGATTTATTTCTTCTCTTCTCTGAAGTGTACGTAGAAGCACATCACTGCTGAATCCAATCATTCCTGTGGTGTTATGAATTGTCCTCCAGTGATATCAATATTTTATAATAAAATTTGTCTTTCTTTTTTCTTCCTGAAGTCTTGATATGGAAAAACCACATAGTGATTCTTAAGAGATGGGCACAGTCTCCATAGTTAAAACTCGCAGTAAACTTCTGTAGACATTTTAGAAAAAAATATATATATGTGTGTGTCATTATGTACATTTCATAGACAATCTCAGGTAAAATTTAAGCTAAGCACATCCAAATTAGCAGCATACAGGTTATCCAAATCCTTTAGGATGCTTGTCTCCCTGATTAGATATATTATTCCCTGATAAGACCAAGGTAAGGAAATCTTCTGCAAATTAAAACATTTTTCTTGACTACCTTCTTCTCTTTGCAGACAGTCTTATATCCCATCAAGCCAGTGGTTCTTAGCACATTGAAGTTAAAAAATAGTTAAAATCAGATGGGAACCATAGTTACTCTGCTCAGAGAAAGGTATAAACACAATATACTAAACTTGACACACAATTTTAAAGGTTTGGGGTGCATCCTGAAGTCCTCAAAGATCTTAGGTTAAGAATCTAGGCTTTAAATCAATACAAAATCAGTGAAGAGAGGATATTTTGGGGAAAGGACAAGCAAAGGATTAGTAACTGCTACTAACATGTATCAATCATCTTATTTGTGTTAAAATCACTAACAATATCTTTAGAAATCCTAAAATACTTTTAGTAAGGCATTCAAAATCCATTCCTTTTAAAATATTTATAAAGCCTGGAGCTGAAAGCTTTGGTAGAATTGAGGCCAGACTCAGTAAACTTGGTAATTCCCCAATACAGAAAGTCCATTCAACCTGCCAACTTTTTTTCCCATGAATTTAAGAAAGTGATATATTTAGAAAAGCAGTATTGAGTCAGTCTTGTTTTACACAAATTAAACTTTTTGAATGATTTAGAGCATTGAATTTCCAGGAGCCAAATAATTAAAACTCCCCAGGAATCGCTACACAGTTGAAGTTATATAGAACAAGTCAAGAACATTTTAAATACTGGCAAACCCAACTCATAATTCCAACATTAAAGTCGTTTATTGATATTGAGTTTGTAGGATTTTCACTCTTACCTGAGAAAGAAGTGACATAATATTTAAACTGCAAATAATGAAGACAAATGATTTTACTGAGAGATGATTGATTAGAAGACCAAAGTCATGCCCTAAGGATCTTATAAGAAGGAAGAATATAATAAGGAGAGTGAAAAGATAATCGTTTGTTCACTAATTTTTGGCAGACCCTAATAGTTGAAGCTTACTCAGAAAATGGAAAAAAAATTCTTTTTTTTCCCAGGATGTTACACCCCAAAATATTTGGTCTCTGAAAATTTTGCCAGGAATTTTCATTATTCAACAGTGCTTTTCAGTATTTTAACTTCTTTAACCTCACTCTATGTATCTGAATTATGGTCCTAACTTTGACTTAAGTGGTAAGTGGTTGATGATTGATAGTTTAATTTTGCTTATGTACTTGCATATAGCCATGGTGAATAAATAAGACTAGGTAAACTCTATCATTAATAAACTTAAGCATGACCTTCCCTTGGCATTTCACATGTGCTGCCATATCCCACTGATCATGAAATTATTATCTGTAGTTTTCAGCAGGCCTAGGTTACTGTTACCTTGAATCTATTTTTGAGGATTATGCTGATTGAAAGGAGTGACTTTTCTGTCTCTCTCATGACCTGGTTAAGCCCCTCAAATACATTTAAGTGTATCCAGGGTCATAACAAATAAAATGAATGTGTGCCTGAAGTATAGCTTCCAGGCTGCCACTTTGGCAAGAATAATTCAGCACCTTTCTGGTAACTTCAAATATTTGCCAGTCTTGGAGAGAAGAACAGCATACAGTATGATCTGCAGCTTGGAGAGCAAACTTAGTGAGTCATCAATGTTGTTGAAAGCCAACAAAGAACTAATGAATATGTGCTGTGCTTTTAATACTGGAAATCAGCATTCAGTTTTCCATGAAGCTATTTTTTCCTCTTTCAAGTCCTTTAGGAGACTTTTCTAAGTCCTTGTTTGTCCTTCCATTCTTCTAAATCTGGCAGGCATACTTAAGTGGTGATGATGGGCAGCTAGTGGCACGTGGCAAGGCTGTGTCATGGTCCTGGGAGACCTATCCCATTGTGAAGAGAACCCCATGAAGCAGCTGAGGACCATATGTTCAGCTCCTTTGGGATAGGGCTGACAAAAAGAATGTCAGTGTCCCTGCCACTGAGTTCTGGTCAAGGTTTCAATCCTAGGTGCAGAAATAAAGGAACCTAAGGTTTCCCATATTTGAGATAGAGTGCTGGGTGGGAAGCTCTGATGCCTAGAATAAGGAAAATAGTATGGTTTATTTCAGATGTAGATGCCTTAAGTGTATAACAGTACCAGTACCTAGGATTCCAAGGCTATATGTAGACCTTACTTGCTGCTGGAAATGGAACTTTTTAAATTACATAATCCTTGTTCAATATTGAGTCAGGTGAGCTAAGATTGTAGGGTTTTTTTGGTTTCGGGTTTCTGGGTTCATTATTTTCTTTTGATACCAGGGATTGAACCAGAAGCTTAACCACTGAGTCTGCATCCCCAGCCCTATTTATTTTATATTTAGAGGGAGGGTCTCACTAAGTTGCTTAGGGCCTTGCTAAGTTGCTGAGACTGGCTTTGAACTTTCTGCCTCAGCCTACCAAGTTGCTGCGATTACAGGTGTTCATTACCTCACCTGGCCAGACTGCGAGGTTTTGACAGTGGGTCTGCAGCTGAGAAAATGAAAACTGAAGGCATCTCTTCCCCAGTACAACACATTTAGTGTTTTAGTGGGTTTTGTTGTTATTATTTTGTTGTTTTGTTTTGTTTTGTTTTGTTTTGTTTTGTTTCAGTACTGGGAATTGAGCCCAGAGGTGCTCTACCACTTAGCTATATCCTCAGCCTTCTTTAAAAATTTGTATTTTAAAACAGTCTCACTAAGTTGCCTAGTTTGGGCTCAAACACATGCTTCTGGTGTCATATCTAAGAGAACACAACCTGAAGTCTGCCTAAAGCACTATTGCAATATTAAGCCACTTTAAATTTTGACCCTTAGTTTTTTAGACTTTTATAATTTTTCCTTTTGCTGCATCATTGTACTGTCTTCACCAGCAGGTGAGAATGATTTATTTGGTGTCAGAGCACAGGAAGGAAGCGATGTTCAGGAAGTCTGTTTTCAATGATAGGTCATCAGCACTGAATCTGAGAAGGAGCAGGCAAGGGCACCACATTTCGCTGCCTTCTTTACCTCACGCAGAATATTCACTAAGCTGGAATATATTTCTAATTATTTTATATGTATTTAAACTAGTGTCCATACTTTAAATGCTCCCAAAGGCAATTATCACTAGAAAATTCAGGCTTCTCTTGCCCCAAATCAAAGTGGATGTTGTTATTAATAGAGGACAACAGTGCATGCTCGGAGATCAAAGGCCTGACTCTAAACCTTATTAGCTGTGTGAATATGGGCAGGTTTTATCATATGCTTTGTGTTTGAATTCTTATCTATAACACAGGAATTGATGGCAGCACCCACCTTGTAGAGTTGTGAGAACTAAATGAGATATGATAGGTAAGTTAATTAGAACATTGACCTATAACAAGCATCTGACCTATAACAAGTGTGAGATGACAATAGTGTAGTTAGTTCTAGAATTTGGTTCTGATAAACTGGTCAGTACAGATCCTGATGGATCTTTTTCAAGGCTGTTTATTTCAGACAATATGAAAAGGAACTTAGAATATGTGTAGCACCAGATATGCATATCTGAAACAGGAAACATCAAGATCACTCAGATATTTCTATCTTATGAAGATATTTTTTCTCTTAAAATATAAGTCATACCTTCTAAGAGTGAGAAAATTGTCTCTGTCAATCTTTTTTGTTTAATTTATTTGAATTCTAAGCATCAAAATAATACCTATTAATCAAAGTTTTCATGATTACTTTTGCCTGCTACAATTGACTTCTTTTTTTAAAATTTTATTTTTAGTTGTCAATGGACCTTTATTTTATTTATTGTTACATGGAGCTGAGAATCAAACCTGGTGCCTCACACATGCTAGGCAGGCGCTCTGCCACTGAGCCACAACCCAAGCCCTGCAACTGACTTTTTAAAACAATTATAGTACCTCTTTTTAAGACAGTAATTTATAGAAAAAAAATTAACGTTGAGATTCATAAAAACATGTTCCACTTACTGTTTCTAAAATAATGTGTGATGAATACTGTTCATCCTATTGTATTCACTCTGTGTTACTCATTCTGGCACTGTTTTGCGAGTCTTACATACAGGACTATCTTATTCCATCCACACATTAGTATAGATGCCTTATCCACCTGATAGACTGTCACTTCTTGAAGGAAGGAACTAGCCCATTCTGGAGTCCTCACATCTCGCATAGTGCTTCATCCATAGAAAGCACTCGGTGGGTTCCTATAGAACCATAACAAATTTTAGAACTATAAGAGAAAGGCCTTCATTAGAAATAAATGCGAATATAATGTCAGAAAATTGATCTGACACTTTTCTTATGAGCCCTGCTTCCTTTCTTCCTTCTGTGGTATTCAAACATGATGCCTTCTCCTCTCACTCATGTTATAGCCTGCAGATCCCAAGGACACCCCAGGTTGGGGTTGGGTGTTCCTGCAGTATGTCCCCACAGTACCTTGGACTTCCTCAATAGTACAGATTCTCTCACTTTTGTCACCGCTGCTGTAATTGCTTGTCTCTCCTCTAAGCTGGAACCTTGTGAGCATGGAAACTGTGTTTGTCATGTGTTGTTCTCCTTCTGCCCAGTGCACAGGTGCCTGATGTGCAGCCTTTACTCACTTATTACCTATAACAGCTGAAATAATGCCCAGCTCTGCTACTAATTAGTGCTGTTATCCTGGGGAAGTCATTAGCCTCTCGGGGCCTCTGTCTGTGAGATGATGATGATGGACTTGATCAGGGTTTGAAATTCCGTGTTCCAATTCCTGATTTTGACATAGCGTTTTTATTTGGGGGTTTTGACCTGTGTTTTTCAGAGAATCATGCACTCCCATTTTTCTGCAGACACCATTTCTACTGTCACTTTTTTGTTCATGTGATCTTATCAGCTCCTGGAACCAACTGAAGTTGCCACCATGCCCTAAGGATGACCTCATGTTCCTTTTCAGTTAGTTCTAAAGTTTTGAATCTCTGTGTTTGTTGTTTTTTTTTTAATACGTGAATTTGTGCCACAGCTTCCATTTACATATAACGAGGAGCCTTGGTTTTCATCCATCTATCTTCTTGAAGATGTTTGGTTTTGGTTCTTTCTATCTGGTAAAGCTTATGAATTCCCAAGCCTACAAATTCATGGTCTTGACTCTGCCCTATATTTTAACAGAGGTGATTGTATGTGTTTGTGTCTCCTCTCCAGATATTTTTATTAGCACCTTCAATAGTGCTAATTCTTAACACTATGATAAAGATAAAGTTAATCTTTTAAAAACGTTATCTTAAATATATCTTTAAGATGTATGTATGATTTTTAGAAATTCCTTGTGATTAATTTGAAATTATTTTCTTTCTGTGGATTATACTCATGTCGGTTTGTTATAGAGATGCCTGAACACATTTTAATTCTGAAATAATAAGAAATATTCATAAATATGTGCACATATGTACTCATGTATTATAGACACATTAATAACTACATGTCATTAGTTATATCCTAGGACTTTTTTCTTTGTGGCAAAAAGAAATACAGAAACTTAGTAGGATCCCCAATGAATCTTTTGCCTGAAGTCTGATTATCTGAAACCATGAGGTGTAATTCTGTAAATATTGCTGCTTAGTAGATGAAAATACAGTTGACGTGGGCCAATATTTACTTACAGTTGAGTGGAATAGAACATGCTGCCTGTGCTGGGTAAAAATGTTAATGCAGTAGTTTCTGAATGAGATGAATTACTGTTCATTTTGTATCAAAAAAATAAAAAATAAAACCTGTAAATTTTGTGAGCACGTTTATCTGTACTGACAGAGCAGCTGCCATTATATCTAGAAATGTGCCCGTTTGGCCCACTGTTGCTACCTATCTCATGGTACTCTGTATGCTTAGCTAATGGAAGCACAGACATACAATGAAAGCAACTTTCCAGTCTAATAGAATCTGTGGGACGAACACATGGAACTGTTCAAATAAGTGAGCTCCCTTCCACTTAAGACTGTCTTATTTGCCACTTGGTGCAGCAGGCCTGAAGATTGTGCAAGCTGTGAAGAAGCCACTTTGAAATGGTCTGGCAGTCCCTAAGCAATTGTTTTAGTTTCTGTCACAGTAGACCTGGTTTATAGAGCACTAAGGAACACTGTCCTTAAGAATATTAAGCAGTTATGACTCCTACATGGGTTCTGAGTAGTTCTTTCCCTTCCATATATTTTCCATGTTCTTAGACTGTTGTTATCTCAGGCATCAGAGTATTTGTGGTCACAGGCTAACAAGGACCTTATTATGTAGCAATTTGATAACTGAAGCAGCAGTAGCTAGATATGTCAGCTTCTTGGATATGGCCTTGAATGAGTGTTTCTCTTTGGGGGAAATTCTTTCTGCCCAATGTGTCTGTGGCAGAGTTAACGATTGTGATAGTCAGTATACTTATTCTCCATCTTTGGTTTTATTTCCCACTTAATTCTTTATTGAGAGAAGGGACTATAAATTTATGAAGGAATTATTTATGAGCCTGACACTATTTTTTATCAAAGTTTACCAATCATTTAAGAACCATTTATTATTATTTTATAGATATAACTTATTTATTGTGAAAATATTTGATCTGAATTAAAGGGCAGTAGAAAAGATAGTTATGATTCAAAATAGTTTTTTTCAACTCCTCTTTGATCTAATGTATTTCTCTTATTGTATTAATGTGTGTGTGTGTGTGTGTGTATTTTTCATGTGTGCATGCACATGAAAAGAAAGAAAAGGAAAGAATGAGAAAATTTGAGTAAGCACAATCTCTTTCAAAATTAAAAACCTTGCTTTTGGGTATAATTCAGTTCTGATGCAAGGCACTTGGTTTGAAGAAAGTTTTCTAATGCTTAATATTTTTCCATCATTAGTATATAAAAAATTATTTGAGGTTATGCATCTCCATCCAACAAGAAAACCGTATTCTGTGAGTACACAAACATTCTCATTTTCAGGTATGAATTCAAAATTGAGGGAAAAAGAAACAAATTAATAGAAGAATTAGGCATTTGATATTTGTAGGAATTTTCAAAGGTTTCTTCATCCATTTCAGACAACATTAGTGAAACATCCTCAGTTTAGACCACTTTAGAAAGATACATTTCAGGAATTCAAAGAACATACAAAAAGTCATCTAATTCAACTTTTTATCCAAAGCTAGAATCCTGCTAAGTATCCTTCTCAATTGGTTGTCCAGACTCTGCCTGATCATTTCAGGTAAGTCCATATTTCAAGTGAAGGAGAAGCATTGGGTTGCTGGTGAGGTTTAATTCTATAACTTTTTTTTTGTTTGTTTTCTATACTGAGCTGAGTTTGCTTTCATATATCAGCTCTCACTTCCTTAGTGCATATCCTGAAGATAAGCAAAATTTATCACATCCTGAATTATCTGAAATAGTACAAACTTTGTGATGTTGCTTCTTCTTTAGGTATTTCTCTATGGCATGTTATTGACAGCCATTGCAGACCAGGTCCTCTTTCTGAATGAATATTCACACCTAGCTTTTCCCAACTATTTAAAATCTCTCCCAGGTTTTGTGTCATGCTTCTAAGAGATGTCTTTCCTTTCTGGTCATGCTTTCTCATTTCTAATTCACTCAAGAAAGCCCCACAGTCTGCCATCTCCTTTGATCTAAATTCTACTAAAACACGCTTCTATGGGATTAGTAATGATCTGGGCATGGAGTCCTGAATATGCTTAGTCTTTCTGCATCATTTGACCTGTTGGCTTGTTGAGGCCCTTTTCTCTTTGAAGGTCATAAAAATTCTTCCTCTTTCTTTCCTCCTGACTCTGAGCTGCTTCCTTCAGGCTTCTTTGCATGTTGACCATTTTAAGGCTACAGTTCATGTTTTTCAAGATAACATCCATCAGCTTTTCAGATAATACACATACTTACTGAGTGGTCATATAGTTGTTATGTGTTACCATCCATATTCTTGAAGTTCACAGATACATATCACCATTTCAGGTCATTCTCCAAACTTTCAGAATTCAGTTGTCCCATAAACCACCTTAGCTTAGCTCCTCATCCTTTCCTGCCTGTTTTACTAAAATGATTCCCTGGATGGTCTTTATGGACAATACATGTCTTCTCTGTGGCTAGAGTAAGATTTCTCAAACAAAATTCAATTGTTCTCTGAGAAAGAGCGTTCAGTGACTCCCTTTGACCTACTGAATATTTTTCAAACTCTTTGGTTTGTAAGAATATGTGATTCTTCAGGACTTTTTCCAGGTTACATCTCTTATCTCATGGAAAACCACTTTCTATCTTAAATCTCTCATCTGTAGATAGAAAACTGGCTTCTATGTTAAAACTTGATAGTCTTTCTTGCCTTTGAATCCTATCCAGTGTCTTCTTCTAGAAATTCCTATTGTTCCCTCGCTCCATCAATCTACTTCCTATGTACATCAAAGATGACACTCTACCTCTCTTATGCAGAACTTAACTAAGTGCCTCTTCTGAGGGCTCTGAGAGTCTCCATACACTGTGTGCCTATCTTAGCTGTGTTGTGATTGTTCTCGTATGCGTCTCTTTCCCACAAAACCATGAACAACTTGAGGGAACTTCATTCTCAAATGAGCAATGGTGTTAGGAGATGGAGCCCTTTGGGAGATATTTGGATCATGTAGTCTCCTCCCTCTTAAATAGATTAATGCCTATATAAAAGGGTTTGCAAAAGTGGGTTCTCCCTCTTTTGCTTCCCTGCTATATGAGAATACAATACCACCTTCTGCCATGTGAGGAACAGAGCAAAGGCCCATGCCAGATGCTGGTGACTTGATCTTGAACTTCCCAGGCCCAAGAACTGTAAGAGTGAAAAAGGGACTAAGACAGCATTATCTGTCAAGGTCTTTAATAGATTTGCTGAAAAACAAGAAAAAACACACTGGTCCTCATGAAACTTAAAAAATAACTAAACAACCACTCTTTGTTTCAAATGCTGTTTACTACATTCCTCATTCCAATATGTATGATCATTTTAAACTCTCATCTTGCTACAGACCATGTTAGCTAACTTTACTGTCTATACCCCATGCAGAGTTGTTCTTTAGAACACACCATGGATGTACTTAGTGCTAGGCATGTCCTTAGTGCTAACGTTTATCTTCTTTCAACCTCAGAGTAGCTATAACAGTACTGGTATTCTCTCATCACATGTGAGAAGATAGAAACATAGAGAAGTTAAACCTTGGGCTTGTGTCAAGCAGAATTTCAGACTCAAAACAGAAGAGTTTTCAACTAGATCAAGAGGCTCTTTTCAAAGATTTCACTTAATGTGCTGATGACAAAGGTGGGATAAGAGCTGAACTCCAAGCCCCAAGGGCTGGCATAAAGGATACCCTTCCTGGTGACACTATCCATTTATCAGACACTCCAATCAATCTCCCTAGCTTACCTCTCTTCATCCTATCCAAAAGGACATTACAAGGAGCTCCCTAATGCCTTGAAGAAATCAGTTTCCACCATATCCATGGTGTTGCCTTTTTTTTCCTCTATAAATTGAGTACTCTATAAAATGGGGAAGTAGACTACACCTGAGGTTCAGTGCTTTCCCAATAGCAGGCCTTAAAATGTTTGTCAAATTATGATTGGCTAGACTTTCTTCCCTGTTCTTTCAATTAAATCCACTAATTACTTGCATAATGCATAAATGCTCAGTGTAGTTACTTTTCACATTCTGAAGCTTGATGCCTTAGTGCCAGATGAATACAAAACAAAAACTCTCTTCAGAGACTGGCTGGCTACCTTGCATAAAATGCACATGGTTATAAGGCTGTTTTCATCAGCCTGCTGCTTGCTCCAAAGCAGCTATCTCTGAAATCACACGTTCTTCAACTAGTAGTTGCACTGCGGTTCTGAGCGGCAGAACAGGTGGACTGAACCCAGCTATGTTGAACTTCTTTTATCTCCGAAGAAAACTTGTTAGCCTCAGTGAGGGCTTGAGGATGAGAGCCCCTGTGACAGAAGATATTTGGGAATTTTCCTAGAAAGAAACTGAGCAGGGTTAACACCCTAGGATTGGGCACCGTTAGATCCACAGCCCATTTCCAATATTTTTCCTTGATAGTGTAATCAGTAGAGTTTCTTTTTCTTATATAATAGATTACTTACAGCATGTATTTTCCAGTTTTCATCCATGAGGGTTGATGGTTTCTGGATTTAAAAAAAAAAAAAAGTCACACTGTTACACTTAAAACTATCTCCTTTTTTTTGTTTTTTTTTGAATTTTTAGGCAGATGTGACAGTACTAACACAAATGTTACCTAGTAATTGTTAGGTTATAATTTTAGAAATAAAAAGTGCATTCCCAATGAGCCTATGTTTCAAAAGAAAAATTTAGTAGCCACTGTGATAGACCATCTGGTATTCAAATCACTTTGAAAAAAAAAGCATTCGTAGTAGTGTGAATTCTCCTAGGACAAGGCTGGTGAGAAACAGGAGACTGAATTGAACAACCTTGAAGGAAATGAAATCCCTTTTGGCATTATCTCTTTCTGTGTGATCTCCTGTCAGTAGTCCAGTTTTAGTCTGATCTTGATCAGAAGGGCATAATTAATAGAAAAGATTTCAGAATGGGACTTCATCTTCTTAGGGTTTTTTTTTCCCCCATGATATATTTAAAGAAGGTCTGAATTCTCCACTTAAATCTGGCCAACTACTGATTATTCTGAAGATCCAAAAAAAAAAAAAACAAAAAAAACAAAAACCATAGATCGAATCCTTTGTCTTCTTTCTGCACTCCTGAGAGCAATAGCCAATGCATTTATTATTAAAGTGTACACTTGTAAAGAAGCTGATTCATGATGTATTTAATATCTTTCAAAACACGGCTTTTAGCTTGTTAACTAGATTCTTAAAATGTAATTACAATAATTATGATAGAAATTTTTAAAACCTCATAGCATAATATCTTTATATTTATTAATCATTTTGAAATAGTACACAAGTATGAAACTTACAAAAAATGTTATTCATAACTATGCTGTTTTTCAGTGACTATTGAGGAAAGAATTATTACATAATAACTTGAGATAGCCTTTTTGACTTCTCATAACTTATTATAATCATTATTATAAAATAAACATCACTTTTCATTTTCATGAGAGGTACATACTCACTGTTATGTTACACATTCCACATTTTGTTCTTAATTAAGAACTGTGGTCAAAGAGTATCAGGACCCAAAATGTTGAACTTGGATTACAAAGCTCCTAGAAAGATAGTTTGTAAAATTTACCTTGTTTAAATTTTCTGATTTCAATTCTGTCTATCACTTTAGTAATGACTACAAAGTATGAAATTTGTACGTGTAGAACATGTTTCAATGAAAAATTCAAAGTGTGAGTGGTTCTGGAAAGCACTGTTTTTCACAGTCTTCTGAGGAAGACACCTAAGAAGTATTATTACAGTCTTCAGCTGAAACAAACTGCAATGCAGTGTGATGGGATCAACCATTCACATCTTCAGGTTTATAAGACCACCGCCACTTGGAATGGTTTCTCTGCCACCTTCCCAGATGGGAACAAGGTGCTAAAAATAGGTAAAAATATTTGGTAAATTACCTCCAAAGTCAGGACATTTTAAAGTAATAATATGAGGAAGATAATTGTTAGAATGTCTTTAAATTTTGTATCTTCAAATTAAAAGCAAATATCCAGGCTGGGCACCGTTGTGCAAGCCTGTAATCCCAGCCATTTGGGAGACAGAGACAGGAGGATCAAGAGTTCAAAGCCAGCCTCAGCAAAAGCAAGGCACTAAGCAACTCAGTGAGACCCTACCTCTAAATAAAATACAAAATAGGGGTGTGGATGTGGCTCAGTGGTTGAGTGCCCCTGAGTTCAATCCTCAGTAACCCCCCCCCAAAAAAAGCCCAAATATCCAGAGTTATTTGCCTTCGTAGGCCATATAATATCTCATGTTTCTTGGATTATTGGCTGTACGTGTTGTTGATTTGGAAACAGCTGCAACATCTCTGTTCTTACCAAGGAAAAATTTATATATAGTACTGATCAGTATCCAATGTGCATTAATTTTTAAAGCAGTGACTGAATTGTCTTTGACAGGTGTATATTTGGTGTAAAAACTACAATGTGGTATCATATCTCTTGTGTCATAGATTTAAAAATTTATATATTCCAGATTGCAACATATAATATTGCTTAGAAACACAGTCACTGATTAAATGTATTTGTTAATTCTTTCAAATATTTCACCAGCCAGCATTTATTGACATCCTACTGTGTATCAGGCACTCTTCCAGAAAGAATGGCTTGGATGTCTTTCCTGTTGCAGTAATTGTGTGAGGCATTCAGAATGCAAAGTTCATAAAGCAGTCTGCTTTCTTAGGGACCTAGGGATCTTTGCTATGGGGCAATTAGAGACACTTAGTACCTGATTATATCAAGTAAAACAAAATTTAAAAATGCCGAGATTATGAAGCAATGGTCCCATCATTGTTGAACTGACTTACCTTTATTCAGTTCCTTGGGCTGACTACATCTTGCATCCTGGTCATTTGGGAGACAAAAAATGACAGGAGATTCTGGAAGGAGTCGGAACAGACATAGTATAAATGCTTTCTCCATGAAACTGTTAGTGATCTGCCCAGATAATCAATCACTCAAACTCACAAAGCTTATGGCTCTTGTAACTTATATTTTTGTATCTGTGTCAGTGTATCTGTCTGTCTGTCCTCTGTCTCTGCATGGCAGCTCTGGGCTCTAAGAGCAAGGGTAACAGAAAATAGGAAGTGAAAAGTATGAGTCATTTATGTTCCTTTGCCCTTTTTATTAATAAGGATAAGATTTCAGAGAATTTTTAGGAGCCCTCTAAAATGTTGGTGTCTGCCTGGCTACCATGCCAACGTACTAGTGATATTTTTAGACCCATACTCAATTCCAAATATAATACAATATACCAGTGATTGGTGGAACTTTCAGTATATATATGAAACAGAGTAAAATGTGTCATTGTATTGATTTTCTGATTTATACTGTATAGAAACACACCTAGTGAATTTGGCCATTCAATAATTGCCCTTTGGTTACTTCTCCTGAAGAGCACATTTAATAATACACTGTTAGGGGAAGAAAGGATTGCTTTATCAAATAGTGTTTACCTGTCTGTTTTATTGCTACTTAACATACTTGACAGAATTATTGCATAATTCTAATGGATTAATTATGTCTGTATATTCTATGTATTCTGTATTTATAGAGATATCTATAATAATTCCTGACTTTCTAAAGTTACTAGAACTTATTTCTTTACATTTATATAGTACATCATGTGAGTATGTGTTGTGTGTGTGTGTGTGTGTGTGTGTGTGTTAAGATAACATTTTCACACATTACTAGTTTCAGTATGATAAGATTTCAAGGACTGTTCCTTCTGAAGCTTTTAGGTGGGAGTCGATGAGACTTTGGGCAAAGGGGAAAATTTTCATCTTACTGCAGTGTAGCACACAATTAGGTGCTTTATGAGGGGTTTTATGTCTTCTGCTAAAATAGCCAACATTGAACATTTTCAGAAATAGGATACTGGATTGATCAGATCATTGGTCAGTTCTGCCATGGTAATTTCTGTTGTCTAAAGAGAGTGATGTTTGCTTGATTAGAATACATGTCTGGAAGTAGAGAGAATTTTTTGTGTAGGCTTCCTGAATCATGTTGTTAGCAACAGCCATCCTATAAGATTTCTGATTTATCAAAATTCTTCTTGAAATTTCAAGTGTGTGGCAGGAAATTACTTAATGACATGAGA
Organism: Urocitellus parryii; assembly: GCF_045843805.1. Classification (NCBI taxonomy): domain Eukaryota; kingdom Metazoa; phylum Chordata; class Mammalia; order Rodentia; family Sciuridae; genus Urocitellus; species Urocitellus parryii. Next base: position 48,477,991 of record NC_135538.1, read on the forward strand.
AGGGGTTCCTAGGACCTTACATGGCTTTGCAAAGGTTATAAATGGTATATCAATTACTCCCAATTATACCCACAGAGGAAGCTCTTTTGGAATAGGTTTGTGGTTACATTACCAGCACAGTCTCTGACTTAGTTCAGAGGCCCAAATTCAAACCCCAGCCTCTCAACTTACTCACTATGTGAGGCCTGACCCTGAGCAAGTTACTAAACATCTCTGTGTGTTCATTTCTTCATTTTCAAAATGGAGACAGTATGAGGATTTGTACACTAATGATTAAGTATACACAAAGGATTAAGAGCAAAGACAGGTATAGAGTCAATGCTCAGTTATGTTAAAAATTTTATATTATATTTTTTATAATTTTCCATTAATACATAATGCTAATAATGTTTATCTCTGGATAATAAGCTTAAAATTGTTTTCTGTTTTCCTCTTTATTTTTTAAATTATCTAAAACACACATGAATAAAAGTTAAATGTTATTTAAATGAGAGAAGGAAGCTAATAACTCTAATTTATAACCAAAACCTTCAAGCACAGCTCCAGTCATCCAGAAGATGCACAGAAATTGCTGTGTTTCACTTCATTTTTCTTTCTTTCTTTCTTTCTTTTTTACTTTTCTTCTTAAAGCATTAATGTTGGAATGTTACTAAGTTACTGAGATCACAACAGTTCCACAAAAGTAAGCAACATCTAATTTTGCAAACAAAAATTAGAGTAGCTTTTATCCTTAAAAATTTATTATTTAGAATAAATATTAAGACAGACTTGGGGCTGGGGTTGTGGCTCATTGGTAGAATGCTTGCCTAGCATGTATGAAGCACTGGGTTCGATCCTCAGCACCACATAAATGTAAAAATAAAGATATTGTGTCTACATGAAATTTAAAAAAAATTTTAAAAAAGACAGACTTAAAATGTGTTGTATTTTTTTGGATTCTTTCATAAATTTAATTAGTGTTTATATAAATTAAAATAAATCAAAAGAAAATGTAAAAGGCAAAATTGTATACTAGAGGAAAAAAGAATTTAGGAAGTCATTCTTTGTTAATTCAAGGTTGGTCCATAAGAGGGAAGAATGGAAGTTGAAAAATATTTCATATATTTACTTGGGAAGAAAATTAAACTTCTTCATGGTAGAACATAAGCGTGCTATTTTAGTCAGCTTTTGTGTTGTTGTTAACAAAATACCTGACAAGAACAATGTAGAGGAGGATACGTTTATTTGGGGCTCCTTGTTTCAAAGGTCTCAGTCCATAGATGGCTGAGTCCATTGCTCTGGGTGTGGTGGAGAAAACCTGCTCATTTCATGGTGGGGTCAGAAAGTGGGGGTGGGGCACAGGGCAGATGCATCCTTCCAGGGCATGTTCCCAGTGACCCACCTTCTCCAGCCATACTCCACCTGCCTATAGTTACCACCCAATTCTTTCAACCCTCAGATGGACTAATTATGTCACAGCTCTAATAATCTAATCATTTACCTATGAATATATCTGCATCAATATTCCATAGGAGCTCTGGGGAATACCTCATATCCAAATCATAACACTTGCCTATTTTATTAAACCAAATTTATCAATATAATATGATATATTTGGCTAATAACAATTCGAATCTTTTAACATATTAACACATTAAATCTATTTTTTTTCAAAGAATTTTGTAGTGCATAGTACATATTGTAGATTAAAGTAAAATGTACATCAGATCTCTAAAGTGATTTATCTTATTTGAGTGAAACTATGCCTATCAATTAGTAACAATCTATTTCCTTCACTCCCTAGCTCCTGTTAACCATCTTTCCACTTTTATTCTAGAAATTTGACTATTTTAGATACATTAGTGAAATTGTGGTATTTATCTTTCTATGATTGATTTATTTCACTTAGCATAATGTCCTCAAGGTTCATGCATGTTGTCACACATCATAGAATGTCCTTCTTTTTAAAGGCTGAATAGTATTTCACTGTATAGATGATTATACTACATTATATTTACCCAATCACCTGTTAGGTGGTTTCTGCATATTGCCTATCATGAATAGTGCTGCAGTTAATAATGGAGTGCTAATATCTATTTGAGATTTTAATATCAATTCATTTGGGTAAATACTTAAAAGTGTGATCTAAAATTCAAATATTTCAAAGTCAATCTTTGAAAACTATTTGCGTGAAAACATTTTGTGTATGTAATAGTGCTTTAGAGAACTGATCATATTAAATAAGAATGATCTTAAGAACAATTTGGATTTTAGTTTGGGTATTTTCTCTTTTTCCTCCTAATTTAATTTTATTAAATTTAGTAATCTCCTTTTTTAAATTTGAAGCTATATACTCAGAGCATATAACTATACATACAGATATCTACTCTGAGCTATATACCTTGAACTGTATATACACATGTAAATACTATCATAGTGTCACTTGATGACAGATATACATTCTGAGAAGTGCATCGTGAGACTAATTTGTCAATGTGTAAACATTATGGAGTGTACTACACCTACCTGTATTAGGTCAGTCGCTCCTCATCACCCTCTTAATGCAGACAAGAAACACAGCAAGCACAAGACCTTTGAGGCTGCTGCTGGTATAACATGGCACATGGTTTTGTAGTAAAAGGAAGCCTACATTCTGAAATGATTAAAATTACAGTATGGTAAATACATACATCAACACTATAGTTGTTATCATTATCTAGTATTATGTACTGTATATAATTTTAGGTGCTATACTTTTATAGCACCTTATTGCAATGCCTAACTGCAATAAGCTTGTTTATACTGGCATCACTACAAAAATGTGAATGATATGTTGCACTCCACCATTATGATAGTCACAGTGTCACCAGGTGATAGTAATTTCCAGCTCCATTATAGTCTTAGGGGACCACCATCATACATGTAGCCATAATTAAGGGAAACAACATTATGTGGTGCATGACTATACATATGTGAATGTTGTTTACCTCAGAAAGAGAAGTTTGGAAATTTACTCTTTACCTCTATAAGTCTATTCTGGTTGAATACTCTTATGTTGCAATTTTATTTTCCATAAACTTTTGTGGAAAACATAAATATTTGCAATATTCATATTAAATGAGGGTTTTGCTCTTCTTTTCCATGTGTTCTGTAGTTATAGGCCCAAATTTTTAGGGTCTAGAAGATTCCACACCCTTTGGATTGTTCTGGAAGTGATGCACAGCAGAGAGCAAGTGCAGGGCTGTCTGGTGCCAAGTTGTGACTAAGACTAGTTCTCCCGGCTGGGACTTGCTTCTCAATTTTCAACACGATTATTTGAGAAAGAAAGCCCTCACAACTGGTTTCTTTAAAAAAAAAAAAAAAGAAGAAGAAGAAGGAAGAGGAGGAGGAAGAGGAAGAGAAGGAGGAAAGAAAGAAGGAAAAGAAAATACACTAAAAGGAAAAAAAAACATTTTAAAAAAGAGATAATTTTTAAATAAGCACTGAAAATAGACTCTATGTAAAACAATGGTTTAGTGTGGTTGAAAGTCTTCAGGTCCGTACATTATGAGTGGGTTTTTCAATGAAGAATGGATTGCTCAATTTGGAAAAATGAAGCCAATATAGGTTAATATTAAGCTTTGTAATACTTCAAAATGAGTTTTAAGTTTCTTCTGTAAAGTAGCTGAACATTTTCTAACTAATGGTGTATGACCACACATTTATTGTCACCTTTAAAGGAGAGTTTAGAAGTTTTCTCTTTTTTTTTTTTTTTCTGCTTTCTTTTTCCTTGATGCTTGATGTTTAAGACTAGATTCCTGGTCAATAACAAATCAGAGCTGTAATTAACATCCAGTGATTAGACCTGCAACCTACGTAGAGGCAGGCTTGGCTGAGTCCATCAATTTTTCACCCAGAGATATATGCAGTATTATTATAAATAAGTTCTTCCTGTCTGTATTTTTGGCCTGAATAACCCACCTACTTCTGGGAAAGTTTCACAGGGTTCTTTTTGCAGATATATCACTTTTTGATATCCAGAGACAGTTTCTTATAGCATTTCTCATCACAAACAATAACATTCACAAATGCTCTGGCTTGTTAACTAGGGAATTTATACATCTCTTTAGGAATTTTCCAGGAATATATTTTTCTTCTTTTTCTTTCTCTTAAAAGAACAAATTCAATTTGTAGGAAAGAAAAAGAATTCCATTCTCTGCATTATAAATTCACTATTTCCAAAACTTTTTATTCAACTGAGTAAATTCAAGTATTAACTAAAGATAGTGTTTATTTTATGACATGCAAAATGATAGCAAAATATTTTAATTTCTATTGATAATCTTGAAAAAATTATTAAATATACTCCTATTTGATTTTCACAATCTTTTGATACTGTTTGTACTGTTACTCCTATTTTATATGTAAGAATTAAGCCTCTGAAAGGCTTTGCAGATGATAAATGACAAACCAAGCCCAGAAACAATGGCGACTCTTACCCACTAATGCCATATTATCTTTTTTTTTTTTTATCTCTAGAATAAAATTATTTATTATAAAGTTATCATAATCAATGTCAAAAGATTGCTAATAGTGTTCAATATTTTTTAAAGTTTTTTTTTTCCATATTATCTTGACACTGATTTTCTTTACACAGAAATCACAATGACAGCTAAAAATGTAGACTAGAAATTGGAATAAAGGAGAACTAAAATTGATATATTAAACAAATGCCTAAGGAACTAACAAAGACTGAACTCTAGAATTTGCTATTTAAATGACATTCAATTTAGAAATGATAAAAGTCATTTTTAAAGCCAGTATTCAAACGTATATTTTTTAGCTCTTTGTAACTGAAGTAGGAAAGATCAAGTTTTCGCCTATCGATTTTATTTTAGAAAGAAAATCATATTTGTAGTTTAGATTTAGAGGAAACATATTTAAAAGTCCTAGACTGCTTACCAAAGTATTATAAATGATATCACCTCTTATGGAAAGAGTTGAGGGAAAAGAGGTTTATACTTGAAGAACTTTAGTTGAGAGATTACTTTGCATAGATTTTACATAATTTCTATCAGAAATGAGCTGTACTAAAATCCATGAATCTCTCTGTGTTAAATGTTCTTTGGTTCCTGTTTTTAATAGCAGAACAAAAGACAAATGGAAAGGATAAGGAAAAAAGGAGAGAGAGAGAGAGAGGGAAAAAAAATAAAATCTGTTGAAAGAAAATAGTTCCAAATGCACCTCAGTGGGCCAAACAGAGCGTTCAGTGTGGTATATTAACATGGGCTTGAATAATTCAGATTTTCAAACCACAGGAAGAGGCTTTCCAGTGGGAGAAAAAGTCACCATAATTAAAGCTTCCCTGGCACATGGAGGCAGCTGTATCCTCTGATAGACCCAGAAAATTGGACGTGGCCTAATAGCCTAGAGAACAAGGATGCTGTGGTATAGCATTGTTTGAGAAGTGTTAGGTTTATTTTGGTGTTCTCCAATTATAAAGTCAATTCTCTGGATACCAGCTTCTTTTACATATTAATGCCCTAACCCCTGGCATATGGCAGGAATGCAGGATTCAACTCAGAGATTGCTGAGAAAGGAACAGTGGGTTCGAAAATGCCAGTGGCTGCAGATCACAATTTTGAAAGTTAGCCTTCAAAATGAACAAGGAGATGAGATGTCTTAAAAAATATGTAACTGACTTTAGAAAGAATTATTTCTTCACATATCAAACTTATGGGTTTCAAAACATTGAGATATATTATATCTATATCTATAGATATAGATATAATATATCTCACATTTATACACATTTGCTAAATATGTTGCTTAAGTTTTTACAATAAAGATTATATCATACCAAATCTAAACTCCTATCTAAAATCACTCTTTTAAAGTGTTCAAAAATCCCATTTGGTATTAATTTCCCAACAGCCAAGACTCATCAGCACCTTGCTTTTTTTTTTTTTTTTTTTTTGGTGAAAGGTGTTCTAATTTCCTGCCATCTCCCAATGTCTTCAGCAAGGATGCTAATTGTCATGCTTATTTCCTGGGGGTTGGAAGCAGCAAAGGGCCTATATGAAATAAACAATTCAGTGTTTTCCCAGAGGCCTTGCCAGACTGAGAGAAACTAAAACATACTGTGGTGTTCCCTGGGGGACTTCACACTAGGCCATGGATAAGGAAAGTGGAAGAAAGAAGGTAGTGACAGTATTTTTTCCTTCTTCTTCTTTTTTTTTTTTTTTTTTTTTACTACAGAGTTGAAAGCTTACCTCCCATGACTTTGATTTTCCACTCCCCTTCCATTCCTAACAGCGGTGAGATTTTCTGGCAGCGGTGAGATTTTTCCAAGTGGCCACAGGAGATTAGAAAATAGAAATGGAAAACAAGGAATCTGATGTTTACTGCTCCAGGGAGAAAAGAATTTTATTGTTGTCAAGCTATTTAAAAGCTGACCAGAAAGCTTCTGGGGCCTTTCAAAGGAACTCTTCATTTCTTTTAGGGCAACTTTTCAAATTTTCTTGGTAGACCTCTGTTAGACAGGACTATTATTCCAAGAAATAGTTCTACCAATTTAGGACTACACTGATACACTTCACAAAGTATAACCTATTTTAAATTAGTTATTTTAATTAAGGGACTATAAGACATATCACTGCGCCAGTCGTGCAACTCACTAAAGGATGCAGTAAAATAAAATGAAACACTGAGATACTTTCAATGAGACCACTGGGACAAAGATGTAATAGGTTATTTGAGGAAACGATTGTCCATAAACAAAAATATTTTTCTGACTCTGAATTCAAAAATTAAATAATATCTCAACTCTGATTTTCATGCTGAAAATTTACTGTTACTAAGGACTTTGCCAAGCTTAGGAGGCTACTTTCTTACTTAACAAAACAAAAATGCATGGCCTCCTTGGGTCCCACCAGCCCATTGACCTGAAACCCATATTTACAGATTGCACTGTTAGTCTAATGATAATTCAAGGTTTTATGATTTTATTACTTCTCAGTTTTTATAGTTCCTAAAGGCTCTGTCTACCGCTAAAGGCGCCCTACTTTAGTTTTAATGCTGAATTGTGAATAAGCAGGTCAGATTATCTTCAAAGGCATACAAATTGAAATCAGATCTCTGAAGGCTCATTCAAAAGGGAAGAGAGAGAATGTAATATTTCCTGCCTTCAAAAATATCATACTTTAGAACTTTTTTGAAAATAATTGTACTGAATAAACTTTAAATATTCCATTTACCATATGGAAGGCAGGAGAATATCGTCAGAAATAATTGAATAGTTCAACTCTCAGAAGACTCAGTAACAATCAGCTGTGCAACCAGCACAAGTCTGATCCTGAGATATTTTATTAAGTGGATCTGGATGACCTCTTAAGGCCTGTATTCTTCTTCCCCGGAAGATGTCTGGGTCCTCTTACCTCTGGTTGGTGAAGGGAGTCTACCTCCTGAATCAGCCTTGATTCAAAGCCCTCTCTTATCTGTGAAAGGTTCTGTGATGCTGGCCCATTGCTGTCCAGGTTTTGCTGGCAACATCCCAGCTAAGCCTTTCTTAACATCCTTAGCTGCCAACAGCTGACCTGTATCAGCACCGGGGTCCTGCAGCGTAGTATTCCATCACCCTCAGGAACAAGTGAAGCAGGCTTCACCTGGCCAAGTATAGCCCTTCCTAAGCGGGCCTCTGTTTCTGTCGCCTCATCTCTCCACGTCCCACCACACATCACTCGCCTTGTATAACTCCCTCCTTCCCACACCTTTCTTTCCATGTTTTCTTTCCCTCTTTCTGAAATACTTTAACAACGCCCCCCCCCTTCCACCCGTAAACACACACACACACCTCTATCCTACCCAACTCCCACTCTTCTCAGGTCTCAGATCACACTTCTCTGGGCAGCCCTCCCAGGCTGGCTTGGCCTCCTTCCTATATTCTTGCCTAGTTCCAATACCATATACTTCTGCTTTGATCCTTTTTATTATTCTTCATTTAAATCTCTTGCCTTTCCTCTTTTGTGTAGGAACCCTTCCTAGCTGCTCCTAAGCTATCTGAGGCGAGGGATCAGGGCTCACTCTGATGTTATAAGTCCTGCCCTACTGTCTCTACATAATAATTTCTCAGTAAACACTCATTGAAGGAATCAGCAAACAGCTTGGAGCCAGCTCATCCAAACTCTCCCAACTCTCGAAAGACTGCCCTCTCCCTTCCATCAGGCCACTGCAAGAAACATGTCTACTATTCCCATTCTACCCCAACCCTTCAAGGTAAATCCTGTCATACTGAGTTATGTCCCAACCCTAATGAGGAGGTTTTCAGAAAGCAATAAAATGAGGACAGGCTTCAGGAACTAATAGGTGCAAGCTGTCCAGAATAGAGAACATCCTTATTTAGTGTTTTATCATTTAGATCTCACTGCAATTGCAACAAAAATCTGGGACAGCTTTGTAATACACCCTCACCACATAGTCTACATTTAGAAACTTGTATAACACATAAAGCACAGATTCCACCTATTTTCTCCTAAATAGAAAGAACAGGTTATACAGTTAATGTTGAAATTATGCTTCCATTGCAGAAACCCAGGGTACAATTTGCTGCTCTTTATTTCTCTTGTACCATGTTAAGAACAAGCATAAATTATAGGGTATTTTCTGAAGGTGTAGTTTCACATTTAAATATTATTACATTTACATTCTTGCTTTCCATTGTGCAAACAGAAATGCATTGTTCCTTTCAAGTCAATGCAGATAAATACAAACAGATACATTAAATATTGACTTAGGTGCTGATTTTTCTTTTAAAGAAATAGAATAAAACTTCGGAATAATCCTGAAGTTTTACCTTTCTTAAATAGCTCGAGATTTCTTTGTCTAATAGTCAATTAAAGAGAGAGATTATTTCTTGCCATCAAAGTTTGTCTGATATTGATTACCAATCCTATAGGAACTACCTGTTTTTCTATGTGGAATAGATGTAGTAGAGTAGAAACAGAATGGAAAAAAAATAGAAATTATTCTTCTTGGAGTGGTTAATAGGAATTTTCCTGAATGGGGACTTACTGATAAACTGAGCTAGTTAGCTACATTCAGTCTTGTGCTGTGGAGAACACATTTCCATCTGGTTTTCAAAATGAATCTTTTGAGAACTGCATGTGTGCATGAAATTTTATGCAAAGGGAAAAAAAAAGTATGCTCCCCTAGACATCGTCTTTTTAAATGTAAATAACTCAGACATTCTTATCATTGCCTGTCTGTTTAATCGCTACCTCAACTCTGTGCTTTCTCCCACCCCGCCTGTCATCAGCCCCCAGCTTGCCCCTTGAAATTGGTATGCAGTGATTTGAATATAGCTGACCAACAATTAAAACCTTGGAGATTTGTTATAAGAGTTTGTGTTCCCTCACTGATTTTTAAAAGAACATGAAAATATCCACATCTTAAGTGAATATTTTTTAAAAAGCCTTGTATTGATTGCTCCAAATTTTCTAAATTCCCCTTGACGTTTATTTTATTTTGCTGTATTTTACTGTTTATTTGAGGGGAATTGGGGGGTTTATTTTTTTTACTTGAATTTGTAAGACTTAAATTTGCAGGTAAAATTATACAGAAAATCTAACCCTTAATATAGATAAAGTAGTAATAGTAATAAGAAAAAGAATAATGCTTTAAATTGCTTACATTCAAATTCAAGAAGAAGAAAAATGGAACAGCAAGAATTTCTATTGATTTTGACATTTTTTTTATTACAGCATGGTGTTCATTTATGGAGCTATATAAATCTCATAAGAATACTAGAAGAGCCCATGTAAACCTGCTTCTTTGCCCCTTTTAGGTCTCCTTTCCTCATAATTTAACCCAAATGTCAAGAAGCAGCTGTCAGTCATGGGTGGCTGTGTTTAATCATCTATTGTTTTTCCCATTGACCTGTCCTCCTCAAATCCCATCCCAGGTGACTTCCCCAAAGGTAAGAAATACTCTCATCAATGATAATTAGGGTGACCTTTTCATGTTTGGAGAATTTTTAAATAAATTTTAAAAGAGCAGAGTAAAAAAAAATGGTCATCTTTTTGTTCCTTTGTAATTACAACTATAACCTAGCATAGGCAACCTTTAATGGGAGCATTTTTGCCCAAGAAGAGATATGAGAATAAACCTCTGGAACTAACCTTCTAAAACATCCTTGAATAATATCTGCATATGACTTTTCCTGAAGTCAATGAAATTTCCACAAGTGTACTCAAGCATGGGGCAGTTTAGAATGAATTCCCTTATCAGGAACTGTTCACCACCTTTCTTTGCCTAGGAAATGTTTTGTGTAACAAGATCATAACCCAGGAATGTATCTATTTATTCAGCAGATAGAAATGATAAAGTTGCAACACCTAAAAGAAAAAAAAAACTTGAGATTTGCATTTATATAAACTTTTTATTGTTATAATTACTATTGCTATTTGTATAACTGCTTTTAAAAGCAGCAGTGTATTTCATATTGCAAAGACGTAAAAGAAACAGGATTCATTTTATCCTTTTTCTAGTCCTGTTTATTTCTTATCCATCACTGACAGTCAATGCTCTATGGAAATATCTGTCTATTCTGGGCATTTCTTATAAATACAGTCATACAGTATGTGGTCTTTTTTATTTTTAATGTGTCTTCTTTCACTGGTCGTCACGTGAGTGTTAGTGACTTGGGAGTTTCTTTTTGAGGTGATGAAAATTTTCTTAAATTGGTATGGCATTGGTTGTACAACTGTATGAATATATAAAAAAAACATTTAATTGTACACTTTAAATGGTTGAATTGAAAGGTACATGAATTGTATCTCAATAAAGCTGTTTTAAAAATGCTCTATTAATACTATAAGCCAGAGGAGCCATCCATAAGTTACAGAATTTTGAAAAAGGGTTAAATCAAGAATTAAAAGAAAAAAAACTTAGATAATATATCATCTTTATTTTGGCTGGAAATTATTTTGCAAATAATTGAGACCTTCAGCTGTATAACTACAATTGTATTTCATTATATCTTTCAGCGTGGTTTTTAAAACAGCACAAATAACACCCCAAACACTCTGAATATAGGCTTCCCATTGATGTAAAGGAAAGTCAAACTGGGGAAAGGGCAAAACCAAAAAGTCACATTGACGTTCATTCTTTGCCAAATGCACCAATCGCCTCATATTGCGGCTCTGTAACTGGAGATTTGTCCTAATGCAGCCAGAAGATCATGATGCCCCCCAACAGTGTCTAGGCTCATCTTATGCTGAGCAGCATCCCGTTTCACTATTTCCTTACACAAGCAGAATACAGGGAAAAAGGAAGACTTCATCCAAAGGGAGTTATGTGGTTCAAGTAGGAACAAATGCATGTGCTTGGAAAAAAACGCTTATTTGTGTCCATTAGATCCAAGAGATAGTCTTATTTTATAAAGTGCAAGCTTGAAAAAAGAAACTTGAAAATGTTGTACTGAGGTAATCTAGTGTATTTCACCTGGGAACTTTTCACTGAAACCTGATTTTTTTTTCTGTCTATCCTCACAGCTTTTGGAGACTTAGCTGCCTATAGCAGAACATGGGTTAATTTACCTAAATGGAATATGTACTCATACAAAAAGAGGCTTTTGTCCCCTTTAATGGCTAGTCAGAAGGTTACCCTTATCTTAAAGTACAGCATGAGTTACCTGTAGATTATAATCATACAGAATACTTATTATCATGCCATGCCAATAAGCTAGTGTTAGTTAATTTGTTCTGACAAATCCCAAACAAGAAGCATAACAGCAAGAATGATTTTCATCTTGAGTTTTCATCGACATTGAAAACTGAGGCCACAGCCATGATCACAAAGACTTTTCCTGTCATAGAAGTCAGCCAACTACAACCTCTGGGCCAGCTCCCTGCCACTAGTTTTATCTGACCCATGACTGAAAATGATTTTTATTCTTTCAAATGGTTGAAAAATTTTAGAAAGGAACAGTATACTTTGACATGTAAAAACTATATGAAATCCAAATTAAATATCCTTAAAGTTTGATAACAGCCACACTAGTTTATGTATTGTATGTGGATAATTTCACACTATAATAAAAGAATGGAGAAATTGCAACATAGTCCAAATGGCAAAAAATCCTAAAATATTTGCTAAATGGCCTTTTACAGAAGTTTACTGGTCCTTACCCCATGCTATAACCTTAACTTGTTTCTGTTGGAAGACACACCCACCAACTAAATCCACCATGAATCACTTAAGCCATCCTCATTTCATGGTTTCTGTATATTTAGTTCAAGTATAAATAATCTACAAGATAGATGTTTTTAGTGACCTTGAAAGAGCCATCCCAGGAGAGTAGTGACTAATGCAAAAAATATTGATATTATATGAACTGATAGGGAGAATTCTTAGAACAAAGACAATGTTACTTACCACTGTTGTTATTATTATTTACATAATTATGTACATGTTTATTTAATAACATGAATAAAATATACATGTTCATTTAATAAACATATTGTTCTCTTATTTCGGAGAGTCACATAGTCAGAGTACTATTAGATACCAAAGAGCATGAAGGTAACTCTGACACCTTCACAGAGGTCAAGACACTTATTCTCCAAAACATACCTCAGCAATAATACATGCAAAGTAGAATATAGAGTCATAAAGAAGTGTGGAGAAAGTTATTTTAAAACTCAAAAAGCAAGAAGGGAGGAGAGATGAAATCAAGGAATGCCTTTACAGAAGGAATTTTTTTTCACCTTTCTACACTACTCTTAAGGTTGTCATATAAATCTTAACATTACCAATAGCTGTAGCCCCTTCAAACTCCCAGTTTCAAGTATTGCATCTTCAGCTGTCACTTGTCTTTCTATCCTGCACCAGTCCTAGAAATTCACGGGGACTGGCAATACATCCATCACTCCACCTTCTCACTGACCCTCTATTTTCTCATATCTTTGCTTCCCTCCTACCAGCTTAAGTGTGTGCTCCTTCATTGAAATTATTCCCTTGCTTACAGTCTCGCCTCCATCAATAACTCAGCCCAATTCTCAGTTGATGCTAGCCAAGCCTGCTTCTTTGTAGCCCCACGTTTCCAGAGAAAAACACAACCATGCTGATGGTTCTTTGAATTTGTGATTTCGAACCTCAAGTGGTCCTTAGTGCTGCTATTTCCCTAGTACATCACCACCCTCTCTTCTCAAACCTTCACTTATCTCCCTACTGCCTTCCTAAGCTTATCATCTTACTTCTTGTTTCATTAAAAATAAAGGAAAAGGTGTCCAGAGTACACCAACTGAGCCATGTGGCCCCAACCCTTTAGGCCACATTTTCTGCACCTCCCCCTTATTCCATATGAACCACCTGTGCTCTTATCAAAGGCCACCATGTGGTCACTAGACCCTTTTTCCCCCAGCTTTCTCCTGGAGGATTTAAACAGACATTAGGAGTCAAGCTCCAGTTCCTCTTTTCAGCTTTCTCTTTCAAGGTCACCAGTAGTCTCACTTGGTGCCTATATGGCCAATTCTCTTCCCTCATCCAATTTGACCTATTGGCATTTGACCCAATTACTTCATTTTTCCTGAAACTCTCTTGGTTTGCACTGGCTTTCAGGGGACCAACCCTGAAACTTTCCACCTTCCTCACTTCCTCACTAGTATTCCTCTCATATCCTTAGCCACTTGATTTAAGTACCATAAATCTCAGACCCTGGGTCTTTTCTCTTTTCTATTTTACTCCTTTTACAATTTAATCCAGTCTTCCAACTTTAAACACCATCAATGAGCCAATAATTCTTACCTGAACTTTACCCTGGAGATCCAGACTCAAATACAACATATCACATCACTTAGATTTAATAAGCATCATAGATGTAAAGACCCCCAACGAATTCCAATTTTCCACTTAATTCTTTTCCTGCACTTTGTCCCATGTCAGTAGATGACAAGGCTACCCTTCCAACTGCTCAGGATAGAAAGTTCCTCCTCTCATACTCCACATCTAATCCATAAAGATTACTTGTTGGCTCAATCTTAAAAAACCTCTGACCACTTCCCATCTTCCCTGACATTCATAACTGTTTCATTCAGCTTTTTCACTGTTGTGACTAAAAGACCTAACAAGAACAATTAGAGGAGGAAAAGCGTATTTGAGGGGCTCACGGTTTCAGAGATCTAAGTCCAGAGACAGCCGACCCATTCCTCGGGAGCAACATGAGGCAGAACCTCATGCCAGCAGGGTGTGATGAAAGGAAGTATCTCTGGACATCACATCACTGCTTTCAGGAAGCAGAAAGAGAAAGAGAGCTTGGCTCATGAAGAACAAAATGTATACCCCAAGAAATGCCTCCAGTCACCCACCTTCTTCAGCTACACCTTACCTGCCTTCAGTTACTACTCAGTCCCTATCAGGGGATTAATTCACTGATTGGGTTAAGGCTTTCATAGCCCAATCATTTCATCTCTAGATCTTATTTCATTGTCTCACACATGAGCTTTGAAGGACACCTAGTATTTAAACCCTAATAAAGCCCTGTTCATGCCACAGCAATCTGTCAACTGCTTTATTTTTTATATCTTTCTCATTGTCTCCTTTCCCCTGCTCTTGTTCCCCTAGAGTTAATTTTCAACACAGCAGTCAGAATGATCCTTTTAAATTTTGAATTTCATCATATCACTCCTCGCAATCCTCCAATGACTGGCCATTTTGTTCAGAGTAAAAGCCCAATCCTTGCCGTGATCTGCATAACGGTTCTTAGTCTCTACACCTGCACCAATATGTCCCTGAATGCATCTTCTGTTATGCTTAGTTCACTTCAATCTAGTTATACATTGGCTACATTGCAGCTTCTCAAATTCACCAGACATTTTTGTACTTTAAGGTCTTTGTACTTACGGTTTCCTGGAAACTTCATTCTGCTGATACTTACATAGCTTACTCCATTACCTCATTGGTCAGATGTTATCTCAGTAATTGTACTTCCTCAATGTACAGCAACATAGGAGAAAGTTTGCAGAGGGAGCCTCAGAGGTCTTGGTGAGAGTCCATCTGAAATTGTGGCTCAGGAATGGACTCAGGGAGAAGTCCCTAAGGCTTACCTATAAGCTATTCTTATGATGTTGAGAATTGAATGGAAGTGCTGGAAAATTTGATGTTCCATCCTAGCCAGTTAGCACCTTTTTCTCTCCTTCTTCTTACTCTCAATACTGATACAATTGTAAAAAGTTGGTGCCTTCCATTTAGGACCATGCCCTTCTCTACAAAAGTTTAAAAACAGGTGTGAAAATATTTACAGAGAGATAACATTTCAAAGTTAAGTTTTCTCCAGTTAAAGGGGTTTGAGAAACACCTATGAGTGTTTCACTCATCTTCCCTACACAAATGTTAAGGTGATCATTCAGCAATTACCTACGTACAAGAATAAAATCAACACTCCTCAGAGGGAGAAAACAAACTCCAATAATATATATCATCTACCAAATCTAGTGTTAATCCAAAATTATTATGCACTTAGAAGAATAGGAAGGTGTATCCCATAGTAACAACAACAAGAGAGAGAGAGAGAGAGAGAGAGAGAGAGAGAGAGAGAGAGAGAATAGAAAGGGATTGTTGGATGATTCAAATGTAGGATTTAACAGACTTCAAAGAACCTGTAATAAGCCAAGCATGGTGGCACACGCTTATAAATTCCAGCTACTCTGGAGGCTGAGAGAGGAAGATCACAAGTTTAAGGTCAGCCTGGTCTATTTAGCAAGACCCAGTCTAAATCAATCAATCTGTGATAAATACATTCAAAAAATTAAATAAAAAATTTTCAAAGACTAAAATACACTTGATTCAATGGTTCTCCAATGTCACCCATTATCCATCTAATACTCTGTCATTTTTCTGTTTTGTTAATATATTGAGAACATATTTATAGGCTGCCAGGAAAGATGGAAGATTTGAGAGAAAGAAGGAGGACTTAGTGGACCAATGTCCTGCAGGCAGGTGGGAGAGTAATTAAGTGTAGGATTCCTTTCCTTCAAAAGATGGGAAAGAATTCTTCCTCTCAGGTAGGAAAGATGGAGAAAATGAATCTAAGCTTATCTTAAGATAAATATTCAGCTTAAGGCAGAAAGATTAATTAGAACTCCATATTAGATGTATTCAATCATACAGCAAGCAAGATTACAGACAATTATGGAGTAAAATTTAATGAAACTGGAAAAAAATAGGATGCAACTATAGGGGAAGAGATTATGAGTCAGCAATAAGTAAACCAGAGTTTCACTTTAACTCAAGGTATATTTGGCTTGTTAAGTATAGAATACATATGTGCTAAAGTTAAACCTCTCCAAGCCTAGATTAATTAATTTATAATTTATATTATCTGTTCATGAATGGCTAGGAGATTACATTTCTTAAGATCTACTTTATTTCTCTTCAATAGCTTTTTACCAGTTTGTCAATTCATTTATTCTTGTTATACATGATTTTAATTATTTTGTCTCAGAAGCTCCAAAATTTTTAGATGGTAATTGAGAAATGGCAAGGACTAGTAAGAATAGGGAGAAGAACAAAGGGACTAGGCATCATGAGATGGAAAACTTTGGACTTCAGGGTCAATTCAGAATGCACAACAGAACTGAGTTGAATGGAAAACTAAAGGTAACTGGGAGCCAGATTTTAATTACTATAAAGAACTCTCTAACAATGAGACCTGTCCAAGTAGACTTTCTCATATCACTAGTTAATAGAAATATTCAAGCAACAGATAAATATCATGTCTTTGTAAACTTTAGAGGAAAATTGTATTGCAAATGGTATCCAGTGAGAGCCTCTAAGAATCCCTCTGATTCCAAGATTATAATATGTCTACTTGAAATATACCTCTAAATCTGTAGAATCACAACCAAAATACAAATACATTGTTTTAATTTTTTAATCTCTTTCTTTGTGACCATTGTTAATTCTTTACAATATTTCTTGGTCATCTAGCTTAAATGTCCCTGGTATAGTTAACTTTTATTTTTAGAAGCATAAGCTTCTTGATTTCAAAGTGAATATTATGCCAGTATCACACTTATAATTTTAGAGTTAGAGCAAGCCTTAAAAAGTCACATAGACAGATTTCAAGACTTTGCAGGAATCAAAACTAAGGCCCCAAAAGGACAAGGTCCCCACAGGCAACCTGCATAGAACTTTCTGGATACCCTTCCAGAGCAGCTTCTAGTATACATGTTGCCACATGCCCCTTTAAGTCATTTTAAATGAAACTTTCTGCAATGTTTTTATTTCAGATATGTAATTTATTTCAGTAATTTAGGACTGTGCCATATGACCAGGAGTATGAATCAAATTGTACCAAGATAAAATGCAGTCTAAAAATGCAATTTATTTTAGTACTTCCCTCTTATACAAAGTCTGAAGATTTAAAAATGAACTTTTTAAAAAATATTTCTTTTTATATTTTCACTGCAATGGAAATCAATAGAATCATAATGCTTTCAAATAGTGTGGATGGAATGTTTTCATTTGCAAGAGACTAATTAAATTACTGATTTTATCATTATGACTTGGCTGATATTAGTACAATTGGCAAATTCTGCCTCATTAAGCTGCATTTGAGAAGGGCATATTTTTTTCTGGTTTACTAATTCAGAATACAGGAATTCTCAGCATCATGTCAACATTTCCTAACATTGTCCACAGACCATTCTGGTGCCAGACAGCTGTGGTGCCACCATAGCTAATCTGATTAGAGCTCAAATGCTAAATAGTGTCTGGTTCTGCTGGATCAATACAAGAACTGGAAGGGTCGATCTGAGCATGAGTTCAATGTTTTCTCTCTCCAATGCCTGACCATGGAGGCACCGATGATGGCCCAAAGTGACTGACTGATGGGTAAATATAAAATCCATCATCAAGTCATGAAAGATTATGTGGCAGTATGTGAGTCACTTTGGCCCTCTGGGTCTTGGTTTTGTCATCTATAAACTGAGGGGATTGGACAATATGATCCCCAAGGATCTTCCAGTCTAAAATTATATTAATGTGCCTACAACAGCCCCTTGGGTATGCTGATAGCCAGAAATTATGTGGGCAGCCGCCAAACAGCACACATAGCTAAATGGACCTTTGTATATTTCATTATTATTTAATCTCCTTCTTCTTTCTAAGGTTTCCACTCTTCCTCCAATCATTGGAGAAAATTGAGCATGTTGGGAATAAGCTTAGGATACCATATGGTGGAACTGAAGAGGAAGATGGCTGTTATTTTCTTAATACACTGAGTGCAGTGTCTTCAAATTTTATATGTTAACCCTTTGAGAATATGATGAAAATTATAGACTGTTCCTTCACAGAAGAACATATAAACACCAAAAATTCTGTTTTAATTTCAGAGCGATCATGAGCCTGTCTAGAGCTGTATTTCCCTTCAACTATGTCTAATATGATGGGTGGTTTTATAATCTGGGCTTTTCATAATGGCACCATGAAGCAATAGAAGGAATGTCAGCTTTGAAATCAGACCTTCAAGCTTGTAATAGAGCTGTGAAATATTAGAAAAGATGGTGAATCACTGAATTAATTTTCTCACCCTTAAAATAGAACACTAACTCTTCATAGGACTGTGGGGTTGTGAGAGATGAAATACATACATTGCCTAACACCATATTTGATGCATACTAGTCATGCAACAAATCTGTTTTCTACTTCCTTTCTAATAATGAGACTACTTTACATTTCAGGCAAAGTTTTGAAAAGCAACTAATGAAATTTTAGAATCATATTGTGTTGAAAGTTACTAGCCCATAAAATTGGTAACCCTTATACCATAACCCCTGCAACTTGAGATATGAAGAGCTGGCAGGTCTTCAGAACCGTGGGCAAGTCTGTCCAGTCCGGGGCTCTGTCCTGATCAGGAACTGTCCCTGGAACCAGCCTCTTGTTCTTTCTCATCAAAACCCATCTATCTTGTGTTTTCATCTCTCAATGTCTTGCTCCTTTCTAAGTTCTCCTCAACTACTTTGAACTCAATTAACCATGAGGGATAAAATATTCCTTACTATATGCCTTTACTACAACTTTTTAACTGCTGTCTTCAGCACTTGTTACCCAAATAAGTGACTAATAGAAGGAAATGAAATTGAGTGATTCACTTCTGAATCATTGCTTGTCAAGCAAGTAGCTTTGAGTATTCGTTAGTTTTGCTTTGGGAAAAGGAGACTGCTAGTTGACCAGAGTAGGGCACAAATTGCATCAGATAAGCCACTTATTGTTTTGGTAAAATAAAAATTCAAAAGAAAACTTCCTATACAATATCTGGCACGTGCTTAAGGAATGTGTACTGTTTCTAGAAAAGCAGCAATGGCAGAGAGACAATGAAGTAGATCAGAGTGGCTTTCCTCTTTTTTTGTATTAGTACTTCTTTTTTTTTCTTTTTTTTTAGAGAGAGAGAGAGAGAGAGAGAGAGAGAGACAGAGAGAGACAGAGAGAGAGATAATTTTTTAATATTTACTTTTCAGTTTTCGGTGGACAGAACATCTTTATTTTGTTTTTATGTGGTGCTGAGGATCGAACCCAACGCCCCGCGCATGCCAGGCAAGCACTTTACTGCTTGAGCCACATCCCCAGCCCCATGTATTAGTACTTCTTACTCCAAAAGTAGCAAAAATCTCTTCTCAGAGATTTGAGTGAACCCACAGACCTGATGCATTTACTCTGGGTTGAGGAGTAATGCAAATGTGCACATTCAGTGACATTGAAAGCTGCACAAGTATTTGGAGTATGGTATGAGTGACTGAGCCACAGACAGAGCCATGAAACTGAGAAGCTAGAGAGGGAGATTTCTCACCCCAATCACAGTGGCTATGCTGAAGAAAGTAGATGTTCATGATTGATTATCTCACAGAAGTTGAAGACCTATAGACAGTATGGACACAAGGTTATATGTCTATACACAGCTAGGGATGGTAAAATTTGCAAGTAGGTAATTATTTCCTACTCATGAATCATGTCCATAGAACCTTGTATTATAAGACCTAAAAGATAGGTGGGTGGTAACCAAAGTTTTTCTAGGAAAAAATGTCCAAGAAATACACATTTTCTAAAACCAAAGACATAGAACTCATGAAAAAGTATACTGACATAGTTAATATACTATGAATGAATGAATGAATGAATGAATGCTTTTTCAGTCTGGCTTCTGTATCTCATTACTCTATCTCTCCCAGGCCCTCTAGAATTCTAAGGACCAATGGTAGCATGGCCTACCTGGTTTTCAGTTGGTCCTGCTTTCTAAATCCAACAGTTGTTTTTTGCTCCAACCTTTGACTTATAAAATTAGATACATCAGAAGATACGCCAGTTTCAGAAACTGAAATTACACCTGCTGCCATGATCATAGGGTTGCTGTGCTTTTTCCTCTCTTTATCTGAATCTCTGCTCAGTCCTCTGCAATCTGTTGTCACCCTCAAGACCCTCTAATTCCAGTGTACTGGGACATTCTATTTTCAGTATCCTGCATAATGGTGGGAAAGGGTAGGTGGTAGGTGAAAGATACAAGTTATTTATAGCTGTACATTAGTAATTTTTCTTTGTTGCTGCCTTTCATGGAAAGTATAACTAACCCTGATCAAAGATTTTAACCTTTCTATTAAAAAGTCCAGCTTAAATGCAAATTGATTTCCTAAAAATAATGCTTTTCTTATTGAAGTAGATAACTGTATTATTGCAAAAACAATTTCATCACACTTCCTCATTTTGATCACTTTCATTCTTATTATTAAATTATGCAACAATGAATCTTTAATTATTTGGTTTTTTTCATGGTTTTTGATTGACCAATTTATTCTGTGTCACATTTGCCATGTCTGAGCTTCCACATCAAAACACAAGTGACTGTGTTTTGGTTAATGGCCAATATTTTTGTACAGAGACAAGACAATGAAGATGCAATAAAATGTGAGAGCCATTATTCTCTGTGGACATGAGAACAATAGGTAACCAATAGTGCATTTAGCAGGCAACTAGAAGTACTCTTTGCAATTGAAACTGAATTTTCTTTCATGTATATTTGAATTCAAACTAATATTTATATATTGAGAATGGTCCAAAAGTTTAGCTTTGCCAGCCACTTTAATTTAAATCCAGATGTTTTGTATACTGTTTTAGTACCTTTTAATCAATAAAAGTTGGAATGAATATTTTTGTTTAAAAGAATTGGTGGTACATGTTACCTAACATATCTTGGTAATATGTCTATGATGTGGAAAAATACTGACATGAATACTAGTAAACTAATGTTCTCAAGCCTGCATGATAATTATTAATGTTATTTTTTTGTTCTTCATAAATTGATGCACTCTAGAATTTTGGGGAAAGAAATCTACAAATTACATTTTAAAATAAAAAAATGATAATTGGTAATTGGTTTTCTTGATTCTCTCATGAAAAGACTATACACACACACACACACACAGAGTTAGCTAATATCTCTTCATTTAGATTTAATATCTCTTCATTTGGTCCTGCTTTCTAAATCCAACAGTTGTTTTTTGCTCCAATATTTGACTTATAAAATTAGATACATCAGAAGATATGCCAGTTTCAATTAAAGGATAATATCAATTTCAAAGCAAAAAGAGAAATTTTTACTCTACTTGTATTTGAAAACTAACTTTTTAAAGCTTTTATAAGTTCAAATTTTTGCTAAATGTGCCCTAATTCTTAAATTCTATCTTTGAATTTAAACATTTCCCTTCAAACAAATTTAGGGGACCAACAATCCTGAGAAAAGGGATACTTCAGACTAGTAAACTCCCTAATACTTGAGAAATCAAACTTCTTGATTTTCCCACAAATACATTGACCTTGCCTCTGGGCAGGCTTTCTGCATTTGAGACTGACAACCTGAGCAACAAGGCAGAGCTCAGAGCTCCAGTATAATTGATCTCACCTATAATCCATTCTCAGAGTAAGTGCCAGAGAGTTTCCAGGGCATTTTAGAAGGTACTAGAGGATAACATTCATTTTTAATTTTGCTATGAATTAAAGGATAATATGAATAAAATTTCCTTCCACCACTGGTCCCAATATGATCTCAGCATTAACTATCCTACTATGCTTTCCTACACAACTTTCTTTTAATTCTCTGTAACAATTCTCAAACCTATACTCCTCTCTAGCCATCACGTTCCAATTCTATTCCTCAAATCCACCTAAATGATGAATGATGTTCATCTTTGGTTCTTCCTTTAAAAACACAATCAAATTTTCATTATTTTCACCTTTTTCTCTTTCATGATACCTTCAAGCCAGCAACAAAATATGGCTAAGCTTTGCGTGTGAATGGTGGAAGCAGATATTGTTAGGGTTTCTGAATATGGCATCTAGTAGTTGACAGTGTCATTAACTAAAATAACATAAAAATAACAACTGAATCTTGAGAGAAAGAGAGAAATTAATTCAGTTTTAGGTTCTTGTGGGAAATTCAAGTAAAAATATCTATTAAAGCATTGTATATAATATATATTTGCATACATTAGAACTAGAATTTAACCTGGGTGCCAATGACATATAAATGACAATTTATACATTGAGAAAAAAGGTCACCTAGGGAGAACCTATACTGAGAAGAAAAATGAAGAAAGAAAATGGAATCTTGAAATTCAAGAATGGATGGGCAGGGAAGAGATGTCCCCAAAACACTCAAAAAGAATGAAAGAAGAACAGAAAAGAGAGGTGTCATAGAAGACAAGAAGTAGAGAGTATAATGATCAGTTGTTTTAGCTGTATTTAGTAAAATGAGAATTGAAATGTTCATTAGATTTGGCATGAAGGCCCTTGGTGATGACCCTGACCACAGATTTTCATAGGGGTCAATTCTTTTACTAGAATGCATTGCCTCTTGGTTTTCTTAACTTACCTCCTTAGGGAAACCATCATACTCTTGCAACTTAGCCTATCCTCTATTGAATCATTTCCATCAAAGTGAACTGGAATTTTTAAACTTGACACAGAATCTTCCTCCAATAATGACTCAGTGTTTATGCTCTATTCTTGCATCTAAGTTACTTGAAAGAAATATTTGTTTATGTTATCTCTGCCATTTGGAATGCTGTTTACTCACTAACTCATTGCAGGTCAACTTTTGCACCATTGTCTTCTGCAGCTTTCTACCAATAACCTCCTGACAACTAAACCCAACAGACCTCTCAGGAGGATTGCATATCATCCGCCATCTTGATAACATTCTTTTCTATTTTCATGACACCATACATTTTTGGCAAAATTTCTATTTTATTAACAATTCTTGTTTTTAGTCTTTGCTGAGTTCTTTTCTTCTTCCCCACTATTGAATGTCATGGTTTTCCTGATTTTGTCCTATACTCTCTCCTCTTTATTTTCTAAGCTTTCTTCATGAGTCATCACATCCATTACTGGGCTTTCCATACCTCCCATATGTTCCAATTCTCAGTTTTCCATCTCCAGCCCAAGTTTTTCACTGGACATTTGATACACACATATGTATAGAATGGAATGAACTTGGAAAATGTTGACAAGTCTGTGTCAAAAGACGGGGAGAGAGAGAGAGAGAGAGAGAGAGAGAGAGAGAGAGAGAGAGCACTTGCTTTAGGAAACTGAGAGGATAGGAAAATAGTGAAGAAGTGGATGAAAATATTTTCAACTTTGCTAGTAATCAAAAATCAAGTTAAAACTAAATTCTACTAAGCAAGATGAGGATGAATTATAATATCATAATTAGTAATGTTGAAGAAATGGACATTTCTATATAACATTGGAAGAATTTCTTGACACATTTAGAACTACAGTTTGTAAATACATATTAAACAGCAGCTTATAAACATTCTTTGACACATTACCACTTCCAGAAATGCATTCTGAAATAATTCCACAAATGCTCGGTATTTAGGTGCTGTTTTCATCAGATTTTTCTTAATAGCAAAAGTCTGGAAACCATCTAAATATTCAATAAAGAATGAGAAAAATAAATTATGTATCATCTGCATATGAGTATATCATGTGTATAATAATGTGGCTCTGTATTTGTTTTTAGAAACAAGAGCAATATTATGCTAAAATTTTCAAAAAGAATGCATTATGGGGGCTGGGTATGTGGCTCAAGCGGTAGCACGCTTGCCTGGCATGCATGCGGCCCGGGTTCGATCCTCAGCACCACATACAAACAAAGATGTTGTGTCCACCAAATACTAAAAAAAAAATATTAAAATTCTCTCTCTCTCTCTCCCTCTCTCTCCCTCTCTCTCACTCTCTCTTTAAAAAAAAAAAGAATGCATTATGGTTCTTAAAAAAAAAAAGGTGTTTGTTAGGGCTGAAGGTATAACTAAATGGGATGACACTCATGCCTAGCATACCTGAGGCCCTGGGTTCAATCCGTAGCACATTAAAAGCAATTAAATAATAAACATTTGTCTAGGCTTGCCCAGAAAAAGTCTGAAAATCATCAAAACACAAAGTTGATATTGAATATTTTGTGAGGATGCTTTATGTACTTTATATATTTCAGATTCTTTCACCATGACCATGTTATTTGCTTTTACCCTATTGATTAGAGTGTCAAACAAAGTTTTGACACTGTGAACAAAATATCTGATAAGAATGATTTAAAGGAGGAAAAGGTAATTTAGATTCTTGGTTTCAATCCATGGTCAACAGATTCCATTGCACCAGGACCAAGGTGAGGCAGAATATCATGGTAGACAGGGATGGTGGAAGAAATCTCAGTTCACGGTAAACAGGAAGCAAAGAGAGAGAACATGAGAAACCAGGAACAAGATATAATTCCCAAGGGCATGGCCCCAGTGACTTACTTCCTCTAGCCTTACCCCATCTGCCTCTAGTTGCCACTCATTAGTTCATTCAAATTATTATTCCCTCAAGTGGTTTAATCCACTGATCATGTTACTTCTCTCATAATCTAATCCCTTCATCTCTCAACATTCCTGCATTGCCTAATACATGAGCTTTCCAGGGGACCCCTCATATCCAAACTTTAACATTATAAAAAGCTACATTCCTGCAAATGAATATGGGTGTCATGTTTTGGTTCTTAACTGACATTTATCCTTGACAACTTTGGGGTAGGGGGAGATTTGTCCCCATAATACATCTCCCCTAGGCACCAACACCAATTTGAAAGAAGATATGTAGATATGTAATGCTGTGTCAGCCATTCCTCAGTCTTTCCCAAGAGTGGTTAGGGTTCTACTGAGTATGTATTTTGTGGTCCACAAGGGAACACCTTCACACTACTTCATCTAGAAACTGATTACCAGCAAGCTTTCGATTTTGCTTTCAAGTCAGAAATCAGTAATAGAAACTTTAAAAGAAATGCACCTCCATCTAAAACTTGGTTGGCAGGGAACTACCTGAAAATAACTAATTTCAAGGCTTGGAAGATTAGGAGATACGTTAGAAGTTCAAATAGCTTTTTTCTTATCTAGAGAATTGAATGATTCGCTGCTAACTAGCTAACGAGATTGTTTTTTTTTTAATTTAACTAGACTCAAAGAGAAAAGATAATATATAAAATAATAGTGCAAAGCACAGAGAAGATCTTTGTTTTCCAAGCTTTTTTTCTGTTTTTGAATAATAAGATGAATGTCATAATTGCCTAAATGCAAGTGATTAATAAATTGATAAAGATCTTGAAGCATTTTACTAAAAAGTATGTATGATAGTCCCAAGTCCAGAAAGAAAATGACAATTTAGATAGTTACTAAATTCTTATCTGTGGAAAATAAAATAGTTTAATTATTTCAAGACTTATTTTTTTCAAATCTTAGTCTCTTAGAGTCCAATAGAGGTATTTATGCCCCTAACCTCTTATTTCCAGACTTACATTAAGAATAATTGAAAGGAAACAAACTTAAATAAAAAATTTACTGAAAACAATAGAAACTTGATACCACTATATGTTCATTTTAATTTCCTATACAGTCCATATTTTCAAGTATACTGCTAATAATACTCTGATTATTTTCATAAGGATAATAAAATCCTTAATTATCAGAGAGATTAATTTGAAGACAAGTGTTTTTGAAGTAACATTTCTCCAACACAAACTTATTAAACAAAAGATTTCTGGATCACTATCAGTTAATCAGGAATATAACAATTCAGTCTCTCATGCATGCATGCCAAATAATTGAGTTCTGAAGTTCCTTTGACTTTTATCTTTATTGTTAAATAATATTTCTGTTTTGCTATTTCATTAGTTTCTTTTTAAAGTATATATGTGTGTGTGTGTGTGTGTGTGTATGTGTACACAAATATATATGTATATATTTATATATTATATATATATAATGTAGAAAGTAACTGTAATATACTAAAACCTTTCCATTTCATTTTAAAGCAAGAGGAAGTATGTTGATACAACTTTATCAATAATATGGGTTTTTTAGATATTTTTAAAAGATGATAATAGTCTTATCCAGAGACAAGACAGTGTTGACAGGTCTTAGAATAGATTTGCACAGTTTGATTCATTGATCACATCTTATTAGTCTAATTATACAGAGAAATAGTCTGTGAAATAGGACAATGCAAAATAGAGAAATTCCAGTGTTTTGCCATATTATATGAGGCAATAATGCATGAAACCCACTTAATGGGGGTTCATGGAAAAGAATACTAATTTTCCATTAAGAGTAGAGAAACTGTGTGAGGAGAGGGCCTGCTGAATAGGAGGATCCAGTGGACAGTGAGTCTTATAAGGGCAGAAACTGTCTTTCTCATTTTAGCGTCATGTCTGTACCATGTGTTCAGTGAATTGGTGAGAAAGCAGATACCCTCTCTTACAGGCCTTTGACATGGAGGGGCATGCTGGGAATGGGGCTGGCAAGGGGGAGTTCTTTCTGTTTAAGTGTTCCCAAAAAGCAAAAATGTTGGAAGGCGTATGTAATGCAAGAACATTAATCAGTAACTAAGACTTTATATTAATGATTTAATAACAGAATATACTATAAATGAATTTGGGAAAAAATGTTAAGTAAGGCATATATTTATTTCCTCCATGCTGTGTTCATATTAAAAATAAAGAGAGAAATCAAATCTTGATTCTCCTGTCCCTTTGATAAACAATATGAAGGTTGACTTTTTTGTTCCTGTTTATAATGACTGATTATTGCCACACTCTCATTAATACTGAGACTTTACATTCAGAGAAAACAGAAACTGTCAGGTGTATACTCAGCCATCTGAAGTGACCTTCTTGCCTTCCCCTTAAAGGAGAATTGCTTGGTCTCCTGCCATGGTTAACTCCTCTAGTTGTGTGATTGTACCCAGCCCCTCAACTTCCCATGACAGCATCTCATTGGTTAATACTCCCCTCTTCTCCATTCGTTTTTGTGCTTTCACAAGGTTGTCCTTTCTCTTATCCCGCAGTGGAAATTTTCCCATCCTAAAGAATGACAAAATGACCTGTCTTGATATTTTTGACTATTGCCCTGCTTGCCTCAGTTCCTTTACCATCCTGCTGCACACTTCTCAGGCATCACTTAAGCTGCTGAGCCCTAGCTTCTGTCCCAGTACACAAGTGAGCTGCTGGGGTAGCTGCCTTCCTCTCTGTCTGGACCTTTTGCCATCCTGATCCCAGTCAAAGGAACCACTTTTGGTTTCTTGAACAGATCATGCTCTTTCAACTCTGGACTGTTACATGTGCTGGTCCTGTTTTTAGAACACCTATCTTCCCCAGGCCATTGGAGCCTTTAAAAGTTGAGATTGATGGAAAGGTAACAATATCATGGTTAAGAGCAGTTTTTTAGTCTTTTAGATTAAGAAAATGTAGAATCTGTTCACTTATATTATCCTAAATTCAGGAAATGACACCAGTGGCTATGGCTGTCAAAGGTCATAGATCCTATGACCTTTTCTCTACATTTCCCAAAGGAAACTATACACTCTAGTTATAATACACTGGTTTTTCGCCTAAAAATCTATTAATACCTTTTGATATCTGATTACAGATGTCACATCTTCAAGTTAGTATATTAATAATAAAGAGCAACTTGAATCGAGAAAAATTCTTGAAATTATAATTAAGCATATTTTTATAGATAAATATGACAAAAAAATTTAGTGATTTCATAATTTTAACAGTAAACATTGTATTTATCTCTGGAGAAAATGTGTGTTGAAGATTAGTTTCAACAGATTTAAAACATTTCTAAAGATTTTATTACTTTGATTATGTTTATTGAAGTTATATATGGTCTTATATATTATAATGGATGATATTTTAGAATAGATGATGGCAAAATAATGCTCAGTTTTGCTGTTTCCTATTTCTTTAGTGAGAAAAACATGATATTGAAATTATTAAGGTTCTTAGTATAAATACACAATTCAAGAAATGTTAACTTGTTTTGTGACACAAATTGTCATCACTAACCTAGATGTGACACCTTAAACTATTAATTAGCCTATGTCCTTTTTATAATGAACATATACACATAGTAAAGTGTAATAAACAACTGAACTTATTTTTGGAAATTTTATCATGAAATATTGCTAGCATAAGTGATATATCAAAATAAGAAGTCAAATTTTGAAAAAATTAAAACCATTTATTAAAAGAATTTTTATTGCCATTGGTGCTTTTCATTAAATTGATGATAGCTTTCTGTTTGAGATGTTTATAGAAGGCTATGCATTGTGGATTAATGTTCTAAATCCTTCATATATATATAAATGACTATAGCTACATCTGTTCAATATCTTTGCATTTAAGGATTCCATCAACAAGGTCTAGAAATCATAGTGATATCCTTTCTAATAAGTAAAACACATATCAAGGTATCACACTGGGTTTTTAACTTGAATGTTTAACAGCTTAACCACTTGAATATTATCTCTATTAAAAAAAAAAAACTATAGTGCCTAGTTTTAAAAACCGATAAATTTTATCCTGTGTATGGCACACATGTTCTCTAGTTACTTAAAAGAGATCCATCAATGGCTGTGGATGTAGCTTAGTAGTCGGGCACTTGCTACACTGTGTGAGGTTCTGGGCTCAATCCCTAGCACCACAAAGAAAAAGAAATAGGAAGACATTAACTTAGTTGCTACCATATGTAGAATATGGAGATGTGTGGAGACACAAAGCACCAAGAGAGACAGTCCTGTGTCCTTTATATAAGTGTAGGAAGAAAAGCAAGATGTATATTTATGAAAGTCCAACTTTCAATGATGCCACATAACTATGAAAAGAATTATATAAATGGTAACTAATATATGGAAGTTGAGATTGATGAAAAGACAACAATATCATTTTGTGAAAATAATGTCACAAAAATTCAGAAATCTTATGTGGAATTATTAATTGCTCATGTTCTTTTTTTTTTATTTTGCCATAGTATTTTATTCTTGCCATAAATGCACTAACAATACAGATGCATCTCTTTTCCATTCCACAGAGTTCGTTTCTTTTTTTTACTTTGATCTGTTATATATAACAGAATGCATTACAATTCATATTACACATATAGAGCACAGTTTTTCATATCTCTGGTTGTACACAAAGTAGAATCACATCCTTCATATCTTCTTACAAGGACTTAAGGGTAATGATGACCTTCACATTCCATCATCTTTCCTACCTCTGTGCCCCCTCCCTTCTCCTCCTTCCCCTTTTCCCCTTTGCCCTTTCTAGAGTTCATTTAATTCTCCTCTCACCACAAACACAGCATATTATGGATCAGCATCCTTAAATCAGAGAAATCATTCAGCATTTGTTTTTTTGGGGATTGGCTAATTTCACTTATATTATATTCTTCAGCTTCATCCATTTATCTGTAAATGCCATGATTTTATTCTCTTTTAATGCTGAATAATATTCCATTGTGTATATACAGGACATTTTATTTATCCATTCATCTACTGAAGGGTATCTAGGTTGGTTCCACAGTTTAAATTGCTCATGTTTTTACCGACTACCTAGAACTGATTTCTAATTAGTCAATAATATTTAATAGTTCACATTCTTTAAAGGGCATTGAGGAGACTGGAGAAAGGGAAGGTAATCTGAAGGTTCAAATCTATAACAATAACAGCAACAATACTAGTAGCTAGATTTAACCCCCTACTGAGGCCAGATACTGTGGTGTGACACATGTATGGATTATACAATGAGAAACTTTTTCCAGCTGAGAATCTGAGCCACAGTGATAAAGTTCTTTGCCCAAAGCCTTGCTTCAAATATTTTTCTGCGTCATCTGCACTTCAACCTCATCTTTATTTGCTTTATTGTTTCTATGATGTTAAATAACCTGGACTTGGTAATTCAGTTGGAAACAAAAATTCTTATTAAATAGAAAACAACATGAGAACAGAACAGAGCTGAGAAGATCAAAACCAGGGGCTCTGGGTCATTAGAACTCAGGAAGAGGTCAGAATGGACCACAGTTTTTAAGTTGGGAGAAAATTGCCTGCCAGCAAGGATCAAGAGACAGGGCAAAAAGAGATTCACTTACAAGCGCAGGGGCACTGCTGAGGCATGCCCTGCCCCAGCATGCCCACTGATGCAGAAGCCTGAGGACAAGCCCATGAAGCTTACCCCACACCATGGTCACAGCAGCAAACACCTTCCTCATCTGCCTTTCCTGCCTTTAGCTCCTCCTACCCACAATCTATTCAGAGACTTTGGGCTAGCCCTGCTGTGTTTGTCACCACCCAGCTGTTTGTCACTAATATGCTGCTGCTGCTGCTGCTGTGGGGTTGGTATTTTCAATGGAGACTTTTCTTTTTTTCAGAATTCAGATTTATGTGAGAACTGGTAGGGACACAGAATCCCAGCAGGGAAATCCTGAGGCTTCAAGAATCTGAAACAGGAGAGGAACCTTCATGCGCTCCCCTTAGGTCAGATCAGTGCTCCAAAGGAGGGCACATGTAGACGAAGGCAAACACTCACATGCCATCACCAGCTTTTATTTTGAATCAGGAAAGTCAGTTGGGAGCCTCTGCATTTAGTAATTCGGTTGCTAAATTTACAGGAAGACAGACTCAAGAACATTTATATTTGAAGTCCATAATCACTTATTTAAAAGAGATTCATCTATAATACATATACAAATAAAAGGATAAAGACAAACATGGAGTATGAACAAATGTTATTGAATACCCTTGACCTACATAACAAAAATTCAGGGTTGCATGAACCAGGGCATTCTTATAGGTTTCCTGTTAATGTTTTGTTATTGTGTTTCTTTTTTCTTTCTTTTTTCTAGTGCTGGAGATTAAACCCAGGGGGGCTTTGCCACAGAGCTACACCCAAGCCTTTTTCATTCTTAATTTTGATACATTGTCTTATTAACTTTGTAGGCTAACCTCAAACTTGTGATCTTCCTGCCTCAGGCTTCCAAGTAGCTGGGGTTACACATGTGCACCACCATCCTGGCTTCTGTGAGTTTGAATCAGTCTCTTAGATGGGTTTAGCTTATTATCTGACAGGAATAGAGATCTTTGAGCTAGATGAAGGACTCATCCAGTTTGGGTTCAAAATCATCCTAGCTCTGCTCTTCACAAGCAAGAGTTTGGATAAATTACCATGCCTCTCTGAACCTTGATGTTCTTTTATCTATAAAAATAGGGATGAAAATAATTGTACCCCTGTGTTGGGTTCTTGTATGGACTGAGTGAGTTATTTGTCAAGAGCTAAGAACAGTACCCAGTATTTGGTTAAGTGTCTTGTAATTTTTCTTCTCTTTCCTCAGCCCAATCCTATCTTTGAAAAATTCCTGCCAGTTCTACCCCCCTCAGCAGAACTTGACACCATCTCCTCTTTTGGGAAGGGCTGGCAAGACTTAACCACTCTTCCTTGACTTCCAGTATCCTCTTCAGTGGACTCTGTAACCTCATTCTATCACCCCTGCTGGAAGGAATCAAAATTCACAAACTTGGGTTTCTAAGCAGAGATCATACTTTTTCCAGAGCCTGAACAATTGATTATTTTGAATCCATGTTGAACCTGTTAGGATGGGCAGAAATTTGAAAATATTCATTTGGAAAATTCAGGGTCTCCCACAGTGTCAAATCATTAGGTGGGACAGAAAAAAAAAGGGGGGGCCAACTGATCTGTTATCCACACTGGCAGCCAGGAGGCATCCACCATTGCAATGCATGTGGTTCTGCCAGCTCCGCTTCATCCACCACAATTTGGCACTAAAGTCTATTTGGAACTGCATATGGTCTTATCTACCTTTTTGTAGCAGGAAATCCTTTTCTTCTTGGGATGTTCCCTCTCCTTCAGAGAACTGTTCAAAGGGGAACTCTTCTTCAGGAAGCAGAGCTCTGAGATCCTGTGCGCTGTAACTTCTTCATCTTCTCTCTGGCCTCTCCTCTCCCTGCCTGAAGGATTGCCTTTCTTGCTTTGCATTTCTGTCCAAAACATTTTCCCTACTCTTCCACATTCTCTTCCCATTCCTTATCTCACACAATTTCTAAAAGGCCCTAAGGCAATTTTGGATCAAAAGAGCTCAAAGGACATTTCTATTTTTCACCTTGCCATATTCCTTTCCTGAGGCATTGAGCAGAGGCTCTGTCCTCTGCTTAAATGCAGAAAGAATGACAGAACAAACAGATTAATATCTGAAAGAGCCTCTCACCACACATTCAGTGCACAAAAGCCAAGTTCCCTGCTATGAGATCTAAAACGCTAATTGAATCTCACCACTCCCATGTGTGAATATTTGTGGGCTCCTAATTGTGCTCAGTGACATATGAAAACGTCTGGACCTGGTTTACAAGCTTAGGCAAGTTCCTGTTAAGCTCACAGCCTCCTCCACTCTTGTTTCCTGTCATTCCCTCTGTCCTCCCCAGTGTCAGACCATATTAAATTTTATTCCTAGGGAGAAGAGATATTCTGGCTCTTCAGATATGAGCTATAGCCTTTGATAGTATCTACATTTAAAAGACTCCAAACAAAGTGAAACAAAAACCCCAGAGGATGCAACTATTCTCTGGATCTTTGTTGACCTGCAGAGTACATGTCGCTATTAAACATTTGGAATATACTTCAATTTCAGATTTTCAAGCTTAAAGCTGAAAAAGATATCAAATAGCTCATCAATATTTTTCTCTATTTATTTATTTACTTTAGTAGTGCTAGGGTTTGAACCCATGGCCTTGCACATGCTGAGCAAGTACTACACTACTGAGCTATAGCCCCAGTCCTCATTAATATTTTTATAATGTTTACATGATAATATTCTTATTACGATAGACTAAATAAAATAGAAGATTATTTTTAAATTTTCACCTATTTCTTGAAACCTTTAAAAATGAGCCATCAGAGTATAAAATTCTGTATGTGGCTCACATACATATATTTCTGTCAGACAGCCCTGCTCTAGATTCTGATGACAAAAGAAAACAACCTTGACCATTGAAATGTGTAAAAGAAAGGCAGAGTTTCTGCTCCCATCTTGTCCTCAAGGTCAAAGATGATGGTGCTTTGACAGCCTCAGACTGGGTCAGCCTTAAATTATATCAGTTCTATAGGTAGATCTTATTTTTTCCAAAAGCAGTATTTTCCTCTTTTTTTGTACTTTTTTTTCTTTCTTTTAAATTTTTATTTATTTATTTGTTTCTTTATTTATTTGTGTTTTCAGTACCGTGGTTGAACCCACGAACACTCTACCACTAAACTATAACCCATCCCTTTTTATTTTATTTTGAGGCAGGGCCTTGATAAGTTTCTGAGGTTTGCCTGCCTCATCCTTCAGGTCCCTGAGATTACAGGTGTGTTCTACCACAACCCTTATTCCTTTACATTTTAAAACACATTCTTCTCAGAGTTTCATTAACATCCTGAAATTTTGACTCAAGAGTTCTAGGTACTCCCTAGAAAACAATTTTCTCTTGCACCCATCTAGGTGTTCAGGAAACTGTTAAATAGTGACAAGCCCACTTTATCTTCCACGAATCATTCATTCCCAGTGCTTCTCGTTCTTCAGTCTCGTCTGTCACTGTAATTTTATACTCAGGCCATCAGCTAAGGGAGGAATGGTGCTGCCTTAACCCTGGGCCAATGGCAAATTCTCATTGTGTACAGAATTCCTGTGTGTCAATCAACTCTCAAATTTCTGCATGTGGGCTGAGATGCAAACACATGAACGATAATCTGCACAAAAGCATGGAGAGATTTACTGTGTTAGACTAGGGATGGAGTTTGGAAATGAATCTGAGAAACTTTTGTTTTACAAATAAAGAAAATAAGAGTTGCCTTTTGGGCCAAATTTAAAATTAGAACCAGTACTCCCTACCTCTTGGTCATTGGGTACTGAGCTACCCCTTATGTGCTGGGTACTCTTCCTCAATTCTAGTTCCATTCTTGTAAGCCTCTTCCCTTATTGTCACAATATAATAATCAGAAGCTCCTGGGGTTATGTGTTTTCAGAGACAAATCTAGCACAGAAGAGAGTTCGCAAACACCTTGGAATTGATTCTTGCAGCTCTGACCTGCAAGTTGAGTCCTGTGTTCAACCCTGAACCAATTAGAGTGAGCTGGAGATGAGATTTGCTCTCTGGCTTAAGCCAATCAGAGCTACTCCCAGGGATAAAAAGGGAGTCAATTCCACCAAAATCGTGTGCTAGGAATTTGGAGATACTGTTAGGAATGGAAGGGGGGAAATAAATGTGAAAGAAAAAAACAAAAAATACATATAACGCATGTCCTCAAGTGCTCACTGTTGAGAATTTTTAGTACTTCATTTGATTTTTAAACTTTTTACCACGGAGGCCCAGAAGTTCTTTAGGGATATCTCAAGGTCTGAGGGGCTAGAAAACATTAGTTACCCGCAATTCATATCTCCAACATTAAAGAGCTAGTCCTTTTGTCTGACTCATCATCAGGATTCGGTATAACGTTTCATCAGCAGGGAGTGCTTTGTTTCCAAAAACGCAGTTTTAAAACCACTCTCGTATGTAATGTGATTGCAAAGCCAAAATTATTTACATTAGTTTTTATATATCACTTTTTCTTTATTCAGTAATTTATCCCATTTTTCAAGGTGCCTCTTCCAGTACTAATTGGAATGTCAGAAAGTTGTGGAGATATTTCTCTGAATGTAGGTCTGAATGCTGAAAATTCCATTTCGTGGCCTCTTTTTTTCTTGTTTCTGATATTTTGCTGATGGTAGTCATTTGATAGACATTCCTCCAATTCCCTGCTCAATGTATTCACTCAAAATATTTAAGAACAGTTATTTTTCCTCTGTAAGACTTCTAAATACCTAACTTAGAGGCTATGACTTAGCAGTCAAAGTGCTGAACAAAGGAATAAATCTGCCAGTGGGTTTCCTTAGTGAGGATGCTAAGCAAGCTTCATGCATCTCTCCTTCCAATAATCTTGCAGCTTACCTCCAGTGGAGCTGTCATGGAATTTGAAAATTAACACTAAAATCAACAGAAAGCCAAACTGACCCAAAAGGAAGCCAAAACATCTCTTTCTTCATGTCAACTTTGGCCATGCTTATTATAGTCACATATTTGGTAATTCTCTTTCTTTATCCATGTTTTTAATCTCCTTTATATAATAATAAATGAAACCATAAAATTTTCAAGGTGCCTTTGTTAACTCAAAGAATTCAAGTCTGTATTTGTATTCCATTTACTTTTATCCCATTTCATTATAATGATATACTTGGTCAACAAAAAAATCTCCCTAAAAATATTTTAAAAGATATTTATTTGGGAAATTCAAAACATTTCTTAAAATTTAGTCTTGAGCAGTGAGTAATACTCATTTCATAACTTTATGTAGAGGATCTTTATTTTATAACTAATAGTATTTCTTTACTCAAAAATTATGTGATTAAAAAGAATGAAAATAGGATATACGAATGTGTCAGATTCATAATGATTTATTTTAACATTAACTATCTTTGTCTTTAACTCCTGGAATATTCAACAGTTCCCTGGAAAACAGATTCCTTGGAAATATGTGTGCATGGAATTTTGCTCAATGTTGGGAACAACAAATGTAAAGAAACCAGGGAAGCAAGATTGGATAGAGAGGGAGCTTACAAAAACATGGTGGCAATGGAACCTCCAGGTTATTACGGGAGCCTTCCATCTAGATGGCTCCTCAGAGGTGTCCCAAATTGAGGAAAGAGGCCTGGTCTTCATGTCTCACATTGACTAATCTACTGGATACAGAACACCACTGGAGAAGAGGTGGGACTGGGGATAGGCAGTTCCCTTCAGCC
This sequence comes from Urocitellus parryii, assembly GCF_045843805.1. Lineage (NCBI taxonomy): Eukaryota > Metazoa > Chordata > Mammalia > Rodentia > Sciuridae > Urocitellus > Urocitellus parryii. The sequence goes on from NC_135538.1 coordinate 48,514,188, forward strand.
CAGGGCAATGCCGGGAGCCTGTGAAGCTCTGAGCTGCCTACAGCCAACATGGCTAGCAGTTGGGGAATATTTCAGATCTGAGCAAAATGTCCACTACAGCACAGTGTCCCAGCCTCATCCCCAGAGTAGAGGTGGTTTGACAGGTGTGTATTTGAAGAGTGACAAGGACTACTTAATGTTCTGTCTCACAACTCATTTGTCAGTCACGCAAATTATTTCTAGTAATTTGGTACATGGTTGAATAAAGTAAAGAACGTTTGTTGATACAATGAAAGTAAAAGTAATGAATGTTGAAAGAATAAGAAAAACATGTAAGAGGTTTCCCTAAACCAAAAAGAGTAATTATTAATCAGTATGTGTAAAGCTTAATAAAAGAAGCATAGATATAGGCAGTTAATTTTTAGATTTTTTACAATTTTAGGTATACAATACATTTCTTTATTTCATTTTTGATATCGGGGATTAAACCCAAGGGAAAGTAATTATTGAGCCACACCCTCAGCCCCTTTTTATTTTGCTGAGTTGCTGAGACTGGCTTTGAACTTGTGTTCCTCCTGCCTCAGCTTCCCAAACTGCCGGATTACAAGCACACCTGGCAATACATTTCTTAAGCAGGGAGAAAAAAGAGGAAGTCATAGGAAATTACTTTGTTTTTCTTTTCTTTTTTCTTTTTCTTTTTCTTTTTTTTTTTTTTTTTTTTTGAGAGAGAGAGAGTTTTATTTATTTTTTTATTTATTTTTCGGTTTCCGGTGGACACAACATCTTTATTTTTTTTATTTTATTTTATGTGGTGCTGAGGATCCAACCTAGCGCCCCGCACATGCCAGGTGAGCACGTTACCGCTTGAGCCACATCCCCAGCCCAAAATTACTTTGTTTTTCACTGTTGACCTACCAAAATTTTCAAAAGTTGGATAGCATCCTTTCTCATTAGCAAGAACCACCCAACTATAGAACATGCCTTCAAAAGCATACTCACAGAAGAAATATTAAAAAAAAAAGAAAGAAAGAAAAGAACAGACAAAAGATTTAAAAAAAAAAAAAAACCCAATATACAGAGCCTAAAGATTCTGCTATTGGACTTAAATGGCAAATGTTGTACCACAGACACTTCTTGCTTTGCACAATGCCATGTCAAACAAAACTAATACACATTGGAACCGTGGAAGATAAATAATGTCATATCCAATTTTTATTTCAAATATTGCAAATTTGATTTTCCCCCAAATTTTCCCCTATGTTGAAAATTATTGAACTGTTTTAATCATTAGACTTTAAGCTCCATGATTTTATGTGTTAATTTTAACCCTAGGGCCTAACACAGTGCCTGGCCCTATAGCAGACATTCAATAAATATTTGATTTGTGTATAGGTAAACCACCATCCAAATAAAGAAATGTACAACAATCTAGTGACCATGCACTTTTCTCCCAGACTACTGGATAAATGTCTTAATTATTTACAGGGTGAATCTCAAAAAGCTACAGAACTTTCTGTAGTAAATTGCTAGTGTGTGCTTCTTATATGGAGAAGCAAAATTTTTATAGAATCCTTTATAATCTTGTACTCTAAACAAAGATATTAGTTACTCTCCTATTTTTAACAATTCTCCATAGGTCCAGCTCCAAAAATGATTGTCATCTATGTGTATGTGCCAATAGTGAATTCAGTTTATTTATTAATAAAGCAAATGTAGGCTTTTAAATTCAGCCAGAGAAATAATTTGTCTGTAAACGTGAAAACAAAGAAGTTTCTAACTGTGCTCAGCATTATCCTTGCTTACCAAGTATTTGGAACTGGGGGAGAAAAAGATACTAAGAATGGGAATTCTGAGATGTAACGAGGTTCAAGGGCACCAGAAGACTGAACAATGACTGGAAAACAAAGTACTGAATGAACCCCAGGGAGTTTCTCAAGTTTGTTTTTAACTAGAAGCTTTTTAAAGGTGAGACAGTAACTCCTTTACATTTATGAAAACTATGCCCTACTACTTTGGAATTGCCACATCTGCAAATTGCATGCTGATTACAGAAGCTCTGGTGTTTTCTTCCAAGTCACATTTCTGCCAAAAAACTGTTTTTTGGACTAGACTCAATCCTCAAATCCACTCATTTTCTACTCTGTTGAAGTTTATCGATCCTTCTTTCTTTTTCTCCTTACATTTCTCATGAAGATACAGAGTTATGGGATTTTATCACAAAGGTACAAATAAAAAAAAACGGCCTAATATGTTGGTAGCCACATGGTTAACTCACTGCTTGAGTGGCTGGTATCCAGGATCCAATCTGACATCTCTGCAAAGTTCCAGAGCTCTCACCATGTGGTCCCTAGTGTTAAATTCATAAAAGCTGAAGAACTTCTTGCTGAATCAAGAGTAATGGCAGAAAGGGCTTAAGCTGAACATAGAAGGCTATTCCAAGAGATGAGAAACAAACATGCAGTCTGGTGAACCATCATTCCACTGTGATGACAAAAGAAGCAAAATTAAGGAACGTACAAAAAACAACTTCCTTAGGGGTAGGAACTTTGTTTAAAAAGAAAATAAAATTAGAAAAGAGGAAATTGTTTTAGTGTATCCTTACTACTCTTTTTTTTCCCCCATTATCAGAATAAATGAAACTAGACTGTGGTGGAAGAGTGAAGTTAATTTTGTCATTTAAAGTAGTGATGGAGTTACTTTTCTGTATTGTTTTATCTGTAAAAATAAAGTGACAATTTAACCACAAGGGAAATCTTTTTCTGAAGGAGCTCCTCTGATATGGTAGAGCACTCCCAAACAAAATTCTTTTCAGTGACTACAAGTTGTTAAACAATGCCAGTCATTAGTTCAGTAGTCGTGTAAGGTCTAAACAAACTAGCCAACATAAAACTCAATTTTGAGTGGGAAGATGGCTTTCCTAGGACTATTAGGAAGACAAGAAGAAGAGGAGAGATTTTGTCCCTTTGCTTTGGAAATGCTGCCTAACCTATTATTAAAGCTGCTTTTTTATTTGCCTTAGCTGAGAGACTGGCAAACTACATTATTATCTTTTAAAGCTGAAATGAATAGAAGATTCAGTTGTAACTCTACTTTGAACATGGCTGTCGAAGCCCTCTTGATTATACTTTCAGGCTTGCAGTGTGTGGATGGTGCTGTATGCTTTAAAAATTACATCTATGTCTTTTACCAATTTCAATCCTCACAAAAACAGTGTAACTTAAACAGAGATGATAGCTGACAAATCACAAAACTCATATATGGCTCAGCCGAGCCTGCCTGTTTTCAGTAATACCCCCTGGTAATTTCTTTCATGGAATATGGCTCTGTGACATGTTTCCCTGTGCTAGTAATCATGGAAATAATTAACGCTAGATAAGCACTCTTCTTACAAAGTTATAGCTAAATGTTTTATTAACAGAGAATATAATACAGCTCATAGATCAAACATTACATACATGTAGACTGCCAAACACCGGGTTATAGTTTTATATTGCTGAGAATTTGTAGGCTAGGTAAGTTTGTAAAAAGTCTTACTGAATTTGTCTGCATAAAACCTGAAGACCCATACTGCTCCATCATGTGAGCTTCAGTTTCTATGGGGTCAGGAGACGTGACTGAATTTTTTTTTTCTGGGCCCTTTCCATAAAAACTTGCATCTTTGTATCAATATAAAGCACAGTGTTTTCCTGGATATTTGGCTCTAGTGGAATTAATCTGCATGGACAACACAGATGCAGCTTTTCTTTCCCACCTATGTTTGTAACGATTGTTTTGCTTGTTGGAAGCATCTGCTGGTGTTGTCGGAGCCTGGCACTCTGGGAATCTGCTCTTCACATCAGGTTTGATTCATATTTTGCCTTGAAAATGAGGTCGCTCCTCCTGATCGCTACGTGTCAGATCCATCTATCAGGCTTTTTTGCTTCCCAGCAGTCTACTGCTCTCCACAGTGTCCGTCAAAATTGTGGTTCGGTGTCCTTGCAGGACTCTATCTGTCCTCACAGCTTGTGGCTGTCCCTACATTAGCTCACCAAACCACATCTGCTCAGTTGTCCTGTTGTCATCTATTCTTCTCACCTGTGGAACTCCAGTGTGACAATCTAGGCTGGCAGGCTGGCTGCATACCAAGACTTTATTGTTGATGATGATCCTGACTTGACATTTAATGTTAAGCATTATTCACAAACACACGGGAAGAATCAGGTAGGCTTTTCTAATGCATCTCTGTCTCATATCTATGGATGAGGATGCACATTATATATCTCTACACCTTATTTTATGTAGGAAGAAGGGTGCTGTCTTGGTGTTTCCAATTTTTTTTTTAAAGTATCCTGTTTGTCTTTTAATCTAATTTTCTCCTTGTATTCATTCTGGTCAACCTTAGACAAAGTGCTACTTATGTAACATTAGCTATAAATTTTGCATAGTGATTTCAAACCTCATATGAAATTACTAATGCTTTTTCTATCTAGCTCTTCTGTGCTGAATAGTATCTAAGACCTAACTGCCACCTTGTGATTCACTAGTTGTATTTCTATAATCCTGTCAGGCCATAGTCAATACCCATGCAAAAACACCATATGTTTTCACATTTCACTACTGAAAGAGATGTGTGAAAAGGAATTAAAATGATATTCCAATCATGGGGAGACCTGTGTTGTCTTCCCTTTGAAAGAAACACAGGATAATGATGGAACCACATATAAATTTTTGGAGTTTTAATTTAATTTAAAAGTCCCCATATGTGGTGACTGTCTTTGTTGAGTTTCCCAGCATTTGCATCCTCTTGACATTGAGAAGCTGCTTATCAATTATGACTGATAGAGTTTCTTTGGCCTTCTACAAACGTAACTGTACAAGAAAAAGCTCTCTCATTTGACTGCTGCTTAAGCAGTAAGCTGCAGTTACAAACTTGAGCACAACTTGAGGGCACAGGTCAACCTTTAAAGTGATTATAGGCTAAACCTTTATTTTTCATACAGAAAGTTCTGTGCTCTAATATTTCAATTAATATTTATGTCTAAGCAATGTGCTAAATATTTTTGTATTTACTGTCTTCTCTAATTCTGAGAATAATATATGAACTTTATTATTTTCTCCATTATATAAATCAAGAAATTGAGTCTTACAATGGTTTAGTTAACTGGGTGGTTATACATCTAGTAAGTATTATGGAAAATTAATAACTTTGGAAGGTCCATGTTCCCTCTATTCATGATGCTGTGTTTCCATATTAAACTTTTTGTTTAAAAAATCATTATAATTGCTCCCCTCACCTTCAGGAGATACAGTCAGGGCTCCCAGTGGATGTCTAAAACCACAGATAGTACTAAATGCTCAATAAACTGTATTTTTTTCCTATACGCTCTGCAGCCACATGGTACCACATTAATATGCCCTTCATGTTATATGTCCTGGTGCCTCCTACTCCTATAATTTGTGGCCACTACTTAGTGAAATAAGGGTTACCTGAACATTAAGTACTATATTTTTGTGACAGTCAATCTCATAACCAAAACAACTACTAAGTGACCTAAGGGTCACTGCATGGATGTGCCTAACTAAGGAATGGTTCACATCCTGGGTAGGACAGTATGAGAAGGTATGAGACTCTGATACTACGCAGAACAGCATGCATTTTAAAGCATGAGTTATTTATTTCTAGAATTATCCATTTAATATTTCTGCACCACAATTGACTCTGGGTAATTGAGACCTCAGAAAGCAAAACCAAGGATGGGGTGGGGGACTACTGAACTGCAAAACTGTGCTTGACAGAGACCAGACTCAGGTGGAATTGTTTAAAAAGTAATATAAATTGAAGTAACTCACTTTTCCATCTGAAGTTTTCAAATCTTATAAACACTTCTGGAGTGTTTGGTAAAATCCTCCTTTCCTCTTCTCACTATGGCTCCTACAAACTCACTTTCTCTGGGTCTCTCACTTAGAAACTCCATGAGGAATCCCTACTCCTTTCCAGACTAGAGCTTTGGGGTCTTATTCAAAAGGACACTATTCTACTACTCTTGTCCTTCTACTTCTCTAGCCATACTTCCAGTTTTTTCTCATTCTCGCTATTGTACAGCATCACAAAAGCCCATGGAATCAATAGACAGCAGAACACCTTCCCAGGAGGGTGTTGGGGACAAAGTAGGAGATAGCCCAAGTGAGTGAAAGCCAGTACCTTCTTCAAAATTCAGCATAAGAGGAAGCTGGAAGTAGGCAAGTCATATTAATTATTTTTATAATTAAATTAATAAATCACATTAATAATTGTCCCCCAAAACAAAAAAATTTCTAGAAATATTTCTATAAATAAGGAATTTTTAACAAATCAGCACTTGCCTGGAAAAATAATTATGTTATGCACTTCCATCCCACTTATATTTTACCATCCCCATTGATGGTTGTTTAACCCACCAATACTTGATGGGCTGGGGTGTAGCTCAGTGGTGGAGCACTCAGAGAGAATGTTTAAGCCCCTGGATTTAATCCTCAGCATCCCCAAAACTAAATAAAACATGGTATCTATGTGATGTACCTCTGGGATAAATTTGTCTAGCTCCTGGTAGAATATCTTTCCTATTTCTCATATTTTTCATCTTGGTCAAAAATAGTTTATCAGATAGGGAAATTTTTAAGTATGACTACAAAGTCCCCAATGTTAATTGTCACACTAAGGAATGAAAGCTCAGTTCTGAAGATTTCACTTCCACATCAGAGATGTATTTTGAATGAAGACCAAATAACAAACAACCACAAAATCTCTGCAGCATATAATAATGAGCATTTATCTAGCTCATGGGTCTGTGGGTCACTTGGGGTCGGCTGGTCTCAGCTGGTTTGCTTCTGTAGATGGGGATAAGCTGGAGATTAGGCAGCTGGCTCCACAGCAGTTTAATTTTATTCTATATGTCGCTCATCCTACTCCTTGGATAAGCCGGTAAACCTGGGCAAGTTGTCACAACCATAGTAAAAGTGATAGAGAGGAAATTCAGTGGTGTGAACACTGTTCAAACCTTTCATTGCATGATGTTCACGAATGTCTCATTGATCAAATAAGTCATGTGGTCAGACCATACAACCCTCATTAAAAAAAAAAAAAATAGAAGGATGGGGGGAAACTTTCTATCTCCTTATTGTGACAAACTACAAAGCCACATAGCAATGGGCATGGATAGTGGAGAATTAATGGATAGTGGAGAAGAATTGGGGACATCAATAAAGTCTACTACAATTGATGACCTATTTTTCTTGATTATCACCACACCAGAAGTTAGTCAGTGTTCCTTTTCGTTATGGTTTGAATATGAGGTGTCCGCCAAAAGCTCACGGGTGAGGCAATGCAAGAAGGTTCAGAGGAGAAATGATTGGGTGTAAGGGTCTTAACCTAATCAGTGAATTTACCCTCTGATAAGGATTAACTGAGTGGTAACTTAAGTGGTAGAGGGTGGCTGGACGAGGTGGGGCACTTGTGGCAGGGTTTGAGGTATATATTTGTATCTGTCAAGTGGAGACCTCTTGCTTTCTAATCATCATGTGAGCTACTTCCCTCTACCATATCTTCTACCATGTTGTTCTGCCTCACCTCAAGCCCCAGGGAATGGAGCCTGCTGTCTATGGATGGAGACCCCTGAAACCATGAACCCCTGAGTAAACCTTTCCTCCTATACAGTTGTTCTGGTCAGATCTTTCAGTCTCTGTAGAGAAAAAAAGCTGAATAAAACACATTTGATAGTGTCAGCTCTAAATGCTGGACCATCCATCCATCCATCCATCCAGCTATCCATTCATTTGTTAATCTTTTAACATAATACTTAGTTCCTAGACAAGTGCAATTTAGTAGAAATATATTGTGAATGACATGGAATTTTAAATTTTCTAGTAGCTGCATTTTGAAAAGGTAAAAGAGGTAAAATTAAATATAATAATATATTTTATTTAACCAAGTCTAAAATACTATCATTTCAAGGTGTAATCAATGTAAATGTCATTAAGACATTTTACTTTTTTTTATACTAATTCTTAAAAATCTAGTGAGATCGAGAATAACTCAGTTTGGACCATTTGTCTTTCAAGTACAAAAAACACACAGGTAACTAGAAGTTGTTATATTAGTGAAATTTTCGATTGTATACTGAAGTTGATGCTGAGGATACAAAACACCTGCCTTTATGGTTCTTATACTCTAGTGATAAAGATAGGAAAAGAAAACCCAAAGCAATAAATAATTGTAACTGATGCTATAACAGAACCAGGTAGAATGGTTAAAATGGAAAATGATAAGAGCATCAATTTAAATAGTACAGTCATTATAAATCTGAGTCCTCATTTTAAACTGACTCTTTTGGGGGGATATTTTGTGTCTATACATCTCAGATCTTGTCAGGGAACTGTGCAGCAGCTCCTCTCCTTATTCTAATAGCTCTCTCTTACATACCCAACATGAAACTCATCAGATTCCCCAATCTCTCATCATGATTTAGTTAGAAACATTTTAACATGCCTTTTCAAAATCTCTTATAGAAAGCCGTCAGGGTGCTCCTGTCGGCCAACAAAGATGCACTTGGTTGCAAAACCAATATAGTAAGGGGATATTACATGAGATCTTATTACCAGGTGGATGAATTTCCACATTATGACTTTACCTGATAAGAACCTAACTTTTCATGATAGGAAAGTTGAATGGTAAAGTTGTTTTTCTTGGTGCTTATCTGCTTTAAAAAAAATGTAGATGGTTATAGAAAGAATGCATAATGAAAGTAGATAAAAGGGAGAATATTGCTTCAGAGGTAGTAAAAGGAATAACAAAAACAGAGAATGGAGAAGGTAAGAAAAAAAGAAACATTAACAGTGTTTATCTATTCTTAACCTGATTAAGCTTGAAACCCTTCAAAAAAAAGTTCAACTTTTCCACACTAAACTCTCCAAGCAAGGTTGATCCAAGAGGGTAATTTTTAAAAAGCAATTATTGTCTATTGAAGTTGCAGATAAAGTACACTGGCAAGAATAGGGAGATAAGGTATTTTCTTTGTAGTCTAAAAAAAAAATTCTGATGTTTCTTTAAATATATAGACGTAGCTTAAAGAACCGAAAGCACTTTTCTTTAAAAGCTATGAATCACCTTGAGATTTCTTTTTCTTTTAAAATTCTGTTTTGCTTACTGCATGCCTTTTCAGTGGTGATTCATTGCTTTGATTGTTTAGCCCACTGATATCAAAACTACTTTGAGCAAATGCACTCAAGTGTCATTGTTCCTTGGGCGGCAGGGCGTACCCCAGGAAAGGCTCTTGGAATAACATTCTCAGTCAACCCAGAGCACCCCTGATTTTTCATCTCTGATATAATCAATATTTGCCTCTGAATAGTAAGCAATTGAAGTGGCTTGGGGGTCTACAGTATAGAGAGCGTACTAGATTTTAAAAATCTGAGATGCTGTTTTCCCAAGAAATTACTGAAAACTACAGTTGTAACTCTGTGTTTTCATACTAGACACTTTAGAAAATGACTATAATTATATGGAGAAGAGAGTCCAGATTACATGGTGGGCTTTTTTACACTTTAATTACAAAAATATATTTGTGCATCTACTCCAGTTTTTCGTGAAGGATTTAAATTAGAACAGCAACACTGGTCTTGTGTTTAGCAACAAAGGATAGTTCAGAGTCAACCATTGTCAATAACATTTTTTTGTTGTTGTTGTTACCAGAAAATGCAGAACAGATACCTCTCTCCCCCACCCCCAGCATTTGGCATTCTGGATTTTAACACTGAAATATTTGGGGTCATCTCATTTCATTGAGATGTTTCCAGAAGGGGATTAAAAAAATTGAGAAGGGTGAAGCCACAGTAAAACTAATGATAGATTAGTGCTTTCTAAATTGGTGTTTTTGAATGAAATAAAAACTGTGATAAGGCAAAAATATCAGGAGGTAGGGAGCCACCTCTTTCTCCTGGGATCAGGAAATATGCAGGGAACTTTGATTATGATATAATAGAAAGTTTGGCATTAGAAATATCATCATATACTCAAGGACAGGAATTGGCCCTGTGAACAGGGAGTGCCTCTGCTGATCAAGTTGCTTAGTGAAGAATGAGCAGAATAACTGGCAAAATAAATAGTAAGGGTGTGTGAAACCTTGGGTGTAAAACCTTGAGAAGTGACTTAAAGGAGTTTAAGCTGAAGTCATTAAATAAATCATTGCTAAAAAAAATAAGAATTTTATATCACCATCACTTAGGGAAAGGAAAGCATAATCCTAATAAGTTATACTCTGTATATGTATAAATATGTCAAAATACACTGTATTGTCATGTATATCTAAAAAAGAACAAATTAAAACACACACACAAAGAAAGGAAGGCACATCATAAATAATCACTGGTGAACAAATGAAGGGATGTTATTTAATTAAACAAATTTTACTATGAGTTCACCTACTTCTGGATATATATAAAAAAAAGGGATGTTCTAAGAATCAGTCCTTCAAATACAACTATCTGTGCCCTACCTGTATGAGGTTACTTCTGTTCCTGCTGCTGGGTCTCATAACTCAGATGCAGCTAAAGCCAATGGCAGGAAAGTGACAAGAGCTAAATATAGGCAGCCAAATAGGAGCACAGTTCTCACATTCTAGTTTTGAACTAGAACTCCAGCCTTTTAACTGTGGCCTGACAGAGAAGTACAAGAAAAAGAGAGTTTTAATTCTAATATGCTTACGTGAACAGACTGCAGAGCAGCAGGGCTATTTCAATACATCTTGTTAACTGAAAATTAATGACAACAGAATCTAAATCAAGGAGTTTTTTTTTCCACATGTTCATTGAGAGCATGAATACTTTGCAAAAGGAAATCACCCAAGAGAGGAAAAAAACTCAGATTTAAAGATTATCATTGAAAGCTCACCTATGACTTCTTTTTATAATCTTAATTCTGATTGCCTTTGACATTTCTGAATTTCCAGTATATATAAAGTATTACAAAAAGAAAGGCATGTTATATGTCTTTGAAGAACTCTCAAGCCTAATAATGGAACAAGTTAAACATATTTTCAAATAAATGCACATTTGAAACAGACATCCAACCTAGATTTTATTTATTTATTCAGCAAAGCAGTGATACAGAGGAGCACTAGCAGAAGTTAGAGTTGAAAAAAGATGTTACATAGAATAATCTATTTATAAATATGGAGAGAGAAAACTTGGACTTTGCCTTTTCTTGAGAATATAGATCATCTAGACAAAAAAAAAATACAAAAGTACAACAGCACTCTTCTCATGGTTTCTTTAAGCTCATTTATATTTTTTAAAATTCTTTTTAATTTATTGCATAGTGAAAGAGTGGTCATCCAGCTAAATGAGAAAACTATGCCAAGGCCAATCCTATATGCAGATGTTCTTTCCTTTGGTCAAATTATCAGAAGCTCTGCCAGCCTGAGTATGTGTGGTCCACAGAAACCCTGTTAAGCAAATTCTGGACCAAGCTCTAGTAAAGCAATAGCTACCAATATGTTTCTAGGAAACTTCTGTCCCAATAATCAGATCAATGTAAGATCTACATTCAGACATGGGAAAGTTTTACTCATTCAATAAATAACTAAGCAATTTCTTCATCAAAATATATTTTTGCCTCCTTTAATTAGACCAACCCTCAATATTTCTATAGTAGTTAACTTTATTTCCACTCATGATTATCATTTATTATCAGTAATGATTATCACTATTTCCACTAATGATTATCATCAAGTTTTTGTATTTTTACATTAAAAGTAGAGTTTTTATAAGCTTAGAATTCTAAAGTGTTTTATATAAGTAAACAGTCAACATTTTTATTAAAAACTGATAGGCTACTACAATATTGCTTTTAGAAAGTTTATATTCTCACAATGTCTTTATGTATTTCTTTGCTTCTCTGTATCTTGTCTGTTAATTAATACTTTATTTGATTGACAGCAGGGTGCCAGGGATTTTTTTTTAGTTGAAAACAGTTCTCACTTGTGTAGAAAACTGCTATCAGAGTAGAAATGAGAGTGCATATTAATAATAAACTTTGCCTTGGGTGTATGTGCATGCACACACAAATTGCACAAAGAGGGACTTTACCTAGAATTCCAGAATCATATACTCTTAGACATTAAAGGTTCTGGGAAAACATAGGGTCAGTGAATCTCAACCAGGATGAAGATTAAAACCACCTGTGCAACTTCTGGGGCTCGGTTTCTCTACCTCATATAAATTCAACTAGATCTTTGAGTATGGGACCCAAGTATTGGAGGGGTATTTGATTTGTTTTGTTTTGTTTTAAACCCAGATACATTCTCAAGTTAAAAGGTCTAAAAACTTCTGTTTCAGTCCAAGATATTTTCATATGGATGTATAATATAAGAATCCTTCACGAAAAGAATTTATTTCAGGCCAATAGGAGAGCCTGGATTGGTAGCCACATCACCTGGGCCCAGTCAGAGCTATTTTAATAACAATCTAATACTCATATACTTTTTTTTTTCATTTATAAGAACTTTCCATTGATGAAATAATTAACAGAGAGAACCATGCATTTTTATTATAAATTTGACTGTGAACTAGAGAATTGCTGTCATGCAGTAAGTATATAAAGTAATGTATGAATTTCCTGCACTTTCTAGGATGGTTTACCTCCTTGCCTTCCACTGTAAATAAACAAGTCTTTGATTATTGTGAAGGACTTTTGAGACATATTTATAACCTGGATTTTATATAAAACAAGTAGATATCTTAAGTCAGTTTACCATATGTAAACCCACTTTTTTTTTAAAGATAGAGTGAGAGAGGAGAGAGAGAGAGAATTTTTAATATTTATTTTTTAGTTCTCGGCGGACACAACATCTTTGTTTGTATGTGGTGCTGAGGATCGAACCTGGGCCGCACGCATGCCAGGTGAGCGCGCTACCGCTTGAGCCACATCCCCAGCCCCTGTAAACCCACTTTTAAAGACATCCTATAAACTATGTGTAACTCACTTTCTGAGAAACATTCTGAGAAGGCAGCACCAATAACGTGGGCCCTGAGCCAGCAGAACTGAAGATATAGTTAAACATTTTCCTGTTCTTTGACATCTATCTTTTATGTGTATGTGAATCTGTTGAGCCCATCAAAGTCTAAAATATTTCAATTCAGCATAAAATTGCTGTACCAATTGTTATATGGCATATGTTTTATCTTGTGGAGAGATGGAAAAGCGTATCTAAATGCATCGTGTCTAGGCTTAGAAGTAATGCAAATCTTCTGTCTTGCCTATGCCAGAAATAAATGAAAATGATAGCAGATAAAGGCTAGGAACATTTTTCTCTTTTGCACTCATGCAAAATGTTGTGTGAAGTGATCATCATCATGCATTCAGCATCCACTGTAAGCCAAACATTCTGTCATGGGCAGAGCATGCAGAAGGCATAGTCCTTGTACTCAGAAGACTCCCACAAAAATACAGAAAAATTCAACCATTATTCATCAAAATCAAATAAACAAATATACTTCAGAATAGTTAGGAGTAAAGAATAGACATTAATTTTTTAAAAAAACTCATAAGAATAGTCTATGAATTATTAATAGAGCTATGTACATTCACATTCAACCAATTATAAGAATTCAATAAAGAATAATTTATCTAATTGCACAGTGTCTTCTCCCCAGAGAGTCTCTTTCTGGCCTACCAGTCACTGTTGAGTAAACACGGATGTTGTGAGGGATACACCAACCAAAGAGAAATCTTTGGAATCATCTGAATAAGTGACTTCTGCAATCACTAGGAGGATGTAGTATCCTAATCAACACAAATGACTTCTGACTCCAAGATTTCCTCTTCGTTCTCAAAGCTCATATTGGTCAAACCATGTTCTGCAGGTCTCTAGGTTTTCTGTAAGAAATGGTTTGTGGGAGACGGATCCTCAGAGAAATGCACATAGGTGAGAAATCATACTACTACTCACATCTATCCATCCCCTCCCCTGCAAATTTAGTTTCTATAGTTATATTCCAGTCCTGTCTCCTTGTAATGACCTTATTTTTGGATCTTCTTAATGGAATATTGAGATTTTCCAAGCTCCTCAGTCTCTCACTGGTGGAGAAAATCACAGAAGGCTGATCATCTAAGGGTAATTATAGATGTGAATTTTTCACTTGTTCAGTTCTTATCCTATAATATTTCTTGTCTCCTTGGGGAATTTTCAAACTTCAAGGTAAAGTTTACTTTTTATCAATAAGAATCGTCATAGCTGTTCAACATCTGTTAATTAGACTTAGCCAAAGGGGAAAAAATTCTTTTCCATTGCTGAGGATGGAAGCCAGGGCCTTGAGCCTCTAGTCAAGCCCTCTGCCACTGACCTATATCCCCCAGCTGAGCCAAAAGGAAAAAACAAAGCTTAGATTTTTAATCAATATTGAGAGGTATACCTACACAAAATAGAACTAAATGAGCAATCTCATACTCTTAACAAAAGAAACCACTAAATAAAATACCACCAAAAGAAATACCAAAGATTTATACTATAACTATAGAATATATATCAATTTTTGTGCAAAAGGACAAACCCAATTCTGTCAATATATTCAGAAGTTAATAACTTTTTAAAAAGTGTTTACCAAGTGAAATACCCTACACATGAATATCAGTTATTCCCCTACATGAAAGATGCTTGCATAAAGAAGTGAGAATCTGTTCTTTCATTATCTAGTTAACTATCCCCCCCCCTCTCTCTCTCAGAATATGAGCAAATAAATAGTGCCTCTTCAGCCTACCTTTCAGAATTTAAGTTATGGGTAAAATGAACTTATGACTAACATCCTGGTGGATTTTCTTATTTTGCTTGAAAATCAATTGAGTATTAAATCATGATTCACTGGCTTCCTAAAATATCTGTTAGTACTCTGGGGGGAAAAGTGTAAAATAGCCTGCTCTCTGCTTTTTTAAGAGAAGTATTTTTAGTCACTTTCAAAATGTATTTCACAGAGGATGGTTCCTTTTTATCTTTTATTCCTTCTTTTTTTTTAATTTTACAAACTCCTCAACAGATTCAATACCCTGAGAAAACTGGAAAGTATTTATAACCGAACAGCAGTCTATGGAAACCCAAAGGCAATTATTTTATGTATAAATGTGTCTCAGGCAAATTTCAACTTGTTTTTAAGAACCAGAAGATGAAGCTTGCTCAAGAATTTTATACAAGTATAACATTTGCATTCTTTTATTTCCTGGTTTCTCAATTTCTGGATCTCTGCTATCCTAATCATGTTTACCTTTTTCCAGTTTGGAAGCCATTGTCTAGCCACAACTAACATGGAAGCCCTGGAGAACCATGTATGCCTGGTCTTCCTGTGTAGCATAGCACACTCCCACCCCTCTGTCAGCTTGTCTGTAGGCTCCCTTTGCTATTAGACTCCCTTAGGAAATATTCCTCCTATTTTGAAGGTCTAATATCTAGAAATTAATTTGTATTGGGTGTAACTATTTTCCAAAAATAATTGATCCCTACTCAGAAAGGCTTTAGCTGTTAGCTGTTACACCTACTGAATTTTTGCTTCTATTTTGAATATAAATCACTTTTAAAGAGAAATGTAAAATATTTGAAAATATGACAGTGACAATAACAAATGTCATGCATGAGTATTTTTTCATCTAACAGCCCTGTGTATGAGGGTTTTCCATATCATGCAGAACAGCTCCTTTATAATTAATCTGTGCAAATTATGTAGAATTGTGATCAGATACCTAGATCCTATTTCCCACCGTTTTGACATCAATAATATATCTCCTTTTTTTCATTTCTAATCTTATAGAAAAATTGTATCCTAGCCATTGTAAAAGAAAACGAACTTCAACTTTTTAAAAAGGAATAGGAAATGAATTATCAGTATCAGTAAAGTCAGATACCCCTGAACCTCAGTTACTTGCTATAGGATATATAAGACATTTCTTGCCTTCAATATGCTTATAAGTAATTCAAAAAACAAAATATGAAGGGAAAATTAATAACATGAGCCAGTTCTTGGGTTATTGAAAGACAATAGTTCATTCATTCAACAAATATTTATTGAGTGCCTAGTATGTATTAAGCATGTTGTTAAATGCTGTGTATATAAAAATGAGTTAAATAAAACTGTTTTTGTCATATAGATCAATAAGGCTGAAAAATAATGAAAGGTTTGGATGGTGTCAGACCACTGCATCCTGAGACCAGTGGGAAAGCATTGAAGTTTTTTTAAACAATTTAATTGACAGTGATTAAATTTGTGTTTTTAAAAGATCACTGTAGATGCCATGAGTAAAATATAATGTAGAGGAAAAATCTATAATAGGAGACTGAAAGAAATCCTACAGTATTCTGGAAATTAGACATAGTCTTAGAGGTCGTGGTATAAAAGGAAGAAGGAAGAGAGGATGGAGAGAAAAGGATCGAAGTAGAGATTTAAAAATTATTCAGGAAGTAAAATCAAAAGGATTTGAAACTAGATACTGAGCCTCAGGGAGAAAAGAAGGTCAGATCTATTCTGATTCATTATTAAAAGTTTGAAGCCAGCTTGGTTGTTGACTTTTCCAACTGACAGCTGATGGTTCTATTTACATGAACATGGAACATTGGAGGGAAGGTGTGTTTAAGGGGAAGGATTTATGGGCTCTATTATGGACAAACTCAGTTTAAAGAATCCTCAAAACATCCAACTTAAGATGTCATCTAGATGTCATCTAGTTAGAAATGACTGGAGACGAGGAAAAATATTAAGCTAAGAATAAAATTCAAGAGTCATCAAATGATAGTATTATAGACCTTGATGAGTTCTCTTATTAGCATATACAGTAGATAACATAGTGGTTTCCTTAGTATCATCTCATTATGAATTATAAGAATCTCAAAATGTTTCCTGAGAGGAGTGCTGAGTCATACTAAATAAATAAATGGAAAAAGATGAAATATGGATAAGAAAGCAGATGATTATTAAAGAATGAAATGTTATTACTGTTGTTTTGTTTGTTTGGAATTTTTGGTTGTTGTTTTTGTGCTGGGAATTGAACCCAGGGCCTTACCCATGCTCAGCTCTACCACTGAACTACGTACATCCCCAAACATTTTAAATTTTCTTTTAAAACTGGGTCTAAGTTGCCCAGGCTGGCCTAGAACTGCCAACCTCCAAGTAGCTGGGAATACATGTGTGTGTATACATAGCACCCAGCAGCTCTTGTGTTTTAAACAGAAGTAGGATCCAGTGAAATATGTATTAAGGAGTCATGAAGCAATTACAGGACATTTTGCAGTGTTTAGAAAAGTAGGAAATCTGTTAAGGAGTCTATAACAATAGACGAGGAAAAAGATAGTGAGAGCCTGGGGTACAACTGAAGAAGAAATGTTAATGAAAGGGAGATAGTGAAGCAACAAGTGAGAAAAGCATTTTATAGAAAAGAATCCAGGACACAGCAAGATAATAACAAAGAACTCTGGAGTGCTCCAATCTTTTCTACTGAGATTTCAAGTAATGTGAAAGTTTGGCACCAAGGTAAAGATGAGATCCTGCTTCTCTCCTTTCTTAACACTGGACCCTCTTTCTTCAAAACTACCCTGACCTTGGCTTTTCACTCCATTTTGTTCTAACTTAGTTACTAACACCTCGTGTCTCATTATTCTTCATTTGCACAACTTTTGGGGGAGTCAAAATAAGGCAGATTCCCACCTCTGTCACATAAAGGCTGTCCTTGACTCTACAGAATGAGAACTTTCCGTATTGCAGATTATATGCCAAGGAGTTAAAAGATGCCACAATAATCTTTGCAGTGACACTTGCTTTTTAGCAATTTTGGGGGGTGTTTTGTCAACCAGAAAAATCTTCTCTCAAAAAAAAAAAAAAAAAAAAAAGAAAACTAAGTGGTTTAATTCCAGTAGAGTTCCCAAGTAACTGGTGTTGGTTTAGCTGCTTATCAATAACCTAGGGCTGTAGCCTTATTTCTCTGGATATTTATTTACATCATGATGAAAAGACAATAGTTCTACCTATGGAAGAGAAGGGAGAAGGAAGCATCTTTCTGTTTATCTAAAAGCAATATTCTGTCAGGATTTCTTCCCAGCATATTTCACATAATTTATGGGCCAGAATATGACCACTTTGATGTCTGTTTGTGAAACACAGCGAGGAAGAAGGTTAGGAATGGTTTTATGATGGTCAGGAAATAGGTCTTACATGAGAACTACTGTCATACAATGTATTCTGTGCTTGTGTGTGTAGTACATTCTTGTCACTTTATATCTGACATTTTTATTTATTTCTATGTTTTGCTTTCTTCCTACTCTTCAGGAAAATAATTACATGATCGAATACCAATTTTTAAAATAGAAATGTTTTATTCTCTTTTTCTATTAACCACTAACAAATTTCAGCTCAACTCATTCAACAAAGATGCTAGAACTTCAATTTTCCTGAGTAGGCAACACATCTTGGGTAGAAAAAAAATATTATTCTTGTTTATGCCTAATTATCTTGGCAAGTGTTACCCATGTGAAAGACAATATAGCAAAACTACCAGATGATTCCACTGGGATTTAGTATAGTATCCTATTTTATCATTTACAGGGTATAATAGTTTCATATGAAGATGTATTTCCAAGAGACCTCATCAACCTTAACTTAGAGAGAAATTCAGCACCAAAATACAGCACCTGCACATCAAAAATAAGTAATCATATCACTTGATGCAATGTTTAGAAAAAAATCGTCAATTAAAGCAATAGGATTTCTACCAGTATTCTCTGCAGGCAGTATCATCATGAAATTCTGACTTCATAATGACATGAAATTTTAAATGACAACTGTGCTAAATCAGGGAGCAGCAAGCCCAGGCCAAGTTTAAATTTAGTAACAGTGCTAGTTTACTGAAAATAACCTTCTCCATGGATGATTCTCTGTGAATTACAGGTGACCTACTGTTGGTTTTTCTGTTCTGTTTAGAGATAATCAGTTATCTACTGGCTTAAGCATTGGTGGCTTCTCTTCTCATCGGCATTTCTGGTGTCCACCTGAGGAGTCTCCTTGGCCAATCTTAAAACCCTTGGAAATTGAAGAATCCACCACATATATTCTTCTTGATTGTCTCTATCGTATGTTCAAAACTTTCTGGATGAGCACAAGGATTTGAAGGTAAGTGAATTTTGGAGGTAACTCACATACCTATGTAACTTTACATCAAAAGTGAAAAACATTTTTTTAAAAAAAACATATGAAAGTTAAAAGCAGTTGTTAAAGGTCAGAAATAGAGCTGCCATTGTGCAGTTCTACAGAAAAAAAAAGAGAAAATAAATGAAATATAATGTTTAAATTGTTGAATGTCATGAATACATAAGAAAGGCACAGTGGAAATCATGGAAATCCAATAATCATTCACACAAAGAAGCATGACATACAGTGGTTCTTGGACTTTAATATGCCTAACAGTCACATAAAGGTAAGAGAAAGGTCTTTAAAATGCTGATTCCTGGATATAATTCATGGAAACTTTAATTCACTAGGGCTGAATAATGGTCCAGGAATCTGTATTTTTACAGTTACTTAGCCCGAAGTGATCTTGGTGCATTTGGGTCTAGGACCTTGAAGAAACAATGAAATTGGAATTCAGAGTAACATATTTTTCATTTTTAAACCTTTATGTTAAATTGGGCTTTTATAGTATTTGTTTCCTTTAGTCAAGAGAATGAATAAGGAAGGAATAATTTTAGCACAGAGGTACTAAATTAATGCTCCCTTTTAGCCCTCCAATTTGAAATATTAATTCTCTTTAATATTTCCTCTTTTCTTAGATTTTAGAACCAGTTTAACTTTTTTTATTTTAAAATTCATTTTTATTGGTGCCTTATAATTATACATAATACAGGAATTCATTATACCATATTCACGTATGCACATAGCATATTTTGATCTATCTCATTTCCTGTACCTTGCCTTTCCCTTTTCTCTTCCCTCCCTAATTTGCTTGGTCTACTCTGCTGATCTCTCTCCTATTATTATGATTATTTTAATTAGTGCAATATATCATATATTTAATAGGACTCATTGTGGTATATTTATACATGGACCTAGCTTAGTTTGGTAGATTTAATTCCCCAGTACTTCCTCATGCCCACCCTCATTCCTCCCTCTACTCTACTGATGTCCCTTATATTTTCATGAGATCCTTTCTTTAAAAAAAATTTAATATTCTCTTTTACAATTCAACATGATGAGCTCATTCCCAATTGCCCCTGTCTTTCTTTCATAGTGATAACCCTGATATTGTTCTCCTTAGATATCACTCTGTCCTGTGTAATGTTTTGATTTATTTAGATGCTTAGGGTTATTGAATGTAATTACACGAAATGTCTAGAAGATAAAATATAATGAGTTAGTGCTGGGTTGGCCAAATATTCTTATATTTTGAGGGTTGCATTTTTTTCTCTTCAATTTGAAAACTCAGGACTAGACTGAAAAAGAACAGATCTGCTTAACACATTTATCATTACTTTTAGTTGTTTGTAGACAAGAACTTAGAAATCATGTTACCACATGAAGGTAACATGACCAGTTACAAGTGCATTTAGTGAATATCACTTTCTTGTATTTCTACTTCCTATCTCAGTTAGCAAACTTTTCATCATTGGTGTTTTAAGTTTTTAAAAGTTTTAATTATAATCTACATTCAGATTTTAAACTGTGATTATTCCTTAAAGGTTCAATATGATATTATTTTAGAGTAAAAAATGAAATTTTTAATCCTTTTATTGAATTTCAGGCTTAATGACATTTTTCTCTAACAGTCTTTGAATGCAGTTCTTCACATTGTGTCAAATTGCTTGGCCATAAACTATGAAAGGCAAAAACAAATCCCTTCATCAGAAGGAAGTGTATCCTTATAGTGTTAATTAAGCTACACATGTTAGCTATTACTATTAAACATAAAAAATTGATTACAGTCATCTGCATAAAATAAAAGAGTTTTTGTCAAGTAATAAAAATTAAAGATTTACAAACTTGGATTAACAATAATAATAGTTTCACATGCATTTGTTATCAAAATTGTTCTGAATTACATGATAATTACATCTGAACATAAAATGCTAAAATTTATAGTACAAACATCATAAAAAATCCTACAGAGCATAAGTTATGATTGAATAAGTTCCTCAAAGCTTTTAGTGCAAATCTTCTGTAATACTTTAATTTCAGAAAAACAAAGAAACTATTTTTTCTATTTCCTGTCTCTCCATATTTCTCTCACACATGTTCTCTGTCTCTCTTTTTTTCTTTCTCTCTTTTTATTACCTTTTATTCTTTTTTTCTTTTTTCTTTGCAGAGGAGCAGGTGGACAGAGAGTAGAATTGTGTCCTCAAGCAAGTCATGTTCATTATCACTGGTGTACTTACCAGTGTGTTTTTAAATTGTGGTTCCCTAAAGACACTTTACAACACAGTTTCAGGAATCTTGAGTGAGGCAGTCTAAATATGCAGCACATAAAGTCTACAACATATTACAGAAACTTTATAGAATCATAGAAGCATAAAGTTTTAGATTCACTGAGGATAATTGAGTTCTTGTAGTCTGATCCCCTCATGTATGATAGCATTCTTTTCTCCTTCAAACTTGTCATAAAAAAGTCTCACACAAAGAACAGTAAACAATCTGGTCAGATATAACTGAGCAAGGATCCTAAGTGAGTATTTTTCAATAATGTTTTCTTGGGTAAGAATGGTAGGAGAAAATTTTCCTCCACGACGAAAGTTAAAGACATGAAGAAAATACATAAGTACTTATAAATGTAATTGAATTTAAAATTCTTAGTTATTTTCCTTGTCACTGTGTAATCTGTAATGTCATTAATCTAGAAATAGAAATAGCCAATTTAGCTTTAATTCAGGCTTGGTCAACTTTATCTGAAAATCTGATATTGAAAGTGAAAAAGGACCTAAAGTAAGACACTGCTTTAGAACAGAAGAATTATCTGGGACCATCAGCATAAGAGAAAGTAGACTTAAATATCTAAAAAGCTCTTGGGAGCATTGTGAAATTGAATAACAATAAAAATCTGTGGATTATACAAACAGATTAGAATTTGTTTATTATTTTCAATTTAAGTTGAAAAGCTATCAAAATTTATATAGTAAAAGTATAATTTATTACTAACACTGAAAAATAGTCATATTTTATATAAATAAATACAAGAAGCTACAAAAGCACATTATGGTATTGCCCCATTTTCATTTAAAATATTAGAAATGAAAAGAGAGAAAATCTAAAGGAATAAAATACTATTTAATCACAATATTGATAGTTATCCTCAATTGATAAAATTATGGGTGACTTTTTAATCTCCTCTTGGGATTTGTAAAACTTGTTTTCCTAAAGCATGATGGATCCTTTTTTTTTTTTTTTTTTTTTTTTTTTTGGTACCAGGAATTGAATCCAAGGTTGCTTAACCACTGAGCCACATCCCCCTTTTATTTTTTATTTTTTTATTTATTTTGAGACAGGATCTCACTAAGTTGCTGAGGCTGGCTTTGAATTTGAGATCTTTCAACCTCAGCTTCCTGAGCTACTGGGATTACAGGTATGCAGCACCGTGCCTGGCTTAAAACATGTATTCTTAAAATAACTTTAAAATGTTTCTGAACACGTGGAACAATTCTCATTTATCTGGAAATTTTACTTCTTAGCACTATAAGGAAATCCTACTAGTGGTTGTTTAAAATAACACAGCAAGGCTCTCCTGCATCTTATATTAATCTTATTTGAATATAAGAATAGTACTTCTAGTTAGAGCAAAATAATTTTTAGATATAATGTTTTATTTGTAGACTATTGCAGTAGAAAAAAAAGTTTTCTGTTTCCCTCTTCATTAAACACTGATAATATAGCAATTCATTCCTTGGAAATAATCTTTAGTTCGTGGATCTGATAATTCCAATGTGCTTCCGAGAATTTTCTAACCATGGTAGCTTGTTTCATTTGGAAGATAATTTTATGTGTTTGGTTATGTCAGTGTTAATATGTCTTTGTTCTTCAAATCTCTAGTGTAACATACGGTTAGTCTCACCATTATTACTACCAGCTGTGGTTGGCCTATGATTTCGTTCATTCTGTCTGATTCCAAAGTAATTAGCTCTTTAGTTTAATGACAATATTTGTTAATTGGCTTTTAGGGCCAAATTCTGCTGTTAGAGAGTGGGTGGTGTATTTCAAGATAGAATCTGGCTCTTATGTTTTAAGCATAAACTGTCTATTTTTATCTCAAAATAATGGTTGAAATTATTGAGGAAAGAAAGCTAAGTCTGCATTTTCTGAAGTTTCTCCTTTTCAAGAAATAGAAAATAAAAGTGACAATTTATGTATTTAACAGCAAACCTACTGAAAGTTCTTTGATTCAGCTATCCCAAGTGTGTCATTCCACAGTTGGAATATGGAATGAAATGATAATTATCAGACTCTAGGTACTTTTTTTTTTTTTGTACTGAAGATTGAACCTAGGGATGCTCAACCACTGAGCCACATCCCCCAGCCCTTTTTATATTTGTTTAGAGACAGGGTCTCACTGAGTTGCTAACTGCCTCACTAAATTGCTGAGGCTGGCTTTGAACTTGCATCCTCCTCTCTCAGCTTCCTGAGCCACAGGGATTACAGCCATGTGCCACTGCACCCGGCAAAGTACCTTTTTAAATGTGGGGCATAAACTGAGTCCTTTATGTGCAGAGAAACATTTTTGATCTTTGTGTTTTTGGAAGTCCTAGTGAAGTGGAAAGTCCTTGCCTGGAAGTCATTGGTGTTCTCAGTCTGACTCACCTTCCTGATGGTGGCCTGACCTTGAGGAAATCTCTTTAAGTTTCTCTCTGCACCTCAGTTTCTTCAAACTCATTTGAGGCCCTTGCATCAGGTGATCCCAGGGGTCCTCTCTAGCCATGATATGATCCCTCCAGGGTGCTATGTGGGATGTGCAGGGATGGTAAGGAGACCACAATGATTTGTATTAACTGAAAGAACCAAACTTTAACAAAACATTAAGTCTACTGGTAGGTACTTTGGAAATATTTTGTCTTTCTTCTTCAATGACTTGTTTAAACATTTTTTTCAATGACTTGTTATTTTATCCTGGAAAACAAAAATATTTGAAACATTTTATATAGGAAAGACCACAGGCTACTTGGAAGTTTTCAAGGAGGCACATTTTATCAACTTAAAAAGAAGAGACATCCAACAAAGAATTGGGTGCCATGGTAGATAATAAATTTGCCATCATTATGGAAAAAAAAGCATCAATGGCTGTGCTTCAGGTATAAAGGATAGAGGCAAATACTCTGCATGTACAAGAATTCAGAAAGTATTCTCCTGAGCTCCTTTCGGAAATGGCTATTAGCAGACAAACTTGGTCCAACCAAGAAATGACTGTAGAAACTACTACAAAAGAACTGTTCATGAGTGTTAAGTGCATTTAACTCTAGAACTAAACATAAAATAAATATGGAGATGAGGGTGACAGACCAGAATGTAAAAGCAGAATATCCTGACAATGAAGAACAAGAACAACTAACAAAAATCAGTAGGACACAATAGGAAGAAGTTTCTATAAGGAGAACATTAGCTGATTGCTTTTCAGTATCTGTGACTCACTAGATTTCACTTAAACTTGACAAATCAAATTACAGAAACGTTAAGTGTGCCTAAGAATATGAAAGAAGGTTCCTGGGAAGGTATAATTGCCCAATATTCGCTGGTAAAGAATGGGAGGGAGGGAGAGGAAAATGTGTTACTTTTCCTATTTACTAGTAGGAAAATAATAAATATTCTAAAGATATAAAAGATCAGAGTTATTATGTAAAGGTATAAATTTCCCACTTACTAAATGTTTCTAAAATCTACAAATGTTGAGAAATAAAACAGACCATATAATGAAGTACTTTTTCAAAACCTTTTACAGAAAGCCTAAAATTTTATGAGAGAATATCTTTGTCACCTTCCATATTGATAAATGTGAAGAAATACATTTATTTATTTAAATGTAAGTATTTTCAAACTAGATCACAGTATAAAACCCAATTTTAAATGTATACAAGAATACAACTAAGCCCAGTTATTTAAATTTTTTTAATGAAAAGATAGGTAAAGATGTACTCAAAAAAATGCAACCTCAAAATATTAGAAGTAAGAATCCTAATATCCAAAAAGGTGAAATTCAGAGCCAAAAAGTATTAACTAAGACTAAAGAGGGACTCTAAAATCAATGCCTGTACATAATGAGGACATATCATAATTTTGTTGGTTACCGTAACAATTTATTCAACAAATAAATGTTACTCCTTAAAACAACCCAAGAAATAGACCATTTTTAAGGTAGTGTACTAAATCAAAATGTTATCTTCTGTATTAAAGCAAAGTATACTGAAATTTTATCTTCAAGACAAAGTATTTCTATATCAAAAACAATTAAAACTGCTTACTAACAAAAATTTCTTGCCTAGTCACTTCTTTTTAAAATTATCTGCAAAAAGGGGTTACAAGTCCCTTCTCTTTTTGAAAAGAAAGATAGCAGTCTTGCACTACTGCTGGAAATGGATACATAAAATTTATTTGATTTGAAGGCAAGTGAAATGTTCAGAATCCCCCACACCCAAACAGGTATTCTTAACAGCAGGATATAATTTCAGAGTTTTTGCAGTCAAGAGGTTTCTGCTGAGCAAAAATTCTCATTCAATTTAGGAATGCAGATTATAATAATTTTCCTATCCTTCTCACAGCAGGTTTCCTGCCTTCATTTTGAAGACTCCTAAGTTCAGTAAGAAACAACTAGGGAACTTCAGGTCCAAGTAGCACATCCTTTACACACAGTCTATTAACTCAACTTACTTACAATGCAAAGCTGCTTGGCTTCACTAGTGAAATGGAATACAGTCAAATTGCTTTGCTAATGTAATACCTATTTGTAATAAATGCAAATTGGTTTATGATGGCAAACTTTGTAGAGCATGAAAAATTATGAAGGAAAAACCTTATTTTTTTCTGACCTAAAACTATGAAGAAATGTCATGTATGTTGGCATGTGACACTTCTATTAAAAGGAAAGGAAAATATATTCAAAAATGAAACCTTAATACATTGACCTTCACAATATATTACTTCAGAAAAAAAAATTTAATGAACCTATTATATTTTATCATAGCATTTTTCCTAGATAGCATATTTTTTCTAACTTATATAAATTTTCTCCAGTTTAATTTCTTTCTTTCTATTAGATCTCAATCATGTGGATCAAAATTTCCTTACAGTATTTGAGAAAGTAAAGATAGTTCAAATATCATCTTTTTTTGCTATTAGAATATTCATAGTTGTATAAATGCAATTGAATTTACATAAAATACACAGTACTCTGGCATAGGTCACTAAGACATTGGTCTTATCCTTTGGATAAGTAAATTCAAGATGGCTATTTATTCAAGTTGGCCAAAGTCAAATGGATAATATGATGTCAGAGCCAACATTTTACAACCATAAACTGTTCTCTCCATGACCTTGCTGAGGTCGTTCACTTTGCTCTTCCATCATTCTCTCTTCCTCATGAGTACATCCACATTGTGTCACGACAGCTATGTGTTCACTGTGTCTAACCAACATGGCCAAATGTAATAATTTATTTTTATAGCAGAAAAAAATGAATGTCTACCCAAGTTCAATAGGAACTTTATGAACTATACTGACCTGACTGTGTGTGTGTGTGTTCTTGTGCAAAGAGTTGTACATATGGTATGCATTGTACAGAGACTTCAGCTAAGAATCAAAGCCCACAGCTGGATACATTATAATTCAATACATACTTCATTTCTTCATTCATTCAGCAAATGGAACACAAATAGTTAATAACTGGTATGTGCCAGACTGTTCTATAACTTGAGATTCATCATTGAACAAAACAGCCAAAAACATATCTGTTTTCATGGCATTCTGTTGAGGTTTGGCAGATAGTAAAAGATCATCATAACAAGTAAGTGAGTTGTAGAATATCATAAGGTATAAAATATAAATAAGAGATAAATAGATAAGGAACAGCACGACAGGATGTGGGAAATGGGATTGACCCAACACGTTTGCACTAATTCTTCTAGCAAATGATTTTCTGTGTTCAGACTGGTTGTCTTAAAATAAGAATATGTGGATTCAATTTAGAGGGCAGAGTCATTACTAAATGACTATTGCACAAATTTTATTTTAGTGATAATCTTGATGTTTATATTTGAAATTGTTACTTTATAATTTCCCCAAGTTAAATCAGTTAACCACATGCATTTTCTAATGTTAATCTTTGTGTTTATTCATTTTTTAAATAAGTGGGCTATGAAGAATTATTCTCTAAGAAATTCTTTGGGACTTCCAAAGGGATCAGACAATGAAGAAATCATAAATTAATACTTCTTTCTTTTTTCTTATAGTCTATAACTCATGGAGTCATTTTAAATTACCATAGTGTCAGTAAAACTACAGTCCTTGTCAGTAATGTTAAGCTAAGCCCAATTAGTTCAAAATGACCCAAATGGCAGGTAAGAGTATGTTATCTTATAGGATTAACTTGGATCTGCAGAAGTGGAACTATTGAATAAAACTCTCAAAAGTGAGGACCAATCTTTAAATTCGAAAACATAGCTTTAAAAAATAATTCCTAAGTTATTTCATTTTATGGTGCCACTTTAGGAAATATTTTCATGCTTGAGCAGGAATTCTAGTTCGATTCTACCTTTATCTTCCAGATGTGAAAACTGAGTCCCAGGGAGGATTATTCTGTGAAGGTTCAGTGATGTATGCAGGTACAAGAAGCCAATTAATAGAACTGGGACAGAAACTTGTTTTTATAAATCTCATTCTCGTCTGTTTTTCATCAGACGAGTGCATCATCTGAACCTGAGATTTTCCATGTCCTGTTATCAAAATAACGACTTCCTGAGAAGTAGTAGGAATGGTTGACAATTTCTTTGAATTTCACAAAGTGATCTGCTTAGTGAATGTGCCTAAGCTCCAAGAAATGGCTTCATAGATTTAAAGACCTCTTTTGCACTACTGGAATGTTACTTTTTCTTTTTTAATAAGAATGATCTTTTGAGATTTTTTTTCTCTGAAAAATAAATGAAATTTTTAATAAGCCATGAAATGACTTACCCATTAATCAATATATATGGCACACAAATGAAATACAACTATATTATTTTTCAATGAATGATGGGAGGAGAAAATTGTTAGTAAACTGCTGAGTTTAGGAAACAACTAAAATACCATCTGTGCCCTGGATTCCTCAGAGTTCTTAGGAAATGATACAGAGTCATGTGAAAACTCTCTGAACCCTCATAAGGGAAAATTACATAACTCACTGGAAAATAATTTCGGTAGATTTAATAGACCAGAGGGGTAATATATTCAAAACACAAACACTGTCTGCTAAGCCTAGGGAATTTCATACACAACAAAATTAAACAATTAAAGCAATATCAATTTATTTTCAAAGATGAATTCTAGCTTAAGCATTAAAATACATCTTAAAACATTGTACACTTTCTTATAAATTCTTACAAACAGGTTCTAAATTCTCTTGTAATGAAGGATATAGACATCGCATTATCTAATGAAATGCTGGAGGTTTCTCCCTGCACAGAATATAATTTTCATATGTATTTCCAGCCCTACCATTTATTACACCAATAGAATTTAACTTTTAAGTAAATTTAAAAGTATGTATAACGTTAGACACAGGGCTCCGTATGATTGATGAGGATGATTATAGAAAGCGACAATGAACACCTAGGGTCCAGAAGACTTAATGAGCACTTTGTGAACTTTTCAAGGTTTTGATCGTTTTGTCCGATAGTGAGAAACAGAAAAATAATCCATCCAGCTTTTACTCCTGTTATTGTAAATCCTATAAGACAGTAAGACTAGAAGCTGAAAACCAGCTCTTCTATCTATTCCTATATCCACAATGCTCATTATTTAAAATTTTTTTATTGATGGGTAAAGTCAATTGAAATTTGTAATTTTAAGCTAGAGCTGGTTCTTATTAATGCTGTGGCTATTAGCATTTTAGCATTAGGAATGTTAGACAAAATATTTCTTATTTTCGATAACCAAAAATAAGCTAATATATTTCAGATTACAATGCAAGAAAAGCTATGAAAATAACTAATTTATGCTTATTTTTGATTGATTGAGTTCATTTTGTCTAAAGCCCTTAGTGATATCCTTGGAAATTTCTATTCTTCCTTTCTTTCTCCCTCTTCCCCTATGAATATAGATGTGATTTAGAAGGCAACAGCATTTTTTGCATATTTCTCCCCAAAGGAACATTGTTTTCCTATTTTTAGTCCCCTCATAGATGAATTGTCCTCTAATCAGCAAGGGGATTAGTGGGCCACTTGTCCTACTCTATCTAAACCTTTGGGGTCCAAGAGTGTTGTAATTTCCTCTTGGGAAGAGTAAAATTGAACACACCTTTGCATTTCACTGTCTTTTCACACATTATGTAAATTGCAAAGAATAAAAATAATGTGATTGGAAGTATGGTTTGACAGACAATATAATACAATATAACATCAAAATACTTATGAGGTAGAAATAGTGCCTTGGGGCACCACATTTATTGTGAATGACTGCTTGCATTTACACCTTTTTGTGTAGAGTTTATACTTGCATAATAAATCATGCACTATGGAGAATAGAATTGTTTTTAAAACTGTCTACTTATCACTTTATGGGTAACAAAGACATGTCAAATGCAGCTTCAATCTTTTTGGAGAAATAATACACAGAAGCGTTAGAAGTCAGATTGCACAGGAATTAATAATAACAGAAATTTCTATATAGTGTGACATACCATTATGAATTCTCTTACCTTTTATATGTAAATAAATTCAGTGCATTCAGAAGCTTAAGCAAAAAAGAAAAAAGAGAATGAAAAATAGTACCAAAAAAAAGTCTTATTCATGTTTTGACAACAAGAATATATTTCCTAATGATTTGACTTTGGACACTGGAAAGTGAGGTGTTTGATTCTCATCAGTGATCAAATAATACAACCCTTATAGACTTAATAAGGACATTGCATTTCCCATTTCTTCAGGCTGTTGAAATCTCAGCTTACCCTCAGCTTATCAGGAAACCGCATCTTTCCTCCAAAACTTCACCTACTGATGGGCTTAAGCATCCTTTCAACCAAGTTGTCCCCTTTTCCGAAAGAAAAACAATTTTCAATGTTGAGGTTTTGAATATTTTTTTAGTTTCTGAAAAAAATTGTTCATACTGATGTATGTTTGAATAAATATCAAACACATTTGTCACTGAAACAAGAACTAATTAGGTAATGAAATTAAAATATTCTTTTTAATTTCATTTTGTACTTTGACATCAAGAACTTCCACTTATAGGAAGTATAACATTTAAATATGTAGCTTAATGCTTGTTAGAAACCTACAGAAAGATAATTTGAATGTTAGACTAACCCTAAACTCATTTTAATGCAAAGGGATCAGGAAGTCCCATTTTTTTCTAGGTTGGTGGTACACCAATCCATGGTTGGATTTCCTGGTAACACGAAAGGTGGTATAGGATAGTAATTAAGGATGTAAGCTTTGATATCAGAATGCCTAAATTGAAATCCCCAATTTTGCTCTTTACTGTGTGACCTTTGGAACCCTCAATTTGCTAAGTCTAAATTTCTTCATATGGAAAATGCAGATGATAATATGCCAATATCATAGGACTATTGGAATTAGAGATGGTTCATGTAAAGTCCTTTGTAAGGCTCAATAGGTCTATACTGCCTTCATTTTTACCACTCTACATGGCCTCTCTTATTTTCACAAAAATGAAGTCATATCATATAGCACTGTAAATCTAATTTGTTTCTTTATTTAAAATTGTTTCCATTACTTGAAAATGAAGTCACATAAATATATAACTTTATAAAATGACACATATATATAGTCTATATGTAGACATAGCATACAGATAGTGAAAATATTCAAATGATTTTATTTAATAGAATACTTTCACTGTGCAGATAATGGTTGCTTTACACCTGCAGCTTTGGAATATAATTTAAGTGGCAACCTAATGGTTTTGTCATCATAACCACATAAAAGGTCTGGCAAGAGGCGTAAATTTGCACATATGGGCATTTTTGGCAAGGCCTTCCAGTTGAAATTGAATCCACCCAACAAGTTGTTTCATCAAAACATTGCCTGGAAATGGCTGGGTCTTATTGCATAGTGGCTGGCTTTCCAGCTAAACCCACTAGTTTGTGGAGAATGTGGCCAGGCAGAATAGTGTACAGCAGGAGACTCTCTCCCTCCAGATTGTTGAACAGCTGGAGTGAGTGACTCATGCCTTAACTGACACTGGACAGCTGTCCATCAGCTTGTAATCATGAAAAGGCTCTGGGAAGCAGTAGCTGGCTTTGGTACCAGAGCTCCACCAGAGAAAGACCATGCCTCTCTCCACCCTCCAGTGCTCTAAGAATGTTTACTGCTTCTAGGTAACTAGGAAGCCTCTCTCCAACTAAAACCATGCAGACTTCCAAGGCCACAATAGTACTTAATACTACTGTTCTTTGGTTGTGTTTTTCAAGGGAGGATGATTCCTTTTTTTTTCTTTTTTCTTTCTTTTTTTACTCACAAAGTTTTTCTGCATCTATCTAATGCATTCATCAGAAGTTCCTTTAGTTAAATAAACCATGGTAACTAAATAAACTAGCCTGCCTGCATATACTAACATTCTATAGATCATTTTTGACAAATTCCTATAGATAATAAGACAAAGGACATGAGCTGACAGGATATAAGTGTGTTTGTGTGTGTGTGGAAATCTTTTAGCAAAGATTAAATCTATCATTGGAATGTCTCTGGATCAGCATTGGTGAAGGTTTGTTTATTGGTTTGGATCCAGAGAGTGTTAAAAAATTTGACAGTCTGTATCATAACTGAAGGCACATGCATTTATGATATGCTGGTTTTATTTGTGTGCATTGTTGCATTGGGCTTTGCCCAATTGCTGCGAAGAGACTGCTGCAAGTTAACAAGTCACATGGCTACATGTATGATTTGATTTACTTCAAGGTCTAGCCAGTGCATTCAGCTTTATTTGTTAACCTAGCAGAACATTATTTATTAATGAGTTATTCATGCTTTATTAAGCCTAATGTCAAAACACCTCTGTGGGACCCTAGTTGGCATGTTTTCTCTTTGTGGCAAGGCCTTCCAAAGAAGATGAAAAATTATGCAGCAGTGCTCCCATTAAAACACAGCAGATACCAGTTCAAGTGCTCTTGATCCTGTCAGAAGGTATTTCTGAATTTTTGTAAAAGCCCTAAATCTGGTGCAGTGTGTAGCTGAAATTATAGAATATCATCTTTCTGATTCCAGTAATTAGATCCCTCCAAAACAAAGCAAAGCTGCTGTGGCCTCAGAAGACAGGTGTCTTGTTCAGAAGGTCAAAACTAACAAGTTCAGAGAAGGGAAGAGCACAGATGCAGCCTGTATTGCAGTCTGGACTTCAGCAGAATCACTGTGATTTGAGACTCAGAATAAAATAAGGAAGGACAGCTGAGTTGTGAGGGGAAAGGCCACAGTGCTGAAAAGTGCTGGGATGCTGGAGTGGGGGCTGTGGGAAAGGAGAGGAAGTCTCAGTGACGCAACAGAATAAGAGTGGGTGGCAACCCACAAAATGCATGGACTTGCCAGCTAAGTCTTTTCCTGCTTCTCAGGGGGAGTGTGGGCTTCAGTAGTGATGGAAGGGTCAGGACCAAGGGGACACCCAGGCGACAGAAAACAACATGGGTACAAGAGTGTTGGCATCATGGTTTAAAGCATCATGACACAGTCATCAGTCACTTGTAAGCGGAACCAGAAATTGAACCAACTGGGGTTCAGGATTCCAGCCAAGACCAGAGTGCTCTGTTCTGAGTTTTCAATAGAAAGCTATGTTTCAAGGTGTGACATAGATAGGGATGATTACTGTAGCCCAGTGGTTCGTTGTGAATGAGCAGGATCCATCCCTTTCACGGGATGCCTGAAGTTTGTTGGTAGTGAGCTCTAACAATTCAGGCCAGTTGCTGAGACTGAGGCTGCCCTTCCTCCATGCACCATGATTAGCTCACATGAGCATTATGATCTCTGTTCTGGAGATCTAGGGAAAACCTGTCTCAGATCTGCAAAGAGAGTTTTCTGTCTCACAACTTCTCAGTCTTGCTCTCTAATTTTTGTAACAACTTCAAGACTCTAATAACCCACAACTCGGCATTTAATTATGTAGATTTTCTTACTATCCTTTCTAATTGTTTCTGACATGTAGTTAAGTAGTAATTATTGAGCTTCTATCATTTGCTAGACACTTTGGGGAATAAAAACGTGTTGCAATGACAAATCTTACAAGAGACCTAGAGCAAAATGAGAGG
Organism: Urocitellus parryii; assembly: GCF_045843805.1. Lineage (NCBI taxonomy): Eukaryota > Metazoa > Chordata > Mammalia > Rodentia > Sciuridae > Urocitellus > Urocitellus parryii. The sequence goes on from NC_135538.1 coordinate 48,547,621, forward strand.
AAATAGACGTAGAAATGAAGTGATATTATAAGGTAAAAAGTCTTCAAGGTCACGAAGGAGGAGAAAAGATAGAGCAATCATGGCAGTTTAGGAGAAGCTAAGGAGACAATTAGATGCAATGTGGGATCTTAAAAGTGGGTCCTGGAATAGAGAGAGTACATTACTGGAAAAACCAGTGAGATCCAATAAACTTGAGTTTAGTTTAAAGTATTGCACAGAATTTAATTGCTTAAATTTAAACACTGTGTTGTAGTTAAGCATGATATTAACATTAGAAAGGGTACAATAAGAACGCTGTAACTTTTCTGTAATTCTAAATTTATTTCAAAATGAAAGAAGTGATAAATGCTATAGGAAGGTATGGATAAATATCTTTAAGTGTTCTGAAAAAGAAAAAATTCCTTCAGTTGGTGAGATAAAGCTTCACAAAGAGGCAGTTAGATATTCAAGAATAAGATAGGAGGAAAGGAGGCAAGCATGATAACAAGAAAATAGAGGACTTTCCCAGGAAAGAAAAACACACTGTGATCCCAGAAAGGACTTGGGATGCAATTCATAAGCAAAGAGGAGGGCAGAAAGACATAGGGACATATAAGAAGATCAGCAAGCTATTTGATTTACTAGAGTTTACAGTACGTAAACTGAGGCTGCTGTTGGGGGACAAAGGTGTATTACAGTATTAGAGAGGTAAAATAAAAGATTTTGAATGACAAGTAAGTAGTTTGAGGTGTCTCTCCTAAGAAGTGAGGTAGCCCTGTATACATTTTGTCTTGTTTCCCAGGAGCCTATGAGAACTTAAAAGTTAGGATTATAACTCATGTTGAGATATCTGGGGACAGGTATACAGGACAAGATACACCAAATGTTCTGAAAAGGCAGGAAGCTGCAGAAAATGTTTTAATATGAGAGTCAGAAGACAAATACCTGGGACAGAGACCAAAAAGGCACAAACTGGAATGAAAGCTACTAACCTACTGCCATGAGCAACTTACTGTGTTGTAAACACAGGCACCTTTAAACACAGAGTCTCATTTAAAATTTTGGGTAGATATAAAGGGGAGAGAGATAGATTAAATTGCAGAAGTAAACAAATCTAAGAAGACTTAAGATGCTAAATCATATAAAGAATTCTTTAAATAAGAAGGCATTTGTCATCAATTAGTGCACTTATTAGGAAGAAATAATTAACTACTTCTCACATTTTGTTTTCTTTATCGGGATTTGTAGAATATAAAGGCTTGTCTCCTAGTTTTAGGGTACAAAATGAGGAATAAGAAGACAAAGGGATTCTTACTACTTTGAAGCAGCAAGTGAGAAAACACCAACAAAACATCAGCATCACCATGTTCTCCCACATCTCTTAACTATATGACAGGAGCTCCCTATGGAGAAAATACATCAGGAGTTTGGAATGTCCACCATCACCACAGGTACCATATTGCACAAGGCCCAATCAGCTCTCTGTATTTCCTAGAGGGGACACTCCTACTAGCTCCCAGTTGATGTCTACTAAGGAGCAGATTGCATGTAAACAGCTTATCTGCTAGCAAGCAGGAGAGACCATGAACAAAACCTCCAGTCTGGGGTCGTGAGACACAGTTACAGACCACACCCATAGCCATGCTTGAAATACTGTACTCTGACTGCCGATTCTCATATAATCACTCCTAATGACAATATGCCTTTCTATCATATTTCTTGTAAGGCTGCAAAACAGTGTGGAGCACATGTCACTTTAGGATCCTTTTTCACATTCATTATGTTCTAGTCATTAGCTATTACCTTATATGATCTTTCAACAATTCCAAAGCTTCTTAGTATTCAGAGTCTATTTTGAATTCTATTTGATTCTTCTAGCAGAGTCTGTTATGCCAAATATTTTCTTCTAACTATAGTGTCATAAATAGAAACAGTTTTCAGTCCTACTGTGTAAGATCCAGGAATCTATTAATGAAAGCTGATTTTAACACATTTTTTTCTGATATAAAGTTAAACACATCTTAGTAAATTAAGTCCTTATTTTAATGGAATATGGAATAACTTTAAGTAGTATATTCATGAGACTCATAAAAATTTTCTGAAGTTACTAGAAATAAAACTCATTTATAGAGTCATTGTATTTCTATCTTTAATTTTATTACAAAATGATTTTTGTTTTTAAATTATAGAATTGTTTCTAGAATGAGTCCTAGAAACCAGTGACTCCCGGAAATCAAACTTGCAGATGTCATACTACTGCAAATTAGCTCACATCAAGGAAGCTAGGATCAAGACTCAGAAACATCTACATGAACTATAACATTGGGCCAAATATGGGGAAATAATTGTAAGGTTTTATTCACCTGTCAAAACCAAACATCCATTCAAAAAAGGTGCATTGGGAAGAACTTGAGAAAAACCACACGTGAAAGATTCTGGGTGTTCATTTAATTATTAACTCATTGTGAGTTAGAGATGTTATATAATTTCCAAAACACAAATGTTATATAATTGATCATGATGTTAGTTTATATTTGTAACAAAAACATGTCTAGAACAAAGAGAATGACTGCTTGTCTTACTCTAGGTTGTTGTACCTGCAACCATACCTAAAACAGACATCTCTCTTTAAGTGGCACTTAACCAAAGCAGATGCAATGTTCAGGGTAGCGCACCTAAGACCAGAAAAAGGGCAAAGGGGTATATCAAAGGAAGTAAGAATTTTTACTGAATAAGGTAGGATATAGAAGAGGATCGAAAACTGCCCTCATTGTTGAAGTCTATCTTGAGGAAGAGAGAATTTAGACTTAGAGTAGAGCACAGAGAACAGAGTGGAAGATACAGGTATGTAAATCTTGTCTCAATTAAAGTAGGATTTTATATTGACTGTAGATAAGATGTCGAACTGTTACAGGTTGTCCCTGAATTGAGCAAAAACCAATCACTGCTCATTGTGAATACTGAGAGAGCTCTAGCAAAATATTGATCTCATCCTAGCTACTACCTAAACCTGGATCTCAGTAAAACAGAAGTGACTTAAGTCTTAACTAAGTACATACATATTCTTATGAATTTCATATGTTCTCTGGAAATGCAATGAAACATGTGTCTAGCTTTTACAGTGACTCATTTAATACAGCCCCTAATAATCCAGTTCTTGTCTTATTAGTTGATATTCACATTGCCACTGCTTAAGCTGGAGAAGTGCTAATAGTTTCCTTGTCCATCTTTTTTTTTTTTTCAGAAACAAGAGCAGCTGCTACAACAGCTAAAATAAGTTAAAATCCCTTAAGACATGAATTGTGATCACGATTCTTTTAACAGCATTGTTTGGTTCACATAATTGAAGTCCAAGACTACAACAGTTTTTTGCTTTCAAATTATGCAATGAAAATGTGGAATATACCTAGAGGGGCACACAGATGAATGGAGACACAAAATCACTTCTGCTCATATGGAATTTTTATTTTCTAATTTCAGTTTGTAATTACTACTAGTAATGAATATTTTATTCAAGCATTGTAGCAACCTTTCTATTTTATTCCATCCAGTCTATTCACAGTACAATATTTATGTTTTTGCCTTGTATGCTTTATCAAATTTGCCACCTTGGCTTTTGACAGAAATGTCAAAAGGCCATGAACAATCTGTGAATGATACCAAATTGTATTAAAATCATAAACTTCATGAATTAAAAAACACATACACATACACACAAGGGTACCTTAAAGTTCATCTTATACTAATGCCTGAGAAGTCTCTCTCTACATTACCTTGAGAGGGAAACAAACTTTAACTTGATGCCACTGTTGACCAACATTGACATTGATTTGTGTTTCTTTTCCCCATCTCTTCCTCCTTCATCTCTTGTTCTCTACTTTCATTCATTTACCCAGGATACTCAGTTATATTGTTCAACTAATATAGACAAATTCATTTCTACCCTACTTAAATTCATTCTTACAGGCCAATTCATTGTCTAAGGGGTTTCAAAATAAAAATAGAAACAGGAACCAGCAATTTTCCTTTTCTGCTTAACAACTTTCTTCTTATTAAAATGAGTATTCAGAATTTGAATACCAAGTTGTTTATTCTAGGACCACTTAGTGAGTTGGTAAAAGAAAAACAATACTCTTCAATAGAAGAGCTGAAAGAATACAGGAAAGGAAAATGTAGGAAGAGAAAACTTTAGAAAGGAGAAAATTAGGTCAGAGAAATAAATCTTGAAAATTATGCTGAGGGAAGTTTTTTTTAAAGTTATAAAAGAGAAGATAATTCTGCAGTAATGAAAAAGGAAACTAGAAATGAATATTTTTAAAAAGATTTAAAAATATATAATTAGTAATTCAAACTAGTGCCAAAATATAGCATGTGCTTAATGAAACTGCTTGATCAAATTGAATTCACCACAGAGAATGTTTGGTTTCACTGACAACACAAATGCATTTCAGTGTGGTAATAATGAAGTGATTCTGAAAATCTCTATGGCCCAGATGCCCCTCCTATCCCTAATTACAATTTACTGTTACTGAGCTAAAGTCTATAATTTCCATGCCAGTAATTTATGTAGATTTTAACACCTATCCTCCCAATTTGGCTTTAGCTGGACTCTGCATTCGTTGCCCAGGAATATGTAATGAAGTTTATGGTATATTCCTGGAACAATTATATTTGAGGATGAATCCCCAATTCAAGGCAATTCCTGATCTTTAAACACTAATAATATTATTAATCATACTTTTGTTTTGTGATTTACATTTTGCAAAAAACCTTGCATGAAATTATATAAAGACATTAAAATAGGCATAGTTTTCCTCTTCTCAAAACTGGACAACAGTAGCTCACAGGTAGAGCCTGTGCTTAGAATTTGCAAAGACCTGGATTTTATTCTCAGCTTTAAAAAGCCAAAGCTCAGAAAAAGACAAAAAAAAAAAAAGTCATCTGGGTTATAAATAAGAGAGGCCAGTTGATCTCCAACATTCCATGCTTAAGAAATTTGAATCTGTAGCTTGTATTAGAATGTGGATTTGTGGACTTGTCAGACTCAGTCAATGAGGACATTGGAGAGGATAGGATCCCCTGGTTGGACACACCATAAGCTTATCCTTTTTGGAATTCTTATAAGCAGTGTGCTCTTGACACTATCTCTCCTTACTTGGAAGAATTTGGCCTTGGTTTTCTTTTAGTTTTGCTTTATGTGTGTGTGTGTGTGCGCGCACACACACACACACACACACACACACACACTGAGAATTGAACCCAGGGACACTTTAATACTGAACTCCTTTTTACAATATGTTAAGACAGGGTCTTCCTATGTTGCTGAGGCTGGACTTGAACTTTTAATCCTCCTGCCTCAGCCTCCTGAATTGCTGGGATTACAGGCATGCATCAATCTGCCTGGTTTATCCCTGGTCGTCTTGATGGTCACAGAGATTAAGTGACATATTAGCATTTACTACTGGGGTGCAAAGGAAGAATATTTGTCTAGAAGAGTGGCTTGCGCCCAAAATAAAGAGTTCTCCATCCTCTAACATAGGCAATGCCCTGTTGAAAAGCACTTTGGGGATCAATTACTAGGAATGGGCAGTAAATATTTTTTATTCAGCACTCCTAACCTACAGTTGATGAGTCTTAACATTTACCAAGAACTTGACTAAGAACTTAACCACTGGGCAATGAGCATTCAGATGCTTCCTATAAACCTATACACAATTGTGGAATTTTCCAGTGTCCATAAAGAGCATGTTATCAGTCAAACCACAATATAGTATTTAGTTGGTCAGAGTTTTAATTGCTACAAGGACTGTTTTACTTTACTGTTTATTTTAGTTTATGTTCATCTACTTAGTTTATTATTGAAGTAATTAATGATACCTACATTCATGAACTTTATTTCTGGCCCATAAATCATACTAACTGTGTATTAAGATGTACTGTATATTGTGGTTCAAAGATGGACCACTCATACCTCTATCACTAAAATAGATATTTGCATAAGCTCCCCCTCAGGAATATATAGTATAGCACAGGATAGTACAGTGCAGTGCAGTAAATACACTATAGACTATACTATAATTAGCATATTGTCCTTTAGTAATACTACAGAACAGTACAATATACTAGAGTGACAGTGTAACATTATATAACATAATATGATATGATATTATCAACAAGATTTTTGGCCTATTTGAAAAGTGAAAACAGATGACATAAACAAATGGTGGGTTCTTTTTTCCTACCAAAGCACTGTCTCAGAAAGCCACTGAGTTATAGCGTAACATACCTTGAGCAGTTTGGAGTCTGGACTTTTAAGGATGTGCGGCTTTAGCAGGGGAGTGGATTATCTCCACTCATACTGTCCTTCAGGGAACCTGCTCGGCTGCTCTAATGCAGCTCTTTATGCTTCTCTATTTCTAATGAAGAGCACTGAGACCCTGTAGCAGAGATAGTACTACTTTTATATATTTTTTCTGCTTTAATACAAACTAATATCTTCTGTCTACAAGGAAATACACTTTTTCTATAATATTTATCACTTTGTCTTTGGCTTTATTGTTGAAAACTACTTGACTTGTACTTTTTTGACTTTCTTTTTTATTAAGAAAATATCAGGAAGAAAACGAAACTAAATTGCAGAATTACAAAGGGAAGCCAGTACTGCTAAGTTCTAAGGGACTCTGAAGGAAGGAAAAATAAAGCCACAGATGCTGGATAAGAAAAATGTGTGATAATGGAAGTATGCAGTGTGATTTACTTGGCTGGCTACTATGTAGGAGAATAAATTCTATAATCTTGCCAAAACCTGAGGGAAATGTGAATTGAATAGCATTAAATAACCTTATTGGAAAGAGTTGAATGTGATATACTGTATCCTTCAGACTTTATTCAGGAAATTCTCCCAGTGATTACAGCATTAGACCCAAGTGGAATGAATATGTGGTCATTTTTAATGTACTTCACAAGGTCCTTTCTGCTCCTGTGCCACAGCCTTCTCAAACTTGAGTTGTAAGTTCTGGTTGAGATATGAACATTTTCCGACTCACTCAAGAGTAAATAAAATCTATAACTAATGTTGTTCTCTATGCTTTTTCAATAATATTCTTTTGCAGTTCAGAAGCCACTCTTATATGCTTATGAATATTGTATATTTAATAACATCTTAATTATTCCTATTTGATAAATGTTTAAAGCTATAAGCACTTACATACATTATCTAACATTACAACATTGCTGTGTGATAAATGAGGATATAACTTTTCCTGTGTGTTATGGTTGAGAACATTCTAGCTTAGGGTGTTATAGACTCACATGATTTTACATAACAAGTAAGTGGCCAATCTGGGGTTATATACCAAAATTTAGTTAATAAGAATTTTTTAATGTGAATTATCATAATTTACTATGATATTTTTATTTCTTCTGAAATACCTACTTATATCATATTTTTTATTACTGAGCAATGTTATAGACCAATAAAACTCAATTTTCACACTTCATTTCAGGTAATCACTCATTTATTAAAAATATCTTAAGTATCATTTTGATGCATCAGGAATGGAAAAGAAAAGCAAATAGAGAAACTGTCCTGGAGAAGTTTAAAATCTAGAAGGGAAGGTAGATAAATATGTTAACTAAAATATCATGATTTGTGTTATAATATTTACTTGTTTTTTGTCCCCCCACCACACAAAGCTACTAAAACCATTGGATTTTGCTGAGTGGCAGAAGTAACTGTTCTCTGCTAATGACTCCTGGGGACTGAGGGAAGGAGGGGCTTGGAAAAGCCAATCATGTGATCAGGGGGTTCAAACTTTAGCACCACCACTGATGTCTCAGGAGGGGACAGGGGCTAAAGGTTAAGTAAAGCTAATGGCCAATAGTTTAGTCAGTCGTGTCTGTTTAATGAAACTTAAATTTAAAATTGAAACAATGAATCTAAAAGCTTCTGATCAGTGAATATGTTAATATGCTGGAAGGGGGGCCCCCCTGAAGAGGATTCTGCCTTCCCCACCCCATAACTTGCTCTATGTGATTTCCATTTGGATACTCCTGTGGTGCAGTCTTTATAATAAAATGGTAATCATAAGTATAGCATTGGGACTGTGGGTGTAGCTCAGTGTTAGAGCAACTCATCTAGCATGTACAAGGTGCTTGCTTTAATCAATAATAATAATAATAATAATAATAATAATAATAATAATAGCATTTTCCTGAGTTCTGAGTTGTTCTAGTGAATTATGGAACCTGAGGAATAGGTTATGGGAACCCCTGAATTTGTAACCAAGTCAAACATAAGTGCAGGTATCCAGGGCACATAGGACCTGAGATTGGCATCTAAAGTTATGGAAAGTCTTGCAAGCCTGAAACATTAACTTGTGTGGTATGTGATAGTTCTGGAAAATTAGTATCAAAATTGAGTTGTTAGACATCCAGCTGGTGTAAAAGAATGAGAGAATTGGTTATTATTTGGAAAAAATAAATACCCATTATCCAGTACTTCCCAAGGGCCCCACCTCTTAACACTCCTGCAAAGGGGACCAAGCCTTCAATACATAAGCTTTTGGGGAACATTCCAGATCCAAACAATAACACCTATAAATAAGCCTGACAACCAACCTATTTTTTTAAGGTTTAATGCATTAAACCTTAAAAAAAAAATCTTAATCTCACCTGAAGCTGTTATCAGAGACCATTTTTTAATTTGTTCAAATATTCATAGACTACCTTCTATCTGCCCCATAATTCTCTAGGCACCTGGAATACAAAGATCCTTACTTTCATGGTACTTATACTGTAGAAATGGGAAAAGGAGAGACATAAACTAACAATAAACATAATAGAAAAATTATCTAGTATATTTGAAGAAGATAAGTACCATGGAGGGAAAAACTGTAAGATGTGGGTGCTCAGAGCACCAAGATCTTGGGAATGATTTGCATTTATGAATAAGGTGGGCCATGTAGCCTCACTGAGATGCTGATATTTGGGCAAAGGGTTGAAGAAAGTGAGGAGGATGGCTACATGAGAGGATATTCTAGAGAGAGGGCAAGGAATGCTTTGACTCTAAGATTAGAAGAGTTAGGCACATTTGAACACTAAGAAGGATGAGGTCAGAGATACAACTGTTGAAAGTACCCTAACAGTTACCCTACTAAGGATGACTAGGTAGGACAGTGGAGGGAATGATAACGGCAAAAGCAGAGAGTCTACTAGAATAACCAGGCAAGAGATGACAATAACTCACTTTTGAGTGATATCAGTGGAGGGGGTAAGAAGTGGCCAGAGCTGGACATATTTAGATGGTAGAGCCAATGTATTTTCCTTTTTATAGGTGGAAGAGAGAGGTCAGGAATGTTTAAGGTGTTTTTGACCTGACAGCTACAACAGAGTGGCTATCAACTGAGAGAGAAGAGACATTTTGAGGATCCTGTTTATAAGAAAAAATCTAACATAGTACTGGACATATTGAGTTGAGATTTTTATTAAACATATGAAAGGAAATGTCAAGTCACAATCGCATTTGTAAGTCTAATCTTAGGAAGAAGAATCAGCAGATATATTGCTCTTTTCTTAGAGGAGACAGAGATCTGCTATTCTCTGTCTCAACGGGAGTTTTATGACAGAACTAACCTTTAATGGCTTAAAGCATCTCTTCCATGGAATAAAGTTCTCCCCTATTAAATAGAGTGGTATTCCTTAGAGAGCATCCTTGAGAAAATTAAGAAATAACTTTTGGTGTTTTGTGGTTCATCAAAGGATGACCAAAGAAGAAAGAAAGACTACTTGGATGGAAAAAAAAAAAAACTTTTTGGTCTCTTTTTCAGGCATTTTTTAAAATTCCTAATTTTAAAGTTATTGGAATCCTAAGATATGTGGAGTCATTTTATAAAACTTTAAATGACACATTATAAACCAGTCTTTTCCAAAATATGCACAATTTGAATTTGTTTTCCAAAAAAGGGAGAGATCTCTGGTCTTAGGGATATATAGTTGAAATAATTTTTCCCCAGTCCAGAAATCATTTCCTCAAGCCAATCAAAGCACTTTTTTTATTGAAGAAGCATTAATCCCAAAGGTGATGCACACCATAGGTAATCTGCTAAGAAACAACGCAGACAGAAATCTCCCCTTTAATATATTCTTGCTTATACAAACCCTTGCATACCTGTTTTCAAGATAAATAATAACTGGTCATCAAGTACAGGAATTGACACCACCTTTTGTCTCACATAGTGGTAGTTGCAGTGACCGTATGTATTCATTTACTTGTTTTATCCAGAAGAAAAACAAACTTTATTATCTTTATAGCAGTAGGCTTTGCACATTGGAAGAAGATTCTCTCTGAAATTAGGCCCTGACCTTCTCAGAAGAACTGAAATACAGGGGCACAAATCTTTTATGACCTTTGTCTTTCAAAAAGATGGCACCCAAGACCTTGAAGAAGACATTCTTGGATCATAAATCTGACAAAGGGTCTATCTATTTTTCAAAAGGATTAATATATTTTTTTAAAAAAAGAGAAATTATGTACAATTGTGTGTTTTCTCAAGTAAATGCCAAAAAGGAAGTCTATTCCACTATTTTCAATAGGGAGAATTAGCCTCTCATTTTTAATTTTTACTTATTCTTACAATGGTTAACTCTGGATGTAAAATAATAGTAAAAATTCCTTTACTATTGGACCTCTCAGAGCTTCTAATTTGCTTGTGTTCATTATCAGTTTGCAAGGGAGAAATGTTTTCCAACATTTGCAAACTTGTTTGACCATAATTTTTTTAAGAAGCATGTCATAGGGCCAATATTCCACAAATTCACATACTAGAAAATGCCACACTGATCTAATACGTGTCTGACTAACTCCAGAAAGAGTGAGGACATTTATTTTGTTCCAATATATTATCCTATGCCTGCATTCTTTATGTCATTGTCACAAAAATTCCTCATTTTTGTACTTGAACTTTTAGTTTATTACTTCCATGTATTTATTTTAGTGTATGACATACCATTTTATGTTTCTATTTGGGTTTTGTTAAAATATAAACATTCCATATTCCTATTTTATCACTTTGATAATAATGGCATCAATAATTTGTGATTTTAATATTTTTACTTCTACCATTATTCCCTCAGTTCCACTTTTGGACAGTTTCCCTATGTCCTAGAAGCACCTTGGTATCTATTTTAAATCACATACAATAAATGACTCTTTATAGTCCAACTCACAGTTAAGCATTGAGTCTGTAGGTAGCTGCATTTGGGGAATGGAAGCATGAGTGTGTATATCACAGATTTGTGGGTTTGATTTTCCTAAGGCAGCAGCCACCATGAGAATTGGGTATACAACTTAAAATTATCTCATCAATGCATTGATTATTTTAAAAAATAACTTGGACTAAGTAGAAAAATTTTCATTGGTCTCTAATTTCTACTAATAACAGTGTGATTTACAATGTACAGCAAAGTCCATGATGAGTAGAGAAAGATTCCTAGGTCAGTTCAACTGTTTAATTTACATAGTTACACATTGAACTTTGTGCACTTACAGAGTTGTCCTAGGATTTCTTCACACAACGTGGCTTGTCACTTCCCATATTAGCTCTGCTGCTGTGCAGGAAAAAGGTGCTAATTTATCCTTAAGCCCAGCTCCTACTTTTCCTACTAACTGAATGGAGAGGTCACTTTTCAATTCAACTAAAAATGGTTAATTTGGGCCAGCTGGTTGGAGCCCTAGGAACTCAGGATGTCTCTGTCCTAAAGCTAAAATTATCTTTTTTCAAGATAGCAACCTCCAAAAAAAAATTAAAAACAAAAAACTTTGCATCTTTACTTTTTTTCACTTCAAAAGAACTTTTCTCTCAATTAGCACTCCACCCTTCTCCTATTTAATGATTCTTTTTTTATGTACAAATTTGTGAAGACTTTAGTTTCTCTTTACTAATGACATCAAATTCCTCTTTTAAAAAAAGTCAAGGGCTTGGGGATGTGGCTCAAGCGGTAGCACACTCGCCTGGCATGCTTGCGGCCCGGGTTCGATTCTCAGCACCACATACAAACAAAGATGTTGTGTCCGCTGATAACTAAAAAATAAATATTAAAATTCTCTCTCTCTTTTTCTCTCTCTCCCTCTCTCACTCTCTCTTTAAAAAAAAATAATAAAAAAGTCAAAACTCCATTAAACAAATTAGTAATTCAAAAAGTAATCATATAGTAGTTTATCATCATACATACTAAATTCCACACCAAGTGACTGTCACTGTATAGATTTAGATTCAACTCCTGCAGAATTCTTGGTCTCTTTTTGTGGTGTCCCAGACTGGATGTAAAGTGCTTGGAATGATGCTAATATGGATAGTTGAGTTTGGGGACCATAAGGGAGGAGACTTCCCAAGGGCAATTCTTGGCATTATCATTAGAATTCGGGCAATGTATCTTTTATTCACCATTTCAATGTAGAGTAAACATGAGAAAATAAAATAAGCAAAAGGAAGTCACTTAAAAGATTCAATGTCTCATTCTCCCATATAAGCCCCACTCAGTGGATAAACAGGTTGGAAAAATCTTTATATTCCTTTGTTCATCTTGTTCTACTCCCAGCTCATAGGTAAAAGAGGAGACCCTAAGAATAAACTGGCTGAAGTAGAAATTGTGGGTCCTGATGTTAAATTCATGTTAAATTTTGTAATTTAACATGAATCTCACCAATTAAACTTCACGCTTATCCTAGTTGAGGATATACAACTATAAATGCTATCCCTTCAGTTTTTCTATTCTGTTTCATGGAATATTAACAAATGATCTAACCAGTTTGGCCCCACAGTGTGGTTTCTACTCTTAATTGGCCAAAGACCACAAACCTACAGAACCATGAAACAGAATACTGATCCTGCACACAAGTATGTTGAGTTTGACTCATACAGTGCTTTACTTCCTTTTTTTTTTAGTTTGCATCTTTGATTGGATCAACACTCCAAGCCTGACCACATCACTCTCCATTGACTTTCAGCAGCTGAAATCATACACAACCCACTTTGTGATATGGGCAGTGGGCTTGTTTGTCTGTACCCCTCAGTTTGGCTCCTACTTGTAAAGAAAAACAAAAAAGAGACAGAAGCAAGGTGCAGGGGCAAAGTAAAGAGTGCTGCTCTTCTGAGCTGCCAGCTTTAGTTATATCCATAGATTACATTAGGTCATTGGCATCATTAGAATATATTGCTAATTGTATAAAGTTACTTTTATGTGGACAGGTTTAGGTGCAGTAACACATTGGTGTTGTCAAAGAGAGTTCCTTTATTTCCAGAAGTTGAGTGTCTGAGGTCAATGTCGAGGCTGATAAGACTCTAGCATAGAGCCTTCTCATAAAGGACATTACCCTAGCTGCTAGGCATTGAACATGTATTAGTCATCTTACTAGTTCCAGGGAGAAACTGCAGAATATTCCAAGTGTAGAAAACAGGGTGGCCTGTTACCCTCCAGAGTTTGTTCACCAGAAGAACACTGCCTTGTACATTTCCACAGCCATAATCCTTATACCAACTTATCTTCAACCCAATTTTCCCTAATATACAGAGTTTCTTTGCCTTTGACTGCTACCTCCACCAAAAGGATCCTTTCTCCCTTTCTTGTATGACCTGGCCTAGGAAACTAGAAAAGATCTCTTAACTATGGAATTCGGTCTGGTATGTTGAATTTCAGCTTTGGAGAAATAAGTCTGTCTAACCCTTGCTGAGGTCACCCAAGTAGCAGATCTTCAGTGTCTCTCTGGACTTCACCATGACTTTAAACTCTGACAAGGAAGGAAAGTAGTAGGAGATGGAATCTAGTGTAAAGATTATGCATTTGCCAACTTCTGTTGTATTTTTAAAGGGTGTATAGTGAAAGTATTATAATTGTTTAATATTTAGCTAAAGTAAATCAGCTTTTAAAAATCAATTCCTTTGGGTCTTACATATTTGGTTCATATAAAGATAAGATGACTGAGTATATTTAATTAAAATTAGAAGATCCAGTTCTGAGTCATCCAGTCCAAATGAGAACTTGTTTCTCTCAGTATGATTTCCCCCAAAAGACAAATCTCAAATAAGTTGATACAGTCCATCTCCTAAAGAATGTGCATACGGTATCTAGTAACACTATGAATCTCTTGTACTTATTTATCTTCGTAATTTAGGAGATCAGAATGCTCAGATGGGCTATGAACCAGCTGTTCAGATATCACGCAGAGTATCTGGGGTGGGAAGCAGCTTTCCAGAATTAGATTTCCGATTTACAGAAGAGAGTAGCTGTGCAAAGGAATCTGGAAACATAATCTAATATAGCACACTGTTAGCATGAAGTAACATGGGGGGGGGAATTTCACTCTTTTCTTTTTTCCTTTTATTTTGTAGATAGACACAATACATTTATTTTATTTATTTTTATGTGGTGCTGAGGATTGAACTCAGTGCCTCACATGGGCTAGGCAAGCGCTCTACCACTGAGCTACAACCCCAGCCCCTGGAAATTTCACTCTTAGTAGTCATATTGCTTACCTAAAAATTAGTTGTCTCTTTGGGGTAATAATTGCATTTATTGAGGGCTTTTTATTGCCATTTACAATCTTATGCTTAGGGCTTTATAATGCTATTTCACTTAACCCTTAAAAACCTTATAGTTTACTGTTATTTTCTCTATTGTATAGAAAGGGAAATTAAGGCTTAAAGAAGTAATAGGAAATCATCCAAGGTCAGTGCCAGGATTCTAACCAGGCAGAATGATGCTAGAGTCAACCATCTAAACTGCCAATCGACCCTGCTTCACTCACATGATTATCCTGCAGCCATTGCCATACCCCAAACACACCAAGCTCTTTATGTTCCATGAGGATTTTTCTTTATCAACACCTCCACTCACCAGGTACATCCTGTGACTTGCTATTTATCCTTCAAAATATGATTCACATATCACCTCCCTGATTTTTCCCATCAGAATTATAGTTATATTTCTAGGCTCCCATAGCACTGCTTGTGTGCATGTCTCTGTGCTGTGTGTATCTGTTTGTTGCTCATTTGTTTGTCCCTAATACACGAGGACAGAATTAAGTCAAGGAGCAGAATGAGGTAGCTTTGATCTCTGGCACATTAGTGACTGAAAGGAGCTTGCTGATTTAATGTGTTCCATGAATGAGCAAACAAGGCATTAACCACTTATTCTTGTTCAAGAAAGACTATTGTGCTAGTAACATGACAGAATCTAAAACAAAACAAAACAAACAAACAACAAAAAAAAACCCAGACACACATCCATGCTATTATACTATTACATTTTTTTAATGAAAGGAATAAAATAAAAAGACTTGAAGTATGATAAACTTTTATTTATTTTTTCAATTAAACTTTTATAGAAACCATGGAAATAGAAGTTGGAGAAAAATAATACATCATATTCTGTGGCATAGAGGCTCCTGATATGATGTCTTTAAGAGAAATTGTGAGAAGCTATATTTTTCACTGATGTTGGTGTGCTTTATCTTATTTATTTATAAATATTTTTGTATACAGATTTTACTTTATATATATATATGTATATGTGTGTGTATATATGAGTTATATATATATATATATATATATATATGTGTGTATATATGAGTTATATATATATATATATATATATATATGTGTGTGTATATGTGTATGTACATACTTTTTTAACTTTATAACCCAATGGTAAAAGCTATGACCCTTGGCCCAATTTTCCCAGAATTTTAAAGTTCTGGGGTGTCCATCTGAATAATCTCTGGCCTTCCCTCTGAATCTATAGGCAATCTCCTAAATTTTCAAAGTGGAATGTCTTCCTTGCTCTGGGTTTTGTGTTATAATTACCACTTCAGAATTAAAAAGAAAAAAAAAAAAAACAGGAGTTTAGGTTTAAATGTATCACTATGCAAATTCTTCCCAAAATCCTATGTGGAAGAATTAAAAAAAAAAAGCAGGCCAAAAAAAGGAATGCATCTTAAATAAGTGCACCCTTGTGTCCTTGACACTTAATGTCAGTGTGATATTGGGCAAGATGCTAGCATCCTTAGGAATCAGCTCCCCCATCTGTAAAATGGGATGAAAATAGATGTCCACCTCTTACCATTACCTGGAGGATTTGGTGAGTTCACGAATATCAAGTGCTCACTATAGTGTCTGGCACATAATAAGGACCTTATGAGTGTTTACAATCAACATTAAATTACTTAGAAATCTAAAGGCATACATTCTAACTCAACCAGTATTTCAAAATTGTTACCATTGAAGATGGTGGGAAAATAACCATGAAAAACATTTATCCAGGTTGTTAAACCTTTGTCTGAAATAATATTTATTACGTTACTTAATATTTAGTGTGTTTTTTTTTATTTTTAAGAGCTGCATAATAAATTCAATTTTGAAGTTAGTACCAGAAAATATTTTCTATCTGGAAGAATAGGTAATTGTTTCCATAAGATATGAAAAAATCAGAAACCATTTTTCTCAATGGGGAAGAAATTACCAACAGAGTTCAAGATCACAACCTTTGGAAGAACCTGAATTGGAACAACAAGTGCCTATTTTGACAAGGTACATGCGTTTTTATGATCAATCAGATGAAAATAGAGCTAAATTTTGCTCGTAGATATTAAGGAGTCAGGTAAGGAAACAAAGTTAGTTACAGGAGCCTAAGTAGGGAGATGAAGGCAGGGGGCCATGGTGGGCAGAGCCAAACTTTTCCTTAGAAAACAATGCTTTCCACACACATCCCAGAAAAACTGTGTAGCCCCATCTCTTGACATAGCAAGGCACCAAGTGAGGGGGCATTTGATGGTGCCTGGGGATTGGCTTCACCTAACTTAGTGCTGCCAGTAAAATGGAGACCAAGTCTCTACCTCTTAGACAGCATTCATTCAAGCCTGGACATTACCTGTTTCAACATTTATTCTCATAGAGTTTGATTCTCATGTTATTTCCCTTTGCCCCCAATTTGACATTATTTCAAGTTGGAGTTACCTGTTCAAGTATTTCTCCAATGCAGTAAAGACCCTGCTTCATATATTCTCTCTTTAAGAAGATTAAAAGATCTACTTGTATAGCATTATGTTTTAGTAGAAAATAAGGCAGTATTGAGTGACAATATTTATCAGTTTTAGGTATATTTTCATAGTAATTATTACTTTGTGATTGAAAATAACATAAGGAGAGAGAGAAGAGAGAATGCACAGGTGCATGGATGCACATTTTGAAGTATTTCACAGAACAGGAAGAACTTTCAGGATACATGCCGTGAAACCCTTTTGTGAGTACATGTTTTCCCTTGTCCCTTATTTTCTATATTTAATGTTATTAGGCCACCATTAAGTCTGGACCAAGGGCATTTGTCAACAATTGAAGTCATTTTCTCTTTAGCCACAGCTGCAGTTCGAGGTTATTCATGATGACCCCATAGTTAAAGGGCTGCAATAAAGTGACCTTCACCATCCAAGAATCTATTCAAACAACTAATATACATGTTAAGTGGAAACCAGGACAGATGGCAATATCAGCCACAGAAAAGCCTTTTTTCATTATCAGAGACTGGTATTCTGTTCTAGTCTAGATGGTGCATTTGTACCAAGATATTTTCACAATACCTAAGCTTGAAGATACTGAAGAGCTCCCTGCATGGCTTTAAATTAAGATGGCAAAGAACATTTAATTTTATAAAACCTTATAATATTAAAAATATTATAATATTAATATCTTGTAATATTTTCATAGAATCAATACAGCGACTTTGCTTAACTGGAAGATAGTTATTTGTATGAGGGAGATGAAAAGAATTGTCAGTGTGACGATTCCTTCCCTCAGTTAATAGGTACTTACTAGAGACCCTCTAAGTACAGGGCACTGCATAACCTGCTGAGGATGCTGGTGAGCAAGTAGTTGTGGTATAGTAACCTACAAAACCACCAGTGAAATGACCAAAAAACAACAATTTTCTAAAAAAAAGAGGCACACACCTTTAAGGTGAAAAAGCATAGGATAGAAGACAATAATAACAAGTTATTTAAGCTGGAAGGTGGATGGAATCATGGAAACCAACTTAACAAACCTCAAGATACGGAATTCTAAACCAACAGTGGGTAAAGCCAGAAGCAATCCAGATTCCACAAAAACTTCCCAAAGGCACAGGAAATAGCCTTATGGAGTCTCTCTGGAATTACAAAATACAGGTAAGCTAAGTAACAGGAAAAAAAAAATTGATTACGAGCAACTGGACACCTGCCAGACACCCTCACTCATTCATACAGTTAGGAAACTGAAGTTTTATTTATGACTAGGGAAAACAGAGGCCATGGACTTGGGAACACCAGGCAGAAGAGATAACAGGGACACCACACTGAAAATAATAAATTTAGCTAAGCATTTATCTACAGAGTGTTAAGAATCACAGCTGTCTTCTCCACTGGACTCAGAGAATCCTGCAATCTATTTCCTCCAGGAAGATTACTCAAAGAGTCATTTTAGGGACTATACCCAGACCAAAGTGAAAAACCTGAGAACAGTGAGACCAGAGATTATCTGAAGAAATAGTCTGGCTAGATCACCCTAGAAAGAGGGCACCGTTGATTCTTTTTTTATACTCACACAAGCTCTTGGTTCAGAAATGAGTAGACAATAATGGATTCACAACATGTTTCAGAAAGGCATCTAATTTAACAGACACAGAAACAGTAACACCCTGTAGGAAAGAGAGACTAGGTAAAGAGAAAAGATGGAAGAAGAATATACTAAAAGTCAGGCACACTTAGAAAAGAAAAAAAAGATATGTCTGGAAATTAAAATTGTAACGTAGAAATGAAATTCAAAATAAAAGTGTAAATAAAGGTAAAATCGATGCATTGTCTCAGCAAATACCCCCAAAATGATAAAGAGATAGAAAATAGGAGAGATTTTAAAAAGTAGTCCAAGAATCTTACTTCTGAATAGTAAGTATCCCCCAGTATGAGAAAAATTTTACAAGTGGAAGGGAAATCCATCAAAGGAATATTCTTGGAATTACAGAGCATGAATTATCTAACTCAGGGTACTATGGAGAGACCAACAAAATGAATAAAAATAGACTATATTTATGAAGAAATTTTATATTACTAGGACCAAAGAAAAATCTTAAAGAACTCCAAAGTGAAAATATAGATTTCATAGTGGATATCTTTATTCAATAATTAAATAAAAATTGCCAAAAATAATTAATTTTTACACTTGAATTTTACATTATTGTCTAGATGTAGTGCTTGACAGCTGTTTAAAATGACCCATCTCTTTTTGGGGGAGGCATAGGGGAAATACTGGGGAATTAAGTTAGGGTTGCTTAACCACTGAACCATATCCCCAGCCTATTTTATTTTTTGAGACAGTGTCTCATTAAGTTACTTAAGGTCTTGCTAAGTTGCTGAGGCTGGCCTCAAACTTGAGATTCTCCTGTCTCAGCTTCCCAAGTCACTGGGATTGCAGACATGTGCCACCACACCCTTCTTGCCAATCTCTTCTTTTTAATATAAATAATTCATGTTATACTCCTAATTATATGAAAATCCAAAAATGATAACTTATTATAATATTTCCAAGAAATTTCCATTAATAGTGTGATGCATATTACTCCTGCATATTCTCAACTTGTTTTAAATAATAGTTTTGCATTTACTGTGGATATTTACATTTTAGCAATTTTAATCTTATGTAAAATAAAATTCATTATTGCTTCTTAAAATTGAAAGCAGATTAAAAATATAGATAAATATTTCTCCTCAAGAGGAACTTTGAAATTTAAGATAGCATGTATACACACACACACATGCGTACAAACACACACACACACATACCCAAATAATCAGACTTCCTTACGTTCCCTGAAGAAGGATTGATCATGAATCAGAAAGTTTATATTTGCCCCAAAAAAGAAAGCTGTCTTTTAAAATTTTCACATTGTGGTACCAGGACTCTTTGACATTTTAGTCATGTCTACAGTTACCAAATTCACATTTTGAAATGTTGGTACAGGCCATGCTGCCACGTTCTCTACCTTTCTACAAGGTTTACCACCATATCACTAGCAGCTTAATGCAAGTTTAGAGAACAAAGCCATTGTTACTAAAGAAATACTGTTCTGGGTTTCCTTTTCTTTTCCCGTGGCAAGAAAGCTTTGTAATAACTAGGTCAGAATATATTTCTGATTCTAAGATTCAACTGAAACATTTCAAGAAAAACTTATGATATCCCAAGGAATACTTTTAGAGTTATGCTAACTCTGTGGTCCATTGTCTGTTCAGATCAGGGATTCTCAAAGTTACATGTAAGTAACAGCATGTAGATGTGATAATCATTACAAACTATATCAGGCTACATGGTACCTATGAAATTTCCCTTTGGGAAGTAACAGGTATCTATTATTTGGCAGACTCAGGAAAACAATAATTCTAAAAT
Source organism: Urocitellus parryii (assembly GCF_045843805.1). Lineage (NCBI taxonomy): Eukaryota > Metazoa > Chordata > Mammalia > Rodentia > Sciuridae > Urocitellus > Urocitellus parryii. Next base: position 48,568,062 of record NC_135538.1, read on the forward strand.
ATATATTTTATGAATTTCACAATGTTCTCCAGATCACAAAAGTACAAAGAAATATAAGCTTCAAATCCATGACCCTAGTTCTGCAATGCTAACTCCAATCATGGAGTGCCGGAATGAAGGTTTTGAAAAGATCAAGCACCATCTGAAGGATTATTATTGTATTCCACCATACAATGGCAGAACAACCTAGCTATTGAGAGAGTTTTAATAGTTCTTCAAATCTAATACACATTTGTCCTAGGTATGCATACTTAACCTCTAAATTACCGAGGTCCAAACACTGCACAAAATCAAAAGGTAAAAAGTTATTCTGGCATGTGTGACAATGACATGTGATTAAAGCAGATAAGTGGAATATATTTGTTACTTCCTAGACAAGTTAGCTCAGAAGGACACTTACTATTGACTGAATATTGTCCCCCACTGTCAAATCCTATGTTGAAACCCTAGCTCCCCAACTATATCTGACTGTATTTGGAAATAGGGATTTCAAGAGGCTATTAAGGTTACATTAAAACATATTGATGCAGTTCTAACCTGATAAATTAGTGACCTTATAAGAAGAGGAAGAGAGACATAGTATTTGTTAGCACATACCAGGGTTAGGCCCCATGAGTACACATGAGTAGATAGCTGTCTACAAGCCAGGAAAAGAATGTGCACCAGAACCCGGTCATCTGACACTCTGATCTTAGACTTCCAAACCTCCAAAACCATGAAAAAAAAATAATAATATCTGTTCTTTCAGCTACCAAGTCTATGGTATTTTGTTAAAGCAAACTAAGATATCATCAGAAAGATGTCCTGGGGAGACTAAAAAGAGTTAAAGCAGAACTTGCATAGTATGCAGTACAGGACCTCCAAGTCCAGAGTTAGACTAGGGTTTAAATAAAAATGTCAGAATCCAAGATGGTTCTGAGATGATGAATGGAGCAGGGTTACTGATTAACCAGGATCAAACCAGTGTTTAGCATAGTAAGAGTTAGGCTTTGGAATTAAACATGGTTACTAGTTACCTTTTACAAGTTCTAAGACTTTATGCACATTACTGACCTCCCTAATGCTATCTTGGATAATATTACTAATAAAATTGAGATACTAATGACTTTATCACATAGATTTTTGAGTATTAATTGATTAATATTAAGTGATTAGCATTTGGCACATACTAACATCTCAGTCAATAACTACAAAGAATTGCCAAAAGTAAAGAACTTGGGGTCTGCACTGCATTTGTTTATTCTTACTCCAAATATTCATTGCACACTTACTAGTGCTAGGCAGGATTTTATGTGCTAAAGAGAGCAGTGAGCAAAACAGGGAAACAAACAAAAAACAAAAAATCTACTTTCATGGAGCTTACATTCTGGAGTATGAGGCTAACCAGGAAATGGCAGGCTCCCAGCCATGTCCCACATCCAAAGAGTTCTGTCCTGGACAACATATCCATCTCCTGGCTGGGAATATGTGGTGGGAAAAAAGAGATAAAATGCATATTTGTCAAATATCAGATTATCATATATGTGGTAAATATTATTTCTGTTTCCAAAAAAAATACATGAAGGACTCTTCTTTGACTACCTTTTGACCAACTTGGTTTTTATAAAATCCTTTCTTCTTCCTCATCTTTAAAAATACAAGCTTTTCATAAAGACAACAGTCTTAGCTTGAAGGAATTTTTCTTTTTTTAAATTTAATTTTATTTTTTTTTATTAGCTACACATGACATTACAATGATCTTGGCAATTCATACATTTAAATCATTGGGGTATAATTTCTCATTTTTCTAATTGTACAGATTGCAGAATCACACTGGTCATAGGGTTATATATATATATATATATATATATATATATATATATATATACAGCAATCATAAGGTCTATTGGAATTTTTCTTTGATTTATTATTGTCTTGTAATAATTTATTTGCTTTTATGAACTTTGTCTCTAAAAATTTTCATTCTGTTCAAAAATAAAAGAAGAAGAAGAAGAAGAAGATTCTAAATCACATGGAGCAATTACAGCTTCACAGTGATTCACTTCTGAATAAGGCCCTGTTCCATTGCCTGCTCTCTTCCTTAATGTTTGTGGAAGCATGAGTAGGGCAGTTCTGGGAACCTTCTAGTGGTGTGTGTGTGTGTGTGTGTGTGTGTGTGTGTGTGTGTGTTTGTCTCTTTCTTTTCATCATTCCTGTTTTCCTTCTGTATGAGAAAGCAAATTGAAATACTAGGTCCTTTCTACATAAATAATTGGAGAGATTTTACTTTGGTTCATGGCCATTCACCATGTGTGTGAGTGTGTGTGTGTGTGTGTGTGTGTGTGTGTTTGTGTGTGTGTTATTTATTGCTGTTTTGTTAACACATGCAAAGCTAATTGATAAATGCATTTGGTTATGATTAATCATTTTTCACATCTAAATTATCCATTTCTTAGGAAATGTCCATACTGATTATGTGGTAAAACGGGTTGTTCTTTCATTGCTTTAGAAATATACTTTATATTCCTTTACTATTATCAGGCAGCTTATGTTCATGTATATAAAATCTTAAATTAAAACATCTAAGGGAAGCACTGGTATCAGTTGCCTATAGTTGTATGCTTAAACAAAAGAAATAAAAAGTGTTTTTCTTTTTAAACATCAATAAATAAGTAATTTGGTAAATAAATAAATAACCACTACAAACAATGTTGAAAGCAAATAGGGTTTATTCCAATTTTTTTTCATGTTCTAACAAAGGTTTGGATGTCTTTCTGTCTTCCCACATAAATGTATAAATGCACCACCTTTGGCCAGTACAGAAAAGCATTCTTATTTCAGTAAGTTTCCTTCTTTGGGGTTTACCCTCCTGCTCATGGAAAAAGTAAGATTTCACAGATCTAATGCACATTTACAAACTTAAAGTGTTAAATAAATACACCTTTTAAAATAGAAAACTTACAAAAATAAATTTTTCTTTTGTAACTAGAACACCTCTCAGAGGACTAAGTTTTTTGTAGTAAAATAAATTCTAGAAATGGATTTCAGAGTAAGGACCTCAGTGTTTGTTTTTATTCTTTTGAAACCAATAAAGTGCTGATAAAGTACACCACCAGGTGCCACAGTAGTTTAGACATAAAGTACATTTAAGAATGTTCTTTATTGTTCTTTGAAGCTTGGATATTGCTAACCTTAGCCATACTATCATAGAATATAATGCTTTACATTAGTAGCAGCAGGGTAGTTGGATCCATTTGAGCCATACTTGAATACTGCACACACTTATAAAAAACCTTTAGGAATACCTGAATGATCATAATGCTGTGTCATTATGTTAACTTATGTTTAAGTCTGAAATAGAAGGAATTCAAAGGGATGCCTGGAGATGAGAGGATACATTTTTCCTTCACTAGCTATTTTCAGTAGTAGTCTTGTAAATAATAATCTGAGCCTTATTTTGATACATACTTGTTTCCTTAAACCTGAATGTTAAAATGTCTGATACTTCCATTCAAACTACAATAAGATTGCATTACAGCTCTAAGGAGAGGAGATGGAAATGGAATAGGGAAATTCAGCATAAGTTTTGATCCAGAGAAAGCACCAAGGTTATGAGGGAAATGAGGCGGTGCCAAGAACAGAATGGAAAATGGGTAGGAGGTGATCACTAAATCATGGTGCAGAAGAAGGTTTTAGAGCAGAATTATCAACTCTGGCAGCACAGTAGAATCACCTGGGAAGCCTACCATTTCTTGGGTGTGACTAGCATATAAGTTAAGACCACATAAAAGAATTGGTATATAGGATATAAAAATAGATTTATAACCCAGAGCCTTTCTCCATGCTTTAAAATATATATATATATATACATGTTCAAAAATTATACTTGTTCTTGTTGGGGGGAGCTGGCATGGGGTGAGGGGATGAATGCTTTTCATCATTTACCTTGAGTAACATTCAATGAATGCTTTGCTGCCAATCCAACTCCATTTCAAACCTCAGCTCTGTGAAGTTTAGTTGAATGATGTCTATACCTGTGAGTAGGCGTGCATGTACAAATCACTCTCTGTGTGAATGAAAAACAAGATTAGTTCTTTCCAAAATGTTCTCTTGGTTCTGATTAAAGATAAAAATAAAAACTGTAAGTTTCTGCAAATGATACGACTGACTTTTTTCTTACAAGACATATATTTATATTTTTGACAGCATTTGTTTGTCTTGGAAAAGTCCTTCATTCAAGGACCACATTGCAAACATGGATCGTTTATGTATGATTTGGTAGATGATAGACATTTGAAATTATTGCGACAGGTGTCTTCACATTGTTTCTGCTGATCTGATAAAAAGCATATTGCAGAAAAGACTGTGAAGAACTCACATTCCTCAAAATCAGTGTGAAGCACTCTTTTGAAATGAGAATTTCGATAAAGAAGTATTCTGGACAGGTGTAGGGGATGGGGAGAACTGTTTTTAACACAGAAATACAGTTCCATAAGACAAATGCCTTTCTTCAATGGAGACAATGTACTCTATGCTGTAATTTATTCATCATTATGATTGTCCTTGAAATTGTTTTCTGCTACCATCCACATGATTGCCCCCAGGAAGCCTAGAAGAGAGCCGGTGCAAACAACTCCGTGTGTATTCCTGGTGAAGTATTTAAATATATTATGAAATAAGAGCTCTTTTAAGAGACAAAGAAATACTGAAAGCTAGAGACTGAAAAATACCAAGAACGAATCTCTTTTATAGAGAATGGCCCATCCGTGCCAGCACTAATCTGGAAAACGAGGAGCAGCTGTGTTAAGTAATTTATATGGGAATAAAAAATCGTTTTTTATATTACTTTTGCTGTGGAGAATAGCATTCTGTAAGCTCATCGTATTTTTAATCTTGACTTAAGAAAAGTACTGCTGAGGCAATTTTTAAAATAAGAGTTCTACTTATCTCCTTGCAAGGAGCTTCTTCCCTTTCTCCCTCCTTCCCCCTCACATACCCTCCCCTTCCTGGCTCCATCCAACCTCCTCCTTAGCCAGAGGCACTCATGAAATATGGAAGCAGTTATGTCATGATGTTATTTTGGGTAGTCTTAATAAATGCCTCCTGTATTTCAAAGGTGGTCTGAGGGGGAGCTGATGTAATTTCATTTTGATTACTTATTTGAATTTTGGATGCAAAGAACTCTCAACCAATTCCCTGAATTTGTCATAGCTGTAATTTAGTTATGCACAGCCGCTTCATTAGATTTAAGGCCCTTTCAAGAGTATATTGATTATTACAGCCCTTCATTATGTAATAAAAAATATTCATAGGATGGTCTATTCTCCAGCTCCAGTTCTCTGGCCCACTAATGGGTACTGATTTCAAATTTTCTCCTTTTCCAGTCACAGCCTTCACCTAAAATTTCTCCAGCCATAATGTCATGGAAAGGCTTCAGTGACATCAGGTGGTATGCACTGGTCTCCATAAATCTTTTCTGCTCCTGTTCATCCTTGACACCATTGGAATTCTATGTCTCAAATTCAAATCCAAGCATGGCATTCCAGAACTTTACATCCTTCTATGCCCAATGTTTATATTGTCTACCTTGAGCTGTTCTTTGTAGACAGAGTTAGTCTGAGAAAACTAATTTATGAAACTTGTTGTTCCAGTTAAATGAAATAGTCAAATGGGAGCATTAGCACATGTCAACTCAAATTATTTTTAAATGTGGTTAAATTTAACAGTTTTTATTATCACCAAAAGGGAAAAAAGTAAAGGCTTCTATCATATATGAACTTTTCACCCAAGTGATTCATTTATGTATCTCTCTCTCCCTCTCCCCCCTCATTGTGTGTGTGTGTGTGTGTGTGTGTGTGTGTGTGTGTACGCACATGCACATGCTGGGGATGGAACCCAGAGCCTCATGAATGCTGGACAAGTGTTCTACCACTGAGCTGTTCACCAGTCCTCATTAATCATTTTTTAACAAAGTGAGAGCATCTCAAGTAGTCCAATTACTGGTCTAAGCAGTAGAGATTTAACAATAAACAAGAAATACATGGCTGAGCCCTGAAGAGCTGGTAGTCCGTCCAGGCAAGTAAATATGCAATCACATCAAGATGGGACAGGGACTTTGATTGGCAAGAACAGTGTACTAAGGATCTAGAGAAAGGACCCAGAGACAAAATTGTCGGAGGAATCTTTCTGACGATAAGACATCCAAGTGAAACCAAGACAAAGAGGAGAAATTAGTCTGACTGAGTGGGTCAGTAATCTGGACCAACAAGAAGTAGCTTGAATGTTGAAGGAATGAGACAAGGTTCTGGATGAATGAATGAACAAGGGCAGAGTAGAGAGTGGGCAGAAGAAACTCAAGAGCAACCTTCATTCTATAGCATTGCAATACGGGGGACACATGAGGACTGGCAATTTGGGGTAGCGGGAGAGGTTTTATAAGTGTTGTCTTGAAGTGCCTATGGAAATCCAAGTGGGATTTCCAGTAGAGAGACACTGCATTGCCTGTAAACAGAGGATTTTATTTTGAAATTTGTAATTTAGTAGATAAATCTAAGTAAGAGGTGGCTGAATTTTTGAGATTCCTTGGGTAGTTGATTAGAAATTTCTTTGCCTTATTTCCTGTTCCTCATTTATGACTTTCACTTAGGACTGTATCTGTAGTTCTCTTTCCCAGTAAATTTCAGAATTATATGTTTAAAAGTATTTTATGCTGGGGTTGTAGCTCAGTGGTAGAATGCTTGCCTGGCACATGTCAGGCACTGGGTTCAATCCTCAGCACCACATAAAAATAAATAAAAGTTTTTTATTGATGAGTTGACTTTTCCTGTTCTAATTATTCTTCAATTTTTTTTCAACCACAATTTGGCATAATTGAAAAGGTCATGAAATGGTACAGAATAGAAAGTATAAGACAGACTACAGCATTACATGGAAAGAGTCAGTTCTATGGAAGTTTAAGCATCCCCATGCTTGTCAAAAGTTGTTCAAACACGACTTGTCTTTTTTTGAATATAAAATGTAGGCAGACATGTACTAATATATCAAAAACTGACACTTTGTCAAAGAGGGCTTTCATGGGAGAATGTTCTGAATAAAATGTTTTCTTTTAAAAAGAACCCAACCTGTTTAACATTCCAAAGGAAACAAAAAAGAACGCAAAATGCCTGAACTTCCTGCCAGTCACAACAGACAGTTTTTTATACCCTTTACTCCCCTTTTTTTTTATTTTCCAAAAATCATTTTCCCACAAGAATTATCAGTTTTATTCCATGATAACCCTGGTTTGAAGTAAAATAAAAGTAGCCCCGACTCTCCTCGAAATGGTTTCTTTTCAGACTTCCTGACACTTCTAATAGTGTGACGATGAGATGGTTGGCTATGTCCACCGTCAGACTCAATGTAATTATATGTGAAGCGACAATTCCCTTATCTATTAGGAACACTTGCTGCGGCTAACTGCATTTCAGTGTCTGGCAGATGAAATACAGAATTAAAATCTCAAACTAGTTTCTCAAGAAGTTTTTTACACCCCCATGCCCGACCCCAAATAATTTTTAAAGCTTTTAGCCTAAGGGATGATGTTAGCCAGAGAAGAATGGGAAGACAGGTGGCATTTAAAGACCTTAGCAAGATTAACAAACCAGATGTGCCTCTTCTTGTTCCTCAAATGGCCTCTCCTCATTTTGATTGTTCTATGATAGTTCACATCTTTTGGACCTTCTGGGGCTATCCAGAATTAATATGACAGTGGATTCTTCAAATTGTAAAGTAAAAATTAATAGATAATTAGCTTTGTCATAATGTTGTCTTATCTAAAGAGAAGGGATATTTGTATTGGCTACCCACATTCTTTACAGAGACTCACTTAGGTCTAGCTCTTGAATGGGAACCAAAGAGAATGTTTGGAAGAAACAGAAACAGATGGCAGTAGAGAAGATTGAGATACAGTATGACTTAGAGACATCCAGGAGTGTTATAGATTAGTACTGGCGTGAAAATGAGAGAAGTATTCCACACCACTTTACTTATGGAAGCTGATTTTACAGTCTGATCTCCATTAAAATACCTTATTGTGGGCTGGGGTGTAGCTCAGTGATAGAACGCTTGCCTAGCATGTATGAGGCACTGGGTTTGATCCTTTGCATCACATATAATTAATTAATAATTAATTAATTAAAGGTATTGTGTCCATCTACAACTAAAAAAAAGTTAAAAATTTAAAAACTACCTAATTGCATATTGGGGGGATGTAAAAAGGTTTGAGCTAATGTCAGAGAATGAGGGGAACAAGTTCCTCCAACCTTTAAGGTTCTTGGGAGACTACAAAGCCCAGGTTTTAACACAATATTAGAAATTCTGCACATACTGGTATGAAAGGAAACATTGAAGCAAAAGAATTTAATTACTAGTGGTCAAATCAAATACGTTGCCTTTGCCTTTCAGTTAACTCACAATATTACTGCATGGAAGAACACTGTGCTGTTGATGTGCTGACAGTGGGGAGGAGGAAGTGGGTGTATATAAACAACTCACAACAGAGAACGCCTTCCCCAGCCCTTTGGGATGGGAGCTAGGAACACTGAGGTGCAGAGCTGGGACTGAGGGTTTGTATCCTTCCTCCATCACTTATGAATTATGTGAGACTGGAAAAGTACCTCAACTGCTACAAGCTTCCCTTCATTCATGTGTAACATAGGCCTAATTCCACCTCATTAGGCATTCATCTCAGGACCAAGTAGTATTCAGTACCTGAACTATGATACCAATCATCATAAGTAGAGAAATGTTCAAAGCTAAGAAACTTTGCCCACTATGCCCACTAAGGATTATACTTCAGCACACCAGGAAACTCTCTCTGAAAGGCTACTGGAATAGCCTCAGATTTTATAGACTAGGAAAAGTTGTGCCTCACAACCCACCCTCTTTTTAGGTTCCTTGTATATAGACTATGCTGTGTTTTTAAGTAGAAGTTAAAAGTCATAACTTGTTCTTGAAAACACTTTCAGGTTCACTTATTTGTCTAACTCACAAGAAATTATATTACACTGATTGTTGCATGTTTATGAATCATTGACTAAAACCAGCAGCTACTCTTAAATGTACTAAAGTCAAAATTAATTCCTACAACTTAGATCTCTTTAAAATTCAACAATCATATTCTTAGCAATAGACTTAGCAATATTACCTGGAATGTCAAAGTATACATTGTAAATGCAAAGGAACTGTCAAGGACATATCAATATTTGAGTCTATTATATATTAGCCATGCCAGAGACCCTGTAGTGATACCTAATGTGAACAACTCACTCTGAGTCACCACTGAATCTAATAAAAGGTGCAAATAATCCTGATATGTTGTGATATTAATTTTATAGCACTTTTGAACTATTTTTATGAATTGATTTTATAAATAAATAAATTTCAAAATGGATGAAGCAATAACATTGAACTTTAGGTAATTATGTTTAAATATAAGCATTTAAAATAACCATTTTAATTAAGTACAGGGCTCAGGCAACAAATCATTAAAAGTGGAATTGGTAACTTGAGATTTCTCATTCTGAAACCACTTGTACCATTTTCTAATGAGTTCTTTTCTCTACTTAACTGAAAGACTAAATATATCTTCCTGAAGTGGCAGCTGGTAAGAGATAACCTTTTCTCAGGTCATGGTTATCAATTTGATATTGAATCAGAGCAAAGAAATCTGTTTTACTATAGTCTTTTAGATCCAAAACTGTGTTTAGTGTTTTAGATCTACTTCCAATTTAGCATGTGATTTAGTCTATAAGCACTTAAGATAAACTTCAACAACTGAAACACCATTTAGTATTTTAGTTATAGTTTGTAAAAATAAAAAGCTATGTACTTTATAAAGAAGGCTCTGAGCAAGAAAAGTCTAAATAATTTTGCAATTCAATTAAAAAAATACAACTATAGAATAATGAAGAATAACTCCAAAAATCTTTTCTTTCATGAAATGTGGATACATGTACCCCAAACTATATAGATTTTTTTAAATCTTCCAGTTCTTACAGTGCAATGTTAACACTTAGCATAAACTCTGACTCTTAAGAAATATTTTAAGTTAAGTGAAGAGCACGTTGATAAAATTTTACAAAATATATTAAAAAGGGCTTTCTTTTAAATCATTTACTGCTATAGCCTACTTCCTAGTTCAAACTACTCAATTAGAATACCTGATAAAGCTAAAGTACATCAACCCACAGCTTTGAAGGAAGTGTATTTTTCCATTATCTGTTGTTTTCTTATATTCTGGAGTTAGTACCAATGTTAAAAAGAGAGCAGAAGCCCTGCTTCGGAAAGAAGGCAACTTGAAAGCAAGTTAGCTTATTTTGTTAATTGAACTAAATATCTGCGATTACTAATTGTCACCTTTATCTTCTGCTGTAAATGCTGAACTAATTGAAGGTACTACTACCTTTGGGGGTTCGAGCTCTATGTGTAACGAATTGTTGAGTGCCCTCTTGAGTATAGCATTTTAATTACTTACAATTACAATATTTCCATTTATATAGGGTCTTTGAAAACCATTCTACTTTATCCAACAGATTGAGGGGCAGAAAAGTAGGGGCTTGTTTGGTGTAATTTTACATTGAAGTCAGCTAGGCTGTGAGTGTACCAGTGATCCATCCACAAGCAATGGATCCAGTTTTCTTGGCTAATAATTGGGCAAAGTTGACTTGTGTTTTGTCCTGAAATGATTGGATACGGTATTTTTCTCTCTGGAACCCCAGGTAATATTCGGTTTTGAGATAAAGAATGGACAGGGACTAAAGTGAAAGAATTGTAAATAATTTATGCAAATATATTAATCAGAGAACAGAAACAATAGATCCAGTTGCTGAGTATTAGCCAAGCACACAATTTTTTTTAGGTCTTTTCTGTTTCTTGAAAAAGTGTGTGTATGTGTATGCATTTCTGCACCACAAACGTGTTTGCATCCAATGAACTTAAGCAAAAGATGGATTTTTTTGACTATTTTAGAACAGAAAAATCTTTGTGTCTACTTTTGTTGAATATATATTAGTGATAATGATGTATTAGGTTTCTATAATCTACTTATGTGTCATATATACTCTTAATAGTAGTCTGAAATAGTTTTTAAATATTACTTTTCAAAAAAGAGCTTGGCATTGCAATCTGTTCCATTTTTTCCCATATCCTTCTTGTTTTCTGTCCCTCGAATACAGCACTTCAGTTTTAGATTCAAACATGAACTCTGCAGCCAGAGAATGACTCAGGTCTTCTGAATGTTCTGTATATAACTTAGAAAGAATTAGCAATTGCTTAATATATTCAAATAGTATCCAACATAAGATGATTGATCATAAGATGACCATCTACATTTGTTAGTTAGTCTGAAGATATGTAATACATAACATTTTAAAGAACACATTTAACCACTCTCACCTAAAAACCTCAGCAGTCAAATATGAAATGAAGTTCTGCACTGAGAATATTCTCTGAAAGTACCTGTGCATAGTTCCCAATTTACAAGCTCATTCTTGATTAAGAGAATTAACAATTACATATTCTAGGGTTAAGCTCCAGTGTGATCTGTGTTCTTTGTCAACAATTGTCTAATAAAGGGACTGGAAGTACCATAAAAAAATGTTCTTATCATCTATAATAGGCTTCTTTCCACAACAAACATTTAACTGCAGGTACTAAGGGAAAACAAAAAGGCTAATTTGGAAAATCACTTTGCTTTCAGGTGCTAACAGACAGGGAGCAAACTGAAAAGACAGCCAGGAAGTGAGGAGAGGCCATGGAACATCCACCAACCAGATAATCGCTGCTGGAATAATGAGAAGTGTCTGAAAGTAGGTATGTGTATGGGAGATTTTCACACACTTCAGCAGTTCATTATCTAATTCCCCAACTTCCACTCAGCTCTTGCACCTGCTGTCTCATCAGCCCTTGGAAGTGCTGGTTGGCAGGAGTGAGCACGCACGCACACACACACACACACACACACACACACACACACGTGCATACGACATGCTGATAACAATGAAATTTATTCTCCAGTGGGCTTCCAGCAGGAGGTCTTCCATCCTTTTGGACTTTTAAACATTCTACAAAATGGTTTTAAACCTTTTCCTCCCACTCTCGAGTCTCAATGCTCCCATATGGAAATTTTCCCCCATCACTGAAACTGATTCTTACTTCCTGGATGCAGATATCTCTTGTCTATGCTGTTCCCATTATCTAAAACGACTTTCCCAATTTCTCTTTGCTAATTTTAGTTCTGTTTACCCTTGAAGGCCAAAGTCAAGTTCCATGTTCTAGAATCTTGCTGATTTCCCTCACCCCCATAATTTCCCTTCTTCCAAACTTCTATGTACCTTGTGTTATTACTCTCTTCCAGCACTGACAACTTCTATTATGTATTGTTTTTTTTTATTCTGCATGCGTGCATCCTATATCCTCAGTGTAACAACTGTTTACTTCCATTTCCAAGGGAAGAGGACACAGGCATGGACTAATCTCTGATGATGGAGAGAGGCAACATAGGTGAGAGGTTCAGACAGAGCACACTCTGGAGCCAGCCTGCCTGAGCTTGAGCTCCCCGCTCAGCCAATTACCAGTTGGGTGACCATGACAAAGATTTTTGTTAAAACTTTCTATGCCATAATCTTCTGATCTCCAAAATGAGGATAATAATATTATCTATCTCATTGGGTTATTGTGAAAGACTGAGTTGATAGATAAGAACACTTAAAAAACAATTATGGTAATCTCAATTTTCTCAATATATGCTAGACAGTAGATGGCATGATCTCCATTCTCAAGACAGGAACACAGCGGCCCTGCAATGTCAGGTCACTGCCTAAAAGCACCATAGGAGGCAGAATTAAGACCATGTTATCTGACTTTAAACTTTAGGCTGTGTCATTCTGAACATTGCCTCACATGCAGGTGTGCAATAATTAGTTGTTACTGATAATGATGAAATTTATTATCCTTTGTTCAGAGTTTTTATATATTTTTATTTATATGACAGCAGAATGCATTACAATTCTTATTACACATATAAGCGTTTTAAAGTAAATTATGCTGATATTTCACTAGATTTGACCTCTTACAGGACACTTTAAATATGAAATATTTTTAGTTGACTATAGGTAACTTTTTTTTAATGAGTTAGTCCGAATGGGGTAGAATAGTAATTACTTTGTAGGGGTGGTGATTTAGAGGCTAAAATTGTACTCAAGTATTTCTTTTCTGAGGCTCTGAAGAGAGAAGAAAATGCTGATGGCTGTTTCTACCCTGGGTTATTTTGTAATCTATGTGATTATAAAATAAGCAATGGAAACAGTAGAAGTACTTACAGGTACCCCTCATTCTTAAGTTCAATGTAAGATTGATCCTTCACCTTCCCTCTCTCACCCCATGTAATAGTTCAGGCTGGATAAAATGCCATTGCCTACAAAAATCGTATCTGGGAATTTTGTGGATTGTGTTATTTAAAAATAAACTAAAATTGATATGAAGTAGATTTAAAATTGCTTTATTCTCTTTGACATAGTTTTGGAGAATTTGCTAGGGGCTCTGTGAAAAAGGCAGATTGGCCCCTCTTGGAATCTCTTCATTGTCTAGAAAGTCATCAGGTTTTATTGTCACCTGCATCATTCCTTGGCTTCTACTTCTTTGTTTGTGTATCTGCAGCACTTGGATATATGCTGGGATATAGTAGATACTTGACAAATCCTTGATTAATTTGGCTTCCCTACTGGCACATTAGGCATACTGTGACTTCCCTACCTGCTACAGAATTCCAGGGTAATTTCTAAGATTCTCTGTTGACCTAACAGGACCACCCGTAGGCAAAGAATTGCCAAGGATGGGAACTGGAGATTCTAACATTTTGAACACTTAATCATTTTAGATTTTTTTACTTTACATACATCATTTCATTAATCCTTAAAATATCTCTATGAATTTAGTATTGGTATCCCTATTTACCAATAATGATGCTAGAACTCAGAGTTTTTAACATATTTAAAAATCAGACAGCTGGTGAAAAAGGATTCCTAGCACAAACCTAATCAAAGACCAAGCAGATGATATAGTTATGATGATTATGAGGGCAAAGAAAGCTTTGATCCAGAGTCATGAAGCAGGTATTATATTTAGCATGAACTTCAAGTGACCTCAGGCATGTCAGATAACCACCTCAATTTCCTCATCTTGCATGACATTACAATGAAGATCAAAATATTTTATTGTTAAAATGGCTTTGAAATGATCAGAGATACCATAAATATAAATTGTAATTATGAGTCTAGTAAATAGAAATACTGGAATAGTTAAGAAGTTTGTAAATGGTTTGAAATTCCTAGAAGGTGATGGTAAAAAGATGAAAGCAATAAAGGAAGACCAAATAGGTAGAAAAGTCATGCCTCTGTAAGGGATTCTGGGAACAGATTTAGAAAAAGTTGCCCCAATGGTCTAGGACCAATGCTATTCCATTCTCAGTTACCAAGTGGCATTCTATGTTTTAAAATCTAGCTACAATGACCATAATCACTAAACCAACCCTATATAGAATGATCATTGGGAATTAGGACTATTGCACTTGTGTAAGGAATGGTTGTATAGCCAGTGGCTCATTAGGAACACTAAGAGTAACACCACCTTTAAATATATGCTTTAAAATTACATGTGTGCTCCCCCAGAGTCCCTGAGACACCCTGGGTGCCTGAGTAGGACCCAGCCTGATGCTTCTTGATAGTCTCTTGAACAGTTTTTCAAAAAGATCAATGGCACTTTAAGTTGTGGCTGATGTCTGGCTTTGACCTTGTAGATGTTGAAGGGAAGTAAATGTATTAGATGAGTTATTAAGCACATGCTTCAGTTATTATCATAGTAAAAACAGCTCAGTCTCATGAAACTGTGAGGTGCTTTCTGTTTCTTAGCACTTAATTGCTTTCCTACTGAGTTTAGATAACAAGTCATTAATCTCACCATATCTCAGTGCATTGATTTAGATTTAAGAAAGTTACCCATGTTTCTTCATAAGCTTTTGTTTATGTGATAAATTTGAGACACCACCTACCAGATTTTTTTAAGCTGACTTTTAGCCTGAATGAGAACAGGAAAATTTGAACAGTATTCTAGGAATCAAAGAGAAATTAAGAAACCACTTTTGTGTGTCTTTTGTCAAAGCCAACCCAGAGGAGGCCTCTGTTTCCAAGATCTACTGCTGAGATGGAGAATCCATGATCAATTGTTCAATTTCATCTGGCCAATTTCAACTGTCAAGTATTTCTAAAAATATAGGCCTATGATAATAATACATTTGAGTTTTTAATAGCTTCCTTAGAATTTGCAGTTTATCATTATTGTTAATTATTAAGCATCTTGATGGTAGAGTGGGATGCAAGGATAATGGCTGTAGGATTAGAGCCACCAATGGCTAAGATGGAACATATTTGGACATCTGGTTCTCGGTTATAAAGGTATTTTGTATTTTGTAACTGCAAGTCACTATACAAATACCATTTACAAGAACCATTTTTATAATATTAAATTAATTTTTTCTGAAGGGTTGTGAAACTTAATATAGAAAAAATTCCTACCTCTTTTACTTAAAATGTATTTATAAGCATGTGTTTACAACAATAGCAGGGTTGTATCTTTCTAATAAAATAGTCAGGAATTATAATATCTGCTATTGATGGAGTGCTTGTTCTATGCTAGATCAGTTATAACAGATCTGTCTTAAGTCTTTAAAGCATTTCTGCAATGACATTTTGTTATTTTCCCATACAGTTGAGGAAACTGAAGCTTGAATATGTTAATAAATAGATTAGTAAGTTAGTAAATGGTAGAGCCACAATTAACATCCAGATCTATTTAGACTCTGATGCTCATACCCTTAACTTTTAGGGAAGCCAGAAGGTAATGAGTAAAAAGAAACATTCTCAAAACCAAAACAGTAATAATAGCTGCCATTTATTAATGTGCCAGGTACTGGGCTAGGTGCCCTCAGGGATTTAAATCCATCATCCTAATAAACAGCTCAAAAAGGTTCATTCATCTCAGGTTTTTCAAATGAATTAGATATTAATACTATTCCCATTTGCCTTATGAGGAAATTTAAAGTTCAAAGATATTGAGTTCCTGATGCAAGCTATCAAACCTGGTAAGAAGCAGAACTAAGTTGTCTGCTCTGGTCTTACTGAGTTCCAAAGCCCATATTCTTTCTATTATAGGGCAATATAAGCTAAAATATGTGTCTGAGTTATAAAATAAAGATTGTAGGCTATATCATTCTCTTAAATTATTCTTGGAATGATTTTAGTTTTATTTAGAAATTAATGAGATTTATGGTAGTAAGGAACTTTCAGAAAGTAAGTATTAGTTTAATTAATGTGCACTAGTTTGTTTATTCTACTACTGCCCATGTTTGCCTCAGTCAGATTTAACATTATAAATCCCATGTTCTCAGATCATATATCATATTCCAGAATTTCACTAAGAACCAAATAGTGAAAGCAAAGCTATTAAACTCGGGAAACTGCATCACAGATCTAAATGGCTGCTCTAAAATACTGCAGGTTACAAACACAACTGAATAGTTTTCATCATCATCTTTCAAAAAGCCTAGAGTGGCACTTTGCCTTCATTCATTAAACAAGTGTCAATTGAGTGCCAAGAGCTTTCATGGCTCTGTGATAGGGACATTGGCAATTAATAAGAACTCAAACCCCTGCCCTCCAAAAGCTTAATGGATTAATTAGGAAGGAAAAAGTAGCCACTGAACAACAAAAACCAAAATTATGTAACATCACAATAGCAAAATAAATTCTGTTTAGTAACAAACAACAAAAAAAGAGGCCCCCAGCTTCCTGATTGGAAGTGCTATGTGCAGAAATGGTCAAAAAAAAGGCCCCACAGAAAGAAGAAAGCTCCTGGATGAGCAAAGATGGAGAGCACTGGCCAGGTCAGCACTTGTAGTGGAGGCTGTGAGGCAACAAATACATTTATTGTCCTGAAGGTTGGAGCAGGAAACTGGAGAAGACTAGGAAAGGAGGTGAGGGGGCCAAAGCCTTTCATTCTAGTTAAAGACTCTGGCCTTTGGCCTCCAAGTGATGGGCAGTCATTGAAAAATTTTGAGCGGAGGAGTGGCATAATTAAAATAGTGCTTTAAAAAAGATTAATTTGGCAGGACTAGGCAGGATGGATTGGTGGAAAGAGAACAGAGCAAAGAAAGTGCTGCAATAAGTCAGGTATAAAGTGATGAGGTTCTGGACAGAAGTGACAATGGGAACAGGAAGCAAGAAATGAAAGTAAGAAATGGCATAAAGACAGGGGAGAAGGCGATGGCTCGATATGGGAGAGGAAAACAAAAAAACATGCTAATTTTAAATTCCATAATAGGAACCTTTTCTACTTAATGATACAGAGTCCATGAAACATTATATATCATATTCATAGTCAGCCAATGGATTCACAAAAGATCTTGCTTTTTTATTCAATGCATCATTTCTCTTGACAAAATCTACAGTATGCACCTGTATTTAAAAAGAAAGTAAATGCTATTATAAAATTGAGACAAGAATTTTAGCTTTATGTAGCCATAATGATAATAATAAACTAGTAATCATAACTATAGTTACAGGATGGCAGCACAATAAAATGAGTAAAGAAAAGTCACTCGACAATGATGCTTCATTCACCACTGAATTTCTAATTTCTTAGTTTAGCTGTTATATTTTCTACCAAATTGACTTTTTAAAAACTGTGAATTGATTAAGTGCAGATTGTTTTTATAAATGTAATTGTATGATTCCCTAGTAATCTGGGTTTTGTAATACCTTCCTCCCAAGATTAATTTAATTGTCTTCAAAATGTCTTTGTGTGATTATTTTACTTGTATAGATGGAAAAAACAGAGCCTTAGAGAAAATGAATTAGTGATTTATCCAAGGTAGTGTGAGATTTCAAGAATCTATCTTCTTTCTGTAAGCTCAGGGGACTTTACAGATAAAATAAGATTAAATAGCAAGCATTATTATTTTTAGTTGTCTATGTTTACTAAAAATATTGATTTCCAGGCAAATACAACCTTCTTCTCTACACACACACACACACACACACACACACACACACACACGATTGCATTAGTATATGACATATACTGTCAGCTACTTCAGAAAACAAGTGACATTTTAGTACTACTTAGATGCTGGTTTTAATGCATCAGGTAAAACATATTGTGGCTTCTAATATTAATTCATTCCCTACTTTGCATTGTTCAAAATATTTATGATCTAATATAGAGCAAAACATATTGTTATCCATTTTCCCCAGCTTTGATATAAAAGCATTCTTCAGCTGTTTTCTAGGGAGGGATGTTGTCAAAGTTTGATGGTAATTTATGTTGTCAGTCCATTAAGTTGATTTTATGGCAGCCAACACAACTATTGTCCATTTATGAGAAACCTGAGGACCACTCTAGGTCTCCACGAAGGCTCTTTGATACCTGCCCTCTCATATGGCTGACCTTGAGGGTAGTTGAGTTTGGTAATTTATGGCAAACACCATCTAGGAAGACCCATTTGCAAGATTCGCTGTCATTTAGTGCTAAATGATCATTGCTGAGTCCCGAGACAATCTGAGCTCCTGACAGAGCAATCCCATAAAAAATATTGCCTACCCACCCAGGTGTCCTTTCCAATTATCTGGAGTAGAAATTAATACTTTTAAAAGCTGCTAGTTTTTGAAAGGTTATTACAATTTATTCCAGCAGTTTCTTTTGCACATTATGATGAATTAGTTTATTACACCATTATTTTCCATGTCAGCTTTTTAGAAGATTGAACCATAATGTTGAAACATTAGTGTGAATGGCAAACATACTATTTTACAGCTGAGTAATATATTTCTTTGAGAAAAATGTGCTCAGTTTTTAATAACAGGTAATTTTATGTTTATGTTCTCTAATGCTGTTGTCAGGTATTATTTATTTCTGTTTGGTAAGAACTAGAGAACTTTCTTTTAAAATGTTAATGGTGGTTTAGACACATTTTAGAGTCATAGTAAGAATATATTACTTAAAAGTAGAAAATGTGAATTGGAAGTGTTTTCCCCTAAAAGCTAATATTTTCTAAGGTTTTTCCTGACGCTGATTTAAAATATAGTTACTGCCAGAGGGAATAATATTTCTGTTTTAATATTTTCTATAAATGTAGTGGGGGAAGGGATATCTTTAATTCATTTTCTGTCTTTTGAATTTTTTAAAAAATGAAACACCATTTTCTTAAATGATTTGGTACCTCATAAGTCACTTAAGTATTCAATAATGTTATAAAATAATACTAATTAGAATTAAAGTATTCTTTGATCATTATTCTTTATTGTATGTCTATTATGATAGTAAGAAAGCATAATTTTCTACTTAACCAGGTATAAAAAAATTCAATGTACTTCCATATGACAAAGATTGATAGACAAACCCTTAAAAGTTCTAAACATTATATTCACTTATATAGCAGATTTTTAGTGGTGTTGTTATTGGTACCAGAGATTGAACCCAAGGGCACTTAACCACTGAGCCCATTTTTTTGTTGTTGTTTTATTTTGAGTCTGTGCCTCACTAAGTTGCTGAGGGTGGTTTGGAACTTTCAATCCTCCTGCCTCAGTCTCCTGAGTCACTGGAATTGTAGCCATGTACCACCATACCCAGCTGAGCAGATGTGTTTTGAAAGCTGATTACATGCCAGACATTATAGAACTATGTGGAGTTGAGGTGTATCCATTACAATACTTTTTATAAATTTGCCTTTTTATTTCTGTTATTTTTAAATTTTTTAAAAAAATATTTTATTTTTTAGTTATAGTTTGACACAATACATTTATTTTATTTATTTATTTTCATGTGGTGCTGAATATCTAACCTAGGGCCTTGCATGTGCTTGGCGAGCGCACTCTAACACTGAGCCACAACTCCAGCCCCTATCCCTTCGGTTTTTAAAAAAGTCATATAACTCTACCAAATTCTGCCTCATGTGCAAACTGAGCTCAGAAGCAAAATCAGTAACATTGAAGATGCTTTACATGTGCCATTTCCAATCTAGTAAATGCTTGCCAAAGAAAAAATTATTTTGTTTTCTCATCAAACACATTTGTTTCTTGAGCAAACATTTTCAATATTGAAATATTTATTTTTGCTGATACGATTGGAACAAATGTTAGTTTTAGTAAAATTAAGATTCAAAACATTCCACAAATTTTTCCCATTGTGCCAGACACTCTCTTGATGATGTATTAAGCTGATAATATTAGAGCCAAAGTTTCTTGTGTGTAGAGGGAAAGGATAAAAATTTTACTGAAATATACCATACAGAATAATGTACACATCAGAAGTGTTGAAGCCCACTTGACTTTCACAAAGTGCTCACACCTGTGAGATCAGCCCCTGGATCACAAAACAAATCGTAAATATCTCAGAAGACACACTTGTCCCCTTCCAGTTGTTACTCCAGTCCCCCATAACCACACTCCCAATTTATGACAACATAGGTTATGTTTGGCTATACTTTGGAATTTATATAAATAAAACATGACTTCTTTTGCTCAGCACAGTATTTTTGAGATTCACCTACACAGTTGTATGTTGTATTCGTTTGTTCTCAACAATGCATCATATACTCCATCACTTAAATACATATTTTATGTACCCAGTCCACTGTTGATGATCAATGGGTTGATCCCAGTATGGGGTCATTGCAAAATTAATATCTCTATGAGCATCATACATATGTTTTGGTGAATGTAAAGCATTTCTATTGGGTCTATTCCTAGAAGTGCCAGGGCTGGGTCATAGGATCCATACAGATTCAACTTTCATAGATACATCCAGCCAATTTTTATAAGACTTGGTAATTCTTTATAGTTGTTAGTTATTTTTATTTAGACTCCAAGATTAAGAATAACTGGGAAGAACTGAATAATTTTTAGGTTTCTCTTGGGCCTAGAATTCTGTAATTCAGTACTTGTTTACAGTAAAGAACATTGGCAGATTTCAACAAAAAGCAAATGATAAGGATCTGCTGTTTGATTTTCTATCACATTTCTCTATTTGCATTTGAATCTGGATTTGACTATTAATGAGCATGAGCATTCACATTTTATGCCAAATAATGAAATTACAGTATCTGATGCAGAAGAGCTGGAAAATTTTTTGCTTTGTCCAATCATAAGCTTTCGTGTAATTCAGAACATTTATTTACCATGCTGGTAGAAATAACTAGCCAAATGCAAAATGGGCCCTTTCTTTAATGTTCTGGTTATCTTTACTGGAGTAGAATAGAGACTGTGAATATACATTCTTCAATAGGTTTTCATTGAACATATTTATCCAGTTTGATAATTTTTTTTATAGATTTGGAGGATTGCACAGAATCCTGGTTCTACCAAACTATTCATCTCCCTTAGCCATATTTTCTAAAAATAATAGACTCCGCCTTACAGTTCACTGTGAGAATGAAATAGCATGTGAAGCACTTTGCATGCTAATAACAAATAAATAAGGTGCATGTGATAAGTGATTAACAAACCTTCAGCGATGTTATTTTTGTTTTTCAATTTTAAGTTGACTGTTCTTCCAATTTCAGTCTAAAGACAGTAAAGGCTCTGCTACTTATAATTACTTAATGGATAGACAGATATTCTTTAAAGTCAATTTGAACTTTGCAAATATATTTTATTCTTTCTTTTACTTATGTTTCCAGAAAATATTTATTTGATACCTACTACCTACTAAGCACCAGGCAAGTCACAGAGATTCCACCACAAATAACCCAGATGCTGTCCATGGGCCCATGAAGCTGTTGAGGCTTCCAGGTTTCACAGGCAGGTGGGACCAGACATGGAGGGAGGGTTCAGTTGCTATGGGTTAGCACAGGAGAAGCACCTCACTTCAGGAAGGCTTCCTGGAGGAATTGACAGCTCAACTGACAGATGCAAAGGATTAAACCAGGTAAGAGAGGAGGAAGGAAAGTACAGGGACAAGAGGACCTAACTGAGGAAAAGCAAAGGAAATGTATCAAGAAGTCTTGCTGGAAAGACAGAGACCAGTCCATTGAGGCTTTATAGACTGGACTTTGCTCTTTATGGCCAGGATAATTAGAAGTTGTCTAATGGTTTTTAATTTAATTAGTTGGCAAAAATTGTGTATACTTGTGGTTCACATGTATGTATTATGAAATGATCAAACCAAGTTAATCAACATCTCTATCACCTCATATTTGTTTTGTTGTGAGAAGAGTTAAGATCTTCTTTTTTAGCAGTTTTCAAGTATGTAACATATGATTATTAACCATCATCGCCCTGCTGTTACTATGAATCTCCTGAACTTATTCCTTCTACCTGAAACTTTGTACTCTTTGAGTAACATCTTCCATTCCTCCACCACCATTCCTAAACCCTGGCAACTACCATTCTGCACTGGGAAGCCACTAAATGATTTTAAACTTGAGTATTTTAATCTAATTTGTGTATTAGAAGGACCAGTGTTGGTACAAGGTGAAAGATTGATTAGATGGAAATAAGACAGGGGGAAAGAAGGGAAGTTAGGCTGATGTTGAAATCTAGGATGAATGTAACAGCAAGCTGAATTCAGGTTTCATAATGGGAATAGGGAGAAGACAGATAGATGGCATTACCCTTGGAGACCTTGATCATATCTGTAATCCTGACTTGGAAAATGGGGTGGACACTCACCATGGTCACTGAAGGAAAGGATGCAGAAGAAAGAGGCCAGAAGTGGGAAACATGCATTCCAATGAGGCAGGTGAAATATTGAGGCACCCTTTTTATCTAAATACAGAAAACCTTATATATTACCTGAGCAGCTCCAAGTTTAGTAGAGCAATCTTAGCTGAAGATACAAGTAACAGTATTTGGAGCAGCAATGGACATAGGCAAGTTACTTAAGCAGAGCTTAAAGTGGGAAAAGATAGAGCTAGAGCAGAGGAAATTCCTTTATAAGGTAGAGGGTGAAGAAGAGGAATGTCAAAGGGCATTGAGAAGGAAAAGCCACAGTACGAAAATGTGAAGAGCATTGTTATCGAGATGACTAGTGGAATAACATGTTTTAAAAGAAAGAAATGAATAGTCAGTAGTGCCACATGCTGCCAAGACACAAAATAATATGAGTATTGAGAGTGTAACCACCAGATTTGGAAACAAGGTCTGTGGAAACTTTTCTAAGACGGGGTTAACTTTGAGCAAGCCAGGA
This sequence comes from Urocitellus parryii, assembly GCF_045843805.1. Taxonomy (NCBI): domain Eukaryota; kingdom Metazoa; phylum Chordata; class Mammalia; order Rodentia; family Sciuridae; genus Urocitellus; species Urocitellus parryii. The sequence goes on from NC_135538.1 coordinate 48,591,315, forward strand.
TACAAGAAATAAGTGGAAACACAAATATAAGTTAATGTAATTCCAGGTAAATGTGATTACTCAATAGCCATTACATGACCATATTATTAAGGTAGTTGTACTATTTATTATCCATTAAAATGCACTTTTGCAACTTAACACAGCTACAAAATACATTCTACTTTTGACCATAATAGATTTTTTATCACTAGACATTTTTTACCTTTAAATGTTCTTTAAAATAATATGAGTAGCTGGGCATGGTGGCGCACATCTATAATCCCAGTGCTTCAGGAGGCTGAGACAGGAGGAACACAAATTGGAGGCCAAATGCAGCAACTTAGTAAAATCCTGTCTCAAAAAATATATATATTTAAGAAGGACTGGGTTAAAACTCAGTGACAGAGTGCCCCTGGGTTTGGTCCCTTCTACTGCAAATAATAATAATAATAATAATAATAATAATAATTCATTTAATTTTAAAAAAATATGAATATATTCTATGAATACATTCTAATCCAGTTGTTGGAAACTTGACTTTTGGTGCACCTCAGTTGAGAATTCTGAGAAAACAGGAACAGAGTGGGAAAGAAGATCTCTTTAGAGTAATTTTTTTAAAAGACTTTTTTTTTAATATTGGAAAGAACAGGATGCTGATGCATAGCATAGAGGAATTTCAGCAAGAGAAGGATTCCTGTCCTTGCATATACTTATATGCAGAGTCAAACCCAGGGAATAAACTCTATACAAGAAAAGTCAGTGATTCATTATTGTGAGTTAAGACGGGACATGTTATAAATCACAAGCAGGAGAAGCCCAGTCCTGTTTTCCCTCTCCATTCCACTGAAAATTAATTTTCTTCAGGATTTTTTTCTTGGTAGCTGTTATTTACAGTATCGTCCTCCCAGACTAGCTCATTCATTTCTAAAAGCAGTTCCTGTTGGAACACCAGGGCAAAAACATAGCAAATTAGGGGAACTCTATGAAAGCTTTACCTCCACCTCGTCTATAAATGTTGGGTGTGTTTGTCATCCCATCTCACACCAAGCCTGAGCCCCATTTAACACATGACATTTGTATTTAGAAGAGATTTGAAAGGGACAGTGTTTAGGGAATTTTCCTTTAAAAAATATAGAAGGTCACTTGAGTGGATGGTAGAATGGGTCCTTTCATGAACTCTGCATCTTCACATAGTGGTTTGTTGCTTCAAGGGCAGACCTAAAAAGCAAGTGGTGTGGACTGTGGCTGAGCTGTACACAGCACCCCTTGCCCTGCTTTCAACCTCCCACAGCAGTGCCCCTCCATTCCGGATTGAGCTGAGGACCTACTTGCACACTGTGTTCTCATCTGATCTGCATCAGAGACATGAGGTCAACACTCTGATGATATCCATTTGACAAACATGCAAAGTCAGAATCTGAGAAATTAGGTAATTTCCCTTATTATACATCTAGGAAGACTTGTATTTAAACTCAGATTTTTCTCCAGTGGCCTGGTGGAACTAAAGAATAATGTGCTTGTATTTACTCTTTCTTTTCTTTCCTCCCCTCCCCCCCAAGGTTTGACTAGAGTCCACTGGTTTGATGAACAAAAGAATCATGTTTTTGTCGTATAATTCTACCACAAGCTTCACTTTACTAGCTTATTTTTTTCCTTTTTATTTATATCCTATTATTTATATCACTGCACACCACTTAAAATTGGGGGAGGGGTTGAAGAAAAGGCACTTAATATTTAGTCACGAGATAAAGTAGTCATTATCAAAATTTAGTATCATGATAAAATACGATATATAATAAACACATCAGTGTTAAACGTAAGAGATATCGTGCTACAAAATAATTAACATAAATTTGTTCCTCAAGGGAAAGGACAAGGCAAAGTCAAGAGGATAGACAGTGCCAAGGGCCTGGGAAGAGAGAGAGGAGCTGCGTTCTTTACAGCAGTCATGGGAGATTTTTCTTGTGAGCTGACATTCAACAGAGGTTGCAGGAAGCAAAGCCCACCTACCCCCAGCCAAAGTGCATCTCAGAAAAAGGAAACAGGACCATCAAATACGTGAGACAGGAACTTGCTATGTTTCTTCCTCAAGTGAGGAGACCAGATGGAGTAGATGAGGGAAAAGCAGAATGGCAAGAGACTAGTTCAGAGATTGTGACCTCGGGTTGTCTGAGTTGTAGGACCCTGTAAGCTGCCCAAAGGCTTTAGTCAAAGGTAGTAAGCAAGTCACATTTACAATTGATATTGCTTTAATACATGCAGTCCAAGTTTTGCCAGTTTTTGTCTCTTTTATAAGCCCTTTTACTTATAAAAAGTGCCAACTGAATAATTTGACCTGAAACAAAGGTGAAAAGTATCCGAAAATAAGCATGCTTCTACTCCCCCGTCCTCTCCACCACCTCCCAGGGCAGGCAGCAACAATTGATCATAGATATCTCTAGTCACATGGTAGTAGAGTTGGCCAAGAGATGAACAACTCCAAACATGGCCTGTAATACACAGATAGCTCCATCTTCTTATACTCCATCATTCCTTAATAGACTACCACTCAAAAGCCAAACCTCTGACATCTGAATTTGCCTTTGCTCCTGTCCACTTGCCCAGGAACTAAAACTCCCTGGCATCAACACTCATGATCCTGCTCCCTACTGAACCCCCATGACCCTCTTGCTTCCCCATTCCCCTAGGTAATTCCTCCCTGCTCATTTTTTTTGCCCATGTGGAAGGGCCTGAACACCCAAGAACACCAAAATAATCTTGATCTTTCCAGATCCTAGAGTCCAAATCTGCAAAATGAGTCTAACTTGACTCAAATTGCAGGATTATCTTAAGTACTGATAATAAAATGTCTATGGCTCATATTATATGAGTTCTTAATCTGATAGAATTAAAAAAAGAGGAAAAGAGGGATCAGGAACTTGAAATAGAAGAACACAGGTGGAAATTACTTACATTTGGAACTAGTCTCATAGTTTTGCCATAGTGACACCTCTGTCATACCTGCCTAAGCATGGAAGAGTAAACTAGATTAAAATGAAAGATAATGATGGACCAGAGCAAAAATGTGATCTCTCTACCAATATGGTGTGATGGGAATCTGCCTTGTTAACATGAAAATGAAGGTAAGTATCAGGCAGATTTTACTCTGCAGAGGGGACAGAATTTTTCAATAGGTGAGTCAGACAGAAAAGTATATCAATGAAAATATACACACAGACAACATTTAAGATATTTGGGAGTATAATGGAATTCCAATAGAATGTCAACATTTCAACATATGGTTATTTAAAGGGGATTACTGAAGATTATTCAGCTACCTGTATTGAAGTAGGAGGACTCAGACCAGGAACTGGCACTTCCCTACCAGCATGGAGCATACAGGAGGATATCTACCAGCTACTAGTATTCTAAGAAAGTCTAAACCAGAAGATGGAGCCAGTATCTGAATGGCAGCAATGAAAACGTTCTCACTACCAAGGTTATCAGGGTAATAAAGGGATATATGAATAAACAAGTAAAATAGAGCAACTGGTAATATTCAAGCAGATGTGGAGGGTTCCAACCATGGCTGGGGTCAGAGACAAGATTTCAGTTCCTGGTAGAATCACAAGAGAGGAAAGAGATTGGAGAGACTGGGTTTAGGTGAGCTGGGATTCAATCGCTATGACAGCTAGTATTAGGCAAACCAGAGAGCATGCATGTCATTAGGCAGATCTCCAAACAGATTCAGTTAACACAATTGGAAACCAATAAATCAACACTATGCAAAAGGTTTGCTATCACAATTCAAAGCACAGGCTGAAGCTCCTTGCAGTGAAGGCTCCATGAGGCTTAATTTTTACCTCCCTCCCAAACGGAAGGAACTGACTGGCTAAGGGTGCACTCAAGATTGCACCTACACTGGGAGAGTGGACTACAGGAAGAGAAAGTGTGTGGGTGCAGAGAACAGAGTTGGCACTGCTGACCCTCCAGCCTGACAAACTCTCAGCAAATCCATTATAGTCTCTGGATTTCCCTGGGCTACAAGATGTGATTCTGAGAAGAAAGATGAGAAAAGTAAATTTGTAAGTTGCCTGGGGATCCAAACTCTTCCTTCTTTATAAAAACCAGTTTGTGCTTAGTTCGGGCAGCAACAGAAATATTCCTAATCACCTAAAATTTTATCTGTGGCTAAATGTCCATGTAGAATGGTGTCCTCAAACTTTTAAAATTGTGTAGTCCTGCTAGGTCGCATGCCTGTAATCCTAACAATTCAGGAGGCTGAGGCAGGAGGATCACAAGTTTGAGACCAGCATTAGTAACTTAGCAAGCCCCTGCTAAGTTAAGTGCCCCTGGGTTGAGTCTGCAGTATTAGAAAGAAAGAAGGAAGAAAGAAAGGAAGGAAGAAAAGAAGGGAGGGAGGAAGGAAGGTAGAAGTAAATTGTGGAGTCAAAGTAAAAAAGAATAAATATGTGTTAATAGTAGTGCATTCTTAGAGAAGTGTATGTACAGGTACATTAAAAGACACAAGTTTCCACCATCTTCCAGTGAGATTCAAATCCTCATAAATCTTTATTCCCTTAAAAAAAAAAAAAGAAAGAACACAAGCATGCACTAGTAAAGAAAATTGCACACTAGTGTTGAGAATTGAAACTGAAATTTTATCTTGAATAAGTCAAGGAAAGTAAATTTAGAATTGTCAGCATACAATTAACCCAACCAAACAGAATAGGATAGAAGAATATTGGCTGAATGTGTTGAATCGAAAAAGAATGACCTTATAAATACTGGCACAAGAACTTATGTTTTTCTATTTTAATTTACAGTTTGCAAAGTGTTGATATAATTTTCTACATATTACATCATTTGATTGTGCCTTCTTTCGAAGGGGTTTTGACTATATTGGAATTTATAGGGCAAATGCTTATTCAGAAACAAATTGTTTATCTACTTACTACTGGCTTCCAGAGAGAGAGGTCGTGCAGTCCATTAGGCAACTGGAATCCAGTCCACCAGAAAGCTAATCAACAAGATGGCTAGTTACATTTATGAGTATTTCTTTTAGAGGCGTTTAGTTTCAATCCCACAGATGGTAGCTGCAGTCCATTAGTTTCTGAGCCAAGCTTTTCCATGTCCTATTGTACTTAGCAAGATTGCTATTGCAGCAACACAATTATTCCAAATTCAGCCCGTCAGAGCACCTAAAACAAAGCTGTGTCCTAACAATTTAATCCCAGCTCACCTTCCCCTTTATTGGGTAAACAATCAAACACCTGCTGAATTCTGTTCCACATAATGAGAACATCTGAGCAACAAAGATCAAAGAACACTGACATTTGATCTTAAAGCCAATATTGTAGAGCCCCATGACAGAAAAGATTTTTATTACAAGGTTTCGGATAGCTCTCCTGCAGGTCAAATCATGCCGCTCCAAATAAACAACACCAGAAAATTCTGACCTGACATGGTCAACTTGTAAGGCTCACGCCAGTCCTTTGCCCGGTCATCAACATTTTTTGATACTTAGCTCTATCAAAATCAGCCTTCTTTTGAATGACTTGAAAAATGGTCCTTTGAAATACACAGGGGCAAGAGAATATGTGCCTTCTGGTCTTTTTATTTATACTTTGAACAAGCTGTAAAAGTGTACAGTGAAAGGAAGTTCAGGATGTTTATCTTCCTAGTTAGACTGGCATGCCCACTTTCAAGAACAAGCAGAATATTTTGAGCTTTGAAAATGTCTGAGACACAATTTTCCAATGTAACTCACATAAGACACACCGACTGTCCCTACTGGGCTGTTTATCCTCTGCATTTATAATGAAATAAATGGGACCACACATGACAATGTGGCAATGCTTTCTTTCAGGGTTCTATTGTAATTACTGAATATGCCTCCTACACTATGCTATTACTCCTCTGAGCTTTTTATTTTAACATTGTTACACTATAGAGTGCAAATCTCCTTTCTTCTGTCCGATCACATCCAAACTGCTCATGAACCCCCCTATTCTTCACTACACTATGAGAAATAAAAATGAAGTAGGATGTTCCACTTCAGTCTTATCGAGGCCCAGTGGTAATAACAGTCCCCAGGATCTCTCTAAAAAGGGAACATCTACAATTTCTTATTATATGGAGTAAATACTTGTTTGGATATACTTAGTCAAAGGGAAAGGTAGGTCTCTAGTAGTTTATCAGATTGCTTTTTTGGAAAACTTTAAGAAGTCAAACACTGAACACCAGTGCTTTTGTGTTGTGTACAACTGGTGCCTGATGGAGTTTAATGGTGTTTTTTATAATGAAACTCTGTTGACAGAGTCTATGTGTCATCTAGCTCTGGATGAAGACCACAGTGTACATGATAGCAGCACAAGTTAAAACACACCCCTTGGCATTATGTAAAAATGTGGATGTGTAATTGATATGATTCTGCAATCTGTATTTGGGGTAAAAATGGGAGTTCATAACCCACTTGAATCTAATGTACGAAATATGTCAAGAGCTTTGTAATGTTTTGAACAACCAATAAAAAAAAGAAAAAAAAAACACTCCTTGGGACATCCAAAGTAATTAATTTTATTGGGACCATTGTTAAATTCTTTCTCTTTGTGAAAATATTGAGCAAAAGACTAGTTTTTAGTAAGAATATTTGATGATAGCCATGAAAATATAGTTAGCCACCCCCACTCCTTATAGAATACAAATCCTTTTAACTAAAAGTAACACTAACCAAGGTACCAGAGCATCCTTCTAACACTAATCAACTCATTTCCCTTTGAGCTAAGGTGTTAATCTAATCAAAAGGAAACTGTATTTTAAGACTGTCACTTTTTAATACTGAAGGATGTAAATTTGCTACAATTTTGGACAGTGTTTTAATTCATTCAAGGCTACTTTTGATTTAGTGATAAAAATTAGACTTTCATATGTATATATTGTGCTTTTATATGTGTGATTTTTTTAGGTGTGGTAATAGAACCCAGATTTAAAACTCCTGCTGACCTAAGAATGTATAATGTTTAGAAATGTGACTTTAGGCTACTTAGCACTGAAATTTCAAATTCAAATTATTCTATAGGTAATATCATATTTATCCTTGTATCAAAGAATAATCATGCTTCCATGCATTGGGATAAAGGAGAATGTATTTGCTATAACAAAGGAACCCAAAGTAACAGAAGCTTAAATAGAGGTAGAGTAGCCTCTACTATCTGAAATGCTTGAGACCAGAAGTGTTTTTGATTTTAGGTGTTTGGGGATTTTTAAATATTTGCATGTATTGAGTAAGATATCTTCGAAATGGAACCCAAGTCTAAGCATGAAATCCATTTATATTTCATATATAACTTAGACAAGAATAACAGATAATCACATAATAGTTTTTATAATTTTGTGCATGACACAAAAAGTTTTGTAGCATCAACTTTTCCACTTGTGGCAGCATGTGGCATCTGAAACTCAGAAAGTTTCGGATTTTGGAGCATTTTGAATTTTAGATTGTCAGGTTAGGGTGCTCAACCTATAGAAGTTTATTTCTCACTGACCTAACAATTAGGAGAAGCAGAAGTCCAGGTTGGTAGCATAACTGCTATCATTTCAAGAGCCAGAATCTTTCTATGATATTTTCAACCATCTTCATCTTCATGGTTCAAGCTAGGTCACTGCCATACCAGTTCCTGCCCATGGAGAAACAGAGACGAAAGGAAAGCAACATTCTTTTCTTTTTATTATTATTTTAATTACATATATTTAACGGTACATAATCATAATTCAATAAATGCATATAATGTGTAATGATCAAATCAGGGTAGTTATATTTCCATTGCCTTAAATATTTTTATTAACATGTATTAATTATACATATTCATGAGGTACAGTGTTAAGTGATGTGTAAGTTGCACACACCACTTCAGCTCACATTCTGTTAGTGAGAATTCAGTTATTTGGCTATGACTTGCTGCAAGTAGGGTCTGGAAAGGAATTTGTGCCAATTCCCATCTAAGTCTGTGCTTCTGGATAGTAAAATAACTATGTGCTGTCAAAGTCCTACCCAGTCTTTGAATCCTGCAAAAAGGCTCAAACGAGCTTTTCCATCAATGCAGAGATTGTCCTGTGTGCTGGTGACATAAAAGCAGTCGGGTTGTCTGGCTCTAACCGTGTAGACCCGGTGTATACTGTTACTGTGGGAATAGAATAACTGCTAAAATCTCCCATTCAGAAAAGAAAGATGGGAAACACATAGCAGTCCCTGATCTACACCAGTCATGACACCCTGTTGCTCAGGAACTTTAAAAACTCCTGCCCTTTCCTATGGTTCCTCTGCTTAGATCTTGAAGGACCTCCTTGGCCATCGGCCTCAATGGCCTCTAACATTACCATCCGGGATATTCTTCCTTGCCTATTATTCTCCTCAGCTGCATGTGAGGTGTGATAGAATATTCTCCTGTGAGGCCTAACACCGGAGCTGAACAATCACAACTTTTATGGACCAGACTTTTGCTTCCTTTAAAAACATTCTGTCAGCTTAGGCCAGCCAGCAGTCTCTCTGTAAGGGGCAAAGTTAGTTAATTATCTTATTTTCTTTGTAAAGGAATTACTATTCAACAATATTCTGATTTCCATATTAGATATCCTACTTAACTGTCTTTGTGATTGATCAGTAGGATAGAGCTCTCTACTGTCAAAGACTGCTTCTTGTAAACCATGGTTTAAAGAGAAGAGGCACATTAGGTGGAATCCCACCAGCCAAGCCCACACGGACCCTTGGGCCGAGCACGGGTTCTCAAAAGGGGAAGGAAGCGGTACAGTCCCATCCCCCACAGCGGACACTCCGCCGAGGCATTCAGCGGCCACCATCCGGGAAAGCTGAAGGATACACCGCCACTCTCCTTCAGAGTGCGACATCAAAACAGGTCGGTGTCATTCAGCTCACCCCCCAGACAGCGGGAATTCGCATAAAATCTCTCCTAGGCTTGCCGGGAGAGGGAGTATCAAGCTGAGCCTCCATACAGGCTAGTGGAAACCAGAGACACCTGACCTCCAACCCCTCCTCCCAGTAGCAGCCAAAAGGAAACCTGGCTAGCCAGCGCTGGGGGAGGGGCAAGCAGAAAAAATCAAAGTGATAGAGTGCCAGGGATCCCAGCAGCCTGCAGCAGGGCCCGGAGAGCCAGGCCAACTGATTCGCGTGGCCTGCCCTGCGGCTACAGAAGGCGTGGCGCCTCAGTGAAGCCATTAATTGGCAAGCAGGGAGGTTAGGGAAGGCCATTAGGTGGAATCCCACCAGCCAAGCCCACACGGACCCTTGGGCCGAGCACGGGTTCTCAGAAGGGGAAGGAAGCGGTACAGTCCCATCCCCCACAGCGGACACTCCGCCGAGGCATTCAGCGGCCACCATCCGGGAAAGCTGAAGGATACACCGCCACTCTCCTTCAGAGTGCGACATCAAAACAGGTCGGTGTCATTCAGCTCACCCCCCAGACAGCGGGAATTCGCATAAAATCTCTCCTAGGCTTGCCGGGAGAGGGAGTATCAAGCTGAGCCTCCATACAGGCTAGTGGAAACCAGAGACACCTGACCTCCAACCCCTCCTCCCAGTAGCAGCCAAAAGGAAACCTGGCTAGCCAGCGCTGGGGGAGGGGCAAGCAGAAAAAATCAAAGTGATAGAGTGCCAGGGATCCCAGCAGCCTGCAGCAGGGCCCGGAGAGCCAGGCCAACTGATTCGCGTGGCCTGCCCTGCGGCTACAGAAGGCGTGGCGCCTCAGTGAAGCCATTAATTGGCAAGCAGGGAGGTTAGGGAAGGCCATCAGGTGGAATCCCACCAGCCAAGCCCACACGGACCCTTGGGCCGAGCACGGGTTCTCAGAAGGGGAAGGAAGCGGTACAGTCCCATCCCCCACAGCGGACACTCCGCCGAGGCATTCAGCGGCCACCATCCGGGAAAGCTGAAGGATACACCGCCACTCTCCTTCAGAGTGCGACATCAAAACAGGTCGGTGTCATTCAGCTCACCCCCCAGACAGCGGGAATTCGCATAAAATCTCTCCTAGGCTTGCCGGGAGAGGGAGTATCAAGCTGAGCCTCCATACAGGCTAGTGGAAACCAGAGACACCTGACCTCCAACCCCTCCTCCCAGTAGCAGCCAAAAGGAAACCTGGCTAGCCAGCGCTGGGGGAGGGGCAAGCAGAAAAAATCAAAGTGATAGAGTGCCAGGGATCCCAGCAGCCTGCAGCAGGGCCCGGAGAGCCAGGCCAACTGATTCGCGTGGCCTGCCCTGCGGCTACAGAAGGCGTGGCGCCTCAGTGAAGCCATTAATTGGCAAGCAGGGAGGTTAGGGAAGGCCATTAGGTGGAATCCCACCAGCCAAGCCCACACGGACCCTTGGGCCGAGCACGGGTTCTCAGAAGGGGAAGGAAGCGGTACAGTCCCATCCCCCACAGCGGACACTCCGCCGAGGCATTCAGCGGCCACCATCCGGGAAAGCTGAAGGATACACCGCCACTCTCCTTCAGAGTGCGACATCAAAACAGGTCGGTGTCATTCAGCTCACCCCCCAGACAGCGGGAATTCGCATAAAATCTCTCCTAGGCTTGCCGGGAGAGGGAGTATCAAGCTGAGCCTCCATACAGGCTAGTGGAAACCAGAGACACCTGACCTCCAACCCCTCCTCCCAGTAGCAGCCAAAAGGAAACCTGGCTAGCCAGCGCTGGGGGAGGGGCAAGCAGAAAAAATCAAAGTGATAGAGTGCCAGGGATCCCAGCAGCCTGCAGCAGGGCCCGGAGAGCCAGGCCAACTGATTCGCGTGGCCTGCCCTGCGGCTACAGAAGGCGTGGCGCCTCAGTGAAGCCATTAATTGGCAAGCAGGGAGGTTAGGGAAGGCCATTAGGTGGAATCCCACCAGCCAAGCCCACACGGACCCTTGGGCCGAGCACGGGTTCTCAGAAGGGGAAGGAAGCGGTACAGTCCCATCCCCCACAGCGGACACTCCGCCGAGGCATTCAGCGGCCACCATCCGGGAAAGCTGAAGGATACACCGCCACTCTCCTTCAGAGTGCGACATCAAAACAGGTCGGTGTCATTCAGCTCACCCCCCAGACAGCGGGAATTCGCATAAAATCTCTCCCAGGCTTGCCGGGAGAGGGAGTATCAAGCTGAGCCTCCATACAGGCTAGTGGAAACCAGAGACACCTGACCTCCAACCCCTCCTCCCAGTAGCAGCCAAAAGGAAACCTGGCTAGCCAGCGCTGGGGGAGGGGCAAGCAGAAAAAATCAAAGTGATAGAGTGCCAGGGATCCCAGCAGCCTGCAGCAGGGCCCGGAGAGCCAGGCCAACTGATTCGCGTGGCCTGCCCTGCGGCTACAGAAGGCGTGGCGCCTCAGTGAAGCCATTAATTGGCAAGCAGGGAGGTTAGGGAAGGCCATTAGGTGGAATCCCACCAGCCAAGCCCACACGGACCCTTGGGCCGAGCACGGGTTCTCAGAAGGGGAAGGAAGCGGTACAGTCCCATCCCCCACAGCGGACACTCCGCCGAGGCAGTCAGCGGCCACCATCCGGGAAAGCTGAAGGATACATCGCCACTCTCCTTCAGAGTGCAACATCAAAACAGCGGACACTCCATCCAGGCAGTCAGTGGCCACCATCCGGGAAAGCTGAAGAATACACCACCACTCTCCAACAGCTTTCAACATTAAAACAGCCAGCAGCAGGACCCCGGAGATCCAGGCCAACTGATTCGCACGGCCTGCCCCGCAGCTACAGAAGGCGTAGCGCCTCTGAGAAGCCATTAATTAGCAAGCAGGGAGGTTAGGGACTGCCATTAGGTGGAATCCCGCCAGCCAAGCCCACCGCCCACGCCCGGAACAGGCCCAGCGATCTGCCAGCATTGTAGTCACGACACCCCAATTGGAATAGGGACAGAGCAGAGCCGCCTTCCACTCCCGGAACAGGCCCAGAGAGCCGCCAGCGTGGTAGATACGTCACCCCAATTGGAGTAGGGGCACAGCCGCCGCCCGCACCTGCAAGGGAGACTTTTCAAGTATACAAGAGCAACATAAATAAATAGGGGGTAAATTTCAAAACACAACAGTTGCACCAAGCAGAAAGAAACGCGGGCAGTATGAAAAGACAAGGAAAGAAAGGACCACAAGCAATGCAGGTCAACTCAACTTTAGAAGAGGTAATAGCTGCAACAGATGGAATATCAGACAAAGAGTTCAGGATATATATGCTTCAGATGATCTGGAGTCTCAAGGAAGACATGAGACAGCAAAATCAGACAATGAAAGATCACATTGACAAACAAATCCAGGAAGTAAAAGATCAATTTCACAGGGAGATAGAGGTAATAAAAAACAAACAAATTGAAATTCTAGAAATGCAGGAAACAATAAACCAACTTAAAAACTCAATTGAGAATACTACCAGCAGAGTAGATCATTTAGAAGAGAGAACATCAGACAATGAAGACAAAGTATTTCAACTGGAAAAGAACATAGACAGCTCAGCAAGTCTCCTAAGAAACCATGAGCAGAACATCCAAGAATTATGGGACAATATCAAAAGACCAAATTTAAGAGTCATTGGGATACAGGAAGGCACGGAGCTCCATTCCAAAGGAATAAACAGTCTATTCAGTGAAATAATAAGAGAAAACTTCCCAGAATTGAAGATTGAGACAGAATCCCAAATCCTAGAAGCCTACAGGACGCCGAATGTGCAAAATCATAAGAGATCCACACCTAGACACATTATAATGAAGATGTCCAACATACAGAATAAGGAGAGAATTTTAAAAGCTGCAAGAGAAAGAAAGCAGATTACATTTAGGGGTAAACCAATCAGGATAACAGCTGATCTCTCAACACAGACTCTGAAAGCTAGAAGATCCTGGAATAACATATTTCAAACACTGAAAGACAATGGGCTCCAACCAAGAATCGTGTATCCGGCGAAATTAAGCTTCAGGTTAGAAGATGAAATTAAAACCTTCCACAATAAACAAAAGTTAAAAGAATTCGCAGCTAGAAAACCATCTCTTCAAAAAATCCTTGGCAAAACATTACAGGAAGAGGAAATGGAAAACAACATTGAAAACCAACAATGGGAGGTAGGACAGTAAAGGGGGGAAAGTAGTCAAAGAGGATAACAAATCAGGTTTAGTAACATCAATAAACAAATATGGATAGAAGAACAAACCATATCTCAATAATAACCCTAAATGTTAATGGCTTAAACTCACCAATTAAGAGACACAGGCTAGTAGAATGGATCAAAAAACAAGACCCAACAATATGCTGTCTACAGGAGACGCATTTGATAGGAAAAGATATACATAGACTGAAGGTGAAAGGTTGGGAAAAATCATATCACTCATATGGACCGCGGAAACAAGCAGGAGTGTCCATACTCATATCTAATAAAATAGATTTCAAGCCAAAGCTAATCAAAAGGGATATAGAAGGACACTTCATACTGCTCAAGGGAACCATACACCAACAAGACATAACAATCATAAATATATATGCCCCAAATAATGGTGCAGCTGTATTCATCAAGCAAACTCTTCTCAAGTTCAAGAGTCTAATAGACCAACATACAATAATCATGGGAGACTTCAACACACCTCTCTCACCACTGGACAGATCTTCCAAACAAAAGTTAAATAAGGAAACTATAGAACTCAATAACACAATTAACAACCTAGACTTAATTGACATATATAGACTATACCATCCAACATCAAGTAGCTACACTTTTTTCTCAGCAGCACATGGAACCTTCTCAAAAATAGACCATATACTATGTCACAGGGCAACTCTTAGACAATACAAAGGGGTAGAGATAATACCATGCATCTTATCTGATCATAATGGAATGAAACTGAAAATCAATGATAAAAGAAGAAAGGAAAAAGCAAGCATCACCTGGAGAATGAACAATAGGTTGCTGAGTGATCAATGGGTTTTAGAAGACATCAAGGAGGAAATTAAAAAATTCCTAGAGTTAAATGAAAACACAGACACAACATATCGGAATCTATGGGACACATTGAAAGCAGTTCTAAGAGGAAAATTCATTGCTTGGAGTTCATTCCTCAAAAAAAGAAAAAACCAACAAATAAATGATCTCATACTTCATCTCAAAATCCTAGAAAAAGAAGAGCAAAACAACAGCAAAAGAAGTAGAAGGCAAGAAATAATTAAAATCAGAGCTGAAATTAATGAAATTGAAACAAAAGAAACAATTGAAAAAATTGACAAAACTAAAAGCTGGTTCTTTGAAAAAATAAATAAAATTGACAGACCCTTAGCCATGCTAACGAAGAGAAGAAGAGAGAGAACCCAAATTACTAGCATACGGGATGAAAAAGGCAATATCACAACAGACACTTCAGAAATACAGAAGATAATCAGAAATTACTTTGAATCCTTATACTCCAATAAAATAGAAGATAGTGAAGGCATAGATAAATTCCTTGAGTCCTATGATCTGCCCAGATTGAGCCAGGAGGATATAGACAACCTAAACAGACCAATAACAATAGAGGAAATAGAAGAAACCATCAAAAGACTACCAACTAAGAAAAGCCCAGGACCGGATGGGTATACAGCAGAGTTTTACAAAACCTTTAAAGAGGAACTAACACCAATACTTTTCAAGCTATTTCAGGAAATAGAAAAAGAAGGAGAACTTCCAAATTCATTCTACGAGGCCAACATCACCCTGATTCCGAAACCAGACAAAGACACATCAAAGAAGGAAAACTACAGACCAATATCTCTATTGAACCTTGACGCAAAAATCCTCAATAAAATTCTGGCGAATCGGATTCAAATACATATCAAAAAAATTATACATCATGATCAAGTAGGATTCATCCCTGGGATGCAAGGCTGGTTTAATATACGGAAATCAATAAATGTTATTCACCACATCAATAGACTTAAAAATAAGAACCATATGATCATCTCAATAGATGCAGAAAAAGCATTCGACAAAGTACAGCATCCCTTTATGTTCAAAACGCTAGAAAAATTAGGGATAACAGGATCATACCTCAACATTGTAAAAGCAATCTATGATAAGCCACAGGCCAGCATCATTCTGAATGGAGAAAAATTGAAGGCATTCCCTCTAAGATCTGGTACAAGACAGGGATGCCCTCTCTCACCACTTCTGTTCAACATAGTCCTCGAAACACTGGCCAGAGCAATTAGACAGTCAAAAGAAATTAAAGGCATAAAAATAGGAAAAGAAGAACTTAAATTATCACTATTTGCAGATGATATGATTCTATACCTAGCAGACCCAAAAGCGTCTACAAAGAAGCTATTAGAGCTAATAAATGAATTCAGCAAAGTGGCAGGATATAAGATCAACACGCATAAATCAAAGGCGTTCCTGTATATGAGCGACAAATCCTCTGAAACGGAAATGAGGACAACTACTCCATTCACAATATCCCCCCAAAAAATAAAATACTTGGGAATCAACCTAACAAAAGAGGTGAAAGATTTATACAATGAAAATTACAGAACCCTAAAGAAAGACATAGAAGAAGACCTTAGAAGATGGAAAAACATACCCTGCTCATGGATAGGCAGAACTAACATCATCAAAATGGCGATATTACCAAAAGTTCTCTATAAGTTCAATGCAATGCCAATCAAAATCCCAACAGCATATCTTGTAGAAATAGATAAAAGAATCATGAAATTCATATGGAATAATAAAAGACCCAGAATAGCAAAAACAATACTAAGCAGGAAGTGTGAATCAGGCGGTATAGCGATACCAGACTTCAAGCTATACTACAGAGCAATAGTAACAAAAACAGCATGGTACTGGTACCAAAACAGGCGGGTGGACCAATGGTACAGAATAGAGGACACAGTAACCAACCCACAAAACTACAACTATCTTATTTTTGATAAAGGGGCTAAAAGCATGCAATGGAGGAAGGATAGCATCTTCAACAAATGGTGCTGGGAAAACTGGAAATCCATTTGCACCAAAATGAATCAGAATCCCTATCTCTCGCCGTGCACAAAAGTTAACTCAAAATGGATCAAGGAGCTTGATATTAAATCAGAGACACGGCATCTGATAGAAGAAAAAGTTGGTTATGATCTACATGCTGTGGGATCGGGCTCCAAATTCCTCAATAGGACACCCATAGCGCTAGAGTTAACAAATAGAATCAACAAATGGGACTTACTCAAACTAAAAAGTTTTTTCTCAGCAAAAGAAACAATAAGAGAGATAAATAGGGAGCCTACATCCTGGGAACAAATCTTTACTCCACACACTTCAGATAGAGCCCTAATAACCAGAATATACAAAGAACTCAAAAAATTAGACAATAAGATAACAAATAACCCAATCAATAAATGGGCCAAGGACCTGAACAGACACTTCTCAGAGGAGGACATACAATCAATCAACAAGTACATGAAAAAATGCTCACCATCGCTAGCAGTCAGAGAAATGCAAATCAAAACTACCCTAAGATACCATCTCACTCCAGTAAGACTGGCAGCCATTAGGAAGTCAAACAACAATAAGTGCTGGAGAGGATGCGGGGAAAAGGGCACTCTTGTTCATTGCTGGTGGGACTGCAAATTGGTGCAGCCAATTTGGAAAGCAGTATGGAGATTTCTCGGAAAGCTGGGAATGGAACCACCATTTGACCCAGCTATTCCCCTTCTCGGTCTATTCCCTAAAGCCCTAACAAGAGCATGCTACAGGGACACTGCTACATCGATGTTCATAGCAGCTCAATTCACGATAGCAAGACTGTGGAACCAGCCTAGATGCCCGTCAATAGATGAATGGATAAAAAAAATGTGGCATTTATACACTATGGAGTATTACTCTGCATTAAAAAATGACAAAATTATAGAATTTGGAGGGAAATGGATGGCATTAGAGCAGATTATGCTAAGTGAAGCTAGTCAATCTTTAAAAAACAAATACCAAATGACTCCTTTGATATAAGGGGTGTAAACAAGGACAGGGTAGGGACGAAGAGCTTGAGAAGAATATTTACAGTAAACAGGGATGAGAGGTGGGAGGGAAAGGGAGTGAGAAGGGAAATTGCATGGAAATGGAAGGCAATCCTCAGGGTTATGCAAAATGTCATGTAAGAGGTAAGGAGGGGTAAGTCAAGAGAATACAAATGGAAGACATGATTTACAGTAGAAGGGGTAGAGAGAGAAAAGGGGAGGGGAGGGGAGGGGAGGGGAGGGGGGATAGTAGACAATAGGACAGACAGCAGAATACATCAGACACTAGAAAGGCAATATGTCAATTAATGGAAGGGTAACTGATGTGATACAGCAATTTGTATACGGGGTAAAAGCGGGAGTTCATAATCCACTTGAATCAAACCGTGTAATATGATGTATTAAGAACTATGTAATGTTATGAACGACCAATAAAAAAAAAAAAAAAAAATAAAGAGAAGAGGCATAAAGAGAGGCAAGTGAATTCATTTTTTTTTTCAATTTTATGGAAATGCTGAAATCAATCTTATTTCCAAATCAGACTAATTATTTCCCCCCAAAACAGTGAGGCTTTGCACTCAACTCAGTTACCCAGCCTCTAATGACAATCCACCTCAATGCACCATAGGAGGGCATCTCTTTCTTTCAGGTGGTTTAAAGATAAGGAGGCAAAAGGTTTCTTTCCACAAATTGTTTTAAATTCAGCTGAGGTAGGTACAACACAATAGTCAGAAATGACCACCCTGGAACAAAAGTATATACCTTGATTGCAGACAGCCTTATCCTGGCTGTGTGCGCCTTTCTATGGCACAGCCCACACAATCACTTCCTCTAATATGCAGTTCCCCAAACGCCTACAGTTTGGACTCTCACTTCTTAGTTTGTTTTGGTGTCCTTGTCTCTGTATGGTCCACCTAGTCAGCTCTTCCCGTTTAACCTTTTCTTCGCATCTCTCATTTCTGATCCATATAAACTACCTTGACGGAAGTAGAACAGAAGAGACTGGACACCTGAGGAATTTTTAGGAAGCAGGTTTATTGACTGCAGGGTTCAAAGGTGGCTCCCACCTAAGAATTCTTCCTCTGAACAAAGATTTTGGAGATCATTTGAATTTTATACCCAGTGAGGGCGGCTGTGGGACGCTTGGAGGTTCACATGACAAGTGCTCTCTGTTCCATCCTCTAGACCAGACACAGACCAAGAAAACAGAGATAATATCTTTGTGCACAAGAAGCTTGTAGAATAACTCACACCTTTATTGTGTGCAAACCTGGCATTTACAAAAAAGAGGAAGCTACCAACCACAATAACCTCTGCAGACATCCTGCAGATCTGACAAGAGGAGACGCTTAATTATGGCAAGGGTCTTTCAGGTGGGGTATCTGGTCTGCTTCATTGTATGGTCCACCTACTCAGTTCTTCCCATGTAACCTTTCTTTAGCACCTCACATTTCCTACCCATATAAACCACCATCACCACTCTTTCCAGGTTCCCTCCTTCTACACCAGAAGCTCTGTGTCCCCACCATGAGCATTCCCATCACTGCTGTACTCTTCTTTGGGGATCTAACTTTCCAAACCCAACACTATCATTTTGTTCCAGCCTCTCCTTAATACAGGGCCCAGATAACCCAGGCATACCACTAGAATCATTAGAACATCACATGAGATGAAGCTGGAAGCACTAAGCCATTTTGAGAAAGAATCTTCCATAATAAAGAAATTATTCTTGAAAAAATGATCAAGAATCATTATGAGTTGTTTATTTTTGTTTCAATGAGGCAGCCTTTGAGCCAAATATGAGATAGAACAGGAATGTGCTATTACAACTATTCTTTTTTTTAACTTGGATTTCTTTGTTTTTATTTAATTTTATTTTTATTTAATTTAATTTTTTATTTATATATGACAACAGAATGCATTACAATTCTTATTACACATATAGAGCACAATGTTTCATATCTCTGTATACAAAGTATATTCATACCAATTTGTGTCTTCATACATGTCCTTTGGATAATAATGTTCATCACATTCCACCATCATTTCTAACCCCCTGCCCTCTCCTTTTTCCTCCCAACCTTCTGCCCTATCTAGAGTTCATCTATTCCTCCCCTGCTCCCTCTCCCTACTATGAATCAGCCTCCTTATATCAGAGAAAACATTCAGCATTTGGTTTTTGGGGATTGGCTAACTTCACTTAACATTATCTTCTCTAACTCTACCCATTTACCTGAAAATGCCATGATTTTATTCTCTTTTATTGCTGAGTAATATTCCATTGTGTATATATGCCACATTTTTTAATCCATTCATCTATTGAAGGGCATCTAGGTTGTTTCCACAGTTTAGCTATTGTGAATTGTGCTGCTATAAACATTGATGTGGCTGTGTCCCTGTAGTATGCTGTTTTTAAGTCCTTTGAGTATAGACCCAGGAGAGGGATAGCTGAGTCAAATAGGGTTCCATTCCCAATTTTCCAAGAAATCTCCATACTGCTTTCCATATTGGCTGCAACAATTTGCAGTCCCACCAGCAGTGTATGAGTGTACCTTTCCCCCCACATCCTCACCTACACTTATTGTTGTTTGTATTCTCAATAGCTGCCATTCTGACTGGAGTGAGATGAAATCTTAGATTAGTTTTGATTTACATTTCTCTAATTGCTAGAGATAATGAACATTTTTTCATGTATTTGTTGACTGATTGTATATTATCTTCTGAGAAGTGTCTGTTCAGGTCCTTGGCCTATTTATTTATTTATTTATTTAATGTTTTAATTGGTTGCTCAAAACATTACAATGATCTTGACATATCATATATCATACTTTGATTCAAATGGGGTATGAATTCTTATTTCCCCACGTGTACAGATTGCAGGATCACATTGGTTACATATCCACGTTTATACATACTGCCATACTAGTGTCTGTTGTATTCTGCTGCCCTTCTATCCCCTTCCTATCTCCCCTCCTCTTCCCTCCCCTCCCATCATCTCTCTCTACCCCATCTACTGTAACTCATTTCTCTCTTTTTCCCCCTTTCCCCTCACATCCTCTTATATGTAATTTTATATAACAATGAGGGTCTCCTTCCATCTTCCATGCAATTAATTCCCCTTCTCTCTCCCATTCCCTCCCACCTCTTGTCCCTGCTTAATGGTAATCTTCTTCTCATGCTCTTCCTCCCTGCTCTGTTTTGAGTCGCCCTCCTTATATCAAAGAAGACATTCAGCATTTGTTTTTTAGGGATTGCCTAACTTCACTTAGCATAATCTGCTCTAATGGCATCCATTTCCCTGCAAATGCCATGATTTTGTTATTTTTTAGTGCTGAGTAATATTCCATTGTGTATAAATGCCACATATTTTTTATCCATTCATCTATTGATGGGCATCTAGGTCGGTTCCACAGTCTAGCTATTGTGAATTGTGCTGCTATGAACATTGATGTAGCTGTATCCCTGTAGTATGCTCTTTTTAGATCTTTAGGGAATAGTCCGAGAAGGGGAATAGCTGGGTCGAATGGTGGTTCCATTCCCAGCTTTCCAAGGAATCTCCATACTGCTTTCCAAATTGGCTGCACCAATTTGCAGTCCCATCAGCAATGTACAAGTGTACCCTTTTCCCCACATCCTCGCCAGCACTCATTGTTGTTTGACTTCATAATGGCTGCCAATCTTACTGGAGTGAGATGGTATCTTAGGGTGGTTTTGATTTGCATTTCTCTGACTGCTAGAGATGGTGAGCATTTTTTCATGTACTTGTTGATTGATTGTATGTCCTCCTCTGAGAAGTGTCTGTTCAGGTCCTTGGCCCATTTGTTGATTGGGTTATTCGTTTTCTTATTGTTTAATTTTTTGAGTTCTTTGTATACTCTGGATATTAGGGCTCTATCTGAAGTGTGAGGGGTAAAAAATTGTTCCCAGGATGTACGCTCCCTATTTACCTCTCTTATTGTTTCTCTTGCTGAGAAAAAAACTTTTTAGTTTGAGTATGTCCCATTTGTTGATTCTTGATTTTAACTCTTGTGCTATGGGTGTCCTATTGAGGAATTTGGAGACTGACCCCACAAGATGGAGATTAGAGCCAACTTTTTCTTCTATCAGACGCAGAGTTTCTGATTTGATCCCTAGCTCCTTGATCCATTTTGAGTTAACTTTTGTGCATGGTGAGAGAAAGGGATTCAGTTTCATTTTGTTACATATGGATTTCCAGTTCTCCCAGCACCATTTGTTGAAGATGCTATCCTTTCTCCAGTGCATGCTTTTAGCACCTTTGTCTAATATAAGGTAGTTGTAATTTTGTGGATTGGCCTCTGTGTCCTCTATTCTGTACCATTGGTCTACCTGCCTGTTTTGGTACAGTACCATGCTATTTTTTGTTACTATTGCTCTGTAGTATAGTTTAAAGTCTGGTAACGCTATACCGCCTGATTCACTCTTCCTGCTTAGAATTGCTATTGCTATTCTGGGTCTTTTATTTTTCCAGATGAATTTAATGATTGCTTTTTCTATTTCTGTGAGAAATGCTGTTGGAATTTTGATTGGCATTGCATTAAACCTATAGAGTACTTTTGGTAATATTGCCATTTCAATGATGTTAGTTCTGCCTATCCATAAACAGGGTATATCCTTCCATCTTCTAAGGTCTTCTTCTATTTCTCTCTTTAGGGTTCTGTAGTTTTCATTGTATAGGACTTTCACCTCTTTTGTTAGGTTGATTCCCAAGTATTTTTTTTGAGGATATTGTGAATGGGGTGGTTGTCCTCATTTCCATTTCAGAGGATTTGTCACTGATATATAGGAATGCCTTTGATTTATGCGTGTTGATTTTATATCCTGCCACTTTGCTGAATTCATTTACTAGCTCTAAAAGTTTCTTGGTAGAACCTTTTGGGTCTGCTAGGTATAGGATCATGTCAACCACAAATAGTGATAATTTAAGTTCTTCTTTTCCTATCTTAATGCCTTTAATTTCTTTCATCTGTCTAATTGTTCTGTTGGCCCATTTATTGATTGGGTTGTTTGTTTTATGGGTGCTTAGCTCTTTGAATTTTTTAAATACCCTAGAAATTAGTACTCTATCTGATGTGTGAGGGGTAAAGGTGTGCTCCCAAGATGTAGGCTTTCTATTCACCTCACAGATTGTTTCTTTTACTGAGAAGAAACATTTTTAGTTTGAATCCATTACGTTTTTGATTCTTTATTTTAATTTTTGTGCTATAGGTGTCTTATTAAGGAAGTTGGGGCCTAATCCCACATGATGAAGATTAGGGCCTACTTTTTCTTCTATTAGATGCAGGGTCTCTTGTTGTATTCCTAGGTCCTTGATCCATTTTGAGTTGAGTTTTGGGCATGGTGAGACATAGGGATTTAATCTCATTTTGTTGCACATGGATTTCCAGTTTTCCCAGCATCATTTGTTGAAGAGGCTATCTTTTCTCCACTGCATGTTTTTGGCACCTTTGTCTAATATAAGATAATTGTAATTTTGTAGGTTAATCTCTGTTTCCTCTATTCTGTGTCATTGGTCTACCAGTCTGTTTTAGTGCCAATACCATGCTATTTTGTTACTATTGTTCTGTAGAATAGTTTAAGTTCTGATATAGTGATGCCACCTGCTTCACCCTTAAGGATTGCTTTAACTATTCTGGGTCTCTTATTTTTTCCAGATGAATTTCATGGCTGATTTTTCTATTTCTCTGAGGAATGTCATTGGGGTTTTGATCAGAATTGCACTAAATCTGTATAGTGCTTTTGGAAGTATGGTCATTTTGATAATATTAATTCTGCCTATCCAAGAGTACTGTAGATTTTTCCATCTTCTAATGTCTTCTTTGATTTCTTTCTTTAGGATTCTGTGGTTTCTAGTATATAAATCTTTCATCTCTTTCATTAAGCTGCTTCCCAGGTCTTTGTTTTGTTTGGTTTTAGTTTTGGTTTTGGTTTGTTTTTTTCTTTTGAAAATGGGATAGTTTTCCTCATTTCCTTTTCTGAGGATTTGTCACTTATATACGGAAATGGATTTGATTTATGGGTGTTGATTTTATATTCTGCTACTTTGCTGAATTCGATTAGTGGTTCTAGAAATTTTCTGGTCAAACTTTTTGGGTTTTCTTGGTATAGAATCATATCATCAGCAAATAGTGCCAATTTGAGTTCTTCTTTTCCTATGAGTATCCCCTTAATTTCTTTCATCTGTCTAATTGCTTGGGCCAGTGTTTCAAGAACTATGTTAAATAGAATTGCCAAAAGAAAGTTCCAGTTTTTAGAGGGAATGCCTTCAATTTTTCTCCATGTAGATTGATGTTGGCCTGAAGCTTAGCATAGATAGCCTTTATGATGTTGAGATATGTTCCTGTTATCCCTAATTTTTCTAGTGTTTTGAACACGAACCATTCTTAAAGTGCAGAGCCAAACACTGGGCTCAGGGATGTGAACATAATACAAAACCTAGTTTATATAAGTGGTAAGATTCAGTTCAAAGTTAAAACTTGTAGGGTAAACAATGGGAGCTGTCGACAAGGGAGGATCAGATCAGGGACCAAAAAACAACAAAGAAGCTGGGTAAAAAAGAGGTGGGCAGGTGAGATTCATTTCTATGAGCATCGGTAATCTCCACCAGCATGCTGGGAATTAACTTTGCCTGGTAAAGGCTCCAAACATTCAGATCCTGACTAAGGGTAGAGCAGAGCCAGGCAGACACAAATATTTTCTGAGTAGTTTTCATATGTCAGGAACTGTCACAAGGATACACAAAGATTGCTCATTTAATGCTAACAACTCCACTTTGAAATAAGTACCAATTGTTAGCATTTTACAGACGAGGAAACGAAAATGTGGTTCCAGTAAATAAATATTAAAGTGAAGATGTGTACCCAGTTCTACCTGACACCCAAATCTTTGCCTTTTTATCTACAGGGGTTTGATATGTTTAAAATTATCCATGGATTTTTCTGGGATTGCCACCTCCCATTTCCATTTATCAGATTATGGGTTGTAAATCTATTTACTTGAGGATTAATCTTTGAATAGAGATTTCTCTCATCTTTCAATAACCATGTTTGGTCACAGAGTACAAAATTTTGGAGAGTTTAATTTTACATCCTTGTATGAGACCATCTGCAGCTTATCAAAGACACTCCCATGACTGAAACAGATTTTTTTTTCTTAGCGCAATAAACAAGAAGGCCTTCATCAGAGTTTGATTTCATCTGTGCCATTTAGATCTTTGAACAGTGACTGGTGGGAAATCCAGTTAGTAATGTGATCATGTCATTAAATATATTGGTCATAGGTCATCCCAAGTAGTGAGACTGTCAGTGTCTGAGAGCGCTGCATGCTGCCTTTGGCTAGCTGAGAACAAAAAGTCTTTCAGTCCACAAATACTGGAGAGTTCTCCTGATGCTCAAGTCATCAATCTCATAAGGAGCAGTTTTGTGCCAGTCTGCTCAGGCTACAGAGCAGAGGGTGGTAAACACAGCTGCCATGGCGAACTACTGGCGTACATGTACATTGCCTGCTGGTTGTACTTTTCTCTTAATAACCTTATGCCCTAAACTTTAGTGTTGGAATAGCAACTATCCAACATATCCGATTGTCTCATATTCTGCAATGGAAATGGACTAGTTCCTAAGAGAAACACAATCCAAAAGAAAAAATTCATCTATGGTTCTATACAGTGATCTCCCACCCAATGTGACATGGATGTTTATAATGGTAATAATTATTATTACATCAGGCATTTGTAGACTGCTTAGTAGGTACCAGGCATTGTTCTATATGCTTCAAGGATGTTAACTCATTTAACTTCTCTAATAATCTTATTAAGTAATTATGATGATTATTCCACTGTTATAGATGAGAAAATGAGGCATAGACCAGTTAAGTAACTTGCCCAAGGCCACATATCTGATGAGAAGCAACCACTGAAATTATTCCCCCTGCTCGAAGGAGCTGCTGATGAAACATTCGAATGACAAGCACTCTACCTGGGAGTCAGTATTCATTTTTACACACACTTTTCAGGTTGGGTTCCATTTAAATTCTCTTTAGCTCACAAGTTTAGCATCCTGCTCCCTTCCCCTCACAGTTTCTGCACCCTCCTCCCTGCCCGCTGTCCTCACTCCCATGACTGGTGTGCCTGCCTCATGACCACATTGAGAGTTGCCACATGAAATGGAGGGTGAATAAAGACAGAGCAAATTGATGGCCTTCCTTTTGAATGTTCCTACATTCTGCTCATTCCTTTCATGGCTTTGCCCATCCTAAACTTAGACCTCATTTGACCCAGGCCTTTTCCAGTTTTGTTTTGTTTTTAACCTTAATTATAATGGCACAGCTCCTATAAGTGACTTAAGAATTATATATGAGAATGAAAGGTTGTCACCCCTGAAATAACAAGTGATGCTTCAATAATAAATGCTTGGAAAATAAGGATGACAGAGAAATAGAAGCAGTATGACTTAACAATTAATTAAGAAGGTTTTAATTTGTGAGAACAGGAAAAGAGAAAGATTATTATACACAATCAGCTATAAGAAATGAAGAAGAAAACGTGGGATGGAAAATAAAGTAGGAAAGCATCCATTTTCATCAAATAACATAAGCATCTGAGTCACTTAAATATTCTGGCCATCATTGGCATGCATGGATCTTGTGTGCAAAGAACTACCTGACCCATCATCTTAAGTGGAGCACAGGGATGGCAAAGTGGCAAGATACTGGGAATACTGGACATCCCTGACTGGGGTCCACAGGACAGGAGCCAATAGGCAGGAAGGGGAATCTCACCTTCCTAGCCTCATCTCACCATATCCTCTGCTGCTTTATCATCTTCCTACTGAGTTTCATGCATTTGGAATTGTACATATGGTTAAAATGAAAATTAAAGCTGTCATCCTTGGGTGGCTCAGCCACATTTATAATTTATCACCTTCCTTTATGGTTAGAAAGAACAACCAGGGAAAGGCAGCTTAGCTCTCACTCACAAACTCTCAGCACTGCATAAAGCATGCTTGAGCCTCATAGGACAGATATACTGCACACATTTAGCATATTTATTTCTCTCCTTATGGAACTTTTTCTTATCCCTGGTATGCGTAGCTTTAAATATATTCAGAGGCTATAAATATTACATGGAATTTTGAGATCTGAAAAATAACTTCTTCATCTCTGATTTACTGATATACTGAAGAACAAATTTAGTGTCTTTCTGTACATGATAAAAATTGTCAATTAATACTGGACTGTTTCTAGCCATCTATGGCAGTACTATGATTACAGTTCAATTCTTGAGTGACCAGGAGATGAAGAAGCAACTTAAAATGAACCCAGGTTTTTGTCCATAGTTTCTGGTAAATGGAGATTAACTGAGGTTGGGGAGGCAGGGAGAGACAGTTTTCCAGTGATAAAGTTGCTAAGTGCATTTTAATGAGGTAGTGAATCCAGATGTGTTCATTTGATTTGGAATTGTGTGTGGTGCATTCCTTTGAAAAATGCCATTATGTTTCCATGTGAATAAGAGCTACTGTTTATTGAGAAGCACTTGGTTTATTCCAGACATTGTTGCTCACCCAATCTTATTTAATCCATATAACAACCTTGTGGATTTACAGATGAGGAAATTAAAACAGAGAAATTTTAAAACTTACTAAAAAAAAAAAATCACACAACTAGTGAATGCAAAGAGTTTCCTAACTCGAAAACCCTTGACTTTGCTTCTGCCCTATACTGCTTCCCAGTTGGAAAGCAAGATCTAGCCATGTCCTTTCAGAAAAGCCCTTTTTCTTTTTAGTGACCCAAACCCAAAGTAACCCCCATCCACATCCCTCGTTGTGCTCTGCATTCCAAGATGCCCTTTGAGCTGATCCAAACATGATATAAACACTCTATGTTGGATTCACAGCCAAGACCATGGTTCAAAATGTTGCTGACATTATAACAAGCGAGGATGGGTGAACCTCAGAGGTTTTCTAGTTCATCTCGAACATCTAGTGCATCTCAATTTCCAGCCTGTCACACACCAACTTCATAATTTCAACCAGATCTACCCACCACCAACAATTATACATCATTTAAATAAACTTTTTCTGTAAATTCATGTATTACGAAAGGATTTTTTACATCACCATTATAGGTGAAAAATCTTTCTGTGGATTCAATGTAGCCTTAAAAAATAAAGATCAAGCAGAGTAATGTTATTAAATTCCAGTCTAATGTTATCAGAACTCTTTGAAGTTGAAAGCCACATCTTGCTTGTTGTACATATAAAAAAATGTTTGAGAAGTGTTAAAGACATGCAACACCTCATGGAGACAACCCCCCTTATTAAGTAAATAGAATTAAAAAGACGTTTTTCCTAAGGTAGTTTAGTGTGACTTGATGTCATGTCTGTGCACGTATAGTTTCCAGTAGTTTGCATCTCAGGGTGACTCCAGTCTTGTCTATTCCTCTCTATTACCTAAAGAAAAATACCCAGTGTTTTGTTAGCACTGGAACATGGAACTTAGCCACATGAGGGATCATATCTTCTTTCCTTAACATCCACTCTGATTTTTAGAGCATCATAAATGGAGGAGTTTTAAATGATCACCCGAGAAAAGTTTTATTTTCTGCCACTATTTTGTATGGCTAACAATATTTACTCTATCAATGTAGCAGATACTGTATTTATGGAGCAACACCAAGTCCAAAACCCAGTACCTGGCACTCTAGCAATAGGATATTTGATATTTAATACTTAGTGCTACAGATATTATCTCTGTGACATTCATAGGTGTGTATTTCTCTTTTCACTTTAACAAAAGTGGTTTTCTTCCATGCTATGGTTGTTTCCCAGTACCCAAGAGTTTAAGTCAGCATCCTGTCAGTCTTGTACTTTGAAACCGTAAATGGAATATTTGGGAGTGGGGGAAAAGTAGATATTATTTTTATTAGTTTGAAGTAAAAAAATATTTTCCAGATCATCTATTCAAGAAGAGATAATTCTCAGGTTTCTACTTTGAATACTGCCATTATTTAGAAAGCCACTGAAATAAGATTGTATGATGCATTTTATATTGTCATATTCACATATCCATTTAGGAAAAAAATACCTTGGTTATAGTTCCTCAGCAGAATTGTATTCTCAGAATGAATAAGAAGTATCAGAGAATAATATTCTCTCCAAAAGTAACTTTTCATAAAAATATCAGGACTTTTGGCACTCCATAAATATCATTTTTGTAGCAATTACAATTCAAAAAATCAAAAAAGCA
Source organism: Urocitellus parryii (assembly GCF_045843805.1). Lineage (NCBI taxonomy): Eukaryota > Metazoa > Chordata > Mammalia > Rodentia > Sciuridae > Urocitellus > Urocitellus parryii. Next base: position 48,619,534 of record NC_135538.1, read on the forward strand.
CATCATAAAGCTGTTGAGCCCAGTATAAAAAAAAAATGTCTCTATGCCTTACTCCATGAAAACGTCCAGAATAGTTCTAAGTATTTGGATTATGCAAATGAAATGAGCAATAGTCTACAGTGACCTCCTCTTGAACTAAACAAAGCTTTTAAATTACCATAAATTCCTTGAATTATATTCTAAAGTGAGTCAGTGCTGAAAGCATAAAGCAAGGCAGCACACATCATAGTAGCCAAAGATGAAACAAAAAAAGAAAGAAAGAAAAAACAGGTTCTTAAGAAGAAGCTGAAGGATTTCAGGTTAATGCCCAATTCACTTCAATACAATGAAAACTTGTTAACTTTTCAGATGGTGTGAGAGACACAAGGGAGACACAGCACAGTGCCTGTTTGCAGAGCTTTATAATATGATAAGCTACACAGACAAGTACTCTACTAATCATAAGGCAAGACGAGATTCATTATTCCTTCAGCCACTATGCACTGAGCACCTGCTATGTGTTGGTCTCTATCCCAGGTGCTGGAGATAAAGCAGAGAACAAAATTCTCTGTCTTCCTGGTGTGGGATTCTGGTATATGGGATTGTAAAATGATGCAGAATGACATGGAGAAAAACAAAGCACAGAAGGGAGATGCAGTGCTGGCTCCAGTGATAAATCAGGTGTCCAGGGGAGTCCTCACTGAGAGGGTGGCATTTGAATAAAGATGAAGGAATAAGTTATTAGGATATCTGGAAAGAACTTTCCAGGCAGTGGAAGAGGAAGGTCAAAGTAAAGAGTGTGTCTGGTGTGTGCAGGAAAAAGCAATAAATACGTGTTCCAAAGATGAAGAAACTCATTTTGATGGTGGAATAGGAGAAAACATCAAAATAAAATGGCATCTGACCTAAACTCTGAAGCCATGTTATGGGTAGAGAGAGGGAGGAGGCTGGGCATGCCAAGCCAGAGCCACATGAGAACTGGAGAGCAGCTTCAGCATGTCATCCCTGCCTGCCTGCCCGTGCCAGCTCAGATTCCAGTGGATTCTTGGTGTTCATTACTTAAGCAACAGCTTCCTGTTGTTTCTTTCTGCCATTCGCATTGTTGTTGATTTCATCTTGAATTTTCTCTACCTGGAGAGTGCCGTGGGACTTCCCAGACAGATAAATGCCTTGGCACTATCCCTGTACCAGATAACCCATGTTTTCTCACCTGACTTTTTTTTTTTTGATGTTTAAAAAATAAATTAAATGAACAAAAAAGATTTTCTCTTGGGTGTTCCGTATTAGAATATGAACATGATCAAGTCTAGAATCTATATTGCTGTGAAATATGGAAAGAATGGCTGCAATATAGGACACAGTTACCAGGATTCTACAGGAAGCACAGCTGGAAATGGATAGGCCACTGCAGGCTGTACACTTCTTCAGGAGCTCTGAAGAAAGAGCTCATGGTGTCCTTACAATCTTTGACTTTCCATCAGTGTAGGCTTCCTTTTTGTTCATGTCTCTCCCACCCTGGTTTCCCAATATTATGGTGAAAAGTAGTACCAATTTCACACATGTCTGTCCCCAACTGCCTCCTGAGGTTTCTGAGCTCCTCATGCTGGACAGCCCTTGAACCTCTACACCTGGATGCCTGGGTGGTTTGCCTGAGATTAAGCATGGTGTCAGAGTTGTAAGCAAGGTCTGGCCATGATATGTGCTTAAGGTCACACAAATGTGCACAAAAATCCAAGACTGGAGGAAAAGAAAGAGATTGATGGGGGTCAAGAAGAAAAAGGAACATATGTAATACAGAGACCTCATACCCCAGCAGTCCCAGCAAAGAAGCAGCTAGAGCAATGGTTTCCAATAGCCCTGTCTACTCACCAGAATCATATGAGGCACTTTTTGAAAGCTAATGCTCTGACCCAATTAACTCGGAATCTCTGAGTGAGGTCCAGGTAAATGTTTCCTTGGCGATTTCATGTACAGCCTGGGATGAGAAATACTGAGTTAGAATTAAAGCTGCTTTCTTCCCATTGTGGATCCTTCCCTTCTGGGTTCAACTCCCTCCATGGCTTCCCTACTGGGCTTCCCAAATGGAACTCCAACCAGATGCCACTTTCCATAAGAAGAAAGGAGGTGACTAAGTGATAACAATGTTCATGTGAGAACCTTGGTCAAATCTTGGGTCAGATCAGCAGTGCAAGATTATGTAACTCCTGGCCTCAGTTACTTCACGTGCAAATAGATGGCACTAACACCCATGGCACAGTGTTGTGATGATTGCACGATATTATATACACAGAGCTTGCCTAGCTGGCCTGCAGCAGAAGGCTGTCCTCACTGTCAGTGTTGCATGTCAGCCTGGCTTGTGTAAGATCTTACCCAGCCCTGTAGCCTTACAATTTGTCAGTTTCTTGACTCAAGGCATTCTCAAATATGAGCTGTTTTCAATTGCTCTTTCCTCCTTTTCTTTTCCTCTCTCATGGTCCAACATACACACATTCTTGATGTCTCTCACATCCATTTCTTGTTCCTTTGCCTCACCTGTCCTCTTTATGCTAGCTTCAGTCAATAGGGACTCCTATACCCACTTGAGAGTCATTTTTAATCATTTTCCCTCGCAACTTTCTCTGAGGACCCCCCCAACCCTGCTCCAAGCAGAATGATTCCCTCTGTGCTATTGAAATATTTATTTATTTATTTACATGTATGTGTTATAGATTACATATAATTATATATACAATATGTAATATAGATAATATATATGTGTATATATAATATATAGTGTTATATCTGTCCTATTGTATTTTAACTGTGTATGCACCTCTTGCCTCCACTAGAATTTAGTCCTTAAAATGCATTATATTGCATCTTTGATGCCTAAAGCAGTGACCAATAGACAATAAGTACTCAATAAATATTAACTGAGTGAGTGAATGTTCTAAAATATCTTTCCTAGTGGCCTAATAAGACATATACCCTTCTGCTCTGCTTAAAATTTCTTCCATTGGAGTCATTTCTTGGGACAGAGTCTTTACAGCAATAACAGTTCAAATTCAACTGTGCTTACACTTACACTTGCACATACACACACACACACACACACATACATATAATGCATACACACGCATACAAACAAATTAATAGGACTGAAGGGCAGGTCTGGATATAGGAAACCAGAGAGGGTGTGAGAAACAGGGCTGGTAAGAGGGTGGGGTATCTCCCACCCAGAGTAAGCATGGTGAGTGGATTTGAAGGAGATAGATGAAATAAGAGGGTTGGTTGAAGCTTACAGTGACGACAAAAAAAAAAAAAACAGCCCATGGATAAAAGAGCAAAAAGGACAGAATAGTTGAAAATGTCATATAAGGAAGGCATGGGCATGGTCTGCTTAGCCCAGAAAATGTCCTGGAAGAAAGTCAAGCCCAACTCTGAATTCAGATTGGCTTGGAAGAGTACCTGGGCTTCTGGGGGGTGAGTGGGATGGGAGCCCAAAGGTGTAGCATTAACCTGTCTTTCAGAACTACCAGAACTAGCCTTCCTTCACAGAAGATCACATTGTGCCTGAGTGCAGGCCTTATTTAATATTTACAGAGCCTGTACCTATTCAGAAATCTGCCTTCTTCCCTAGGACATGGCCAAAACTCTTCCTTAAACTAGGCTGGACCATCTCCATTGCTCTGGGTCCTAACATTACTCTGTGTACTGTTGGTTTTAAATTTTAGGAGGACAGCATGGAAAATGCTCCATTTGTGACCACAAGCACATTCCTGGAAAATGCTTACCCTGCTGGGTGTTTGGCTGGATTTTGAATAGCTGTCTTTCTAACTACCTTGGCTCACCAGCTACTGTACAAACAAGAGGGTGGTTGTTTCCCTTTCCAGCACCTCTAGGCCGTAATGAGATGCAACGAGCATCACGGTGAACACTATTCTCAGTTGGTATCAAAAATTGATATATTGAGTACAAAATCACTTTTGCCAATAAATTTCAACTCATTGTAAGAGCGAGAGAGAAAATGAAGGGTTTGTTTTTGTTTTGTTTTTGGTTTTTGGTTGGCAAAGTTTTACTGGGAATTAATAAAATCATTAAAGTATATTGGTTACAAGTCATCTTTCTATACTATACCACCCACATGTGTGATCATTGCATAATCCTTATTTTCTTATTTTGTTACTTTTAGTACCTGTTCATAGATGGTTATTTGAGAACTTCTTCACAAGGACATAAGTCATAAGAATATTAGAAAGTGATTTATTAATATGCAAGAAGATATCGAGGCATAGAGTACAAATAAGATAAAAATCCAAAATATTTATGAGACAAAATATTTAAAAAATTAAACCTAAGGAGAAAATACTCTAAATGTTAATAGGACAGGAATCGCTATATGGAAACCATATTACAGTTACTCCCTTGGCATCAGTGAAAGGGCACATTGGAATATTAAATGCACACATGATTATGGCCAAGGCTTATGTTGACCACTGATAATGACTTTTACTAATCAGAAAAAGAAATATAGAGGGAAACCTAGAAAGGAGTAATTTTGAAAATGTGCAATTCATAGATTTGATTTTTAACATGAAAAGAGAGAATATCAGCTCAAGATATTTGGTAGCTAAGACCCATGAGCAAACCATAAAATAAAATATTTGAGATTTTTCAAAAGTCAACTTCCAGAAAGTATTTAAAAATTTTTTAACCTCAAATTGCCCCCTTCCAGTTTTTAATCATCAGATACATACCATATTCTGGGAAAAGTTGAAGAATATTTGTTTCTCCATGTTATATACTCTTTTAAAACATCTCTTAAGATCTAATATATTGTGTATTTTTACACACTGAAAATTATTATCAAGAGGAAAAATTATTTGCAATATTTTTACTTCTTATCAAAAAAGTCACTTTTTTAAAGTTTACTTTTGCAACATTTTAATAAAACCTACACTCCCTACTTTGTTTCCTGTTTTACAAATTCATCCTCAAATATGACCTACTTAAATTTTATTTGCTTCCTTGTTCTTCCTTTTGATAATCTATGTAGTAGATATTTGCATTTGATTATTCCTGAAATGTAGGACAACTGGAACATGAAAGTTGTTTTCATTCACATTTCTAAAATTACACACACAACTTTGATGCATCTTTAAAACTATAAATTCTATGATAACATACGCCAGTTTTTTCTGTGAAATGTTTGTGTGCTGACTTAGATTTTTCTATACGCTAGCAATTACATGGGAAAATTTAGAAGTGCATTTGAGAAACCCGGTCACAAAGTTAAATAAGTTTTTCTTTATTCATTGTGAACTGTTTTTAATATCAACTGAAAGCTACTTTTCTCTCACTGCATAAGTTAACAATACAATTCAACAGAATGTTGTAGGGTGAGAATGTTCTATGTGTGTACTGTTTGGTGAAGGAGCTATCTGCTAATCACATTGAGCACTTGCAATGTAGTTATTTCAAAGAATGGGGTTTCCAATTTTATTTAATTGCAATCCTTTTAAATTTGAATTTTTCCTAGTGGCCACCATACTGGACAGTATAGAACAAACAGGTGTGGACTGTTACCTATGTCCCCTGTTTCATTAAGACAGATTCAGTTTGTATTCTCACTTATGCTTTGTGCACCTCAGTTTTCTTATTTAGAATGAGAGTGTAAAGTATGTGATTTCTAATGTTCTCGGCAACTCAAAGTTGTCTGACTCTCCATCTCAAAATGTCAACCTCTTTACAAACAGCTTTATTTCTATCAAAGGCCTAAACAGAAAATCTAATCCTATGAGCCTTTAATTATATCTATGAGAATAATCCTATGCATTTGAGTTTTATACAAATTTTTGATGAGTAATGACTACTTTCACATAAATGAATGGAAAAAAAGATTTTTTTTTTTTTTTTTTTGCTCTGAAACCGCCTGTGTACAATGGCAGTTAACGTTGAAAATACCAGCCAAGCCTCCTCCTTAAAGGTTTGTCTGACATTCCTCCCTCCCTTCTCTCCACCCTTTTTAGTGATGCTGCTCAGCCCTTTTTCATAGCAGGAATCATGCATCATTCCTTTGGCATCTCTCCCTCGGCTAGATGTTACGATTCTTGCTGCAGTGGCCTGTCTCAATTGTCTTTGTGTCTCTATTTCCTGGAGGAATGACTGGCCAATGCCAAGACCAATATTCCAATGATGCTGGTTAACATTTCCTGAGAATTTATTATGCACAGGGCATCATGCTAAGGGATTTATATTCTCATTTTCCCCTCACAAATCCTAAGAGGTAGATACTCTTAAATGGCCCCTGTGTAATAAACATAGGATAAATGGGCAAAGAAACAAGTCAGAGACTTGGCTTCTCCTTCCCTGGAGTTGGTCTTACACATTACAGACAAAAAGGATTTATCAACAGCTTTTTCTATAATGACAAGGACTTAGCCGCAATTTTTCTTCCCTGGAAAACACATGTGACTGCCTGATATTTGTAACAACCAAGGGTTGAGAGAGCAGGGTTGGGAAGCTGTAAAGGGCCCACATTCAGTGGTTGGCACCCTGCTGGACTAGAGCTAATTGCTTGCTCTATTTTCCGTTATTTTTTTACCCTCAGCAGTTATCTCGCTCAACCAACACGCTGCTAAACTTTGGTTCAGCACTCTCAGTTAAACTGTGGGATAAAAATACAAATTAAGCTGTACAGGTTGTTTTGGTTTGTTTTGCTACTTTTATTCTACTGGCCAGAGTCCTTTGAAAAGCTTTTATTTTTTTAATGAAAACCTGTTTTCAAGGTTTGCACATCATTGGCTTTTCTCTGAGGCCCTCCTACTAGAGTATAGGCTTCCTGGGGCAGGGATTATTTCTGGTTGGTCATCTCTTCACATGTCCTCAGATCTTAGAACAGTGCCTGATTTATAGGCATATAACCAACCTTTGTTACATCAACAGCTGTGACCAGAGTTCTCAACACTCATTTGATTGAACTTTGTTTCTCTGCCCCACTAATTTTTTGGCATGATTTTGCCTCATTTATAAAATATTCTTGTATTTATACAAAATACCTAGAAAATATAGCGAAAAGGTATGCACACAAAATTTGAAGTGTTTAAAAACCATTTTTTCTTTTCTTTTTTTCCCCCTTTGTACTGAGGATTGGCCCAAAGGGAGCTTTACCACTGATCCACATCCCCAGAACTTTTTTTTTTTAGACAGAGTCTCACTAAGTTGCTTAGGACCTTGATAGATTGCTGAGGCTGGCTTTGAGCATGTGACCATCATGCCCCAGCCTCTCAAGTTGCTGAGATTACAGGCATGTACCACCATGGCCAGTTCTTAATAATCTTAAATTTTTTTAACTGGTTCAAGATGTTATTACAGAACCTTTTCTAGTTCTAGAGGTCTGCATCAAAATTATCTGGAAGAGCTTTTTAAAACTACACAAGCTAAGTCTTACCTTTAGAGATTCTGATTCCATAAGCCTAGAGTGTGTTCTAAGAATCTAGAGTTTCATAGAGAATCTCAGGTATCTTTCCTTACTCTTTCCTTTATCAATCAACTTTATGGCTATATTAGTTAGGATATTCAGAGAAATAGAACTCTAATAAGAGGTACCCATGTGTATGTGTGTGCGCATGTGCACACACCTGTGCAAAGAGAAAGAGATTTTAAGGAATTGGCTTATGCAATTGTGGGGCCTGACAAGTCTTAAATTGGAAGGGCAGACCATCAAGTTGCAAATTCCAGCAAAAGTTGCCATTGCATCTTGATGCCAAAGGCAAGATTTCTGCCTCTTGAGGAAACCTATTCTTTCCTTTTAAGACCTTCAACTGATTACATGAGCAAATTTACCATTTGTTTTATAGAGGGCATATAAGTCAGGGTTCCTAGAAAAATAGAACCAATAGGATGTATGGGGGGGGGTTTTATATATATATATATATATATATATATATATATATATATATATATATATATATTTGTATATTAGGGGGGTGGGTGTGAATGAAGATTGATTTTAAAGATTGGATTATGCAGTTTGGGACCTGAGAAGTTTCAATAAGCTGGAGACCAAGAGTAGCTGATCTGAAGTTCCAGTCCAAGTCCAAAGGTCTGAGAATCAGGAGAGCCAATGATGTAAGTTCCAGTGTGAAAGCTGGTCCACTTAAGACCCAACAAAACTCAAGTGCACAGTCCAAATGCCAAGGCTACCAAAGCCTACACAGTCTCATTCATTCAGGGAGAAGGGTTTTCCTCTTCTCAGCCTTCTGTCCTATTCAAGTTTGCAGGTGATTAGAAAAGTCCCACCCACATTAGGGAGGACAATCTGCTTGACTAATCTACTAATTCAAATGTCCTTCTCACCCAGAAAGCACCCTCACTGAAACACTCCAAATAATGTTTGGCCAAATGTCTGGATTCTTCAAAGCCTGGTGAAGTTGACATAAAAAATTAACCATCACAGAGGTAATCCACTTTGCTCAAAGTATACTGATTTAAAAGTGGACCACAACTAAAAAGTGTCTTTGCAGTTACATCTAGACTGGTGTTTAACCAACTGTGCACTGTAGTCCATAGACAAGTTGTCACAAAATTAACCATCACAAGCAAGTATAATGTATATACAATAAAATACACCCATGTTGAGTATACAGTTAGATGAGTTTTTAAAAGTGCTTCAAGATATAAGAAATGTTTCAATATGTAGAATTTTTTTTAACCTCAGAAAGTTTTCTTTTGGTCCTTTTCAAGAACTGATTTACTTTCTATGACTGTTTTTCTGCTAGAACTTTCCACAAACTGAGTCTTTACTGGGCCTAACTCTTTTGTTTTTGTTGTGATAAAATAAGCGTAACATAAAGTTTGCCACTTTAACTATTTTTAAGCATGCACTTACATGATTTGAGGCACATCCATACAACCATCCTCACTGTTCTTCTTCAGAACATTTATTCCCCTAACTGAAACTCTGTACCCATTGAACACTAATCTGTATTCTTCCCTCCTCTCAGCCCCTGACAAGTACCATTCTACTTTCTGTCTTTATGAATCTAACTACTCTAGGTATCTATAATAATATTTGTCCATTCTATCTGACTTATTTCTCTTAGCGTGATGTCCTCAAGGTCAACTCGTGTTGTAATGTGTGTCAGAATTCCCTTCCTTTTTTAAGGTTGAATGATATTCCATTGCATTTATGTAACACAATTTGTTTATCTGTTAATGTGTTGGACATTCATAAGCCTGTGTTCTTTCACTTGGCACAGTGCTTTTGAGATTCACCCGTTTTATCTCATGTATTTTCCCAGAGAATTCTGATGATTTTCAAAGTTTGCTAACCAAATGAATGCTGAAATACCCGATCAAAATTGTTTTGTGTTCTATTGTGTATGTATTTTTTTCTTTCTTTTTCTGACTTATTATTGGCCAAGTGAATTATTATTTGTTTCTCAATGCTAAAAAATTTCTATGACTCTTGGAGCATGTTTCATGGCAATGGCAAAGAATAGATTATAGCAATAATTTATAGTTGTACAGCACTGACCATTGACAGAACCCATTTTCATGCCTTGTATCATGTAATCCTCTTAATAATTCTTTGATATATCATTGCCCCACTTCAATAAGAAAGCCTGGACAATGAAGGATTAAGTAGTGATGTGCCGGAGGTAAGTAACACAGTTGGCAAGTGGCAAAACCATCATTTGAACCTAATTCTTCTGGTGCAGGTTCAGTGCTCACAGCTTCCTGTACATTTATTTGAAAGGCACAAAGAATTCTCCCATGACAAATAACTTACCCACTAGCCTATCAGGATTTCTGAAATACCAGAAATAAATTGACTTCCTTGAGTCCTGAGAGTTCTTCAGTCCTCTAGAAACCCCTTTTGAAATGAAAGCACTCTAGGGATGAGTTACTGTTACGGCCAGTTTACCCAAGGGAATCAGTTTATAGCAAGAAAAAAAACTGCCATTCATTGAATCCAGGACACACCCAGGGTGTGGTTCTTGACCTCTACCTACACTGGATACCTCACATCATTTTCAGAAAGGTCTTAGTTGATATTATCACCATATTACAGATTAATAATGTGGGTCAGAGAGTCCTCCACAGTTATACAACAATCAATTAAGGAGCCTGTTTTCTAATCCCAATGTTCCTGGCTGTGTAGACAGTGCTCTTTATTGCTGTATTACACTGCCGCTTGCAGACCCTCTGCCAAGAAGACACTGGACAGAGAGGATGAGAGGTAGGGACCCCCCCCCCCAAGACAAATGACTGGAGAAAGAATCAAGTTGTACTTCTTACCTAAGTTTTCCAAGGCCAACTTGAGTTAAAATTTATGAATGCCTTGCTATGAAGGACATATGAAGGCCTCTCTGTGTTTTATTTTTACTCATTTTTTTTAAACATATCTCCCTCAACACTAAATGCTTGTGCAGAATGTTTATTTGGCACTTTTTGCTTGGTCTATCCAGGGAATGTCTTTGAAATGTTGTTCCTTAGGAGTGCCCTAAGGAACTGATGTTATTAATTGTGGTGAAGAAAGAACAAGACTATAAGATTCATGCTGCTCTTTGATTAAAGCTTCTTAGATAGAATTTTACCTCAAGAGCTTTGTTGTTTTAATGGCCTCCTATAGGTATTTTTCTGAGCAGTCTCAGAGGGTTTTCTTTCCTAGTTCCTTGTAATACTGCTGTCAGCTTCCAGGCTGTGTGTGTTTTACTTCAAAAGAGAGCTTGGGTAATTTGCCTATTTCTGCATTTTAAGGCAGAGTCAAACAATGCCAAGCAGGCTATCGTGTGTTGACAGGAGTCAGCGGGAAAGGCTATTCAGGTAATCATCAGATTGATAGATTTGAGATGCTGTGCAGTGATTTCACCTTTGCATCAACTAAGTACTCTCACTGCACTGTGTGAATCGATTAATCAGGAGGAGTTCCATTTAGGGTCCCGGTTATGCCGTTCATTGTGTTAGTGCTGTAAATAGGAATATGTGATATAAAGCTCTATTATTGGAATAAAATTCCACCTAATTACTAATTTCTAAAGAATTGCTTTAATGCCAATGATGCTGGAAATAGAGTGCCCTTTGATCTTGGTGAATACTTAACCTTCGTGAAAAGGTAAAAATTCAGAAAACTGGTTTTCTTGATTTCAGTGAATCTTTTGCTGATGCAAAAATCAAGTTATGTATATTTAAAATCATTTATGATATATTGCCCTAAACTTTGCAGCTCAATTTCTCAGGATATGCAAATACATCTTTAGAATTTCCCGTGTTGGTAAAGGAAATACTACTGAAAAACATTAAGTTTCCAAATGTATGTTCTTTTCCCAGTTGAAAGAGATATGTTATATTTCTCTTGATATGTGATGTTAGAAAGCTAAAATAGTAATTCTTTCAAAGACATTTCAACTTCAGAAATGTTTGCACTTTAAAAAATAAAATAAAATCATATAATTTATTGACTGTATTTCCTATTATATATTTCAATTGAATATCTCATCTTTAAGAGAAAAAGATTACATTGTATATAATGGTGATTTGACATATATAAACTTGTATCTTGGCTCATTGATCAAAATTTGGAGCAAAAGTAGCCATGACAGGAAATCACTTATGCCACACAACTAGACTCACCACATGGTCCAGACTGTGAAATAGTCCAACTTGCTCATTTTGTAAAACATTTTCTGTATTACCAATAAGTGATTTTCTGGAGAATAATGTGCCAGGAGGCCCAAGGCAATATAAATATGAAAATTGATAACTGATTATTAATCATATTACCTTCAAAAAAGAGAGATAGTTCAGTTACATTGTCTCAAATATACCAAGAAAGAAGGATAATGAAGTGAAATCCTTTGTGTGATTTTTCCCCCCTATATCAGGATTTATTTTCATCAGCACATATCATTTTTAAAAGTCTGCTCTTGGACAGGTTTGCTCACCAGACAACTGAACCATCATAGTGAAAACATGATCTCGAATATTTTCAGAGCTTATTTATCTTATTTTCAGAGCTTATTTATCAGTCAGTTGTAGGCAAAAACAAAAATGAAACAAAACACCTTGGTATTATTTTAGTCCCAGGGAATTAGATCACCAGGGAATGAGTACAGTGAGCTGAAGTGCCTATTGAATAACGACCTATGGAGTTAGAGAAATGAAAGATGCTATCAATCCAGCCCCAGCAGATTTAGTCTGGCCAAAATATATTCTTGGTACCACCTGCCTTCCTGAGTTTCCCATTTCCTCCAGGTGGAGGGGCGGTCTGAGCTGGGTTGGGTCTCAGGATCTGGGATTATAAGGTGTAGTCAGTCCAGTAATAGGAAATGCATCAGGAAGGACTGGGTCCTTAAATAAGAGGTCCACAGTGGACAAGACAATCACAGCAAGAATGAAAAGATTGGGACAGCAATAGGAAAAATCAAAGGACTTCAGAAAGCATTCCAGGGGAAATATGAAGCCATAGGGAAAAGCTCTTTATGGCGGGCTATCTCATTTGGTGGGAAGAAGTTGCTAAGGGCACTTCCAAAACTTTGATCTCAACTTTAGAGAATGAATGTGACGGTGACCATGGTAAAGATACGGGAAGCAGCTGGCATCCTCATATAATGCTTGAAAAAAGAAATACGGAAAGCAGTATCAACTTCTCCCTGGTGCATCCTTGCAAGTTCATTAACTTGCATTAACATATGCAAACAGTTAACTAACCTTCCAAAGTAAGGTTTTGTACTTGTAAACGAATTTACATCCCTTACAGAGTACATGTGAACCAATGATGCAGAGCCAAGAATATACTCATTTATCTGTAGAAAATTGGGGCTGGATTTCTGAGTTAGGTCTGAAGGAGATCAAGCCTTGAGTTAGCAGACTGAATGGTATGATGTATCTACATACTCAGAGCAAAATGTTAATTGTGCTAAAATTTCATTTGGCTGTAAAGAGACAGGGTGATAAGTAGAAAAAAGAGAGAAAGAAAGGAAGGAAGGAACAAAGGAAGGGAGGGAGGGATGGAGGGAGGGAGGGAACCTTGAATTTCAGGCAAAAGAATTTGGTCTTTATTTAGCTGAACAAAACTATTAATTTTCATTTTCATTTTCTTGACACTCTTTGAAGAATATTTCTGTTGGATATAGATTTTCTGTTCATGTTTTAGTCAAACAGACTCTGAATTGCTTTTTAGATGAACAAAATCTAAAATGAAGGAGCCTTAGACCATTTAACCTTGACTCAGTTTTCTCATTTCTACAATGAATATTATGAGATAGAAGACTTCCGAGAAGGCCTGGGTTGTATAAATACAATGCTACAATGCTGTCCATCCACACTTGACATTGATGTAGAAATGGGAACAGTTGTTTTCATTGCTTAACGACTTGGTACCTAAAAATACGTATCACTGCCGATTGGGAGTTCAGTGCATCAAATGTTACAATCTTGTGTAAATAATGGTAATATTATGACGCTGGTGTCATCCCCATGCTTTTTGCTTCTGTGCCTCCCGCTTGGCCTTTGACACACACTCACCCACATTTAGGAATATGGGCATAGGAGTGGTTTGGTTGCTTCTTCATATTGTAATATTTGTAACATATGTGAACAGAGGTTCAGTTTCAACAGCCTAGGTGATTTATGTTCTTCCAATCTTGAGTTAGTAAGGATCTTCACACATTTTAAAGTAGCACATAGGACTAAAGACATAAGACATACCTAAACACCAGAACATTCTAATCAGCCACTTGTTGAAAGGAAATCCAGACAAGGTTCTCCAGAGGTCTGCAATAAACGCCTTCTCACCTGGAATTGCCCAGTGGTTCTGAAATATAGACCTGCTCCATGAAGACAGAGATGGTGTTATGGAAAAATTGTATCTCCTGACACACAAGAAATCTAAAGAATAGGACTGTATCATGTGATGAGAGAAGAAATAAATGTGCAAATGTGAAATGTTCTCATTTCATTTGAAGCACATCCCCAAACATCAGCCACAGAGGATGGCATGGCTTCTGATGAGCAGCTCCTGAGGGCTCCCAAGTTAAGGGATGAGGCCTCCTTTCTAGAAACTGTCATTAGAGAAGCTGGTGAGAAAAATGACAGGGGAACGTGGAAATTTTTTTCACCATTACAAAAGCCAGGCTCATCCCCAAGAAGAACAGGGATTGGTACCTAGAGTGGACAGGGAGAAGCCCCAGTCTCAATAAGGAGAGAAGCCAGGGTGCAGAAGGTAGTAAGCCCTGGCATCTGGCCCTGGGCAGCCAGGCTGCCAGCAGGTGGACACAGCCATACTGTCAGTACTGAGATCTATACTGACTCACTCATCACCCACCTCCAAAAGGGTATTATTTTTAAAAAAATATATTTTTTAGTTGTTGATAGACCTTTATTTTATTCATTTACTTATACATGGTGCTGAGAATCGAACCCAGTACCTCATACATATCAGGCAAGTGCTCTACCACTGAGCCACAATCCCAACCCCCAAATGGGTATTTTTAACAATAAACAAGCAAACAGAAAAACAGATAATAACTTTGAAATTTCATTTATTTTTAACACAAAAATATTGTGGGATGCCTTGTGATGTTTAATATATGTACACATTGTATAATGAATAACTTTTTAAAAATACATAGTTACTTTCCAAAGATCAAGTCAAATATTTTTGAGGAATGATGTTATAGTAGCTAAATTAGGGATGACTCAAATATTTAAATGCAATAACTGATTTAAAAACTGTGAGATAGTCATGCATTAAAACTACATGGCTATTTTAACTGACTTGTAAATATTCTTGTAATATGTTAATAAGTGAAAAAATAAGGTAGTACATCAAAAGTATTTTTTTTTCTAAAAAGAAAATTTATAAATTTATTTATCTACAAAGAAAAAGGTTTAGAATGTATAAACCAAGACCTTACCACTGCTTTTGGTTAGGTAATTATATTGTTTATATTTATTATATTTTATTATATATTATATTATTATATTTAATATATATTTTATTATTTTCATTACATTATTTATGTTTTGGGAAATTTTAATTTTTTGTAGTGCAAAAAAATTGAATTAACAAGCAATAAACTTTTCCTTGAAGCACTGGTAGTCAGAGAAAATTCTCTGAGTGGAATGGGAAGAAACACTTGACTCTCTCATGCGCACTTGAGTGAGCATTGTCTCAGAAAACTCCCGCCTGGACATTTGATTGTATCTGAAGAGCACCTGCATTGTATGTTACCGGTATGTAAACTGTGGGTCAGAGCAGTAATACAAAAATAACAAGAGTTGTTTTGCTTCAAGAAATCCAACTTATTTTAAAGTGACTGAATTCCAATTTATAAGCCTGAGTACATTAGAGTTTGAACAATTTTTGTTTCTTTTTAAATCTACATTAATATTTGGCTCAGTGCTCACAGGGAAGCAATTCAGAAACAAAGTGCAATTTCTCTTCCAATGCTAAAATCAATTTAGGTCTTTAGCTTATAGTAAGTAGTAAGTTATATTCTCAGATGCCAAAATTCCTCCAATTTTAGGTGTATAATACTTGGATTTCCAGGAAAAAAAATATGTAATACCTCTCTTAATTCTTGGAATTCAAGTCCTAAAGAAGAAGAACAAGATGTTCTTTTTTAAAATTTTTTTTGGTAATTTAATTAGTTATACATGACAGTAGAATGCATTTATGCACTTTGATATACACAGATGGGTTATAATTTCATTTTTGTGAGGGTGAATGTTGCAGAATTATATTGGTTATGTAGTCACATATATACATAAAGTAATAATGTCTGTTTCATTCTACTATCTTTCCTATCACCACATCTTCTCCCCTCCCTCCTATCACTTCCCTCTACCTAATCTAAGGTAATGCTATTCTTCCTTAGTGCCCCCTGCCTTAATGTGAATTAGCATCCACATATTAGAGAAAAAAATTGGCTTTTGGTTTTGTGGAATTAACTTATTTCAGCTTACCATGATATTCTCCAACTCCAACCATTTAATGGAAAATGCCATAATTTCACTCTTCTTTAAAGCTGAGTAATATTCCATTGAGTATATATACTACATTTTCTTTATCCATTCATCTATTGAGGGACACCTAGGTTGGTTCCATAGTCTAGCTATTGTGAATTGAGCTGCTATAAACATTGATGTGGCTGCATCACACAAGATGTTCTTAAAATCAGAAAATTTCTACCCTCCACTATAAATTTGTAAAATTTCATCATTGCTTATATTTTTAGAGAAGAGTTTGTCATTTTCTGAGTATCCTTTTTTCTGTACTAAATGAACATTTCTAAACTCTTTACTAAAAGCAAATTTACATGTTGCAAATAACTTATAGAACTCTTTAAGATGTGGCTTATAAATCGTTAACATCAGTAACTTTCTAAAACCAACCTTTAACTAAACTAAAAAAATTATCAAATTATAATCACATAAAGAGGTAATTTTTCCCATGAGATACAACCATTATCCATGTAAACACACACACACACACACACATACACACACACATACAAACATACACAAACACATGCACAAAATTAACATTTCAAAAATGTAAAAAATATATCACATATCTCAGAGTCAGATATTAAAGGCATCAAAGTATAGATAAAAGAATACAAATGTTGAAATCATACAAAATTGATTTCATCTCCTACTTTGGTCTTTGGTGTGAATATAGGGCCATATATTTTTATTTCTCTGGGTCTCACAGTCTCCTATTCACAATAAGGACAATTATCCTTACATAGTTGTTGTGTAATATGGGGGGGGGGGAATTATGTAAAGGCCCTGTTATAATCACTAACACTCAATATATAATAAATGCTAGCTAGAGGTCTTTTTCTTATTGTTTACTTGTTTGTTTGACTCAATATATTGTAAGCTCCATGAGTTGGTCAAGAGATATATCCTGTTTACCCTGAACGTTTATGTACAATTCCTAACTCTCACTAGTAACTCAACAAATATTTGTTGAGAGAATGAATGAAGAGATATATAGTTTTCTGCAAGGACTAAGGGTTCTCTGAGTTATTTTTGACTTTATGATAATATACTATACTCTGTCTTCCCATCCTACCAGAGTTCCAGACTCTTACATTTTATAATTATGGTATAAAATATCTTTTGTATTCACTTCTCTAAAATTCAGAATACATTTTTATGTCCAGTGTTTCCTATTTTGGTTGCTTTTTAATCTCCCATGTTCTCCACGATGTTCTTGACATTAAACAGTTCTTCTTTACTGAGCCAATTGAATTCTGATTTGCAGTGACCCCCCTGCCTCCCCAGTTTCTGAAAGACCACATTGTCACTTTTGAAAGAAAGATCACATTATTTGAGGAAAAAATTTGTCATATTCTGCCATTTTATCAGGAAAAAAAAAACCTTTTGACATTCATCAGATGGACAGTCTCCCAATAGTGGTCTATCATAGCAGTTTTGCCACCTGTGTTAGGAAGGCATTTGTCTGATACACTCCAATGCAACCACTTCTCTATGGTCTCATTTCTCTTTTCTCAGACATTTTATATTTTACTTTTCCCTTTAGGTTTGTGGGCATCCATTCAATATGTACTTCTTCATATGTTTTGTCATTCTCTTCCTTAATGAATCTGTTTTTTTCTGAATGAGGAGATAAAATTCAAATTAATTCTTTTTATGTTTGAATCGTTTTAGTTGGTACAGCATATGTTATTCTTTGATTATAAACAAACCTCAAGTCAAAGTGGTTTAAAGTATAATTTTTTTCTATTTCAAGCTACGTGTCCATAATAGATTGGCTGCTTTCTCTGTTCCACTTAGCTTCTGTCCAGGACAAGGCAAACAGAACAGCCACATTAGACGCTATGGGAGAGGGAAAGGGATCCTTTACACATTTTGCACTAGTTCTTAAAACTTCCACCTGAAAGTGACATGTGTCATTTCTGCTCATATTTCATTGACCAGAGAATGTCATATTCTATTCCTGTCTTTAAAGGGGATGGGGAAGAACCCTCCTACCATCTTTTTAAAAAAAGAACCAGATATATCTGAGGAAAAGATCAATGCCTGAGACATAGATTTCTACCAATTTGTTCTAGTCATGAGTCTTCTTCCACCCAGAGGAGCTTATATGTATTTCATGATTCAAGTTTACTCACTTTATTAACCATACACTTTAGAGTAGAAAAATGGTAACCAGTGGTCAAGGTAATTGTAAAACCATGTTAATAACCCCTGTATAATTATTTGCTTGTATATAGATTGTTATTAATGCAGTTAACTTTCATTCCTAACAAACACAGAAACTGTATATTATATCCATGTATGAAATGTCTCAATGTCACAATGACACCCAATATTTTCTATAATTAATATCTACTGCTAATTATAATAAACACATCCATACACACAAAAAAATTCAGAAACTCTTGGAAAAATCATTAATCTATTAGAGAGAACATGAAACTTATACAGCAAAACACAGATTTGCCCTCCTGTCTCTTCTTTGTATTTCCTGCCTGACTAGATGAGCTATACATCACTTTTTCCACTGAAAATTATGCCTCAAGGTCACTGGCCTTGAAGACTTGTTAATATAGTCATAATCTGGACAACCCATAGCTGAAGGAATAAAGGAGTTCTTGCTACACAGAGAAGACCTTCTGAATGTTAAAGGCATCATTAATTCCTTCTGTGACCTGAGGCAAATCACTTAATTGCTAGCTGTCTTTCTTTTCCTATCCAAGGATAATATTAACATCCTTCTCTAGGTCCTTGTGAGGCAACATATGCAGAATCGACTGCAGAGACATTTTCAGAATATGAGACACTGTAGAGACATGTGATGTACTCCAAATTCAGTGCTGTTCTTTGTGGTGGATGTCTGAGTAGAGAGAAATGTATGAGCCAGCGGATGGTTCTGTAGCACAGAAACATATAGTCCTAAATTCCCAACTAGCTGGAGTCATTTTTTCCAGGTGTGGATTACATCTGGCCTGGGCTACTTGATGCACAGATCTTCCTCTTTTCTTTAGGCATTTTTCTGGTTTCTATCCTATCCACTTTCCAGAGAAGATAAAATTTAAATTAATTTTTTTATTCTTGATATAGTAGCTTTTGGAAAAATTTAGATTACGGAGCCATTATAAATAATGCTAACACTTTTGGTTTAGAGTTAGAGTAAATGTTTGTTTAACATTTTGCTGTTTCAAAGTACTTTCACATCACATACCACCTTATTTGAGCATTATCATTCTTTTGTATGTAGAGTATTATCCTAATTTGTGGAAGACTGAGGCCCAAAAGATAGTATGCTGCCCAAAACTGCCACACTAAGAAACCCATATTTTCTTATTCTTCTTGGAGTAATATTTCATTCCATTATTCTTGGTTGCCTCTGTGTTTTCTGTAGAGATAGGTGACACTTATCTATAAACCATGATCATATGACACTAAGATGGCAGAGGAAAGGGAAAAAAATGATTGAAAAAACAAACATAAAAAAATTTATCATTTGAAATAAAATTCAAGATTCTTTTGCTTAAGCAGCAAAAGAAACTATTCTTTCAAAATTAATTTCAGTATTCTAATGAATTAAAATTGATTCAGTTAATTAATCAGTTATTCTCCACCAGAGCATTCAGAAGAGGTATTTTTAATTCCCAGTAAAGGTGAGGACTTGATTTTTTGATGATGGTACTGGCCAACCACTCAACTCCATCTTCCCTTCACCCAAAATAATGGGAACACCCAAAATAATGAGAGTTGATTTTCATTCATTCACTATGCAGTCATTCACTACCACCGACAAGAAGCTTTAGTCTAATGGGTAGAAGGGAGAGAACAGAGAAGTAAACCGATGGTTATAATACAATACATGTTCAGATATAACAAAAAAAGGGTATCAAACCCAGAAGGAAAGGCAGCCATGAAGGTAAAGTAAACCATTACTTGGACTCCATAAGTAAGATTTAGGTGCTTGGTGAGGGAAACTGAGTTCTGGCAAGTAAGCAGAAATAGAAAGAGATAAGCAAGGTAAGAGGTAAGCAAGGACTAGACTCTGAAAAACCTCTAGGTCTTCAGAAAATAAGAAAGCTTTATTTTTGCTGCTGTTGGAGCTGGTGACATAACTGACCAAATTAGAAAGGTCCATGAGGCAGATAGATTTGAGGAGGTGCTAGATCTGTCAGCTGACTCAGAAACATTTGAGAAGGTTGTTTGTGAAATCCAAGCAAGAAAAGATCAGGTAAGGAGAAGTCATGGTCTTTGCTGCACACCATTTAGCTCATAGTTGGGCAAACTAGAATGCAATCTCCTAGATCCTTGGCTGGCAATGCTTTATTTCCACCCCCCCCACACACACAGTGTCTTCCTGTTTCTTTGGCCTTTTCTTTAGAGAATTTTATTACTTTTGGAATGTGTGCTGAGATGTTAAAACATTTCTTAAGATAATTTTATTCTCCACAAGAACAAATATTTATCATGGTGATGTTAGTGTGAAGACATTCCTCACTAGCAGATCCGTCCATGTGATCTCATTAGGTTTTCTGCTGAGAATGCTAACGTTCTTTTTCCTCCTATGGGCAAAAATAAGGATGTCCTAAATTTCTCTAGTTAAATACGTTAACAATCAAAGTTTGACTTTTCTTTGTGTTACAGTTTGGAGAATAAAGCGCTTGTTCTATTCTTTCGTATCAAAAGATAACGACTCATTTTAAATGAGAATTGTGGCAGCAGTTCCAGTGCAGTGATAAGTTCAGAGCATAAAAGATCATATATCAACATGACCTCACTAACCTTCCCTGTACTAAATGACAAACCGCTAGAAATAGCCTTTGGATCAGGTCACAGAGACACTAAAATACACACCCTTTGCTGCAGACTCTATTGAACCCTATCTATCATTTACCACCTTCAATCACAGAGGTTTGCTTCAATGCTTAACAGATTTTCAAACAAAAAAAAAAAAAAAAGGAGAGAGAACTTCCTTCTAATAGTTCAACTTCCGGTTTTATTTAACTTTTCTTTGGACATTTGAAATCAGGTGGGGAGAGATGGCACATGTTGTGCTTCGTTCCCTGAATGTGTAGGAGGACTGTGGTTTAAGGGGAAATGCAGGGCTTTGGAGCCACTGATTTCCAGCTGGTTCTGTGCCTCTCTTTCCCCATCCATAAAAGGTTAACATCAGATCATTACTATCATGATGGGACAGATATAGGGAATTCTCTTTTATTTACAACAGAATTAGACTAAGAAATAGTTGCTTAGCTTTTTAAGATTCAGAGAATACCAGGATAGAGCCAAGGGGTTCTACAACCAGTTTCGTGTTACACATACTTGCTTCCAACACTAATTCCAAAACTTCAAGTAAGTGACATTGTTCTTGGTTTTGAATGTGTATGTGAGAGACTTTTCTGCTTAGAAAGTGAGGATTTAAAAAAAAATACCTTTAGAGAAATAAGTACACCCTTCACTGACATAAAACACATTAACACTCAGGTTATTTTCATGTCTTTTTCAGGTGAGAGAGAAATATTTGGGAGAGCATAAAAATTAATAAATCCTTGTATGTATGTTATCAAACTTCTTGTTTGCAATTTGATTATCATTGAGATTTCACATTGTACATAGTATATATGCATTTGGCTTTGGGAAAGGCACAGTGACTTACTTGTTATAGAAACAAAATAAAGCTATAAAGACACTCTCCTTGCATTTATAAATCTTTACAAGGATAATAGCAAAAATAATTTGCAGAATGAATGAATGGCCTGCATCTTCACATATCCTTTTAACAAAAAAGTAGTGTGTTTTCCTATGGCTACAACTGAATTACAACAAAATGATTTTATCAATAAGGTCTTTAAGGGGCTGGGGCTCAGTACTTACTGAGCTGTAGCTCAGTAGTAGTGTGCTTGCCTAGAGTGTGCAAGGCAAGTTGCTATTTTAACTGTAGCTTTTTGTTTAAATTTTTTGTCATCTCAATATTCTCTATCAATTCATTTGCATAGTCTACTATGACTAATTTGTCAAGAAAAGAAAAATCACAACATGAAAATTGTTTCAATTAGAAAAACAGATGTGATAATAAAATGGACCTATTGCTTGCATGCAAACAGATTTTAAAAGAGCAGCTTTCTAGGTATGACAACGCATGCGGTTAATGCCAGTGACATACTGCAGCCTCATGGCATTCCTCACAGCAGCCCATGCTGTGGGCCATCACTTCATTATGTGGTCCCATTGGATCTTCAACAGCTAAGTCTCTGTTGAAAAGCTCTTATAGTTTATGCCATTACCATCAAAGAAACTTCAGTAACATCCTGCTCTGTAAATCAGAAATGGCAATGATTATTCCCCTGTTCACTGCTAACACTTCAAAGTCACAATGTGATGGATAAGGTAGAAGGCGGGTGTGTGGATAGGCATGGAGGAAAAGAAGCCCCAATAAGGCAAGAAATATTCATGACCATAGAAAATCCATCAGTGAATCAGACTATTCATACAGAACCTGCCACATGCTTGGAGTGATGGTGATTTAAAGAACTATAAATTGTTTCCACCATCAAGACATTCAATTTTAGTCTGAGAAACCAAATGAATGCATGTACAACAAACACAGAGAAAGCCCAACAGCCTGTCACTGTAATGGCAGGACAAAAGTTAAAATACAGGTGCTCTCAGTTAGGTATACACTGTTTATTTGCGGTACATATTACTGTCATTAGTCCTGTCACAGAATCAGTGTAGAAACAAAACAAAAGTGGGTGCTGCTGATGTCCAGCTCAGCCTGATTTCTAGCAATGTCTACTTTGAACAGAACTGGCAGGAATCACAAGGATCCTATTTTCATACTGCTTCCAAGGACAAGTAAATGATCACTTAAAAACAAAAAAGCTTTAGCAGCTATCTTTCTCAAATTTTGCTTCAACAAAGCTGACTCTGGAGAATTAACTTAGTGACCGAAAGAAGAGTTAGCCTTAAAAATGAATTGAAAGCGTATATTCCATATATGCAGTATTTGGGGGACAAACAGACAATAAAAGGATGGATGGATGGATGGATGGATGGATGGATGAATAAGAAATGAGAATTTGATCACTGATAAATGCTATGAAGAAGGTTTTTTTATAGGTAATGTAACCACTTCAGGCTTATATAGCTACCATCAAAAAAGCCTTCTTAGAGGAGAAGACATTTGAATTAAAACATCAGTAAAGAGAGAAACACCCATACATTGATGTGGAGGAAGATCATTCCAAGCAGAAGGAACAGCAAATGCATGGTCTTGAGTTATCTAATGTGTAGGACAGAAAGACAGCCAGCATGGATAGAATAAATGAAGGGAAGAGTTATAGAAGGCGAGGATAAACTAGACACGGTTCTGACTATGTAGATTTTTATAGTCCATATTAGAGACTAGATTTTTTGCTGTTTGCAGCGGACAGATTCCAATATTATAGATGAGAGAATGTTTAAATCTTATCTTCACTTTAGGAAGAAAAATCACTAATGCTATAGAATAGTGGGGAGTAATGATCGGAAGTTTATTCCATCATCCAAGTGAGAAATAAAGGAGAACTAAACTAAATTCTAGCAACCTTTTCTCTGCAGGATAGAAGTAATTGGATTCAAGGCATATTTTGGTGTAAAGACAATAGGAGTTACTGGTGCATTTAGATGTGGCATGTAGCACTAATGCAAAAGTGAAATTAAGACTTCCAGGCATTTTGTCTGAGCTACTGAGTTACTGCCATTAGGAAGCCCCTGAGGTATCAGTCAAGATCCAGGACTCCATGGAAGGGAATGGCTTTCAAATGGTTCATAGGCAGTACATTCATTGTAATATGGGGAAGGCAGGGCACATATATAACAATGGAAGTCAACTAGAGAAATAGTAAGAACATGTGGCATTTCCCAACTATTTGTAATTCTTTTCTAAGGTAATAAGCATAAATTCAGAGCAAATTAAGGAAAGTCAATGAAGGAGATTTGAAAAAAGAGAATTTGTGAAATAATCATCTTGAAGAGAAAGAAGCTGACCATTGGGAGTATGTCAAGATTACCTGAAAATGTCAAAAACCAATTTTTATATGAACTCCTCTTTGAAGTGAGGCCAATTTGCATGATTGTATGGTTTCTCCAATGAGAATCTCTGTGGGTGCTGGCATAGCATAAGTTGATAGTTGTGTTATGGGTATTAATGCTATGGGCATTCGTTTCTTATACTTCTAAAACATACCCCAAATTAAGTAGCATTAAACAACACAAATCTATTATTTTACACTGCTGGAGATCAGAAGTTCAAAGTGAATATCACTGTGCTAAACTCAGGATGTCGGCAGGGGTACATTCCTTTAGGAAGCCCTAAATAAGAATCTGTTTCTTTGCCTTTTCCAGTTTCTAGAGCTCATTTGCTTGCCTGTTTCTCCCTCTGATTTTCAAAGCTAGCAAAGGTTGCCATATACCTCTACTTCTTCTGCCTCCCATGTTAGTACTCTAGGGCCAGCTGGATAATACAAGATAATCTCTCCATCTCAAGGCCAACTGATAGGTACCATTAATTCCATGCACATCTTTTATTCCTCTTCACCATAAAACCAACGAATTCGTATAAGGATTGATTGCAGACATCTTTGGAGAACTTTCGTTCTGCCTATTGCATCACACTTGGAGTTTTGCTTTTTGCCAGTGAGGTAGAATAGAGAGAATGAAGAACAGTGAGGAAGTTAAGAGTGTATTCAAGGAATGGTTATGAAGCTGAACCATACACTTCAAGCAATGAGATGAGGGTATGAGAAGAATGATTAGGAGGGAGCACACTGGCAATGTCAAGGAGTGATAGGTCTCCATGGAAATTTCTTGAGTGGGAATATTGCAATTAGTGAGCTGAAAGAATAGGAGGTGAAGGTCAGAGGATAGATTTAAAACTGAGATTTCAGAGGTTTGCCAATTATTGGAGATGGCAAGGTTTATGACTTTTAAAATTTAAAGACTCAAAGAAATGATTAATACATTATTTTACCCTAAAATAATTCAGGAACCCAGAATTGGCTCCAAACTTTTAGTAAGGTAATTTTTTTTCCAGGGTACTTACATTTTTAAGACAGTAAATGCAGATTATCAGTTTCAGAAAGTATACTGAGTTCTTCTGTTTCTTGCCCCTGGCAGTCTTGGGAGGAAGCCCTCCTCCAGCCTGAGCCCTGTGGAGCTGAGCTACATCAGTGCATGAAGGGAGCTCTGTCACCCAGGGAAGCAGAAGCCAGCAGGGCTGGTCAAGCCATCTGATGATCTTGTGAGGAGGACAAACCATTCTATTTACAGTCTAGTAAATGGCTTAGAAAATTATGTGTAAATGATTGTACTAAAGTGTGGAAGAGTGATCTTGGATGTCTTTATAGTACCCAAGGAACATTTTGTATATGATTTGCTAAAGATGTTTCTATTTTGAATTTAAAACTATTTCATGCTTTATTTTGCAATACAAATATGGGTCATCTCATTGCACTGTTCATTGAAAGATCTCTCTTTAGTGTACTATGCCCAGAAAGCATTGAATTTGTTCTGCTCTATTGAAACCAATACAGAATTGCCTGAAAAGTGCATAGTTTCTATGCGACATTATTAAAATGTCATAATTTTCTTCCAAGTTCATGCATATACTTTGTTTTCAAGGCAGTAGAAAATGACAGTTTACTGAAAATGAGAAGCCAAGTTTCCATGTTCTCCATAACATAGGGGTTGCATATGAGCCAGATGAGAAATTTGCTGAGTAAAACCAGAAAAATAAACAAAAAATGACAAATTACATGTTTCAAGGTCATTAATTGATTCAATGTAATTACTGAAATGATAGTGTCAGAAAATAAGGATTAGCCTTGTGCCTTTTGAAGAGAATTTAGCAATAATGCTCACACCTTGTAAACATATATCTTTTAAATATTTTATGAAAATAATGGAAGCTGCAACATTGTAGAATATGCAAATTAAAGTGGCAGTTTTAAAAAGATTATATTACTTCCTGAAATTTTGAATAGTTTTATATGTCCCTGCCACATCATGCCCTTTAGTCACAATCTCATATCCACTTCCCAAATTCCTTCTTTCTTTCAACTTGTCAATTTTCTAAACAACCTGTGAAAGCCAATAGAGATTTCATTAACCATGAGACTCACATATTTCATTTCTTACTTCATTTTTGCCTTGAGATTAGTACTACTGTTCCAAAGCCAAATGGTTTCTTTTGGCCAGTTTAAACAGTTAAAAGTTCAAGGTCTAGAAGGACAAATGAAATTCTTACATCTCTACAGAACCAGCCTGGTGTTGGACAGAGAGACATGTTCAAAAACACATTTTATGGATCAGTTGAATGGACAATTGATGCATGCCTCAACTCAACCACCCCGCCTCTGTCGACCCCAGCCATAGACAAAATAATGACCAAATGAATCACTCTGCTTCCTCCCCAAAATTTCTTTGTACTTCTCTGTGCCAGTTATTGATTCAATCTCTTCATTCTTTTTGTCTGCTCCATGAAACTGGACCTGGGCCCTTAAATATTTTTCCTTTGTATCATGTTCGACTTTCTCAGTAGAGGTGCTGGAGAGATATTACCAGAGGAAAGGGTTTTGCTTCTGGGTTTCTGTGTATGAACTGGACGGGTACTCTCAGCTTATCTTGCTTTCCCAGTTCCAGGCTCCAGCAGCTTCAGGTGGCCAGAGGCATTTTCACAGATGAGTGCATCTGGGGGAACTCTTCCTAAAGTCAGCTCCCTCATAGCCCTGGGGGTGGGATTTTAGGCAATTTGTAGCAGTGCTGTACCACAGTAACATCCTTTACTGTCCAGCAAGCCAAGGCCGTGCCCTCTCCAACAAGGTCTATATTTCAGCTTCATTGGATATAAGGGACAGAGACAATGAGGCTTTTCCTCAGGTGATCTTTCTCAACTTTCAAGGTAATAGCTGTTTTTTATAACTGCTATTCCTGTAGACTTCTCCTTACCTCTTATTAACCAATTCCTGGTTACTGCAGCCCACTATTGTAGTTAGTAATTCTTTATATTAAAAATTTTCTCTGTTTAAGTTACTGTGATTTTTCTCTGTCTTGATTGGACCTAGACTATGAATCTATACTCTCTCTTATATCTAAATCTATATACACATATAAGTATGACACAGAGAGAGATACAAGCATATTTCCATATACCTACATATCTACATACCTTCCCACGTCTTCTTGCTCCTCTTCTCTCCCATCTTTCAAACTAGCATTGATCTGATTTCCCCTCACTATAGATTAGAATGCGTTTTCTATAAAGAGAAAATTTCTTCTATGTTTTTTTCTACAGGTTTAGAACTTAAGGTTGTGCATTTGGTCTATGATCCATTTTGAGATAATATTTGCATATGGACAAGCTACAATGCACATTTCTGTTTGTTTTTGCATATCGATATCCAAGTTGTTCCATCACTACCTGATGAAAAGACAATCATTTCTACACCATACTACCTTTGTATTTTTGTCAAAAAGCAATTGCCCATCTAGATGTGTGTTTATTTCTGGACTCTTCTGCTCCATCAATCTATTTGCCCATAAAGATGCCACACTCTTACAGCTTTATAATACATCTTGAAGTCAAGTAGTTTAATTCTCCAACTTCATTCTTTTTTTAAAAAATGCTTTGGTTATTTCAGGTCCTATGATTTTTCTTATGAATTTTAGAATCCCCTTCTCAATTTCCACCAAAAAAGAAAAAAAAAAGCCTGCTGAGAGTTTAATTGGGATTACATTGAATCTTTGAATGAAATTAAGTACAGATGAAAGCTGAACAATATTCAGTTTTCCAACACACAGACAAGGTATATTACTTCATTTATTATTGGGTCTTCTTAAATTTGACTCAACACTGTTTTGTGATATTCGGTATACAAGTTTTCCATGTGATTTGTCAAATTTATCTCCTAAATATTCCATACTTATGCTATTATAAAGGCATGAACTTCATATTGATCATTGCTAGTATTGCATATAGAATTACAGCTGAGTTTCAGGTATTGAACTTGGATTCTGCAACATTATTAAAGTCTTATTCTAACAGCACTTTTATAGATTCCATCAGTCTTTCTGTATAGATAATCACATCATCTGCAAATAACGATAATTTTACTTCTACCTTTCCAATCCATCCTTTCTCTTTCTTGCCTATTACACTGGTTAGAACTTCCAGCACAAGTGCTGCTATGTAGATATGCCAAGAACAGACAATTTTGTCTTGTTCCTAATTTTAGGAGATAAGCATTAAGTCTTTAATCCATATGTGTAATGTTAACTGCAGGCTTTTAGGATATGAACTTTATCAGGTCAAAAAAAAATTCCTTAATTTCTCATTTGTTTAGTTTCCAATGAAATCAATGCTAGATTTTGTCAAATTCTTTCTTAGTGTCTATTGAAGTGATCATTTGGTTTCTCTCTTTTAGCGTTACTCTGGTGGTGTGGTTTGTATTTGGACTGTTCTCAAAAAACTCATGTTCCCCATTGCAGCAATGTTCAGAAGGAAGACTTTGGGGAATTAACTGAATCATGAGGGTTCCAACCTCATCACTGGATTATTCCATTGACAGCTGACTGGACTATTGTAAGTTGGTACAAGCCATAAGCAGGTGGAGAACTGTTAGAAGAAATACGTCACAGGGGCATGACCTTGGAGACTATATCTTGTCTTTGGCCCCTTTCTCATCACCCTGCCCTCCCTTTCTCTGCCTCCTGGCTGCCATGAGCTGAGCAGCTTTCTTCTACCATATCTCTCCATCATGATATTGTGACTTTGAGGCCCAAATCAACGAAGCCAGCCAACCATGGACTAAAACCTCTAAAACCATGAGCCAAAATAAATCTTAAGTTGTTTCTATCAGGTATTTTGGTCACAGTGACAAAAAGATGACTCACAAATCTGGTAAGTTTCATTATTTGATTTTAAAATGTGAAAACATCCTTGGGATAAACCTCTTCTGCTCATGGTGTATTATTTTTAAGTGTCTTCCCATTTTTCTGTTTCAAAAAGCAGAAATCGAAACTCAGTAGAAGAAAAAACAGCCAGAAAAATATGACAATGCTTCCCTTAATTCCTTCTTTAATAAGTAATTTGGGCTTTGGGGAAGAATAAAACCTATGTTTGTTTCCCATTACTTCTCAGTATCATTTCCAACAAGTCTTTTGGGCAATTTCTGAGATGGATTTAATGGAATTTTTTTTTAATATGCCATCTGTTGGTCTTCTGATTTTAGTAGCAGTAAAAAATGCTGGATTTGGTAAAGTGCATAACAACCTTATAGAATTTATATGTTACATGTTAACTTTTCTCCAGATGGAAATAATGTTTAAGTATTTTTTTATTAATCATTTTCTAGGAATATATTATTATGTACTTTCTCAGAACTTTGTCTTGGTTTTAACTTTTGCATTGTTCCTGAAACTTTATAATGACCACGAACAAGTGATTTCAGTAGTGGTATTATCGTTAACTCTCAAACTGTAAGGGATTTTTCAAAATGAAAAGTTTTAATTCCATCCTAAATGTTCGTCCATGTTCTTAAGACACTAGCTTCTGGATAGCCATTTTACTATACTGCCACAAATTGGTACATCATTTTTTACATACTGAATAAAAGAGATAGTTGTAGACATATATGGCTTATGTGCCCATTACATATAGTTCCTTTTTTTAAGAATAATTTTTTAATTTATATATGACAGCAGAATGCATTACAATTCTTACTACACATTCACAGCACAATTTTTCATGTCTCTGGTTGTATACAAAGTATATTTACACCAATTTGTGTATTCATACCTGTACTTTGGATAACAATGATCCTCACATTCCACCATCATTAATAACCTCCTCCTTTCCCCTCCAACCCCTCTGCCTTATCTAGAGTTCATCTGTTCCTCCCATGTTCCCTCTTCCTATCCCACTATGAATCAGTCTCCTTATATCAAAGAAAACATTTGGTATTTGTTTTTTTGGGGATTGGTTAACTTTACTTAGCATCATCTTCTCTAACTCCATCTATTAACCTGCAAATGCGTGATTTTATTCTTTTATTGCTTAGTAATACTCCTTTGTGTATATATGCCACATTTTTTTTATCCATTCATCTATTGAAGAGCAACCAGGTTGGTTCCACAGTTTAGCTATTGTTTCTATTCTGTACTGTTAATTACAGAAATGTGTAAATAGAGGATATTATGAGTGGAGAAGGAGATTTTTTTTTATGCTGGTCTTTTTTATTCATTCAGTTCAAGGAAAGTTTATGGAAAGCCAAGTCTACATAGGGTTTTTTTGTTGTTGTTGTTAATAGTATCTCTTAATTTGTTATCTTTCTTCTAAATGATGGTATTTTATCATTTCATTTGATAGGCCTATTTTAACAAGGAGATGGCTACTCTTCAATTAGTCATATGATAAATGATAATGTAATTTATTTCATTCAAGTAGGGACAGTTCTTGCATTTCTGGGAATCCCATTATCCTGAAAACTTTGCCCTATTCTCTTCTTTTCACGAAATTACCTCCTTAGCTTAATTACAACTGTAGTGTTTTCCCACAGGCAATATAATATCTACTTACCCTAAATACCTCAAAGTCAAGAAAACTTAGAGTGTTAAGTAAAATTGATTTGTTCAGACCAGATCGAAAACAACATTACAGCTTACTGGTTAATCAATGTAAATTTCGCTAATGCCATAAGGAGTCAAATCCTTTGTAAAAGAACATGTGGGCAACCTATTTCATAAATCTGTATCTTCCCTGCAATGATAATTTGCTTTCATGAAGATAGTTTTGTGAGATAAAAATAGTATTTTCTCATATATTCTATTTAATTGCTTTACATGAGTTAAGTTCCAGGAAATGTATACAAAATTATAAAGAAAAATTTGTTGATATAGAAAATCACAAGGCCTATTTGTAAATTTCAAACCTGATCGGCTAGTTATGCTAGCTAATTTATAGCTGCATTCATTTTCCTAAAGAAAGTCTATTCAATAGTAATTACAAGAATAAAAAGTTCTTAGTTTTCGTCAAATTTCGTTCTTGAAAATTTGTTCTAAGGTGACAACAATATTTCTGAATCAGGGGAAAATGTTATTTATGATTACATTTCTTGATCAAGTGACTATTCAGTATCAAATAAGTAAAAAAACATAATCAATATTCTATCATGTTAACAAAGATGTGATAAATATAAACTTTTCTGATGAGTTAAAATAGTAAAATTATGCTGTCAATCTTATAAAACTGCACAAATAGACTGATTACTTATTCTTAATTACTTATACACATAACCATACCACTTTGCTAGTGGTCACCTAAGGTAACATATTACGTAAAACATACTTTGGTTAAAGTCTTACTGATGTTTCCATGGCTTAGATTTTAGGAGGAATTTTGAGGGATTATCGTGCTTTTCAGCTCTCCTGAAGCTGTTCATATATATTTGAGCTGTTTCCTTCTGTTTCCTAGTGTATTCCCCGCACCCCTAGCAAGCAAAATCTTTCACTCATAATTATTCTGTTGACCTTAAAATCGCCTCAAAATAATGTAGCCCCTGGTTCCTGGATGGTTCTGTTGACAGCTATGAGAGTAGTTCACACTTCACTGGGAAACCATTCCAAAAAAATCAGCAGGTCATTATCGCAAACTCTTTTTTTTCTTGTTCTATGGAGCTTTGAAAGTGCTCTTGGGAATTGGTAAGATGAGTGTATCCCAGAGTACTTACTCCAAAATCTGTCAAAGTTTTAAGTGAATGAATAAAAGGTGGCAAAAGCTGAGGTTTGGGTATAAACTAAGCCTGAATTGAGGAAGATAATATCCAAAGCTACAAAAGTGAGTCTTGTGACATAATCCTGAATCTATGGGTAACTTAAACCAAAAGTATGCGCTCTCTCTCTCTCTCACTCTCTCTCTCTCTCTCTCTCTCTCTCTCTCTCTCTCTCTCTCTCTATTTAGTCCCATATCTCAATCTTCAAAACTTTTTAAGTAAATAAGTATAAGCACTCAGGATGACTTTTAGAGAAGCTACATTAACTTTCAAGACCACACCTGCGTATTTCACACCTAACATGTAGCTGAACAAAATCCAGTACAGTGTTAACGTAGAAATCAGCCCTGTCCAGGAGTGGCTATTGAGATGAGGTTAAAGTGTAGGATTTTGCAGGACCCAGGAAATTGGGGCCAATCCTAGGAAACCCCAAAGCTCAAAAGATTTGAGAAACTATCAAGAAGACAATGACGGTGGGGAGCCTGGACTTAAGGTAACAAGCTCCACTGATATAAAATATACTGATGCTCAGTGAAGGAGAAGGGTGGATTTGTATACTTCTAACATTAGCCTGCACAACTCCTTTTCACCACAGGTAAAAGGTAAGGTATGTCTGTTTGCCAGATACCTGAATGTGCACAATTCTCTAGCTGTTAGTATTTTTAACAAACACACCACTCAGAGTAGGGGTCAGAGGAATTGAGTTCAATTGCAGATCCTGTCACTTGCTTGTCATATGATTTTTATAATTTATAAAAATCTCTCAACTTTAAACATTTTTAAAAACAAAAAAATCAAATATTCCTCCTTTTAGATAATATCATTGTTCATATATCAAAAAGAATATAGTACTTTGGGATGCTTTGGAAATAACAACCCCAGATATTAAGGATATAGTCAATCAATAAGAAATGAATCGTTGTATTCTCCAAAATCACCAAACTGTGATTTTCAACTGTTAAGTCAACTGCTCTCAGTTTTCAAGAGCTTTTCCATATCTTCTTATCATCTCTGTACCATTTAGTTTATATTTTTTCTTTAAATCAACTTTTCTTTTCAATATTCAAAAAACCAGAGATTAGTATGTGCATTATATAATTTCTTTCTTTCTTTTTTTTTTTGATACCAGGGATTGAATCCAAGGGGGCTTAACCACTGAGCTACATCCCCAGACCTTTTTAATTTTTTATTTAGAGACAGGTTCTCACTAAGTTTCTTGGGGCCTCGCTGAGTTGCTGAGGCTTGCTTTGAATTCATGATCCTCCTGCTTCAGCCTCCTGAGCCTCTGGGATTACAGGCCTGTGCCACTGCATATGGCTTGTAAAATTTAAATACAAATTAAAATGAATTTATATTTATGAAAAGTTTTAAAAGTTCTCTACCTCATTCAGTACACACAGAGAAGAAGGAAGCCTTAAAATATAGGTAAGCGGTTGAAACAGAATGGGACAAGAAATGAAAGCATTCAAAAGTTTTGGCAAACATTTTGATTCTTTTTCAAATACATCACACTTCCTATAAAGTGCAGTATTGTTACTTAATGTGAATTAGAAATTCATTTTGAAAACTCTTCACAATAACAAGTCATCTTGAAGTGTACAGTCCCAAGAAAAAATTTTATGTGGGACTTAAAAATATCTATCTAGTCCAGTAACTAGTGTTTTCCAGAGGAAAGAGACACTGGCACATTCTGCAGTTCATCCTTTTTTTTCTGAAATGTCTATTTAGGAAGCCAGATTTTAAATTTATACACAACCCTAGGTGTGGCTCATCATGTTGGATCATGATGTAATTTCAATGACTCAGTTTAAATAAGAGTATATTGTGTATTTGGGGGCACAAGCATCCAATTCAATCAAGTGTTCTAAAAGGGAAAACAAAGACCACCTTCTGATTCCTGGAGTATAGTTATTATGGCTAATGTTTATTACCTTGAGACACCCTGGTCTGTACCCCCTTCCATCAAGGCAAAATTCTTCCTAGGCATCAAGTTATAAGGGCTCTATCACGTTCATGTCCAAAATCTCTGTAACACCAGATCACATGCTCTGAAGTGGAGGAGATAGACAAATATAGCAGCAGACCCTTCCTCATTTATTCCTCATGCTATTTCAGTGCTGAATGTCAAACCCAGCTTATATTCTGGGAATATCCAAAACCTGAGGCAGCATGCAACTATTCCTAAACTGATAGTGCAATAACATGTACTAGAATGGGTAGGCAGTGGAAGAAACACTACAGTGAATCCAATTTTCTTTACTAAAGGTATTTTGAGACTTTGGTACAAGCCTGCAAATCTCAAAGAGGAGCTCTTTGAATACATCATTCCTCAGACTTTTTTATCCATACAGTATTTTTGCAAGGTACATCCGAGCAGATTGGCATCCCAGGGGAGCACGACTCTAAAAAGATATTATTACTGTTAAGGAATAATATAAATATGATGCAATAAAATATAGAAGGTTGCATTTTCATATATTTTTAAAACATTTACTTTTGTGCTTTGTAATTGCCCTAGATAAATGTGTTGTATATCTTTCCTAGTCTCTGCTTATTTGGCTTAATAACTCCTTTGTGACTTTTGAATAATGTAAGAATTTGATTCATTATTTAGAAATCTGGGTTGCTACAGTAATGAACTAGATGATACATTTAATTGAGACTGCCAATACTGCAGAGGTTGTCAGTCTCAGCATCAGAACTAACTGAATTTCCATGCCAACTTAAAAATCAAAAGAAGGAGAAAGAATTTATTTGCAAAAGTTAGAGAAAACACTTTGGCATTTACTAGTGACCCTTGATGTGATTTTTAGTTTATCGAAAGGAACAGACTATTTTTAAACCAAATGCTGTGATTCTTGGCTAGCACTGTCATTTTAAGCAACCTTGTTTTCCATCATCTGTGACTTCTTACCTACAAGTGATAAGGCTCCTAATGGCTTCATAGCATAGAGTCAACTTCAGAAGTCATATACTATATATGTTTAAGAACTAAATATTTATTTTCCCATTGACTCTTGACCCCCTTAGAATAACTGTCACCTTCTGCAAATGCTTTCACTAAGTAAAAAGTCAATTGGTTGTAAGTGGTGATGAGGAAAATGTCATGTGATTAATGCTATAGTTTAGGCTGTTGTGATTAGTCACAGGAAAAACAGTTAAACTTCCTCCCTAAGAAACATGGTATGTTAACGGCAAATGGCCTGCCTGGAGCCCAGTAGGAAGAAATAGTTGGGCAGTGTTAAAAGCTGCCTATTGATTTGTGCCCCGACTGAAAGCCATGTGCTGATGTAAATGAAAATGTGTCAAGAGTTGATATCGATTTTTTTTTAAATCAGGCCATCTCTGGGGAAATACTGCTAGCCATACTACTGCTCTTGTCTTATGAGCGAAATAAGTTTCCTTTCCACAAGACTACACATGTCCAGACATCAAATTTTTCTCTTTAAGTGAGGTGTGGTAGGATGCCAGTCCATCGTCTACAATCTCTACCTGAAGAAAATGGCCAAGAGTACCTATTTCCAGGAATAAAATAAGAAAGAGAATGTAAAGTTTGTGTTTAAGAAGAATGTGTATGTATGTTTGAGAGAGTATGGGTCCACGCCCGCTGACCTATATATTGACCTGCTGGTACCCGGCTCATAGTACACATGTAGTCCTAAGCTCAGAATTTTCATCCCATGTTTTCCAAAATAAGACATTCTAGAAAGATAACT
This sequence comes from Urocitellus parryii, assembly GCF_045843805.1. Taxonomy (NCBI): domain Eukaryota; kingdom Metazoa; phylum Chordata; class Mammalia; order Rodentia; family Sciuridae; genus Urocitellus; species Urocitellus parryii. Next base: position 48,655,022 of record NC_135538.1, read on the forward strand.
TTATTTTTAAAAATTCTATCAAAGACAACTATAATACAGGATAAAAAGTGACATATTAGGATCTGAACCATGAAGTTGGGGCCCTTCTTCTCCTTAGAAAAATTACCATGTTTTCCTCCTCTCTCAGGACTATTTTCCAGAATGGTGCTTTATTCATAGACCACAGTGCTTGTAAATATTGACTAACAATATAAGAAAAGGCCAAGATTCATAATAATCATGCAGCTTTGGGTCAAATCTGTGGGGATTTCAATGCCTAGGTAAGGCTGCATTTTATGATTCAGCTGGGGTAAGTCCTGGACTCTAATATAAGGCAATCAGAATAGAAAATTAATGTGGAAGCAGAGAGAGGTCACCATCTGCCCATATAGGTGGATTATTTGGAATCAACTATTGTGATTAGAGAAAACCCTAATAAACTGATAAGGAAGTGAATCATTCCCTCCTTGATAGTTTAGAGACCTAAATCCACTTGGTTTTATTCATTGGCCTTAGCCACAAAAACATGATAAAAACTTCACTTTGCAAATTGCTTAATTCTTTGGTTGATTACTCAACTATGTTTGTTATACTCCAGATTTTATTACATGTATACCTTGTACTTAAATCTAAAGAAAAACCAATGAAAATAGAACTTCAGGGAGTGGGAACTATTATGATGCAGTAACTCTATACTGCATGTCCTGCATTAAAATTTTGGAATATACAGCAGAAACTTCCAGAAGATTATTCATCACTCATAATTGGCAAGAAAAATGAGGTAACAAACAATCTATGTAGATGGAACTTTTCAATTAGGGCCACTGCCTTAAAATACTTACAATTCGTCTACAACTCTTAAAATGGGAGTAGCTTGCTGACCCTGTAGCTTGACTAGGAAGCCAAGGTTTATGGATGATCCTCTAGGGTATCCCAGAGGCCAAACAAGAGCAGCCCTTCCTGCAGCCCAGAAAAACCAGGACAGACCAAGAGACCTTGATTGCTCTGCTTCCTGTCATCCTTATAAGTTGTCCCATGTTGTTATTTAACTTTGAATATATATTGATTAAGCATTTCCAAAGGACAGTAAGCTAAAACTTAATAAATGCTCAAGGAAAAAAATATACAAATATACCTATACCCGTATATATGTACATGTGTGTGTGTATGCAAGTAGGGATGTGTGTGTTGTGTGTGTGTGTGTATACAAAATGAGCTAACCTCTCTATGACATCAAATTATTTAGTCTCTTTTCAGGCTGAAATACATACCAATGGCCTTACACAGTTATGCTTTCTAGGACAAGCTCCAATTAACTCAAAAAATATCTTACAGAATAAGAGTAAATGATCTTCCTTTTTACTTATGGTTTGTACAGATGCATAATATATCTATTCATCAACTAATTCTTAGTTACTCTTCTCTCATACTCAGGCATATAAATATCATGTTCATATGGGTGTGTATATACACATATACTTGAAACAATGAGAGAAAATCATTTGAGAAAGGACATAAAATCTGAAAACATAGACAATATTAACTTACCATCTATATGTAATATATTACTAAATCATTTGTTAAACATTTGCCTGTGCCTCCAGATTTAGTGGCCATCTAGTTTTTGAAAGATATTATCTAAAAGGCATGCATTTAGCAAACTCACCGATCTTCTGATTTTGATTTGAGTTACCAAAATGAAGGCTTCTATTTGGTTGGAGTTTTAGCTTATTGGCTTTAAATAAAAATAAAATAAAAATTTCAACAAAGGAATTGTAACAAAAGTTCTAGTTTAAATTAAAGATTATAACAACTTCATCATGCTGACTACTTACTTGAATGTTTAACAGGTTCTTCACTTGCTTGGTAAAAAGTCTGAAAAGTATTGATTACAACTTAATTCCTAGCCTTTTCTTCCAGAACTACCTTTATTTTGTAAAATACCAGAGAAAGAGGCAGACAAGAAAACGACTGTACATGAGTCATTCATTGGCTTTTGTGTGTAAGGAAGAAGCAGAAGAAAAAAAAACATACACATATATAAGCCTAAAAATATGAATGAATTATTTGCCAGCCCATGGAATTTGTCTGTACTCTTCTATGTCCATTGGATATAAATTCTCAATTTTAGTTGAGAATTAATAGTCTGAGAAAAGCATGAGAATGTAGGCTATACTCTGATTTTTTTAAAAAATGGAGAAAGAAAAGAAAAAAATACGAAAGAAAGCAATGGAAAATTCCATTTGCTTTCTCATATCCCATTCCCAAAATAATTCTGATTACTACAATTCAAAGATTCATATTTTTCAGAGAACAAAATATACTTCAAATATAGCTCTATGTAGAATTTTCAAGCATTTATGCCACAACGTTTGATAAGAATAGAAACAAACAAGAAATATGAAATACAGTACTCTTTATAGTTTGAGCCTGCGTTTGTGAGAATGAACATAGATCACAATATACAATATAAAGGATGCTAAATATCCAATATTTCCTTCCCTAGTAATAATGCTTTTGTTGTAGGGCAAAAGTTTTCAAACAAGTTTTTCATTTTATATGTCTTAGAACAATAAATGAAAATCATCCTAATAACATGTTATTTCTATTAGGACTGAACTTTTCATGAATATATTAATAATCACAATTTAAAATTGTAACTCCATATATACTGCTGAAAAGAAATAAACAATCTAACATCCAATTATATATATATATATATTTATATGTATCTAAATATAGATGCATTTCTTATACATAAATAATGTTTCTTTGATATAATAGAATAATTCATGTTGTAAAAAATTTAATCTTTTTGCTTTGTGTTTCTCAGGAAGAAAAGTAATCAAGAAACTATATGAAGTTTTTTTTCCCCCCTCTTTTATTACACTAAAGAAATTGAGTGCAATGAAGCACATTACGCCTTTCTCTATCAGGTGCTTATTTACATTTGCATTGCTAAATTATTTACCACAAATACATTTTTAACTCTAGCAAACCTTAAAATAATAAAGTTTCATTTCAGGCTTTATACAAATATGCAAATTTTAATGTGAATAAGGCATACTTTATATTACAGAGCATTTTTATTCATTATTCTCTTACCCCTGTGGTGTTACTCGGGTCTCTCAACAATTGTGGAATATTAGGGAGACCTCTAGTGGCACTTACATTCCCAGTAAATTAACAAAATAAAGAATAGGTGGTTCCTTTTCCCTACTATTTGGACAAGTTTTGATACCTAAACATATTTTATTTGACATTTTTTCTATTTTTTCATCCAAAGTTTCCTTCCTCGCATATCCCCCATATCTTATGCAATTTGGGCACATCGAATATGTAATAATAAAATCTCCAGTTATTCAAATGCTCAGTTACTAAACTCTTCATTCTTATGATGTTTTCAGTCGTCTCAGAAACCATTTTAAAATTCACTATAAAAACCATTTCATGGGAAATGGAGTTACTATATTAAATTTAAAAAACCATATACCTAAATAGATATTAATTGTAATAGTATTACAGTAAAGGAGCATATTTTATTATGCTTTCATCTAGCAAAAGAATGTATATATAAATAATGACTTACTGAAGCATCTCTGTAACATTTAGAACTTTCTAATTTAGAATTAGTTATGGTCAATATTTGAAGACAAGTCTAAGAGAGATGCGCCCCTAGATTAAATGTGCAATTTATCACAGTTCTGACCCTTTTCCAACTGGATCCTCACAAACTCTGTGCCTCAACCTGGAACTTTCCTCCTTAATTGGTGAGTGAAGACTTCATGGGGATTGTAATACATCAATTGAATCATAAAGGATGTAGTATAGTTATTCTAAGAAATGGTAAACAACATTCCTCACAGGGTGAACAGCTTCAGCAAGAGTATAGATGAAAATAGCATGAATTTGCCCTGGAAAATATACAACAAACTCTGAGTCTTATTGAAATAGAGTGGTAAGCAAGTTCACAGAATGGATGTATCCAGAGATATATCAAAAGGGCAAGCCAGACTATGCAAGGCTTTGGAAGGATTTTAATTTATCCTGAACCCAAATGGAAAATGTGAGATCAGTCAGATTTGTGTTTTAGGAATCAGTCTGGGAACAGGGTAGAGGATAAATTTGACAGGAAATAAGATCCAAGCCTGAGTGAACATTTAGTTTAGGCAGGAAATGATGAGAGCAGGCATAGAAAGTTATAAAAACTTCCTCTACTATAAAGTGAGGTCATTTATGTGCCCCTGCTGCCCTGAGCAGCAGTGGAATTAACTATAGTCTAAAAAAAGGCCCTGGCACTGCCCTACCTCAGCTCAGCATCCCATCAGGTTATGATGTTCTTTGGGTATTTGACCCTTGCCCTTGGCAATACCACTTCCTTTCTTCCCAGTCCCTAAGAGTGACCTCATGAAAGCATGTAGCCTTCAGCCCTATAGAAAGGCCTGGGTTGTAGAGTCTGAATTTCACTTCTTTGGAAGATATAAAACATGTAAAGGAAGGGGTGGGTAAGAAGTATGATCTTGGAATATGCTGAGTGCTTAGATGATAGCTGTTGGTCATAAGGGACAGGGATTAGCCCAGAATTACCCAGGCTAATTAATCTGTTTATAGAGCCAATAAAAGAAGAGGAGCAGAGGCGAGCTGTATTAGTTTTCTATGCCCACAACAAATTCCTACAAATTTAGCAGCTTAAAACAACACACATTTATGATCTCATCATTCCTATGGGTCACAAGTCTGGGGATCGTTTAGCTGGATTCTCCGCTTTGGGGTCTCACAAAGCTGTCGTCAAGGTATCAGCCAGCACATAGTTTTCATCTGGAAGCCCAACTAAGGGAAAGGCTTGCTTCTCTGCTCAGGGAGTTTTGACAGCATTCAGTTTCTAGCAGCTGAGGATTCATGTCAGTTTTCTTCTTCAAAGCCAGCAAGAGTGAAAAATACTCTAGAGCAAGTCTACTATAAAGACAATTTATATAATAGAATAAAATGACAAGCGTGGCATACAGTCACTTTTGCCATATTCTATTGACTAGTTACAAATCACAGATCTTGCCCATGATCAAAGGAAGGATATCACACAAAAGCATGAACATCAGTGGTCAAGGATCATGAGAGCCATTATAACTGTCCATGGGTCTTTCTACAATGTTTACAAAATGTTCAACTTCTGACTGTCTTTATCACCATCTCAAGGAAATTCCATTATACTATAACTTGAACCATTATTGCATCCATATACAGTTATTAGAATAAGAATACATATCTTAAAAAATATATATATACCATATACTGAGGGGAAAAGGAGTAATTCCCTCCTTTGTAATCTTCAACATCTGTTCAGAAAGGATCGTATTGTATATTTTTAATAAATTTTTTTCTTCAGCATATCATATGCCTCTGAGAAATATTAGCTCATGGTTTGAAAACTATAAAGAGCAAAATACAAAAATATATAATCCTAAATAGCATTATCATCACATTGTATTGTTGCTGGTTACTTTCTTATCCATTTTGTGTTTTGACAAAGGCAGAGAGCATCTTTGCTCTCTAGTAAGTCCATGTTAGGAAGAAAGCAAAGATGCTCTCTGCCTTTTTGCTGGAGAGAAGAAGATGATGGTTTCCCCCAATGGACATCATAGTGCAATGCTTAGCACATTCAAAAGGACACATCTAAGCATTTGTGTATAAAGCTGCATTTGTCAATAATATGAGATTGACATCAGAAGGCTCACTGGCTTGAATCAAACTGTTTGTTCAACACTCTTCAGTACTTGATCCACAAACTTATTTCAAGATCAGCATGCCAAGGTGAAGATAAACACCTCTAATTCAGTGGAGCTAATGAGACATGACTTATTAATCCTACATGAAAATCCTAATTAGACATTGGAGCATTGCTTGTTTCATTGTTAAAACTACCCAATCCCTGAAGAATTGGAAAATGAATAGGGACTGAAATAGAAAGTGGTGTTATAATTAGGCCCCCTGAAATGAAAGCAATAATTTTTCCCCTGCATGGAAAGTATTTGTTACTTCCCCCCCCCAAATAACTAAGTATTAGCATTTTTAATAAAAGTTTGGTACAAACATTCTAGAAATAGTTGGTCATGTGGGCAGGAGAGAAATAGAACATTATGATTCACCAAAAGATAATTTTATTGTTGAATTGCAGTTATAGCAATGTTAGTCATGGCACAAGTTAATTAGGCAGATGACTTCATTCTTTAGTACTGATTCACTTAGTAGGTTCGTTTTATAAAGATACACTCATTTTCAGAACTAAGATTTCATGTTGGTAGTCCAACTATTTTGGGCAATCATCAAGAATACAAGTAATTGCGGGATGCAGTGGTGCACGCCTGTAATCTCAGTGACTCAGGAGGCTGAGGCAGGAGATTAAAAGCTCAAAGCCAGCCTCAGCAACTTAGTGAGACCCTGTCTCTAAATAAAATGTTAAAAATGGCTGGGAAAATTGCTCAGCGGTTGAGCACCCCCTGGGTTCAATCTCCAGTACCAAAAAAAAAAAAAAAGAAAGAAAAGAAAAGAAAACAAGTAATAATAAATGGTAGCAAAGATATAGGGGGAAAAGAACACTTTTGGTGGGATTGTAAAGTAGTAAAACCATAATAGAAATCAGTATGGTGATTCCTCAGAAGACTAAGACTGGAATTACCATATGATCCATCTGTACCACTCTTTGATATTTATTCAAAAGACTTAAAATCAGCATACTTCAGTGAAATGTGCATACCCATGTTTATACAACATAATTCACAATAATCAAGTTATGAAACCAGCCTAGATATCTGTCAACAGATGAATGGATAAGGAAAATGTGTTATTTATACACAATAGATTTTTATTCAGCCATAAATAAAAATAAAATTGTGTCATTTGCAGGAAAATTGATGGAACTGGAGAACATGTTAAGTAAAATAAGCCAGACTCAGAAAGTCAAGGGTGATGTGTTCTCTCTCATATGCAGAAGCTAGATAGGCAAAAATTTAAAAAAAAAAAAGGTGGGGGGCATGTCATGAAAATACAAAGGAGACCAATAAAGGTGAGGAAAGGGATTTAGGGAGGAGGTGGTGGGGAATTAAATTGATCAAATTGTTTTGTGCGTGTATAAATATGTCACAATGAATCACACTGTTACATATAACCATAGTACACCAATATAAAATCCAAATCATTTGGAAGTCCCTTATTTTATCTCCTTGGCATATTTTTTTTAATCTGCCCATTATACCCAAAAAGAAAATGAGGAAAGAAGGAACAAAGCTACAGAACAAAGAAAAGTAGACATTTCCTCAAGCTTTCTAACTAAAAGGTAGAATATAGCATTCCCATGGTAATATGCATTATCAACAATTTTTCCAACAATATTTGATGTTCTAAACTTTGTTTTCATTAGTGAGTTAAAGATAGGTGTAGAAGAAAGGAAGAAGGGAGGGAAGGAGACAATCTTTGTGACATTTGTTTTAATATTTCAGAGTAAGTCCCCTTGCTAAGATACAGCTGGGAAAATATTGTTAGCATTTTACATATAATTAGTTACCAAGTGTACTAATAAACCAGATTGTCAAATTATGTTAATCACATATAAATAACACAAAAATGGCCTTGTACAGATGGAAAATGTGTAAGATAAATAGATCTCCCATGTAAGCAACCTCAACTAAGTCTTATTGATTAATTTTGTCCTACTTATTTATTCTGTTTAAAGCATAGACTGCTTTTCTTTCACTTCGTTTTTTTTTAAGAAAAATCATTAAAGCCTAAACCTCATGTTTCAAAATCATGAAGATTTTGAAAGTCTCTTAATCTTTGACAGAGAGGGAATTCCATGTGTACAGAGTTCCCAAAGAAATACCAGTGAGTTACTACTTCAGTTACTACTCAGTTAATTGCTATCAGGGAATTCACCCCCCTGGAATTTCATAAATGTATCAAGTATACCCCTGAAATAAAGTTTTAGGGACTCAATACAGCAGTTATTATAGTTATTATTATATTGGATAAAATTATTAAGTGAAAGGTTGTTTTTTACCATACATACTGAACCTCAAAATTGTGTTTAAAGAGACTATTAAGAGGAATAAGGGAATTAACTGGTGAAATTAGGATTGTACCATCCACCAATGGCTTCCCTCTCTTCAGTGGCCACATTATACTCATTGCCTGAGTTAACAAATGTGCATTCTTATTCACAGTCATGATTGGAAATAATAGAGGCAACAATGCAAATATTTGGAAATGATGAAGAAGACACCTACAGCTCCAATACTTCTTAGCTATTTGATATTGGATAAGTTAACTTCTTTGAATTCTTTTATTTCATAATTCAAAGTAAGGGAGCTAATATATCCAATATGTTTGCTTTGAAAATGTGATAATTTATGTAGGAGTAGTGCTCTACAAAAGATCAGGCAACAAATAAATATATGAAAGGGACCAGAAAATGAAAGAATGGGGGAACTAATGAAAATTCATTGTTGCTGTGAAGAAGATGACTAAAAGCACATACATACTTTGTTCTGCATAAATTAAGGGTAGCAAGATAAGCACTATCCAACTTGGAAAGGACCATCGGAATAGGAAATAAAAGTAAAATTTGTTCTTTATATCCATATAGGCCTAGATTCTATTGCTAGAAAAATGTTAAATGACTAATTTAATGGTTGGTCATTATTTAAAATGCAGTTTTAAATATGCTACTAATTTTTCCCAACTCTCTTTCCCCTCTTTTTGAGGTAAATAGAAAATATCATTATTGCAGCAACCAGGAGATAAGTGATCTAGTTTTAGTTTACTATGTGTGCTTATTTTTTCATTGTTCATTCATTCATACATACATTCAGCCAATGGTTATTGACTTCTTAAGTGTCGTTAAGTTAAGCACGGGATATAGGCAGCACACTCTTATGGGATTTCCCACCTAGCAGGGTCACTGAACTTCTCCAGCCTTGCCTCCATCATCTGTAAAAACAGAGAAAAGCATATAATATTCTCTACAGTCTCTTCCTGTTGCAATATTCTAGGTCTTTTTCCTCTCTGAAGATTTTCATTTTTTTTCTCTTGTAGAATCTTGCTGAGTCTTTCATTAAGTCATAAACTATTTATGTGAGACTTTCTATATCTATATATGTATATTTACATACTTGAACATGATGTTTTAGTCAGCTTTCTCACTGCTGTGACTAAAGTATCTGACCAGAACAACTATAGAGGAGGAAAAGTTTATTTGCGGGCTCATGGTTTCAGAGATCTAAGTCCATAGAAGGCTGGCTCTAATTCTCAGGACTGGAGGTGAGGCTGAACATCATGGCAGGAGATGGTGCAGAGGGAAGCAGCTAACATGACGATCAAGAGGCAGAGAGACACTTGCCAGATATGAATATATACCCAAAGTCACACCTCAATTCCCACCTCCTTCAGCCACACCCTACCACTTCAGTTACTACTCAGTTAATCGCTTTCAGGGAATTAAATCACTGATTGAGTTAAGATTATAACCCAATCATTTCTCCTCCAAACTTTCTTGCATTGTCTCACATGTGAGCTTTTGGGGGTCACCTCACATCCAAACCATAATGTATCTCCTAAATTAAGCTTATGCATTATTATTTCTAAGAGTCATTGAAAGAAGTCACTTTGCTATTTATAGAGGTACATACAGATGGACATATTAAACAGACTCTGGCCTCTAAATACTTAGAATGCAACAGAAGAGACAAAATATATTCACAAATAAGTATACATTAGAATTCTTTGTTTAGAAGAAATAAACTCCTTTCAATTGATGAAATCAAAAAAGTTTCTTACAGGCAGTGGAGCTCTCATGTCCCTAGAAGAAGGGACAAGATTTTGGTAAACAAAATGAAAAGAGAAAAGATCATCTAGCAAATAGTATGGATGGAAGACAAGAAAAAGAATGCACTGCTTTCTGAGAAAATACTGGCCATTGTGGACATGGTATATGGGACATGAAAGCAGGGGCTAGTGGAGGAGATTATAGTGAGATATGGATCACAGTACCAAATTCAGGTGCTGGACTTTATGCTTTAGGCTAGCACAACCCAACAGATTATAGTGCCAGCCACACATGCAAATCACTTATGTAGCTTAAAAGTTAGGAGCCTCAATAAGAAAAAGGAAAAAGAAACAGATGAAATTAATTTTAGTAATATATTTCTTTTATCCAGTATGGAAAAATTCTATTCCAACATAAAATCAATATATTTGGCATCCTTCACTTTTCTCCAGTGTCTTTGAAATCCAGTGGGTATTTAACACTGTTGGCACATCTTGACTTGTGCTAATGGGTAGTAGCTAGTGACTACCATATTGGACTATGCAGCTCTATGTTATGGAGAAATAGTGCCAGGTTGTAGGTGGACAGTGACTCATAAAAAGCAATTGTTAAGCAGCTGAATGAGGCCTTGGTAGTAAGATGTGTATCAGATTGTGAGGATGTTATGGACATAAGACAGAGATGATCCTTTTGAAATAACCTGGATTTGAAATAATGGGAAGTGAACAATGGTGGTTGAAACAAATCATAAAAACTTAGGAGAAACCCTGAAACTATCTAACCCAATTGAAGGAAAAATTAAGGAGCAATATACTGACTTGTACTGTATAGTACAAGTACTGTATTGTTGCATCATTCTTTTGTATCCCCAGTTATCTTGCTTATTTCACTGGGTCTGGGCTACAGTAGGTTCACCCAATTCCACAAACATGGATCAAACATCTACTAATGAACTGTTGCCAGGCTTTGGAGCTTTTCTAAGTATGGATAGTTGGTCTTAATAACAATGCCATTGTCTTTACACAACAGAAGGCAAAAAGCTGCTTTTGAAGGCTTTAGAAACACAAAAGAGGAAATACCCAATTTATCCTGGAAGAAAGGATTCTTGGGTCAAGTGGCAAGATCTGCATATTGAAGGATAAATACAGTTTCTACAAGTGGAAATTAAAAAATTGGTATCATGAATAGAAAGAATTGAATGGAAATTAGGAAAGTATCTGGCATATTTGGGAAACTGAAAATTTGCCGAATTTAGAGTTTATGTGGACCTATCTTAAGAAATGAAACTGGAAAGGCAATTAAGGAAAAATTGAAGGTGAAGGGAGATAAACACTTACTTATTAGATGCACAGTAACTCCACTTAACTGCAAAGGCCTAGGAGAGAGGCACTTTCAGAGCACTGGAGAACGTGGTTTGGCTGAAGAAAAGATGAAGGAGTCAAGTTCTGAGACAGTAATAAGGACAATGGCCTGCAGATGATAATGCAGGGTGCTGACTTGGTGTCAGATGTAATGATCTGCCTTTCCACTGAAAAGTATTTGACATTTCACTGAATTGACCTTTGCCTGCCAATAGCACAGTCAATTGCATTATCTTCTCTGTTCAAAGTTTAAGCAGAAGAGCTAGTATTGTTATGGGTACAATGTAGTCTTGAAGGTGAGCTTTTGTTATTGGGCACTTATTATTTGTGAACAAAAAGCTTCAGGGGAAAAAAAATCACCTGCATTCATTTTCTACTGATACATAAATGATTACAAACATCACAACTTAAAGCAGCACCCAAGATTCTGCAGTTCATGGTTCTGTAGGTCAGAAATCCAGGCAGGCTGCACTGGATTCTCTGCTGAGGGTCCTACTAGGCTGACATCCAGCTGTTGGGTGGACTGGGCTCTTTCTTTGCTGGAGAAACTAGAGAAGAATCTGCTTCCAAGTTCATTCTTACAGTTGGCAGAATCCAGTTCCTTGTGGTTGTAGCAGTGAGGTTTTCTTGTTGGCTGTTGGCCAGGGATCACTGTCAATTCCTAGAGGCTGCTCTCCAAACCTTTGCATCTTCATGCTAGCAGTAGTATGTCTTGCTTGAAATCTCTCAAACACACTTCTGATGCCAGCTAGAGAAAACACTTTGCCATTAAAGGGCTCATCTGATCAGATTAGGCCCCCTGGATGATCTCACTGCCTTAAGGTCACTGGTTAGTAATCTTAATTGCAATTTGCAAAATCCTTTTGTCAAGTGACATAATATAATCAGTAATAATACCAATAGTAACATTTAATATATCAGAATTATTTCAAATAGAATCGTTTAATTTTTCCTGGTAAATCAAAAGAAGTTGTTGCTGCTCTATTAACTGCAACAAAGATCAACAGAATTTTTTGAATGTCCATAAAAGCACAAATTCTCTCCTGGCTAAGAAGCTGATTAAATATGGGGATAGGTGAGGGGAGAAATTTATATCAACTTAAGAGGAAAGGAATAATATAAAAGAAACTCTTTTCTGGCTCTATGGTAAATAGTTAGTTGCCATACATCACTCTCATTGTTGAAATAACTAAAATGTTTGGTGAATTAACTTAAATGTATCTATGTATCTATAAATACATAACTATATGTATAAAGATGTTTGAAAATAAAGAAATAACATAGCCCCCAAATGAAATCAAATTATGAAACTCAGTAAGCCAATTCCAAAGTAGGTATTGCTCTGAGAATTTCTGACAAATCCTAGAATCATTTGTTTCTGGGTAGGCCAACCTGTCAGATAAAGCCTCAGCTCTGGCTAATGCAAGGAATCTAATAGGAAACCTTCATAAAACCAATCTAGAAGGCTATACCATTGATGCAAGAATAAATTAGAAATAAACCCTGATATTTCAATTATATATGATGGTACACACCTTAATCCCAGTGACCCGGGAGACCGAAGCAGAAGGATCACAAGTTTGAGGCCAGCCTCAGCAATTTAGCAAAACTCTATTTCAGAATAAAAATAAAAAGGGCTGGTGATGTGGCTTGGTGGTAGAGCACCCCTGGGTTCAATCCGCAGTACTGAGGTGGGGAGAAAAAACACTAACAAATTAACCATGATATTCCATAAGGCAATCAATTTTAGTACAGAATGACTGGACAAAATTCTTAGAGGATCTCTAATGATAAATTGATTCTCACTTGAGTTTGAGATTCTAATTCATGCCACAACCGTGATCCAAAAATTTCAAACATGATCCCCTAAGACCATGTCCTAAGGCAACTGGCAGAAGACAATGTATAGCTCCTTTGGAAGAATTCATCTTCAGCCCAGGCCTCAAGGAAGACCAACAAAGAAAGTTTATTACAAAATGAACTGTCCCAAGTGGTGGATCACAAACAAACAATAAAGCAGCTAATATGAATAGAATAACAGACAACAAAACACACACATAACAACAATTTTTTTAAAAAATTCAGAACACAAAACTTTCAACTACAGAATTTTTAAAATATAAAATAGCTATGTTTAAACAAATTTTTAAAAGCTTGAAAATATGAAGAGGGATCATGAAACCATAAAAAATGACCAAGTATATTAGCACAATGTTAAGTGTCATTAAATATTATATGTGTATGTATGTAAAGTAAAATGCAATGATATAAAACATTGTGCTAATATACTATTAATATAGCATAGTAGTATAATGAAGATAGTAAATTGTAGGAAAACATTCCTACAAAACAAATTGGAATATAATCCATATAGACAATAGATAAAGAACATAAAACTTAGTTAAGCATTGTAGAGAATGATATAAGAGTCAGAATGTCAGCAGGAGATAGTAGAGAGAATGGAGAAGAGGAACACTCAACTAGGTAATGAGAGTATCCCCCAATTGTCAAAAGATAATAATCCTGAGAACCAGGGAAACTAGTGAATCACAAGCAAAATAAATGAAAAGATGCACACCAAGACTAATTACAGAAAAGCTATAACACCAAAGTGAGAGACAAGATCTTAAAAGCAGAATGATGGAAAGAAATTCCTTCAAAGGACCAATAGTTAGCTCATCAACTTCTGATCAGCAACAATGGAAGCCAGAAGACTGTGTTGTCACATATTTAATAGAACATGATGAAAGAAAAAATAAAACCCACTTTCTTTGAATTCCATACCCAGACTATTAAATGAGTATGAAAAAAGAAATTCACTCAAAGATTTTAGTAAAAGATATTCTATTCTAAATGAGAGATAAAAGATCCAAACACTTAAATAATAGTAATACTACTATCTAATCAGTAGAGAAAAAGTTTAGGCTAAAGTGAAAATCTGGCCAAAACTAAACAGGCCATAACATAACTGCTAAGAGCCTGGGTTTTGAAATAATAAGATCCTAACTCTTCCACCTATAGTTTTATAGACTTGGGTGTGTTTCCTCATGACTGGTGAGTATGGCAATAACTAAACTAAATAAGTTATTAAGTGGGATCATATAAGTTAAGCCCTTAATACAAAAACTGTAAATGCCCAATAAATGATATCTGCCACTATTACTTTTAGCACTGTCTACGATAATTTTGGAAACTGTCAGGATTTGCTGGTCAACAAATGCACCTGGGGTTTACAACAATGCAGGGAGCAATACCCATTAACTACTCCCTGTTAACCATGACAGTGACTCTCCTTGACCCAACTCTAGTCAGGCTCTAAGGAGGCCTTGACTACAAATTCTGAGCACAAACGTTTCATCCAACAGCCCAAAACACACACTAAGAGATTGGAACAAATTCTAACAATGTTTGCAGAAGGGGTAGACAAAGCCCATGTCCCTAAATGAATGTAGTCCTGCTTAAAATGCCCGCTTGAGGCAGCAAAGTACTGCCAAATGAGTTGCTCTATGTTCCAGTCAAACGCCCACTATAGATTCCTAAACCTTGTCTTAGACCAGTTACTTTAAGAAACTTGCAATTATTTTAATTCTTTCTCTGCATTTCTGAAATGTACATCTTCTGTGACCCAAAACTGTGTCCTTCTGGATATGGAACTGTGTGGTGCCTTCTGAACCTGGAACTGTATCTTTGAACTGCAGGAACTTCAGGGAGGAAGTCTCTCCCTCCCTGCCCCAAGTGGGCTGATGAGCCCCGCTCCTCTCATACTTTCACTGCCTCTCCTGCCTTCCTGTACCTGTGGAAGGGTAATGATTGCCATAGGTGCCTTGTTCCAATTTGCAAAGCTTCTTTCTATCCTGAAGATAACTTGTTTACCCTCCAGATAAGTCCCAGTTAGTATAATAAGTTAGCCTTATTGCACTTTTTGACTGCTAGGGGATCCATTTGGTTCCATAGTATCTCCTTTATTTTCTCTTCAAAACATCTATACACAATAGGAGCAGAGCCCCATTCTATATCAAAGTCCCTCTCTCCCCTACTCTAGTTGTACTACTTGATAAAATATATCCTTACCACTTTTAACTAGTGTTCAGCTTTGTTTTTCTTCAACACCACTCAATAAATGAGAGCTCTATGATGACAAATCAACACATTTCACTGGTCCCGGTGACACTGTTTTGCCTCCTGGATACTGTTCCTCTTTACAAACTCTTGTTCTTAGAGTTGTTTGCTAGCTTAAGAAATTTTTACTGAACACTAAGCATCTTAAAAGCAATTGAAGAAACAGAGTGAGACTAATTTTCTGAGGAGGAAATTTTAGTAACCTTTTTCATTTGAAACAGGTTTCAACTCACTACTGGTCTCAAAAGCTAACAAAACCTTCATGAATTAGATCATATATTGGAGAAAACAGCTCAAAGAAGCCCTACAATTTTTTTTTCTTCAGGAAAAAGAAGAAATACTTGGTTTGAAATGTTAGAACTTTGGTTTGCTGAGTGGGAAACGGACGGACTGAGACAGAAACTTTTGGCAGGGGGAAAGCGGAAGGACTGAGCTATAAGAAAGAATAGTGAGACAGAGAAAAGATTTGAGGTAGCCTGGGACTGAGAGAGCAGGATGGAAAAATGGGGTTAGACTGCTAACAGGTACTGCATTAGTTTTGTAATGAAAATGTTCAGAAACTGATTATGGTGATGGTTGCATAATTCCATGAATATATTAATCTATTGAATTGTACATTTTAAATGGGTGAGTTCCCTGTAAATTGTACTTCAATAAAGCTGATATCAATAAAAAGGGATAGTGAAGAATATTGATAAAAGTGCAAAAATCTAAACAAGCAATTATTGTGTAAAATAATAACAATAATGTCTAATTTATGGGAGTTTAGAAAATGAGTCTCGAATGAAAATGCTGATCAACATTTGTACATATTAATTGGGAGAGGATATTAGAGTTAATGTTCTGACTTCACAACTGTCATAACAATTGCTGTTCTCAGAAATTATTCAATTAACTGGTTTGTTTCCTCTTTTGCTACCCTTGATGAGTCTATTATAATCCTTGTCATCCTACCAGGATATTTTTCTGAGAGAAACTGATGATCCAGCCAGAGAGAGCAGGAAAATATTAACACTTGTTAATTCCAAATTATTTTATACCTCTTTTGTCTCTTCCATGTTCCATACTTTAACAAAAATTAATTTAGCATTCTTTCAAAGCCTATACTACCCAAGATTAGATATGTACTAATGAATATGTATCAAGTCCAATAACTAAAAATAATACCAAATCTTCATAGAAGGAGAATGGATTTTTCTGGCACAAATACAGAGGGCAAAAATATCCAGATTGCATTTTGAACTCTGTGGTTATTATCTGTGTAGACTTGGGTACCATAACCAGACCAAGTCTTATCTGCCCCATCTAAGGGATGGAGAGTCAAATAGGTTGGTCACATCTTTACTGTGAAAGTTCAGTAAAATGTTTAAATTGGAGCTTTAAAACTGTGAATTGCCACACAAATGGCATACTATTATAAAATGTGTTTCCAGAATTAAGTGGCCAAAAAAAAATATCTTTCTTTACAGTTTTCATGAAGTTGTACCTATTACAAATTTGCTTGAATTTTATATTTTCACATCAAACTTTCTGGGTCTAATTTGATCATTTAAACATGATATCTTTTTGTGTAGTCAATTTACTAGTGGTTTAATTCTTCACTTAAAATGTTTAACATCTAACTCTGCATTCATCTTCAGTCATTATTAAAATATATATAGCATAGTGTTATGGACATTAAATGAGAGGAAAAAAGTCACCGCTGAGAATGAATATTGAGAACCACAATAAAATAATTTAACAAAAAAATTAATTAATGATAAAACACCACCCTACTTTTAATCCATTTGCAGTATTGGGATATTTTTATATACATTGTTTCTTTCATGCTCACCAAAAAAAAAAAAAAAAAACAAATTTGTAAAATAGGAAATAAGATTTGTAAGCTGACTTTCTTCCTGGTACTTAATACCATAATTGATTTTAAAATATGTGGATACATTTTTACTGGATGTGGCAAGTAGAATTTATATTACTATAAAATTGACTTTAGAGTAAATTTGTACAGAACAGACAACTGAGCTGCTGCAGTTTTCTTGACCTCTTTATCTGCATGAGCCTGAGTGAATGAACTGTTGGCTCATGTTTATTAAGTTAATTACCTGTATAATTGTTATGGTTTCCTATATAAACACAAGACTAGGGTAGGAAAAATTCTGCTTCTGAATCTACCAGCAGGACAAGTCTACTAAACTCCAACAACTATTTAATGAAGTGAAAAAGAAATCTTGAATAGGGATGGGAGGAACACCCTTCGATAACATCAGTCACATATACCAGTGAGATACTGAAATGAAGAGTAATTGGGATTCCAGGCCAAGACGAAATTCCGTCCCTGTATCTTTCCTTGAGACATCATTCTACTAAATGAGACCCCTGAACAGAAGCAGAATTAACTGGCTTCTTTTAAGTTTGGTAATTACAAATGCAAAATGAGTATGTTCCTGCAGATAGAGCCAGCGGACTACTCAAGCTAACGCAATAATGGAAGCTGTGATAAATAATGTATGCACGATATCAAAAGCTGAATGGCAGGGAAGAAATGGAGAACCATTTGAAAATTTGGAATTCGCTCAAAGCCGTTCCTGCAATAACTCCCAGGAGGATAAGGCACAGAGCAGTACTCAATTCTGAAGTTCTGTATAATTTATCAACCCTTTTCTTTTCATTTCTAACATTGACCCTTCATGGTTAACTGAAGAAACAAAGAGCTAAATAGCTTCGTTAGCCATTTGATAGAGCAATTATGAGCATCCTCACTGATGCATTTTCTGCTTAATCTTCTAACAAATGGTGTCTATTTTCCTCTTCTTCTGGGTCCCATCTCCGCATGTGTCCAACACTCCTGTTCATGCCTGCTCTTATGCTCCTCTGCATTTGTTTCTTTCTCGTTACAGCTTTCTTATGCGATCATAGAACAGAAGAAAAGCGAATTCCTTATGACAATTTTCCTCAGCTGCCCTTGGTTAATTTCTTCAAAATGTGATTCCAATGGGCTCCCTGACAGCAGGGCAGATTGAAAGCTAATCAGTAGAATCTTTTTCAAGTGTCTTTTTTGAAGAAATTTCCTGTCTCAGGAGGAGAGGACTGTTTTTCACAGTAATAGGCAGTATGATGTGGTACAGCCATCTTTAAAGAGGTCAGATCTGTTTAAAACTGGGGGATAATAAGATATTAAATATTAAAATCGACCTCAGGCACTAATTTCTTCCCCAATGCAGTTGTCTTTACGTCCTCGTGGATTGATCTCTCATTATAGGAACATTTATTTCACACTGATCTGGTAGAATCCCTTAGAATAAGAGAAAATTTTAGGTCCAGAAGCCAACTTACTCCTTCTAAGGCCTTTATTTGTTGAGTGAAAAACCAAGTGATTTACTTGGTCACACAGCAGTTGAAGAACATATTCTGAGCTTTATGTTTGGTTTTGCCTTAAAGGGAACAGGAAGTGGGGAGGTGGAGTGTTTTGTTCCACAGTAGGAAAACATACTTGTTGTCCTTGGTCTCTGCAGTTTCTTATGTTTGTTAGAGATGCTTCTCTCTTTACTACCCAGTATCCCTTTCCCCACCACTAATCTATCACAGCAAATCTCCTGCTGTCCTGTGTGTCTGGCAGCACTAACCTGTGTGACATATGCTGTACTATGGTTATGTACTTAGGACTCTGAGGCTTTGAGGATAGCCATTGTGTTCCTGACGGTAGGCACCATTCTCCTGGTGGGTACCCAGAAAAGAGATGGGACTCAGAAGAGACTGCAGAAGGAAAAGGGAAAAGTAAACGGGAGTGGGGTTCCCAGTTCTATAAAAGGACGTGTGCTCCTTTGTGTTGGGGGTAGGGCAGTATCTGTCTCTTAAAGTGTCTAGAAAAGGAAGGGACTACCACTGTGAAGAGCCACAACCCGCAATGAGTAATCCATTCTCAGAAGGCAGGACCTTCTGGCTGCAGGACTGTACCTAATTTGTGGAGCCTGGAGCAAAATGAAAATGTAGAGGCCCTTGTTCTGAAACTCTTTAAGAAATTCAAAACAGTGCCTACTAAGCATTAAGCCAACTCTAGGGTTTTCTGAGTACAGAACCCCCCTGTGAAGGCACAGGTCACCAGCCAAGATCTAGCCACTATGCTGAACATCTGTCTAAAAATCTTCACATGGTGGGGGGTAGGGGGCTGAAGAAAAAAGTCTTGTTGAAGGAATAGTGCCTTTTGGAAAATGGCTTGATTGTGTCTACTTAGGTACTAGTATTGTAGGGGACAGATGAGGCAAGGCACGGAAGACAGCAGGAAACAGTTTTATTTGGCTGCAGCTAGGTTCACAGAGCACAGCTTTTACTGTAATCAATTAATCCCCTGAACCCCAAGTTCAGGTAGTTTCAGAACTTTATACCCAGCAAGTAAGAGGAGGGGCTTAGAAGTTCACAGTCTGCAGAAGTTCACATAAAAGCAGCTTTTTCTTTCACTGTTTTGAGCAAGTAAATCCTTCAAGGACAGTGCCTGGGAAGGGGAGAGTTTCTTCTCCCCTTTCTTTCCTCCCCCCGCCAGCTGTTACCATGGAGCCCAATTGGTGACTTCTCTTATCTTAGAAATGTAGACATTTCTGTGAAGCTCCAGCTCAAGGCTAGAGGCCTTGTTAAAGGATCTGTCTTTTTTTTTAAATCATATTTTGCATTTGCAAATGCACTTTTACAAACTACTATACTGGATGTTTGTGAAAAAATAGTAAAGGGGCATTCAGCACCTGGACTGCTGATTTCTTCCAGGCCAGTGACCAAATAAGATAGAGTAACAGGAAAATAGGAAGTTTATCTACAGTGAATTATTCTGGAGAGACTCTTTTGCTGATAGTCCTAGAATCAATTATGGTAAAGATTTCTAGAGAAGCTTAGTTAAGATTTTTCTGTGGAGGAGGGAGCGCCACTACAGGAGGACTGTGTATTTGGGCCAGAGGGCAAGACTCTGAGGTCCAACAGACCCTACCCATGTGGAGCCTCTTTCTGTTCTGACAAAATAAGAGGGTCAGGGCTCTTTGTACAGCAGAAGATACTGTTTCTTCACACATCTCTCAAGAGTTGACCTTGAAATGTAGAAGATACAAAAATTATGGGGTAGAATCTGGATCTCTTGTTCTCCATATTATTTCTCACATCTGCAATGCATGTCCTCTGACATGTGAGAGGAACTCAGTAATAGTACTGGGTGACATGAGGCTCAAAATTTGGAGAAACCCTTCTGGCCCCCAAAAGATCAGAGATTCAGAGAAGAAAGTGGTCTCTGGTAACAAAAACAGAAAACTTCTGAAGCATGTTAACAAAACTAATTTTAAAACTATAGTTTAAGAAAATGTTAGCCTACCTTTGCAAGAACTGAAGATTTTTAGCATCATTTTGCATACCAATTAATTATTAACTACCTTATAGATTTTTTTAAATACTTACAAGCTTTTCTAAGATACTTAGCTGCACTTTTGTTATCAGGGTTACTTAAGAACAGTAGCTCTGCATTCTTATCTTTTTAAGCTCTTTTGTTTAGGAAAATTAATTAGTAGCAGATTGTAGGAAAAACTGGAGAGAGGCAAAAAAAAAAAAAAACTGGGAAGAAAGGGACCTAGAAAAGTCAAAACTGAAAGACAGAAAAGGATCACAGGAACCTCAGAAATGAAAATGAGGCTCTGTGAAAAGTCAGGAGAATGGGAGAGGAAACTAAAAGGAGAAGGAAATGTGAAGGGTAAGCCCATCCTCATTTTTATAGAAACACATGGCACCACCTTGCAAACTTGGTGGGCACTTGGAAAGACCTAGTTAGTGAATGTACAAAAGATAGTTTAACAAGGCGTAATCAGTGGCATGCTGGAGAATGCTTAGCAGATTTTGGTGAGGAAGGAGAATGGTTTATAACATCGGTTTATTGCACAATGTAATAAGCATTTTCTGGCCACTTTTAAGCTACCAACATGAATTGGCTGAATGTTAAGCTACCCAGATGAATTCACTGCATTAGGAATTGGAAGAGATGTGTATTATCTCCACAGTACACAGTACAGATACATTAGACTTGATAACCTCAAGAGCATAAATAATAGTAAAATATGGTAAGATAATTAAGAAATCATGGGTTTTTAATATTTATTGCCTTTGTTTTAATTTATTTAATTATAAATGTATCTAATTGAATTATTAATAATAACTGGATCGCAAAATAGGAGACAATTCTAACCCTCTGGATTGTATCATTCATGCCCCCATCATTCATGTTAGAATGTAGAGGTTTTCCAATTTTCTTTCTTTAAAGGAATTAAGAAAATAAAGTGGGAGACAAGAAATCTCATAAAACTATTTCCTCCTTCACAATTTTGCTAAAGGTTTGGTTTTCTGTTTTATTGATACTCAGCTCATCCAAATTTACGAGTTGGAAGTTTAAGAAAAGGTAAGGTATACATCTATTTCTACCAATAAAATTCATAGCATCTGCAACTTTATGTGAACTTAAGAGAAAGGCAGGGGAGTACAATGTAGAAAGTCTAAAACTAGTACTCTACAATTCCAGATTTACTGATTTGAAGCTTTGAGCAGGTCATTTCATCTCCCAAATCCCATGGAGCAAAAATGCCACATTCTCCACTCATGTCACAGGCTGTGTGGGCTTCAGCTGGGGGCCTTGTAGGATACTGGGGGCCTTGTAGGATACTGGGGGCCTTGTAGGATGCTGATATCTGCCACTTATTTTCAAATGACTTGGTAAAAATAATATGTGTTTATATAGGGATAAATAGATACCTATAAAGAGATAAAGCAAATATGGCGAAACATCAATCTAGGTGAAGGATATATGAATATTCAACTTTTAAAAAAAAGATGGAACCATGAGGCTGCTTATAGACATATAGCACATGGTAAACCTGCAAAGTACTACGCAATGGTAAAGTACTACTACTTAGTTAAAGACAGGTGGTGTCCAGATGTTATAGCCATTCCATCTAATTGATTTTTCTATTCAGCAGTTATTTGGTGAACATCTGTGACTCTAAATGCTTGTGATAATTCAATAAGGAAAACACATATTCCTTAATCTCATGGAAGTTATAGTTTAATTAGAGGAACACACAAGTAAGCAGAAAATTGCATTTTGGTTTAAGAGAATTAAATAGAAGATGCTGGGGTGATACAGAAGAGGAACATGTGAGCCAGCCCTAGATGATCAAGAAAGGCCTTCCCAAGGAACCAAAGATGAGACCCTAGAATGTACCAAGATAAGATAAATCAAGGCCTGGGAGAAGGAGAAAGGAAAGATTAGTGGATATGGCTAGCTACTTAAGTCAGCTTTGCATTGCTGTGAACTGCCAAGAATGACATAGAGGAGGACAAGTTTATTTTGACTCATAGTTTCAGAGATTTCAAGCCACAGACAGCCAACTCCATAGCTCTTGGCCCAAGGTGAGGCAGAGCATCATGGTGGAAGGGCATGGGGGAGTAAAGCAGCTCAGGACATGAAAATAGGAAGCAAAGATAGAGCTCTGCTCACCAGAACAAAATATAAACCCCAAAGGCACACCCCTGGTGATCTACTTTTTCCAGCCACGGTCTACTTCCCAACAATTACTGCTCAGTTAATTAATGTCATCAGATTAATGCACTGCTTAGGTTAAGGTTCTCATAACCCAACATTTCATCTCTAAACTTTCTTGCATTTTCTCAAACATGAGCTTTCAGAAGATACATAACATATAAACTGTAACATTTCATCCCTGGCCCCCAAAAGCTCTTGCCAATCTCACAATTCAAAATACATTTAGTCCATTTCTATATAAGTCCCTATAGTCTTAAGAGTCCAAGCATTACCAAAAGTCCAACCCAAAATCTTTTCTGAGACTCAAGACAAACTCATGTATGATTTCCCCCTGTAAATATCAAAAGCAAGTTACATAAATCAAATATGTAATGCACAGAGTAAACATTTCCATTTCCCCTATGTCTTCATATATAGAAGACATGTATAGAAAGAAGGGACATGACCAAAGCAAGACCAGGATTCAGCTGGGCAAACAAATCCTATAGCTCCTTGTTTAGCATCTGGAGCACATGACATGATGACATTCTTTTCAAAGTACTTACGTAGCTTTGCCCCTATGACCTTGCTGATTGCAGCTCACATGGCTTCTCCCTTGGCTAGTTTCTGCTCAATTCTTGCAAGTTCCCTCACCAGACATTCCACATTACTGACAATTCTTAATCTTGGGAGTCTCCAACACAGCTTCTGTTTCCTTCTCACATCTTCACGCGTCAATTTCTTGGTGCAGCCTGTAGGGATTCTTTTTGTTTTGGAAGGGTATGGTGGGGGTACTGGAGATTGAACTCAGGGGCACTCACCCACTAAGACACATCCCTCATCCTATTTTGTATCTTTTATTTAGAGACAGGGTCTCACTGAGTAGCTTAGCACCTTACATTTTTGCTGAGGCTGGCTTCAAACTCGAGATCCTCCTGCTTCTGCCTCCCTATCGGCTGAGATTACATGCATTTGCCACGATGCCTGGCACAGTCTTTAGAGATTTTCACTTCACTGCACTTTTCCTGGCTTCCCAGATCTTCCTTTAAAATCTTGGTGGAAGCCTCTATGATTACCTAACTCCTGCATCCTACATTCCTCCAGAACCAGCACCACGTAGTTGATGCAAAAATCTACCACCATCTCAAACAGTAGTCAAGTCTCTTAGAATCATGACTATAGCAGCCTCTGAGTATCTGAAAGGCTGAGCATGGTGTAACAATTTACTAGACACTCCTCTGCAGGCAAAGCACTCCAATATTCTCTTAAATTTTACTTTTAACACCCTTGAGCCTGGAATGGATGTGGTCTTGCTAATTC
Source organism: Urocitellus parryii (assembly GCF_045843805.1). NCBI lineage: Eukaryota > Metazoa > Chordata > Mammalia > Rodentia > Sciuridae > Urocitellus > Urocitellus parryii. The sequence continues at coordinate 48,679,152 of NC_135538.1, forward strand.
CTGAGATGCCCTCAATCCATCTTTCTTATTGCTTCTGGGTAAAGTATTTAGCATTTTTTAATGGCTGTAATCTCTTTAATTCCTTCCTTATCCCCAATTTTACTCACTTTTCTAGCCAAACTTCAAGTTTTCAAAATATTTCTACTTTGCTTTCTGCTCCTGATTATCACAGTAAACTTTGCTAAAAGCCACCAGAAATATCCACACCACTACTTGAATGTTGTGCTGCCTTGAATTTTCCTTCACCAGATTAATTAGTCCATCACCTTTAAATTCCCTGTCACAAAAATAAAGTCTCAGAACATGGGCAAAATATGGACAACTTCTTTGCCAGAGTATAACATGAATAGCCTCAAATAGAGTCCTTCTCTTCTGCAATCTCATGAGCCCAGTCTTACTGTCTGCAGTCCTATTGATTTCTGAGCTCACACCAGAAATGCCCATTAATCTCTGCTTAAAACATAGTGATGCTTTTCCAGCTTTCATATCTAAACTTTACAAAATTTCATACCCATATTCCAAAAAATTCCAAAAGCTTCTGAACCACATGGTTAGGTTAGTCACAGCAATGACCCCACTTCTGGTACCAATTTCTGTTTTAGTCAGCTTTGTGTCATTATAATGAAAAGGCCGGACAATTACAATATAGAGGAGGAAAAGTTTATTTTGGCTCATGGTTTCAGAGGTCTCAGTCCATAAACAGCTGATGCAATAGCTCTGGGTCCAAAGTGAGGTAGAACATCATGGCAGAAGGTGATGGCAGGGTAAAACATTAGTTCAAGACATAGCAACAGAAAAAAGAGAGAGTGATTCTCACTAGAGACAAAATATAAACCCTAAAGTAATGTCCCCAATGACCTACTTCCAGCTAAACTCTATGTACTTGCAATTACCTTCTGTTAATCAATATCAGTGGATTAATGTACTGATTATATTAAGGTTATCATAACTCAATAATTTCATATATTATAAACTTCCCTGCATTGGCTTACATATGAGATTTTTGGAGACACCTCCTATCTAAATGATAACACTAACATTTATTGAGCATTATTATGTGCTTAACAGTACATGTTCATTTATTCCTCTTTATAGCACTACGGGGCAGGCTGTCGGTCTCATTTTACAGACCTTATTTATCAATGAGGCACAGAGTTAGTATTTTGATACTATAAGATCCTTATGAAGAAAAACCTTGAAGCAAAACTGACCATAGCTCTTCAAAAGAACTTCAAATTGTTTTGCATACTGAAGTTTGTTTATATAGATATTGAGGGGTATGTGGAATGGCAATGGAAAGGGACAATTGGTGTTTTAAAACCATGTGGCTGAATGGGACTCATTAAAGAATATTAAACCTGGAGAAAATATGATCAAATTTTCATTTGGAAATAATATGTTATTGTAATGAAGAATAAATTAAGGTTTGAACAAAACTTAACAGTTGAGAGACCACTTAGAAGCCCATAAACATTAAGAGAAACAGTGATTTGCACCTAGATAGTCACAAATGACAGTGCAGAGAAATGGGTGGATTCTAACAGAACTTTGCAGGCGGAGTCTCACTAGCTGTTTGGACATGGGGTGGGAGATGAGGGAAAGTGGAATCAAGAATGATGAATCCAAGGTTCCTGGATAGGGCAAGTGGATGGTTGGATGGGGAGCCATTTACCAAGATACTGAGGGGAAAAGCTTAGGGGAGGAGAGGAAATGATAATAAAAAGGCAATATATAGTTTTAACAAAGAACTTATGGAGAACAGCTCATAATAACTTAAGTGAGTGACAGGTGGCAATCAAAATCAGTGTTATTTTGATCATCTACTATAAAATCTTTCAAAGGGAAAGTAGTTATTGAACTATGGGTAAAAGAAATGAGGTTATCATGATTCTGATCAGTTCTAAGATTAAATGGTATAGTGAATACAAAAAAATCACTTTGTCAACTATGAAAACGTTACGTTTCATGGTTATTATTACCATTACTTTTTAATATTTCCCCTATTCCCCACCCCTTTATTAGACTGAACCCATTCAAATTTTTCCTTTTGCCTGTCCTTCCATGAATGTTTTTTCCTCTTATTTTTTTGCACCTCCCCATTCTCTATCTCAAGGTTCAATGACAGGTTATTTGGGTGGAGTTAAGTGGGTTTTGTTTGCTCTTATCAATCAAACAAGTATTTGTTAAGAGTCTCTTAAGTGAGCATCCAAAGCTCTACGAATATCGTTGTGATCAAGGGTCGATCAAGGAACCATATCCTTTGGGGTCAGATAGTTTTGAATTTAAATCTTCCTCTGCATTTACTAGCCACATGTTCATCTTTCTGTTCCTTAGTTTCCATCAGAAAAAATATATATATAATAGATAATAAAAGTCAGTTTATTATATCAACTAGTAAATGTGAAGGAACAGACATTAGTATGTAGTTTCTGTCCATCTCATAAGGCTATTGTCTGGGATAAGTGAGCTAATTCTCATAAGAAGGTTACAATTTTCTGGAATAATTCTGCTGTACAAGTTCAGTCATTTTTAATAAATTTTGTAGCTATTGTTCCTGCTGCTGTTTTTACTGGTACCGGGGGCTTGCAGTAATAGTGTCTACAAGCCTGTGAGCAGCACTTGAACATATCTTTATTATTATTTTTTAATCCCTTTATTTCTTTGTTTCAGCTTGGGAATCATTTCTTTTGTTTGCTTAGTGCTGTTTCACTGAAATAGCCAGATGTCTCCACACATTGTCGTTTCTGCCCATGTACTCTGTTTTCTTCGGCTAAGATAGCATGTCTGTTAAAGCTTTACCAGTCTGGAGAAACTGTAATTGTGCTGTTCTTGGCACATGCCATGAAAGACACTGGAAGATTAAAAACCAGAGAACTGGAGGTGAGGGAGGGCTTAAATGTCACTGTAGGTCTTTAACCTTTTTATATCTAAAAATAAATTACAGACTTTTTAAAAACTATATCTAAATTCCTATTACCCATATGACTGTTCTAATGAAAGATTATTAAAATATCCATTAAAGTTGGCACAGCTGAAGGGAAGGGACTCTGGGGTTGAAGAGGCAGTTAACCTTCTAACCAATTTGACTGCACTGTGCCTGAGGATTGAATCCCGTGCTTCTTTCTTGGACATGCCCAGAACAAAAGTGAGAACTTCCAACTTTTGAGGTTACATCCTGGCAAGCTCTTAAACACTTTATGATGCTATAGAAAAAAAAAAGAGTCATCTTGAATCTTACTTAACCCATTACCTTTGGTTTTCTCTGAGGAGGGTTTATGCAGAAGCTGCTCTGGTCTTGTATCTTAGCATATAGTTAGAGACTGTACAAAGCAGAATGATATTTCACTTCCTGTCTCAAAGGAGCCTCATTAGAAACTGCTGGCATGTCCTCCTCATTTCTCAAAAGTTCCAAGAGATTTCAGCTCAAAAAGAGAAGCATTGCATCTGTGTGCGCATGCACACACATGCATGCACCTGCCTAGCATCTTGCTTTGAACAGAAATTATGGTGTTAGTATTTTATTGTTTAACAAGAGTTTCCATTAAAAATGATTTATACTTAAAAATGGACTCCTATTTTTTTCACAATCCAATTACATTATTCATGAGAATTGCACTTATTTTATTCTTTACCTCTTTAAAATGCATTGCATGAATTAATTCATCTGCCTCCTAAAGATATTAATTACACTTCATTTTTGTAAAGTACTCAGATCTTCATGAAGTTCTATCCTGCAGTGATAAGTCATGTTCATGTCATGACAACCCTGTGAGATAGGCACTGTTATCTTTACTTTACAGATGAGGAACAAAATTCAGATGGTCTCCATAACAAGACTAAACCAAAATGTGACATGAGTTCTTTTGACTCCTTGTAGAGTAGTCTTGGCACTTCACCATGGGCAACTTACTAATATTAATTTAATTCTCCTCAGCACCACAGTAGACATGAAGGTACATCGGAGGGTGCAATGAGAATCAGCCAGACTTAGCATAAGAGGAAGCAATGGTAGGAGCTAGGTCAACTCTACGAATAAAAGGCTAGATAAATTAGGTTTCCAAAGAAAGAAAACCCCAGTGAGCATATTTAAGATATCTCCAGCACAGGGCAGCTGAACCCGTAGTAGCAGCTTATCCCACAGAGCAAAACCTCTATGGGAATAGCTGAGCTAATCAGAAAGAGTCTATAAGGACAATATTGGGGTATTGGAGTCTAAAAATTCTCAGTGGCAATAGAAAAAATTACAACCTCATATTCAGCCCAGTTTAATAGCCAACTGTATACGGATGATGTGAGCATTGAAATAGGAGGCTGATAGTATTATCATGATAGACCCCTAAATCTTGGACACTTCCGCAATCTTCACACTATCACTTTTCCTTCCTCACTCTGCCGCTAAGCAGAGTACAACCATGAGGACACTTCATCACTTTACTCACTCATTCCTAGGTTGCAATTTTCTTCCAAACTTTATTTCCAGGCCCACCGTTTGGCCTTGTAATTATCTACATGGCAGACCTGATCCATTTCTAGCTACCAATCTGAAGTATATTGGGCATGTTTTCCCTCAAATTCCACATCCAGCAGAATCACCCTTCCTAGGAAGATATCAGTAGGATCTGGGAGCACTGAAGGAGGGGGACATAGGAGAAAGACTGTCTAGGCCAGAGAGGAAGCTGAGAAAAGCATGGAGATGAAACTGAAGGCATTAGGAGGAGTGGTAAAGAGGTTGAGCTGACAGGCACAGATGCCAGTGTGGCTGACTCTAAGAGGGAGAGAAGCTGACTACCATGCTGGGACCATGGAAGGAAGGGCCTGTGCTCTCAAGGGGAAGGAACTGGACTTGGTCCAGTGAACAACTAAAACAGACAAGGGACAAAATAACTCACATTAAAAAGATTAATCCAACTATACAGACCTATAGGAAACCAACATAGAGAACATATCCAAATATTAAGAAATAAGGGAGGCACTAAGTGCCAGACAGAACAAGACAAAAAGAAATTAACAGATAGTTTACTGGCATGGGTGACCAAAGAGAAAAATAATGGTAGAACATGATATTACATATTTTGACTTTCTTCTAGTATTACAAGATTAATGCAGACCTATTGAATTAGAATCTCTGAGGATGGTATGAAAGCCTACCATAAAGAACCACAGACCTTTGCATCACGACAGACAGGTTGTGGGCTCAGTGCCTTCGGGTTGCTTTCTAATACTTCTGAACCAGCCAGCAGGCTTAGCCCATTGCCAGGAGGTGGTAGTAACAGATACAGAAGGCAGCAACAAGCCCAGATGTGGTGCTGGCTGATGGGAACAAGAGTTTAATGGAGGTAGGCAGGACTGATGACCAGAGCACCAGATGGAGAACACTTAATGAAGGAACTTGGATGTAGCCTAGACCTTGAAGGATGAGTGGTCTCTAACTAAAGATAGATGGGTGGACCAATGAGCTGATGAAGTGGATAGAAAACTGTAGCACAGTTTTAAGCAGGAGGGTATGAGCCCTGGGTTTCAGTAGCTGAGAAAGCCAAATGACTTGTCTCCAACTTGGCCCTCTGTATGAGGCTGGTGATTTTTGTCAAACCCACATTTTACCTTTGTCTTTACCCATCACCCCCAATTCCATTGCCTTTCCTCAGCCATAGAAGACCTTTATTCTCTCATGCCATTTGTCTGTAAATGCACATTAAATTCATTCACATAATCCTTTAGTCTGGAAAACTATAAAGCTCTGTAGAGTGATGTTACCTGTAGAACCGTATTTCATTCTGACAGCATTTCAACAGGGATCAAAGCCCCATGCTAAAAGCATGTGGTCCTAACTGAGGACCTTGGACATCAACCTAGAGAAAGGAGAATGATTCTCCATGAAGCTTCAATCACATTCCAGAGGTTTCTGACTTTGCCTTCACCTTACCTGCCAGTTGTGTGACCACAGGCAAGTGAGAAAATTGTGAGCTTCACTTTACCCGTCGACAAAATGGAAATAACACTTTCTACTTCACAGACGTTTTTGAGAATTTCCTGAAATACCACCTGAATAATGTGCTTACCACATAGTGGACCTCAATATGCCTCACTCTCTCTCTCTCTTCTTTCTGCCCCCTTTTACTGCCCCTAGGGAAAACCCTGCTAAGTTGAAAACACGGGCTCACCCAGACCCCTTACTACTTGCTCTTTGCTTTTACTCTTCACCTTTTTTCTTTCCCCCTTAGTCCCTATGTATAAATGCACCTGTCATATTAGGCAAAAGTTATCCCTCCTCAGTCTCTTTGTGCATCATCATGCACCACTGCCTAAATCCACTGTGTCCTACTCCTGCCTCCTGCTTTTCCTCCAAGTATGAGCCCTGGGGTCACTTCTTCAGGGAGAACTGAGGTGGACTCCCAGTTATTCTTTCTCTTATGTAATCATCCCCTGTTACGTTTCATACCATTTGTAAGTGTACATGTTAATCCTCTATATATAATACACTGGCTCATACTTGTTACAATGTGTCACTTATTAATCCTATACAGGTTTTCTGGCTTCATGTCGGTCTTTTATATTAGATTGTGGATTCCCATGGGGCAAGAACCATGTCTGTTTACTTGACGGAGGAAAACTAGTGGAGAGATTTCAAGTTATAGCCTAAGGAAGTTTAAATTAAAAGACACTTAAAGTCTCTGAAGCAACCAATATAGAATCCAGCTCATAGGACATGTTCCATAAATGTTTTCTGACTATGTGTTGGATTAATATTGCTCTTGTATCCCCTTCTTCAGATACCCTCCTATATTCCACAATCAACAACACCACCAAGGAATTCTCCAGGAGCCTGTGTTCTTTGATCTTTTCCATAATTTTCTTCCCCCACATTTATTCACACACTATTGCCAATTGGATTTTGTTCTTTTGCACAAAGAAAATCTTCACATAACAAATATGGAGATACACTGCAGCAAAACAATTTCTAACCACGTCTCTCAGCTTCCTTATTCTTAGCTTACTATTTTGAGCTTCAATAAGAAGCAAACAATCTTATCTTGAAAGGGAGATTGGATTTATTTTTAATAAAAAAGACTGAATTCGGAGCTTGCATTTTTTTCCTCAAGTTTAATATCAGCACAAGAAAAGCCCTTCTCTCTTCCACTGGCCTTATTTCAGATACAAGAGAACAAAGCTTCCAGGTAAACTTCTTTTGTGATGTAAGAGCAAGACTGATATCACCAAAAACTGTTCCAATTCACTGAGTGTCAGAGGAGGTCACATATTAGGAGCCCCTAGTCAGAGCATGTTTTCAGAATCCAGGACCTAGAAGAGGACATAAAGAGAAACAGCAGGTTCCTCAGAGCCACTATTCCAAATATGCAAAGTCCTGAAAGTTATCACTGATAACCTCAGCAGGTAAAGAAACCACTTTTGCCTTCACTCCCTTCCTCCATTCACAACTAAAACAAAAGATGTGTAAATGTTATACATCATTTCATATGCCCAAAATTATGGTTTACTGAACTGGAATTTCAACATTTCACTCTGGTGAACCTGCCATTACCAGTAAACCTCATGTTGCTCATTTTTTCAAAATTCTTTGAATTATTTAGATATGCATATGATATGTTATAATCTATGCATATTAATTTGTTGTGGCAATTGTCTGGCAGGCACTATCTAGTAAATATCTTCCTCTTAAACCTAGTAGATGATTTTTTAGCACCAGCCAGGTTGAAAAAAAAAAAAGGTAAGTTTGGCTAAATACCTGTTGCACCTCAAAAATTGACAAGGTTGCTATAGGCATTGTTCTGCATACAACATCTCTTTGTCCCCTGTCCCCTCTGGTTGACTTGGTAAAACTCAACAGAGCCTGTAAGCAACAACCACTAATGAATGACTTCTCTCCCCTCTCTCAGGCTGCAGCAGTTCTGAAGGTTGATGGAGGGCCATGCTATTCAAACAGCAGGCGTGGCTGAGACAGAAGCTCCTGGTGCTGGGAAGCCTTGCTGTTGGGAGTCTCTTGTATCTAGTTGCCAGAGTTGGGAGCTTGGATAGGTGGGTGATTAAACATATGCATATGCCCATATGACTTTAGGTGTCTTTTAATTTAAATTCCTTAGGATATAACTTTAAGTCTCTCTATTAGTTTTCCTCCTTCAAAATTCCCAAGAAAATACTTTTCTGCATCAATTTTGATTTATTAAAACTTTAAAAGGAGGCGATCCAAGTTGCTCAAACCAAGGTATTCTGTCAAGATCCATTTGTATTCTGTGTGCACTGACACTTGTTTTCAGAGAAGGGATAAAGCTGTGTACAGTAAAAAAAATAAATAAATAAAAATGTCATTTACTAAGTAGAGCACACTCTGGTCTATGAGTATCTGGTGTTGACCCCTAGCTATAGCAAACAGTGATGATATAGTTAGGCCTCTTCATTTTGAAATTTATGAGTGGACAATTAATGTGTTATCAGGAGCATTAAAATTATGTATGAGCCTGTAAAGGATCTCATCAAGTTTGCAATCCATTGCCCTGGAAAGATGGCTGCAGGCATAGATTTTTAACTATGTTAATTAGCTCTGGTTTTCAGGAGCTGAACAGACCAGACAAGGAGGCTGTCACTCAGAGTAATTGCCCAGAAGGCAATGGAAAATCCATGGAGAGGAAATTACACAACTAGTGTTTGGCTCCAAATAGGCAAACAGTTAAGAGGTACTGGACCTTCAGAAGTCCCAGAATATCAGCTGACTAAACAATAAATGCTTCTGGACAGGTCTACATCCAGGATGATTGGCAAGTACAGAGGAGTTGATTTCTGAAATGTGAAACTTCTTTTTTTGCCCTTTAAAATTAATTCTTATAATGGGAAGAGTGAAATACTTTCTGAGTTCAATTCACATTGCAAATGCAGCCACACTTAAAAATAAAAATACCTTCTTTTGAGTTCTATTTCCAAAATTTAAGCTTATCAGTAGAACTTATTATCATTTGGTGGCCCTTGTTTTTCTTTGGCTAGTTTTATTTATTTTTTTTTTTGGAGGGGGGGTGGGTACCAGGGATTGAACTCAGGGGCGCTCAATCACTGAGCCACATCCCAGCCCTACTTTTCATTTCATTTAGAGACAGGGTCTCACTAAGTTGCTTAGCATCTTGCTTTTGCTGAGGCTGGCTTTGAACTTGAGATCCTTCTGCCTCGGCCTCCTAAGCCACTTGGATTACAAGCATGTGCAACCACACCTTGCAGCTAGTATCATTTTTGACTGATAAAAACACATCCCTTTGAGGATTTTCAATTCAAAATTCCTGAGTAAACTTTTTACTCACTAGTCATTACCTATGAAAAAAGTGCAATTAAGAGCTTATCACTTAAAGGTCAGCACTTCAAGGTAGTTTACTTGGTTATTGGTGAAAATCCTTGAGGTGGTACCATTTTCCCATGTCCATATTAGAACTTTTGTAACAAGTTTTTCCTAGCACCTTTAATTAACTTCTAATCATTTTTTAATTGAGTAACCAGATACTAGAACATTCATTATTTGGTTGATGGTTTTATCATTTTTAACCTGTTCTTTAGTCTCTAATGGGATATCTTTTATAAGGAATTGGATGTTTTAGTAGGCTTTCTCAAAACCCCTCACTTGAAAGTTTGAACAAATTTTGTCTGAAACTGATATGACTTACTTAGGCTTCTGCTTTACTAACCTAAGACCCTGCTATCTGGAAAAGAGACTGAAGTGACTGGTTACTGTTCCTTCCAGTCTTAGAATTCTATCTTTTTTGGTCAGAACCCATGATCAGAATCTGCTCTTCAAGAAGTGGAAAAAAGCGTAATATGTTCTTGTATCTTTACATATTCTCTTGAGTTGGAGTGTCCTAAAAGTAATTGTTTCGAAAAGTATGATGTCCCAGGTGAGAAAGTAGAAAGAAAGGAAGTAAAGGAGGAAAATGGCCCTTTCTAAAGGTAGGGAAATTTTATTCTAGTTCAGTCAAGGCAAAGATACTTATGTCATCCTCTTAGCCAGATTTCTGTGAGAGAATTAAATACCACAGAAAAAGACAGGATGACTATCCTCATCCCAAGTACAGAGTGTCATTCTAAACGATCAAGAGAGAAGTCCACCAATGGATATGGTGAATTAGGGCTTAATTCTTAACTAGAATCAAAGAAGAACCAAAACATGAAATTATTATATCTCAATCAATGTCACAATTAAAAATATCTCTACATATCTCTTAATAATTCTATTTCTTCCATTAGAACACTAGTATATTAATCCCATTAACAAATTTATAAAAATAAAATTCATGTTTTTGTAAAACATTAACTATGGTAAATCCTGTGTTTCTAATGGTTTTCTTTTTTGTTGTTCTAAATTAGTTATACATGACAGTAGAATGCAATGTGATACATCATACATAAATGGAGTATAACTTCTCATTCTTCTGGTTGTACATAGCATAGGATCAATCATGTATGGTATTATTGTCCAATTGATTCTACTATCCTTCCTACCCCTCTAATTATTTTCTATATTTTCATACTTTCAATAAGCATGGACTGTTTTAAAGATAATAAAAAACAAATACTATGAAAAAATAACATATGTTTAAATTGTTCCTTAGGCATTATGATAGAAAACTGTTAGAGCACTCACCAAGATCATTCCCCTCAGTATCACAGAGCAAACTGGCATGACTCTGAGATGTAACAGGGTATTTTGGGAAAAGCAAGTGATATCTCATTGCCAGAGAGAGAGAGATGGATTCCAGATTACTGGGATAACCAAAATTTTTCAGTTGGAGGAATTGGTTTGACAGCCATTTTAGCCACTATCTGCCCTTTTCTCAAGTAGGCATCCTTCCCCAACCAGCTTAAGAAAATTATAATCAATTTCGGTTAAGTTTCAGTCTATATGTACAAGGAAACTGTATTTGTTAATCACATATATTGACCATGCCAAATTAAACAGCCATTCCTGTCTAATATTATCGTGACTATTGCCACATATTTCTATCTGAGAAAAATAGAAGTGCTTACTCATTATTCAGGGTAATATTAAAGTGGAAATCCTCCTTTCTGGCTCTGTCCATTGCATTCCTTCCCTCATGAACTCCTTTCTTTTACTTAAATGTACTTGGCAGTGAGGAGCTGAGGTTTCTGGCCCCATCAAGGTCTTGTTGATTTCTGGTCACAGTTGTGGTAGATGATATACAGCACTCTCGGATGGTAGGTAATTGGGTTTGTTCCCACATTCAGCAAAGTGAAAACATACTCCTGACCTCTTTAAATAGAAAGAGAAAGAGAGGCAGAAGAAATATAGTACTCTTCTGGCTATCACCAAGGCCAAGGGCAGAAATTCTCATAGAATGAAAAGCTCAGCAAGTACCAAGACTGGAATTTTGCAGGTTGATGATGCAGACAGCCAAGGATAGAGAGTGGGACTTCTCTTCAGATTCTATCTCAAAGATTTTTAAGAGCCATGTAAGTGTTGCTGAGCTGCAAGAAAATAACACCATGTGAAACCAGAAACAAATGGCCTCCTCTCTGCCCTTCAGCCTCCCAACTGAAGATTATAATCTTCTCCCTTTCACATTTTCTAAATGATTTTAACTGGTGAGCTGTTGAAAAGCTATTAGTATGGCTGGTGTCACTTATCTGTCCTGTACTATGAGCATAAGTACATGCTAGAGTCAATTAAGTGCATGGCGAATAAAAATTTTAAGGAGTGCTAATAAAAAATCCCATCAATTATATATGCTCCATTTAATACAGGGTTATTTAAAATAAAATTTTCCAAACATATGTTCATTATGGATTGCAGCAGGCTGGGCACCAGTGATTTTATTTATGCACTGAAAGTCTTAGTCTGACTGGTGAAGTAGAAAAATGAGAAGTTAGTTACAATGAGCTTCTTACAGTGTGTCTCTGTTGCTTGCAGGCTACAACCTCTTTGCCCCGTTGAAGGCCGATTTGGTGGAGCCCGCAGTCAGGTTGAATTGCCACTCCGCGCCCTACAGTTTAAGCGTGGCCTGCTCCATGAGTTCCGAAAGGGCAACACTTCCAAGGAGCAGGTTCGCCTCCATGACCTGGTCCAGCAGCTCCCGAAGGCCATTATCATTGGGGTGAGGAAAGGGGGCACAAGGGCCCTGCTAGAGATGCTGAACCTCCATCCAGCAGTGGTCAAAGCCTCTCAAGAAATCCACTTTTTTGACAATGATGAGAACTATGCCAAGGGCATTGAGTGGTATAGGAAAAAGATGCCTTTTTCCTACCCTCAGCAGATCACAATTGAAAAAAGCCCAGCCTATTTTATCACGGAGGAGGTTCCAGAAAGGATTTACAAAATGAACTCATCCATCAAGTTGTTGATCATTGTCAGGGAGCCAACCACAAGAGCTATTTCTGATTACACTCAGGTGCTAGAAGGGAAGGAGAGGAAGAACAAAACCTATTACAAGTTTGAGAAGCTGGCCATAGACCCTAATACCTGTGAAGTGAACACAAAATATAAGGCAGTAAGAACCAGCATCTACACCAAACATCTAGAAAGGTGGTTGAAATATTTTCCAATTGAGCAATTTCACATTGTGGATGGAGACCGCCTCATCACGGAACCTCTGCCAGAACTTCAGCTCGTGGAGAAGTTCCTAAATCTTCCTCCAAGGATAAGCCAATACAACTTGTATTTCAATGCTACCAGAGGGTTTTACTGCTTACGGTTTAACATTATCTTTAATAAGTGCCTGGCGGGCAGCAAGGGGCGCATTCATCCAGAGGTGGACCCCTCTGTCATTACCAAATTGCGCAAATTCTTTCACCCTTTTAATCAAAAATTTTACCAGATCACTGGGAGGACATTGAACTGGCCCTAAAACAATACCCTACAACACTGTGTGTTGTTCCTGGGGACACACAATGTCTCCTCTAGATTAAAATATGCACTTTTCTTAGACACAACTATCCAAGTCATTTTTCCATGTATACTTGTACATAATACAGTGTGTGACCAAATATGATATCAGTTTTTTTCTACTGAAAATTTACAAAAATAAATAAGTAAGTTGATGTCTGCAAAGTTGCATCTTTTAAACTATTTTACAAAAAAAAAAAAAAGAAGAGGTGGTGGTAAAGGAAAAAGTGACTTCAGCTATTCTCAAAGAGTTAGTCTTCCTTTGATTCAGAATTTGTCACCTGCCATTTTCATAGATTAAGCCAAAAGATGAATGTGTGAAAATGTACCAATAGCTGTGAAGCTTCAGGAAGTAGAGGATTCAGTTATGCATTCTTTTTCCTAAGGGAAAGCCGGCTTTATTCAGACACTGAATTGGTGCCATGAAAACAAAACAAAACAAAAATGCTATTTTCTTATTATTTAAAAAAAATGTCTTATCTCATAAAATTGACATTGTTCCAAAGTTCTTGTGGTGATTTTGCACTATTGTTTTCTTGTATGGGCCATGGTGTCACTTGTAGCATGTCAATCACACATTGGAAACTCAAGTCCTTTACTTCCATGTTGTATGTCAAGAAAGAGAAATGTCATGTATATAGTGTATAATGCTGTAAATACCAGTTTCACACTAAGTAATTCTATTTTGTAAACTGAATATGGCTATTTAATTTATTGTGAAAATTAAATTTATTGTGGTATTTAAAAATGGAATGGATTAAAATTACTCTATGTGCACATTTTTTAAAACTCATTTTGTCTTATGTGCCCCCTGCTGGCTTCCAGAATGGAAGCTATTTATGTGCATCCAGGGCACTTGGAAAGGATGCTTCTCTATTGGATTTCTATACCCTTGTGAAAAGATATTACCAAGTGAGGCTGAGTATATATTTTTAAAAGTCTCAGCAGTCTGAAAATCAAGTAATAATAGCCACCTCAAAGAACCCTAATGCTGCTATGCTACAACTTTGTAACAGTTAATCTACTTGCAGTTACTGTCTTGCCAGAGAGAGATGAGGAATATATTAACAGAACTGAGGCACAGAAGAATCACAATTTTACCTGAGACTCAAATCAGAATCAAAAAGGTAGAGAAATGAAATAAAATAAGATTAGAAAACTTGTGTGGCCTCTATACTGAAAAGCTGCAGGTGCTCCAAAATGAATATGAGTTCTCAGAATTTTCTTGGAGATGAAAATATATCAGTCTGCTCAGAAATGATCGAATTGCCTAATGTCACTATGACTAACATAAACATATGGCTCCTATTTCCACCCAGAGAAATTAATGCTAAATTAGGTGTCTCCCTAATATCAGATACACTATTATTATGCTTAGATGTAATTCAGAGAAATGTAGAAAGAAGTGTAACAGGCACAACAAAATGATTGGTTTTTCACCATCGTATTTGCTTATCCAATGGAAAACATCTGGGAGGGCTTTGTTCAAAACCATTTAGAGAGTGCTAGAGAAATCAGCCAATTATAATGGATCCCTCTTTGTTGTAAGAAGTGTTGATTTTCTCTATCAGTTGCTTCTCTTGTCCAGTGATTTGAAGGTGGACTTTTCTAAATAAATAGCCCTTTCCCCTCCAGTGTCGGTGTATTTTGCTTCTCAAACCACAGCCTTGGTAATTATCTCTTCTGTTTGAGTTAGCAATGATACTGTGCTCTCAGCATGATACAGGCATGACACCAACAGGCACTGGCAGGTGGCTGCTCATTCAGTGCAGTGACTCCAGAGGGGGAGCCTTAGGTCTAAGGATCAGTCGCTTTTTTCCTAAGCCAAGAATGATGTCAACAGGAGCCTGGTTCCTCATTTCCCTCATCTCTCAGATAACCATCAGAGTACTCTTTGAATACTACATTTCATGACATAAACACAGTCCTATCATTAACTTCATAAAAATATTTCTAGAGCTCTGCACAGCTCACACAGTTTCCTAACAGTGACTGTCAAAGTATGGCCCATTGGAATTCTGATGCTTCAAAAATTCAACCAAGTTAATGAATTGAAACTTCTCAGTCATTTTTATATTCCAAATTTTTATTTTTTTATTTCCAAGTTTTATATAGTTGATTATATTTATGAAGTAATTTTATAATTTTATAATATAAAGTATAAATGAAGCTCATTAATGTATCTATCACCTCAAACATTTAATATTTTGTGATCAAAACCTTAGAGATTTTCTTTGTGATATTGAAATGTATGGTACTCAATTATCAGCTTAGGTCAGCAAACATCCTTGATAAAAAAAAAAAAAAGCAGACTGATTTCTCCTACCTAATGAAGGCTTTGTACTGTTATGAACAATGCATATTAGAGTTTATTCCAAGATTTTATTTAACTATGCCAACAACTATAATTTGTTATTTTCAGTTCAATAAGCCAGTATTTCCTCATCATATCCAGGAAAACAGAAAGTATTGTGATTTCCAGGTGTTCTCTTTCCTAAATAAGTTTGAGAATTGTTTCAAATCTTGAAACCTCTGCACAGAAACCCAAAACAAGAGACCTCATGTGGGAGAATTTGGGGTGGCATGTTTTATTTCAATGGAAAAACAGTCACCACCACCGCTGATTAAGCCAGATAGGGGGAAATAAAAATCCTACAGTTTAATAGCACACCTCCACTGTAGATTGTAAACCTCCTGGTTTAGAAAAATGTTTCCTGTTGTCATCAGACAGGCAACAGGCCTCTGGAGAAATCTTCAGCTCATTACAAGTGCTCCACTGGGGATCCCTTTAATAAGTTTACTCCTTCTACATCATGAACCCCTTGCTTTCCTTCCAGGGCCTTGACAGCACCATACAGTTTTGTCAAGCAATTTCAACTGCAAAAAGAAAAACTGTTTAAGCAGTGGTGACATTTCTGAGGAATGATAAAGCTGAAACAACACCATCTTGGTAGTCAAGAAATTCAAACTGTGCTTGTATAAACCGCTCAAGTTAGAGAGAGAGACTAGGAAATAGAGAGAAAAGGGACAAACCTATACAGATGAACATCCTCAAACTCCAAATCCATCATGTACCCAACCTGAAACCACCATATATACATAAACCGTAAATTAATTAAGGTACTGACTTTTTCCACTAATTATAACATGGCATAGGTGAAGTCTAAGATATTTTGTTCCGTTGTTAATACATGATAAGTCAAAGGCTTTTAATCTTGTCTGATCTTAGATTTGGCACATTTTGTGTTGATGGGCTACCAAAAATAGCCATCTGTCTACCCAGGTCCTACTGACAAAGCTGAGGTAGCCTTGTGAGAGCTTGTGCACCTGGCACAAGGGCCTTCCTGGAGGACAATCTCAAGGACCCAAGGAGAGGATTACCTGGGACACTGAAGACATATTGCTGCTAAGAGAATGTGGGAACAAGTGCAGTCCAAATCCAGGCTTGCTGATAAGCTTTTGCTTTGTTCAATTAGCTGTTTGCTAAATCCGATTGCTTTCATAAGCCTAATTTGAGAATTTTGCAGAGATGGAGAATTTCAAATGATCCAGCATCTAAAATTTATGCTGAAATCTTTTGTACTGTTTTCGCACACTCAGCAGCCATTTTCCACTAAGGAGAACAGTCTACAGTTTAAGGAAACAGAAAACTTTGCAGAACGGTTATTCCTCCTAAAATGACTAAGTACAGCAAAATCCTCAATTTGAGCTAACAAGGTGGAAATATAGAACATTTTAAAGCAAATCTATTGCAATTATTGCCGAGTAGACAAAGTGATAAACAATAGTAACAATATAATAAAAAGCAAATACTCAGTTGCACCTCTTTCACTAAATAAACACCTATTAATTGGCATGTTGGATTTCTTTTCCAAGTTGGTATTTATCAAGTATTTCACAATAATGTCTTTTTAAGTTGGTTATTCAAGCTCCCTAGCATCTGCTTATTAATTTGTGTAGTAAACTATTATAGCTAATGAAAGAATAAAATCTAGGCCAAAATATCATTGTTGGGTAAAGTTCCAATTACAGCACTTTACTACACATCTTACAAAAACAATTTCCCCACATTTTAAGTTCCTTTCCAAGTAAATTTTATTGCCCCTTTTATGAGTAAGAATGTTATGGCATAACAATTAGAAGTGGATTTGGGGAGTTGAAAGGCAGAATCAAACTGATAGCAATATGCATTTCCAATAGAAATCATCTGATTGATATTCGAAGAGCAAGTGTCGCTTATTTAAAGGCAGCTCAGTTGAAAGGCAAGTCTCATCCAGACATATCAAGTAGGCAGGAGCATGCTTGGTACCTTATCAGGCAGGTTCTATCATGAATTTGTGAACCATATCAGTCTGCTAGATTTGGGGAAGCTCTTGGTGAAAAGATTTATTATTTCTAAACATATGTGTCATCCCCCTTCAAAAAACAATCTGTCAACAAGCTCGTGAGTCACTCCCCATAGACTTGAACCATTTCAGAGAACTAGCTTACCTTGTGCATTCCTAAATGCACACACCTCTGCTTTGTATTTCCTTTCTCCTAAAGAGAAAGAGAACCATCTTTAAGACCAACTGCAAAACTGCTCATTTCTTTGGGAAGAACAAATAAAATTCACCTAAAGATTTATACATACAGTATCAAGGGACTTAGGATTGCTGCATGTCAGGTAAGCTAACAACACTAGGTCCTAAAATTAACTTTAATTCAACTGTTTAAAAGTGAAACTTTCTGCAACCCAAGATGACAGTGTGGCCAAACCAAGCAGAATTAGTAGTGTGAGAAGGTAAGTCGAAGTTCAGAAGTTGCAAAGGAAAACAAACTGGTCAGCCTGGAGATGGGAAGGAAGGCTTCAGTGGGGCGGGAAGCTCACAGCTTCTCTCCAGTGTCTGGAAAAGCAAGCTTCTCACCAAGCAGGAAAAGTACACTTGGAAGATAAGGGAAACAACAGAGGAAAAGCATAGGTGTGAGAAGGACTGGCAAATCAAGGGAAGCTGGAAGGCAGGTCATATGTAAGAGAAGGTAGAGGACAAGATAGAAGATGGTGCTAGAGGTCCCCAGGACCTAGGGAGTCCAGGTACCACATCCTTGAAGGGATCCTGCCAGGAACCCTGAGCATCCTGCCTCCTGGGATCTGTGCCCAGCTGATCCTCAGAAACTAAGGACTTAACAATGGAAAAATTTGTCTCCAAAGTTTTCTTTAGAAGAGAAAATGATCAAATAATCAGTGTACCATAGAATAACTATTTTCCTTTCCACCTTTCTTTAATTTGGTTCTCTCACTTGTCATCACAGACAGTAGCTTGGTTGAAGTTGATGGTACCTCCATATCTGACTCATTTCCCCTCCAGGACTGAGGAAAAGTGTCTTTTCAAAGTCAACTCTAGGTGTATTGACCATGGGAGGGCCATATTTTCTTCTTACCACCGAGCCTCTTTCTATAGCTCTACCCACTTTGAGATTCAATTCAGGAAACACAGGAATGAAAAGAAAACTAAAGATTCTTCTGCAAGGGAGTTAAAATCGTGTTTTCAAAACTCATCAGGAAATTTATTTTTTTCATTAAAAACAAAGCAAATATAAGCTAAATTTCTGGGTGAATTTAACAAGCTAATTTGTCTCCCATTTAATGGGAGGATTAGACTGGGACATTTAAGTTCTTTCATACAACATTGGGCCACTCCATGAAAGTGATTACTGGAGCATTACTTGTGACCCTGAACATCCAGAATCAGGGAGATGAAAGTAGAGGGGAAAGGAGGTGTTGACTCCAGGAACTTTACCACCCTTGTGCACACAAGTTCTCCAAAAAGCTATATGTCTGAATTCTGTCTTTGAGAGATATTATTTATTGTCATTCCCTTACAACTGAATTTCCTTCAACTCAAACTTACTCTCAACTTTGCCTTTCATTTTTCCTCTCCCTTCCTGCATTAATCAACTTTTGCACAAGGACAAACCACCCTCAAAACTATTGCTCAGCAGGACAATTCTGTTCTGACCCAGCTTAACTCCTCTCTGCTGGCCTCGTGCTTACCTGTGGTTTGTCATCAGTTAGTGACCAGATGATCAAAAATGATATCTCTTAAATATCTGGTATCTTGAGCTTCTTGATCGGTGCTGTGTTCCAGTGCTGGCTATTGGTTTGGTGACAAAGGTTCCTGGGCTGTTGTGTTTCTTATCCCAGAGCAGACTCACTCACCTGGGCTTCTTCTCATGATACTCGGAATGAATGAGAACAGCAACAGAGGGAAAGTCCCAATGCACAAGCTCTTTTTAAGAATCTATTTCTGGGCTGGGGATGTGGCTCAAGCGGTAGCGCGCTTGCCTGGCATGCTTGCGGCCGGGGTTCGATCCTCAGCACCACATACAAACAAGGATGTTGTGTCTGCCAAAAACTGAAAAATAAATATTAAAAAAATTCTCTCTCTTGTCTCTCACTCTCTTTTTTTTTTTAAAGAATCTATTTCCATCATGTTTGCAATTGTCCCATTGGCCAAAGTATGTTACAGGACCAAGTCCAAAGTTGGCATGAAAGGAGATTCTATAAAGGTATGAATATGGAAAAGGAATTAATCTCTTTAAAATAATATACCACATCACTCAACCTTGACTTTATCTTGATGAAAATTGTAGTAATTTTAGTTATGATTTACTGAACTTCATTTGTATTAATTCCTAAAGAAACATATAATGGATATAAGAAGAGTGGCAGAATGATACCCTTGTTTTAGTCAGTTTTTCCATCACTGTGACCAAAAGACCTGACAGGAACAATTTTAGAAGAGAAAAAGTTTATTTGGTACTCAAAATTTCAGAGGTCTCTGTTCATAGATGGCCAACTCCATTGCTCTGTGCCTGAGCTGAGTCAGAACATCATGGCAGAAAGGTGTAAAGTAGGAAAGTAGCTCAAAACATGGGTTCAAGAAGCAGAGAGATACTGCTCCTCTCACCAGGACAAAATATAAACCCCAAAGGAAAGCCCTAGTGACCCACCTACTCCAGCCACACCCTGCCTTTCTGCAGTTATTACCCAATCCTATCAGGGGATTAATGCACTGATTAGGTTAAGACTCTGATAACCCAATCTTTTCACCTCTAAATCTTCTTATATTAGCTCATACAAGAGCTTTTGGGTGACACCTAATGTCTAAAATATAACACCCTCTTCCAAATATATATTTCAGGCACATATAAATATATTACTACACATTCTGGAAGGCTGAAGAGCCTCATGAATGCAGACAGTGAAAAACAGACAAAGCCGCAGTGATAAAAACTCAAAGCAAGCCTTTTTTCTTCTGAACATCTCCATTGAAGCTCAAAGTATTTTTAAAAAATAGCTTTAATGATAAGTTATAGATAGGTGTATGGCAAAGTATAGATTATATGACATTTCAAAATGTCTCTAACATATGATTTTTATGCTGAAAAAAAAAAATCCTGACTTCTTTCAAGACCATAGAATCTAGCTTTTTTATTCGTTACTTTGTTTGTTTTGCTTTTGGAACTAAGGATTGAACCCAGGAATGCTTTACCACTGAGCTATAACCAGTTCACTTTTATTTAATTATTTATTTTGAGTCAGAGTCTTGCTAAATTACTGAGGATGCCCTCCTGCCGCGTCCGGCTAACGGAAACCGAGTCCGGCGAGAGACGTCGAGGTTAAAAAATAAAATAAAAAAAATCACAGGACACCAAGGTTCTTCATCCAGGAGGAGGCATGTGTGCCATTTTTTATTCAAGTTTTTTCCCCTTATATACTTTCTATAACTGTAGTATAACTGTAGTGGAAATTTAGCCAAAACAGAGGAGGAATAACACCTGCTACTCCTGGGTTACCGTGACTGTCCCTTATCAGAAAGCTCCGAGAAGGCCAAGATGTTCCCAAAAAGGCACATATGTCTGAGGCAGATAAACATGAAACCGCAAGCCTGCTTCACGACCCTGTGAGCTGGCCACTTTGACATGCAGAACAAGAAACTCGGGGCTGAGCCCCAGGGGCCAGGGAAGGCCTGCCACCAGCACCCTCCAACTTGAGATCTTCCTGCCTCAGCCTCCCAAGTCACTGAGATGACAGGCATGCAACACCACACTGTCTAGAATCTAGTTTTGATTTAGAAAATCTGAAGTCCCCAAGAGTCTCTGTTTTGTCTCAGATTTGTCTCAGGTTCTCCTTCAAAGGCCTCAAATACCTTTCTTCATGAAAACAAAGACTTGAAATTCTTTTTTCTAGGCTTGAAGGAATTCCAAGGCACCTATTGATCATCTAATATGTTCCTAGCTCCTAAAGGATCTATAAAACAATTACTAAAGGTCACTAGGAAAGCCAGAGTTGAGGATATGAACCGAATACAGCTCTCCAGAATCCCAGCCCAAGGCCACTTGTCAAGAAAAGCCTCTAAATGGTTCTATTTATTATTTATATCTGCCTACTTACTAAAAGGGTTTGAGGCAGCCATTTTCTAATTAAAATTGGTTTCTAATCTCTTTCTAATCTTGTTTTATTGGATTCATTTCAACCTCTTGAATTTAATCAACCTTGAATAGTAACATGTATTGAGTTTGTATAAAAATGTGAATTAGCATTATAATTAAAATATGCATACATTTAATACACATGTAATATATATTGACATATGTATTTGTGTTTCTAATCCTGTTGAAAGAAGCTAATGATAATGGTTCATTATGGGTCTAATCCAAAGCATTCTTTTACTAGTGATTATCTGCCAAATTTGCACAGCTGCCCTTTAAAAATTACATTCTAAAGCTGTCACAGTCCTGCCAAAAAAAAGTGAGCACATACAGAAAGAAAAAGAAAAAACTCAACAAGTTAATATTTTGAAACCACAGTAACCAATCAAGAAGCAAATATTTTGATAAGGGAACACAGCCTGCCTACAGTTTCACTCCATATGGTACAAGAAATTTCAATAGTAAAAGGATATGTGTCTTCTAATCCAAGGATATTGAATTGAAGCCACTTTTATATGAACATGCAACCACTGTGTACATATACATGTGGATGCATGTTCTTCTGTTGTCCATGTGGTGATTCTCAGCAATCCCATAATGGTGGCTCGCCACCTTGTGATGGTCACATCTTCTTTCATTTTGGCCATCACTAGGAGTCTTCCACCTTGGAAGGTATCAGGTTTCTCTGAAAACACAATTAAATTTAAAGATAAGTTTAAGAACAAAGTGTTCACCTGGCATAATTATCATCATCTATTGTGTTTGAGATCTCCCTCTTTCAATAATGAAAAATAGTGTTAAAATAATAACAAAATAATAAGTACACAAACCCAAATCTAAAATTCCAAAAGGATGGAACTGATCATTCTTTTCTGGGATACTGAAATGGCTTTAGGAACTATAACCATTACTGAAAACACAAGGTGTTTGAAGTGAGCATTAAGAATCATAGTGACAGAAGATTCCCAACACAGACACCCACTGAACATTAGCCATGTCTATACCCACAGACTAACCTGATAATTCAATCACACAAATTACTTTTTTTGTGGAGTTTGTTGAAGTTTGTCCAAGCATTGATTACTATGTGAGTGTGATTGTCCTCCAAAAATTATTTGAATCTTTCCAATTTCTCCTTCAAACAATGTCTTTAAAACATTCGGAGAAAGAATTGAAAATTCTTTATTTTAAATTAATTCTTTTTCAGTCTCTTCTGCTGGCTCATACCCCCACATAAGCCCAGTCCCTGAAGCATGTTCCCAAGGCATTAGCAAAAGTTCTCAGAGCTTCTTAGCTCTGCTGACACCCAAGCCTCCAATTCCCAGGGGCTGGTAGTTGTGTTCACACACGTGGAGGACAGCCAGAAATCACTTCTCTCCTTGTGTTATGCTCTATTTTGGAAAGCACCAAAGCCATCTAAAGAAAAAAAAAGCATTTTTTTAGAGCTTCATTTTTCTTATTTGTTCTTTTTAATTATACATGACAGTAGAATCTATTTTTGATATATTTATACAAACATGGGATATATATATAGTTGCCAAGACTACATTGAATTTGCTATCCTGCTTAGCCTCCCAAGTCTCTAGGATTATAGATGTTTGCCACACAGGCAATCTTTAGGAAAGTATTTGGATGCATGTGTGGTTTTGGGATATTCACTGAAGAAGAATTAGCTGCTGTGATTAGATGAAAAATTCTTGGCCTCAAGATCCACCTAAACCAACGGAACTACATGTATTAAGACATGATGGATAATAAGGTTAACATCTACTCACTGAAACATTTATTTCAATATTTCAGAGGTAATTCTTGAAGAAACTCAAAACAAATGTTTATGTCAGTTCCTTCCTCTCATACAACAGTGGAGAAAACTTGAGATTCCCAGAGGCTCAACAATGTGCCTGTGTACCCACAAAAGAAAACAGTGGAGTTAGAGCCAGATCTCAGAATTTGGATCCCCACCACTCCTGGAACCCAGCTCTTCTTATTGTGTTTAGCTCATTGTTGGGATAATACTCAGGAAGGGCTGCTTCATGGCAGCTTACAGTGAAGAAAGAGAGAGAGCAGGAAGGAGGGCCATCTTCATAACCCAGAAGGACTAAGTAGAATACACCAAAGTCTGGGTTCACAAAGGCAAGGATCAGGACTTCTCATGCTTTTTAATATCAATAACACACATATAAAATGATAGCATTTGTTTGGTATCCTGGAGTGCATATCAAAACTCTTATTACTGGCCCTGAGACTCATTGTCTGCCTGACACTGCCCAGTGGCTCCAAGGGCATTGATTTATCTTCTGAGGAAAATAATTTATCTTGGTAAGTCGCTAACCCATTTACAACTCATCCGGGGGGGCACTTTGGCCAATAGATGGGACAGTCTACTCTTTTGTAAGTTTCCTTTTTAGTTATTGAAATTGAATGTGAAAATCGAAATTACCATAGCTTTTTCACTTAATGTCCTTTAGTGTAAAGGTAAAAAGTAAAGAGAAAAAATACAGATGCTAAAAATATAAGGGTGTATTTGATTTACACAGAATTAGGAAATGAGAGCTTTAAGTTGCTCAAGGGTAAATCTTTTTTCTTCCAACCCATGCCAGTTAAAATTGTTCTAAAACTCAGGCAACACGTGAAAATCACCTGTGGAGTATTGAAAAATTGATGCCTCAATTTCATTTCCAGAGGCCCTGATTTAATTATCTAGGGAGTAGTCTAGATATTTGGATTTTTATTTTTTTAAAGTTCCTACGATGATTCTGATATGAAGTCTGGGCTGAGATACACTACTCTAAAATTAAGGTGCTCACATTATTGCTTTGGTAAATGTAGTATAGTTAAGAGAATGATATCTTTGACATTTCTTCTGTATAGCAAGCAACTTAAGAAAAATATGTTATCTATACCTTCCTATTCCTTGAAACCTCTAGTTGCATACTTCACATCATAGAAAATTATTAAAAAACTGCAAATGAAAAAATTTATTTATTAAATATCAAGAACCTCTAAAGTTCATTATTTACTAAAAAAATAACTTCTGATGTACAATAACACTCACAGACCACCAATTATGAATGATCTTGTATATGCATTTAGTGCAGGGCCCACCATAATGAGGACCATTTGCTCCAAGCATCACATTGACAAAGAGGCCAAACTTAGACTACTGACATTACCTCCAAGTGGGATTAGATTGCTGTCCCCAAAACATATCACACATCTTGACATCTTATTTTTTGTAACACACAGAACCTCAGAAAATAGTCATTGGCCCCATGCTCTCTGAGAATCAACAATCTCACGTCTGGTCCAAAGCTCACTCAGAACAGGATTGCTAGGTTGGGGGGGGGGTCCCCTTTAGTGTATTTACTTTGTCCATCCTTGTCAATTCTATTGAAAAACAAGTATGGGATCCCCAGGTCTGCAGGAGAATTCACTTTTGAACAGAGCAATTGCAAGCAAGAGAAAAAGCTCAGGAACACTAATCCATATTCCCATGGAGATGCTCTAGTTTCAATATTCCTTTTGAAAAATGTAGCTTCTCTAGTAAGTTGGTCACACTCCAAGAGGAATTAAGCTTGAAAGATAACAGAACTTCAAAAGTCAAATTGAAAAGACCAGACCTGAGGCTGCAAAGGGCATTCAGAAGAGAGAAGGGTTTTAACTAAGCTTTCAAAGCATGTTCTCCATTCTCTTTGAAAGTTTCTGACATGTTGGGGGTTGCTGAAGATTTTCCCACCTGCAACATCTTTCATCAGAAAACCATGAAATAACAAAAATCTCTCTCCGGGTAGAATAGGGAGAAAAATGTAAAATAACTTCAAGTAAGGTGCTTCTGTACCACTTCTTCCTGAGCCTATGAAGTCATCTTTGAGAAAGTTGCTTGAACCTTATCTCACTGTAAATTAACACGAAATACATTCTCCTGGAAGGCAACTTGAGGTCCTACAATGGTTTGGATGAAATCTATCCCCCAAATGTTTCTATATTAAGGCTCAGTCCTCAATGTAGTGATGCTAGGAGGTGGTGAATCTTTAAGAGCTGCAGCCAAGTGGGAGGTCTCCTTAGGTCATGAGGGCATCAATCACAATGATTGCAGCTGTAACTGGCATATTAAACACAGTGACTTCAAACACCCCAAACCAGTGCCACTAATGACAACACAGATCTGTGTGACAGTGGACCAGATTACTAAATTTCTGCTCAAAAATCTCAATGAAGTTTTAGGAAAGCATTTTCTTTGCTAATATTCTATTTAGTACATTCACATCATTGTTCATAAGTGATCTTGGTCTGTGATATTCTTCCTTTGTGCTATCCTTATCTGGCTTCAATATCAGTTTTATACTTGTTCCATAAAAGGAGTTAGAAAGTTTTCCTTCCTTTTCAGTGCTCCAGAACAGGTGAAATTACATTTTTTTTTCTGTAATGGACCAGAGGGTAATTATTTCAGTCTTTGTGGGCCACATGATCTCTGTTGCAATGATTCAACTTGGTCTGAAAGCAGTTATAGTCAATGAAGTATGGCTGTGTTCCAACTAAACTTAATGAAAAAAAAAAAACTGGTGGTTGGAGCTGAACTATAATATGGTTTAGTTTGCTAACACCTGCTCTGGAATAATTTGTATTGCATGTGGGCTGAGTGGTCTTTGAAGAGTTGAAAAGTGCTAGAGACTACGTGTATAGGTTCACCACAAATTCATCTACTGAAACCTAATCCCCAAGGTGATTGTGTTAGAAGAGTTAGCCTCTGGAAGATGATTAAGGATTAGAATCTGTATAAGTGACACCCCAAAGAGCTCCTTGCTGCATCTGCAAGGTAAGGGTGCAGAACTGTATAGAGCCAGGAAGTGGATTTCTCACCACACACCTAATATACTAGGATATTGATCTTGAACTTATCAGCCTCCAGAACTGTGACAAAGAGATTTGTATTGTTCGTAAGCCACCCAGTGAGGAATTCTATTGTAGAAGACTGAATGCATGCCTGGTCTTGATGGAGAAGCCTCTGGTATTTCAACATTAAGACCATAATATATGCTGGGTGTGATGGTACACGCCTGTAATCCCAGCAGTTCAGGAGGCTGAAGCAGGAGGACTGAAAATTCAAAGTCAGCCTCAGCAATTTAGAAAGGCCCTAAATAAATCAGTGAGATCCCATCTCTAAATAAAATACCAAAACAAAAAGGGGCTGGAGATGTGGCTCAGTCCTTGAGTGCCCCTGAGTTCAATCCCTAGGACCAAAACAAAACAAAACAAAACAAAACCATAATACATGATAATTTTAGCTTGTGTTTTTCCTGCCCCAGTCCTGGAATGAGCCTTATCTCCTAGAAGTCAGTACCACACAATTTTACTTATAGAGGCTTTGTAGTAGGTTTTAATGACTGGTGGAGGTATTACCACCTTGTACTTTCACTTTTGTGGCGGGATCTTCCTTGATTGAGCCATTCATCCAAGGACAGAGAAGACCAAGATGATGCATGACTGAGAACCTACAGTAAGACTTGCTCAGAGGGACAGAGGATGAGAGAAAAAAGCCCAATTCATCAGGCCACATGTGGGAGCTAGTAGCTGAGTGTGACATTATTGTACCCATGAGTCCTGGCATGTCTTCAATTCAGCCTTAGAAACTGAGACATGACATATGGATTTAGCATACATCACTGGTGTTAGAATTCAGCTGCAAGGGAAGTTCTGAGATTCACTCATGCTAGATGGCAGCTGGTAGCAATTATCTTTACAGAAGAAGGTTGACCTAGTAAGATCTAGGCAAAACCCTAACTGTAGAGGCTCAGGCTCCGGAGACAGCAGTCCCAGGAGAAGAAACAAGTGAGAGCCCTTCAGCATACTTACCAGGTATCTGAGGAGACTACAATGCCAGAATAAGGATCAAGATGAGTTACCAGAGCTGGAGTACAGAGCAGAGGTGAACATGAACCATGGAGGATCGAAACTGAACTCCAAATCTTACGCTAGAGCTCCTAAATCCTCCTGGTTAATGTTCCAATTACTCCCAAAGCCTAAGAAGTGATTACTCTGGCTTTGAAGAAAAGAAGGAGAGTGATCTTGAAAACATCAAGGTCAGAAACTAGACTTTGAGTTTGGGGGTTGTTATTAATTAGCCAAAATGATCTTGGGCAGGCTACTTTACCTCTCTGGGCCATTGAAGGAATTGAATCTAAGGCTTCTTCCACTCTTAAGAGTCTAAGGAACTCATCAAAGAACAAGAGGATCTTATATCTAACCAGCATATTCTTTACCAGATACTTTGCATACATTAAAAGGAAGGAAACTGGTTTTGTTACCAGTAACATGATGGTAAATGTCGAAAAACCAGCTGACTTGGTGGAGAGATTTGATTTGCAACTTTTGCTGGCATCAATGGTGTAAATACTTCCACCATAGTTTCAAGTTACCACCATGTAGTCAGTGAATGGAGTTGGGATGAAATGTACAATGAAACAGCATTACTTCTGTCACACAGACAACAGACATAAGCAACCTCAGAGTGTAGCTAATAGTAAAATGTGTTAAAATTATTAAAAAGTGACAAACTTTTGGTCTTTATTTTATTTTAATAATTTACTTAATTATAAGTATGTACAATTTAATTTTTAATAATGGTTAAATTTAACAACTGCTCACAGAATTTCTCATTTGTTAGCCAGTTCTTGTGAGCTTATACTGGGAAAAACACACCATTGATTCTTATCTATTGTCTCCCAGGTGCCATGATTAACGTGTTAGACGTATTCATATAGTGATCCTCACTATGCCCTTTTGAAAGTTATTATTTTTCAGATAAATAAAAAGGATCTCAGAAAGGTTAAATAACTTGCTTGGAATCACAAAGCTAAACTATGGTCTATACCCTAAGTCCCTTTATTCTACTATACCACAGTCATGCATAACAGAAATTTGATTTTAAATTGTTTAATTCTCTAAGAGAGCTGATTATGTTCCATATAAGCTGAGAAACTCTGAATTCATTGAGCTTATGAACAATGATGTGTCTTTGCATTTGCTGACATTGAGTTTGGTTATAGAAAATACCATTAATCTGGATAAGATGCCAACACTAGGCAGGACAGAAGTTTTCAACTAATTTATAATATTTGTCATTGTTGTAAATTTTATGGTTCGGGATTATTATTTCCTTTTACATCATAAATTTATATTGTTTTCTTTATAATAAGCAGCATCACTGCAAAATTAGAATTGAAATCACTAGGAACAAAATATTTTTAAATTAATAATATATTTTTCATGTAATAGAAAGAGCTTACAGAATAAATTTGTATAAACATGTACGTATTTGAACATATATTATAATTGAAGTATTTGGTGTATATGTAAAAGGTAATATTTAAGTCTTGAGTTCAAGAGTTCAAGGGAAATTGTTTTGCAATCATGAAAGATCAGTCTTATCAATACTAAGATTGGTTACTGTCATCTACTTTGAACAACAGCACATTTAAAAAAATATATTGGTGCTGCTATGAAAAATCATTTTCTCTATCACTGGTTGGTTAAATTATTCTCATATGCCTTTACTATAAAGTCATTTTAGATTTGGGAAAAGAATGTAACATATTACTTTTAATTATGGCATCAATTCAGAATGCAATTTTTCCCTTTGTGTTTGCTTCAGGAACCACACAGCAAGTACCACAGAACTATGTGCAGCTTGAAAACCTGATTTAATATTGAATGTGCTTCCTCTTATCTTCCTATTTCTGTTACTCTGTTTGGTACCTTCAGTTATACCCTTCTTTTATTTTCTCATGGATTCTCTCATTTCCTCCCTGGTCTTCTCCTTTTTTTTCCTGGCATTCAGTAAGTCAATAGATGGGATACCAGAAAGGAAATTGGTTATGTGTCTGATCTCAGTCAGCCCAGAGCCTTGACAGTGCCTAACAGATCATAGGATGAGTGACTGAAGAAACAGAAAGGATATGTTGAGTAGCAGCCAGAGATCCCTTATTCTGTACTCATGTCTTTCAAGATGCACTTTTATATACAAGGTGTTGTTGTTGTTCTTGCTATATTAAAATAAAGGAAATAATGGTGGCATAGAGTAAGGAAAAATATAAAATACAGTAACAGAACCAGTTGGGGTGAGAGTATCTAAACACACTGTTTTCTTCCCTTTTGTTTTCAGCTCCAAACCAAAATTTTAATAGTTTGGGTGTAATCAGGCAAAACGATTTTCTGTTGGTGTCACTGATACTACTAAAAATGGAGTAAGATTTACTAAGCTAAGTCATAACCCAGGACAAAAAGGGAATGCTGGATAATGAGAAAGGATCTTCCATTTTATTGATGTATTTATTTTCTTTAAAATATCCATAAAGAAGTATTTATCAATTTGGAAATAATTTTCCTGTATCCTGCTATGGGTATTGGATGCCTTTCAGCATCTTCATAATATTCTTTCCTACTCAGTAATACTACTACTAATAACAGTCATTTAAAATAATAATCATTAACATTGATTGAGTACTTATGTGACAAAACTGTTTTAAGACTTTACATGCATTCACTAATCAATCAATTTATCAATAAGAACTATTGATTTCTCAATAGAAACTTTATGCAATAAGAACAAGTGTTATCCTAACTTTATAATAAACTGAAATAAAGGGGGAAAATAATATTTCTAATAGCTACATATTATTCTAAAGATAAATTCCCATTTCCTTAGATTTTCGATACAGGTTCAATGATCTGGCTCCAAGTACCTTTTCAAAATCAAATCCCATGTCAATTTTAAGTTAGTACAACCAAAATGGAAATAAGTAAGGAGGTTCGTAAAATACTAGGCATGGAACCACCATATAAATAAGCTATATGACTCCTCAGTATTTATCCTAAAGAATTAAAGTCATCTTACTACAGTGATACATGCATACCCATGTTTATAGCAGCACAATTCAGGATACCAAACTATGGAACTAGCCTAGGTGTTCACCAACAAATGAACGAATAAGAAAATGTGGTATATATACACAATGGAGTTTTATTCAGTCATAAAGAAAAACAAAATTATGCTATTTGCAGAAAAATATATGGAACTTGAGAGCATTATGTTAAGCAAAATAAGCCAAATTCAGAAGGTCAAGTGTCATCTGTTTTCTCTCATATGTAGAAGCTATGGAGGAAAAAGGAAAAGAAAGATGGGGTAGATCTCATGAAAAATCAAAGGGAGATCAGCAGAAGAGAAAGACAAAGAGGTATGAGGAGAGAAGGGAGGGGAAAGTACTAGGGAGTGATATTGGCCAAATTATATTGTTATACTGTGTGCATGTAACAACAAATTCCATCATTATGTACAAAAATAAAAAATGTGGAAACAGGAAAAAAAAAAAAAAAACTTCATTCCCACCACTGTTTCCACCCAACATGGCTTCTTCCTTGTCCATTGATGACTTGGTCTTCTTCATCATTCAAAACTGCTATATTTCAAGTCTTTCGCAAAGACAGCTCTGACAATTCTCACCCAATGACTCCATTCACTCCTCTGAATTCACAACCACTCTTTCTAATACTATCTAGTAACTTCTCTTGTTTCACATTGTTTAAATATCTATATTGTAGTCTTGTTTCCCCAACTAGAATGTTAACTTTGTATAAATCATTTTTCAAGGTTGCATCCACGGCGCCTAGCACATTTCTAAGTACATAGTTACCTTCAATGCCCCTTTTGTTAAATCAGTACATTCAGTGGTTTATGCAGAGATTATTGGTATCAGTGGAACGCAATCTGCTCTTGGAGCCATACCATCCCCGCCCCGACACACCCCTTCAGCCTGAAAAATATTCATGTGATCAAAGATTACATTCATTTCAGTAAAAAGAATTGATGAGATTTTATCTATTAATCGGAATATTTGTTGCCCCAAACCCAGAATTTTTAGTGAATTCTCATATTCTCCAAAAAACAAGAATACTAAAAAATATTTGACAATTTAAGAAAACTAGTTAAAATGTCATTGAAAAAATTCACAGCGAAGGCAAAAAATAGGAAATTAGGTAATTTTTCTTTTAACAACATAGACAACCAAAGGTCAGGCAGTATAAGAAAAGTAGAGTGCCACACTCTACTGGAATTATTTTTAATAGCTTTAAAGATCCTCAAAGATGGGAAAGTAACATTTCAATAAGGAAAAACAGAATTTGTAAAATGACAGGTGAGTTTTTAAAGTGGCAGGAAGTTTGGGAAAGTTTCAAGACATAGTTCACAGCTCTCTGAATGGAGAAACTGACAGATCTAAATTGACAGATCTAAATTGTTTTGGAAAACTTGACGAATGAAGACAAGGAGCAGATGGGTGGATTATGCCAGTGAACACATCACATACTACTTAATTCCAGTTTGGGGATGGACCATTAGGCTAAAGATATGAAAGAAAAAGAAACATTTAACTCAAAATGAAGAAATAAACAAGTTAGCTGCTTTCCATGTACTCTGCCGAATTTTATTTCCAACTGCTCCTTAGGAATCAGAAGTACATCAGTTTCTACAAGAGGGCTGTGAAAACCATCTTTTTGTCCTTCAGAAGGCTCATTTTCTCATAAAACAAGAGAATGAACAAGGCTACAGGGTCGACGTTTACTGGTCACATTATCAAATTTTAAAAATGTTGTCATTTTTAAAAGTCCTGATTGGATAAATTTTTAGCACAACATTTAAGAACCTAGGTGATTTAATTGAAGTAACCTCGGTCAAGAATTCAGGAAAATTCTTGAGGCATTGAAATTAGATAACAATGATAAAGGACAGGGATGCTCTAGATTCAGAATATTGTAGAGTGGCTGGTTTATCTTCCTGCCTAAAGTATTAAGTTTTATTTTTGGAACCCATTTGGGAATACTAATGGACAAAGTTTCCCTTCATTACAGGGAACTAGCCTGGTTGCAGGAAGAATGTGGTTGTTCTCACTAACAGAGGTAATAAGAGATGTCATTTTACAATATTAGAGCTGAGGCACACAGAAAGGAAAAGTCAACATCATAATTAGGTTTCCACCAGGAGTATGAGAACATTTCACACTCTGAGTAAAAAAAAATATAAGGGGTGAATTCAGAGAAATGCTGCTAATGGCACTCCATGCACTCAGTGTTAACACCGGCAGGATAGAAAGATGCTATAACCTTGGAATCTTAGGAGGTTAGAATGGCTCTACCCTAAGTGTGAAGCTATTATGTACTAAGAAACAGTTTTATTAAATATAAATAATAGATTGCAACTTGCCTCAAAAATATGTTCCAGTATAATAGACAACATGATATTGAGAACCTCGACTGAGGAAGGAAAATTCAATCCAATGCAAAACTTGGTAAGTTAGGGCTGTTTCTTATCCATATACTTTATGAAGTTGTAGAAATGCTCCCAGGGAGTTGTATGAACAAACTTTTTAATGAATCGATTCTCCATCTTGGTGCTATGGGATTATTCAAGGGCTTAAGTGACTTCTTAAGAAAGCAGTTTATTTGATGAGCATGGTAACTCCTTTTTTCCCCCTAGACTTTAAAGCAATATATACTACTCTATATTTTTCACCATCACCAAACATTTATTGAGACAAAGCAAACACCCTTAAAAATATGCATTAAAATAAGCAAGTGGCATGAACTACATGTCAAATGGATCCTAAGGACAACAAATACCAAAGAAAGAGGTAAGAGCAGTCTGGAGAGGTCAAGGGAATTTACAAAGGAGGCAGACATGAAGTGAGTTTGAAAGTATTAGAAGAATTGGATGAAAGAAATGAGGAAATAGCTATCCAGGCTAAGGAAAACTTATCACAAAGACCCAAAGATGGAAGTCACCTGTTTTGTCTAATTTGCAGGATTACTGTAACATACGTAATGAAAAATAAAGGTGAGAAGATCATTAAGATCAAAGTGAGGTCATTTCTTGAATATTAGGCTTAGCAATTTCTATTTTATTCGACCTACAAATAGGCTGATGGTTTAGAAAGATAAAGGAGAGGACTGTGACCCAGATGGGTCCCAGGAATGAAGATGCAGAAACTAGCAAGGAGACTATTCCAATAATCCAAACCAATCATGTCAAATGCACTCACTGGTGGCCCCTGGGCCCAAGCTAGCCCACAGCAAGTTTTATTTGACCTACATACATAAATTTCCAGCATTTAACATGGCCATGTTTTACACTAAAATCAGAATTTTCATTTCTGTAGCAGGGCTGTCTCAAGAACTTCATTGTCCATGGGGTCCACAGACTGGGTCAGAAGGCTCCATCCCACTTTCTATCAAACTAATTAACATGAACACAAATCCCATATCAAATGTGATTGATATAGAGCTCTATAGAACTTGATTTGTATTTGATCAGTTAACATCATTGTAGATATTCAGATTAAATTAAAACGTTTGTTTATTTTAACTTGCACTTTTGCTTTTAAGAAAGAAGACTTTCCCTTTAGATTAGACATAATTTGTCAGCTTTTGAAAAGCTTTAGACTGCAGTCACCATGTCTATAGTGCCTAACAAATAAAACAATGTTATTTACTTGAAAAATTCAAAGGCGACAGCACTGGGCCCAGATTCCTACATGGGTAATATCCTTGTAAGGTAGGACTTTTGTTTTACGATTGCTGATTGCTACTGACACCACTAGACTGCTTCACTCGTTTATATTACTTTCAGGACACTGAGCATTTCCATCTGGGGCCTCTGCCTTAGATTCACTGCTACTAACGTGTGGTCTGTGCACCTGCAAAATTCCCAGCATCTGGGAGCTGGACAGAGATGTAAAATCCTAGACCCTGCCATTAACCTGCAATTGAACATGCCATAGAACATTTTAATATATATGAACATTAAAGTGTGACAAGCACTCTTAATTAACATGGGATCCCCAACCAACATCATCAGCATCACCGGCATCACCTAGGGAATATAAATTCTTGAATCTTGCCCAACAAATATCAAATTAGAAACTCCGAGAATGAGGGTCAAGCAACCCATGTATTAAAAAGTCCTCTAGGCAATATTGATGAACAGAGCTACTGTTTTAGATAATGGTTTCCTAAGCAAGGGTAGCAGTGGTGGGAAAGAAGATCTAGACTTAAATACATAAATAGCTTCAAAGGAGAGATTAACATAATTTGTGACTTCTTGGAGCTGAAAAGCAGAGAAAGAAAATTCAAGGATGACAAAAAAATTTTTGAACCCATGTGTTTTCAGTTGTGCACAAGATGTAAAATTTTATTTGCTAGAACATCTCTGAAAGTACTTGTCATTAGTAAAATGGCAGAGATATTTCTCAGAAGTCGGGAGAAGTTCTAGGCTTCAAAATTAAATGGGAATGTGGGGTGTAGAGAGAATTGCCTAGAGAAAGAGTAAATAAGGGGAAGGAAAATTTCTTCTGTGCATCCATGAGGTCAATTTTTAGCCCATGTAGAATTATGCTAAATAATTTGGCAATTTCAGTATCAAGATCATTCATTCTAAAAGAATTCCATGTTTGCCTTCTTCTCAGTTCTATGCTAAATCTTAATACAAAGAGCAACATTATATGAACCTCAGACAACTCACAGCCACTTAAAAGGGAATACATGTGAAAACAAGTGTGTATAGATGTTTGAAGGTGAATGGATAGAATCCATAAGGATATTGAGGATACAATTGCATATGAGAAAGGAGATTGCTGGTAGTCTAGAATAAAAGAAAAATCCAGTGAAACTAGCTTAAAAAAAGTAATTTTGTATGGGTAGCTAATAAATCCCTAATTTACTGATAATGATGGATTTTAAGGACAGGAACAAGAAAGGTGGGCAGGAGTTGAGGCCAGAATCTCATTATACAATACAAATGTTAAAATCCTACTGCTGAAAGAAAAAACTTCATTGAAAAAAAAATGATTCTTAAAACTAGTCACAAGAAGAAAGAATTGCCCTGCAGATGAGTTGCAAAAAGGGCCTTCTGTGCAAGGAAGTCACATGAGCAAACAGGGAGGCCTGTGTCAGCTTGGAGTATGTTAAGGTCACAACAACAAGCAGTTTGGCAGGAACTGAGGTCAGCCAGGGAAGCAGTCAGTTGTTTGTTTGTTTGTTTGTTTTTTAATATTTATTTTTTACTTGTACTTGGACACAATACCTTTATTTATTTATTTTTATGTGGTACTAAGAATCAGACCCAGGGCCTCGAATGTGCTAGGCAAACACTCTACTGCTGAGCCATAATCCCAGCCCAAGGGGTTAGTTTTGAAGAACAGAAATAAAGAAACTGGCAATGTAGGCAAGAGGTGGATTAAAGAGCTAGTGCAGGTGGGAGTACTGAAGAGTTTCAGGCATGGAAATACCTTCATTAGATATTCCTTTTATAAAGCTGACTCTGGCAATAGTCTGGAGAAGAGATTTAAGTAGGACAAGCAGCAAGCAAAATGTTGGAAGGACACTATTATATTCATTTCACTAATGGTGTCCAAGAAGAGTGTAACTTAGGAGAGGAGCAAGCTGACCAATCATGGTATGTAAAAGAAGTATTAGAAATTGTGTTAATATGTATTAGTTATCATAAAAAATAAAGTTTACTAGCATCTAATACACACATTAATTCCATAGCCTTCACCTTCTCTATGTGCCCAAGGGCCACATGCTACTGATCCCAGTGGAACAATGGAGAGGGGTCTACGTGGTGAAACTGGTGAGTGACACTCCTATTCCATGTACTTTGGAATGTATAGTTCAGTTAGATGTACCCAGTTAAGGGGGGTTGTGGTTTGTATTACCTAACTAATTCTTTTAAAAGAACCCTCCCAAAATGAACACATGATTTTTTTAAAGATTTCCTGCAAAGAGACATTAGGTTGTAAAAATAATATAAATAAGTCAAGCACAAGGAAATGACTGAGTGAATCTCCTCCATCTCCCAGCCCAAACTTCCTCAACCATGCTGTAAGTTTAGGCAATGGTCACATCCATCCAACAAGAAAATGGCCAAAGCAGTAAGTCTCTTCAAAATATTGCTTTACGTCTGTGAAGATAAGTCTTAGCCATACTATACACTTTGTTTACAGATGTTAGCTATTGGCAGTAAAAAAATCATCAAAATTAGTAAAATATTTGAGCAATGAAAAGATGCATATATTGCTTCTCCCAAAATAGGAATGTATCTCAAAACCTTCACATTGAGCAAGAGGCCAGGTTCAAGAAGGATTTGCTATTTGTATTTAAAAAAAAAAAAGACTCATCTATGAGGTCAGAGGTCAAGCTAGTAGTTACCCTTGGTGAGGGGTAGTGACTGGGAATGGGCATGAAGTAGCCTCTGTGTACTGGTGATATTCTATTTCCTGGTCCTAGTTTAAATTACATATCTACTTTGTTATAATTCATCAAGCTGAACACAACTTGCTGTCTTTTGTATATATACTATCATTGAATAAAACTTCATTTTACAATACTTTTGGGGGGCGCGGGGGGGAGTTTAGCCTTGCACATGCAAAGCACTCAGCAATACTCCCAGTCCACAGGCTTTTAAAAACATAATATATGAAACTATTTTAGGTACCACATATAAGTAGAATCATACAGTATTTGTCTTTCTGTAATTAGACTGCTTTATTTAGCCTAACGACCTCCAGGTTCATCCATGTTGTTGAAAGAGTCCCTTCTTCATTTTTCAAATTGAATTTTATATTTTTATTTATGTTTTCCCTAAGGCAAATATTATTTTTGGAATAGTAGGCATGAAGGAGCAGTGCAAGTATCTTATTCTCTATATGTAAATAATAGTAAATTGTGGCCATGTGCTCTAGTCTAAATGTTTGCATCTCCCCCAAATTCATTTTGAAACCTCAGCACCCATGTGATAGTATTAGAAGGTGAGGACCTGGGGAAACTGATTAGTTCAAAAGGAAAGAGACCTCATGAATGAATTTGATGCCCTTATAAAACATTGCCATTCCAGAGGGAGTTCATTCATCCCTACTATTATTTGGTGATGCAGCAAAAAGTCACCTCTATGAACCAGAAAATGAGTCCCCCATAGGTACTGACACGGCTGGCACTTTGATCTTGGATTTCCTAGCATACAGATCTATGAGAAATAAACTTTTGTTTATAAGCTAACCAGTTTATTATATTTTGTCACAGCAGCTAGAAAGGATGAAAACTCCATCATAAGTCAGTAATATCACATGGAAGAGTCCCTTCGTTTTAAAGGTTGAATAATATTTCACTAAATATATTTACCAGTTTTTCTTTGTCCATTTATCTGTCAGTGAACATTTGGATTATCTTCATAACTTAGCTACTGAATCCTAAAGTCATCAAATTCACAGAAGCAGGAAATAGATAGTGGCTAACAGAGGACAATAGAGGGGAAATGGAAAGTTTTGTTCTATGACTATAAAGTTATAGTCTTATAAGATGAAATATAGGGAAATGCTATACAACATAGTGCCTATAGTCAATAATAATCATTTACTTAAAACTTGGGGGTTAGGGATAGCTTTCAAGTGTCCTTACCACCAAACACACATTCACACACACACACACACACACACACACACACACACACACACACAGAGAAAGACTCAAGGAAACTTATGGAAGTGAAGCATATTTCTATTATCTTGAGACAGGTGATGGTTTCATAGGTATAGGCAAATGTCCAAACTTAAAATGTACACATTAAATTTGTGCAGTTTTGGGGTATCACTTATACCTCAGGAAGGCTGTTTTTTTAAAAAATGAAAATTTCAAAAATAGCCAGGTGCAGTGACTCACACCTCTAATCCCAACAACTCAAGAGACTGAGGCAGGAGAATTGCAAATTCAAAGTCAGCTTCTGCAATTTAGCAAGGATCTAAGCAACTTAGTGAGACCCTGTCTCAAAACTAATTTTTTTTTAAAAAAGTCTGAGCATGTGGCTCAGTGGTTAAATGCCTGTGGGTTCATTCCCCAGTACCAAAAATAAACATAAAAATAAAGTAAAAAATTAAATTTTTTTTTACCTTATTAAAAAATAATATCCTTACTACTAAAGTATTCCATATATTGATCAATTTCTATAATTTGTGAGAAAATTATATTTGTACTATTAGTAAAAACAATTTTTTAAAAAAATATTGGTTTGTTCATCTTCATCTCAACTTCTGAAAATGTATAATGTATAAAATGTTAAGCAAATAATACATTATTTAATTTCATTGAATGTAAAAACAATATATTAACGAACTAGAGCTCATCAGTTTGCTAAAGGGGAGGTGCCATAAAAAAGAAATTACCACTTGACCAAGTAAGTGTTAGTAAGAGTCTGAACTATATCTGTCAAAGTACTGGAGATGAGAAGAACGGATGCACAGAAGAGATGACAAGAAGAAAGAATTCACAGGACCTGATAACTGATGTGTGGATGAGTAATATGGAAGAAAAGGCCCTGGTAGTTCCCAGGTTTCCATGTGTGCTCTGAGAGGCTGGTGATGCCCTTCACCAAAAGAGGAAAGCTGGGAAGGCAATGGTGTGAAGAAGATGGAGGCATTTAGAATTTGGAAACCACACCTTCTTGTTTTCAATCCTTATAATTGAAAAAAAAAATATATATATATATATATACTTAAAAATGAATAATTTTGTCCTAAAGCCACACAAAGAAGTGTCAATTCTTAGAGAAAATCCATTAAAAAAATGCATGCCATTTTTTATACTATAAGTGTAAGGCATACCTAGCAATGAAACACATTTTTAAAAAAATATTATAATGTCTAGGAAAAGATATTCTAAAATTGAGTACTCTAATTATTTTTGTAAGTATAGAAAAAAGTACAGTGTTTCATTATCAGGTCTAGTGAAAAAGGGCAGTGTAATTAATCACCAATTATA
Source organism: Urocitellus parryii (assembly GCF_045843805.1). Lineage (NCBI taxonomy): Eukaryota > Metazoa > Chordata > Mammalia > Rodentia > Sciuridae > Urocitellus > Urocitellus parryii. The sequence continues at coordinate 48,718,372 of NC_135538.1, forward strand.
TTCTTAAAATTAGGCTTCTTTTAAAATGTAAAAGTCAAAGAAATACATTTACTTTTAATTGAGGCACTAAGAAATTTTTTTAAATTAGCATCATGAAAATGTTATTAGGACAAAAATCATTTGCAGTGCACACAAAAGACCCCATTTTCAGTAATGTGCATTAAGTGTATCGACTCTAATAAGATTTTGTGCTTGGTTGGCTTTTTTTTTTCACCTAGAAAGCTTTAATTTCTTTACAAATATTTATCCAACTTCCATGTGCCTCCTGAGGACAATCCCTGGGAAATTATACCACGAATAGATGCTTGCCCTTTTCCCCAAGTGCCATTGGGATGGAGTGATGGGCTCAGGCATGAGAGGAGAACCCAGGCGAGACTTCTTGACAATCCATCCATGTTGCTCTCTTTGACTCCAGTAAAAATGAAATTCAGATGGGAGCTCCTAAAATGTGTTAACAGATGAAAAAAACACCCCAAAGAAGAAAGGAACATATTAGAGGAAGAAAGAGCAACTCCAACATTTAAAAGACCACTCTGCCAGCATCTCTCACTCTTGTTTAAAGTGTTTCCTTCTGTTGCATTTATTCTGTGTAACAGACAGAAGTTTCCCTTCCTTTCTTTTCTCTTCCTTTTTCTTTCCTTCTTTCTTACATTCTCAACCTTCCTTTCCTCATTAGTTTTTTGTTGCTTTCTGGCTGTTGATTGACGTTGGGTTTGGCATCAGGGAAGCCAACATGACTGGGACATGATCCCACTGTTAGGAGCTCAGACTGAGTGAGGAACTTAAGATTTAGTTAGGGAAAGCCACGCCTTTTATATATTTTTAAATAATTTTAGTTTTTAAATCTATAAGTAAAATTATATGCATTTTGATAGATATCATGATATCTTGAAGTATATATACATTGTAGAATGACTAAATTCAGCAAATAACATGATATAAAATACTCTGCTCAATATTCTTTCAAGAATATAATATATTATTATTAATGATAGTCATCAAGTTGTACAATGTATCTCTTGAACTTATTCCTTGTGTATAACTGGAATTTTGTATCCTTTGACTGACATTTCCCCAATTCTCCACCCTCAGCTGTTCCAGTTTCCCAGGAACCACTATTATGCCCTCAGTCTCTATCAGATCAACTCTTTCAACTTCTACATGTGAGTAAGATCTTGCAGTTTTTGTATTTCTGCACCTGGTTTATTCTGTTTAACATAATGGCCTCCAGGTGGATACATGTTGTTGTAAATAACAGGATTTCCTTCTTTTTCTTTTTTTGACTGAATAGTATTCCATTGTATATATGCATTACATTTTCTTTACCCATTCATGCTGATGGATGCTTAGATTAATCCTGTATCTAGGTTATGATGAATAATGCTGCTGCAATAAATATGGATTGCAGTTATATAGCCAGTAGTAGTTCTTGATCTGCTGAGAGCCATTGCCAAGTAGGACTGACGCATGGCATGACCCAGGTCATTTGCAGTGACATTGCATGAAAGGTGACCTTGCTCAAGGACCAGGGCGGATCCAGGTTTAGGGTGTAATTCACCTCATAAATAGAGTTAAGAATGTTATACTGATACTGAGACCCTCAAATAACTCTCAGACCACACATTGACATTCCAATTAAGCCTTTATTGCTGGCCAGTGGCAAACACTCTACTCTCTAAAAACGAAATGATCAGAGTGATGTGTCCGCCTTCAGTCGGCCTCATATTTAAGCCAAACACACACACACACACACACACACACACACACACACACACACACGACATTTGGGAGTTTATCCAATGTAAGCAAGCAAATACAGAAGCTGAATTTGGCAGTTAATGAAACAATGCAATGGGTACATTGGTATTTCTCACAAGACTTTCCAGGTTGGCATAGTGTAAGGGACCGGTGACGACAGAGGAAGAGACCACCAAGAGACCGACTCATGCAACAGCAAAAGGGGGTTTATTGCAGATCCAGCACGCTGGGGCTCCGAGCTCACTCAAGAAGGGAGAGCAGCCAAGAGCCCCGAGCAGGGGTTAAGCAGTGCTTAAGTACACTTTTTGGGGAGGGCGGGGGCTTTGCATACATCAGAGCAAATCATCATGAGGTGCGGGAAAATCAAACAACAACTCTCAAACATGATTAGCACATTCATTGGCGGGAACAGGTCGGGCGGGGGTGATAGGTCAGTCCTAAAGCGGGGTATACATTCAAACTGATTGGTTTAGGCCCTGAGGTGCCTACTTGCTGAGCTGCTCGGGGGTCCGGGTTATTAAGCAACTAGGTAGTCAAGGGGGGATTCTGACACACATCTAATGGGCAGTTCCGGGAATTGTCTCAACTGCCACAGGAATTTCAGGCTTTGAGTGTAGCTTAGAAACTTTACGATACCTGGTCCTTTACATTTTAACCTTAGTTTCTTTTATCCTTTCAATAGCAGCAAGCAAGCAGAAAGGAAGTGGGTCAAAATGACCCTACTTAAGTACAAGTTAGAGAATGGTTACTAACATCTAGACAATTAATCTCTGACAAGGTACATTGCCCAAGAAATATGGAAAGCAAAGAAGAATTTTACATTGTATAAGAATTGCTAGGGAACTATTAATGGGTACAGAGGTGGGGCTTTCCCACAGGGAAGCATTTCTTACATGATGTGGAGTCTCAGGGTAAAATGGAGTCTTTTTGGTTATTGCCTAACAAGAACAAAAATCACATGATTATTTCAAAACAGATGCAGAAAGGGCACTTAATAAAGTCCACCATCCATTCATGTTTAAAACACTGGAGAAACTAGATAGAAGGAACTTCTCTCAACATTGTAAAGTATAAGAGAAATCCAAGGCCAACATCCTAGTGAATGGAGAAAAACTTAAAGCATTTCCTCTAAAAACAGGAACAAGGCAAGAATGTCCTCTCTTCACCACTTCTATTCAACATAGTCCTTGAAACCCTAATCAATTCTATGATGTAGAATTCATATAATTGAAATGGCCATACTACCAAAATACAAATTCAATGCAATTTCCAACAAAATACCAATGACATTCATCAGAGAACTAGAAAAAAAAAACAGCTTTACATTCATTTGGAAGATTAGGAGACCCAAAATAGCCAAAGCAATACTGACCAAGAAGAGCAATGCTGGAAGCATCACAATAGCAGATCTCAAACTATTCTTCAGAGATATAGGAAGAAAAACAGCACTGTATTGGCATCAAAACAGGTATGAAGGCCAATAGAATAGAAGACACAGGGACACACCCACATAGATACAATTCTCTGATATACTTTGAAATCTTAAACTACAGGTAAATTTTCATCTTAAGAAAAGACTGATCTTTTATTTCATAAATTCCTTTAGTAAAGGTCTATAGGGCAAAGAAAGTTTATTTTACCTGTGGGTGATGCTGTCCATGGCTGGAAGCGACTTTTGAGTATAAATTTTTTAGTGATACTGATGTAAAGTATAAATATTTCAGAGTGCCATCCCAGGCTCATAAGATTATAGATTAAAACCCCTAGTTATTCTTCTCCTCCCATTTTTTTTCCTTTTGTCATTTAAGACTAATTCAGATAACAAATAAGATGTACATCACACATGCTTTCCTTCCCACAGGCACTACAGTGTTCCTGGATTACAGTTTACCCCCTTATTCTTCAGCTTCCTATTAAGGTTGAAAGATAGGGGCTTTTCCCATAAGGATGAGGTGTTTCCTAGAGATTTCCTTCAGGATCTGGAGTCTGTAACTGCTGCTTTCTTACTGCAGTGACCACCCTGTTGTTTGTGGACCTGCAGCTGACGTCGGATGTGATAAAATAGAACACAAGCCAGTGCACACAAGAGCCCTCCCTTGGGTCTCTGTGGTGTTCAAAGTGCTGCTGTGGCTGGCAGAATGGGGCACCCTTGGGGTTGCTTCTGCTCCCAGCAGTCTTCCAGAAAACACAGTCAAATGAAAAGTAACCACATTCATTGTGCAGATAGAGCAGATTTTTTGCCTAGTGACCTGCTATCAATTGTAATCAGAGCTCTCCTTTAATGGGCTGAAAATCCAAACCAATTAGAAAACTGTCTGACCCAACCTGTAGTTCAGTTCAGACTATGAGGAAGGCTATTGTTTATAATGTACTTCACCTTTCCCCCGAAACAAGCCCTGTTGCTTTTGAAAAGGTTAAAATTATGTCCATGCAGCAAAACTATAAATGGTCTGCCTTAAAATGATATCCTGAATCCTTAAACCTTGGCAGGATGAAGCAGCAGACACTGGAGAAGCATGGCAGCTGTATTTTGAGGTGAAATATCTGGAGAAGTTATGAAAGAGAAACTTGAATAAATTGATATTTATTAAAATCACAATGAAAGGATATTTAGATGCTATTGGTTTCCTTATTCAGAAGGACAGCACAAACCTCTGTTTGTCCATGCATAGAGGAAAGGATTTTACTTCCCCATAGGAGATGCATAAATATAATGTGAATATTCATGAATTCAGATTCAAGGGCTGTAAGATTAAACTGAAGGTCCATGTATGTGAACCATAGGGATAACAGTACAATTGTTCTTTCAAATACATGATAAGACTAAGAAGCAATTAATTTCAAAGAGAGAGACAGACAGACAAACAAAGAAGCAAACATTTCTTTCTTCAGCTTAATCATCCACCATTCCATCTGGTTCCATGAAAATCTTGAGCAGAAGAGCAAATTAAATTAAGATATTGCTTTAAGACTTCATTCAGGAGAGTGGCTGGAGTACAGTATATGAGGGTGAGAATTCTAGGGAACAAGGTTACTCCTGATAGCAGGAAACACAGTTGTGAAACATGGAAACCACACGCTCAGACAAGCTCCCTTACTGGTGACTATAACAGCTGCATTTGGGGACCATAAGCTCCTAATAGAGAGAAGTCCTTGGAGCTGAAACATAGGCTATTCACTCTGGTGCTTCTAGCACCTATCACAGTGCCTAGCACAAAGAAAATGCTGAGTGAGTGATGAACAAATTATTTACTCTAATTACACTCACGAGACTGCTATGAGAGGTCAGGACATGAAGTTATTAATTTATAACATGTGATACACCTCTCTAATGTACTAATTATGCCAATGGGCTCTACAGGGCACTTCCTATCAGATATCAAGGTAGTTAGGTAGCCTACTAAATCAAAAGAAAACTGCTTAATAAATGTGGAATAAGGTCAAAGAAATCTGGGTAACCATTTTACTTTTAATTTTTTTATTAATTTTAACTAGTTATACATGACAGTGGAATGAATTTTGATTCTTTGTATACAGACCATGACTTTTTATTTCTCTGGTTTTACATCTTGTAGAGTCACAACATCCAATTTGCAATCATACATATGCCTCGGGTAATGGTGTCGGTCTCATTCCACCACCTTTCTTACCCCCTGCCTCATCCCCTCCCCACACTTCCCTTTGCCTTATCTAAAGTTCCTCAATTATTCCCATGCCCCCAATCCCCATTATGGATCAGCATCCACTTATCAGAGAAAAAATTTGGCCTTTGGTCTGGGTAATCTTAAGGGATGTTACTCTCCATCCTCCATTCCTGGCCATATACTTTTTCAGATCGGAAGACGTACCAGGTCAGTAAATCACATCAAAGCAGGACATAGAACACTCAGAGAAGAAGTTCACTGGTTGTCTGTTCAAGACTGCATCCCCTCTCCCTATCCTGTGATTGCTGACTGATAAATTTCAGGGGGTTACTTGCTTCAGTGGATGTTGAGACCTGCTTCATCCCCAGGTGGAGGATCACAATTGATCTGATCTAATCACCAATAATCCCATTCCCCCATAGGAATGCTGAGGCAAAATCATGTGACACAATTTTGGTAATAAAACATGTGAGGAGGCCTATTGGGGGTGGGGGACTTCTGAGGTTTTTTTTTTTCATTCCTACACATGAGAAGCTGTTTATTCTGCTTAATGCAGTCATGTGTCAAAGTAATGCTTGAACCTGGTATAGCTTTCTTCCATGCACAGAAAAATCCAAGGTTAAAAAGTCAATCAGCTATGGACAGTGGAGCAGAAAAATGGGAAAAAAAGGCTAGATCCTTGTTTACATTATCAAGCTATTAATTAATGAACCCTTGAAATGTTCTCTCAATGTTATATGATAAATTGCTTATTTTTTAAGCAATTTTGTTCAGATCTCATATTAGTCTGCTTGGGTTGCATAACAAAATATCATAGACTCCCTGGCTTAAATAATAGGAATTTATTTTATTACATTTCTGGCAACTAAAAATCCAAGGTTTGCTTTCTAGTAAGGCCTCTCTCCCTATCTTACAGAGGGTTTTTTACTTTGTTCTCCACCTGGCCTTTTCTCTGCATGCAGGAAACCCTAGGGTCTCTATCTCTTTTTATAAGGACACCAGTTCTATTGACTTAATATCTCATCCTTACGGCCTCATTTAACCTTAATTACCTCCTTAAAAGCCCTATATCCAAATTATTCAAATACCAAACTATCTCCTATCTACATAAAAGCCCTATCATATTAAGGGTTAGAAATTCAGCATATGAACTCAGAGGGACACAATTCAGTCAATAACACGTTGCCTTATATATAATATACCATTTATTTGGTCATTCTGACAGAATTTCAGGATATCTGAAATTAGACCTGTCACGATATCTTCCAAGAGTGATTATAGGTTGTCCATTAAATTTTCAATTTGCATAGCATAATCAGGTTGGTTAGACTAGATGACCCTATGCTCTCTCCTAACTCTGAGATTTCATGAGTGCATTTTTTATTGCTAATATTTCCAAAATCTTAATTGCTTATGCCATACCATTTGAATTACTTTTAGCTGCAAGAATCAGAAATATCAAGGAAAAAAACTAGCTAAAAGTAACTTAAGTCAGATGTGGACAAAAGAAATTTAGTTAGAGAAGTTCCAGGATTAGTTAATATAGTCACTTAACAAATCATCAAGGTTAAGATTCTTGGCATTTTTTCAGCCTGCCAGTTGTCAATGGCAGCAGTTCCTCAATGGTCACAAAATGACTGCAGTAGCTCCAGGTACATCATTACACAGTACCTCCACAGGCAAGACAAAGGAAAGGTAAAGCACTGCTGTTTACCTCTATTTGTTAAGAACAGAGAAAGTATTCTATAGGTCTCCCCTGTCAGGCTTCTCGTTGGTCAGATTTTTGTTACTTAACATGATTGATTTAAGTTAGCTGATTTCCCTTCATTTCTCATTGCTAGAATTGGGTAACATACACACTAAATCAATAAAAGACAAGGGGAGGGGCACAAGCCAATCCCAAGTCTTCTCTTGCTGTCAGTAAGGGGTCAGTCTACCCTTTACTGTCAATAGATGCCCCCTTGACAAGAAGTGACCAAATTCAGGTTGTGTTAGCAATGAAGAAGGACAGGAAGATCTGTTAGCTGCAGATATAACAATCACACTATCAAAACCCTCAATCAGACTTGGCAGTGAAAATGAGCATTATTGATATCAAGATTGCCCCCCAAAATTCAAAAGTCCACAGAGATGGTGACTACAGTAGTTCCCACTCTATTGTCCCCTAGAAATATCAGAATGCATTTATGGAATTTCTGGGCTATTTTTGATATCTTGAAAACCCTAAGAGAAAAGTGAGCACAACTAATTAATAAATTTATTTGATCTCAACTGAAATTCTAAAATCTATTCCCTCATGCAAATCAGGAGCTCATATTGGCTGTTAAATATATATTGAATTAACAGAATGCCTTCAATAAGTAGATGTATAACTTTATTTGAAAGATGTATTTCAAACATAAAGTACTGTTAACATAAGAAAAACATAGGGAAAATAATTTTTAAAGAGTTATTGGTAGAAAAAAGCAGAAATCATTGATTTTTCAAATCATTTCCTTCTTCAAAAAATGTAAATAATTTCAGCTCCTTGAGATTCAGGAATGCTAATCTCTAACTCTGGTCAGGCAGTGACTATTCACAAACCTTAAACCATTCAATTTCAGTGTTCTGTGTCTGTACTGGTACCTTTTGCACTAACCATACACTAAAACCTCTCTCTTCCATAACATAAACTCATGACCACCAGAATTTCTTGAATAAGTCCAGTAATTAATTTAAGTGGGAGGTAATAAGTACCCCCTTATCTCTTCTCCACCCATGGGAAAAGGATCAATCAATAATGAACATTAAATTCTACCAGCAAAATGTACTTATTTGATGTCATGGACATTTTCATTGTATACACTGCAATTACCATCTACTAATAGTTCTTTAATTGTTGAATAAATAATTCCAAGGAGAGTAAACATCAATGAAAATGGAAAACATTTTAATATGAGCCCTTTCAGTTTTATTTTTCAATAGTGACAAGCATATTTAGTAATTTAAAAAAATAGCATTAATCAAAGCCAGAGAATGATAATGAAAAATGGTCGCATGGTCCTTGAATATTAGAGGGCTAAAGGAAACAGCTAATTTCTAGTAGTGTTTGGAAAGGAGAATAGAATGCAGCATAAATTGTCAGGTCTTTGGAGTAAGTGTTGTGATACCAGTGGGAATGGCAACATAATTGGGTAGGACAAAACAACTGGCTAGAAAGAGAATGCACTAAGATTCCACAAATACTCCCATCACTGTGGGATTTTTATTAGGATAACATCTAATCTTGCTCAGAAGCCAAAAGATGCAATTAGCCTGTTAAAAAGCAAAGCATCTACAAGAGCAAACACTGATCTTGAAGGTTATTGGAAGATATCCTAGGAAGAAATTTTTTGTGTGTGTGTGGATAGGGATGTATTGTTTTGCTTTTAAGCAAATGACTGTAGCTTGCATTCACAACTAGTAAAACAGACACTGAGCAATGAATTTATCTGATATTCCATGCCTAAGGCTAGTAAAGACACTTCTGGGTCTTTTGCTTTCCAGGTACTAAAATCCAAAACTTAATCATGGCAGTATATTGTGAATATACAAGGATGATAGAAAAAATGTCACAACTACAATATACAGAAATAGGAGCCAGGGTAGGATCAAGACTCATGCCTGGGGAAGAGTAAACCAAAGAGTGGTCTCACTCCAAGACTTCTCTGGAAAGCTCAGCGGTGGTATGTCTTTGCTGCAGTGCTTCACAGTTTACAGGGCACCAGCTCTTCTCCACATGCCTTCTGTATCTTTTTTTTTTTTTTTGCCTGTAAACTGGCATTTTCATTTTTTACTCTATTATTCTCTCCTCCATGATAGGTATATGCTTATGTATATAACTCACTCATGACTATAACTCACTCATGACCTGGTCCAATCTATCTCTACCCCACTCTCGTTCTCTCTCCATGCTTAACTTTTTTATTCTCCTGGAACATCATGCTTAAAAAGACCAAGAGAGACCATCTGATTGGTTTAAACCATCTTCCATACTTGGGTTACTAACCAGCTCATATATTGACAGCCCTTGTGTCAGGTGCCCAACCCTATCTGACTAGGTAGGGACACATGGTACCAAATATGATTGCTCAAGGCTTTTCTTCATAGGGCATAAAGAAGATGCCACTTTGTTCAGGAGCATCAGTAGGTCATCCAAGTCGTGTCATTGACTAGCAACTAAATCAAGGGTACTTTGTGGAAAGATGGGCCAGTGGATAGCTTCATTGTCTGGTTTGTAGATATGCAGTGAGTCATTAAATTTGATAATTGTTTCATTTTACATAATGTCTATATACATTTTCCATACTTCTTTTAATTTAAAAGTAAATATTAGTCATTGTAAGAGTCATTTTTCAAGTACACTGGAGTTGCTCTGATGTATTAGCTTCTTGAATCAAAGCAACACCAGTAGGTAGAAACTCACAGAAATGTGCCATCTTCTCTAACTCCCATGAAATCAACTCCCTTTAAAATCCATGAATCATGACTGTCCAGTTCATTGTTAATAGCTTCCATAAGAAACATTTCAAAATAAAGGGCAGTTATTATTTATTGTTTGCAATGAAGACTTCTCAGCCCAGAGGGGCATTATGAGGATCACTGTCAGATTTTGTAAAGTACCTCTGGCTTTTCAATGGAAAGGTACTATATATGATAATAAAAAGAATAGCAATAATATTCTTGCACAACCTTGACACTGAGTTCATCTTTGTCTTAAGAAATAAGTTCATCTTCAGGCCTTGTGGGGATTACTGAATTCAATTTGTCCTGAGAATGCTGAGGCTGATGAAAAAAGATGCTCATTATAAAAGCGCTTTCTTTGTTTTCTGTTCTGTTCAATAAGTGTTGCTTTTAACTTTTGTGTATCTTGAAGACTCTAGTCTCATTTACAAATGTATGAGAGTACTGACTGAAATATAAACTTTATCAAAATTTTAGGATGGCATAGAATTTTTTTTTCTAATGAAACAACAAATATGCTTACTCAGACTCACATGTTCATGCAGTTATATTTACACACATGAGAGAGAAAATCAAGAAAGGACATGTGGAGTGAAACTTGCACTTTTGTCTGTATGATTTCATTTAGTTCTTGCTAGAAAGCTTGGAGCCAGGTGATAAGATGAGGTTTTCTCTGGACACCATAAGATTCAAAGGCAAACTTTCCAGAGAACCATAGGACTGGGGATGAAGGAGCAGGTGGACACAGCTTCATGCTGGACACAATGGGAAAATCATGAGGGAAACCCAGAAAGCCAGTGAGCCTAACACCTGTAATCTCCATCAGGCCCCCATGTTGATTTACAATGGCTTTTCCTAGTCAATGGCTAGGTTAAGGAAGAGGAGGATGCAATGTAAGGTAGGGAGATTTGAAGGAGGTGGATCATTCAGATAATTTCTTTCTAAGCAATTCTTGGGAGCCAGCAGAGAGCAAGGCAGTTAACTCACGCCACAGAACTAAAAGTAAGACCTGAGCATGCCAACAGTGAGGGGTCTTGAGATCTCAGATAAAAGTCCTCTTGTGGTGAGTTCTCAATGACTTTAACTCTGACTCACATAGTTAATGTATAACTAATTCTCTGTAACAAACAGACTGTTTTCCCCAAATCACAGCACAGCCAATGCCCCCAGAGAACGCCGCCCTGGGCTTGTCTCTGCAGGTACCTTTAACAGTTCCTGAATTTTGTGGAATGATCACACTGCTCTAGCTTTTCAGAAATCCCACTTTTCAACATTTTTAGGCTGTTTCAGATGTAGCCGCCTAGCAACTTTCTCCCTACAGAAAATTTCACCTTGTCAGTCTGCCATTTCTAAATCCAATTTAGAATTGCTTTTCTGGTTTTTACAACTCTTCATCGGTTTGCTCCTCCTTCCTCTTCCAAATTCATTTCTCCATATCTTCATCAATCTGTCACCTTCAACTCCGCCCCCTCACTCCAATTCTTGGCTTTCTAGGCAGTTACTGTGTGAATGAGAAAATGAAAAATCTCATTTATCACGTGTGAGAAGTCTCACAGGAACATATTGCAAAGCCTCCCTCATACCCTGGAGAGGGAAAGAGAGAGCAAGCATGACACCTAAAAGTGAATCTCTAAAGAGGGAGTAGCCCGGAAACAGCATCAAAATAAACTGATGCTGCCACTGCCGAGCTGTCTAAAAAAAAAAAAGAACAAAATCCACAATAGAACTTCTCTTTTGTAAATGAGCTATTGTAAGAGTATTCAATACTGGAGAAAAATCCACATATCATTAAATTCCCTTAAAAAAGTAAAACCTGTAATGTTCAAAGCACTGCAACAAGAGACAGTGGAAAAGGCTTCAGAAACAAAACCCCATTCTCACTGGGTACCCACACTGCCCTCGTACATGTTACACCTCCCACAAGACTTGGCAATTCAAACATCTGTTGTAAGTCACACTTCATCATCAGAATTGGTACCTTAAGTCAGACTCCTTCTTTCCACAGGCCTGACAGATGGATGAATTCCTAATGGCTGCAGGTTAGATACAAAAGGTGCTACAATCAGCCCCTCCTTAAGGAATACTTCTTTTCCCTCAGGCAACCCATCTAAGATGATATTGAAGGGGTGCCCTTTAACATAAATTGGGAACCTAGGCTCAAAATCAGACATAATTCCCCCTAGCAGGGTATCTTGATCCTGTTACACATATATATTCTATGAGTGATAAAAGGCCATATAGTCAGATGGAAAGGAAAAAAGAAAGAAATGCCCACCATGTTCTTCCCAGATGGCAGCCAAGTGTTTTGTTTGAGTTACCTTGCAGATTATTGGAGATGAATTGCAAGTTCAGTAGAAAGCTGCCTCTTACAATGTTAGGATCTTTTCTGATCATCACCTAGGGTCCCTTGTTTTCAAAATGCAATGAAACATAACTCCCATAAAGGAAGGTGGTAGAAGCTGAGAAATGCAGACTAGTGCATCAGAGTTGGGTAGCTGGGTATGTTCTGCTAGCAAGGTTCCATTTTACTCTATAACAGGAAAGAAAATAGATGAAATTTCTAGCAAAAAGAAATGAAAGTGGCCACAAATGAATAAAAATTCTACCATCAGGTTAAGTGAACTGCAGTCTCCATTTGCAGATAGTGACTAACACAAACTGTGGATTAAACTGTCTGCAGAAGTGCATCACACATCTCTATAAGTCTTTCTGTGAACTCTATTTGGTCATGTGAACTCATGTTTTTTTTTATTATACTATGATTTTTCCAATTTTGCTATTTGCTGTAAGTTGGCCCAAGATTCAGATTTCTAAGGGTGTCTGATTGTGATTACAGAAATTAATTTCATCCTAATTTATTTTTGTGTGTGAAATGTAATGTAGGGTGAAGTATGTGTATATAATCTGAGTGTGAGGCTAAGAAGAAATGTCTTCTAATGACAAATCTCTATCCTGTAGTTTTGTGGTCTCCGGTATTATAATAGAAGCTAATCCACTTCTATTTTCATTAAAATGGATTAATAGCCTTGACATGACCCCTTTCATAGTGGCCAATATTCATGTCCTATCTACTGTAAAATGAACTTAAACATTTGTTTATTAAAAGATCACTGTTTTAGTAAGATTTTGTTGTTGTTGTTGCTGTTGTTATGACAAAAAGACCTGAAAAAAAGATTAGAAGAGGCAAAGTTTATTTGGGTGCTTATGGTTTCAGAGATCTTAGTCCATAGACTACTGATTTCATTCTTTGGGGTCAAGTGGAGGCTCAGGACATCACATCGGGAAGCAGAGAGCCTCTCCACTCACCTATGTACCCCAATGACCCACCTCCTCCAGCCCCACCCTACCCACCTACATTTACCACCCAGTTAATCCCTATTAGGGGATTAGTGCACTGATTAGGTTAAGGCTTTCACAATCCAGTCATTTCCCCTCTAAGCTTTCTTGAATGTTTCAGAGGTGAGATTTGGGGGGACACCTGAAGACAATTGCATTCTCTTCCATTTATGTGCTGTCTAGTGATTTGTCCTCACTGGCACCTTTTCCTCTCTTTACAATTGCTGATCCACATTTGGCTTTTCATTACATTTTCACAATTCCAATATTCCCATTTGCTTTCTTCCCTCTCTCATTTCTCTGATAATTTTCTGGAGGCAATATTATTGCCTATTTATTATAGATATTCTATTGTTATTGTTATTTTCTTTTCCCTTCTAAACATTGAGAAAATGAAGCTGAAATATTTGGGAAATGACTAGTTTTATAAATATTAAGTAGAGATGATAAGCAGAGGCTAGTCTAAGAACCCTAACTCCTAAGATGTCTATTTTTAAGAGACCACATAAGATACGGGTAGAGACTTGAAATCCAAGGGCTCTTAATATTTTTAATTCTGGTTGTTTTGTTGGCAAATCAGGTTTCTCCATCATAAATTTATCCTGAAGTAATTCTGTTCACAAAGACAAATAAATTGATAAATCAATTTGAGGAATATGTTATTAACTCACTTTTACAATTGAGAAAGAAGCTCTTAATAGATTTCCATAAATGCTACAAAAACAAACTCCAGGAAAAGAAATAGTTTAATATGGTTTAAAAAACCCATAGTTCTCATTTTTTAAACTGAAAAAATAAAATAAAATTGGTACCTCAGCTTAGTGGATGTCACCATGAGAAAGCTCTGTGGCATGGGACCCATCTGTGCCAACCTTTTTGTTGTCTGAAGCAGTAAATGAAAATGTTGAATAAAACCCACTATGGTATAGTATAGTGGTGGATGGTGTTTTTTTCCTTTTTGTTTAAGGCTGAGATTTGAAACAGTTGCTTTGCCTTAAGAAAGGGGGTTTGCTTATAAACTGTGAATGGAAATCAAAACCTGGATCTCAAAGGAGAGGAAGTTGAGCAGAAGGGAGGCCACAGCTCCTCTCCCCACTGTGTTTCAGGACAGTACAGAGAAAGCAGGCAGTCAGGCAGGAAGTCAGCGCTTAGAAGTAGCAGGCCAAGGGTGACCTCGGCTGGGAGAAAGGGGAAGAGCCTCTGAGTGGAGAGCTGTGATGGGAATCATAAACACAATGTCGCTTTTTCTGAATGGGCAGAGAGAAGGGGTCCTCAAAGGTCAGTAGAGGGACCAATCAGGTAAGCTGCTTAAAAGTGAAAATCCCATCCCACTCCCAGAGTGCATCTCAGAAATCTTTGTTTTAAACCATCATCTCTGGTGATTCTGATGCAGCTCTTCCAGAAACCACTTTAAAATCCCAGGACTGAGCAACAGCATCTGTAACTGTAAACACAAAGATCCGTGACAATTATGCTGGTGATGGGACTACAGATTTCCACTTTGGGATTTAGCTTCAGTTCAATCCTTTCTAAAAACCTTGCTTATCCATGATACTAAATTACACAGGGCTGTATAATGAAGACATATCCGTATTCAGGTATTCAGATTGCTTTGTGAGGTGACATAATCCTATTAGGGGTGTTCTAAATATGATCCTCATTTTAGAAGAAAGTATGCTGTCTGCCCTTGCAGCTACTGTTTATATTTGTTGATTTCATTCTTCAGAAATAAAACCCACACAGAGATGTCCAATTCCTGTTTCTTTCAGTTACCTACCTAGAAGTAAAATAATCCTAAATATAATTGAGCCCAAGCTGTGCTGAGTCTCCCTGGCAGGCACTGTCTAAAATGCCTGCACCAGGCCTAGAAGGAATTGATTGTTCTTTAAAGGACCAACTGTGCATAATGCCATTTCCCACATGGCTTATGCACTTGGTAATGTTGTATCCTAGTGGAGATATAAATATATATGTATCAGTGTACTTGCTGTGAAGAGGAGGGTCATTGGGGAAGGGAGACATCACTGATGCTTCCAAGGGAAGCCACATGGTCAGCGGGACCTTTTCCTATCCTAGCGCAAATGGCACTAGAAGAGCCAAGAAGCTGCTCTCAAGTTCCCCCGAGGGACCCCTGTGGGAACTCAGCTGACTCTTAATAATAGAAACAAAGTCAATTTTGACCATTTTGATCTTAAAACACCTAGCAAAAACAGTTAAACCAAAACACAGCCATTCCTGGGCATTAAAAAGAAGAAGAAGAAAAAAAAGAAACAGTAGTTAAATGTAGATTAAGGTATATACCTTGTGTTAGCCCCCAAGAATAAGTAAAACGGGAGGCTACAAAAGAGAGATTCTTAGGCAGGAATGCCTGAAAAGTATCAAGAGAAACTGCCAGAGTCAGAAGATTTTAGTTAGTTTAAGGCCTACAGATCTTCCTAACCTATACAGATAGGCTTAATATTCACTAGTATGATTATCTAGCCCTATGTAACAGAAATAAAGGGATCTCTACTAGACTCAGATTATATCAATAAAAAGATATTTTATAAAATTAGATGACATTAAATAGCTTAACTACATCTTATGGGGATGGACATCTGTGACATTAAAAGTTAAATGTTGTACTTACATCCCTGATAACTCTGGCAATGTTAAAGATTTAGTTTCCCAAATAAAGTCCTTGTCCTCTCCAGCCTTGTTATGGGGATAACTTCTCAGCCCTGAAACCTCCTGGTGAGAGATTATTGGCTTCTATCATCTTCATGATATTCACTGACATGTTACAGATGCTGCAACATTTATTTTAGACTCATGCCTTTTTGTTTATCTCATAGAAGTAACCATCCCCAGATGACTTTACAACCTATTCTTCCCCAACTAGACTTCAATCTGACCCAACTTCTAAAAGGGAACTCTAAATTGCTTACCCCACCTCATGTCGCCCCCTCTCAGCTCAAAGGAGTCAGAATGATCAGATGTGTGTGTGTATACATATAATATATATGTTACATATATATTATATGTATATATAATAAATATGTGAGTATATGTATATATGCATATATTATATGTGTGTGTATATATATATATACATATATATTATGTTTTTACTGGAGTCCTTTTTCTCTGTTGCTTCACTATGTATGCAGAGTGTCAGTCTGATAATGAGTTTCACCACAGCTCAAAAATATTATCCTGAGTTGTACATTTTTGTGATCAGATGGAGGATTTGAATATCATAGGATACAATAACCCCTAGAGGCAAATGCAGTAAACCTAACAAGAGAAAGTGAAAAAGAAAGGAGGAAGGAAAAGGAAAGGAATAAGAGTGGTAGGGAAGTTACTTTAACCACCTGTGTTGGTTTAGCACCTTTTCTTAGAGTTGTTTCTGGTAGAAATCACAGACTTTGCTCCAGAAAGACAGTTCTACCACCTTCCAAAAAAATCATGTTCTGCTATTTTTGTCTGCAGGTCAAGGTTACAGTCAGCTTTGAAAGAATCAGCTGAAAATCTAATAAGTGGCAAAGAAACTTTGAAGGCTTTATGGAAAAAAGGAGGCTCTTTTCAGACAGCCTGCAAAAATGTGCTGACTTTAGATCATAAATTACATTGCAATATTTGAGATATTCAAGATAATTAAATTTTAAGACTGTTTTCAGAAATAAAAAATCAAAAGTGCTTTTTTTTGCAAAGTTCTAAAGTAAATCATCAGTAAATTATCATATAATTTCTTAAAGGTGTAACAAACTGGAGCATTGCACTTTGGGTATAGGTAAGCATTAGAAATTCTTTTGGGATCTCATTTAGCTTTTGGTTTTTCTGTGATGTGTTTTGTAGCACTGATGTCTTCTGCTGAATCTCCCTTACCTACCAGCACATTCTGCAAGAATGAGATAAATGCAGCAATTGGTGGGTGGAGAAAGGCATAGTGAGACAATAAGAGGTATCAGACTGGGAAAGAATTAGTGTTTTCCTTCATGGTGTAGAGAACTGAATGTACACAGAACTTAATACATTTCTTATGGTGGCCATAGATACTAACTGGATGTTGAAATTCCCCTTCATCCTCAAAATCTGTCCAAAAGCACAGGCAGACAAAATAATAATGTCAATGCCAGCTGGGCAAGATAAAGCATACCTGTAATCCTATCAGTTCTGGAGGCTGAGGCAGGAGGATCACAAGTTCAAAGTCAGCCTTCACAACTTAGAGAGGCCCTAAACCACTTAGTGAAAACCTGTCTCAAAAAAATATATATTAAAAAAGGGCTGGGAATGTGGCTCAGTGGTTAAGTGCTCCTGTGTTCAACCCTTGGTTCGATCGATCGATTGATCGATCAATAGATAGATAGATAGATAGATAGATAGATAGATAGATAGATAACATCAGTGCCAAAGCTGTGCACTGAGTAGTGGCTAAGAAAAGTTGGATGGTATTAATTGCAAAGCTGATGTGGTCTAAAAGATGCAATGAGGAGTTAAGAAATGTCAATACCATCTCCCAGTGCCACGGAGTCTGGGCTGTCATGGAAGAAGAAGCAGCCTATTATCCAGAGGCCAGAGGAGAACTGGACCGCAGCAAGAAATTTAAAGCAAGAAGTCCAAGGAGGTTTTTAAACAATAATAAAAAAAATCTATTAGGAATCATGGAAATGCTAGACAAATGCTGTAACCCCAAAATTTTAGTGGCTTTCCTCCCACCCAGCTTAGTGGTCTCTTGCAGGTATTCTTTGTGGGATGTAGCTTTTCTCCATGGCATAACTACCATCCCCTTAAGCTACAGAAACCTTTCCATTTAGACAGGGTAAGAGAACAGGGTAAACACAGAAGCTTTTTTAAAACTCCACCTGATATGTGACGTCAATCTCTTCCTCATTCCATTGATAAGAACTAGTCACATGTGGATGCAGGAAGGGCTGGAGAGTGCAGTCTTTGGGTGACCAGCCATCCCCCAGTGATTTTTCTACCTTATGAAAGGGGACCAAATTTTGTGGAGCAGCTGATCATAAAGATTTGTGAGGGCAAGAATGAGTAGGACCAGGAAGGAAACCATCAACAGAAGAAGCAGAGAATTTTATGGGACTGGACAAGATACAAGATAGTTTACTAAAAAAATTGGATTTGCCTGGTGACCTTGCATGATAAAAATAAACTGCATGATTGAATTAATTATCACTGATGTTTAGAGGTAAAGCAGACTAAAAATTCAAGTATAATGAGGCTAGGCGGCCTTGCTCAGTGTTCAAATGGGATTTAATTAAGCACTAGTTCTGGGGGTCTCCAGAGAAATTCTTTCCAGATTATTAGAGGAAAGGTTTAAATTCTTTCTTGTAGCAAAGAAACTTGTTGTTTCCATAGTTGGAATGCTTGTGGTTTTCTCTGATAGTACCAAAAATGTCTAAAATCTAGATAAGAACCATTCAACAATTTTGCAATGATGGAAATGTTCTGCACTGCCCGATGCAGCCACCAATAGCCATGTGTGACTATGGAGCACTTGAAATGAGGCTAACACAGCCAGGGAACTCAATATTTTATTTTATTTTATTTTATTTTAAGAAGTTCACGTTTACAATTTAAAAACCACATGTGGCCTGGGTTTACCTACCATATTAGGCAATGCAGCTCTAGAGAGATATAATGGGCAGCTCTTATACTCTTTGCCAGAACTCCTCTTTCTCTGTAAATTGCCCCTCTACAAGTTTCCTTAGGTAACTGTACACAGCCAGGCTCATATTATTTTTCCTCTTCACTGACCATGGTTGCTTAACCCTGAACTGAACCCAAATTAGTGAGTCTTTTCACATACACTGGAGGAATGACAGAGAAGTCTGATTCTCTGTAGGTGGATCCAGGAGCTGTTAGTAGCCATGTTTTCTCCATAGGACTGAAGGAGAAGAAGCCAGTCTGCAAAGAGAGATGAATCAAGTGGATGGGAAAAGAAGAATTTGGTGAGAGAGAACTCCAAAAGGCTGGCTCTTAGTCCAGTCATTGATTCCAAGGTATTCCTAAGACAGGGCTGCAGCTTGCCCTAGGTTCTATGACTGCAAATCTTTTTTCTTTTTTTTTAGAGAGGGGGGGGGGAGAGAGAGAGAGAATTTTTTAATATTTATTTTTCAGTTTTTGGTGGACACAACATCTTTATTTCATTTATATGTGGTGCTGAGGATGGAACCCAAAGCCCCGAACATGCCAGGCTTTACCACTTGAGCCACATCCCCAGCCCACTCCAAATTCTTTCCATAATAATTTATTAAAATAAACTCTCTTTTGCATAATCTCCTGTTACTTCAGTAAATAAGCTCTAGCTATTAAAAAGGACTTGGGGGAAATATTCTTTGACCAAAATTAATCAGATGAGAAGGGGATGGGTTGGGATGCTTGTCCTGATGGGCTTGCAGCAGACTCCCATGAGAATAAGACACAGAAGGCTCACAGCTAGTCCCTGAGGTTCCCATAAATACTCTATCTGACTCAGCCTCACAGGGGAGATTTTTGCCCTTTATAGCTCATCCAGAGGTGGTCAGGCTTCGAGATGAGTATAATCTTCCAAATTCATAATGACTGTTTGATGAGCAAGAATGCCAATTCATGCCAATTTATTATTTGACTAGTAAGAACAATGATGTTCAAAGATAGTGATGACCTGATTCTAATTCTTAAAAAAATTATCTTCCGATTTTAATACAGCCTCTTCCACACATGACACACATTTTTTATTAAACATACGTGACATAAATTATTTTCCCTTTATCATTTTCTTTGCTTCTGCCATTAACATTAAAACATACAAATCCTTAAAGCTATAATTCTTGAGGATTTAACCCAGAGCATGCTAGGACCTCATTGGAGGCTGGTGAGAAAGTTTGGCAAGGGGACTCCTATGGCAGTGAGCAGAGGAGCCAAGCAATAGGGACTTTATCATTCTGGCAGTATTAAGTGGATTGACAAGTGCTAATGGTTTGTTAAAGAGTTGACACTTCATGTAGTAACATCCTAAATTCCTTGATGAACTATTCTTGCGTTGATGTTTCTAACACTATTTGCCTAAGTAAAGAATCACTTTTCTTAGTTAAAAAAAAAATGGATTGATTTAGGTGAAAGGAGAATTGCAGAGGTATTTCTGGGCAGGCCCAATAGCTGGTCACTTGGCTAACCACTTTGTGGTTCAAAGCCCATGACCAATAGGGTATAAGAAATTAACTCTAAGCTTGGGACACCTGAGAAAAGTTGGTTGAAGGCAGGATGGGCCGTTTTTGGCCGAGGAGACACGTAAGTCAGGTAAGTCATATAGGAGAACCCTGTTCAGAGACAGACAGACCCAGGTTCTTCTCCTGGCTTTACCATTTGACAAGTGTGAAACTTGGCACAAGTCACTTTGCTTCACCTTATCATCTTATCTATAAAGTAAAGGCAAATATCTTGTTTTTTGAAGAACTGTTATGAGATTCCCTGAGCGGGGAGATATACACCCACCTAGCTCACAGTAGACATTACATATATATTAATTTCCATCAGAAGCAAGGGCTTAGCACTAGGGCATATTTCTCTAAGCCCAGGCTGGATTTCAAGCAGAACCATTCATATTAGAGGTCCCAGAGGCCTGTAAGAATCATAGACAGTCAGGTTTGAAGTCTAAAGCAGCAGAAGTTATAAGCCCAGATAGAAAACTTAGGGTAATGGGTGAATGGAGATTCCCACCAGCTATTCAACTGAATCATAAACACAGCTCCAGTGGAGACTTCTCAGCACCTTGGATATGTAATTGTTCTGTAGCATCTAACATTGTCAATCTTGCTAACCTCTGTTGGTTTCCTAGCTCCTCTGGCACACGCTGCCTCATGGCCTTCTCTTTCTCCACCACTCCAGCACAGTCCTTTCTCAGTGTGCTTCTTCACCTCCTCTGATAAAACTTTGGTGCTCCAGTTCTGTCAACAGTTCTTCTCTTTTCACTTCAAACATTCTTATCCAGTGATCTCATCCATATGGTTTCAATTTGTTTTCAACTATTGCTACTGACTCCCAGTTCATCATCCTTTCTAATCGCTCACAACTCAAAGTCCTTAAAAGTTACCTTGGAACCTTCAGATTAATTTGCATTTACCCTTCTGCCAGTTGCTTCCTTGTTTTTCCTGAAACTGGAAGCTTTGGTCAGAAAATGATATTGCTTTGGTGTGAATGTAAAGTCCTAATGTATGGGATTCCTGACTTCATAAAAGAAGCCCCAGAGAGAATCTCACCCCTTCACCATGTGAAGACACTACAAGAATCAGAAACCGGATCTCACCAGTCACCAAATATGCTAATACCTTGATCTTAGACTTCCCAGCCTCCAGAATTGCAAGAAATAAATTTCTGTTTATAAGCTACCCAATTTATGGTGAATACCATATAGCAGCCCAAACAGACCAAGACAACTATTGAGCATATAATGTTATCACTGTAATCAATTCTATTATATTACCAGAGTGTTTAAAATGGATTACAACCCATTATTTGAACTACAATTAATATTGTGATTCACAACTAGATATTTAAATATAGAACATAGAATAGAATGGAATGGAATAGAAATAGCACAATAGTTGCTTCCATAGTAAGAATAATATTGTTCTAAGATTTTTTTTATTTTCAGTATATATGCATTAGATTATTTTATTAAGTTTACTTTACTGTGACTCAAAAAGTTTAACAGCTATTGGATTAAACCACTACCTTTTCCAGAGTATCCTGAAAGAAACTGTAAGAAGTAGGATTTGGAAATAAAATTATCTAGGTTTGATCACAGGAAAGCACTGATGATTATTTGTGCCCTGTGGTTCATAACACCAATTACTAAAGTTGCATGTAATACCTTATATTTCATAGTACAATATAATTCTGTGCATTATAGTGTTGAAAATCTATAAAAGAGAACAAGACACTGAATCATGTTCAATGTTTTGGACCAAATCACAGTTTGGGGGCTTAATATCTGTGTTTTCTTAGGTTAATGAAGATCAGAGAAGAACCTAAAATCTCAAATATAAACATTTCTTTTCCATTTCTCAATTTTCTCATGTGTAAAATGGATATTAAAAATAGCACTTCTTCATGGTCCTATTGTGAAGAGTAAAACAATGAATATAGTTACTGCCTGACATAAATGAGTGCTTTCTAGATATTATCTACATTTAAACAACAAAATATATTCATGTTCTATTAAAGATATTAAAATCATTGAAGTACATGAGACATTCATGTAAATCTAGACTGTGCATAATAGGAAGAGAAAATTCATTAGAATGCTTTACCTAAAACTTAATCCTACTTTGACAGACTGCACTTATTCAGTGTCCTTTCTCGGGTTTGAAGTCTTCATCATTTTAAGAAATTTTCAACCCATTCTTTTTAAGTGATTTGACTGAATTTTTACATGTCTAAGAAATGATTATCAGATTTGGATTTTATTTACATGTGGTGGATGCTGAGTTCTCCTATCCATCATCCACATTCCCTTCTTCCTTACTACCTTGATTTTAGTAAGAGGCACAAATGGAGCAATCTCTATTTAGAGGCAATCTCCATTTCTTCCTTTGCTGTACACAGCCCCCTGTTGCTGCGAAGCCACTGTATCCCTTACCTGGAGGGTCTGGTGGTTCTGATTATTCTAAGCTGCTCAGGGTTTTTTCTTGATGTGACAAATACAGAAAACCACAAATAGAACTTTGCAGTAAAAGAAGAAGGTCACTCTAGGTATAGATGACTAGCTAGATGCAATAGTGGCTTCTGGGCAGGAACAAATGACAAGTCCAAGTCTTGAAGGGATCAATAATCCTAAACTTGTAACCCATTTTCAGCATAAGGTGGAGTATAGTCTACTCTAAACCAAAGAGTGTCTAACTTTTCCATGGCCACAGTTACCACTTCAGACTGCACCTGTGATCCAGGCTGGCCAGGAGACCGATGAGAAATCTTAGACCCATTGTGTCTATATCTCCCCTACTAGACATAAGTTGATACAAGCCTTAGAATGGGGCTGACTCTGGGTCATAGAAAAAGTTATCTGAGGAACCTGGTCTCTGATAAAATTGCTGAGGTAATGAATTAACCAACACTGAGGCCTACTTACCCTCTAAATCCCTCTTAGAAATATACTAAATATCTTTACTAAGCAATTTTGAGTAATGATTTGAGTTTCATTCAGCCCAAAAAACCCTACCGGAGTCAGAATCTTGCTCAGTTTTACAGATTTTCCAACACCGTAATTCACAGAATTATTCTGCACTATAAAATGCAAAGTATTACACACAACTTTAGTAGTCAGTGTCATAAATCACAAAACACAGATAATCACAAATATTTACATTTAGGGTTTTATGTCTTCTCAGATCCTTATTGCCCTTCCATTGCAAAGTTTGCCTCTAAATAGAGATTGCTCCATTTGTACCTTATCTATATTTCTCTGCTTTTTGGTGAAATCAAAAAAGGTAATTTCGGTAGAAGCCAAATACTACCCTTCCATGTAATTACCTTTCTAAAAAGTGGGAGCATGTGGGGAATTCTGAATAGAAATTCTATGCTTGCTATAAAAAGATTTAAGTTCATGGAACTAGCTATGTGGACACATAATTTTGCTACCCACAAAATGGCCCATGACCAATTGTGCTGACTTTGATGATGTGATCATTCTGAAAGTGTTAAAACTATGTAGCTACTGCAGATGAGGAAAAGCCAAGGGCAGTCACCATGATAGCATTGTTGTAAGATGGCCATTATTACTCTCTTGGCTTTTCTACTGCCTATCTAGCATCATCCTCCAAATGTATCTGTGGAAATCAAAGATGCAGCCATGGCAGAGGCAGCCTGGGAATTCATGAAAATTCCTTTTATCGCCACCATTCAAAGGGTGGGCAATGGGTTCCAGGTCTTGCATATGCATCAGCAAGCCCAAGGAAGGACAGACTCCATTTACACAAAGCCATAAACAGTGGTTGGAACAGTTAACAAAGCAGTTTTGAAGATCCCAGTCACACAGCAGAATTTGCATATTCCCAACATTCTTAGGCACTTTTTAATGAGAAAGCGGGAAAACATATCTTTAGCCCTATAACAGCTTGGAAGAAACTCTGATTCTTCTCTGCCACCTGAATTCATCTAAAAGCAGCATGCCTGGGCAAGAGTAAATTTACTGGATTAACTAGCTTATTCTGATCAACTCCCTGTATTGCTTTGTTTGGTTCAATATTAGAAACATTAAGGAGCTGAAGAGCTTTGCTGCTGACCCCTGGACTTCCCTTATGCATTAATTGTCCTCCATGCCTAACTCAGCTGCTTAAATTCCTCATTCACAGTGACTTCCCCTGGGAAAGGAGGACTGGGTTGGGGGAGGCACTGGGGAATCTTCATGGACTTGTGGGGTTCTAATTACTTAAAGATACAGAGTCCAATCTTGTACCCATCCCCAAAATAATTCCAAATTCCCATCCCTGGAGTCTATGATGTTTCTTTGAGGAAAACTAACATTATTTTTTCCAACCATGGAATTACCTTTTGTACAGTTAGTGGCAGTTTCATTCCCTAGAAATGAAGACATTACTATATTTAGATGATGCCCTTCATTTTGAAATATGTAATGGAATTATTTATAAAAAGAAAATTAGTAACCATACATTGTTCTCAGAGATTAATTTGAGGTCATCTTAAATGTGTGCTAGAATGTACAACCTAAGATTCTAAGGACAATGGAGAACAATATACATTTATTAAACATAGTTCTCCCCACAACAATCACAATAAAAGATAAGTGTGTTTATTTGTTTGTTTTGGTACTGGGCATTTAACCTGGGGTGCTTAACCATTTAGCCACGTCCCCAGCTCTTTTTGTTTTTTTTTTATTCTGAGACAGGGTCTCACTAAGTTGCTTAGGCCTTGTTAAGTTGCTGAGGCTGGCTTTGAACTTGCTATCTTCCTGCCTCAGCTTCTCAAGCCACTAGGATTACAAGTATGCACCACTGCACCTGACAAGATAAGGTTTTTAATAGAAAGAAATTTAGGTGGTGACCCTCTTATGGGAATATTTCATATTGAAAAATCTAAACTTGAGAATTATACTATAATTCACCAGCATTGCTCTTCTAGGTATGCTTGGCTATTTATATGGAGCAAATAATCTGTGTGGAGTTAAGGGAAATAGACTGTGTGTATGTTTGGATGTAAACTGAAATAAGTCACATGCTATGTTCTGGGCATAGCATGTGACTGATGCCAGAACCTCTTGAAGGGCCACTGATGGAAACAGCAGAGACAGCAGCAGGCGGCCTCAGTGGACAACCTGGTTTCCTGAAAATGGTAACTGTGGCCCTTTGGGACAAAGAACCCCCAGTATTTTCAAGTTTATCCCCATTGAATCCTGAAGGGACCAAAGATTAAATGGAATGGACTCTCTTAAAAAAGTAATATGATCTCATTTTTATCCCCCAATTTGTGAATTGAAATCTTCCTATTATAAGCGTGTATAATAGATATCTATGTTAGACTACACAGTAGTCTTAATTTTCCGTTTATTTGAGGAATAACTCAAGTACAGCAAACTGCACATATTTAAAGTATACAATTGATAAGTTTTGACCTATGTACACACTTATAAAATCATCACAATCAAGATAATGAACATATCCATAACTTCCAAGTTTCCTTTTGGCCAATTGTAATGCTTCCCTCCCTTCAGCATCTCTCCACTGTTCCTCCCATCTCTAGGCAACAAATGATTTGCATTCTGTCCTTATACTTTGCATTTTCTAGGGTTTCACATAAATGGAGTCATACAGTATGCCTAGCAATACATTCATGTTTTTTCAACTTATCAACTGTTCATTATTTTTTAAGTAGGATGATATTGCATTGTATAGACATATCACAATGTTTTTTTTCCATTCATCCATTAATAAATGTTAGTGAGCATTTCAAATTTTTGGCTATTATAAATTAAGCCCCTATGACCATTCATGTACAGATCTTTTTATGTTTATATGTTCTCATTTCCCTTAGATAAATATTTAGGTGTGGAATGGCTTAATTATAAGACAAATGTATGTAAATTTCAATGAAACTGTCAAATAATTTTCCATAGTAGCTTTACCATTTTACATTTCCACCAATTGTGTATGAGAGTTCTAATTGCTGACACTTGAGATGGTCAGTCTTTTTAATCCTGGCTATTCTAATAGGTGTGTATGGGAATCTTATTGTGGTTTAGATGTGCATTTCCCTAATGACTGGGTTGGTCATATTTTTAAATGCTTACTTAACATCTGAATATATTCTTTGATGAGGTATCTGTTCAAATATTTTGTCCTTTTTTATGTATGTGTACATATAATATTCTCCCATAAAATTATGATTTTTTTAGCTAACTCATACTAGATGAATATGTTGAGGCAGATTACTATATCCACAAACCCCTAATTCCCACAGCTGCTAAATATACCTAACAAGTAGAAAATTTGAAGCATATCAATCCATTCAAGGAGTAGAATAAAAAGTTCTATTCTATGTTTGAAACAGAGTTCCAAAAGTTCCCACCACCTCAGGAATCTTATAGTATAAAATCCAAATTCTCGTTGGGCAATGAGTAGAAGCCAATTATTAGCTGTGCACAGATTCTAGGACCAATATATAAACACAGTAGCTGAAGGGAACTGGAGAACAAAGAGGACAGAAAGTCAACCACTGTTTATAAGTAGTCTCCTCTGAGAGAGAGGACAACATGTGGGTCCTTTTTGCCTATGTTCTCTTCTTTGTCAACATGACTCACAGGAGTGTGGCATCTTTCATCTTCCAGATGTCTACACTGCATAGTGGCAGCAAGAGTCATACGAGATGATTGGGTCCCAAAAAATCCACAAGAGGTTAAAACCAGGGCTCCTCTGTAAACCATCATCTTAAGAGGGTTCACAGAGGCCTACAATTAAACAGACTGAACACATAAAGCAGTGGCATAGCTGGAGGAAAAGGTCAGTGACTCAGTGTACATGGTGTCCCTTATGTGGCAGACACAGTTTTTCAGATAGCTGTAATGGCACTTTCAATCTATAATGGTTTTCTTAAATGTGATCTTGCCATTCCACTCATGGAACAGTGGGCTGTATGTCCCCTTGCCTTGAATGTGATTGCACCTTTGTGATTGCCTCATCCAAGATAATGCTATAGAAATAAATTTATGTGATTTCTGAGGCAAAATTGTAGAAATGCCATCTTCAAACTGCAATACCATTGACTTGGGAGGCTGAAGCAGGAGGATCACAAGTTCAAGGCCAGCCACAGCAATTTAGCAAGATCCTGTCTGAAAATTTAAAGAGGACTAGGATGGGGGATGTAACTCAGCTCCCCTGGGTTCAGTCCCCAGTATAATAAATAAATAAATATTTTTTTAAATGCCACATTCTTCAATTTTATTCTTTAGGTATGTTCATTCTTAGAATTCATCTAATCACAGTGTGAGAAACACTAAGCAACCACATAGGAAGCCTCAAAGTGTCTTCCCACAAATAACCTATTATATATCAGGGTAAAAATAAAAAACATACAATTAAGAAACTTGAGGGATACTGTCTAAAATTCTCAGGTTGACATGACTAATAATTGGGAAAATAGATATCATGCATCTTCTGTTTTGATGCACTAAGAAAGATAAACACCACTGCTGTGGTATTTCTACCAAAAATGCAATGTAATAAGAAAGATCAGACCAACATGAAAAGAAAGACTTTCTACAAAGCAAACAAAAAACAATAACTAAAAATCAACCTGGCCTAGACTCTAAATGGTAAGCTCAAGAAGGAAAAAAAAAAAGGTTGAGTCTCTTCCTAAATAGAGGAGACTAAACAAATATCACAGCTAAACATAATACATGATCCTGGAGTGATTCTGAAACTAGCAGAAAAGAAGATATAAAAAACATGATTGAGATAGTGTGGAAGTTCTAATGTGAACTCTGGATTAGAAAACAGGATTGCAAGACATGTTGGTAATTCTATTTTGTTATATAAATGCATGTCTTAGTTCTTAGAAAATATACATCAAAATGTTTCCAACCTACTTTGAAATGGTTCACTTAAAAAAAAAGGTATAAATTATTGGTGAATCTGGGGAGACAATACATGGAAGAATTTCATACTATGCTTTCAACTGATGTTTAAAATTACATTAAAATAAGAAGCTCTCCATTCTTTTAAGTGCAATAAACTAAACTCAGAAAGTCATACATTTTCTCTCATGTATGGAAGCGAGAGGAAAAGGGAAAAGAAAGGTAGTTGGTAGTGATCTCATGAAAAATTAAGGGAGACTCTGCTGTCGTGTATTTAAAAAAATAAAATCAATTAAAAGAATAAAGATTGGTAGTTCTTTAAAAAATAAATGAATGAATGAATGAATAAAATGCTTCCTTTAAAAAAAGAAAAAAGAAAAATTAAGGGAGACTAATAGCTAAAAAGGACCAGTGGGGAGGACGGAGGAGAGAGAAGGAGGAAATTTTGGGGAACTATATTGACCAAATTATATTATTGTATAGTATGCATGTACAAATATATAATAATGAATCCTATTATGATATATAGTTATAATATACCAAAAGATATGGAAAAAATAAAATTAAAATTAAAAAATTAAAAATGTAATAAAACATGTAAAAACATTATCTATAACTGTAATGAAAAGGCAAATTAAGGGGCTGGGGTTGTGGCCCAGTGGTAGAGCACTCGCCTAGCATGTGCAAGGCCCTGGGTTCGATCCTAGCACCACATAAATATAAATAAATAAAATAAAGGCATTGTGTCCAACAAAAAAAAAGAAGAAGAAGAAGAAAAGAAAAAGAAAGAAAAGGCAAATTAAAAGAAATAGCAGGACTCTCAACAATCCTTTAAAAAAAGGGAAGAGCCTAAGCATTCATTGGATAGGGCTGGTTTAGGCACTGGAAGTACTCCTAGAAACTTCTCAGGATCCAGCAATGCTCATAGGCTGGTTGTGTTTTGAAAAACAGTGGATTATCCTCAGAGAATGGGAATAAACTAGAGAGAATATCATGAATATCTTGTCAGGTCTCCCTCCCTGTAGCAGAGTGGAAAGACACTGCAAATTCTTCCTTCCATGACATCTTGTGGCAATGAAGAGCTATTGCGGACTTCAAGGACATTTCTGCCAGGACTGATCTCCTTTGAACTCAGTCATGTCCAGAACTTCCTGGACAATTTAGGACAAAAAAATTAAAGAGGAGACACTATACTTCTTAATAATGTGGTGCATGCGTTTTCAAACAAAAAAAAAAAAGGAAAAAGAAGAAATGTAACAGTGTTTTTGCCCTGCATTTTATGAAATAATGCTAATCATATATCCTTCACTTGACATGCTATTGTATGTTCCAAACTATGTAAGTGTTAAGAAAAGATGATGCAAATAAAACTGCATAAATCTTTATGAATTTAAACCATGCAACTGTATAGTAGTATAGTATGTGTTCTTGAAAAGTTATAAATAGAACTTCTATATTTGGTACCATATTTTCATTGTACTGTCAGAAGGATTTAAAAGAATATTATATAATAGTGTTCTTAAATGTGAAAAATTTAAAACTTTTAGTCTTAATCCAAATTTTCAGCCTCTGATATTAATCATAGTTTGCTTAAGGCATAGTATTCTTGAAAATTTAACTATGTTAAATTTTACTATTTAGTGATAAATCATGTAAGTTTGAAAGCAGAAACTCTTTTAAAATAGTGGACAACATGATAGGAAATAAATGTCTATAGCTATTAAAATAATTTGTTGATAAGACTGTTGAATTTCTATTAGTTTTATTTTTCACCTGCTACATGTATTAATCAAGACTCCTTTGTTTATAAGTGACATTGATCCAGATAAACTAAGATCAACTAGTTTATTAAAAAAGGAATTTATTGGCCAGTATGACTGAGGAATAGGAATCTAGAGGTAGTACTAGCTTTCAGGCAAGGGTAAATCCAGAGTCTCAAATGTTTTTATAGCTAGCTAGCTAGCTAGTTATCAATCATCTATCATTTCTCTACTTCCCTCTATTTTAATCTCAGTTGCTCTTTGTACAAACATGTTTCTCCTTAAGGCTATGGAAGACAGCCAAGAGCTCATAGCATAAGTCTCTCCAATTAGCTCAATCTGCAATGTCTGGGGGGAATAATCTGGTCCAATTTGGATCACAAGTGCACGCCTGAAATGGAAGGATGGAAGCCACACAATCCTAGCAGGATCCTGGCCCAGCGAGGGGTGAAGAGCAGGAGTTTGGAGAAGTTTACCTAGTAAAGAGCCAGAAGAAGGGGGCTGGGGATGTGGCTCAAGCGGTAGCGCGCTCACCTGGCATGTGTGCGGCCCAGGTTCGATCCCCAGCACCACATACCAACAAAGATGTTGTGTCCGCCAAGAACTAAAAAATAAATATTAAAAATTCTCTCTCAAAAAAAAAAAAAAAAAAAAAAGAGCCAGAAGAAGAAAGGAAGAAAAGGGTAGGGAGAGACAAAAGCTATAGCCACAAGCATCCCTTATGCTTCATAAAGAAACAATTTTATAGTGCTAGTGGACCTAAGTATAAGCATAGATAACTATATATCAAAAACCCTTAAGGCAAATTCTAGACAAATATACAGATGCATAAAGATCTATGGTATTAGATTTGAAGAAAGCCCTGTTTATAAGTGACAAAATAGGTTTTTCTTAAATTTAATATGGCTTTGTTAAACAAAATTTACTTTATTCATGAAATGATTTGGCATTTATTTATATAGAAATTTACTGAAAAGGGATAGGCAAAGTTCAAAACATTGTATATTTATTATAAGACAACACATAAAACACAAGACCCTATTTTTGTTTCAAAATGCATTTTCTTACCTGTTTACATAGATATATGTTTATTTATAAAGAAAGAAAGTATTTTCCAATATATGCATTAAAATGTTAAGAGCTGGGAAAAGATGGAAGACATGTTTTTTTTTCTTTTTGTCTATTTATATTTTCTTATGTTTCTATTAAATGATATATAAAACAAAACTAAAATTCTATGCAACTCAGTTTTATGCATTCAAACCTAGTTTCAAGTAATCCATTCCAAATGAGCATGGTCCTGGGAGGCAGTAACTTTCAAAATGGTGGCAACAGGTTGATTGCCACTAGTTAAACTAGTTAACATAGACTATGCGACTTGATTTTTAAAATGCTTTGTCCAGGAATCTCAATGGGCCACACCGACTTGCAGGAAATGTTTGGGTACAAAGCATTAGCAATGTTTCTCAACATGCAGATCTTGCGCCATTATATTACATTCCTTGAGGAGCTTGTTAAAATGCAGATTTCCTGATCTCATTATAGACATTCTGATTTAGAAATTTTGGAAGTAGGTTAAGGAACTGGCATTTTCAATAAGTTCCCAGGGGATTTTTCTGTACACTGAAGTGTGAGAACACCTGTTTCAGAAAGTGTAAAGTTGGATCAGTACAAGAGGGAAGTGATCAGGCTGCCAATAGAAACTGCTAGTGTCCCAGTGCCTTTATATTACAATCATCATTAATAACACAACTCTTTTGTCTTTTGTCTATGGTCACTAATCATAAAATTATAAGCTTATCATCAAATATTTGAAAATGGAATAATTTTACTACATGTGGGGCTTGATACTCTTTTCCCAGTAAAACACCCTCTAACTTGTCAGGCATCAAATTCACGTTATATAATCTATTCTAGGGTCATATCTGTGTTGCTAAAACAACAGACTTGAAAGTATAGATAGTTCTGAAAGAAATAGGAAAGGACAATAAAGAAGCAGGGAGAGAAGGGAAAGAAAATTTCATAAATATTTTGCTAGGTAACAACTAAGTACTAACTGCAAGCACTTTTAATTTTTAATTTTTTTTAGTTGTAGTTGGACACAATACCTTCACTTCATTCATTTGCTTTCTTATGTGGTGCTGAGGATCTAACTCAGTGCCTTGCATGTGCTAGGCGAGCTCTCTACCTCTGTGCCACAACCCCAGCCCTGGCAGGAACTTTTATAATCAGAAAATTCCATCAAGGTTATTCTCTAAATGCTTTAAAACATGATTTTAATATACCATAGTTCAATTCACAAATTATTTTTTAGGAAATCTACTTGAGGTGTTTTCTATTATTCTAAAATATTAGTAGAATAATTATTAAATTAAGAAATGAAAGTAAGGTGAATCCCCCCTTCAACTATTTACTTAGACAATGAGTGATTAGAAGTATGTAATGGAAAACAGTGAGTAATAAAGAAAATAATAGAAAAGTGTTAATGGAATAAAATGAGTCAAGCTGAATTCTGATAAATCTTTATTATAAAGATACTGAATAGTTTCTTATTGGGAAAAGCAAAAATCTTGACTGCCTGCCATTAGTACTTTTAAAGTACTTGAAAATATGGAGAAAGAAACTCAGCAAAACATATAAATTAACTTACCTATTCAGTTATTTCCTTCGTTATTTTCTGTGGTGTCCTGTTATTTAAAAGAAACCTGTAATACAGGAGAGCCATAGCATACCTGATTTCAGTTCTATAGAATATAACTTAGTTTTGTTTTACATCAGCTTGAGGCATAATTTACATACAAACAAATTATCCTTATTAGTTGTATTGTTCTATGAATTCTGACAAACATGTACAGACAAATATCATCATCACAATCAAGACATAGAATATTTTCATCACCCTAAAAATTCTCTAAGCCCTTTTCAGATATTACCCCATTCTCAGCACCAGCTCTTGACAAACAATGGTCTGATTAATGTTATATTTATCAGAAGTTCATGCATTTTTATGGCTGGTCAGCTTTCCATACAGAGAATGTGTTTTGCTTGTATATGTTTATACCCAATATCTGGGTACCTCAGGCCCAGACCAAATGACACCTAAAAATGACAACACACAGAAACATCCAGAACAATGTTTTACTACATGTTTTGGCACAGTGGCCCTGTCAAGTTGAAACATAAAATTAACCCTCACAATCACCTAAACTGAATCTGATATCAGTAAGTTTTCTTTATTTCATCCAGGAATTTTTTTGTTGTTGAAAATTTTATGATAAGAATTATACTTTTCAAGTTATTTTAGAAAAAGATGAGTCTTTGAGTCTAATAACAAGATCATCAGAATTGATCAAAATTAGCCATATGAATCCAGAGGCTGGATGTTATTTAACTTTCCAGCATCACAACCCTCTTGTGTTTGGGCAGTCTGCCATTGATGCATTTAGATGTGAGCCATTGTCTCATCTCCCACCAAAAAGATGAGGCACTTTCTCCCTGTGATTCTTGGCAGCTGGATATAACCTAAAAGCTGTTTATTGGATGCTCCTGTTCAGTACTTTTATCCTGAAGTAAATGACACAGAGAAGAAAATTTAGAATTTATCTTGACAATTGACGGCTGAAGCTCATTACAGGATCTGGAACTGAGGATGATGGTAGTAACAATGGTAGATGATGTCTACTGTAGAAATGACATCATAACCAGGTTTCTTACATGAAGACGTTCAACAATGGTTCTACTCATCTTACATCAGTTGATTCCTGTCAATTTCCCAGGCCTATTACTCTGGCTTT
Source organism: Urocitellus parryii (assembly GCF_045843805.1). Lineage (NCBI taxonomy): Eukaryota > Metazoa > Chordata > Mammalia > Rodentia > Sciuridae > Urocitellus > Urocitellus parryii. The sequence continues at coordinate 48,752,210 of NC_135538.1, forward strand.
CCCACTAATTCTTTCCCACCAATTCCCTTCAAATGCATTCATTTTATGCTTATGATAACCAGAATTGGCCACCAAGAACACTTTCCAGGCAATAATCTTGCCTAGAAAGTTTTATGGGAAGGTATTTTGATACATTTCATAAAGTAATTATAGCATAAGTAGGGTCATTTTGATGTCAGAAAGTTTGGATTAATCTTGGGACATACTTACTTGTGTACACTCACATCAGTTATCCACAATCCAGACAAATAAGTTTCCCTACTATTATGGGCTGAATTATTCTCCCTCAAAACTCATATATTTAGCCTTAATATCCAATACTATAAAACATGATTGAATTTGGCGATAGGTACTTTAAATAGGAAGTTATATTAAAATGGCATTGGTAAGAGACAATAGACAACACAGAGAAATGACCATGTGAGGACACAGTGAGAAAGGGTCTATCTGCAAGCTTAAGAGAGACCTCAGAAGAAACTAACCCTATCAACACTTTAATCTTGGACTTTTAGCCAATAAATTTCTGTTATTTAAGTTTCTCAAACCATGGTATTTTGTTGTGGCAACACTAGAAAACTAATACACTTGCCTAATAGTTTTGTAAAAGGAGATATTTGTATGTGAACAAATACAGGTAAAAATAGAGGGGTAAGCTTTAAGTTAAAGATGACAAAGGATAAATGTAGAATTACATCAGAGGAGTTAGGAAAATTCTATATAAATTTAAATACTATTTATATCATATTTTTAAGCAACTGGGTGAATTGATTAAGAAGAAATGAAAATGAGTTTGACTTAAGCTACTATTATGAATAAAAAGGTCTTTACACAGAATAAAAGCAAACTATAAAGCAACTAATAGGGGAGTAAACAAGACTCAATGTCCTGTCTTTTTTTAACGTTTTGTCTGGAAAAAAGTTTTCTAACTTACCAACAAATGTAAACACATTTGTTGTTTATTATTATTATTATTATATCAATTGCATATACAACTAATGTCAAACAATTCCCACAAAGCAAGGTGGCCAATCCCAATGACCCCAGGTCATTATACCAAACATCCAGTGAAGAAGAATTGCTACCCAGCACAAATCAGGCCAGAGTTCATTGTGAAAAGGTCAATGCCCTAGAAAATGTGAAAACTTTACTTCAGAAAACAAGAGTTAGTAGCACTAAAAAAAAAAAAAAAAAAAATGCAGTCTCTTTGGTTGTACAAACCCAGATGGAAGTTATTATTATCTTAAGGAGGATACAGTAATCTCTTGGCACACAGTAGTGAAAATTTTGGATAAGGAAAACAAGTTCAATTTAAAAAGAGAAAAAGAAGGCAATAGCAAAAGATCACCTAGCACAATCTAACCTCCACTACTGCGGAGTAATAGCTATCCTGAACTATTAGCATTTCCTGTCCATGTTCATATGAAAAAGATGAATCACCAACCATTTGTGATTGTGTTCAAGTCCTTTCAATTAATACTACAACATTTGCACATTAACATAAGAACAACAGATTACAGCATTTAAATTTGTTAACTACAAATTCAATAGTTTTCCAATTAAACCTTTCCAAAGTGTATGTGTAGTTTCCAAGGAATGTTCTCATTTTTCCACCTATGGTCTAAAATAAGAATCTAGGATTCACACAAAATTGAATATCAATTATCTGTGGGGTCATGTTATAGAGGAAAATTTCTCCTTGCTAATAAGGCTTTGATGTTATATACTGTAATGAACTTGGAAGCATTTAAAATTTCATCCTTCTTGCAAGTTAATAAGTTAAACTGCTGTAGATTCATGGTTGTTGGCAGAAGTCACTAGAATCCTGGGTCAGAGACCAAGTACTTTATTATTTACAGCATAACAAACAGCATAAGCGTCTGCATATTTTCATCAGTTTCTTTTGTCCTCATATCCCATGGACTCAGATGATGCTTGCATGATTGGTGGGTTGCATTGTGAAAAAGAAACCTAGAACCAAGGACAAAAACTTGTAGAGCAAGCAGCAAACAAGTCAGTCTCCCTTACCCCAATAGTGAGTGGTTACACAATAGCGTGTGGCATGGGCACCTTGACCTACTTAGTTGTCTATGTGTTTAGCTAAAGATGCTGCTCAGTCCCAGGAGATAGATAAGGCTTGCAATCTGGCAATTGTAGCAAGAACGTGCAGGAATTCTCAAGGCCAAGATAGATATGACTCTTGTAACAATCCACTCCTAAATGTTCTTGGCAGAACTTAAATGTTCACTTGAATATGTGACTCCATTTAACCATTCTGATGAATCTAACAGAGGCTTTATTCCATCTGTCATATATAGCATTTGGTTACTGCACTTCAAAAACATCTAAGCAGCAGGATAAGGCTAATCTGTAATGTTGACCTCAATGATGACCTTCAAACTTCTAAAATCCAATAAACCATCACATTGTACTTAAGAAATCTGGGGGCTTCTTCTTTATTGCTCTTATTTATCCTTTCTATTTACAGCTGGATGTATTAGAGATCCTTAGGAATCTGCCTTCTAGTTCCATTTTATCAACTAAGATAAATTGGTCATTGAGTTAAGGCAGATCTGACTGTATTCTAAAGTTCAAGCGATGTCTCTGATCACTTAAGCTGTGCTAAACTCAGGGACAAATTCTTTTTTTTTTTTTTTTTTAATGTGGTGCTAAGGTTCAAACCCAGTACTTAAACATGCTAGGCAAGCACTCTACCACTGAGCCACAACCCTAGCCCAAATTCTTATCACCTTTTCTACTTAACTGACTCCCATCATTAGGACTAATCACCAAGTGAACATACATGAGTTAGATATTCCTTTGGATAGTTTCTCCAAGTAACTGAAGTGGCCCTCCATCTTAGTCAGTTTTTTCATTGCTTTGACTAAATGATCTTACCAGAATAACTATAGAGGAAGAAGAGTTTATTTGAAGGAGGTTTTAGTCCATAGAAGTCTGGTTCCATTCCTCAGGGCTCAAGGTGAGGCTGAACATTATGGTAGAAGTGGGTGGCAGAGGAAAGCAGCTCACATCATGGTGACCAGGAGGCAGAGAGAAAGACTCCACTTTCCATATACAAATATGTGTGTGTGTGTGTGTGTGTGTGGATAGATAGATTGATTGATTGATTTATAGATTTATATACATACCAAAGCCACACCCTAATTCCAAACTCCTCTAGCCATACCCTACCACTTCAGTTACCACTATCAAATGATTAACTCACCGATTGGGTTAAGACTCTCACAACCCAATCATTTCTCCTGACTCTTCTTGCATTGTTTCACATGTGGGCTTGTGGGAGACACATCACATCCAAACCATAACACCCTCTTTCAGAAGCTCTCCACAGTTGTGTAAGGGCTATGTGATCTACTCCAGCTGCCTTATACACTTGACAATCTCTTATGACCACACCAAAGGTTCAATCACTATAATATTGGAAGTAGAAAAACCAATGTCTCGCTTCCACATATAGTCCTAAATGCAAATAGGGTATCCCTAGAAAGAAAACGCTAGTTAAGATTTGGGGGTCCCTAATTGGGTCAACATGAGCAAGTCTGAGGGAACAAGGCTGACACTGTCTGCGTGGTGAGGAAAGTTAAAACAATCAGGACAGCCTCTAAAGCTATTTCCTGGTATTTGCCTCAATCCCCTCCCTAATTTCTCATTAACAGGCAATACTGTAGAGGAGGACCATTTATTTTCTAACTGACTATACAATCTGGTCAATGTGTTTACTACTAGTTCATACAGCCCTTCCTCAAATTCTGTTAGTTGGCTAACAAAGCCTTCATCTTTCCTTTTCCAAATAGCCATGTCTCTGCCTATCTCCATAACCAAAAACTTCCAAGAAACAAAGAGTTTGAAAGTAGTTCCAACCACAATGTCATCATTCAAGTATTAGACACAGATATCAGAGCAATAGCAGTGACTAGTAGTATCAGTTAATATTTTTTTCCACCACTGCCCTATACTCTCATTACTAAATGAAGAGGGCCACATAATACATATATTTAGGTTGGATTCTATTATAGGAAAGGACCCCTAAATTTAGAGAACCTGACTTTTCAGTAATGAATACTAAGCATACCTGCTCTTTTTTCCAAGGAAAGTCATTTTCTCTAGCTTCTAAAGTTGTTCAATGTACAGTCAACCATGAAAAAAAAAAGGTTTTAGAACAAAAGGCAGTCAGTACTTTCAACTTCAAGATATTCAGAAATGGGGCTGGGGATGTGGCTCAAGCGGTAGCGCGCTCGCCTGGCATGCGTGCAGCCCGGGTTCGATCCCCAGTACCACATACCAACAAAGATGTTGTGTCCGCCGAGAACTAAAAAATAAATATTAAAAATTCTCTCTCTCTCTCTCCTCTCTCATTCTCTCTTTAAAAAAAAAAAAAAAAAGTTATTCAGAAATCTATGAAAAATTATCTTCCAACAAATACCTATAGTTTATTAGTAGAAATGGCCAGAAACCCCTGATATTTATGAATTAATATCTACTTCATAGTTCACATGAATTAGGATTGTTTTCAGCTGCATATAAAAACCTATACAGTGGTTTAACTGAATTTTTGTTTGTTTGTTTCTTCTTCTTTTTTTCTCTCATATAACCAGAAGTCCAGAGATAAGAGATCCAGGTATGTTACAACTAAAAATGAGAAATAAGGTCATCAAGGACCCAGGTCTCTTTCATCATTTTCCACTGTCCTCATCCTTACTTTATATCTCATGGCCACAACATACGTATTCTAATTCCATCTGTATAGTTCTGGTAGTAAGTAGAGAGGAATGATGATCAGAATTGAAAGGAGTTAAAAAATATTGAGATAGGAAAGAAGAATTAAAATACAAACATAAGATGTTAAGGAGACACAAGTTGATATTTTCAACAGTGTGGGTGTAGAAATTTAGTAGAAAATTTGGGCAAATAGGTAGGAAGATCAAAGTGAGAATGTGTATTGAAGGTCATAGGCAAAGCATTAATCAATCAGCTAACAGGAATGTCTTGAAAGGTGTAATGTAACTGAGTAAGTTAGCAGATAAGCTATGGTTCAAAATACATTTTAATATCATAAGTAATTTGGAATCTTACAAAAAAACATAGTTCAGGGCTGGGGTTGTGGCTCAGCAGTAGTGCGCTCGCCTGGCACGTGTGAGACCCTAGGTTCAATCCTCAGCACCACAAAAAAAAAAAAAAAAAGCATAATTCAAATAACACTATAAACTATAACCTTTCATTGTTGTAGTGTTCTTATTCAGATTTTTGAGTTATAATTTATAGTACTGCATAAAAATAGGCACCATGCTTACATGGAAGTCAGAATTCAATTTGAGGTCAGTTTCATTTGTCGTTACCATAGTGTGTCACTATACTTTTCTACCTTTTCCTTAAAATTGCTAAATAGAATTTCATACCAAGAATATAAATTTTCTTAGAGCAGATATAAACTTAATGAATAATTATTTTTTACCAGCTAAAAATTAAACTTCTGTTGTGGTTGTCAGCAGGGTGTAATTTTTAGCATAAGCTGAAGCAATCAGTTTCTAAAGAGCACTGTTTCTAAATAGTCTTATTAATATACCATTTTATTGAATAATTTCAAAGTAAACAGCTTCAAAATTAAAAATAACACATTACTATGAACAGATTAGGAATGATAGAAAATATTTTAAGGAAAGGACAATCTTCAACTATGTATCCTAAGAATTATCTCTGCTTTCAGCCTGTTTTCTTTTGCATATGGTCTAAAAATCATTATTTAAAAAGGGCTGATAGAGATGAGTTTAAATATGGTAAATGATGTTTGCAGTTTGTGGGTGGATTTTAATAGCTGAATCTATTTTTAATTCTGATAACCTAAGGTCCATTATAGATGGTTAGGAACATAAATCTTATGGCCAACTCTCCACACTTCTTCTCCAGTCCCAATTTCTAAGGTTAAAATAATGTACTTCTACGCATCTAAAGTGCTTAAATAATAAATAATATAGCAAGTTCTTCAACCAACCAAAAGATTTGTTATTAGGTGCTATGATGCAAACAATAATAATAGCTATTATTATTATTATTAAAAGCAATCAAAACCATTTCTTATATTTATATACTTGTTTTAAAAACACTCCATAATAATTTTAATGAGCTTCCTAATATTCATGTGAGAAATTACTCTTCATTTTACAGATAAAGCAATTCAGAAACAAAGTGTGACTTGCTGGAAGTTACAGGCACTAAGAAACAATTATATATGACAGACTTAGCTCCTACTTTTATGAAATACTGTTCTGGTTGGTCATTCTTAGTCAAGTTGTGGACAACTGTATAATTCTAAGTGCTGAGCTGGTAAAGCATAATGCTTTACTTCCATGGAAGGGTACAGAGAACAGCCTCACTGGGAGGAGAGAAGGGAGGTCTCCTGAAGGAAATAAGTTTTCTTCAGACTTTACTTTGTCAGCTCAGAGGGAAAAAAAATGAGTTTTTACTAAATTAACTTATTCTATTCTCTGAATCTTCCAGGTTGACTTTGGAACTGGTAAGAAAAAAACTTAGGAAGTCAATACCATGTAATTAACTTTTACCTCTAAGCCAGTGTTTCTTTCTGTGGTCCCTGTACCAAATGCAACAGTCACCTGGGGTCTCATTAAAGCTACAAACTTTGGGGAAGGAGAATGCAGCAAGAGCCACCCTGGACTGACTTATTCTAAATCTCTTGGGTTAAAGTCTATAAAAATTGCAGCCTTAAGTATGAACAGTTGAGGATTCAGAAATCGAAGAAAAAAATAATTTTTTTTTTTCCTGCTAGTGGCTCCAAATGGTTCTTGCTTCAAAAAGGCCTTTTTTGCAGGGTGAGGGGATAGAGAGGGAGAATGTGCAGGTAGGAAGAACTGTTAAATGATAGAATAAGAGTGCAGCATCTCAGATTGTCAGCCTCCGCTTCTCACCTTGAGGTGACTGGCTTAGGGGTGGAGCTTGATAAATGACTTACTGAACATCAGCACACAGGTATTTGTAACTTCCAGGAGTTTTCAAAGTTCTTTCTCTTAGATTTCTATATTCCAGCGTCAATTTAGCAGCAGAAACAGTTACTGGGAGTAGCTAAGGTGTGTAGAGTTGGAAGAATGAGTTCAAACTTCTCAGACCACTATTTAGCATTTAAAAGAACCAAGTTCTTCCAAGGGTCCCCACCTACAAAGAAGGAATAGAAATAGCACATTACAGCATTGTTGGGTGCCTTAAATATGTATTTATTATAAATGGATATATCAATGAAACATTATAAATGCAAATGCTTAGAACCAAGCCTAATGCAAAAGTTCCATAAATGCTTATTCAAACCCAGACTTATCTGTAATAAGTCAGTAACTCGGAGCAATTATCAGCAAAAAAGAAAAAATAAATGAGAAAAGTAGGCAACCAGGTACTATGGCCATGGGCTGCACCCCCACCGGACATGGGGGACGGTTCCGAAGCCCGAAAGCAGCTTGAGAATGGTTTCCCCCTGCCCGGCCGGCGGCACGTGGCTGGTTCCGGCGGGAGCTTCGCGACAGTGGGGGAGGGGAGCAGCGTGGGACGACACGGAGGGGGTCTAGACGGCCAAGGCTACAGTTAAGGAGACACCGACTGCGCAAGCTCAGCATAGGCGCATCCACTGTGCAAAGATCCGAGGGGGGAACGTCAACCCCGCTCCACTCTCCCTTTATCTATCAACGGAGCGAAAGCTTACCACTTTTCTCGTAAAAAGACAGTGTACCGTGCCGCCCTCCCCAGGTTGTTCATTGTTCAAAGAACTTTTGCCCCAGATCCGAAGCGGCCTCTTTCTCCAGCCATACTCCATCCTCCCCCGTCGAAGCCACAGTGGACGCATCCCGCCTCCCCTCGGCCTCCAGAGGTGGTTTGGCGGCCCCCTCCCCCTCCCCAGTGTCGCGAGTTGGCGCTGCTGCCACCCCCCTCTCCGCTCTCTCGGCCCCTAGGCCGGGCGGTACCGAACCCTCCCGGCGCCCCTCCTCTCCTCCCTCCGACCTGCCCTTCCCTGCGGGATTGCCACCCCCGCCCGCCCCCCAGCCCTTTTCTCCCCGCCGAGCGGCGGCAATAGCAGCAGCAGCAGCAGGAGGAGGAGCCGGAGCCCAGAGGCTGCGGTGGCCCGGGAGCCCATGGCGTACAGTCAAGGAGGCGGCAAGAAGAAAGTCTGCTACTACTACGATGGTGAGAGTCCGGGCGAGCGGCAGGGTGGGCGGGCAGGGCAGAGGCGACTGGCCTGGAGCCGCGCGGGACCCCGCGGCTGCCGTCGCGAGTGGGTGCCGGTGCTGAGGGGTGGGAAGGAGGAGGGACCGACGCTTGGCCGCATCTTAACCCATTCCCCACCCGACTTGGTCAGTGGGAGATCCCCCTCCCGGAGCGGCTGCTGGGATCCTGCGGGCGGGAATAGGGGCGCCTGGCCTGCCGCCGCCTTTCCCTGCGGCGGTGCTGTAAGCCGGCCCGCAGCGCCCGACCGCGGGGTTGGCGTCGGCCTACCATGGCTTCGTGGTCGCGGGGAGAAGACGGCCTGCCCTCGCACCTCTCCCGGCCGCCTCCAGCGCAGGGCAGGTTTGGGAGTCCTCTTCGGCCTCATGTACCCGGATCCTTATCCATAGACTCAAAATTTCAGCCCCAGCCGCGACTACACAAAGCCCGGTGGCCGGGAGAGCTCCGCCCCTTGGTACCTCTCCCCTCCCCCTTACCCCCTAGCTCCCCGGCTCCGAGCACTTCCCCAACCTTCTGTCTGCCCAGCATCGTCTTTCACCCTTCCAGCCTCACCCCGGTCACCGCCACCGGTCGGTGCTGGAGAGGAGTTACTGAGGGTGGGGGCCCAACTCCGGCGAGTGGCGCCCTCACACCCGTGTTTTCCATCCCTACCCTTTGTTCTCCTCGTTCTTTGAGCGCCACTTTCTCAGGATTCAAATGAAAGGGCTGCACTTCCTCGGTAACAATTAGGTTTGAGGTAGGTAGTCCCCAAGTGAAATAAGAGACGGTGGTAGGGAAACCTGGAGCGGTTTCTGCTTGTGTGGTAGATCTGACTCGAAGGGTCCTGGCTTGCCTCTATGGGAGGTGGTTACCACCCACTTCTTTGTTGCTCTTTGTTCGATCAGGAAATATATACCCTGCTCTGTAGGTTTGGGAGAGCTTAGGCAAGGTGGTGGAAATCCTGGTGTAGGAAAACTTTTGAGAAGTAGTGTACAGGACTAAATAGTCTAATCAGGTAAGCTTGAACTCAAAATACAGTGAATTATAGCAGTCAGATAATTTTAATTTTGAGGGTTCTCAGTTGGAGTGTGAGCACTGAAATTTAAATTTCTGAAATTAAATTTGTGAAACCTGTTTCCTATATCAGCTTTAGTTATATACCAAGTGGAGTAGTAATCTGTTTCACAAATTTTATAGGACTAATAGATTACCCTTGAAAGGTGGAGTAAGGAAACTCAACAAAGAAGCTAGCTTGCCTTAATGACCTGATAATCCTGTCTGATTTTACAAAGCAATACAAATTTTGGAGGTCTTTCTGTCATTTGGTGTATTGGAATCACACATAAAAGAGAAAGGGGTAGACCCTAGAGGATTAGGCCTAACTTTAACTTAAAAATGGTCATACCATCTCTTCGTTTGGCAATGATAATCTTATGCCTATTTTCAAGCCACTGTGTCACTTATTGGAAAAACTAAAATCTTAACAACCCTGTTGTTGAAAATATTTTTTGAAAAGGCCATATATGTGTGTTAAATTGATTTGAAATCATACCAATGTAGAGGTGTAGAAATGGGAGACCATGTCAGTTTTTAACATGCATTTCATTGCATGTTTTGGATTAATGACAAACCTTTGCCTGCAGTCCCCCTGATCAAATTGGAAAGGAAATAACCTATATGTAACTTAAGTTTTAAAATTTATATTGTTTCTAAGGTTTAGAGATTTGTTTTTATTAAAGCTTGGTGTAAAGAAAAGAGGTTTAACAAAATGGGGAAATTAGTACTCAGGCTTTTTTTTTTTTTTTTTTTTTGGAATGCCAGTTACTGTTGGCAGTGATAGGCTCTGATGGGGTAAATTGCTTGTAACTTGTTATGAAGTTTGAATTGCAGAACTAGGAGGTATACCTGAGTAGCAGTTTTCTCTGTAGCTATTTCTTCCTGCTCCCATGTGTGGTGAGCCTTTATTGAGGGACAGTGACCAGGCACTGGTTCCAGGAATAGGATGCAGGGCAATGAACAGAGTGGAGATACTTTAAATGTTTTGTGATCATAGTTGAATCAATATGTTAGGCCCATCAACGACTTTCCCTGATGGTCAGCAGCCAGATGTATAACTAACAATTTGGAAATCTCTGGTGGGTTATCTATTTCCTATCTTTGGTACTTCTTTGACTTATTTTTTTAAATTGGCTTTTCAGTTGTTTACACTTGGAATGTTGAGGTTGGGGGGGGGCTAACAATTATTATTATTCAATTGAATAGGTGTAATCGTGCTAATTAATGTATGATAGCATACTAAACTATGTTCACTACCCAAAAACCCTACTTTCTTGGATTATAAAAGTAGCCATAATTTTTTTTTAATTTTGAAAAAGATGCAAGAGGTTTTTATATCAAAGTAGTATACTTTCAGGTAAAGATGATTGGACTGAGAATAGGTAGTATCAGTAGTAATAGGGTCTGAATAATCTTGTATCCCAGATTAATTGGTTTTAACTTGTTGATAAAGGAAGAAGAAGAAAGGAGAAAAGGAGTGATGTAGTAAGTTCTGTAACTATAGGTTATGTATAGAATGTGGGAATAGAACTATTGGCTTTCTGGGGCTGGTAAGTACACTCTGAGCCTCTTGGCAACTCGGAGAATTGAGACTTTGTGCTTTTCAATAAAAGGGACTTATAAAAGTAGATGTATTCTCTCCATGATTTATAGTCTTCAGTATTGTACTCTATAAAACACTGAAATGCTGGTCCCAAGTGAACCTTCAGGTATTTGTGGATGATAGATCTTTGAACAAAAGTAAAGAGTTCATACTCTGGATATTGACTAATGCCTTCAGAGTTTCCAAGGGCACGTTTCTAAACTTTAGTCATCTTTTACACTATATTGATAATTTGCAAAATGATATGCCACTAATTAGATAGTCACTAAAATCCCTTTTGGCCTTAAAATGATGTGATTTTCATTTATTTAAATGTAATTGGCAAATGAAACTATGCTGGGTTCTAATTGTAATGTATTTTTAATACTTTAGGAATGTTGACTGTATTTTGTTTTGAATTAAGCTTAAGGCCTATCACATTTAGTGTTTTATGTTGTATGCAGTGTAGTAGGATTGATACCTATATAATTTATATAATTAAGCACAAATTGCTTTGTGCTTTTATTTTTTTCCTCTTATGGGGGTGCATAATCAAAATGTTTGGAAACAGATGATTCAGAGAAAAGCACTCAACACTATACAAAGATAGACTGTAACAATTACAAAGATCATACCTCCCAGTGTACTCCTGATTTACTCTAGCAGAGGACTTCTACTAGGCAGCCAGCTGTTGCCAGGGATTTTCTGACATTTTTACTTAAAACCCCTGCCAATGTTTTACTAGATTGCCTTTAATATAGCTGCATAGGGTCTTAGCTGTGCTACAAATCTTTATTTTCTATAAAATGGGTAATTGTTTCTTGAGGGCAAAAATGCTGAATGGACTATAGTAGTAGGTCATAAATTCTATTAATTGCACATAGTTATTAAATATAGTTAGAACTTTTTGAGATTTTCTAGGCTTGAATCTTCTTTCCCCAAATTCCTTTCTTCCTCACTTCCTTCAGTTTTCACTTCATCAGCAAATTATTACCTTTTTTCTTCCTGTTGCTTCTATGGCTTTAATTTTGTGTTTCCCCATTGTAATATAAGCTTTAAATTCTTATAACCATTGTGAGTTATGGATAGGTATTTTGTCGGTTTTATAGATGAAAACAGTAGTATTCCATCAGTCTACCACTTTATTTTTCTACATTGACTCTAATTACAATGTCCAAAAGATTAGCACCTGGAATCTGAAGACTTTTTCTTTTTGCAGTTTCTTCTGCAACAATAACAAAAATTAGTAATTATGTCTTTTTCTTCATAAAAACTTTTGATGGTGATAAATCCTTAATAGTTGGTGGGGGAATGATTATATGTTAAGAGGAAGATAAAAGTCTACATCTTAGTAATAAAGGAGACCTTTGATAGAGTAATTGGTCAGACCCAGAAAGACCTAAAGGAAGACAGTGGGCCAGAGTTTCTCCTTCAGTTAGAGCTTGGCATATCAAGGAGAAAACAGGCAAGAAGTCATGGGGAATTATGGGGTGCAGGGCTAGGCAGTAAATGGCCAGAGAAGACTTTGTGGTAAGAGATTTTTTGACTTTTATTCAAGGAGTGAGTGGGAGCTCTTGAAGTTTTTTAAATAGAGAGCATACCCCTAATGGGTAGATGGTAGGCTAGAAGCAAGAATTGAATACATGTTGGTCCACATAAAATATAGTGATATCTGAGAGTTTGGACAGTAAAACTAATAGAGCTTATTGATGGATTGGAAATAGGGCTGGAGCTAGGGAAATGGTGGTAAAGAGTAAAGGATAGCTCCTAAATTTCTGGATAGAGCAGTTAGGTGGGTCTTGGTACCACTAATTGAGATATTGGGAAGACTAATCCAGGGCTTTATTTTGAACATCTTATGTTTTGAGATCTGTATTTATTTCACATGAAAATAGCCTGGAACCCAGAGGGGAGAGACTAGTTGTAGAAATTTTGCATTTGATAGCTTATAAAATATTGAGGCTTTGAAAGAGACAGTGTAGGTAGACAAGAGGACCCAGAGCTCATTCTTCAGAGATTTAGGGCAGAACTCATTCACTCATGTACCCAGGTTTCTGAACAGTGCCTGCCTGGCATATAGTAGGCTCTTGATTTGTTAAATGAAAGAGAGAACTTGAGAAAATCCTGGTATTTAAAAGTTTGTGGAAGCATGGACCTGAAGTAGGAATAAAATCAGAAAATGGTATTTTGGAAACACAGAATCAAGGTGTTTCAAGGAGGAGGGACCAGTTGTGCTAAGACTGATAGTGGACTAAGTATTGCGGAGCAGACAAAAATAATACAATAGTTTTTTGGGTTTTTTTGTTTTTTTTTTTGTTTTTTTTTTTTACTTGTTGCTCTGTGCACCCCCTACTCCCATCTTGGTTTTTTTTCAGTCAGTTACTTTCAGGAGTGGAGGCACATTTCACAGTCCTGAGTCCAAAAATGATCTAAAAATCTTTAGTTATTTTTTTGTAACACATTTGGAATCTAAAGCTTAACCTGAATTAATGTACTGCTATTGATGAAACTTGGAAAAGACATGTTATCTTTTTTTAAGAATTAGATGTTTATAAAACAGCCATCTTGGTAATTGAGGTGTGGCATTCAGCATGAAAAAGTTAGAACTGGTTCTTTCATAACTCCCTTTATTTTGGAGGAATTCTTGATGAAACAGTATTTGTAACTTGACATTTAAACTGTGTGTATTCTTGGTAGGATTAGAGTCTCTAAATTGGGTCAGAGAACCTTATTGGAAAATTTTGAGGACCCTGTTAGTAACAAATTACACTGAAGTAGGTAGTTTCTTTTCTTCATTTCTTTAAAGACCCAGAGTTTTGATTTTGGTGTTTATATTCCATGTTGTATCCTTTAGTTGTTAACTTTGTTCTCCTACCATTTTTTTCTATTGGCTGTACCATTATTCTCCTGTAAGCTGTCCTTTTCAGAATTTGAAGATAGCTCCTCCACTTAACTAGTTGTGACTTAAGTAATGTTACCTTACTTGCCTGCATCTCCCATTTCTTTGCAATTATGAAATGGTAATATTACCTATATCATAATTTAGTTTACTAGATTAAAAAATAATCCATGTAAAGTGCTTAGAATAGTGCTTCTGACAAATACTCAGGAAATGATAATTACTGCTATCATTTTTTTGTTTTTCAAATACACTGGGAAACTGTCAGTGTTATCATCTTTCTGTATATTATTGGAGCTTCTGGCTCTCCATTGGATTCTCTGTATGCCTGTTAATTAAAGTGTTTGATTTTAAGATGTTGGTAAATATTAGAGACAAAATTCATCTTGGCAATTCTTAGAGATAGATGCAAGTTCTCTGAAGATTGGACTTTATTCTTCTAATTATCTCCTTTGGTAGTGATGATAACTTAGAAATATCTTCCTTGCATGAACTTAGGTACATGATGCTTTGTAACTCTGACTTTTTATATATAACAATCTGATGGGACCAAGCTCTTTTGAAAGAAATGTTTGTACAGCCACTGGGTAGAACAGAGCAATATGGCAGATTTTGATTACTTTGTTTTGGAGTTCACAGCCTTTCAGTTGTGATAAATGCAGACGAGTGTTTCATAGCACCGTAGTCCTCCTTGACTTGTCTCTATTATTTCTTAGCTTTGTTGTTGATACTTATATTTATAAGGTTGGCCTCACCTTTGAACAGCTGTGTATATATGAATTGTTGGAAGAGTTGTGTCAAAAATGAAGTTCAGTAGGTCAGAGGTATGATGCCAACATATTGGATTATTAAAAGCATAGGTTTTATAAAACTGAATGTTCATCGTGGACTATTATCAAGAAGATGGAGAGTACAAAAGTTTGGGGTTTTTCTGAAAAGTGAGTCCAAAGCATTCTTTATCCTAGCTTTTAATATTTAAACCTATATTGAAATGATAGGCTTTAAGCCATTAAAATCAGTTTAACTTTCCAAACAAAATTTTGGAATTGCTTATTTAAACATTAATCAGAGCTGAAAATAACTTATAATTCGATGAAGGCTGTCCTAAAAAGTTCCCCTATGCCAGGCAGAAGGATCACAAATTCCAAGCCAGCCTCAATAACTTAGTGAGATTTGGTCTCAAAATTAAAAAGAAAATCTGGGTGTGGCACTTGCCTGTAATTCCAGTGGCTCCAGGAAACTAAGGCATGAGGATCACTAGTTCAAAGCCAGTCTCAGCAATGGTGAGGCACCAAGCAGCAACTCAGTGAGACCCTGTCTCTAAATAAAATATAAAATAGAGCTGAGGATGTGGCTCAGTGGTGGAGTGCCCCTGAGTTCAATCCCAGGTCCCATGTCATCTTCCCCACCATACCCCCCAGCCCCTGCCAAAAAAAAAAAAAAAACAAATAAAAAAGAAAATAGGACTGGAGGTGTAACTCAGTGCTAAAGTGCCCTTGGTTCAATTCCTAGTAACAACAACAACAACAACAAAAAAACGCCCTTTATATTTCAAAAAATAGTACGTATTTAGAGGCTTTCTTATTGCTTTTTACAAGAAACTAGAACTTTACCTAAAAATACTAATTTTATTGAAATTTAGTTGATTAACAAAAATCCTTTTGTTGCTGCTTACATATTTTAAAATAAATATACATGAAAACATATTAAGAGTTTCTGGGGTGCTAGTATATCATCCAAGAAGCAATATTTGCTGAAAAAAAAATAAATTATACACCCCAAAACTTACAGAATTTATCCTGAGTATCTGAATATGCAAGAGAATTCTAAAAATATTTGGGGAAATAAAAATCAGGGAAGCTTTATTTATAGTTGTTGATGGGCCTTTGATTTGGTTTATTCATATGTGGTGCTGAGAATCGAACGAACCCAGTGCCTCACACATGGTAGGCAAGTGCTCTACCACTGAACTACAATCCCAACCCCCATTGAATGCTTTTCTTAATTTATAAACAAACAATATAATAATGAAATAATCAGCATGTAAAAGTGACATAATATCTTAGTTTCCTAATAGAGTTTGAAAGTTGCAAAACTAATTTAAGATCATTATTAATTTAATAAATCTTATTAAGTAGTAAGCAACTTCTACTGTTGAACATACATAAATTCATAGAATTTATGAAGATTCCATTGTCTGTATTGTTTAATTTGTGTCTTTTCTATTTTAGGTGATATTGGAAATTATTATTATGGACAGGGACATCCCATGAAACCTCATAGAATCCGCATGACTCACAACTTGCTGTTAAATTATGGTTTATACAGAAAAATGGAAATATATGTGAGTATAAATTTTGGTAAATATTTAGCTTTTTGTTTTTTAAACTAGTACTTTGAGACATATTTCCCCTTTGGAGAAAGCAATTAGAAGAAGAAAAGGTATGGAAGAAAACTACTTTTTTATTATTCCTCAAAGGAAACAGTATGGGGGCAATAACCCCTTTTTTCCTCGTTTTTTAAAGCATTTTTTTTATAATGTAGTTTATTTGTTCTAATTAGTTATACATGACAGTAGAATGCACTTTTTCCTCATTTTTAAAGCATTTTTTATAATGTAGTTTTTTAATGTGTTGTAATTAGTTATACATGACAGTAGAATGCACTTTGATATATCATACATAGATGGAAAATAATTTCTCATTCTTATGGTTGTACATGATGTAGAATCCCACTGGTCTCTGATTCATTCTACTATCCTTCTTACCCACTTACTCCCTTCCCTCCCTTCATTCCCTCTACCTAATCTAAAGTAACTCTATTCTTCCCTACCCCCAACCCCCATTGTGAATTAGCATCCATATATCAGAGAAAACATTCAGCCTTTGGTTTGGGGGGATTGGCTTATTTTGCTTAGCACAATATCCTCCTCCTCCCTCTCCATTCGTTTACTTTTTTTAAGCATTTTTGAAAACAATTCCTACCTAGGCTTTCCTGTTTCCAGAGCACAACTTGGTGGATCATGTTAAATTTTATTGTTAGAATAATTGTTAAACTGCCTTTGCTACTGAAAAGAGTAGACCTGGAATTATTACAAAAGCATTATACAAGAAATTAATCCTACAAATATTTATATAATAAATGTGAAGTACTAATAATGTGTTAATAGCCAGCAGGGTACAAATACAATAGGTGCCTTAAATGAAGAAGGCAGTTTGGATATGTGGAGGCCTTATAGAAATATGATATTCAGCTGAGCTCTTCAGAAGAAAGTTAGCAAAGGAAAAGATAGATCATAAGTGAAGAATTAGAGTTGAGAATGAGTCTCTTTCTGGGAGCTCATTGATAAAATCAGTGTTCATAGAACAAAGTTGGTGGTAGAAAATGAGAAAAGTAGTTTATAAACATGGATTTGACTTTATGAGTTTGACCTATTTCTACTTTTAAAAAAGGAGTAATTAATTCATAGTTCATACTATATTTAGTTCTTCTAAAGGAGTTTGAATTAGCTTTGGTATTGATTACTGTTCCCTAAAGCACCCATTAATGGTTTTGATTAGCTTTGGAATCTGTATTATTCTGGCAGACATAGTTGTTTTAAAGAGGCTATTAGAGAAAATTGTATATTTTGTTTGATAATTCTGATATAACCACTTGTAATTCTAAATGTTCTGACTGTTATTTCTCTTTACAGAGACCCCATAAAGCCACTGCTGAGGAAATGACAAAATATCA
Organism: Urocitellus parryii; assembly: GCF_045843805.1. Taxonomy (NCBI): domain Eukaryota; kingdom Metazoa; phylum Chordata; class Mammalia; order Rodentia; family Sciuridae; genus Urocitellus; species Urocitellus parryii. Next base: position 48,769,699 of record NC_135538.1, read on the forward strand.
CAGTGATGAGTATATCAAATTTCTACGGTCAATAAGACCAGATAATATGTCTGAGTATAGTAAGCAAATGCAGAGATGTAAGTTTTTATGTAAAATATGTGTGTGTGTGTGTGTGTGTGTGTGTGTAAATGAAGAGTTTTAGAAGCTTGAGAAAGTTACAGAAATCGGTATTTTTTTTTCCTGGAGATTTAAAATATTACTATTATTACTATGGTGGTTGATTGATTGATTTGACAAGTCAGTACAATAATGTTGAAGCTATGTTTAAAAACAAACTTATACAAATGGCAGTTCAGATGGTATTTTACTTTTTATTTTGCTCCCATGATAACTTTGAGATATAGATAATGGATATTGGTAGGAAGAATGTACTCCTTTGCTTCAAAAAGTATATACGTATACTTTGATTAGTCTTTCCATGGTAAGCAACTTTTGTCTGCTATTTATGTGCTTTAGTAAACCTGCATTTTAATACATGTTTTGTTTTCACCTTTGTTCCACTACTGTTGTCATTTGTAAGTTCAAAGAAATTTATTGTTATAGATTGGTAACAAATTGATTTGAAGACAGAATGCAGAAAATCCTAAAATGGTTGGATCACAGTGTTGGGGAAAAAAGTTTGATTTTGCAGTTCATTTTCATCAGTGTTTTTATTGATGACTAAAGTGATGATTATGTTAAGTGTAGTTACTAGCTGTCTCACAAAGTCATAGTACTTCACACATCTATCTACCATAGATTATCTAGTATGATTCAATAAGATACTATAAGTGATGCGTTATTATTCATGATTTTTTTTCCCAAGTGGAGATTCATACCTAGAGTCAAGGGTAACCCGTGGACTAAATCAGGACCAATTTAAAATTTATAAAATTGTGAGTTAAATTATGATTATATCTGAGCAATAATGAACTAAAATTTATTCTTTTTTTTTTTTTTAATCATCTTTCAAGAGCAAGGTTAACTGTGAATGTAGCCAACCAACAGTTACATTTTGTTGTTTTTGTTGTTGTTAACTCATTAAAGGAAACATTTCAAAGTTATGGATGCTATGTGTGCCCTAAGTTTTAAGGTTGTCATAAATTAATTAGAATTAACTTAATTTTTAGAATCTTGGTTGTTTTATGTTTAAGAACTACCCCGAAAATTTAAGCCTATGTTTTAATTAAATAAAAGCAAAGAGCTTTTGTGTTTTGAAAAATAATGGATTTTTTGTTAATAGAGCAGAAATATTTCACAAATGATTCTGAACAGATTCATGATATTTCACAAAACTTTAATTGCCTTGAGTAAAATAATGAAGTATGTCTTAAAATTATAAATTTTAGATTACTACTATAAAGTATGTTTTATGATTACATGAAATAAAAGTATTTGTAGGAAAGTTTTATAAGTAAGAGCTTTCATTAATTTGAATAATGCAATGAAATTCGTCTTCCACAGTCAATGTTGGAGAAGATTGTCCAGTGTTTGATGGACTGTTTGAGTTTTGTCAGCTTTCCACTGGTGGCTCAGTTGGTAAGTGTCTCAGTTCATATTTAAAATTGATCTAAATATGGTTATGTACCCTTTGAGTTATTCATTTACAGCAGAAGTTGGTACGGAAGTGGATTTTGATACTAAAAAGGAATCTGTGGTTATGGTAGAATATTGTGTTAATAAGCCCTCCATCAATTAACAAAATACCTGAGATAATCAACTTAGAAAAAGGAAAGGTTTGTTTTGGCTCAAAGTTTTAGGGGTTTCAGTTCATGACTGGCCCTATTGCTTTGTGCCTGTGGTAACAAAGCCCAAAGGGGAGAAAGCTTATTTACCTCTTGGCTATATGGGAAAGAGGAAGGGACCAGGGTCTTCAAGGGCCTGCTTCCAGTGACCTAAAATCACCTACTGGGCCTCAACTTCTAATGAATCTGTCACTTCCTGATTGCATTACACCTAGAACTAAGCCTAACCACATATACTTCCTTCTGTCTAGAGTATAGCAACTGTGATTGTCTTCAAATTCCCCATGTTGTATGATTGTAATGACTTGAAATTTTGGTTAAAGTTTAAGTTTTCCATTTAAAGGCTTTTTTTCTCCTAATGGTCATTGTTACTCCCACGCATACCATTTAGTCAGGTCATGGCTATAGGAAAACACCAGAAGTGAAACTTCTTTTTAGTGTCCTATACAGTGATTCTTATCCTTTATGATTTATGACTCTTTTGCTTATACATAGCATGTTCTTAATTATAGGCTTTTTTTGTCTCTTAATTTTTTATTTTATATGTCTTTCTACTTTTTAGCTGGGGCTGTGAAGCTAAACCGGCAGCAAACTGATATGGCTGTTAACTGGGCTGGAGGATTACATCATGCAAAGAAATCAGAAGCATCGGGGTTCTGTTATGTTAATGATATTGTGCTTGCCATCCTTGAATTACTAAAGTAAGTTAATTTGCATTGATAATTTTTTCTGTGATAAAATGTTTTCATTAAAATGCAACAAAATTTAAAAGAATTTTTTAAAGCATCAAGTAAATGATAGTAGGTTGATATGGTGAATTTCTACAAATTCATAATAAGGAAAGATAGAAGGATAGGAAAATTTATCCAGTCCTTGTGTTTAGAGTGAGCAATGCATTGTATAAATGTCTAAAACTACCATTAAGTACCCTTAGAAGTAGTTTTGACAATTTATATTTGTTACTGCTTCAACTAATGAAAAGTAATATAACCTTGGGAATTTTATATCCTAATAGTTTTAAGTTTTAATTTGAGGCTGAAAATTCAAAACTTGTGTTAAGGGCATATTTTTTTACCTGTTGAGTGAGTCTAGCCTGGCTTCCACATCTGGATAGGGCTTTTTCTACTAATTGATAATAACATTCTCTCTAAATTGCTGAAGGATATATTTTTTTTTAAGTCATTCTTGACTACAGTTTGAGAAAGAAACTAATGAAAGTGCTTAGGAATTTGGAGATTAACAAAATTAGATATTTTTTTACTATCAATTATAACATTTTTGCAGATTCTGTTTTATACTGTGTAAAATTTATATTCTCAGCTTTGAAAATGTTCTTGCTTGTAGTTACAACATGCATACTATTCACGGAAGCTAATTTTCAGCCACTTAACCTTGGTATTGACTCCTTAAATTATCAAACATAACTGAGTAGAGTCTGTGTTAACATCTTCTTGACTCATCAAGAGCCAAAGCAAACCATTTGAAATTATTCACCTAGTTTTTTTGAATATTGATGTTCCTTCCAGTGTCTTCACCTCTTTGAGCAAGTTTTTGACCACAAGGCTGATAGTCTTAAACAATTTTAATTTTTCTGGATACAATTCTACCTCCTAGTAAAATTCAAATATTATTTAATTAATTGAATTGGTGAACAGTTTTCCTTGCTTTTCTAACACATGAGCCATTTGGAAATTTAACCTTGACTACAGCTTCATTTATATTTTTTCATTTTTGTGAAGAATTTCTGCTTTGATGAGATATACTGCTTTCAAATTTTCTGAGTTTTCTGAATGTTGATATTCTGTGAGTTGAGAGTATCATGAGTACCTAATCTGAAAATGTCAACTTATAGTATTCTTTTCACTTAGCTATGGTATCATTTATAGGAAATACAATGTTTTATAATCTAATGCAAAAACAAAATAATCTGCATATCACTGTATTCAAAATGATAACATTGGAAGTAATTTACCCTTTTCTTTTTCTGTCATGGGTAGGCAGTAGTAATAAATAAAATGTCATGATAATGGTGATATGATGGCTCCTAAAATGTATTTGAGTTAAAAATGCATCACTGCAATTTGTAGTGCTCTAAAGCATCAGTGTGAAGTGATAAAAGTCCTATATATGGCCTCTGTCAGAACTGTTCAGCACTGCAGTTGCAGGACAAAAGAAGTCATAGACAAAACATAAATATGATCATGGCCATGTTTCAGTACAACTTTTTTAATGGACGCAAAAAGAATGTCTTAGTTTTCACATGTCAAAAATATTTTTATTTCAACTTCTGTTTTTTAACAATTTAAAAATGTAAAACATTTACTATTCTTAGCTCAAAGCTATTAAATAAACCAGTTGCCCAGATTTGTCTTATACGCACAGTTTGCTGACCTTTATTTATAATGCTGAAGATTTACTATAGAGAGAGATTTTAATTGAAGTAACAATCTTGTATGGTACAGTCTTTAATATAGAATATATAGAATATGTGCTGTTTTATAAATATTAATATATAGAAATATGTGCTATTTTTAAAGCATGTAGAATAGGACAAGTTTCTCAAGTAAAAATACTTTTTCACTTAAATTGGGCCCAAATGGGAGATTTAAAGGTATAAGGTTCAAACTAACTTTAGATCTTTGAATGATCTTCTAGGCTGGAGGAAAAGTAAGAAAAGGGTTAAACATTCTGGAATGCAAGAGCTAAAATTATAGTTTCCTGAGTTTCTGGTAATTCTTTTCACCTTAGAACCATAATAATAATAATAATAACATAAATATGGCCTTGTTTTCAGGTATCATCAGAGAGTCTTATATATTGATATAGATATCCATCATGGTGATGGTGTTGAAGAAGCTTTTTATACAACAGATCGTGTAATGACTGTTTCATTCCATAAGTATGGGGAATACTTTCCTGGCACAGGAGACTTGAGGGTAAGACCAAATTCTGTCTGAATAAATATGAGTAACCTAGGAGGTTAGTAATCTTATACTTGAACTAATGTTTTTCCTGAGTCATTAATATGAAGCTTATATGTAGAATTAAATCACTTTATATGTTGTAATGTCTGCTAGAATTCACTTTTTTCTTTGCCCTCTTCTATGATTGAATAATTATTTTTGAACATTCACAAAGTATGGGCACAAAGCACTTTTCTTGTTGCTTAGTTTGAATCTTCAAAGTTATCCTGTGGTCGTCTACATTTCTATTGACTGTAAAAGCTTTTATAGTACCTTAGTACTCCTTGTTTATTACATTAAGTACATTTATTTCTATTATGCTTTTTTCGTCTGATATTCCTGCATCTAATAAAAAATCACTGTCAAATTCCATTTCTACAAACTTTTTTTTTTTTTAGCTTTATTAGAGGTTTTCTTGAACCATACTATTTGCATGTTGGTGTTTATTCAGAAATTTAATGGCTGTTTTCAATTCAGTATGGATTATGTGGAAGATTTGCTTAGCATGGTATTGAACAGTAACTCTGAACTATTTTGTGTAAGATCCGTGTCCCCCATTCCCCCATTTGTCATTCATTTTAGCAACCAAAATTAAGCCTTATTTTTTACATGTGTGCTTTTTCTTTATTTGGCCACAAGATGGCACTATTTCAGTAAGCTTGTTGGGTAGGAGATAGGATGTTACCATAAAATCTTTTCTAACTTTTAATTAAAAATGAACAGGAGTTCAGATACTTAGTTTGAGTTTAAATTATTTGACTTTTTAAATTTTCAGATTTATAATTTCAGCTCCTTGTTACTCTAGTTCCTTTAGCTTCTTTCTTTCCTACTTGATTTTATCTCAAAGAATGGTCCTTAAACCCATAATGTCCCATCATATGGGATCACCTATAAAATTACTCAATTTAGGTTTTTATAGGTGTTCATATTTAGGGCAATAGGAAATAATGGGTTTAAACAAGCAATATCTCCCTTCTCTGCCTGTGAGCTTCCCATTGTTAAAATTCTTCTTGCTTTAATGAGAAAAATCTAAATGGAAGAAAGAAATAGAGGTGTGATAAATAGCAGTTATAGAATAAGAAAGGCTAGAGACAAAGCTTGGTTCATTGAGGGTAGCAGCTCTTTTGAGTTGCCAGCCTTTTAGTTAGGGTGAGATGTGCTGACCAACTTTACTCTGAAATCTTTGAGTCAAAGTAAATATATTGTTTCACCTTGGAAGGAGTTTGGGGATATGTAATCTGTGCTTTTGTTAAAATGAATTTGAGCTAAGATCATTCTATGAGAAATTGGGGAAGAACTTGTGTACATGATAGTAATCCTAAGGATTCATACTTTTGTGTGTAGTGCTGGGATCAAATCAGGTCCCTGCATGTGTTATACAAGTACTCTGCTACTGGGCTAAACACCTGGCCTCAAATTCATATGTCTAGAGATATGATTAAAATGCATAATAATTAATTATCCCCAATATTTTGGTGTTGCAATTAAAACACTCTTTTGTAGAAATGTCTCTGATATGCCATCTTTTCTAAATGTGTGCATACACACATACATACACAGTTACATATGTGTATAGCTAGAGACCAGCTCTTCCTGAGGAGAAGGTATAATGTTTGAGGAGGTATTAATGTTTGGAGCAGTACTAACACAAGTAAAAATAAAATTTATTTCATGTCTAAAGAACAAATGTGATATTTTAGTGTACTTCTGTGAAAATTTCAAGAAAGTCTGGCCCTTTCTTTCATCATAAGTAAATTTATACTAGGTGTTAATCATAAACAGAATTCTGCCTTAATAGACAGTTGTCCTCAGAGTGTGTATTTTCCATGCATTTAAATTTTGCTTCCTCATCATATTTATTCTGTTTATGATGAAGTTCTTAGGTTAATATTAGTAATGTAACTTAATAGTGCCTTTAACTAAAAATTTCTTTCATTACAGATTAATTGAAAGAGTTCTTTAACATAAAATTTATGAGTAATCTGTAAATATTGGGGCATGCACATTTTTATTCCTTACTATTATTTTCTCAATTTACATCGTTCCTATCTCAGCTTGTAATATGAATTCAAAATTGGGTTTTTTTACTTGGTCTTTTAATCTTACAAATATTATAAACAAGTGTGTCAAGCTTATTATTATGAAATAGTCTCTAAGATCTACTATCTCAACTTGTAATATGAATTCAAAAATGGGTTTTTTTACTTGGTCTTTTAATCTTACAAATATTATAAACAAGTGTGTCAAGCTTTTTATTATGAATAGTCTCTAAGATCTATTTATGTGTCTTAGGATATTGGTGCTGGAAAAGGCAAATACTATGCTGTCAATTTTCCAATGAGAGATGGTATAGATGATGAGTCATATGGGCAGATATTTAAGCCTGTAAGTATTAATTATTTTCAAAATTGAAATGGAATTTTAAGTATTATTAGAGATGTGTTAATATTTGTTTATTCTGTATATAGATTATCTCAAAAGTGATGGAGATGTATCAGCCAAGTGCGGTGGTATTACAGTGTGGTGCAGACTCATTGTCTGGTGATAGGCTTGGTTGCTTCAATCTAACAGTCAAAGGTAAGAAATTTAGATAAGTGTATTCCCCTCAAAAAATTTCTCCTTCTCAAGAAGTTCCATAGAAGTTCCCATTTTACTTTTCACCTGACATTTTAACACCAAAATGGGTGCTTCTTATCTGGAGTGTATATATGACTTCAATTAACCTTGTTTCAATTAAGTGTTTTTTAGTTTATCATTTATGCATGAATAGTTAAAGGCTTGCTGCCATTCCAACTGAAGCAGTTATTTCCAGTGTTTTTGATGATTATATTTTGGTTTCACCTTCTTTCAGATAACTTACTTAATTAGATTTTTAATTTTAGCCTTTTATATTGATTTACCCATTATGAACAAAGAGGATTTAGCTCTCTTCACTTCTTTGTTCCCATCATACATGAATTCTTCCCTTATCTCCCTTTTACATACTAGAATATTGGTTGTGATAATCAATAGTTACAGCAGCAACATCTTCGCCATATCTGATTTTTATTTCCTTCATAGCTCAGTTTTGCTAAGGTTTTTTTAGTTGTCTCTTTACTCATTATTAGGCAGCCAATGTCTAAATATCTTCATATGTTCAGATGCATCAAGTATTCTATCACTTTTACCTTCCTATTTGGACTGAGTATCCTATACAGATCCTGATTGCTTTGTCTTCTGGCTTCCTGAGAAAAGGTGTGTGGGAAAGGAGGAATGTTACACCATATTAAATTTTGATCACATGTTGAAATCAACATGATTAAATCTAGGCCAGACCAAAATAACCATTATGGAACGAATGTCTAGTGTCCATTTAATAGACTCTTAAAATGTATGTGACTCAAATGATTTGTCATGCAGATCATGTGAGATTTTGGAGTTTTCTCTTCCATGGGAATGTTTAAGGTAGCAAGTTGATATTCTGCTTTGAATTCTGTCATAAGTGGTGAAGAGTTCTCAAATAGAACTTTTCCAGAATGATTGCTGGCCTAAATTTTATTGAATCATCAAATATAGATATTAAAAACTACTTTACCTGATGTTATGCTTGCTACTATACTTGGTAGGTCAACAATGGTTTAATAATAGCAATTTCATTTTGTTGGAATTTAAAGTGTTAATAACCATCTGTTGCCTCAAAATGGATATGTGCTTCCTAAAGTGAACGATATGGGTTTTTTGTTGTTGTTGTTGTTGGTTTTTTTGGTACTGTGGACCAAATAACTTAGGGCCTTACACATGCCAGAGAAGCACTGACCTATGCCTTCAGACCCTTTAACATACATACTTTTAAAATTTGGATTGACTTTCAGAAAGTCTTTAAAATAATGCTTTGATAATAAAGCATAGCATGTTACTCTTAAAATAATAAATGTACATTTTATTTCAACTGATAGCATTTTCATTTGTATAAAGCTTATAAGAATATTTGAAATTGCAGGTTTTAAATATGATTGTAAATTTCTCTACTTCCAGAATCTATTTGGATTTCTCAGGTCTCCTAAAGTTGTTTCCTCTTGTTCATCTCCCTTCTGCCTTCATTTATACTCTTGGTGTTGTGTTCTCTCCCATTTATTTTCACAAATTTTAGCCTTTTAAAAAAATCATTTTTGTCTAGTTTTGGGATGAAGGAAAAGTAAATGTTTTATTTATTTTCCCTTTAAAAATTTCCAGATATCCAAATATCCAGATTATAAGAAGCCTTTGTTTTTTGTTGTAGTAGCAATTAAGATTGGCTTGTGAATCATGTAATACATCTACTAAAGAATGCTTAATAAAAATAGTCGTTTTCCAATTACCTGAAGAGAACAGCCAACTAAACTTTTTAAATAAATGTCTTTGGATGATGAGGTTTTAGGTAGTTAGTATTTTTCTTTGTACCTTATTTTCCCAAATATTCTTCAAAATGCATGGATTTCTTTTATAATTGAGGAACTTTTTTCCTTACTTTATGATTATGTGCCTAAAGAAGTTACTTTTAACTTGTAAAATTATTGAACCATGCATGATATTTGTTCAGAGGAAATATTTAGTTTTTATGTTAGGTTTATAATCTCATTATTTAAGAAAATTATGCAAATTTCCACTATCTAAAAAAAAATTGTTTAAACTTTGTGTTATAACCTTCCAAATATTCTATACATATATGCAGGGGAAAGTGGAAACAAAAGTCAATTCAAGCCTTGGGTGGTGACACACACATGTCTGTAATCCCAGTGGCTTAGGAGGCTGAGGCACGAGAGTCACAAGTGCAAAGCCAGCCTCAGCAAAGGCAAGGCGCCAAGCAAATTCATTTGAGACCCTGTCTCTAAATGAAATACAAAATAGGGCTGGGGATGTGGCTTGGTGGCCGAGTGCCCCTGAGTTCATTCCCTGGTACCCAAAACAAAAAGTCAATTTGGATTATATATAATGTTTTATTATAGCCTGATTTCCCCCTCCCCCATATAACCACAAGTGAACATATTTGTGTTTTAAAAATCTTATCTCCTCCTCCCACCCCCTATACTAGGGATGAAACCCAGGAGTATGCTACCTCTGAGTTATATACCCAGCCCTTTTTATTTTAAACAGGATCTGATTGAGTTGCCCAAGCTGGCCTTGAACTTGTAGTCCTCTTGCCTCAGCTTCCCAAGTCACTTGGCCGTATAGACATGTGTCAGACTGCCCTGTACATATTTGACTTTTTTATCACAGACATTTACTAAAGATACCCTCATTTATTATTATGTGTAAGGAAAGTGATTAGCAAGGAGTTTTAGACTAGAAATTTCTCAAATTTTTATTCTTCATTTTTAAAGTATTTAAATTCAACTCATTTTGGTTAAGCAAAATTTTGTTTGCATTTACTACTGTTGTAAGGTTCATTTTTCAAACTGTTAGAGTAGGTGGATTTTGTTATTACCCAAATCTTTTTTGTCTTAGGTCATGCTAAATGTGTAGAAGTTGTAAAAACTTTTAACTTACCATTACTGATGCTTGGGGGAGGAGGATACACAATCCGCAACGTTGCCCGATGCTGGACATATGAGACCGCAGTTGCCCTTGATTGTGAGATTCCCAATGGTAAGTATTCACACTGCAGGATATGTATTGTATGGACTGTCAATACAAATAGATGAATGATTATATTCCAAAATTATATAAATAAGATAGCATTCACTTTACATTCGCTTTTGAACATTTTCTATGGAAATATTTCCTTACCTGTATCTATATTCTACGTATGATTTTTGTAAGGAAACTGAACTTTTAATTATGTAACTTTATTTCATTGTTTTTAATAGAGCTGCCATATAATGATTACTTTGAATATTTTGGACCCGACTTCAAACTGCATATTAGTCCTTCAAACATGACAAACCAGAATACTCCAGAATATATGGAAAAGATAAAGTAAGAAATCTTTGAATCATTTTGCTAACAATTTCATCTTGACAAAAGCTTTAGAAGAATAATTAGAGTGGATTTATTTTAATTTATACATTAGAAATTTCCTTTGTTAACTTGAAAAGGGTTTGAAACCTCAAGATTACTGATTTAATTTCTTAATTTGATGGAAAGGTATGAGCTTCATAGATAAAAAAATATTTTCATCATTTTTTTAATTGAAATACATTTTAACATTGCAGGGGGCACTCTAAGTTTGATTTACATTATTATCAGACACGTTTTCTCAAATCTACATATAGTGTTCTAGAGACATAGTAGTACACAGGTATTGGTTCCTCTTTACCAAAGACTAGCCATATGACATTACATAGGTTCATTTGACTTTATGTTTATGTTGCCTCATCACGGAAATGGGGGATAAAACAGTATCTGACTGGTAAGTTGTGCAGATTAAATACATGCAAAGTATTGATGCTTAATGTTGGTATTATTTTAGTTCACTGGTTAAGCTAGATAAAACATGAGTATTTTTGCTTATATTTTTATTTGCATGCAAGAGGAACTTCAAAGGACTTGAATTTTGTCTAATAACAATGTGTGTAATTTAGACAGCGTTTATTTGAAAATTTGCGCATGTTACCTCATGCACCTGGTGTCCAGATGCAAGCTATTCCAGAAGATGCTGTTCATGAAGACAGTGGAGACGAAGATGGAGAAGATCCAGACAAGAGAATTTCTAGTAAGATAATGTTAAAGGTTTTTATGATACCAAAATAGCACTAAAGGGCTTGTTTCATGAACACATATTATTGACATTTTCTCCATTTTTAATCTTATATAGATTTAGCTCTCTAATATATCAAAGTCTGGTTTGGATGTCAGTAGTTTTTTTTTTTTTTTTTTTTTTTTTTTTTAATAGTACTATATGTATATAATTGCAAGGTTTCCTGTGGTTGGGGTTATATAGCTCACTGGCAGAGTACTTGCTTAGCATATTCAGGACTATGGGTTAAAGCCCAGTCACCAAAGAAAAGTATAAGTTTCAAAAGTGAGCCACTTATTTAATTTGAGAATAATCGAAAACACCCCATTTGTTCAAAGTAGGATGTAAAGTTAGATAACATGAAGTACCTTCTGTTTGATTTTATAGCTTCTCATTACATATAATAGGATGGATTGTTAGGTTTATAGCATAAGGGTGTGCCTAACGGTATACACAATCTAACATTTTTGTTATTATTAGAATATTTTATTTTTATCTATTTCTCATCTCTGAAATAAGAGGGCTGCTTTTAAGGTAAAGACATTGTCCTATTTAAAAAACAGTTTCTCCAAAGTTTTGCCTTTTAAAAAAAAAACAAATGACATCCTGAAAAGTTTCTCATGTTTCTTTGAACTATATCTATATAGATCAAAGCTAACTTTTTAGTATTAAGCAAACCATTCAAAACTTAAAATTTTTAAGCATTTTTTATACTTCTAAATGTGGTGACTGTTTTGTGCATCTGTATGGGTATAATGATTGTGAATTTTTTTTGCCAGAATATATTAAAATCTTTTTTATATGTCAGTTCGAGCATCAGACAAGCGAATAGCTTGTGATGAAGAATTCTCAGATTCTGAGGATGAAGGGGAAGGAGGGCGTAGAAATGTGGCTGATCATAAGAAAGGAGCAAAGAAAGCTAGAATTGAAGAAGACAAGAAGGAAACAGAGGACAAAAAAGCAGGTCAGGTTTACTTTTTGGTAAATGTATGTTTTTAAGATTGAGCATTTTTATGAGAACCTGAAATCACAACTACAAAAGTATCAGATGGATGTGAAAGGTAGATAATGTTTTTTCCCCATTTAAACTGTGTTTAACTCTTAAATATCTTTTGATTAAAGCTTTTCAAATGTTGCTATTTACATTCGCTTTTATAATACAGGAGACCTTATTTCCTTCTCTTAATGACGTAGGTTGAAAATAGTGAACATTGTACTATGATCTATATAAATTGAGTAAGAAGACAAAATGGTTATAATTCCATTTGTGGTGTATAAACAGCTGAAATCCTGAGGTAATTTTTACCTACCTAATTTAATGGAAGTCAAACAGAAAGTTTCATTATTTTCAGACTAGTTTCATCATTTTGAAAATGGTCATGTAATAGACTTTGTTCAGAAATTGAAGAAAACAAAAACTAAGGAAATATAGAAAAGGATTTGTGAACTGAACTGTGAAGAGATACTGCTTTCTGATGCTTTAACATATTTCAGAATGCTGTCAGATTTAGGTAGTTGAATTTTGTAAACAAGAAACTCTTACTATCTTTTACCTACATTTCCAGAATATTTGTATTTTATTTAGAGACAGAGTCTCAACTCGGTCACTTAGTACCTCAGCCTCCAGAGCCACTGGGATTACAGTTGTACACCACCACACCCAGCTAGTTGTTTTCTTTCATTGTTAGTATGTTATCTTTTTCCTTTTTTTTTTTTTAAGTGTTTTTTTGTTTGTTTATTTTATCATTTTTAAATCTTTTATCTTTTTTGTAACTTTTCTTCCAAATAAATGTACTAGGGTGCTTGTGTTTTTTATGGCTATTTTAACTAAAAATGAAAATAACATTAAATATCTTACTGGCCCAGTGGTGGATTAATCTGATAATATTCAGCTCCTTAGTACTTTTATTGCTGATTTTGATGCCTTTTTTAAAACCAGGTTGTTTGTTGATAGACTTCTCTTAGGGCTTTATAAATTGTTAAAAACCCTTCAAAAAATAGAAAAAAGAAAGACTAACAGAAAATTTTTCAAACTTATGTATATTTAATGAGTTTAGGAAGAGTTGGGGAAGGTGGATAAAAGGAGGTTGGAACTGATCAGTGCATCTGTATGTGTGTATGCATAACACATTGAACCCAATTATGTGTGTTAAAAAAAGTAAAAGATAAAAAAAAAGATTTATAGATCTAACCCTAGAATATAAGGTACTGATACTATATTAAAATTGTGAACTTCCAGTATTGATTTAATGAGGGTTAAAAACTAGAGATCGGAGTAATGAGATTTAGACTCTGTTTCTATCTAACTTTTCCCCTGTTCTCACAGTATTCCTGCCATATTGGTCTTTAGTTTCTTCTTCCATTTTAACAGTTCCTTCTTGCCTCAAAGTCCTTGAAGTTTTTCTCTGTTGAAGATAACTTCTCCTTTCTTGTCCATGCAAAATCTTCATTCTTCAGGACACCTCTTAAATCTCATTTAGTAACCCTTTCTTACCTCCCATAATGCTGTATTCATGTCTGTATGCTGAACTTTTTCACAGTGTCTATCCCACCCATAATACTGTGATCCCATAGAACAAAAAGTTCAAAAAGGGAAAGACCCAGTATTGCATTGACAGCTTAAACCTCCGTCATGTAGTGCATCAAACACAAAGCTTATTTAATTACTGAGTTCTTGAATATCAAGATTGCATATGAGTTTTTTATATTTTAAAAGCATATTTTATGGCTGGGGTTGTGGCTCAGTGGCGTTCACCTAGCACATGTGAGGCACTGGGTTCAAACCTCAGCACCACATAAAAATAAACAAAAGCATTGTGAACATGTACAACTAAAACAAAAATATATTTTTAAAGTATGTTTTAAAACAAAATATATATTTTATATACATCAATAGGTTTTAATCTTTTTCTCATCTTTGCTTTTAGATGTTAAGGAAGAAGATAAATCCAAGGACAATAGTGGTGAAAAAACAGATACCAAAGGGTAAATGATATTCCCTATCTAGTAGTTTTTATTATATCATAAAAATAAAAAAACATTTGAGGGCATATGTATACTTACAAAGTACTGGACTAGAACATAAGAACATTATCAAATTGTGTGAAATGATCTAAATTTATTCTTGTACATAAATTTCTAAAGTTAGTGTTTGCATGTAATTTATCTGAAGTAAATGATTTTTACATGCTGTAAACTTTAATGTATGCACTAGTGGTTTTCTTGGTTCTCAAATTTTTGCACAGTTGTGTGTATGTATGTATGTATGTATGTATGTGTGTGTGAAATAGATGAACTTAAACACTGGGCTCAAATAACAATTTATAAGTAAAAGCATAATCAAGGATTTTTGTCAGAAAGCATGTGTTATTGGTAACATAATTTTGTGCTATAAATGAAGAATAACTTTGGATAGATTGTAAAGACTAAGGCATTAATTACTCTTTAGGCTTTATCAGCTGATGTGTTTGTTGACATGAACCTACAGGATCTGATCAGTATATTTCATGTTAACCTCTTTCAACAGAGCCAAATCGGAACAACTCAGCAACCCTTGAATTTGAGAGCCCCCCCAATTTTAGGAAACCATTTAAAAAGTGAGAAAATACTGGGACAAAAAAAATGTTTTCTCTTTGAAGACTTCTGGCTTCATTTTATACTACTTTGGCATGGACTGTATTTATTTTCAAAATGGCTTTTTGTTTTGTTTTTGTTTTTCTTGGCAAGTTTTATTGTGAGTTTTTCTAATTATGAAGCAAAATTTCTTTTCTCCACCATGCTTTATGTGATAGTATTTAAAATTGATGTGAGTTATTATGTCAAAAACTGATCTATTAAAGAAGTAATTGGCCTTTCTGAGCTGATTTTTTCCATCTTTTGTAATTATCTTTATTAAAAAATTGTACTTGGATTGCCTTTTGTCTGTTTATTAAAAATGAAAGTTTGTTTTAGTGGTGAAAGATGATTGCAGCTTTCAAGATAGCTATTTACTGCCTGGAACAGTGGTGTGACAATATGTCCCAGTTTCTTGGGAGGCTGAAGCAGGAGGATGGCAACTTCAAAGCCAGCTTGGAAACATAGTGAGCCCCTATCTCAAAATAAAAAATAAAAGGATTAGAGATGTAGCACAGTGGTAAAGCACCCCTGGATTCAGTCCCAGTAAGGAAAAAAAAAAAAGATAGGTATTTAATATAATTTTTTCTAGCTATAATATAAATGCTACCACTTTGTTCTTTATAGCTTAATATCAGTGAAGATTGACATCTTGTTAGAATTTGTCTTTGAAATTCATAATACAAACTGTATAATTAAGATATAGGAATTATCTTTGAGCTATTTCAGAGTCCCCAAAATTGGAAATAGTCTTTCATTTCAATTCATAATTTCTATCTATAATCAAAAAAGGAAACAGTAAACTTAATGTTGAGCTATATATAGTGAGTTTTAATTTATTGTGTTTTGGGTCATCTCCCTTTACTGTTTACCAAGTAGATAAACCAGAACCACTAATTCAACAAAACCTGTTATCATTGTTGTTTAGGGTTTTGTTTTGTGTGTACTGCATTTATATGACATCAAGATTCTATTCTAACACTCAAGTTTCCAAACCAAGAAAATAAATGATTTCTCATTAGTAACTATAGTATACTCACTTTAAGATTTGAGGAACTGACCATAAAGGAAAAATACCTACAGTTTACATTACAGTGCTAGGAAGCAGACTAACGGGGTCATTTCTACTACCAGGATGTTCACAGAATAAAAACATTTTTAGAAACTTGCCAAAACTTGTAGAATCTTTTTGCCAGGTATAGGTAACAGATGCTAGAAGGTAGTACAGTCAGAAATGCTTTTCTGCCAGCCATTAACTATTTCAGACATTCATAAAAGCACCTAGACTTATAATGAAACAACTGTTTTAATTTGGCCATGTTTGCAGAATTTGAAAACATCTTTAATATACAGAGACTGAGCCCTGTCTTTGCTTTATCGTTTATAATTTCTTTCCCACTCTTCAGAGGTGGCCATTATTTTGAAGTTAATGAATATTGTCATCCATGTTTTTACTGCTTCACTACATATTTGTTAGGAATCTATAGACCTTATAACATTAATGACAAAGGAAAGTAAGAGCATGATATAGAACTATTGTCTCAAGAAGTTTCCCCAAAAATTTCAGCCAGGTGATTTAATAAAACATTAATACACGGACACCATAACAAATAATATCATTTTTTGAAAAAGAGACTCCATTACAATAGCAATGATTAAATGTCTACAAGTATATAAAGAAACTGTTTCAGCATAAAATGCATAGTAGGAAGTCAAGATAAATACTCTAAAACATTTTTAGAAATTAATACAGTGTGAAAATATTTAATAAAGAGATTATTCCATGAGTGGTGTGGGGATAATGTAGCCAAATGGAAAAAAAAATTACAAATGGGTGGGGTGGTAGATGGCAAAATTGCATCTCATTTCAATTCAAAAGGCTAAAGATTATATAGAGAAAAAAAAATGAGAGATGAAAGTTGGGAAAGAAATATAATTTCTAATATGAAAAGATCTTTAACTTTGTTTAGGAAATGCAAACTAAGAACTATGGGGTTACTTTTGTTCTTGCACCTAGCTTTTAAAACCTTGTTTACAAGTTTTTTTAAAATGGCAAGAGTTTGAGGGAACTTATATGAAGAAGGTGTGTGAATTCATAGAATCTCAAGCTTAATTTGACATTCTTGATTTCAAATAATCTGATTCATAATTGCACTTCAAGAAATTTAGCATATAATGTGCAAAAAAAAAAAGCTTTCATTATTCATTGTGCAGCTTTAAGGTGAAAATAACCTAAATGTTTCATAGGGGACCAGTTAATGCTTATAAGATAATGAAAAGATTGTCACGATACATATTAAGTTAAAAAGAAAGGGGTGGGACATGTGATAGTAACTTCTGTGTAAAAAATACACAAAATTACTTGATTATACAAATACTGTCTAGGAAAAATAATGAAACTGAGTAGTATTGGCTGCTTTCATAGGAAGTTGAATGCTAAGCCATTTGGATAACATACCTTTACAGTAATTTTTAATTAAAAAATGTAGCCAAATGATTGCTGGTCAAAAAACTAGAGATGTATATTCTTACAGTTTCTTTTAGATGATCTCTCCAATTATCTCACAAAATAAGGGCAATTCTTGCAATTCAGAATTGCTAGACAATGACTCTTAGTTTTGTTTCTTCCCAGGTGGAAGACTTGCATAGGCTTACCAAGGATGAAACAGGGATCCTCTGGAAGAATCATGGAGCTGGAGTAAAGTAGCTACAACTATCACAGTTTTAAACATTGCATTTTAAAATCAAGACTCCAACTCAACTCATTTTCAGTTAATGAAAGTGTTGCTGTTTTGTCCTTAATGTTTCTTATTTTCCCAGGGCATCAGCAAAGACACTATTCAGTAGTTATATATAATAATTAATCTTTGCATTTCTACCAAAGCTGCATTCTGTTAGTAGATGCTTTTTCAAATTCTTTTTGTCAAAGTCATTAATTTGATCTTCCAGTTTCTATGGCTTAAGTACAGAAATTTCAAAGTTTCTCTGATAGCTGGTATTCATAGCATCCCTCATTCATGTTGTGATATAAATGAGAACAGGGTTTTTGAGCTTAAAATGAGAATTTTGATTTGTGTACTATCACAAGTAGTAACTTTCAGTATCTTAAAATCCTTTTTTCTTCATCATAATCTTCAAATTACTCAGTTTCTGTGCCTCAGTCACTTAGTAATTTAAATGAGGAAGAGATCATAGTCCCTACCTCAGGTTTGTTGTAAGTACTGAGTTTCTACATACTAATGCTTATAAGTGTTAGCTGCTGATGTTACAAGGTAAAGGTGGATGGACGGGGCCAAAATAGTGCAGGAAGGGACATCCCAATCTTAAAATATTTCATTTTGTTATTGATTATTCATGATTTAATAGCATTATATGGAAGCAGTGCTCAGGAAAGCTACATGTTAAAAGCCGTTCAGCAGTTGTTGCATTTTCTAACCACACCACAAGATGGCAGATTCTCCATTTTTAATTTTTTCCATTGTTATTTGACATCTTCTCCTGTAATTGTCCATTTAACAGAGTAACATGTATTAATAGGTTCTCTTGAGTGCAATATTGGATTAGAATCTATTTGAATTAAACTACAATGTACTGATTTAGGTTTTTCTATAAGGAGGAAAATTTTAACATCAATTCTTGCACTTTAGACCAAATAGTAGAATGTATCTGATAGTAACTGGTTACTCTAGTGGCTTTTCTAGTCAAAAGTAGAATGGGACTAAATATTAGAGCCAGAGCCAGAATAGTGTGTGTGTGTGTGTGTGTGTGTGTGTTTTACTTTTATTTTAATTTTTTGGTTGGAAGTGGAAATGGAATCAGTTAATAGGAACAATGAGCAAGAAGAATTGAGATTTCTTTCTAAAAAATGTAATAATATAGTGAAGGTAACATTGGGATCATTGAATTATTGTTCTACAACTTCTGTTACTGAACTTAGTACCTATTCGTTTTAATCTTTGAACACTATAGAGTTGTGATTTGGGTTACTAGGTTACTAGTAATTCCTTTTTGATAAATAATGAGAAGAAACTCTTTGATTAGATTTTGTTATTTGCTCTTATTTGATAATTTAAGAATGTTTTACTCTAAACATTGACAAAATTCACATAAAGAATTTCTAAAATAAAATTAATAGGTGTCTGAATAGCTAAAAATTTTCAACTATACCTATGCAGTCAGTGGAACAAAATAATAAATCGAAACTTTCCTCTTTTAGGGTTGTGAATTTGTTACTTTACTGACAATTAAGAAATGTTTAGCTTCTCTCTTATATCATCTAACAAATCATCTTCTTTGTTTCTTCAGAAATCAACATATCAAGGTTCACTTCCAGTCATGTAGCACATATGAATAGAAATAGAAAACTTTTCAATAAAAAGGTAAGTACAGATAGGTAGTAAGTTGAAAGAGCATATCAAAACTGCTTCTAGCTGACAAACACCAACCAAAGGTTATCATGTTTATGGAAAGCAATAAACTAATGATTTGAGAGACAAGGAATTCTCCTTTAGCCCTTTCTTCTTTGTTTCTTTCTTAGGTTAGCAGAGTTTGATACTGTGTCTCCTTTGACTAGATTCTAGGTGAGGGTACCCTTCAAGCTCCAGTAGTAAATAACAGCCCTCCAAATGTGGGGATGGGAACCTACACTTTACCAGAACTTCTCTAAGACTAGATTTCTAATTTCTCTAGAATCTAGGTGTGTTCTTTTTTACTCATCTGAATAAGAAAATTTGGGCAAGCAGATGCAAGGTATCTGCTCTAAATTTTTTTTACCTAAAATGGCCATACAGTATTTTCCAGGAAAAAAAAAAAAAATCCTTTACAATCCATAGTCCAAACTAACTGACACCAGCTTCATTAACCAAATGTAAAGATAAAATTTTTGGTGATTTTAAAGAAGAAAATAATTATTTTCAAGCATAGTATAGTTTAGTGTTCACATGTAATAGTTTTCAGTATAGTTTCTGTGCTATTCCCTTGTGATGCCGAATACCCTTTTGAAATCTATTTTGTTTGAACAATATATCTTTAAATGATAAAGCATTCCAAATTTAATTACTCTTCTACCATCCTTCTTCAAAATTAGGCAGAAAAACAAGTCTTTTCTTTCTGGCTGTTTGTGGCTGTGGAGGGCAATATATCTGATTTCCCATATATGCACTTGTAAGCCCTAATAGTTACATGATGATAACATCTTAAACTTGTTTGTGCTTCTGACCTGACCTCAAAACACCATCATTACTTGTAGCCATAACATGTAGAGAACTATCCATTGAAAAGTAGAAAATGGGTGTCACACCAGCCTTTGCTTTATATACCTTTACTTTGAGGGAGTCAGTTCTGTCCTTCAGTTTACCTGGGAAGCTGCTTAGGTGTCTTGGTCCATTCTGTGTTGCTATAATGATACCATAGATTGGGAATATACATTTGGCTCATGGTCCAGGGGTTTGGGAGGTCCAATATCAAGGTGCCAACATCTAGTGAGGGCTTTAGTGCTTCATCATCCCTAACAGAAGGGCAAGTGAGCACATAAGAGAGGGCCATACTAACTTTTATAAAAAGCTCACACATGATAACTAACTTATTCTCACAATAACAACAATTGGGTCAAGCTCTTGTGGCCCAATCTCCTCTTATTTCATCCCAGCCTCCCAATATTGTTGCACTGGGGATTGTTTCCAAACTATGACCCTGGGAGATATGTTCAAATCATAGCTTTAGGTGACCACTGATGAGTAACACTGTTTCCTACCACACCTCTATTTCTTGGTTGTTAAATATGGTATACTTATTAGATTTTTTTTTTTTTTTTTTTTTTTTTTTGTACCAGGGATTGAACTCAACCACTGAACCACATCCCCAGCCCTATTTTGTATTTTATTAGAGACAGAGTCTCACTGAGTTGCTCTGCTCCTTGCTAAATTGCTGAGGCTGGCTTTGAACTCGAGATCCTCCTTCTTCCACCTCCTGAGCCACTGGTATTACAGACATGCACCACTGCATCCAGCCTAGAAATTCTTTTTCAATGTCAGCTTTTTTCTGATATCTAAACTGGGCCCGTAGAATATTTAATTTTAAATTATTTCATTATGTTGCACTTTGCTATTGAAAAAATACCATGAAAATCAGGGACGAGAGTTTCCCTGCATTGGAATCTAGTCAGGAGACAGAAACCACAATGCTTTTTGAACATGAACAGTTTAATAAAATTATTAGTCATAACAGAATTGTACTTGCTTTAGAACACTTGTTGAATGCAGTCAGATGACATTAAACTGCACTATGTTTATAAGGCTATGTATAGGTTATAACTGGGCTCCATCACTTCCTATCCTGTGACCTTGAACATGTTTCCTAAGCTTTAGTTACCTCATCTGTAAGTGATGGGATACAAAAATACATGAAGGAATTTGTTTTTAATCCAGAAGCAGAATTGAAATGGAGACCACTGCAGAAAAGGAAAATTATCATTTTGAAAAGTTAATAGACAAATTGCAACAGAAAGCAGTCATTTCCCATGCCAGAACTACAGAAAGGAATGGGATATGGGAAGTAGCTCTGAAAGCTACAGTGCAGATTGGAACTGAAAATGGCAACATTTTCAGCTCCAATCTTGATGACTTTAAGAAGAGCAGATTCACCCTACCTTACCCAAAGAAGCTTGCTTGATAGGCACCAATGAAAGAGGTTTGCTTTCTCTTTGACACACTGAGAAAATGAAACTTAATGCTGGTGTTTGAGACCCCTTTGAGTCGAAGTGTGGATCTCATTGTTTTGTTCATTTGGGGAATTTGTTGAGCTTCTTAGATTTGTTGGTTCATTTATTACAACAAATTCAAGACAGCCTTTCAAAGGGCCAAAAGAATTAAGAAACTCTTAGATATAAATAAAATATTATTATTGAAATAAAGATTATAGAGAATACAAAGAATTATAAATCAGCAATTTGAGAACATAGGTAAAATGGAATAATTCCTAGTAACAAATTACCAAAATTGATTCAAAAAGAAATTGAAAATTCCAATAGACCTGTAAATAAAGAGACTTAGTAATCAAACCCAGGTGTGTTTATGTGTGCCTTTAATCCCAGGTACTTGGGAGGCTGGGGCAGAAAGATTCTAAATTCAAGGCCAATCTGGGCAATTTAGTGAGACCCTGTCTCAAAAAAGGACTGGGAATGTAGCTCAGTAGTAGAATGTCCCTCAGTTCAGTCCTCAGTACTGCTAAATACATATATACATACATACTAGTAATCAAAAACTTCAGGATCAAATGGCTTCACTGATAATTTCTACCTTTGCTTTATTTGTAGTGTGTATTATATTGATTTGTTTATTATTAGTTATTGTTAGGGTTTTTTAATTTTTTAATTCTTATACTTGACAATAGAGTGTATTTTTATATACATTACATGGAGTAAAACTTCCCATTTTTATGGTTTTACATGATGTGGAGTTACCTGGTCATGTATTCATGTGTGAACATGGGAAAGTTGTGTCCAATTCCTTCTACTGTTTAGTATTCCCATCACCTCTCTTCCCTTTATTTCCCTTTGTCTAATCCAATGAACTTCTATTCTTCCCTCCCTTTCCTCCTTATTGTGTGTTAGCATCCACATGTCAGAACATTCGGCCTTTCTTTGAGGACTGGCTTATTTCAGTTAGCGTGATAGTTTCCAGTTCCATCCTGGTACCGGCAAATGCCATAATTTTATTTTTATTTATGGCTGAGTAATTCCATTGTATATATACCACATTTTCTTTATCCACTCATTTGTTGGGCACCTAGGTTGGTTCCATAGCTTAGCTATTGTGAATTGAGCTGCTATAAACATTGATGTGGCTGTGTCAATATAGTATGCTAATTTTAAGTCCTTTGGGGATATGCTAAGGAGGATAACTGAATCAAATGGCTCCATTCCAAGTTTTCTGAGCAATGTCCATACTGCTTTCCAGAATGATTGCATCAATGTGTAGCACCACCATCAAAGTATGAGTGTACCTTTTTTCCCACATCCTCATCAACATTTATTGTTATTTGTTTTCTGGATTATTGCCATTCTGACTGGAATGAGATGAAATCTCAATTTATTACATCCTGGAGATTAATGCTCCATCTGAGGTTCAGGTGGAAAAATTTTTCTCCCATTCTATAGGCTGTCTGTTCACATTATTGATTGTTTCCTTTGCTGTGAAGAAGCTTTTTAGTTTGATTCCATCCCATTTATTGAGTCTTGATTTTACTACTTGGGCTCTTTTTGAAGAATTTGGTTCCTAAGCTGACATGATGGCAAGTTGGGCCTACTTTTTCTTCCATTAGATGCAGGTTCTCTGGTCTAATACCTAGGTCCTTGATCCAATTTGAGATGGATTTTATTCAAGGTGAGAGATAGGAGTTTAATTTCATTTTGCTTCATATGGAGTTCCAGTTTTCCCAGCACCATTTGTTGAAGCGGCTATGTTTTGATGCCTTTGTCTATTATGAGATAACTGTATTTATGTGGATTTGTCTCTGTGACTTCTATTCTATACATTGGTCTTCATTGCCATTTTTGTTACTGTAACCTGTACTATAATTTAAGATCTGGTATTATGATGCCTCCTGCTTCACTTTTCTTTCTGTGGATTGCTTTGACTATTCTGAGTCTCTTATTTTTCCAAATGAATTACATGACTGCTTTTTCTGTTTTTGTGAAGAATGCCATTGAGAGATTGATCAGAATTGCATTAAATCTGTATAGTGCTTCTGGTAGTGTGGTCATTTTGACAATATTAATTCTGCCTATCCAAGAGCAAGGGAGATCTTTCCATCTTTTGAGGCCTTTATTTTCTTTCTTTAATGTTCTAAAGTGTTCAGTGTAGACATGTTTCACCTCTTTTGTTAGATTGATTCCTGAATATTTTGTTTTGAGGCTGTTGTGAATGGGACACTTTAACTAATTTCTCTTTCAGTTGATCCATCAGTGATGTATAGGAATGCAATTAATTTATGGGTATAAATTTTATATACTGCTACTTTACTGAATTCTTTTATGAGTTCTAGAAGTTTTCTGGTGGGTTTTTTTTGGGGGAGGGGCATCTTCTAAATATAGAATCGTGTCATCAGGAGGTAGGGATAGTTTGAGTTCTTTTCCTAATTGTAGCCCTTTAATTTCTTTCTTCTAATTTCTCTGGCTAGAGTTTCCAGGACTGTGTTGAATAGAAGTGGTGAAAGAGGGCATTCTTGTCTTTCCAGTTCTTGGAGGGAATGCTTTCAATTTTTCTCCATTTAGAATGATGTTGGCCTTGGGTTTTGCTGAGAGCCATAGCCCAGTCAGAATGATGCATGGCATTTTTGCCAGTACGGAGTGGTTGGAGTGGTTGAGAGGTGACGGACATGACGCCAGCAAGCCATTGAGATGATAATAGTTATGTTAAGCTGTGTGTTCAATTGTAATATTAGACCCCTGCTGTCCACCTCGGCCTGCTACTTTGGAGTTCTCACGGGGATTCCCGGAGAGTTCCCATTGGTTGGGGAAGTGCCGGAGGAGGGATTTCCGGTTGGTGGTTCCTGGAGGAGCCGCATGGGTGGCGTTCGGGAGAATTCCTGGGAGCGTTTATGGAGCGTGCTGGTGGAGTTCAGAAATAAAGTTTGTTCCTGCTTCAGTGGCTAGTGATTTGTGCCCAGCCAGACTGCGGCAGGGTTTAACATATAGCTTTTACAATGTTGTGGTATATTTCTACTATCCTAGTTTTTCTAGTGTTTTGAACATGAATGGATACTGTATTTTGTCAAATGTTTTTTCTGCATCTATTGAGATAATCGTGATTCTTGTCTTTAAAGTCTATTGTTTTGATGAATTTTGTTTATTGATTTCCATATATTGATTTCTGTATAAGTAAAATGACAGTCTAATATCTCTTATAAATACAGATACAAAAATAAATAAATACAGATTAAAAACAAAACTCTCAGCAAAGTACTGTCAAATGAAACCAACAGCAAAGATTGATAAACTATGGCAATTCAGGAAAGGCTTAACATAATAAAACCAATAAAATATACAATACTAATAAAACAAAAGGTAAAAAAAAATCATGACTGTCTCAACTAACAGAAAATACATTAATTCGGGGAGCAGTGTCCCGGCTCCAGTGCTCGGAGCCACTTAGTATCTATTATGTTTTTAAGAGAATGAATGTCATCTGCTTCCATCCTGGGCTGCTTCACCATATCCTTAACAGGTGATGTGTTGTCTGTCCCAGCCAGCGCAGCAGATGAACAGTTAACCAATATAGGCAGTGAGCTGGATTGAGAAAATTAATTGGAAATTATAGAAATAAAGCAAAGACTCAATTATTACTGGAAGTGGGGGCACGGTGGGCAAGCCAGCTGTGGCAGAGTCTGGCTTAACAAAGAATGAGACCTGTGTTTTATTTTTATAGTAGGAACATCAAAATGTTTTAGTGTGAAAAACTTCTTGAGGTGAACAGGATGAAGTTTGAGGAAAACAACATGGTTGGAACTTAGCAGATTACTCCCATTTCTTCTACCTCTGGGCAGCTGGGATTTGAGATGCAAGGTTTTTGAACTAGTGAATTCCATGACAAGCAGGGAATCTCCCCTATCAACAGGAGTCATGCTACAAATGGGCCTTTCCCTGGCACTTTTGCACTGCAATGTTCCCAGAAGCAGCAGTTTACTGCCCAGGGTTTGCATAGTTCAAAGCAGTGATTTATATACTGCTAACAACATTGGGTGGCATATTCTACTACACAAGCATTCATTGCCCAATGGAAATTCCTTCAGAAATGAAACCCTTCTCTATCTAAATATTCTCTATCCAAAGTAGGCAAGGTGATTGTCACTGGCTACTTGTTGCTGTTGAGCACATGAATCACAAAATGATGACTTTTCCTTGGGATAGCAATAATCTCTAGAAGATGTAGAACAATGCCACCCAGTGATAGGGGTCAGTGTGAAAGTGTCCAGCAGAAATCTTGGACAGAGACATGAGTGAAGCAATTTCTTACTGCACTTCTGAAAAACATAGTCCAGAAGAATGAACTGTAAGGCATTGGTTAGATGACGATAATGGGAATCACCAAACCTGCATCCCTATTATTAGACCATCAGCTGAGCACAGAACCTTCCTTGGCCCTCTGTGTTCATATCACATGTGCTTGTGAATTAGGACTCTAGTACCTCTTGGAGCTTCAGCAAGAGGTGCCACTGGATCTGCAGGGAGGGACACTGAAACAAGAGTCAGAAGCTCTTTCTTGGCCCAGTGCCTGAGCCACCCAATAGTGAGTATCTTCTCCTGCCTTGGCCTGCATTGTCACACGGCTGTTTCCTGAGCTCTTGTCCATCTTCACATCTCTTGTAGCTGAGCGGGTGGAGAAGTGGAGAAGTCTCAATAATTATTGATCCAGGGCCTTGTGCATGTTCTGGTTAACTATGGAGCCACCTTAATATAGAGGAGAAAGAAAATCTGACTAGAGTTACCAGAGACTTATCAGAGAAGATTGGGTCTGGTGCCATGGGTAAGATTTATGAGGGCCTAGTCCCTCTAATTATTACACTTTCTCAGTTGGTAGTCTAAAGAGTGAAAGTGTTTACTCTTAGTGAAAAACAAGAAAACAAGAGACAAATAGATGCATTACTCTTTTGGAAAACCAGTATTTATATTGCAGTGGTTATAGTAATCTTACTTCATTAGAGTGACCATTATGACTTTTTAAATGGAGACAGAGAACTGGCATTGCAGAAAGAATAGGGAATCGCCTCAGATGTTTGGACTCAGTTACTCAGGATGTGGAGAGGGGTCATAGTAATCGTAGGTCTAGGTCCAGGTCTTTGCGAAAGTTATACTGACCTCTGTAGAACAACCTTACTAAAGCAGAGGGGAAAGCCTCACCGGCGTCGTGGAGACACTCCTCAGTGAGTAACTGAGCAGATCTTATGGGAGTGGTCTTACTGAAGTGGGGAGTGGGGAATGGGGACCTCCAAGGAGGATAGACATCGTTCTGAGATAATGAATTGGACCCTCCATGATGTGTTGTCTTGTAAGAAAAAAGAGCTTTGAGTCAAAGTAACCAAGTGCCCCAGGAGGCAATATTCACATATTTACTATTTAAAATATGGGGAAAATATGTACACCATATCCCAGGATACCTCCCATTCATTTATTGATTCATATATACATGGGTAATTGATGCCCTATAAAGTGGTGAGTGCCAATAATTTCCCTCAGCCATTGTCCTTTATAATCGCTAATGCTGGCCTCAAACTTGTTACCTTCCTGCCTCAGGAATCCCACATCCCTGGCATTTTAGGGAATAGCACTGTGCTTAATGTTTTGTTTAGTATATGTCTTGAAAAGCAATAGTTTTGAATTTTACTTCAATAGGCAATTTGAAAGTTTTTTCTTTTAATTGATTATACTTATTGGCAGTTTTATCAACATATTTGGTCATTGGGACTCAGTTCTGTTCTATTTATACACACAAATAAAATACAGAATTGCACTGTTAAAAACAAAAAATCTTCCATGATGAAACAAAACCAAAAAACCAAAACACTCAGAAAACCAGGAATAGAAAAGAACTTCTTCATTCTAGGAGGCCTTTGTGAAAAACCCACCTAACATCATGTTCAGTGTTTAAAGACTGAAAACTTTTTTCCTTTTACAGGAAATAGAGAAGGATACTGTTTTCATCATCACTATTCAAGATTGTATTGGAAGTCTGGCAAAGCAATTACAAAAGAAAGCAAACTGGGAAGAAATTAATAAAGTTATCTTGAATTGCAAATGATTCTCTATAAAAAAAACACCTCAGAATCTACAAGATCACTAGGTGAATTCAGAAAAGTTGCAGAATGCAAAATGAACATACAAAAATCAATTGGCTTCCATATAACAAAAAACATGAAAGGGAAATTAAAAGAGTATCTAAAAGAATAAAAATACCTAGGAGTAAATTAAACCATGAAAATGAAAAACTATACACCAAAACTATAAAAAACTTTGCTGAAAGAAATTAAAATAAATATGATAAAACCAAGAAAATCCCATGATATTTATGGACTAAAAGACTTGATATTGTTAAAATGTCAGTATTGCTAACTGCAATCTATAGATTTCATGCAATGTCCTAACATCTCAGTAGCTTTCTTCTTCTTTTTTTTTTTTTTGCATAGGTGGGAAAACCAGTCCTCAAATTCACATTGGTAAGGAGTCCTGAATAGTCAAAACAGTAGTGAAAAAGAATAAATTTGAAGAACTCACACTTCCTGATTTTAAAACTAACTACAGTGTAACAGCAATCAAAACAATGTGATACTTTCATAAGGATAGACACACAGATCAATGGAATAGGACTGAGTGTCTTAACAATAAACGCAAACATATATGGCCAATTGATTTTAAACACGAATGCCAAGGCCATTCAATGGGGAAAGAACAGTTTCTTTAACAAATGCTGTTGGGAAGCTGAATATCCATGTACAAAAGAATAAAATTGGATCTCTACTTTCTATTATATATAAAATTTAACTAAAAAAATATTGACTAAAGAGAAGAGCTAAAATAATGTAACTCCTAAAATATGGGAATAAATCATACTCTTGGATTTGTCACCTATATATATTTTTTCATTAGGAAGCTTGTGTTCTACCTTGGCAATGCATTTTAAATAAAAGTGAATGTTTAATGAACTTTGTGAGGGAAGGGGAAACACACTGCACTGTATATTTAAAAAACCTACTTTAATCTTGGCAGATTTTTGCTTTTGGTTCACATGTTGCTGACCAAAAGCTACAATTCTGTTCTGAATGTGCATTCTTAATTTATTCAAGTTAACTTATTCAGTTTATTAACTTAGTTACTTCTTAAACCTGTCTGAGTACATAATATGTGGCTCTTTGAGACTTTTTTCCTTCAATTTAGAAATCTGATGCCTATTTTCAGAAGTAGGAAAATAAAAATTACTTCAAAAGAAAAGCCTGTATTTAACTTTAAAAAGCAATGAGGAATGTGCTTTTAAACTATGCTCTTATAAGTTTAATCTGAGAGTTTAGTACCACTTATATAAATATTAAACGTGGTTATATAAAAATCTGATGATACTCATTTAAATGTAACATTAGTATTTTCTGCTATATTCAGTGTAGGTTAGCAAGAGCTCTTTGAGTTTGCTGCGTGGATATAGCAACTTTAGACCTAATTATTTGTAGCACATCTTTAATTGTGTCATTCCTGTATTGATTCCAGGAGAACTGAATGTGTTGGTCATTGTTTTATGTTAGGCTATGAAATCTTAATGAAACTTGCCCAATTGTTAGACACCACTCAGGAGGAGCCCATGGCCTGGCCCATTCTTGACTCAGTCCAGTATTCTTTCATAAGAAGCATATCATGTAGTCACAAGCTTTTGGACAACCAGTAATTTTCCATATACTTTAAATATAGTTGAAGGATCCAAAGGAATAATCAGAAATAGCAGCTTTTTAAGACTACTTTCTATTTATTGGTTGCTGAACTGTTCCAGGATTTGCTCTGTGGTTATTATAATAGGAATTTGCTTATTTAAGAAAAAAAAAAAGAAAGGAGTGTTAAAATTTTTCAGGTGTATTTTAAAACTGCCATAGATCATAAGAAATGTGAAATCATATTACTAAGTTTTAACCAGTGCCTTGGCTTTATGTCCTTCATGATGTTTTTCCATTTTAAAACTTACCTTCTTTCTATGCTTTAGAATGTCTGGTTACATTCATTGGACTGAGAGTTCATGAGGGCAGGGATTTGTTGGTCTTACTCTCCACTGTGGATAAGATAATCAGTGATGTCTACAACAGTGCCAAACAAATAAAACCTCACTTATTGTTTGAGGAATGGGATGGAACAGGATGGAGAAGCACCGTGCCCGATCTGGAAGTCTGGATAAATGAATCCTGTCCTGGTTCTGCCACTAACAATAAAAGTCACTTACCACTGGGTGTAGTAGCTCACGCCTGTAATCCCAGCTGCTTGGGAGACTGAGGCAGGAGGATCTCAAGTTCAAAGCCAGACTCAGCAAAAGCAAGGTGCTAGGTAACTCAGTGAGACCCTGTCTCTAAATAAAATATGAAATAGGGCTGGGTATGTGGCTCAGTGGTCGAGTGCACCTGAGTTCAATCCCTGGTACTCCCTTTCCCTTCCAAAAAAGGTCACTTACCCTTTAGACTTGTAGCATATCCCTTTGGGCAGATCTGATTTTTCTTCATGGTTAGGCTTAGGCTATATCTTTCGCAGGAATATTGAGAGTGTAGTGCTGTATTCTCAGTGCACCCCATCAGGTAATGCATGCTTTCAGTTTGTCTCATCACTGATGTGTACTTTTATCTCTCAAGTAAAGAGATATATGCAAGTATCTTCACTGTGAAATTATTCTTTATATTTAACCAATGCTTTAAGGGAAAATACTATAAAATTACATAAATATCCTTTTCCTTACCAAACTTTTTTTAGTTGATGCATCTTAATTATACAGAGTAGTGAGTTCCACTGTGGCATATTCACAAATACATAAAAAAACAATTTGATCAGTTTCACTCCTCAGTACACTACCATCCTTCCTTCTTCTCCCCTATCCCTTCCCTCTACCCTATGGTAACCCTTTTACTTTCATGGCATCTGTATTAGCTTTTTTGCTGCTGTGACTAAAAGACTTGACCAGCACAAATGTAGAGGAGGAAACGTTTCTTTGGGGGCCTACAGCTTCAGAGGTCTCAATCCATAGACAACTGACCATTCCTTGGGGTTCGAAGTAAGGCAGGACATCATGGCAGAAGTGTGTAGCAGAGGGAAAGAGTTCACATGACAATCAGAAAGCAGAGAGAAGAGACTTCACTCTAGATACAAAATATATACCCCATAGCCACACCCCCAATGAACTACTTTCTCCAGCCACATACCACCTGTCTCCAGTTATTACTACTCAGTGGATCCCATCAGGGATTAATTCACTGATTATGTTAAGGCTATAGCCCAATCATTTGTCCTCCAAACCTTCTTGCATTGTCTCCCACATTTGCTTTTGGGGGACACCACATCTAAACCATACAGCATATTTTTTTTCTTGTGTTTTCCTTCTAGCTTTCACATATGAGGGAAAATAAACAATACTTTTCTGAGTCCTCACCAAACTTCCTGTTTCTTATATCAATATGAACTCATAGTTTCCTATTTTTATTCAGTTAGTTCTAATTCATTATTATCATTATTTATTCTAATGTTCAAAATATACCAAATTTGGTTAGTGGGAACCTTTTAGTCTGGCCTGTGTGTTCTTTTGATGTGATTGACCCATTGTCCTTAAAACATTTCTTTGTACAATAATATATTTCAAGAGCATCTTGTATTAGTCCATCCCTAATCCCAGAATCAGCTTTATCTTCAGAAACTTGGAATCCTCTTAGCAGAGAGTGATATTTAGAAATCAAAATTTGAAAGTGTGTTCATTGCTAATTGGGATATGACTACTTCCAAGGCCCCTTAAGAGACAGGCTTTGGAATACACACATGGCCCACACACACATACACAGACCTATATTTCATTATGTACTGAAAATCTTGAGTTCACACTGATACCTTGAATTCCCATCTAATACCACAGGACTCATTTTACTTGTTTTCTCTTTCCACAGTGTGAAACCAGGCTCCAATCAGCCTTAAGATATTTACTTACTAGACCAGTCCCCTGTAAGAAAGCAACCTACCTTCCCCATACCTCTCACCATGCTAAGTTTCTGGTACCAAACAAGGATGTGTCCTTTTCATGGATGCCCTCATTATTCTGCCAGGGCATAATCATGTCCCCTTCCTATGGATCTCCTCCTCCCACCACTAAATAACCTACTTACACCTCCATGTGTACACCCCTTACCCAGCTCAGGCTCTAGCTCTATACATCATGGGTAAATAGATACCCCCTCAAACTGATCTCATTCTGATAACCCACTTCAAGTCTCCTCCAGTAGTGGGCACCTACCTTGGTCTGTCTCACTTAACAGTTTTTTTTTAATCAAATTTTTTGAGAAAGAGAAGGTGATAGAAAGGAAGAAGGCTGACCTAAACGATAGTCTTGTCTCTGCCATTATTAGTGCCTGAATTAAAGTACTCATAATTCCATAGTTACCTATTTTGTAATGCTGATCTTACTGATCTGTTATGAGAATGACATAAGGTAATACCTACAAAGTATTCAGTATGTGACTGGCATATGTTGAGTGAATATGTAAGTTATTATTAATACCTAAATTCTGTTTATATTGGAGCAAAGTTTGGCATTTGGAGTTAATCTGATTTCTAGGTCGGCCTAATTTTTTAATATTGAACCAATGGAAAGATTCAATGTAGCTAAAATATACTTTTAAGAATTAAATATATCTTAATTTGGAAATTGTCTTCTCATAGCTAAAATAACCTTGACTCCAAACACTTTTCAGACTCAAAAATGAGCAACTAGAACCTTTACATGAGAGTAAAAGAGATAGTGAATGAGATATGAACATCCTTTGAAAGCAAACTACAAAGTTTTGATGACAGCATTTTAATAGTTATGTATTATTTTCCTCCCAGAATATTGACTCCAGAGTGCTGTAAATATACTTGGAGAACACAGAGCTTAAGGAAAGGAAAACTTCTATCTCTTTTGTCTCTTTGATCACAAGTGTGAAGACAAACTAATGATTCTTTCTGCTTTGAGTTCTCTGATAGAAAAGGAAGGGGTGTTGGTGAATGTGGAGGATGTGGGAAACTGTCAATTTAATAAGCATTTCTAAGCCCAACTTTAAAAAATTGTCACATGCATACAAGCCTCCAGGTGTTCATT
Organism: Urocitellus parryii; assembly: GCF_045843805.1. Taxonomy (NCBI): domain Eukaryota; kingdom Metazoa; phylum Chordata; class Mammalia; order Rodentia; family Sciuridae; genus Urocitellus; species Urocitellus parryii. The sequence goes on from NC_135538.1 coordinate 48,802,544, forward strand.
TTAGTATTGTTTATAACAGCAATAGGGAATTATATTTTTAGGGAATTATACCTTATTAATTCTATGAAATATTAATTATCCCATAAAACTTTTGATATAAATCTATATTCTTGACATAGCAATATATTTGTATAAATTTGTGGGAGTAAAGCAGATTATATAACAAACATGTAATGTTATTGCATTTTTGTTCAAATGGTGCGCATATGTAGAATCTGGAGGTATAAAAGTTCAGATACTAACAGGAATTATTTCTGTATGATGGGATTTTTTATTTCTTCACTTTGTTTTTAACCAATCACAATAAATATATTTATATGATAAAATAGTTTTCAAAACAGCACACTGACTATAAAATTTGACTAATATAACTTTCACAGAAATATTACTAACATTTTGTAGCTTTCTGGTAATAGAGGGAAACTGAAGTTAAAAAAAAAATCCTACAGTGAAGTGAACTTTGGTATTCTGTGTGTGTGTGTTTTCAACTAGAATCTTGAAGAAATCTGAAATTATAACTGCAAAGCCCTTGCTGACAATCTGGAGCTTGCTGTTAAACAGGCCCAGGGCAGACCTACCACAGAACAAAGGGAAGCGTTAGATTACCGACCTGTCCCTTGGAGAGATTCCAAAGGAGTCTCTAGGGAGTGCACATATTAGCTAGTCAGTCTGAATTTCATTCAGAAAAAGCTGAAAATCCATAACAAAGCAATGGATTAACATTTAAGCCCATGTCTCCTGTAGTATGCTCTGCAGATAATAGTTCCATAGTGTATTCACAGTAGATAACATTTAAAAAGGGTTCCATGCTCAAAAAATTGGGGGAAGTATTAGATTAAATGTTGATCAGTTTATCATTAGGAGCACCTTCTTGGAGCCTCTACTGCAGGAATTCTTGATGATCTCCCAGAGGAGATATTATATTAACATTTTCAAACTTCCTGATCACTTTTTCTCTCCCAGAGCATCTCAAAGGACATTAGTGAGTTGGTTGGGGTAGTACATGCCTGAAATCCCAGTTACTCAAGAGGCTGAGGCAGGGGGATTCAAATTTGAGGCCAGCCTGGGTAACTTTGAGACCTTATCTCAAAAATAAAAAATAAAAAAGACTGAGACTGTTGCTCAGTGGTAGAGCACCACTGGGTTTAATCTCTAGGATGAGGTAGGAGGACATCAGTGACCTGAACTAAGGCTAACTATGGAGCTAGATAAATCCAATCAGTAAGGTTGAGTAAATGGCCAAGAAATACGGAAAAGACCAACAAACACTGTAAGAATGTAGAGTCATAATACCATCTTTAGTAGTATCCACTCTTTAAAAAAAACAACTTTGTAGAATGGATACATGATTACTGTAACATATAAATAGTATAGAAATGTACAAAGAGAAAAGTGAAACTCATCTTTGATGCTCTCATAGGTAGGTGATCATTGATCATTGGTAGTATTCAGAAAACATAATTTTAAGTACTATGCTACACCTACCTCTGTGTACTTGTATATTCATTCATTCTTATAGGATCACATTCTACACATGGTGTTCTTTAACCTGTGGTATTTTTTAATCTACTGGTTTTCTGTGCCAGTAAATATAGATCTACTGTTTTAAAGGCTTTGTAGTTTTCCTGTACACAGATGTACAATAATTTGCTTAGCAAACCTTCCTTAATGGGCATATATTTCCAATGTATTGACAATATAATTGATACTATCAATCATTTATTCATTGAGGCTATCTTCTATTGGTTTCCATAGAAGCAGGCTGTCCTAGATCTCTCCTAACTTTTTAAAGTCCATCCTCTACCTTCTTTTGCTTTTTCTTAAGGATGGATGTTAACTTAAGTATCTCCTATTGAACTTAGGTAAATTTACCTGTTTTCATAGATTCAATAATTATTTCTAATTGCATACTTCTTTAATTCATATCTCTAACCCCAGTGTGCAACCCCGCTAACCTCTCACATGTTTCAGTACTGTGTTTCCATCTACATTCTAGACATCTTTACTTAGATGTCCTTCTATCACTTTAAACTCATTGTTCATTACTAAATTCATTAGTTTTTACTCCAAACTGGCTCCCTTTTCCAATTACATCATGTGTGTTTATGGACTAGATACTTTCTCTTTTTAATGCAGTTCTTCATTTCCTGTAGTCAATACATTACCATTTGTTTCTTCCTTCATGTTATATTTCAGATGTATCCATTTCAAATTATACATTAACACTGAGCTTCTGTTACATACTAGGTGTTATAGACAAGGTATTGTGTCCCCTAGAACTTTATGCTGAAACCCTAACCTCCCATATGATGGTATTAAGTGATGGGACCTTTACAAGGTAATCAGCTCCTAGGGCTCCACCCTCATGAATGAGATTATTTTCTAGTAAAATAGGACCCCAGAGAGCTCTCTTGTCTTTTTTTTCACCACATGAGTATATAACAAAAGATAGTCATCTACGAACCAGCTTAAGTGGGCCCTGGCCAGACACCAAATCTAGTGCCTTCATCTTGGATTTTGGAGTCTCAAGGATTATGAGAAATAAATATTTGTTGGGGTTGGAGGGGAAGGGAGGAGACATGAGGTTAGAAATGATGGTGAAATGTGATGGTCATTATTATCCAAAGTACATGTATGAAGACATGAATTGGTGTGAATATACTTTGTATACATCCAGAGATATGAAAAAATTGTGCTGTATATGTGTAATAAGAATTGTAATGCATTTTGCCATCATATATAAATAAATAAAAATAAAATAAAAGAGCCATGGCAATGTTCATTTCCCTGCTAGTCCCGCAAGTTATTCATAATTGCTAATAAATTTCTTTCTGTGTTCAAATAAAACTATTCCATAGTAAATTGAGTATTTTTTTCAAGGAAATAAATATATTTTAAGATTTAAACAAATATTTGTTGTTTAAGCCACCCAGTCTGTGGTATTCTGATAATAGCAGTCTGAATTGATTAAGATAATAGAGATTTTTAAAAATTTATAATTCAGCCAGGTGTGGTGGCACATGCCTATAATCTCAACTGCTTGAAAGACTAAGACAGGAGGATTGCAAGTTTGAAACCAGTCAGAAACTTAAAGAGACTCTGTCTCAAAAAAACAAAAGCATCTGGGAATGTAGCTCAAAGATAGTGCCCTTGGGTTCAGTCCAAAGTACTACAAAATAAATAAATAAATACATAAACAAATACACATGGCTGGGATGTAGCTCAGTGATAGATTGCTAGCTTACCATGTGTGAGACCCTGGGTTTAATTCTCTGTGCAAAAAAGAAGAAGAAATTTAATCTTTGTAATAATTATGTATGCTAGTTTCATTTGTTTTAAAGTTGAAAGAGCGGTTTAGAGAAATAGGGTACCTCATTTGGGGTCACATGGTTCAGGAATGATTGGGCTAAAATTCCTTGCTTACCATAGTAGGACCAGTTGTTTTTTCAATTCTGCTGTGATGACTTTTCTCATTTTCTCCATTTTCCTCCCTCTTTTTGCCTCAATCTACTTTCTTTGATGCATCTCTGTTGCCATGTTAATTTCCCTTAAATACATGTATCCCAAAAATCTAGGTCCCCAGAACCTTTTATTACATCTGGCAAGGAAAGGAGTAGTGAAGCTCCAGTGGCTTCCCAGAACTTCACCTATTAGAAAAATTTTTGTGTTCCAATTAAAATTTAAAGAAGAAAGAAAAGTTATAAATTATCAGTGGAGGATAGACAATTAAAATATTCAAAAATAATTGAATGATCCCTCACGTTAGGTGACATCTAAAGAGGAACAGGATGTGGAGAAGGGATGAGCCAGTAGTCCGGATATTGCCTCCTTTCCCCTCTGTTCCCGCCTACACACCCAGGGAAGGAGAGTCTCTCCCCAAAGCACAAGAGACCAGGTCTGGGAAACCTCCCAACAATCCATGATGGAAACTAGAAAAGGAAACTAATGTTTTGATTAAGCGAATATTTGAAATTATTTCATCCCAAAGAAAAATATCCCAATTAAAGTGCCAAGCGTTCAAAATTCACAAACAGAAAACAGATGCAACATGTGTTCAGTTTTAAACTGACTTGGGAATAACTCTCCTGAAACTGAGTGAGGACATGTTTAAACAATATAATTCATAACAGAGGTTTGGAGAAGTTTCTTACAGGAGACAAAGGGGTATTATACACACATTTAGTTATCCCTAGAGTATGTGCATGTACCAAATGTAATAAATACATGTCTGCTCTTTAGCTCTGCAATTTCCACATGCTTTTTAAATGACTGAATTGCTGATTACATAAGACACTAAAATCTTTTTTAGAAATATATATGCTAGTAATGTTTTTAGAACCAAATTATAAAAATAATTAACTAGTGGAAAAAAATTTTTTCTACTTCCCTAGTTCAATGCTTTCCTGAAAAAATTTTCTGCTTCCTGATTTGGAAAATGAATTTGGAGCCAAGATTTACTTTCTCTTACAAAGGAAAACTTCAACAATTTTTTTAATCCTTTACTCCTCTTAGGAAAATGAAGGTTATCACTCTTTACAAAACAAACTTCTCTGATAATTTCTTGCATTCCTTTTATATTAAGTAAAAGTGTTTGCAGGAGTAAAAATAGTTTCATGATATTAAAAAAATGATATCAGAATGGCTAAATTTCAGCCAATCTTCTATTCAAGTGGATCAAAAGTTTTAGCAGACCCATAAAATGCTCCCACATGTTTCTAACCAGAAAACTGATGGCGGATACCAAATTGTGACATTTTATAGTTACTACTGTCATCATTATTTTGTTTCTATTGTTGTAGTTGTTTTGTGTTTCAACAAATGTGACTTCCCACATTTTGATGTGTTTTTTTAGCAATGGTTATCACATTCAAAACAAACTCACATAAAACCTATTCATCAAACAGATTGAATGCTTGCTATATAGAAAACACTCTACTGTGCTACTGTGAGCTTTTCACTTGAATTAAAATTTCAACTTTACATGTTAATTGTATTGACTGATTTTTAGAAGCAGTTTTTCAATGTGATTTTCTTTATTCTACTTCCTCACTGTCCTCTTATGCAATTGTAAAGATAATTCTGTAATCCCAATTTAAAAAAACAATGGATGTAATATTTACATTGTGCATTCAATAAAATTATAAATCTTATTCTTAAATGTGTTTTAGTATTAAATGTAAAGTAAAGTTAAAAATATATACATATAGTATGTAGAAGAGACTGGGCTGTGGTGTAATACTGGGCTATGAATGTGAACCTCTAAGGTATTATGATAGATTATATCATTGGCCCCAATTCCCTCACTGCACTCTTCCACCCTGAAAGCCATAGCCTTTACCATGCCACTCTGTGATGTCCTCCTGTAGTAAGCAGGGTATTATTCTCTCTCTTAGGCTTAGTCATATGAATTGCTTTGGCTAATAGAATAAGACAGATGTAATAGTGTACTAGCTTTGAGATTAGCCCTTTATCATGTTTCCACTTTCTCTCTTGCATCCCTATCATCCAAGAGAGGATATGCCAGGGATAATCCACAAGTGCCAGAAGAAGGAATTCAGATATTAGAAGAAAGTTGCCCCACTTAAAGTACCTGGACAAACCAATGGAGACCAGTTGATACCAGTGGTATTAGTTTGCCAAGGCTGCCATAACAAAGTACCATAGGCCAAGTGAGTTATTCAACAGGAATTTATTTCTCACAGTGTGGAGGCTGGAAGTCTGAACTCAAGGTTTTGGCAGGTTTGTTTCTTCTGAGGCCTCTTGGCTTATAGATGGCCATCTTTATGGTAACACAGCATTCTCCTTTTATGCATGTCTGTGTCTCAATGTCATTTCTTATCAAGGCCACAGTGATAACGAATTACAGCTCAGCCCAATACCCTCATTTAACTCAGTTATCTCTTCAAAGACCCTCTCTCCAAATATCACCACACTCTGAAGTATTAGATATTAGGATTTCAACATATAAATTTGGGGGACCACAATTAAGTGCATAACATCACTCAGGCTCAACCTAGCTAAGTCATTCCTCAAATGTCCCACAGACTCATGGGCTATAATGATAAACTAATATTTTAAAGCGCTGAGTTTTTAATGCTTTCTTACAAAACATTAGCTTAAGCAATATAGTACAAATAATATGATTAAATATATAAATAACTATTGAGTGGTAAGATTTTTAGAAATTAAAAATGTTTTCTTTAAGATTATTGCTACACAGTTTTATAAAGCTAGCTGTATTTTTCTGAATGTAAAGCAATATTTCCCATTATTATAAAAGCAGAAAATATATTAAATATAAAAACAAATTTTGCTTCTAATCTGCCTCCCACCTCATCCATGAAAAATTGTTTTTTATACCTTCCAGTAATTTTCTTATTTATAAACACATACTCATCTTTGAAAATTTTACATATATTCTTAAATATTTTTACAAAAGCCATTATGCATATTTTAAACTTTTTTTAAACAAAAGTATTTTCAAGAATATTCTTCTTAATAAATATAGATAGAGCAGAGTTTGGGGATGTTGCTCAGTGGTAGACCACTTGTCGATCATGCATGAGGCCCTGGATTAAAGCTCCAGCACTGGAGAGAAAAATAAAAATTAAAATATAAATAAATATAGATTTACATCAAAATTTATTTTTTTACCTATTATTTAAATTGCAATTATTTCTCATAATTACCTAGTATTTTTCTATTTAAAAAAGGTTGCAATAGTATTTCTTTCTAAAATGCTTTGAGATTTAGGATTGAAAAAAGTAAAATACATGTGGAGACTATTAATAACTATAGTTTTCTGTAAGATTTCAACGTTGGCCAATTTTACATTGACGGCTTCAACAAAGCTTAAAGATGATAATGTGCTTGTCCTTGATGTAAAGTTCAGTGCATGGAAATAAGGATGATAATAACAGCAGGCTGGTAGTTTCATTTTATTAAACATTAACTCAATATTTATTGAGTCCTCTACAAAGTATCTAAAGTTGTCAAGTTCACATAATAAGTGATAAGAGAGGTTCCATGTAAATGTTCAAAAGAAACGCATTTTCTTCCCTAGGTTTTTAAATTTTCTAATAGATAAACTATCTTTTCTTAAGAGCAATTGATATTCTTGGGTTTTTTTTCTGCATGAGAAATAAAATTCTCATTTTTCTAAAAAGAGGATACATTCAACAATTCTGAATATCCTAGGCAAGTGTTTTCTGAGAAGGTTTTCAAGTAGTCACTGACTTTCTCCTTGATTTCTGGCTGCTCATCTGTTTATTTGGGGTCTAGTTTCTTTCCTGCTCTCTGCCATCACAAATCCACTGGCCTGGCCACAACAGGAAGTCAATGCTGATCACATGAGGATAACTGCTACCTCTGCTGAATGAATGCACCACAGTTGGCTACACCGCTGGCATTGTTGATCTTACAGTACTGGGGACCCCACCTTGCTTGTGACTTCTGCCAGAGCATCTTTACCTTTGGAAAATGGTGACATTCTCATCTAATTTTTCCTCCAGAATGAAAGGCCATTCATTGTGTCAAATAATGCACTAAACAGGAGCATTTTTCTTTGAAAAATTGGAAACCTCCTGGGAGGAAACAATATTTTTATCTAAGCACACTGAATTCAAGTCAGTGTGATCCAGGAATTGTACAAATTCCATGCCAACCTACTTTCTTCACTTTCATCAGTAAATTTAGAAAGCACAGATTAGTGTAGCTATATTGAGTCTTTATTTCATTTAATGCTTGTAGCAATGCTCTGTGCTTTCAATATTAGGTTTCTAGGAAACAAATACTCATACTATAGGATTATGAAAATGACAATTGTAGTTACCCCTATAAACACTCAAAAATATGAGACATACAAGAATAAGACTAGGAACCAAGAGGTACACATATTTTCAATCAAGAGACAAATTCTGGGCCAAGGGGGAGGATCAGATTTTATACTGAAAGATTTGTTAACAGACTAAATATAGGAATCGAGAGAAAAGGTGAGAGTAATAATAGCAGCAGCAACTGTAATAACAACAGTAACAACAACTAGAGATTATTGAAAGCTTCCTATTGTCGAGCATCACATGAAGTACAATATCTGCATTACCTTGGTTCTTCTCTACAACATCATGGAGGCAAATGTTATTAGTTTTCTAATCATATTATTTCCATTTTCCAGGTAAGAAACTTGAGACACAAATCTATAAAGTGGCTTAAGTTATTAAGTGACAGAGCTGCAATTTTTACCAGGGCATAGGCTCTTTCTGCACTCTACTAATTAACAGGCATTTCTATTTCATTGTTCCATTATGTACTGTCAAGTTATTACTACATAAAAATAAATAACAATAAACACTTATCTAAGTAGTGGAACAGTTGTTCAAGGCTATTTGAGGAGGACTGTCATTGTAGAGCACTAAGACTCAGGCCTGCCAATGGAGCTTATCATTCCCATTACAGCTGTTGCTACATTTCCATAATTAGACCTTTGGAAACTCATGGTGAGACAGTATTTTTGAGGAATTGCCATGAGACTTTTGCACGGTTTTCCATTGACCAAATATATTGCACATGCAGAATGTACCCTCTACCTTGCAGACCCTGGCTTATCCTGCATGATGTGCTTCACTATTCACACGTTCTATGTGAATCCTTTCCAGTCCTGCTTCTTAGGCCCCCATTTGAAGACTTCCTTTTGCTACTAATCATCTCCACTTGGCTCATTCCAGAATGTCTCTGGTGCTGGCTGTAGTATCATTGGCCTCTGGAGAATGATGTCATCTCAGTGCTCAGATGACACATGCAGCAATGCAGGCAGCCAGGGAGCTGGAGGAAAAGGGCAAAAAACAGGGTGCTACTCTCTTACCTGCTTTGTCAGGTCTGCAGGAGCTGCACCCTTGGGAGCACAGCAAGCTAACCAACCAGTCATGAGGGAGGAAGTGGTTTCTGTTGCAGCTCTAATGAAACTTCAGAGTGATGAATTGCATCAACATTTCTTATTGATGCGGTGTCTTCACACATCTATAACCATATTGGCTTTTCCATGTTGTGAGTCTAATAGAGGATGTAGTGTAAGCATTGCATGGCCAAGTAATTAAATTAATCTTAGCCTCCTCATTAAGGCTAGTGAGGTTTGTCATACCTGGAGTTTTCACTAATTGCAGAGGGGTCTCCCAAAATGCATTGTCCTTTGTCTTTCTGTGAAGCTGGGTAGTAATTAACTATAAGTAGAAACTTTATGGTAATAACCCCCTGCTTTCCACAGAAACAGACTCTTCACTTGCTGAGGGCCAAGAGAGCACTGGCTTGGCTGCCAGACCCCAGAACTGCTACAGGATACACTGAACAAAGGTAAGCCTACTAAAGCCAGACACGTGCCCTGGCCTGGACCTTTATGCATGTCTGAAGTCACATGTGGGGGCTTAGAACTTTAAAAAATTCCCCGAGAGAAATGCTCTGCTGTGAAAAACAGAAACAATCTCTGTCTCACTAGGAATTGTTAATAATTAATTATTCATTCAAATATGCAAATTATTTTTTCTATTGATTTATAATATATATACCAATGTGCCAAATAAATGGCTTTATGTTTCTCTTTTACTTAATATTTTGAATATAGTAAATAACACATTCATGTAATTCAAAATTTTAAAAATTTAGCATATAAGCTTTCCTATCTCAGTTTCTGAACTCTTCCTTACTACCTTTACTAAATACTATTTTCAATTTCTTATGTTGTTGCAGATAGTTTTAATGCACAGAGAAGTAAATACTAACACATACACACATCTTTTTAAAAAAATAAATTTTATTGTGTATATTTAAGATATGTGATAAAACATCATGGGGTACATACAGAAAATAAAATGGATACTATAGTGAAGCAAATCAACATATCCATCATCTCACATCAATACCCATTTTTTGTTTTTGTGGCAAAATAACTAAAATCTACTTACGTAGCATAAATCAAAACACAGAATAGTTTTATTGCTGATCATCCTCATGCTGTGCAGTAGATATCTAGATATCTACTGTCCATCCCATGTATCTGCTTCTCAGTATCCTTTGACCCACACCTTCCCATTTCCTCTTCATCTATCACTCCTGTCCATGTTAACCACTGTTTTGTTCTCTATTGTTGTGTACTTTAATTTGTTTTTCCTTAGATTCCACATCCAAGTGAGACTGTATAATAGTTTTCTTTCTATGTCTGGCTTATTTAACTGAGCATAATGTCCCCTAGGCTCACCTGTGTTATGACAAATGGCATTATCTTGTTCTTTTTTAGGGTTGAATGATATCCCATTGTGTATGTATAATTGTAGAAATACAAAAGTCTACCTTCTAACAAGGGAAAATTCACAATGTCTGACTAGCAGGACAATATGACCCAAAATGAATAGAAAAGCAAGCAATAGAGAAGAACTGATAAATTACACAGATGATAAATCCAAAATAAATAAGGACATTAGAACAGTTGTTACAGCTATGTTTCTAAAAATAGAGGAAAGATTAAACATGATGTTAAAGACATATTAAAAAAACCCACATAGAACTATAAGAGATGAAAATTACATTATCTATAAGGGATGAAAAGTACAATGTCTGAGATGAAAAATAACAAATGAGATTAAGAGCAGATTAGAATTAGCAGAGGAAAAGGTTACTGAACTCAAAGACATAGCAATTGAACCTATTTAAAATGTAACATGAAGAGAGAAAAAGTTGAAAAATATTAGAAAATGCTTCTGAAGGCAATGTTACAAGAAGTATAACAATCAAATAATTAAAACCAGTGATAAAGATAAAAATCTTAAAAGCAGTGTGAATTGGGAGACAGTGAGTCCACATCATTAACATACTGGAAAGGAAAAAAAACCTATCAGTTAGAATTCAATACCCAGCAAAAATATCTTTCAAAAGCAAAAGCTATTCAAGACTGTTTTAAGGATCAAGTTAAAAATATCTGCTTCTTAAAAAACTGAAAGAAATGAAACAAAATGGAGAAAGTATTTAGAATCCATAGAGCCATGAAAAAGTAATCTCCAGAATATATAAACTAGTATGAATCAAGAAGCAAAATGACCAGACTTAAATAGGCACTTTATAAAAGAATTAAAATGGCTTATAAATATATTTAAAGGTACAAAAATCTTCTTAGTAGCTAGAGAACTGCAAATTGTAATCATACCATCAAACACCTATCATATTTGGTCAGAAAGGGAAAGCCCACTTTTTTTTCATTTGTTTATGATTTATGAAAAGAGAAAAAAATATTTCTTAATATTTTTTTATTTAATAAGAATAGATTCCCATTCATTAATATTCTCATGATAACAATATATAAAAATGATTGAAGTAATCTACACAAAAAAATGCCTGTAGACTGGCTTTCTTATTCATGAGCTGTCAGATGTCCTAAATTAGAACTGATGAATTAGAACGTTGGCTAAATCAAATTACATTAAATTTTATTAATAATGTTGGCAGTTGTAAAGCTAGGATATTGAAAGGAATATTCTTAATCTGGTAATTAAATTTGAAAGAATTTTTATAATAATTGCTTTGTATTTTTCCAGCTAATTAATTTAATGAGAAGAAAGAAGGAGATTGTGGTTTCACTGTACAAGTACATCTTATTAAAAATAACCATTGTTATGTTTAAAAGGGAGAAAATAGAACTATCTGTTGTTTGTTTCTTTTTCCCTTGTTATGCTTCTGGGAGTGCTTGGGATATGGAAAGTTGTTCACAAATGTTTGCTGGATAGAATTTTGATGTACCAAAACATTTTGGGTTATCTTTAGAAAAGACAGGAATAAACCCCAGTTCAGGAGCTAAATTCCTTGACCTTTACCTTATATCATCTGGCATATTCACTAGTATCAACCTTTATAATTGACTCCCTTCAAAATTCAAAGAAATTAAAGTGTTGGTGAGTGATATTGGTCAAATTACACTGTTATATTGTATGCATATACAAATATGTAACAACAAATGCCATCATTATGTGCAACTATAATGCACCAATAAAAAAAATGAGGGGAAAAAACATAAGCTACAAGTAAAATCCACCAAGTGTATATTTAACTTTAGGCTTACCTTAAAACCCCAAATAAGTTCCATTCTACTCAGGAGGATGGAAAATCAATGCTCTAGGGTATAAGAATGATCAATATTCAGTGGAACCAATGATGAAATGCCCACTAGAAAGACAAAAATAAGGTGGCAAGATTCTTTTCTATGACTTTTCAAATAATATGTTTATATAGTTCAAATGAAACAAATCCACTTAACATTTATTGAGCACCTACTATAGGACCAATACTGTGGCACATTTTAGTCTTAGTTTGATCTTTATAGTAATAACAAAAGTGCATCTATCTTAAATTAGAAGTGTTGGATTACAACACTGAGTAAAATTAAAAATGCTAAGTTAAAGAGCATTCATCTTAATACAAAATGGAATAAACCATGAAGGCAAATCGCAACATTTTGGATTCTCCACCAATTGCTTTAGTAAGGACCAGCAATTTGACAGTCATCTAGAAGCAGAATGGACTGAATGCTCCGGCATCTGCACAAGGACTCAGTTTTGTGCTCATTGGAATTAAGCTTAGTAGTCCTCACAGTTTGGGATATGAAAGATTCACAGTACCAAATTGTATTTACAAGACGACATTTGGTCTGGATGATTTTAAGAAGAATTTAAGTGCTTTTCAAGAGTAACTCTGATTACACACTATTTTTAGCTTCACTGTTCACTTTGGGCCTTACCTTACCCAAAGATGCAATTCCACCAAAAAAAATGTGCCAAGGTAGGCAGCTGGATCGGATTTTAATTAAGATCAGAACCTGAGAATGGACAGTAATGGATTGGGAAAGCTGCTTGCTCCTGAATTTAGCCATATTATTTCATCATTTCTGACCACTGTTACTTCTGGTGTCCCTACTTTTGACTAAAAACCACTCTGACCGTTTTTTACTTCCAAAGGCGAAAACCTTTTCAGAGCTAGGCTTATAATTGCTTAAGTTGGCTTCAGCTACTCTTGCAGTCTACCTTGATCAGCGCTATCATCTTCCCCTAGTACAGAAGGTGGAGGTGAATACCAGGCAGCAAGTCTGAGGCTCGCTGATGTCCAAGGGGCAGCATACTTAATTAATGTCTTTAAGTGGCCACTAGGTCATTTAGAAAAATGGGGCTAGGAATCACTCACATCTCTCCCTCAATTCTAGCCACCCTGAACTGTAGCTGTCTCTGACTCCAGCCCTTTGTACATCTTGTCCCCCTGATTGGCTGATTACTACTCATCCTTCAAGAGTCAACTTAGGATGCCCTCCTCTAGGAAGGCAGGTCTTCCTGTGGCCTACTGCCTCCTCCCTGCCCTCCCCCTTCCCCTCCTCCTGAGTTAGGGTGAAAAGCCAGCAGCCTCTGGGTGTTCTCCTAGTTTTCTCTTGTGGCTCTATGCATCTTAAAGGCAGAACTTGTAACAGGGGTTCACTTGATGCTTTGACTTGTGGCTTTGAAACTTACATGTTTTTTCCTTTTTCCCAATCTTCTTTTTCCTAAACTTCTCCTCCCTGATCTCCTTTTCCCTAATCTTCTCCTCCCTGATCTTCTTTTCCCTAAACTTCTCCCTGATCTTCTTTTCCCTAACCTCCTTCTTGATCTCCTCTCTGATCTTCTCATTCCCTATCTCTCCTCCCTAATCTCATTTTCTCTGAATCAATTCTATAAAAGCCCTCTGTTCCTGCGGATAGGCAGAATCACAGCCTTTGGGACAGGAGTCCCATGTGTTTCTCCTTTACTAGCAAAGAATAAACCTCTTTCCTTTTCTCAAGATGTTGTCTTTGTTATTGGATTGGCATCAAGGACAAGGACCAAGCCTTTGGTTACAAGCTGAGGTCTACTTCATTTCTGTACCTTATTATGACTTGTAAGAGCTTCAAGTTTTCTTGGTGAATAGAAGAGGAATTTAATAACATTTTCCTAGAAGTTCAGATGAAATAGCAGATGTAAAATATAAAGCGGAACATTGACACATAGTAGACACTGAAAATTGGTCTTTCCTTTCATTTACATTTCTCCCACCCCCACCAATGCCCTCCTCACAACTGCTTTCACCTGACCCTGTCCCCTTGTGCAAGAGGCAAATTCAGAGGAATTTGCAGAGGGTGACCTCTTCCTGTAAGGAATGATGGGACTCTGATGTGAAATGCACGTTTTTGGAATAATTCTAAGAGAAATAGACTCATCAATGAAGGCTTTTTATTAGTGATGACCTCATTTCCTTGGAACACTTGTAATAAATTAGCTTATTCATTAATTATGTGATAATTGCTTTTTGTTATAGTCTGAAACTCAATAAACACTATTGAAAACTGCTAATTACCATTATAACAATAATAGACATTGAGATCAACTATGAATGTTATTGAGCCTACTCAATAACAAGCAAGAGGAAATGTTAAAGTGCAAATTCAGTTCTAGGAGAAGTTAACTTATTAAAATCATTTAAATATAAATGCATGGCCAATTTGAACAGCAAAGACTATTTTGACCACCAGAGGGAGCTCATACTTTTAAAAACCTCAAGTTTTCACAACAGCCACTCCAAGTTTTTGAATCAGTAATGATGTTGTCCTGAGTTGGTTTTGGAGGCTTCTTATACTACCAATATGCCAAAGGGATGAATAAGTGGCAAGAAATTGTTAATCGATGTAAATATATTCGAAGTGGCTACAAATGTTTAAAAAGATGATTTTGGATCATATATATGTGAAATTACAAATTTAATTTAGTTTTTATTTTTTGCCCCAAACATAGTATTTTTAAGATACTTTAAAAAGCCATGTTTCCCTCAAAAGTGATAGCTGTGGAGTTAACTTATTTTGTTTTCAAGGAATATGGGAGTCTGGTGTCATAATTTCATCACCATATGCATATGAAGTGAATAAGCTCAGTGCCACTGCCACAGCCTGATTTATAGGGTCATTGCTCTTTCCCTGGATGGTCATAATTTCTTCATTGGTTTCTTCACCCTCCTTGACAATGCCTGTGTAGTGTCTCCCCAAATGCAGTTAACTTTATTCATCACTTTCAGACTAATTTGGGGGTGCCGGGATTCAAACCCAGGGACTCACACATGCTAAGCACACTGAGCTGTGCCCCTAGCCTCCAGACTAATTTTCATAAATCATGTTTTCGATCACATTACTTTTCTGCTCAAGAAAACAAATCAACAAACCAACACTTGGCATTAAGATCCAACTTAATACACCCATCTCTTCAGGCCAACCAGCTCCAGGCTGGAATAACCCTCTCTCCCTGTCCTTCTGAGTTCCCATGGCACTTCTGTTCTTATCTCCTTACTCCTTTATGTTGTAATTGCTTGTTAACATGTTTTAGACCACCTCCCAAATCAACTTCTTTAAAGTCACAAGTCCTTGCTCAGAAACCAGTGGGAAAGCTTGTCTGAGCAGATAGCTGACGGTGAAGGCCAGCTCAAGAGATTCCAACTTGGGAGACATTCTGAGGTGGAACTGATGAAACTGGAATGTCTAGCAGCATAAAAGAGCCACTCAGAACTTACTGACTCCCATTAACAGTTTATTATTATCTCTCAAGAGTCTGAGGGTTCACCAGACTCATGTAATTCTTACTTGGAGGCTCAAATGCACTTACAGTTAGGTGGTAGCTGGGCTGTTCATCTGAATGCTCTATCAGGCAGAAGGTCCAAGATGGTTTTTTCTACATGTCTAGCCACCTGAGCCAGCTGAAACCTTTGAGCATGGACCAGGTATTTTACTCTCAATCTATAGCCTCTTATGGCTAGCTTGGGCTAACTCAAAGCATGGTCATCTCAGGTTGGACTTCTTACATATGGTCTGGCTTTCCCTGGAACAAGCATTTCAAAAATCCAGGTGGCATTGTCCAGACTTCTTATGCACTGACCTTGGGAATCACACAGCATTACTTCCTCTATCTACCGCCAGCCCAGATCCAATGTGGGAAGGGATCTGGAAATACTGGAAACCATAATTTCCCATTAGGCCATCTTTGAAGCCTACCTACCTTACCTGCTGACATTTTCCATGAGGAAAATACCTTTATTTGAAATGTGGAAGGCAGAAGCCAAAATTAGGCCAACCAGAAGTGTTAGAAAAGATCAGGGGGACAGAAACTTTTTTTTTTTTTTTTTTTGTACCAGGGATTGAACCCAGGGGTGTTTAACCACAGAGCCACATCACCAGCCCTTTTTATTTTTTATTTTGACACAGGGCCTCACTAAGTTGCTGAGGCTGGCCTTAAACCTATGATCCTCCTGCCTCCCTATTTGCTGGAATTACAGGTATGTGCCACTGTGAATGACTAGAAACTTAACACAAAAGGTATGGTTAGTCACTTGTTTAATATAAATGTGGACATTCTTTTATACCCTTCTCATGGAGGGGTAGGATCTATGTTCTTTCCCCTTGAAACTGGACAAAATTTTCTGTTTTGTCTAACAGAGTATAGCAGAATTGATGCTATGCAAATTCCAAAACAAAATCCAAACAGGTGATGCATTTTCAAACTTTAGCATCTGTGAAATCTGACTTCCTTGAGTCTACCATGCTATGAGGAAGCCAACACAGCACGTTCGGGAGACTATATAGAGAGATTTTGAGACCAGATGAAGAGAGAAGGACTCCTGACCCACAGAAACTGTGACATAGAAAAATGTGTGTAGCTGTTTTAAAATTTATATATTCAGGTGACTTTACATGTAGCAATAAATAACTGAAACAAATGGACTGAGAAAACTTTGCATTGAATGACTACATGATCTGCCTGCCTGTTCAGATTTCAGCCTTTGTTTCTAACAAGGTAAAAACTTCCCATTATAGAGCTCTCATTACCCATCTGTTCCCTTCCAGAGATATTTGCTGAGGCCTGCCTGACAAAGCCTGCAACCTTTGGTTCTGCTGCTGCACCTGCGGATGCATGTGATGACTGCTATGGGTCCACCTCACTTCTACCACATCTGAGCCAGTTTCCAAGCAGGAAACTTGCTGGGAGTTGAGATTTAGACACCACCCCCTGGTTCTCCCTGACCAATTTTAGATGTCTCTTCTAAGGAAGAAAGACTATTATAACTCCTAGAAGCCAAGTAGATAGAGTCATCCAAAACACTGTGGTGTGGCCATTTTCCTCAGCTCATGATGACTTGCCAGGGCCAGGGCCAGCCTGTTGTCCCCACAACCCACTCATCCAAGCAGAATTTCTCAGCCTTCCATCAGTAGGTCTCCATTCATCCCATTCTATCCACACTGAAGCAAATTAAAGCCATTTTCTTTTTACCCTCTATTTATAAGGAGTCTGACTCATAGTGGGGTAGGGAAGGGGAACATGGGAGCAATAGACAACCCTAGATAAGGTAGAGGGGGTGGGGGTTATGGGGTTAGAAATGATGGTGGAATGTGATGGACATTATTATCTAAAGTACATGTATAGAGACATGAATTGATGTGAATATACTATGTATACAACCAAAGATATGAAAAATTGTGCTATATATGTGTAATAAGAATTGTAATGCATTCTGGTGTCCATATATAAATAAAAAATAATAATACTAATAATAAAAGACCAAGGGAAGGGAAGACAAAGGAAAGAAGGCAAGGGTCAGGAGACAAGACACTGGCATGTGCAATGAGACCAGGAGCTCTAGATGTGGTCCAATGAGGTGAGATGTAACTGTGGTCATCCCCTGTAAAGGAATGGGTGAAGGGACAGAAATATTGAATATACTCTGTTATTCATTTATCATCATCATTTGGATTCGATATGGGATGGGGACTGGGAATTCTTGGTCTATTTGCTCTAGAAAGATGTTTAGATTTTCTCCGGTGGTTTTCAGCAGGTAGAAGGAGTCGAATGGGGGCACTAGAGAACCAGCTCTATGTATCCCTAATGGTCCTTCTTGGATGAAATTGAAGGCTGTATTAAGATTTAGGGTGAGCAGGTAGGATGGAGAAATAACTTCAGATAAGGTTTTTTTTTTTTTTAATGTTTTTAGTTGTAGATGGATACAATACCTTTATTTTATTTATTTATTTTTATGTGGTGCTGGGGATCGAACCCAATGCTTCACACATGCTAGGCAAGTACTACACTACTGAGTCACAACCCCGGCCCCAGATAGGTCTTCTTCACCCCTGTCTTAGGCTGAGTATGGAGTGACTGGTTTCTTCAGCCTTTGATGCTTTTCTTTCTTTCTTTTCTTTTTATTAAACTCACTTAAAGGTTAAAGACTTGAAATGGGTCCTGTAACAGAAAAGCCTGGGAGGAAATAATGTTGGCATGGTGGGGGGAAGCCAAGATTGGAGGGATGCCAGTGCCCAGGCCCGGATGGATTCCTTTTATCCTTCTCCCTTGCTAAATATTGTCTCTGAGGCACAGTAGAACATTCTTAAGGGAAAATAATGTCCGCTGACCTCATTCCAAGAAAACCAGTAACAACATCCAGTTGTCTTTAAGAGGAAAGAAGATGACACTGGGAAGAGACACTACATTTAGAGAAAAGTGCCAGAGCTAAAAGTCACTTTCAGACTCCCCAGTGGGATCTAGGCGCCTTCAATAAACAAAGGTTCTGGTAGGAATCAGCAGAGGGCTGGTAGACTGCAGCAGAGCACGGACAGTCGCAAGATGAAGGCCTGGGCCCAGGGACCCCTGGTTCTCTTCTCCAACAACCCTTGGTCCCTTTTTATGAAGCAAGGTTCCAGAGGCCACTCTCTGGCCTGAGTGACTTGGATGCCTCTGGAACTTTACAGGTAGCAGCGAGGGCAGGTTTTGCACTTGTAACTGGGGGGAAAATCGGAGGTGCTGAAAGCAGTGCAGATGAAGGGTACCAGAGACCTTCTTGCCAAGTCCTTTCCCAGGCTTTCTGACTCTCTAGGAATGAGGAGAATGCCTCGGTTCTGTTTCCTGCCATCAGTGGAGCCCTGGCTCAGGAGGAGGGAGAGTGCGCATTCTGAGAAAACAAACGCACAGTAGAGAAGGACCATAAGGAGGAAGTGCCAGCTAGGAAACCCTAGTCCTGCAGGGATCCGCTGCACAGTTCACCAGCGAACTGCTTCGCGCAGGAAGTAAGTGAAGCACAAACAGGATCTGAGCGAGGTCGCTTGTTGGGGAATCCAGGAGACCAGGGCGGGGCAGCGGTGCTGGAGGGCTGCGGCGTCAGCGCCCCTCAGCGCCCCCCAGCGCCCCGCAGCGCCCCGCAGCGCCCCCCAGCGCCCCGCAGCGCCCCGCAGTGACCCGCAGCGCCCCCCAGCGCCCCCGCCGCTGTGCAAAGCCCCGCTGAGCACCAGCCCTGGGGCGGCTCAGCCCTCACGGAATTTCTATCCGCGGAATTTCTGATCCCAATGTCAGTTACCTTCCTTGGGAGCTGCCTAGCGGGTGTGATTTCCTACGGGAACTTCTGTGATATGTGTAGAATATTTTTGCTCGGTTTTAAACGTGATCTGTTGTTTTCCTATTTTATGAAAATGCCATTGCCTGAATTGATGATGCTTCAGTGTTTTTTTCGAGTAACTTCTCCAGTATGTGAAATGTAATAACCAGCCTGAGCCTGCTGGCGGAAGGCTCATCCTTCCATTTTAGCTGAACAGTGGATAACCAGAACTTTCTTCTGGATGGTTTTAGGCGTTAAGATGTGAAGAAATACCCACCGGGGCTTTATCACTTGGTATTCAGTACCAGTAGATTACTGAATTTAGGTATTAAAAAGAAAGAAGAAAAATAACATAGGTTAAGACGTCAAAAAAGGCCCCTCGCTCCCAGTTTTAAAAAATGGGGATTTGTGCCTGGTGCAGCGGCACCTGCCTGTAATTCTAGCGACTGGGGAGGCTGAGGCAGGAGGATCATAAGCTTGAGATCAGCCTTAGAAATTTAGCAAAGCCCTAAGCAACTTGGACACTATCTCAAAACAAAAAAATAAAAAGGGCTGGGGATGTAACTCAGTGGTAAAACGCCCCTGGGTTCAATTCCTAATGCCCCCCCCCTCCCTGCCACACACACACACACACAAAGAGGACTTCTTTCTTAGGTAACACTTCCCACTGTTCCACAAAAGTTGGTGCCTTTCATTTGACTTAACTCATCCCATTTCTGTTTTCCAGATCTCCAGTGTAAACAGAATTCATCAACTAAAAAAATGAGGGGAAAAATCAAACACACTGATTAAAAACAAACAAAATTTTAAAAATTAAAATAAAACCCTTCTTCTAAGGACTTTTTGAGTGGCTTCCGCTTGTGCTCACCAGATAGCTACTACCTTCTCTGGCTTTCTCTGCTCTGAGTACTCTGATAAGCTACATTGCTCTCTTGTGTGCCCCTAGAAGGGGTGATGGGAACACCTTTATACAACAATGGGGTTGGGGTCAAGGAGCAAAGGGAATGGCAGCTTTCCAAGTTCAACATGGGCAAGTTTTTATCCCAGGGAATTTACAGGCTGCTTCCGCAGCACAATGATACTACAAGATACAGCACAATGATTTCTTTGCATGCTTCCTGCACATTCCACAGAGAGGGCCTGGATTTGGGATGACCTGTTTTGACATTTTCCTTACACTTTTTTTTTTTGTTCCTGTTTGATAATCTAACTTGAACTTCTTTTTTGGAAACAATCACCTGGCAAGGATTAATCTTAGATAGCACTGGGGAGTTACTAGACACAGTTGGTTTCTTACATGGGTAGAATTATCTTTTTTAAAGGGATCCCCTGCAATGATTGGTGGGAATTCAGCTGACTGTGGAACAATCCTTTTTGCACAGCTGTTGGTCAAGGCAGTGCTTCATCAAAGTGATAGAAGCTGCAATAGAAATTTATGACGATTGAAGATCACTTAACAAAATGTGTCAAATGACTTTATTTCCCTCCTTTATCCCATCTACTCTGGAAGCTGAGGCATGGGGATTATAAATTCTAGTGAAGCCTGGGCTATTTAATGAGACTCTGTCTCAAAATAAAAAATAGAAAGGGATGGGGATGTAGCTCACTATTGAGTAATTGCTTACCATGTGCGAGGCCTTCTGGCCAATCCCCATTACCTTAAAAGAAAAACTATATTTCTATATTTGCTTTCATTGGAGACTCATATTATAGATTTAAGCTGCCGAGTTTCAACCACTAGAGAGGCAAGCTGAACTAGATGCTTCTAGTCCACTCAGTGGTTAATGATCTGTACTGAGAGCTTCCAGAAGAGTAACTCTTTATTTGGTGCTCATCCAACAGTGTTATGTTCTAATGTTGAAGGAAAACACAGCTACTCTTGATTTACTTAGAAACTGTGTGGCAGTCTCCAGTATAGTGCCTTCTAAAAGAATTTAATATAAATTTCAGCTCTGCATGGTTTCTATTACACATACATAAGACATGATTCCACATGGGTACATAGTAATATTCCAGGTCTGTCTGAATGTTAGTAATAGGAATTTATTTGCATCAGGACATGTTTGG
Source organism: Urocitellus parryii (assembly GCF_045843805.1). Classification (NCBI taxonomy): domain Eukaryota; kingdom Metazoa; phylum Chordata; class Mammalia; order Rodentia; family Sciuridae; genus Urocitellus; species Urocitellus parryii. The sequence goes on from NC_135538.1 coordinate 48,824,042, forward strand.
ATAAGCTTCCAGAAAGTCCATTGGTATGAAGGCTCAATTAATTTTCCAGGAGAGATAATTGTTGACATATCAGGAGTCAAAGGCTCATCCCTCCATTTCCTGAGCTTGAGGGAGAGGTAACATGATTCTACCATTTGAAAATAAGAGTGTCATTAGCAACTATTCGGCTAAAGGATATTTTATTGCCTATTTTTGGTTCAGCATTCCATTTTTCTAACCTACTGCAAAGTGGACTAGAAAATCGGAAAAATGTATGCCCAAGATTGTTTGTTGAAGCTTTATTTGTTCATCAGCAACAACTCAAATGTCCATTAATAAGGAATCCTTAATTATAATATATCTCCAGAGTGGAGTATTATTATACAGCTGTAAAAAGAAATGAATAATATCTCAATATACCACCATGGAATATTTCTAGTATATGTTGTTAATAAATTAAATGTTAATACGAGATCACAAAAACTCAGAACAAAAAATGAAAAATATAACTGAATTATATATTGAGTTGATGGTACACTTCTTCAGAAGGGAAATATTTCAAGTGTCTTTAAAATCCAAGAGTAGACTAATGATCCCAAATAGGATAAACCCTTAAAACAAAAGGAACTGCAGAAGAAACCCACAAAACAGAAACAAAACAAAACAAACTTCAAATGTTTTCAGTAATTATATTGTTGAAAGTTTGCTATTATTATTTTGAGGATATTTCATGTTTCATGGGATAAAACAAATGAACTATTATGTAGGCACTGTTGGGAACTAGGATTTGGGGTTGTAAAACATATGTAGACATAAGTAAGATTTTTAAAAAGTGCTGTACTCCAGAATTAGAATTTGAATCAGAAACTTTACTATAAATATGATGTTTTATTTATGTCTCTATTTGTCCATTCTTTCTTCCTTCCTCCCTTTCTTCTTTCTTTCCTTCCTTCCTTCCATGCATCCATGCATCCATCCAACCACGCATCTTTAATCTAGCATTTTTCCCTAAAGGAACCTAGAAACAGTGAGCAAACTTTTAGCAACGAGAATCCCTAACACAGAGATGATGATCTCCTAAGATCCAGGGCTTATTAGAGAGATACCTGACTTCAGGTCTGAGTGCAAAAATTTTCAAGAGGAACTTTCAATATGTGATCCTCCCTGAAAACAAGAATATTATTAAAGACTACTGTGGTTGTATCAGGAGTTGGGAACACACTTGAAAGTGCTTCCATTTGAATACCAATGAAAAATAAAACTACAATGAGTTGAAGTACACCAATTATATTTTAATTTATGAGTTTACAAAGAGTTTATGAAAAAAAACGTTCCCTGGAAAGTGATGTCAGTGTGGCATTGACAAATCTCAAGGACAGGTCAAAGGCAACAGTATGACAACAGCAATTTTACCATAAAACAGGAGAGCAGAGGTCAGAAATTAATATTTGCATAGTAGCAGCAGCAGCAGCAGCAGGAATCAGGAGGCCTCATGGAGAATGGGTGCCAGATGCTGGGACCTGGCTAATGGGCCAGGTGATGAGAAAGATAGGTTGGCCTGGGCCAGGAATGACTGATAGGGACAGCAATCCACAGATAGCTTCCACCTTTCCATTCACCTCCCAGTGGTCTCCTTCCCCCGCCCCCTCTTTCAGTAACTGAGGAATGAATCTAGGGATGCTCTTTCACTGAGCTATATTCCCACCCCTTTTTTAATTTTTTATTTTGAGACAGGGTCTTGCTAAATTGCCCAGGCTGGCCTTGAACTTTCGATTCTCTGCCTCAGCCTCCTGAGTGGCTGGGATTACAGTTGTGCCTGGCAGGTTATCTCCTTCTTGATGCTATGACATAGACAATTTTAAGTGTTTAACATTAGGGAAATTAAAATCTGTTACCCTGAGAGTCTCATATTCTTGTAGAAAAACATAAAGAGCTTTATTATGAAAATCAATCAATTTTATTAGAAGCCAAAATGTTTTTCTGCGTTTATTTCAAGTAGAAAATCTGTCTGAAAACTAAGATCCTCTGTAGCCATCTCACAGGGATTCGTATCTGCAAAGGGGTTTTCCCTGCAGTGTAAACACTCCACAGTCCACCAATATGTCCTCTTCACTACTGCTCTCCAAAAGCTGAGTAAGTGACTCAGCTCAGTTTGGCTTTAAATTGTCTGTAGATACTATCAGGTACTTCTGCAGGGGTTATGTCTGAGTAGTGACTGGGGCTCAGCCTGCTTTGCTTGTGAGGTCTGATATATTTCCTGACTGAGGTACTATGATTGGATTTATATATTTTTATGACCGCAGGCTTATTTCCTGGTTTCTCAGATTTAAAGAAACTATTTAAAATAATACACTTCCTTATTCTCTTTTGATTGAATCTATGGTGGTAATAAAAAAATAAAGAAAAGCTGTGCAGAGAGGCAACAATGACTCTAACTTCTAGTCAATTTGGATGACAACCAAGGCCTAAAATGCAGGAAAATGAAAATATTCTTTGGGTTAAGAACTCTAGCAAGTGTAACCAAACCCTGCAGTATCCAAGACGTTCCATATGTTGGAGAGAGAAGTGATCCACGGAGTTTTAAGCCTAGAGACCTAAAAGCTGGAAGAAGCAGTTTTGTAGAATATCCTCTTGGCTATCTGGTCTCATGCACAAATTTAAAATCTCCAGGTCCCACGTTCATGGAGTCAATCACTGTAGATCAAAAATATTTGAAAAGAAAAGTTATGACTGCATTGACTGCATATCCTTTTGATTGTCACCCCCCCCCAAAAAAAAACAGTATAACAACTATTTACATGGCATTTGCGTGGCATTTAAAGCATCTCTAGCAATCTAGAGATGATAATAAGCATATGGGAGTGGGAAAAAGAAAGAGAGAGGGAAGGAAGGAAGGAAATGGGAAAACAATGAAAGAAAATGTGTGTAGGTTATATACAAATATTATTCCATTTTATATAAGGGACTTGAGCATTTGATGATTTTTATATATGCAAGGTTTTCCTAGAACCAATTTCTTGTGGATAATGAAAAACGCCTATACTGATAAATCTGAAACCTCTCTTGTTCGTTCTCTTTCTTTCTTTCTCTCTTTCTCTTTCTCTCTTTCTTTCTTTTTCTCTCTTTCTCTTTCTTTCTTTCCTTCTTTCTTTCTTTCTCTCTCTCTTTCTTTCTCTTTCTTCTCTCTCTCTCTCTCTCTCTCTCTCTCTCTCTCTCTCTCTCTCTTTTTCTGGTTCTGGGGATGAAATCCAAGGATGCTCTACCACTGAGCTACAGCCCTTTTTATTTTTATTTTGAGACAGTCTAATTAAGTTGCCCAAGTTAGCCTTAGACTTTTAATCCTGCTGCCTCAAACTCCCAGTAGCTGCTGCAGTTACAGGCTTGCACCGGCATAAGCAGTGACATACCATTTCTCCCCTTGCAATACCCCTTGGCAATACACTCTTCCACCCCCATGAAATTAAGCTCTTCTACAGCTGATCTCACTTCAGACCAAAACAGAAGGGAGTTGAACATTGGCTAAAGGAAAGTGTATAAACTTTTTAGCTTATATAGCAAAATATAACACCCAAAAGAACAGATGTTTTTGTTATCTGCTATAAATAGTCAATTTGACTACTATTTGGTGGCATATTTATTATTATAATAGCATCTGAGTCTTAAAACAAGGTTCTGAAATATCGTTCTGGCTTGCATGTTTGATTCTGTGAAAGGTTTTTGGGAACTTAAATTCTGGCTCATTTCCCCTACTAAACTTGCATGGGTATATAAGGTTTTCTGAAATTGAGCAGGACAAATTTCTGATGACTGCACGTGGGTCATATTTATGAAAGGGCTCAGGAGGTTGCTTAGGTAGTTGTACCCCAAGAAAGCTTTATAAGATAGATGCTTTATGAGAAAAGTTTGAAGAAGGAAAGGGACAGACAGGAAAGGAGAGACCAGGGAAAAGTTTAGAGGGAAGGAGAAGGACTGGAATTGTCAGAATCGTGTTAAGTGATGTGGTGGGAAGTAGAATTTACTGGCTAGAATGGAGACATTCATTCTGTGTAGTTAAGTAAAGGGATGCTATGGAAGTAGCAGTTGGTAACTAGCCTTAAACCTGTGATTAAGACCTCTAATTTAAAGCAGTAGAACACTGCCAAATTGAATCTATTGAATGAATGACTGAGTGGAAACTATTGGTGCATTTCTGAGTGTGGATACATATTCCTATGTAGGAAATGGCGGTCATTAAAAAAGACATGAGAAAGCCCCTTGGTCTCTATATGTGAACCTGGTGGAAAGGAGTCTATATAAGGTGGAGGAATCTACAATCCGGGCCAAAGAGACAGGAGTTGAGTCCAAACACTAGAAAGAGCTGGGCATGATGGTGCACCAGTGGCTTGGGAGGCTGAAGCAGGAGGATCGCGAGTTCAAAGCCAACCTCAGCAACTTAGCAAGGCCATAAGCAATTCAGAGTAAGTACCCTGTCTCTAAATAAGATATATTTTAAAAAGGTCTGGGAATGTGGCTCAGTAGTTAAGGGCCTCTGGGTTCAATCCCCAGGACCAAAAAATAAACAAACAACAACAACAACAAACCACTAGTAAGGGAAGTATTTAAAGAGTTGAATGCAGGGAACGGAGTACTATGAAAAGCAACTCTAGGGTTACATATGAGGTGAAAGAAAGATCTTGGTTGAAGGGAAAGGGGAAAGTATTGCCATTGGTGACAGTGGAGAAAGTGGAAGGATTATTGCAGTGGAAAGAACCATTGCTGCTTGTAGAAATGTGGGTAGCGGCTTCTTGAAAGGTATAGTACAAAGCAGTGTGTAAACCTTTTTCAGATGTCTAAAGATCATGTTCAAGATTGATGTGGGTTACCTGAAAGACTTTTCAGAAGGATGCTTATTTTGGTGTTCGCCCTACTGATGGCTGTTTGGCTCACAAACATACCTTTTAGCAGTTGGTGATTTCTTCCAAAGCATCAATTTCTTGGCCTTGGGGAGGCACACTTGGGGGTTTGAAAGGAATCCATGGAGCATATCTAAAAAAGTAGAGGAAACTAGGAAAGCAGGCAGATAAAAGCAGAGGGAATATGTCAAGCCATGAGGCTCAGGATTTCTTAACGAGTGATGGAGAATGGTTGATGCTTTGTCAGTCCCGGGATTGAATGACATAGTCACATGAACATGTTAGAAAAATCCAAGCAGCAGCAATAGGGATGGCAGATGGAGGAGAGGACATCCTACAGGTGAGAAGGGAATATTTAAAGCAATGAGATATTTGGTTTACTAGAAAGCATGAGTCATGAAAATGCCAAAACTGAGACATGAATATCATGGGCTCAGACCCCATGACCTTTAGACTTAAAGCCATGGCATCTGTTGTAAAAGGGAGAATACCAAGGCTCACAAAACAGCCAGCTGGAACCCCATGAGCTGGAGGTGAACTTGAAGCCTGGTGGCTCTTCAAGAGGCCTTTTACCTAACAAATCAGACCCAACAAAAATGATGCCCCTTTTGGGTTAATTCAGAATCCATTTAGTTGGACTTCAGAATCCCTCCAAGCAGCTTGATTAGTATTTCACCCAATAATTAGGATAAAGTATGTGTATTCCACACAATGGCTACTGCCTCCTTCCATCCTCCTACTCCAGAGAGAATATCCTTGCAATCTACCCTGTCCAGGAGCACAGGAGAAGGAGAATTCTGCAGAAGGCAGTTCAGATGAGGCAAGCCAGCATATCATCAAGATGTCACACTGCCATTCAAAGGCAACTTTTCAGGTGAAGGACATAATTCTTAAAACTCTGAAAGTTAGGAAAAACAAATTGTATTCTCTCTGGTTTTAGTAGTCAAAAGATTTGACTTGCTTCATGAACTGTTGCAGGGCTACACTACCAAGAAATGTGAATGTCTCACTGCAGAAACTATTTACATTTTAGATACATTTTCTTTTCTATTAACCAATATTCAAATTTAGTTTAATAAAGTAGAATAAATATTTGTAATTCCAAAAAGGGATATTCATATTGTAGGACCAAAGTTAAAGTCAGGACACTTAATTTTCCAAGGAAAAGTCGTAAAATCTCTGTTTTAATCATGAAATTAAGTCATGAGCTGTCAATGAGCTGTCACCTTGGCCAGGTTTGTAGCCTCATTCTCAGTTTTCCCATGAGTTATAGGAGGTGTCTGGCTAGATGCCCTCTAGGCCTTTCAAGAGCTAGAAGTCTATTGACAACATTCATAAAACAAATTGCAAATCACTTCTTTAAAAGTGTGTATTTGACATTATTGATTAAGATACTTGCATACAAATTCATTCAAATAATCCATTATCTCACATGAAATTAGTGACACTTTTTAATTTAATTTAATTTAATGTTCGTGACTTTCTAAAAAATTTGTTTTATCTTTGATCTATCAAACTTAGGACAGTTTCAGAATACTTCTGCCTTCAGTGTTGAGACTTGAACTGCAGTGGACTCTCTGTATTAAGATTGAGCTGAGTCCTTATGCATTGTATGTGGCTACATATAAGACTTCCAGAATAAGAGGAGCACACTGTGGCTTTCCCTAAGTTCTAAACTACTGTATGTCACAGATCAGATCATTGCTTCACAACCAGACCTGAAGAATGTTTATTCTGCATTACTATGTCCTAGTTCTGTTTGCTTCAAGATATCATATAAATTAGTCAACATCATTCTCCTAGAAAGAAAGAAGATACTTGAAAGAAACTTCACAGCTGACATTTTGATTAACATCAATAAATTTTTCTTTTTCCTAAGAGGCTTTTAATTAAAGGTTATGATTATCACCATCTTCTTGGGACAAGTCCCCAGAACAGGTTTTAGTGAAAACAAATTAAAAACCTGATTCTTAGAAAAAAAGTTGCATATATACATATGTATATGTGTGTGTGTGTGTGTGTGTGTGTATATATATATAAATTATATATATGTATATATATATATTTTTTTCCATCAAACTTAGGACAGTTTATATATAAATCACTGTTGCCTCCAGATTTGGTGGGAAGAAGCATTATGAATGAGTGTATAATACCAGACCAGGCAACGTATTAAAGATCTCAAAAGACTAAGAGACTGTAAAAAGATTGTGAGATTGTTGAAAGAAAGGAGAGAAGAAAGAGAAAGGAGAAGGGGAAAGCAGCTAGGATAAAATCTAATACAGCAGCCACCCAATTAGAGCTGGCTGTGTTGCTAGCCTTAAATTGGACTTTTTATTAAGAAATTGGAAATATGATAAATAGTCCTTCACTGAAATTTCTGAAGTAATTCATTCATTCAGCTTGCATTTACTGAGTTTTCACTATGTGCCAGGCACTATCCTAGGGCTATGGGACCAGAGAAGATCTTATGTGCTTGATTCTTCTACTTTGTCTTTCTCAAGCCTGTGCATAATCTAGGTAGAAATATAGATTTGAAGTTTGAGATATTTTGGTTTCTTAGAGAAGAATTAAAACATGGACTAAAGAGAGCACACACACACACACACACACACACATGCACACACACACACACAAAATCCTATTTTCTTGATGTTCCTAGTCTGTATTTTTATTTTAATAGGAGGAAGTTATGGTCATTGGTTCTTCCCAGACATCTCTAGTCAGACATTATATGATTTGACTAACCTGATACTTGTCCAAAAAAATTAAAATCTTAAATATATTGTATTATTCAGCTTTCTTCCATTGTGACAAAATACCAGAGGTAATCAACTTATAAAAAGGAAATGTTTATTTTATCTATATTTCAACAGTTCTGGTTGAACATGGGGTCAGTTGCTTTTGGGGCATGTGAAAAAGCCAGCATAGTGGGAACACATGACAGAGGAAGCTGCTCATATTAGAGGAGCAGGGTAGTAAAAGAGAGAAATAGGATGGGGCCAGATCCCAAAATCTCCTTCAAAGGCACATCCCCAGTTACATAACTTCCTTCCACTAGGTCCCACCTACTAAACGTTCCACTACTTCCTACTAGCCCAATTGGCTGGGACCAAGCTTTCAACACAAGAGTTTTTGTGGGATATTCAAGGTCCAAATCATAGCATTTAGATAGCAAATAAATTCACAGTAATGCTAGGAAATTTAGCCATCAATAATTTCCCTTTGCCCTTCAGGAATGAAATTTATTAAGTGTGTTTAATTACTTTTAGAAAAAAAAAACCTTAATTTTTAAATATGTAGATTGAGTTTGGTGAGGTAACACACACCTATAATCTCAATGAGGCAGGAGGATCACAAGTTCAAGGCCAGCCTCAGCAACTTAGAGATATCCCATCTTAATAATAATAATAATAATAATGGGATAGGAATATGCCTTAATAATAAAGCACTCTGGGTTCAATCCTTAGTTCCACAAAATAAATAAACAGAGTGAAATATTATAGATGAAATAATTTGTGTCTTGAATTTTGTTCAAAATAATTTCAGAGAAAATGTGTGACAGAATGGAGGAAGCAGAATTAGTGAGAAGTTGATAATTATAAAGCTAGATGATAGGTCACATGGCATTCCTGTACTGTCAACTTTATGTGTTTGAAAATATTCATGGTAGACACTCTTAAAGCTGTCATGTAATATAAAGTGTATTTCATGACTTTCTTCAATGTTTACAATTAGAATGTGAATGACAGATAAACTCAGTTTACAGAATAAGAACCTTCCCTGATGCGTGGTCCTTTCAAGGTACCTTAAACCCTCTGAATAAACAAGCTAAGATGATTCTAAAAATCCAATCGATGATCCTTATAGCAATATTCTGTGTATGATAGCATTGAGGGTGGAGGCTCTTTTAGAACTAATTAAGAAAAAGAGATTTTGAAAGAAACAAAAAGCCATAGCATCTCAAATGCTTAACTCATTCAGGGAGAAAATAAACAAAAGTATTTCATGAGCCAAAGTGAACATTTGGTGTCCATGAAGAAATGAAAACACACTGTGGATGGGGATGGTAGATACAGGACAAACAATACGTTTACCAAATGGAAAATTGGGACTGTGAGATGTCACATTCCATGTTTTGTAAGTGCTCTCACTTAGTGTACTCACAGACAGTCTCTCTCTCTCTCTCTCTCTCTCTCTCTCTCTCTCTCTCTCTGTGTGTGTGTGTGTGTGTGTGTGTGTGTGGTGTGTTTAAGTATTTATGTCAAGTGATTCCAAAAACACAAAGTATATGAAGAACTGTGGCTTATGGACAGTGTCTACACAATCACACGTATCTGAGCGGAAAGTTTAAATTCTAATCCATTTTGATGTCTTTCAATATCTGAACTTCTATTTGCATGAACTGAACAAGTATTTATTGGGTGTTTACTATACTTTAGGCACTGTTTGGGAGCTGGAAAAACAGGCCAGGAAATAACTTCAGGGAGGAACTGTGAAACCCAGGGCTGCCACCAAGGAGGACCGTGGGGAGCAACAGGCCCTGTGCTGAGGCAAGCCAGAAGGGTGAACAAGCATAGACACCACCCCCGTCCCCCGCCCAGGAAGCTGGTGGATAAATGCTTCTCCACACAAGGTCTCTGGGAAGGTCTTGTGGGATTAGGCATCAGCGGACAGTGGTAGCCAACTGATAACACATCTTTTTACTGACTTCTTTCCCTTTTGTCATTTACCCCATTCCTCATTCCTACTCCCTCCAACCAGATCATCAAATAAACTACCATATGTAAGTCTTTATTTCAGACCCTGCTTTGGAGCAATCCATGTTAAGATTTGGAAAGATGGTTCAGTGACATGGAACAGTAACGTTTGTGATTCTGTCCAAGTTTTATGTTTTACTGAAACATTGTAAGCTTATAAATTGTCACAATACAGCATTCTATCTTTTTCTTTCTTCTTTTGCATATGACTGACACATATAACTAATTTTTAAAATCTAAAATAGTATGACAGATAAAAACAAGTTGAAAATACCTGGCATCTCTTTATTCATCTAATTTTTTTTGATGAGTATACACAATGAAAAACTGCTTAAAATCATTGAAAGAAGATAAATTACAAAATTCCATGACTCCGTGACTCCAGAGGGTTTCCTGTTGAGAGGTTCTTCTGAGACACAGTACAAGAAGCTTTCTGAGTGTTACTTTTCAGATTTAAGAAAATATAAACACATGAAAACAATGCCGCAGAATAAAAATATCAAGAAAAGTTTTAAAAATTTAGAATAGAATAATGCAGCAAAAACACAAGTTTAGAAACATCTTTGAAATTCAAATTAGAATTCTTGGATTATTTAGAAGTAGCTGAAGGCAGGTGGGAAGAAATAAGCATACATGGCACTAACAAATCCCATGCAGCAATCTGTCACTTTTGGTAATGGATGGGTGTGTGTGTGTGTGTGTGTGTGTGTGTGTGTGTGTGTTTAAGAACACAGTGTTCAAGAAAATATATCAGGCCAACCATTTATAAACAAATCTACTTACGTTCCAAGAATTTTCTGACAAAACATCTTACATCATCTCAAAGTATAAATATATGAAGGCTGACCTTAGAGATTATCCTCCAGTGTTTCAAATTTCCTTTGCAAAGTAATGACAATGGGTGTTTGGACAGTGTTGAGAGTCCTCCCCCTGTGACAGGATCTTCAAAACTGCAATCTTTAGCAGAGGAAGCCTTACATTTGAGGGTCACTTAAAGACATTCACCCCTGATCAGACCATGAAGGGGTGAGACAAACTGCTCAGTTTTACCTGGAAATTATCTCACTGAAATAGTTCCTGTTCTCCTGCCCCTGAGATTGGTGAATGTGGCCCCGAGTGATCACATAATCCCACCCACCTCAGACTTCACGAGGAACCATGCTGAATCACTGGGAAGAACTTCTGAGCTCAGTTGTGGAAGGCACCCCAGGCACACAGTTCCACAGCTTAGGATGAGAACCTGGGCACCTGTTTGCAGGTGAGCGCATAGCACTTGTGGCTCCCTACCTAGCGTGGCTAGACTGGGACCCTTTCTCTAGCTAGTGACAAAATGCACTATATTTGCCTTTTTCCTGCTCAACCTATCATTTGCCTTTTTACACTCTCACTTTTGTTTTCTGTGAGCTCTAACTTCAGTCCTCTCCAGTGACACACTGGTCTGGATATTGCATTTGAATTCTTGGATAAATTAAAGCCAAATCTGGTTCGGCCACCAAATCAATATGTGACACTGGGTGCATTATGTCATTACCTAGAGAATTTACTCCTTTCTATCCTCCCTAGCCTCTAACCAGAAGAATCCCAGGTTTCTTAAAAAAAAAAAAAAAAAGACTTAAAGCTTGCATCAGAATGACATTCATATAGAGGTTGTTAAGGTCTGTAAATAAGTCAAAAATAACACCTGGTATTTTGCCAGACAAATGTTAGAGTTCGTAAACAAGTCTGGATGGTGCCTGGCAAAATGTCAGAGGGAGTGGTTTGAGAAGTAACAAAAGTGAGCCATTAAGTGTGGAGATTCCTTATTGGTTGACTGATGTATCTAGTTTATGCTAATTAAGTAAGCTGTGCAAAATGTATAAATAGCTCTGTTGCCCTACAATAAATGGCTCCTATTCCTGCTGCATCAATCTACAGAAGTTATTCGTCACCCCCCGGCTATTTTGCTGCAGCTGGCCTGCGGCAGAGGTTATATATTGAAAGGGGAATAGTGATAGGCCATTGTGGGACACAGATGTAAGGATACCTTATGTTTTGTATCTTTTTATTTTTTTCGGCTTTTGAACCCTATGACTATATTACCCATAAATCAAACATATGATAATAAAAATAAATAAGATATACATCTATACAGAAAATTGTGCAAATCAAATCTGACTTTCTCATACATAAAATACTAGAGTAGTTTTATATAGATGTTTTGACAAATAAATTTTCACTGAAGTGGCCATAAATAAGAACTATAATGAATTATGGTATAAGGCAAAAAAACCTATCATTTTACTTCTCCTTTATTGTATTCAATGTGTAATACAAATCTCTTGAATAAAATGTTAAGATTTGTAAAGTGCTTTATAGTTTATACAATCCTTCATATGCTATGTCTAATTATAATCTTTTACCCACAGGAGCAACCGGGGCAGGCAGGATTCTTTCAGGTCCCCGATGAGGAAATGAATTCTGACTTGCCCAAGGTTACAAAGCAAGCAAGTGGCAGAATTGAAATTTGAGTCCAGTTCTCCTGGCTCCAAACCATGCCATGATGTTTCCTCTAATTTGGGGGTAGAAGTTATACATGAACTGTTTAAATATAGCTTGAGAGACTGGAAAAAGAGAAGTAAATCTTAAATAAGCATCATATTGACAACACCACCACAATTCCAACATACTGTATTTTACACTTCACTGGTTCCTTTTCTCTGCTCTTAGATCTCCTCTGTGTTGCCCAGGAACCTGACACCATTGCAGACTTCAAAGTGGCCATACTTGGAGTCTCTCCCTGGCTGAATAGAGTTAAGAACAGAAAGCTGGAAATACTTGGTCTGAATGAAAACCAAACTCTGAGGAACATGAAAGACTAATGTTAAAACTGCAAGATAGCAAGACATACTGTGTAGCACCTTGAAAAGAAATGGTACCTCCATATTTAGGGAAATTAATAAATTCCTTTTTATATGTACAACATATTATGAAAAAATGTGATGAAAGAATTTCACTATTGCATTTTTCTTCTTCCACAAAGTAATTATTTTTTAAAAGTAGAAACCAGAGAAATCTAAACATTGATTTATATATTTTAAAAATATATATGTATTTTTAGTTGTTGATAGACCTTATTTTATTTATTTATTTTTATGCAGTGCTGAGAATCTAACCCAGGGCCTCACATATGCCAGGCAAGTACACTACCGCTAAGCCCTAGCCCAGCCCCTTATTTATATATTTTAATGATTTCACTTTGTATTTTGTATTTGTTGGACTATAACAGATTTTTAATGAGAAAGTCCTGCTTAGGACAATCTACCTGAAAGTATTAATGTGCACACATGTACACACACACACACAGAGGAGGTGGTTTTGCAGAATACAGTTGTTATTTAAGGACTTTGATGTCAGAAGGCCTGATTGATGCTATGATATGATACTTACTGCTTGTGCTACTTTGGACAAGCAAGTCAACCCTTTTAGAGACTCACTTCCTACCTTACAATGAGGTGACAAGTGAAATCATGTATGTAACCAAGAGTATACTACCATTCAGAATCTATACATTTGTATTAACTTTTTAGCCACAGTATTACAGAAATGGACTAAGCGTAGTTAGAAACTTTTTGAATTTTCCATAAGAAACAGGTATAAATTTTTCCTCTAAAAGATGTGTATCTCAGTATAAGATAAACAAATTAGACATTAAATAATGTTAAAAAGGAAAGAAAAAAAAGAGTACACTTCTGAAAATACTGCATTCATATGCTTCTACATTCATTCAACTGATGCTCTTCAGCATTCATTTTAGGCAGGCCCTGAACCACGCACTGGAGATACAGCAGTGAACAAAACAAGAGAAACCTGGCCCCTTGGGCTGGGGTTGTGGCTCAGCGGTAGAGCACTTGCCTAGTACGTGTGAGGCCCTGGGTTCCATCCTTAGCACCACATAAAAATAAATAAATAAAATAAAGATATTGTGTCCAACCACAACTAAAATAATAATAATAATAATAAGAAGAAGAAGAAAAGAAACCGGACCCCTGTTCATTTTCACAATGGAGACAGACAATGACAAACAAGTGAAAATTTTGGACTGGTCCTAAATGATATTGAAAATAATGGGGGTAGTGGAAAGAGTGTTCGAGGTATCATTTGAAGTAGATCCATTTAAGAAGGCTGTGCCAAGAAAGAATTAGGTTCGATGAAAGTTGTTATAGTTTTTGAGTTGTAACACATCCTATTTGCAAGTCTTCGTGAAGAGACAGAAAGAATCGGACATTATTCATGGCAAACAAGGAAGATTGGCATACACACACATAACACCATGCTTGTGCTCAGCCTGTTTCTCTGCAAAGAATTTAAGATCCTAGAATTGTCCCATGGACTCCTATTATTAAACACTTAGTTTACATAAAATTTTATAGCACATCTGGTATTAAAGTTATAATAATGTTATGGTAATAACTAGCCTGAACATATCAAAATAAATGAAAAAAAAATAGATCCAATGCTTCAAAAAATGTTTTCTGTAGTGTTGAAGTGTCTGTTTTGCATTTCCTTGACTTGGCAAAGCCACTTGTTCCCTTTCTAAAGTTTCCTTGGAAGCAGGTGTCACATCTGGTGAAAATAGGCCCCTGTGTCTGGTGGTCAGAACATGGAGAAAGACACTTTATTACTTTAGAGAAAACAGAATCCTTATCTAGGCTCTTTTTTATTACATTGACTCTACTTATCTCTTTCCTTTTTTTTCTTTTTTTAGTTGTTGATTGACCTCTATTTATTTACTTATATGTGGTGCTGAAAATTGAACCCAGTGCCTCACACATGCTAGGTAAGCACTCTACCAACTGAGTCACAACCCCAGCCCTCTTTCTTTTATTTCTTATTTTCTTATTTTTTCCTCCTCCTCTTCTTCCTTTTTTTTTTGTCTAAGATTCCTCCTTTTCTCCCCCTCTTCCTTCCTTCTGTTTTTCAACTCTTTTCTCACTGCAACCTAAAGAACAGGAGACACTTTTTTTATATTATTAATAAGGGAATATTTCGGGCTTTATGGAATGAGAATCTTCGCAAAATATAAACCTCTTTTACTCTGAAAAGTTTGAATCCTCTAAAAGATTTACCCAAATTTCCAGTACAATGCAGTGATACCACCCACTAGCTGTGCGTTTCCAAGAAGCTCAACCTTTCTGAACCTATTTCCTCAATAGAACACAATGACACTTTCTTGTTAAATCTTATTTTATCAACTAAAAGTAATATATTGGGGCTGGGGATATAGCTCAGTTGGTAGAGTGCTTGCCTTGCATGCACAAGGCCCTGGATTCAACCCCCAGTACCACAAAAATAGATAGAATAGATAGATAGATAGATAGATAGATAGATAGATAGATAGATAGATAAGTAAATAAATAAAATATACGAAAAGTGCTTGGCTCTTTGGCATTGCCATGCAGCAACTCCTGAGTGAGGTCAATAATGGAGTCTGGAAGGATGGAGGTCAATTCATTATGCATCCCAATGAAAATGTGTTAATAAAAGACAGGTGTGGTGGCCCACTCCCATAATTGCAACTACTCAAGAGGCTGAAGCAACCAGGCACAGCGGCGCACATCTGTAATCCCAGTGGCTCCAGAGGTTGTGGCAGGAGGATTGCGAGTTCAAAGCCATCCTCAGCCATGGCGAGGTGCTAAAGCAACTCAGTGAGACCCTGTCTCTAAATAAAATACAAAATAGGGCTGGGGATGTGGCTCAGTGGTTGAGTGCCCTTGGGTTCAATTCTCAGTATAAAAATAAATAAATAAATAAATAAATAAATAGGCTGAAGCAGGAGGGCACAAGTTGGAGAAGAGCCTGGACAACTTAGTGAGAAACTGCCTCAAAATTTATTTTGAGGTGTAGCTCAGTGGTAGAACCTCCCTGGGTTCAATCTCTAGTACCTCTTCCTCCCAAAAAGGAGGGTTTAATAACTTTTTAAAAAGTTCTTGGCATATTGTAGGCATTTAAAAATATGAGTTGTTATTATCTCGCCGGGACTCATTCTCAGCAGTGACTCTTGGAGCTCAGTCCTTTCTGTCTCTTCAGTGTATCTGCTCCTCTCTTTAATCTAATATGTGGCTTATTTTTGTGAAATTTTTTTTTTTTTGCATTACTGAAGCAGCAGGTCCTTTCTTTCTGAGACCAAGGATTCTGCTGAGGTCTGAGCATGTGTCTGCTGATCATTGTCTTTCACAGCTAGCTGTTGGCAGTGCCAGGGCAGGAATCTCGGCTACTTAGCCATGGGCATGGGGCCCCTTCTTCAGGATACCATATGGCTTCTGAGAGCAGCACTTGATTTTCCTGTAATTGGACTTCTTGTAGAAGGTAATTCACAATAGCATTAGCAGTAACCAATTCTTGTAATCGTCAGGATAATCTTTGTCTGTTTTGGGGCAGATGTTTTCTTGCTCCTTGGATAGCTGTGAATATATGAATGTCTCATCAGTAATGTGGGCACTGCCCAAATGGAAATCAGCACGGAAACCTAACAAAATTACAACAGATTACTGCACTGGCTGCCAGCACATTCAATGCCAGACAGCCTGCTTTTGTTTTTGTTTTCACAGTGGAATAGGTTGCAATTTAGAATACGTCTTTGGGGACTGCGAATGAAAATATAGGTTCACACTCAATCGGCAAGCTGTAACAAAATCAGAAGGCTCATAGTGGCATATTTGGAAGAATGAACACCAACCTAGAAAACTAAAGATCCCTTTCCCTCTTACCTTCACCTTCACCTCCACCTTCATAATCCAAGGCAAATTTAATACAACTTCGTCTTTCCCCTGTCATCATGCTATATGTCATGAGGAATGCCAAAGAAGTAAGTGATAGTTTCTGCCCTTTCAGGACAAATGTGAGCAGTAGGATCATAATGACCATGGAATGAATAATTCACAGGGATGGAATCAAATAAGCTGCAAGTCTCTATTCATGTATGCTTCTATCTATTCTGAGGTCTAAAGGATAAAAGTGACAAAACATTTAAGTTAGATATATTTCTCCCAATGCAAAAGTAAACCTTTAGTCCTAACTCTTCTTGCTACTTCTACACATGGTTTTCCCCAGTACCTCTTTGGCCTCTATTATCTACATTTTATAAATTCTCTTAAGAATCCCTGATTTTGTGAGGGACCTAAACCATAATACCATGAAATTAAAACAATAATATGAGAAACCATTGTTAGTACCACTGGGTACCACGGCAGCTGTCCAATCTCTGGAGCATTATGCTGCCAAAAGCTACCAGAACTGAGTGTGATCATGCCCACCCTCCACCCTGAAGAAATTGTTAGATTCTTTTTAGAGGGTTAATACTATTGTTGTCCAAACAGTTATTCACTATTTTCTCTATTCTGTTCAATGTACTTTTTTTGGATACACTTTAAAATTGTTTCCTTAGTCTATTTTCTATTGCTATAACGGACTACCTGAGACCAAATAATTTAAAAAGGAAAGACATTTATTTGGTGTACAGTTCTGGAGGCTGGGAAGTCCAAGGGTGTGGTGTCATCATCTGCCCAGCATCTTAGTCAGGGTCTTCTCGCTTCATGGTAATGTGGCAGAGGGCATCACATGGCAGGTCAGAGCAAGCATGCCAAAGAGCTTGTTTTTATAACAAAGTCACTTCCTTGATGCCCATTAATGCACAAACCATCTCCCAGTCACTTCCAAAATGTCCCACCTCCAAATACTCTTAACATGGATTTTTAATGTATAAATTCCAGCCCTAGACCCTGGGAAGCATGAGTTTTTTAAGATTTAGATCAGTATTGTGTTCTCTACTTATTTTAACCAAACAACATGTCCAGATTTAGCAGATCAACTTTTATTTCAACACCATGGAGTTTAGAAAGAGCTTTAGAAGGCAATAAAAAGGCAAATCTCTCAAGAAACCTGGGGCAAGACCCTTTACTTCCATTTTTCCATCAATCACCAGGGCACAGTTTCCAGCCATACAGAATCTCCATGCCATCCCTTCAATGCATCCCATTTACAGCATGGTTGAGCAATGAGATGACCAGTCTATAACAGGATGAGAGGTGGGCGAATTAAGTGATCTTCAAAGTCTCTTTGAGCTAAAATTTAGTCATCATGACCATGAGATACTCCAGTATTTCTCTATATATTCTTCACATTTGATTTTTAAAATGTCATTTTTTACATATATTATTTTTAGTATATGTTCTGGATTAAATTTGGTCTAAAAATAGTTTTGACTCTAAATTTATATGCTACTTTATGTAATAAAATGAAATAATAAATATTTAAAAATGCTAATGAGTTTTAAAACTTTATGCCCCATGAAAATCAAAATGTTGTAACTCACCTGGTATGCCATATGCACAGTGATTAAAGTGAGATTGCTAACAAATCTAAATGCATTATTAGATGTCACATACTGTTGCTTTCTGTTGAAATACAAATTTAATATATGTAGAGTTTAAACTTCACCATTAACACTATTTGTTCTGGAATGAACCTCCCTATGAGAATCACTAGTCTTGGAATCTAACCAAGGAAGCTTAGCTACTGCATTGCTAACAAGAGACTCTTGGTGAGGTGATTTTCCAAGTAGTCCTAATAGTGCTAGGACCCACCTCTTTTCCTGTAGGCAATCGTATATTTATGCCAAATCACTATACTTCATATCCCCAATCAAAAGGACGCAGGGAAGTGTCCGGGTCAACAGATGCCATCTTGACTGACATCAAGTACCTTTTCCTTTCTTTGCAATTTCCAGCTCAACAGTATTTTAGAGTACATTGTGTCTCGAAGTCCACAAACTTGAAGTTATAACTATCCTCCTTCATAATCCCTTCATGGAGTCTGAGGCTTTGGTCTTCCTATTTCTTTCTACCTTTGGAAAAGGACATTTCAAAAGTTCCACCATTTTAATGGTTTATCTAGTGTCTACACCAAACTTAAAAACTGAGCAGAGATTCCTCAGAATGCATGAGTGTTCTATGTGCCAGGCACTGATGACAATATTGTGTTTTACATATATAATTCCTTCATTTAATCCTTAGTAGTTGTGTTGTCCTCATTTTACAGATTGCCAGAGTAAACTGAATCCAGGAAAGCAGAACTTGTGCTCATAATAACCTCTACTCTGCTCCTCTGATTTCTGTGTTGAGATTGCTTGGGCGCCCATTTCTTCAGTACTGATGACACACATGTACTTAATGGCCTTCAGAGCATTCTTTTGGTAAGTAGCCTTACCGCAAGTCAAAAAGAAGGCTTTCGAGTGGGACATACTTAAGTAATCTGAGCAAGAAATATTGTAAATATGCCTGACCCAGTAGATTCTCCTTCCAGACCACTCCCTCTGTTTTGTGTGAGGTTTTTCTTTTTCTTCTTTTTTTTTTGAATACCTTCCACATTTATCTCCTTTTTTCCCCACGTTGAATACCTTGAATTTCACTTTATCTACCAGATTTGTGTGTGCAGCATTTAAAAATGGACTATACTAGAGGCTATATAGAAAACTATAGAAAATTTTAGACTAGACTTGGAAGTTGAAAAGTAAAGTAACAATTGATACAATTACAGATATAAAAATAGCATATTCTTTTGAATCTTCCATAAGATTAAAAGAGTTCCTTAGGAACAATTTTTGGCATGTCACATTCACCTTAACTGCTACCTGATATAAATGAATATTTTCAGATAATTAGGACAAAGGTAATAACTTCAAAGTAATAGAGATCAAAAAAAAACTGAAACCATAGTTTGAGGCTAACATTATAATTTCAACAAATCTAAATTTAATGCTTAATCTATCAAGGAACATCCTTGATACTGGAACTGGGATAGTTCACATCAGTGACCTCTTTGTGTCACTGGTGAGCTTTTCTTGACTCCATTCTACCCCCTCTCTCTTCAACAGGTTTCCCCTTAACTGCTACTAATATTCTTGCAAAGATCCCTAGAGAATGTTTTTTATCAAAGTTAATCTGTTCCCAAGATAAGTAGTATTCTGTGTGAAAAGAAAGCCTCTGGTTAATTTATGTTGCTTAGAAAACCAAAACAGATAAAGGGATCTCTTTTAAAAATCACTACCAGACTGTAATATAATCAGGAACTGGGCAAATTCAACAATAGAAGGAAGTCAAATAGGCTGACCTTTCCCAAGTTGTTTTAAAACTGACATGTGAGTGGAAGTTACTGGTGTGGTTTTGTTGTAGCCTCTGTTTTCCTAAGGAATTTGGAATCTGAACAGTGAAACAGCCTTTTCTTTAAACTTAGAGGAGAACAAGAAAGAATACATCCATCCTTCTAGGGGGATGAAAGTTATTCTGGCTGGGATGCTTCTCCCCGAAAGACATAAATAAAATCACCAACAAGAGATATTATTTCTCTCTTACCATTAAACTACACTGTCCTCAATACTGGTAAAGCTTGAAGGAGTAGTGGTGTGAAAGGAGCATTACAAATCACTGAGTTCATATATGGCCTCATTTTTCAAGTTTAGTCTAAAAACTGTTGTATTTCAAGCATGACTGAAAGTATTTAATTTTGCATCATCATATCTGTCTATAGAAACTGGGATTTCTGGGTTTTCTGATATGATACTAACACACTGTATGCTGTGTATTGCTTGTATTTTCATTGAAATATATTAACAAATTACATAAAGTAATAATAGTTATTAAGCCATGTGTTTTTATTTCAGTTTATAAAATACGATCTCTGGAATCATGCATTAGTGTTGTAAGAGGACATACCCGATTTTTGTCTGAAAAGTCAAAAAGGATTGTCCCAAATAAAATGGTGTCCATATATTTTTAACAACCAATATTAGAAACAGAATCCATATCTTCATTGAGGATTGTTCCATGTTTGAAATCTTCAACTTCAGACCAATCATCACATTATTTTCTACTCATTTAGCTTTACCACCTTTACTCCCATCACCATTGTTTGAGTCCTCATGGGCACTACTTCTTTTCCATTGTCTGCCTCCCTTTCCTCCAGACTCTTGTACAGGACCCAATGGCCCAGGGCTTTATCAGCTATCAAATCAGTGTCTTTCCATATTCTTTTTCCCTTTTCCCATATCTGTGCTCTCCATCTTCAGTCCCATTCACTATCTGTTTCCTCTACCTGAGTAAGTAGAGAAAAATCTCATTGCTGTGTTGATGATATTGTTGTGAACTCATAGTTATTCTACTTGTTCTTACTTCTACTCATTTCCTATGGAAATGCTGCTAGCTCTTTTCACTACCTTCAAGTCCTCCTCTTTCTCAAAAACTCATATTCATGGGATGGACTTACCTCCCCTTTCACATAAAAGTAGAAGCCATCAGTGTTGACTCCTGTCAGTTTCTTCTTACTGCAACTTACCAATATGTGAAGGTCATCTGTTACTCTTCAAGACCCAGCTCAAAATTCATCTTCCTCTCTATGTGGCCACCCTGAATCATTCTCTCCCAGTTCAGGTAGTCAATCCTCTAGTCTGAGCTCCAATCATGTTAATATAGTCACTATCAAAATAATAGATTTTTCAGGGATAGATTTCAAATTTCCTGCTCTCTTCCAAATATATCTTAATTTTTAGCTTAGGAAATAGAGCCTATCATGCTTGTCATTATAATTTTTAGAGTTCAACATTTTAAAATAGGACAATTTGAATAATCATGCTGTTCAAATTCAACAGATATAAGGAGAAATCATTGAACATTCTCCCATACATGTACCTAGCTACCCAGTTTCCTATGTATTTGCTAAGGTATTTTTGGCACGTGTAAAGTAATTAGGCATATTCTCCTTTATCCACACTTCTTTGAGGTTTTTTTTTTTTTTTTTTTTTTTGGTACTGGGGATTGAACCCATTGGTGCTCAACCACTGAGCCACGACCCCAACCCATTTTTAAATTATTTAGTTATTAATTATTATTATTTTTTAAGACAGTGTCTGGCTAAGTTGCTTTGGGCTTCGCTAGTTGGCTGAATTGTTGTAGATTTCTGACTTACACTCTGCCAATAAAAAAGTCATTGTTCTTCCATATTCTGGCTTTGAACTCGAAATTCTCCTGCTTCCATCTGCTGGGATTACAGGCATGTGCCCCCCGTGTCTGGCACAATCTTTGTATATATAGATATTGTCATATTATACATATTGTTATACAACCATCACTTAACAATAGATACTAGAAATTTTTACCAATCAGTACATAAAATATTACCTGTTTTTATATTATAGATGCATAGACTGGTAGATTAAAAGACAGTCCGATTCTTTGCCACTTCTCTAATCAAGATCGGTCCTTCTCCAGTTTCTTCCCCTTGTATTTGGGCTAGCTTTGTAATCTGTTTTGCTCAATACAATGAGGTAGTAGTATATAACTCATAACTTCTACCTGTGATTGGTCCTTGAGAGTTACAGCTTTATACCTGGGGAACACTCTCTCTGGGAAGTTAGCTACAGTGCTGGAAGAAGCCCAAACCATGAACAGAGGTCACATGGAGGACAGCTAATGCTAATATACAGTCAACAATTTTAGCTGACGTTCCAGCCAACAGCTAGCCCCAAATGCCAGCCATGTCAGGGAGCCATCTTGGACATTTCTAGCCTGGTTGAGATGACAATAATCCTAGCCAATGTTATGCAGAATGGAACTTCCCAGAGAAGTTCAGTCACCCATGAAATTGAGAGAGAAAATAAAATAATCATTGTTTCAACTTACTATGTTTGGGGATGGTTTACTAGCCTTAGATAATCAAAACTTATGGCATCCCCTCATGTGAATGTATCCTAGTCTACTTAATCCAACCTTTACTGATGGTCATTCAAGTTGTTTCTACTCTTTTTCTATTAAAGCAATGCTACTATTAATAATAAAGTGCATGTCATTTGGCATGTGTAAGTATATCTGTAGGATGAGTTCCTAAAAGTAGATTTTCTGGATATAAGAGAATAAGCATTTATTTTTTTGTCACAATATTGTTGTAGGAGATTTCTGACTTACACTCTACCAATAAAAAAGTGATTGTTCTCCCACATCCTCACTAACATTGTGTGTTCCAAGAGGTTTTGATTTTTGCTAATATCATAAATAGAAAATGACATACTTTAAATTTTTACTTCTTTTATATATTTTGATGTGCTTGAGAGCCATTGTATTTTGACTGAACAGCCATGCCCTTTGCCCAGATGATATTGGGATGTTAGTATTATTAATTTATAAAAACTCTTTTGAAAATTTAAACTTTTATTTATGAGTTGAAATTTTTCCTCCAGTTTGTATTTTCTTTTTGCTTTATTTGAAATCATGTTAATTTTTTATTTTTATGAAGTTATTAGTGGAGTCTTTCCTACTCTGATAGTTAGAAATTGTGCCTTGGATTCTTCTAGTACTTTTTCAAATTTTAATTATTTTTAACATTTAAATCTCTGGGACATGGATCCATACTATTTTTTCCCCAGGTAGTTTTCTGTTATACTTTGTTTTCTATTTGCAAGACTTGCCTGTTTCCTATATGTTCCTCAAGCAGAAAATTTGACTTTTTCCTTGGCTGTATCCTGAAAACCTAGCAAAATAGCTCACATCTAAAAGACTTTCGATAAGTTGATGTTTTGTTATTGAATGTTTAAATTATGTTTCACATCTGACTTGTTTTCATGTTTACAAAGGGCATTGATAACCTTATAGAAGAAACATCAGTCCTGCACCAAGTTTCACAAAGAAATCCTCTTTTTCTGGGAGGAATTGTTGAAAAAAAGCAAGGAAGCTACATTTTGAATAAGCATATTTGAAATTCTAGAATGTAAGGCTTAGCAATGTAAGAATAATTTTGAGTTCTCCTTGCTTCTATACTTACTGTCATGTATGAATTCTTTTTCTTCTGATGCTAATTAACTTAATGCCCTAAGTGGCAGACACTTATTTACGACCCTGCACACATACACCTCTATTAGAGGTCTGGAATGTGGACAGGTGAGTAGGTACATTGACCTGGCTTGACCTCTATCACACTAATTAATTTTAATTGCTTTTCACCCTTGTTACATGATCCCCTAACTCCATGGAAATAGCATAATATTGTGAAGAACCTGATTTAAAATTAAAGACCTGATATGATCCTTTCAAAACCAGATGTGCAATATGATTTAAACATTAAAAACCAAACATTTAAGATGCACAAAATAAAGGAACTGTGTTGTTTAGGTTGCTTGTTTTTAATGCTATGCTTATTCTTCCGAGGAATGTCACTCCCTTACACTCTGTTCCTTGACATACACTTCCCGCTCCTATAAATCACCTTCAAATTTACCTGATGACCAAGACTCTTTACACCTGGTCTCTCCTATAACTATAGTATCCCAAGTGACTTAACATTTTAGTGGATCTTTGTAATCTCTCTGATAGATATACACACATGTACACTCAGAAGATTCTATCTTCCTTCTTCTTGTTCGTGTTAGTCAGAGTAGACATTTTAGGAATGACAGTCCACCAAGACCCTGGAGAAACAAGGGTCACTGATACTACTTGAGATGACCCTCACTAGTGGTTAAGGGGAATCCAAAGGGATGTGGTGAAGAAGTGCTTTCTTTCCAAGTAGTAACTACTTCCATTTAATACTAATAATGATTACAAATTTAATTTCCTTTTAATGAGCCAAGTACCCCTCTTCTATGTGTGAACTGTACTTATACAATGCCTTGTCCTTGTGTTTCTCAAAAAAAAACCACAGCAAAAACATTCTCCTGAAAGGTTTACATGCTATACTTTTCTAACTTAACATTTTTTAAATTTCATTCTGTGCTACATTCACACATTTCAGATGGTGACTGAACAGATAATGAGAGATGTATTTTCACCATGGTGTGATAACATTTCTTCAATATGCTATCCAACATATCCAGGTTATATTTATGCAGAAAATACAAAACCGTGTATGGGAAGTGATCTCTAGTATAAAGTTTGCTAAGATATAAATGTCTATTTATAGAGTTACACCCTCCCCAACTTTTAAAAGATGGAATTCTTATAAGGTAAAGAACAGGAGATTTCCAATAAGATAAGACTGTAGAAATATAACATCACTAGAACCCAATATATCCATCTCAAATGGTTTAGCTGAAGTGATTACATCTCAATAATGATTTGGGAACCTTGATAATAATTTAGATGACTAAAGTATACCATTACAGATATAATATTCTATGATAAATACACAATGGTATTTACCTTATAATTTTGATCACATCCATTTGTATCCAAAATGCACATATTTGTACTATATCAAAGCATAGCAACTTCAGGTTATTTAAAGAATATTGCTTGATAAAGAGCTATGAAGACAGAGGAGTCAATGGAAATTCTTATATCATTTCCACCTCCTCTCCCTATTAATTCTTGTGGTATGCAGGAATTGTTTGTTCATGTCCCCAAATTGAAGTCTTTCCCCGCCCTCAGGAATACAGGGTATTCAACACATCTTACAGTGCTTTAAAGATGGTCAAAAAACTTCCTCAATGTTTTCTCATCAAGAGGAAGTGTCAGTGCCCTTCTTTCCTGGAATCTGTGTGAGAGCTATGACTGTTTTAATCAATAAAGCACAGCAGACGTGAAGTTGTGCCAGTTTCTGGGGCCCGCACTGCAAAATATTGGCAGCTTCTACTCCCTGCCTCTTGGAACCCTCTTTTTTGGAACTCCAGCTCTAGGGGAAGTCAGCTGCCATGGAAGAAGTCTATCCTGAGACCACTATATACAAAGTATATCTGCTAGATCTCTGTTGTTCCAGCCATCCCCTCCCAGCTACCATGATCAGCCAGCAACTTTTGGAATTTCTCATCCCCAAAAATACCCCTTGCAGAAGAATGAAGAACCCAGACATGTGGGCCACCCCAGGTTTTCTATCAACTCCAGCTGTGGCTAAGGTCATGGTATCTGAGATAAGCTCTCCCTGACATGCCTGTTCTGATTCCTGACCCACAGAATCACGACCTTTGTGGATATGGTCATTATCTTGATTTTGGTAATAGTTTATAGGTGTGTACATTTGTGTGCTTATCAAACATTCTATTTTAGTATTGCAGTTTATTGTGTGTCAATTACACATCAATAAGGCTGCTAATTTTTTTTAATGAAAATGATCTTTGTTTTAGAGCACAGGTGGTTTATAAAATGACAACTGATAATCTAAACATTCCCCTCTTTATTTTTTCCTGATAATTGTTTCTTAAATGTTATTGAAGAATAAACTTTCTATATGAAACTTTACAAGGTATGTTAAATACTACTTTTATAATATTCAACTGATTTCATCACTTCTATATAATCCATACTATAAAGACAATTGAATGAGTTGGCCTATTAAAACTGACATTATAAATTTATCATTGATAATATTGGAATTATTTTTAACTTGAGTGATTTTCCCACCAAAACAAATTTTGAGCATGGACATATTCACCCTCATGTTCCTAGATCCAAGTTCATTCCCTAGAACATAACAGATATTCCATAGTGTTTGCTAAAAAACAATGAAGTTATAGCCTATATGCCACAATGAATCTTACTGTTACGGTATAATTATAATGCAACAATAAAAAATTAATTAAAAGCAAATGAAGTATGAAATAAAATATCAATTATAAATCTGGTTTTTGTGGCTGGGGATGTGGCTCAAGCGGTAGTGCGCTCGCCTGGCATGCATGTGGCCCGGGTTTTATCCTCAGCACCACATACAAAGAAGGATGTTGTGTCCGCCAAAAATTAAAAAAAAAAAAAGATAAAATATTTTAATATTCTCTGTCTCTGTCTCTCTCTCTCTCTCTCTCTTAAAAAAAATCTGGTTTTTGGTTTAAAATTGTTTTTTGCTTTTTACCCCCTTGGCAGTACTGGGGATTGAATCCAGCGAGACTCTACTCCTGAGCTATAACTAACCCTTTTTTATTTTGAGACAAGATCTCATTGAATTACCCAAGCTGTCCTTGAACTTGTGATCTTCCTAACTAACCCTCCCTTGTCACTGGGATTACAGATGAAACATAACAGGCTTTGTTTTAGTATCTTTATCTAGAACATATTAATTAAAATGTATTGCAAATTATTTCAAGTATCTATCTAAGGTAGATTCAAGCTTTAGTTCAATGTTCAGCCAAAAATGCACATTATAGCAGCTATGGAATGAGTAATAATAGCAAACATTCACTGAATAATTCCCAGATACCAGACACTAGACCTAGCATCTTTCTAATGACCTCAGTAACAGGTACTACTTGGGTACCTATTTACTAGAAGTATTGGGTACTCTTTTTTGGAAGGGGTACTGGGGATTGAATTCAGGCAACCACTGAGCCACATCCCCAGCCCTATTTTGTATTTTATTTAGAGACAGGGTCTCACTGAGTTGCTGAGCACCTCACTTTTGCTGACACTGGCTTTGACTTTGTGATTCTCCTGTCTCAGCCTCCCAAGCTACTGGGAATAATGCATGGGCCAGGGTGCCTGGCTTGGGTACTCTTTTTGTATCCAATTTTAAAAGCAATAGAGCTGAGGCTCAAGTGGATAGAGTAAAATACCTAATATTACAAAAGTTTGCATATGACAGAGCCAAGTCCCTTTGATTCCAGCACTTGAATATCTAATCTACTATTTCATTCTCATATCCTTTTTTGGAAAAAAAAAAAAAAACATTACAAATACAAGGCTTAGGAATGAGACTTGCAGAGGGACAAAAAAAAAAAAGAAAAAAAAAGTTTATTTTGCCAATTTTCTTCTTTATTGTAGATCAGATGTCCATAATGGTTACTATTACAATTTTGTTATAAAAGATTAATCAGTCGTTAAAACAAAAACAAAAACAAAAAACCCAAAATTAAAGACATTCACACAAAGAATTTTAGAGAATCAACTTTTGGTTATAAATGTAACCAAATCTAAAATTTCATTCAACTACTGTCCTTTATAATTTAAAAGTTATTCAGAAAATATGTTAATATTTTCCAAAGAATTAATGCAGCCAGTGGGGAAAATCATAAAGTTGAAAATAGAGAAAATTTTTATTTTTAAAAATTCAAACATTAATAATGGAAAGCAAACATGCCTATTAACTCCCAATTTGTATAGATAACTTACAAATATACTTTGGATAACAAAATTAGAGTTCAGGACAATAAGAGGTAGGAAGCTGGACCTGGTTGTGGCACACACCTATAATTCCAGTCACTCAGGAGGCTGAGTGAAGCAGAAGAATTACAATTTCAAGACCAATCTTAGTAATTTACAGACCCTGTCTAAAAATTGAAAAGGACTGGTAATGTAGCTCAGTGGTAGACGGTATGATTCCTGGTACCACCCCCTCCATCCCCACCTTCCAAAAAAATAGAGACGAAGCATGCTTTTTGAAAAATTGATTCTATTAACAGTTTTCTTGATCTGAACAAAAAAAATTCATTTCTAGACCATATGAAATATTTTTAGAGCATTATAGTATTTGGGTTCTTTTTGACAAAATAATACATACAAGGAATTTGATTTCAGTCCCCATTCCCCCTCCCTTTTTCTTTCCTTCTCCTGCTCTCTTTTCTTCTCTCCGTCTTCCTTTCACTCCTTTAATTATTTTTTATTGTTATGTACTGATATATGTTATATTTATGTGTACATATATACAGGTGAAATTCTTTTAGGTACATTTATATATGTATGTAACAAGCTATTGTTTGTTTCAAGACTACATGAAAAATTTAAATTTACAAGCTATCCACCAAAAACGTTTTAAAAGCTAGCGTTATTATCCAAATTTTAAAAATTCCCAACTTCCTGGTAGTAACTCATGCTTATAAAACATCAGGTAGCATAAGAGAAAAGGACAGATATTCACTGTACTATTTCAGTCCAATTAATGAACTAGATAATGCCACAGAGACTAGATGAAAATGACACTGCTTAGATAATTGATTTTTCCAGTTAATAATTAATATTTTATATGACCTGACCAAGTCCATAAACTCCTTTTTCTTTATAATCTTGCCAGTTGCCCTCAATTCCTTTCAAATGCTATTTTATTTATTTATTTATTTATTTATTTAAAGTTATTGATGGATCTTCATTTTATTTATTTGTATATGGTGCTGAGAATCGAACCCATTGCCTCATGCATGCCAGGCAAGCGTGATACCACTGAGCCACAACCCCAGCCCTCAAGTGCTATTTTAGACTATTGTTCATATGATACTTGCAAATTTACTAAAAACGCTAAAATAAGTTGCTCTAGTTGGTAATTTACTTAGAAGGAAATGTTATCCTATGAGCACTTAAATTCAACTTTCTTAAAATGTCTTTATACAAAAATGACAGTTAATTTTGCCATATAAGACTCTGGGCTCTATAATGAGTATCTTCCTTTAATCTTTTTTCTTATTTTTTTTTAGTACAATTATTTTAAACATTGCCAATTTCTGTGACGCACACTTGATGATAGAAATTTTAATATTTTGATAGGTTAATTGGTATTGTTTGTTGACCAGCATGTTCTGTTTAGAGTGCTGCTTTGCTATGTGCTAACACATAAGTCTTCGGTGGCAAGTGGTTGCTGGGTTTCCTCATGCCTATACATTCCAGACATTGTTCTCAGTACAGGGAGTAAGATGTTATACTAATAGATTTTGATGATATTTAACTATAATTATACTACAGTGTAGAGGTAGATTAATTTCATTAAAGTTGTCTGTAATGGAAGATATCTAGGCATAAAATCCCAACCAAAATTTAGAGATGTACCAACACTTATATGTGATCCTCCCAACACAAATAACAAAATCTGAGGATGCTGAAATTCCTAACATAAAATGGAATAGTATTTGATGTAACCTACACATATACTCCTATATATATTAAATCATCTATAAGTTACTTATAATGCCTAATACAGGATAGATCCTATGTAAATAGTTGTTATACTATATTGTTTAGGGAATGACAGCAGGAAAAAAGTCCATACATATTCCATACAGAAATAATTTTTTCTGAGTATTTTAAATCTACAATTCGTTGAATCTGCAGATGCAGAACCTTTGAATACAAAGGATCTATGGTTCTTAGTTGGCAGGTCAGTGGTTCAAAACTTGCAGAATTAAAAACCTTAAACCTTTCAATTTCGTCCATCATCTACATCCTTCTATGCCAGTTTCCAAGATCATCAATATAATCTTTGGGAATTGCTAAGAAAACAAATAATGAAAAATACCAGTTTCAAAAACAAAGTTAAGCCAGTAAAATAGGAAAGAAATTGTCTTTGGAGTCAAATTTTAAGACTCCTTGCAATTAAGTCTTATTCTTAACATCCTTAAATTTTTTTGCTCCTGCTAAATTGTCTTCAAAAGTCAACAAATAATCTCTGAACAATAACTTTACATTCTACATATCCTTCCAAACAATTCCTGAGGCAGTATCTTTGTTTAGTTTCCACATGGGCAGTTTGGGGTGGTTGGATTTCCTTTTTGGAGCACTGAGCTGGAGGAAGGACATGTGAGGAAGAGGAGGGAAAGACTTATAGTCAAGAAAGTGTCATAACCTATTTAAAAAGTGTCAGTCACTGACCACAGAGAAAGCAAAATAGTGTAAGAATGTGTAATGCTAAATAAAGGTCTTGCCCCTCACTTAAATATGTTTTCCATACATTATTACATCATTACTAAGCATAATATAGACTCAAGGCAAAAACTAATTCAACTGTCTTGACATTATCTTTAAACTGAATCCTTCAGATTTAAATAGTTAACTATGAAAAATGATTTTACTTCTTTTTCCTCCTTGTATTTCTAAGGATATACCATACCACTCAGTTCTGCATTTTTCATTTAAAGCTCCAAGGAAACAAGATGATTATATAGAACGCTCATGTTTTGATAGAAGATGGTTGTTATGTTTGTGATGTGGAGTTAAAACTTTTAATTACCCCAATTATATAAAGTGTTACACGTTTTATTTTTGAACATTAAAATTCAAATCCCAACAAATGAGAATAAAAGGTGTTTTGTTCACATTTCCATTACAAGTTTATAAAGTATTGTACTTTTTTTTCCCCTAGGATGAAACACAATTTATATACCCCAATTGAGTTTTCCCCGAGAGCTTTCTTGAAAAGTTTACTCATAAATTCAAACTACTCAAATCTTAGTTGATGCTTCCAAGATTCAAAATATTCTTAGAAAATCTTAAAAGAAATCTTTACTATGAACTGGGATTATAACTCAGTGGTAGAGCACTTGCCTAGCACATGTGAGGTACTGAGTTTGATCCTCAGTACCACATAAAAATAAATAAAATAAAGGTATTGTGTCCATCTACAACTAAAAAAATATTAAAAGAAAAAAACATATTTACTACATAGAAAGTTTTTTTTTTTCAAATGATGTCAAATCTTCATCTGTGAAGGAAAGGTCTGACTTCTAGAAAATCATTATCTCTATGTATTAGGCAGATCAAACTAGGAATGATTATGATTTCGTTTCCATGAAAGTCGTAATTATAAACAATAAGATGTATTTCCATGTGTGTCTTAGAAACAGGGATTTCAAAGTGCCTCTTTGGTTGAATATATTCTAGACAAAAAATTATCTCAATTTCACCTTGTCCTATATTTAACTTAAAAAAATACAAATATGTAGCCTTGATGTTTGTTTCTTATATGTAATTCATTTGTAATTGCTATATTACTAGAAAAAAAAAGACAATCCCTTTAGTTTTGGTCAACTACAAACCTATTTAATACTTTTTTAAACATCAAAAACACAAAGAAAACCTTAACACAAATTTATTAAAATTCACACCTAGCCTTTTAAAGTATTTATTTCCATTTTCAGAATGGCATTCTTGGGCATAATTTAAAGGAGTGCTCAAATTATAATCTCAACAGGGACTGGGAGAATTATGATGAAAAGCATTTTAAAATTCTGTTTGCTACACCTTGCTTTAAATACTTGCATATAACTGGGAAATGGAAGGGGAAAAAAAATGCTCAGTGTTCCCAGTGAATGATTAAAGGGAAGGCAGAGGCTAATAGTCTATTACTTAACTGATTTTTAAAGTTAAAACTTGGACTATATTAAATTACACTACCTTTCCACTTGCTATTCAAGAATCTATCTAAATTAGGAGTTCGAAGAGCACCTTACCCTTAAATCCTTAAGCTAAATTGCAAAGTTCTATTGTTTGTTTCTAATTCATATGATGAAAAAACATACATGAATTGCAGCATTTGTCAGTTATCAAGTTCTATAGTTAAAATTGACCTGTGGGCAAATAGATCATCTTCAATGTATAATAATTTTGTATTCGAGTACAATATCAAAACATATCCTCTAAATCCTATCAACTGAATAATAGTAAACCTTTTAATACCTAAAGTTTTAAACTTTTCTCTAAAAACTTATGTTTGAAAATAAACTTTGTAAAAAATCCTATTTTAGCAGGCTTGATAATATCAACTGGTAAAACTTTATTTTACAAGCAATAGGAATTGGACCAAATGATTATTATAATCCAGAGGAAGTATTTTATAACCATAGCAAATGCCATTATACATACTGCCAATACAGATTTAATAGACAATACTGAACTGTACAAGAATTATTTATTTTTTCCTTAATCTCAAAGCTATTTTTAGTAGTACAAAAAAGCCATTATTAACATTTTTCCATTAGAAAACAACATGATGTACAAAACTTTGGATGAAAAGATATGTCAAATTTCATTTAATAACTTGGAGGAAAATCCATCACTCCCTCAATACCACCCAAAGTGTATAGGCAGTGATTAAAATCAAAATAATGCATCTTAATAAATCCCAGCGGTTAAAAGAACAAAACTAGCAATTTATAATAGTTTTCTACACAGTATTTTTCACAACTCACTTTGGGAGTTATTTTTTTTTTTTTTTTAACTGAGCCCTACTACATGCCAGGCACTGTACTTGGCCAACTAGGTATTTGCAAAAAAGTTAGTTAAGGTGGGAAAGACCCATAAATCAGTCCTTTGGTTACCAGATTTGATTTTTAACTTACAAACATCCTCCAAGATCAAGAAATTCTAAAAATACACACCCTTCCAAATGTTACTTGACTTTATTAGTAGGGAGGGTGTTTAGTACAGAGAAGTCATGAACCATTATTTTTGACCCATTATTCCAATTAAAAGAGCATATCAAAAAGCTAATTTGTTATTTTCCTAGTAAGATTTTGGCATTCAGGTGTTACAATTGCAGTTCACTGGTTTTTCATGAACCCTACCATTGCAAGTTGCTCAAAAACAGCAAAACAGCTGCGCATTAACAATTATGCATTTTAAAAGCAATGGTATTTGATAAATATTAAAATTCGATATAGCATCCAGTGAACAAAAATATCCAGTTATGGAGTGCTAAAGAGCAGAGAGGTAAACTAGGAAGGATTAATACATAGAGTATTTATCATTTCTTTTGAGTAACAAGCTGCTAATATACTTTCATTAAAATAAAAAATGGTTGCAACTATGCTAAAGGCCCATAAATTGACAAGGTTGTCCATTTGACACCATAACTTCATTACATAAGTCTGTTTTCTTAAGGTATAACATAATCTAAGCAATAATTTGGAAATTAGCCAACTGCTAAGCAATTACAATGGCAGGTAATACACCATCAACTTTTAAAACACATTTGGCCACTTTTCATGACCCATCTGTGGTTCAGATTCAATAGATTCTCATTTTATAAAATTTAAGTTTCTGGACCTGTATGATAAGAAAATTATTTTATGAAATATTCTCATAAGACATTTAATAGTCTTAGGGTCACACCACTTTTGTTCTAAGTGACTTAATCTGACATGCTATATAGCTACAATAAAAAGTTATGTTCAATTTTTAAATGAAAACTAAATGCAGATAAGTGGTAACAGATTGAACATGGAATGTTATATAAGATCTTCCTATATATGTAATCAGACACTGCTGATTATGGATTTCAGAGCTTGAAAAACTTCAGATTAAAAATCACAACCAAATTTACTCTTGATAGCATGCAAGATCTTTTTAAAAATTAACCTAAGACCTAGAAGTCTCAGTATTATCAGAACATAAAGAAACACAACAAATTTGTACATTTTATTCACATTTATTTTTCGCTTTTAGTGTGCTCACAGAAAATTAGAACACCTTAAGCAGGAGTTTAATAGCAATTTTTGTAAGCAAAGTTACATTCCATCTCTAAGTCAAATTGGTCAAAGCTTCTCCAGTATTTACAAAACATGATAGACAAGATGCTACACAAAACCATTGCATCTGAAGTTTTTTTTTTCCTTTATTCTCAAAGACAACTGGAAAAGAAAGCATTGTCTGCTGTAATCAAAAACATACCACAGTATAAACAGTAACCATTCCACTTATCACAGCTTGGTTGAGTTTAAAATTTGTGATTAAAAGGTCCAAGATGACTGCAGTTTTACAAAAATGGGCAGGGTGAAAAGTTGCAAACTTCATGTGCTTCTGGATATCAAGATTTGTTTTTATACAATAGTCACAGTTAAAAACACCCTGCTGGTAATACATAATTACACTTTATTAAGGTCATAAACCAGCAATAAACAATAAAGCCTATACAACTTGTAGTTCTACTTAATCACTGACTGGTACAGCTAACATGAGATAAGTGAAAAGTTCCTATGGTTTAAATGAACTCCTAAGACTATGATCTTTTTTTAAAATCTGGGTATTGGTGTTTTTTTTTTTTCTTTCCTTCTTACTCAAGACTTGTAGTGTTGTAAACCTGCCTCACAAAATACATCGTAATAACTTTTCTTTAAAAAAAAAAAAGACTAAGCCTTTACACCATCATTTCTAGTGGCACATTATCTTGGCAATGTCATGCACCACTTCATTTTCTCTATTGTGGCCCCTAATCACTTCATTTGATATCCCTTTTTGACCCACCCATCTCCTTCATATATGGGCATGTCCATAGATTGACAAAGAAAGTTTACATTTTTGAATAAAGATGCAAAGTATGCAAAAAACATTAATACTGATGCAAAATAAAAAATAAAAAAAGAAAAAAGAAACAAGGCAGAGGAAGGTGTTTTAAGCTCTCCTCGACCAGTTGGAATGGTGGTAACAGAATGATTTGAGATGGGATCTGTGGGGAAAGGGGAAAAAAAATTTACTGCTTAAAAAAAGTAAAAAAAAAAAAAAAAAAAAAGAAGACGAAAAGAAAAAAGAAAGAAAAGAAAGAAAAAACATCTTTAAAATCAATCCCTGGTTGTAGACAAGTTCTCCAAAACCAGTACCTGGCACCACTCCAACAAACAAACGGGGGAGAAAAGTTCTTCGATTATCTCATAACCTCTGGCCTTTTTACTCTGCCGCCTCTGTTGGGGGCGCTTCTGGACTGCACTCGGGCTGCGCCTCCTGTGATGGGGCTGCGCAGGCAGACGAGGCGCAGGCGGCCGCGGGCTCCTCGACGGAGGCCACCTCCTGCTCAGGGGGCACGCCAGACCCCGCGGCGGAGGGCGCCTCACAGGCGGCGGCGCTGGCCCCGGCCTCCTCCACCTTCTCTGCGGCCTTGGGCTCCTCGGTGGCCTTGGGCTCCTCGCAGGCGGCTGGCTTCTCTGGCGCGACGGCGGCCTCCTCGGGCTTGGCCTCCTGCGGGTCGCCACCTGCCGCCCCCTCCTCGCCCGCGGCGGCCTCCTCGCTCGGCGCCTCCGCCTGCTCCCCGGGGGCCGCCCCCGCCTCAGCGGCGGCAGCGGCGCCCCCGGCGGCCTCGTCCTTGCCGCCCTCCGCGGTGGCACTGGCAGCGCCCTCGGCCTCACCGCCCTCTCCCGCCTCCTTCTTGTTCTTCTTGAAGGAGAAGCCACTCAGCTTGAAAGACTTCTTGAAGGAAAAGCGCTTCTTTTTTTTTTTCGGGGTCTCGTTGCTGGGCGAGGGTGTGGCCCCGTCCTCGGCCTTGGGCGAAGACGTCGAGGAGGCGGCCGAGGCAGCCTCCCCCTCGGCGGCCGTGGGCGAGCCAGGCTCCGCGACCTCGCCTTCGGCGGAGGCCTCCTTCTCCACAGGGCCGGCCCCAGGCTCGGAGGCGGCGGCGGCGGCGGCGGGCTCATCTTTCTCGGCCGAGACAGGGGACGCAGCCCCGCTCCCGGCGGCCGCGGGCTCCTCCTTGTCGGCGGCGGGAGCGCTGCCATTGGCCTGCAGCTCCTCCTTGGCGCCCGGCTCGGCGGCCGCGGGCGAAGCGTCCCCGTTTACTTTCACGTGGCCATTCTCCTGCGGGGCAGAGAAAGTGGGAGCGTCACAGATGCGGCCCGGGCAAACCGCTGTTCCTTCCCCACCCCAGGGGCCGGAGAGACCAGATTCCCTAAGGCAGCTCAGGGTCCAGAATCCCTCGGTCCCGCAGTTATGGGGAGGAAGGGTTGGGGCCGAGCCAAGAGCCCCCTGGATGAACAAATGGGGCAGCGACGTTTGGGAAGCCCAAAAAGCACAGCAAGAGCCTCCACATCCAGTAGATGTCCTAAGGACCGAACCCGAAATGTGGAAGGCAATGGATAACTCTTCCAGCCCTTGCCTCACGGGCTTTGGAAAAGGAGCCAGTAATACTGGATACAGCAAATGCCCTTTGAAAGAAGGCACACAGCCCTAGCTGGTGGTCTGTGCCTAGGTCACACATCCGCTTTTCTCCCTAAACCCTAAAGGCCTCGTCAAAACACTGAGAATACCCCGGGGGATCACAGCACTCCAGCCAGGAGCGCCCGCTCTGCGCACTTAAGGCACTGCATGCGCCCTTGGCCTTGAGACCGGTAGAGGGCGCTGCGCTTCCATCTCGCAGAGCTGGGCGCAGGCAAGCGAAGAGGGGCGGGGCCGCCTGGCCACCCCGCCCTGCCCAGCCGGGCCCTGCCCGCAGGCCAAGGCGCCCCCGAGCTGGGATCGTGCTACCCGAAGAGTCCGCAAACAAAGCTCAGGTGGCTTCCCAGCCCCTGGGTCGGGTTCAAACCTACAAGGATGGGGAAAACCCATTATTTCTGAGGTCTTGCTTGTGCTTCCACAACCACCTTCGCCCCTGATTCGGCAAAGCCGGGCAGTTCATTTTGCATTTTTAACGGGTTTTGAAGCAACTGGCAGAGTCTGTCTTACCCCAGTAGATTAGCCCAGGCGAAGCAACACGGTCTCCGCTCTAGGAAAAGAGGCGTGGTGGGTGCCCAGTGTTTGTGAAGCAGCCACCCATGGCCGACCTCTCGCGCCCACCCAACCGTGGCTAGCTGCTTGGGTTCGGGCAGCGCTGGGGCGGCCCCTCGCGGGTGGCCGAAGCGCCACGCACACGAACAACCCTAACCGAAACGCAAAAACCATCTGGAGAGCTTCTCAAAAGATCCACCGAAGGTTCCCACCCCAGGGATTGCCTTTAGAAGTCAAATGGGTGTGTAATTCCACAGACAGCTACAAATAAGATTCAGACAGTGGGAAAGCCCCACCGAAATATACCGAAAGCCTTATGTCCAGTTCAGCCAGCCACCTTTCCTAGAACACAGGGCACACCGCCTCGACATACAATAAGACAGCCCTTGCCTTTTTGCCTTTTCCCAACGCCATCCCCATTTACGTTTCCCCCCTTCTCTCTCTCTCTCTCTCTCTCTCTCTCACTCACACACACACACCACCACCACCACCACCACCACCACCACCACCACCACCAGTTCAGATATCTCGAAGGCGACCCAGTCTCAACAACAAACACGAAGGCTACCCCAAAACCATTGTGCCCCCAAATACAAATGCACCCTGGCTTAAGGGGGGGGACATCTAGCTAGTCACGTTCTGCCATCCTCCAAACCACGCCATTTTAGACGATTTATCACTCTTTTTCTCCCGTCTACTCAAGAATGCGCCAGGATTCTCCGGAACCACTTCTTTGGGATGGGGGATGGAGGTAGCCCTCCATGAAAAATTGACTATTTAGGCTATCCTTTTCTATTCAACTTTCAGACTAGAATCCGGCCACGCTCTTCTTCACCGAACGCGCCCCGGGCGCGAACAGAAGGAAAGGAAGCTTCTCTCGAGACTAGAGAAAGACACCAAAGAAATGACCAGAACTACAGGTAGAATTTACCTGCCCATTCGCTTTGGAAGGCGAGGAGGCCACAGCCGCCTCCCCGGGCCTCTCCGCGGCGGCTTCTCCCTTCGCTGCGGTCTTGGAGAACTGGGCACCCATGCTGGCTTCTTCAACAAAGAAACTCAACAGATCCAAGAGGGGAAACAAAGAGCCTTGGGTTGGTGTAACGACGGGGCGAGCAGCAACAGCGGCAGCAGCAGCGGCAACGGCAGCGGCGGCACACACACCGGAGGGAGGGGGTGGGGGTGGTGAGGACAGAACAGAACCGATTAAATACACTCCGATAAAAAAAATTTAGTCGAAGAGATCAAAAAGCAGCAGCGCAGGAGGGAGGGAAAAAGGTGGAAAAGTCGAGCACACAAAAAAAGGAGCCCAAGTGTAGTTCTTTTTTTTTAAAGAAGTAATAAAAAAAAAATCCCAGATTTGTAGCCGCACTGTAGACAAGAGGAAAATGGAGAAATCTCCCTGGTTGCTAATAAGATGCGGGGTCCAACGCCCAAGTGCACAGATGAATGGGCTCGCGGGCGCTGACGCGGCCCCCGCGCGCGCCGGCCAATCCGCGCGCCGCACACAAAGCAGGGGGCGGGGCCTGCGCGCCCGGCGAACAATGGAGCCGCGCTTTGCAAACGGTTTGAAAATCAGCTTCAGACAGAGAATTAATGTCCTCCAAATAAATAAATCAATTAAAAAATACATGCCTCTTGCCTCCCTCTGCTTGAAAATAATAATGCATCCCTTGATTGGCTTGCTTTGTTTGGAATTAATTAACGCGGGAGGGGGGTACTTGTGGATGGAGGCGGAGAAAGCGTTAACTTGACTCGCACCGACTCTTGTCGGTCTATATCCGTGTCTGTCTCTCTCCACTTGCTCCCCTCCCCCATCTTTCCCGAGTGTTTATGTATATGTATGTGTGTGCGAGTGTTAAAGACAATGGGTAGCGTTTGTGTGTTTGCAGCATGTTTTCCTTCTCCGCGTTCCATATGGGTTTCACAGATAGCGCTCAGGGTTTGTTTTTTTAACAGCAGCAATTGTTAAATCGTCCCACGTTGAAAGGTATTTAAACCACGACGATCGAATTTCACCAAACGAGATCGCGAGTTGGAATTAGGTCTGTAGGCCAGATGTGGAAAATGCAAAAGCAGCAAAGAGCCGAAGCCACACACTCCCTTCCCTCTCCCACGTTGGCATGAAATAAAATATTTTGAGATTGGCCTTCGGAGCTCATCAAATTCGTCTCTTTGCCTATTCCCAATTAGTGATTGTTTCTCACCATATAAATTAAGGGACATTTACAGAAGATCTAAAATGCTTGCATTATGATCATTGTATGAAATGATACAATTAATTTTCCTCTGTGATGAGACACAGACTCTAGTAGACGAATCTATATTTACAGTTGGGATGCTGTTACTCGTGTCAATATGGGTCGTTTTCAGCCTACTGCCAACATCAGAGGGACTCTCCTTTTGGAACGTGTGTGTGTGTGTGTGTGTGTGTGTGTGTGTGTACACGATAGCGAGTGTGCTCCTGAAAGGAATGGAGGCAGGCAGCAGCTATGAAATTCTAAACAACCGGATTACAATTCTAAGAAGAAATTGCCTGTATGTTGAGAGACCCTAAGAAAAACCTTTGGACGCTTCAGGTCTAACTTGAGCGAAGGGAAAAGCTTCATATTGGTACGAACAGGATACCTCCCTTGGCCTCTACACTCACCCAGTGCCACCAAAGTACCAGAGGCTATTAGTGTGTAAAAGACAAGACATTGATTTAACGTATCTGGGCGATGGAGGTGGGGCTCCAGGATACAGCCTAATACGTATTCCTCTACCACCCACATTTTTACTCGGGAAAAAGCCAAACCATCTATTCTCGTTTACATTTAGTGATCCTGTAATGTGAATCATCTTTCCCTTATGGAAGTGAGAAGCAGTCGAGGGAATGGTTCATTTCTCTGGATGCTGGCTCTGAATTCTCAAACAGCTTTATTTTCTGCTCATTGTAGGGAAATAGGTCACACTCTGAGTGAAAAGGACAGTTGGTTCAAGCCAATAAGTCTTTGTTCGAGTGTTGCTTTAAAAAAATAACCAAGCTGAACATCGTTAGGTGAAGCTTCATTTTCTCACTGTCCAGTTCCTTCAGGTGTATTATTCAATCACGAAGTCGTATTCCAAAGAACAGATGTAGAGACGTTTCCTTAGAAATGCATCTTGCCAACAAACGTGTTATCGTCACCCTTAAGGGAGCCTGCTGGCTTGGCCCACGTCCCCAGCCGCCAGGATGGACGCGAATCCCGTGTATTAGCAGAGTTCCAACTTGAAAAGCCAACTGGGCTGATCCAACACCACCATCCAGGAGATTTCCAAATGCTCATTTTAGGTTGCTCATGCCTCCCGCCCCCCCACCCAACTACGCGAAACGTGTCCCTGCCTCTCCACACCCCCCTCTCCGTTTTAATTTGGGGTGATTGCTTGCTCGCTTTCGGATTTTCTCCCAGACGCGTCCTCAGTCCCCATTTGGGGGCTGCTTTTATTGCTCCTTTGTTACCAGGATGCGGAGTAGCTTTCCCCCCTTTTCTTTCTCGAATGCCTATTTGCCTGGTATCGGCTCGTCTCCCGGGCAACGGCCGGGGAAGATTTTGAGCCTGGGGCGGGGGGAGGGGGAAGAGGCGGAGCCGGCGCCGGGCAAGGGGGCGGTGGGGAGAAGAGGAGGTGGCAGAGTGATGAAGGGGTAAAAGGGGCCGGGTGAGAGACTGGGGGACAGACTGCCAAGCAGATGGCCGCGCGAGGGGGCGGGGTCCGGGAGGGGCGAGTGGGGGGGCTTGGCCTCCCCGAGTGTCAAGGGTGCCAGCGAACCAATCAATTCCCTCAGCAGCCGGGGGTGGGGGACATGAAAGCAAGCGTAAACACACAGATTCACCAGCGGTCCCTTGTTTACTGTAGGAAAGATGATTTGCTTTCGATATGAAAGTGCATTTGCAGCGTAGTTGGAAAGCCAATGGGTGCCAGCAACTGGCCTGGAGAAGTGGTGTGGGGGTGCTGCGGAAGAGCGCTAAGCGCCGGGTCTCCTTCTCCCAACCTTTCTCAGAGCCAGGCCAGGATCTTCCGCTGATGAGGAAGGAGGCGGAGGCGGAGGCGGAGGCTGGGAGAGGGAAGGAGGGCTGAGAAATGGGAAGAGGTCGCTCTTCTTCTGAACTACATGCTGGCAGGGTAGGAACGCCAAGGAGACCTGAACCGGTAGGGAGTTGTATTACAGTACAAGAATCTCAGGAGTTTGGCGTCATCACTTTCAGAGTTAAAGGTTTTAAGTAAATCGCCAAAGGCGTTTGTATAAATATGATTAAAGAACCCAAGAAATCAGAGTATAAAATTGGCATCTGTAACCAACTCACTAGGAAGAAACAAGCATTTATTCTTTAGTCTTACTCTCTCTTTACCCTTAACTAGAAGATATCTAAAATGCCAATAATCTATATGTTTTTTTTTCTGGTAAAACAATTTATTTTTCTGTAAAATGCTACCACTTGAAAAGAATTCATAAAATCCTGAAGGCCTACTGTGTGCTGAACACTCGGATCTAGAGCTTTTCATACCAGTGAACAAGACAGAGGCAGTCCCTAGTCTCAGGGAGCTTACTCAACTAGACATAGATCATCTAGTTGAGATGAACTTTATCCTCTGGCTTCTTTTTCTCATTTACCAGGTCAAGAAATAGGCCCAGGAAAGTTGCCAGATTTCACTGATGGTAGAGCGGGGAACACAGCTCACCCTCATTTGGATGATTCCAGGTCCTGGCTCCTTCCACCACTGCACTGTCTTTCCCTTGATAGCACAGATTTACTCCACAGGTCAGGCATTCATTCCTAAACTATTTATTAGTCTCCTGATAAGTGGCAGGAAGAGGGTTTAGTCATCAATTTATACCAGGAACTGATAGGAACGTGTTTTTCCTCTTCAGCTTACATCATGAATTATTATTTCTTAAAACTTCTTAAAATGTGAA
The DNA here is from genome assembly GCF_045843805.1 of Urocitellus parryii. Classification (NCBI taxonomy): domain Eukaryota; kingdom Metazoa; phylum Chordata; class Mammalia; order Rodentia; family Sciuridae; genus Urocitellus; species Urocitellus parryii. Next base: position 48,865,776 of record NC_135538.1, read on the forward strand.
GAAAAAGGTGGTCCTGGGGGGAAAAAAAACCTCATAGGAATTCTTTCTAGATTCTAAATTAATTATGCCTTTTTCATCTGCAAACATTCATGCAGCATTCATGCATTCACAATACCTGGGATCCATCCTTCATCTTTTTTTTTAATTTTTATTTTTTAATTAAGTTTTTTTATTTATATATGGCAGCAGAATGCATTACAATTCCTATTACTCCATCCTTCATTTTATTGTAGATTTTATATCACCTGACCTTCAATTCTACAGACATTGATTAAGCTTAGAGTAGTGGGAAGCAAAACAGACACCACCCCTCATGTTCAACAAATATTTATTGGACTCTTATCATATGATAGGCAAGTGGGATTTATCAATGAACAAAACAGACAAGAAATCTTTATGGAGCATACATTCTAAGATGAAGAGAAAAACAAGTAATAAATATAAGTAAATTATGTGAAATGTTAGAAGGCTATAAGTGATGTGAGGGGAAAATCTCTGTCAGTCAGAAAACACCTCCCAGAGAAGAAAATACTTTGAACAGATTTTTAAAAGATGAGGGAATTAATAAAGAGCGTAGACTACTCAAATGCTTCTAACCTAGCAAGACAGGAAGGCAACAGAATTAACAAGATCATAAATAGAAATATGTTTATAGGTTATATGTGCTCTGAAAGAAAAAAAAACATGGTGTGCTATACAGTAGTGTAATTAATTTAATTAGGAGGGTTAAAGAAGGTCTTTTCAAATTGAAGAGTGGCATTTAAGTAGAAACCTGGAGGATGCTAGGCCTTAGCAAAGCCTCTAAGGAAAGAAGAGTTTAATATGGGCATAGAGCACAAGAGATCAGTTTGGATGTGTTTTGATGTGTCTGGAAAAGATACTAGTAGAATATTCAAGTGCACAGATAATATGAGAATCTGGAATTAAAAAATGGTTTAAAGTATAAATATAGATTTGCAATCATTCCATATATAATTATTTTCAGAAGTCAGGCTGTAGGAACATGTAAGTGTAGGGTCTAGAATTGCTCCAGTAATTTCTATTTGGGGGGCAGGGGTTGGGGGTGGTACCAGGTATTGAACTCAGGGGTTCTCAACCATTGAGCCATATCCCCAGCCCTGTTTTGTATTTTATTTAGAGACAGGGTCTCACTGAGTTGCTTAGTGCCTCGTTTTTGCTGAGGCTGGCTTTGAACTCATGATCCTCATGTCTCAGCCAGCTGTTGGGATTACAGGCGTGCAGCACTCAACTCTTAAGCAGTAGTCAGAAAACCAGAAGAGTGCAACAAAAGGAAAATCAGTGAAGACAATACTTCAAGGAGGACTGGTTAGTTTTGTCAAATGCTATCTCAAGTGGTCAAATAAAGACTGAAAAGTTTCTACAAGATGTTGCAGTACAGAAATTACTGGTTGCAGGCTACAGAGAAGTTTTAATAGTATGTCAAGAGTGGAAGTGTCTTTATGATTTAATTTGCTGAGGAGTAAATGAGGATAGTCTCCTCTTTATGAAGACTGATAGAGTAAAGGGTTTAGAGAGAGCAGTAGCTAAAGAGGGCTAGTGCTATCTCATGTTTTTGTTGGTGGTGTTATTGTCTCAGATGGAAGATGTTAGAACAAGCATGACTGATTTGGAAATTAATACAGGAGATAGAAAAACACAGATGTAAGAGAGAAAAAGAATAGAGAATGGATTGAAGTCCCTGAGAAGGCAGGGGAAGTGGGGACATAGAGAACATGCTATGAGAAATTGGCTTTTGAAAGAGCTCCAACTCCTTTTTGTTAATGGGGGAAGAAGAGGATGGCTACTGATTTCCTACTCATCATTCCCATCTTACAGATTCAGAAATTGATATTCAAACACATTAGAAAAGTAAAATTCAACAGGGTGTTAGTCATTGTCCACTGAGGGCTATCTGGCTTTTATACTTCCTTATTAGGAACCAAATGAGAGCTCAAATGATTGTAATAAGCAAAGAACCTTATATATGTAGGAGTTTTATTAATTTTTATAATTGGTTTTAGTCAGCTTTTTTTTTTTTGCTATTGTGACCAAAAGACCTGACAAGAACACTTTTAGAGGAGGAAAAGTTTATTTGGGGGCTCATGGTTTCAGAACTCTCTCAGTCTATATAGATGGCTGACTCCGCTGCTCTGGGCTGGAGGGGAGGCCAAACATCATGACGGAAGGGTATGGTGGAGGAAAGCAGCTGGGAACAAGGCACCAGGAAACAGAGGACAAAAAATATATATCCTAGTGGCAAGCCCCCAGAGATCCATCTCCTCCAGCCACATCCTACCTGCCTAGAGTTACCATCCAGTTAATCCCTCTCAGTAGATGAATGCACTGATTAGGTTTAGGCTCTCATAATCAAATCACTTCACCTCTAAACCTTGCATTGTTTCATACAAGAGATTTTGGGGGACACCTTATATCTAAATCATAACAGTATCAAAACTTAACTCACTTTAACTTTAGATTCCATTTTAGTGTACTTTAGCTATCCAGTAGCCCTCACCTAGGCAGACGCCTTTATAATTAGAAAACATCACAGTCATTGCTTATCTGATCTGAATAATCAAAGTCTAATACATCTATAATAAAAGTGAAGCTTCTGGAACATTGGATCTCTTCCAGGTATATAGGCAATCATTGCAAAACCACTGCAAACTCAAGTATAGATTAGTCACTACTCTTCAGGCATACCAATTGAAATTAGCAACATATTTTATATTTGAAAAGATGATCAAGGAGTAGGATACACTGTGGATTAGAGAAAGGTAAACAAACAAACAAAAAAAAACCCAGGAAAATATGTAAAAAAAATTTTTGCAAAAATTCTGAATCAAACCTTTTCTGCAGTAGCATTTCTCAAAATTGGTAATGCTTTCCTCAGGGACAGGCTTCAGATTTCTCATATAAGCTTTTGGGATAACTGGATGGAGAGGAGAGACAGGTGTAATTCCCCTCCTAACTTTGTTCTCAGAGATAACAGGTGGGAGAATAAAGAAAAGCAATCAAAGTTTTCACTAAAGGGATTAGGTTCCTGGTCTTATAGAGTTGCCTCAGCTCTTTTCCCATTGTCTAATTATTATGTTCTTGACTGGCCAGCCATAGGTGAGAGAAGAAAATTCACAGGGAGAAAGGCTGAGCCCAGCACGATGGCATAGGAACCATGCAAAGGGTAATTTTTCATTGTTATTTTAAGATAAAAATACTTTCTGATATTAAAAAGGAAATTAAATGTCTGACTAAATTGAGGTATTTGAACTATTCTGTGGCTCTAGAAATTAAAGTATAGAATTATATAAAACAGTGGCTGGGGATGTGGCTCAAGCGGTAGCGCGCTCACCTGGCATGCGTGCGGCCCAGGTTCGATCCCCAGCACCACATACCAACAAAGATGTTGTGTCCGCCGAGAATTAAAAAATAAATATTAAAAAATTCTCTCTCTCCCCCTCCTCTTTCACTCTCTCTAAAAAAAAAAAAAAAGAATTATATAAAACATTTTCTTTTATTCCAAAAGATAACACAATTTTTAAAAAGGATATATTAACCTTTGGGAGTTATTTGTGAAGTGAATAATGAGTTTTTCATAAGCTACTGCTAAGCCTGACCCTCAGCAAGGCTCCCTCCTGTTTGGTGGACTTTTCACGGCCCTCAGCACTGTGTTAGGCCTTGTGCTGGGATGACTGGGAAGGACACAGAATTTCATTTGCTCAGTAGCTGGGAACATGGCCCCAGGAATCAGAGAGAGAGCTCCGCTCAACAAGGTCAAAATATATACCCTAATGGGTATGTATACCCATTACTCTCCACCAAAAAGCCCACAGATTAGACTTGATCAGGTATAAAAATAATTGAGTAGCAAAAAGAGAACTGTAGTTTTTATTTTATGATTTGTTACAATTCAGAGGACCTCATGGATCATCCTGTCCAGTTGTTCCCCCCTCCCTCCTTCAAACATCTTTCATATTATCTTTCTTCCCAGGGATTAAAAAAAACCTCCCTCCTCTCTCCAGAACACAAATATTCCCCAGGTGAAAAATGGACTTTCAGCTCCCTAGCATCAAACCTGCCATGCCTAACTTCCAAGGCTCTTTATGATGTGTCCCTGTAATCTCTAGGCAGGTAACAAGTGTGGGTCACTGAGTGAATGGAGAAGACTTAAGAACTTTTCAAGATATTTCCTCATTTAAAACCATTTAGGAAGCCAGCTCCTCATCAGCATCTCTCTTTTCTTTTCTGAAAAAAAAAAAAAAAAAAGCAGATTTCAAGGGGGTTGTGGACCATCTCCTTTTTGGCTGAAGAGAGAGCCCTGACTTTGAACTTCTCCCTGCCCTTTCATAGTCCTGCATGTTTCTCTGACTCAATCACAGCAACAGTTGCATCAGCATCATTTTGCATCAAAATGTCCCCTAAGAGGGGAGAAAAGACACAGGGACAACTGGTAAGCAGAGCTTCCCTCCTGATTATGTTGACTTCATCACACTATTTTTTCATGTTCTTAGCATTGCATTTTCCACCCCAACACTTAGTTTCCTTAGCTGGTCTCCTGTGCTTTTGTTTTTATTTTCCCCTGTGGTTTTAAATACCCTGAGTACTTTGAATGAACTCAAACTATATAGTGGCCATTAATTGAATAAAATAGGTATTATTTTTCTCTGCATCTAAATTTGTATTCTTTTCACCAGATGGTGAAAACAAAAACAAAAACTGAAACTTTTCATTTACAAAGTCCATATTTTTGCAATTGTTTTGAGAACATTTAATAATAAGCACAACAAAGAGTTGTTGTAGTTTAGACATTGTCCTTGCTTTTTGGAAGTAATAGCACTTTCACTTTATCTTTTTTTTTTTTTTCATTAATATAGCTTAAAAAAAACCTCATTCAAATTGGCAGAAGAGACAGTAAAAAATTATTTGACAACATTTATGTAGATGTCTATTGTTTGTGCCATTTTAATTTAATTTTTTTTAAGGACATGTCATTAATAAGTCTTTAATGAAACATATTAAGATGCCGTTTATCAGGGCATATGCCTGTAATCCCAGGCGCTGGGGAGGTGAAGGCAGGAGGACTGCAAATTCAAGGCCAGCCTCAGCAATTTAGCAATAGCTTGTCTCAAAAACAAAACAAAACAAGACAAAACAAAAACAGGCTGGTGATGTGGCCCAGTACTTAAGCTCCTCTGGGTCAATCCCCAGTACCAAAAAAAAAAGAAAAAAATATATGCAGTTTTTATCATTTCATGAATATATTTGTGTGTGTAATCCTTACAGGGAATATCTATTATGAATGGACTAAGAATGTAAAGTTGGGATTATTGATTTCCATTGTCATTGCAACAGAATTCATGAAAGCAAACAACTATCTTTTGAAATTATCACTTTATCAGAATACCCATCAGACTAATGCTAATTTTCAGAGCACTTTGGGACTGGCCTTACAAGCCACATAAGAAACTGTCTCTGAGTCTCATATTTTTGTGGGACTCCCAAGCTTATTCATGTAATTAAATATAGTTTTTCTCTTGTTAAAAAAAAAAAGAAAAAGAAAAAGAAAGAAAAGAAAAAAGAAAAAGAAATCTGTCTCAATACTCTATAATTATATTTTATTATGATGGTTTTTATTATCGTATTACCTACTTGGATCTCTTTCTTTAATAATACTAAAAACTTCCAGGTACATTAAACATTTCAGTGTTCAATTTGCTTTCAAAATATAATTTTAGTTGGTTTCAGTGGCACATGTCTTCAATCCTAGCTACTCAGGAGGCTGAGGCAGGAAGATCACAAGTTTGAGGCCAGCCAGAGCTGTTTAGTAAGACGTTGTCTCAAAATATAATGACTGGGGGGTGTAGTTCAGAGGTACAGTTCTTGCCTAGCATTCTGGGCCCTGGGTTCAATCTTCATCACTGCAAAAAAAGAAAAAAAATATATGTGTAATTTTATTCACTGTGCTTCTGCTGTTTCTAAAATTAATTCTTCTTCAGAAGATTTACTACTTTGGAGCAAAGCAGCTGCTGTATAATAGTCATTTGAAGTCATTGGTTCAGTTTCAGTTTGAAACATTTGATAGCTATGTTGTGACTTAGTTTTTCTAAGCCAAAGTTTCCCCCTTTGTGAAGTGTGGGTAAAATTTCTTGTGTTCTTTTGTTTATGGCACTATGGGTTGACCTCAGGGCCTCTGCATGGTAGGCAAGCCACTGAGCTCCACCCAAGCCCAGAAGTTCTTATCTTAAATGAGTTAAGATTTCATAGAAGAAAGATTTCTAAAGGTAAGCTGCTGTTTTTGTTTTGCTAGCCATGCTTGAAAGAAGTTCCTGGTTGAGATTTGAATGAAAATAGGCAGAAGACAAGATGATAAGATGAAATGAGATAAGACTCAGGGTAGCCCAGGCAGAATTTAGTAGGTCCTCAAATAAATGCTGCTTTTCTTTTCCAGCTTACCATCTTGGAATAAGGGGATGGGGGTGGATGTAAACCTCTGAATAGATTTTAAAGTCACAGTGATATAAAAGTAAATAACAACAGGGCTCTTATAAAGTACTCATTTATTTGTAAAGTAAGGATTTGCAGTGAATTTTTTGACTTTTCCCTTGGGTAGAATTCTGAGAGAAATTCTTAGAAAAATTGACTAGGGATTATCAAAGGCCCTGGAAAACCTGTGGTAGAATCCTTGATTTCATGTGAATAGTTGTCTTTTTCTTCTGGTGAGGCAGTTTCTCTCTGGTGGAATTATATTTCTTAATTAATATCAATTATAATTAACTTTTAGACTTTTACACGATTAAGCAAGTGCTATATCCCTACGTTTTGCTTTCCTTATAACTATCTTTTCTTAATCTATATTTTTCCTCAAATATTGTATAAACCCAAACTATTTAATCTCCTCCCTTGAACATCTTATTTGAGGCTTAGCTTGGAAAGCCAGCTGAGAAATATTAAGGATAAACAACAATTTGAAAAATTTGCATGACATTTTAAAAATAACCTATTCTTATAGAAGAGGTAATGAGCTTTCTTAAGGTATTTGCTCTCATTTTTCCTAAGTGATAATTAAAAATCTTGTTAGCAGCCATCTATCAATAATTTGTTTACCCTGAATTTCTTTAGCCAATATTTTGATGTATATACGCAAATTTTATTTTTTGCAGGTTTGTTTTTCCTCAAATTTTGAATCAAATTGTTGAAAAAAGATAACATAACAATGGTAATCCCTATAATTATTATTCTCATCAATATTAAAAGATTCAAAACATGAATATATCAGGAGGCAGGGCTCTGAATGTAATAACAGTTAACAAGAGTATTGGAATCAAGTGGGTGTGGTGGTGAACACCTGTAATCCTGTGACTCAGGAGGCTGTGGCAGGAGGATTGCAAGTTGAGGGAAGCTCAAAGTAAAATGAACAGAAGGACTGTGGTACAGCTCAGAGGTACAGTACATGTCCCTCATGTTCAATCCCCAGTACTGAAAAAAGAAAAGGAAAAGAAAGGTAAGGTAAGGTAAGGTTTTGGAGTCAAATAAACTTAGTTTTGAGTCTAGGTTCTGCTATTTTTTTTTCTTGTAACTTGGGACTAGGTACCTCATCTTTTTTCTCATCTCAGAAATGGGTATAATAGGAGTATTCCTTTTAGAACTATTTTTTTTAAATTTGTTTTAATTAGTTACACATGACAGTACAATGATTTTGACATATCATACATTTGAATCAGATGGGACCTTTCAGAACTATTTTAAGAATTATCCTCAGGACTTCCCTATAAAGAAAGTTCTCATTAAATGATAGCAAATCTGACTTCCACCCATATGGAAAGGGAAGGAGTGGGAGTACCAAATTCCTTTGGAATTTATGGATGATCAAATGTCCATATATTAGTGAAAACCATGTCTTCCAGCAACTTCACAGCTTCTAAACCATTTTTTGGACTCACTGTTTCACTTTATAACACAGAAGGTAAAAGTATCATTTAATGATGGGATAGTACCTGGGGCCTAGATTGCACTGCTAATAAGTAGCAGAAAGTGATGCTTGGTAGCTGACTTTAAAAACATCCTTTCCTTTAAGAAACAGGAATCTTAGCACTTCATAGAAGATCAGACATCAAATTCAAATCAAATTCTCACTATGTAAATATCTAATTGCACATGATTTGGCTCAGGGTGTCCCTGCACCATCACATCATTTCCACAGTGGTAGGCCTTCTAGAGCCATTGCATCCTCCAGAAAAAGTTGCAGACTTTTAGATCATGCCAATATTTAATAACAGATTTCAAAGTTTATTTTGTATATATTAAAATGGGACTCATAAAAACACTCATAAAATTGTTCAGTGCTCCTGTATTAGGTGAACTTTTGTAAAAACTATAGTTATGGCCTAGTGCAGTTGTGCATGCCTATAATCCAGCTACAAGGAGGCAAAGGCAGGAAAATCACAAATTCCAGGTCAGTGTGGACAACTTAGTGAGACCCTGTCTCAAAATAAAACACAAAAAGACTGGGGATGTAGCTCAATCAGTGTTCCGCTGGGTCCCTAGCCCTTTTCATTTTATTTTGAGACACAGTCTCCCTTAGTTGCTCAGATTGACCTCAAAACTTGTGATCCTCTTGCCTTAGCTTCTTGGAATTAACAGGTGTGTACTCTATCATGCCTGACTTAATAAACTAACTCTCTCTCTCTCTCTCTCTCTCTCTCTCTCTCTCGTTAAATATCTTTCAGTTGTCAGTGGACTTTTATTTTATTTATTTATATGCAGGGCTGAGAATCGAACCCAGTGTCTCCACACATGCTAGGCAAGTGCTCTACCACCGAGCCACAACCCCAGCCCCCCTAACTTAGTAAATTCTTATGGTGTTAAAACTTTTCAAATGCTATTTATGGTCAAAATGAATAATAATATTTATGTTGATGGAAATTTGGAATTTTATTTTTATTCTAATATTTTCTATAAAATCTTCACATAAGAGAAACCCTAGCAAAAAATTGAAAACGTTAATTTCAACGTTCACCTACAAAGCAAAGTTCTCCTTAAGTTTATATGTCATTAAAGATCAAGAAACATAACTTCATTGTAATTAAACTTAACATTTGCCTTACTCAGTGTAGATGCAAAACAGAGTTGTTTCATCGCTGTCAACACTTGACAAAATGATAGATGTTTCTGTAATGATCAGTACAGTGTGACTCTGTTGTAGAGTATTTTGATGCCAGGACAAAAATCTGTGAATTTTAGAAAACAAATTTTGAAGTAAGTAAAACCAGAGTTATTTTAACAAAACTTAAACTTAGGGCAGTAAATGCTTAGACTCAAGTTTTTGATGCACCCAACTGCCATTTGCCCAGTGACTCAACAAGAGGAAGCTCCAGGCCTTCTGTTTCTTAAATGCTACTCTCCCAGCCATTCCTATTAAGGTTAGTAGGTATGTTACTAATTCCATTTCACAAAAAGAAATCTGAAAGATTTAGCAGCCTCAGCATCTTTTTTTTTTTTTTTAAACCCTATTCTTATAAACAGTAGCTCAAGTGAAATGCTAGTTAATGCCTATTAGGACACATAAAATGTAATAATGAAAAAAATGAAATTCATTTAAATGTTCATTCAGCCAAAAATAGATTTTGTAAATGTTTTTACTTGGCTTTTTTTGCTGCTGTAACTAAAAGGACCCAATCAGAACAATTGTAGAGGAGAAAAATTTTATTTGAGGGGTCATGGTTTCAGAGGGCTTAGTCCACAGAAAGCCAGCTCCATTCCTCTGGGCTCGAGGTGAGGCAGAACATCACAAGAGTGTGGCAGAGGGAAGCAGCTCACATGGTGATCAGAAAGCAGAGAAAAAGAAAAACTCCACTATCCAGGTACAAAATAGATATCCTATAACCATATTCCCAATGAAACACTTCCTCCAGCCACACCTCACCTGCCTCCAGTTACCACTCAGTTAAGGCTATGATGCAATCATTTCTCCTCCAAACCTTGCATTGTCTCACACTTGAGCTTTTGGGGAACACCTCACATCCAAACCACAACAATAAGTGATGAGTACACAGTGGGTTCTAAATATGAATAATTTAGTAAAGGCACTGATTTAAAGGTTCAAAGATGAGGGGGTCCATGTGCATGATAAGGAGGCCCATTGGACTAGACAAGAATACAAAATAAAACTAAGGCACAATTTCTCTTAACTCAGGAGGTCTCTGAACTTCCAGCACTTACAGAGATAGTCAGTCATCAAGTGTTTGAGAACATCTAGCTGCCTTGGTTGAAGCAGTATTTAAACCAAGAATTTTGACAAGCTTGTAAACATTTACCTTCATGACCTGGGTGGTATGAACCCTCTCTCACCTTTCTTGGTGTGCATAATCTGAGAGGGGTCTCCCACAAATGAAAGGTGAGACTCCTGTAAGTCTTACATCAGTGACGTTTGAATGTCAGTATTCACAGGGGTCTCATAGAATGTCTTTGCCTCGTTTTGTTATCTATAGCTCTCTCTGTTGAAATGAATTTTGGAAAGATGTGGTGCAGAAGATGATCGGCCTTAAACATCATTCCTGTTCTTTGTTTTGCTAGTTTCCGTCCAGAAAATGCTCTCTTTTTAAAAAATGAAAACATTTAAAAACCATTACACATAAGTGTCAGCATCTTTACTCTTTGTACATTGCCCCTAGGCTGCTCTTGAACTCAATCAGGCAAGCTCCCAGCTTCCTTCTTGCACCAGGCAGCAACATCTGGAATGACAACCACTGGAATCTGGTGCTCAGCCACAGGGGCTGGAAGTAGCCATCTCAGGATGCTGGTGCCCCAGCTTTTCACTGAGAACTTGACGCTTCTTTGGCTGACCCATATCTACTCTATTAAAGAACATTTGGAAGGGAGCTTTGCAGTGTAACTTGCCTGCTTGGCAGTCTTCTTTCTTTCTTAGCCAAGAAGAAGCAAGGGGCTCATCAAACCAAATTTGAACCTTCAGCTCCACTTGAAAAGTCGTAGTGGTTGATGTAGGAATCAGCAAAGTCTTTGAAGTTTTCTGGCATGCAAAGCAAATTATAATTTGGTTCTTAGCTGAAGTGTAAGTTTCCTTTTCAGTTGTTTGGTATCCTGGGCACAGGATACCAATTGTATCACAATTCTATTTGAAGTTTAGTTTTTCTTTTACTGATATGTTTCATCATTTTTACTTGAATAAGTAAGCCAAAAGCATATTAATTTATTTTTGAGTCAAATAAATTCAAATTATATAAAAATTAAGTAGCTATTAAGAAGGAGGCATTTTATTTCTCTTATGTCCTGTAGAACACCAACAATGGAGATTCTTTTAATAAGATATGATAGACATTCATCAAAAAATATGAATTTTTTAAAATTGGTGCATATTAATTATACAGAATGGTGAGTTTCATTGTGGCATATTCATACATGCATAAAAACATAATTTGATCAACTTATTCCTTAGTACTTCCCCCACCTTCCTTTCTCTCTCCCTTATCTCCTTCCTTTACCCTAATGATCTCCCTTCCTCTTTTTTTCTCCCTCTAGTTTTAAAAATGAGAGAAAACATAGGGTAATTTTTCAAGTCTGATTTATTTTGTCTAACATTATGATGTCTAGTTCCATCCATTTTCTTCTAAATGATATAACTTCATTCTTCTTTATGGCCAAATAAACCCATTGTGTATATATACCACATATTCTTTATCCAGTTGTCCGTTGAAGGACACCTAAGCTGATTCCATAATTTGGATATGATGAATTATACTGTGGATGAACTCGGGTTTGCATATTTCTCTAAAGCATGCTGACTTTAATTTGAAAACTTGAATTTTCCTTAAATCTTATGAATCAATAATCAATAATCAATCATAATCAATGAATGTTCAAGCAATCCATCTCTATGTATTTCTTGAGTGCCTTCAGATTTAAAATTTTTTAAAGTACTACTATTAGATTCTGTAGTGTTGGCAAGAGCGTTTTCTGGAACCTGGGATGGGGTGGCATTCTTATGATTCCAGATTCAGGCTTAGTTGAAGTATATCATTCCTTACTGAGTATCAATTATTCACCTCTGGAGCCCCCCTTGATCCTTAGCTGATGTGCTGTGACACTGACTTTCTATTAGTCTTTTGGAAAATAAAAGAGGGAGGTGGCAGGTGTTCCTGATCTTGTAAGTGGAAGTTCCATTACTAAAATGCATGTAGTGCAACATGATGATATGCCATCAATCAACAACTATGATAGATCATTAACTTTTTTTTTCCCCAATAGTGGGGATTGAACCCAGGGCCTCCTGCAGCTAGGCTAGGGCTCTGCCACCAAGCTACACCTTCACCCCCTTTTATTTTTTACTTTGAGACAAGGTCTCACTAAGTTGCCCAGGCTGCCCTCAAATTTGCAATCCTCCTGCCTCAGTTTCCCTAGTAGCTGGGATTATTGACATGCACTACAACATCTAGCTAGATAATGAATTATTCTTTATTTCCATGAGATTAAGTAAAACTGTAAATTAAGTAAGAGCATATGTTGTAAGAACTGCCCTCTTTGATAACTCTTATATATTTCTTAATGTCATTAATTCCAGCTTTGTCTGGAGAGAGTTGGTCTGGGGTAAAGATACTGCATATTTTCTTCTGGGTTACAGTCCTTTATGCCAGGCATTGGTAACATTTTTTGTGTAAAGTGCTAAATACTTTAGATTTCCTGCATATTTTAGTTTCCTATGCTGCTATAACCAAATACCACAAATTAGGTGCTTAAAACAACAAATATTTATTCTCTCAGAGTTCTGGGACTCTGAGAAAGAAATCATCTCATTGATTTCCACATGGCTTTCTTCCCTCTCTGTATCTCTTAATCTCCGACGATGGAGATTCTTGTAATAAAATATGATAGAGATTCATCAAAAAACATAAATCTTTTTTTTTAAATTGGTACATATTAATTATACAAAATTGTGGGTTTCATTGTGGCATATTCATACACAAATAAAAATGCAATTTGATCAACTTATTCCTTAGTACTTCCCCCATCTTCCTTCCTTTAACTGCATCTGCAAAGACCTTATTTCTAAATGATGTCACATTATGAAGTTCTGGGTGAAAATGGATTTTTGGTAGACACCATTCAACCCACTACAACAGGCCTTGTGGTCTCTGTTGTGACCACTCAAATCTTTTGTAGCACTAGGACATCCACAGACAATATATAAATAAGTGAATAGGCTATGTTCCAATAAAATTTTATTTATGGACACCGGAATTTGAATTGTGTATAATTTTGCATATTCTTAAGCATGATTTTTCTTCTAATTTTTAACCAACAATTTAAAAGCCCAATCTTAGTTTTGGGGACATACCAAAAGAGGCAAGGAGACAAGCAGATTTAACCCACAGGCCATAATTTGTCAATGCCTGATATGTAGAGTTAGTAGTGAGGAGGCAGAGCGGTAACTCTAGGTTAATTGCTTTCCCCTTCTGCTCATAAGCAGAGGAGCCAAATTCTGAGAAAACCTGTTTGTGATTTACATTAAGAAACTTCCATTTGATAGCCTCATGTTTCAGCAGAGAGGAAACCAGAAAGATCAGGAATGATGCCTGTTTGGCAGCATCGTTCCTGGGTGTGCTTGCCAAAATTTTGGTGAGGATTTTGCTGTCAAGATTAAGAGGTGATGTGGGCTAAAATGAAGAACATGACCTAAAGTCTCTGTGTTGAAGGATTAGAACATTTCCCTCATGGACTCATAGCATTCTCTGTGCCAAAGATTTGAGTATACTTTGGAGGTGATTTTAAATTAAAAGCATTTTGTGACTCAATACTACATGGCATTCTGGTAAGATGTTGTCAATCCCCAGACACTCATTCAAGGCCAGATATTAGATAATACGTCAAGCATCCGAAGAGACTTTATCTTCTAATGCTGACTTGCTAAATCATCCAGTGCCAAGAAAATCTAAGATGTCTGATGTATCATGCATATTGCTTCTAGAAAAATTTATATAACCTAAAATTTAAAGTTATTGTTGAAGATTGTGATTGTATGGTTGACTTTTCTAATTACAAAACCAATACCTGCTCATTGCAGAAGATTAAAATAATGCCAAAATGAATAATATGAAAAGTGAAAGTTTATTATAATCCCAATTCCCAGAGATAATTTCTGAGAAAATGTTGGTATTTATTTATCCAAATATCTTCCCCAGCACGTAATTGTAAAAACAAATGAAAAAATATGCACCAAAAAGATACTTTACATGTTTTTAAGAGACTTTAGAACAAAGTTTCTAAACCTAAAAGAACAATGTATGATTAAGTATTATACCTAATTATGCATGGAATACATGGTACACTGATAATAGGATATGGATTAGTCATATTTCCCAGTGCAAATGGATCTTTGTTTTTTTAACATTTTGTTTTGTTTCCAGTAAGCAGCGAATGATCTAGTATAAGTAATAACTTTCACGTGTATATTGTCCAGTTTTATTATTTAGAAACTCATTGTGCCCTAGGCTTGGTGTTGAATCCTTCCCTTGTACTACAGAGAAGCAGGTATCCACCTTCCTCAATGACATCAGCATTTTAATAGTGTTTACCATCCACAACACATATTATTAGTAGAAGGTTTTCTGGCTGAAAATCGAAAAAATTCTGCGAACCAGCCTCAGTTTGATTTGAGGAGGAGTATATCGCCAGGATCTCAAGTGGATTTTGTAATAACTAGTGTGATTTATGCACTTAGCAGTCTAAAACAGAATACCATTCTTACACAACATGGAAATTTTGTATACAAAAATGGATAGATAATCTTCCATTTGTATACAGAAGTAAATAGACAATCTTAACACTTAGGATATGCCTACAATATGCCAACATATTTCATTCCTAGGGTCTTAGGAGATAATAAGTATTTTGAAATAACATAGAGCTGGGCATGAATCCTAGCTCTATTATCTGTGGGGCCTTAGGAAAGTTTCTTTAACTGAGTTTTTGTTTCATCATCTGCAAAGTGGGACTAAATAGTACCCATTTTGCAGGATTGTTGTAAAGGTTTGTGTTTATGTCTGTGTAAAGCACCAAACCAGTATCTCACATTTAGAGAAGGCTCCAAAACAAAACAAAAATCCTTTTATTTTGCAGTGCTTAGGGCTTAAACCCATATCCTCACATATGCTAGGCAAGCACTCTGCCATAGAGCTACATTCCCAACTCCCTAAAAACTATTTTGAAAGTATTATTATTAGCAGAAAACAAAATCGGGTTCAGAAAGCTTGCTTTTCTTAGGCTACTCAGGTAGTTGGCAGCAGACCATGAAGGATAATTTTGACACCTTATTCCATTCTTTTTTGCATCATTCATCCCATCTTTATTCACTAATAATTATGCATCCATAAAGTTCCATGTATTGTACTGAGCCTTGATGAATAAAATACAAACTTGCAGTCCATTCGGGGAAATACATAAACATATTAATTATAGTTCAGTTTCTTAGGTGGTAGGATGAAATTATTTTATATATGCTTATGAAAAATAGTCGAGATAGTGATCCACCCAGCTTTAAGAAACTAGGAAGGCTTCATAGTGGCATTATGATATTTGATTTAAGTCTAAAAGTATGTATTGGTGATTTTCAGGCAGTTAAGAGTATGTATGTGTGTATGTGTGCACGTGCCTATGTGTGAACAGGGGTTTGCAAGTGGTATTTTACATGTAAGTGCCCTGAGGGAAGTTAAGGAGATGCTGAAAAGCATAGCATATTCATAGCAGCTTGGCTAGTTTGATGTGGTTTAGGTAGTGAGAAGAGCTGAGGACCGAGGATGCCATGCCAATGGCTCTGGAATCCAGCACCTCTTTTTCTACTGAAACACTGTCATACTAGAATACTAATAAGCAATGAAAGTATATAAAACCAATTTGGGAAACTACTTGCCATTTATAGTCCTATTTAGGAGTAAAATGTGGTCCTACTTAAAAATAACATGATCAAAACAACCATTTGCAACCTGTCTTAGTCTATGAGGACAGCTATAACAAAATAGCTAGATTGGGTAATTTACAAGCATCAGAAATTTATTGTTCACAGTTTAGGGGACTGGAACATCTAAGACCAAGGTGCTTACAGATTTGATATGTGGTGATGGCCTGTGGCTCATAAATGGTGACTTTCTTTATGTGTCCTCACCTGCCTGAAGGGATGAACAAGCTCGTTTGGGTATCTTTTATAATGATCCTAATCATCTCCCAAAGGCTTCATCTTTTAATGCTGCCACCTTGAGAGTTAGGTTTCAACGTATAATTTTGGGTGTGTGTGAGGAGGACACAAATATTCAGGCCATAGCAGAACCCAAATTAGAAAAGAAACTAATGATTGACACTAAATAATTACTAGTTAAATATTTTATACAGTGATTCAGTTATTCTTGAGTAACTTTTGATATGAAACTTTATGACATGATAATTTATGTAATTCCATAAAGTACAATAAAATTTTATTGATCTGTATTACAATTACAGGTTTCTGGTTATTAATTCAGCATTACAATCTGATTAATGTTATTTGTTTCATTTTGGGGGGACTTAATCCAGTTAGTTTGGTTTTGATTGTTATTAATTGGGCTAGGGTTATGGTTGTATCATCACTATACATTCTTATTTAATTATGTCATATTTCTATTGCTAATTGAAAGTATATCTCATGCTCCATATTTTAATACTTTCCTCCTTTATGTCCTTATGTGAACAAATATTCCTCATTTCTTATTTCATTGGGATTTATAGAAACATGTTTGGGCATGTGTGATTTTGAAAACTTCACCTTGACTTTTTATTGAATATAAATTATAATTTATAATATTTAGATAGATTTTATCATAAGAAATATCTGTTTTCCATTCATTGCTTTAGTCCTTACATACTACCATAATCATATTCCCCCATTCCTTCATATTTTGTTCATTTAGTGATTATTTTTCTTTGAGTTTTTCAGGGAGTTACCATGGCGTCTTTTTTATTTCATTGAATTTTCTCAGATTTTTTTTAACTTTGATACAATTCTGATTAATAATATGATCTGATAAAGGAATGTTATATCTTTATTTTGTTAAAAACATGATTTTTATGTTCCTTCTCTAATGTTGTCATTCAAGACCACCCACAATGCAGAAATAAGAAAGTCTTGATGGCTGAAGGGAATGACCCCAGACTAGACTCTGCCATGGCAGGAGAAGGTGAGTAGTGGGTGAGAGAGGTGGAGTAGTGAGTGTCCACTTGAGGGTTTGACTGAATGAAATGGAGCTAAGGGGGACTCTGCAATTACTTTTTAATAACTTAAAAAATGTCATTTACTTCCTAGGTCATCTTTAAAAACACTGAACTTAATAATATATATGCATGGTTTCTTGACTCCAGCAGTGGAGTAACCTTTTCAGATAAAATAATTGCACAAAAATACAGTCAGTCCTCTGCATCTGTGGGGTTCTGCTGCCATGGATTCAACCAATTGCAAAAAAAAAAAAAAAAAAAGAAAAAAAAAAGAAAAAAAAGATATTGTCATCTCTTCTGATCATATGTACAAATGGTTTTTAAAAATTGTTATTCTCTTAAAAATACATTTTAACAACTATTTACATTGTATTAAGTATTATAAGTAATCGAGAGATGATTTAAAGTGTATAAGAGGTTGTGTGTATAGGTTATATGCACATACTACAATATTTCATGTAAGAGACTTGAGCACCTGTGAATTTTGGTACCCGCAGTGTTCTGGAACCAATTCTCCACAGATACACTGGAATAACCATAGGGTGTTTTGATGTGTTAGAGATCTTTTGAACATAGACATAGCTATTCCCTAAACAATACATTGAAGAAATCTTTCTAGAAATTTCTGTAGCTATGGCAACCTCTTTAAGTTAATGTATAAGTAAGCCTTCACTGCAAAAAAGCAACTCAAACCTCAATGGCTTAAAAAAAACATTTATTATGTCTTAATGTTTCTATAGATTGTCTTTATTGTTACTGGATTGCCAAGGATAGCTTTACACACTGAAATGTGTAGGGCCTCATCTGTGAGACTTGGATGATTGAGATGGTTATGGTCTCTCTCCATGTTTGGGCTTGTTCATAAGGGTTCACAGCAGCAAGAGAGAGCAAGTCCTGATGTGCAAGCCTTTTTTCAAGTTTCTGCATATGTCATATTTTCTAATATCACTCTGGTAGATGCAGATCACACAGAAAAGTCCAACTTCAAGGGTTAAATATAGATGCAATCTCCTGCTGGGAAGAGCAAAAAAGGGGTTTGCATACAGGGCTCAGAGAAATTTGTGGTCATTTTGAAATTGATCCTAGCCAGTCACTGTGGAAATTTTTACCTATTCCAGCTGTCTATAGCTTCAGAAAATACCACACTTACCATAGTAGCTTATATCTACATACAATATTTGTTATAAGCCATGTCTATAAAACTTGCACAAATAATTAATTTAAAGGCTGTTTTTAAGAAAATAAATAAGAAAATACATTAAAATCTCTCTAGTACTTTATATTTTGCAAAACATTTTCATGTATACAGCTTTAAAAATCTTTTAAGACTCTTTATAAGGAAAGTGTTATGATCACTATCCTCATTTTGCAGATGCATAAATTGATGCACACACATGTTAAGACTGACCCAGTAAGAGAAGTGGAATATGAATTCAGTTCTTTTGATGGTAAAAATTGTAGACTTGCTTTCCTGCTGCACATAAGAGTGTCTGGGTTGCCCCACTAGCCATTTGATGCAGTAATAAACAAAGGCAGGTAGTTATTAAAAATGCCTATAATTCCTTAGCCATGCCACTTATTGTACATCATGTTCTCATTCAGTGGAAAGTCTGATTATCTAAAGTGTTTTTAAAGAAAAAATGTCCATATAAATGAAACCCTCATCAAAGACTCAGCAAATTCTCTTTTCCTATCTCTTCCATTTCTGGTATTTGCTAATACCTATATTCAATTGTTTTCACACTGTACTTACATGTTTACTGAATTTTACAAGAAACACTGAATATTATAATAACACCCTAAATATTAACAATTATTGCTTGCATCCATCAAGAAATAAGTTTATCTTACATCTTTCATTAATTATATATGTGTGTGTGTGTGTGTGTTTTATCACTTTACATCTTTTATTTTATACTGCACAGGCATGGTTGTTCAATAGCACTTGCATTTTCTATGTACCCTAGGGTTAATTTGATAAATAGCACCAGAGAGTAGTAGACTCCCAGGGACATCTTTAATGAGAGATCAATATTCCTTAATGCATAATACTGGTCCTTTCTCATCTGGTTTCACTGAGATGGTCTCATACACAGACTAGTGAGGTATGCAGTCCTGTGCACAGATGCAGTGTGCATCCAGCCTCTAAGGTGTTCCTTGGCATACTAGCTCACCTTGGCAGAATGATCCAAAGAAGCTCTGACTGGATCATCTGACAGGATTCCCCTGAGTAGTCTGGAGCATTAGCTGACTCTGGGCTGGCTGCTTAATTTCCACTGCTAACTCACCTGAGGTACATGGTAGCAGGTTTAAATGGGATAATCTAGGTAAAAACCATTTGTAAGTCATTAAAAGTTATAGAAACATGAGCTGTTAATATAAACACACCCTAATTAAGTACCAATAGAAGGGGCCAATGTAATTATTTCAAATTCTTAATTACTAGGCTCATTAATAGTCAATGGTTTTGGAAGCATTCTTTGTGCCTTTTTTCTGTAACTTTAAGCTTAGCAATACTCGAGAAGTATTCCAAGTCTGCTTCTGATTGCACAAAGCCATAAAAAATACTGAATTTTTTATGGTTAACTTTTGGTCCCCATTGAGAAGCCCCACCCGAAAATGAATAGAGAGGGTCTGCAGAATGACCTTATGGGTCTTTTCAAGGGGAATTAACATTCCCAATTGTCCATTCTCTGGTTGCTCCCCTCACTGCACAGTAGGTGGACCTAACCTCATCTTTGCTCTGGATTCTTTTAGTGAGTCATAGCATTCATGGCCTTGGCTTTCAGGCTGAGGTAACCTTTATGGTCAATTTATGGGCTATTTTCAAAGAAATTTCCTAGTGTTTTACAGGGAATTTATTTGCTTTCATAAGACTTCATCAATGTATTCATTACAGAGAACCTTATCCATTTGCTTTCCTACCCTTTCCTTCTCTGCCACCTCTACAGGAAATTACCATTGCAGGCAGAGGCATCATGCAGAGAAAAGATGTCTCCTGATTCAGTGGAAGCAATTTCTGTCTTGTGTGTTACTTCGACTGTCATAACATTCTCAGGCATGAACTTCATGCCTTGATTAATATTTATAGACTCCTCTTTAGGCACCTGTAATGTCAGTGCCTGTGGGAGGCTCAGTACATGGCAGGCAGGAGAGAGGATTCAGTCTGTTAGAACACAGAGACCAGGGTCA
Organism: Urocitellus parryii; assembly: GCF_045843805.1. Lineage (NCBI taxonomy): Eukaryota > Metazoa > Chordata > Mammalia > Rodentia > Sciuridae > Urocitellus > Urocitellus parryii. The sequence goes on from NC_135538.1 coordinate 48,886,215, forward strand.
TCTAAAGGTCCAATTGTCAGAGGAAGTCCTGGGACTCATCCTGGCTGCACATCAGGAGGGATGGTGCTCTCCAGGCTCAAGCCAGTCCTAATTGGAGGCAGCATGACTCACTGGATGTGGGGCAGAAGGTCTCATTTTAGGGTCCTTTGCTGCAAGTTTGTCCTATGACTTTGGGCCACTCCCTGAAGATTGGTACTTTTATTTCCCCCACTGTAATATGGACTGACGGTTGTCTACATTGGCTTGTTATAAACAACTGGGACAAATGACACATCTGTACAGCTGCCTTCAAGACATCATTCTGCTCTCAGAGTGGTTAGAACTAGGCATTTAATTCCCCCCCTGGAAGGAAGAGATTTCCAGGAGCTGCTCAGAGTTATGGGCATTAAAAAGGCAGGATCGTTCCCATCATGCTCTCAGACACTGCCCACCTGGAAAACACAACACTGTTGCACACCTCATGGTGTGAGATCTGGGTAGACTTGAAGATTAAAGGAAAAGGAAAAGGAAAAGGCTGGAATGCCTGTGGATATTAATCCATTCATTGTGATTTAGCCAATCATGTTTCAGACATCCTAGAATGTTCTCCAAACTTTGGGCTTTAGGTCTAAAACTGCCTTTTCCAAGTTTTTTTTTTTTTTCTTTCTCTGATACTCTCAGTGCAGGTAATCTTTCTTTCCTTGGCTTCCCTACTTTCTAATTTTCTTTTAGAACTTACGGGCTAATACATTATAATGGCATTTGCGTATATATTTAACTTCCTATGCTATAAGTAAGTCTTATTTATTTTTAAATCCCTAACTGCCTAACATATCCCCTGGTACTTAACAGGTATTCAATGAATATATATTATAAAGTAACAAAAGCCACAATAAGACAACACATAATGTCATCTGGGCCCATGGAGGGTATACATTCAAAAGTGCTCTAAGGATGGAGAGAAGATGAATTGAGCAGGGAGAGGCACTTGGAAGTAGGCAAGGTGCTAATAGGTGGAGATGGAATGGAGGCATTACAGGAGGAAAGAATTGGCATTGGCTCAGATGGGAAAGGAGAATACACCTTTGGGGAGGCAGGGGTGATGATGATGTGACTGCCACCGAAGGATGGGACATTGCATGTGCAAAGCTAATACAATCAGGCCCTTCTCCAAGCAAAGATTATCTACTCAAAAGGTTTGAACAATTGAGTTTCAAGGTTGAAGAGATTTTTTTTAGGAAGATTTCTCATATGTGCAACGTATCAAGACAGCCTGGCGGCAGGGGAATTAGAAGATTTTGCAGGATCATGTGAACATTCCCTCATGGATACACAGGTATGAGGCCAAGAGCCTAGACCAGAAAAATGAAATCCTCAGATTTTGAAGGAAGGACCAACCAGACAATGTGACTAAGTTTGAGGATAAGAAATAGCATGGAATAAAAACTGCATTCAAGTTCCTGTTTGGATGATGTTGGAAGTAGTGATAGCATTAGTGACAATTGGAAACTCAATTTTGGAGGGGAGTGAATGCATACAGTTTTAGATATTTTTCAGGTTGAGAATGCAATGGAGTGTTGACACAGAGAAGGAAGGTGCTATCCAGTTTGTTATAAGTTTAGGACAGTAGCTTAGGAGGGAGATTGGAGGTTACTAAGTCAAAATTGATAAGACAACATTGCTCAGTTATGTGCCTCGGAATCATTTCCCTCTCATGAGCTCCTTGAAGGCAGGGTCAAGTTCTATTTTCTGTTGCTGCTGCTGTTGTTGCTATCTGCCTTGCATGTAAAGTATCTGGCACACAATGGACATTTTATGAATCATTTTTCCTGAAAGCTACCTAGAACCAAAAGCTATGCTACCTGTGCTAATGTGGTACAAAGAGAGCTCCTTAATGTGAAATTCAAAGACCAGTAAAATTTTTAGGTAACAGTCTCAATCTTCTCTCTCCTAGGTAATATTTTATTGGTACAAATTAGAATTTATATTTTCTGTTCATTTTCTGATGAACATCTTCACGCCTGTTACAGATAGAATACCATAGTTAATTGGTATTTTGTACTTGCTGATTTCTTAGGCTCCTTAAAATTCCAAGAGATCTGTTTCTTTCAGGCAAAAGGGAACTAGATAAAGCTACTAACCCTTGACATATTAGAAGTATACACCACACCAAACCTCTCTCTCTTTTTTTCCCCCCACATTGCTCTATGCATTAATCCAGCATTGAGAAATAATTGCTGAGCTTTAGGAAAGAGTACTTTCTGTAGCTTCTTAATCTGCTTCTCCCCTCCCAGCCTGGGAGAGCTCGAGCAGTGTATCTTTCCAAGTGTGGAGGGAAAAGTCAGCTCCCCAGCCCAGCCATTCTCAGAGGAGCTGGACCCATGCCTGGTTGCTCCTGGGAATTGTGCAGTCGCCAGCGCAGCTGCGCTCCTCCTTACACGGTGGCCAAGAAAAGTCCTTTTCTATGCGCTAGTCTTTTAGCCCATAGACACTGAGGCACCAGGAGTGTTGTAAGGGATTTGGAGGCACTCTGCCCTATAAATATGACCTAGTTGCCTGCTCCTCCTCCTTGCTCTAGCCTAGCCCACGGTCTGTGTGGAACACAGTAGACTGCACAGTTGAATCTTTTCTCTCTGGGAGGAGGAGACCCTCACTCCTGCTGAGGTGCAGAGAAAGAAAGGTGGAATAATAGAAAACATGCCTCCTTTGTTTCCCCTGAGTGGCTGGAGGAGATTTGGCACGGTGAGAGAACCCTGAACTGGGAGAAAGTAGGAGTTTCTCTGTCACTCTGGGCCTCCATTTCCTCTTTGCAGAATGAGGGGTTCTAACCAGGTGAACTCTGAAGTCTCTATATACAGTTATTGATGTCATAGTCCTGCAGGGGTCCTGGGCACTACTGAGCTCAGAAATAAACAAACACTTCTCCATGCCTTTTAGAGTATTTTGGAGGAAATAAAGAAAAAGTAAACTTCAGAGAATAAAACCGATCCTGACATTTCTGTGAAATTCAGGTAACTACATCCTTGAACGAGGGTTTGTAGACTGTCGAGAGCCCGAGTTCTCAGAAGGTGACTTCTAGGCTGAGCTTCTTTTTGAACAGGCAGGGGCTCCCAGCCTGAGGGACTGAGGCACAGTCTGGAGGCAAACTGGGCTGCTGATTTCATCAGTGCCATCCCACCCTGCTCCTGGCTGCTGGGGGTGTGCTGCCAGTTGCTACTGTGAGGAGAAGTGAAGTCCACGGAGATGCCAGGCGAGGGTTGGCATCTATATGGTCATGTGTGTTGTTGGTACTGAAATCCCATAATATCTCCAGGCAGTTTAATTCTGTGGTGGAACCAACTTGAATAATTAAACAAAGCAAAGATTTGACAACACTGTACTTGTGGTACAACACAGCTGTGATTCCATGAGCTCAGCGAGGAGAAGGAGTTGGGGGCATCTGTCATAGCAAAAGCATTCTTTGTAACAAATAACAATTTAGCAGACACCAAAAATGGTACAAAACAGAGTCTATAAAGAGTACGGTCTGTTAGGAGAGAATGGGCATGGTGTCTGTCTGGCAGGGGTGTTGAAGGAGGGGTTAATCATATCCACTCCATCAGTAACATCTTATGAAATGAAACTCTGAGCCAGGGGGTCACCCCATAATATTCTTCTAGAAAAGCTTTTACTAACCGATTTCTAGATGATAGGAAGTAAATGATTAGGGAAGACATGATCATTCTTTGGAACAACTGAAAATTTGATACCTTTTATATAAGTCTGTGATAATCCTAAAGAGTCTTCGTCTATTGGTTGTCAGAGAAGTTTGTATATTTGAAAGGATTTCTTTCCTGCTCCCTATTCTTATTAGGTAAGGATTAAAAGAATAAAAAGATTCTTTTTTTAAAGTCCTTATTTTAAACATATATATATATATATATATATATATATATATATATATATATATATGACAGCAGAATGCATTACAATTCTTATTACACATAAAAAGCACAATTTTTCATATCTCTGGTTGTATACAAAGTATATTCACACCAATGCGTGTCTTTAAAAATTCTTAAGTAACTGATTTTCTGACGCCAGACTCTGGGATCTCTGCTGCAAAAGAATTCTCTTTTATTTTTTCCTGAATGTGGTAGCCTTTTGTGTTCTGAAGCAGTACAGGGTTGCTTTTGAATAGCTGTTTCCTCCCCAGTCACATTCAGTCTTGAGGAAGCCATTTGCATAGTGAGCCTGGTCTGTCCAGTGAGAGCTGGAGGAATAATCTTACTACACAGAGAAAAAATTGTGGGCCTTCATGTTAAAGATCTTTGAGCTGTGGGGCTCAGTTACCTAAACAGATCAGTAGGAAATCCTAAAGAGCAGCCACAATTGACATGTGATTTGCATGCTTTGACTTCAGAAATCTCCAAGAAAAATTGTGTCATGTTTTTGTTTTGGGATTAACATAACTGTACCTGTAGTTATTTTCTCAGAAAGATCAATTTACCTGCAAGGGAGGTACCTCAGTGATAGACTGCTTGGCATGTGCAAAGGCCTGGGTTTGATCTCATTTTACTTTAGAATTCTATTTTTTCTCATTTTTAACATGGCTAGTTCTTAAACTTATAAACTTCTGAAACTTGACACATTTCAGGTTTTTATGGAAGATATGTGAAAACAAATATTAAGCATTGATTTATTTAATTCTTTAAAATCTTCCTTTTAATGGATGCTGTCTGCTTCTGTATTCCTTTCTTTCTCCCTTCAAATCTCCTGACTCCTCTTTTGGAGATTTCCCCGCTTGTCTCAGGGGTCCACTCAGAACATGGACCTCTCTTCTGTTGTATAGTTGCTTCCCTGTCCAGTTTTCATATTGGGCTAATGATCTCTGCACAAACCAAGTATATCCATTGCTCCAAGCCCTTTCTTTGACAGACTTCTGCTCTTCTTGCTGCACAATAACTGTCCATAGGTCAATCTACACAGAGCTGAGTCATTCGGTACATACAGATCTTCTTGTCACTGAGCTCCCACATGAGTCCTCTTCCTTGAAGCCCTGCCCTTTATTTCCATCAACTTAGTTAGAGAACCCCTGACATTTCTGTACCCCTGCAGGCTCACCCTCCAATTCTTTATTATTTTGAGCTGGTGTATTTTTACTTCATTTCCCTGAGTATCTCAACTTTGATCACTAAAAAAATATTTCAGAGCAAGAATGTCTTTGCTTTCTGGTTTTTAACCTACTTTGCTTCAAATTCTTTCATTAGATTTTTCTCAACTTTAGCTTTACCTGTAATTTACCCACAGATAATTTTGAGGACAGATCTCCCAGCCTCCAAAACTTAAGTTTCTTCATTTTTTCCCCCTCCTTGGACCTTTCCTTTAAAGCCTTGCCCATTGCCAGCCACATTCCTCCTGCAGACTGACTTCCGAACACACTTGGCACAGCTTCTCCACCGGTCAGGAATATACTGTGCCTGCTTCTTTGTCAAACTTGCTACTGCATGGGGTATCGGTTTGGAGTGTGATTACTGTATCTGGATCCACACTCTACTCTGATCCCTGTTGTGTGAGACAGACTCTCAGAGCCTGAATTCCTTCATTTGTAACATGGGGAAGATAATGATGGACCTTACTTAATTGGGCTGTTGAGAACACTGATGAGTCAGTACACAAAAGGTGCTTAGAATAACTCCTAACAGAGTACTACCCACGTTTCAGCTCTGGGTTTCACATTAGGGGCTTACAGTCCAAGGCCATCTCTCCCTCCAGCCCCTTTCATTCTTTTGAGGTCTGAACACAGCACCTGAATATAAAAGTTGCTCAATAAATATTTTTTGAAATAATTTAAACAGTGTTGAGAGAGAACTGAATTCCATGGATTTGGAATTGTACTTTTAGTTGCCTTAGGATAGATCAATGCACTGAAGCATGTCATACAGCTTTCTCTGTATCTCTGATCCTTAGCAGGGTGCCTGACTAAGTACTAAAAAAGAATTCCCAAATGAATGAAAATTGTCAAACTTTTCAAAGTGTAGTTTATAAACCTCCTGAGCACCAATGAAATAAAAAACATAATTTATCTTTAAATTAAAAATAACTTTTTAAAAAAAGTCAAACTATATACAGTTACACGTCTCTTAATGGTGGGGTATGTTCTGAAAAATTCATAGGGCAAGTTTGTCATCAGATAAACATACAGTGCTTACACAAACATGACATCAATAGATGCTATAATCTTATGGGATCAGAGCTATATTTGTGGTCCACCATTGATGGAAATGTCATCAGGCAGTACATGATCAGATATACATGTCCATGTACAAGATATGAAGACATAAAAGATGTACTATATCTGATAAGTGTATATTTGTACCACTATGTGTGTGGACACACACACAGTGACTTGTGTGTGTGTGTGTTTATGTATAAAATATATATATATATATATATATATATATACACTTTTAAAAGTTAAAAAAAAATAAAATATGTGTGATCTCATCACTAAAAATATTAACTTGGTATATTTCTCAGTGCAATATGTTTATAGATTGAAAAAAGAAAATATATATAATCTCATACTTAATACATTATAAGCTCTATCATTTTATTTATTTATAACTATAGTGTGAACTAAGTGCCTACTTTATAATGAACACCAAGATTGTGGTAAAGAGGCATCTAGTTTTTGTTATTTCCTTCTCCCTACATACACACTCTTTTGGTTCCATTTTTTACCTCTCTAATATGTGGTTTGAAATTTTTTATATTAAAATGAAATTTCCAGGAGGAGGCAGTCTGAATCATACCATAGCATATTAGCGTTTTTGAAAAATATGTTTAATAGCTTTTCTTTATTTTATTTTACTTTTAGATTGGCTTTTAAATACTATATATAACTTAAACTTACAGCTGAAATTTCCCCTTGAGTTTTATAACAAATACTAGAATTAAGGATATGATAATGGAGTATAAATGTGATCCACACTGAGGTATGTGTTTTCAAGGAGGTCAAAAGCATCATTTTTGGATTCAGGTACTGTCCAGTCCGTCTGTATTATAGGATCTTGCCATTTGTTCTTTCTTTCTCTCTTAAAAATTGTCAGCAGTGAATGAGGACACTGTTCTTTCTTTCAAATTCAGATTTTGTTTACAAAGTACTCTCAATTTTAAAGGTCAAAATAATGGTAATAGCTGAGTCAAAAAGACACCGAACTATGACACAGAATAATCAAGGGGACATCTATTTACATCGTAAATGGGATGAAAGAAAATGTGCTGGAAAATAATAAATATGATTAAATCTTCCAGAGGTAACTTCTTCTCCAAGTGGGTGCCTTTCCCTAGAAGAGTGCTGTCCCAAGAGAGAGCCCCACGCCTGTGCTGTAAACCTGGAAGTCTCAAATAAACTGTCAATAAACTATCATTGCCTTTACAACTATTTGCCAACCACCACCCTCTTTTCCCTATTGCCATAGAAATGAAAAAAACAAAGGGGAAAAACAGATAGGAACATGAATTTCAGTTTGAGGGTTATGAAATATTAGAGATAAGGAAGGATATTAAAAGGACCTTTAAAAAAAAAGAAAGAAAAAAGAAAACCCCCAGGATTTTGAATTTCTTGATTCTCTGAAATAGCATATTAAGTAAATATTTAGTAAAAGTTGAAGATATGCGTTAGTCAGCTTTCTGTCACTGTTACAAAATAACTGAGATAATCAACTTAAAAGGAGGAAAAAAAAGTTTATTTTGGCTCTTGGTTTCAATGATCACTTGGCCTCATTGCTTTGGACCTGTGGCAAGAGAGTATATCATAGTGGGAGAGCATGGCAGAGGCAGCTGGATTGCCTCATGGCAGCTAGGCAAGGATCCAGTAGCCCTTTCAGAGGCATATCCTCAGTGGCTCAACTTTCTTCCCCTTAAGTCCCAATACTTAAAGTTTCTACCATCTACAAATAGCACTATAGGCTGGAAACCAAGCCTTAACATGTGGATTTTGGGGGGATATTCAAGATCTAGATTATAATAAAATATAAGAAATAAATTTCAGATAGGACTTATACATGAAATTTATCTAAATATCCAATTTATATGACTTATATTTCTGAGTGTAGCAATAAGGAGATGGAAGGAAAAGAATAAGTAATAATACTGATCTATCTTATTAAGATTTATTAAGATGATTTAGTTATGGCTGCAGAGATCATAATATCAAATGACATAACAAAGGTAAATAACACTGCAGAAATGAACAACAGTTTCTAGAAGTTCCCGCTATTAAACCAAAGTGTCTTGAAACCAAAATTTCCAGCAAATATACCAGTGTCCATGTAAGAGTTTTGAATAATTTTATGTGGCATGTTTTCTCAGTCCAGTGGTTAATATCATGCTCAAACCAGAGACATCTCATTATTCCAAAGGTTCTGCAGAAAAGTTTTCAGCAAAGTGAATCTGTCACTATTACTGTTCTAATAATGTTGCCACGACTACTGGTAGAAAAGTACATTTTCGTGACAGTAAATTTTATTTGTTTAGAGTTTGTCTTCTAAATGTGTAATGTCTAGAGGGAATCACAATCTGAGAAGACAGTGAAGCTTCAGCCGATCAGGTCAGTTTCATTCCCCTCCCCACCGCCCCCTTAAATCTGTCTTTGGTTTATGCAACACCAACAGAATGAAGTGATTTCTGAAGTATTTACTCTGGGAAGATGTTAATTTTCCAACAGACTTTTAATATATCAGAAGGTCCTTGGAAATCAAGCCTTATCTTTCGTTTTCTCTTTACACGCCCCTCCCCAGCCCACTGTTTAGCAAAACTTGTAAAGCAAATTATTTCATGGACCTTGAACATTTTATTTGTATACTTTGAAGAAAGGCAGAGATACAAAATGATATTTTTTTGAGGTACTGTATTACAAAATAAAGGGGTGTCTGTTAGTCAATGTTCCAGATAGTAATATTTCTCAGGCTTCAAATTTAAGAATACAAAGATAATTAGAATATTAAGGCTCGAAGGAAAGACTTTTAATGATAACTAGAAGAGTTTTGAGATATCACCTAATTCTTTTTCAAACTCAACAAAAGGGGCTGGGGATGTGGCTCAAGCGGTAGCGCGCTCGCCTGGCATGCGTGCAGCCCGGGTTCGATCCTCAGCACCACATACCAACAAAGATGTTGTGTCCGCCGAGAACTAAAAAATAAATATTAAAAATTCTCTCTCTCTCTCTCTCTCTCTCTCTCTCTCTCTCTCTCTCTCTCTCTCTCTCTCTCTCCTTCCTCTCTCACACTTTCTTAAAAAGAAAAAAAAAACTCAACAAAATATTATTAATTTTAAATAAATTAAATAGATGTTCAGTACAAAATAGTGGAAAAACAACTACAATTAGTTCTATGCATTCCATCCAGCTTAAAAGAAAAATGTTATTCTACCTAGCACATTGTTCAGTTTTATATTTTTTTTTCAACGATGTAAATGTAAAGCATAATTTTTATATTATTCTGGGACTCACTTCTTTGGATCAATGTTATATTTATGAGGTTGATCCATGTTGATGAATGTGGACGTATCCTAATTTTTTTCATGTCTGTATAACATTCCATTGTGAAAATATACCACAATTTATCCATTCTTTTGTGACTATATATTAATTCCAAACTTTTGACGCATAAACTTTGTTGCCACGAGCAGCCCTACATGTATACCTCCTGGTAGACATGTGCAAGACATTCTTTATGCTACATGTCTAAGGTAGAACTGCTGGTCATAGATAGTACACATCATTTATTTGCTAAATATTATCAAATTGTTTTCCCAACTAGTTATATCAGTTTGTAGGCACACTAGAATATCTAATTTCTGATTATTCCACATTTTGCCAACACTTGATATGAATAATTAAAAAATTTTTGTTTATCTGCTCATTGTGAAATAGTAATTGTGCTTATCTGGTCATTGTGAAATCATTGTGATTTTAACTAGCTTCTCCATAATGACCAACAAAATTGAGCATCTTTTTATATGTTATTTTGTTCCACTTTTTTTCTTTTCAGTTCTATCCCTGTGTATGTTCTTTTCCAATTTTTCTACTTGGGATTAAATTGAACAATAAGCTGTATGATGTGAGACAGTGTCTTGGCTTGAATTTTTATTATTGTTATATTATTATTGAATAATAATTTATTTATTTATTTATTGGTACCAGGGATTTCACTCAGGGGCATTCAACCACTGAGCCACATCCCCAGCTCTATTTTTTTTTTCTTTTTACTTAGAGACAGGGTCTCACTGAGTTGCTTAGTGCCTCAGTTTTGGCTGAGGCTGGCTTTGAACTTGCGATTCTCCTGTCTCAGATTCTTGAGCTGTAGGGATTACAGGCATGCACCACTGTGCTGGCTGCTTGGTTTGTTATATTCTAAAAATCCATAGAAATTTTTCATGGATTCTGGATACTAATCCTTTGTCAATTATATTATGCAAACATTTTCTCAAACTTATATTTTCACATCTTTTGCCTTTAATTTTTTTATGGAAGTCTTGTGTGCAATCAACAAAGTAAGTAAACTTAGTGTACAGAACTATTATATAAATGCATGTGTACTCACATAGCAATCAGTTAGATCAGGGTATAAAAATTTTAATGTAGTCTAATTTACAGAAATTTTTATGATAATGTTTAGTTACACAAATATTTTGTTTCTAGAAAATCTACTCAAAGGTTTTAATGTTTTCATCTAGAAGTTTGACGTTTTCAGTCTTCATATTTAGGTTCACAGTCCATTTTGAATATTTTTGGTATGAAATGTGAAGAGGTCCAACTTCATTTTTTTTTGTATTAATATCAAATTGACCATGTATAATTTTTGGAAATTTTCATTTTCCCGCTGAAATACAATAATGCCTTTTTGCAATAGTTTGGATGGCTCTTAATGTGCAGGTCTCTCCTGGGCTTTGTTATACAGACATGAGTATAAATCCGTTATGGCCACACTCATCAACATGGATCAACCTCATAAATATATCCTGTCCTATTAATTCACTTGTATCCTTTCTGTTTAGCTTTTGATAGACAGTAGTTCTACATTTAAATATAGACAAGTGTCTCAATATTTTCTCTATAGTTCACCTTTTTTTGTCTTTTTTAACCCAAGGTAATAAAGATCTATTTCTACATTATCTCCTGAAAGTTTTATGGTTTTAATATTTAAAGTTTTTTTTAAAAAATTTCAGAATTTATTTGATCAACTTAACAATTGATTTTTGAGACTGGTTTGAGATAGAGGTTCAGTTTTATTTTATTCCATGTGTATTCCAGTTTATGGGGTAGATATAATTTTCTTCTTTGAGTTATTATGCCAGCTCTAGAACAAATTCAGTTACTATGTTCTTAAGAATTTGTTTCTGCGCTCTCAATATTTTTCCTTCAGTCTGTTTATCTATTATTGTGTCAAGATCCTACTAGTCTACTTTCCATAGCTTCAAGTCTTCTAGCATTGTATCTGTCAGGACTATCTTGGCAATTTTGGACCATTTACAATTCCTTATGAATTTTAGAATAAATTTAACAATTCCATAGAAGTCTTTTTTTTTGTTGGTAGTTCAAAACATTACACAGTTCTTAATATATCATATTTCACAGTTTGATTCAAGTGGGTTATGAACTCCCATTTTTACCCCGTATACAGATTGCTGTATCACATCAGTTACACTTCCATTGATTTACATATTGCCATTCTAGTGTCTGATGTATTCAGCTGTCTATCCTATTCTCTACTATCCCCCCTCCCCTCCCCTCCCCTCCCCTCTTCTCTCTCTATCCCCTCTACTGTAAATCATTTCTTCCACTTGTATTATTCTTCTCTTACCCCTCACTTCCTCTTATATCTAATTTTGTATAACCCTGAGGATCAACTTCCATTTTCATGCAATTTCCCTTCTCTCTCCCTTTCCCTCCCACCTCTCATCCCTGTTTAATGTTAATCTTCTTCTCTAGCTCTTCGTCCCTACCCTGTCCTTAGTTACTCCCCTTATATCAATGAAGTCATTTGGCATTTGTTTTTTAAGGATTGGCTAGCTTCACTTAACATAATCTGCTCCAATGCCATCCATTTCCCTCCAAATTCTATGATTTTGTCGTTTCTTAATGCAGAGTAATACTCCATTGTGTGTAAATGCCACATTTTTTTTATCCATTCATCTATTGAAGGGCATCTAGGCTGGTTCCACAATCTTGCTATCGTGAATTGTGCTGCTATGAACATCGATGTAGCAGTGTCCCTGTAACATGCTCTTATTAGGTCTTTAGGGAATAGACCGAGAAGGGGAATAGCTGGGTCAAATGGTGGTTCCATTCCCAACTTTCCAAGAAATCTCCATACTGCTTTCCAAATTGGCTGCACCAATTTGCAGTCCCACCAACAATGAACAAGTGTACCCTTTTCCCCACATCCTCTCCAGCACTTGTTGTTGTTGGACTTCCTAATGGCTGCCAATCTTACTGGAGTGAGATGGTATCTTAGGGTGGTTTTGATCTGCATTTCTCTGACTGCTAGCGATGGTGACCATTTTTTCATGTACTTATTGATTGATTGTATGTCCTCCTCTGAGAAGTGTCTGTTCAGGTCCTTAGCCCATTTGTTGATTGGGTTATTTGTTATCTTATTGTCTAATTTTTTGAGTTCTTTGTATACTCTGGATATTAGGGCTCTATCTGAAGTGTGAGGAGTAAAGATTTGTTCCCAGGATGTAGGCTCCCTGTTTACCTCTCTTATTGTTTCTTTTGCTGAGAAAAAACTTTTTAGTTTGAGTAAGTCCCATTTGTTGATTCTAGTTGTTAACTCTTGTGCTATGGGTGTCCTATTGAGGAATTTGGAGCCCGACCCCACAGTATGTAGATCATAGCCAACTTTTTCTTCTATCAGATGCCGTGTCTCTGATTTAATATCAAGCTCCTTGATCCATTTTGAGTTAACTTTTGTGCATGGTGAGAGAAAGGGATTCAATTTCATTTTGTTGCATATGGATTTCCAGTTTTCCCAGCACCATTTGTTGAAGATGCTATCCTTCCTCCATTGCATGCTTTTAGCCCCTTTATCAAATATAAGATAGTTGTAATTTTGTGGATTGGTTTCAGTGTCCTCTATTCTGTACCATTGGTCCACCCGCCTGTTTTGGTACCAGTACCATGCTGTTTTTGTTACTATTGCTCTATAGTATAGTTTGAAGTCTGGTATCGCTATCCCGCCTGATTCACACTTCCTGCTTAGCATTGTTTTTGCTATTCTGGGTCTTTTATTTTTCCATATGAATTTCATGATAGCTTTCTCTATTTCTACAAGAAATGCCGTTGGGATTTTGATTGGCATTGCATTGAACTTATAGAGAACTTTTGGTAATATCGCCATTTTGATGATGTTAGTTCTGCCTATCCATGAACAGGGTATATTTTTCCATCTTCTAAGGTCTTCTTCTATATCTCTCTTTAGGGTTCTGTAGTTTTCATTGAATAAGTCTTTCACCTCTTTTGTTAGGTTGATTCCCAAGTATTTTATTTTTTTTGAGGATATTGTGAATGGAGTGGTTGTCCTCACTTCCATTTCAGAGGATTTGTCGCTGATATACAGGAATGCCTTTGATTTATGCATGTTGATTTTATATCCTGCCACTTTGCTGAATTCATTTATTAGCTCTAATAGTTTCTTTGTAGACCCTTTTGGTTCTGCTAGGTATAGAATCATGTCATCTGCAAATAGTGATAATTTAAGTTCTCCATAGAAGTCTTTGTTTTGACTGGATTTGTATTAGATCTATAGACTAATTAGTGAGAACTGGCATTTATTTTCAATTAAAAAAAATGTTAGAGATGGGTTTTCACTATGTTGCCCAGCTGGTATCAAATTCATGGGCTCAGGAAATCCTCCTGCTTCAGCCTTCCAACAAGCTGGGAATACAGACATGCACCACTATGCCTGGCTAAAAATTGGCTTCTTTGTATTATTTTTTTTTTCTGTTGATATACATGGTATCTGTACAGATTGTTTTCAGGATTTTCTTTAATGTCTTTGATAATTTTCTCCAAAGGTATTATGATTTATTTTCTACAGTTACATATAAGAAACATATTAATTATTATAAATGATATATTCTTTGCTATTTTTATTGTGAACCTTAATATATTTAAGACCATAGTACGTATATGTACAGCTTAATAAATAATCATAAAGTGAACACCTATTTTAATGGATTTTGTTTGTTTTGGGTGGTGGTGGGGACTGACTCAGTGCCTCATCCATGTTCATCTCTAACATTAAGCCATATCCCCAGCCCTACAGTGAACACCTATGTTAACAGTTAATACTGCTCAGGTCAAACAACAGAATATTCTTGGCTCTACAGCAAATATTTTCAGTTGTAACTTCCCAACTTCCCCTCAGAAGTAACCACTATCCTAACTTTTGTAATAAACAGATCCTTATTTTTCTTTTAGTTTATCTACTTGGTATGCCATCTTAAATAATTTGGTTTAGTTTTTTTTTTTCATTTTTAAAAATTTTTATTTGTTTTTAATTAGTTTTTTTTTGTTTAGTTTTGTCTGTTTTTTGATTTACACAAATGGAATCTTACTGTGTGCATTCTTGTGTCATGTTTCTTTTACTCTATGCCAAGTTTGTGTGACTCATCAAGGTAATGCTATCTTTCTTAAAAGTTAAATTTTCTAACATTTTGTTTTTGGAGCTTAGAAATTTAATACATTCACCTGTTGATTTTGTAGAGCAACTTTACTTTCTCTATGTAGATTATTTTGGATTTTTTTAAACTATAAACAATTTTATCATTAGCAAGTTAGGAAAGTTCGGTTTACCATTCCAATCCTTATGCCTTACATATGCATTTAGAGTTTTTATTCATTTCTGCTTTATTGTGCTAGTGAGAACCTCTAGGACATTGTTGAATAGATTTAAAATAGCTGGTGTGCTTGTTTTGTTTCTGTTCTTAAAAAGATCACCACTAATTATGATGTTTATTGTATTTTTTTTAATGGATATCTTTTAATGAGTTAAGGAGTTTTCCTTTCTCCTATTTTAAAGTGAGTCTTTTGAAAAATCTTACAAAAGCTGAAAGCATTCATCAATGGCAGACTTGCACTATAAGAAATGTTAATGGAGGCCCCTCAGGCGGAAAGAAAATGATACCAGATGTAAATCTGGATCCACACCAAGGAATGAAAAGAAAGAGTATATAGGTGCATAAATATAAAAGATGCTTAAACAAATCTCTTTAAGTGATCATTGAAATGATTAAAGCTAAAATAATAACATATTGTGGGCTATATGGTGACAACACAGGAAGGTATATGAAATGACATTGCAAAGGCTGCAAGAGGGAATTGGATGTACAGCCTTGGAAAATTCTTACAGTATGTGTGCAGTAGTGCACAACATTGAGACTTCTTTTCCAGGATCAGTGCATACTTTTATATTTTTGCATGTTTTATTTTATGTTCTTCATAAACAATGTTTGAAAAAAAACATAGGACTTGCTCATTTTATATTAAACTTTATTTTAAAATTCAAAGTTTAATTTTTATCAAAGGAATATATGTTCATAATTTTGTCATATATTACAAATAGTGTTCTTTCAACTTTCCCCATGTCCATTTTTTCCCTACTAATGTAAAGGTTTTCAGACCTTTAAGTTATTTCTGATAATATTTATTTTTATGTTTCTAATATTATTATATAGCTATTTTTTCCATTTATTATTTTCTACTTATTTCATGCCTTACAAAAATAAGAATTGAGCTCTTTCATACTCCCAAACACATTTCCCTACTCCCACCTACTTCTGTTTGTTACATCATAGTTTTTTTTGTTAAATCAATACTCAATGTGAAAATTGCATGAGTGAAGACGGGCTCAGTGGTGCAAGCATGTAATCCCAGTGGCTCAGGAGGTTGAGGCAGGAGGATTGCAATTTCAAAGCCAGCCTCAGCAATGGTGAGGTACTAAGCAACTCAGTGAGAACGTGTCTCTAAATAAAATACAAAATAAGGCTGAGAATGTGGCTCAGTGGATGAGTGCCCCTGAGTTCAATTTCTGGTATCCTCCACCCCCTACCCCCCCCCAGAAAAAAAATTGCATGACTGAAAATTTTATTCTCAGCTAAGCTATATAATGTACTATGATTATATTTTAATTCTTATACAATCTTTCTTCCTTTTTTGCTGAGTTTTTTGGATCTATCAGTAATTAAGCCCCAGGCTTTTCAACCTAATGACAAAAATTATTTTAAATGGTCAACTATAGTTATATGTATATTTCTTTTTTGACTTTTGAGACATCTTTCTTGTTCCTGGTATCTTGTGGTGGACATTTTTCAACAACTTTAGAGAAGGAACCTGACCTTTTCACACAGTTTCTGAGTGACAAGAATAAGCAGAGATTGCCTGTAAACTGAGCTAATTTATAGTGAAAGTTGAAACTGATAGATTAACTTTTGAAGTTTTAATTCACTTAGGGGCATGGGGGGTGCTGTTTATTACTGCATCATAACAGCCTGCCTGGACTGAGACTGATGCAGTCTTCAGTCCAGCTGGAAGTACCTGCTGTCCAGCCTGCAAAGGTCATTTGTCCTAGGCCCTCCCTTCACCATAGATCCAGGAAGTCTTTTGACCTCTCTTTTTTTGCATCCTCTTTTTTTCTTTCTTTCTTTCTTTTTTTTTTTTTTTTTTTTTTTTTTTTTGAATCTCAAGTCTTCCTCTTTCTTATTTTTACCCCTTTGTTTTTGATGATACACATTCTCCAGTAGCTTTCTTAGAAGGATTAATGCAAATGAAAGTTTTTGAGACCTAAATTTCTGAAATTTGTTACCCTAGATTTAATTTATGATTTGGTTAAATTCAAGAATTTGTGGCAGAAACGGCTTCCTCTAAAATTTTTGAAGATATTCATTTTGTAATTAACTCTTAAAAAGTGTCACTGTTTGGAATTAAATGCCATTCCTATATAACCAGAGTTTCTTTATGGAAGTTTCTAGAACCTTTGCTTTGTTCTGAATACTCTGAAATTTCAGTGGTATTCCTTGGTATGCCTTTGAGCTTTGTAACTGAATCTGTAAACTTTGTCTGTCAGTTCTAAAAATTTTTCTTAATGTGGTGTCTTGAATAATGTCTTCCTTGCCAGTTTCTCTGAACTTTCTTTTCAGAATTCCTATTTTTCAGTTACTGGATCTTGTGAATTGGTTCTCTCATTATCTTTTCTCCATTTTTTTTTCAGAACAAATAATTTTGTTCTCTTTTCTGGGAGATTTTTCTCAACTTTATCTTCTACTTTTTCTCTTATCTTTCCTTTATCTTGTTTTCTATAATTTTTTTTAAATTTCTAGAGCCCTTTATGTTCTTTGAATGTTTTCTCTTCCTTCCCTTCATCCTTATTTCCTTCCTTCCTGCAGTTTTTAATAAAATATTTTTATTTGTTCTGCTTCCTACATTCTCTGTGCCCCCCCCCATATGTTTATTTTGATCTTGCTAGAGGGTTGGTTAAGTCACATGTCTATGGATAATTGGCTACTTATTCATATTATGAGAGCAGCACTAAAGGGTTGATTGAAACCTCTGGGAACATAGGTTTCACCATTATGATTTTTACTGTAAGATTCTAGTAGGTCCTCTACAAAAAAACTTACATAGAACATATCTTTCCATTACTAGTTTGCTAAGAGAGGCTTAGCAAATTAGTAATAGAAAACAAAACAAAAACACAAGGACAGATTTTATATTTCAACAAATGCTTTCTTAGCATCTATTAAAATCATCACACACTTTTAAGCTTTCAGTTTGTTTATCCCTAATGGTAGGGATTTCCTAACAGTGTATCAGAAGATCTATAATGCTCTTCTTCAAGGAGAACACTAACATTTTCTACTTTTTAGGAAAGGGGAATTTTGGGGCGGAAGGGCTGATGATGCTGTTACTGCTAATAGAGTTAAAGTTACAGTTTCTTTGCACTGGGCCACAGAGAGGTTAAGATTTTCAGAACAAAACAAAGATTTGCAAAAAGGGTATGGCATATTTAAGGATTTATCTAAGTTTGTTGTTATATACATTTTACATTGTTGTTCAAGAGAATTTTTGCTTTGTCAACACCCATAGGAAATTCAAGCTCCTTATTAACATGGCATCAAACCACACATTTGACACACTTTAAGGGTAAGAAGTGGAATTTACAAAATATTTTTTCAATGAACACTCTGTCTGTGGTCAGCTACTTTCCTCACCACAGCATAGTTTTCCTCCTACTCTGTATCCTCACATGACAATCAAAAGACCCAGACTTTTTCCTCCCCTGTCCTGCAGTATCTTACTCTTCCATGTACTTTCTCCAAAGAAGAGTTAAAGACCTGCTCTGATCATTAGCATGAGCTGTGGAAAGAATGTCTGCCTTGCCTGGTCTGCCAAAGGATGTTTAGCCAAGATTCTTCCTTAACCATTAAGCCAAGAAGTAAAGAAGTATTATCCAGAAGTCTCAGAAATGATTGGTAAAGAGAAAAACAAATGAGAAACAGGCTAAAGGTAGAATGTAGGAAGAGACCTAGATATGGTAATCAAATCAAGAAGTTTAGACTCACTTTTGTTACTTACTAGCCTTAGTTTCTTCTGTATAAAACAAGGAGACTTGACTTCACTAGATCATCTATGGTCTTTTGGGGGTTGGGGGATCTCTAAGATTCTTTTGTACTTAAAGCAATACCACATCTAGATAATCTTTAATAAATGGAATGTGAACTTCATTATTGTGAACTTCATTATCTAAATTGAAAGAGATTATAACAATACTTTACAATTGAATCTTTTTCTTTTTCATATAAACTTTTATTTTTAAATATATGAAACAGAAGGCTTCCTGGAGAATCCTAAACTATCTCATGGTAGGCAGAATAACAGCCCCAAGATGATTACATACTAAGGCCTGAAGGCTGTTGACTTATTTGCCCTAGCTAAAAGATTTTGCAAATGTGGTTAAAGCAAGGATACTGTGATGGAGAGGTTATTCTGGATCATGTAGGTGGATCTAGTCTAATCACTAGGGGTTTTATTAGGAGAAGAAGGAACCAGGTATGTTGGTGGTACATGTCTGGAATCCCAGCAAGCTGGGAGTCAGAGGCAGAAGGGTGGCAAGTTAAAGATGAGCCTGGAGAACTTAAGCAAGACCCTATCTCAAAATAAAAATAAAGATAAAAATAAATAAAAGGGTTGGATGTAGGGTTCAGTGGTAGAATACCCCGGTTTCAATACCCAGTACCCCCTGCCCCCCAAAAATAAAAAGGAAGAGGGAAGTAGAAGAAGTCAGAGTGATGTGATGTGAGGATTCAATCTACTGTTGCGGGGAGGGAGGTGCCGTCAGCTAAGAAACGTGAATAGCCTGCAGAAGTTGGAAAAGGTAAAGAAAGGGTTCTCCCTAGGCCTTCAGGAGGATTGCAGTATCGCAGCCTTTTTGACACTTGATCTTGGCCCTGTGAGATACATGTTAGACTTCTGACCTTCATAACTGTAAGATAATAAATTTGTATTATTGTAGGCCACTAAATTAGTGATAATTTGTCCCAGTAGCAGTAGTAAATTAATGCAATCCCTTACCTCTGGCCTTTATTATATTGAGCAGATGTACTTTCATTTTTATTTTATTTTTATGCATGTTGTTCACATAGTAGCAGACACTTCTGTTCTGCCTTAATTCCATATTGAGTTATTTGTTTATATTATAGCTTAAGGGATAATTAGAAAATCGATTAATTATGTTTTTGCATACCAGCATATTCCTAAATTTTATTATTTCCTGGGACTATATTTCATTCTTAGCATGTTCGATCTGGAAAGAACTATAAATATAATCTAATGAAGTCTGACACCCAGAGAAGAAATTGTGACCTGTTGAAATTAAACCTTTGAGTTTCCCATAATCATCCAGCTAGTTGCCCATGATGTTGGGATTAAAAGTAATGATTTCTGGCTCCCAGGATAGTGTTTATGCTGCCACAACACACTATTTCCACTTGAAAGTGTTAGAACATGAAGATATTTAATGAGCCTGACCTCTTAGTGTGAAATATGCAGGAATATTGAAATGCAAACATGCTTTAAATAATTCAACTCATTCTCACTTGAGAAGCAGTATTAACACAGTGATTGTGATCTAGGACTACAAATCTAGATTGCTTATATGAAAACCCCACCATTGCTACTAATTCTGAGCAAGGTGACCCTGGACAAATTCCTTAACCTTTCCATGCCTCCATTTTCTCACCTGAAAATGGAGATGATAAGACTACTGAACTCAAATGTTTGTGGGAGAAATTTAAATATATTAAAAACTGTAAATCTCATAGAAAATAGCCTGGACCACATTTGGTATTATACAATTATGAGCAAACATTATTATTATCAGTAGCCTGTATAATAAAGACAAACTACTATTTCAGTGAAACAAAAGAACACTGTTTTATTAATGTTAGTATTATTAATATTTGCTGCTACTGTGGTTGTTAGCTATTTCCTATAGTGAAGGCATGGACACTTAATGCAGGGCCTAAATGTTCTGGTAAGTTGCCAATAGGCCGAAAATCTTGTACTATTCTATGCCAGTAGACATTCTGTGGACAATTAGCACATGACAGTCATGAGTACCCTCTATCATTAAAGTCACATTAATACCAAGGAACCGTACAATGACTGGTTCTATACTGCCGTTCCTATAAGCTCATTGTTTCAAGAACAAAGCAGCTGATGTGCTGTTTCGTTTCTTTCATAATGCTGAGCATAGGCATCTGATAGACTTGCTTAGGCTGGCAAACTTTTGAGCAGAAGTGCTAGTTTTGTAGGCATCTTGGAGAATGGGGCAGCTCAAAGCTAAAGTGAGCTAGGGAAGAAATAGGAAGTGAAAAAGTAGAACAGAAAGACATAGGTAGATAGAGGAAGAAAAAAGAGGAAGGAGAAAAGAAGGAGCCTTGAAAGGACATAAAAGATAAATAAAAACACAAAGGGAGAGGAAAGTTCAAGAAGCAGTTTAGGTGAAGAGGAGACAATGCAGGCAGAAGTATTTATGAAGTGTCTCAGATGCTTCTCAAACTTGAATGTGTTTCAGAACCACCTGGGTGACTTGTTTAAGTTTTCTGCCTCCCAATCCCAGAGATTTTGATCCAATTGGTCAGAGTGGAGCCCAATAATTTTTATTTCTAATAAGCTTATCAGTGATGTTGATACTGAGGATCTGAAGGCATTTTGAGAATCTTTGGGCTATACTCCATTCACCCAAAATAAATTGTTCTTGGGTTTTTCTTTGTTTGTTTGTTTGTTTTAATTGGAGATTGAACTCAGGGGCACTCGACCACTGAGCCTTATCCCCAGCCCTATTTTGTATTTTATTTAAAGACAGGATCCACTGAATTGCTTAGCACCTCGCTTTTGCTGAGGCTGGCTTTCAACTCAAAATCCTCCTGCCTGGGTCTCCCGAGCTACTGGGATTACAGGTGTGTGACACTGCACCCATCTGTTCTTAGGATCCTTATATTAAGCTATATCTTACATAAAACAAACTGGACAAATATTAATATTCTCAGTTTCCTAATCTAAGCAATTCTCTACCAGATTACATAAAGATCTATGTGTTCCCATATATGGTCTCTGGCAATGATACCAGGAGGCTGTTGTGAAGAAAGTTCTAATGGCTTGATATTGTTTTCCACCAAAATAATATAAAGAACTCTAATGAGTTTTCTAGATTTTTGAAGAAAACATTTATTTTTGTAACCTGGAATGGAATGCCAAAGAATTAGAAAGCCCTATGTTGCTTTGATTCTACCTCGTTGCACTCAAGCTACATAACCCATTTATTTTTCATTATTCCACTTGAGGAGGGAATTTTTGGTGTATTATATTCAATTCTCTTCCATTCCTTGAATTAGCAATTTATTAGATTTATATAATAGATAAACTGAGATGTCGGTCAAGGAAACCACACTAAGATTTAAACCTTTCAACGATGTTTCTTAAACTTTTGTGCGCATCTGAATCACCAGGGATCTTGTTAAAATGTTGGTTAGGATTCATTGGGTCAGCTGTGGGGTCCAAGGTTCTGCATTTGTAACAAGTTCCTGGGTGATATCTATGCTGACTGTCTACTCATAACATTTTTCAGCAGGAAGGCCCTATATAGTGTGTGAGGTAGTTCTCATATCTTAGCAGGCATCAGAATTCATGGAGGGCTGTTAGAACACAGACTGTGAGCCTCCACACCAGTGTGTTTGAGTTGTGCGGTGGTGGTGGGATCTGAGAATTTGCATTTCTAAGTTCCCAAATGATGCGGGGAGTATGTGGAATACCGACAATACTGATCTGTGGACCTACTCCCCTGTTTTGTGGGTACTAATTGACTTGCTAATGATTTACACTGCTGAGAGCATCTACCTTCAAATTTTTCTGACAAAGTTATCACTTGGTTGACAAATCCAGTGGACTCCTCTTAATCTTCCCATTTCTTGAGTTCTGTAATCCTAACTGTTGGATCTCTTCTTGATACCCTTACCTCTCTTAGTTACTATAATATAATTAACTTAATGCTTCTTTCTTCTCTCAGACTGTATCTCTTCTGTTCCAAGGTAACGGTTGCACTTTAGGTCAGCTTGCCATCATCTGCCCACCGGCCCTCACCAGTACTCTTCTAATGAATCTTTTTTCCTCATTATTGAGTCTCCCAGGCACCCTACTTGCCTCCGAAACACACTGCAGTCACATTATCATCCTGCTCAAATCTTTTAAGTGACCATTCCCATATGTTTCTTTTACACCCTTTAGCTTAGCTAATGAGGCTCTTTTTAATCCACCCTTTATCTGTCCTCAGCATTTCTCCCCACCATGCATACTCCAGAATTTTACCAGACATGCTTAAAAATGTCCATTTGCATAGAGGCTGTAACATTTCCTACCTTCATACCTCTGTTGATCCTACTTTCTCTTCCAAGAATTTCCTCTGTCCCATTCTCAATTCTCTTGACAGCAAACATCTTCTCAACTTCCCTTTTCCCTCCCACTTTGGATTCTTTTCCGTTTATTCCAAGAAGCAGTGACCATGTTCTCCCAGTGCCCACACACAGTAACACTGTCATACTTGGTTGTACTTCTTGGTTTACAGGTGTGATTTCTTCTATCAGGTTATAAAGCTCTTGAGGACAGATTTTTTTGGTTTTTCAACTTTGTGTCCCACATGAGTTGCTTAGTGCCAGACACTTTGCTTTCTGAGCAAGTGAATGAAAAACAGGAATTGTGGAAGCAGAAACCGCTAAAGACTTTAGTTATTGTATTGATTCTCTGAAGCTGCTGAAATAAATTACTACAATCATATTACCTTAAAAAGATCAAAATCTATTCTTTTGCAGTCCTTGAGGCTAGAGGTCTGAAGTCCTGGTGGTGGCAGGGCCTTATTCTCTCAGAGGCTCTAGGAGTGTAATACCCTCTCTTCTTCTAAACACTGGTAGTCCCATTGTTCCTTGGCTCGTGGCTGCCTCACACCTCTGCCTCCATTTTTCCTATTTTCTCTTCTGTCTCTTCTAAGAACATTTTTCACTGCATGTGGGCTCACCTGGGTCATCCAGGATGACTCATCTAGAGGTCTTTAACTCAATGGCATCAATAAAGATCCCTTTTCCAAATTAGGTCACATTTCCAGATTCCAGTGGAAGACCCATCTTGTTGGCAGCTGCCGTTCAACCCACCATAAAGTGGTGTCCATGAGTAGAAATAAGAAGCAGAGACTCCCCTTCCTTCTTCTAGATCCTACATAATAACAATAAGCACATGTACAAGACTACTCCAGGCCTCTTCAAATCACAAGCAGACTCTTGGAAGGAAGGAAGGAAGGAAGGAAGGAAGGAAGGAAGGAAGGAAGGAAGGAAGGAAGGAAGGAAGGAAGGGAAAAGAAAAAAATCACTATTTGGTGTGCGTGAGTGTGTGTGTATGTTTGAGAGGTCAAGGTTAAAGCACTAAGAACAGTCTCCTTTTTTGCCTAACTCATGCCAAATCTTCCTCTTTGAGCTTAGAAAACACAAAGATCTCATCTACTGGTCCAGAAAAGCAATACTTTCTAAATTGAACATAGTTGTTTTATAGCTTTACATTTGTCCTGGGGGAGAGGAAACAGTATGTTCTACTTTTTGACATAGTTCCTTGCCTTCTCCCCCAAGTAAGCATCTAACAGATACTTTTAGTGAAAGTATTAACGTTGCTAGATGAGAACAAGCAGGGAAGTGGGGTTGGGATAAGCGGCTATGGAAACTGTGGGGAAGGGAGTCTGGGCACAAGGCTGGGAAGCTGTTCCAGAGTCTGCACATGATCCCCCAGCGTGGAAGCCAGGGTTTCCAGAACACACAGCTTTCATTTCCATCAGTGACTGACTTAGAGTCCTCAAGACCAGACCTTTCTTGTGACTTTACCACTGAAGTTCAAAGGCTTTCTCATTTAACCTACAGCTATGAGTGAGCTTAAGAGAATTGGGGGAAAATTTAAAAAAAAAAATACAGGTTGAAGAATCTAGAGTTACATTTCCCTTTTGTCCCCCCACAAGACAAGAGAATAATACAGGATACTGTAATTTGTCAAAACCCCAAACAAAACAAAACAGGTCTGTTGTTAATACAGACAAATGGCCACAGCTGCAGAAGTTTCCACATGAAATCTTTTAGTCCTAAACAGTCATCTCTGCAGTTTTGTGATCACTTTTCCAGGACTCTGTTTTTCCTCTCAGTATTTATCCATGTTAACTATTTGATTCACATGGCCAGGTCCCTCAGATATATATTTTTAGACAGCGCTGCTTCTCATACAATAGCTTTGTCATTTTCTAGCACTCGGTTTCACAAGTACGCATGTGACATTTCAGTTGATACATAGCTTCAGCAGTGAAAGTAAATATTTTGATTACATAGCCCATTAGAAGAATTGCTGCTAGACCTTTCTCCCTACCCTTATCCCCAACATTCCTGGATTAGAGACCCCCTGCTTCCCAAGCATGCTTCTAGCTGTGGTGCCACAAAATAATGCATTGAAGCTTGACACACAGGTTATCATATAGCACAAACGCAGACCAGGTGTGTTGAAAATTTTCCAACGTTTGACTAATTTTGGTGAAGTCAGGTGTCTAGGCTGGCTTGCATTGCTTCGAAAGTGAGAACACCAGGCCCAGAGAACTGGTGTTTGATCACTGAAAGCTGAAACTTAAACCTCAAGCGAAACTTGGGGAATCCAAAACCAACTCAAAACAGAAAGAAGAAAGTTTTGTGTGACATTTCTGCGATAGAAACTGATGAGTTATACATTTTTACTGTTAGCTCTTAGCTTGTCTTCCTCTTTCGCTGGTATATATTTATCTCTTCAGGCATAATACCACGTTACAGCAAAACTGCTTTCGTTTTGACTCCACTTGTGAAAGACACATAGAAGTTGATGTTTACTTTTGCACCAACAAGAAAGGGTTTGTAAACAGTGGAGTTCAAGATTGCAAGATCAATGTTTAACCTATGCAAAGAAAAAAGGGATTTCTGGGACTTGGAAAGACACTCTCCCAGCACAGAAGTAATTTGAATATAAATTTTTACAAAATTGAAAGACAATAGATCCATATCTGAGGCAGTGTCCAAAGTTTTTTACCTAAAAAATTTTTATGGATTTTCAGAATTACTCAATGAAAATGAAGTAATAAAAATGGAGTTTAATATGTAGTTTTTTAAAATAAAGTTTCACCTACTCAAATGAACTTTCATCGAAACTGCAAAATACTCAGATATACACATGGGCATAAGTTTTAAAGCCTACTTTATGTGCATTTCAAGCTATAATTTTAGAGTTTGTGTTATGATTAAAATAATAGAGTAAAAATAAACATGAAAATTCAATGCTTTGTATATTTTTAGATTATAAAGCTTTAAAAGTTTGTTGTTGAAAAACAAGGGAATGCAGGAAAACCTAAAGGTTTTAGAAGGTAAAATTAAAAATTACATATAGTCCCATCATTGTTATTTTTATTACTTTTAGACTTTTAAAAATATATTTTTATAGCAGGGGATGTAACTCAGTGGTAGATAGATCTCTTTCTTACACAGCATACACGAGGCCCTGGGTTGAATTGCTTGCACCACTAAAGAAAAAAAAAAGAGGATCAACTCATGTGCCAAGTCAGTTTTCAAAGGATTTGGCAACGATACTAGAACAACTGAATATCCATATGGAAGAAAACTAATGAATTTCACTCCTATCTCATTACACACACACACACATACAATTTGAGACAAATCATAGAGCCATAAGCATCTTTTTACTTCAGAGTAAAAAGAGAGTATCTCCATGACCTTGGAGTTGGCAAAGATTTCATGACAAGAAAATGAAAAAAGCATTTAGAAATGAATAGATAAGTCATGGACTGGAAAAATAAATATTCCCAGCACTCAGATATATTACAAAGACTTGTGTCTAGAATATATTAAGAACCCTTAAGAAAACCCTGTCTATTGTTGGAAAGGTTGTTACAATATTGTATACAGTTGACAAGACTCATAAAATTCAATACCTAAAATCTGTGCATTTCATTGTATGTTAATATTATAACAAGAAATAAAAGGAAGCCAGGCACAGTGATGCGTGCCTGTACTCCCAGTGAAGGCTGAGGCAGGAGGATTGTGAGTTCCAAGCCATCCAGTGTATGTATGCAAACACTTTGTCTCAAGTTGCAGGAGGATTGTGAGGCCCTAAGCAAGAACCTGTCTCTCTCTCTCTCTCTCTCTCTCTCTCTCTCTCTCTCTATATATATATATATATATATATATATATATATATATATATGGCTGGGGATGTGGTTCAGTGGTTAAGTGACCATGGATTCAATCCTCAGTACCAATATAAATAAATAATAAAATGAAGATCACATAAAAATTTTACCTGATGCTTTTCTGACTTAATGAGTGTTTTCCTATGCTATTCACTACTTTTTGAGGAAGTGTTTTTGATGGTTCTGTACTGTTGCATAATATGCATATGTGAAAATTAAGTTAATTTCACATTTTGTAAAAAAACACCAAACATTTCTTTTATCTCTGTGTACCTTGTTTTGTGTGTGTTTCTGATTATAGAAACATAATATATCAAGGATATCTTCCCTCTAAAATCTGGAACAAGACAGGGATGCCCTCTATCACCACTTCTATTCAATATAGTTCTCGAAACACTGGCCAGAGCAATTAGACAGACAAAGGAAATTAAAGGCATAACAATAGGAAAAGAAGAACTTAAATTATCACTATTTGCAGATGACATGATTCTATACCTAGAAGACCCAAAAGGATCTACAAAGAAACTACTAGAACTAATAAATGAATTCAGCAAAGTGGCAGGATATAAAATCAACACGCACAAATCAAAGGCATTTCTGTATATCAGCGACAAAACTTCTGAAACGGAAATGAGGAAAAACACTCCATTCACAATATCCTCAAAAAAAATAAAATACTTGGGAATCAACCTAACAAAAGAGGTGAAAGATTTATACAATGAAAACTACAGAACCCTAAAGAGAGAAGTAGAAGAAGACCTTAGAAGATGGAAAAATATACCCTGTTCATGGATAGGCCGAACTAACATTATCAAAATGGCGATATTACCAAAAGTTCTCTATAGGTTTAATGCAATGCCAATCAAAATCCCAAAGGCATTTCTTGAAGAAATAGATAAAGCAATCATGAAATTCATATGGAAAAATAAAAGACCCAGAATAGCAAAAGCAATTCTAAGCAGGAAGTGTGAATCAGGCGGTATAGCGATACCAGATTTCAAACTATATTACAGAGCAATAGTGACCAAAACAGCATGGTACTGGTACCAAAACAGGCGGGTGGACCAATGGTATAGAATAGAGGACACAGAGACTAATCCACAAAGTTACAACTATCTTATATTTGATAAAGGGGCTAAAAGCATGCAATGGAGGAAGGATAGCATCTTCAACAAATGGTGTTGGGAAAACTGGAAATCCATATGCAACAAAATGAAACTGAATCCCTTTTTCTCGCCATGCACAAAAGTTAACTCAAAATGGATCAAGGAGCTTGATATCAAATCAGAGACTCTTTGCCTGATAGAAGAAAAAGTTGGCTATGATTTACATATTGTGGGGTCGGGCTCCAAATTCCTTAATAGGACACCCATAGCACAAGAGTTAACAACTAGAATCAACAAATGGGACTTACTTAAACTAAAAAGTTTTTTCTCAGCAAGAGAAACAATAAGAGAGGTAAATAGGGAGCCTACATCCTGGGAACAAATCTTTACTCCTCACACTTCAGATAGAGCCCTAATATCCAGAGTATACAAAGAACTCAAAAAATTAGACAATAAGATAGCAAATAACCCAATCAACAAATGGGCCAAGGACCTGAACAGACACTTCTCAGAGGAGGATATACAATCAATCAACAAGTACATGAAAAAATGCTCACCATCTCTAGCAGTCAGAGAAATGCAAATCAAAACCACCCTAAGATACCATCTCACTCCAGTAAGATTGGCAGCCACTATGAAGTCAAACAACAACAAGTGCTGGCGAGGATGTGGAGAAAAGGGTACTCTTGTACATTGCTGGTGGGACTGCAAATTGGTGCAGCCAATTTGGAAAGCCGTTTGGAGATTCCTGGGAAAGCTGGGAATGGAACCACCATTTGACCCTGCTATTGCCCTTCTCGGACTATTCCCTGAAGACCTTAAAAGAGCATGCTACAGGGATGCTGCCACATCGATGTTCATAGCAGCACAATTCACAATAGCTAGACTGTGGAACCAACCCAGATGCCCTTCAATAGATGAATGGATAAAAAAAATGTGGCATCTATACACAATGGAGTACTATGCAGCAATAAAAAATGACAAAATCATAGAATTTGCAGGGAAATGGATGGCACTAGAGCAGATTATGCTTAGTGAAGCTAGTCAATCCCTAAAAAACAAATACCAAATGTCTTCTTTGATATAATGAGAGCAACTATGAACAGAGCAGGGAGGAAGAGCAGGAAGAAAAGATTAACATTAAACAAAGACATGAGATGGGAGGGAAAGGGAGAGAAAAGGGAAATTGCATGGAAATGAAGGGAGACCCTCATTGCTATACAATATTACATATAAGAGGTTGTGAGGGGAATGGGAAAATTAACAAGGAGAGAAATGAATTACAATAGATGGGGTAGAGAGAGAAGATGGGAGGGGAGGGGAGGGGGGATAGTAGGGGATAGGAAAAGTAGCAGAATACAACAATTACTAATTGGGCATTATGTAAAATTGTGGATGTGTAACTGACATGATTCTGCAATCTGCATTTGGGGTAAAATTAGGAGTTCATAACCCACTTCAATCTAATGTATGAAATATGATATGTCATGAGCTTTGTAATGTTGTGAACAACCAATAAAAAAAAATTAAAAAAAAAAAGGATATCTAATGCTCCTGATTAGGCAGTGAGAGTTAAAGCTCTCTCATCCTTAGTGGTTTCCTGCTTCTGACTGCTGGACTGTGTCCTCTTTTCTCTCTCTGTTTTTTTTCTCTTCCCTTTCTTCCTTTTCTCTCTCCTACTTTTTTTTTTTTTTGCTAAAATTTTTATTTTGAAAAAAAATTAAATCCTACAGAAAAATAGTCTGAAATAAGAATATAATGAATAATTCTAAATCTTTCATCTAGATCTTCCTCCAGTTCTTTATTTGGGGGGATGGGTACTGGGTATTGAACTCAGGGGCACTTAACCACTGAGTGACATCCCCAGCCCGTTTTTGGATTTTATTTAGAGACAGGGTCTCACTGAGTTGCTTACAGTCTCACTAAGTTGCTGAGGCTGGCTTTGAACTTGTGGTCCTCCTGCCTTAGCCTCCTGAAACGTTGGGATTACAGGCATGTCTCACCTACCACGCCCAGCCTTGATTCTCCAGTTCTTAACATTTTCTCATATTTGCATTCTTGTGTGTGTGTGTGTGTGTGTGTGTGTGTGTATGTGTGTATGCAAACACTTTGTCTCAAATTGCAGATGCTATTTCAGCATGTGAAAAATAAGGGTGATGTTTTGCATAATCACAACAAAATTATTATATTCTTGGAACTTAAAATTGCAACAATCACCTTACATATGTAGAGTACATATTTAAATATTACAAACTGTCCCCAAGATATCCTTTATACTTTGTTTCTTGATCTAGGAACCAAAAATAATGTATTATATTTAGTCATCAAACTCCCTTAGTCTTCCTCAAGGTATTCTAGGAAACCCTGCCCCCACCCCTTTATTTTCCCCTACAGTACTGGAGATTGAACCCAGGGGAGCTCTCCCACTGTTGTGCATCTCCAGTCCTTTTTATTTATTTTTCTTTTATTTTGAGATGGAATCTTGCTAAGATGCTGAGACTGGCCTCAAATTTGTGATCCTCCTGCCTCAGACTCCCTAGTAGCTGGGATTACAGGCCTGGCTTCACCTTTTCTTACATCTGACATATACTGACATTGTGAGGAGTCCAAGACAACTGTTCTCTAACCTGGGTTTTTCTGATCATTTCCTCATGATAGATTCAGGGTAAACATTTTTGGTAAGAATAAATACTACAAAGGTGAAATATATAATGGTTTACATTGTATAATGTTCATGTGTTCCTTTGGTGTGATGTTAGGTTTGATCTCTTGGTTAAGGTCCTTTTCAGTAGGTGACTCTATTTCTCTTTGAAACTAAGCAGCAATGGGGGGAAGGAGTGGTGGTCATATGAATACCCTGTGTCCAGTAGCCTCTCACCCAGCAGTTCAAACATATGCTAGGGATTCTTGCCTGACTCCTTTATTATAGTGATGATTACAAAATGGTAATTTACTAATTCCATTCTGGCTTTGACATTTATTAGCTGGCATTGTTCTGTACAATAATTCCTTTTCTCTTTTCTTTATTTTAATACCTTGGATTTAAAAAAAAATCAATTTCTTTTGGATAGTGGTATTTTTAATGCTTAAATTGTGCTAAATTTAGCTAGCGGAGACAAGACAAAATTTTATATTTTTAGTAATCCTAGATTGTTTCAGGTCATTCTGAGCTCCTAAAAGTCCTCCCATAGATTTTCAAATAAAACATAGTTCCTTAATGTTTGAAGGCAGTGATCAGTGGTGTGGTGGAAAATATTTACCTATCAGCTCAATGTCCAGATGAAAAAAAAAAAAACTATTTGTAATTCTGCTGATTTTCTTGGTGTACATATTCTCACCTTGATTGATTTCAAGTAACCAATGGGCAGGATGCATGATAACATGCTATAATTTCGTATTTCTATCATATAAGTGCAATAAATGTAAATAACTTCGAGTACAGATGACCGTAAAAGGTATTCAATTAGAAAGTGATGAGTTTTTAGTATCATTGTCTTTGTTCCTAATATTATTGATTTGTTTTAAGTTTATTTCATATAATTTTTAATAATATCTGGATTTAACAAATTTCTTGCCAAAACTTAAAACTTGGCTCCTGTGAGGAGGCCCAACTTTAGGGCCAATCCCAGTGGGTTTTTTTTTTTTTTTTTTAAGTCAAGGCCTAAGCTTAACTCTTGTCTTTAGTATTAATTAAAGATGATAAAATTCTACTTGAAATAAAGTTAGAACATGTCTTCACAGAGTTTTTTCCTCCAGAGAAATCATTTTGTCAAGGAAAGTCACTCTCCCTACTCCTTCTCCACCTACACCCAAAGCTCTTCGTTTGGTAGTGTCAAAAGTGTGATTACGTTCAATTTATTGAACTGAAAGTTGGAAATAAACTCAGATGATATGTGAATAAACCCCAAGAGAACGTTTAGAGACAAGAAGGAGCTTGTGTAGTTCCCCAGAGTGGTCCCTATTTTCTCTTCCTATAGCTTCCTGATCTTTTAGGAACTGTTTTCCCTTTTCCTTCTAGATGTCCTATCAGATGAGTACCATCCTGCCTTCCCACAGTTGTTTGTTCCTTGGGGACTTTTGATCTGGTTCTGGTAAAAGAGATCCTGTCCCCCTCTGGAGGAGAAACCATGATGTGAAACTTGGGGGAAACTGGAAGCTATAGTTCCTACCCTTTCTTTCAGAAAGAAGACAGCAGAAGAGAGACAGGAAGAGAGGCCTGGGGGAATTCCGGGGCTTTCTAAATTCTGTGACGTTTTAGAAAAATTATCCTTTTTCCAGCTCAAGGTTATCTGAGTTGAGTTTCTATAGCATGTCTTAGTGATAGGGAATTTGAGATTCAGAGAAATTAAGAAGTTCCAAGACTTACAGAACTAATTGGTGACAGGCGAAGAAGGGTGACCAGATTTCCTCTTCCTGAGCTTGGTGCTCTTACCAGGGCTGCAAGGCATAGCTCTCTGTGCTTTGTTTCTAATGGCCTAAGGATGCTCCTTAAAGTAAGATGGAGAAATTAGGCTTAGGCCACCAATCATAAGACCCTGAAGAGTGATTCTTGAAATGAGAAGGTAACCATAATTTGATTTAGCTCATTGAAAATTTTATAAAGTGTTATCCTTATAAAAAGAAATAGAGTTAGAGCCTAGGGGATACGGATGAGTATTACATCTATGCGTTTAAGGATCTTAGAGTCTAGTGAGAGAAGGACATGCAATAAAATAAATATAACACGTGGCAGCATTACAGCATGTCTATACAATGAACACTAGGCATCCATTACAATGATATGCTCCATGTAAACTTGTGACATACCATGCAGTGTTGAAATCAACACTG
The DNA here is from genome assembly GCF_045843805.1 of Urocitellus parryii. NCBI lineage: Eukaryota > Metazoa > Chordata > Mammalia > Rodentia > Sciuridae > Urocitellus > Urocitellus parryii. The sequence goes on from NC_135538.1 coordinate 48,918,979, forward strand.
AAGAATATTTTAAAATGGAATAAAATATAATTACATGCTCATTACATATCTGTAACCCCAACGGAAGGCTGAGACCGGAGGCTCACAAATTTGTGGCTAGCTTCAGCAACTTAGGGAAGCCCTAAGCAACTTAGTGAGACCCTGTCTCAAAATATACAACAAAAAGGACTGGGGAGGTGGCTCAGTGGTGAAGTGCCTCTGGGTTCAATCCCAGTCCCAAAGATATAAAAAATAAATAAATAAAATACTTTACCCTATATATAGTCTGCCTTTCGTATCTTCAGGTTCTAAATTCTTAAGTTCAACTAATCATGGATCAAAATTGCCCTCCAAAATGCACTGGCACTGAACATATATGGACTTTTCTTTTCCTGAAAAATATTGACATTATTTACATAACATTTGCATCATATTAGGTATAATAAATAATCTATAGATAATTTTAAGTGTACTGTAGGATGTGAATAGATTATATCCAAATTTTATGTAAGGAAGCAGAGCATCCACAAATTTTGGTATCCATGAGAATCAGGGCAGAGGAGGGTCTTAGAACCAATCCACTATAGAAACCAAGGGATCACTGTATAAATGTTCATATACATAATCTTAGTCAGGTAAGGCTGCTGGATGGTTTTTAAACAACAGAAATTTCTCTAAGTCTGGAAACTGGAAGTCTGAGATTGGGGTGCCAGCATGGTCAAGTTATGGTCAGGAGTACTTCAAGGTTTCAGACTGCTAGTTTCTTATAGTCTCTCATGGCATGCAGCAAAGGAAGCAAGATTTCTCATGACTCTTATAAGAGTACAAATCCCATTCATGAGGTCACCTTCATGACCTCACCTAATGCCAATTTTAGCTTCTAAAGGCTGGCTTCCTAATCATATCACATGGGGAGGGGTAGGTTTTCAACATATGAAATTGGGGGTACAAAAATAGGATGAAGTTTATAATTCTATCTTTCTTTTTCTCTTTTTGTTAGTCATTCATGACCAGCATAACAAAATACTATGGATTGGGTGGCTTAAGCTACCTCACAGTTGTGGAGGCTGGACATGTAAAGTCATGAAGTGGACAGATTCTGTTTCCCCTGTGGTCTTTCTCCTTGGTTTGCAATACTGTTTCTTACTGAGTCCTCATAGGGCTTTTTATCTGTGCACACACATCTTTGGTATCTTTTCGCCTTCATATGTCAGCCCCTTTGGATTAGGGACCCACCCTCATGAGCTCATTTAACCTTAGTTACTTCCACAAAGGTTCCATCTCCAAATACAATCACATAGAGGGCCAAAGCTTCAACAGATGAATTTCTACCCATAATATGCAGCATATAAAAATGAGGTTAAACTTGTAAAATTTTGATTTGAGATAAAGCAAAGAAAGTCCTGACACAAAATGAGATTTCCTTGTGGTTTATTTTACTTGGGTTTATTTTACCGGGTTCCGCCTGTGCTAAGCGAGCGCTCTACTGCTGAGCCACAATCCCAGCCCTGAACATAAGAATTTTAGAGAGCTTTATTTGCTGGGTCTGTCAGTATGGATGATGACATATGATTTCTCACTTCAAGATGAATGTGTGTCTACTTGAATATACATATATGCATACATACAAACACAGAGATACATATTTTTTTCTGATTTAAAAATAATACTTGTTTGGGCTGGGATATAGCTCAGTGATAGAGTACTTGCCTAACATGTACAAGGCCCTGATTCAATCCCTACCACCATATACACATGTGCTTACACTTGTGTGTATTAACTGTAGAGATTTTTAGAAAAGACAGAAAAACACAAAGATAAAAATCCAACTCTTATCTCATTATTTAGAGATAATAAATGTTAATATGTTGGTGTATTTTGTAGCCAGCTTCCAAGATGGTACCCAAGGATCCATTCTTCCTGATATTCATTCTTTGTGTAATCCCCTCTTATAAGTTGATCTGTGTGACTATTAGAATAATTTGAAAGTGACTATGTTTGACTTCCAAGAGTGGGATTTTAAAGGAATTGCAGCATATTTTTTTTTTTGATCACTTAGATCAGTCCCTCTATTTTATTAGGATATTTGAGCATCTCTGGAATGTCTGTGGAGAAAGAAACTGAGGCCTCTCTCTGTCTGTCAGCAAATCAGCTTGCCAGCCAAGTGGGTGAGCTGTCCAGGACCAGGGTCTTCCAACCCTGATCATATCCATGACTGCAGGCCCAGCTGACATGCAATTGAAACCTCATGTGAGAACCAAGCAAGAACTGCCCAGGTAAGCTACTCCCAAATTCCTGACCTATAAAAACCATGAGAGATCATAAAATATTATTATTTTAGCCACTCTGTTTTGGGGCGGTTTGTTTTACAGCAATAGATAATTAATAGAATCTGTTCTGATCTTTGTTTTTCTATTGTATTTATTTTTCATTCAACAGACATTTACTGAACACTTACTGCAATATTCAGGGTTGAACTAGAGAGACAGAACCAGAGGGAAATGTAGATGCAGGGTATGTGTGCATGTGTGTGCAAGCATGTGTGGATTTATTATGTCATTTTAGTGGCTCGCTTAGGAAGCCTGAAGTCCACAGGGCCAGCAGTCAGGAAGGAAAGCCTGGGAGCAGAATGGAGTGTCATAGGCATTAGCTAGAGCTTGTCTACAGGCAGCAGCAGGGGGAAGAGGTCAATCACACCCCTGGTTAGTTATTTGGAGTCTCTTACCTAGATGAAGTCGTTAGCTTTCTTTTGAAGGCTCATGAAGCTAAGCCCACCAAAGATGATCTTTTTTGGATTAATTTAAAGTCAACTGACTTGGGACTTTAATTACATTTGCAAAATCCCTTTTCAGCTGCCCTTAGATTGGTGTTTGATTGATTGAATAACTTGGAGAAGGTGTATATAGGCCACAAAATAGCTTTTGCCGTCCTTCCATCCTCAAAGATCATTTAAGAAAATATCCCTGATAACCTACTTTATCTGGAAATGTAGGAAAAAGGGAATTCTGGAGACTCTAGCCAAATTGTACATCACAAAGTCATCACACTAAGGCATTCAACATGATCCAAGTCCTTAGGCTACATTAATAAATAAAATGAACAAAATGATTGCCATAATGGAGCTTTATGTTTTAGTGGAAAAAGACAAAAAAAATTAACATGAAAGAACCCTTCCAAATGTAGTCCAATACATAATTTAAAAAATCAGAATGTGGGCAAATGCTAAGAAGAGAATTACACTAGATAGTGTGACATAGGATGAGTAGGTAAGAGGTTGCTAAGGTGATTAGGAAAGGTTTCTTGGAAGAAATGCATCTTTAGTAGAGACCAGAAAAGTGAAAAGTTAGTATTAAATCACTGAGAAACAGAGTAAGTGGAAGTAAAAGGGCTTTAAAGTGAAAATGAGTTAGAATTTTTTAAGGGAAAGCAAGCAAGTACTGTGAATGAGGCCCGTGAAAGGAAGAAAGGGTGAGCTCAGACTACAGGGCCAGGTCAGGGCTCTTATTCCAAGTGAGATGGGAAACCAGGAAGTCTTTAGAAGAGAGGAATTACATATCTGACCTATAATGTAAAAGGCAGTAAGGGCTGAAGCAGGCAGACCAGTCAGGAGGTCTTTGCTAGAATCCAGAGATGATAGTGGCTTGGACCAAGATAGAAATGATGGCAGGGGTGACCCATGTGAGTTTGGATACATTGAGGATGGAACTGGAAGGATTTGCTGCTGATGGTTTGAATTTGGGGTGTAAGAGAAAGAGAAAAATCAAGGTTGACTCCACTTAGAATTCTGAAGCACAGAAATGTTTAACATCTGTTTTGTAATCAAACCGTCTTGAATACTAGGATATGAAGCCAGATTTTTCTTTTTCTCTAATGCTGGTTTCTGTATAATGTTGTCCTTCTAGTACTGGTTACCATGCTACTAAGTTTTCTTATTCAGATTTATTTAACAGGAATCATCTACACAACATTATACACCAATACTGTGTCTTCCTCCCATGATATACATATGCTTTTAAAAATAGGTTTTAGGATATGTCCATGCACTTTTTCCTTCTTCTTCTTCATCATTTTGTTTTGTGGTGCTGGGGATTGAACTCAGGTGACCTCTGCCACTAAGCTACATCTCCAACCCTTTTTATTTTACATTTTTATTTTGAGACAAGGTCTTGCCAAATGCTGAGTATGGCTACTTCAGATCCTTCTGACTCATCCTCCCAAGTCAGTGGGCTTACTGGTGTGTGCCACAATGTTCCATTTCCCATGCTGTTTTCTGTGTTGAGTAATACAGTCAAGACATCTATGCAGATTTATAATACTGACTTAAAATATTCCATAAAAAATTAAACTTTATTCAAAGAAAGCAACTTTTATTACTCTTTAAAGATTAATAGTTACGCCTTTCATTCAGATTGGGGTTCTCTTCCTGTTTTCAAATTACTTTTATATCTTCCACCTCCTATGAGCTCTACAACATTCCTGAAGATGAGCAAGATAAGGTACTCCATGATGAAATGTGGACCAAGAATGAATGAACCAAGGTTGTAGTTCATTGTGAATCTCTGAAGAATAGATTAAAGCAGAAGGAACAAGGAAAAGAAAGATTGTTTCTCTCTTAAGGAGTTGTCAGTCTAGTAGGGGAGAGAGTTTGTAAACAAATATATCCATGTGTCATGTAGTAGTGATAGGGTTTGGATGTGAGGTGTTCCCCCAAAGCTCCTGTTAATGTAGGAATGTTTAGAGATGAAGTGATTGGATTTTGAGAGATGTAACTTTATCAGTCCATCCCAGATTGAATGCCTGGGTGGTAACTGGAGGCAGGTGGGACATGGCTGGAGGAGGTGGGTCACTAGAGGTGTGCCCTGGAAGGGTGCATCTTCCTTATGGCCCATTTCCCCATCCCTCTCTCTTCCTTGTGAGCCCACCATAAACTAGGTAGTTTTCCTCTGCTCAATACTTCCTCCATGGTGTTCTGCCTCATCTTGGGCTCAGAGAAAAGGAATCTCATCTCTGGTTTCATTTATGATTGCTGAAACCATGAGCCCCAAATAAGCTTTTCCCTTCTCTAAGTTGTTCTTGTCAGACATTTTGGTCACAGCAACACAAAAGCTGACTAAACGAGTTATGTGCTCAGAAATGCACTTGTAGGTGATCTCATTACTGGATGAACAACATGGAGGATTTACACAAGGATGGCTACAAATTTATTAGGCACTATGATCAGATGGGACCACTGTCATACATGTAGTCTATCATTCTCCAAAATGTCATTATGTAGCACATGACAAGACAAGATTTGATGTATAAGTAGCATTATGAATAGCAGATGGAAGTGAGTTTTGGAAACATGGAGGCAGAAGAATCAAATTTGAGCAAAATCACAAAGAGACACAGAATATACCTAAAATACCTCACCAGATATCATATTATGGTGTTCTTGGCACGTATTTGTAATAAAAAGTTGGACCAGTAGAAAGTCATGAATGTAAGTAACAAAAAGTAGTGTTTGAGTCGGCCTCAAATAATATTTTTTTGTAACTAAGCACAGAAGATATTATTTTACTCCACGAGGGGAAAAAACTTTTTGGAAAATGTAAACCTTTCCAAGACATTGATAAAACTGTGCTTTTCTGTTGCTGAGAATTTTCATCAGCTTTGTAAATGACATTGAATAATATTTGGTTTTGGAGAGGACTGAAATTTTTACTATCTGGAACGTGCTTCTTATTGACACTGAAAACCCAAGGGCAAGATGTAAATGGAGTAGGATGAGAAATTCAGAAATGGATGACAGCAGGTTGTAGACTGCTTCATGCCATAGCCAAGGGCAAGAGAAGAACTGAGAACACATTATTGGCCTTGTGAGGAAAGCACCATGGATTTGTGACCTCTGGAACCCAGGACACTGTCTTCTGAGAGCCATTTTGGATACCGCAGGCACTCCTGCATTTCTTCAGGCCCAGCTTTGTGGAATCTACTTTGTCAGTGTACCCTACCATCAGGGGACACACACACACACACACACACACACACACACACTTTCATTGTCATAAAAGTCAAATTTTTACATGATGAAACTGCTTCTGATTTAAAAAACTCTCGGATGATGAATTGAAATGTGTTCTGCTGTTACATACAACTAAGCAGAACAAATAAAAATAATAATGACAAAAATAAAAGTTAAAAAAAAACTTTCTCATTTTTCTTTTTGTGGTGATATGGATGGAACCAAGGCCTCATTCACAGTGTAGACCAGTGTTCTATTACTGAGCTATATCCTCAGTCTCTAATTTAAAAACTCTTTCCTTTAATCCTCTTTTGACCTTCTCCTATACACTTAGACTTCCTTAGATGTGCAAATATATAATAGATTATTTCTCACATAGGAAAAAATACAATTATTCCTTAAACTATTAGCAATTAAAGAAGGAAAAAAATGCTCAGAATGTCAAGAGAATGTTCTATTCTAATTTTTATATAAATGACCTGAATAATGTATATATTAGTGCACAATAAAATTAACATGGGTGAATCAAGAAAGGAACCTGGTTTCACGTGTATATTATCTTGATCTTTTCTGATAGCGTCTATTAGGAAATTCTAATTAAGTGGAAATTAATAAATTAAGTGCAATTGTAAGTAACCATCATTTGCAACTTTCTTAGCATTACTTATAAGGAGACAAAAAACACATCCCAGGAATCAGCAGGCTGCATGATGGTCCCACCAAGAAAAGAATGTGATTACACCATACTTTTGCCAAGGATCTATGAATGGCTATGATGTATAAAGAAAAACACTCTCTTCAAAGACTTTAAAAAGCAACAAAAGATCACAGAGTCTTTCCTGTAGTCAGCATGGATTCATGTCAATATTATTTATTTCTCCTGTCAAATCTGTATAACCATTTGATTTTAATTGCCATCACATAATGACTCAAAGGCACTTTTTTTAATAAGAGAAAGATTTAAGCAATTTTATACACTCTGTTTTCTAAATAAGAGAATCAACTACAAATTTTTAGAAAGACTATCATCCACAAAGTTTGAAGCAAAAAGGGGTGTCATTTGAGTCCACCTACAGTTTTTATGATTTAGGAGAGCTTGTTACTCTAACTTTAGGCAATAATTGACTGAATTTTCTGCTTTTCTTTGAGCTAGATATTGCCACTTATAAAATGAATTCTAATAGCTGAAAGCATAAACTAAGAATAACTGGTACTAGAGGTAATGTCCTTGACACCCATCCTCCCAGATGCAAAGCCCTGGATTCAATCTCTCGCACTGAAAAAGATAAAAGAAAGGGAGGGAGGGAGGGAGGAAGAAATTATTAGAACCGTTTCATGAAATTCTGGAAAAATTATAATTGCAAGATAAGCATGTCATAGAATTTACATTAATTGCCTTTGTGCTCCCAAATTAGTTATATATATATATATATATATATATATTCATAATCATCTGATAGTATCATTTTAAAAGTGTTCATGCTTTTTTTTACTCTTATCAGTGGCAATTCACTTGCTAAGGAGGTTCCAAATTGCCTAGAAAAATAGTTATCTGTCTGATTTTTGTGCTACCCATAACAAAGGAACTTTAGCCAAGCAACCCAGTTCAGGCTTAGTGTAGATGACAGGTTTGGCAGAAAGAAGGATATGATTTACAGATCAAAGAACCAAATATTTCAGTGAGTTGATTTTTAAAAAAAATATTTAAAATAGACCTCTATCTTTATGGAGAAAGCTGATGAAAGCATTGCATTAAAATAGGAGCTACCTCTTTAACTGATTTATATGGGTCTGTGTTAATATTTAATATTTCAATATTTTATTTTTCTTTAGGTAATCCTCTACTTTCATATGAGTATATTAAATGTATGCTATCTTCTTTTCATACCAAGCCTAATTTAAAACTGAATTTCAAGTATGTATATTTTAGGTTTTCTTTTCTTTTCTTGTTTGTTTTGAAAGTTTGAAGTATAAAGCACTGAACCCAAATTCTAGTATTAAATCAAGATTTTCATAAATTGAATATTTTTCTAAAAAAGACTCTGTGAAAGTTTCTTCTTATAGGCTATGTCATAATTTTTCCCTTCCTTCCTTCCTCCCCTCATTCATTCTCTCTCTCTCTCTCTCTCTCTCTCTCTCTCTCTCTCTCTCTTTTTTCTCTCTCTCCCCACTGGGGATCAAAGTCAGGGCCTTGCACAAGCTGAGCATGCACTCTACCACTGAGTGGATCATAATTTTATATACTACAAAGACACACATATAGCTCAGGGGTCTCCCATCTGACCAGCTGCTTCCAGTGTTTAATTTAGGACTAAGCAGGATTCAGCAATCCCTTGGATTTAGCTTCTTTTTCTGAGAAATGACAAAGATTGCAATAATTGTTAAAATTTCACTTTTTACTTTATGATTATATATATATATATATATACAAGTATCTGAAATTTCCTTTTAAAAATAAGAGACACTGGGAATTTGAGAGTTTTTAGTATAAGAACTTAAGAAAACAGGAATCAGGAAGTTAGAAATGAATGTTGACCCAAGATACACATTTTCACCATATAAATTCTCATTCAGAACTAGATAAAATGAGAATCTCATCATCAGTCTGCTCATGTGTTGAATATATTTTAATATGTTTAATACACTGTTGTGCCAGCCCTAACAAAATGAGTTTTCAAGCAATGTTGTTTTCCCTAAGGAAAAAGAATAAATGTGGACTCTTTTCAGTGTAGGAAGTGTGTGGGCAGGAATCTCAACTTTCAGGAAAACTTCTGTTTTTAGAGAAAGAGACTTTCCAGATACTCTTTGAATTACTTCCCTGAAAACAATGAAATGGCTAAGAAAATGGAATTGTCACAAATACTGCTTGTTGGCAGTTGTGACCTATGGGTACTTCCAACTCTGTGGGAGTTAAGAGTAGAAACAGAGAAAGGAGAGAGAAGGTGAACCAGGTATAGCTGGAGAGCAAGAGGCTCAGAGTTGCTTCAGAAAATGACCAGATTAACCAATTATTCATGATAACTATAGATTGCTGACATGTTGCTATAGTCTGAATGTTTGTGTCCCCCCGACAAATTTGTATTTTATAATCCTAAACCTATCCAAATATTCAACATACGGTACTTTAGCCTGTTTTCTCTTGCTATAATAAAATACCTGAGACCAGGTAATTCATAAAGAATGGGAATTTATTTGGTTCATGATTCTGAAGGCTGGGAAGCGCAGGGGGCATGGTACTGGCATCTGGTTGGCATCTTTCTTGGTACATCAAACAAGGTGGAGGGTAACACATCAGAGAGGAACAAGCTGGCATCTGCTTGGGTTTCTCTTTCATTCTTGTAAAGCCCCTTTATGGGGCCTCATCTAATCCTCATTACCTCTTAAAGGTCCTACCTCCCCAAACCATCAACATATGAATTTGGGGGTTAGGTTTTCAACACAGAAAATTTGAGGGATACATTCAAACCATAGAATATAGCAAGGCTGAAATGTCATATGTCATAGTATTAGTAGATGGGCCCTTTATGAAATAATCAGGCCAAGGGGCCAGCGTCCTCATAAATGGGATCAGTGCCGCTATGAAGGAAGCAAGAAGGGACCAACTGTGAACCAGAAAAAGTAGGTCTTTACCAAAGATCTGCTCATGGCTTTGTCTTGGACTTTCCAGTGTCTGTAAGAAATAAATATCTTTTATTTTACAAGCTACCCAATTTATGGCATTTTGTTATAGCAACCTGAATGGGCTGAAACATCTGTCGGTTGAACTGAGTCCTTCCAAAATTTGTAAGTGAAGTCCTAAGCCCCTGTACCTTAAGATGTGAATTTTTGAAGAAAAAGAATCTTTACAGAAGGAATCAAGGTAAAATGAGGTCATTTGGGTGAACACTCATCCAGTATGCCCAGGCACACAGGGAGGACACCATATAAACATATATACACAGCTATCTGCAAGCCAAGAAGAGAGACCTGGGTTAGATTCTTCCCTCACAGCTGTAGAAAGAAAGCAGTCTTGCCTGATTTTGACCTTCTGGTCTTCGTAACTGTGAGATAATAAATTTCTGTTTTATTTAAACCATCCAGTTTGTGGTAATTTGTTCCTGAACCCTAGCAAACTAATATAATACTCAACCTAAATAAATTTAAGGAATAAATAATCAGGAAAATTCTAATTAAATTAGAGCTATCCACAAAGTAGAATGAAATTTGTGTTTATTTGTTTGAAATAAAAAAATTTGGTGGTTTTATTTGTAATCAAATGATTTTTAACTGAAAAATAATGCAAATATACACACATATATTGTTTAAATAGTTAAATTCTACAGAAATTTAAAATATAAATTGAAAGTCATTCTTCATTCCCATTGCCACAATTTTAGTTATACTCCTTGTAGTCAGCTCTCTGGAATTTCTAGCATTGTATTTTTATAACACTGGATTCTTAATTCTAGACTGTGCAGGCTTGAATAATTTCTAGCCTGATACTGTAGTTTTACTAAAATGTCACATTAAGAGTCCATGCTGTGGAACATATTATAAGTGGGATCTTACACTTCTATTGTTTCAGTACTATAGATAGGCCTCAAAAGAGGCCAGTTATTTTAAATTCCGTCCTATAATAGGAAAAAAAAATTAGAATTCAGTATATTACTGAGCCAAGGAAGAATTTTTAAAAATCAATTATTGTCTCTGTTTTCTTCTGATTGTTTTTTACTCCTTTTTATTTTTTCAAAGCCACAGCCCTCTTGGGTAGGGAGAATGGGGGATATTGGTTTAAGGATATAATGGTTCAGTTAGATAGAATGAATAAGTTCTAGAGGTCCATTGTACAGAGTGGTGATTGGAGTTGATAATAATGTGTTGTATACTTGAACATTGTAAAGAGATTAAATCTTAAATATTCTCACCACACACACAGAAGGGTAGGAGATGATGGGTATGTTTAATTACCCCAACTTAATCATTTTACAATGTGTATACATATATTTGAACATAACATTGTACATCATAAAGATATAAAAATTTTGTCAACTATGCCTTAATAAAACTGGTAGGAAGAAAAGAACAATTGACTAGATCTTGTTAAAGCTCTTTTTCTATGAACTGATGATAAATGACCTGCCTTCTATGAAGCATGAGTCAGTTATATCCTAGTAATACCCTTTCTACAGGTAAACCCAATGAACCAGCAACTCACCTATTATAGAGTAGGACCTCAGCTATAATGATTTCTGAACAGACTAAATGAATGTTGCAAAACCCACAGAAGAAAGCTCAAAGATTTACTGATAGACATGTCCCTTCCATCCTTTCAGTGTGTCTATGTACATATGATTCATATATAATTTTACTTTATTTTTCTGATAGATTTCTAGGTCCACAGGAGAGTAAAAGCCATAAAAGGGAATCAATATGGTATTCCTAATATGCACAATGATAAAGCTAAGAAGGGAAATTTAAACTCTCAGTAGGTAGGAGGGAACTAAAAGCTACAAAATGCAACAGTTTGAAAATAGTTTTCTGGAGTCATTTAGTAACAGAGAAAACTCTTTCACCTGAATCTTTGTCTTGAGATCACTCCATATTAGAATTTTTAATAACACTTGCTCAAAAATGGCCTTGAGACATTTTGAAAAAAAAAATTATTGCAGTCAATATTCCCCATTTAAGATGGTAGAAAATTGTTTAATATAGTTACGAATGATTTCCACCTAAAATTGTTCAAATATTAGAAGATTTCAAAGTTACAGAGGGAATGATTGGTTAGCTGAAAACTTTTGTAGTTCAAGATAGTTGAGATATTATAGGTATGCCAATTAAAATATTTCATCTGTTAAAATGCCTGCATTTATGATTGTACGTCCTTTTATTGGCTTTTAGTAAGATAGACCATTTATTCCACTGCTGATTATGAAACAATACTTAAATGTATATAGTATTCTTACTTATTTAGGCAAGACAAAAGCCAGATTGCATCAGAATAAGGTGAGCCCTACAACATTAGCATACAAGATAACTAGGATGAATGGATTTCAAATGAAGAGACTTAAATAAAATATGGCTCTCATTGATTTGTCCAAAGCCTCCAAATAAAGAAAAAGACCCTAAACAACACATTTTTGGCAATTTTCCAGACACCTTTTTTTCTTTAATGTCATATCGATTGGTACATTGTTATTCAAATTATGTTCAAATAGTCTGAACATGTTGGTTCAGAATTGAAAAAAAAATTAAAGGCTGAGAAGATATCACATGAAGTTTTCAGCATTATAATTAAATGAAGGCAATATTTGTCACATTGAACAAAGAAACTGTCTAATAAAATTTACACTAATTCTGAACAATGCGCTTACGCTTGCACACTGTTCGGTGATTCCTTGATAACATATTCTAAGTGTGAAGTTAGGTGCATGATAACAAAGGAGAAAAGATTATTTATAACAGCACTGGAGGCAGAGGTCTTCCAAAGTGCAAAGATACCATCTTTCCTTCAAGGAGCAATTGCTTTGCACATATGCTCTACAAATACCAAGCACAAGGAGCCTGGTTTTTAATTACAAAGTAAAATATCATTTCAAAATTGCATAATTGGTGGCTGCCTTTTGCAATGCAATGAACATAAGGAAACCTGACATTAAATGTTTGATGTGTTGCCATGACATTCTCTGAAATTTTATTTGATTCTGCTTTTAAGCTGCAAACTATGTGAAATTTGAATTCCTTGGGTGATGGTAGGGGCAATAGAATGATAGAGTTTAAAAACCTATTCTGATGCTGGAATGCCTATGTTCACCAATTGCACACTTCAGATTTTAGAAATAAAGCAAATACAGAAATAGAGATATAATAGAGTCTTTATTCTGTCCTTACAGTAGTTACATGTTTTCCTGGATATAGAAACCATTCAGTCAGGGAGGGATGTCTCTAGCTTTCCCGTTGAGTAAAGAGAAAGATAATAGAGTGGGGAAAATACAGTGGCAGTCAGTGCCACTCCATTTGAATGTGTAAGCCATTGAAATGGACAGAAGTGTTTTTCGACCCTGTGTGTGTGCTACAGAGTTGCTACAGGGTTGCTGGAAGAAGCAGTAGTAGGATTAAGGTTGGTCTAGTTAACTTGGTTCCAAACAGTGCTTCAGAGTATACTATTTGCACTGTGGGGCTGGACTTCAAGAATTCATCTGTTCTATCACCAGAAGCAAAAGGGTAATTAAGTGTGGAGTATCCTTCCTCATGGTAATGCAAAGGAAGGCAATAAATCCTTAACTGTGAAAGTGAAAAACCTTGAGTTGTTAAATCATTTAATATATTGTAAAACACCTGAGTCATATAGAAAAAAAGCATTCTTGGGTGGATACAATGTTGCTTGAATGCTTCACTAATTTTGAATGCTTAGTGTTCATATCAAAGTAAGTATTGCTTGGAATGCTGAGAGTGAAATCAAGCCTAAAGAGGTGGATCACAGCCCTGCCCAGGTAGCTCCCTCACATTGTACTGAGTATGAGCACTTTTTACTCCATTATATTTTGGGATCAGGTCCTCTGTTCCAAAGGGACCATTTTTTTGTTTCAATATTATTATTCTAGTGATCCAAAATAGCAGTAGGGCTACCTAAGCACACAAATAACCCAGGTAAAAGGAACAGTACTGGGACTCAAGTTGCTCTAGTAAACTGGAAAAAATATGCTTCAGAGTGTATACTATTTGCTCAGCTTTCTGGCATTTTCCTGGATTTTAGAAATATTCATAAAAGACATTGTAACCAGAGACTTTCACTGGTCTACACAGAAGTTCAAAGCTGCCACTCAAATTTCCCCTTTTCCCTTTAATCACCATTTTGCTTATTTAGGTATTAATTTAATATTTGTTATTAATTTTAAATACCAAATTATTTTTTAGCTGGGTAAGGTAACAGATGCCCTTAATCCCAGAGTCTTGGGAGGTTGAAACAAGAGGATTACAAGTTCAAGGCCAGCCTGGTTACCTTAGAAAAGTTCTAAGCAATGTAACAAATTCCTGTCTCAAAATAAAAAATAAAAAGTTTGGGGATGTCACTCAGTGGTGAAGTGCCTCTGGGTTAAATCCCTAGTACCAAATAAATAAATAAGTAAGTGAATAAATAAAAAATTAAATTATTTTTGATGCTGATATTACTGATAATACTACTTCCATTTATGAGGCAATATATGTATAAAATATTGATGAAGAAGTTCTTCAGTAAACTGTTTTAGAGGGGGTTGAAAGGTTTTCCCAGAGTCATCCTGCTCTGGGACTAGAATTTAAGATCTACCTTTTGTTCCAGGGTCCTTTTTGTCTGTTGCTCTGGGTGCTATAAAGAAATTTAATTCTCAGGGTAGTTTTGATTTGCATTTCTCTGACTGCTAGCGATGGTGAGCATTTTTTCATGTACTTGTTGATTGATTGTATGTCCTCCTCTGAGAAGTGTCTGTTCAGGTCCTTGGCCCATTTGTTGATTGGGTTATTTGTTGTCTTATTGTCTAATTTTTTGAGTTCTTTGTATATTCTGGTTATTAGGGCTCTATCTGAAGTGTGAGGAGTAAAGATTTGTTCCCAGGATGTAGGCTCCCTGTTTATCTCTCTTATTGTTTCTTTTGCTGAGAAAAAACTTTTTAGTTTGAGTAAGTCCCATTTGTTGATTCTATTTGTTAATTCTAGCGCTATGGGTGTCCTATTGAGGAATTTGGAGCCCGATCCCACAGCGTGTAGATCATAACCAACTTTTCCTTCTATCAGATGCCGTGTCTCTGATTTGATATCAAGCTCCTTGATCCATTTTGAGTTAACTTTTGTGCACGGCGAGAGATATGGATTCAGATTCATTTTGGTGCAAATGGATTTCCAGTTTTCCCAGCACCATTTGTTGAAGATGCTATCCTTCCTCCATTGCATGCTTTTAGCCCCTTTATCAAAAATAAGATAGTTGTAGTTTTGTGGATTGGTTACTGTGTCCTCTATTCTGTACCATTGGTCCACCCTCCTGTTTTGGTACCAGTACCATGCTGTTTTTGTTACTATTGCTCTGTAGTATAGTTTGAAGTCTGGTATCGCTATACCACCTGATTCACACTTCCTGCTTAGTATTGTTTTTGCTATTCTGGGTCTTTTATTATTCCATATGAATTTCATGATTCTTTTATCAATTTCTACAAGATATGCTGTTGGGATTTTGATTGGCATTGCATTGAACTTATATAGGACTTTTGGTAATATCGCCATTTTGATGATGTTAGTTCTGCCTATCCATGAGCAGGGTATATTTTTCCATCTTCTAAGGTCTTCTTCTATGTCTTTCTTTAGGGTTCTGTAATTTTCATTGTATAAGTCTTTCACCTCTTTTGTTAGATTGATTCCCAAGTATTTTATTTTTTGGGGGGATATTGTGAATGGAGTAGTTGTCCTCATTTCCGTTTCAGAGATGAATGGATAAAAAAAAATGTGACATTTATATACTATGGAGTATTATTCTGCATTAAAAAATGAAAAAATCATAGAATTTGGAGGGAAATGGATGGCATTAGAGCAGATTATGCTAAGTGAAGCTAGTCAATCTTTAAAAAACAAATACCAAATGACTCCTTTGATATAAGGGGAGTAAATAAGGACAGGGTAGGGACGAAGAGCTTGAGAAGAAGATTTACATTAAACAGGGATGAGAGGTGGGAGGGAAAGGGAGTGAGAAGGGAAATTGCATGGAAATGGAAGGCGATCCTCAGGGTTATACAAAATGTCATATAAGAGGAAAGGAGGGGTAAGACAAGTTAATACAAATGGAAGAAATGATTTACAGTAGAAGGGGTAGAGAGAGAAAAGGGGAGGGGAGGGGGGATAGTAGAGAATAGGACAGACAGCAGAATACATCAGAATCTAGAAAGGCAATATGTCAATCAATGGAAGGGAAACTGATGTGATACAGCAATCTGTATACGGGGTAAAAGCGGGAGTTCATAATCCACTTGAATCAAACCGTGTAATATGATGTATTAAGAACTATGTAATGTTATGAACGACTGACCAATAAAAAAAAAAAAAGAAAAAAGAAATTTAATTCTCATTTTACATACTCTCTTTAAATGCCATGCTTTAGATATAAAAGTGTACCCAAATCAGGCCCATGGTGACACTTCTTTCTGATATCAAAATATAGGAACAAGATCTGTTTTATCAATGGAAAAATATTATCTTTATAGATAATACATATCTTAGCAATCAGGATTAAAAATATTCTTCTCAATAATTAGTAGCTTTGTTCTATGCTGGAGAGCCAGAATTAGCCCTTAGATAAATAGAGCAACTCTATCTTACTCAGTGCACACAGATGTAGTCTTCTTAAGAGTGACGTTGGTAGAGCCTTGGTTTAGAACATGGGGACTTATAAGCAAAGAAACTTATTTTCCAGGGGTGGGGGCAACTGAAGAGAAAAACTTATTAAAAGATGGCACCAGTTCAAATGTAATGAAAATGAAACACAATAGATTTTGGTGTTCACAGTATATAGTTATGGGAATTATGAGCCAATTTTCTTTTCTTTATAACAGATTATCAATATAAAAGCCTATTAATTTTAGATAACTTAAAATTTCTTACAGTTCTTAGAATATATTCAAAATATTTATTGAATTTTTAAATAAGTGGATGAATGAAACAGATTGGAGAATAGTTGAAATTAACTTTATTGGTATGATTTAGGATTATATCTGATTTTCTGTATACCAGTTAAATTGGTATGAAATTTATCAGCAGTATACTGTCATGGTTATATGGGAATTTACATACATAAAATGTTTTTAACAAAAAAAATCAGGTTGTCTGACTTGAAATGGTTTAAGCTACAGTATGGCCCAGACATTTTTTATCTCTGGCTGAAAATGAGTCAGTAAACCCTAGTGAATTTTGTATGTGATCCTGAGCAGGTTGACAAATTTTAAAAATATCTATTGTTTTTTGAGTTTCATACCAAAGGCCCATATATGTACTTGAACTCCAACAGCTAAATGTTTGGAAATATTTCTTCTTTCTTTCTTTTAGGTCTACCTAGAATGTTCTTGCCTTGCCCCTTGCCTATGGAAACCCTTAGAAATAATTAAAAATGTCACCATCCCTGGGTCTGTCTCCAAGGGACCTTTAAAATCACAAGTTTAATTTTAGACTCTTCATTGAACCTCAGTATTATTTATCATACATTTCTTATACTACTTTCTATATTCTGCTTTTCTCTTTGTGAAATTTGTTAGACTGCTAATTTTATGAGCTTCATTTCAGCTTTTAGTTATTTTCTTTATATTCTACTGTGTCTAGCAGACTGTTGTGCATATACCGATTACTTAGTAAACATTTATTAACCTGGGTCAACATCTGCCTTCCTGCTACCTCATGATACAATTTAGAATTTTCTGTTAGGAGCTAAGTCATCTATTTATTAACTTCTTCCTACTTCACAATGATAAAAATACATTCTAAAATAGAGGTACTGAGCTCACCTCAGTGTTTTGTTAAGAACTCTTAAAAATTGTATATATTACATAATATTTCTTCAAATTTTACTATGTATCAGGTACAGCAAGTTTACAATGCTAAGATTTTTTTTTTTTTTTGGTACCCAGGGATTGAACTCAGGGGCACTCAACCACTGAACCACATCCCCAGCCCTATTTTATATTTTAATCAGAGATAGGCTCTCAATGAATTGCTTAGTGCCCTGTTTTTTGCTGAGGCTGGCTTTGAACTTGCGATCCTCCTGCTTTAGCCTCCCGAGTTGCTGGTATTACAGGCGTGCACCACGGCGCCCAGGCAATAATGCTATGATTTTTATAATCACAATCTCATTTGTGATTCCAAATAATTTTGTGCAATAATAGTGCTGCAAAAACTCTACTGAAACCTAGATTCATTAAGTAACTTGCTTAATGTTGCTCAATCCCTAATGACCATGCAAAGACTTGAACCTAGACATCTGTTGATTCTATTTTGCTTGTTCAAGTGTCCAAAGCCTGTCAAGAAACAGAAAGAGCTAAAATCTAGAATTTTTTTCCCCTTTTTTTCCCCTACAGACTAATGGGGATTGAGCATTAGGCTTTGCACATGCTAGGCAGGTGATATATCACTGAGCTACATCCCCAGCCCTTTTTATTTTTTGTTTTGAGGCAGAATCTCACTAAGTTGCCCACGAACTTATGATTCTCCTGCTTCAGCCTCTTGAGTAGCTGGGATTTCAGGCATGTACCATCATGTCCAGCTTTAAGTTTAGTGTTCTTAGAGTATGGTTGTGCAAGAAAGTAATTTTGATCCCTTGATGCATTTTTTTTCTAATCAAATATTGTAAATCTAGTAATACACCTGTAGCTTGTGCAAGTGTTAAGAAAGCAATCTAAATATGGCATTTGTGGAAATGTGACACCTTAAGACAAATTTTAGCCTAAGAATTGTAGAAATTTAAGAATTCATTTATTTCAAGTGCTGTATTTTACAAAGCATTTTTACATATCTCATTGGCTTCTTACAACCATTAAACTCATTGGCTAGATTATCTGACTTCACTGTAAAGGATGTGAGTTTGAGAGAGGTTAGGCAACTTCCATCAAATTACACTGCAAGTAAATGCCTAAGAATTAGCTCTTAAATTACTTTTAATACATGCTACTTCTGTGAAATCATGAGCAGATAACTTTAGTATGTTTCTAGGTGAACTGAGTAAGTTAATCAGGATTAATTTGTTAGCATTAATTGACTCCAACCTGGGGTAGATCCCTGTTTCCCGTGGAATGATCCAGGCTTGTCTTGCCTCTGCTGAAGTTTGTTTGTGTTTCCTAAGTGGCTGCCATCCAGGAGAAATCCTGAGCTATTTCTCTAAGTGTGTTTCTTTGCTTTGCTTTATCCCCTCTTTGTTGAGAGAAAGTTGTTGGCATTCCACTTGGGATGCACATAAAAGCAAAGATTGGAGATTTGCAAGCAAAAAGAAATATTTCAACAAACAATGCCTGGTGCTTTCAATCTGATCGCTTTACAAACAAATGGGTCTATTGTGCAAATGACCTGTCTTATCAGGGAAAGTAGATTAAGCTTTAGCAATTGTGCTCAGAGCTATCTTCCAGAACTTCTCCTTATCTTGTGCCTATTTTCCTGGTTCCTTCGCTTAAAACAACAAAGAAAACTCTAAACAACTATTTTCATTTGATTCTTTTAAAAATGGATATTTATACCTCAAATAGTTAAATATAGATAATGTTTTTTGTTACATGTGGAAAATTATATTCCAATTGTCTTTAAAACAACCTTTATTTTGGGCAGGCAACATCTTAGGAAATTTTTATATCATATTTAATTCTCACAATGTTCTAGACAGCAATACTTTCCCCATTTTATACATAAGAAAATCAAGGTCAAGAGATTACATAATTTGCTTAAGGTCAACAGTAATCTCTTCATGAAATAAATATATTACTTTGGTTTCTACCAAAATTAAAAATAAACTTTTCTTAAAATGCATAAGAATATTTGTTCTCTTTAATACATCATTTTGTGCATTTAATTTGACAATTATTAGGTTAAATACTTTTAATATGTTTATATTTTAGTTTTATAAGAACCTTAAGAAAAAGTCACTATTATTTTCATTTTTATAGATGAGAAAAAAATTACCAAATAATTTGTCTAAGGTGAATGATCAGTAGCAGAGCTAGAATTCAAAACTGAGGCTGTCTGACTTGGGGATGTCTTTGTTATACTAAATTTTCCCCACAGTACTGGGGAGCAAGTTCAGGGCTTTGCACAAATTAGGTAAGCACTTTGTTACTGAGCTACTCTTTAGCCCCCTTTACTAAATTCTGTTAATTTTTTTTTTTTTTTTTGGTATTGGGGATTGAATGCAGGGACAGTTTATCAGTGGCATACATCTACAGACTTTTTAGGGCCTTGCTAAATTGTTCAGGCTGGACTCAAACTTGCAATACTCCTGCCTCAGCCTCCTGAGTAGCTGGGATTGCAGGCATAAATCACCTTATGGTTCTGGACATGGTGTTTATATGTATTTTCTCGCTATTAGTTTACTATTAATGTGCTCACATTTTATGTACCTATTCTTTTTTTTGAAGTACTGAGGATTGAATCCATGCTACACAAGAACTGTACCATTGAGCTACGTCTCCAGCCCTTTTTTTTTAAATACTTTTTTTAGTTGTAGATGGAAACAATGTATGTATGTATGTATGTATGTATTTTTATGTGGTGCTGAGGATCAAACCCAGTGCCTCACATGTGTGAGGAAGGCGTTCTACCACTGAGCCACAATCCCAGTCCCAATATCCAGCCCTTTTAATGTTTTATTTTGAAGCAGGATCTGTCTAAATTGCAGAGGCTGTCTTTGAATTTGTGATTCTCCTGCCTCAACCTCCTGAGTAGCTGGGATTATAGGCATGCACCACCATGCATGATCTACATTTTATAGAATAAAATGAGGTCAAGGTAAACTGAGGTCAGAAGAGTTAAGGTTCCCACCTGCACACTATAATTTCTCTACAGGCTGTGTTCAGCTCTCACTCTTGCTCAGTCTCCCCTTCTCCTCAGCAAGAGGCCCTTAACTTTACTAACATGCTGATCTGGTTCAGGGTTAGCTATTAAGACCAATTCTCATCTGTAGCTGGAAAGATCTGACCAGATGGCTTTTGTAGCTTCTGCTTTTTTCTGAGACCTCTCTTCTCTATCTTCACATCTTGCCAGTTCCTGTATCACTTCAGATTTTTCCCTCCTAGTAGCTGGTGCTACCTCCTCCTGTGTAGAATCTGAGCAGACTGGTTATTTCCGTTACAGACACTTTCCCTGGCCACTGTGAGGTAAAGTTCCTGTTTTTTTTTTTTTTTTAACATTTACATACATACACATAAGTGTGTATACATAAATACATACGTATACATGTTTATATAGAAGTATGTCATATTTATATAATCTGTGATATTAACCAGGAATGATTGACTAATTCTAAATGAAGGGTGGATCCTTTGGGTTAAACTGATATATATATATATATATATATATATATATATATATATATATATATTTAGTAAATACATTATCTTATATTTAACATATAGTAGAAATTGTTTCAACTAAGTCACCTTTTAGGAAAATGACCTCAGGTGAGTCAGTGTGTGGTATTGCCAAGTCAAAAGAGAATTTCTTCTTCAGAATCATCTTTTGTAGGTAAGTATCTTCTTCAGAATTGATCTGTTAATTATAACCACACTGTTTGTTAATCTCTGCTGCCAATTTGATTAATGAGATTTGATTGGTGAGGAATCCTGGCCATTCTTAAATGTTTTAGTGATTTTATAAAATTGGCAGAGATGACTATAATTTTCTAAAATTATGTTCCTAAGGGAAAATTTACTTCTTGTGGAAATTCAAGAAAACAAATGTTTGGATATCTCAGGAAATCCAATCCAAGCTTATCTATTAATTAGCATTTTTTAAATAACTACAAAGTTTTGTATTTGATGAAGAAAGATCATCATCTGTCATTTCTAAATTCCTCAAAATATTTCTTGAATGGAAAGTAACTGAAGCCTCTAACTATAGTGAAATTTTTTTTCTCATAACTGAAGAATCTAGACTCGGAAATTCAGAGTGATCTCTAGCTGCTTGGGGCAAAGGTAAAGAAGGGGAGATAGATAATAAAATGTAGCATCCAGTTTCTGCAAGACTTCTTTGTCAGTAAAATTTCAACTCTTAAATCTGAGTCCTGACCTCGGAAGAACATCCAATGAAGTTTGCCAGTCTTGTGTATTGGTGACAATAGTCTTTAGGTCACACAAAGTTCAAAAGGAAATTGATGGAAAAACCACTGGCTTCACTTTAGTGAGGATTTTGGAGACATCTAATTAAAATGAATCTGTTCTGTCTGGTCAACACTGATAAATTTTAAAGAGGAAAAGACATCTATTCTACTATTATTAAAAGTTGAGGTTCTGGAAAGAGTACCTACTGATGGGGACACTAATGTTTGTTCTGGGCATAAAGCAGTTGTGCTTAATTAACTATAGAATTACATATAAAGTGACATTTTTTAGTTGAGTAATTTTGTGTGTTCAGTGAACCTAAGTTAAACACAGAGGGCTGCAGAAAGGTAGTCCCCAAGTGTGGGAATCAGGTCAAGAGAAGTTCACATTCTCCACTCTCAACTATAATAAAAATCCACACAAGCTGGGCACAGCTTCAATCCTAGCTACTCAGCTGAGGCAGGAGGATCCCAACTTCAAGGCTGGTCTGGTAACTAAGTTAGAAGCAGTCTCAAAGTAAAATATAAAGGGTTGGGGATATAGCTCAGTAGTAGAGTGCCTGACTAACACACATGAGGCCCTGAGTCTGATCCCCAACAATACAAAAATAAAATTATGAGGACTGGAGATGTAGCTCAGTGGTAGCACATTGACTCAGCATGTGTGAAAACCTGGGTTTACTCTCCAGCACCATGGGTGTTGGGGGGTGGGTGGTGGTGGCAGGAATCAACACAGAATGGGTGAGAACAGATAAGAATGCTCCAGTAAAAAAGAAGCCCACTTTGCTGTAAGTGGCGGGTGTTTTCCCAAGTTTTCATTAGGGAGTGGGTATGTTCACAAAGAATTCAGGGCTGGAATGTGATGATGTAGAGAAACTGAAGTCAACTCAATTGTATTATAATTTAACTGTCTGAGGTAAGGATGACTCAAGGGCTAGACTTGCTTGGAGTCCAGGCCTACCTCCCAGTCTCTTGCTGGTGAGAGGAGTAACCGTTTCTAAATGAAGTGATGATTCCCTTGAGCTAAATTTGTCTTGCAGATTATTCTATAGAAACAGTTCACTGGAATTTTCCTTGGGAAAGATTCCAATTTATTTTGCCTTAATTTGTTCCCGACAGACACCCAAGGAAAGAAGGAAAGGAAATCTCAGGACACATGACAAGCTTTATTCTTTTAAATCAGTTCTGGCACTTGTAAATAAATTAATCTTTTATTATTACTAATTATTATTAATTGATTTTTAAGAATTTGATTCTGGTGAGCCAATCAAGGTAGAAATGAGAAACCTCAAATTATTGCCAATGCTTTAATGAAACTAAAGAGCTATTATAAGAGCTATTATTCTGGCCAAAGATCCCTTGCTGGAGTCACACCACATCATAGGGCAAAGTCATTAGTTACTATTCAGTGGTTTGAGTAATACATGCTTAAATGTAGTTTGTCAGACAAAGTATTTTAAAATATAGATAATTTAAAGAAGCATGTTAAAGAAAATAATAACAGGAATTTTGGAAACAAGTTGGAAATGGCTACTGTCCTAACGTGTATTCTGGCTTAATTAATAAAGCCAAGTTTCTTGACCCATAACTGAGGATTGTATTGTATGTTTTTGGTTTGCTTTGTTTACGAAGAGCTTCCTACTTAGTATAATGTCTCTTTTAATATATGAAAGAGTAAATAATCTAGAAGTTTGAATTTGGAGGAGGCAGAAAAAAAACAGCATGATAGCATAATAAATTCCATTTTTGATCAGACAGGGAAGAGAAGTTAAAAAAAGAAATCAAGCCATCACTGGAAAACTATGAAGAAGGTAGGAGAGGAAAAAAAATGTTTAGAGCTGGGCATTATGGATCACACCTGTAATCCCAGTAACTTGGGATATTAAGGGGATCACAAATTTGAGGCTAATCTCAGGAATTTAGCTATGCCCTAAACCACCTAGTGAGACTCTGGGTCAAAATAAAACAATAAAAAGGCCTGGGACTTAGCTCAGTGGTAAAGCACCCTGGGGTTCAATCCCCAGTACAAAAAGAAAAAGAAAAAGAATTTAGAAGTGCAGGAATGAATCTGGATTAGTCTAACAATTGCCCTTAACTTTCTATTGCTGTTAATATTTTGGGCTGGATAAGTCTTTGTTGTTGGGGAATGTCATATGCTTATTTATTTATTTATGTATGACAAAATGCATTACAATTAGTTTTTACCCATTGTCAGTGGGATGCAAAATTGCCCTGTGTAAAAACTAATTAATTCTTTAATCTCTAAGGAGGTCTTAATGGAGCAGAACTCCCTAACAAAGTAATTTTTCTTTTTCTTTTTTTGTTTGTTTGTTTTGGTTTGGTTTTTTGAACTGGGTATTAAACCCAGGGACACTTTATCACTGAGCTACATCCCCAGGGCTTTTGGGTTTTTATTTGGGGACAGGGTTTTGCTAAATTTTTGAGGCTAACCTTGAGTTTTCAGTCTTCCTGCCTCAGCCTCCTGAGTAGCTGAGATTATAGGCATGAACCATGGCAACTGGCTTAAAGCTACATCCTATTAATAAGTGACACATTTATAATAACCTAAATGTTCTATATAGAAATAGTAAAAGAAACTGGCTGCTCAAATGAGTGTTTTAGTGATTTCTTATTTGGTTATGGAACCTACTTTGTTGTAGTGTAGATTTTCTTTTAAAATTATATCTTGCATATATTTTTGAAAGTATGTATTTTTAGTTTTGATTTTTTTTACTTGAAACTATATTAAATATTCTTATAGTATAATTTCATCTAAAATATTTATAGAATATTTGAATCACCTCTCAGATGTTCTAAGGTTCTGAGATAGACATATTGAAAAATATAACTTTCTTTTTCTTTTTCTTTCTTTCTTTTTTTTTTTTTAAATCACTTAATCAAATGACGTTTTCTTTTTCTTTTTCACTTAAGGATCTTGAGCATTGGCAGATTTTGGTATTTTTGGGTAGTCCTGGAACCAGTCCCCCATGGATACTGAGGGATGACTGAATATTCATACAGGTAATTCTATAGTTAGCTAGCTGGCCAATTTATCTGTCATCGATCTATCTAAAACTACAAGTTCACTTTAATACTTCCAATTCCAGTTTATAATCTCAAGGTTAGAGTTCTAGCTTTCCCCCTTTCACTTTCTTTGACAGTGAGAAACCTGACTTTCATTATTGACAATATGTTTATATTTTCTCAAAATGATTATCTAAAACTGGTCTTCCTATCATGATTCCATGATCCCCTCACCCACTTTACCATCTCCAAGGGAAGGGAGAGGCAGGGCAGCAAGGGAGAAAAGTAAGGGGAGAGAGCAGCTGAAGTTTTCAATCTAAAGGGCAGACAGGGCTCTGAGCATTCACTAATAATTTTTTATCTCTTTTGCAATTTTTCTGTAGCTTTATATTTGGCAGCAGAAAATAGAGAATGTTTTTTGGAACTGGATAGAGAATAACATTCAACACCTTTCCTCTGCTTAGCTGATATTTCTCGATTTCCCCTCTTGTGTTCAGCCACTGCCACTGTTGTATTTTTTGCTTGAATTGCTTTCATAAGCTCCTAAATGCCTCCAATCTTGTTTCGTTCAAGATCTTCTTATATAATCACCAGAGTAATCCTTCAAAAACAAAGCTCAGTGCACCCTTCCACTGCTCGCACATTTCTCAAGGCTTCCTATTGCTCCAAAATTACAGGGACTTCTACAGCTTGATGGATTCTTGTTTTCTCTCCAAATCCTCCTCTAATCACGCTCTTCACCGAACTTCCTATGTCAGCAACCACAGGTTCTTGTATATCTACAAAGAAGTCCTGTCGCTTGAGAAGCAACAATGAAAAGAATGGTTGTCTAAGCCAGACTTTTTGGATTTGAATCCTCTTTCATTGCCTGATTAGGCTTGTGCTTTTGTGACTCAATTACTATTGCTGTAAAACTACTCAAAATGTAGTGGTACAAAACAAGAACTATTTTCCATTCCGTGTGTGTGTGTGTGTGTGTGTGTGTGTGTGTATGTGGGTAGTGGGGATTGAAGCCAGGGTTTCACTAGGCAAATGCTCTATCACTGAGCTACATCCCAGCCCTTTTAATTTTATTTTGAGACAGGGGCTCCATAAGTTACAGAAGCTGTCCTCAAACTTGCGATCCTCCTGTGTCAGGCACCACCACACCCAATTTGGAAGATGTGTTTCTAAGATGGGTTCTCACATGTCTGGTGCCAGGGCCGGGATGTCTAAAGGGCTGGCTCAGCTCAGCTGGGAAGTGTCAACCAATGTGCCTCATATGGTTACTACACTATGTGATGTCCCTGGACATTTTATTGGCAATTCAGGGATCTGATATATGTACTTGAGCAAGCAAGATGGAAACTACTTGGCCTTTTATAACCTGGCCTCAGAAGTCATGTATCTTCTATTGTATTCTGTTGGTTGAGGTAAGATTTAAGTTGAAGGAACACAGATTCTTTCACTGATTTTTTTTTCTTTGTCTTCCTCCTCTCCTTCTTCTCCTCCTCCTTCTCCTTCTCCTTCTTCTGGTGCTGGAGATTTAACTCAAGGCCTTAAGAATACTAGGAGGCACTTTCCCACTGAGTTACATTCCCAGGCCCCTTCATTGTTTTAAAACTGACAGATCTTGGAAATTACTTACAATTCCCACCCTCACTTTTTAAATTTTTTTATTTTTTACTATTTAAAATGTGGGGACTAGAATTACGGGTTAAATGAAATATTAAAATTAAAGTGAACAATACACAGTAAGTGATCACTAAATACTAGATTGTTTTCCAATGACATTGCCTGAATTATCAGCCTGGAATTCAGTTACATAGCTGATTATCTGATGAAGCTATAGATAGATCAGTGCCTCCTTCAGGAGATTCTCTCACTCCTCGGGTTGTGGTAGTTCTCCCCAGGGTCCCTATCCTCCACAGTGCTATATAAATGCTATTTTATATATCTGTTTCCACAGCAAGTCTGAGGCTCCAGGGCAAAGACAATATAGGATCTCTAGCATATATCATAGTGTCCAGCACATAGTATGTGCTTGACAAATGAGCATCTTTTTATCTTAGAAAACAAAGTCTCAAGATCTAAAGATAGAATGACTCTATGTCCTTATTTACTGGAACATTCCTTCTTTTTATTTGTTATGGCAGCATGGTTATTGATAGTTCCATATTTTATTCTCGAAAGGTTCACAGTTTGGATCATAAATCATGCACCTATTCAAAGAAACTTCTAAGTCTCTGTAATGCTGCTATGAGAAAGACTGCTTCGTATATCTTACACCTTCTTCTAGCATAGCAGGGGTGCTCATGAGTAACATTGGAGCCTGGAGAACTCACCTCTCATTAAAGTGGTGAGAAGGCTGTTGAATGAAATATCCCTTATGATGTTCCGGTGAGCCAGCCCATAAATGCTGAATCAGCAGCATTTCCCAAAAGTGATTAGGAAATGATGTCCCATGGACTGACTCAAAGAGTGTGGTGCTCTCACTGGTGCTCAGTGACTGGAAGGAATTACCTGGTTAGCTTTGAGTTATGTTGAAAAGTAGCTTCACTCCTCTCTAAAACCCCTTTCTCCATTGTTCTCCAAGAGTTGTAGGAGTATTGCCCCATGGTAGAGGATTATTTTGGGGAAGTATTGGCTGAGTGGTCTTAGCTCCAGGTGACTTTGAAATGAAACAAAATTGTCAGGGCTAAATTGTAAATGACTCATCTCTGATGTTTGTCCTTACCTGGAAAAACAGGTTTAAGAGATACAGGAAATCAGTTGTCAGGATCATCCAAGAAAAGTGCTTGAAAGAATGTGTCATCACCTTGGACAGTCCTGCCAGTCCCTAGTTTTGGAAGAGAACGGGGACTTTTTTGCCTTTTGCTTGTCCTTCCTTAATATTTCAAGGCCCAATTAAAGTCCTGCTTTGTTCCAGAATCTTTCCTGAGTTGTCAAAGCTTGTCTCATCCCTTCTTCATCACTGCTCCTCCCCCGATATCTGAATTGTAAAACGTTACTCATCTCCCTGTGCGTGACAATGTGCATGCCTGTAATCCCAGTGACCTGGGAGGTTAAGGCAGGAGAATCAAAAGTTTGAGACCAGCCTCATTAACTTAGTGAGGCCCTATCTCAAAATAAAATTTAAAAAGTTGGGGATAGAGCTCAGTGTTAAAGTGCCCCAGGTTCAATCCCCAGTACCAAATCAGTAAGTAAATAGTCATCTGTCAGTTCACCTGTAATGACAGTGACTTTTAAATCTGCACTTATGTATAGCAGGCACCTTTCCTAAATGCTTTGTAGGAATCACAAAGTGTATTGTATTTATGCCGTTGTATTACATCACCCTTCCTACTGGACCTGCAAAGCCACTCAAGAATTGGGCATGGGTTTCTTATCTCTGTAGTGTCTTTCTGTCCCCCCAAAGCAGTAGGGACTCAAAAGAATAAGTCATTGATGCTGCTGACTGATTTTATTATTCATCTACTCTGTGAAGAAAGAATTTTAAGCCCCAATACATATAAACTCTACAGGCCATCTTTTAGGTCCTGGGATATCATTAAGCCAGGAAAATAAGTTCAGTGTGAAGAGAAGAAACGATAAGCATGTGGGATTTGCCTTTCTGAGAGTCCATTGATACTGCTTTTGAAACACAGGAAGCTTTGCTCAGCATTTGTTTAAAAGAGGAAGAAAATGTTTAAAATGTTAGGCACATTGTGACTATTTAAATATTCTCTGGGTGATTTCCTGTATTACATCTTTGAAAGTTTCCTGATTTTCACATATATTCCAGTGCTGAGTGGTATTTCCTGTGTCAGCCTGAAAAATGGGACTTGACTGTTCGCATGAAGCATCAGAAGCAGCATCAGCTGCAGGAAGGAGATGACTGGTGCTTGGAAACACATTTGAATTTTGATTTTAAAATAAGGTGCACACACTGAATAAGTACATAATGGTATGAAAAAGATATGAGAATCCTATCAGGAATTTATGTGTGATTTTTATCATCAAGAATATTTCCTTTTAAAGTCCTTTAACTCTTACCTAAGAGTTGGTCAAAGATAATTTTTGTAGTTTTTAGTTTCAAATACCCTCATTGTCAGATATTAGATGTGAAGAGGCCATTCAAAGCAGAATCGTGAAAATTACGGATGGAAAATGTGGTCATTTCCCCCTCTTCTTTTTCAATACAGACTGTTTCCTTATAGAATACTCTCATATATTTTTTCCATTCTCGTTTAAAATTACATGAGTGATGGGGCCATTACTGGTTCCCCTGGGAGATTATTCTGCAGAATAATAGGCCTTGCTACAGTCTATTTTTTTTTCCTACTAATTTCAACCTAAAGTTTCTTTTGCTCAATTTCATTCCATTACCCCTGGGACCACCTGCACAGATTTTCACAGAAGGTTGTAAGGTGCTCTATTTGATAGGAAACGAAGCCCTTTGCCAAAGACCATTAAGGAGAAAAAAAGAAATGATATGGAGTCTTATATTCATCATAGCTTCAGAAGATAATTCCGGAGAGAAAATTCTCAGGTTCTGATTGCCTAGCAATAAGCATCCCTCTTGTATTTTAACTTCTGTTGAATTATTCTTTTTTCCAAAGAATTGGGGGAATTATGTTTTTCTTAGAGTGAGGTGTGTGTTTGTGTGTGTGTGTGTGTGTTTTAGAGTTGTACAGAGAAAAAATGCAAATATACTTAAGAATTCCCTTATATTTTGGTCCTATGTTTGCTCTAACTTTTTTATTTTTATTTTTTTGTACTGGAGACTGAACATAGAGGTACTCAACCACTGAGTCACATCCCAATCCTACTTTGTATTTCATTTAGAGACAGGGTCTCACTGAGTTGCTCAGTGCCTTGCCTTTGCTGAGACTGGGTTTGAACTCACAATCCTCCTGCCTCAGCCTCCTGAGATGCTGAGATTTGTTCTAACTTTTTAGTGTTAGGCTTGTTACCTCTCCTATCCTTTCCCATCATCAAAACAGCAAGAACAACCGAAAGTTCTTGCTATGTACTTCTCTACCTCTTGACATGGAATACTCAAAGGAACAATTTGTGGAACTGGATGCATTTATGTTTGATGTGCATAGACCTGCTGTATTTACTTCAGGTTTATTGAAATGACATAGAGAGGCATTATGGTTGTGTGCATTTCTTAAACATAAAACTGCAGAACTAGATTGGAAACAATTCAAAAGTATCTTTTTAACTAGATGTAAAATATATCTGGCTCCTTTTGGGGGCATATGCCAGGCCTCTCATTCATAAAGGGAAAATAAATGAAATAAGGGATCTGATCAGTTTGGTCTTGGCTTGTCTAGATGTTCTCCAGGAAGTTAGTATTGTGTCCATGCATTTGGTCTAGTCTCATTCAATCCATAATCTGGACCTTTCTAATCTACCATCTTTCAGAGCCATTAACCTTGAGGCTCCACTTGTTCTATTTTGGTTTCTAAAAATGCAGGGCCAAACCCAATACTTGGCCGATAATAGGTGATTTGTTGGATCACTGAGTAATGAATCACATACAATTTAGGGGAAAAAAAAATAGCAAGAGCAGTAATGTACTTAGTATTTTGACAATCACTGCTGATCATTTTTAGTATTACTAGATGATAAATATGTTTCATAATAACTAATATGAAATGAATAACAGCCAGAGGAGAAATATAGAAAATAAAATTTTATTCAATTTAATATACATAAACATAAATGTAAATAAATTAAAAATAAGACAAAAGTTACAGAACAAAAGTATTTTAATTATATGTATAATAGAAAATATATAATACATAGTGATTTCTTAAGAAAAGGGGAAAAGTTTTATACTGCCAGATACTCTGTCTCATTTCCTGAGTCATCTAGAGGCAGAATTGAAGTAACTCAAATTTCTACTTTTGTTTTCACTTTTTTTTGGGAAATGCTAGTTTTGTTTTTTTCCCTGTTTGGGGATTGAACCCAGGACTTCAAACATGTTGGCAAGCTCATTACTCCTGAGCTATACCCCAGCCCTTTTTACTATTTCTTTTGAGACAGGGTCTCCTTAAATTTCCCAAGATGACCTGGAACTGGTGATCCTCTTGCCTCAGCCTCCCAGGGTATCTGTACCCAACTCGAAACACTTTTTTAAATGTATGAAGACATAACTTCTCTACAAGTGAACTCAAAGGATCTCAGGCCATTTTGAATTTATTCTCAGAACCCACAGGGGCAGCTAAATCTCTAGTGTACAAATGGGAATTTTTTAATTTAACTTCCACAAAGGCTAAAATGTTTATTATAGGGTAATATATTCTTTATATGTTTGGAGATGACATATATATTATGTCAGCAGTAAATATGGGATTATTTGGAACTTGGACCAACAATATATTTTGGGTAAAAGTAGTATTTTTTGTCTATACTGAGAATGGAAACCAGGGGTTCTTTACAACAGAGACGTATCCCCAGCCCTTGTCATTTTTTAGTTTGAGACAAGGTCTCAACTAAGTTGCTGAGATTGGCCTCAACTTACAATCCTCTACCTCCTGAGTCACTGGGATCACAGGTATGTGCCACTGTACACAGCTAAAAGAAATATTTTATGATTGGCATTGTTTAGAATTGGCAGAGTATGGGGAAAATAAAAAGCAGAGCAACTTTATTATTTATTTTACAGTTTATTATTATTTACAATTTTTATTATTATTTTTTTAAATTTAAAATACCTTGCAGACAGTGAATTGTTCATGCTAGAGGAAGACCACTGCCATTGTTTTGTTGTTGGTACACTGGAATGAAAGAGATTAATTCTTTGAAAATAATTTTAGAATAAAAATATCAGGGGTTGGGGTTGTGGCTCAGTAACAGAGCACTTGCCTAGCACACGTGAGGTACTGGGTTTGATTCTCAGCACCACATAACAAATAAAATAAAGGCATTCTGTCTATCTACAACTACAAAAAAAATATCAAGTTATGCAATCTTATTTGATTTCCACAATTAGCATTCAATAAATATTAGTATTTAATAAATACCTTTTTGAATCCTTAACTAGGAGAGGGTAGAGGGTGGGTGGGACTGCATTAGGGGATTCTGGACAAATGGGGAGTAGCATGCTAGGGTTAGATCCCACTGAAGGGGAGCCAGGGCATCAGCAGTTTGGAAGGGGAAGTGAGCAGTAAACCAGAGAGCTGATGTTAACTTCTGTCGGTGATTGTCCTGGGGTGGGGGTGGAAAGAGCAGAAGCAAATCCGTTTTTTCTAGGCTTGACTTCCCATCTCATTCTTTTAATTTCTACCTTTGACCAGGGTTAGCCATACATGTTTTCCCTGTTCTGCTGCCCAGTTCCTGAGAAGACCCCTCCCACTCTTCCTCCTGTGGCTTATCTGCTTCTGTCAGGCAATTCCATAGTGAAACTGTGCAAAATGGTGAAACACTGCAGTGTGTGGCAGGGTCCTCTAGAAGATCTGCATCAAATGCGGGTGCAAGTAATGAGTCATGCATTAAAATTTCTCTGACTTTTCTTCTCTTCTCCAACTTAGCTTTGTTGACTTGGAGTTGGCAGGGGAAACCCCTGCCATTTTTTTTTGCAAGTATTTTTGTATACTTTCTTTCCAGACAGAGCAAGGGTAACTAAGAAGTACAATTCTTTGAGATGGCTTTTATTCACTTTGTTTTAGTCCTCATTACCCTGTCCAAAATTTTTTCATATATATATATATATATATATATATATATATGAATTCCCTATAATCTGTTTAAATCTTCACCCCCATTTCCTACTTACCAATCAAAAATAGAATTTCAACACACCCATTAAAATGGTTATTATAAAAAACAAACAAAAAAAACCCAGAAAATAACAAGTGTTAGAGAGGATGTGGAGAAGTTAAGACTTTTGTGCACTGCCAGTGGAATGTAAAATGGTGTAGCCTCTATGGAAAATGGTATGGCAGTTCTTCAAAAACTTAAAATAACATTAACACATGATCTGGCAATTCCACTTTTGAACATGTACCCAAGAGAATTGAAAGCAGGATCTTGAAGAGATTTTCAAACTCATGTTCATAACAGCATTATTAACTATAACTAGGAGGTGAAAGCAATCCAAATGTCCACTGACATTAGAATGAATAAACAAAACATGTTTTTTTTTTTTACAAACAATGAAATGTTATTTAGCCTTAAAAGGAAAAAATTTCGACACATGCTATAGCACAGAAAAACCCTAAAGACATCATACTAAGTAAAATAAGCCAATCATGCATGTGTGTGCATGCATATGCACGCGCACACACATACACATCAAAATTAAATACTGTAAGATTCCATTTATATGAGGTCCCTAGAGTGGTCAAATTCATAGAGATGGAGAGTAGTATGATGGTTGCTAGGGGCTGGAGGGCATGGAGAGTGGGGAAAATTGTTTAATGGTATAGAATTTCAGGTAGGGAAGATAAAATAGTCCTGGAGATGGATGGTGGTTGTGATTGCACAACAATGTAACATAATCCTGCTGAAGTACACACACTTAAAAATGGTTAACATAAAATTATGTGTTATGTATATCTTACTATAATTAAAATCAATTAAAAAATAGCTGGGGATGTAGCTCAGTGGTAGAGTGCCTGCTTAGCATATGGAAAGCCCTATATTCAATACCTAGCAAGCCTTGAAAAAAGAAGAGCTTCAACTTCGATTGTTACGTGTTACTTAACATGTACTGACAATGAACAAGTTTTAGGGAAGTTAGAGTCTGCTGGTGTGGACCATGTGACCTCACTCATCCCAGGAACATTTTGAAATAATGGTTGGTAATGGGGGTAGTTCAAATTGGACGTGTGGTTGAACAGGTCTACCTTATTCTTTCCAGTTCAGAGACAGCCGTAAAAGAATAAATCAGGAAAGGCAATGGCCACCACTGTCTAATTGGGTGGCACATTCTGAGACTGGAAGTTTAGAGTTGGAACTCATCTATATTGTATAAGTGTGCACTGTAGATGCATCAACTTTTGCTGTATTTTAGTCGAGGCTACTCGTTCAGATGATTTTTGGCAAAATTAAGTTACAGACCTCAGCAAAATTAGGTGTTAACGTGGATTAGAAGCAAAGTTTTAAAGGACTGAGGTCTTCAAAAGATGTGATGTGATATATATCTTTTGACATTTAGGTTACCAGGCCAGAGGCAGCATGGGTTATTAGTAGAAGAAAGCTATGATTACTATGGAGACTATTTGGCAATAAGAAATAGCAACAACAATGCTTTGATTTAAGCCTTTCCTCCCCAGGGCTCACATATGTAATAATTTCTTTTCATAACATACTAAGAAAGTAGGGGGGAATGGGTGTGACTATCTCCACTTTATAGGAGGTGAAACTGAGACACAGAGAAATAATTTGGGTGTGAGGAATGACTCACAGTCAGGGTTGAAAGTAGAAAACAGGCCTCTAGATTCCTGGACTCAGGGCCTCCTGGCTATAAATAGTTCACCTTCTGTTCTGTTGATCCTGTTCAACAAAGCTGAACCCCAAAGTTTCAAAAAAAACAAAACAAAACCCAGTAACAGCTGACTCCTCCCATGAACTTTCTAAGTAGAGAAGCCACACAAGGACCCCACACCACCACACCCCAGGACTGAGAAGAGGTGGATGATGGCCATGTAACTTGGCATCATTTGAAGAACCTCAATTTTCTTTACATTTCACTGTTCCTCACTTCATTTGAACAAGAAAATTAGAAAATTAGAATTTTGGTGAGGGCCCCAAACCCCAGATAAGTGCCACCCTGAATGAGTGGCTCTTCTGTGTTCAGGGAGCAGCCACCCCATGACCCAGAGATGCGGTTTTGCAACTGCAGATGGAGGTTTTCAGAAGTCCTCAGTGGGAGCAACTAAATATGACTGAGACAACACAATCCCAGAGACAAAGGTCAGACCTATTTTAATCTCTGACTGAGGCTATTACTCTGGGACAAGGCGCTTCTTGTCTGATTTCCTGCTATTTTCAGTGATTCACAAGCCTAAATCTCTTTCATCTGGGAGAGCAGAGACACATCTTCTCTTTCAGATTTGTTTGTGAGTTAAAATAGTTCCCATCCTCAATCTTCTTGGAGAGTCTCCTTACGCCAGAGAATTCCTCAGGCCTAAAGGAGTCCCTGGGGAGGCAGGCAGGACAGGCTTGGAATGCAAACCCGGAGGAAGGATCCAGGGTAGAACAGAAGAACAAGGAGTTGCTGTTGGCTTGATTTGAACCAGTTGCCTAGAAGGTTAGGGGGGCTTAATTCTGGAAGAGAATTAAGCCAGCATCTTGCAAAGGTTTGGCATCTCAGTCATAAGAGTGCTTCCCTTGCTTTGTCTGCTGAAGTCTGCATACCAGGATTTTGATGAGAGTGCCCTCATTCTGGTGCTGAAAGGAATTAAAATGAAGGAGGTGTCCTTAGTTTCTTGATGCAGGCCTCATGCTCAGTAATTACTGGTCCATTTTTTTTTTAATTGGGCACTTAGATTGCTCTCATGTTTATAGGTTGCTTATCCAAAATGAATGCTAAGTTATAAAAGCCTGCTTACCCAGTTTTCACATTTACTAGGGTTTTGGAGCTTGCTAGTTCTCTTCTATTTTCATACCTACATTTTCCAGGTAAATCTCTCAAATCCCTGTTTTCTAATTGTTTAATACTTTAATTTGATGCAGTCAGAGAAAATTTTGAGATATGTACCCAGCTTTGACCATCAGGGGATCTACCTAGAGTAATAGTAATGATGATTTACCATACACTGAGGCTCTACTTCTTGCCAGACACTGTGAAAATGTTCTACTTATATTATCTATTTTACTGTACATAAGAATCTTATGAGATCTGTTTTACAGAAGGCAAAACAAGATTTAGGATGTTAGGTAATTTTCTCTACATGACATAAGTAGTTTGTGGCGAGTGTTAGGATTCCATTTCTTCACATGGCTATACCCAATGTAGCAATTTTGCTCTAACTGAAAATTAATTTGAACTTCCACAGAAAGTCACTGTTTTGAAGTATAACATAAAATTATGTATTTCTTTCTCTCCCTTTTTTAAAGAAAAAGTTCCCTGATGTCAGTGAGAAACTCTGATGAGCTGCTCTTTTGTTTTGTTTATAAGAGGAAATGTGAACTTTGTGATCGTTCTCCACATTCTTGCCACTTCCCTAAATCAAAGAGGAAAAAAAAAGAGTCACAAAAGCATGACTGTAATGCATGTTTTTATATCAAAAGGTCAAAATCCCAAAAATCCTTTAGTTTGCCACAAGGAAATAGAGGGAAGAGAACATTGTCACAAAAAATACCAGGAGTTGTGAAAAATAAATAAATAAAAGGAGTATTGCAGGGGATGGAGAGGAAAAATCGACACTTTTTTTCTGGGTTCTGATAGAGATCTGATGATTTCAGAAGAAATGATCCCAGTAAAAGACTGAAGGCATTTGGATTTGGTTGTGTCAAAATTCGACCTACAACATAAAATTACAAATTACAACCACCATTACCACCATCACCATCATTATCACCACCATCACTACCACCATCGTGACTACCACCATCACCACCATTGTTTTCACAATAACCACCACCACCATCACCACATCACTCTCACTACCATCATCACCACCGCCACCACCACCACAGTCCTTCTCTCCTTAGGTCAAGCAGATATGCAACCTTTGCTGTAGTTTGTGTCTATACCCCAGAGCCAGGTGGAGAGTTAAGTGAGTTATTCAAAATTTCA
Organism: Urocitellus parryii; assembly: GCF_045843805.1. Lineage (NCBI taxonomy): Eukaryota > Metazoa > Chordata > Mammalia > Rodentia > Sciuridae > Urocitellus > Urocitellus parryii. Next base: position 48,955,483 of record NC_135538.1, read on the forward strand.
AGTCAAAAGAAAATTGGTTTGGTTTTATTTACCTGGTAATGTATTTGGAAGACTGAATCATCTTTGCTTAGTAAAAATAGAGTTAGTTTATGTTTAGGCAATTTCAATTGCTCATTATTTCTCAAACTTTTTAGGTATTAGACTTTCTTCTGCTTATGTAAGAAGTGGTTCCTCAGGCACTTCACAGAAGAAGAAATATGATCAGTCAAAAATGTTCAACATCTTTAGCAACTAGAGAAATGCAAATTAAAACTACACTGAGATTTCATCTTGCTCTAGTCAGAATGGCAATTATCAAGAATACAAGTGACAGGGGCTGGGGTTGTGGCTCAGTGGTAGAGAGCTTGCCTAGCATGCATGAGACACTGGGTTCGATCCTCAGAACCACATAAACAAACTAAAGAAACAAAATAAAGGTATTGTGTCCATCTACAACTAAAAAAATATTGAAAAAAAGAACACAAGTGACAATAAATGTTGGTGAGAAAGTGGGGGAAAAGGTACACTCATACATTGCTGGTGGGACTGCAAATTGGTGCAACCACTATGAAAAGTGGTATGGAGATTCCTCAAAAAATATGGAATGGAACCACCATTTGATTTAGTTATCCCACTCCTGGGATATACCCAAATGACTTAACAGCATACTACAGTGAGGCAGCCACATCAATGTTTATAGCAGCTCAATTCACAATAGCTAAACTGAGGAACTAGCCTAGGTGCCCTTCAACAGATGAATGGATAAAGAAAATGTAATATATATACACAATGGAATACTACTAAGCTGTTTTAGTCAGCTTTTTCACTGCTGTAACTAAAAGATCTGACCAGAACAATTGTAGATGAGGAAAAGTTTATTTGAGGGCTCACAGAGGTTTTAGTCCATAGAAGGCTGGCTCTATTCCTTGGGGCTAACAGTGCAGGTGAACATCATGGTGGGAAAGTGTGGCAGAGGGAAGCAGCTCACATCATGATTAGGAAGCAGAGAGAGAGTCTCCATTTGCAATATACAAATATATACCCCAAAGCCACGCTCCCAATTCCCACCTCTTTCAGCTATACCCTACCATTTCTGTTTACTACTCAGTTAATCTCTATTAGGGAATTAATTCACTGATTGGGTTAAGACTCTAACAACCCAATCATTTTTTTCTCTGAACCTTCTTGCATTGTCTCACACATGAGATTTTGGGTTCACATCCAAACCATAACATCAGCCATAAAGAAAAATGAAATTATGGCATTTGCCAGTAATTGGGAACTGGAGACTATGAAGCTAAGTGAAATAAACCAATCCCCCAAAATCAAAAGTTCAATATTCTCTCTGATATGTGGATGCTAATTCACAATAAGGGGAGGTAGGGTAGGGAAGAATAGAAGTATTTTGGATTAGACAAAGGGGAATGAAGGTCAGGGAGGGGATATGGGAATAGGAAAGATAGTAGAATGAATTTGACATTACTTTTCTTATGTGCATATATGAATGAAATAAAAAAAGAAAAAGAAAAAAGAAGTGGCTTCCTATTCTATGGTAAGCGAAGGGCTGAGGTCTGAGATTTGAGTTTTAGGTCACTGACAATGTTGGGGAAAGATATAAACATGGGTTCTCTACCTTAACTGAACATGAGAATAACCTAGGGAGCTTTAAGAAGTATACCATGGCTTGGTCCCATATGAGGTCATCTGAATCAGGATCCCAGGGATGGAACGTAGGAGAGTATTTTCTGAAAGTTTTGTGTAGTGATTTGAAAGCAGTATGGTCGAGAAACATTGTGTTCCTCATAGATAACATCATGTTGATTGTGGAAGGCACATTTACTTTCTGGGTCCCTGAGCTCTGCATCCCTGATTTCAACCAAATATTTGAACAATAAATTGTGCCTATACTGAGCATGTACATTTTACCTCCTTGTCATTCTCTAAACAACTCAGTGTAACAGTTGTTTACATAGCACTTACATTGTATTGGGTATTAAAAAGAATCTAGACATGATTCAAAGTGTATCATGGGGATGCACATAGATTATATGAAAGTACTGTGGCATTTTATGTAAGGGACTTGAGCATCCACAGATTTGGTATCTATGGGGTCCTGGACCCAGTTCCCTGTAGATACCAAGGGATGGCTGTGTAAAAAGATGGAGAATACTTCCAGATGCTTTGGTGGGCCATGGATATTTGACTTTTAAAAGCAAAAGTCAATAAGAAATGTGTAGATTTATCTTTTTGCCTTTTTTTTTTTTTTTTATTCACAAGCACCGACACATCTCAGAATAGTTCTCAAGTTGTAAAAGTAAATCTTAAAACACAAAAGTTTCTTTGGGAAGATGAAAGAAAAAAATCTCTATGTTCTGATGAGTAATACTGAACAGAGGACCACACTGACCCCAAAAGCATATTTTGCAGTTGTTCATGCATTACTCTCACAAAGTCCCTTTGTTTTCTACTTTGCTATTTGCACAGATACAGTAATTTCCTATATCTTTTTGGTAGTTTAAAGTAGTGGTTCTCAAACTTTATTGTGAATTAGAATTACCCAGAGAACTACATAAATGCAAATGTCTGGGCCCTGTTCCCAAAGTTCCTGATAGAGTGGGTCTAGAATAGGAGCAAATAATCTGTATTTTAACAACTTCCCAAGAGGGGCTGAGACTACTGGTCTTGGTACCATAATAAACTATGGTTGAACATAATTGCTTGTCCCTCCAAACCTTTTATCATAAATAGTAAAGAATACATGTGAATATTAAGTATGATTCTATCTCATTTCATTGTTTTTGTTTTATTTATTTATTTGTCTTATTTTTTGTACCAGGGATTGAACCCCCAGGGGCGCTTAACTACTGAGCCCTTTTTATTTTTTATTTTGAGACAGGGTCTTGCTAAGTTTCTTAGGACCTATTTAAATTACCGAGGCTGGCTTCGAATTTGCTATCCTCTTGCCTAAGCCTTTCTCTGGGGTTACAGGCATGCGCCACTAAGCTTGGCTGTTTTTATTTTTTGTGGTACTAGGGATTGACCCTAAGAGTGCTTTACCACTGAACTACCTCTCCAATTCCCTTTAGTTTTCATTTTGAGACAGGATCTCCCTACCTTGTCCAGACTGGCCTTGAACTTGCAATCCTTCTGTCTCAGCCTCCCAAATCTCTGGGATTAGAGGTGTTGTGCCACTACTTCTGGCTGATTCTATCTGATTTCAAAAAGGATTTGAACAATTATTGAAAAAGTATGCACAACAGGTTAAATTTTAAAATTTAAAAAAAGTGGGAGTTCATAACCCACTTCAATCTAATGTATGAAATATGATATGTCAAGAGCTTTGTAATGTTGTGAACAACCAATAAAAATTAAAAAAAGAAAAAAAAAAGTAAAGAATTTTGGGTGAAAAGTAAGACTTGATAGTAAAATAAAACTTAATAGCATAGACATATAGGAACTAATTATTTTATGCTAAAGAAATAAAATGTATTTATTTATCAAAGTATAGATTTGAGAGTATCAATTCTGTAAAGCAAATCTTATTTCCAAGCTTTTTTTTTCTTATTGCTGAACTGCTTTGAAACTTCAATAACAACATTTAGCTGTTCTAAAATGAAATGAAAATGTAAAATTGTTTGGCTAGCCCGTGTTTATAATAGCCAAGGATGAGAGGTTCCATTCTGCTGTTTTTCATGTACATAGATTGCTTTCAAGCAGAACAAGAGAAAATGGAAGGAGCGGAGATACACTCGGGGTACTTAATAAAGCTGTATATAGGAAGATATGCTAACCTGAAGATAACTAACCTGAAAAAAGGATTTTTTTTGGAGACTTGAAATTTTTGGACTCATTATCTATGCTGGAACACAAAGTTCAAAGTAGGAGGCAGTCTGAGCAAACAATGCAAGCCAAGTAGAGACTGTAGTCCCTGATCTGGCTTGCTGTTTAAAGGGGTAACCACAGCCCACTGCTGTCTGATAGTTGATTTATCCAGAGAAACCAGAAATTAAATTCTTATATAAAATGTCACGAAGTTGCCAGAAATGGTGGCACATGCCTTGGAATCCCAGCTACTTGGGAGGCTGAGCCAATAGTATCTGAAGTTTGAAGCCAGTTTCAGCAACTCAGTGAAACTTCATCTCAAAATAAAATATAAGAAGGGCTGGCGTGCAGCTCAGTGGAAGAGGACCCTTGTTTTGATCTCTAGTACTGAGGGGGAAAAAAGATTAAAATGTTACAAATTTTAAATGTTGACAACAAATTAATTTAAAAACTAAAACTATTCAATTTAAAATATTTGTGGGCCAGATTTGGTTTTGCTAATTTGCAAATTCCAGACAATAGTGACTAAATTAACCTGGTTAATTAAAATTAAAACTCCTTTGCACTCTGGGCAGGTCTCATCTACTCAGATAGCTCATCAGACCAGAGCCAAAACAATTTGTCAACTCTTACTTGCTTGTCTTTAGCTTGGTGGTTCTCGAAGTGTGGCCCTAAATCATCAGCTTGTTAGAAATGCAAATTATCTGGCCCACCCAGCCCTGCCAAATCAGAAACCCTGGGAACAGAGCCAGAGATCTGTATTTTAACAAGCCTGTCCATGTGACTCTAAGGTCCACCACAAGTATGAGAGCTGTTAATTTACTTGAAGAGAACTTCAGGCAGCCTCATCAAACCAGCACAGGGCTACTGTGTGGGTAAGATGAGTTCCTTACCAGTATCCCAGAGCAGAGCTCTTCAATCCTGTGACATCTCAGATGGGGATGGAGTTATGGCCTTGTTGATAGATAGATACTATGATATATATATATATATATATATTTTTTTTTTTTTTCTTTTTTAAGATAAAATTCCAAAGTAGCATGGAGACTCCTTTGTGAAGTTTGCTAAAGAATAGTGGCCAGTTCAGAGACTGGTGTCAGATGGCCTTTTATTCATTCTGGCCGACTTCTCTAGACATTGTTGGTGTCACCTAACAACGTTATCTCTTTTCCTCTCTTAGCTACCAAACGTTGCCTACTTTCCAGAGCAGCCCTTGAATATTTTTGAGGATAATTAGCCTGTGAGTATAGATAAAGATCCTTCCTTGGACCTACTCATTTGGGGAAATAGTTTCAATTATATAAATAAATGTCAAAATACATCTACAGGAGGACACTAGTTCTGAATGAAAAGAATTCAGTTTTAAATCAGTATTTTTTCCAATATTCACATGTGTGGCAACACATGCCAGCAATTCAACTAAGCTTGCTATTTTTATCCTTATGTTTGACATCTTGTAGATTAATATGAGTGAGGTATCAGAAGGATGGGTTGGCACTAAGGAGATGTGGTTTCTTGTGCCATGTCTGTCTCTGCTCATCTGTGCTTTCCTGGACTGGCCAATTGTGAGGCCCCTTTTCTCAGTCTGTGAAAAGACTTGCACTGAATGATATCTGAAAGCTTTTCAGCTCTGGAAACATTTGATGATATTAAGGGCTTAGTGTCATGTGGGTTCTGAGTCTTAGCCGAAGCTTCTCTCGTTGTTTGGCTATCTGTGGATTCTGTATTCACATGCGTTCCTTTTAGATCACATGCTATGAGCTCATTTACTGAGCTTTTATAGTAATACTTAAGCATTTATATATTGCTTTTCATCTTCAAAGCACTTAACATACTTATGAGTCCTTCCAGCAACACTTTGAGGTAACTAAGTAGTATTACAACCAGGGCAAGAGAGAGAGACAGAGACCGATATATTGAGTGATTTATCTCTGGTTAATGGAAGATATACTAGGACAACACAATTAAAAGTAAAATATTATTTAAAAAACCAGAGAGAGTAGCCAGGTGTGGTGGCACACACCTATAATCCAGGCTAAACAGGAGGCTGAGGCTGGAGTGGTAGATTGTCCAGTGTTCAATCCCCAGAACTAAACCAAACCAAAACAAACAAAACAAAAAGCAAACAAAATCAGAGAGCGTGTTATGGCCAGCATTAAACTTGCTTCCCTGTGTCATATTTGGTCTTTATATGAAAACCCTTCTTCCTCTGAACATTCTTAGAGTTAAGCTTAGTTGCTCCTCCCAGCTCTACTTCAGGATTTTCTCTAATCTTTGTAGGATGAAGGCGTTCTGATGTTGTCTGCTTCCTTGAAGGGTAGAAGTCACACCTTGTACAAGCACGGTGCTCAGTTCATAACTGAAGTTGGCTTAGAGGGATGGTGATATGGGTCCTTTCCTATTTTAATCGGTCTAATCAAAATCAGAAGGAAATATATCTGTTGTAAGAAAAGGAAGGTTTCTATTGCAAGAAAGCACCAAATCTTACATAGTGCATGTTTCTGGATGCTGGTTTGCAAGTTTGCAGTCATCTACTCTTTCTGTAGCTTACTAGAGGGGAAGGCCTTTAAAAATAATGCCTAACATATGCCGAACTTTGGTAACCTTTGCTGGTTAAGGAAAATTTAACTCTGAACAGGATCTATAATCAGAGTCCAAATAATGAGGCAATTGCTTAAAAATTTAGAGTCTAGTTTGAGAATTCATAACCTGACGCTGGAAGAAGAGTGAAAAGGGCTATGACAGAGGGATGGCAGAGAGATGAGGGTAAAGAGAGAGAGAAGAACTTGAGTTCTCCAAAGGAGAATTGTTACCGCATAAGAATTTCACTTGGGGAGTATCCATCCAGAGACCTCTGGAAATAGGTTAGTACTGAGAGATGAATGCCCCAAGTACCTATATGAACAATTCCCTTTCTCTAAATTTGATTACTGTCATCATAATGCTAAGTATTTTATTTAAAAATTAGTTCAAACCTCCTACAAAGGCACGTCTTTGGTTTCCTGTCTTTGGAGATGTAAGAATTGGAAGAAAAGATATATGGACTTGGAGAAGTCTAGGGCCAGCTTGCTCCCTTCCGGCTCAGGATTAATCATCCCACATAGAAGAAAATGAATGAATAAATAAATAAAAATTAGTTCAGATTAGACTTATTTTGCCATTTGCTTTAATCTAAGAATTCATTTCTCTGTAAATTCCTAACAGTATATGACAGTTTTAGAGGTAGATCAAGGAGTCGTAGAAATAATCTATTTATGTATAACACTCTATGTTCCAATTAAAAAAAAAAAGACACCTGAAAGTGGTTTATCAATATTCATGGTTGACTGGGAAAATCCACCTCTGCCTGTGTTTTTAAGTTGTTCAGTTTTCTCCTGGTGACTATTTTTGAGCATCTGCTCTGATACTTGTTGTAACTGCTCAAGAAAAAGCATTGTAAGAAAAAGCATTTGTCTCAGAAAATAATGTTTTTGTATCCATTGACTTATGAAACATCATTTTCCAAAAGTACTGAAATTTGCAGTCAGGTGAAGATACTTTGCAGAGGAGGTAGGGAGAGAGGGGCTCCTATTTGTTTCTTGCTGATCTGGTTCTGGCCCTAGAGCCTGGAGGTCATCTTAGTAGGCTCTGGAATCTGATGTTTTCTTTTGATGCGGGGTGATAGGACTTGAAGGTGACTTTCTCATGTTCATTTACTCATGATGGACTTGTTTCATAGTTGCTTCATAATTTGTAGTGTGAAATTAAGAATAGATTTTTTTTTTTAAATTGGATAGTTTTGGAGAATTCTGGGGGCTTAAGACATCCACCATCAGTAATGAGAAGGTTTCTCAGTGAGAAAAGAATCCCCATTTAAAAAGCAAGCAGGCAAATCTTGTAAGTTATTTCATCCTGGCAGCAATAGAGCCAGGGAAATTGTATTCATTAGTGACTGGAAGTCACATGAAGTCCTCAGGTCTCTTTTTCTTACACAACATTGAAAGAATGCTTGCAAATTTTTACTTTGCAATTCTTATTTTTCATGACATTGCAGATGTCCAGGTGGAAGTAATTTCTCTTCGGTCCATAAATCTGGTCCTTAACAACTTACTACACTCTGCTTTGTATTTTGATTAACTGTCTACATATCTTATTTGCTGTATTAAATTTAATCTCTTTGGGGAAGGAACCAGATTCTATTAATCCCTCTATATTCCTATGTGGCTATAATTCTGCTTGTATATAGTAGAGACTTGATATATATGATTCATTTGTTCTATTGTTATTTTATTTAATCTGCATATATTGAAACACCTCCCCTTTTACCAATTAGTTCCTGCTGTGATGTATCTGTATAGTGCTCCTTACTAGAAAAAATCCCTACCCTAGTGTTCAAAATATTTTATACTTTAGATCTATAACAATTAAAAAAGAAACACAGTACTGTCCTTATCCTGTCTAGCCATTAAGTAAAAAAAGTGTGAAACAATAGAGTTGGAAATAAATTATTTATCCAATTAGGCCTTTGCCACAAAAAGAAATGCAAAATGCTATTATTTCTTCCATACTGTAGGAAATATATCAGAATACCAAAATATAAATTGGTATATTCCCAAATTCTTCTCACATACTTACTCTTAAAAGGATGCCAGAAAGCCTCATTCAGAACCCATAAATTTCAATAGGATAGAACATGCTTCATTGGAATTTTGCTTAACATTATTGTGAAATGCAGTATCAAAATAGCCCAACCCATTTCTCTAGAGTAAATTAAAAAAAAAAGAAGTAAAAAATTATTAAAGCTGTAGCTATATAAATGTTAAACAAACTTTGAAAACTAACTTAACTAGCCTGATTTCCTAATTCTGCTCAACTACACTGACCCTTAAAATCTTCTTTTTGCTTTAAAAAATTTAAAAATATATAATATGATTCCTTGGCTCAAAAACCAAATTATATAAAAACTATTAAGAAATAATTTTTCTATCGTTATCCCTTCTCTGCTGTTTGTTTCCACTAAACATTTCTTGACAATATTTTTATATTGTATATAAAATTCTCTTTCATAGCCAGAGTGTTGGTTATAAGAATTAATGTAATCTGTAATCAATCTGTAGTGTAATCTGCCTTCTATTGGTATACATTTAGGTTGTTTCTAATGCTTTGCTATTATAGACAATGATTCAATGAATAAATACAAGAGCTATTTTACAAATAGGCAAAATACGTCAAATTAGAATTGCAGAAACACAATTTTTTTCCTTTTCTTTATCTCTCTTTATCAACTTTTTCTTTTATGTCTTCTGAATTTAAAATTTATCTTTGGGTACAGTATCAGGTATAGATTAGTAAATTATATTTTGACATAATGAGAAAAAAAATTAGATGAAGCTTTTCTATAGATTAGAATAAAAACTGAATCCACCTTTTAAATAAATGGCTCAGATTGTTGTCTACATTGATTATTTCAATGAAAAATCTACCCCCATCCTCCAGTACTAGGGATTGAACTCTATCACTGAGCTACATCCCCAGCCCTTTTTGTTTTTTATTTTGAGACAGGATCTTACTAAGTTTCCCAGGCTGGCCTCCAACATTTGATTGTTCTTCCTCAGCCTCCCAAGTCACTGAGATTACAGGTGTGCACCCCAAAGCCTGGCAAATATCTGGATTTAAACATCACTTTGGGAGGGAAAGGGCTCAAGCAGCAAATGAAAAGGGGCATGAAGTAGCTCTGTAGTAGTGTGAGTTCCTGAAGCTCCTGGACAGATTTTTACTGGAGGGGATAGAAAGCAGGTGTCAGATGTTGACAGAATTTGCCATCACTTTTAAAGGCCTACTTAGTGAAACCAAGTGTGAAAGAGTTCACACGTTCCTGAGATAAGACTATATGTTGGAGCTGTTGCTGGAACACTCTATCTCAGCCAAGATAACAGGCACTTGAAGATGGCCAGGACTATAAGAGCATTTGAAAAAGGGCAAATCTCATGCGGTCCCCAGCTCCACAACACCCTGTTCATGCCAGAAGAACCGCTCCTGGCCAGTGTGGTCAGTAATGATCACAATGAATGAAAGAGGTTCCTGGACTATTAGTAACCTTGAACCGCCCTCAGCATAAGAGCAATTAAGGAAAAATTAATTGGACAAAGCTTTGGTCATGGAGTAAATTGCTTTTGCAGATGTTCTAAATATCATAGTAAAGTATACTATGTAGTTGTTTATGCTGGTCATTTAAGGAACTCTGAAAATAAGAAGAGACAACTGGACTAGAAAAAGAATCCAGATTTATTTCTTGTTCTGTCCTTAGCTACCTAAGTGTGTTAGACTGAGCTAATCACTAATTCTTTTTGGTCTTGTTTCCTAAAATATTCACTTTTGATCTAGTGATGGAAACTATAAAATCTCAGTGGTTTACAAAAGTGAAGAATAAACAAAGTGTGTTTTTTACTTTCTTGGCATGTGATATGGAGCTGATGCACGTCCCCTCGGAGTGCCCTCTTGGTTGCATGCTGAACGGGCTGTCCTTCCAAAACATGTGAGCTTCTGGCGGAGAGAAAAAGACAGGGAGTCAGCAAACCTCATGATGACTGTGAAAAGCTTCTGCTTGGCCATGTAGGTACAGCTCTCCTTTACCTGCCAATGGCCAAGCCAGTGTCAATAGGCATTGCATGCTACCTGACAATGGGTGCAATCAATGAATCATTTCATAAAAAAAGGAGGGTAATATTTGGAAACAGTGATACAATCTTCCCTGGTTCTAATTGTAATTTTATCACTGCTTCCTGAATTACATCACAGCACTCTAATTTTCAGAGATTAAATGGGGCTTAGATGATCTTCACCATATTTTCTGTTCTAGAAATAGTCATTGTGATTTGTTGTTAGACTGTCAGGAATGCTGCTTCTGGATTGTGGTTACCCAAAGGAGGATCCACTTTAGATCTATTCCTATGAATGCTTATGGTATACTTTATGACAATTATCACTGGTTATAGTTCATTAAATTATCTTATTTACTTAGATGTAGAAGATGAAATTTAGATTATTATCCAAGTATGTTAAATTCTCTGGCACAAATAGTCATGCATATATAGATATTAATTTTTAAACTCATTTGGCAGCACAAAACATTTTTCTTCTCTTTTGGCAGTACTGGGGATTGAACCCAGGGCCTTTCACATACCAAGCAAGTACTCTATAACTTATCTATACCCCCACCACTTATTATTTTATTGCAAGACAGAGTGTAGCTAGATTTCCTAGACTGGCCTTGAACTTGGGATTTTTTTGCCTTTCTCCAGTAGTTGGGTTTATAGTCATGCCACTGTGCCCGGCTAGTATAATGCTTCTAAAATTATAAGATATTGAAGACACAACAATTAGAGCTCTTGAGAAATTAGATAGGCTTGGATGAATATAATTTATAAAAGAGTTTCATGAAAAAATTAATTGTAATTAGAAACTATCAAAATATGATTTATATGCAAATATATACTTGACATTAGATAATCTTATAAATGTATGCTGAAATTACAAGTTCAGACACTTAACAGAGAAGTAGTCATAGTACAAGCAAAATGCAGTGCCACTTTCTGGGTAGGTGGAGACTACATAGCAATTGCAGATCAAGAACTCTTTATTGGATTTTAAAGCCCAACTTAAACCTTCCCTATCATTTAGGATTGACTGCATGTGACTAAAGAACCACAATTAGCAAAGATTTAACATGAAGAGATTTATTATATATAGTTCTTGTTGACATGGCTCAATGGTTGAGTGTCCATGGGTTCGATCCCTGGTATGAAAAAAAATTAATGGAGGTAGACAGTATATTGTAATGAACATACTACAAAATAGTCTTGAAGGTATAGCTCCTTTCAGCTCATGTTTTTTTTAATTATTTTTAGTTTTAGGTGGACACAATATCTTTATTTTATTTTTACATGGTGTTGAGAATCCAACCCAGTGCCTCACGCATGCTAGGAGAGTGCGCTACCACTTGAGCTACATCCCCAGCTCTCAGCTCATGGTTTTAAATGTAGTGCTTTCTTCATGTTTCTTCATGTTTCAAGATATCAACCAGAGCACGGAATGATTGTCAGGTGGCAAAATAAGGACAGGAAAAAAATGCGTTAAGGTATATGCAACAATATTTGCATTAGTTGCTTTGAAGCGATTTTATTGAAGCTGCCACTCAACATTTCTCTTATGTCTTACTGGTCCCATAGTCACACTTCATCTACACAGGAGGAAGGGAAAATAATTCTGTTTTGGGTGGCTTGATAGCCAGTTAAAAATTGGGCATTCTACTACTAAGGGAGAAGTGGGCAGGCTCAACTTGGTAGAAATGTGATATTAGAAAGCAGCAGTCTTATTCATATCTTCTCTGTCCCCTGAAATTCACTGCATCCTCAGATACTATTGCCATCTAACCAAGCTAGCAACTGATGGCGGGTTCACAAAGTCTGACTACATCAATAACTTAGCAAACAACGCAGAAAGCATGCAAGCACACAACATTACCTTTTCAAAATCTGGGATGGCTCTTGACCTTAGGGGTCCATTGGAACGAGAAAGAGCCACCTGAATTCTTTATTCTTATATAAGGGGGAAACACAAAGGGAAGTTCCATGGAATGTTCTTTCCAAATAAGGTGAAGAATCAGGTTTTTCAGGGGGTGAGTCTAGTTTCCTGATGTCTTGTGGTCAGTAGATTGATTGACATCTTGGCAAGTCACACCCATCTCAGGTGCTGTTTGAGATCATAAGGCAAAGCAAGCGAAAAGGACACAAACATTCACAGCCCAGACAGAGCAGCAATGTCAGTCCAGTCCACTCATGCACTCAAAGTGCTCACAGCTCATGCACACAGCCCAAGGTTGGCCTGCAACATGCTACATTTGCACTGACCTGTGGGTGTCTCATTCGGGAGACTTGTTTATCTTGAATGATCAAAGAAAATAGTAGGTTTGTTTTTGTCTGCCATAAGAAAATACTGTAGACTGGTACCTTATAAACAACAGAAGCTTGTTTCTCACAGTTACGAAGGCTGGAAAATCCAAGATCAAGGTATCAACAGTATCTGTGAGAGCTCATTTCTTCACAGTCAATGCCTTTTAGTTGTGTCCTCACATGGTAGAAGGAGACAATGAATTCTCTGGGGTCTCTTTTATAAGACAGTAGTCCTAGGCTGAATACGTATTGCTGTTATGATGGCAATAATAGTATATAAGAGCCATCATAAAAATATTCTTTTCCCTTGGACCCAGCCACTTCAATCCTAAAAATCTATCTTAAACCAAATAATTCAACAGGAGGAAGAATTCATGTACTAGAATGTTCCTTACTGTATAATTTATAGTGTATTAACTAACAGTCAATTGCAAGTAAACAATCTAATAATAGGTAACTGACTTAATAATTCATAATGTTTCAATACAATGAAAAATTGCAGTAATTATGGAAACATGGCAAAAAGTTGTGTTTTTTACTAAATAAAAGTAAAAAAAGAATGTGAAAGTGTCAGTGTACGTTCTAATGGTTCTCTGTCTCTCTCTCTCTCTCTAGACAGAGAGAGAGAAATAGAATAAGAGAAGACTATAAAATAATACTTTCATAAAGTGATGAGATTGTAGGTGATTTTTATTTTCCATAAAATTTCCTTTAGTTTTTTTTGTAATGTAGCATAAATATATGATTAAAAAATTCTGCACAAGTAATTACTGAGTCCTTGAAGCAAGCTAGTAGGTAGCAATTCCCTTTTTAAGGATGTCTGATATGCTTGCAGTGGCTAGAACAAACTGACATTAAGGAACTACTTGACCAGTTCCTTTAACCTGATGCTCTGACATCTCTCCCATCACCAAAGAGCAAATATTTCTCATTATTGTCCATTAAAGATAATCATGAATTGAAGTGAGTCTAAGTTAATCTCAATTTGGTACATTCATCCGAGGAAGAACAAGCTTTTTAGGGGTCAATATAACAAACCATTTCTTAACATCAGCCCACTCTTCCTTGGAAGTATGTTGTAAAAATTGACTTTAGGTCTTACAGCTAGTAGCTCTATGGGGTGTGCATAAATAGAATGAAACCCTCAACACATTATCCTTGTTTCTTCATTAGCACTATTAATTTTAAAAACAAAAAACTGTGTGTTTGTGTGTGTGTGTGTGTGTGTGTTCACCAGGATTTACATCTATAAAATCTAGTAAGAATTTTGGGTCAACCTGATTAAAATTATTTCCCTTCTTTTACCCAAATCATGGGTTTTATTCTTGTGCACACATCATTAAAAAGTGATTAGGATTCCTCCTGGAACTGAGCTGTAGGTAGGGAATGTTGCTTCCAGGAGATGTGATTTCACAGTACAACTTTTTCAATTATACATATATTGAGCTGTAATTTACATACATAAACTTCATCTCTTTTAAAGTTTAGTGGATTTTAGTGTATTTACAGAGTTGTGCAACCATCTCTACTCTTTTATTCAAAGCATTTTCAATATCCCCCAAAAGAACCCCCGTATCTGTTAGTACCCTCTCATTCTTCCCCATTTCTGTCCCTTGCAATCACTTATTTATTTCCTGTCTCTCTGGAATGGCTTTGTAAACACTGGCATAGACATTGGACTGATATTCTGTCTCTTCATTTTTTTGTAATCTTAGCATAAATATACACATATATACATATATGTATATGTTGTATAAAGATTTCATGTAAAAGCCTTCTTGAGTCTATAAAAATAGAGACATACTCAGGCATTCAGGTGACTTCTGTGTGGAAATTTACTATAAAGGCAAACATGGAAGTAAGAAAGAGCAGGAAATCTTTGTGGGCCACAAGGAAAGCTGAAAAGTGACTGGGAGCCATTATGTACAGTAGGTAAGTTGTGGATCCTGCATCCAGCCTCTGCAGGGTTCAATCCTGGCACCTTCATTTCCAGTATGTGTGATCTTGCATGAATCACACATCTACTCTGCTTCTGTGTTTTCTCACTGTGAAGTGAGGACTACGGGAAGACATGCACCGTGAGACTGAGAGGCAGGTAAGGTAAAACTGGGCTCACAGGAAACAGAGAACAGGGAACAGTGTCTGACATGTTGTAAGCACCTTGAATATGTCAACTGTTACTATAGAGGATCTTCTCTGCCTCTACTGATTCAATTATTTGATCAATTTTTGAAAATAGCTGACTATTTCTTGGCTTTGTTTGTAGTTTACACGCTGGCTGACTTATCTTAAAGTCAACAGTCCACAGTTTTCTCTCCTCCTCTTTGTAATTCGTGGGTTCTATTGCCTCCTGGTTCCTGCTCTGTTGCCTTTTCTAAACTTCCGCATCACTCCCCCAACCACCAGCTCTCACCTTCTCTCTGACATGTCTTAAAGAAACCCTGTCTGTGTTGAATAATTTCAACTCTCATTCTCAATCAGCCTATGGTAGCAGGGCTACATAGCACAGAGGCTGGTATGCATGTACGCACATGCATGCACATGCTCAGGAAGAGATATGACCTTGCTGAAAACTCTGTAGCTTCTGTAGAGAGGGCGGTATCACACCTTGCATGGAATGTCCTATATGCATGATGCAGGAAGTCATTGACTGTATAAAGTGGGAAAAGCAGCCAGGAACGTTGGCACACACCTGTAATCCCAGCTACTCAAGAGGCTGAGGCAGGAGGATCCCAAGTTTGAAGCCAGCCTGGACAATTTAGAGAGAACTTGTCTCAAAATATAAAGGACTGGGGATGTAGCTCCTCCGTGATAGAGCCCTTGCCTATAGTATCCTAGTATGTGTGGAGTGTAATATCCAGTACCACCAAAAAAAAAAAAAAAAAAAAAAAAAGAAGTGAGAAAAGCAGAATATAAATTTATACATCACAATTAAACTAATAAAAGAGAAAAAGAAAAAAATATAGCTTTAAGAATGTATAATTTATATGATTTAGATAGTGAGCCACTACTATTTTTTCTTTTTAAACCTTTGGTATAATCAAATTTTCTTTGATGTTCAGATTACTTTATGTAGTGTACTTTATAGTAAAAATAGTTAAAGTAAAAATATTCTTCAAAAACCATTTCTATGTCTATAAGCTATTCATAAGAAAAACAGAGAGCTATAATAATTACATCATTTCAGTTAGGAACTTTACATATGAGAGAAAAAACATTTTAGATAGCATTTCTTACATTGCTCCGTCCTCCTGATCTTTTCCCAACTCATGCAGTTATATAGTCTTCACCATATTTATTTTCATGGACATAGAGACCATGCAAAGTCCTCAATTCACCCTGCTTATTCTGGAGATGCTAACTCCTCAAGATAGAGTTAAAAAAAATCGATGTACTTGGAGAAATCTATGACATATGGCTCAGAGTTTATTTCCCAGCTGTTTTCTGTTAACCTTGACTCTAGGATTTTTTTTTTCCCCAAAATAATTTATATATCAAGGCAGGATGCAGGTCAGTGGGGAGTTGTATTTTGGATGTGAGGATATTCAGGCACAGAGCATGAAGAGACAACAAGATTACTTTAGCAAGTTAAAGATGAGTATCTGTTCATATTTTTCAATTCTTTCTCACTCTCCCATATTTTTCCTTCTTTTTCGTCTTTTGCCATTATCAAATTTTCACAGATGCCTGGTTTCACCCCAACCTGAATGACGTATGTTTTTGGAGCAATCCTAAACTTCTGTGGGCAACAGCAGCACCCATTTTAAAGTCACAGAATCGTAGAAGCAAATTAATTAAAAACAGCAGGCTCTTACCTGATGTCTTCAGGATGACTTTTAATTATGCTAAATGCCCTACTTTTTCTAATGAGGATGTTCTGTAAACCTTGCACATGGTTTTCCCATACTGCCCTTGCAGACAAACCCCGTGTCCAGCAGGACTACTGTTGCTTGCCAGACCAAATCCTTTCTCTTCAACAAAGCCTGCCATTGTGTCCCCATGCAGCCCCACTGATCTTTCCCAAAGGGCCTTTTAGAATATGTGCACACTTATTTCCATTCCCTGATGTGCTGGATGCAATAATAGCCAGAGAACCATGGTAACTTGCCTTCGCCCCGGACTGTGAGTCAATGCTGTCTGGTGTTCTCTGAAAGCCATATCTGGCAGCTGGACTCTGTGTGTGTGTGTGTGTGTGTGTGTGTGTGTGTGTGTGTGTGTGAGTAGTTGGGGGAGGGCAATCTCTGGTGCTTTTGTTGGAGGGTGAGGGAGGAATAAAGAGCTGAAGAAGTGACAAGGTGTCAGTGTCCTCATTGACTCAGCTGTTCAGGGGCCTAATCCCAGCTCACAACTGGATGTCCAAGGGATTGAAGGAGAACTCTCTTCCTGGCTGCCTTCCAACTGTTTCCAAATGCATTTGAAAAAGTTCCATGTGATTTTTTTTTTTTTTATGTACCACCTGCTGTAACAATCCAAAAGCAACTTTTTTCCTGCTCCATTATACTGTACATCTGTTATTTTGCTGACATGGAAGCTAGCATAACAATTAGATTCATTACTTGCCCAATAAGTTGATTCCAGCTAAGCTTAAAAGACCTCAGTGTATTCTTGGAGCATTTATTCAATGAAAGAACAAATTAAGAAATCCTGTTTATAAAGGCTGCTTGACATTAGCCCAGTGGCATATCATCCATTTAAGTTTGTTTTATTTAAGGTGGTGATGAGATGAAATTAGAATGCCTGACTAATAGGTAAGATGATAAGAGGTACCTAGGAATCATTTTTAAAATTTTCTTTTTAGCAAAAAAAGCTTATTTGGGGAAGGCTTTTAAGAAAGTTGAAATTTTCCATCTGCAGAACACTTTTAACAAATGAATACCTCGTTGGAGTGAGAGTTGTTTGGTTTTGTTTTTCCCACTTCTTTTCAATAATGAAAATAAAGAAATAGGTTATTATCTAAGGCTAGATTTTTTTCCCCCTCAAAATTAAAAAGAAAATCTACTTGGAATTGCTTGGGTGGGATGAGAGTAGGTAAAGAAGGGAGGTTGTTTGAAAGCAGTCTCCTCTGTTGAAACACACAGGTTGGCCTAGCCCTAGACACTGCCTTTATGTGGGGCACAGTAAAGTTTTATGGAACAGAATATCATTAGAGATAAAATGGCAAATAAACTGCCAAGGAGGTGCTTGACTGGAGATGCCACCCATGCCCCCCCCCCCCAAAAAATAGATGCTGGCAATTAAGGTAAAGAAAGTTCTTATCTCAGTAGGGAACTTCTAGTTGACAGAATAGACTTATGTATACCAAAACACAGCCGGTTTACATTGTTCAGCCTCTGTCTCAATTAGGAATGAATTCTGCTTTAAACATTTGTGTCAACATTGGTAAAGAAACAAAACTGTCCCAAGTTTTTTTCTTAGAAATATTGTTATACTTAGGGCTGGGGATATAGCTCAGTTGGTAGAGTTCTTGCCTTGCATGCACAAGGCCCTGTGTTCAATCCCCAGCAACACACACGCACATACACACACACAAATACTGTTATACTTGAATTCCATCCAACAAATATAATCAAGTGCATATCACATACAAAGAGTTGCACTAGACAGTGCAGAGAATAATGGATGAATAAAGTGTAGCTTTCTCAAAGTGCTTATAGGCTGATTGTAAAAGGTGGAAATAGAGAAAAATAGGACCATACCCTAAATCTCTAGGACAGGGAAAAATAAGTACCCAAGTAAATGTGAGTGTTTTTTTAAAAAAGAATTTGAGTTTCAACATATACAAAAACATACTGTTTGATGAAGGGTTAAATAGAATATCATGAAGGATGAGGTACTCACTTTCCTATGGGAAGGGGTAATTCAGATTCCGAAGAATAAGTTAGGGCCAGAAACTTATGTCATGTTATTCTTTCTAAGTAACCCACAAGAACTTAACATAAAACCCTGACAAGTTTGTGTGTGTATGTATATGTGTGTGTGTGTGTGTGTGTGTGTGTGTGTGTGTGTGTGTATGAGTACAGTCAGCTCTTGGTAGTCAAAGGACATTGGTCCTAGGATCTCCTTGGATATCACAATCTGCAGATGCTCAAACTTGTATAAAATTGTGTAGTGTTTTTATCTCACCTACTCAAAGGGGTGATAGTTTTTCCAAAGAGTAACAATGGCCAGTCTCTAGGCACATATCACTTGTACAAGTATGGCAGCTGCCCACACATGTGATATCCACATTCTTTTTTTGAACTGGGGATTGAACCCAGAGATGCTTTACCATGAGTCATATCCCCAGTCTATTTTATGGTGAGACAGGGTTTCACTAAGTTGCTGAGGCTGGCCTTGAACTTGCAATCCTCCTGACTCAACCTCCTGAGTTTGTGAGATTACAGACATGTACCGCCACATCTGGTTCTACCCACAGTTCTTAAAAACAAAAGCTAAAGTGGCTTTCTTACTAATCTGTGCTCATAATGGAGAAGGCAGATGCATTTTGAATTTTCAGCTATTTCACACACTATGGGCTATTAACATTTTTAACAACTTTATTTTCTAGGGGGAGAAGAAATAGAAATACTAAATAAATAAACATGTGAATACATGATATGTTAGCTATTACATGGTCACTAGAGATGCTTGATTAGTTAGCTAGCTCTAATACTCTACAATAAGAAAATATTGCTTTTTCATGACTAAATTAACATCTAGACCAGTGCTGTCAAACAGATGTATAATACAAGCCACAAATATAAGCCATATTTTCAATAAGAAGGAATAAGACCCCAGTGAAATTAATTTTAATGATATACTTTATTTTATTCAACATATCCAAAACATTATAATTTTAATGTATAATTAGCATAAGGTTATTAAAAATGCATTATTTTACATACTGTTTTTATATTCAAATAAAAATCAATTGTGTATTTAATTCTTAGAATATGTGCTCTAAACCAATCAAATACAAATTAATAGGCAAGTGAAAGGAAGTCTAGTAGAGTAGAGGAAAAAAGAGAGGAGAGGGAGAATAGGAAGGAAACAGGTGAGATAAAGGGGGAGGATTACGAACCAAAATTGATTTCTATGCATGTATGAGCTTGTGGGGGACTAACCCAAACTACTATGTATAATCATAAAGATCTAATAAAAATAAAAGAATGTGTGTTTTAATTTATTTAGATATGTTTTCAGTAAACTAAATATGGGTAGTATCTCCCAAGCTGGACATCTAGATTTAACTGGACAGCTAGATTTGGACAATTCAGTTTTGTGGCCAATTTTTCCACACGTAGGAAATACAAAAAATGATCCAACTCTTCTTGGATCTGGATTCCCTTCATGTCATTCATGTTTAAAGTATAGAATTTACAAAGTTAGACACAAAATGTTGAGACAGAACTAGACATAATATTGCATTGTCTTGTCAAAGGCATACTTCATTTGACAATTACTAGAAAAATACCAAATGGAAAAAGTATTTTCCATTCTCCTACTTTTTCCTTTTAGGAATGTATCTTACTAATGAAAGAGTATGTAGGAAGTCTTATGTAGAGATTAGTGTATGTGCGTATGTGTTCTCTGGAAGTTGGGTGGCCTTGTTATTTAATGGAAGTCATAATGCCATGGAAGTATCGATAGAATACCTAGCCCAAGGACATGGTAGCATGGGACTTCCTGACTGTCATCCCATGTGGATGTATAATTACATATGTATAATTATCTTTGTTAAGTAAAAGCTGTGGTACATTCCTGAATTATATGGGAAGAGCTTCCTCTGAAAGAGACTGAGTCTTGAAGCTCTGTAACTATAATCTCAGCTATAAAAAATTATTTATGGCCAAGAATAAACTTGTTTTGGGCACAAGATGTATTTAATGCAATGAAATTGTGAGCCTTAAAAGTGGACAAATTTGTAATTACCAGTTTCAGAGGAGAATGCTAAAATACAGGATTTAGAAAAGTGGGTGGAATAAATGGGGAGGAAAATCCCAAATTAGAGGTATTCAGAGAGGGAAGTGAGAGAACAGAAAAGTTAAACTTACCCTCTTTTGCTATTTTTCCCAAGATAAGCACTACCCAGGTCCCCCTGCCTGAATACAGGGAAACTGTAGCACCCCAGACCCTCTCCCATTCCCAGCAGCTAATGTGAAGCTGAGGTTGGCATGGAAGGCAAAACAGGGTGAGCTTATTTTTCACATATTCCATCAACTGCATAGTCATGAGTTACAGATATAGTCCTTCATTTTTTTGGGGGGGGGTGTAGTCTGCTGATTGTTTATTGAAATATTTTTCTTTGTGATTAACTACCATCTCTGCACCACTGTTGACATTTCTATGAAGTCATGAGGGTGGTAGCCACCAACACTGCAGCTCCAATCCTGAGAAGTTCCCAGGATCTCTTTAATCTTTTTTGAGAGTTCTCTGGCCAAAGATCACTGCTGCATCTTTTGAGTAATGTTGACAATCTCATCTAAAATGATATTTCTACTGTTTAATGTTTTTCTGTTCTTTTCTGTCTCTTGGTTTTTCTTTGAGGTCTTCAATGACTAGGGTAGAGGCAAAAGGCACCACCTCAGTTTGGGCCAGTTTGTTCTGAATGGTCAGTTTCACTGTAATCCTCAGACTCTTCTGTTCACTGGTTGCCTTGGTGATGTTATTACCATCCTTTTTAGGATACAGTACCAGGGGACAATCTTGAAGGTGAGTGCAGACATGACACTTCACCACTGGTGCACCTAAGGTATATGACTTCAATTTTGTTGGGGATGAATTTGGGCATTGTATTGGATGCATCTGGTGTTGGATGAACCTGGAGGTGAGACAAATAAAGAAAGTATCATCTTGGATTCCCTTAAGTCGAAAACCAAAAGTGAACATCTTTTATATAACAAATATATCACAGTGAAATTTGTTAATTAAGTAATCAAACTGCTGGGGGATAGAAAGCAAATATTTGTATCTACTCTATATCAGGTGCTTTCCTAGTTGATATTATTTACTTTTGTGTTAACATGGTTTTAATTACACAGAGAATAAATGAACACATGCTATTACAAAAAGCAATTATATATGACTTCAATTTATAGATGAGACCACTAATTTTCAGGGAGGGTGAGCTAATTTGGCATGTGGTAGACACAGGATTTGAAGCAGATTTACCTCTTTATCAGAAGAGCCTCGTAGGTAACTTAGAGAAGCTATAGATATTCTAGTGTGGGTGAGAGGAAGGTGTGGAGTGAGAGCTGCTTTTGTAGAATAGGAACAATACAGGGCAGGGCAAAGTACAGTGGAGAAATGGGGTCACCCCTGCCACTTAGTACTATGCTAACTGTCTGATACTTCAGTCTTCCTGTTTCTTGGCTAGATATGTGTCTTTTTTTGTTGTTGTTAATAATCCTTGTTTTGTGAAGCCAAGGCAATAAAGAAGGGATATTTTTATTTTATTTTTTGAGGAGCTGAAGATAAATCCAGGGCCTCAGACATATGAGTCAATTGCTCTACCATTCAGCTCTATCTCTAGCCTGATAGGGCATTTTTGAGCTATAAAGTAGTATATGTTAATACTTCTACAAATAAAATATATACTGTTTGATATGTATAAGAGTGCAGAGCAAAAGTGGAGACTTTGGATGATGTGCTAGTCAGCTTATCATCATTGTGATCAAAATACCTGACAAAAACAATGAGAGAAATAAAGGTTTATTTTGGCTACAGTTACAGAGGTTCAGTTCATGATCTGCCAAATCCATCGCTATGGGTCTAGGGTAAAGCAGAACATGGCACAAACACATGGCAGAGCAAAGTTCATGTCTGATGGGAACTAGAGAGAAAGAGAGAGAGAGAGAGAGAGAGAGAGAGAGAGAGAGAGAGAGAGAGGATGAGAGAGAGAGAACGCAAGGAGCCAGGGATAAGATAGAAATCCCAAAGCTGAACCTGAACTACCCTGAAAAAAGCTGGAGAACAGGAGATTCTAGCAGAGAAGTCTCTCAGGAGGACAACAGGCCAAGTCAGCAGATGGGGAAGCTTGTTTTCAAGATCAAGGATCTGGTGCTCCAGCTGCAAGCTGCTCTACAGATGAACCCAAGAATGCGGAAGTTCTCAAGTGCCGGGAATCTGCAGAGGCACTAAAAGTTCACAGGGTAGAGACACTGTTTGCTGAATTAAACCCAGCCAAGAGACAGTGCACCTTGCCCCAAACCAAATACTTTACTACAAAGAAAAGTAGGAAAAAAAAAAAAACCAAAAAACCAAAAACCTTCATAAACTAATGATCAGGATCCAAGTAGGAATGGCTGAAGGGTATGTATGGGGGTGCTCAATCTAGATAACTCAAGGACACACTGACAAGAGAAGGCTATGCCCTAAAAAGGCTCACACATAGAGTGGAAGAGATATTCATCCCAACAGATTCACAAAACTCAGCACAGAAATACAAGAAATATGAAAAAAAAAAGGTAACACATAATGTCTCCTAAAGTTCATAATTCACCAGAAACTGACTCCAAAGATATTGAAGTGAATGAAATATCAGATAAAGAACAAAAGAATGATTATAAAAATGATTGATGAATCAACAAAAACAACTGCGTGAATTAAGGAAGTTAGTCCAAAGTATGAATGAGAAATTTAATTGGAATTTGTGCTAAGAAATCAAAATTAATTCCAGTTGGCTTACCTCTAAATGTGACTCAACATTTTTCTCTTGAAGCTTTTAAAATTCTATCCTTGTTCTATATGTTAGGCATTGTAATATGTGAAGGTGATCTGGCTGTGACATCTGTCATCCCATTGATCAGGCTTGATTCAGCTGATCTGGCTAAGTGGGTGTCGCCTTTCTCCTTCACTGCTCTACATGCATCCCTCTTGAAGCTGCAAAAGTGGTCAAAGAGGATGGCCTTCTCTGATAGAGGAGGACCATTCTCCTGTCAAGGGTACATGAGTAGCTGTGCTCCCCTGCTAGAACCTCCAAACAAGCTCTCCAGGTCCAAATAAGCAGAAACTACAGAATTCATAACTACTAAGTAGCACTACAGAAAATATTTAAAGAAATACTTTATACAGAAGAAATAAAAAAAAAAAAACTGAAAGCTCACAAATGGGCATTTGAAGATCAGCTAAGCAAATAAGAAACAGGGCCAAATGGAACACTGGATGTAAATCAAAATGACAGGAATTAATAAACGTTTCTCTATAGCAACATGGAATGTAAATGGTCTCACTTTTCCAATTAAAAGATATAGGGTGGCAAAATGAATTAAAGAACAAGACCCAAGTAATGTTGTTTGCATGAAACTCACCTTACTAGCAAAGACAGCCAGCAGCTGAAAGCAAAAGGATGGAAATTGAAATACCATGCAAACAGAGCCCTCAAACAAGAAGGAATAGCTGCTCTCATATCTAACAAAGAAGACTTCAAGCCAAAATTATTCAGAAGAGTTGAAGTTCACTTCTTACTGGTAAAGGGAATAATCCAACAAGAAGATTTAATAGAAAATATTTATGCCCCAAATGTAGGCATAACTAATTATATAAAAGAGAAACTACTTGAATTAAAGCTTCAGATAGACCCCCGTACAATAATACTGAGTAATTTCAATAAACTTCTCTCTCCAATAGTTGTGGCATTGATACACAAACTCAATAAAGATACTTTGGGTCTAAAAATATTAATGAAATGGAGTTAACAAACATTTATTTTAAAACATTTTGTTTTATTTTTAGACTATTTTATCAAACAATAGCTGAGTGTGCTTTCTTTTCAGCTACTGTGGAAACCTCTCAAAAAATGACCACATTTTAGACCACAAAACAACTCTTAGCAAAAAAATCAATATAATGGTTTCATTTTATCAGATCATAATGCAATGAAATTAGACCCCCCGACAAAAAAACCTACAGAAAGTATATGAACATATGGATATTAAACAGTACACTTTTAAATAAGGGATAATAGAAGAAATCAAAGGGCAAATTTAAAATTATTAGAATCCAATAAAAATAGTGATACAGCATACTGGAACCTCTGGGAAACTATGAAGACACTTTTCTAAGAGGAAGGTTTATAGCTATGAATGGATACATAAGAAAATCAGAAAGATCCCAATAATGCATTCCAAAGCTCTTGAAAAACAATAACAAACCAATTACAAAACCAACAGAAGAAAAGAAATAATTAACATTAAAACTAAAATAAACAAAATTGAGAACAAAAATGCAACACAAAGGATCAATGAAACAAAAAGTTGGTTCTTTGAAAAGATAAACCAGATTGATAATCCCTTAGTCAAACCAACCAAAAGAAAAATAAAGAAAACCCAAATTAATGAAATTAAAGATTTAAAAAAGAGAAATCATCAAAGGCATCACAGAAATCCAGAGGATCATTAGGGACTATTTTGAAAATTTATACTGCAATAAGTTGGAAGCGTAGAAGAAATAGATATATTTCTAGATGCATATAACATGCAAAAAATGAATCAAGAGGACATAAAAAATCTTAAACAGAGTGATAACTATCAAGGAGATAGAAGCAATAATAAAATGACTTCCAAAAAAGAAAAACTCAGGACCAAATGAAGTCTCAATTGAATTCTACCAGAACATTTTAAAAAAGAACTAATGCCAATGCTCCTCAAGTTATTACATGAAATAGAGAGGGATGGAACGCTTCCAAATTCATTCTATGAAGCCAGTATCACACTCATACCAAAACCAGATAAGGACACCCTAAGAAAAGAATACTAGTGATCAATATCCCTGATGAACTTGGATGTAAAAATGATTAATAAAATATTAGAAAATCATATTCAACAACATTGTAAGAAGATGACACATCATGACCAAATTAGTTTTATCCCAGTGATGCAAGGATGGTTTAGCAAATGCTAATCAATGAATGCAATTTACCACATATATAGAATTAAGGACAAAATCACATAGTCATCTCAATGGACACAGAGAAAGCTCCCAACAAAATTTAGCACTTATTCATGATAAAAAACCCTGAAGAAACTAGGCATAGCAGGAAATTACCTTAACACCATAAAAGGTATATACAACAAACCAAAGCCAACATCATAATAAGTTGGGGGAGAACTGAAAGCATTTCCTTTATAATCTGGGACAAGAGAAGGATATTCATTCTCACCATTCCTATTCAATATAATACCAGAAATTCCAGCCAGAGCAATTAGGCAAGAGAAGGAAATAAAGAGATAAAAATAGGAAAGAAAAAAGAAAATTATCACTGTTTGCAGGTGATATGATCCTATGCTTAAAATATACAAAAAGGTCCACCAGAAAATGGCTACACTAATAAGCAAATTTAGCAAAGTAGCAGTTATAAAATCAACATGCCAAAATCAATAGTTTTTCTATACACCAATAATAAATCTGCTGAGAAAGAAATAAGGAAAAAAAATCCACTTACAATAACCTTGAAAAAAAAACATAGGAATAAATATGTCCAAGGAGGTAAAAGACCTCTACAATGAAAATTATACAACGTTGAAAAAAGAAATTGAAGACACAAGAAGATGGAAAGACCTCCCATGTTCATGGATAGGCAGAATTAATATAATTTAAAAGACCATACTACCAAAAGCAACATACAGATTCAACGCAATCCCCACCAAAACTAGAAAAAACAGTCCTAAAATTCATTTGTATGACTAAAAGACCCAGATTATTCAAAATAATTTTAAGCCAAAAAAGCAATGCTGGAGAGGCATCACAATACCTGACTTCATATTATGCTACAGAGCTATTGTAACAAAAATTGCTTTAGTGGTATAAAAACAGACACGTAAATCAATGGTACAAAATAGAAGACACAGAGACAAACCCATATATCTACAATCATCTGATCCTTGACAAAAGTGCCAAAAAACATACATTTGAGAAAAGATAGCTTTTAAACAAATGGTACTAGGAATACTGGTTATCCATTGGTTATCACTCTGCAGAAAAGTCAACTTGAAATGAATAAAAAACCTAGGAATTAAACCAGAAACTATGCAACTCCTGGAAGAAAACTTAGGGTCAACCTTTCAATATATAGGCGTAGGCAACAGTTTTCTCAATAGAACCCCTAAAGCTCAGGAAATAGTGGTAAGAGTTAATAAATAGGATGGCATCAAATTTTAAAAGCCTCTGCACAGTAAAACAAGAATTTGATGTGAACAAAAACCTACACAATGGGGAAAAAATCTTTGTTAGCTTCTTTGCCGATAGAGGATTAATATCCAGAATATTAAAGAAAAAACTCAAAAAACTTACACCAAAATAAACTAAATAGCCTAACTGATAAATGGGCAAATAAACTAAACAGACATTTCTCAAAAGAAGAAATACAAATGACCGATAAGTGTAGGGGGAAAAAATGTTCAATATTGTCATCAATTAGGGACATGCAAACCAAACTACACTGAAATTTCATCTCATTCCAGTTAGACTGGCAGTCATCAAAAATATAAATAATAATAAATGCTAGAAGAATGAGGAGAAAAATAATATACCTTTACCCAATGGGTGGAATTGTAAATTTCTACAAGCACTATGGAAATCAGTATGGAGTTTTCTCAAAAGACTAGGAATGGAACCACCATATGATCCAGCAATACTACTCAGTATTTATTCTAAAGAATTGTTATCATGCTGTAGTTATACACAAATACCCATGTTTCTAACATCATGACTGACAATAGACTATGGAACCATCCTAGGTGTCAATGGATGAATGGATAAAGAAAATGTGTTATATAAATACAACAGAGTTGTATTCAGCCATAAAAAAAAGAATGAAATTATGTCATTAGCAGGAAAATGCATGGAACTGAGAACATTATGTAAGTGAAATAAGCCAAACCCATAATGTCAAGGGTTGTATATTTTCTCTCAGTTGGAAGCTAGAAAGGAAAAAAAAAAAAAAAAAAAAAAGTCAGGTGTGGGGGAATCTCATTAAAAATCATAGGGAGATCAGTAGAGGAAAGGAAAGGAACCAGGGTGGGAGGAGAGGAGAGAAAGGGGTAATACTGGGGAATGATATTGACCAAACTATACTGTTATAATGTGTCCATGGAACAACAAATCCCACCATTATGTACAACTATAATGAACCAATTTTTTTAAAAAATGAAAAAAATAAAACTCAAAGACATATTTTGCGAGACCTCACTTCCTCTAGCCATGCTCCTCCTGCCTATAGTTAGTCCATTCAAATTGAAAAGTTCATGAAAAATTTGTCATCCACTGAGTAGGGTATAGCTCTCATAGTTTAATCATTTCACTTCTGAATATTTCTGCGTTAACCCAGGAGCTTATGGGGGGCACTTCAGACAGCTATTTTGCAGTGTATAATTGATACCTAAGGAAAAGGAAAAAAAAAAAAACCTAAAAAGATTGAGTAGGGCTGGGACATAACTCAGTGGCAAAGCACTTGCCACGCCTTCACAAAGGCCTGGGTTCAACCCCCAGTTCCAAAAAAGACAAAAAAAAAAAAAAAAAAAAGAATATTCTCCCCCCCACCCCTGGGGAAGTTGGGAGTCACTAAAGATACTGATTTCACATTTACCTGTTCTTGTTCTTTAGATTTTGTGCTTCTCAAGTCAGATACTAATTTCCCACTGGCTGTATTAAGATGAACAATGGTGATCCTTACCAAGGCATTAGGGAGACAGCCCACTGCCCAGGAAGGTATTTGTACCAACAAGAAGTTCACCTGGGGAACAGGGTCCAAGTCTGGTGAACCAGGTACTATCAGATCTAAATCATTGGCCATGTCACAAAAGTGTGTACCTGGAAATCATTCTCACCAGGAAAATTCAATAAGCTTTAAAAGAGACACAGGTGGTCCTTTTCAAAGCAAAAGAACAGCAATACAATACATAGAACGTAAACAGAGCTTTCAAAGAGTAAAATAGGGTGCAATTATTTTTCTTTGCTTTACTTTAAAAGACTTCAACAAAGAATTCCTTTGAATATGGAACTGTCTCAATATTCATAGATGTTCATAAGCGTTCATAGGTGTGGAACCACTTGATTGAGAGCCAGATGGAAACACCCCAGAATGAGGTACTAGGATTCACTGTTAAAAGAAGATAAATCAGTGAAGAAGATAAAGGATTTTTAAGAAGACAATTTCAACCAAAAGGGCTGATTGCCATACAACGTGCAAAAATAAAGCTTTTTGTCAAGTTTCAGTAATTCATTCTTCATTGAAAATGAGTTATTTTTATACTGAATACCTAGAAATGTGAGGATACATTTATGGCAAACTGGGAGAATTGTCAAAGAATTTTTATGTGTATAATTATAGTTTCCTATACTTACTAGTATGCAACTATCTTTATAGACTTCTTCATGTATTTAATGACTTCCCATATATTGCAACAGATATTTCTAATCCATGGAATTTGAATCAATGTCTTCTATTTAAGTTACTCTTTCATGTTTCTAGTTTTATGTCTGTCAGTCTTTATTTATTTATTTGTTTTTTAAATTTTATTTTTTGTGCATTTGGTGCTGAGCACTCCTTCATTTTTCAAAACCTTACCACTAGGTTGAGAGAGGTCATATGGTCATGTGAAAGAGACTCACGAGGACAACTTTGGTTTGATTCCAGTTTTGCCACTATCCAGCTATTCTGGCAATTTATCCTTCTTTCCTCCTTAATTAAAATAAAAATGTGGCTTATGCTTTGCTGGTGGGACTGCAAATTGGTGCAACCACTCTAAAAAGTGGTATGGAGAGTTCTTGGAAACTTGTAATGGAGCCACCATTTGACCCAGTTATCCCACTCCTCGGTTTATACCCAAAGGACATACTACAGTGATTGAGCCACATCAATGTTCCTAGCAGCTCAGTTCACAATAGCTAAACTATGGAACCAACCTACATGTCCTTCAGTAGATGAATGGATAAAGAAAATGTGGTATGTATACACAATGGAATACTACTCAGCCTTAAAGAAGAATGAAATTATGGCATTTGCTGGTAAATGGATGGAGTTGGAGAATATCATGCTAGGCGAAATAAACTGCGGATGCTAATTCATAATAAATGGCGGGGGTGGGGGTTGTCTAGGGAAGAATAGGGGTACTTTGGATTAGACTGAAGGAAGGGAAGCAGGTATGGGGGCAGGAAGGATAGTAGAATGAACCAGACATTGTTACCCCATGTGCATATATGATTACACTACTGGTGTGACTCTACTCTGTACAGCCAGAGGAATGAGAAGTTGTACTCCATTTGTGTACAATGTGTCGTAATGCATTCTACTGTCATGTGTAACTAATTAAAACAAAATACATAAATAAATAAAATAAAAAAGAATAAAAGTGTGGGTCCTTATCATTTCGAATGATCTGAAAAGTCCCAGGATTCTGTTCTGTTATCTACTGTTTCAGAGGCTGTTTTAAGATGATTGTGAATCTCTTAAAACCTATACCTTAACAGAAAACCCTTTTCTTTCCGACAGGTCTCTGAGGATATCTAAATTGAAACGGACAAATGGTATCCAAGGCAAAGTTTTAGTGCTTCCTGTTCATCTCTTCTTTGCTATTTTGTCTATTTTGATTTCTTTACTTCACCCCGATGTCATAGAAGCTATGTTTATTATTCTTGCTGCCATAAAACCCTTATCATGGATTCCTGCATTATTTCATTCAAAGAAAAAAAAAAGTACCCGCATGCCTTCCATAACATCTCTGATGAGATCTCTAGAAATTTGACCCCATTTCCCAGGCAGAGCGTGATGCTCTTCAGGGCTCCCAGGCTTTGGACGCGCTATTCCCATCCCTGGACATTCTCCATCCTTTACAGGTATCACTTCCTCTGCCCTCGAGAACTTCCACTTTTGCGTTTGTCACATTGCCCTGTAATTGTTTGTTTACACATCTGTTTCCTCAACTGGACTCAGAGCTCCCTGAGGTCGGAAATCTTGTCTTGTTCAACTTCGCAGTTTCCTGTTGGCTGTGGAGACGTCTAGAGCCAGAAAGGTGGTCCACCCTAAGCAAGTATGCGGCCAAACTTCAGAGTTTTCCTGCCTCCACATTTGCCCCTTATCCATCTTATCTACTTCGAATTCCTGTTATCTGGCAGCATTGTTTATATCTTTGTAAATCATCTGAAAAAAATTTTGTAGATGACTTGAAGGGTTTAAAAGGAAAATAATCATCTATGTATTCCTAGGGCTTCTGGTACCTGGAAGACACTAAGATATTAAATAAATGAATGCTTAATAAATGACGCCACTCTGAGAGCAATATTTTAATATTGTTGTGGACTAGATAAAGGTACAATTTTTTTTCATATACAAGTGATATGGGTGTGTTTTAAATTTTTTTTTTTTTTACATTTACAAATCTGCATTTTATAAGAGTTTGGAAAAATATCACCCAAGGGCTGCTGTGTTCCTCATATCTACAGATAATATTGACAGCAGGAGTTTCAGAGCAGAGTAGCAAGCATATGGCTCTGTCTACTATGATAACTGTGCCAAGGGCAGTATCTAAAACCCTGTGATAATTCAAAAAATGTGGACTCAGCACAAGTTTCCTAATCCCATTTTTAAATAGGCTGCATGACATGAAAGATGTTCGTCCAAAGATTTCTTTTTAAAAAATTAATTGAATGTCACCAGGTACAGTGGTGCACACCTGTAATCCTAGTGACTTGGGAGGCTGAGGCAGGAGGATCACAAGCTAGAGGACAGCCTCAGCAATTTAGCAAGAACCTATCTCAAAAGAAAAGGAGTAAGGGTGTAGTCAGTAATAGAACATTTTGCAGTACCACAAATAAAACAAAATAAGATAAATTTTTAAAAGTGACAAGAACTTTTTGTTATATAGGACAAGTTTTGGAATAGCTATATATTCTGGAATGGTTATATAGAGCTAATTAGCATATGAAT
This sequence comes from Urocitellus parryii, assembly GCF_045843805.1. Classification (NCBI taxonomy): domain Eukaryota; kingdom Metazoa; phylum Chordata; class Mammalia; order Rodentia; family Sciuridae; genus Urocitellus; species Urocitellus parryii. The sequence continues at coordinate 48,987,115 of NC_135538.1, forward strand.
GACTTCACATACTTATCTTTTTATGATGAGAACAACATCCAGTGATTTCTTGATCAACTGACAGTCTTTTCAAGGATCCTGGGTTCTTGGTCTCTGAGCCAAGAGGGCCTCACGATGGACAAGCAAGAGACAGGAAGTTTCCTTTTTTTTTTTTTTTTTTTTTTCTGGTTTCTGGGTTGACTTCCTTAAGTAGTTCTTTCTTTTCACATCCTGCCATCCCTTTTTCTACTTCTACATCTCTATTCCTGGAGCCCAGCACCATGGTTTAGTCTTGTAATCCCAACAATTGGGAGGCTGAGAAAGGAGAGTGGCTTGAGCCTGGGAGTTCAAGACCAGCCTGGGCAACAGAGGGAGACCCTGTTTCAAAATAAACAATCAAGCAAAAAAAAAGAAATAAAAATCTTTATTCCTGTTTAATCCAACAGCACTACAGCTCTATACCTCAGTGTTTTCTCCTTGGTAAAATGAGGATAGTAGTAGTAACCACCTCATCAGGGAAAATCAGGAAGGCACAGGCTGTAACAAGAACTGTACAGGTTGGGGAGGCACCTATGGAAGACAGGACACAATAGCCATACCAGAGAGGAAGGTCAAAGGTGAATAGGAGCACACCAGGTGAGGGGAAGGGAGGGAAAGAGTTGCAGTATTTCAAATAAGTTTCCTGGATTAAAAGAGAACAAGACTGGGCTGATTCCAAAGCCCAGGCATTTTTTTTATACAGCAAGTGAAGGGGTTAGGGGTGCAGCTCAGAGTTACAACTTTTGCCTAGCATGGGCAAGTTTCTGGGTTCCATCCCACATCCCAGCCTTGCAAAAAAAAAAAAAAAAGAAAGAAAGAAAGAAAGAAAGAAAGAAAGAAAGAAAGAAAGAAAGAAAGAAAGAAAGAAAGAAAAGAAAAGAAAAGAAAAGAAACAGGAAGTAAAGAATGTGGCTCCTATGTTCCTGATGCCACTGGAAGCCACCGAGGAGATGTCACTGCTGGGGGAAGGGAAGCTGGCCACAGTCCTCATTCTCAGCTACCAGCCAGAGGGTCACCCCTACTGCACAGGCATTCTCAATATGCCACTAATACAATGACATTAGATCACATCCTACCAGTTGCAATCATTCCCTGGATGTTTTTCTATGATGATCATAGATTATAATCTGTGCCTTTGTATAATAAAATTTGTACTCAGAAGAAGGATGGTTGAATCTTCCACTCCAAATAATCCCCAGCACCAGAGAAGAAAGAGAGAAGAAAGAAAAAGCCTAAAAAGTGGGGCAATATTAGCTAATTTGTTACTATCCAAGTGGGACTTTCTCCACCATAAAATCTCTGTAGTTATAGACCTAGGAGGGTCATTGAGAGCCATATAATCACTTCCCTTAGCCTCTCAACCATTGCAAGAAGATAAGAAGAGAAATGTCCAGGCAGTGACTTTGGATCTTCAATAAGGGGGTTTAGAGTTAGTTTCCATTTCCAGCCCTGTCATTTGCCTTTAGATGACCAGTTGACCACAGACAAATCACTTAACCTTTTAAACACTAAAGAGATACTTTGTGAGTTCAGTGACTTAAAAAAAAAAAAAAACTTTCAATTTTCCATTCCTGTTTTGTAAATAGTAAAGGACACAGATACAGGCTTTACAGAGAGTTGGCTCTGTTCCCAGTGTTAAGAATTTTCAAAATGGTCATCTTCAGGCCAAGCAAACTGAGTTTGTAAATAAGAGTATCTATGTGGTCCATCTCAGTGACATCCTCATGGAGTGAAGGATGGTAATTCTCCAAAAGACAGTTGTAATGACTTTGGGCGCAAACCATTTAAGATGGATGGAAAGGCCTATCTTACCAAAATTACCTCTTAGAAATGCATCCCCCAGAGATTCATTCCTTTGGGTTAATGAGCTAATCTTTTCAAATAGAGCCACCTCTTGGGAATGTTAACTCCAGGTAACTCTGTCAGTCCCTCACACTGCAGTGTGATTTTGTTGAATGTAGATAAGGAGAGCAGCCAGGCCTGACCCGAGTGGATGGTGACACAGGATCTGTCCTCCCCAGAGCATGGAGGAAGGGCTCTCTTATTCCAGGGAAGAGACAGTAAAAACAAGGGAGAAAAGAGATTATAGGAAAAAACAATGGCAAAGTTGAGTTATTTCATGATTTCCTAAAGACAAAGGTAGGATTACTGAGTTAGATAAGAAGAAGCACCTCATAGTTACACATTTATTTTCTCCCTTTTCTTCTTCCTTCTTTTCTTTTTCTTGAGAGACTTAAGTTGGTGTTTCTACAAAAAATCCCTGAGTCCCTAGTGCCCCAAAGTCTTGCATTGGCTGAAAATACATAAAGTCATTTATGAGCTGTATCTATTAAGAACAATGACATTCATTGCAACCTCTCCCATGCAAAAAAAAAAAAAAAAAAGAAAAAAAAAGAAAAGAAAAAAGAAAGAAAATTTTTCTATTTTGGAGAAAGACTTAAAAAAATGACTTCATTGAGATATAATTTATATACCATGAATACCATTTAATCTTTTAAACACTAAAGAGGTACTTTGTGACTTCAGTGACTTAACAAAAAAACTTTCAATTTTCCATTCCTGTATATTTGGCTTTTGGTATATTATTGATTTCTTAAAAAATGTGGTATATACCATAAAACTTACCATTTTAACCTTTCAAATGTACACTAAATAGGATTTTTAAATATTTTTATAGGAGAGCACTATGACTTACCTCTTGCTCATAAATATGAATTTGAAAAGAAAATGTGTATTTGGGGATATAAAAAAGATCAATTGAAAAGACCACTAAAATGGGCTCTTCTGTAAATGAGCAGCAACTCATTAGCTGGTCTTGGGAGAATCCATTAGCAACCAGGTGCCCTGTGACTCCCAGGAGCCATGCCTCTTAGATCCCAGACTCCCTCAGCACTGCCTTCCCAGAAATGCTGCTGCAGGGTCATTACCACAAAGAGATAAGTGATCCAAATAGCTTCTTGTCAGGCAGGTTATCTAGTAAAATTCTGGGTGTTATGTATCTGGGAAACCAAGTCCAATTAGAGGCCACTGAATAGATTAGGAACCAGGACAGAAAGGATCTAATGTAAACTAATCTTGGGGAGGCAGGCAGGTGGGCAGGAAGGGAGAGGGGGGCAGAACATTCTTCCCAGAGCCCTGGAGCTTCCAGAGCAAGAACTGGTCAAGATTCAAGAAAGGGCTACATATGTATTTTAAATTGTAGCATGAAAGTGGCACTGTGATTATGTGTCATTTTAAAAGGGGTTTTTGCTGCTCCCAAAGCATTCCCTTTGTCCTCAGCCCCAGAAGAATCATGCCTCAAGGCTCCTCAATTTTTCCTTCTGCACGTGACATTTCTGAGAAGGGAGTTGGCCCCTCTTCTTTCTATTATGTTTCACTTTACATCATGTATTTGGCTTTCTGTCATTTGTAATAATGGGACCGCTTGTTTTCTACTTTAGCTTTTCACGTAAACCCCTTGTTTCACCCAATGGATCATAAAACATTTACTTCAGCGGAGGCATCTCTGTTTTAGTTTTGCACCCTTACAGTTCTTGGCATGGTGCCATGCTATACTGCTTGGGTATTGTAGGTGTTTTAGCAGTTTTTATCAGAATCACTTGGTGAGCTTTTTCAGAATACTTGTGTCCAGTCCACATCGCAGGGTCTCTGGCCTAGAATGTTGAGGAAGCTCTTCAGGTGGTTCTGATGACAGTGTTGCTTAGAGCTGCTGTCTCATGTAGCTCAGTGTCTCAGATTGTTGATTGTCATTGACGACCACTATCTGAGGCTTCTTGGATTTAAGGTTTCATGGTAGCATAATCTTTATGCTTTTGACAAGTTTTGGGGTAAAAATAATAATAGCTAGCAGTTCCTGAGATTTTTTTCCAGGTGCTCTCACATGTGCTGAATATACATGGTCTTTTCTAAGCTCACATCAAATTTAAGAGGAAGTTTCCCTTATTACTTAGCTCACGTAGAGAAGGAAATAGAAGCTTGAAATTATCCAGTAGCTTGCTCAACCAGTCATACAGTTGGTAAGTACCAGAGCCAGAACACCACCCTGGGCAGGAGCTTTCCTGATGGGTCCAGGTGTTAAGCTAGGAGGACAGGTTACATTCTGAGCACCTCTGGACACTCTACTTAAGCACTTTCTGTGGGAAGTCACTAACTGGAGGTGTACCAGCAAAGATCTGAGCCAGGCCAGCTCTGATATGTCATTATTCCAGTCCTCTGATGGTCCCCTAATCTATAGTAAGGGTTTGGCTTGTTTGCTGTAACATGAGGTAGGCACCAACAAGTTCTATAACAAAACTAACCATAAAGCAAATTAGAAGGAACGTTTATAATTTAAACATTTTTTTGGTGTATGTGTGTGTGTGTGTGTGGTACTGAGAATTGAACCCAGGGGTACTTAACTACATCCGTAGCCCTAGCGCTTTTTATTTTATTTTGAGAGCAGGGTCTCCACTAAATAGTCCAGGCTGGTCTTGAACTTGTGTCCCTCCTACCTCAGCCTCCCAAACTGCTGGGATTACAGACATATACCACTATGCCCAGTGAGTTTCATCTTTTTAATAATTGAATGAATTTGTCCCAGATAAAATATGTGTGATTTAAAATAGAATGGATAAAAGGATACATACTTTAGGAAAACTCAATTTTTAAAAGTTGATTTTATAATTTCTTATACTCTCTGTTCTAGGAGCTGCTGAGCTAGGAGGTCTCCAAGGTCTCTAACAGGGCTTTAAGGACACAGTGCTCTCCCCACACTCCAGAGCAAACACTGATCTTCCTGCACCATTGTAATTAGTCTGTTTACTCCAAACACTTGAAGCTGAGTTTACAGGGCTCCTAAGCCAAGCCTCATCACTTAAGTACTGTGTGCCTCTCCATGGGAGATGTCAGTTACTACTTTGTAAACTATCAGTTTCTTGCAAAAAAAAAAAAAAAAAAAAAAGAGGCAGCTGTCAATTTGGACACAAGATGAATCTTGTAACTCAAGGCAGAGGGCTTGTTGTTTGTAAAAGTACACTCTAGAAACAAATGTAAAGCTTCAAAGAGGCTTAATGAGCTTTAGCATTATAGCCTCAGTTTCCTTCAACTTTAATGTCAGCAAAGTTCATAATGCTCCTAACAGATACTATGTTAGTCAGTTTTCTTTCATTGTAACAAATCAAACCTGAGATAAATCCACTTGTAAGAGGAAAAGCTTTATTTTTGGCTTGCAATTTTGGAAGTTTGGGTCTATGATCAATTTGCCCCCTTGTTTTTGAGCCTGTGATGAGGCGGTGCACTTGGGTCTGAGCACATGACAGCTGGGAAACAAGAAGAGAGGAAGAGGAGAGACTAGGCTCCCAGTATCACTTTCAAAGGTATATTCCTAATATTCCCACTTCCTTTATCTAGGCCCCACCACCCAAAGTCTCACCTGCCATTAGTACTACAAGTTGGTGACTAAGTCTTCAACACGTAGGCTCATGGGGCATTTAAGATCCAAATTATAGTAGGTTCCAAAATCCAGTTAGACAACAGGAAGAAATACCAGTGCTCTACAGCACAGTAGGGTGGCTATAGTTGACAATTTATTAAACATTCTACAAAGAACTAGAAGAAAAAACGTGTGAATATCCCTCTCTGGAAAATAAAAAGAAAAGAAAAAATAAATTAAATGCTTTAGGAGATGGTAATGCTAATTACCCTAATTTAATCATTAAGCATTGTGTACAAGTATCAAATCATCTTGCTGTACACATAAATATGTACAGTCAAAAATTAAATAGTGGTGAAAAACATCATGATGTTCAAGAAGAGTATTAATCTTTTTTAGGTCCCATAACCTGTATATACCTCTCTAAATTTTACGTTTTTGACCTTGCTTGCCAATGTGTTTAAAAGTCATAAAGCATAATGGCTTTAGCTATTCTAAACTGTATTATTTATAAAAAAAATCTTTTAAATTATTTTGGATACTAAAAGTAAGGTGAATTTTAAAAATATTATTTAACCCTGAATTTAGAAGCCACAAATGAAAGAGAAATCATCAATTCAGGCTAAGTAATAAGTATTAACCTAAAATGGTTAGGTTAGCAAACATCAGTGTTTCTCAAAATACGAGCCCCATACCACTTCAAAATATCATAAAACAATATCAACAACAAAAATCAGGCAACAGAAAACTTCCACAGGAGATCACCTGAACTCAGCTCTCAGGTAATAGAGTATGGTTATTTGTATTTTGTATTAGGTTCCCATGATTCAGTAGTATATTACAGGTCTTTTGATTCTCTTCTGATTGTAAATGATATACTAGAATATCCACAGCAAGGGTTCTTAACCTTTTGTGGGCTGCCCACCCCAGTAAAAGTCTGGTAAGTCTATGGGTCCCTTCTCAGAATAATGTTTACAAATGCATGAATAAAACAGAAGCTTACTAAAGAGAAGCTGTGTGCAGTAGTGAACTTCTGTAATCCCAGCTACTTAAGGCTGAGGCAGGAAGATTGCAAGTTAAAGGCCAGCCTGGGCAACTTAGACCCTCCATTTCAAAGTCAAGGGCTTGAGCGAGGCCCTCTGTTCAATCCACAGCACCACAAAAACAGAAATCAATTATTTTTCAATACAGTTATAAAAAGCATAATATAGTTGTATTTACCTTTTTAATAAATGCATTAAAAATAATACCTATTAGCAGGTCTACTAGCTATCAAATTTTCAAAGTAGTAATGAACATAAATGAAATTTTAATGTATCTTCAACAATTGATATATCTGTGATTTTTGTTAATGATTTCTACTTCTGTTATTGGTATTGCTAATATCATTAGTTTGTCACCTTTGTTAAAAATAGAAGAAAATGTAAATATTATACTTTAATGAAAAGAAGAATTTATATTTTTTTCTTCCTATGAGTTTCTAAACTCCCTGAATTATAATCCTGAGTTTATTTACTGCTGGGATTCTAACCCCAGGGTCAGATTCCCATTTTGGAGAGAGGTAGATGGTACTGTCATATGGAAACTTCTTTTGCTTCCCAGTTGAGATAGTCTCTCCTAAGAAATTTCTTGCTATTAAAATATATGAGAAAATCTACAAACTGTAATACATGGCATGGCCACAGACCCAAAAATGATATTTGTATTTGCCCTGGAACTGTGTTGGGTGCCTGACTTTAGAGACCTCTGATTTCCTGTCTGAGAGACCAATGGTGTGATGCTGCTACTCTGAGCTGGATGGGAGACATGGACCCCCCCTACACACACACACACACACACACACACACACACACACACACTCAGCATTTCCTCTTGGACCATTTGTTTTCACTACCCCTGGAACAAGCTAATTCCTTCATGGCTTCTCATACTGAATTAAAGAAAGGCAGAAAAAATGGACTATATTATGCTGGTGGAAGCTAAGTCCTATGACCTGGGGTGGAGGTGGGAGTGGAGGAGAGGGTCAGAAACAGGAATGAAAATAAACCTCAGGTATACTTGTTAAACCATTTCCCAGAGGCCCTCAGCTGTGGGTGCCTGCCTCTGTGAAGGTGAATGAAGTTCAGAGAGTGCGGAGGACCCACCTGTGTAGTGGAGACTTTGGTCTGGACACACTGGGCACCCAGCATGGTACAGAGTGGCTGCTTCAGTGTGATCCCTGCTGTTCCTGTAGAAGTGACCCATCAGGTACCCTCCTGGTGGAGGGGGTGTTCAAAGGGTTGATAAAGGCACACTATGTTGGATGTCATGAAACAGGGTTCCCAGGTTGGCATCTATTGACTGTTGACAAGAAAAGCTCCTTTTTTTTTTTTTTAATCTCTGGGCATTGGGTTCCTCAGAAGAATCAGGAGGTGATTGTTATATTTAGAGACTATATTCATCTCCTGTGGCTGTGTAACTAAGCACCAGAGTTTAGGCAGTTCAAATAATAAAAAATATACAGTTCTGGACTCTGGAAGTCTTAAATCAAGGTACCAGCAGGGTTGGTTCCTTCCAAGGGTTGTGAGGGAAGGATCTGTTCTGCTACTCTTTCCTTGGCTTGCAGATGGCCATCTTCTCCCTGTGTATCTTCATATGGTTTTTCATCTATGTCTGTGTTTATATTTTCCTGTTTGGAAGGACCTAGTCATATTGAATTACAGCTCACACAAACACCTCACTTTAACTTGAGGACCTCTGAGGAGACAGTCTCCAAACTTTGTGTGGTATTGAGGGTTAGGGCTTCAACCTCTGGAATTTGGGAAAAGGGTCACAATTCAATCCTTAACTGTGATCTTTCAGCTGTTTAACATTCAATGGTCCCAGATGATCACTCAGCTCTTCTGTAGGTTTATCAGTCAATTCTAAGATTTTTCCTACAGGGTACTGGTTTCTGAGCCACTAAAAGGACAGTCCTTGGTGGTTCTCTGCAGTGGTCAGAGGGAACTTACTTGAAATATACATTCCTCATCCCACCAAGAAAATACTTGAAAAATGTGGGTTTCTCTGTGGGAGAAATCCCAGGCAGGAAAGCATCAGCTATCACTGCAAAAGGAGAATGGAGAAAATCTTCCCTGTGACAAATCTGATTCTGGGCTGGTTCCAGCTTGTTGTAGCATGGGACAGAGGCTGAGGAGGAGGAGTTTTTTCACCCTGGGAGAGAGGGGAGGATCACTGTCCCACCTGACCCACACCCTTCCAGCCCCACCTTGAACACACTGAGCCAAGCAACTCTCTTAGTTATGGAGAGAGAACATTTAAATAACCTTTAAATGCTTACCCTGGATTTTAGCAGTTAAATTGCTGGGTGTTCATACAATGTGTTATTTACTCTACACCACTTTATCTGTGTTTATAAACCATCTACTTCATTTTCCTGCCAACTTTAGTGTGGGATGGGGGTGCTGGGGTGGGGGAAGAAACCAAGTGCTAAAGTCTAAAATTTTTGTCCATGAAACAAAAAAAGAAGAAGAAGAAGAAGAAGAAGAAGAAGAAGAAGAAGAAGAAGAAGAAGAAGAAGAAGAAGAAGAAGAAGAAAAAGGAAAAAAAAAGGAAAAGAAAGAAAGAAATCTAATTTATCAGCTAGACATGTTTTATCTGGTGTAGATTAATTGTGAAATTGTTTTTAAAACACAATCAAAATAAAAAACTGTCTTCTAATTGTAGCCAATGAATTTTATACAGTTGGCAGGATAAAATTATAAAATGTGATGACCCTTCATTAATGTTTTCTTATTTATTTATCATGCTACCTATGTATGCCATCATCCATAAATGTGAACAATTAAAAATTATCTTTAATTATCTTACAATAAGGTAAAAGAAGTTTTAAACTTATTTGACCTATAAATATTCAACTTTTAATTGTACATTAAAATCTATCTAAAGCTCATGTCCAGAACCCTATTTTTCTTCCCACAAATCAGATCAAGTCTCTCTGGTCCATGACATGCTTCTTTAACTTAATTCTTTTACTAAATTGAGCCCAGTGATTCTGCTCTCATTTAGGCTCTGCACAATCTGAAATCCATCTTGATCTATTTTATTTCTTAGTTTTTATCCTCATGTCAGCTTTTGGGAATATTTTTTCCTCCTTTTTTTTCATGCGTTATTTTTATGACTTATTTACATGTGCAGTTGTCTCTTTTCCCCATTTTTCCAATGCTAATTGCTCAACAGTTTTCTGCAGCTCTGCTTTGCTTGTTAGCCACTCTGGTATTTGAATGACCTACATTGTAAGTTCCTTAGGGCAGGGATCTTGTCATTCGATGCTTTGTAATGTGTTCTAGGCACTCTTTACCAGGCAGTGAGTAATCATGATGTGCAAACTGGTGTGATTAGATTATGAATCTGGGAATGACAACGTATACTGAAGATAACATTCCACAGCTAGGTTAGGATATATTCAAGTAACAGAGTAGCCAGAGGTAGGAAAAACTGATTAAGTAAAGGGAAAGTTGGAAATAAGGTTAAAGGGGCACAGGAACTCAGGCTTCTTGCAGTGCCAAAGGGAAATTTGCACATAAGCTTAAGCCCTGGAGAAGACTTGCATTGTGAGGTGGTGTGTCGCACTGGCTTAACAAGAAAATACGAGAGGTCCCTTCTGCTCATTTGTGACTTGTTGAAAACTGGGAATGAAAAACTATTCCTTGGATACAAAAAGTCAATGAAGGTTTGAAAAACATGGTAGTAATACAGTGCCCTGCTTGGAAAGTGCTCAACTATTCTGTGATCCAATGAACTACTTTACTGTGTCTCTATTACTCCCGCTATAATCACATGTCTCCTGGGAGCTTGGAAAGTGGCAAATTAGAATCAGAAATTTAGAGCCATTCCTCTTGTGTCAGGTCACTTATGGGCTTTATTAAACCAACTGCAGAGCTACCTTCAAAATCCTTATTTGATATCTGGGGTTCAATACTTATAAATATCTAAAGAAGACTTCTCCGTTCCCCCTCAAAAAACAAAATTGAATGAAAAGTCTCAAAAACTTAGAAGAATAAAGAGTTAAGATATTTTAAAAGCAATGGTGTTTATGGAGGAATAAAGCCCTCCTCACAGAGGTTGCTCTGGGGACCTGTGGCTTCTGGGAAGCCACTTTCTGATTACTGCCTCTGGGCTGTTGCTGCAGCTGTCCCCTGGGAGCTGTGGTGTGGAGTATGGATCTGTATCAAATTCCCATTAGCCTGAAAAAGCCTGGGATAAAAGAGCTGCTCAGACACCGGGGCTCTGATGCCAGGCAAAGCTATGTGGCGTGCTATTTGGCTGTGAAAGTGCTCGTCCATGTTGGTCTCTCGTGGGGGCAAGGAATTAAAGGGGTGGCAGCACAGGGTCTGGAGGGGCCATCACCTGGGTTGACTTTTAATGACCCCTCACAGGACAATGTGACCTTGCTGGGAGGATGTTTGCAGCCTCTGCTGAGGTCTGGGGAAGATCTCTCTCCAGAGGGAGAAACAGGCACAAGAGGACATAAAGGTGGCAAGATGAAGGATGCTAACTTTTCAGCTTTCACAGCAAGTTTTCTAAGGTGTCAGAGTCAGATGAGATTCACTAAACAGGTCTGGCAAATCTCTATGATGCTAGTCCATTGTGGGCTTTAGGTCACTTTTCAAGACAGCCTTAAATAAAATCTAATAAAAATAATATAGCATATGCCCAGAGCCCTGTGGAGAAATGTTACACTTTTGGATAATTCAAGAAAGGGGGATGGGTTGGGGTTGTGGCTCAGCAGTAGAGAGCTCACCTAGCATGTCTGAGGCCCTGGGTTCGATCCTCAGCACCACATAAAAATAAATAAATGAAATAAAGGTATTGACTCTCTCTCTCTCTCTCTCTCTCTCTCTCTCTCTCTGTATATATATATATATATATATATATATATATATATATATATATATATATATATCTTTAATATATATATATTAAAGAAAGGGTGAGAAGCCAGCTTAATATCCCTGAAAACAAAACAAACATGCTCTAGTAATAAAATTGAAAAGAAAAGGAAGCCCTGATTTAATATCTTTCCTGTTTATTGACTTTGTATGAATCCTACTATCATCTTAAAATGTTCCTAACAGGTCAATCAGGAAGTTTAGGCTCAGAAACATCACAGGGGATTGGCATTTCTGTCATTGTTTCGAAGTCAGTGATGTACGTGTTGACAAGGTCATCCACTTTGTCAGACAAATAGAACAGCTCTCCTTCTCTTTAAGTAGGCTTGGTCCTCCTATATATAAGAAAATATTGCCAGCTTTATATTATTGTTCATTGCATCATTGTTTCTTATAAACTGAACCATAATTCTAGTAACTGGAAGAGCAAGGAGGTGGGCTGAGACAGGAAGATAGAAGTTTGAGAACAACCTGTACAATTTAGCAAGACTAAAAATAATAATGATGACAGGGAATGTAACTCAGTGGTAGAGCACTTGTGTAGCATGCACAAGACCCTAGGTTCAATTCCCAGAGCTGCAAAAAAAAAAAAAAAAAAAAAAAGAATAGAAAAGAAAAGAAAAGAAAGAGGGGCTGGGGATGTGGCTCAAGCGGTAGCACGCTCGCCTGGCATGCGTGCGGCCTGGGTTCGATCCTCAGCACCACATACAAACAAAGATGTTGTGTCCGCCGAGAACTAAAAAATAAATATTAAAAAATTCTCTCTCTCTCTCTCTCTCAAAAAAAAAAAGAAAGAAAAAGAATAAAATGCAAAATATGTGACTTGGTATTACTTTATTTCTCTGAAATGAAGGCTCAGCAACTGTAATTTAAAATTCCCAGTTTTACTATTTAAATTTAGATTAAAACCACTGATCTGAAGTATCCAAAGATAAATTATTAAAATTGGGGATGTTTTAAGATACATTGCTAAGAATAGTTTTAAGGACAAGGTGTTATAATTTCAATAGCTCAATTTGTGAACAAGATGATTAATTTTTTTACATATATTACAACCTTCATAATTTAAAAAGACCCTAGTATGTAGGCTTGTTATTCCTATTTGGAAACTGATTTGAAATGTATGTGGTTTGAATATAAACCATTTTGGGTTTTGTTACTTCAAGCCAGTGCCTCCCTGTGGGCTTCTTAAAGAACCAAAGGAATACTACTTATCACATAGCTTTCTTGTTCTCTTTGTGTGCACCTGTTTTTAGATTGGCAGAGTTTACAAAACTTGAAGCCTGGGATTCCAAACAACAAAGGAGTTTTTAAATGTTGAAGTGATATTTATTTGCAGGATTACCACCTGTGAGCTAAAGGTATATGTAGACATACTTATGTATCTAAATACACATACACATGCAATTACATATATTTTCTTCTCTAATTGTCATTTCTTTTTTAAATTCTCTGGACACCTGTGCTGTGAACCTGACCGGATGCTTCTTTTCTGGGATAATTTGGAAAATGAAGAATACAAGAATTGAAGAGAGAGATTTGGGGGCACACATTGGTAATGGATCCAAGTATAAATCCTATACCCGTGACATATTTAGAGTTCCTCAGGTGTACAGAATCAGCAAACATTCCACGTTACCTTTAAGACTGATATGAAGGCCTTATCCAGGGGTCAGGATGGCATAAATCTGTGCTTTCCCAAGTCTAGTCCAGCCAGAGTCCTTCCTTGACTAGGTTCACTCCTGGGAAATAAGTCTTTTTTTTTTTTTTTTTGTCCATCCCCTGAACACTTATAAAAGATTTTTAGGTTAAATTTAGATTTTTCTATGTAGTTATTTTTTCAACTGTCACAATATGACCCCCCAACTCCCCTAATTATTCTGTTAAAGGTTATAATCCATGGATATTTATTATTCTTGACTCCAGATACAATAAACACTTGTCAGTCAGACTCTTGTCTGATCACGAGTTGTCAATGCCCATTGTCCACTCAGTCGCCCTGTGTTGATGTGCAGTGTTTATCTGCTAACCCCATGTGTCCTCCTCTTTCTTCACCCTTCCATATTAGGTTGCCTTCCAAACCTGCTTATGAACCCAGGAAGTTTGGAACGATTGTTTGACAGTGAAAGCAGTTACAGGCACTTGACTCCAAATCCCATTTTTGCCACTCTGTGTGCCCTTGTGAAAATGACTTCCCTGAATCTAAATTTATACCTCAAAAGTTAAGGAAATAATAAGTGTGCCATGGGGTTATTAGGAAGATTAAACAAGGCCATGAATATATACAACTATAGTTATCCTAGGTTCTCTCTCTCTATTATTGAACTCATTGAGTTTCACCAGGTATTCACAAATTGCTGTCAATTCAACTTTCCAAAATTTTCTAAAAGTATTATCTCCTACCAGTTCTCAAGGACTCAATGTCTGATTGGCTGGATAATTGTCATAATACAGTTAAATACATGATACAGTTAAACCAGGTCCAACAACACAGCTAAAATTGTTTCTAAATTCAAATCTGATCTTCACTGAGCCCAATATAAATCCATTAGTGGCTCCCTGCATAATTCATAGTCAAGGCCACCTCCACAGTACGGCCAGCAGAATGCCTCTTGGCCAGGCTCTCCTTATATCTTTATATCTCCCTTTATATCTCCTTTTTATACCTTATATCTCCCATCCCCAATACAAATCCATCTGGGCTGACTTCCTTCCCCTTCTCTTCCCCTTTCCTATAATGGGAATTGAACCCAGGGGGGCTCTACCACTGAACTACATTGGCAGCCCTTTTTATTTAGAGACAGGTTCTCTGTAAGTTGCCCAGGCTGACCTCTAATTCAAGATCCTCCTGTCTCAGCCTCTTGAGTAGCTGGGATTACAGGTGTGCACCATGCCTCACTATACCTGGATTTTCTTGAAAGTGCTTTACTCTTTATATCTTCTCACAGGTGGTCCTCACTCCTTAACTCTTCTTCTGTTATTCTTTGATTCATCTTTTTAACTCCTAGACTTCCTTCAAAGTCAGCTAAAGCTTAATCTCCTCCAGGTAGGCTTTGTGATGAGTTATCCTGATGCAAATGCCCTTCCTTACCCTGTGCTTCCCACCATTATGTACATATTGTAACCATAGCATGGTTTACATCATTTTTTTTTCCTCATTGAATGAGTAATCTAGCTTCTTCACTAGACAGGAAGCCTCCTGAGAACATGTTATATTTTCTAAATATAGCATTTACTTTATAGATACTACGTCTCAATATATGCATGTTAAATGAATGGAATGCTAATAATTTATTTAAATGGAGTGGGTAGATAGAATAGAGAGTGACTTTAAGTATTCAGAATGGGGCCAGATCGGAAGGCATCTGGTTTTCTTCATAGGTTATTTTCAATATCTGTGTCCCCCTTTCTGTGTCTGCCTAACTTTTGTTTTCTTCTCTTGAGTTAAGTCTTTAGCCTCAAAGTACCCTTATTACCCCATAAATGTCTTTCTATTAACACTTGCCAGCATATTTGCAGAAAAATATTGGAACACATTCATGTCTCACAAGATTCTCACAAGAATCCATAGTCTAGATTTGTCAGTGAACTCTAGGGCCCTGGCCTTTGATTTATCAGCCGTGTGTTGTGGATATTATTGTTAAACCTATTTACAGCTGAAGAAACTTACTCAGAAAAGTAAAGTAACTTGCTCAAAAAAAAAAAAAAAGAAAAAGAAAAAAAAACAGCCTGAATTTATTGAGATAGAAACTTACATGGTGGCAGAACAAAGGTTTAATTTCCAAATGCCCTGTTATTCCACACCTCTTTTGAGAGAAGACAAAGGATCATATCAGATTCATTTAAAGTTTTATTCATGTGTGCTAGTCAGGGTTCTCCAGAAAAATGGAACCAATAAGATAGATAGAGATAATATAGATATAGTTATATAGAAAGAGATTTATTATGAGTGACCTGCTCTTCAACTATGGAGACTGAGAAACCTCATCATCTGCCACCTGCAAGTTGGGGGCCCAGGACAGCTGGAAGTGTAAGTCTAAGCCTGCGCGTTCAAAAACCAGGAATGCCAATGTCTAAGGGCAGGAGAAGATGGATATCCTAGCTCAAAAATAGAGAACAAATTTGCCCTTCCTCCAACTTTTTGTTCCATTTGTGCCCTCAATGGATTAGATAATGTTCACGTTGGAGAGGGCCCTCTGCTTTACCCAAACCACAATCCAAATGCCAATCTCTTTCAGAAACACCCTCACAGACTCACATGCAGAAATAACATTTACCAGCTATCCAAGCATCTCTTATTTCTATCAAATTGGCACTTAAAATTAATGATTGTATTATATACCTATTGGACCTAAATTAATAGTAATTCTAAGTCTGTTTTGTGCTGTTATAACAAAATACCTGATGATGGTTGACCTATAACGAAAAGAAGCTTCTTTGGAATACAGTTTTAGGAGATGAAAATCCAAGATTGGGCAGCTCCATATGTTCTGTCTCTGGTGAGAACTTCCTTCTCCATCACAACACAGGAGAGGGCATCACCTGGCAGGAGCACGTGCAAGAATGGCAAGGAGGGAGTGCAGAGGAAACGAAACACATGGGGTGACCTCAAATCCTAACTAACCTAGTTCTGAGAGACTTCATTCCCATGAGATAAGCATTAATCCGTTCTAAAGTGGAGCCCCCATTACCTAATTACCTCCTACTGGGCCCTACCTCTTAAAAGTTACACCACTTCTCAATACTGTTGCATTTGGATTCAAATTTCCAGCACATAAAAATTTAACTTACAAACCATAAGCAAACCATAACCATCGTTTTTTTGATCTCTAACTTATATGTGCAGTTTTCATTGGGCAATTTGGATTATTGCTACTATTTATTTTAACAATGGCAAACCAAAATGAATCTCTTCCTTCTTGTGTGTGATCAGTGCAGAGAAAGAAAAAAAAATAGATTCAAAGTTTCACTTATATTCTATTGGTTTATAGACTATTTTATATTATTATCCACACTAATAAATGAAATCTATGTTGTTATTTCTGAAACTGTTGCATTTAAGTGCTGTCATTGACAGCAGAAGAAAAATCTGAATTTATTGAGATAGAAACAATTGTTTTACCTGAGTTGATGTTATATCTTAACTGAGAAATTACTTTTTCTTTTTTCCCTTCCTTCTTTTCTTTCTTTCATTAAAACCTTTGTTTCAGATCTCTTATTCTACCATATTTAAACGAGACTTCTAGACAAAGGCCTTCTTTGGGTAGTTAGTGGCCTCACCATGACAAGTTCCCACCTTATCTTTCATGTCCTTTGTGTACTCTAGACAAATAAAATAGATGGGGAGCAATATTTTGAGCCAAAGAACACAGTGCAGTTGGAAATACTTGCCTCATGTAGCCATAGCCGTTTTTATTGTTGTTCCAGATAACAGATGCTAAAGCGCTTTGGAATGGAAGATAGGGTTCCCTAAACACAATGCCTCTCTCACATCCACACCCTTGGTTTTGCTAGGACCTCTGTGTGGCCTCTTCCCCAAGTTACCACCATCTCTTTGCACATCTGTTTCTCTATAGGTTGAATCCTGGGTGCAGTACACTGTGACATTTTTCACAACTAGATTCCGGGAGCCAAGTTCAGGTTAAGCCGGCACGCAGTAGTTACTCAGATGTTTGTTGAATAAATATTGGATAAATGTGAAGATATGTTCTTAGTCTGAGCTGATGTAATATTTGTGATCATTGACTCAGATGCAGATCAATTAGGTAGCAGTAAGAAAAATGAGTAAGACTTTTTTGTGTTTACTCAAAGTGTATTAAAGCTCAGATAGCATTTGATTGAAATTTATTAACTCTGTAGAACAAGTTGGAAGTATTGGGATGTCATTATGCCAAAGAATGTGACCCTTGAAGTCAGTACTCCTGTGTTCAACCCTTAATTTTGGTTCTTACTAGAATTGTATCACCAGTAATTGTATTACTCAGTTCCATTATTTGTAAAATGAGTACGATGCACCCCCTCCCATTGTCAATTTAAAAATTAGAAAATGTCAGCAAAACTCTTTGTACACATTAAGCAATAAATAAATGGTTGCCACTATTAGCAGGCCATGTGTTTCTGCAGCTCAGCTGTACTTCAGTACCGTGTAATTTGGGTCTGAATGTTTTGTTTGTTTTCTAATTTCCCCCAGTGTATATCTTGCTGGCAGGTGCTGGAATCTGACCTCAGCTTCCCTTACACTGGGACTCACAGTGTCCATTTAAAGTGAGAATACAATTGGTATTTTAAATCCAGACTTTTCCACTATCTTCTTTCCACCAACTTCTCTCCCTGTCTTCTTCTTATTGCAAGGATTGCCTCATGATATTAGAAGTTATGGTTGGGAGTGTAAAGAAATGACCATATGTTCATATCTAAACTCCCTTCCAGAAGTTGAATTCGTCTTGGGTCCTAGGAGATTAAGTTGGGTATGGGACTGAAGCTCAGCAGTATCTAAGCTATAGCATTTACAATGATACAGAAATCTGGGTAGATGATTGAACTGGGATATCAATCCAAAGGCATTGCACCTATGAGTTAACATGATTAAAATTTGGAAAGGTAGAGTTGAGAAATAAGGTTTAAGGAGGACAGAATAATATGTCTGAAGAAACTCCCTAATCTCTGGAACAAAAATCACAGAAGATTAGTGTGGAATAGTGGAAAGGGCAGCTTTGAAACCAGATGGGTTATGTGACAATGAGGCAACCATCTTATCTCTTTGAATCCTATTTATTAAATCTGTAAAATGAAGATAATAATGATCACCTCATTGGTTTGTGGGTATGATTGAAGAAAATTCTGCATTTTCCAGATAATTCAACTCTCATCCTTGGTGATGGGAGAGGAAAGAGCCACTGCACTGCTAAACCCAATAGAGAGAATATGAAAACAACCTTTTCCCTCCACAGTCTCCAATCATCTCTTTTGATCCAGCCTTGTTTGAAAGGAGAATGGAAAGCCAGATAAAATATTACTGATGTTTAAGACCATAGGTGCAAAAGGTTTAAAATTTACACTTGCTATGGACTACCAAAGGGAGTATTGATTCTGACTGGGTGCTGCTGATCTCTTTCTTTGATTCTAATTTGGATTGGAACATGGCAAATGTGGGATGCTAGTGGAAATGCTGCCCCAGAGGATTTGCCTGTCCTTTCCTTAGAGAACTGGTTTCTACTCTCCCAGTGGAATGAATGACCCTAGTTTGCTTAAACTGTTCAGAAGAATCCATGTGGTTTCCTTTGCTCTGATTCCCTTTATGTACAGAAATGACCATTACACTTAGTCATAAGTATTTAATGAAAGCATATTGAAAATGCATTGAGAATACAGTTGAGTGTTTTGGACCAATAGCAGCAGCATTATATAACTGATACTGTGAAAGTCAGTTGCTACTAGTTTTACTTCATATGGAAGAATGTGACTTTTGGAATCAGTACTTCTGAGTATTTATGGTGTTAAACTTTTCTTGGAAATAAATTCAGTTTACTTCAGCCTAATTGAGAACAATTGAAGGTGCTTGAAACTTGCTTTGCTTTAGTGCTCTGTTAGGTGCATGCTGAAAAAAAGGCAAAAGAAAACCAACAATAAGCAGTGAGTCCACTATATACGTGCATTCTTACAGCACCATTTGCCAAATGCCTCACTGCCTTTTCATTGGTCATCCTTTCTTAAACTATTGTAAATACCAGTGGCTAAACATAGCCAGAGGAAATGGATATTGATAAATAAGAAATGATATGATTCTTGAGAAACAAATGCCTGCTTGTGCTTGTACTTCTAGAAGCACCTGCAAGACTATGTACTAGGGGCTTTATAGGAAGAGTCTCATCTGAGAGAAAGAATAAAATTAGAACCATGTATGATCAAAATTCAGCCTTGCTGGGTGCAGTGGTGCATGCCTGTGATCCCAGATACTTAGGAGGCTGAGGCAGGAGAATCACAAGTTGAAGGCCATCTTCAGTAATTTAGCAAGGTTCTAAGCAACTTAGTGAGACCTGGTCTCAAAATAAAAAATAAAAAAGCTAGGAATGTGGTTCAGTGGTTAACTGCCCTTAGGTTCAATCCCCAGACCCTCCCACCCACCCACCCATGACCACACACACACACAATTCAGCCTAGTTTTTTTTTTTTTTTTTTTTTTTAAATTTACTCTTTCCATTGAGTCTCACATAAAGCATGGGAGTGAATGGAGGGAAAAACATTTCTAAAATGTCTTCATTTTTCCCTTCAACAGGTTATTTGGGCTACTTGTATACTTCGACTCCTCATCCCCCCCCCCCCCAATTTTACATACTTGAGTACTGACTGTCCATCTGCTCTTTATTGTCTTTTTGGCATCACACCTGTAATCCCAAGCGGCTCCAGAGGCTGAGGCAGGAGGATCAAGAGTTCAAAGCCAGCCTCAGCAAAAGCAAGGTGCTAAGCAACTCAGTGAGGCCTGGTCTCTAAATAAAACACAAAATAGGGCTGGGAATGTGGCTCAGTGGTCGAGTGCTCCTGAGTTTAATTGCCAGTACCTTACGCGCCCCCCCCCCCAAAAAAAAAAAACTTTTCTAAATAAACAATCTTTTTATCTGAAAGGATTTACTTATATAAATAAAATATCATTGGAGCATAATTATTAGAATAAACCTCTCCAACCAAATTATGGTCAGAATCTTATATTCTGGGTCTAAAGATAAGTGTTTTCGTCTCAGTCTTGAGTTACCATTCATTTTGTGATCTTGGGGAATTGATTTTGTCTTCTTTCTTTTTTTTTTTTTGTCTTCTTTCTTGTTCCCATGAAATGGAATGAGGATACTTCACAGTGTTTCAAAGGACTAAATGAGATAATGTCACCAAATCACAACTGCTTGCAAATTCCAGCTGTGAAGGTTTTAGATTTCTTTCTTTGAGAGTAGGGATGATGTTGCAATACACACATACACACGTGTGGTGTGTGTGTGTGTGTGTGTGTGTGTGTGTGATTCTCAGCACTTAGCAATGAGCCAATACATAGCAGTCCCACAGAAATGTGATTAGAGGATGTTTTAAAAATTATTTTCACAGGTGTTTGTGTGTACATAAATGCTTCTTTATTCAAACTAGGTGCTTCTTGCTAATTCTGACTTTGCTCCTGGCACATGGTAGAGGCCTCCTAAGGATTCCAAAATGAATGAGTATGGACCCATGCTTCCAAGGGAAGTAAAACTATCTGCTGTATCACATATATTTGGCTTTTTTTTTTTTTTTTTGTAGCTATGTAAGAATACAGAGAAGTCTTCTCTACTGACAATGAAACCTAGAGGAGCATTCATTATGAAAGACTCATGCATAAAGCCGGGAAGAATAAATAATCCCAAAGAGATCACAGATGTTTTATAATCAGTACTTCAATAAACTTCATAAAACTGTTTCAGGATAAAGCATATCCTCTTAACAGTGATAATGAGAATCGATTTTTTTTTTTTTTTTTTTAAGAATTGGAAGTCAGATCCTAGGCCGATGTGGTGAAGATTAGCGAATATTTTTTCTTCTATTAGAGTCAGGGTCTCTGTTCTAGGGCCTAAGTTTTTGATGCACTTTGAGTTGATTTTTGTGGAGGGTGAGAGATAGAGGTTTAATTTCATGTTGCTATGTATGGATTTCCAGTTTTTCCAGCACCATTTGTTGAATAGGCTATCTTTTCTCAGTGAATGTTTTTGGCACCCTTGTTTAGTATGAGATAATTATATTTATGTGAGTTTCTCTCGGGTCCTCTACTCTGTACCATTGGTCTACAAGTCTATTTTGGTGCCAATACCATGCCTTTTTTTTTTTTTTTTTACTATGGCTCTGTAGTACAGTTTAAGTTCTGGTATTATGATGCCTTCTGCTTCACTTTTCTTGCTAAGGATTGCTTTAACTATTTTGGGTCTCTTATTTTTCCAAATAAATTTCATGATTGCTTTTTTCTACTTCTATGAAGAATGTCATTGGGATTTTAATATGAATTGCATTAAATCTGTATAATGCTTTTGGTAGTATGGCCATTTTGACAATATTAATTCTGCCTATCCAGGAGCATGGGATATCTTTCCATCTTCTGAGGTTTTCTTAAATTTCTTTTTTTTTTTTTTTTTTTTTTTAGTGTTCTGTAGTTTTCATTGTAGAGGTATTTCATCTCTTTTGTTAGATTGATTCCCAGGTATTTTATTTATTTATGTACTTATTTATGGCTATTGTGAATGGAGTTTTCCTAATTTCTCTTTCAGTGGATTCATCAGTGATGTATAGGAATATGTTTGATTTGTGGGTGTTGATTTTATATCCTGCTACTTTGCTGAATTCATTTATTAGTTCTAGAAGTTTTCTGGTCGAATTTTTTGGATGTTCTAGATAAAGAATTATGTCATCAGCAAATAGTGATAGCTGGAGTTCTTCTTTATCCATTTGTATCCCTTTAATTTCTTTCTTTCTTTCTTTCTTTTCTTTTTTTTTTTTTTTTTTTTTTTTGTCTAATTGCTCTGGCTAGAGTTTCAAGGATGATGTTGAATAGAAGTAGTAAAAGAGGGCATCCTTGTCTTGTTCCAGTTTTTAGTGGGAATTCTTTCAATTTTTCTTCATTTAGAATGATGCTGGCCTTAGGCTTAGCATATATAGATTTTACAATGTTGAGGTATATTCCTACTATTCCTAGTTTTTCTAGTGTTTTGAACATGAAGTTGTGCTGTATTTTGTCAAGTGTTTTTTTTGCATCTATTGAGATGATCATATGGTTCTTGTTTTTAAGTCTATTAATATGATGAATTATGTTTATTGATTTCTATATGGTATACCAATCCTGCATCCCTGGGATGAATTCTACTTGATCTTGGTGCACTATCTTTTTAATATGTTTTTGTATGTGATTTGCCAGAATTTTATTGAGAATTTTGTATCTATGTTCATCAGTGATATTAGTCTGAAATTTTCTTTCCTTGATATGCCCTCATCTGGTTTTGGTATCTGCTGAGGGCCATTGCCAAGTAGGAAT
This sequence comes from Urocitellus parryii, assembly GCF_045843805.1. NCBI lineage: Eukaryota > Metazoa > Chordata > Mammalia > Rodentia > Sciuridae > Urocitellus > Urocitellus parryii. The sequence continues at coordinate 49,009,508 of NC_135538.1, forward strand.
GACGCATCGAAATTTCCTTGCCAGCGTATCCCATGTTGCTTAGAGGAAGGACTCGTGGAAATGGACTTGCCTTGGACATTCGCTGTGACATTGCATGTATGTTTGAGAAAGGTGACCCTGCTCAAGGACCAGGGTGGATCCAGGTTTAGGGTGTATCTTGCAGGTTTTAGGAAGTATCCCCGCTCCTTGGGTTTAGGGCGTTCCCGGTTTAGGACAATCTGGGTTTAAGGCAGTTCCAGGTTTAAGATTATTCCTGCTAGGTATAGGGCGTATCCTGCTGCCTGAGTTTCCGTTGAGTTCTCGTGGAATTGAGAAAGTATTTGGGACGTGAATTGTGTGCGGCAAAACTTGGATTTCCCCAGAACGTGTGTAGAGGCTGGTGTGAGTTCGGGAATAAAGGATTGCTGTTTGAATCTACAAGGTGTGCGGTGGCTCGTGATTCTGTGCCCAGCCAGACTGCGGCAGGTATCAGGGTAATATTAGCTTCATGGAATGAGTTTGGAAGGGTTTCCTCCTTTTCTATTTCAGGGACTACTTTGAGGAGTATTGGCATTAATTCTTCTTTGAAAGTTTAGGATCTGACTTCCTTAATAAGACTCCTAAAGTGCAAGAAGTAAAATCAAGAATCTATAAATGGGATGGATTCAAATTAAAAAACTTCTTCTCAGCAAAGGAAATAATTAATAACATGAGGAGAGAACCTACAGATTGGGAGAAATCTTTACCACATGCATTGATCTCTAGGATATATAAAAAACTCAAAAAATTTAACACACACACACACACACACACACACAACAAACTAAATAACCCAATCAATAAATGGGCTAAAGAACTGAAGAGACACTTCACAGAAGAAAAAATACACTTGATCAACAAATATATGAAAAAGTGTTCAACATCTGTAGCAATTAAAGAAATGCAAATCAAAACTACTCTAAGATTTCACCTCACTCGTATCAGAATGGCAATCATCAAGAATTCAGGCAACAATAAATGTTGGCAAGGATGAGGTGAAAAAGGTCCATTTGTACATTGCTGGTGGGACTGCAAGTTGGTGCAACCACTTTGGAAAGCAGTATGGAGATTCAGAAAATTGGGAATGGAACCACCATTTGACCCAGCTATTCCACTCCTCCGTCTATACCCAAAGGACTTAAAATCAGCATACTATAGTGACACAGCCACATCAATGTTTATAGCAGCTCAATCACAATAGCTAGACTATGGAACCAACTTAGGTGTCCCTCAATATATGAATGGATAAAGAAAATGTGGTATATATACTCAATGGAATATTACTCAGCTTTAAAGAAGAGTAAAATTATGACATTTGCCAGTAAATGGTTAGAGTTGGAGAATATCATGCTAAGTGAAATAAGCCAATCCTACAAAACCAAAGGCCGAATGTTTTCTCTAATATGCAGATGCTAATTCACAATAAGGAGGGGGCGGGGAGGGACTAGGGAGGAATAGCATTACCTCAGATTAAGTAGAGGAAAGTGATGGGAGGGGAGGGGATGTGGGGATAGGAAAGATAATAGAATGAAATAGACATTATTACTGTATGTATATATGTGACTACATAACTAATGTGATTCTGCAAAATGTATACTCAGAAAAAAAGAGAAATTATATCCTCTCTATGTATGACATATCAAAGTGCATAAATGAATTCTATTGTCATGTATAACTAATTAAAACAAATTTAAAAAATAAAAAAAAATAATTGGAAGAGATAATTTATTGTGGATAAGTACACTAACTACATTTGCCCAGTTGTATTTTCTATAACTTTGTACAAGACACATAATCAGAGTCATGGCATATGTGAAAATCATGCTGAGTTTTTAAACGAGGTCCTGTAGAGGTCACCTAAACACATTTGTTTCTACATTGGTCTAAATTCCAGGGCAATGAGCTGAAGATATGGATTCCAATTCTCCTTCTGCCATTAGTTTATCAAGTGAAGAAAAGAAAGCAATTAAGTCCTATGTGCCTTAATTTCCTAAAATCTAAAGTGATTAATAACAAGGCTTGCAAACTACCTCTCAGGTGGCTATAGGGGTAAATGAGGAGAAAATATGTGAAAATATATTAGAAAGAAACAAAACTCTTTTACAGACTCTTTGCCATGATTTTGTATATAGTTGTTGTCATTTCTAAACCTGTAAGATTTCTTTCATAATTTTCCATTAAGAATAGACTGGGGACTGGGTATAGAGATGCATACCTGTAATCTCAGTGGCTCAAGAGGCTGAAGCAGGAGGATCACAAGTTCAAAGCCAGCCTCAGCAACTTAGCAAGGCCCTAAGCAGCTCAGTGAGACCCTGTCTCTAGATAAAAAAGGACTAGAGATGTGGCTAAATGGTTAAATGCCCCAGCAGTCAATCACCCATACCACACACACACAAATAAATACATAAAAGAACAGACTAGAGTATAGCTTAGTGGTAGAGTGCTTGCCTAGCATATGCAAGGCTTTGGGTTTAATCCCCAGCACCACAAGAAAGAAAGAAAAAAAAAAGGTTAATCCAACAGCTGACATGCCTTCAACTTTACTTGCTATGTTTATGATAACCACATTGTTCAGGGGTTAGAACTCCACTATGAAAATCACCTCTTTGGCTTATTGTAAAAACTGGGGTATTGGCTTTTGAAAATCATGATAGTGATTTTATTTATATCTTCTAGCATAGGGCTGGCCACATAATACATGCTTAATTGATGTTTGTTAAATAAATGAATGAACAAACTATATTATTAAATTATTTTCCAAATAAATATATATATTATATAACATATTATATTTAATATATTATATTACATATTATATATATAATATATAAAATTTGCACTGAGAAGTGAACCCAAGGGCACTTACCATTGAGCTATATATCCTCAGCCCTTGTTATTTTTTACTTCAAGACAGGGTCTTGCTAAGTTGCTGAGGCTTGCCTTGAAATTACTATCCTCTGATCTCAGCCTCCTGAGTTACTGGAATTACAAGTATGTGTCACCATGCCCAATTTCCAAAGAAGCATTTTTAAGCATTCCACAGATTTCTTTGGAAAACTAACAGTTAATTTGTGAAGAAGAACTTTTTAAGGGATGTGACATCAGTCATTAAGAACAAGTAAAGGGACTCCTATTGTTTTTTATTCATTCCAATTAATTATACATGACAATAGAATGCACTTTGACACATAAATGGAGTATAATTTCTCATTCTTCTGGTTGTATATGATGCAGAATCATACTGGTTATGTAGTTCATTCTATTATCCTTTCTATCCCCATCCCCCTCTTTCACTCCCCTCTACCTAATCCAAAGTAACTATTCTTCTCTACCCTCCCCACCCCTTATAATCAGCATCCACATATCAGAGAAAACATTTAACCTTTGTTTTTTGGGATTGGCTTATTTCGCTTAGCATGATAGTCTTCAGATATTCTAGACAAAAACAAAATAAAGAAACTATAGAACTAAATAATACAATCAATAATTTAGACTTAACAGACATATATAGAATATTTAATCCATTAACAAGTGAATATACTTTCTTCTTGGCAGCACAAATAGACCATGTCTTGTGCCACAAAGCACTCTTAGTAAATACAAAAAAAAAAAGGAGCTAATACCTGCATCCTATCATATCATATTGGAATGAAATTAGAAATCAACTATAAAATAAAAAATAGAAGCTACTCTAACATGGACTCCTATTTTGGTGGACACTGTCTGAGCTCAGCTCTTTAGATTCCATTATGCACAGGCCAGGAACACTAGAAATTGAGACTCTGTGAGATCAGATGGCACAATGGCTCATAGATGAAGTTGTTTGAGAACATATGAGCTTACAATAGTTAAAAGTTCTCTGTTTCTTTTTTCTTTATTAGTAAATGACATTTTCACAAACATTTAGAAATGTAGTTGAACATTAATTGAAGAGTTTTTGATACATGTGTCTTCATTTACTCAAAAATACTCAAAGTGCTTTTTATGTATCAGAAGTTGGGCTATACATTCAACGTCAAAGGTGACTTAGAAAGAGTAAATGGACAAGGACAACTTTTGTGACAAGAACTCTGGGAGCATATGATAAAGTCATTGTATTAGTTCACTTACTGTTATTATAATGGAATACCTGAGGAAGGCTAACTCTTTAAAGGAGAAAAAGGCCCCATATTTTAGTTTTCCACTAGACCCTAAAAATTAAATAGCAGCTGGAGATATAGCTTGGTAGTAGAGTGCTTTTCTAGCAAGTTTAAGGCCATGGATTTGATCCCCATTACGCAAAAATAAATAAATAAATAAGCAAGCAGCCTGTCTGGACCCTAAAACATAGTTAGAGTTCATAAAAATCAGTTGAATAAAGGAATTCTTCTATTTCTAGTAAGTTGGCTTGGGAGTCCTGAGGCAAGCAGAAGATAACAGGATTGCAACACAAGCCACTGCTCAATAGCACAGGTTTCCTATGTTCTGCTGGAAAGGACTGGAAAGTATGCACTTGCAGTGAGAATCAAGCAGATGTACCTTCAGGTTTGTCTTTCCAGCCAACTGAGTCAGCCTCTTTGTCTTTTTAATTACTTCTAGATACCAGTTTTTATTAAATACTTATTTAGATTATCCAGCAGCAAATTTTTTCCCTACTGTGTTGACTGCTAGTTTTTTTCATGGATTACTCATTTCTTTGAATCCCTTATTTTCTTTTGTCTTCTTTTCTATGCTGAGCATTATTCTTCTGTGTTCAATTGACATGCTGTATAATTATTTTCAGATCAAGTATACTTGTACTGAGAGCAAATTATATACTATACATCCTGTAACTCTGTTGTTAGATTTAGATATTATAGGATTATTTTAAGCTGAACTTAATTACTCTTCATATTAATTCTTGAATTTTTATTTTCTACATGCCTTCTGCAATCACTTTAGTCATAGCCTTCACTGACATGTTCTTCTGAAGAATCTTATTCCTTCTGGGCCTTTTCTTCACATGCTGCTGAAAACCAGTCACTGGTTAAACATGGCAACTCAGGAAGTCATATTATGCCTTTGCCATGCATATGAACCTGAGAGGCAAGTGTTCAAAGTGGAAGAGCATTGTCTTGGGAGTCACTGAAACCTTGGTTTGAACTTGCGTTCTGCTAGAATGAGCTGGGTAAATTTAGGCAATTTATTTAATGTTTTTGATTCTCAGTTTCCTTGTCTGCAAAAAGAAGGTTATACGCTCTATATTTCAGGGAGATTTAGAAAAACAATTAAGTTAATTTGATTTTCTTCTTAAAACTTTTATAACTCAAAGAGTACATGAAATATTCTTATTGTATAAAATGTATAAGCAACTATTTTTAATCTATATCTAGATACATATCTGTCTATGTAGATATCGATGTACTTTACATTTGATCAATTTTCAAGGCTTACCTTTGTATTTCTTCTTGCTCAATAATTCAGGAAGACTACATGAGCATTTTTAAATCTAAATAAAAATGGAGATAATAGTACCATAAATGTTGCTATAACTCTTCCTTAGGTTCATCAGTTATTATTAATCTGTTTTAAGCATCACCGATAACATATTATATATGCACACTTTCTGTTTGAACCATTGGAAGGCAAGCTGAAAACCTTCCTTCTTAACCCTTCATTGCACACATTTTGACGTGCATCACCTAACCACAACAACATTTCTCTACACAACAGGTTGTGTTAGTCAGCTTGGTGTTTCTTTAATCAATATACCTGAAAAGAACTTAAAGGAAGAAAAGTCTATTTTGGCTCCCAGTTTTCAGAGGTTTAATCCATGGTCAACCAACTTCATTGTTCTGGGCCCAACATGAAGAACATCATGGTGGAAGAGCATGGTAGAGGAGCACTGCTGGCCTCATGGCAGACAGGAAGCAGAGAGAAAAAGAGGGAGGAAGGGACCACAGGGCAGATGCACCTTCCAGGGCAGGCCTCCAGTGACCTGTCTCCTCCAGCCATACTCCACCTGCCTATAGTTAACACCCATTTAGTCCATGCAAACTAGGATGGACTGATTAGGTTCCAGATCCCATAATCCAATCATCTTCTGAACATTCCTGCATTAACACAGGAGCATTTGGGGATACCTCATATCCAAACCATGACACCATCCTACATCACATCTAAGAAATTTAACAGCAAAGAAACACTTCTTGGTTGGAGAAATCTTTTATTATTTTTGCTCAAACTCATCCATTTCAGTCAAAGTAGATATTAGGGCTGGGGTTGTGGCTCAGTGGTAGAACGATTGCCCAGCATGTGTGAGGCACTGGATTTGATTCTCGGCACTGCATATAAATAAATAATTTTTTATAAAGGTCTGTTGACAACTAAAAAATATTTTTTTTAAAAGCAGATCATTAATAATTCTCATTGGCCCAGGTGCTAGTTCCCATTTAGACACAGAGACTCTTGGAGACCAAGGGCAGCATGGCTCTTGGCCATCAGACTTCAAAATAAATTGTGATGAGATGATCTAGTGCAGGAGAAAGCCTATTCCTAACTTACCTCTCTCACTCCTCCAGATTAAGACCGTATTTTATTTGACTAATTTTGTGCAAAACTTTTAGTAAGACTTATTTCTCTTTTTATAAAAACTAGTTTGTTTCTTTCTCTGTCTTGAGTGACTTTGTTTGCATGTTGAGGTCAATATCAGGGAGTGATATGAGTGCATTTACTTACCTCTTTGGGAATTCTAACTTTCAAGTGGAAAACTATTCTTATAACCCTTAAATACATAAATTATGATGAGAAGTTTAAATTATGTGAACAATTTAGTTTTTTAAAATTTTAATCATAGAAATCTATTATCTCATAATTTGGAGGCTACAACTACAAAATCAAGGTGTCACCAACAGCCCCCTTGCAATTTAGCTTTTTAAAAATTCCTTGGAATGCTTTGCTGTTGATCTTAAATTCAAATAAGACATATTGGATAGATAGAACATTCGCATAAATAAAATTTATGATAATCAAATTTATTGAATAAATATGCTTTAATGTAAAGTAAAATGACAAAAGAAAGATAATACATTATTTTCTTAAAAGGTTATTTGAAAATGGTCCAGTTCTTCTTTCCTTTGCTCTCTTGCACCTTTTTTGCTCTCTCCAAAGTTACATTCAGTGGGGAAAGTAATCTATTTCTTGGAAAAATCTTCTGTATAAGGGTTGAAGCGTAAGTCCTCCTATTGTAACAAAATTACTCCTTCTCTCTCTTTTGCTTACCTGTCTCAAATGCCTGGGAAGATAGTCTCTTGCTTAAACAAGGGTCTGAAGAATATTTTTCTTTTAATCATAAACATTTTCCATAGCATGGACCTTTATATTTGTCTTTTAAAGTTCGTTAACTTGAATTTCAGGACATAAATTAAGAAAGTTAAAATCTCTCCTCAAGGGAAAGTATGCCGAATTCTGATTTCAATTTTCAGAATACACTCCTGTTCTCTAAGTAGCTCGCGGATTGCTCTTTTTTTTCTATACATTTTTCAGGCTTTTTTAGTGTGTTAGAATTATTTTCCACTTACCCCCTGCCCTTTGCAATAGACAATGGTCTATGCTTCTCCTCCTCCTCCTCCTCCTCCTCCTCCTCCTCCTCCTCCTCCTTCTTCTTCTTCTTCTTCTTCTTCTTCTTTTCTTTACCATCATCATCATCATCATCATCACCGTTGGAACCCCTTCTTATAGAGACCTATGTACCAACCATGGTTTTAGGCCATGTTTCAGTGGTACATGATATTCAAACAACAACCTTCGACCTTCACACTTTGACAGAGGAGGAACCCGAAGCTAAAATAGTGTGGTAGACAAAATAATGGCTCCCAAAGATATTCATATTCTCATTTCTAAAACCTGTGTGTTCATCTGTTACCTTCCATGGCAAAAAAAAAAGACTTTGCAGAAGTGATTAAGGATCAGAGTTTGAAATGGAGAAATTGTCCTGGGGACCCACTCTAATCACATTAGTCCTTGAAAAGAATTTTTCTTCGCTAAATTACAGGATAATGTGCTGAGGGAGGTGCTTGGTTTTGAAGATGGAGGAAAGGACCACCAGCAAAAACATAGGCAGCCTCTAAAAACTGTGAGAAGCCAAAAAACAGGTTTTCTTAGAGCTTCCAGAAATAACCGAGTAGGACAACACCATGGTTTTAGTCCAAGTAGGCTCATGTCAGAACTTTGACCTCCAGAAATGAAAATTGGAACACTTTAAGCCATTAAGTTTGTGATAACTTGCCTTAGAAACAATATAGCATGGATACAGATAGGCTGAATGACTTGTCTGAAGTTGTAAAACCCTTCAGAATTGGAGTTGAAATACCATTTGCTCTATTTGGCTTTCCTCCATACTGCCCTCTTAGTAGTATCTATAGGAGGGAATTGATGTTTCTTTCAGCCCATTAGTGAGTCTAAGCACATTCTCTTCCTTGTTATTCTCTCCTGTCTCTACTATTAGTTCATCTTTGCTCTTAAGAGAATAACTAGTATGGTGTGTACCTTCTTAATAGAAGCTAAGCCACGAATGACAGTAGAAAAATTCCCATGATCTATATGAATATCCCTTAGTACTCCACTAACAATGACTTTGAAAAGCAGAAGACAGAAATGGAAAAAACATAAGCAGAGCCTGTATCTCCCACTTGGTATTTGCTGACAGTCTAAAGGCCTTTGGTTCTACATAGTTATAAGAAAAGGTACATTCCATTCTATAATGATATACTTGGATTAAAATTACAAGTTGATTTAATATCCAGTTTGTATCTCAAGGCTGTAGCTAAATTTCATATCCATACACCATCTCCCTGTTTTCATTATTTCACCGTCTCTCTATTGTTCTATTTACAGAGGAAAAACAAAGAAGGTGATTTGTAAATATTGGCTAAATAAAGGACACTTTGGAAAGGATTCCAAGAACTCCTTGTACTTTCATTACCATCACACTGAAGTTCCCATCTGAAGAGCAGGGAGAGAGTAGCTGAAAACATGCAGCGGCAGGCACATCTTGAAAGACAGGACTGGACGGCTGGCTTTGAGTTAAAATTCAAGACAGAAAACAGCATTAAAGCTGTGGAATAAAGAAAAAGCTTTGGTGACTGAAATTATTGTTAAAATAGCACTGAACATCTTGTTTTGCTCAAATATTTATGAAATAAAGTCTCTTTCTTTCCACTATGGAAATTCCTGAAAATTTTATCTAAAAGCTGAATAAGACTAACAGACACATAAATAATAAATTGCTTTTCTTCTTGAAGAAAAAAAGATTGCTAAATACTGGAATGGAATGCTTAAGGAAATCATGAGTGATTTATTTAAGAACTCTTTTATTTTATTTTTGCAGTGCTGGGGAGCAATTCCAGGTCCTCACGTATGCTATACTTACTGCTGAGCTGCATCCCCAGGCCTTAACGGTTTTTTTTTTTTTTTTTAAACAGACATGCTCTTTATTTGCTAGTGATTATTAAAATAAAGCCAATTCCTGATTTTAAAGAATGGATTAGTTGACTCCTCATGAATTTAGTTTTGTGGAATTGTTTTATGATCCTTTTTGATTAGTACAATCTTTTTCCTTGTCTGTGACCTGGAGAACTGAGGGGTCTCCTTCAGACTTAAAATTAACATCTTACTATCAGCATAAGACTTTAAAAGGAGCAAACTTTCTTTAATTATTTTTAGTTACCACAATTGAACTCAGGGGCTCTTAACCACTGATCCATATCTCTAGACTTTTTAGTTTTTATTTTGAGACATGGTCTCACTAAGTTGCTTAGGGCCTCGATAAGGTGTTAAAGCTGGCTTTGGACTTGTAATCCTCCTTCCTCAGTCTCTTGAGTGGCTGGGATTATAGGCCTTCACCAACCATGACTGGCTTAAAGATGCTGCTAGGATTACAGGGGTGGGCCACTAGACCTGGAACAAGCAATTTTTTTTAAAAAAGTCATCTATCTTATTTAAAAAATAATTTTCTCTCCCAATAATTCATTGTAAACAGTTGGCATGGTGGTACACTCCTGTAATCCTAGCAATTCGGGAAGACAAGGCAGAAGGATTGCAAGTTGGAGGCCAGTCTCAACAACTAAGCAAGGCCCTAAGCAACTTAGAGAGACCCTATCTCAAAATAAAATATAAAAAGGGCTGAGGATGTAGCTCAAGGTAAAGTACCCTTGGATTCAATCTCTAGTACCAAAACAAACAAACAAACAACAACAACAACAACAAAAAAAAAAACAACCACCACAAACAACAACAACAAAAACCCCAAACACAAAAATAATTCATTGTAGAAGTCCCTTCATGAGGGGCCTTTGGGAGGTTGTATGCTCACTTTCCTAACATACAGTGCAGGCACATGAAACATGACACCAAGCAAGACATCAGCCATGGTTTTTCAGGTGAGATAGAGTGACAGTAGTGGCAGAGATCACCTCCTTTTGTTTGGTCACTCTGCATAAACTATGGCAGAAGTTTAGACTTTAGATCGACCTAGCGATACTTTAATTGGTGAGTCTTTTGAGTCATTTGGAATTAATATAGAGGTTGCAAATAGAAAATAAAGCAACATAGCAGTAAATATCTGGTCTAGTCCCAAGCCACCTTCATTCCCACATAACTTGGATACCCTTACCTTGAACAAGTGCCTATTGCCAGCATGTATTTTAACTTGAGAATATTTTTATTATATATTTTAAATCAATCTACATATCTTCTTTTCAAGATTGATGTTTTTGTCTTTGCTTTCTTTCAATCTATAATAAGCTTTAATAAATACAGAACAGTGTATATTCAGAGATAAATATATTCTATTTCTGGGCACTTGAATGGCAGTTACTTCCTTTTTTAAAACAAAGGAGATAACTTTTTTTCCAAAACACTCTATGGTGCCAGTCAGTGCTCCAGACCTTCCATTGTCCTGACTTTTTGCTCCCAAGTTTGGGTGAGCCAGTCCAAGGAAGCATCTATGGGGAAGAGGGCTACACAACACATCCCTTCTATTGCTCCCTTCCCATGAAGCAGGATGGGTTTTTGTTGTTTTTGCTGACCTATATGTTCTCCTTCCTTCTGTTTGCCATGCCCTGATTATGCACTGGGGAGTCAACTTTGTCCTGGACCATAATGTTCAGATAAAGCAGATCTCAACAGCAGGAAATAGGGATTGGCCTGTGTCTCACAACTGGCCATCTTGTGTGGTACAGTTACCTGGATCAGTGGCCTGTCTGTAAAAAATGCTCTTATCACAGGATAAAGATCTGCTATAGACTATTTCCTGGTGCAGTTGGGAATGAGTTATCCTTTTTTGCTGGTTGTTAAACCAGTGAGACATAAGCCTAAAACTGTTGAGGATAAAGCCCCAGGTCAATCAAGAGCTGAAGATAGAGTTTCATTCCTGATGATACACCAATTGTCTCTTCTAGATACTACTAAGATGTCAGCATGGAAGAAACCCAAAGGGAACAAATGATATTTTGGCTTCAATTCTGAAGGGTTTTGTGAATGTAAACAAGTCTCTCCTCCTGTCTGTATTTGTTTTCTGTTGCTCCTACAGCAAGTTATCACACAACTAATGGCTTAAACCATTAATGGCTCATGCCACTAAGGACTTAGGACCCATGACAACTCCCACTAAAGGTTTGGTATTCTAAAATAAGCAATAGGGAAAAAATTGGGCAGTATTCTAATCAGGTATCATGCATAAGGTAACCAAAGGAAGCAAATGGGTAAGTTTTTCAATCAGGTCCTTAGAGGGAAGAGAATGCCTTACAGCTCAGCATATAACAGAAGACTTCTCTGACATCCAGGCCTTGAGCCTCTCTCTCCCCAACCTCCATTCATCTCTATCTTACAGAATGCTTCACCTTCACCTTCAATAAACCTGTGCTTTGCCTGTTAGTTCTGCATGTCTTACTCATTTCTTTGTTTGGGACGCCAAAGATCTGGACCCTAACTGGACACCCCACTGATAGTACAAATGGACTAGCTGTCATTTATGAGACATAATGTCTTTCTTTGGGGAAAAGGTCTAAAGAAAAAAAAAGATTGGCTTTTACTCTTCATTTTGCTTAGGTTGGATTTAGTAAATAACCTTAGATACAGTAAGTATAATAAGTTAAATTTTCTAAATTCACACATTGTTCTTTCCCAGCTTCATAAGTCGTGTCAATAAAAATTGTACTTATTTCAAGGTATATAATGTGATGTTTTGATATATCTATATATTGTGAAATATCACCTAATTAACATATTACCTCACACCTGTGTGTGTGTGTGTGTGTGTGTGTATGTGTGTGTGTATGTGTGTGTGTGTTGGGGACATTTAATATGGACATTCTTAGTAAATTTCAAATATACAATAATTGAAATAGTATTAATTAATAGTATTATTGGTGACAGCTACGATAATGCATGCTAAATCTCCAGAAATTATTCATCCTGCATAACTGGCACTTCATCCATTTTGACCAATATCTCAAGGTTCCTCCTACCTCCCAGCCTATGAAACCATGGTTCTACTCTCAACCTTGACTCAAGAGACCACATAAAAGTGAGGACACACAATTTGTCTTGCTGTGCTTAACCTATTTTAATTAGCAAATGTCCTCCAGGTTTATCCGTATGCTTTCAAATAAGAGAATTTCCTTCTTTTTTTAAAACTGTACATGATGTCATTACAGAAATATTATATAGTTTTGCTAAGTATGTAATATATTCAATGAGACAGTATATATTAGATATTATCTATTGAGATGATCATGTTTTTGTCTTTCATTCTATTAATATGATTTCTTACACTTATCAGTTTGTATATGTTGAAACACTCTTTGAATCTCAGGAATGAATCCCACTTGCTCATGGTATATAATCCTTATAAGGTGCTACTGAATTTGGTTTGCTATAAATTTTTGAGGATTTTTGCATCTATGTTTATCTGCAATGTTGATCTATAATTTTTTATTCTTTAGTCTCCTTGACTGATATCAGGGTAATGCTAGTTTCATAAAATAAATTTGGAAGCATTCTTATCTCTTTAATTTTTTTGAAGAAAAGTGGATCATCTGTTTCCTTACTTGTAGATCTTTGTACTAAAAAATTAATTAGCATCTACATGCATCTTATGTGCTCATTCATTCAACAAGTATTTGAACTTCTACTTTGCACAGTGCTCTGTTTTAGGTTATAAGTCACAGTCATGAACTTAGCAGATAGTCTCTGGGCTCACAAAGCTTACATTCCAGGGTATAGAGCTTTCTCAGAATGTGATCTGGATGTTCTCACTTTATCTTTACCACAATACTGAGAGAATTTTGTTCTGCTTATTATGTTTGGTTTTTGGTGCTATGGATTGAACTGAATCTTGTGCACGTTAAACATGCACTCTGCACCCCCTGCCCTGGGAGGCTGGAGGCTAGAGGATGGGAAAAATATAAATGTAGAAGTGCTGAGTCCTTCTCCCCAGTCACATAGAAATTAAGTGGGGGAAGGTGGACTTTCAGTAAAGGCAGTCTGACTCCAGAGCATGCAAATGGTAGCAGGATAGGTAAATGGCTTTTAGCATCTGGGAAAAAATGTCTTATTAATTCTTATTAATACATTCAAGTCTTTGAGAAAACCAGGCTTAAGTTATTATTCAAATCACTTCAGTTAAGCCAAAGGATATGAAAGCAGATTTTTCTAGATCACAGAAACTAAAAAACAGGAGGACTGAACTAGAGCAATGGTGACTGGAGGAGGGAAAGGAGAAGGAGGAGGAGAGGCAAAGGGGGAAGCCACCGCACTGAAGTGGGTAGTGATGTGACCAAGCCTGGATTAGCACACTTTTTTTGTCTGGTACCTAGGTCACTCACACACATAATTTTATCTAATCCTCACCATGGCTCATTGTGGCTCCAAAGTCCCATTTTCCTGCAGTTCCACAGCTTCAAGTTTTTCTGCACATCCTCAACTTCTAGAAACCAGTTGCAGGGTTATTTTTTTTTAATTAATTTTTTAAAAAATATTTATTTTTTAGTTGTAGTTGGACATAATACCTTTATTTATTTATTTTTATGTGGTGCTGAGGATCCAACCCAGGGCCTCACACGTTAGGCGAGCGCTCTACCACTGAGCCACAACCCCAGCCCCCTAATTAATTAATTTTTAATAATTTCTGGGCTAATTTGTGTGTGAGTATTATATGTATGGGCACAAGTATGTGTGTGAAGAAAAGTGCCTGTGTGTGTGTGTGTGTGGATATTAGGAAGTGTGCTTGACAAGCAGATTGTTCTCAGGGAAGTATCAGTTCCCCTTGGGCTGAGAACTCTGTTGCCAAGTAGCCTGAGGAAGCAGACAGCCTTTATTTAAGCAGTTATTTCTGACCCCAGATAGAGTTCTTTCTTCACAATTAGAGTTCCTCGGAGATAATTCCAGAAACTTCCGGACTATCCTTAAAAGCCTAATTCTTCTTTATGGTTATTATATATGGATATAAGTCTAAGTGTGACTTAACTACTAGTTATCTACTACTGTATAACTATATATAATCCCCCCCCCCCCCAAAAAAAAAACACAAAAAACTCAGAGGCTTAAAATTATAAGCATTTACTTTCTCCAATTTTTGTGTCAGGAATCCAGGAACAGCTTAATTGGATGATCCAAGATCAGAGACTCTGACAAGACTGAGAGGCAAGCATTGGCCAGAGCAGAAGTTATCTCAAGACTCAACTGGTTGGAAAATTGCCTTCCAAGCTCACTTCTGTGCCTACTAAGAGGCCTTAGAAGACCTGCTTACAAACTCATGCATGTGGGCCTCCCAACAGGGCTGCCTTAGAAAGAGGAGCTGACTTTCCACAGAGCAAGTGATCCAAGAGAGAGCAAGGCTGAGCCCCTTTTCTACTTTGGAACAGGAATGTCCCTCAAAGATTCATGTGTTGAAGGCTTGGTCCCAATGTAGCAATGTTCAGGAATGGGGCTTTGGGAAAGTAGAGCATGAGGGCTCTGATCTCATCAATGAATTAGTACACTGATGGGCTCATAATTGAATGGGTCATTAGGAGATGGTGGAAACTGTAGACGATGGGGCCTAGAAGGAGGAAATGGGTCACTGGAGTCAGGATCTGGAAGGGTATAGCTTGTCCCTAGACCTTCCTTGATCTCTTTCTTGCTGCTTTCCAGCTAGCATGAGGTGAACAGGTCTGCTCCGCCACATGTTCCCACTGTGATGTTTTGCCTCACATCAGGCCCCTGGTGGAAGGGACCAGTGACCATGGACTGAGGCCTCTGAAATTATCAGCCCAAATAAACATTTTCTCCTTTAAGTAGATTTTTCTCAGGTATTTTCTTACATGGACAGAAAGCTAAATAATACATCCCCCAAGACAGAAGTGACAGACATTTTATAACCTGATCTTGGGAGCAATATCTCATCACTTCTGCCATCATCTACTCATCAAGAAGCAAGTCATAGATCCAGTTCCCGTACAAGGGTAGAGACTGCATATGATTGAATACCAGGAGAGACAAGTGGGGGCCATCTTAGAGGCTGTCTGGCACAAACTCTTTACACAGACTTTCCTGTCTGTGCATATTTTTGGTCATCAAATACACAAAGAAATCTATGTTCATTTAATCAAATAGTTGGTGAGACTGAAAGAGTAATTCCAAAGCAGAACTAAATTGTGTTTGTATTAAGCAGAAAAAAGTAAACAATGAGAGATCCTTGTGAGAAACATAAGTTCTGAGAAACTTGATTCTGAGAACATCAAAGATTCTAAGAATCAAAGATCACGGAACCAATTCAATTAAATCAGCATTTATCAAGACCTCCTAGATGTAGTATAGGCTCTGCTCTGTCTGAAGTTTCGTTTCTCCTCATACAAAAAGTACATTGTCTAATTGGTGCTGCTGGTATGTGACTGATATTCTGGGGTCAAGTGCTCATTTAGGGAGTGATTAGAGAGAGGAGATAGACCTAAGCCCTATAGGCAGTGAATGACCACTGTAAGTTTTTAAACAAATAGTTTTCATGAAAAAAAGTGTTGCTTTAGGAATATTAATCTGGAGCAATATGTTGAGTTACTACAGTGATAGTGAAGCATTCTTGGGCATACCTGGATGCCTGGATGCCTAAGGGGATGGAGAGATGACATTGGAAATGTAGAGGGGGGCCATATCATGAAGTTAAGTCGCTATGTAAAGTTTGAAATAGGGTTGATCTTGGCCCATTAAGATAAATGAAGACAACTTGGGAGGCTGAGGCAGGAGGATCACAAATTCCAGGCCAGGTTCAGTAATTTAGTGAGATCCTCAGCAATTTAGTAAGACTGTCTCAAAACAAAAGTTAAAAAGGACTCAGGATGTAGCTAAGTGGCAAAGTGCCCTGGATTCAATCCCTAGTCAAAAAAAAAAAAAAAAAAAGATAAATGAAGAGGAGTTTTTATTAATTCAGGCATAATGAATTAATGAGGGCCTGGATTGGTGGGGAGGTAGACAGCCAAGGCTTTTTCAGGTTGCTTAGCCTACGACTGGTTTAACAAATGATTAGGTGACTCTGAATGGTGACAAATGAATACTTCAATCCTGGGAGATACTGTTGTTGAGTATCTGTTATCAGATTGGCTTATGTATAAGCAAATAATGCACATACATAAATTGAATACCGTAAGCATAAGAGTGCTTGGGGATGATAATCTTTTCTTCTAGTATTAGAAAGGATTTTTTGAAAAATACTCTTTTGGAGCATAGATCTTTTATGCAAATGCCATTTTGTAACTAGACTTTCTCCTTTGATGAACAGACTGTTTGCTAAACTAGTTAAAAACTATAGGCCTTAAAACATAAGAAAGATGGGCAATACACAGTGGCTCGTTTGTAATCCCAGCAGTTCAGGAAGCTGAGGCAGGAGGACTGCGAGTTCAAAGCCAGCTTCAGCAATTTAGTGAGGCACTTAGCAACTCAGCGAGACCCTGTCTCTAAATAAAATATTAAAAAAGGGCTGGGGATGTGGCTCAGTGGTTAAATGGCCCTGGGTTCAATCCTTGGTACCAAGCCTAACCCCCCACTGCCTCTCAAGAGATAATATAATTAGTTATTATACAAAATTTTGAATTCATGTACAAATATCTGAACTACATAATTACAATGAATTTAGAGTCAAATTTGGGGGGAAAAATGTTTCATTTCCCCCTTGTTCATTTGTGCTTGGGAAATCAGCTCTTTACTCTCCATGGGGACCAATGAAAGAAGTATCCCATGCCAAACTGCTTAGGTCCAACCTATCTCCTCCAGGTCCTTCCTCTTTCCTTAGGTTCTCCTTACTTGGAGATGTGGAAACCTACACTCCCTATTCTTTCCTGAACAAGGAATGGTCCATTTTCTTTCTCTGCTTCTGAGTTAAAGGGTGGCTGGGCTGGGCTGGTGCTCTGAAGCCAGCTTTATCTGTGCACACTGGGTAAATTTTTGCACTCATCAAAACAGAGGATTTGTTTACAACAGTGGTTCACCAAAAGTGTGGTCAGCAGCATTAGTGTTACTTGGAGACTTGTTAGAAATGCAAATTCCTGGGTCCCAAACCAGACCAACTGAATAAAAAACTGTAGGGGTGTTTTAATAAGACTTCCTGGATATTTTAATGTAAGCTAGTTTGAGAATCACTGAGTGACTTAGAGGCAAATCCTCATTTAGTTCCATCTTTGAACCTAGGATTTGGTCTTAAACCAAGTCTGTGAATCTCTTCATTAGTTGTGGCAAGGAATAAAACAACATAATAATCATCAAGTAGTCAATTACAAGCAGTGTCGAGAGATACCACAAATGGATAATTGGATATAATGAAAACTGAGCTCACTGGGAATTCCTGCTCAGAGCTCTTTGGGGATATTTCCAACACAGAATTTTGCACACCATACGGGACATTCTGCACTTGAGAAAGGATGTGTGGTTGATAAGCAATAATGCCTTTACTTACCAACAAACACAATCTGCAGCTCTCAAAACTGGCAGGATTCAGCTGTTGCAGGTCAACTTTGCCAGTCTAAGAAAACCATGGATTGTGTGGCCTCTAGGGGACCGGGAGGCGTGGCAGGAAGCCCAGGCACCAGGGCAGACCCCCATGAGTTTCAATTTGCTGATTGCATTCCCCTTCCCCTTCCTGTGTCTAGTGCCTTTGAAAATAGGCTATTTAAAATGAGATATTGGCTGAATCCAAATGCAGAGAGAGAAGAAATATCTCAGCTCTTTCTCCAAAAAAATGTTATTGAAGCAGCATTTCCCAGGATCTAAGCTGTTCTTTGGCTGCAAATGTACCTTTGGAAGAACACAGCAGGGTCCCAAGGCTCAGGAAGTGAACCAGCTGGGTGTGCTTCATACAACAGACAGATTTCCACCCAGTCTGAAAATCATACTTTTGTAAATCAAATCACATTTTAAATTCAGCAAAGAAATTGCCATTTAGGAGGAATTTCCCAATAGATCTTTTGCCAGGAATATAATTATTTTGTTAGTTGTTCCTTATCAGAAAAGAATTCTATATGCAAGAAAACCTCAATTAAGCAGAATTTTCAAGGAATTATAGGTTCCTTATTAGTTCTTTCTTTCTTTTTTTGATTGACAAAGGATTAACTGAAACAAAATCCTGTTTCTAACTTTGGATGAAAATCTTTCCAAAATACTGAAAGTTGATTTTTAAAATTAGTGAGCAGTGGATATACTGAAATCATTCTTGGTGATTAAAGACTTTGCAGCATGTTTTTATCTACTAGATGGTTACAGACACAGAGGATTAGGTTGAATTTGTGCTGGACCTAAAAGGACACATTGAAACTCAGCATCTGGGATATTGGTAATAAATGTCTGGCTTAATTTCTTTTCAGTTAGGTATTTTACATAATCATTCAGCAGAGAAGCATATTGATTTACTAAGAAAGTTTTGCTGCTTGGGTGCCAGTTGAATTTTCACTCTAACGGGTTTACCCATGAGAGTAGGTCTATATTTTAAAACTCTAATAATGAACGGAGTGTGATTATATTCTCATGGGGGTAGTTCTTTAAGTTGAGGATCTTTTAATATGAGAAGTGGCTCAGGAGCCAGCTCTGTTGAACATGTAATTTAGTACAGATCTCTAGGATGAACGTAATGGCACGGGAAGCCAAGTGGAGAGCTATCTCACTAACTTACACTGGGATCAATTTAAACTCAACAAAGCTTTGTACACTTAAAATGACTATTAATCCCTAAATCATGGTGCTACTGGAGCTACAGAGACAGCTCCAGCCCTCAGAGAGCTTAGTCTTGTGGGGTAGGATTGAAGTATATATGTGGGAGTCCCACTAACGGAGATGTAGTTCAAGAATCCTCAAACTTGTTTAGGGAGCGTAGGGTGTGGACTTCATAAAGGAACACCATGGAATGTTGATATATTGTATTTCACTACAGATGCTAGGCTTGATCATACGAACAGAAAGCAAGACTATGTGTGTTGTGTGTGTGTACTGTAAAATTACAACTGTGAACATCCATGCCACAAAAATAACTCCAAGCTGTTGAGCTAAGCAGGACTGACTGTTTCTCCATTTTTCCGTTAATGTTAATTTACTACTTGTTAATTCATCTTGTCATCTGCTAGCACTTGTCACCAGGCAAGCAGAAACAGGTGCCAAAAGTTTAAGAAAAATGTAGACTGGAGAAAATTCTATCCATTAACTTAGTTTAAAAATATGATTTAGGAAATAATGATGATCCTACAATTTCTGAAGCAGTTCAGAGACCCCCAGGGAAGGGTGTGGGAACATCTGTGGTGAAAGGGGAGTAAGAATTGATATCCAGGAATTATGTCATTCCAGCCCTGGCCAGGAAGCCCCTCCAGCAAGCACCCGCTCCAGTGCCTGCATGGTAGAGAATGAGCCTCCTTAGCTTTCTAACTTCCCTGATGTTAATATTGTTTTAGAGAGTAGCTCCTTGGGCTGGGGTTGTAGCTCAGTGGTAGATTGCTTGCTTCGCATGTTTGAGGCATGGGGTTTGGTCCTCAGCCCCACATAAAAATAAATAAAAGAATAAAGGTATTGTTCCCATCTACAACTAAAAAATATTTTTTAAAAATGAAAGTAACTGCTCAATAAAGATGCAATCGGGAGTGGCTTACTTTGTAAAACAAGATCATAATGATTATTAAATTTACATGACATTGTATTAAACATAATGAAAAGAAAATACAAATGGATAAAGAGTTTGTGTGGATTGATCTTGGAAATTCTCCATTTATTTGCTTGCTTATGTATTTATGCATGTATGTATTGTAGTACTGGGTATTTAAACCAGGCCCTCATACATCCTCAACTCTTTTATTTTGAGATAGGTTCTCACAAAATTGCCCAAGCTGATCTCAAACTTGTAATCCTCCTGCCTCAGTAGAGCTGGGAATGCTGGTGGGCATCACTGTGTCCAATTTTCTCTCCCTATTTATAATATTATTTAAATTGAGTAGGCTTTTTAAAATTTTTATTAATTCAGTGAACAAATATTTCCTGCAAGACTCTTGTGCCAAGCACTTTCTGGACACTCCGAGTCTTAAGTTTCCTCTTTTGTTAAGTGGGGATCAGAAGTATTTTTAACCTGACAGCATTGTTGTGAAGGTAAGTGAATTATAGTATGTAACCTGCTTTGATGGGTGCCGGATGTATAGAAAGTGCTTAATAAATATTAACTAGTTATTCTTGCCAGGCACAGTGGCACATGCCTATAATCCCAGTGGCTAGAGAAGCTGAGGCAGGAGGATCACGAGTTGAAAGACAGCTTCAGCAACTTAGTGAGGCACTAAGCAAGTCAGTGACACCCATCTCATACATATATTAAAAGGGCTGGGGATTGGCTCAGTGGTTAAGCACCCCTGGGTTCAAACTCAAGTACCATAAAGAAAATAAAAAATAAAAAAACTAACTAGTAATTCTTAGTATTATTCTGCAGCAGTATGACACAGACATGATCTCTCCCCATGTAAAAATTCAACTCAACAATTCCTCAGAGCAGAAAACATTGGTGACTTGGACCTGCCTGTATTACCAGAGTCTCTTGGTGTTCTGATTTGAAAGGACCAGCTGCTATCCTGCAGTTGGGGCTGGACACCCAGCAAGCCCTTGATGTTTGTCTGTGTGGTTTGTCTGGTAAGCTGACACCCTCTCTCCCTGGGGGGCAGAGGACAGTGAGCAGGGAAGTAGTAGAGAATAGCAGAGTGGCTGTTCCTGGAAACTCTGAGCAGCAGCATTGACTCCTAAGGGTTTGCACTCCAGCCCTTGCATGCTGACTTAGGAGCTGGGGAAGGCTGCAGCCCACAGACAGGAGGTGCGCAGGCTTGCATACCCATTATCATGGGGCCCCTGGCTTTGGGGACACGTAGTCTCTCACTGCCTGGGTAGAGCCAGTCAAGGTAGAGTTTGATAGTTTGATATAAAGACCTTCTGACCTGAATCCAAGGAAACAGGATAGAAGAAAATTTTGACTTCTTCACTTTTGGGAACATATCAAAGTCTTGCAGTTGGTTTCTTTAATGACAAAGTTTCTGGGTGGTTTTGGATAGCCTAAACACACTAGGTTCTGAACTTTTTGCATGTCTCCTTCAATGAAGCCCTGCACAGCTCAAATGAGTTTCCAGTGACTGAGGTACAAAAGACACTTTCATGCTGTTGAAAATCTTAGTAAAATAATGCTTATTAACACTTGAGTCACACCAAAAAAGTATACAGCTCTGACAAGTTTAAGAAGAACTGTGGCCAAGTAGACAGGTCCTGTTTTTGGCAAAACAGAATGCAGTACCCTCCACCACAATTGGTATTTATTTCATTACTTGGAGGCTAATTTTGGCTGTTAAATATATATATATAAAATTATATTATTTTGCTAAATTGTCCAGGCTGGCCTCAAACTTTGATCCTCATGCCTCAGATTTCTGACTAGCTGGGTGAGATTACAGGCATGTGCCACCACACATAGCTTTTGTCTTTTATTCAACATATGAAGGACAAATAAGAAAGTACTGTAATTAAATAAAATCTTCAGCTTTCAGGGAACTGCTGTTGCTTTTGGTTAAGATCTCCCTAAGAGCCCATTCTTTGTCTTGTCCTATGGTAAAATATTTTTCATCCATTCAACAATCTCTACATGTCTTCTCTCTTACTGGGTTTATGTTATCCATGAGTTTTTGCCAACAGGAAATGTAAGAGAAAGAAAAGAGTGTTCAATGGCTATTTTCTGTGTTAGTTCTGTTTTGGTGTCAAACATGTCAAATGACTGTAAAACCACTGTAGAACTTTCCCTTTTATGGCAGCAAAGTATCTCAGAGTTCTGGAGCAAGAGAAAGAGAAGTAGGAGTGTGGGGAATACTCCAGAAGAACCTCACTTTGGTGCCTGGGCACACTAGGAAGAAGAGCTGTTATGGTAAAATTGACCGTGGGGCCTATTTGGGAAGTTCTTGAACTCTTGTGACCCACTCAACTGAGCAAACTAAGGAAGAAGGACAGTCAACTGCCTCAAATAAGATCCACAACTTGGCCGGATATAGTAGTCATGGCTACTCAGAAAGCTGAGGCAGGAAGATTGCAAGTTCAAGGCCAGCCTGGGCAACTTACTAGGAACCATCTCAAAAAAAAACAAAAAAACAAAAAACAAAAAAAACAAAAAACAAAAAACATGTATCTATATGTGTACCTATTTGTATATTTAAAAATTTTTAAATGCTGGGGATAATGACTCTGTGGTAGAGCTCTTGTCTAGAATGCACAAAGCCCTGGGTTCAGTCTCCAATACCACAAAGGAAAAGAAAAAGACTGCTAACCTTTCTGGGCATGGTGGAGGATACCATTCGGGAGGCTGAGGCAAGAGGATCACGTGTTCAAAGCCAGCCTCAGCAACTTAGTGAGGCACTAAGTAACTCAGACAGACCCTATGATTAAATAAAATACATAAAAGGACTAAGGATTTGGCTCAGTGTTTAAGCACTCCTAGGTTCAACTCCCAGTATAAAATTAAAAAAAAAAAAAGAAAGAAAAAGAAAAACATTGATGACCTCTATTGAATAAAGCAATTTTACCTGTCTTGAGTTGAAAAGATTGAGAATGAGACTGAGAGAGTATGTTGTGCTATGAATGCACTATACGCTTGGAGTCTACTGCTTCTTTCTAATTCTAGCAGCATAACACTAGGCAAGTTACTTTACCTCTCTGACTTCATTTTCCTCATTGGACAATGGGGATAAATAAATGAGATGCCTGTAAAATGAAAAATAATCATTTCAAGCAGTGACTGGTACAGATTAAGCGTTCAATAATTGTTGGTCATATTCTTAGTTTTACTGGGATTTAAGAAATAAGAACAAAGACAAAAGGCAATTTTAAGAGCAAGGAAAAAATATATATTTACTCTATTAGGAGGTAAATTAAGATGATTAACAACATCATACGGGGAATTCACTCAAGATTTTAATTAGTATCTTTTAAGGAAAATGCCTGTCAGTTTCATGTTCTTAAAAGACAGTTTTGTACACTCCAGTCATCTTAGTTTCTAGAGTCCAAGGCAGTGAGGAACTTAGAGAGAAATAACATGCATACAACCGTACTCTAAAACAAGCAGCATCCATGGGTGTGGGAATGCATCTACCTGCCTAGTCTTTGTGGTAGATGAAGATTTTATAGCACAAAGTGGAAAACAAAGTATCCTTCCTATTCAATTATTTGATATAAAGATATTGTCATAATTAAGCTATGATTTTTCAGTGACACTACATCCCTTTATAAATTTTAAAGCTAGGTGGATAATTATGCTGTACTATTTATTTTTTATTTTAACTCTAGAATTTGCAAAGTGTTAAATTTATTTAAAACACTTTTATACTCCCTTTTATGATCCCTAGTCCAGCACAAAGGCACATGCCTATAATCCCAGTGACTCTAGAGGCGAAGGCAGGAGGATCTCAAATTCAAGGCCAGCCTGGACAATTTAGAGAGGTTCTATTGTAACAATGGTCCACTTTATGATTTCAAAATAACCCTGCGGTTTTGCTACATTTTTTTAAATGGGCATGTTTCTTTCTTTTCCTCTCTCCTTGATCCTCCCTAGTATCTCCCCCTCCCTAATCTGGGAGGGGCGAGGAACAGGATTATCTTTCTTCCTCATGCTAGGCAGATTTATCTGTCCTTGTACACATCCACCACAGGAAGAAGTAATCCAGACTTGTGGATGGCCCCAGGAGATCTCAGAAATTTCAATCTCCCAAATTAACAAGTGAATTACAATTTGGGACAGAGAAAATGTAGAATGTATCCTTTAAAAAGCCCCTATTCCACATGATGAGGAGAAAAGCCTCTGGGACAGGAGCCCCTCAGGTTTCTCCTTTGCTAACAATATAATTGAAGGGAAAGCAAGGAACCAGAGACAGGTAAATGAGAAATGAAAGACAGAGACCAGGCAGAGATACAGACGAGAGTTATTTGTCAGAGTTGACAAATAAAGGCCATCTCTCTATAGGAGAGAGAGGCTTAACAGACTTGGGTTCTGGGATTTTTATAGGGCAGGCTCAGGAATCAGAGCCAGGCAGGTGCTAATGTGAGTAGTTAGGAGTTGGGTTGGTATGAGGGAGTGGTTAGCCTTTCTCAGAAATACCCTTGGATGGGAAAGCAGAACTTTTTCCTTAAAATGAAGGCTGTCACTTAAGATGGCCATCCAGTTGCTAAGCAAGGACCTCATAATAATAAATTTTCCTTTCCCTTTCTCTCCAAACAGTGTCTTCATTATTGAATTGTCATTGAGATAAGATGGAGCTTTCAGTAACACTGTCTCAAAATAAAAAAATAAATGGAATGTAACTCGTTGGTAGAGCGCCCTGGTTAAATCCCCATTACTTCCCCCCACCAAAAGAAAGAAAATAATACTCTGCTTCCTTTCAACAATTAGTGGGTAAAGAAAAAAAAAAATCTAAACTGCAAGTATCCATATACATTTGAGTTCCAAATGCAAGGGTTATTGAAAGTCAATCTGTAATAGATTGTAACTTTATGCTTTGAGTATAGCCCTTGCTGCTTTGCCCACTGGAACTTATTGTTTCTTTCTCCTCTTCTCTACCTGCTCCTCCCTAACCTCTCCACCTTCCTAATCTCAGGGGAAACAGGATTACTTTTCTTCCTCAGAGTTATCTGTCCTTCAGCCCAGACCCACCACAGGAATGAAGTAATCCAGATTTGGGGGATGGTACCAGAAGATCTCAGAAATGGCTGTCTCCCAAATTAACAAGTGAATTACAACTTCAACAGAACCTTTGAATCACCTTTAAAAACAAACAAACAAACAACAACAACAACAACAACAAAAAAAACAACCCCAAAATTGTCCCCCCTGATGAGCAGAATCACAGCCTCTGGGACAGGAGTCCTCTGTTTCCCCTTTGCTAGTAATAAACTTCTTTTTTCTGTTTCTCAAAATTGTGTCCTTGTTATTGGATTGATATTGGGGACAAGGACTGAGATTTCAGTAACAAATCCAGCCCCTACTTCTGAATCATTCAATCCTGTTTGCTTATTCACCACCTGTGATATGCAAAACAAATACCATCCCTATCTTACTGTACAAGATTATTGTGGGGATTTAATTATTTTTATTTTTATTAGTATTGAGGATTAAACCCAGGGACGATAAACATGAGTCACATCCCCAGATCTTTTTATTTATTTATTTAAATTTTGAGATAGGGTCTCACTGAATTGCTTAGGGCCTCACTAAATGGCTGAGGTTGGCCTTGACCTTGTGATTCTCCTGCCTCAGCCTCAGGGTGGTTGGGATTACAGGCCTACACCACTGAGTCCAGCTTAAAAATGCTTTCTTTTACTGCTGAGGTGCTGGCCATGCTTCATGCATACTGGAGGACAAGTATCCATCTGTTAGCCACCCCCAGGGGCCCAATTGGCACAACTTTCACACAGTGATTCCGCAGAGAAACCATCTTCAGGAGATGCTGATAACTCTGAATAGAAATACCTTGAAGGCAGCTGCTTTCTTGCCTGAGGCAGAGTGAAGAGAAAGTCTTTAAAACATTGTCCTATAGGTTTGACATGGCAAACAGAAATAAAAGGTAATCAATCACTTCTTACCTTTGTGTTCTTCTACCTATACCCACCGTGCCCAGATCAGCAGAGTCATTAAAGGATGGGAATTAAGTGCTTTGGGAGATGGAATAAATGACAGAGACTCTAGAGAAACCTTACTTAAGATTTCTCTAATTCAAGATTACAAGGAACAGTCAGATCTTCAGCCAGCCCTACGTGACTTCTGCCTTCCTTGTTTTAAGAACAACGTAACTTTTATGACCTTAGCATTGACTTTAAGTAGGTTACCTATTACTGTGTTATTTCTGTACCTATATATCTTTGTGCACAAGTCTTTTTTTTCTCCAATGAAACCAGGAACAGGACACATTTTATGGTTGTCTGTCTCTCTGGCTTCTTGCACATTTTCTCTGGAAATTTACACAGAGATCACCAACACATTGGAGATACTCAATGGTTATTGCTGATAGTAACTACAGATTCCCTCTTGAAGGTTTTAATATGTACCATTCCTCAGGATGGGAATACAGCTTGGTAAATCACTTTTCTAGAAGGCATCTGTGACAAGTTGACATATCAGCATAAATATACTGGGTTGGAAAAAAAAATAAATTATTCAAAGATATCAATTTGAGTTAAACATCAAAGAATTCCCCTGCCTAAGAGTCTAAGTAGATCATTAATAAAGTAGCAGCCCAAACAGTTCAATCATGTGGGATAGTTCAGTTTTCTTCTTCTTCGTAGTTAGTTCACCACATTTTAAAGAAAGAATTAGAATAAGACATTTTTCTTGGGAGTCAAGACAAATTGCAGTACTGAAATATTTTTTTTCCACGTTAAAGAAAACACCAAGAAAAAGAAGATCTATTTACTCCAAAGACCAATATGCAATGAAACCAAGAGAGCCATGCAAACTTCACTCAGTAGCCTAAGTAAATAATATCCTAATTACTTCTCAAAACAAGCCAAACGGTGGGTGGTGTTGATCACACACAAGAAGTTGCTTCAGTCCCCAGCATAAGTTACAGTACCATTCACAGCGTTTTACCTCTACTTCTTCACCACCTCCTCTTATGCCCTGGAATCACCGCCATCTTAGTGGGAGGAGCATCTTGAATGGCAGGTCAGAAGCCCCACCCTAGGAAGCAGCAAGTGAGAAGAAGATCCTAAAGGGATAGATATAGAGACTCCCCTCCACTTCTTTGGGTTAATACATGAATTAAGTTGGAACATGTCTTCTTTTTTTTCCTTTCTCAGGTAAAGAGAGAAATTTGGCTTTGCTAAGTCTTTTTATGTTTGTGTGTATGATGAAATCAGCAAAATAGCAGCACAGACCATTCCAGGAATTTTTAAAGAATATATGGCAATAAAATGGAGAATGGAGGCAATTACTAGATTTGAATGGTTTGAGCCAACTTTCTATTGAATGATATAAATAATCTTGTCTTTTTCAGATAATTGCTTTATATTGATAAGGTACTCTGTCTACATAGCACATGCATCCTTAGCAAATCTGAGCAATGCCATAAATTAAAAATGTTCTTCTTTTCTGTTATGTTTATCGTAACATTTAAAGTTGGCTTTGTAGATTTTTGAATTTTAAGATATATTTGCATACTATATGTAACCTAAAAACAACTAGACTGTATGCATAAACCTAGCATGCTCCAAATACCTCTGCAAGACCTCCCTTCATGTTAGGTGAACATTCCTTCCATTATTGACCAGTCTTATCCCCACATACTAATTGGCTAATTGAACTTCTGTATCATTTAAATTTTCTTAGGACCAGTTTCCCTGTTTGTAAATTAAGGGGTTGAATAAGTTCTACTTTCTCCTGTCAGATTTTCCACATTCCCTCCTTTCTCTCTCTGAACGACTTAGTTTTGTGTGGAGTGTTTTCCTGTATTC
This sequence comes from Urocitellus parryii, assembly GCF_045843805.1. Taxonomy (NCBI): domain Eukaryota; kingdom Metazoa; phylum Chordata; class Mammalia; order Rodentia; family Sciuridae; genus Urocitellus; species Urocitellus parryii. Next base: position 49,037,495 of record NC_135538.1, read on the forward strand.
AACTTGCAAAGTGCTATAGATAATTTTAATTCTGCTGCCATCAAAATGTCAACTTCTAATCTTAAGGAAACAGACTCTAATTGACTAGCATTGCCCCTAAACACTTTCTTATCAAGGAATTGTTCTCTATGCAAATCTCTGATAACTTTCTTCTAGAGTCCTCAAGAATCTCTTAGCTTCCACTTGAACTTCCTTTCTTCTTTTAGACCTTTACATCTTCATTGCCTTCTATGTTTTCACTGGGTGGGCTATCGGCTATCAGTGGTTGATACAATGATAATCTCAATTTTATGAGGTTTTTCTTTTCTTCTCCCATACAGTAAGCAGTGATACTTTCCCCATTTTCTTATTTCATCTTGAACTGGGAGACATACGTTGATATTATGAGAGAGATGTAGTTTAGGGAAGGCACTGTCAAGCCTAACTTTTGTGCCCTTCACTGTAGGCCATTTGGCTTTAATCTCATAAATTCTTGGTCATCTCTCCCAGTTTGTGTGCAACAATAGCAGTTGTACAGTAAAGGAAACACATAAACACACACACACACACACACACATGCACACACAAGTTTATGGAGTTTGTGAGGTTTCTCTAGTGCGAGTAAACTAACACCTGACAGATGATTTGGGAGAAGAGATGAAGAGGATACTGGAGTCCTGCTTTATAGTGATTTGCATTTCCACAGGGCATAGCAGGTTATTGGGCTTCCACTCTGTGTTGGAGAGGAGGCTGGGTTCCAGGCAGGGGCAGAGAGGAGGGGTTTGTACAAAGTTAAACTTTGTGCTTGTTGAGTTCAGTATTCAACAATGAAAAAACCTCAGAGCTCTCTCCTCCAGTTCACACACCATCAATATAAGATCTAGGCACAAGTGCTAGGGGCACTTAACCACTGAGCCACATCCCCAGCCCTTCTTTGTATTTTATTTTGAGACAGAATCTCACTGAGTTTCTTAGGGCCTCACTAAATTACTGAGGCTGATTTTGAACTCGTGATCCTCCTGCCTCAGCCTCCAGAGCTGCTGGGATTATAGTTGTGCACCACTGTGCCGGGTCCATATTTAGTGTTAAAGAGCACATGAATCCCACCTGAAACTGAAAATTGCCTCAGGTTTACTCAGAAGGTGATTTCCACATGTTTATCGAAAGTTCCAGGCTCCAGGGCAGCTGAGTGAGCTCACCATGAAGAAACTCTTAGAGTCATAATGAACAGACACTCAGACAAGGTCACTCAACTAAGAAACTTTCAAATCTTCATCCCACTCTCCAAACTGAAAATGATTACAAAGACAAGAACATTCCCTTCTCTCTCTCCCTTCTTCTTGTTTCCTAATAAATGTTCAACTAGTATAATCTGTTGGAGTTTCCAGAAGAAGCTCCCACTCTACCTTGTACCCAACTATGTACTCTATTTATCAGATGAGACTGTGAAGCATGAAATGCATCTAGGGACAGCCCAAGAGGTCATTCAGAAGTCTCCACTTTGTGAGTCACTTTGATTTATTTTATTTCTGAGACAGTCTCTCCCAGGTTGCCCAGGCTGACCTCAAACTTGTGCTCTTCCTGCTCAGCCTCCCAACTAGCTGGGATCACTGGTGTGTGCTACCACACCCAGCTTGGAAGTCACTTCTTGAAGTGATAAAGTAGAAGCAGACAAATCTGCTCAAGTCAGGTACAGTCCCAGTCCAGTGGTTATTTCCAGGAAGGACTCAATGTTCTCCTTCAACTTATCAGTTGAGCACTTGTCAAACTTAAGTCCTCATTGCTTTCTAAACTTTTCAACTAAGTTTCTGCTGCCAACAGCAGGAGCTTTTAATAAAATTTTATCTAAGATATTATGTGTTTCCCTCTGATGAGTGATTTAACTTGATTTATTAGGGGGAAATCACTTTTGGTAATGATTTAGTATTTTAACAGTTATCTTTGTCATTTAAACTTGCTTTTTAGGTTAAACAATTTTACCTTAATAGTGATTTCCCTTAAGTTGTTTCAGATTAACATTTTTTCTCATCTTAATTTAGGGACAGAAATCCAATCTATTTCATTCATTCAAACATTTCAGGGAGAAGGATATAATTAAAGGGGGAAGGAATTTTACAGAAGATAGCCATATACAGGAAAGCATTCTCCATGAGAAGAAAACTGACTTGACCTACTTTAAAGTCTTTATTTAAAACTCCTCAAATTCAACTATCTTTAGGAAATTATTCTCAATTATATGAAGTAGCAATTTGGAGGAAAAGATTAGAATATTTTCCTATTATTAAAAATAGATGTTTTTCTCATTTCACTTAGGAATATATTTATATACTCATATATACATGTACACATACACATACTTTGGAATTCTAATATATAAGTTTTGATTTTGAATATAGAACCCAAGATAATGTAGTTGGCCTGTTCCAGCCAAAAGGCCCTAACTGTTCTTATAAGATTTCTATCTCTTACACTGATTCTGGTAACCTAAGTTACCAATCTTGTGTTCTCATAAACAAATCACAGTCAAGTATATACAGCCAATCTGCCTTGAGGACTGAAGCAGGTGAGTAGATAATCATGTTAACTCTTGACTCATGGCAAGTCTCTGAATATATACAAGGAAAATCCATCACCTTGTTCATTCGTTTATTAGTTATTTGGTTCATTCCTTCCTTTCTTAAAAAGAAGATTCTTCTTTAAGAATCTTCATTACAATCCTCTAGTAGGGTAACAATAAACATCCTAGACCCAGGGACTGGCAAACTATGGCCTGAGAGCCCTATCTGGCCAGTTGCCTGATTTTGTACAACTCATTAGTTAAGAATGGTTTTTACATTTTAGAATAGTTTTTAAGAAAGTAAAAAGAAAAATATTTTCTGAGAAGTTAAACTCATACTAAATTCAATCTTGAGTGTTTGTGGTTGAAGTTTTAATGAAACACAGTCCTATTCATTCACTGACTTACTGTCTACAGTTGTCTTTATGCTGTAAAATCAGGTGTGCAGTGCAGCAGGCTGTATGGCCTGCAGAATCTAAAACACTGACTATGTGGTCCTTCACAGAAGAGTTTGGTTATCCTTGTAGACACTGAGACTTCAGCAAAGAACAGAATAGAAAGAGTTTCTGCACTCATGAAATTACATTCTAAAAGGGAAGCAAAACAAAACAAAACAAAAAGATAAATTGAGACCTTTGTCTATATTATAAGGAAAAATAAATAGGAGGATGTGATGAAGAGTTCAGAAGAGGCCTCTATGTCAGTTGAGCTGAAAGCTTTGACAAAGAGTCAGCCAAGAAGAATATGGAAGCAGAAGGTTCCACAGAAGGAACAGCAAGTGGAAGGTCTGAAGAATAAGAAGCATGGTTAGATCTCAGAGAAATAGGGAGAGTCATAGGACATAAGGTCAGGGAGGGAGGGAGGATTAGGCAAGGGCTAGATCATGGAAGGATACTTAGGAGGAGGCAAGTTTGTATGTTTCTCTACAGGCAGAGAATTCCCTGAAAGATTTGGTGCACAGGAGTGACATGATCTGAATCACACCTTAGAAAGATGAATTTGGCTATTTTATGGGAAAGGGATCTAGAGGAAGTCAAAGTGGAAGCAAGCAGTTAGAAGTTGTTGTAATTAGCTAAGTGAGAGATGGTGGTATACAACTCATTAGTTAAGAATGGTTAGGGGAGAAGCTGGGAAGATAGGAGGAGCTAGATAAATAGAGAAGTTAGGGTCAAGGTAAGCTGTCAAGCTTGTTGTGAGGGAAGGCAACAGAAAGAGAATAATTGAGGATTACACTTGAGTTTAGGCTATGTTGGTACCATTTCCTCACTTGAAACCACTGAACTGTATAAACTAAACTACCCCTGTGTCTGAACTAGACTTTCTATCTGATAGATATCACTGCCTTGTTTTCCACTGAAGTGTAGTTATCATTTTTCTTCACTGTTTCTGCTGAGTACAGAAAATACTTGATAACATCCTCAAGGACACATTGGGGAATAAGACAAAGGGCTTTCAAGTGGAAGTCCAGGTGTTGACCTTTTTCTCCAGAGACTGAGGAAGAGGCACAGTGGAGGGCCAGCCCAATACCACATGTGACCTTTGACTTACAGAGGTGATCTTTTGTGGATTGGTAGATAACAGGGGAATAAAAGACCAGATTCCTTATGACACTCTTGCTATTGCTCTTGAATCCAATAGTCATTTCTAACATTGATAAGTTGTTTTAGTTCAGCCTATGACAGATATACAGTTGATGTGCCCAACCAAACAATAAATGGCATTTTCTGACTCTGTAGAAATTCTACATTTGTGGAAGGAAAACACAGTCCTTCTAGTTTTGTCAGTAAGATCAAACACCAATGATGTGTATCTGCAGAAAATTGTTCTGAGAAAATTGGGGATATCATTTTACCAGCACTACTATTAAACAGATGTTAGGAAGACAGAGGAAAAAAAAAAAAAAAACTTTCCTCAATTTTTTTTAAAGAAAGCTAGAAATTTAAACCTCCCCACAGATGACTATTTTTAGATACTCACTCATGGTTTGTGAAGATTATACAACTCTAAACACTTTCAGTCACTGAGATGGTTGAAAAGGCCAAATAAACTGGGTAATAGGAAAGTTTGTGTGGTCAGCAACAGACTCAGTAGGACTTTGTGGTGAATGGTGTGTGTGTGGGGGATGGGTACACAGAGGGGAGGGGAGGGGAGAGAAGGAGAGGAAAGGAGAGGAGAAGGGAGGAGAGGGGCAGGGAGGGAGGGGTAGGGAGGAGAGAGGAGGAGAGGGAGACTGACTCTTGGATTCAGATGCAGAGCTGAATGCTTGATGATATCTTCACTGAAAGAGGAAACTGCAGAGGGAATTTCCTTGGGAGATAAGGCAGATGATTTCATTTTGGGGCCTATGTTGAGTTTGAGGTTTGTGTTAGTCAGGTTTTCACTACTGTGACTAAAGTACCTGACAAGAAAAACTTAGAGGAAGAAAAGTTTATTTGGGGCTCACAGTTTCACAAGTTAAGTCCATGGTTAGTTGACTCCATTGCTTTGGATCGGAATGACAAAGGACATCATGGTGGAAGGGTATGGAAAAGGAAATCTGCTCAACTCACGGCAGCCAGGAAGGAGAGAGGGGGTGGGGAGGAGCTAGGGATAGATATAGTCTAAGGGCACATCTCCAGTGACCAACTTCCTCCAGCCACCCCCTGTCTGCATATATTACCACTTGGTAGTTAATTCAAATTATAAATTCATTGAGTGGATTAGTATACTGATGAAGTTACAGCTCTTATAATCTAACCACTTTTACCTCTGAACATTTGCACTAACATGAGCTTTATCAGGGACACCTCATACCCACATCATAGCAGGGTGCTTGTTATCCATTTGGAGACTCCGAAAGATTATTCCAGAGTTCAAGGTATTAGTTTGTGACATGGTTTCGCTATGTTTCCCAGAGTGGCTTTGGACTGGCCACCTTCCTGCCTCATCCTCCAGAGTAGCTGGGAGTACAGGCATGCACCACTCTGCTCAGATAGAATATAGTTAAAGATATGAGTCTGAAGACCATAGAGGAGATGATGAAAGACTTGGGTTATTTTGGAATCCTAAGAATAAGATAACCCAAAGAAAGTATGCAAAGCAAAAAAGACTAATATTTACTTTCTAGGGATGGGGATAGAAAGAGAAATTTGTAAAGCAGACTGGAGAGAGGAAATCAGAAAGGTTAAGAAACCAGAAAAGTGAGGAAACAGAAGCCACAAACAAAATATTTTAAGTTAAAATATTCACTGCATTTAGTTACAGACTTTGGTAATCTTGCAAGTCCTTCTGGTAGAATCATTGCAGAGAAGGCCAAGTTATGATAGACTAAAGACCATGAGTGGGAAATAAGGAACACCGCCGTAGAGTCAACTTTTTCAAGAAGGTAACTGTGATGAGCACAAGTGCTGTAGAATTTTTATGGTTTGGATTTGAAATGTCCCACAAAGACCCATGCATTAAAGACTTGGTCCCCAATGCAGTAAGGTAGGGCTTTCAGGGAGTAATTGGATCATGAGGTCTTTGACTACTATGGGTAAATTCATTGATAGCTGGACTATTCGGAAGTGATGGAAAGTGTAGGAGATGGGACTTAGTAGAAGGGAGTGGGTTCTTGGGGTCTTGCCCTTGGGGACTATATTTTGACCCTGACACTTCCTCTCCCTCTCTTTTTGCTTTCCAGCTTTTCTCTGTCCCAATCTTCTGCCATGATGTTTCTTCCTTGGAGCCAGTTGTCCATGGATGGAAACCTCTGGAACCATAAGCTAAAATAAATCTTTTCTCCTCAAAGTTATTTTTCTCAGGTATTTGTCATGGCAATGAAAAATTGAGGAACACAGCTCATTGAGTAAAAGGATTCAGAAGGAGGGAAGTCCCCCTCTTTCCTGTCATAAGATTTGAACTTGTTTAAATTCTGATGAGAAGGAGTAAAAGAGATAAGGTTGAATATATAAGATAGGGATTAATTTTGAATTAGAGTTGAGGACATTAAGATGGAATTCATAGTATACATTGAAGAATTGGCTTTAAATAAATGATGAATACTTTTATTTTCTTAATATGAGAAGAGAAAAGGAGGATTGAAAACAAAAGTGTATTTTATAGACTGGGTAATCAGAAGTTGGGAAGTCCCCTTATAATATCTTTCATTTTCTAAGAGGGGTGGGAGGAAAGGTTATCTGAAGGAAGTGCAAGGTGAAGTGCAGCTATCAGAGACTTGAGGGGAGGAGAGAGAGTTTAAAACAGTTGTGGAAAATGGGAGGGTACAAAGGAATCATGGCAGTCTTAGAGCTGGCTGAAGAGCTAAGATCAGTCCTCACAGATTTATGATACCAAAGCGCCCAAGTTTTACTTTTCTTCTGCAGCAGATGACACAGAACCAGACCTGAAAAATGGAAGGGAAAAGGCAAACAGTTGGATTGATCTAGGGTTTTACCAAGTAGATGCTGTGGAAAGACAATAGGGCAGGAGAAGTCAGAGTATTGGTAAGAGAACTTAGATGTTCAGTAGGAAATATAAATGGAATAATTAGGGAGTGAAGATAAGAAGACAACATTAGGCAAGGAATTAATAGAAAACCAGAGGTCCTCATAAGGTCGGTTACTCATTCCTAGATATAATATGCATTTGATAGATACTCAGTGGATAGTGTGGATAGATAATAACTAGTTCAGAGTTCAAACACTAAAAGCTCACTGGACCCTCACCTATGTATTTCATTCCTCCATTACTAGCACCTCTAACTGAAGGGGTCAGTGTGTTAAGTGGGTATATATTACCCTCCCTTTTGTACTTTTTGTCCTAACAATTTCCTGATTTAATGCCTATTGCATTCCTTTTTGCTTATCCACACGTTATCTATCTTTTAAAGCTTAGCACTCAGCTTAGTCACCAAACTTCCAGTGAAAGACAAGCAAGAGAGAAAAATCCCCTGACATTTATAGAGTACTTCTTATGTGCCAAGAAATGTAATTGGACTTTTCACATACAGTTGTAATTCAGTTGGAGCATTGGATGTCTCATTTTGCTTTTGTGAGTTATTTTTATTTTCTTTAACACTACTGACATTCCTTTATGCTTACTGTATGGACAGATTTTTGTATCTATCTTTACTGCATGCTCAATGGAAAGTTCTTTTATTTAAATATATATATACACATATACACACATATGTGTATATGTATATGTTGTAGATAGACACAATATCTTTATTTATTTATTTATTTTTTATGTGGTGCTGAGGATCAACCCCAGTGCCTCACTCAAATGAGGCAGGCACTCTATCATTGAGCCCAAGCCCCAGCCCTCAATGGAAATTTGAGGGCTTAATTATATATTTTATGTTGTTTCTTTCAGATTGAATTGGATACAGTAGACATAAATTCTTATTTTATTATGAATATTAAAATACAAACAATAGACTAAGGCATCTAATAAAAGAAAGTATATGGAGGCTCAGAGTTCTAGACTGAAAGCCCCTATTGGGCTTTCTTGCTGCATTATCACGTGGCAGAAACCAAAGGTGGTAGAGTGGCGGGGAGAAGGAGGCAAGGGAAGAGATGGGAAAGTGGCAGAGTAGTACCTTTATCAGGAACCCAATCTCAAGATAACAGCGTTAATGCATTCATGAGAGTGGAACCCTATACCCTAAACATGGCTTAAAGGTCCCACCTCTCGATTACTGTTGCATCAGGGATTAAGTTGACTATACATGAACTTAGGTGAACACATTCAAACCACAGCATAAACCCTCATCCATTTGAAAACTCATGGGAATTGGGGAAAATGGAGAAATAGTGCCCTAATTTTCCAAAATAATTAAAATACCTTCTAACAGTGAATAGTGTACTCTTCTCAATGTAGACACAGACCCGATATATTTATTATGGGAAATATCATAGCCAATAGTATATGACTATTTCATTTGGAAAGTAGACAAATGTGATACAATTTAATGAGTATAGACATGATTTTCTTTTTATCAGTTATTTCCATATATTTACATGTGTTGGCAATTCAATAAAATGTAATTTAGTATTTGAAAAATGAGTAACAATAATTTAGATAGTTTTAAATTAAAAGATTATGTATTGTTTAGAAAAAATGTTTAATGACATTTAAATTAAAGTTAACTAAACATTTCTCTAAGAGACTTGGCCCAAACAAAAAGTAGTGTTGTACACAAGTTGGTGTGAATGTCAGTAGTTCAAATGTCAGCACCAGCAGAGTAATTCACTGGAATTAAAGCACTAGAATCGGCTCATTAAAGACATTTTGTAGCATCTCACTGAGAAACAGCTATGAAATTCTCTTAAGTGAATCATCAAAGCTTTCTTCTCTTCCTATTCCAAATTCTCCTCCTTCTTGAATTTTAGGAGGCTTATAAGAGTTTTATGTTCGTAAGCTAAATTTCATTTAAAGGTCTGCCAATATGATGTTCATTTCATAGATGAATTAAATCAAGCACAGACAAGCTGTGCTTGTCTTCAGTTTCTGCTGAACGTTTTTGCCAGAACCAGCAATACTACTGGAGTTTCCCATTTGCAAATGAGATAATTGCTTTAGAATGCTATATGCCATGTATTTTGGAGGTAAAATCTGACAGACTTGTTATACAAAAATGAACAGATCAGATTTTTCCCTCTTTTTCAATATTGTTATCTGTTCTCTGAATATCATCATTTTCTTCATAAACCTCAAGTTTACCAAAAATGTTCATTTTCATGAAACTTTAGAAAATATTTCAGAATTTTAAATGTTAGCAGTCTCTTGACATGAAAAAAGGATATTTCAACCATAAATTTATAGTTACAGGGGCTGGAGATGTGGCTCAGCGGTAGTGCGCTCGCCTGGCATGCGTGCGGCCCGGGTTCGATCCTCAGCACCACATACCAACAAAGATGTTGTGTCTGCCGAGAACTAAAATAAATTTATAGTTACAAATACATCACTGTCATGACAAAGCCTGGCTATTTCATAATTCAACTGTGTATGCCTTAAGAAAACTCATAGAAGCTACTAGAACATAATGATGCTTTGTAAGGCAATTTTTACATATTTCACATACCTTTTCTAATTTACTTTTATTATTATTATTATTATTATTTTGTGTGTGATACAGGGCATTCAACTCAGGGACACTTTACCCTGAGTTCTATCCTTAGGCCTTTTTATTTTATTTAGAAACAGGATCCCACTAAGTTGCCCAGGTTGGCCTTGAACTTTCTATTCTCCTGCCTCAGCCTCCTAAGTAGCTGGGATTACCCGTGTGCACCACTGCAACTTACTTTTTTTTTTTTTTTTTTGTGGTGCTGGGGATTGAACTCAGGACCTTTTGCATGCAAGGTAAGAACTACCAACTGAGCTATATCCCCAGCCCAACCTACTTATTTTTTAATGTGTACATACTTTATATAACATTTGCATTCATTTATTTATTTTTATGCAGGGCTGCAAATAGAACCTAGAGGCTTACATGTTAATCAAGTGATTTATCACTGACCAGTACCCCAGACTCTTTTATCTAACTTTTTAATAATGAAATTATAGAGAAAATGAAGTTAATGAGGAAAACCGCATCACATTAGAAATACATGAACATTACAGAAGAAGTAAAAATCACAGACACAGCACCAGAGGTGTGTAGCTCAGTGACGGAGCACTTGCTTAGCATGTGTGAAGCCCCGGGTTTAATCTCCAGCTTGGCAATAAGTAAACAAATAAAAAATAAAATTACTCTGAATTAAACTCTTTGGACACCTTGGTGAGTATAATTATACACCCTGTTCCCTCTTTTCTCTATATAAGTGTGTATGTATTATCATATATACAAATTTGTGACTTACCTGTACACTTAGTAATTATATTTTATACACCATTATATACTTACAGCTGTTTTGTTTTCACATTTTTACATTTCTATTTTATTTATTTTTCCACATTCTTAACTGGTACATTTTAATTGTTTTCCCATTTTAAAAATAGCTATGTAGCATGCTATTATGTAAGTGTATTCTAATTTATTTAGCCAATTTCTATTATTGGGCATTTGGTTGTCTCTAATATTTTGTTATTACAAACAGCTCTAGTAAACATCCTTTTCCATATGTCTTTCTGCACTTTCTTAATTATTTCCTGAGGCTAAATTTCCAGAAGAGGAGTAACTAGGCCACAGGTCTGGGCATTCTTAAGTCTGATAATTACTGCCAAATTGCTCTGCAGAAAGACTTGTCGTCTCCGTCTCCGCTCTGACCAAGGACATGTGGGAATGTCTCTTTCCCCTCACTTACAGAAATTAAAATACCCGTCTTCTGGTTTCATTTTGATTCTTACAATAACCGTGAGGAAGACAACGGATTAGGATGAGGAGACGCGTTGACGGTCCCACATCTAGAAAGCAGACAGACTGGGAGTTGAGATTCCTAACTTGCCAACCATGTGCTCCTTTCCTACCGCATCCTTGCTATCAGGCTGCTGATGCTGGCAACAACCAACCAACTATCAGAAAGAATTAGACAAGGAATTCTTGCTCAAGCCGAAGCCTGACTCACGCCCGTGTTGCTGGCAGTGCTCTGGCCTCCAGCCACAGGTCTGTGGGTGGCACAATTCTTGTATTCTGAAGAAAAAAGCAATGTTGGCACACTGCTCATCCAGGCCAGTGCTGAAGCCAATGGGGGAAAGGAGGAAATGAGGGAGCTGGAGGCAAAGAGGCAGCAGAGGGTGACCAAATTATAAACCTTGCAACAACATGTCTCTAAAGTCTTTCAATTCTTACCGTGTGCGTGATGAGTGAGACAATCCAGGTTATCTATCTGATCCCATGATTTTAATTAATGATTTTATTATTCTTGTTTTTTATAGCAAAATTGGTATCATCAATCTATTTGTAGTTTTGATATTTTTTTAAATTATATTTTTTGCAGCTCTGGAGATCAAACCCAGGGCTTTGTGTGTGCTAGAAAGTATTGTTCGACTAAAGCCCAACACATTTTTGTATTTATTTATACAAAATATTCAGGAAACCAAGTAGTTCTCATAAATGAAACAGAAAAGGTGGTGAAGAAAAATTTCCTTTTGGATAGAAAAGCAAGAGTTTTCTTTCCCTCTCGTATCATATGGTTTAATAAAACAAAACAAAATAAAAAAAAGACTACTGAGAATTGAACCAGGGCCTTGTACAGATGCTCTCCTACTGAGCTACATTCCACCTTTTTTTTTTTTTTTTTCTTTTTCTTTTTTTTCTGGAGACAGGGTTTCACTAAGTTGCCCAGGCTGGCCTTGAATTTGTGATCCTTTTTCCTCAGTCTCTCCAGCAGCTGGGATTATAAGATTACAGGCATACTCCACTAGGCTCTGCTAAGTACCACTTTAAAAATTGACTTAGACCAAAGTCTTAAAGTACATTCGTCAGTTCAGTTTCTTTCAAAAGCAGAAGAATTGGGAATGTAGCTCAGGGATATAGAGTTTGCCTAGGGTGCCTGAAGCCCCAAATTTAATCCTCAACACCTCCCCACCCCAAAATGAAATGTGAAGATGGTATTTGATGGGCCAGGGATTTATTGGAGAGAAATACCTCTTAAGGATAAAGAGGACTCATGAGTAAACAGGACCTGCTTTCAGCTCTTGATGCAAGGCTGCGGAAGGGGAGCAAGAAGAAAGAACTGGGTTGGAAGGAGGCTTGGACCACAGTATAGTTTGGAGAGTCTCAATCAGGCCAGTATAAACTCCACAAGCTAGTTTTCTAGTAGAGGAGTTCTGTGTCAGGCAGAAGTGGCCTAGTGTAGTCACTGACATGCTACATTGGTCCCAGTGTGGCATTTTGAGGCTGTCCACTCCCTTCCTTGAAGCATGTCCTCTGAAAAGGAGAATTGAATGGTGTACCTCCATGGCCATCACATACCTGATATTCTGTGCCCTTAATCCCAGGACCCTGGGCAGGACTTTCCAAAGGCTACTGGCATTATTCCCTCTCCTCTCTATCTCTGGCCCAAACCATGGCAAAGTGTGAAAGGAGGTGATTTCTTTCATTATTAGATTGTTAATCCCCACAAAGCAAGTTTAAATAGAGGGTCCCTCCTACCTTTGTTTGCTTCTGTTTCCTAGCTAATAAAGCCATTTTTTCTTTTTAGTTTTCCTTTCTTTTTAAAAATTTGTTAGTGGGCTGGGGATGTGGCTCAAGTGGTAGCGCGCTCGCCTGGTATGCGTGCGACCCCGGTTCGATCCTCAGCACCACATACCAACAAAGATGTTGTGTCCGCCGAGAACTAAAAAATAAATATTAAAAAAAAAAAATTTGTTAGTGCATTATAGTTATTTTACCAGAAACTTGGGCTTTGTCCCTGATGCCAATCCAATAATAAGGACACAGTTTTGAGAAAAAGGAAAAAAGAAGGTTTATTGCTTTGTTAGCAAAGGAGAAGCACAGGGGTCTCCTATCCCAGAGTCTGTGATTCTACCTATCAGGGGTAACAGGGAGCTTTTAAGAAGGTGATTCAAAGGCTACATCCCATGTGTTCTCTGTTGGAGTTGTAATTCACGTGTTAATTTGGGAGACAGTCATTTCTGAGATCTTCTGGTGCCATCCCCAAAGTGTGGACTTCTCCTTCCAGTGGTGTATATGTACTCAAGGACAGATAACTCTGCTTAGGATATAATCCTGACTCACCTGAGATTAGGAAGGGGGAGAGGTTAGGGAGGAGCAGGTAGAGAAAAGGAGAAAGAAACATATCCTTTTAAAAATAAGTTGCACTGATAGAGCCTCAAGGGCTATGTTCAAAGCAAAAAATGGGCCACTGTTACATTAATACATAATTGTGGGGTTCGCTTTGATTCACTTTGACAGAATCCTATGCACATGCATGTGGAATGTAATTTGCTCAATTTCAGACCCTCGTATTTCCTCATTCCCTCCCTTCCTCCAACTCCTGCCAACTTTACGCTACTGGTCTTCAGATTATTGTTTTTTATTTTTTTAATCTTCCTTCCCCATAGTTTTATTGAGGTAAAAATTGAAGTACAATAAAATGCACATATTTGGCTAGGCACGGTGGCACACACCTATAATTCCAGTGGCTCAGGAGGCTGAGACAGGAGGATCATGAGTTCAAAGCTAGCCTCAGCAAAAAGCAAAGCACTAAGCAATTCAGTGAGACCCTATCTCTAATTAAAATACAAAATATTTGTGGCTGGGGATGTGGCTCAGTGGCCCAGTGGCCCTGAGAGATTCAATCCCTGATATCCAAACAACAACCACAACAAAAATGCACATATTTGAAGTATGCAATTTGATCAGTTTTGATATGTAAGTAACCAATACAATTATTTATTGTTAATTATAAATTGGTGCTTTATAAATATACAAAAAGGTAAAATTCTTTGTGGTAGAGTCATACATAATTTGGTCAGTTTCATTCTGCAGTTCCTTCTTTTTCCTGTTCTTTCTCCTTTCTCCTCTATCCTCTTCCTCTAACTTCACTAATCTCCCTTCAACTTTTTGGAATTTTCCCTTATTTTGCTCTAGCTTCTGCATATGAGAGAAAACATTCAACCCTTGACTTTTTGAGTCTGGCTTATGTCACTTAAGTGAAATAAACCATTCTTTTTAAAAAAAAAAAAAAATCCCAATTCCACAAACATTTCAGTACCAAACTCCCAGCAATGTGTTAAATAACAGAGGACATGAGATAAAGAAGACACTTCAATGTGCTTGTATGTTAAAGAGGGTCAAGAGCACCTTACTAGAGATTTTAATAATGGAGAGGTAGAGGAGATATGGACAGAGTATCTTGACCAGCAGGACAAAGTCTGACAGAGTTTCGGGGACCAAATGCAGAAAAAGCCTGACCACAGCAAGTCCAGGCATAAGAAAGGAGGCGTGACTTATAGACCAGGAGAAAAGGAGATCCTGCAGGATAAAGAGGAACACTTTGATGTAGTCAGGACCCACATTTCTGCTTGGGAACTTGTACTTGATTGTGATCACCATAGTCACATGTGCATTTTATGAGTATGGAAGAGATTTGGGTGAGCAAGACCAGAGAATTGCAAGAAACCATTGCCTTTTGAATCTTTATTTTCATCTATTCACTGATGGGTCTTAAGAGGACAGGGGTCCTGGGAGAAATTTGCCCGATTTATAATCAAAAGACTTGGGCTGGCTTTGGGGTGTAGCTTAGTGGTAGAGCATGTGTTTGGCATGTGGGTGGGTGCCTGGGTTCAACTCCCAGCACCAAAACAAAAATGAAAACAAACAAAAAGCTACCTGCCCTCTAATCTCAGCATGATAAGTTACCATAGTGTAGGCCAGTTACGTAACCCTAGAAATGCAAGTCTCTTTTATTTATAAGCTGGAAATAATGATACCTGCCCTGACATTTATTGGGCTGTTGTGAAGCTCAAATGAAAGAAGACAAGGCTTTCTGAAGGTACTTGCAAACTTTCAGTACTGTAAAAATTAAGGGACTGTTCCTCGGTCCTGTTTGGGAAATGACAGGCCCAGGAGAAACCCACAAAGTGTGGTTTTGTAAGAAGTTGCTCAGCCTCCCCAGGGGAAAATACCTGGTTTCACATTTGCCAAGAGGAACAAGTCTAGGAAATTACAACACCAGGTAAAAGCACGTGGGGCTTTCTGTTTTGTTTTTGGAGAGCACAGTTTCTTAAATGTCATTCTCATTGTTAACCCTTTGTTACCACTAGTGTCTCTGGAATGAGAGACAGTTGGGTCAGGGAGCATTTACCACAAGGGAGATGGTTAAAAGGTTCTTCATGTAAGAAATAAATGGGACCCTTTTCATGTGCAGAGGAAAATATGTTGTCCATTGTGTTAAGTGAATGGGGACATATAGAGGGAAAGAGCAATTTTGGCTTTGCCGGAAAATTTCTCCACTTTCCTGGGACACTAGGAAGTCTGTGGGAGAAGAAACAGCATATTATCTGATAAATAAAACTTGCCCTAATGCTCCTTTTCTGGAAGACTGGGGAAAAAAAATCCTCTTATCATTTCTGTTTTGTTGGTAGTTTGTATGAGTCTCCATAAGAAAATCACTGAGAAATCATCAATGTACTTAATCTTGGGAAGCCGAGGTACAAGGTCATGGAAGGGGTCCTTTGAACAATTCCATTTTAGAGGCCATTCCTGGAGTATCAGTAATCTCCTGAAGGAGTTGTCTACTCTATGGAGAAACTTCTATTCTTTTTTGACAGACCAATCAGGAAAAATATTGGTACATGAGTTGAGACAGCTAGTTGATTCATGTAGGGAATTACTGATAGAAATAGTATTTCTTTTTGACTACTCAGAAAATAGATTGAACTCTGCAATCTTCCAACCAACCAACATAAAATGAAGGGAATTTTTCTAACCTATCATACAGCCTATGAAAGATGTTTTGAAAAATAATTCCCAAAAGAAGGGTATAAATGACACTAAATATTGACTCACTCAATACAAACACCCAGTCATTTCTGGCTGCTCTTACTGAATTTCAAAGTGTGGGGAAAAAAAAATGACACACCCCCCCCAAAGCCCTTATAGTTTGAGTTTGAGGGATGACACGGGCCCTGTCATACAAATGCACATATTAATTTTCTGTTGCTACACATGTCAGTCAGATTTTTATTGCTATAACAAATACCTGAGACAATGAACTTATAGAGAAAAAAAAAGGTTATTTTGATTCACAGGTTTGAAGATTTCAGTGAATAACCAACCAGTTGGACCCACTGCTTTGGGCCTGTGTCAGTACATCTCGGCAGGAATGCCTGGGATAGCAAAATCACTCACCTCATGGCAAAGGGGTGAGAAAAGGAAGGGGCTGTGATCCTGATACCCCCTTAAAGGCACATTCCCTAATGACTGGAAGACCTCCTACTAGGTCCCCATTCTTAAAGGTCCCAATAGTGCAAGCTGGGATCAAGGCTTTAATACATGGGCCTGTGGAGCTCATTCCAGATCCAAACCCGTAGCACTGTGTCACAAATTACCACAGATTTAGCAGCTCAAAATAACATCATTTATTGGCTCATATTTTCTATAGGTCAGGAATCGGGGCATGGAGTGGCTGGATCCTCTGCTCAGTTTCCCAAGATTAACATCAAGACATTGGCCAAGAAAACAAGTTTATCGGGGTCCTTTTCCAAGTGCACAGGTTGTTATTGGCACAATTCAGTTTTCCTGTGCTGTTGTAGGACTAAGGTGCTTGCTTTCTTGCTGGTTGTCAACAAGGGGCCATTTGCAAATGCTAGAGGCTTCTTGACATTCTCTGCCCCATGGTTCTCTGAACAATATGACAATTTGTCCCTCCAAGACCAACAGGAAAGCATCTCTGACTTTGAATCTCTGGTTTGTTTCAAGTGTTCACCTTGTTGGACCATGCCCACCCTCCCAAAATCTCATTCTTGATGAATTCAGTTGACTGGCTTGAGACCTTAATTACATGGGTGAAATCCCTGTATGCCATATCATAAAACATATTCATGGGAGTGATAGTCTCTTTTATTCACATGTCCTGTTCACACTGAAGGAGAAGATGTTCTACTGTGTTCATGCTTCAGAAAGCAAGAAACTTTTCTGGGGATTCTGCTTACCACAACGGGCTCTTTGGAGGCAGAAGTAAGTGAAGTGACGTAATTTTCACACACAGGGAAACTACCTTTCAGCAAGCACATTGTCATTGGTGGTGCTTGTAGCCCAGCAGTAGTAGAGTTTTTACTTCTGTTTCCTAATACCATGTGAGCCAAGCTGTGGGAAGAATAACAGAGATGTTTTTGCTAGAACAACTCATGTAATTGAGCATTTCTCCTACGTTTCCCTTGGAAGCATTCGTGACTGGTTCTTTGGTCCTTAAACAGATGGCAAAAGGCACTAATTTTAAAAAAAAATAACTTTCCATTTAAACTCAGTATAGTGAATAATTCTACCTGCAAAATAAAACCCTGATATGACAGGCTCATTGGGACAACCTCTTTTCACATCTCCATTAAATGTGTGTAGTTCTGCATTGCTCTTATAAATTCATAGAACTTTATTTATTTTTAAATAAATAAGAACTGCAGATTGAACCCAAGGGTACTCTACTAGCACTGAGCTATCTCCACAGATCTTTTTACTTTTCATTTGGAGACAAAGTCTCACCAAGTTCCCCAGGCTGCCTTCCCTTCCCAGCATTCCTTCCGCCTTAGCCTCCTGAGTAGCTAATGATTATAGGCGGAGGCCACAGCACCTGGATAGTTCCTAGAACTTTAGAGTGGGAAGGAAACTTCTACTTATAGAAGGGTGTTTTCCAAACTATATTCTGAAAACACTTAAAATAGAATCCTAGATATAATATTAAGGGTTTTTTTTTTCATAACAAGCTTTCAATAGTTATGCCAGCTTGCACCATACTACACAATTTTGGACTTTATAATACTTCTTAGCATTTTAATGACTGAAAAAGCCTTTGGGGGGGAGAAAAAACAAAAACCCAGAGAGGCTCCCCAGACTGTTTTTAATCCAATCAAGCTTCCCCACACCAAGGCCCATAGGGTTGGGAATGGGGCTCAATAGAAGAGCACACACTTCAGATTCACAAGGCTCAGGGTTCCATCCACAGCAGCACAAAAATTAACAGATGAGCCAAACCCAGGCCTAGGTTACTAGGATCTCCAAATCTACTAGTGTGGCAAAATGAGGGATTGAAAATAACTAGGCTCCCTGGTCCCTGCAGGGTCACATGGTTTATTCCTTACTCCATAAACCCAACTAAGAAGCCTCAACAGATACAAACAGCCTCTAGGGAAAGCAAAAGATAAGTACAGAAGTCATATGAATGATGCATCCATGAGATCTGCCTTATCTCTTTGAGAAACTTGGAAGCCCACGTATGTCCACCCACACACCACTTAGCAGGTCCTGAAGGCCCAAGGCCTGGATGCCTCACTGGGTAGCCTTTCCTGGGTACCAAAGCCAAGGGTTTGCAGACTACAGGAAAAAGGAGTTGTTAACTGGGCGCACTCCTGTAATCCCAGTGGCTTGGGAGGCTGAGGCAAAAGGATCTCAAGTTCAAAGCCAGCTTCAGCAAAAGTGAGGCACTGAGCAACTCAGACTCTGTCTGTAAATAAAATACAAAATAGGGTTGGGGATGTGGCTCCGTGGTCAAGTGCCCCTGAGTTCAATCCCCAGTACCCAAAAAACCCAAAACAAAATCAAACAAAAAAAGAGCTTGTGAAATTAGTTTCCAGGACATTTTGGTAACTGTAGCAGTTATTTTCCATGCAGATATTCTGGGTTTAGGGCACGATAGAAAAATGAATTGCTCTAAAAAAGGACCAAAATTAAAAAGGAAAAAAAAAATTAAGGTCATCACAAAAGGCAATAGGGACCATACACAAAAGAGAAACCTGATTCCTGGATCTGAGGGCTTGTGAGCACATGCCTCCCGCATTCCATAATGTAAATCACATCGCACACATCTGACCCAGAGAGCGAGGTTCCAAGAGGTGCATATTTTCAGCATGAAAACAAGCAGCCATTAGTGTTATGAGCACAGCTTATGGTCAGCTGCTGGCCCGACACACCTCGGCATTTACTGTTCCCCAAGGCCACACAGCATGCAGAGCCAGCTGATGATGTGGACGTGCGCATTCAGACCCTGATCCCCCTCCGCTGTTCCTGGAAGGCGCTGGGGTTAGATAAAGAACCCAGGCCTCCACCGCACTGTCAGCGTGGGAAAGCCTTTTCCCTTCCGGGAA
The DNA here is from genome assembly GCF_045843805.1 of Urocitellus parryii. NCBI lineage: Eukaryota > Metazoa > Chordata > Mammalia > Rodentia > Sciuridae > Urocitellus > Urocitellus parryii. Next base: position 49,056,738 of record NC_135538.1, read on the forward strand.
GAGAGGGAGAGTCACAAGTTGGACTGCTTCCAGTCCTCTCCTGATGCTTTTCTCCTCCCAGTTTTCCTTTCCTTTCTTTGGCCACTGCATTTCTAGAAGGACTGGTATACCCTGTCTAAAAACAAAAGCAAAACCAGCAAACTCAACAATGCTTCCTAGTCACTCAGACCCCAAGAAGAAAGGAAATTCTGTAAACACACCAGTCATTACATTTAGTCATAAAGGGACTTCAAACCACAATACGCAGGCACCACAGTCTGTGGGGAGAGTGTCCATGTACGGGATTCCCCAGAGGACTAAGGAGTGGCCAGAGTCATTCTCCACGAAGGGCATCCGGGCCTGTGGAGTTGCATTTCTTGTGCCTGAGGAGAGGGGAGAAGGTAAACTAGGAGTTTTGATAGTGGCATAAAAGTTTCATTTTATTCCTTCTCCCTGGGACAGTTGAATAGGCATTTTCTAGCTCTTTTTTTTTTTTTTTTTTTGATTATTGTTGTTTGTTTGTATTGTTTCAACAGTTGAGTGGGCGCACAGAGACTTTGGTGCTCAAGCCAGTGGAAGTTGGTTGGGGGCTCCAAGTGTACGTGAGCCCCCACAGAGCACATTTGAAGCCTGTGAGAGGTCCTGAGTTGATTTCCAGCATTGTAAAAAATAAAGAGAAAGCAAGTAAATAAAGATTAGCCAGGTGAGAGTGAAGGCCTGTGGTCCCACCTACTCTGGAGGCTGAAGTAGGAGGATCTCTTGGCTCAGGAGCTCAAGGCCAACCTGAGAACATAGCCAGACCCCACCTCAATGAAGAAACAACAAAACAAAAGTCTTGCAAAGCACACATCCCAGGAATGGGATGTATTTCAGGTTTTAAATATTCCATGACACACTATGGAAGAACAAAATAGTTGGCAAAGAGTTCCAAAGACCAAACCATTGGTATGTTATTCATCAAGAAGGGAAATCAGGTTACAAGAATTTTTCTCTGTTATCAATTCTCAAGACTGGTCTCATACTGTGTGGTCTGTTATTGATGAAAACTGATGCATATTTTAAGAAAAATATGACAGACTATAAGAAAGAACTGTAAGAGAGAAGATGTACAGATACCTTATTTTTCTACTCCAGTAATGAGTCCAGATGTGTGTTATGGAATGCCAGAAAACTTTGAAGGGCAAGTTCCTTGCTGTCTATGCAGTGCTTCTCTCTCTCTCTCTCTCTCTCTCTCTCTCTCTCTCTCTCTCCCTCTCCCTCTGTGTGTGTGTGTGTGTATCCCTTCTTTCTTTCCTTGTTTCTTTCTTTTTCGGTATTACAGAAAAAGTCTCCAGTATGTGTCTGGAATCTACTCCTGATTTCTGTGCTCCAAGAGCACCCACTATATTTGGAACTCATTAGTTAAAATATTTTTCACTGTAAGAAATGGGGTCTCATTTCTCCCTGAGGATTATTTATGCTAAATCTATATTGAAAATGTATTCTTTGCAAGAGTAATGTTTCTAGCATTGGGGGTAGTGTACGATAAGGTAGTGTGCATTTCCATTTCTTCTTTTGTTTGAGAGCCTGAATTCATCTTAGACTACCAAACCAAAATAAAATGGCTTCCTTTAAAACCCTGGATTGGTAATTATTCAAGGAAGAAAAGAAAGATGGATGGGGATGTCCTGGGAGAAAGCTCAGATATTCTCCCAAGTCAGTGCTGTATATAGGGGCCTTCAGGTCACACCCCAGAAGGAAAAAAGGTGTGTTGAAGGTATGCATAAGATTTCCTAATTACTCTTTTTCTCTCATTCTTCTTTCCTTCCTTTTTCCATCCTCTGCCCCCAGCCCCTTTCTTTCTCTCTTTCTAGGCTATAACTTTAAATGGCTGTATTTCTGATCCAAAGCAGGAATGACTGTTAAGGATTTCAAATGAGTACTCAAACAATTTTATCTGGCTCAGTAATGGACATGTTCCTGATAAGACAGTGGGGAAAACTGATATCCCCATTTCAAAGGGGCCGGCAGTAGGCCAAGGAAGTTTACTCCCGGAGCCCCCAGGGAAACACTGCAAGTTCACTGATGGCCCTCAGCAGGTCCCTTCATCCTGCACTTTGGACCCTTTGCTGCTGTTCTAACAGGTCAGGCCCCAGATGCAAATATTTGTTTTGACCTCTTTTTGCTATAAACATTATAGTCCTCAGTAGGAAGAGATCTATAGAATTTATAACCAGCTGAACAGACATTATTAAATAATTGTAAATTCTATTTTCTTGTTATTTTTCAAGGATTTCTAGTTTGGCTGGACTTGTGGGCAGGGCTTTGGAAAAGATAGATGGGTAGCAGGATTAGGGAATGAAGAGTCACACCAGAAGATGTGGATCTTAGTACTGTGTAATGACATTCCGAAACTAGGTTAAAGTGCATGGAGCTGTCACCCAGTGAAGCCAAATCCATCAGCACAGAAAAGCTGGTTACAAATGAGCTCAGCAGGTGCATCCAAGCTCACCCGCAACCATCTTCTTTACTTTTTGCCCATGTTCATGCTTTCTAATTCTTGACCACCTTCTTTGTTGTATTTGATTGTATCCTATCTTGTATCCATTGTTTTCAAATTTTTTAAGTTGGAATGTAAAAATTACACATAATAATGGGGTACCATGCAATGTCCAATTAATGTACACATTGCTAAAGCTTAAATTGGGTCAAATGTATTCATCTCCTCAAACATTCATTTCTTTATGAGAAAAACTTTCAAAATTCTTTCTTCTACCTTTTTGAAATGTACATTATAATTTATAGTCACCACACTGTGCAGTTGTACACCACACTGGCTTGCTCTATATAACTGTAATTTAGTAACCATGGATCAGTCTTTCCCCAACCCAACCTTTACCGTCCTACTGTCCCAGTAGAATAGTAACCCTATTCTACTCTCAACATCTATGTGATTAACTTTTTACTTTTCTCATATGAGTGTGATTGTGTCTTTATGTGCCTGACTTATTTCACTTAACATAATGGATCTCTGGTTTCATCCACATTGCTGCAAATAATAAGATTTCATTCTTTTTTTTCCAATGGCTGAATAGTGTTCTAATGTTTATATGTACCGCATTCTCTCTAACCATTTCTCAGTTGAAGGATACTTCAGTTGTTTCCATTTCTTGGCTATTGTGAATGGTGCTATAATGAACATGGGAGTGCCCATGTCTCTTTGACATATGAGTTAGTCAGCTTTTCACTACTGTGACCAAATACCTGAGAAAATAAACTTAAATGGAGAAAAGGTTTATTCTGACTCATCATTTCTGTTTATGGTAGCTTAGTCTCATCGTGATGGGACTGTGGTATGGAAGAACATTATGGCAGGGAACATATGGCAGAACATAGCTGCTCACCTCATGGTGGCCAGGAAGAAGAGACAGAGGGAGGGGCTGGGACACACCCCTCATGATCTACTTTCTCCCACTAGACTCTACCTTTTACAGTTTCTGTCACCTCCAAGTAGTCCATTCAATTATGAATCCATCAATGGATTAACCCATGGAGGAGATCAAAACCCTCATGAACAAAAATCAGTCCTTCATAGCCCCATCTCTGAACATTGCTGCACTGGGGACCAAGTTTAAACACATGAGTCTTTAGGGGACATTCAAGATACAAACTGGAAAAATATATTGACTTCATTTCTTTTGGATATATAGCCAGTACTAGGATTGCTGGATCATACAGTAGTACTATTTTTAATTTTTGAGGAGACTTTCCTTCTTCTTTTCTATCAGTGTAAATCTTGCTTCTCCCTGTGGATTTTAAGCATCTTCAAGGTCCATCCCATTCCGCCGTGTGAGTCCTGAGCTCAGCATATAGAAAAAGCTGCACATTAGCTCAGCTGCCTTCCTTTCAGAGTCTGTGACTTACTAGCTGTGAAAATATTGGAGGGTTAATAAACTTCTCTGAATTTCTTATCTTTTAGAGATAAGATACTTACTTTACAGTTTTGCTTTAGGCATTACGTGAAGTGTATGAAGCTCCCAGCTCATATCCAGTTCCTCAGTACTTGTCTTTTCTTTCTTGTGTTTCTTTGATGTCCCTTCACCCACATTACCCTCTACTTATGATTCAGTTAAATATGAGCATGTATTCTTTTTGAGTGTGGATTGCAAGATTTAGAAATTATTTACCCACAGTTGAAGAGACCCAGTGGCTAAAAAGACGAACCTGCCTTCCTCTAGGCCAGGAAGTTATGATTTTTTTTTTTTTTGCTGAATGTGCCTTAGATTAGCTGCCTCAGCCCCACCATGCCTGGCAGGCACAGGTTCAACAGTCTACGCACATGAACGTGTTTAAATCTGGAAACATGCATGTTGAGGGGCAGTGGTAAAATGAGAAGTGAAGAAAGAAGACCAGGAAAGGCAAACCTGCTAAAAAGAAAATGAAAAGCATCACTATGAAACAAACGGAATGGAACACACTTTTAAAAAATGTTATCCAAGCAATGCCAATCTAGTAGCATAGAAACAGAGAGGTCGAAGGCATGGGCAGATATGAACAAGTCTAGAGCATGCTTGGATAGAAGAACATCTCCAAATGCAGGTTCCCAGGGAATTGAAAGCTGAGAGAGGGGACAGAAATTTTAATAAATATAGTTAATCAGTCCTGCAGATGTGCATGACTGACTCAGAAGTAGGAAGGATTTGTTGGAACACAAATAAACAGCATGGAGAAACAATGCCATTTGAATTAGTGACCAAAGTCCTGAGCTAGGGTCTTAGGAGTTTTTTTTTTATGATATGAATGTATATTATATATTGTAGTCTACTATTGCCCTGTGTACATTAGGCATCAGAATCTTCTTCTTCTTTTTTAAAATCAGTTCTGTGTCACTCAACTTTTGTTTCTTTCAAGAATATTTTTACCCATTCAAACACCCAAAAATCTTTAAAAAAAATGTGAACAATTAATTTTCCTAAAAATCTGAGAACATTGAAACCCATCCAAACTTCTCATTAAGGATTCCCAAAGGCTGAATGAAAACATCTCCCACAGGATTCCCTTTATCTCCTCCTGTAACCTCTGATCCTTATTAATCCAGTTAATTTTAAATATTGGAAAAATAGATTTCAACATGGAAAGGAGGCCATAGATGTATATAAAGGCCATGACTTATCAAATGTGATGACAGCCAGAAGTCTTACGTGACTCTGTTGCCCCCAGAAACGGCTGCTGAGCTGCATTTCCCAGGAAGCTGCAGTATCCTTTGGCTGACCTTTATCAAGCCAAGGCGCCCATGCCGGTTGCCCAGGTAGGTGACCAGGCCACACAGTTCTGACCTCTGCCTGGGATACTGCTCATCAAGCACTCAGTGCAAAAATTCCCTTTGGTGAGGTCCTGCCTAGCTCTTATCAAGTTTGTTATTTTTTCTGTTCTTATGAATTTCCCAAGCCGTTTTTCCTTTTGTTCACAGCAGAACCTATCATACTGCAGTAACTACCTGGGTAATGCCAGCTACCCACAATACGGTACCTGGCACAAATTAGGAAATGAATGGGTGAATATCATCAAAACAAAATGCCATTTGAGTAGCTAATTTTGACTGCCTTAGGATCTGAGAACTCTCCCAACCCACTCCATTATTTTTCTCTTTCATTTTCTCCCTTTCTGTTCCGTTTTGTCTCATTCTTTAACTTAGTCATTAGTAAGTGGATGCTTATTGTTTACTTAGAAGAACTATGCATAAATATATGGCATCCTCTTGGTGATATTTGCTTTTTTTTATGGTTTCAAGACTCTTATATCCTTCAGTTTTTCAAAATAAAATACATATATGTAAGAAGAAACAAGATCATTGTCTATGGAGTCCTAAATTGAGAAAATAAATTAATAAAATCTAAAATCTGTACAATAAGTTCGTGTTAGAGGTAGGATTTGCATATCTATGTCCCTACTAGTAGTTGGAAAGCAATTTTTAATAATCTTTTGAGGTTGGGTATAGGGTGAAAGAAGAAGGAAATGTCATGCTAAAGACTTTGTCATCTGATGTATTCTACTTGATGCCTTAGACCATGCTATAAAGCAAAACAGATGAATATTTTGTATTATTTAAATCTGACTCATTTTTTAGTGTTTAAAGAATAACTTTGTATCTGTATTCAAAAAAAAATTTTTTTTTGCCACTTAAAAAAGTTCAACCCATAAAGATCCTGTTTTGAATTACTACAACATATATAGTTAAAATTACACAGGTCACTCCTTACTTATGTGTCATACTTCATAAATTTTATTCTGATTTTTAAATTAAATCTTAAACTGTTCGAGGAAGTGAATAAAATTGTCTCTCTTTTGAATTCTGTACTGTGCCTAGGATTTGATAAGTATTGATAAGCAGAGGCTTGGGAGGAGGAAGAGGAGGAGGAGGAAGAGGAAGAGGAGGAAGAGGAGAAGGAGGAGACGCTCTTGCGTGGATTAGCCTGGAGTACCCCAGCCTGTTTCAGCAAAGAGGTGGCCTTGACAGCAACCCCCCAACCCTGCAGGAAGTGAATTTTAATTATGCTATGAAAACCAGAGCCAACATTTGTCTTTTGTGTTTGTCCACGGCTCTGCCTAGATACAGACTCTGAGTATTTGATAATATTCTAAATCTATGGTAATATTTAAATATTTGACAATCAGTAGTCAAACATTAAGAATCAGTAGTTGCCTGTGCAGGGTACGCAATGTACTAACACAGAAAAGAAAAATTAGGCCTAAGCAGTTTTTATAGTAATTTGGGAAATAAAATTAAAATCAAAAGTCTATGCCAAAGGTTCATTTGTTTTTTCTTCCTGTGTTTTAAACATTTATCATAAATCTAACAAATGACTAAACAGATTTGTCCAGAGGCACTTACAAGGAAGAGGGTGAGAAGGAAGTATAAAGAAACTGGCATGGAATCTGCAGAAAGGAAAGTCATAATAAACAAGCTGAACTACACACGTTGAAAGCAATAAATCAGCCAGAAGTTCTGTGAATATTAAAGAAACCAGTGAAATCAAAGTTGCTTAAGTGTTGAAAGTAAAAGTATTATTAGTTGAGATGTAAATGGTCTTACAAGCTTTCTGAACTTGGAAAGAATTCTTAATTTTACTTCAGTTTTATGTCTAGTTTCACTTAAGATGCATTGGTTGAGCACCTGCTGTTTTCCAAAACAGCCAGAAGATATTGACCTCATGTGAGTTGTGAAGAATTCAGTGTGACTGGGGAGATGCTGTGTATACAGCTATTTTCAATATAATAAATAGGGTGCCTTAAGAAAAGAAGTTCTAACAGAAATGATCCCTAGTTAAAAACAATTCTTATTTAAATCTAATTTAAGTCAGGTGTGGTGGTGTACATCTCTAATCCCACAACTTGGGAGGTTGAGGTAGGATTGCAAGTTTGAGGCCAGCCTGTGCAACTTAGCAAGACCCTATCTCAAAATAAAAAAATAAAAAGGGCTGGGAATGGTTAACTCAGTTGTAGAGCACCCCTGGGTTCAACCTTCACTACCCCTCCCCCCCAAAAAAAATTACTTTATGAATCCAACTTAGGAGATGAACAATGGTACAGGAGCATCTAGGTTTTTGGAAAAAGATAAACCAAGTTCTGAATCTTGACTCTGCTGTTCTGTGACTGAGCAAGTTATAAAAGATTTGTCATGTATAAAATACAGGTACTAAAAGTCCATATGTCATGTAGTTACTTTGAAACTCAACTACTCTCATGTATTAATTATTATTATTACATTCAGTTAATTATTGAACTATTGTTGTTTTACCATGTTTATATAAAACTATAGAAAATAATTTGATCCAAACACAAGATCAGATAAAGCTTTAGCTTTATATACTGTGGCTTCATAAAATATAGATTTAGTCTTCCAAATGTCCAGATGTTTGGCCTTTGAAGGAAAAATGGTTGCTTGTGTATTTGTTGTGTGTTTGTTTGGATACTTTGACATTATATAGATTCTAATGTTTTCGTTGTCAAGATGTGATTAGAACCTTCCAAATTATGGTCTATGGTGTTCAAACTTATTAATGCACACACTAGATCTAACTTATACATTTAAAAGTCACTTCGGAGTTTTTGCCATTCTCATATGATACAAAATTTGATGCTAGAACACTTATAGCAGATGTGTTCAATAAGAAGAAGCTTTACAATAAATCCTCATTCATTTGTTGATCATCTCCCATCAGCCTGCTTCTTCATGGTTAACCCCTATCTCCTCCAGCCTTTATAGTCAAAACACCCCTAGAAAATTCATCTCTCTGTCCTTGGGATGTACTGCTGAATCCATAGGGAAGTTGGCATTGCAGAGTCTGGTCCTGTCCTCAGGCTCACTTGTCACCTCCTGCTATAGTTTAATTTTTTATCTTCTAGAATCCATGTGCTAGAAACTTGGAAGTGAGGTGATTGGGTCATAATGGGATTATGGATTAATAATGGATTAATAGACTATTCTGGGAGTAGCTTTGCTATGAAAGTGAGCTCTTTGTAGCATACTTTCTCTGTCTTGCCATATGATGCGGTCCACCATATTATGATGCAAGAGGCCCAGACCAGATGCTGAACAGGTGCCACCACCATGCTCTTGAGGTTCTAGCTTCCAGAACCATGAGCCAAATAAACCTTTATTCTGTATAAATTGCCTGGTCTTAGATAATCAGCTGCAGTAACAGAGTAGACTAAGACACCTCCTCTCTCAGACTTTGGATTTGCCAAGCAAGTGCTTGTCTCTCCCCAAGCACTTCCAGGCATGGTTAAATCTCCCTTGGTCACACAGAGATGTCAATAGTGGTTTAGGACTCTTAATTTTAAAAAGCTAATACACTTTGGACTCAGTCTCAAAGTCCTCCCCTACCATTCCTCTCTTTCTTAGGGCTAGCATCTTTGCTCCTGTTTTTCTTTCTTCTCAGCCAGCATGCTTTGTGTCTCAGTCTCCGTTTCCAATAATTTCTTTTTTGATGTTGTTTGTCATATTTTGTGGGAAATACATCCATATCTTCCAAATTTGTTAACTTGATTTGATTCTCCCCAATTTTGTACAAACACTCAGCTTGTCAGGGAAAATTTATTGTGTCCCTTGTCCCTTTGGGGTGACTTTAACAATGGAATGTCCCTGTTTTTCCTTGCTTAAGTATCAGAGTCTAGTGTAAGCCTACTGGGAATTTTTGTAACTTCTCGTCAACTCTGAGGCTTACAAAAGTGCTGGGCTCACTTCCTCATTTCAGTGCTTGTGGAAGTAACCCAAAAAAGAACCCAAATTTAGAGTGGCTGTCATTAGAATTATTTCTAAATGAAACTGCAAATGATGCTGTTTGCCCCTCAGAGATCTTATTTACCCCCTTCCCAGTATTTCCTCTTTTCAAACCACTCTGTCTTCCAAATAGATTTTGCTCTTTTATCCTTCCCTCTCTGCCACGCCCCCATCACCAACATTTTGGATCCTCTTAACACTTTTATTAGTCTAGGAGGCCTCTTCCTGAAGGTCACACAGAGATGTTAATAGTGGTTTAGTGAGTTTCCCTGCCTAAGAGTCTTTTAAAAAAGCAAACACACTTTTGATTGGGGAGTGACTGCAGAGACTCCCTCCAAACAGGGGAATTCTATGCACAGAGGCATCTGGGTGGAGGGTGAGTATGAGGGGTGTGGTGCTTTCCTATACCAGTCCAACACCCAGGACTCAGCACCATGTTTCTTTCACTGGTTGTGTCAGATATCAAGTGTGTTGACAGTAGTCACAGCCTTCTTCATCCAGGAACTAACATCCTCCCTAGGTTCAAGTGGGGGACCCATGGTCTTTGTTCAGGCTTGTTGCTTCTTCAGAAAGAGCTCCCCTCAACTCCCCAAGCTGTTTGACTACCCTGGAGGGAGTCATGTTCTTTCCCCTTCACACTACCTTGTTCTCTTGCAGAGAAAGGACTCTTGCAGATTAAATATACTTGAGGGAGAGTGACATTACTGAGGATATGAACTTTAATTGTTCCTTTAAAACCCAATGGGCACCAATTGACGTGGTACATGCCTATGATCCCAGCAACTCAAGAGGCTGAGCCAGTAGGGTCATGAGTTCAAAACCAGCCTCAGCAATTTAGTGAAGCCCTCAGCAATTAGCTAGATCCTGTCTCAAAATTTTAAAAAATTAAATTAAAAGGGCTAGGGATGTGGCATGGTGGTAAAGCACCCTGAGTTTAATCCCTGGTACAAAAACAAACAAACAAACAAATAAAACCCCAGTGGCCAGTCATAGTGATGCACACCTGTAATCTCAATGATTTAGGAGGCTGAGACTAGAGGACTGCAAATTTGAGGCGAGCCTGGGCAATTTAGTGAGACTCTGTCTCAAAATAAAAAGTAAAAGGGTCTGGGGATATAGCTCAGTGGTAAAGCATTCCCAGTCCCCCCTCAAACAACAACAACAACAACAACAACAATAACAACAACAAACCCTAATGGCCAATGCTCCCAAAGCATTTGAGGAAATAGCCTAGAAGCAAAAAATGGCCTAAACTCTTGTATCCTGCAATTTTTCAGGCATGCCTTAAGGTCAGCCTTGACATTTACAGGTATTCGGGATTTTAACAAAATTATGCAAGGAATGCAAAACTTTTTGAGCTCATTTAACACATGAATTTTATCATCACAGGCAAGCTGGAATGTCAGTGGTCCCAAAGCAAGGTGCACATACCCCATGATCTACTAAGGTATGCGGAGAGGGATAATATACACAATATGTCTTTAAAGGCCAACTTTTTAAAAAAATTTACTTTTTGCAAATGCTTTATATTGTTCATAATACATATTTTTAGTAGCACTGTTTCATAATTCATAGAAACAGCTGTGTTGGGGTACTACTCATTTTTAAAATTTTAAATTGGTGAGGAGGTGGGATAAAATAAATTGAGCACCACTCCCCTCTGATCCAGGCATTATAATCAAAACAGCTCTAACATTTCCTTCTAGGATTGGGAACATCTGAAACAGTCCTCTGCACCATAAGAACACTATAGCTTTACTTTCACTACCTTTAATACAATAAAGATTGTAGAGAGCAATAACCTGAGGTTAAGAGAGCAATTTTCTTATCTTCTACTGTAAATTCCCAGAACTTCGGATGCACTGAGTGTAATCTATCTTAAATCTCTTGTATCTTTCTATGCTTTTGATCACAAAATACCTCTTTGTTCATATCAAACATTTTCCAAAGACATAAAAAGCCATGTAGAAAAATATAATATATAATCCGAGGATATTGGCCAAGTTATGCCATTATATTATATGCCTGTACTAATATGTAATAACGAATTCCACCACAACAATGTGGAGAAAACAATATATAATAAGAAAACGATTTTTAGTAGATATGCTATAGTCAATTAGCCACAGAGAAGAAATTATGGCATAATATCTGCTGAAACAACAATGGGAAATTATTTATGGTGTCTCTCTCTCTCTCATGTATTTCTATTCTAGAAAATGAGGGCTGATCTTAAGCAATTTAACCCTTCTTTTTGATGTTTGCTGATCTTTCCACATGAGGAGATGTCTCTTGCACAATCATCAATTAACGAGCTGGTTGCCTGTCAAGACAAGCCAAGGGGTGGCATTATTTGCATTTGTTGATCAGTGACTCTTTGGGGTTGTAAAGACTCAAAGAGTGACTCAGGAAGTCAGGGGCCCATATCATTCTGCCGGGACTGGGCCACGCAGGGAGTACCCTTGTGACTCCACAGTCTTACAGCTTACTTAACTTCCTGTTTCCGTTGTCATGTAGGGCTATTGGCAAATCACAGTTCACACCCCAACTTTTCAGTCTTTTCCTAGCTCTTGCCCTATCAGAGGCCAAGGACAACAGAATAATGATTCATAGGCCTTACTTCCTGTAAGTAATCCTTTTCCCACGGTGAGTGATGATTTATGCTGGGAGAGGGGTAAAGAATGTTGATTTGCTTTCTTTTCTGTGTGGCCTTTCTGCTGACAGAGGGTTAGCTAGGGATACTTTGTCTCCATTTGGAAGACCATCTGTAAAATGTTTAAAAGTATTTTAATTTTTTAAGTGTGAGCCGCTTAAGTACGTTGTTTCTAGGAAACTGAAATACTATAATTTCAATACACACTTTGTTAAAAAAGTAAAGCAATGTCCTTCCTTCTTTTGGTATGTGAGGACTATGTATGCCTCATAGAAGTCAAGACCTGGACAAGCTCCCACTACAGCCCCATTTTATAGATGAGAAAACCAAGACCCAGGGAAGTGACATAGGTTGTCTATTTTTACAGAACTGGTTAATGACAGATTAGAGTTGAAATCAACTAATTTTAGGTTACCATCTTATCTAGCATCAAGCTTCCTTGTACCATATCATAAGAGAAAATCTGGCATAAAGAAGTCTGTGACCTTCTCAGTGAGTCACATGAATTAGTGAAAGGTCAAGGGAGAAGCATATGAACTGCTATCAGATTGGTTTGAATTTTGAACTGGGTGATGTTGGCTAATTTATTTAATATCTCTTGTATTTTTTCATCTTTTCATATGAAAATGGGGATAATAATTTCCATTTCACATTACATTCTTAAGAGTTAAACAATAAGACCAAGATTTTGCACACAGTAGGCTCTCAATAATTGGAAACTAATTATTATTAGCCTGAGTGACATTTGCCCTTGCTCTCTGGGATTTCTTTTGGAGGTGGCCCTAGTTTGAACTGTCTTAGAGCTCTGTTTTTTTTTTTTTTTTTTACCTTATCATGATTCAGTTAGTTTCTTAAGCACTGTTGACTTTATTTTCCTTTGTGATTTGCATCTCAGTTGTCTCATTTCCCTGAACCCTGTCACAAGCTGTGAGATTGTTGCAGAACACGATCTGAAACTTTACAGGCAAGGGAAGTCCCCTCCAAAAGAGACATTATTTTCCCCTTCTGGAGTTTTACACTTCTCATATCCTTGGTTTTTTTTTTTTTTTTTTGTGTGTGTGTGTGTGTGTGTGTGTGTGTGGTGTGGTGTGTTGAGACAGGGTCTCACTTTGTTGCCTAGGCTGGTCTCAAATTCATGAACTCAAGCAGTCTTCCTGCTCCCACCTTTGAGTAGCTGTGACTACAGGTGCACACCACCACAAGGGCACCATTATTCTATCAGATTGTGCAGGGAAGCCCTCAGCCTGGTGGCTAACTGGATGCAGTTAACAGACCTGCCCAACTGTTTTGGACAGTGGAGGCTGAGAGTCTGGCTGTGTATGCTCCTGCTGTCTTACTGCCATGGCTTCTGTCTCTGTACTTCTGTGCCCTGCTTGTTTATTTCCTTTGGTCTTTCCCTACCACCTTTCTCATTCATCAGTGGAAATTTAGAGGCCTCTGTGGTTTTTACAGGAGTAATGAGGCTTTGCATTTTGTATGCTCATTTCCTTTATACTCAGAGGGATTTCCTAAAGCAGCTTTCTCACGTAGCTTCCCCCACGGTGATGGGGAATTGTCACTTAGGTGCACGTGATTCTTCTTCTTCTTCTTCTTTTTTATTTTAAAACTCAGTTGCAAAAACATACACATCATGTTCAGGTCTTGCAATGAAAAAAAAATTTGCTCCAGTCATTTTTGTAATATTTTTTTCTATCATTCAAATGCTGGGTACATATCATGATAAAATGCAGCCCTTTTAATTCAATGGGTTGATTTCTTTAACCAAAATGATCATGAGTGTGTGTGTGTGTGTATTTAGTGTTCAACTTTTTAGATATTTTGTCACTAGGGAATATCCCATGTGAGGCTATGTTGCAACACAAGAGACCTATCTGCAATATTTTTTTTTAACTAAAGATGTATGCTAAGTGTTTTAATAAACTTTATGTCATATTAAATATCATAAAAGTAATTTTTAAAAACAGGAAGTAGATCTGCAATCCTATCCATTAATTATTATAACCATTTTACTTTTGAATGTTAACTTTCATTTTTTATTCCTATATTATTCATGTGCTATGGTCTTATTAATGTAGTGTTTAAAATTTGGTGCTTCAAGGAATGAAACGTACACCAAGCATGGTGGTGCTCGCCTATAATCCCAGTGGCTCAGGAGGCTGAGGCAGGAGGATCTGAAGTTCAAGGCCAGTCTCAGCAACTTAGTGAGGTCCTAAGAACTTAGGGAGAACCTTTGTCCATATTTAAAAAACAAAAACAAAAAAGTGCTGAGGGGGTGGTTCAGTGGCTAAACCCTTCTGGGTTTAACCCTTGGTACAAAAAAAAAGAAGAAGAAGAAGAAAGAAAGAAACATATATTGCTCACATTTAGTCCAAAGGGCCCACTCACTTTTCTGCTCTTGTGTGCTTTGTCCTCTCTGAGCTATAATGGACCAAGTATTTATGAAACCGACATAATCTTCCCTGGGGGTTGTTCTCTATGAAGCCCCGGGATCAAGCTCCATTTTTTTTTTTTTTTGCAGTTTCTCTTGCTTTTAGGAATGATGAAGAAAGCTTCTAGCATGCTTTACTTTATCTACTTCACAAATATTTATTGAGTGCCTACTAAGCATTAAGTGTTCCTGTGTTGATTAGGGACACAGGATGCACACTTACTTTGACATGTTAAAGATGGGAGGTAAAACCATGGGGAAAATTTTTATGGTAGTTTTGTGATTCAGAGTGGCTCAGAGTCAATTAGAGGAAAAAATATCTCTGCATTGTTTTCTGCCAAAGAAGTGAATGAGGATATAATAAAATAAAATGAGGGGGCATGATAAGCATGGTGGTGGGGGAGGGTAGGCGTGGCTTGGGGATGCACAGTTAAAGTAATAGACCCCAAGAGTGACAAAGTTAAGTTGAATCAGTGATCAGGGGATGACTAGTGGCTTCGTTAGGGGTGTGTGTGTGTGTGTGTGTGTGTGTGTGTGTGTGTGTGTGCTAAACAGAAAAAGATAAATATAATCCTAATAGTTTTTATGCAAATATTAAAACTTATTGTTTATATGACTAAAAACTTTCAGGTTAAATTTGGCTTTAACTTTGGCTGAAATTTAGTTTTCCAACAAAAGTTCTTATGATGTTTGTCTTTCTCCAGTTGGTTTCTTTTTTAAGACAGGTTTCCCCACTTGGTAGCAAAGATGGCTATCTGCAGATTTAAGTTCTGCAAGTTTTGAAGCCCTGATGGAAACACACAGCTTTTATAACTTGACTGTTCTGGCTTGGGTCACGGGTTCTCCTTAGTTGCCAGGTGTTGAGATTATCCCCAATCCACACCATATAAATCAAGAATGACAAAATGGATCTGGGTGTGGTGGTGCAGGCCTGTAATCCCAACAATGTGGGAACCTAAGGCAGGAGAATGGCAAGTTCAAGGCCATCCTAGGCAATTTAGTGAGACCCTCAACAACTTAGTGAGAGTCTTTGAAAGAGAAAAGTGTGTGTGGCGGGGACTATAAATGTAGCTCAGTGGTAAAGCACTCCTAGTACAAAGAGAGAGAGAGAGAGAGAGAGAGAGAGAGAGAGAGAGAGAAAAGAATGACAAAATGGCATTTCTTCAAGGGAAATAATGTATTCTTTTACCATGTGTTCTTTTTACCAAAGCATGCTGAACAGGTAAAAACTAACAATGACCACTGCACAGCTCTCTTGAAGACTTTTTGAAATGATGGATCTTTTCTCCATAGAAGAGTGCTATAATGCTTTGTAACATTGGAACACAACAGAATTATACTTATACTTTTAGGAGTTCACAGACATTCTCAAGTTATATACACTTACCTAGGGTTCAATAGACCTCAGCTCAAAACAAAACAAAACAAAACAAAACAAAACTCTGATCTGTAGTCTGAAATAATTAAGGGTAAGACTGGCATTTTTGGTCATGGTAATTTCTACTCCAAGTAGAACATTTTGTACATTATCAATTTCCAATACATTTAATAAATAAATGAGAGATGAAACAATGAACCAAATAACACTTTTCTTTGTATAATCTGCTATACTGGTACGATGCTAGAGGGGATCATATATACCATCTCATTTCATTTTCCTAATGTTATTTTATAGGTAAGGAAACCAAAATCAAGTTAGGAGTAAAGTGATCTGAGATCTCAGAATTGACAAGCATGGAAAGATGAGAGCACACCTTATATCTGAGGGCAGATAGTCCACCTGAGCAAGGTTATAGTCTGGGTGTCAAGGAATGTCCTGGGATCCACCGTGGCATAGCTGGTTCACATTCACAGCCACTGCCTTGGGGATTATCATTTACCATCTGTGCTTCTTAATCCCTGTGGAGTACTTCTTGTCAGTGTCCCCCACACACAAAAAAATTTTACTATTTTATCCTTGTAATAACTCCCTAAAATTGTACTTATGCATCATGTTTTTGCATCTACCTCAGAATCTGTACTCAAACTAAGATTCTTGGTTGTGGTTGAAATTTCAACTTAACTACTAGATTCACTTATTGGATATTGAGGAGTCCCCTCCCCATAACTGTAGTATTGGAAGATCCCAGAATTATCACTACTGCACTTCAGGGAGAATGATGAAAACTCTAGGTCAGTTGCTGGAGGGTGAGCCAACTGTACAACCCAAAGTAGGCAATGTCCTCAGTTGTGTGGCATTGTAAGAACTTGATCAGTAAAGGAAAGGGACCAAAACTATTACTGTGAAGTCACTGAGTTTGGCAGATTTTGGAGACCTCCCATTTAAGGAGGTCTTTTTGCTCTCTTATCTTGCCTCAGGGCCCAAGTGAACTGATGAATATATAAAACTAAGAGAACAGAAAGAGAAGGAGTTACCAGAACTCAGACTGAAATGAATGAAATATCTGACTCTACCTTTCAGCAAATTGTTTTGTATAAGAGCAGTGAAAGACTCTAATAAGCAACTTTCCGCAAGATTATACTTGGCTGGTGTTTTGATTAGTTATTGGGCTTTGAATACATGCGTGTGTATTGACTGCTGATCTCTGTGTATACAATATATATGTGTAAATAAATATATAAAAAATTTGAGGCACTTTTTTTATATGTCTTAAGGAGTTTGTACCTAGGGCTAGTATGAGGAAATATTCTATTTATTTTTCCTCTTACTTTTGATGACTAATTGAACTACCTTCTCTTTTTCTACTCTTTTCCTCATGAGGACATTGCCTTTTTATTCATGTGTATGTTTGTAGGTTGTGTATGTAGCTTTTCTTTCTTTTTGTGGTGCTGGGAATTGAACCCAGAGTCTCACATAGGATAGGTAAGCACCATATCCCTGAGTTTTATCTCTAGCGTGTGTATGTAGTTTTATGAACCATTATTGATTGGGCGCTTGTTATGGTTTGAATCTGAAATGTCTCCTAAAAGCTCATGAGTTGAATACTCAGTCCCCAGTGCATCAGTGTCTAGAGGTGGGGCTTTTGGGAAGGCATTGGATCATAAGAGCTCTGACATCATTTCTAGATTAATTCATGGACAGCTGAATGGATGACTGGGAGGTGGTGGAAACCATAGGCAGGTGAGGCCTGGTTGGAGGAAGTAGATCATTGTAGGCATGCCCTTGGGGATTATATCTTGTTTCTATCCCCCACTCCTTTTCTGGGCACTGTGAACTGAGCAGTTTACCTCTATCACACCCTTCTGCCATGGTGTTCTGTCACATCTCAGGCCCAAAGCAATGGAGTTGTCTGACCCTGGACTGAAACCTTTGAAATTATAAGCCCAAATAAATCTTTCCCCCATTAAAGTTGTTATTATTAGATATTTTTGTCACAGTGTTAAAATATCTAACACAGCTCTTGAAAAAGCAGATATTATGATATGATATACATTTGAAATAAACATTCAGGGCTAAAGAAAGAGCTCAGTGGTAGAGTAAGTGGTAGAGCTCAGTGTGAGGACCTGGGTTTGGTCCCCAGTACACATACACACATGGGTATACACACACACACACACACACACACACAAGGATGTGTGTTCAAGACACTGTGCTAGACAAGAGTAAGAGAAATGTCGGGTGGTGGGGAAGCAAGGCAGGACCTTCTGAGAATGCTACTTAACATGGAAAAAAGGTGTTTGCAGATGTGTTAAAATTAAAGACCTCAGTATGGGGAAGATTATCCTAAAGTCACCAGGGCCTTATAAAAGGAAGGCAGCAGATCAGAGAGAGAAGTAAGACATGTGAAGATGAAATCAAGTCAGAGTGATGCATACTGAAGATGAGGCCAGGAGCCAAGGAATGCAGGCAGGCTCTGGAAGCTAGGGCATTTGGCAAGCAGAAGAGGGAGGATTGCTTGAGCCTATGAGTTAAGAGACCAGACTGGGCAACCCAGTGAGACTGTGCATTAAAAAAATAAAATAAAATAAATGAATCAATAATAAAAAAGATAAAAGAAAACAACTACAAGGAAACATCCTTTCCTGAAGCATGCAGAAGGAATATAGCCCTTCTAACATCTTGATTTAAGCTTCTATTCTCCAGAGCTATGAAAGAATAAATTCAAGTTGCTTTAAGACACTGTTCTTGTTTGTTTGTTTGTTTTTGTTTTATCCTTTTCAGCAATAGGAAACTAATATACACCTTAGGTTCAAGGACAAAAAAGTCCTTTAGATATTTAATCCAGTGTATTAATATTTATTTTCTATGCCATCATGTAAACATGGTTAATATGATCAACTGCTTTTCCAGATGCTAGCTTCCAGTATTTTCAAATTAGTCCTTCTAAATTTTTATGATTCTAAATTTTGTTGTGAACTAGAGGAGAGAATGAACTGTATTTGAGAGCATGCTTAATGAACCAAGGAGGCTGGTCACAGTAGGGCCTGGGGATCTCTCTACTGGTTAGAAAGGTTAGGCCATGGTGTGGTAACAAACCACTTCAAATATTGAAGTACCAAGTTCCTTTCTTGTTTCTGCCAATTTACTGAGTAACTGGGAGATTCTCAAGGGCATCCCTCTTTCATGTAATGGCTCCATGTCATACCTTCATATCAACATGTGCTTCTGTGGTAGTCAGGGCAGGTCAGGAGAATTCTTGGAGATCTCACAGCAACAATTAATGATTTCTTCTGGAAGTGACACTCATCTTACTGATCAAAAGAAGTCACATGGCTGAGTCTAATTTCAGGATGATGGGAAAGTATAATATTCCCTTGTCCCGAAGGAGGAGAGCCAGGAACAATGTCTTCACCTTGACTCCACACTTGTAGAGTTGAGAAGTATCTTAAATTACTTTGAAAATTTACATATATCCCTCAAATACTTAGTGATACCTCGCCACTTAAATCCAAGGGACTCCTTCCTTAAAACCGCTTGAGAATCCTGCCTTCTGTCAGTATTGTTGCAGATCCAGATTTCAATTGAAGAGTTGGTGCTGAGAAAAGCATCATGATTAATATAGTAAATTGATTTTTAATACTGCATTCTTTGATTTTAAAGGGCTTTAGAAAACCACTTACAGAGAGCTAGACAAAATGAATACAAGTAAGCTAATTATAATGAAAGTGAGAACCCAAGTGCTACTGAATTAAGTATGTAGAAACATTGTAAAGAAATGGAAAAATCATCTAATTATTTCATTGTGCTTACTTCTCCTCAGTCAGAAAGCCTTTGGCATCTAGAGCATTCTGTAGGCATTCCATGGTGATTTAATATCAATTAATACCTACTCGTAGCAAAGTGGTGACAGTAGGTTTCTAAATTCACAAGCTTGACATTTCGCAGTTTAATTTGGCATAGTCAAAGAACTTTCCAGGTTGCTGCTCAAAGCTCCTCAGAAAATGTGAAGAGAATGTTAACCCTTTGCCAAGGAGGCCTTCTTGGTACTTTACAGCAGACTTTTCTAGAGAGATACCAGAGACAGACCAATCGAGATCTCTAATCCATATATTATACCTCGAGGTCCCCAAAGGTCTAGGAAGGACTCGCCTGCAGTTCTCTACAGTAAGGCAAGGAGCACACATGTGGCTCCAGGGGAATCCAGTGGAGGCTCTCTTGGAATACATCTGATGTTGGTGACTGTCAGTTTCACTCCTTTGTAGGGTTCAAGAAAATACCAGCTTACCCATGCCAGAGGGAGTGGCTTTAGTATTAATCAGGCTGAGGGAATTCCAGCAACATTTCTGGCTTGGCTTCTTTTTCTTGCTTTGCTTTTCCCTCCTCTTTCTCCTCCTCCTCCTCCTCCTCCCTCTTCTTCTATTTTTTTTTTTTTCTTTTTCTCTTTTGAGACAGGCCTCTCTGTGCTGCCCAGTCTGGTCTTGAATTTGTGGCATCAAGTGATCCTTCCACCTCAGCCTCCTGAGTGACAGAACTGCAGGCAGGTGCCAGCACACCCAGCTCATTTTTGGGGTTTTTTAAAGACTGTGATTATAATGCCTTAAAAAAAAACATACTGTTTATGTATGAATTTCGAGCTTAGATGACTAGTCAGTATGTGCTCAGTATATATTAATAAGTGATGTTATTTTATAGAATGGTTCTAATTGTTAGGAACATGCTAATTTCTGTCCATACCATATTTTATTTAAAATGTCAGATAACCAAGATGAAGGACCTGCCCAACTGTCCTGTGAGTAGTACTCTTGTGTCTTCATAGCCACTGTTTCTGTCCCTGATCTCCATGCAGTCTCATGGGTTGGTATTATCTTCCATTTTACCAATGAGAAAATTGAAATCCAGAAAGTGGAGTGCATTGGCCAAGGGCACATGGTTCATCTCCTACCCTAATATCTACTGGGTACACACTGTGTTCAAGGCTATGTATTAGGCTCTTTTGATACACAACTTGTTTAAGTGCAGTGAGAGCCTGGTGTTATACATATTACTCTATTCCAGGTGAAGGAGAAGATTCTTGGAAACTTGGGGACATTCAATGATATGTCTGAGTTTTACACAGCTGATAGGGATAGAAACCTTGGATTTAAATTCTGGTTTTCTGACTTGAGTCTTGTGTTTGCACCACAATTACACTTTTGTGTTGGTAGAATCAGAACTTCCAAGCCCAAGGTAAATCCAAATGGGTCCAATCTAAGCTGACATCTCACAATTCAGGGTTAGGCTTGTTAGCTGAATGCTGGACAGGTTGATTTACCCTTAGTTCTTCCAGGTGCCTTTTGCTGGATTTAAGATGTGATGTATCCAGAAATATGACAAAACATGTGCAATGTTTGTTCATTTATTTTGTTTTCATTTCTTACAAAGTAGCTCGTGTTCCCAGAAAACAGATTGTAATTAGGATCCATGTTCTCGACAAGAGCATTCCGCTTAAAGTGTCATTTGAAGGCCACATTTGGTGGAATTACTGTTTAACATAGGCAGCTTGTTTTCTCAGAAATAAGTGCACATGTTCTACAGGCTTTGACAGCTAAGACTTTTGGTTTTAATCCCTCCTTGACAACATTTTCCTCAACCCACAGGCACAATGGTGGATCTCTTTGTATCTTGGTCTTCTTTAAGTCTGAAATGCATACATTGAGGTTATTGTCACTGAGTCACTGCATATAGCACCCTCTTATCTTGCTCAGTATCTACTTGGAATGGAGTCAAACCAAGAGTCCTTATGAGTTTAATGAGAACTCCAGATGGTTTGAGCAGACATATAAGAAATAAATTCCCTTTAATGTGAAATCTGCCCAGTATGGGGTTGAATGACCATCAATATTATGTATTTAATGTGCATAGAAAAGTATCTGCAGCCTTCCAGTGTGTGCCAGAAGTTTGTAATGTACATTATTATTGTCTTTGTCTTATACCAGTCATAAATCAAAGAAAACTCAAAAATGAGACTGTGTATTTATTTCCAGGGGTATTAAAGTAGAGGTTTCTAGAACCCTGCACTATGTGAACCTGGCAATAATGGGGAGTCTGCTCTCACTGGACACTGAACCATTCATCTCAGGCTCTGCTATACAGTTCTTGCCTCTGCCTCACTCAAAAAGCAAACTGCCTCTTATTGACAATTAAAACCACTGCCAAGGTTGGGAAAGGCTAAAACCCACCTCTGACTTTAAATACAAGGTAAAAAGTATTTTTCTCTTCAATGTATCCTGCTCACTTTGGGGAAGTAATTTCATGTGATTTATTATTCAATTGTTAAATGTTTTTGAGTGCTTACTATATACCAGGCATTAGGCCAGGTGCTGGGGATTCAGCTTTGAACAAAACTGATAGAATCTCTGTGGAGCAGCTCATGGGACATGCAGAACCCGGACTAGCCAAGGGTAGCATTGT
Organism: Urocitellus parryii; assembly: GCF_045843805.1. Lineage (NCBI taxonomy): Eukaryota > Metazoa > Chordata > Mammalia > Rodentia > Sciuridae > Urocitellus > Urocitellus parryii. The sequence continues at coordinate 49,078,891 of NC_135538.1, forward strand.
GCAAGGAATGCTGTTAAAGGGAGGTTACACATGCTCTCAGAATACCAAACAGGTACCCAATACCCACCCTTCACCTGTGGGGCTGGGACAGGCTTATTGGAAGAGGCAGAGCCTAAAATGAAGGACAAGCAGAAGTTAGGGCAATGCTGGGGTGCACCAGAAGGACAGTGTGGCAGGTTGAGGCAACAGTATAAGCCAAGACTCAAAAAATGAGACTGTGTATTTATTTTCCTACACTTAGTACAGGGAAGACATTTACACAGGTTAGGAAGAAGGTTAGTGTTGGTGGTAGAGAGGGAGAGTGAGGCTGTGTAGGAATGATCATTTGGATTTGAGCATTAAATGGTTTGGAGGGGTGAAAGCCATGTATCTATACCAGTTAGAATAAGACTCAGTAATATGGTGAGTGGTGCTGTGCTTGAACTAGCCCCGTGACCTTAGAGATAAAAAAATAGACCGGTGGTTAGCCAGGTCAAGGGGAGAGCATCAGTCTGGTTGAGGTCACTGAATTGGTAATGATCTTATTTTTAGAAATCAGGAACACAGGAGTAAGAATAAGGTTGAAGAGGGAAGATGATTCTGGCTTGGATGATGGAGGGTGTGAGGTGCCTGTGAGACCTCATGTCAAGGTGTCCAGTAGGCAGGTGTCTAACACACTGAGAGAATTAGTTTGAGCACAGAATGGTGGGTACCAGTATACAGGGGGTAGTGGATGATATTACCTGGGGCTAAGGGAGGAATACTGGGTACTTGCTGTGGAATGCCAACTACCATGGGATGGGCCGTGGAGGTAGGGGGAGAAATAAGGGCAAAAATAGGATATAGGGGGAAAAGCCAGAGGGGTGCTGATTTTATAAAATGACAGAATCTGAAAACAAAAACCCAAGCATGAGCCCATTTTTTAATATGTTTACTGCAAGAAATCGGGGTGGGCCAAGGGAAGTTAAGAATTGGGGTTAATGGAAATAAATAGGCTTAAAAAGTCTAGTGTGTGTGTGTGTGTGTGTGTGTGTGTGTAGTTATTTGAGACTTAGGGAAGAAAACAGGGAACTTGGGACAGATATTACTTATGTTTCCATAGCTTAGGCATATACAGAATTTCTAGTCATTTAATATGTGCTTATTTGGAGACTAAGTCTAGAGCATTTTTCCTGGGCCAGTGGGGGATACATGTGAAGTATATGCTGTATCTGTCTCCTGGAAGCTTATAATCTTGTTAGGGAAATAACACATACACAATTCCACTAGTATAAGGGATAGCATATGATAAGTACTAAAAGCCTGTATAGAAAATAAGATTTATAAGAGTTTAGGGAAGGAAAATATTGATTTTCAGCAAGAGTACTGACAGAAAGACAAGACACAGGATCGGATATGGAGTTCTGTGTACTGACTCAATTTGTGCAGATTGAAGAGTGTTCGAAAACTACATTCAGGAAAGACGGACTCCAGGACTTGTTCTCCTTCCCTGAGCTCACCAGGGTAATGCAGTATTGGTTTAGAAGTGCCTGTGGCTTTTCAAAGCAACATTCATCTTGAGAAGGAACAATTAGTCTTTGTCTTTCATTAATATCAGAAGCAACAGCTCAAAAAGGAAAAGTCAGCAGTGACTTTTCAATCACTCCTCCAACCCCCCAGGTTGTTTTGAGAAATCCCCAAATTTCTTGTAGCAAGAACATGGATTATATTTAGCAACAAGTTCCGCCTTGCCCTAGAGTATGCCAGAAACAAACTTTGAAATCTCACAGAAAATAAGAGAACTTGTGGGTTTTGTTACTTGGCAACTGAGATCTGAGCTATTAAAATAAGAAATTTGCATTATTTTATAATTCAAAAAATGCAATGTACGCTATTTTGGGGGGGAGGGGAAAATAAAATTACTGTAGTTTCAATATCCTGTTGTTTCAAAATTCCACACTTACTGGGCTTGCTTTCTTGTTGTTACATTATTGTCACCTAAAGTGTCTTCAAGGACTGGTGGTCCAGGCAAGGTAGCAAGTCTTGCTGGGGTTCCCAGGAATTCCACAAGAAAGTTAAGCAAATATTCAGAAAATGGGAAGAATTTTATCTGGGACTTAGGAAAGCTCCCTTGCATATAAGGTGGTGGGAGAGAACACTGGAGATACAGATACAGAGAGTGACATCATCCTGAGATTATAGGGTAGCCAGTAGCATCTGCTTCAGTTCTGGGAGATATGCCTTCTTGCTCCTGTTTTCACATCTCCCAGATGTACTTTTGCTGTTGCCCCCCTACCTCCGTTTGTTCCTAACTCTATTATGTCCAATGCATGAGAAAGTATCAGTGTGGCACCCATATTTTCCAAACAATATTTTGGGATTAATGCTCTGTCAAGAATGAATGAATGCTGGGTGTGGTAGCACATGCCAGAAATTCCAGCAACTCAGGAGGCTGAGATAAGAGGACTGAAAGTTCGAAGCCAGCTTCAGCAATTTAGTAAGTTCCTATATGAAAATAAAAATAGGTGAGGGTGTAGCTCAGTGGTAGATCACCCATGGTTTCAACTCTAGTAGCAGGAGAGAGAGACAGACAGAGAGAGAGAGAGAGAGAGAGAGAGAGAGAGAGAGAGAGAGAGAGAATGAGTTAAGAAGAAAGTAACCCAAATATTTTACAAACATATATGGTGTGCAAGATGTTTTTCTTTATGAATTAAACTTGACTGATTGATTTAGGGTTACCTAGAAATCAAAGATGTATTATGTATACTGGGTATTTCTGGATTTCAGGGAAGGAGTTTCTTATTCCATGTCTGCTGCCCCTCCAGAATTGCTATAAAAGGCTTGGGATTCTGTGGTCACAATTGCACATCAGTGAAAAAGCAGGAGAGAAGTAAAATATCCTTACTAATTCCAGCCTTCCAGTTAATAACAACTTAGTGTTATGGAAGTGCTAATTCTTAAAAGTTTAGAAAATGATGAGGCAAAATTACAACATTTCATATGGAAATGCCATTTAAAGCCTTTATTGAGAAAATAATATATTTCCTTCTGTTTTATATTATGATGATCTCATAATAAATTCAAGAGGATATATTATTACAATACTGACAAGTGAACCTGGTGTAAGCTTTGTTATTATGTTCACTGGTGTACCTGCAAATGTCTGGAAGAGTTTTGGGTAAATAATGAGTACAATGAATATTTGCTGTATAAATGGCTTAAGTGAGTTTGTTTTTGTCCAGATAGTATAAAATTGAGTTATCTTTCTGATACTTCATGAGGTTAAATTTTCACTTAATGGGCTATTTTTCTAGACAAAGGTCTCAGATTATGGCTATTTGTAAGTCACAAATTCTTCAACATCAGATACAGGCCAGAAGATTTCTTATCTGTTTTCTGTTCAGCCAAACAGGATCCTTATCTAAGGATTCTTTGCATTCTAAAAGCCACCAGATCTATGAATGCAGGTTTGCTTAAGCCTGTTTCACTTGTAACTTTTCATGATTCTTATAAAAACATAGACATAACCATTGACCTGTTATGGAGAAAGCTTTAGGAAATTTTATAAAACGTCCAGAGTGTCATCATGTATGGAAAAAGTGAAGAAATTCTAATCATTGGCCTCTAAAAAATCATAGCCAGTTATCTGCTCTGCCAATTTGTTAACAATGAGGGACCAACATTTATTAAATAGCTGGTTGAAGGTAGAAAGGGAGCCTTTAGATAGGGAGCTAGTTAGGGAAGTTCTTCCTGCGAAGGTCTGATCTGAAGAAAGAGAAGGAGCTGGTTATATAAAGCCAAGGGGTAGACATTTTAGGCAGCAGACCAGCATGAGCAAATTAATCACTGTATCAGAGATTCTTGTACAAATAATAGGATTTGAAACCAAGGATGTGCTTTAAAATAATTCAAAGGGAGGCTGGAGGAGCATAGTAGAGGGTCATAGATAAATAAGATCGGCCATATGTTTCTGACTTGGTGATGGAATAGAAAGGCTTATTATTTTATACTCTCTGGTTGTGTATGTTTGTAACTTTCTATAATAAAATTTTTTTAAAAAACTTTGGAATTTTGTTTGTGGACAAATTCATTGCTTAATTTGGTTAGGTGTTTTAGAACTGACTTCCTTTCACCACTTACCATCTTAGGGAGTTTAGAACTGATGGTCTGAGAAAAATGGTGCTTGAAGCATCTAGAGAGGCGTTTAGCAAAATGTATCCACTCAGTACAGACAGATCTCTGTTCTCAAAATAAAGGTTTTCATATGCTTTTATGAAATCAGAAAAAAAAGTATTTAGGAAAGTTTGGCTAAGTTCAATTTTAAAAAAATCAACTTTATTGAAGCACAATTTGCATGCAATAGAATTCACAGCACTGTGAAACTTCACCTTGAGTGAGATATAGAATATTCTTCTTCTCTCATAAGTTCCCTTGTGCCACTCATGTAATTACAAATTGTGGGAATTACCTCAGTTACCACAGTTATCTCCCTCTCCCACTTTAGGAGATTGCTGATTTGATTTCTTTCAGTACAGATTAACTTCACTTGTTCTATAATTTCATATTATGAAATCATACACTGTGGACTTTTTTGTGTAGTCCTTTTTTCCTCAATCCTTGTGGTGACATGTACCATTCTTTTTTTTTATTATTGAGAAAGATATTATATTATGTAAATAAGCCACAATTTGTTCTTATTATTCACTTGTTGATGAACATTGGGTTGAATCCAGGCTTCGGCTTTATGAATAAAGCGGCTATGAAGATTGTGTATGAGTCTTGCATATGCATGTTTGTTTTCATTTCTCTTGAGTAAACACCTAGAAGTGAAATATCTGGTGCTTATGGTGAGTATGTTTTGAACTTTGTGATAAACTGCCAAATGCCTTTGGAAGTAGTTGCATTATTTTACAGTCTAGCCAGTATTATATTCGAATTCCATTTGTCTCATCTTCTTGGCAACATTTGATGTTGCCAGTCTTTAATATTAGTCAATCTAGTGGGTTCAAAGTAGTATCATGTTGTGATTTTTTTCTACATTTTTTATTGGTACCCTAGTTGTACATAATGGTTGGATTTGATGTTACATATTCATACATTCACACAATATAACAATATAATTTGGCCAGTATCACTCCCCAGTATTTCCCTTTTCTTTCCCTTCTTCTCTACTTCTGCTGTACTGCTGTACTTACCACTGTATTCCACCAACTTGATGTCCATAGCTTCCTAATAATGCTGAAATCAAGTATATAAGCAGTCTTTTTTTTTTTTTTCTTTGGGTGCTGGGGATTGAACCCAGGGGCCTTTAACCATGGAGTCACATCTCCAGCCTGTTTTTATATTTTAGAGACAGAGTCTTGCTAAGTTGCTTAGGGTCTCACTAAGTTGTTGAGACTGCCTTTGAACTTGTGATCCTTCTGCCTCAGCCTTCTGAGATGCTGGAATTATAGGCATATGCTACCATGCCCAGCATAAATTGTCTTTTATATTATGTAAATAAGCCACAATTTTTCTCTTTTAGGTCCTCTGTGTTTCCATATACATTTTAGAATCAGCTTGTCAATTTCTTGGAGCAGGTGAGAAGTGCTGATAGGATTTTGAATAGGATTATATTGAATCTTATTCAATTTGGTAAGAAAAAAAGAACATATGCAGTCTTCTAATCCATGAATGTGTCTTTGGTGCTGGGGATTTAACCCAAGTGGGCTACACTCCTAGCCCTGTTTGGTTATTTGAGACAAGATCTACCTAAGTTGCCCAGGATGGCCTTGAACTTGCCATCTTCCTGCCTCATCTTCTCAAATTGCTGGGATTATTAGCATGTGCCACCACATATGGCTCAGTTTAGTTTTTAGAAACTCATTACTGAATAGTATATTGAGAATAATATATTCACAGACTTAACAAATCATATCATTACCATTTTCATGAATTATTTCTCATGAATAAAATCCCACAATTAAATGAACTATTTTACAGCTAAGACTTGAGTCACTACAAGGTGAAATAATTTGAAACAAGCTATGCAATGTGCCCAGTGCAATCCCCAGACTTTTCTTTTCTTTGAACATAACCATAGAGTGTTATTGCCATCTTCATAAAACAAAAGATGAAGTTTAGAACTGGGTCACTGGACCCTTTGTTTTCCAATTCACGAAGCCAGCCTCTCTAACAGTCAGCAGTGGGGCTCAACACCCTTCATGCCTCACACAATCTGCTTTGTAGCATTCGTCTTTTTCTGGAAAATGGGCTTCTTCTCCCCACCATAAGTCCTGTACTTCCTGTAATAGCGCTGCTTCCCTGTGCACACGCAAAAATCCTTGCCTCTCTTACTGTGTCACTCCGTGGTGTCGGTGCATGCCATACTTCTTATTATGGAATGCCTGGCAGGCTTTAGGAATGTTCATCAGGTTTGCAGGAGCATTGTGGGCAAAGAGTGCTGCCCAGTCTCTTCAGCAGGCCTCTCCTCTAGCAGAGAGGGGAGACGATTCATGAAACCATGCTATTGATACCATTGGTGATGAGATCAATCACTTTTTGCCTCACTATTAAAGGATTTGGAAGTAGGGATGGATAATTGTCTAATTTCTTCTGACAATACTCCAAGAAGAGAGCATAGCCTGAGGAAGTGTAGAGAAGAAAGAAGCAGGAACTGGTGTGGTGGCACATGCCTGTAATCCCAGTCGTTCTGGAGGCTGAGGCAGGAGGATCGCGAATTCAAAGCCAGCCTCAGCAAATTAGCAAGGCCCTAAGCAACTCAGAAAGACCCTGTCTCTAAATTAAAAGAAGAAGAAGAAGAAGGAGGAGGAGGAGGAGGAGGAGGAGGAGGAGAAGGAGGAGGAGGAGGAGGAGGACCCTTTTATGATATTGATGTTCCAAGAGGCATACTGAAGTTCAATGGCATTTTTTTTTAAACAACAGTTACATTTCCTAGAGCCCAATTCAGAAAATATTTTTTTCCCAGCAAAGCTTGATTTCTGGGATTAAGGTCTTTAATATTGAGATTTATGATTTAGTAGTTGAGTAAATTTGTGCAACTTTTTTCTATAAGAAACCCCAAATATTATTTTTTTACCTCCTCTAAAATTGATATAGTAATACTTCCTACTTCGATGACTTTGGGGAACTTATTCTGAGGATCAAATGGTAAAGCTTTAAAAAGCCCTTTGTAAATCTCTAATCAAATGTTAGGTACAAATATGGTTGGGACCTCCCTGCCTTCCTGCCTGCCTGCTTGCCTGCCCACCCTCTCTCCCTCCCTCTATCTCTCCCTCCCTCCCTTCCTTCCTTCCTTCCTTCCTTCCTTCCTTCCTTCCTTCCTTCCTTCCTTCCTTCCTTCCTTTCTTTCTTTTTTCTTGCACTGAACTACAGGCCCAGCACATCATGACCCCTTCCCACTTTGAGACAGGGTCTTGCTAAGTTGCCCAAGCTGGCCTTGAATTTGCCATCCTCTCATCATGTCTCCTCAGTAGCCACCAAGCCCTTTTTTGAATGACTGTGCAGAGATTTTTTGGCACAGGAAGAAATGGAAGAAGAGGGCATGGTTAATATACATGGAAAATCTGCTGTGTGCCAGAGACCTTATGTATGTGATTTCTTTTAATTTATACAATATCCCATGAGGCTGTGGTTAGGAATTCTAAGGTAAGAATCATTATTACCCTTTTGCAACTAAGAAACTGAGGCTTAAAGAGATTTTGTAACTTTCTTAGTTATGAAGTACCTGACTTTAAAACTCTATCTTCCATAGAACAAATCGTCTAGTTGAGAAGCTAGTGAGTTTTGGCAAGGGGCTTGCAAGGGGAATGGAGGAATACCAGAGTAGAGATGCAGGGCAACTCAGAGCTTACACCTGGACTCCCTCTTTTCCTTCTATGACCACCCTTGGGAACCTTGGGCACCATCCCCATATACGGTCTTCAAGGGGCAAGGCAGATTACAGCTGAAACCACATTCCCAAATTATGATGAGGGTGCTTTTGTAGAGTATTTATAGTGCATGCTGAAATTTGTTCTTGGAAGATGCGGTCAAGGAATATTTTTTAAGTGCCATTACATGGTAGACCCATAATGGATTCTGAGGAGGCAGTCCATGGTACTGCTCCTGACTTCAAGAAACATTTTCTTTATATACAGGAATAGGACATGTTCTCAAGCCAATTATTTATAATAATTCCCAGCAATGGACAGGTAGTATCATATGAATACACAGAAAGCCATTCTGTAGGAATAAGAGGCCACTGAGAGGATTAGGAGTGGGTTTCTATGGGTACCTGGAATCTTACCTGGAGTTTGAATTGACTGATAGGATTCAAGCAAGAAGGAGAGAGAGTGGATCTCTTGATAGGAAATGATGGGATGCTCCTTTTTGGAGGACAACAGAAAGAGCATGTGGCCAGAGACCTACTCGATTGTGTGATGGCCAAACATGATTTCTGAAGGGGGTTAAGCTCTTCTAACCATAACTGATCACTACTGACTGTCTTCAAGGTTCTGCTCAATTTACTTCACACACACATATACAACTTCTCACGTGCAAAGAAGAGAAATAAGGATGTTGGTCTCCCAGAATTGCAATGGGGATTCAGTGAGAGAGTGCATGAATACACATCACAAAAACTGATCAAAATGACTTCTGTTTTCCTTGAGTATGGTCTTAGCTTCTGGGCTATAATTCCAGAGACTGGAGAGGCTAAGGCAGGAGGATCACAAATTCGAGGATAGTGTCAGCAACTTAAGGAGACCCCATTTCAAAATGAAAAATAAAAAGGACTGGGAATATAGCTCAGTGGTAAAGTGGCCCTGGGTTCAATCCTTAGTGCCAAACAAAGAAACAAACAAAAAACATGTTTCTTAGCTGACTACGTTGACTGTGGCAGTTCACTTGACTTCCTGTCCATCATCTTCCAAGTTTATTTGTTGGTAGTCATTCTTGCTTCCTTTCTCTAGGTTAATCGTTTCACTTGGCTCTCTTTCCCAGTGACTTAATATTTGGGGCTTTGTGTCAGATTTCCTTCTGCTATTTATTTAGTCAAATATTTGTCTTTGAAGACAGAGATGGATAAATATACATCTTCCTATCTCACTTACTCACTATTATAAAGATAAAAAGATTTTCTTTTTCCTCTTAAGTTAAATTGAGAAAAGACCCTTTGCTTAAGAGTACAATGTACAATGCTGGGTTGGTAGTAGCAAGTAACACTCGGAGTACTTGTGTGTGCATATAGCTTTTGGCCTGAAAAATTTGGAAATCCTAACTCATGTTTGTACAAAGAATTAACAAGTGCTTGCTCCTTGATTAAACAATGTATCCTAAATGAGAAAACCAACATCAAAAAAGATCATAAAAGTGATCAATGCTGTTTTTCCCCTTCTATTTCATTGTCTTTGTTTTTTTTTTTAAATTATTGATTTTATTATTGGTGCATTTTAATTATACATAATAGTGGGATTTGTTGTTAGATATTTATACATGTACATAATATGATTTGGTCAATTTCATTCTCCAGGACTCCCCTTTCCCTCCCCCGCCTTCCCTGGCCCCTTCTCTACTCTACTGGTCTCCCTTCTTCTTCATCGGATCCTCTCCATAATTTTTCTCCTGTTTCTCTCTGGCTTCCACATATGAGACATAAAATACGACCCTTGACTTTCTCAGTCTGGCTTATCTTGTGTAACATAATGCTCTGAAGTTCCATCTATTTTCAGGCAAATAACATAATTTCATTCTTTATGATGGAATAAAACTCCATTGTGTGTGTATAGCGCATTTTCTTTATCCCTTCATCTGTTGATTAGCACCTGGACTGGTTCCCTAACTCCACCAGTGCTATAAACATGGGTGTGCTTGGGTGGCGATAGCTGGCTGTGTGGTAGGATGACTATCTTTGTATCATGATTTCCATTGTTACTTTTCAGGGAATCCTCAATCAGGATTGTTGAGCTGCTCTCTAGCCAAGCCATTTGCTTTCAAGTCACCTCCAGTCTTTCACAGGATGACTCTTCTCAGCTTGAATGAATACCATGCTCAAGTCTCTCACTCCTACATTAGAAGGGTAGATCAGCCAATGAAATGCTGAAGTCTTTTCTTTGAACATATAAACCTATTATTGTGAGATATGGGTTTTTAATTAACCTTTGCTGTTGAATCATTGTGCAAGCCTGTTCATCACTGTCCTTTAGTCCTGTCACCTATAAACTAAGCTGTAGCAGCAGAAGGATATCTCAAGGACAAAATAAAATGACTGTTGGCCAGGCATGGTGGCACATGCCTATAATCCCAGGCTCTGAAGGCTGAGGCAGAAGGATTATGAATTCAAAGCCAGCCTCAGCAACTTAGTGAGGCCCTAAACAACTCAGTGAGACCCTATCTCTATATGTATATATGGGCTGGGGATGTGGCTCAGAGGTTAACAGTCCGTGTGTTCAATCCCTGGTACCAAAAACTAAACTAAAATAAAATTATTATAAATCTGGGATCTTTGTAAAACAAGACTGATGTAGCAGATTACTGCTTTTAAGTAGAATAAAAAGGGCTAATTTCCAATGCATATTTAAAAAGCCATGTTGGCAGGAGGTCAAGCCCAGTGGCCCAGATCTACCTACGCTGGCCTGTAAGAGATCCAGGCTCACATTAGGCCCAGGTCCATTCCTCCACTGGCAAGAACCCACCAACAGAGCCACCCCTTCCAACCAACAGACTACCACAGAAGGTCAAGCCCAGCAGACCAGATCTTCCCACACCGACTTTCACAGGACCCAGGGCCAGAAGAGGTTTGAGTTTGCCCCACCCCTACCTGAGAGCTAAGCCTAACCCCTTCTATCTTGGGACACTGCAGTCACCACCATAGCCTTCACCACACATTAGCCCCTAACTTTTTGACAACAGACAAGGCCTAGAAGTAGCTGTATCTCAGAACAGGCATCCCAAAGGGAGTGTGAGGCCCACTCTTTCAGCCCCATCTCTGTAAGCATTGCTTCCATCTTGGGGCACCTCAACTAGTATCTCAAATTACCTTGGCTATTGCTGCCACCATCTTTAGTTGCAGTAGCATACATTGAGGGACACCAGCAGGGTCTGGAAGCCCAACATCAAGGTGAGGTACAGACAATCTGCATGGGTACTACAAGAAAATAGGGAAGAAACTGTCATATCTCAGATCCACACTGCAAGAAAGGAAGACACCCAGACAACATGAAAACACAAGGGAGGAAAGTGTCCCAAACAAACCAGGACATTATAATAATAGAACCCATGAACAGCGAAATTGATGAAATGTCAGAGAAGGAGTTCAGAAGGTTCATAATTAAAATGATCTGTGAATTAAAGAATGACCTAAATGAGCAAATACAGGCAAAAATTGATCACTCCAACAATGAGATAAGAGAGCGAATACAGGTAGCAAAAGATTACTTCAAAAAACCCAGTCAGAAATCCTTGAAATGAAGGATACAATAAATCAAATAAAAAATTCAAGAGAAAGCATAACCAACAGACTAGATACTTGGAAGAAAGAACATCAGATAATGAAGACAAAGTATACAATTTGGAAAATAAAATTGATCGCACAGTGAAGCTAGTAAGAAACCATGAACAGGACATCCAAGAATTATGGCACAGCATCAAAAGACCAAATCTAAGAGTTATTGGGATAGAGGAAGGCACAGAGTTTCAAACCAAAGGAATGCACAATCTCTTCAATGAGACAATATCAGAAAATTTCCCAAGCATGAAGAATGAATTGCAAAACCAAATACAAGAGGCTTACAGGACACCAAATGTACAAAATTACACCAGATCTACATCAAGGCACATTATAATAAAAATGCCTAGCATACAGAATAAGAATAGGATTTTAAAAGCCACAAGAGAGAGGAATCAGATCACATATGGGGGAGACCATTTTGAGTATCAGATTTTTCAACCCAGACCCTCAAAGCCAGGAGATCATGGAACAACACATACCAAGCTCTAAAAGAAAATGGATGCCAACCAAGAATCTTATATCCAGCAAAATTAAGCTTTACATTTGATGATGAAATAAAAACCTTCCATGATAAACAAAAGTTAAAAGAATTTACAACTAGAAAGCCTGCATTACAGAACATTCTCAGCAAAATATTTCATGAAGAGGAAATGAAAAACAATGATGAAAATCAGCAAAGGGAGGTATTACACTAAAGGAAAATCTAATCAGAGGAGAAACCAAATCACATTAAATACCAAAAATAAGCAAAATGGTTGGGAATATAAATCTAGTCTCAGTAATAACCCTGAATGTTAATGGCTTAAACTCACCAGTCAAAAGACATAGACTTAGCAGATTGGATAAAACAAAAACAAAAACAAAAACCAACAATATGCTGCCTCCAATAGACTCATAGGAAAAGATACCCACAGACTAATGGTGAAGGGTTGGGACAAATCATAAAAAGCCATGTCAAATAAATGAGTACAAATATATAACTTAAAGTTCTGATAGGAAAGAACAATTTTGAGGGTTTTTTGTTGTTGTTATTGTTGTTTCTTTTTCTTTTTTGTACCAAGGATTAAACTGAAGGATGCTTAACCACTGAGCCACATCCCCAACCCTTTGAATTTTTAAAATTTTGATTTTTTTTTCTTTTTTGTGGTGCTGGTGAGTGAACCCCGGGCCTTGTGCATACAAGGCAAGCACTCTACCAACTGAGCTATATCCCCAGCCCTGAATTTTTTAAATTTTAAGACAGGCTCTTATTAGGTTGCTTACAGCCTCACTGAGTTGCTGGGGCTGGCTTTGAACCTGAGATTCTCCTAACTCAGCCACCTGAGCTGCTGGGGCTATGGGCATGCAACACCACAGCAGCCCAATTTTGAATTTTCCTAGAAACAGGAGCACTGTTCAATAATCTGGCGGGCAAAGGTGCTAGAGCCCACTGTTCTTCTCTTTCAACTGCCAATGTCACTGTATTCCTGCTATTTCAGACACACTGTAGACATGGTGTTAACTTAAATGGTACCCAGAAAAAAAAAATACACATGCTGCATATGGAGAAAAGCCTAAACTCTTTCTCTATTTTTATGAGCCGCCAAGCTTGCTGCTGGTGTTTACATTAACAGAGAAATGTGATATTAATATTTAGCTCACTCTGCAGAAATATGCATTTAAATGGGAGAAATTTCAGCATGCAGTCTCCAGAGCGATTTGTCTCTGTGTGTCTGAGCGTGTGGAGACACACACACACACACACACACACACACACACACACACACAGATACATGCATGCACGCATGAAGAATGTCTCCCAGCTCACAGGGCTGAAAGCTCTCAATTAAGTGAGAAGAATAACACATGGCCAGCAGAAGGAGGGGATCTAGAAGAATGGCAATGTTTACAGCTACAGGGGTTGCCCAGCATGCATGGGGGCTTTGTGAACCCTGTTGGAGATGGAAGCCCCACATGGACAGCTGCAATATCAAAGAATCCCAGTGACCTAGATTCAGCTATAGATTCTGAACTGCTTTGGCCTGAGCTGCCATCACTCCGCCAGTGGTCCACTTGCAGTTTCACTGGCTCCCTGGCAAACAGTGCTGACCCATTTCACCATGACAACCTGGGCTGCTCTCCGAAAGACTGTGTGCGCAAGGAAATGCGCACTGTTGGCATTTTAAAGATTCCAGAATTAAGTTTACACAAGAGTTTTTGAAAACCACATTTAGAAAACTCAACTAAAGCTGACATTCTTTGACAGCAGTGGAAAAGATGGAGAAGAGAAATGTGGAAAAGTAACTGTTAGCCTTTTCCACGTTCTACACCCTCAGCCAAACAATCCATTTTATGTTTTACTCAGCTAATAGCAGTGCAATAAATACGTTAACCAAAGTGAATTGATAAACAGAGAATAAGCAGGCGAAAAAGCCAAGGGATTAACTTCCACTGCTACATATATTCTGGTCTATTAAAGCAGCATATATAGAATCAAATAATTTAAAATCTCATGATAAATAAATGGAAGTGTTTAAAGGTGGATTTATTACAGCCTTGGCTCAACCTTGAACTGTACAGAATCGAGTTTCATTGGAGAATGAGAATAGTATGCCCCTTGGGGGAAAAAGGGGTCTGTGCTTTGGTAAAGGAATTCCATTTAGCGAGAGCAATTTAGAAAAATCAGGATCTGGTATGTGCATGTGATCACATTAAAATGCACCCTCCTTTTTTTGATGAAAACCATAGCTCTGAATTGAATGCATTTCCAGCCCTTTATATTAAAATCCATGTACCATTCTCAGCACCACTTTTTTGTTGTTGTTGTTTTTAATGTTAAATTAGCTGTGAAGCTAAAGCTTAGCTCTTCCTGAGTGATCTTCTCTGTTTCTTGCAGAGCAGAAGCAAACTCACAAGAGGCAAAAGGATGCTCCATGAGGTGCTGTCTATTCCTAGCAGCAGACCCTGTCCTGGGGACATCAGGATTTTTTACTCAGGGATGATAGACCCACACAGAATCTTCACCTTTTAAGGAGAAGAATGAGAGGAGCAGCCAGAAGCTTGGCATTATGGGAATCAGCCCAATGCACTTTAGGGAAACATGGAAATAAAATCATAGCATGTCTTTTGAAATGAATCAGTCATTTACTCCTTTTGTAAGAGATTTCAGGAACTCTCCTTCTCATTCTCTCTTACTCAGCATTTTTCTTCAGAGCTTAAAAAGGTTTTCTTTCATTCTGCAAGAGCTTGGTCTCCTTTACAGGTCCTTCTTGTCTCAACTCTTCCAGGAAAAATTTCTATCCTTTGTTGAATAATTGATTTCCATTTGGAGATACTCATGATTCTATTTGCCTTTACTTTTCATCCCAGCTGTCAGTGAAGAATTTATTATGTTAACTAAGTATTAATACATTGGTGCAAATTAGATAAAGAATTGAAAAACAAATATCATTGTAAACAGTAGTAGCCATTGGAATCAATCATTCAAATATTAAAATGATTAAATGTGAAAATTAATGATCCAATACATGTGAAGCATAGCAACAGTTTTTCATGGCCCAAATTGGAGTTACAAGTAGGATAATCATACATTCTAGCCTATTTCTCTGCTTGCCATCCTGATATAATTACAAATAGTGAATGATAAATTGCATGGTCTTCCCAATAATATTTTCTGTGCTGGAAACATCTTCCTTAAGCATGGATCCACAATTTAATTTGCTGTCTATTATATGGTTTTATCAGCAAGAAGCTGAGGTAACCATGTCTTACTGAAAGTTCTATCACTTTCATATGTAAGGTTAATCATTAATTTGAGGTTATCATAAGAGTGAATTCAGGGGTGACCACAGCCAAAGCTGGGAAGTAGGCAGGGTTCACAGTGGTGTTTTGATCTTGCCAGAATAATCTTCTATACCCTACTTTCCTTAGTACATGCTTTCCTCTAAATTTGTCTTCTTCTTTCCTACTGTCCTTTCTCGTCTCTCCTGTTCCTTTTCCAAGAGTTTCAGCTCTCAGATTCTTCATAAGCACCAATATCCCAATGATTGATGAGTTTTAAAAGTTTGCTTTTGGGAGAGTTATTTGCAAGAACAAAGGGAAATCTTTTTTTATAGAATTTCTGTCATTTATTCTTAAAATCACATACCATGCAGACAAATCTCTTCATTCCCCACTCTACTTCTGTCAACAGTCAGTGAAGTCAGTAGGCACCAGGTAGATGAGCAGGGCTTCCAGTGTAGATGATCTGAAACACAAGGCAGAAAACAGCTTTTGTTTCCAAATGATTTTCATTCCTTTGGCTATAAAACTGTTATATGCTTCTAAATCTAAAAAGGACTTTCATGGGAAAGTGAATGGAGATTCAGATTGTTCTATCATTTCTTACTTGGAAGACCAAAAATATCTGAGGTCTGTTCAATGCCTTTGAATCTAAAAGAATAAAGCATACATGATATATTTAAGTCACTTCCTTAATTAAATTGGCTTACAACTGGCTGTCTAATTGCATAGGAATTACTTTTTCCTGGTGAGGAATGAAGCTTTGTAATATCAATACATTTTAAAGGATTATTTCCCATAGAAAACATTAAAAATATAGGACAGGGTATTTTATGAGATCACTCAGAATTCTTCTCTAATACTTGTGATATCATCTGTCTTTTATATTTCAATCACTGATTGATCAGCGTTTATGGTTTGCTGTGTCAAGATATTCAAGACTTGATGTAAACATTATCTTTGCACATGCTTGTAGATTTCCAGGTCTGAACTTCTGCATGACTTTAGTGGGTTCATTATTCAGACATGCACTATCTTGTGGACTGAATCATCTTTGTGATCATGAGGTTGTTGGTGCTTATCACTAAAAGCATTTAGTGATGTAAATGACCAGCCAATTTCTGAAATACCAGAGCATCACTTGCCTTGACCTGCAAAAGCATGCTTAGTTCATCCTAAGGAGGCAGGGTATACATATAAGCTTCCAATCCAGGTACAAAGTTACTATCTCCCATTTGGAATTATAAGCAATGGCTGATTTATGTTTTGTTCATATTCCATTAGTCATTTTTTTGAAAAATAAAATTAGTTTTCCATTTCTTTAAGACTTCACATGGTCCTTTTCTTTTAGCTCTGCTTTTAGATTTTTTTGTTTTATTAGTTTATTCACTCAGTGAATATTCAATCAGTACTCTCTTGCTCTCCTGACAAGGTGTTGTGCTGAGTACTGTGCCATGTGAGGTATGATATCTACCTCCTATTAGGTTTCAGTCTGATGCAGATTCTGTCCTCCAGAAATTTGAACTAGAAGAGACTCTGGCTGCAGTCAGAATAATTTCTGGGGCTGAAGTGTTTACTTAATTTTAATAAAGATTGGAGGGCAATGCTGGGCTAAGCTGGTATAGCAGAACCTACAACATGGAGGGTAGCAAAGCAGTCTGTGTTGAGGAAACAGCTCAAAAAAGTTGCCTTTAGAATTGAGCATTGAGGAGTACCAGGGCTGAGAGTGAAAGATTACTTGAGAGCCAGATTGTCCAGCTAAGGGTTTGGTCTTAATCCCTATTAAGGGGAGACACCCTCAGAGAATCAGGAAAGATTTTTGGCAACTTCTTTGCTTTAAGAAAAAGAAGGCGGAGGGTGATTTTCAAAATGAACTGAGGAGGGAGGGGGAAGAGAGGGAGAAAGGTCAGTTGGGAAGTTATTTCAACACTCAAGGTGTGGTGCGATAAGAAATGGAAGCAGGATGAATCAAAGGGAGAGAAGATATGTAATGTGGGAGTGTCGTAGTTTTATTTCCCCAGAGAATTGAGTTCACCTTCATTAATGCAGCAATAAAACGAGTCATGCTTTTGCTAAGCCTTCCAAAAATGTAGCAACTTATTTTGCAGTAATTGTGTTCAAGAAGTACTTATGAATGTTATGAAATGATCTCAGTTAGTGACTTGAGAGACATGTGTCAAAGAACAATGATGGTCACAAATTTAAGTCCAATATGCCTCCTTTTCAAGCCCTCCACTGCCCGTGGTCTGCAAGTACAGAGCATTATGGACATTATGTTATGTTCCACTCTCATCATTCCCTCTGAAAATGATAAAGCCCTTCTGCTTTGATAATGGGGAGAATGAAACACAGAAAATATCAATAAATGAAGTAATGCAAAAGCAATATTTCCATTGTGCCAATTTTCTTTAGCAAGAGACAAGTCAGAATACCCTTTGTAGAAGTTACTTTAGAGTGAAGTGGTTGAACCAGGGAAAACTTGTGCTGAACAGACAAAAGAGAGATAGTGAAGGCTAAGCATCTGTGGAGGATGGGTCTGCCACCAGTTGGTCCTTACTTGCTGAAGCTGGCATGGACAATTTAGGGAAATTTAGGACAATGACAGTGGGTTTTTGTCATAAATTATCTAGATTACTATTTATCTTCTTGTCCAATTTTTTTAAAAAATTAGTTTATTCTTTAGATTGTGTCAAGTGTGACCCATTTGATTTGCTGACTGTAAAGTGCTTTCTATTTAATAAGTATAATCCCCAACTTAGAGCGGGAAGAGAAAGTCAAAACACTGGATAAAATGTGGAATTCAATTAAATACAAGTTTCGACAACATTACTGAATATATAACTCAAGAGATGACACCAGGAAGCAATGGTTAAATGAAGCAATTGTTATGAATGTTTATTGGTTATGCATCATACATTTATGTGTTTATTTGGGAACATAGAACTTCATATTTTCATATGTATATAATGAGATAGAAACAAGGAGAGTGAGAGAAAATAAGAGATTTTACCTAGAAGCAGAATATTCTGAGTACTTATGTTTAAGTCATTTTCCTTAAAGGTCCCTCTTTAGGCATTTGAAATGGAAATCATTCTTTTAGGATTCCATTTTATCACTCATTTTTGTTTGTATAGAGCTGCCCAAGAAGGCTGCATGGCAAGACAACATGATTTACTGTTCTGTAACAAACAACAGAAGAATTGCAAGACTTTGAAAACTGACATGGGGAAGGAGAGGGGAAAAAAAGGGAAATGTTTATACCTTCTCATTTTGACATGACTCCTTCAGAAATCTGATACTCAATATCTGCCTGCATCTGGAGGAGGGAAGAAAGAGACCATACAGGCATTCTGTACTTAATGTTGAAATAAAACCCTCTATTGTCCACCAAGACAATAGAACCAGTCTATAATAATGTACTACAAGTAGAGCATAAATGACATAAGCCAGCAATGCAGTCTTTGTTCTAGTGTAATCTTCCATATCAACCATTTCCACTCCCCAGAGGTAAGAGAAAGGCCTTTCTCCTATTTCCCATAACTTGCCCCTGCTCTCTCTCCTTACTCTATAGACAGCCCTGTAATAAGGCTCCCCTCTGGGATGGCTAATCATGTTTGACAACATAGGAACTGTCCTAAATCTTGGCCAAAGTCTCACACTAGGGCCAAACTGTTTGCATGCATAAACAAAATTGTTGTTTCATTATCTATTAAAGTTTGCAGGAGGTATTTACTTTGGTGGGAAGAAATGTGGAAATACTGAGAAGATGGGGGTGTCCACAGCAAAAAGCACTTCTTGGGAACATTTTACTTCAACTTCTATGGAGAAATCATCTTTCATGGGCATAAAAAATAAGTTTAAAAAATACATTACTAGAACAAAGTAAACTATCAATGATAAGTGTAGGGCAGAGATCTTGATGGGGAACACTGAAGCCCACAACATATTCACCACTACCTGGTATTGTGGGGGCACCAAATGTGGGGTGGAGAGGTTATTATTTCTGCTGAAGGTTATGATTTCAGTTTACATGCAGGAGTCAGAGAAAAAAAATTAATTCACAAAGTACATCATATCTTTTTGCAGCCATAAATCAATGTAGGCACAAGAGAAAACTCAATCTGTTAAAAATATTTCATAAATGAAATGAAGGTATAAAGAAAAGACCACTGAGATTTGCAAAAAGCAATCAAAATGGGACAATTGAGTATTAAAAAAAATTGAAGAGCTTTGAAACAGAAAAACTTAGGCTGTTATCTTTGCTCTGCTTGAGAACAGAAAGAAAAAGTTCTCAATGTTTGTAGCCCCTTGACACCCTGATTTTCTCATGCTGAAAAAGACTCATTTCACTTCTTTCTGGCACATCTTTAATTTTGGTAAGGGTTCAGTTGATCATATAAGAGTATTTAATAATAGTTGTTGTGGGAGATACAATAATGGACAAAAACCAACACCCTTAGTTTAGTCATATTAGTGTCCCCAGAACCAAACAGTGCTTGACATACAGTAAGTGATACAATGTTCATTGAAAGTATAGAACTCTTCTATTCTTATCTGAACCAAGCACTTGGAGAGTTTATCATATATTACCTTGTTTTAAAATGCTTCATGTGCATCCATATTGTCTCTGTAGCAAGACCATAAAGGTCTTGAGAGAAAAAAAATCATGTCTTTTTCTCCTATTTTCCCACAATACTTTTCCAAGGCTAAGCAAGTGACAGATTCCCAAACTTTACAATCTAGAGTGAGACACATACAATGTGTACAAACATATTTGAGGGAAAGAACATTAAGAAGGAAAATAAGAAAGCAAGGTAAATGGAGAAAGTTATGAAATAGAGGAGTTCTAGGGTAGATTTTTAGCATAGAGATATCATGGAAGGCCTATTTGGTCATGGGCCAGTTAGTAGAAACTGGAATAATGTGAGGGAACATGCTATGCAGCTGAGAATAAGAGTTCTGTGCTGAAAAAACAAAGTTCAACGCTACTGAGGCCAGTGTGCCAGGGAGGGGTGCTGGGCAAGAGGGAAGAGAGGCAATCACAAAGGTAAGAGGGTAAGAGGTGGGTGAGTTTTTCAGGCAAAACTGAGAAGTTTGAATTTCATTCCACTGGAGATGGATAGTTTATTATATTCAGAAATGAAGCAGCAAACAAGACATGGTATTTTTGAAAGTGATCTTGAACAAAAGGAAGATAGGCTATGTTTTACCAAGAAAATTTATGTTAGATGAGCAAAATAATGTTTGCATTTTTAAGGCATTTAATCACTGGAAATGTTTATCAAAGTGTAATAATAAATCTTATTCCCTAGAACTACTTAAAAATTACCATGTTTGTTTAATACAAAGTATCACCTGAAAAAAAAAAAGATCAATGTGCTTTTTTCTTCAACAACTTAAACTAATCCACAGTTTAATTGATTATATAACAACACTGATTTAGTAATTAAGATTACTAGGAAAACTGGAATGTGTCAAACTCTTCCATTTATTGTTTTTCATCAGTAGGTACCGCTGAAGGAAAAGATCTATTTGCTGAATCTAAGACAATTGTTTTACTATATTTGGACAGTGAACAACTTCAGTTCTTCAGTTATTTATTCTAAGGATTTTTTTTTTATCTTGATGCTGAGATTGAATCCAGGGGCCTCATGCATAGTAGGCAAGTGCTCTACTACTGAACTATATCCCCCAGCTCCTAGAAAAAAAAAATACATTTTCTTTCTTGAAAAAAACATCACCTAGGTCAGACCAGGACATGAAGGCAATTTGGGATAATGCAGAATTTGATATTCTTTCAAAGTGACATTTGGAAAACATTAGCCCAATACTCATCTTAGGTAAATACTGTATACAGACCAACCCTTTACTAATTCCCTTTCAGAATCCGGTAAGAACATTCTTCTGGAAAAAAAATGTGACAAAATTTTTCCTATTCTTCTGTTTTTTTTTTTTTCTTTTCTTCACTGCTTTTTTTTGCAATTTTCCAAAGCCTTGATTTGTTGAAGTCATAGTAAACTTTTAAACTTTAGATAATAAAATAAAGCTATAAGGAACACTGTTTTGAAACTCTTTTCATTGTCAGAATTCACTATCTGCCATCATGGCCTTCAGTTGATGGCCACCACCATTTCCAAAAATACTCAACTGCAATAGTGAGGAATGTTTTCTTTCTTCCTCTCAAGGGCACTAGGAATGGGATCAATGTGCATTGATTCCTGTGACATTTTGGTGACCTGTATAGATTAGTGACAATTAGTTGTCAAGCTGACTTACCCTACCCAAGATGTGGCTCTGTGGATCCTATGAACATGTTGCAAATAACAACGCTACATAGAATTTGTCCAGGGACTGTGTCAGGGACTTTCAGACCTGCTGAGACTTTGGGTAGGGTGGCCAGGGGCATTTTGAAGAAGTGTGGCCCAGACTCTCGCTTTACCTATTATCAAGACTGTGTTATAGTTCTCTTTCCTGTCCTGTGAATCATTGCTTGAGAGGTTTATTGGATTCCCTAGCAATGCCTGCAAAAATAAGGGATTAGTACTTGTTTGTTGGTTTTGGTTTCTGTTTGTTTTAAATAATGATGATGGCTGCTCTCAAGCTGCTTTCAGAAACTGGATTAAGGAGTTAGATGATGTTCAAGCTTGCCAACCAAGGCATTTTAAAAAAACAAGATGTTTTAGCCACTAGAATGGTAACCTTTCCCACTGGGCCCTGAGAGAAGAGCCTCACAGTCTGCCCACCCCTCCATTCCCTTTTCCTCCCAGCCTCCTCTGACAGCCTATTAAGATTAGGGCCAATAACATACGTTCCTGCCAATAGCAAACCTAAGTCCCATGTTTGCAAAATGTGAACTGCATTCTGAAAAGGAAGGTGAAGGATGTTCCTATTCCACTCCCAGACATTTTTGGCAGATTCATAAGCTCGATGAGACAAAGAACAGATAAAAATTCCCTGTTGCCGTGCAGAGATTTGGAATGCTAGTGTAATTCCAAACTATCCATTACTGGTTCTAACAGTCTATTCTACCTATTTCAGTTCTTCCCTGCATCACCTTCCCTACTTCTCAGTCCAAGGACCTGCCATTACACACTCAGTATACATGTCATCCAGCACCGAATGCCATTTATATTATTCATACATCTTATCAGTGCTGTCTGAGAAGTTCTGGATGAGATCAGACAGAAGAGGGATGCCAAGACATAATATCAGTCATTATAGCATCAAGGACTTTAAAAAATACTATTGCACAATACCGGTGATAATAGGGCCTAATAATAATAACAAACATTGTGTGGTGGCAGAGATATAGAATAGACATATCTTGTATGTGAAAGAGAATTTGCAAAGGGGATGGAGACAGGCCATCTGTAGTTGGGACACATTGGACAGAGAATAAGTTACATGTGCCGGGTTGCTGGCTTCACACTTGGAATTGGTTGTGGAGAGTGACCCTCTCATGATCCGCCTTCACGGCAGCCTTGAAGCAGGTAAGCACACTGGTCTCCAAGCAACCCATGTTCACCATGTAGCTGTTCACCTTCAGAGGGAAATAAGAGGATTCTGCTAGATGGCCTCTGCTTTCCTTTCAGAGCCTTTAATTGCCTTTGTCCATCACTACTTCCCAGAAGAGCTGCATCTCCCATCCTTTCCCCAGACACTATTTCCTGACTCAGTTTCTTGCCACATTGTATGGCAGGCATGGAAGGCGATGAAACATGGCAGGAAGAGAAAGAAGAGAAGGAGCCCCAAGTGATGATTTCTGAAACCATTTTCCCTAAAATTTTTTATCCAGAAACCAATATTTGTAATGAAAGCAACTAGATTTACCGGTTGGGAGAGGAGGAGGCAGCTTTGAGCCTCTTGCTTAGAATCTACTTCAAGTGCATTTGTTGAGCTCCAAGACTTTACAATGGGGAGGGAGGGACAGGCTCCTCTGAAAAGCATGTTTCCTGTTCACAGAGGCTTCCTTATATTGAATGACTATCAGGAGTTATCTAATTTCATCTGCACAATAGTTCTGTGATGTGGCTATTATTAGCTATTACTTTATGTACTAGAAAACTGAGATGTGGAAAGCTTAAACAGTTTCCCTAGGGTCACACAGTCAGTAAAGGGGAAGAACCAGTATTCAATCGGAAAGCTCTTTATGTTCAAAGCCCATGTTCTTTCCACTATATCAACTGCCTCTTGGCTCCTATTTCTTTGGGGTAAATGTTACAATAATTCAACATCCTAGTGATTCCAAGCTTCAAGGTACAGAGTGTACATAAACTCCAATCTCTGCACAGTACACACAATTCGAATGCTCTTGCTGTGGGTAGGTATGTTTGTGGTTAAAAAAAAAAAAGAGAGAGAGAGAGTGTTGACTCATTCCCCCTCTAAGCTGCTCCGTCCCACCCATACCCTTCTGGTGGCATGAAGACGAGGCTGGTGTTGGTAGCTGTTAAGACATGATCACCTCCATAGTAAAGGCAGAAGTTAGACTGGCTGAGTGGTGACGGCTCTGGGACTCAATCCTTCCTCATAACATAAATGTTCCTCCGATGGCTCCAAGGGTGATGGCACAACTTGAGTCTGGAATCCCACCTCCCTGAGACTCCTGGGAAGCTGATTAGCAGGGCATATTTTCTGTACCAACAGCAAAAGCTGCACAATGAGAAAAATAACCATTCTTCCCTATGCAGATGAAACTTGAGCCTTCCGTTTCACAATACTAATCACCAAGTAAACAGGCTCTTTTAAGCCAACATCTGTGTGAGGGCTGCTTCCCTCACCAGCCTCCTTCCTGCCCATTCTCACTGAAATGCCGGCAACATCACAGGCCACCCTAGACTTGGAGGGGCCCCTGCCTTGTCCTAGGACCTAGTCTACATTTCACAGGGGCTTCACCTTGGAGCCTCTGCTTCCTCTCAGGGGTGAGCACTGCTCCTCTGTCACAACAGCTACAGAGACCTGCTTGGTGACCTCTAGGGCATTTGTCTATGCTCTGCAGCTTTGTACTCCTATCCATGCCTCATTGCTTTACTGTGAGAACTCATTGTTTGAGAATAACTTTGGTTTGCTCTGAGTTTCTTATTTGCCTGATATTGGCCAGATCATGAAGTAATTCACATACACTGGTGCCAGATTTATAAAGTGTGAATTCAATTCTGTCTTTGGCCTTCTCTGCCCAACTCCCACCATTTCCTTATGTAGCTTCTCTTAAAACAGCCACGTTTCCCTTCTAAAATCCCTAATAAATCCTGGAAGATTAACGAATGGGGGAAAATGACAATTTCTTATACTTTTTCATATGTAGGCTATAAACAGTTCCTGTTCCCTGAGATCCTCCTTACAGTGTTCCTATGAGACCAGGGTAGTTATCATGCTCCAGATTTTACAAGAGGAAAACCAGAGACCATTCCTTTTCTTTTCTGCTGCCAAAGTCAGGGGGAAGCCCAATTTCAATCCAATTGAGTGGATTGAAAATGAAGTCAAAGGAGCAGAGGCCTCTGTCTTAAACTCAGCACTTTGTGATTTGCTTGATTATACTTTCCTCAGCCCCTCCCTCAAATCTCATAGGCACAGACTCATTACCCCATTAGGATTTGGCTGGGGAGGTCCAATGGACAATGGGAACACAGAAGAATCTGGCTGGTGTGCCAGAGTTAACAACAGTTCATGTGCAATAAAACCAGACGGCATTTTTGATGGACAACATTCTCATTGCATTCAAAGATCCTTGGAAAGCTTCCATGGCTGCTGATTTCAAGTAAGAAAACATTCCAAAGAAAATCAAGGCAAGGATACATCTCCTCCATACTTGCTCCTAATGTTTTGCTCAGCTCAGGCGAAGAGTACCAATGGGGACTCATAAGCCACCTATCTAAATACTTCAAAATTATGATGCAAGCTTGAAAACTCTTAAATTAAGCGAAATATGTTCTACCCTCCCTTCATAACAAATATATTGTTATTAATAATCTGGACGCTATGTTCATGTTTAAAACTCTGACTCCTTTTGAGTTTCATTCTAGATTCATTGGCCAGGGAAATCTGTCTTTCCCTGCTTAGCCCATTACCCTTGTTCCTAGATCTACGTTCTTTTCTTTTTTTCTTTTTTTTCTTTTTTTTTTTTTTTTTTAAAGAGAGAGTGAGAGAGGAGAGAGAGAGAGAGAGAGAATTTTTAACATTTATTTTTTAGTTCTCGGCGGACACAACATCTTTGTTGGTATGTGGTGCTGAGGATCGAACCCGGGCCGCACGCATGCCAGGCGAGCGCGCTACCGCTGAGCCACATCTCCAGCCCCTACGTTCTTTTCTTAACATTCTGGCTCCATCCTACCATGTGCAGGACCTCACACTCAGGAGGGATACTCTATCACAAGTGTCCAAGCTCATTAGCACACCTATCAACAGTCATTTCTGGTCCATTGCTTGGCCTAGAAGTGTGTCCAGTTTGCATTCAGAAAGTTATCTCACAAGGTGCTGGAAGATGTTCCCATCTGGTTGAGAAGGCAATTATAGAGTCCTGAGAATACAAAACATGATGGAGTGAATGACTCTTTCTGTAAAGAGAAGCATTGCTGAAAGAAGACCAAGGTGAGACTTGTAAGAGGTGGTCACAGAGCTATGGCCTCTCTTGCTTGGATGTATGGCTAGTACATATAATGTCAGCCTTTTATAAGATAATGTTTTATATAGAAAGTGGACACTCAATACAGTGTCCACAGATGGAGATACAACATGGCAAGGTGCTCTGTTCCATAACTAAATTAGATGACTCTCATCATTTCCATTGTGTGTGAGATTATTATGTAATGATCCCTTTGCAGGATGCACTGAGACTTCACTTAGGATATATGTATTCTTAAAAAATTCTCTTGGAAATTCTATATGCAGCCAGGACTGAGAACCATTGGGTTCAGCCTAATAACTTTGCTTTTCAAATACTGTGGCATTAAACCTTTTTGCTATCCCAAGAATCCAAAGCCATTTTGACCCAGTAGAGATTCATCTCCAGAATGACTGGTGCCCCTTTATTATAGTTAACAATTGAATCTGTGCTTGGGGCAGTAAGTAAGATTTGTCTGCTCAAGTTGAAATAGTGGCAGACAGGACTCTTACCTGGCTTCTCCACTGTGTTTCGTGAAAGGTGAGATTCAAAATATTTAACATTTAACAACAACTGCATCAATCAATCCAAAGGAACTCCAACTATAGAATGCTGGTCTATTTTACCATTGTCTGACAGATAAATCTACTTATACCTCTCAGAAATCTAGTTATACCTCTCAGAAATCCCTTAGGATAGACATTAGTGCATATATTTATCAGGTGATCTGCAAGAAAATAGCAGATCTGGGACCCACATCCAGGTCTTTTGACTCCAAATCCTGAGTTCTGTTCTGTCAACTGTACCAGGCAGCTTTTGATAGCACTTGTGGTTCACATGAACTTAATGCTTTAGTCTATAAAGTTGGCTCATTGCATCAAACTGGAAGGAAGATCCATTACAAACCTCACAGAAAACCCCACCTACACAATTAATCACCTCATCCAAATCTGTAAACACAAATTCAGAGCTTGTTTTTCAATGATATTCATTTTGGGGACTAGTAAGTGGCTCTCTAATTCTGAAATTTACACATAAATCCTAAAGACTGTTTAGAAATGTGCTTACCCTTTGTAATCAATCACACTCAAGTTCCACAGATGTGGGGGTTCATGATTTTAAGCTTGTGTCCTGTGTAGGTAGAATCTTTGAAATCACAAAATTATAAGACAGAATGGGATCTTCAATGGCTATCTGTTTCTGGGCAAGTTTGCACATAAACTACCCCAGAGACAAAACTCCCCTACTTAGAATGCAATTTCTCCCCTCAGCAGGAAAGGTTTTTCATTCAAAGTCCAGGTCAAGACAGACCTTGACCTGGCAAAGAGATTTATTGAAAAATCTCTCCCCAGCAGAGCAGATTCGGGTTCTGGGGAATAAAACTTGATACAATTGGAGTGTTCTCTTTATGATAACAGATCTGAATTTAGGTACAAAAGTGAATATTTATTTAGAACAAGAAAGTAAATAGCACTGAATTACTGGAGCCTTGGAGATTTTAGATCCATTTCTTTAAGTTCCTTTTAGGCACTTTTCCAGATATGCTGGCCTAGAATGCTTCCTGGTTGTAGCCTGGCAATCCTGACCTACTTCAGAGTCAACACAAAGCCCAGTAGATCTCAACACAGCCAAGGCCCAGTAAAGCTGCTTCTGCTCTTCAGCAAATGCATATGGGTATTTTTTGGGGGAAGGAGCATTTTACTTAGAGACAGGGTCTCATTGAGTTGATTAGAGCCTCACTTTTGCTGAGGCTGGCTTTGAACTCACGATCATCCTGCCTCGGCCTCCTGAGCCTCTGAGATTATAGGCGTGTGCCACCGCGCCCAGCCATGTGGGTATTCTTTATGTATTGATTTATCTGTTCATGTGTCTCATCATTCCAAAAGGACTTGAAGGACAAAATCTTGCTCTCTAACCTCCTGCAAAGTAGCACAAATTGATCTTACAAAAGCCGTGCTGTCCTATTGTCCCTTACCTCTGCTCTTTCTCACCTCCTTTGCCTCATTTGCTTTTGTGACCTGGTAAAACTCTACTTGCTCTTTAATACATTCCTGTATCCTTTTAGACCAAAGGTTCTCAACTGGTGTGATTTCGTTTCCCACAGGATATTTAGTAATGTCTGTATACATTTTTGGTAGCACAACACAACTTGCGTGGTGATGGGGGTTGCTAACCAGCATCTAGTGGGCAAAGAAAAGGACTGCTGCTCAACATCCTACAATACTCAGAACAGACTCTCAAAACAGTTGTATGTTTCCAAATGTCAGTAGTGCTGAGGCTGAGGAACCCTGCTCTTGTCTAATGTGGATGCCCTTCTTCCATGCCCAGAGCCACACACAGGGGTTATGGATTTGCACGTGACCTGTTGAGTATAATCACCCATAATCACATACCTGTTTCATCAATTGAACGATGAGTCCTGCAAAGGACAATTTTGTGTTAGTCACTTTAGTGTGTCCCCAGACACTAACAGTGCTTGGTGTATATTAGGTGATCCTACAATAGTCACTGAAAATATAGAATCCTTCTACTTTTATCTGGCTTGTATAGGTAGTAAGTTTATCATATATGATCTTGTCTTAAAATACTTCACATATATAAATATTGTCTCTTTAGCAAGACTGTAAACTGCGCTGTCTTCCTTATATTGTCTGTTTTCCTATAGTACTGCTGCAGTGCTAAACATATGATAGATGCCCAGTAATTATTTATTTTTGATTGATTATGTACCAAGTTTTGAATTGATTATGTACCAATTTCTTCCAAATGTCTATAAGGTTTGAAGTAGTAGCTAGATCAAGGTAGGATGGACTTAATAATGGAAAGTTTCTGATGGAGAGTATTCAAAATTAATTTTGAGAAAGTAAATAGTATTTGATTGGAAAGAGGGGATTCCATATATGGGAAATTAAAAATAGAATGTAATGATGCTTTTTAATTTTTTAAGAGAAATGTGAGTCTACAATGAAAATCTTCAGTGGAATTTAATCCACTGAAGAATATCATTTTTCTTTCCTTCCTTTTATTTTTTTTTTTTAAAGTGATGGGTATTGAACCCAGGGCCTAGCCCATGCTAGGCAAACTCTCCACCACTGAGCTATGTCCCCAGACTTTTAAATTATTTTTGAGACAGGGTCTTACTAAGTTGCCCAGAACTCCTGACTGGCCTTGAACTTGGGATCCTCCTACCTTAGCCTTCTAAATATCTGGGATTAAAGGTGTGCTCCACCACACTGACCTAAGTATAGGGATATCTTGAGGTTTATTGAACAAACTATTTCTGGTAGGAATGTCAAAGCCAATAATGTTTTTTTTTAATATAAAATGATATCAGATTGCCAGTGGGCCATTCTGCCAAATGCTTGAGTCTATAGAGCAAAATACCTGATGGAGAAATGATTGCTGTGAATCAAAAATTACAGAAATGCCTTAAGGCCCTGAAAACTCTCCAAAATGTGGTGCTCCTTAGATAGGGAAGAGGGGTGGGAGGGAGAGGGAGGGAGCAGGGGATTAGCAAGGATGGTGGAATATGGTGGACATCATTATACAAAGTACATGTATGATGACTTGAATTGGGTGTCAACATACCTTATATACAAACAGAAATATGAAAAATTGTGGTATACATATGTATTAAGAATTGTAATGCAAAAAAAGTACATGTATAAAAGCATAAATTGGAGTAAACATACTTTATATACAGAGATACCAAATGTGCTCTGTATGTGTAATACGAATTGTAATGCATTCCACTGCTGTTGTGTATTTAAAAAAATAAAATCAATAAAATATTAAAAAATAAATAAAAATAACAACAAATTGTTTAGTAAATAGAAAAATATTGAAAATATATAAAGATAATATTTGGTAAAAAAAAAAAATTGGTGCTCCAAGGAACTACACTACAGCCTTTCTTATTTGCTCAGGCCTTTTTGTGTGTAAATCAGAGCCATTTATGGGCTTGTCTGGGAAGGAGAGGTTTCGATTTTTCACATCCATCAATGTTTCCCATTCATTTCCTTTTGCTTGTTGAATAGGAGAATGAGAAAATTTCATAAAGTGGGAACAAGCTCCTCCTATGTAGTATATTTCACCCAGATGCTTAATAGGTGAAAGATCACAAGAGTAAGAAGGCTTCAGAGAACTCCTGACAGTTTTAAAAATCACATGAGCACTGGAACATCTGTTCAAGACTAGTGGAAGAGACAAGTGTGGCATTTTACAAATTCCTCATGCCAATCCCATTTAAACCCACATCCCATCTTTGGCTTCTGATGTTATGTGGGCTTGCAGGATATCACTGAATCCAATGGGGTTGGTGGGTAGTAGGGAAGGAAAGACATCCCTAAGCCCCAAGCCTTCCATTTATTTAGATACAGGCTAACTCACTGCCTTATCACTTTCTTATTGGCATGCAAAAGTCAATTTTATTTCGCAGTTTACCCTTCAGGTTACATGGTAAGTAATTACTGGATGTTGCCTCTATCATCTGATAACCAAAGTCTCATGATTTTCTTTCCTAGTGCATTAAGTGTGGTTAGTGTGGATAACAGGACGGAAACTAAGTAAATACATCTTGACTGAGAGATTTTAATTTTTTTAAAGGGCTTCATCTCCATAAAATTGGACCTCTTGTATGACTCCTTCTATGTCTCATGCCCACTTCCAGCTTGTTCAGAACTTCACATTGTGTAATTGCAAGATAAAATTTCAGTTGAAGAATATTTTCATATTATTCTGTTTCATAGTAACAGAAACAGATGCTTTTGTGACCTTTATTATGTTAGATAATTAAATAAGCCCTGATTTAACTTGAGTCATATTTCGTTCCAAACATGGAGAAGTAAAGGCTTGTGTGCATTATAGGTAGCTATTGTTTTCATACATTTGTGGCAGTTTCCTCTTCTTTTCATTGTACTTTTAGCCACAGAAGTAGGCCAGACAAGAACTGGTCAAATGTCCTCCTGGCTGTGGAGAAACAGTTAAAGTTTGGGCATATGAGCAAAGCAAGGCTAGTCAGAATCTTTTCCTGGTTTTGTTACATGGGAACAAGGAGAAAAGAGTGATTTATTTCTGTGGTGTAAAAAAAAATAGAGGGTTTACAAATCTGGAGCTTCCCTTAGCCAATTACTTGGGGGTGGGGGGACCTTCACCATGGTGGAGGATAAGGAGCTCTCCTACAAAAATAGGGCCAAGAGATGGAGGGATGGGGCTGGGGATGTGGCTCAAGCGGTAGCGCGCTCGCCTGGCATGCGTGCGGCCCAGGTTCGATCCTCAGCACCACATGCAGGCGAAGATGTTGTGTCTGCCGAGAACTAAGAAAAAATAAATAAATGTTAAAATTCTCTCTCTCTCTCTGTCCCCCTCTCTCTCTCACTCTCTCTTAAAAAAAAAAAAAAGAGATGGAGGGAGTGAGGGAGAAGAAAGGAAGAGTTGAGACTAATGTTGGATACTGGTCACTTTGGGGCCTCCAGATTAATTATACTTAAAGCCAGTGTCCTTGGATTTTTCAGTTTCAAGAGTCCATAACTATTCTCCCTCCATCTATTTTTCTTGTTTATGTGTTTGAGTTGATTGTTTGCTACCAACAGCCAAAGGAATTCTGATTAACACCATCTGTTCAATATCCTGATGGATTATCCAAATCAACATGGTCAATTTCAGAGAGTATATTTCACTAGAATTTCTTTCCCTAAAAGAACTTTCACATTAAAGTCCTCCTCAAATTAAAGAAGTGGTCCACTTTCGTTCCTAGGATTGTTTGGATTATTAAATCAATTAATCATGTAAAGCTCTTAGCACATGGCTCTAATTATTTGCTGACTATCTTGATCATATCATCATCATTATGTTAGGCATTGACCAAAGTTACAGATGGGGACGAGGTTAAGAAATATCGTGGAAGTCAAAAAGTAGTAGGTCTATATGTTGTGCAAAAATATTTTGCAGGTAGTACTTTTCCTGTAGTCTATATGACTGGTGTATATATAGTATAATGTTCTTCATGAGATTTTTGTTGTTATTCTAGTTGTTTAAAGAAATCTCTGGGGCTGGAGTTGTAGCTCAGTGGTACAGCACTTACCTGGCACGTGTGAGGCACTGAGTTTAATCCTCCGCACCACATAAAAATAAATAAATAAAATAAAGGCAAATATATATATATATATATATATATATATATATATATATATATATAAAGAAATCTCTGGCAGTATTTTTAGAATCTTTTAAAATCAGTTACAATTTTGGGGGGAGGTGTTGGCAGGATATACTTTCATATTGATAAACAAAATAGTATCAATTTGACTGCATACATAAGAGGAGATAAGAGGTTCCTTATTGATATGAGTTAAAACAGTACCAAAAAGCAAACACATGAACTAAAGTCCAGCTAATAAGATTATTTGTATAAAATAGAAGTTTCTGTCACTTCTGGACCAAAGCAAAAATTTTTAAGGAATCTAAAAATTATTTTTAAGAAAATGTGAGAACTGGTCATCGAAATTAACCTCCAATTAAACAGAAGCTATTGACATAATACACTGAGAAGCATGCATGTCTATCCTCTGACTCATGAGGCAATTAAAATCAATTCTGGTGAATAAGGTCGGTTGTAACAGGGGACCACAGTGGCCTTAGTCTGGGGAAGACTCAGTAAAAAAGACAGAAATTAAGAAAATTCTAACTCTTTAAAAAAATCAACCTTTTTTTTTTTTTTTTTTTTTTTTATCCTGCCCCAGAGGATGCAAGTTGAAAACGTCTTTGTTTTTTCACTCACAATTTTATTTCTGTTCTCACACCCCACCCTCTTTACATGAATATTAAGGACTAAGGCTTTAGCAACAGGCTTTTGGTTGTGGGGGAGGCAGGGGTGAAGGGGAAAGTGTTGTGTATGGCTTTTCATATGTTAATAAGTCGATTCCATGACAACCATTGAAAAAAGCAGGGCTGGGAACAAAAGCTGCAGCCAGAGAGAGGATCAGGGCCCTTTCAGGGGCGCTGTAAGAATAACAGCCAAGACTCCCTCCTCTGAAAGGTATCTGATGGCTGCTCCTCAAAGGACTTTGTTTTAATAGTGCAGAGTCAGTCTGTAATTAATGCAGAGTTTTATGAGTCCAAATTTCACCCTCAACGATGCTTCCCTTTTAAAAGATAGTGAATAAGAATCTGAAACCAAGAGGATGTGTCAAATCACTGCTCCCATTAGGGACCTGGAATGGAGTCCATCCAGGGGACATGCTAGACTATCAGTTCCAAGGATCTTACACTTCAGTTTTAAGTAACAAGGTCAAGGGCTTTTATCTTTGGAGTATAAGAAGGCGTTTAGAGCTGGCTGACCAGAGAGACTGTGGCAGGAATGGTGGCTCTCCTCTCCAGCAGCCTTTGAACGTAGTCCGGCATGTTATCCAGAGTGACATGTTGAGATTGTACAGGACCCAAGCAAGAGCAGGCCTCAGGACACTGATGGCATTCCTGGGCTTGTTTGACCAATGAAAAGAAATCCTGGCTAGCTATTTATCCTTCCAGAAACACAAGGTGACACCCTGATGCCAGGTTTTCTAATGTCTAGTACAGCTGAGCTTGTGCTTGAACTTCAGTCGTCAGACATATGAATTAGCTGTTGTATCATGCTAACACAATGCATTCCTTCTAGCCAGTTCTAAAGCACAGCAAAGGATTGCATTCAGTAATAACGCTGACTTTACTAATTTTCTCTCCAGCCTTGTTTTTCTCTCATGTGTATTAATTACCCAGTCTTTGATTGAATTATATTAAATTCCTCTTTTTTTTTTTTTTTTTTTTTTTTTTTTATCCCTTTGAGTATTTGCCAGAAACTTGCCATGAGTAACTTGTGATACAGTGTTTTCTCTGTTTGGATGGACACAAGGGCTTTCATCACAATGGAATGCTTATGGAATTACATATTTCAAAGGACACTAACATGAAAATACAACTTCATTCAGAGTCAGGTTACAATGATGAATAGTAATGCCACAATGATTACTAAAAGAATTTGCAATTTTCTTTCAAAGTATTGGCTTTGGTCTTCACTTCAGTGATTACAAAATGTAATTTGTGCTTTTTTCTCATAAACTTTATGAACTTACGTGAGTCTCACTTTCATGCTATTCGTGATTAGAGTAGGGTTGTTTGATGAAAAGCCATATTGTATCTATGATAAATAATCAGAATTTGAAATCTGACAATATTGTCACCAAGACTGCATCATAAATATGCTGTTTCCCTTAAAATTATCTTATTTGCAAATGAATATTTTACTTATTATTCTCAGCATGAAATTTATCTTCTGATATTTTGTTAAAGAACATTGAACCATTAATTCATTCAGCAAATCTTTATACATATCTATGCTTTTTTAACTTTATTTTATTTATTTATTTTTATGTAGTGCTGAGGATTGAACCCAGGGCCTTGCACATGGGAGGTGAGCACTCTACTGCGGAGCCATAATCCCAGCCCTCATTCAATAAACCTTTAATATGTGGTAATCATGCATTAGAATGGAGCTAAACTTGATAGGTGTAAAGATGATGATATGTCTTCTTTAAAAAAATGTACAGTTAAGTGAATAATTATGTGAGTAGATAATTACAGCTTTTGCTATTTTTTAATATCATTTCTCCTGAAATTAAAACTTGATGTGCTTTAGATAGATTAGTAAAAGGTAAAAAATAAGGAAAATAAAAATTATTTGGGAATATACAATCAAAGCAGGAAAAGAAAAGGCGTTGAACGTAGGGATAGGATGAGCTGCATGTGCAGAGACTAAAATCTTATATCCTTGTAGAGATGAAAAGTAAACCTAACCCTGATATCCTCCAGAGGGTATCATTCTCAAAGTTCATGATATATGTAAGAACAAAAGTAATCAGAAGGTCACGATAGGCAAAGTTTTTACTTGTGTTGAGACATGAGAGAAATTTTTTTTTTTAGAAGTCTATGGAAAGGATACAGAAGTGAGATGTACTGACACATTCTCAATAATGGTGATAAATAAATTCAGCATTGTCTTTTATAAATATTTAGTATACTATTTCTCAGTGAAAAATAGCTAAATTGAAAGGACTGCAATGACCATAGATCTCCTCTCAGAAAAGCAAGTGGTCTTAGTGAGCCTGCTCACAGACTATTGCTCTCTGTGCCATGACACATCCTTTCTAACACACACACACACACACACACACACACACACACACACTACAGACATTATGGCCTATGACCACAGCTAATTGGCCTAGGGAGAGGAGGGACACTCCACTCAAGAGAAACTGATGTTTACAGACTGGCTAGTAGCTTACTAGGCCATCTGATAAAGAAAAAGCTTTGCTTAGAAAGGATGACTGAAGTTGAGAGGAAACAATTGGATGTTTTCTTTTCGGTGTTTAGAGATAAGAGGTACACAGAGGGAGGCAATTATTTGGAAGTGTGAGCAGAAACTGAAGGGCACACAGAGAGAAGTTAGGTTGAAAAGGCCAAGAGGCAGCTGAGACAATAAATAGGCACAAAGGGAAAAGGATACGCAGAGCAAAGGCGGAGGTGACGGTTTCATAAAGGGAGAAAGGGTGTAAATCAATAAACTCTTGCTGCTGAACTGGGACTTGAGAGAGCTGACCACTGAAGCTGTGCTGCTTTCTGAATGGCACAGTGGCTTCCTGGAAGCCTGCTTGTACTGTGATTCTGCTCTTCCTGCAAGACATAGGCTTCTGGTTATTACTTGAACTAACTTGAGAGAATGGCTGATTTTTGCCATTGTCAAGAACAAACCAAACAGCTGATGACATAATCCAAAGTGTGACTCAGGAAGAGAAATCCTACCAGGGTGCAAGAAGTGTGGTACAAATATGTAGCCTCTGAAGGTCTGGCTTGATCCAAAATAGAATTTCTAATAGATAGGCAGTAAGAGAGATACAAGTCTTAAAAAAAAAAAAAAAACTATCCCTGTTTTTGTTGTTGTTGCTATTATTTGAAAAATAAGATCTACATAAGAATTAAATAGCAGAGATCTGAGGTTACACTCTAGAAGGAATGAAGTACAGATGTCTCCTATAGCTGATTAAAAGTCAATTTGAGTAATTTGCCAACCAATAGACAAGGTAGAGATCCTGTGGGGTGTGTGTGTGTGTGTGGGGGGGGTGTGTATGCACGCCCATCTGGGATTTGAAACCAGAGTTTCATTGTTGCTAGGCAAATGCTCTACCACTGGACTACATTCCCAGCTCCTTTATAATTTTCATTGAGACAGAGTCTCCCCACATTTCTAAAGCTGGCTTTTATATTTGTGATGATCCTCCTGCCTCAGCCTCCAGAGTAGCTAGAATTACAGGTGTGGGCCAATAAATTGGGCAGGATCATGTCTTTTTGTGGAAATGTTAAAAGAGTGGGTTCTTTTCCTCAGTCTGCAGGAGAACTAATCCGCAGTTCTAGGAAAACATTTTCTAACATAATAAAATAAAATAAACTCCAAATTGTACTCTCTTTAGACATGATAAATTGGGGTCAGAAACCTGAAACTCTGAGCCATAAGGCAGAACTACAATGATGTTTCTCTATAAACATTTCAAGCCATAATGGGCAATGATTGTTCCCCATGACCAAACAAATTTTCCATCATATCCTCATAGAACATCTTGTCTGATATGGCATTATTAGAAAGAATCAATATAGTTTTAGAGTTAAGTTGCTCAAAACAACGGTTTTAACTCTACTAATAATATAAATATCACAATAGTTTACTTACTGGAGTAGCTCCTGGTCATCAGAATGAGATGAGTAATGGAATAGTGATCAGAATACAACAGCAATGGAAAATTTCCAGAAAATGTATCCAGGCCCTATCTTTAAGAAATCAAACTGTAGGACCAAGTAAACCTTGGCCATTATAATTGGGTACATTTTTCCAGATCATTCTGATCTGTTTCTTTGATTAAGGATCACAACCAATTTCTGATGAGAGAACTCCTAGATTCTAGATATAAATGTAGAACTATGTTGGGGGTCTTATCTCTGTGTTAGTTGAAATTTACCCTTGCTTAATTTAGCCATTTAGATAGCTGTACATTTTAAAGTGTATTATATATATATAATGTATTATATATATATAATTATATATATATAATTTTTTTCTTAGTTGTACATGACAGTAGAATGCATTTCAATTCATCATACACAAATGGAGAGCAACATTTCAATTCTCTGGTTGTATATGTTGTGGAGACTCTATGTTCATGCAATCATACATGTACCTAGGTTAAAGATGTCCATCTCATTTCACCATCTTTCCTACCCTCACAACCTCATCCCACCCCCTTCAAAGTACAGTATTCTTGATTTTTAGTTTTTGCTTTTATTGGTGTATTATAGTTGTGTTCATTTTGACATAACCATATGTGGATGGAGTTTAATTTAGTTCACTTCAGTTCCTGGTACCCTTACCTTTCCCTCCTCTCTTCCCTCATCCAACTCCTTTTCCTCTACTCTAAGGATCTTTGACTTATTTATTTATTTATTTACTTACTTATTTATTTTTAGTCCTGGGATTGAATTCAGGAGCACTCAACCACTGAGCCACATTCCCAGCCCTATTTTGTATTTTATTTAGAAACAGGGTCTCACTGAGTTGCTCAGTGCCTCGCCATTTGTGAGGCTGGCTTTGAACCTGTGATCCTCCTGCCTCAGACTCTGGAGCCGCAGGGATTACAGGCATGCACCACTGCACCCAACTTTATTTATTTATTTTTAATTGGTGTTTTATATATACATGAAGGTAGAATTCACTGTGGTATATTTATACATGCACATAATTTTGTCATATTCATTCTGCATTTCCTCCCCTTTCTGGCCCCTCCTGCCTTCTCAATCTTATTTTTCTACTCCATTGATCTTCCCTACATCTTTATGATATTCCTCTTTCTCTATTTTTCTTATTTTGTTTTAGCTTCTACATATGAGAGAAAACATTCAACTCTTGACTTTCTGAGTCTAGCTTAGTTTAGCATGATATCAGTTTAATCCACTTACTGGCAAATGCCATAATTTCATTCTTCTTTATGGCTGAGTAAAACTCCAGTGTGTGTGTGTGTGTGTGTGTGTGTGTGTGTGTGTATCACATTTTCTTAATCCTCATCTTTGTATGGACACCTAGGCTTATTCCATATTTTGGCTATTGTATATTGTGCTGCTATACACATTGATGTGGCTGTATTGCTATAGTATGCTGGTTTTAATTCTTTTGGATAAATACCTAGAAGTGGGATAACTGAGTCATATGATGGTTCCATTCCTAGTTTTCTAAGGAAGCACAGTATTTTTTTAAGAAAATTTTATCCTCAGGGGGATAAAATTTTAGGCATCTACTAGATGCCTAAAACCTCAGATCATATTGCACTCTATATATGCTATGATTTTTTCCTATACTGTATATGTGTACCTGTGATAAAGTTAGTTTGTAAATTTGGTACAGGAAGAGATTAATGACAATGACTAATAATAAAATAGAACAGTCATAATAGTACACTGAAATACAATCTATGTGAATGTGGTCTGTGTTTCAAAATATCTTGTACTACATTCCCCCTTTTTCTTGTGATGATATGAGATGGTACAATGCCTACAGGGTGAGATGAAGCAAAGTAAACAACAAAAGCATTTTGATGTAGCATTAAGCTTCTGTTGACCTTCTTACTTGAACCCAAACACCAAGCCATGCCATCCATGATGGTCAACCTTATTACTGAGATGGCTACCAAGTGACTAATAGGAGGGTATTATATACATTGTGGATACCTTAGCAAAAAGCATGATTCATGTTGTGGGCAGGATAGAGTGGGACAACACAATATTTCATCATGTTACTCAGAAAGGAACACAACAGAACTTATCAATTGTTGATTACTAGAATTTTCCATTTAGGAAGCAGACAGCAGTTGACTGCAGGTAACTGAAACTGTGGAAAGCAAAGGTGGATAACAGGGGACTGCTGTACACTATAAATTAAGATTAGGCCTTTGTAAATTTCTTCATTCAATGAATTCATTTAAAAACTAGGCTGATTCTATTGTACAATATTTTTATTTATTTGTGTTTAGTGCACAATGGGAATAGCAACAATACTTACCTATTAGAGGAAATTGATTTTGTGAATGTAAGTCTTCTCAAATAAAATTCTATTTCTTTTTCTTATTTTCCCCCCTTTTGTCCTGCTGAGTCAAACAAAGGATTTCAAAAATAATGAATAATTGTAATTTGCCTGCAAGATATTTGGGATAAGAACTTAGCAATAAAGTTTCCAAATCTTTTTAATATTACTAATTTAGGAAAGATTTCCTGATTTTTAGGGGCCATTATACTAAAAATAGTAAGACCACCAAAAGTGCTTGCTTTCAGTTCTGTGATTAGAAAACTTCCTATCAGCTGTTTCTTTATAATGGTTAAAATACTAGGCTTGATATCAAAAGAATGCTCTGGTTCTTCAATCATTAAAAGTATAGTTACCTTTTAAAAAAAGTTCTGACTTTGTTCCACAATTTATTTGCAATATAGATAAAATGTCACCTTCCATAGAGGATTTTAGATAAAATAAATTCTACTAATACACTGTGACCGTCCTTGACATAATAGGTGTTTAATAATTATTTTTCTTTGTACATCTTTGGAAAGTTGGGTGAAAACCAAGAATAGTGATTACAAGGCTTCAATGAAGTCATTGTTTTAACCAGAGACTCAGTGGATTTGGTTTTGGTTATTATACAGCCATCTAGCCCTTGAAATGACTTCTCCACACTAGGAATCTTCATGTTTTAAATAAAACGTGGAACTGCACGTTTTATATTTCAACTTTGGCTTTTCCTTTTACTTTGGCTTGTCTCTGTAGACAGAAAGTGAATGGGGGAAATGAGACAGCTGCTTAAATAATTCCAGCCAAACAAAATAGAGACAATAATTGTGCAGATTATTGTCAGTGAAAGTGGCCCAGAGATTAAACTATCCAGATGATTGCTTCAATTCTTGTTCTACTTTGTGTACAAATAACATAATCTTAGAATTGGAGAAATGCGGAGACTATTCTAGCCAAATTTTAATTTCAAATTATTCTTTCATTAGTTTCCTTGGTTTATCAATCTTATTCCTTTTTTCTGCTATTTGCTTGTCCCTGTTGGAGCAGAAGTTGTTACAATCTGCAAAATATATTTTATAATGAGTTTCAAAACAAAAGATGACTAGTGCTTTAAAAATATTTCCCAAGGGACCAAGTTATGTACATTTCTCTGAGGAGCTGATAATACTCTAGGTGATGAGAGAATTTTGAGATCTTGATCTGTTTCATGAATCTCAGCACCTTAAAAAGTCAGTTATGATGTTTATAGTCAATATACAGGAAATGGAAGCCTATGTAGATTTTTTTTTCAAGTGAAATCGCTTAAGCTTATCTATACAATAGCTGAAATTTCTGGGTGATATATCTACAGAATATTAAACATGAGGTACTTTTTAAAATTCAAGAATTTGAACTATTATAGCTAGAAGCACCAAAATATCAAACTGAACTTCCATGTTTGTTTTTTAGGTAATATCCAAAAAAGTGAAGTATTTTAGGAAGTTAAGATTTGTAAATTAGTCTATTTATACCTGTTTAATAGTTTTTGTGCATGTCTAACATAAAAAAGCAACTGGATGTATGGAGAAAATGTTCATTTATTGGTAATAGCCTTATACTTTGCTTCATGAAATTTCGGTTTTTCACTAGTGAGTTGTGGGATTTTGAATAAAAATCCTTCTTTCATTTCTCAGAATCCTCACTTGGGGTGTTATAGCTACAGGATCAGGCTGGACCCAAACAGTTTGGGTTTGAATCCCAGCTCTTCATTCTACTAGTTGTCTGACCTTCAAAATTTGCCTGAACACTATGCATTCCAGATTCTTCATCTGTGAAATGTAATAATGATGGCACCAGTTCCACAGATTTTTTAATTACATATATATATATATATATATATGAATATGTCACTTACATTATCTATAGTAATTGTATTGCATGACAATGGACAGACCAGCACCTTTTATAAAGAATTACATTAAAAATCTATTTAAAAATTATTTAATTTTGATGACTTATAACAGAGAAGTTTGTACCAATATAAATTAATATGTGAGAAAACCAGGCACACAAAGAGAGAGGGCCAGGGAAGAGAGGCAAGGCTGTGCATAATTGTCAGCACATGAAAGTTGGTGCCTTGTGCTCCTCTCAAGCTAAGAAAAAACTTCCTCTTTGAGTTCATTTACTTAAAAAGATTTAAAAATTTGTTGGAGCTGAGGGCTATGAATCCAGAATGTGGTTCTAAGTCTTAAAAAATCAATGAGAAAAAAATGAAAAATAGCAGCCAATGATATCACATCTGTAGAAATATGGGTATAAAGATGATTTTACACACACATATTTTTATATCTTGACAAAAATGATTACTAAAGGAAAAGCTAAAGACTAGGACAGCATAAAAGGTGAGAAAAGATAGAATAAAGGGGGAAAGTGACAAAAGGAAAGAAAAAAGTGATTCTCCATTTATCATTTTCTTCTTCTAAATGGACTATGCAAGGTGAGAGAATCAAAATGAAGAGAAAGAGTAGAAAAATCCCTGCATTTTCGAAACAGGGACCTGAGAGTAAAAGATGCGTAAAGGCAAGTTCCAAACTGGGGGCTCAGATGGTTGATTTCTGCTCCACATATTTTAAAGTGATGTTGGTAGCTGTGCTTATTAGCATAGAATTAAATAGTATAAACAATACAAATGCAAAAGCTCAACCTTAATTGAAGTTTATGGTTTATTCAACCCAAACCTGGTATTCCTGCCTTCTGGGTTAGGAGGTATGAAGGACAACTCTATTCATGTAGCTTTTCAGTGACCCAGCATGAAGGTGATTTTATCAACTTCAGTTTGTGCCTTTTATGAATGCTTTGGTTATCAGAATCTCAGGCAGTAGAAGAAGAAAAGAGCACATCAGATTTTGTACTACAGGCCCGGAATCAATCATCTCTGCCTACTTGCCATTGGTTGGAACCTTGTCATCTGACTCCAGCTAAAAGCAAAGGAGCTTGGAAAATGTGGCACAGTTGTGTACTCAAGGAGAGGAGAATATATATTGATAGAAGGTTAGCAGTATGTGCCATCATTACTGACATTTAAAACCATTAGATTCCATACACATGCACATACCTACATCCCAACTAAAACAAGGAAAAGATCTGGCAGCATTTCTGCAAGGTCATGATTTGCTGGGATCATGTAGTGGCTGCCATTTTGGAAGAAGCATGATATCTCTGGCTTGATATCATTCCCACCATTTCTATTTTTGTCTCAACCTTGTTTCCACTTTAGTTTTTTTTTTTTTTTTTTTTTTTAGTTTTTGTAAGAATGAACCACTCATGTTTAAAGAGGAATCCTCTCAACCAATGTTATTGAGACCAATATTAGTTTAATTCATTAAAAAGATAATTGGGGCTGGGGTTGGGGCTCAGTGGTAGCGCACTTGCCTGCCATGTGTGAGGCACTGGGTTCAATTCTCAGTACCGCATATAAATAAATAAAATAAAGGTCTATCAACAACTAAAATAATAATAATAATAATCATAGGTAAAGCAATTGTTAAAACAATCCTTTACATGTTTCATACTGTCCTAAAATATATGAATTTGTTTTAGTTACCAAGCTAAACAAATTTAGCTTAGGAGAGTCTTTTCTTTAAAAATTTGGATACTGACTGAGATTAAGAGTTATCTTTTTTTTTTTTTTACAAATCTCATAGATAATGTCATCCTGACAGTATGCAATATTTTTATGTGAAGAGAGAATTTATAGATACTTGTTAAACATTCTTAGGGAAGAATAC
Organism: Urocitellus parryii; assembly: GCF_045843805.1. NCBI lineage: Eukaryota > Metazoa > Chordata > Mammalia > Rodentia > Sciuridae > Urocitellus > Urocitellus parryii. The sequence continues at coordinate 49,121,595 of NC_135538.1, forward strand.
TTCACATTTTGATGATTTCTTGCCTTACATCATTCTCAGCCATCTTATTTACACCTAACTTTTAGTGACTTGGCTTTACTGAATTGTTCCAAAGCACCAAGATTAGTTTACACAAAAAAATGTAATCTTCCTTTTGTATTGTACTTATATTTCACTGACTGAAACAATATTTTAAAAACTTACATAACAAATATATTTGACACAGATAAACTTGAGGATGAACCCAATTGATCCTTAGTGAGTTACAGGCTAAGTTGTTATAAGAAAGTTCAATACAGAGGACCATTATTATGCTTAATTTCACATAACAGTCCAAAATTAGATGAGTAATATAGAACCAGTACAAAACAACCTTCAAAGTGTTTTCTTTTCCTGTAAAGTTAAAAGTGAATTATGTTATATTTTCAGGCTTGTCTAAGAAATAAGAAACAGGAGAAAGGGAGAGTTTAGTGTAAGTTGACTTTAAAGAGATGAACTTTGAAGTTTGTCCTCATCATTACCATTCACATACTATTTGCCAAAATCTCGTCATATAGCCTTGTACCTCCACAAAATGTATAGAAAAGTACATCCCAGAGCTGGCCATTTATCTAGATAAAAATGGAACTTCTGCAACTTAAAGAAAGGGGAGAATCAATTCTAGACACCATCATTCTATGACCCACAAAGAAAGTAATTGGTGGAAATAGAAGAGTCCAGTGTAATATGTCATCAGCTTTTGCTGCATAACAAACCACACTACACTTAGTGGCTTAAAACAACAAACTTATGTTTCTCTTCATAATTTTCTGGGTTAGTTGAAAAGTTCTTGTCTGGTGGCTTTCCTAGGGCTATGTGATATAGGAATCCCCATTAGGATGCCTCATTTTTGATCCACATGTTCTCTCATATTCTAATAGGCTTGTTCAGGCTTCTTTTCAGGTTGCTCAGTGTTCCATATTGCTGCAAGAGTTTGAGTTTCAATTACATAGGCAAATTTCAAGCCTCTGCTTGGAAACATTTGGTAAAGACCTGATTGTCACATGGCTCTGTAGATTTAGGAAGTGGGAAGACAGACGTCACTTTTGATGACAGAAGCAGTACTAACACAATGAAAAGAAGATAGCATATACAAAGAAGGAATTTGTGTTCATTTTAAAATATACCATAACAAAGAAGTAACCTAATAAACTTGAAGCCTTAGCTTTTTTATTATAGAGAAAATGGAGAATTCTGGCCATTCAGGATAGTTTGAAAATTTATTCAATAGAGCTTCCATCTATTATTATGAGATTTGTTCCTTGAAGTTGATATATCTGCTTATCTTTACCTCTAGATCAAAATAATTTCTTTCCAAGAATTTGTTAAAAAGTGTGAATCACAGTTAAAATGTTGATAAATTGAATACATTGAGATTAAAACTATTTCATTAGAAGACATGAATAACATGATGTTTATGCAGCCCATATATTCAAAAAAGAATATCAGAATATATGTATATATGTACATACATACAAGTATATATATTTGGGCAATGTTTAGTATTGCTTTATAGAGTAAATAGTGTGCATATCCCATAACCCAGAAAATCACTCCTAGATAAATACTATAGAGTAATTTTTATGCATATGCCCTGGACACCTGTACAATGATGTTCACAACAGCAGGGTATGTAAAAGCAAATATCTAGAAACAACCTAAATGTTCACCGACATGAGAATGTATAATTTAAAAAAATTCTTTTCCTACTATGTCAATTATATAGCTCGATTAATAAGAACTACAAGTCTCAATATATGTGAAAAAGGAATTATCAGTAGAATAAATATAATGCCTGTAGGAAAAAAATTTTGATATGCAATCCACATAAAAACAATATATTGCCTGGGATACACACATATGTTGTAAAAATATCAAACAAAGTATACGATAGTGGAATGGGGCGGAGGGATAAGATACATGAGAATGTAAATGGTAAAAAGTATTTCACTGTATTGTTATTCTTTATACCTTCCACATCTCTTATAAATCTTACTTGATATATATATATATATATATGTATATATATATATATATATATTAATTTCAAGAAAGGAGATGTACCTATATAAGCTTTTATCAGTTACTATTTTTAATCAGGGATTCTTAAAAATATTCCAGTATCTATCCAGTACTTCTAAGGGTGTGGGGATACAAAGATTCTTGTTCTAAGCACAGATTGTCTTTGAATTCTCCAGTGTTGTACAAATATTAGTACTAATTTTGTACTCTATTCTTTCCCCAGTGATTATTTTGACATTAAAATAAAACCAATACCCTAAATATCTGGTGGAAATGAAGTTCAACAAAGATGAATCATGTAATCTTCAGGCTTTGAAGACTCCTTGGTAAACCATAGAGTATTTAGTGATAAATATAGACCTGCTATGAGAGGAGGCAGTATTTAAAGTTTTAAAATTCAGTGGTGTTTATAACACAACAGAAGAAAGCCAAGTGGAGAGCCTTAAAAAAAGAGAGAAAAAAATCTGCTGTAAATCTTGCACTTTGCAGATACCATTATTATATCATATATTAGGCTACAATGCAATAACTGTTTCAATGACTGCATGCCCTCCTAGAATGTAAGTTCCTCCTGGCCCAAGCTATTTTTTTTTCAATCTCTTCACAACATTATAATAAGTAGCAGACAGAAAGCTTTATAGGACATTCTCCCAAACTCTCTTAATAACAGTTATGAAGATTCTAAGTTTGGCGGTAGTGTTGTAGGGACAAACGAGGCAAGGCACCGAAGATAGCAGGAAACAGTTTCACTTGGCTGCAGCCAGGCTCAGAGGGCACAGCCTTTGCTGTAATCAATCAGTCCCCTGAACCCCGAGTTCAGGGAGTTTCAGAGTTTTATACCAAGCATGTAAGGGGAGGGGCTCAGAAGTTCCCAGTCTGCAGAAGTTCACATAAAATCAGCTTTTTCTTTCACTGTTCTGGGCATGTTAACTCTTCAAGGACAACACCTGAGAAGGAGGGAGGAGCTTCTTCTCCCCTTTCTTTCCTCCCCCTGCCAGCTGTTACCATGGAGCCCAATTGTAACTTATCTTAAAAACTTAGACATCTCTGTGAAGCCCAGCTCAAGGCCAGAGGCCTTGTTTGCACATTTCTTCAAAGTACTATACTGGATACGTTTGTGAAAAACTAGTAAGGGGGTGTCCAGCACCTGGAGTGCTGGTATCTTCTCGGCCAGTGGCCAAGTAAACAGGGTGACACAAAAATAAGAAGTTTATCTACAAGGGACTCTTTTGCTGCAGTCCTAAAATCAGCCATGGTGAAGATGGCTTTTCTGTGGAGAAAGGGGGTGCCACTTCAGTAGAGGACCTATGAGCTGGCTCTTTCCTCCACAGCCTTACCAATCACAGTCGTCATTTCCATGTTGGCTCAGGGGGTGCTGTGCTCTCCACACTTTTTGAGGCAAGAAGGTACCTGGACTTCTCCCTCAAAACCACACAACTTGACTAAAGTCAGGCAGCAGCCTTTATCAAAACCTTCTAAAGTCTGGTGGATAAAAACAGAGAATAATTATTACTCAGAAATTAATATTCTGACTGTTACTCTCTCACCAGTTCAAATTGGTGCTTACTGCTCTGGGTACCTCTTCCTAACTACAATATGGCAGCCATCCTCTTTCCCTACCACCCTGTAATATTCTCAGAATATCTAGACTCTAGGCTTAAGAGAACATGGTTTTAGGAAGAGAAAGGAATCAGTGTATTCACTTGTAAATTATGCCTTTGAAGTCATAATTTTCAATTTTATGATCTATACCATCTTGGTATTACCAAAGATCACCTGAGACAAAATGTTTAACAGAGGGACAAGAAATGGACAAATCTGAGGGAATATGGGGCTGGGATGAAACTTGGGTAGTGGCACTGAGGGGGACTTTCCTTAGAAGTAGCTCAATAAAAGTTTATTGAATAAATGAATTCAGGGTCAGTGAGAATTCTTGAAATGTGCTGTAATGGGCAGAAATGCAGAAGAAAACTGAGACATGAAAACATAGGAAGTAGAAAAGTTATAAAACTAGTTTTGGTAAAACAGTAAGATTGATCAAATAATTTTTGCTGCCAACTTTTTGAACCTTAGTGGAGTGTAATTACACTGTCAAGGTGTGCCAACCTTCTGATCGGGCCCATTTTCATGACCTAATGAGGCTGTAGGAATAAAAGGAATATTTATACACATACCCCAGTTCCTAGTAGCTTCATATCTGATATAAAGTAACAGATTCTATAGGATACTGTACAGATAAAGGATTTTTTTTTAATGGCTATCTTTTTAAATTTTTTTTTCTTTTTTAGTTGTAGATGGACACAATACCTTTATTTCATGTTTTTATTTTTATGTGGTGCTGGGGATGGGACCCAGTGCCTCCATGCATGCTAAGCAAGCAATTTACCACTGAGCCACAACCCAGGCCTCCAGATAAAGGATTTAAGAAGAATTGAAAAACAGCACAAACAAATAAAAACCACAGGGTAAAATTTATCAAATCTGGCTGGTAATTATGAAAGAGAAATTGATGGATTTGAAGGTTACAGTGCTATAATGATTGGTAATTGACTAAGAATTAGTATAAAACATGTCAGTAGATTAGCCTATCTAACAATTCCTGATTAAAACTAAGTAGAATTCTATGGTTGTAGTGATGATTAATTTCCTAGAGAAGAGAATATGGATAAAAGTTCATAAAAAAATTGACTTTCTCAATGTGCTTTATTGAAATAGAATCCAGAAAATAAAAATAAGTGAAGATAGAGGAGAAAACATGAGTAACATAGTTAATAAGAAAAGAATTTATAATAGTTTATCCTTATTAGTCTAAGAAATAACAAGAATTCATGATATTGGGTTAATGGTTTCTTAGAAAAACAGCAAAGTATGAGAATACACATGTTTGGAATAGTCAAGAGAAGAACTGGTAGAAAAAAAGAAAAAGCACGTGTGAATTCAAATGTCAGTAGGCATGCTGTTTTCCTTGGTAGTAGATTCACTCTACCTACTTATGATTCATATGTAAATAAATACCTTTTATAATTTAAACTTTGGAAGTTTGAACTGAAATGCAGCAGAAAGTACTTTGGGTTAAATATTATTCACATGTAAGAGGTTATGGTTATATCCCTTTCATAGAAGTTTTTTTCTCTCCATTCAGAAGTAGACAAAAATAACTCCAAAAATTAATCTTTTGAAAAGTGATGAAAATACTTGCTTATTCATTGAATACACATTTATTAAATGTTTGTTATATGCATATAATGCATTGTTGAGGATTAGAAATCTACATTGATATTACTTTAATTCACAGACATTGTTCTTACTTTAGAGCTAACACTTTTTGTGAAAAAAAGAATATACAACTTATTAGTAACATTATCTAAGAGATCTGTTTTATTCCCAGTGAAACCCTACCCTATTCCATCTGATAACATAATTCAAAAACTCCAACCTTCTATATGTATATGATTATTATGTTCTGATACTTTAAAAACTTTTTGGGCCAGAGAGTGTAGTTCAGTAGTAGTTCAAATGGGTTTCCTCTTTTTCAGCCATTTTTTTTTCTTATTGAGAAAATCCTTGTGAAATCAGAGAAGCCACATTTTCAGTTTAAAAATATCACTGTCTTAGACTCCATTGAAATTAGTGTTGGTCATAAAACCCAGTGTTTACCCATCAGGTATAAGAAGAGCTATGGAGATAGAAAGGTCTGACTCCTGCTGCCTTGTGCTCTTTGCTCATCCACTGACTGATCTGGGAATGAGGCCATGAAATGTCTGCCATCTTGTAATCACAGGACACGATGACATTCAAGACATGGCACAGGGAAAGATAGCTTTGTAGATCTCTGATGGCATTTTGGGACCACTATACTAGCTGTAGCCCTCCCATCTCCAGTGCTTCCTTGTTATGTGAGAATAACCCCCTTTTTGGCTTGACCATTCTGATCAGGTTTCTGTTTTAAAGTATCTAAAGAAGAATAAAATAAAAATCCTAGGGAAATAAAATCTAGGATTAAAAAAACCAAAAGGATATATCAAAATGCAAATCAATAGAAAATGATTTTTTTTTCATACTCTAAAACTGATTTTAACTTTTATGAGGTAGCAAAGTAGTTCTATTTAATTCATGTAATAAGTACACATTTCATTGATTCTGAGATGTACATTTTTTCATGTATCTAGATCTCCCAAATTAGTTGTTTTACAATTGCTCTTGGTTAGTTGGTACCATATTGTGGGTGTTATTGTTTATACATGTGCACAAGAAATTGCAGAATTATATCAGTGGCTTGGAAAACAATTCTGGGTCCGGTAATTCAGCTCTCATGTAAGGAATGCTGCATTACCGGTGCTCCTGATGGCCAGATGCTGCTGCTGTATGGAAAAACACAGATAGCAACAATTCTTACCTATAACATGATTTAGTGGAGTTGTACTGGAAATACAAAAAAGCTTTTCAAACGCTGTAACCTATTTCTTTTGTTTATGTTTTCCTTCTTATGTACACAGATGAATGATATATAATACTAAATAAATCTAAATGGGCTCTTTTAGTAGGTATACAATTAAAATTCTAAGAGATAAAAAGGTATGCCATAATTTAGTTGGCAGTTTTAAAATCTTTCTTAGTGGTATGTAAAATAATGATGTGTTTTACAGGAACTGATATCCCAGATTTGATGAAATAACACAAAGTTCCTCTCTGCCAGGAATAAAAGACAGTCTTCTCTTTCACAGTATGATATTTTAATAGAACACAGGCCTTGGAGAAAGAGACCAAGGAATCTACCCTAAAGTATTTTTTTTTTCTTTTGATTCTATGCAAAATGCCTAGTGGAGTGTCTGGCAGTCATATTGCCTTGGGGATCCATCCAAGGAATTGAATTGTTCCCAGAGGCAGCTCGGAACTCTGATCTGAATCAGAATGGGCAGGCCCAATCACAAACTTGACAAATACACAAAACACATGTTTGTGGAATAAATTTATTTCTAAAAATTCTAATTGAACTTCACATATATAAGGCAGGTTGAATTGGTATTTTAGAATTTTCTTCCAGGATAATGTTTACCTAAAATTTATTTTTGCTTTTGCTGTCCACAACTTTGTTTTTCAAATACAGTTAAGGAAAAGTGTTAATTTCTTTCATAGAGAGGCAGGTTTTTATATGCCTATTTTAAATGAACAGATCTGTGGTTTCAAGAGATGAAAAGAATTGCTTACTGTCAAAGAACTACAAAGTGATATCATTAGAATTACAACTCATATTTATGTATTTCAAAAGTCCATGTTCTGTATTATATATCTATATCTATGTCTATGTTTATGTTTATCACTATATACAAATGAAATTTCTTACTCTCCTATTTCCAGTAAGATACTGAAAACATAGAATAAGTTGCTAACAAAAAAAGGTCAAATATCACAAAAAGTGTAGAAAGTTCAACTGTAAAAATGTAAAAAACTAGTTTCTGGCAAAGCGGTATTTTTCAGGAAAAAAAAAGAGAAGGTAATGTGACAGAGTTTTTTAAACAATGGACAAAGAATAAAGAGGTTAATGGTTATGAATAACAAAATATTCTATTCTCATTTTAAAAACATTTTGACAAGGACCAAAAAAGGGTCATTTGATTTTTAAGAAACTTTTTAAAACAATAACCTTCATGAAAGATTTCAACAGCTCAAAACATGTTTGGAACACTTATGAAATTTCTTCATTAAGAGCCCAATTTCCCATGTGCTGTCAATTTAAATACAAAGATATAGAATCGCTGACCATATCTATACTTGCAATAAAACTGGGTATGACAAAGATTTATTTAATGTGGTTGGCTAGAATGTAATAAGATGATAGGTGCAATTTATGATGTGTGATAGTTATAGCTAAATGCCTATGTGAGTTTTTGGAAACTGGTTGCATTAGAGACTCAAAATTTATTTGCAATGTATTACGCATGCAACCAAGCCCTCTCATGAACAAGAAATTTACTTCTAGGGTCTTGGGAATAAACATAAGAACACATTGTAAGATCTCTAGAATATCATTCCATTCTCCTGACCCTGGCACAAGCCATTACTTTGGAAAAAATATATAATGAAAACTAGGAGAAAAATTTAGAAAATATTAAGATATGCATAGTTGTATTCTTAAATTAAATTTCTGTTTTAGTATTTTGAGTTACACCCAACAACACTGAATAGTCTTTATTAATCATGATTTTAAAGCCTCTAGTAGATCTTAAAGAAAAATTGGCCTATTTGACTTCTTGATATTTAACCCATAAAACTATTGATTAATGAAAGTTACCTGAATTTTTTAAAGAGAAAATATTTTTAATACTTTGATATGGAAAATAGCCTATTTCGCCTAGCAAACAAAATTAATGCTAAAGGCTATGGTTCATTGCCATAGAGATACATATTTTGATTCTTTTTTAAAAAATATTTACTTTTTAGTTGTTGTTGGATGATCCAATACCTTTATTTTATTTATTTATATGTGGTGCTAAGGATTGAACCTAGGGCTTTGCAGGTGCTAGGCAAGCACTCTACCACTGAACCACAACCCCATCCCCTTGATTCTTTAAATTTTTTAAAATTTGTTCTACTTAATTGTACATGACAGCAGAATGCATTTTAATTCATCATATACAAATTTAGTGCAACATTTCAATTCTCTAGTTGTACACAGTTTAGAGTTGCACGATTCATGCAATCATTCATGTACTTAGAGTAATAATGTCCATCTCATCCTCCATTCTTCCCATGCCTTCCCCCATCATAAATTAGTATCCACTGATTAGAGAAAACATTTGGCCTTTAGTTTTTTGGGGGATTTGCTTACTTCACTTAGCATAACATTTTCCAATTGCTGCAGTCCGGCTGCAGCAAAATAACCGGCGGGTGACGAGCAACTTGTGTACATTACTACAGCAGGAGTGGGAGCCGTTTATTGTAGGACAGGAGGGGTATATATACATTCCCACAGCTTATCTTAATTAACATAAACTAGATACAGCAGTCAACCAATAAGGAATCTCCACCCTTAATGGCTCGCTGGCTTTACTTCACAAACCACTCCCTCTGGCAAAATGCCAGGCGCCATCCTGACTTGTTTACAGACCCTAACATCCAATTCCATCCATTTACCTGAAAATTCCACAATTTTATTCTCTTTTAATGCTGAGTTGTGTCCTATTGTGTATATATACCATAGTTTCTTTATGCATTCATCTATTGATGAGTATCCAGGTTGGTTTAGCAGTTTTGCTATTGTGAATTCAGCTGCTATAAACATTGATGTAGCTATATCACTATAGTATGCTGATTTTGAGTTCTTTGGGTATAGACCAAAGAGTAGGATAGCTGGGTGAAATAGTGGTTTCCTTCAAAGTTTTCCAATGAGGAATCTCCACATTGCTTTCTAAAGTGGTTGCACCAATTTGCAGTCACACCAGCAATGTTTCAATGTACCTTTCCCCCCACATCCTCTCCAACACTTATTATTACTTGTATTCTTGATAACTGCCATTCTGACTGGGGTGAGATGAAATCTTAGAGTAGTTTTGATTTGCATTTCTCTAATTACTAAAGATATTGAGCACTTTTTCATATATTTGTTGATCACATGTATATCTTCTTCTGAGAAGGGTCTGTTCAGTTCCTTAGCCTATTTATTGATTGGGTTGTTTGCTTTCTTGGTATTAAATTTTTTGAGTTCTTTATATATCCTGGAGATTAGTGGTCTTCTGATGTGCTTGTGATAAAAATTTGCTCCTATCCTGTAGGCTCTCTCTTTACCTCAATGGTTGCTTCTTTTGCTGAGAAGAAGCTTTTTAGTTCGAATCCATCCCATTTAATTTTTTAAAAATAATTTATTTTTTAGTTGTTGTTGGACACATGCCTTTATTTTATTTATTTTTATGTGGTGCTGAGGATAGAATCCAGCGCCTCACATGTGCGAGGTGAGCGCTCTACCGCTGAGCCACAACCCCAGCCCATCCATCCCATTTATTGATTCTTGATTTTATTTCTTGAACTTTAGGGATCTTGTTAAGGAAATCAGGGCCTAATCCAATGTAATGAAGATTTGAGCCTACTTTATTAAGAATTGTCTGTCAGCACTGTATTACTTTAAGAAAGAACATTGTCTTTCTACTATCTTTCTCTGTGAGCTAAGTAGGATATGACTTGAACTTGTGGAAGCCAACCAAACCCTTCTTTTGGAAAATGGGCTTTCAGTAATCATCTGAGAGCCATAATTAAAAGGCCTTGGTTTAATTAGAAGGAAATATTTACTTTATAGTACATTTGGGGAAATTTCTTCCTTCCTTCCTTCCTTCCTTCCTTCCTTCCTTCCTTCCTTCCTTCCTTCCTTGTACCAGGGATTGAACCCAGGGATGCTTAACCACTAGTCACATTCCCAGGCTATTTTATTTTTATCTTTTGACACAGCGACTAACTAAGTTGCTTAGGGCCTAAGTTGTGAGTCTGGCTTTGAACTTGTGATCCTCCTGCTTCAGCCTCCTGAGCCACTGGGACTGCAGGCATGTGCCATGGCACCCAGCAGAAACAAGTATTTTAAGAAGTTGCTTTCTTAAAAGCTTAATGTTAGGCTATCACATGAAATTGCAATTCTAAGTCTCCAAAGCAGACAGATATCATTAATTTCATATATTTCAATGTAAAAACATCGAGATAATGACATACATTAAAGATATAATGGAATATTGGTCCACACACAAAATGCAACTTGGATTTGGAGTAAAATAAATAAATAAATAGATTTTAAAAATAAATAAATTGCTGTGGGAAGCACAATATTTTAAAAAAAATGTGACTTTGCCAATGGGTCTCAAAGTAGCTCCTTGAACCAGCAATATAGGCATCATTTAGAACCTCTTAGAGATGCAGATCCTGGAGTACCACCCATGCTCTCAAGCAGACACTTGGGGGTGGAGCTCAGAAATCTGTGTTTTAATAAGCCCTCAAGAAATTCTGATGCATGCTAACATTTAAGGATAACTGGACAATGTCTTTTCTAGCAAAAACTATACATGTCCTCAGTGTCACCCAAAATTTAATTGATTGAATATGACTTGTGTAAACACCCATATCAACTGATACAGAAAACACCAAGTCAGCACAATCATTCCACTTTATAACTCTAATAACATTAGAGTTATTTTATCTTTATAGTATTGTATTTTATGCTATGGTTCCATTCTATCATTTGGAAGATTTTTGGAAGTCGTGGAAATCATACTTGCTTATTATTAAGGAAAGAGGTGAGATTTCAAAGAAAGATATAAAAAAAACTTGATGCATACATACTACCTAACATAAGGGAATGTATGAAATAAAGACTCAAATTTATGGGAAGATTTTTATCCAATTGGAAAAGTAAAGACAAATGATAGAGGAACTAAGGAGATTTGAATATGACACAATATTTAGGGGAATTATAAAAAAGGGGACAAATGCAGGAATATTGGGACTATAAGTAGGTCAAGGTTAGCTCACTAGGATCAGAAATACCATTGTCAGAACATGGCTGGGGTTACCTCTTCTGGTGTAGGACTGGAAGAGAGATAATACTTTGTGTTTGAGATTTATATATCTATTTTAAAGTAAGTAACAAATGAAAATAACACATAGGAAGTTCCATTGAAAAGATGGGTTGGATTAATATCTGAAAAAGTGAGCTGTAACAAGATAAATTGTTTTCATTATTCTTGACTGCAGTATTCTGAGATTAGTTCACTTACTTTTTTTGTAAGTGCCAACTTGAAAGTGTAAGATTTTATGCTTTTACAGTGTCACCATGTCACTTATGCCATTTCAATTCACAAGAAATACCAGGTATGGTGAACTATCTGACAAAAACCTACAGTGAGTACCAGCCATAATGGAGAACTTCCAGACCTGGTCTATTTACAGCCAAGGATGTCCATTTTCAATCATGATGATAAGATACTATGGGAGGTTATAGTTTAAATAATGATTAGGAAAAACAAATAAACAAGTAATAAGAGGGTGGAGATAAAAATGCCCTTATTGGCATGTAATATTTTAAATTCAAGAGGCACAGTTCACTATTAGCATAATAAAAAGTTGAAAATAGACTTGAATGAAAGAAACAATATATTTAATATTGTTACAAATATTTTATAGTTTTATAACCGAATCAACATTCAAATTCAGTCAAAATCTCAGCAGAATTTATGGTTAACTTTAAAAATTAATTCTAAAATTTATCTAGAAAGATAAAGGTGTGTAATTAGTTAAAATGTTTTAAAAAGAGTCAAGAAAAGATTTGTTCAAAAAGGAATCCAGACATATTCCAAAAATATTGTTAAAATGTGATATTGTCATAGCAATACATAGATAATGGAGTGGAGTAGAGTATAGAAAGTAGAGAAATATATGTGTGTGTGCATGTGTATGCATGTAAATATATGTAACTGGTTTAATATCTTTCTTTTAATTTAAGAACTAGAAAAATTAGGTTACCACGTGAAAAATATAAATTTGGAATTGATACTTCATACCAATTTAAAGAAGGAAAAAACAAACATTTCAGTGGATTGTATGCCTAATTTGCTTTTTGCTTCTGTTTTTGAGATAGGCTTTTGCTATGTTGCCTAGTGTGGCCTTGAACTCGAAATTTTCCTGCTTCAGCCCCCCAAGGGACTGGCATTACAAACAGGCACATAACACCATGGACAGTGAAAGGGCCAATTTTAAAAGGAAAAAACCTAAAGCTGTTATAGAAGAAAATATAAGAATTTATCTTTGTGATCTCATTTGGGGAAACCCCAACAATATCCCAAAGTACAAAGGAGAAGAGGAAGAATATAAAGTGTTTGGCAATCTCCAAATATAAACATTCTGTTTGACAAAGGATTGCATGAGCAAAGAATAGCCATGTGTAGATTGAAAGAAGATGTTTGTAATGTGAAAGCCAACAAATGATAATTATATTTTACACACGTAAGTGCACATACCTTGACACACACACACACACACACACACAGCGTGTATACTGGTACTTGGAATATAAGCAAGTTTGTAAACCCAGTAAAATATGAACAAAATATATAAGTAAGAATACACAAAAGCATAGGGGCAGGAGTCAAATAGTAAGCATATGAGCAGATTTTTATTAAACAATCATGATACACCATTGTCAAGTTCATGAAAAGTGGATAGCCTCAGAATGTCAAGTGCTCATAATGTCAATTGCTGGTGGAAGTAAGATGATGCAGTCACTGTGGACAATAATTTATTGGTATTTGGTAAAATTAAATATTCTTAAAGTATGCTCAAACACCATCACTCATGGATACACTCCTGAGGAACTGCTCCCAGGTCTGTAGGAAGACATGTTTACTACAGTGTTGGTTGTTTTATCAAAGAGTGGGAGGCAACTATAGGCGTTTATCACCAGAAGGATATGTGAGTATCATATTTAAAAGCAAAACATGAGATCTAAATTTACCACAGCTAGAGGGTCTCCTAAGAGGTTCCCAGTAAAGAATAATCCTCTTCTATACTTGGATTCTGAACAAATTGAGGAATAAAAGCAAGAATAGACAGGTCTAAACATTGTTTTTATACCAATTTGGTAATATACCAATAGCATAGTATTGAAAGATGTTAGTGTGGGAGAAAAGGGGCCCACTAACTGAAAACCAGAGTTGGCAGAATCTCTGCTCTGGGCTCAGCGACCTTGTGGGGCCCCACCTCTGAGCAAGAGAGAAAGTGGACAGACAAGACCCATGAGGAAGAAGGGCAGAATACAAAAAGCATGCCCAGTGTCCTCCTTAGATGTACCCATCTAGAAGTCCCTTCACCTCCCAGAGGCAGAGTAAATAGCAGGATAGAAGAAGGCCCTTCGGAAGACAGTGATGTTGCTGTGGAAAAGACTAGTAACATTTTCTAAAAGCATAATGTTGGTGATACTATTTTTAGTTCAATATAAGTAAATTAAACACACACATATACTAGAAGGTAAATTTGGAAAATGGAGGTTATATATATTTTGAGAGTGACTGTATCTATGGGGGATTAATGCCCCCAAATTTTCAAAACTAGAAGAGAATAACGTAGAGGAAAATAGTGTGACTTGAAATGAAACCAATGACGTTCTGTAGGTAACCTCTGTAGTTACCAAGAAAACACGAAGAATGCAGAAATGATACATCATAGTATCATATCATCATTCTTGTCATTGCATTCATATATGTGACCAAAATAAAATTCAATAACAAGAAAAAAACAGGCACTAAATGATTGCAATGGTCAGAGTTTAAACATGGACACAGTATGAAGCCTTCCCGAGCTTGGAATCTTTTGAGCGGCAGTTTTCATTCGTCTAGAATATCTTGACGTTCTTTATTAATCAGGAGATAATGAGGTTTGTGGGAGAGAAGGGAAAACCAACTAGAAATCTCTCCTATGCCCTTTGAACTTAGGGCTGCGCTTTTCACTTCCGGAGTGTGCGCTTTAACCAGTTCGCTTCTGCTCCTCAACATTTCTCACTAGCGATAAAGGCATGTTCGTCTCGTTCCTTTCCCAGAATCTAAGAGGAGAAACACAATCGGTTTTGCTATTTTTGTCACATAAATATCTTATGAGAAATCTGCTAGCATACTGCCCCTGCGCGGAGCTGGGGAGGGGACCAAGTCCAGCGGGATTGCCAGCTGGGGGGACCTCTCTGGCTCAGGGCTGGAGAGCTGAGTGCTGTCGTGCGGCAACTCCTGTTTGGGCTGCGTGCACAGCGCAGGGCTGCTAAGCGGCACCGACTGCAACGCGACTTGGAAAGTACCGCTCAGCCCACAGTCGACAGATGGTATTTCTTCTGCGTTTGTGTGCAGGGGGTGGGGAGTGGTGGTAACAATAAGCAGCAGTAGCCACTTGACAGGCTCCCTGCTGCCAAGAATTTGCATGACGAGCGCTTGCTGCCATCTGGAGAACTTCAGCTTATTGAGGAAGAATTGGTGTCTCAGCTTGGAAGCGCTCTGGGCCCCACTCAGCGCAGTGGTCTCCCCTCCCCCGGGAAGGAGAGAGCGAAAGGCAGATCAATCCGCTGAACCTGGCCTGGGGGAGGCGGGCTGCACCAGCCCTAGGGGAAAGTCTGGGGAGCAGGGTTGTGCTGATCTGAGCTCCAGGATGTGAGGACAGGTCTGGCACTTCAGAGTGGATTGGGTCAGTGGAGTCCGTCACCTTTTGAACATGAGTTTGTTTATCCACCAGTAGTTGGTGGAGGAAATGTGGACCTGGGAAGAAGAAAATTCAAACAAGTACCCCCTTTCCCATGACCTCCAGATGAAAGTTCAGAGAGGCCAAAGGCTGACCATACACCCCAGGGACCCTGTTCTCAGACCACAGTGCTGTCTGTGCATTATAAACATATGTGCACGCCCTTTAATTAAACACAAAATAGCTTTCCAGCTGCTAAGATTTTCATGTTTAAAGCAAAATGTATTTTCAAAGTGTAAAAAAAAATCATATAAGTCTGAGTTTTACATTTATAATATTTTTCTTCCTTTCTTACCTGAGAACTGTATTTTTTCCTCTAAACATATCTTTAGAACATTTTTTTTAATCTAAAATTTCTATAATGGATATTTGAGTCTTACTGGAATTAAGTGGTATCTTAAATGAAACAACATTTTACTGGGAAAATATACGGTATAGCTAAAAGAAAAAAAAAGTCTCTATTTTATGTACGTGATCACACAGATTTATAAGCTCTCTATCATGCCAGAATTTCTAGTATCAAACAACACAAAGAAAGTTCCTCATAAATGAAAAGAAATGGTCTTGTGTATATTAATTATGAATCTAATCAAGACACATTTATTGTTAATGCTATTTGAAATAATTAAAGTTCTCTGAAAGTAGATTTTGAGGGCCTAACTTGGATTGGTGTCAGGTAATCTGTGTGGCCCATGAGGAGATAAAGGTGCAGGCATGAGTACAGTACTCCTCAGTATCAGAGGCAGTTTTCTGACAATGGGAAATACATGTCGACATATAACCTGCAAACAATAATGTTCAATTGTTTGTGTAAGTCATGTGGCACTATCAGGGATGAAGCATTTTGGTTGAACTGCATTATTACAGAAAATGTAAGCTTAATGTTCTGTATGCCAAAACTTTAAAATTGAACTTGAAGTTCAATTTCTTGTCTTTTTAGGTAGAATTATTAAAGTCACTTGGTGTTAATATGGTTCTGAATAATAATTATTATATGTATGCTACAATAATAATGCATATTAATTATCATACAGTGTTATACTATTTCTATCAAGAACCACTGAAGGGAGGGCAGGTCTGGGACTTGGGAAAGCCAAGAGACTGCTGGGGCCTAACAAGTTAGAAGGCACTCAGTCCAGTATGAGAATGAGTTAGGCCTCTCTTGCTACACTGTGCTCTTGGGCCTGATGAGAAGGCCTAGAACCCATCTGTATATGAAAATGGTTCTCTTTTATTCACCTAGATATTCCTGTTAGCTCTCGTTTCTCAAGAAACATGTATTTTGCAGGGCACTCATTATAATCGTTCTCATTTCCCCACCCATTCAAACTTTTCCAATTTTTTGATTTCCATAACAGTGGTCTCTAAATAGCTTTTTCCTCCCACTCCATGCCTAATCGAGGGCATTTCTGACTTTGGATATTCCATTATGGTTCCATTGCTATACGCCATTACACATGTCCCTGAAATGTACATAGACAGAGATATATGTATACAAACTGATTCAAAGTTCATTTTGGTAAACATATTTCCTATTACAGAATGTGTCCTGATTTTTTTTTCTTTTTATTTTGCTATTGGGATTGAAGCCAGATGACCTTAACCACTGAGCTACATTCCCAGCCCGCTAAATTGCTTAGGGCCTTCCTCAGCTGAGACTGAGACTGTTTAGAAACTTGTGATCCTCCTGCCTCAGCCTCCTGAGTTGCTGGGATTATATGCATGTGCCACACCACACAAGGCCTGAGTTTTAGATTTGAAAATGGTTGTTATATCATCATCTAGGAAAAGCTAAAGACTTAAAGGAGAAAACAACCACATTAGTAAAATTATGTACTACATTTTAAGTAAAATTCTAAGACAACAAAATTTTTGCTTGAATTCCTTGAGGATGATGATGGTTGCAGCCTGAGGAAAAAATAGTGCATGGTCTCACTGACAGGTTCTAAAAACTAGGCATTAAAGTCCTATTTCTGTGTAGCAGAGGGGATTCCCAGACGAGGGTTGAAGGACGATGAAACAGTAGCAGAACATCATTAAGTTGGCCATTGGTATTTTCATGGCTGTACTGTCTGATTAATACATGATCAAAATTATGTCATCAAAATAAGTTGACTAATGTAAAACATGGAAAGGACTTGCACTGATTCTGAATGTGCAAGAGGATCTAAACACATCAGACAAAGAAATAATTAATTTTCAGGGTTTTCTTTGTGGTTTCCAGTTCATAAGCATCATGCAGGAGAGCCAGTAGCTTGGCATTTTTAATTTTTGTTGTATCTACATGATATCTGTTCAACTGCATGAAAATTGGATTTTTAAAATAGAGGTTTTTGGGGGGGCTGGGGATGTGGCTCAAGCCGTAGTGCGCTCGCCTAGCATGCGCGGGGCACTAGGTTCGATCTTC
This sequence comes from Urocitellus parryii, assembly GCF_045843805.1. Classification (NCBI taxonomy): domain Eukaryota; kingdom Metazoa; phylum Chordata; class Mammalia; order Rodentia; family Sciuridae; genus Urocitellus; species Urocitellus parryii. Next base: position 49,139,290 of record NC_135538.1, read on the forward strand.
AGTACCACATAAAAATAAAATAAAGATGTTGTGTCCACCGAGAACTAAAATAGAGGTGGGGTTTTTTGTTGTTGTTGTTGTTTTTTGTTTTTGTTTTTGTTTTCTCTGAAAGCACTAGGTAATGAGCTAGTTCAGTTTGTGGACAGAATTAAAATATTTATGTGTTTGGTAAGAAATAAAGTGATGTGGACATCTGGTTTGGTTAGATATGCTTGCTTGCTTTTGTATCTTTTACTCTATGTAGCCATTCTTGGGGCGGGGGGCATGTCATAGGTTGAAATATGTCCCCTGGGAAAGATATGTGGGTGTTCTAGCTTCTAGTACTTCAGAACTTATTTGGAGATAGGGTCTTCACAGAGGTAATCAATTTAAATGAAGTCTTAACTTGAGTCCTAATCCAATGTGATTGATGTCCTTATTAAAAAAGGGAAAGTGGGACACAGACATACTCATAGGGAGATTGCTACGTGCGGATAAAGGCAGAGATAGGGTGATATTTCTCCAAGCTAAGGAATATTAAAGATTGCCAGCAAACCCTCAGAAACTAGGTAAGATGCAGGTAACAGAGTCTTTCTCTCCACTCACAGAAGGAACCCGTCCTGCTAACATCATCTTTTCGGAATTCTAGGCTGCAGAACTTGAGACAACAAACTTCTCTTGTTTAAGGCACCCTGTTTGTGATTCTTTATTATAGCAGTCTTAGCAAACTAATACAGATTTATTGAAACAATATCCTTATTAATTTCAAAACTAGTTTTAGACATATTCACATTTGCATGCACATATCTTCCAAACTTATACATTGTTTTTTCTTTTTTGAGGTATCATAGTAAAACAAAAAATATACTAAGAGGGCCCCAAAGAATTTGTACTTATATGCATACCATCAGTGGCTTCAATTGCTTTCTAGACCTAATTTTATTAGCCGAATGGTTACCATTGGAACAATTTTCAGCATCATCAAATATACACATAAAATTAGAAAGTTAATCAAGGATATTTATGGACTATCACTGGGCAAAGATCTTGTGTGACAAAGAGGAGTTCCCTTCCCTCATGAAAAAAGAGGCATTGTACCAATAGTGAATTTATAGAGAATTTATGTCTTTCTTTCTTTTATCCTTCAAAATTGTTATTTTCTTTTTTATAATTTCATAAAAAAGAAAATTTTATAACTTTCCAGGTTTCTTCTTTTAACAATTGAGTTCCCTAAAGAAAAATACTTCTATATGATATCTAGCTAAAAATCCCCATTTTTAGGACTTATGCTGGAACGTATTTTACATTCAGTAAGAAATAAAGAGTCTATTACAATAACTACTACATATTATATGCTTTCACATAGAAGAATGAATATGGAAATCAAGGATATAATATTTTTAGTTATTTCTATCTGCCTTCCCCATTTTAAATTAAGAGTGCATGCTTATAGAAATGTTTTTCTTTCTGGTTCACTAGGCTGCACTATTTTCCTCTCCTTCTTTGATTTACAGGGAGCTGAAGTAGGTCAATTTAAATATATCTTCTGAGCCAAGGAAGCTAGCAAGAAATAATCACAATTTTAAAGAAAAATAAGAAACAGTGACAGTTTTTAAGAAGATTACATCGTGTTTGGATTCTGTTAATTACTGCTACCAGTCCACAAGCTGTGGCAAAGTTCCCCTGGAGATCATTTCCAACTTATTTATGGAATCTTCAGAGGAGAAGTTATGAGAATGTCTTTTTTTTTTTTTTTTAATGACAGTCTCTTTAAACTTTCATTTTCAATAGCTCACAATTAGTTGCCTGGAATGAGGATGTATATCAGGCTAAATATGCAGAGGTCATAATTTTCTGACCTACTTCCTTCTTCATGTCCAAATAATTTGGAAAGAATTCTTTCCAGATTCCGTTCATCTGTTGTGTTAATCTACAATGACATCTTTTCAACTGTCTTGGTCTCAAAGTGTCCTGTAGCTTTAAAGTAGCAATTTCCTACTTGAAGGAATCCATTACCATGCCTACAAGAATGTGAGTGGATTAGAAAAGTTGCTTCACACTAGTCAGTAACTTGGGGAGAAAGTTTTAGACTGAAAGAAGCAGACTGAAGACAGATGGGAGAAAATTAATGCTGAGGAAAGGAAGTGGATTGTACAGGAAGGCTGAGGATATCCATCTTGAAAAATGGGCTTTACTGACTGGAATCATTTTGATAGTTTCCCTAAGGAAATTTTTCCTTCCTTATTTGAAAATCAATTGATAGTCCTATTTATTTGTAGTTCCCCTTTAAATAAGAAATACTTTGGTCTCATTCACCAGTAGGGTAAAATTATATACCTTTTCTTTGACACCATATGTCCATTTGAAAAGTGAAGTGTTTCCTTAGTTCCCTCAAATGGGCTTTGTGTTTGCCAGAGGGCAGCATGTGACGCTCTCCCATCTGGCATTCAAGTTGCCACTTGGCTGCCACCTGTGCTGCCACCCAGGACCCTTGCCACCCCTCCCCCATCCAGTGCTGTTGACTGCAAGTCCCCACAATCTTTTGTTAGCTACTGTCTCTTCTCCAGTGGCAGACGTTGGGGTGGGAAACACTTTGAGGGCCAAGCATTTGCTATTACTAGTCTGGCATAGATTCAAACCCTTCTCCACCAGCAAAATTACAAAAATATTGATTATGCCTGGTGCTAAGTACAGTGTACAATCACCTCTCTCCTTCCCCCACCCTCCCCCAGCCCTTTCCGTGCTGCAAAACCCACCTTGATGTGACCCCTTGCTCTGACTTTGAGATGTGTGATTGGACTTTGCCACGCCTCCCATTACCAGTCCTTTCTGAAGAGACCTTTAGTGACTCTTCCCTCAGATGAGGAGGCAGATGGATTCATGCTGAGCTCAGGTCCCTTCCTGAAGTGCTCCTGGTCATTGGATATGCAAATCCCAGCCCATTAAGTGTTTGTAGTCTGAGTAGTAGATTCAACACAGATTGTACCAGACAAACAGTCTGGGGATGTGAATGGATTTGGTCACTTTGATGAGGAAAGAACAGCTTTAGGATCATAAACTTGTTATTTTTAGCACTGGAAGTAATCTTAGAATCATTCATTTATCTTAAAAATAATAGAACTCAAAAGTGTCTGATAGCTTGGTTATGCATTGTTTTTACATTGCTACTGTTCCTATTAATGGGTAGTCTATAAAAACATATGCTGTGACATTTATTGTTTTAAGTATTTGGAACTCATACTTACTGTTTATACATATACCCTTTGAATCTGTGAAATCTTAGGAACAAAGCATTTCATTTGAATGAGTCCATATGGGTGCTAAGATCCCCTTTGGTCATGGGCTCAGGATATTTTACACAACAAGAAAATGTTTTCCTACCACTTCTTGAACGTCTATGGCATTATCTTTAGCCAGAAATATTATTCAAATCCATGATTATTCACTTATTTTCATGTACTTACTAAATATTTATTGAAAAGTGCCAGGCCCTAAACTAGGAGCTAGGAATATAATAAGAACCCAAACAAATAAGTTTGTAGATATTAAAAATGAGGGGCCTTTGTTTTGACTTAATGAGCTTGGGAATATGATCTTAAAAAATAAATTTACTTTTCACTTTGTTTTGCTTTTGTTTGTTTGGATTTTTCTTTTTCTCTAGTGTAACTATTACAAAGGGTTTGTTAGGTACCCAAGTATATTCAAATGCATTTGGCTGTGAGTAAAAGAAAAGTCAATTAAATTCAAAGTGGCTTAAATAATAAAGGGAATTTATTGGCTCAGTAACTTGAAAGTCCAGCTGGAGGGTGGGCTTCCAGCATGGTTTAATTAGGGCTCCAGGTCAATTGCTCTGTGATTCTTTCAGCTCTGTCCAATTCCGAGCATGTATATCAAGCTAGTAGTCCCTGGCTGGCTTCTCTCATGATTGCAAAATGGTTAAGAAAAGCAGGGTTTGATGCATCACACTCATATATGCAGGTGAGAAAAAAGACTATTCCTATCAGAATCCCAAGCAAGACTCCTGAGATTACTCTGACTGAATTTGATTAGATCATATGTATACACCTCATCCAATTATTGTGGGCAGGGGAAGAAAATGTATAATTTGATTTAAATCAATGCAGAACCTAAAATTGGAAATGGAGGTGGAATCACTTTCCCTCGGTGTAGTGTAGTTAGATGAGTAGTAGCAGATATTTGAACCAAATCTGAGTGCTATTAAAAACTAGGAAATGGATACTGGATACAAGCTAAGAAAGCATTAAATATTTACTGAATAATTTTGGAGGTAGAACTGCATTAGGTTTTATGATCTTGCTGGTTATTTTTCTTGGACAGCTAGTTAACAAGTTCAAAATAAACTTACATTAAAGGCACTGTTTTAAATTTTAAGGAAAAGAAAGTTAGCATAAAATATTTAATTCAGGAAAGACTAAACAATCACTATAATAACCAACCAAAGAAAAGTAGATGAAAGATGAAAGGAATTAATAAAAACAAAAGAGGAAATAATTAGAAAAGAGAATGGAATTTTCCCCTTTGTGACCACATCAGATTATATACTTTTAACCAACTCTACACACCAAGAAAACCTGAATAAGCTGAATGGCAGCAGCAACAAAATCTGTCTAAGGCACTGAAGAGCTACAAGTCAGCAGGACTGGGGATTCAAGAGCCTGGAGAGGAGAGCACCCAGAGATGGACCCTACCCAGGGCACCAAGGTGAATGTTAGGGCACTGGCCAATCAGAAGCTGGGAAAAGCCTGGAGACTAAGAATTTTTGCAGAAAGTGCTGGTTGGAGAGGCTGGGATGCTGAGCAGCAGGATTTGGGCTGTATTATGGAGCTAAGGTTGACCCAAACTAGAGTTGAGAGCCCACAAGAAGAATTGCCCTGGTAAATATCCCAGTTTTCAATGAGACTCCAGAAAGTTACATCATACGAGTGTAGGCTAATTGACTAGCTCGCACAGGGAAGAATAATTCCTGTTTTGAGTCAGCTCAGTTTTAATCAAATGGATCAAGGTGGTTACTATTGCCTTAATTCACTGCTAATAGCAAAATTAACACTTCTTCAAATTATTTTATCATATATATATGATAAAATAAAACTGGAAGAAAGGTGTATATATACATATAAATATGTAAATATATATATTTACATTTAAATGCATTGCATTTAAAAACAGCTGGTTATTTTAACCATACACTAAGAGAAAAAAATAAAAAAGAGAAAAAAGTTAGACACACAGAAGATGCAGAAAATATCTGTGGTGGATTTATTAAAAGAAAATATAAAGAATTTCAGCAGGGAAAGAAAAATAAAATTTGAGCTGGGTGTGGTAGTACACGCCTGTAATCCCAGCAGCTCTGGAGGCTGAAGGCAGGAGGATTGTGAGTTCAAAGCCAGCTGCTAAGAAACGCAGTTAGATCCTTCTCTAAATAAAATACAAAATAGGGCTGAGGTTGTGGCTCAGTGGTTGAGTGTCCCTGAGTTCAATCCCTGGTACCCGTGCAAAAAAAAAAAAAAAAAAAAAAAAAAAAAAATTGAGACCAAAAGAGTGGAAAAATTATAAGGTATAACTGGATAAGAAAGGTAAGCACATATCCCATATCCAGCCTGAAGCATCAAGAGGGAAAAAGAAAAAATACATAAAGAAGCATGAGAGACCCTTGATACTTGGTGAAAAGATATCACATATGTGCACGTGGAGTCTTAACAAAAGAAAGAGGATGAGGCTAAAGGGATGAAGAGATAACATCTTTAAAATTTCCTGAAAATAGCAATAGAAAATACATACAAAACTATTTTTTAAAAAAACTATTTTTTAAAGACAAAACAAATCTAACAAGCAATAACAACAAAGTGACAAACCTTTAGTTAATTTGATAAAAAAGAGAAAAAAAGCCAGAAATGTGAAAATGAATATAACTATAGACAGAAGAGATTAAAATTATGCTATTCTTCTGTATTCCAAATTCTTAGTGAAATGAACAATTTTACAGAAAAAAATTAAATTAAGGAAATTGACTTAAGAAGAAATTGAAATGTAAATGGTCCAATAATTGTGGGGAAAAAAGACTCAGTAGACGTTGTTGATAAATCACCTCCAGAAAAGCACAGCTTGAATGGTTTCCTAGAGGAGGTCTGATAAAGTGTTAAGATTCTTATAATTTAAAAAATTATTTCAGAGAAGGGGAACAAGATGTAAACTTTTCCAATTCATTTTCAATTTTCATGATGATAACTAATATGAAAAATGTTTCCGAATGGTTTAGAAATTGATAAAAGGATCTCATTTATAAATGATATTAAAAGCTTTGCAACTATATGTATTGAGAAATCTGGAAAGTTTTTAATATTAGAAATTCTTCCAATACATTTTCCATACCTGAAGATAGCCCATAACCAACAAATACACAATGTCAGTATTACTGTCTATGATTCAACCTTATTTTGGACATATGACCCACATAATAGATAGAAATATTGTAATTATTACTATTTATAGATAAATAACAACCTAAAAATCTCCATGAATTCAATTGGCATTCTATTGAAAATTCAAACAGTTAATTACTGGGAGAAAATAAATACATACACAATTATTTTTCTTACGTACTAGTCACAACTAGTTGCACAGTATAATATAAGATATCCAACCACCCCAGTTTTGGCACTGGAAGTCCTATGTTCCAGGAACTTCACAGTTCTGGGTAAATTGTGAAAGCTGGTCATTGTAAATTGGGATATATTCTCAGTAATAATGGGTATAGCAAGTATGTTGATTAAAGGCATACAGAAACTTTATGGGGAAAACTATATAAATTTACTAAGTACTATAATTTTTAATTAATGGGGAATTCTTTTAATAGCATAAGCATAGATGGGAAAAACTTAGCATTAAAATATGTAATTTTTCCTGAATTAATGATTTGAATGCATGTCTAATAAAAATCTAAGTAGATTTTTTTTTTTCAAAGAGAGAGTGAGAGAGAGAGAGGAGAGAGAGAGAGAATTTTTTTTAATATTTATTTTTTAGTTCTCGGCGGACACAACATCTTTGTTGGTATGTGGTGCTGAGGATCGAACCCGGGCCGCACGCATGCCAGGCGAGCGCGCTACCGCTTGAGCCACATCCCCAGCCCCCTAAGTAGATTTTTTAATTAAGCAAAGTGATTCAAAGTTTGCATGAAGAAACCAACATATCTTGGGTAATTATAAAACAGAATAATGAAGGGAAGGGAATTTGAGTTGTGAAATATAAAAATATATTAAAAAGTGAAAATAATTCCAATTGTGCTACATGTTCAAATAACAAAACCAGGAAATTCGAAGGAGTAAAAATTCTACAGAGTAGAAAGTAAAAAAACAGACTTAAATATACATAAATACAGGTAAAAATAAGATTCCATTTCAATTCAAGAGGAAGAATCAACTAGTAAAAAACAATGCTGGACTAATTGGTTACAATTTGGAATGAGATAGCGTATTACCTTAAACTAAGCCATAAGATCAATTGCAGTTAAGTTATTTATATATAAAAAAAGCTTGAGGAAAATGTAGGCAAATTGAATATGATCATCTCTTAAAGTAAGAAAACAAAAAAATTTAGAGAAAAATCTACTATATATGTTTGATCACATATACAAAAATTAAGTATGTCTGCATACACACGCACACACACACACACACACACACACACACATACTCCATAAGCAAAACCTAAAGACATATGGCCAACTATGTGTTTTTATTCAAATCAACTATGACAATTTTTATATTCTGAATTTGTAAATGGAATTCATAATTTTATAAGTAAAATTTTCCCATTGCAGTAGAATATAGACAAAGAAAACACTGGAAATTCACAAAGCAACACAGAGTCAAAACACTTAAGGAAACATGTTCAACATTGTTGGCAATCAAATGAATGGGAAATAAAGCATCAGTGAGATGATATGACTTTTCAGATGTTTGATTAGGCAAGACTCGTACTGACATCACTAAACTGTTTTTATGGTACTTAGTTGAAAATGCACTTGATAAAAGAATATTCAAAAATGTGGCAGGCTAGTATTATGAAATTATTTAAATATTTTTACCACATTTTGCTTTTCAAAATTTTACAGAAGTGGGCGGAAATGGAAAAATAAGAATTATTTTTAAACATACAGCTCAAAACTGAGACAGTGGATACAAAGATGGAAATCGTCTGACATTTGAAAAACATTTGATATTTAGTGTCAATAAGTTGCTTGCTGTGTTTAAGTCACACTGTCCAATTCAATATACACTTGTGAAGGACATTATCAAGAAAATATATACCATCAAGAGGAAAGTCTAGAAAAGTAAACTATAACTTGGAATTTGATAGTTTTCACCTTCTTTGGAACCCCTAGTGTGCTAACTTATTATCTAACTTTTTATGGCTAAATGAAAATACATTATGTGTGAACTCACCAAATGAGTGGATATGAAATAATTTACTACATCTTAATAAAATTTTAGGCAAACAGGCCCTTTAACATATTGTTGGTACTGAAAAACCTGGAATGAATCTTGTTGAAATAGTATGATAGATTTTATCAGAGGTTTTAAAAACATTAATTCCTCATGCCCAGTCAAGTCCATTATAGGTATTTAGGTCAAGGAAACAACTGTGGTGTGTAAAATGATTTATGTACCAGGATGCTCTTTTCTTTGTAGCCTTATTATGAGAGTGAGTAATTGGAAACCACCTGAATGTCAACAATAAAAGATTGATTAAGTAATTCATGGTGCAGCCATACAATTGGATACTGCACCTTTAAACAACATTTTAATGGTATGAGAATTATTATTAATGTATGTATAAAAAAGATCCAGTTCACAACAATCTAAATTCCCCCAAAATGTTCATTGTACACATATAGATAGAAGTGATATAAAACAAAATGATAATAGAAATTATTTTTCTGAGTTGTACAGTTGCAAGTGATTTCATTTTTTTTCCTTTGGGCTTTTCTGCAATTCCACATTTTTAAAATTTCCACAGTGAATATTTCCTGTTTTTATAATCAGAGTGATATTATTTTAAAAATTGTGCCTGAAATAAATAAGGGAAAAAGTGGAGGTTACTTTTTTTTTCAGGAAAGCTGGAAACTTTTTAATAATACCCAACATTACATCTATGACTGAGCAGCAGCATATTATTTCCTTTTGCCTTCTATTTTAAGTGTTGTTTTCATACTATTCTTTTTTCTTCTTAATGTCTGTTATACAAAGGTTATTATTATTGGTTAGATTGTTATCTCCTGATAAAACTTTACAGTAGAATGACCCTTTGAGAACCTGTCCATCATAAGCAAAACACTTTTTTTTTAAAACCCAGAGGTGCTTTACCACCAAGCTACATTCTCTTTTTTTTTTTAAATTTTTTTTTTTTAAAGAGAGAGGGAGAGAGAGAGAGAAAGAGAGAGAATTTTTTTAATATTTATTTTTTAGTTTTCAGCGGACACAACATCTTTGTTTGTATGTGGTGCTGAGGATCGAACCCGGGCCTCATGCATGTCAGGCGAGCGCGCTACCGCTTGAGCCACATCCCCAGCCCCACCAAGCTACATTCTCAACCTTATTTATTTTTATTTTGAGACACGGTCTCGCTAAGCTGCTTAGGGCCTTGCTAAGTTGCTGACACTAGCCTCAAACCTGCAATCCTCCTTCTTCAGCCTCCTGAGTTGCTGTGATTACAGGTCTTTGCCACTGAGCTTGGCTGCAAAATTGTTCCTGTTCCAAAGGCCAGATAACTACCTTTCTAAAATTTATAAATCAGTATCTTGAACATAGTTGGATAGCAGCTTTAAAATAACATTTTAATGGTATGAGAATTACAAATGACAGCAATTCAGACTTTTGTCCTCTGATCCTAAATCTATCGTATGATACTGAGAGGTGAGCAAAGAAGACAAACTAGAAAACAGAAGGAAAAGTGGCATGTACAATGATTTAACCTTACCTGAGTAAGGTTGAAAATTTAGGAATTCTACAGACACGTATTTAATAAGAAAACTTTTAGAGAAAGCCCAGTGAGATGAACAAAGTTATTTCACGTGTGAAAGAAAAACAGGATGGAATAACATCAACAATGAGAGAATGAGAAATAACTCTTAGATTTTGAAGATATGACTATAAAAATTGGTAAAAAGTTTTAGAATATAAGTTTGTGGTAAGAACGATGAGTTAAAGATAGAAAGATAGATATGAATAAAATAAATAAATTTATTCAAAAGGATATCTCATCTCCATGGTGCCAGAAAGTAAGAAGAAAAAGACATGAGAAATAATGTAACAAAAATTTCCATAACAAAAGAACTTGAGCCCAAAGCCTAAAATGGTTCATTATCCAGCCCAAGAGCTATCATAAAATTGTTCCCCCAAGAATAATGACAATTAGAAGCAAAGAGAGCAAGACAGTGTGCACATGAATAAACAAAAAAGCAATAATAAAATGTATAAGGTGGAAGAAATATGCAAGGATAATTTTTAACAGCCATTATAAACAGAAGACAATATTCAGAAAATGCTTTTAAAATTCTGAAGGTTTTAAACCTGGACTTTCTCACCTGGTCAGGTTGTTAATCAAGGTGAAATATGATAATCCTCTACTTTTAATGATTGAAGATAGCTGAAGTTTGTACCTCTTTCTCATAAAGTAATTGTATTCAGGTGAGAGCTCTGAGCCAGTAAGTTGTCAAAGGTTCAGGCTGATGGAGAGTCTGCCCACTACCTGCCTTCCTGGCTAAACATGGGTGTGGAGGAAGGAAAGATGAAGAGGCCCTACCTGCTTGGTGTAGGCCCCAGACCGGAGTATCCACATCAGTTTTGCTCATGATATTGTTATAGAGAACCAGTCACAAGACTTAACCTGAATGTGGACAGCCAGAGATTAAAAGTCCTAGGCTGGGTAGCCCCATGCAGTGACAACTTCAAATTATGGAAAAGACACTACAAATTGTGTTGAACAACTAAGCAGTTATCAAAACCCTGTCTTCCTTTCAATCTTTTTGAAAAAGTTACTAAGAGATGTGTTTCATTAAATAAGGGAGAAGTCAAGGAAGGCGAAGATGCAGGATTTTGGAAGCAGGAGAGCGAGTCATCACAGGGAGCTGGAGAAAAGTTCCAGGGTGACAGTTACACAGCTGTAAAGCAGGCCTAGAAGAGTAGCAGGTTCAGAGTAGTGTGTGTGTGTGTGTGTGTGTGTGTGTGTGTGTGTGTGTGTGTGTATGCATGTGTGATATAGAGAGAGAAGTTTCCAGGAACTGTGAGATCGTCTAATGCATTTGGCCACATGGGAAACAGCATTATGAAACATTTTATATGTCTTAGGTTTAAACTTCAGTGAAAAATTAGGCATGAGTATATAGAAGTCTAAGCAAATGAAAAATTCAGGCAGTTACTAACTTCAAGGAATAGCAAAAGTACAAGAGAAAAGGAAGCAAAGTCATGTTAAATTACTTGAATCAGCAATAAATGCTAGGCTATAACTGTAATAAATATATTTCAATGAAGTACCTCTAAATAGGAATTTAACCAAAAATTGTTTTATAAATATACTGGAAATATGGTGGGGAGATAGAAGCTAATTGTTAGTGTATGGAGGGCTTTTTTTTTCATGCATGACATAAAAAATGATTGTCATAATTGGGAGTCAGTAGATGATATGTAAGCATATTAATTAGAATATAGAGGCCTAATGCAGACAAATGCTGAAATTTTTTGAAAAAATTTGCCCTTGGGAAGCAGGACTTGATGCAAAGGGATAGGAAAGTGGGTGTTGATTTTCATTAATTATGAACTATTTGACTTTTGGAAATCACATTGTGAAATTAATTTGAAAAAAATAGAAATCAGCAACTTCTAAGAGATATGGTTTGTAGAGACTATTTAGGATTGCAGAAATAGACTAAGATCATCTACTTCTATTTCCAGGCTTATCTCCAGAAGCCAGGGAATTAGTGTGTCCCAAATCTCTTGCTATCTTTTCTTTGGATTTGGACTTTGGTCTTCAAATTCTGTGAACTTGTCACTTTATCATGTCATCTTAAAAACATGGTGCACATTGGTTGATGTTAAAGCAGCTTGACTCTAGTCACTCAGTTGGATTATTCTGCCCATCTTGTTAATGAGGATAAGACTCCTGGGATCTCCCAGAACTGTCTAGGTGTTAATCAGGTTGCTCAGTCAATCAAAAAGAAAATGAAGTGTCTTTCTGCCCTTCATGTTTCAAGCTCAGTCTTTGTTCTGGGTGGATGTGGATACTGACTTGGTGGAATATCAACCCTTTAGTGTATGGCTTTCAATCTGGCAAAATGCAAAGAGCCACAGGAGAAATATTTCAATGTGATTATGGGCCATTGGCACAGAAAATATTAATAAGGATTCAGAGTAGATTTGAAGTATACTTATGTGTGGGGTTGGTTTGGAGCATATGAATGTAGGCGTTTAAAGGCATTAATGGAGGGGAGATACTGAAGAGATTGGGGGCACAAGCTCTGCAGCCTCTGTTGTTTTTCTTGAGAGCCCTACACTTGGTGTGGGGGCTCTTTGGAATGTACTTATACTTATTACAATTTAATAAGAAAGTTAAAAGAAAGGTACTTAATTGTTTTTGACTTAGATTCTTATTCACAATAGAGAAAGTGATAGCTGTTTTGCAAATCATTTGTTCTTAGCCAAAGGGGCTGCTACAGTTAATGGCTTGGGAGCTAAAACTGAATACTCTGGGCCATTTTACACAAAGCCCTTTGCAGTATAAGAAGAAAAGCATAGCCTTAGCTTCAGACCCTATTGCAAATGTTTTCAGGAAGACTGCTGTGCTATAGAAATCTACCACTTACCATGACTCTTTCTCTTGGTCAAATTCAGAATAGGTTTGTATTTTTCCTCATTTCATGTCAAATTCTTCCCTAAGGAAGAATTGTGCACATTGGTTGATGTTAAAGCAGCTTGACTCTAGTCACTCAGTTGGATGAATTCCCAACATCCCCAGGAAAGATAAAAATGGCCAAGTTGTCTTTTGTTTGTTTGTTTTTTGCCAAGTTTTTAAACAGGTGAATAGTCTATGTTTGCTCTGGTTGGCTACAGGTGGAAATGAGCAACTGCAAACTTGGCTTCTCATGACCAGTCAGACAGAAGAAAATCAAATAATCTTGTGACTTCATTTAATTCATGACCATCTTCAGAATTTTCCTTGTGATTGAGGTTGTCTCCAATCCCCACCCCTATTTGATTTTAAAGAGTTAACATTCCAACAAACTCTATTTCCTGCAAACTCTTATTTTTACACACATGACAAAAGCAAAGAAGGGGATTATTTAGTTGGGAAAAAAATAAAGTATTTATGTGATTGCGTGTTTTGATTTTCTTTTGGGTAGGTTGGTGACATAACATTTCTAGAGTCTTCTAAGGTTACTTCAGCTAAGAAGAATCAGTAATGTGTTCCAGGCACGCTTATTTTCTTCATAGCCACAGGCTACGCTACATCACCACCCAGATCTTGCTGCCCTGTGCTGACAACATTTGCTACCTAATGACCTCTGACATGGGAGCTGAGCTCACAATCAGTGAGTGAATGGCATATGTCATGGCTCCCGTGAAAGTAGGTTTTCTTTGTCTTAAGTTCATTTTTCCATAGCTGCTAGAATTTCCATGTCTGTTTCAAATTGGTTTCAAAATTATCCTTGTATATTCTTGTACAAGTACATAAGCTTTAAGGCTACAGAAAACTTTTTTCCCATTTACTTTTACTATTCTATTAATAAAATAGCCAAAGCTTTGAAGCATACTCCTACACTTTGATATATGCATATGAATGTACACACTTGTGCAGGCGCTCGCACGCACACACACACACACACACACACACACACTCTTCCATTTCCTTCGCTGCATCTTAGCTAGGATGTGTGATAAAATGCAAAGGGAGAAGCAATATTGATAAGCAGTATTGATAAGCACTGGGGTTAAGACAAGAATTGCAAGCTCTCCCTTCTTTTCTCATTAGGGGATGGTTAACCTTTGCTCTTTTGAGGCAAAATAATTTTGGTTTTCCTTAAACAAGGTTAAAATGAAGAGTTATCTGGTATTTTTTTTTTTTTTTTTTTTTTTTTTTTTGCATATTGGTCTCAAAGTCCCTCTGTCCTTGGCTGTATCTGGTTTAAACTGCTCTTTAGAATGAACAATGTATATTTTCTTCCTCAACACATAGAGACAAAGCTCCCACTCTTCCAATTTGCCCAAAGGCAGTTTGGTCTGAGTCGAAGAGCAGTGTTGTAATGCATTTGTGTGAATAAGAGCATCCATGGGTGAGTCACTCCACCTCCCACAGAACCACAGCCAACACTTGTGGTTTTAGAGCCGTGGTCATAAGGGGGGAGCGAACCTGGCCACATCTGTGCTTACTGTGAACCTTGCAAGCAATATCAGTGCCTGGGGTTATTTTAAACCTCAGCATTTCAGTCTCTGACTATTCTTTTTCACTAGTATGAGTAACTTAATGAGGGCTAGTTTTACAGAATCTTTTGTATCTATGAATGAGTTATTAAAAATATATTCTATCTTTAAAGCAAGCGATTATCTTTTTTTCTAAAGATGATTTTCCAAATATGGATATTATGATGTACATTTTAACTTTTTTGAACTCTATAATCAGTACCATTTTAGAGATAACACATATTTACTTTTAGCTACTATTTAGAAATAATAGTTATTTCTAAAATGGAAAAAAAACAAGAAGTGTTATTTATTAACGTTTTTTTATTTTTATTTTTTTTTTATTATTTTTTTTAGTTGTAGATGGACACAATGCCTTTGTTTTATTTATTTTTAATGCGACACTGAGGATCAAACCCAGGCCCTCACATGTGCTAGTCAAGCTGCTCTGCCACTGAGCCACAACCCAGCCCTCTAAAGTTATTTTTATTTACCCATTACTACCAGGGACTTATACCCTTTATGAATGGAATATTTAAACCCATTTTCAAAATGTGAGGTGTCCATAAAGTATCTATTAGATTTAAGGGACTACTGACACTTATTTTTTAACCACAATTCAATGTTTTCATAAAAAACTTACACACCACTATTCTTTTCATGATACAAATTATAACTATGCGTTTTTCCTCTATTACTTTATATATAATTATTTTTGATTTTCTGTTATATGAAAACCACTCCATTACTCATTTCTATCAAAAAGCATCCCTACATAGTGGTATTAGAACAAAATAAACAGGGCTTTAGTTCCTAAAGGACTGATGGTTTAGTTTAACACAGAAATGAAAGCCAATTGAGTTTAGCCATGAAATAACTTACGTAAAATGAGAAATAGTATTGTGGGAGGTGGTAACAGTGAGTTAAAGCATGGACATGAATTAGAAGAAACAAAATCGACTTGGTGTGTATCTTATGTTGAGGATTATGTTAGTTATCTATTGCTAGCTAATAATATTAACATAAACAGTGGCTTCAAACAACACACGTTTATTAACTCACCATTTCTGTGGGTCAAGATTTGGGCACAACTTGTTAATATCTCCGCTTGAGTGTCTTGCAACGTGGCAAGGCACCCAGGGTTGACCTGGGTTGGAGGTCTCATCTGAGGTGTGGTAGGGAAGGAGCCCTCATTTATGTGCCATATTGGTCACCTCTTAAGCATGGATACCAGCATTCTAAAGTCAAGAAAGAAGGGACAATCTCCTAGTAAAAAGACAGTATAATTCCATGTGACATAATTATGTACATCGCCTTACCTTTGCAGTAATCTACTGGTAAGATGCAAGTGAGAGGCCCCAACTACGCTCAAGGTATGAGGTGGCACAAAGTCATGAACGTCAGAGGCAATGATCAGGAGGAACACATTAGGGGCTGTTCACCATGAGCATCAAGAAGGAAAAACTCAAGAAATAAATATGAATTGTTTTTTTCACTGAAGAAATGGGTAAATATAAATGATTATCTTCACTTTGAGTGAAAAAGCATCCAATTTCTTATCTCTTACTAATTTTCAACCTGAACTTTCCACTGTGATATCTGTTAGTATTTCCATTGTACGAGTGGCTACTGGTCCACTTTATCTAGGCAATTTGATAAACAATGCATCAGGGTTTCAGACTCTCCCTTTAAGTTGCATGTAGTGTAGACATGGGGAGTTGGACCAGCATGTTGCAGAGGACATGTGGTGAGATTTTTGAACAGAATCTGGTGACTTGAAGGGAAAAGGCACATTTGGAAAAAGGATTCCCTATACATAAATTCTAAACAGAACTTGATAGACCAGACAGTCAAATGTGAGGAGGTAGGAGATTGACCCCAGAGCTTGGACTCTTGACTAACACCCCTAGAGATATTGAAGTACGGGGACTCTTGGTGACAGGACCTCAGAGGTCGTTCACTCCTACTTCTCTCCTACAGGGAAGCTGAGGGGCCTCAGGGGTTAAGTGTCATCCCCAAATCATGGAAACAGTCATCTAGAACAGTCAGAACCCAAAGTTAAGACTAACCTCAAGATTTACTGCTTTAAAACATCTTTGTGAATTTTTTTTCCTTAAAATTCTTATTTTGTAGGAGGAGAGCCCTCAGAATAGCACCGATTATCCCTTGGGGTTTCTAGAGAAAAGGCATCCCACATAGTTGAAAGCGACCAAGAGTCTGAAGAACTACTTCAGGCTTCTGCTGCTCAGGGGATTAGGATATCAAGTAATTCTGTTAGAGAAATGTTTTAATAGCAGCAGTATCATGTCTTTGGAAAGAAGGGATCTATATAAAGCGGATGATTTCTCAATCTTTTTCCTTCTTCATTCCTCTACCTCTTCAGTACAAATCCAATGTGAGGCTTTGAAAGCAACGCGGGATGAAAGTGAGAGAGAAGCTTAAACAAATCTAATCAAGTATTCTTGTCTGCTAACTTCAAAGGGTAGCCAAGCTTCAGGGACATTTGTGGAAATTCAGCAAGCAGGAGGCTTAAGATATCTTATGACAGCCTGAGTATGCAGCACTTTTAAGTGTTAGGAGCATTTAATGAAGCTAGAAGCATCCCTGAGGGGGAAAATAGGTACTTCCTGAATCTAATCACTAAAAAGCTTCAGGGATGTTAGTAATAATCAAATCAGGTTGATAGGTTGTTTGGTAATTCCATGTGAAGTTTTTGCTGTTCAAAACAATGATCTGATTATGCCTTCCTGGGTTTGAACCAATCAATCATTGTCTTCTTAATGTTCACTTATAATAGATTATTAGGTTGAGAGGTTTTGTGATAAAGTCCAGTCATGAAACAGAAGATGAAAAGCTTGTGGAGAGAAGACACATTCTAATACAATGGAGGCACTTGCTATTTAATCTTCCTTTCAGTATAAATCTGTTTATATCTACCTCTCTACACATGCTGTAACCATTGAAACCAATGGCCTCTAAGTTCTTTACCATGTGCACAATCAGAAGTCGGGGAAGGTAAAATGACTTGCTTTTGCACAAGTTTGGGCAGCTGCAAAGCCAAGGCTTGAGCTCAGGTCCTTAACAGCATGCCCACTGTGTCAGGGATGTCAGCTTCCAGTCCTAAGCTGACATTGTAATATTAACTTCACATAGAAAACAAGTTAAAATGAGGCAATGACATGCACCTAAGAAGAACAATAAACTTCAGTGAATTATATTTCATTCACATCAAAACATTAATTTCTAACCTTAAATTTCTGCAACTTCTCTAAAATTCAGGAAGTTGACTTGGCATCATAAAACTTAATTATTGACTAAAACATACTTAGAAATCTTTAGATGAAAGGTGCTGCATAAAATTATATTTATTAAAGAGTAGCTTCATGGAACTGGTGTGAACTCGGGATGAACATCACCTGGCATCCAATTTATTTAAGGAGATTATATGTATACCTGTTGCAATAGTAGGGACAGAGAAAGTGCTGGCTCTGGTGCTAAGTCTTTTTAGAACAAACCAACCCAGGGGTAATCCCAACTCCAACCTCACCTCTCATTAATTGTCAATTTTGCCTTTTCTTTGCTCTTTATTAAATATATTTTCATTTCAAGGTGATATTACCTTATTAGGTGAGAGTACTTTATAGTTAACAAAATGCTCCTATAGATGATCTCTTTTGAGAATCCCAAGGTCTGTGAGATAGGCAGGTAGGTATCACCAACTCTGCTTTTATTCATAAGTGTGGCCAAATATTTTAAGTACATTCCAAAAAATGAAGCTTCTTACCAGGACAAGGCTGCTTCCTCACCTGAAGTTTCAAAAGCTCTGAGCAGAGGTGACGCTCATGTCAGCCTTCAGGACATGCTCGGGCATCGCCACTGAGTGGGAGGTTGGCAGTTCTGGGAGGATTACTGAAAGAGATTCAGGTTATTCTGCTAATAAGTGCCAGGAAGTGAGATCGCTCCCTGTGATTTTATCATCACATATTATGCAGTTTTATGGAAGACTTGCTTCACTCTTCTGGGCCTTAGGTCCTTGTCTTACCTCATCAGTGTTTGCTGTGCTGTAGATCCCAGGTACAACTTCCCAGGGCAGTTGGGTATGGTTGTGCAGGCTGTGCATTACACAACTCTAGGGGTACCATTCAAATCAAAGGTATTACAGATATTCACATTTCTTATTGTGTTGTTCCAGCAGATTGAACCAAAGTGTTGAGGAAGATGTGCTTTTTCTAACTTAACATAAAAGTTCAAGGCAAGTAGTAGCTCTAAGTCAGGAAAAATTTATGAAAAAAAAACAAAAAAGGTAAGAAGTTAACCAAAAAGAAGGATGATCAGTTTATTTAGAAAGCAATTCATAGAAATATAATCCAGTTTATATTTAAAAACAAAAAGACAGAAAACTCTGCCATATTATATATGTACTACCAGATGACACTGTGAACATAGAAATGTCAAGTGTCAGGTCTAAACTTTAAAACCTAGAATTAATGAGGAAATAAGTCTACACAACTACAAGTATCAAGTCATTTAGGAAAGTGTAGTTTTTTCCTGCCTAAATTGCATAGGTTACTAAACTACTTAGGAATAAACTTCATGGGTCATTGGAATAATTAGTTCAAAAGATAATTCAATTTTTCCCACCCCTGTAATATCATTAAGAAGAACTTTTCGGGGCTGGGGTTGTAGCTCAGTGGCAGAGTGCTTGCCTTACACATGTGAGGCCCTGGGTTCATTCCCCAGCACCACATAAAAATAAACAAATCAAAATAAAGATATTTTGCCCATCTACAGCTAAAAAAAATTAAAAAAAGAAGAACTTTTCTTATACCCAATATTTTCTCAAATTATATCACAGTGATAGGTGAATCTATTCCTAATGGAGTAATTGCTTAAAATATTTTAGTTAGCTTGAGTGAGATTTAATTGAACTGAAGCTTGGCAAATAGAAATATGGAATAAAAATCGAGTCTAACATTACAAACCAGTAAACCAATGACAGCTCAGTTACCAAGAGTGAGAGTGTCAACAATAGTGAAATGAGTTTTTGCATGTTTAAAGCAATAATTTAAAAATACAACAAAATATCAGTCATCAAGCGTGTTTTTCCAAAGTTCTATAAAATGTCTATTTTTCCAATTATATTTCGAATTAGTTTGTTGCATCATGTGCAAAGGATTATAGATATTCTCAGAGCACTGCAATACTTCTTGCTTTTCATCTTTATTAAAAAAATTAATCTGTTAATTCAATTGCTCCTTATCATTTCCCCAAGTACCTGTAACTGAGCTTTCATGTTTAATGAGACACCTTAGTGATGTCCCTCAAGACAAATCTATCTCAGACTTGATGCTGTTCAAACACCACTGACCAGCTTCTCATCACAGCCTCAACTGACTTTAAAAAGTTAGTGTGCTCTTTTAGGGATCTTTACAACTCTCTTATTGTGCCTTTCCTTTATACTTTTCTGAATTCTTCGAAGTCCCTGCATCACATTCTACCTCCACATCTGTTTTTTTTTTTTCATATGTTCTGAACATCTTCATCTTTATTAATATTGTTTTCCAGATTTCTCTTTTGAACTCTTTCCCCACTCCTCCATTGTTGGTCATATTATTGTATCGCTTGGTTTGACTGATCAGCAACCCATTTATCTTCCATCTTCTATTTTTCTCCTTCAGTTATTTCTCAAGTCCATTCTTGGAAACTTTCCATTCCACAGTTATAGAACTTTGACATTACTGCCTCCAGAAACTTCCTCACCAATTTTCCTGCATTTAGTCTCTTTTTATTTGATTTGCTGCATCCACACAATACACAATGTTCTTCATCCCATATGATCTCTTTGGTAGTAGTTTCCAATAATCTGTCACATCAAATTTTCTCCACCTCTTAAGAGACTCTGGTCTTTCATTGCTGTCTTCCTTCTTATCTGATTATCCTTCTTTGTAAAGCCAGTATATAAACTTCCACTCATGCAAGACAGTCCTTGTTGAAGCACATTGCCTCAAAGCAATTATTAAATGTGCCCTTCTTATTCTCAATAATCCTATTTTGATAAAAAACTATAAGGTTATCATATTCAAATGGAGATTTGCTCAAGACTATGCCTGCTCTACAAGTTGACTTTGCCATTCTTTGTACTTGAGTTGCCCTCTTGCTTGTCAGTATAGATATGCACTGTGCTTCCTATGAAGTTCTTTTTTTTTTTTTTTTCTTTCTCATGGTCTTCTTATCATGACTCACATACCTGTTAAAGTGTGCTCAAGTTCAAGTGTTGTAAAGTCATTTCATTCTCTCCTCTGGTCACTATATTTCTTCAGAAACCTCAGTATATTTTACGTTCTAGGGCCCAATTCATCGAGGCTGTATTTCAAAATCATGAGGACTTAGAAGTTCTACTTTTTGTTCTTGTCAATATGGTCATGTAGAAATAGGGCCCATTTTTTTAAAAAAATTTTTTAGTTGTCAAGAGACCTTCATTTTATTTCTATGCAGTGCTAAGAATTGAACCCAGTGCCTCACACATGCTAATCAAGTGGTCTACCACTAAGCCACAACCCTAGCTCAAGGTCCTTTTTTTTTTTTTTTTTTTTTTTTTGTGGTACGGAGGATTGAACCCAGGGCCTTGTGCATACAAGGAAAGCACTCTACCAACTGAGCTATATTCCCATCCCTCAAGGATCCATTTTTTAAATAGAGGCGTTTTATTACTCAAAATTGTCATATATTTTGTATATTTATAACTCAAAATTAATTATAAAGCATTTAAAAAGAAAGATTCTAGATTGAAATAATTTGAAAACAAAACAAAACAAAAAAGATTTTGATGTTATTAAGTTTCTTCTTTAATGACACAAATATTCAGGACCCATTTTGGTCAACGTTACTGTATAATTCTGCAATATCATGTAGATTTGAGTTCTTTTGCTTCATTTCCTCAGCAACTTCTATAGTTGAATAGTATCCCAGCTACAAAGGATTATAAAACAAAAGTACATTTTGCCATTTGTAATAAACAAAGGAAGCTGAACTTTTCCCTATATAGAAACTCAGGATTTTAGCACTTTTAATTTTTGCACATTGGTTTGAAGGTCAAACGGGATCTGGAAATTCTCTTGTTTTCCTCTTGGGTCCTTGAATTTATAAAATAGCAAGGTTGCCAAGTATTCAGTAGGCTCCTATAGATTTATCATTATCTATGAAGTGCTTCAGTGGAATTCAGGATAAATGTTATTTGGTGTTAGGGAGGGACAGATGACTGAAGGCAGTAATTCCTGTCTCTTTTCTTACTCCTAGAGGAATTCTGCTGGGCCTTATCAGAGAGGCTGGAAGAAAGCAGCTGAAGATTGAGCACGGTGAACTAATTTCCTCGAATCCTTCAATAAGCAGTAGATTGTGAAAGAGAATGGAAACATTCTTATAGTAAAAGGAGTTCAAAAAAGAACCCCCGAGTCCTTAAAATTAATAAACCAATAAACCAAAACATAAAACTGCGCAGCTATTTTCATGGCTGATAAGAAGAAAAAGAATTCCAGATATTTTTTTTGAAGAAAGGAACAATAAAACAAGCATATTTAAAAATAAAACCACATTAAATGCTATATAATAGAAAAAATACAGACGGCACCAACGAAGAGAAAGTCAACGTAAGCTTTTATTGACAGAGAATGCCTGCAAGGGTGAGGGTTTGAGGTGTTAACTTCTTTTACTTCCTGGTTCATTGTCCAGAACTTCTTTAGCCCCCCTTTTTAAACTTCTCTTGTACCCTTCATCCTTGAATGTTCATCAGGGCATTACAGGAAGCTGCTTCTTATTCTAGCTACTTATTTTCCACGTTCTGCGGCTGTGGTTCCATGTTTTTCCGTCGTTAGCTCTTGGACTGAACTCTCAGCAGCATACTGTTGGTTTCTTCATATCAGCCATTCTTTTTATGAAGATGATACCACTGAAAAGCCATCATAATTAGGCTGTTTTCTAGAAGGGATGATGGATGTACTTTACCTACTGATATTCTTAACCTGCTTCCCTGGCAGCTATGGGTGTTATTTTAGGTGAGGGTTTTGGGGGGCTAGGGGAGTAGTCTAGAGTGATGAACTAGAGCCATGATTCTTAAATTTTAGTGCATATCAGAATCATCTGGGGAGCTTTTAAGAAGTCTTGATTATCCAAACATGAGATTTATTGTTGTTTTCAAGTCTGTATTTATGAGGGATATTTATCGTTTTGTTTTCTTGTAATTTTTTAAAAAAATAGCTTTCTGATGTATAGTTAACATATAATAAGTTTTGACATAGCTATTCACCTGTGAAACCATTACCACAATTACGGTAATGAAAATATTTATATATTTTTTATGCCTCTCTCAGCTATGCCCAAACAATCATCCATCTTCCTTCTTTCTGTATTTCCCCTCCCTCCCTTCTTCCCTCTTTTTCTTTCTTATGTTGGAGATCAAACCCAGGGCCTTGCTAAGTATGTCCTCTACCACTGAGCTACATGCTCATTTACTTACTATCATAATGGATTAATCTGCATTTTCTAGAATTGTATACAAATAAAATCATATGGCATGGACTCTGCCTGGTCTAGCTTCTCTCACCACAAAGAAGTTACATGTGTCAATAGCTCATTCAAAAAATAATTTCTGACTACTATTTCATCGTATTAAAAAACATGTTTATTAATTCATTTACTATGGCCACTTGAGTTGTGGCTATTACAAGAAAAGTTGCCACGGACATTTATGTATAAATCTATGGACATGCTTTAATTTTTCTTTCCTAAATATCTAGGAGTATAATGTCCGAGTCAAATGAAAAAGTATGTTTAAGTTTAATAACCTGACAAACTGTTTTCTAAAGTGTCTGAAATATACCTCCTTGCTGTCACTTGGTATGATCATTCTTTTAATTTTCGGTATTCTTAAGACATACATGGTGATATTTCATTTAGCTTTAATTTGTATTTGCCTAATGACCAATTACTTTGAGCAAATTTCCGTGTGCTTATTTGGTAATCATATATATTCTTTAGTGGAGTGTCCACCTTTTTAAAAAATCGAGTCATTTTTCCACTTATTATTTAACAATAAGTTTATTTTAATATAATTCTAGATAGAAGTCCATGTCAATATATGGTTTGCAAATTTTTCAACTACTCTGTTATCTGCCCTTTCATTTTCATAACAGTAGCTTTTGAAGAGAAAAATTATAAATTTTGATGGAGTTCAGTTTATTGACATTTCCTTCTGTGGTTTGTGCTTTCAACAATTCAAAGCCATAAAATTTTCTTCTATTTTTTTTTTTAAACAGAAGTTATATAGTGTGTTAGTCAGCTTTGCGCCACTGTGACCAAAATACCTGACAATAACAAGTTTGAGGAAGGAAGATTTATTTTGGCTTACAGTTTCAGAGGTGCAGTCCATGGTTGACTGGCTCCAAGACAGAAATAGGTTAGCAGAAGGGCATAGTGGAGGAAAGCTGCTGAGTTTTGTGGAAGCCAGTAAATTTGGGGGGCAAAAACTTACTTCCAGGGCACACCGCCAGTGACCTATTTTTTCCATCTAGGCTCCACCTCCCACTACTCTGTTTGGCCATCAGTGGATTAATTCATCAATGAGGTCAGAGCCCCCATAATCTAATTGTTATTTCTGAAAAGCCCCACCTATGAACCTTGCCTCATTGAGGAACATGCTTTCAACATGTGATCCTTGGGGGGACATTCCAGATCAAAACAGTAATATACAACTTAGCTTTTTATATTTTGATCTATGATCCATTTTGATTTAATTGTAAGAAAATAGTCATTTTTTAAATATGAATGTCTAAAAATCACAATTATTTGATAACATTTTTAGCAAATTTAAGAATTTTCTAAAAATGTTATCAAATAATTCCTTCACAGAATTATTTTGGCAACTTTGCTAAAAAGAAACAAAGGGAAAAAAAAAACACCAATGGATTATGTGCATGTGAGTTAATTTGACTTTATTTTATTGAATTGATTTACTTGCCTATTTTTATAGCAATATCACAGTGTATTAATTTCTATAGCTTTACATTAAATCTTGAAATCTTTTAGTATTAAAGCCTCCAACTTTAGTCTTCTTTTCCAAATAATTTTAGCTATCTGTATCCTTTTAATTGCCACATAAATTTTAGAGTCATTTCATCAAATTGTATTTTTTTAAAAAAAGCACTGCTGGAATTTTGATTGGCATTGTGTTGAACTTATGAAAAATCAATACCTTAACAATATTCAGTCTACTAATCTATGCATGTGGTATGAGTATTCAACTATTTAAAATTTAAATTTTTTTTAGTAATATTTTGCCATTTTCAATGTTCAGGTCTTACACATAATCCATCAAATTTATTCTGTTAAGAGAAAAATTTTAGACAAGTTATATTTAATAGGTTATTTGAGAAAAGACCAGAAGAGGTTTTGAGAGCTCTGCCCAGGAGCATGAACAGTGAGCTTTTATAGACTGAATATGGAGAGCAAAGTAGAGAAATGACCTGATTGATTAACAACTAGGAAGTTTTCTTATTTGGGCATGGTATGATCAGTTGGCTGCCTATGATTAGCTGAATCCAGCTATCTGTTACAAAAATATACTCCCAAGATAAGATTCAGTTTGTTTATGTACCATGTTTGGTCGTAATTTATTAGGTAGGATCTGAAAAGCATGGAAACCACCTCCAGCTGAGGGTTTCCTATTTATTTAATAGTCCTCAAACCTTTCACCTTTGTAATGTGATTATAAATGATATTTATATCAATTTTGGATGGTTTATTGTTAGCATGTACAAATTAAAATTGACATTAGTATACTGACTTTTTAGCATGTAACTTTATTAAAGTCATTTATTAATACTAGTATTTTTTTTTTGTAGTTAAACTTGTTAGACAGGTTTAAGTTCTTCCATTTAATACTGATATCTTTTGTCTCTTTTTCTTGCCTTATTATATGGCAAAAATCTCCAGCACAGTACCAAAACAGAATAATATAAGTGGAAATTCTTATTTCTGATCTTAGAGGAAAACTTTTCTGTCTTTTAACATTTAAGTCTACTAACTTATTTTTTTTGAGATGTACTTTGTCAGATTGAGAAAGTTTCTTCCTGTTCCTGATTTGCTGAGACATTTTGTCAATAATGTTGAATTTAACAAGTGCTTTTCTGCATCTGTTGAGATGATTATATAATTTTATAGTTAATAACATGGTGAATTATATTGACTAATTTTTCAAATGTTAAGCCAACCTTAT
The DNA here is from genome assembly GCF_045843805.1 of Urocitellus parryii. NCBI lineage: Eukaryota > Metazoa > Chordata > Mammalia > Rodentia > Sciuridae > Urocitellus > Urocitellus parryii. The sequence goes on from NC_135538.1 coordinate 49,165,009, forward strand.
ATTATTGAGGTAATCCTTAGTTCGATGTATTGTATCTTTTTTTTTATACATACTATTTGATTTTTTGGGGGGTGGGCACTAGGGATTGCACTCAGGGGAACTCAACCACTGAACCACATCCCCAGCCCTATTTTGTATTTTATTTAGAAACAGGGTCTCATTGAGTTGCTTCATGCCTTGTTTTTACTGAGACTGGCTTTGAACTTGTGATTTTCCTGCCTCAGCCTCCTGAGCCACTGGGATTATAGGGTTGCACCACCTCACCCGACATATTATTGAATTTGATTTGCTAAAATTTTGTGTTAATGTTCATGATAGATATTAGTACATAGTTTAATTTTTTTCTAGTTTCCTTTTCTGGACGGAGTTTCCTACACTGTGGCAGAGAACATATTTTATATGATTTGAATCCTTACGAATTATTTAGATTTGTTTTATGGATTACAACGTATTCTGCCTTGGTAAATGGTCCAAAGACATTTAAAAATAAACTTGATATGTTCTGTGTTCACTTTAAGGAATCTGTTGTGAGTAAGGGCACTAAGAATCATTTCCCCCTCCCCACTTTCAATGCTCCTCAGGTGATTTTAATGAGTAGTCAGATTTGAGAACAAATGGACTAGATCAGTGGTTCTCAAAGTCAGTATGCATCAGAATCACTTGGAGGGCTTGGTAAAATGGATTGCTGAGTGTCGCTACCAGAATTTCTGATTCAGTAGCTCTAAGACTGAGCTCAAGAATTTGCATTTTAATAAATTCTCAGTTGCTGCAATTTTGAGACAGTATTTTGAGGATGTCTGAATTAGATTATTGATACTAAAGAATTAGGGACAGCAGCCTGAGCTGTCTTAAGCACTTGTTAGGAATGTATAATATCTAGTCCTATTCCCTATGTACTAATCAAGCTCTATTTTTGTGAGCTCCTCTGGTTATCCATATGTACATTGGGTTAAAGCACAGATTTTAATTGTGACCTAGTTGATTTAGGATTGGACCTGAGATTTTTCATTCTAACAAGCATCTGAGTTATGCTAATACTTTTGGTCTGTAATCCGAACTGCATAACAAGGGAATGGAATACCTTTTTATTTTTTTTAATTGGTTGTTCACAACATTACAAAGCTCTTGACATATCATATTTCATACATTAGATTGTAGTGGGTTATGAACTCCCAATTTTACCCCAAATGCAGATTGCAGAATCACGCCGGTTACACATCCACAATTTTACATAATGCCCTATTAGTAATTGTTGTATTCTGCTACCTTTTGGAATACCTTTTTATGCAGTGCAGTGAAGAGGATATAAATAAGAGTAATGATACAAAATTCCTCAAAATAAGGAATTTAAAATTTTATGGAATTTTTATATGCTAGAGAAGGTAACATGGACATTTAACCAAGAGATTTAATTAAGTAGAAAGCTAATAAGTACCAAAAAGAAGTTATGTGATATGTTTGAGGTGGGAATATTGTAGGATTTGAGTTAATTTTGAAGTCTAAGCTTATTTTAGTAGCTACGAAGAAGCAGTCTAGGTAAACAGTTGTTAAGTTTGGGATGATTCTCCAAAATTCTAAGATACAAAATATTTTGAGTTATGATTTTCAGTAAGTAGCCAAGCTTACCTATGGCAGAAAAGAAATGCCTTCAGTTGGAACTGAGGAATTTATAGATATGGAAATAAGTCTTCTCAGTAACATAAATTGAAAGAATCAAGTTTTTTTTTTTTTTTTTTTTTTTTTAGCAAACAAAATAGGGAAAGCATAGTGTGAGCCCAGTTCAAAGACAACTTAGCGATGGTTTCTAATTCTGAGGAAATTAGAATTCCCTGAGACCTGCCAAGTTTGAACCATATGTCTATTAGTTAAGAATTTTGTACCAATGTTAATTTCTTAGTTTTGACAAGTGCAGAACGGTTTTGTGATCTACTGTCATTAAGGGAAGCTGGATGAAGGGCATGCAGAAATGTTTTTATTTCAGAATAAAAAGTTTTTCTAAAAGTTGAATGTCTGAGCAACTAAATTAGATTTTATGAAGTTGGACCTTGAAATTTTTTAAGATCTGCAGGATTGGGAACCATTGACTTACTTTACCAAAATAGTAGTCTTTGGAAGAGTTGGAAACCCAGAGTATTCAACATTATTTTAGATAAGAAATATTTAATCATACATTTTTTAAGACCACAGAAAAAATGTGTTTACAAAGGAAAATAAAGAGTGAAATCATCAATGTTTGTTATATTGCCGAAAAGCATGGAAATATGACTGAACTGGCATTCCTGTTGTATGAATTTATAATTTAATAAAGACAGAGAAACAAATAAATACATTTATAATTGTTTTATATTGGATCCAGATAAAGGAGTATCCTGGTATTGAATATAACTAAAAAGAACAAATAAAAATGTAAAGGAAAAGAAAGAATAAGATGATATGAGATTCCTTCTGGAAGGAAGTGATTTTTTGAGAAGTCTCAATCCCTTAGAAATTCCACGAAAAAGATCAAGTAAAATCATGTCAATCATCTCTTGTTATATTTGGGAATTGGTTCCAGAACCTCATATTTTTGAACGCTCAGATACTTTTTATAAAATGACATAATATTTGCATATAAGTGGCACACATCTTCCTATATGTTGTACTTTAAATCATCTTAGATTACTTATAATACTGAATAAAATAAATGCTTTGCAAGGTACACTACGTTGTTTAGGGAATAATTACAAGGAAAAAGCTCTACATGTTCAGTATACATACAATTTTGTTCATTTCAAATATTTTAGGTCTGCTGTTGGTTGAATAATCCATGGATGTGGCACCCACAGATAAGAAGGGATTGACTATATTCTCCCTACTGAGAATTAGTCAAGTGCTTGGTCGGCTTGGCCAAAAACTCTAATTAGCTCTCTCCTCAGTCCCCCACCATCACAATGACATTTAAATACTTTATATATTGTAAAAGGAGTAGAGATGCCTTTCAATAACCTTTGCATCGTCGAGAGCCTAGAAAGTCATTATTTTCCAGTTAATGGAAAGAGGTTCCTTTTGGAAAATTTGTTTAATGTGGTGTCAAAATGCTAATCAGACCATGGCTTAGAACCAAATTCATCAGTTGAATTATTCATAGAGTCACCTCAGTATCAGTCAAACAATGTTGAATCCAATAAAAAAATTAAAATTCTATCTATACCATCCAGATGAAATTATTCAAAATATTCTTGGATTTTTTCCCTTCCAAGAACCAAAACTGTTTGCTTTAAACTAAATAACTAAATCTTGTATCTCTATATCGACGAACACTACACTCAGCCAGGATTTTAAGAAGTGATGAAATTTCGGAAATTTTCTTTGGTGTGGGGGAATTTAGTGTACTGGAAGAGGAAGTTTCATTTTAAGAAATGAACTTTAGTGTAGCAATTTTAAAACAGGTATTCAAATTCTTGGTATTTCTTTCACTGAGAGGTGAGGTTTCTGTCCTGTCCTATGGAATCTGGGCCATCTTTAATAACTTTTAACCAGCAGAATGCAGGGACAGGCACACTGCTGACTTACAGAGGAGTTCAACAAAGACTTTGCAATTTCCTCCACCTTTTGGGGGGATGCTTTGCTTTTTGGAATAGCATCCACCATGTAAACCTCAGTGAGACTTCCATGCTGGAGTGGCCATGGACAGTTGCTCTGGTCAGCCCCAACTGAATGCCCAGCAACAGCCAGCTTGTACTTCCAGCCTGACAGGAGGCCATATTAAAAGGCCAGTCCAGAAATGCCCACTTCTGATCCACAAACTACTGCACAAAATAAAACAAGTCATTTGCAGGCACTAAGTTTTGTGTCAATTTGTAGTGTGATAAGCATAACTAGAAGGGTATCAGAAAATTGGCATAAAACTATTTCTTCCTGAAGTGATTTATAGGTTGGAAAGTCTTCACCAACTAGGCTCACCTATATCCACAAAAATTGATTTACTGACCAATTTTTGTCTGATTTTAATTGGGTCTTCTAGTTTTTACATGCATTTATCTAAAAGCAGTCACTTTGATTAATTGTTAGTGGACAGGATTCACAGTTTAAATACATGTAGTGGGGCAGCTGCTGCCAGGGAGGAAATGTCTTTGAATGGACTAGAGACTTAGGCCCAGTTTTTCTGGCTCCAGCCACCTGTTTCAACCAAGCTATACAATAGCCTGTGTGCACAGATTTTTGCAAGTAGTCATTAGGAAAGAAAACAAACTACACTCATTTTGAAAACTTGATTTTAAGAAAAGGAAAAAACTGTGAAGGTCCAATTTAGTGTATAGTTATGAAGGCAATTTGTAAATGATTTAGGATTTCTTATTGAGAATTTTATATCCAAATGGGAAAACATTTGGCACCACTGGTTGAAGCAAGAAAATGAGACCACGTGGAGACATAAGCTTAGGGAGAGCTGATTTTATGAAACTGCATTGTTGAAAGTGAGGTAGTCTAAGTCACCGTGCATTTGTGGCATGCAAGTTCTTCTCAAGGACTGTGTCCTCCTCCAAGGAAGACAGGTAGCACTGTAGACAAATGCGAACAAATTCATTAGGACTGAGAATGTCTCTGTGACTGATGTATAACCACAACATGCTAAGAATTTAGAAATTGCACTAATTTCCTGAAACTTACAGACTCCTGCTTTTCTTTGTCCCTCTTTTTCCATTTACCCTAATGAAACTAATTAGAAAAAAGTAAGGAATGGAAGAAAGGAGAAAGAAGAAAGCCTCAACCATTTATCTGACTGAGGGAAAGTAAAGGCGTTAAGATGACGTTATCAATTTAGTTTTTAATTAAAATATACAAATTTTTATTTTAAATACCTTAAAAACTTATCTAAAATATTTAAAATATGTGTTTGGAGAAGAATGCAGATATTTTAATATCCCAGTGGTCATTTATTTTCTGGTGATATTTCAATTGTTGTATCTTCTGTCCTGAATTAAAATTCTTAAAGTTTAAAAATGATTTATTAAATAGGCTGCACCTGAAAAGATACAAATCAGGAAATTTGTTATTTCCCCATCATCTTTTGGATTTCCCTTCCCAGGACCCAGAGATTCCGTTGATTTTTGTGGTTATTTGTAGGTGTTGAAGCAGTCTGTTTTCTTTTTGTTATGAAAGTTTTAAAATACAAATATTAAGCTGCCACTAAATTCAAAGAGATATACATCTGTTCTCTCCAGCTCAGTCCTGGCCCAGGCATGGCTGCTGCCCTGCAGGCATCAGAGGAAAAGGAGTGAAAGACCCTCCACTGTTGTGCCCTTGGCAGCTGGCAGTGCCCTCTATGTGGTGGAAGCCCAGTGCTTGCTTGTTCTTTTGCCAGGTGTGTAGGTGGGCTCTCTGGAGAGGCCCTTCTGAAGATGTCCACACAGCAGTACCTCTTACAGGGGAGCCTTCTTCTTGTTTACCTCTCTAAAATTTCCTTCTCTACTGTTATAGAAATACTCCTCCAGGGCTGCTTCTACTCAGTGGGAAACCTTCTCCATGGAGAGACTTCAAAATGGCTAGAGCCTAGCTATATTCTGCAGCTCCTGCTTAATTTTTAGAAATACCCTGGAAGTGCAGCCCGCTTTCTTCCCCATCTGAGATAGTTTCCTCCAGCCAGCTTCCCTTAGACTCTTAGACTTCTCTGAGGAGAGGCACCCATCACAGTCTATCTTCATGTACAGCATCAACCTCTTGGGGACTCCAGGTCAACATGTCAGTTCCTCCTTAGACTTATCCTAGAGCACAGGCACTGGAAATCCCATAGCTCAGCAAATATTCAGCTGGTGACTGGGTACCAGCATCCCTGCATAGAACATAACCCCAGTCTCTCTGAAATCTTTCCTCAGGGTCTTCTTTTCTTGGCCCAAGGTGTGTATGTGTGTAGAGGAGAGGAAACACCCCATGGGGAGGTAAAGAGAAAACACGAAGGTGTGCCCCATTCTTACCAGCAGCTTTCAAGGAACATCTCTATTACATCTTTAGTTTCTCTAGGTTTGTGTTGGCTGATAGACTTGGTAGTAGAACAAGTTTTCACCACCTCTTAATAAGTTCTATAGGGATGTGCTTCGAACTTTTTTTTTTTTTTTTTTTTTTTTTTAGAATGGGGAAGGGGATAGGAAGAGGATAATAGCTTTCATCTTTAGATTTGAAGCTTAAGCTTCTGAGAGAATAGAAAAAGTGTGTTTCATAACTTACTAAAATTAGACTTGGGCATAGTCAAATACAATAGATAATAACATGTCATTGGATATCAGTCCTCAGATTTTAGCTTTGAAATAATAATAATGATAACTATTATTGATAATAATTATTAGTAATAATGATTAATAATAATAATTATTATTGGTACTGGGATGCTTTACCATGAGCCACATTCTCAGTCTTATTTATTTATTTATTTATTTATTTATTTATTTATTTATTTTTGAGACAGGGTCTTGCCCAGACTAGCCTTGAACTTGTGATCCCTCCTGACTCAGCCTCCCAAATAACTGGGATTATAGGCATGCACCATTGTGCACAGCTTACAATTATTTTTATATGAATTCCAGCCTATAGTTACATATATTCTACTTCATATTTCTATGGGTACCTCACTATTTTTATTCTGTGAGATTGTCATTTGGGCTTCTACATACAGAATAAGGCTCCTTCTCCTCCATATGTTACACTTTTCCTTCCATATTTTCTTTCTTCCTTTCCTGCCTCCTTCTCCTGATTTGTGTCCCAATTCTACCTTCTCCAATCTATCTTTACCTGGCATTTTCTTTTAATAGCAACAGATATTTTATAAGGTCTAACATAAATTATAAATTGGTGACAAAAGAGAAAACAAACTAAAGAAGTGTATAACATCGTGCTAAGAACAAAATATATAAAAACCTTCTGTAAAAACCTACGGAGTTGGTACAAAAAGTCCATGAGTTTGTACTAATTGGCATCCTAGAAGCCAAAAAAGACAGAGAAAACTGCTAGATCACTTATGCAGCTTACAGCATCTATGACATTAAAAAGAAAAAAAAAAAGACTAATTGGACAGGAAAAACTTAACTATCGCTTATAATAAGGACAGACAGGAATTTCTCCTGAGGGTGTAATGTTATGAACAACAAACCCAACAACTACCTCTTAGTAGACATGAGACTGGGTTCTGTGAGGCTGTTTCACAGAGCAAAACTTGGTGTAAGCAGAAGGTGTTCTGCTGTGGCTTAGCTCAGTAGAAGTAATTTGATAAACCCTAGTCCTTACCCTGCCTTTATTTAATCTGTGAGATAGCAAGCAAACCTTCTATATAGACAAGAAAGTGACTCAAAAAAGCTCAGGAATAGAAACGAAGGCAAACAATTTTGGCATCCTAGTTAGAACGAAGGCAGACCGATTGACACACACAGAGCTTATATTAAATGTAAGCTAAGAGCCATATCCCACTGAGAGAGGAAGCAAATGTACTCCATAAAATTAACTCAGTTCCAGAGAAAATAAATTATGGTAGTGTGCTCTCAGTACAATCTTTAATCGATACCACCACACCAGGACAGTAAACAATTCCCTGAGTGCAGTTAGTTAAGCCCTCAGGAGGTGTGGGAGGGCCAGGTCTGGCCTTGAGCATACCATTCGTTAATGTGTAATTCTGCACAGGAAATATAAAACCAGTGTTGCCCTACATTATTGTTCAGAGAACATTTTTAATTTAATAACATCAAGAGACTTTTCCAAGAAAATCCTTTCTGTAGCAGCTGTTTGTTATGTAAGAGAGTTTCTGAAATGTTTTAAGAATTTTGTTTATTTTATAAATCTCTCTAGGCTGTCTCATGGCCCAGACCCTCTCACCCCCTGTCACTTTCCAATTAGGGCAACTTAATCTGACCTTTCTGTTGTATCTCTGTCTCTGATACCTTGTGCTTGATGTATTTCTGACTCTTGGTTGGAAAAGAGATTCTGAATCTTGGATAGTACTTTCCAAGATACCTGTGGCAAGGACCCTAATATTTATCCTCCTTCTGTCTGTCATGGACATATATTTCTATAAAATCCAACAAAAAAATAATGACTAGAAAAACAATTATGGGTTTAAATATTGTGATATAACTTGTTAAAAAGTTCTAAACACACTCTCTATTTTTGTATTATCTCCTTAAAGACTGGTGACAAATGGTTTGCAGATCATACTTAGAGGGATAGGATTCTGAGGTATCAGACATGATTCAAAGTCAAATATTAGTTAATGTGTGATCAAGCTGAGATTTGGTTTGGTTTAACATCTTGTGACCATTCTAACCCACCTTCTTGTCCATTTGGAAAGTATCAGGCTTACAGGCAGATAACACAAGAAATACACTGGGGCCAGCTCAGCCACATAATCTTTAGGGATCAGCATAAAATATAAATATAAGACTCCTTATTCCAATAGTATTAAGAATTCCTAGACAGCCCTATCAAACTGACTGGGGCTCTTCTGAAAGCACCATGCCTGGGATGCTGGCTCTGACAAAGGTCTTCAAATTGCCCTTGACTGAACTTCAATAAGATGCCGTCTGCCTCACTGAGGGATGGTCAAAGTGGTGACTCTGTAATACTCAGTAAATTAAAAAATGATGTTACTGCTAACCACACTGTTGTTCCTTATCATGTGTGCACACAAAACAAAACAAAAAAAACAAGTGAAAAACGTTGCATTTTCACATTGTATTCAAGTAAAGCCAAAGCCAAGGATGTGTTAGAGCCTATGGATGGTGTAACTTCAGCTTTTTATCCCTTTATAGTGTTTTCACTTAAAAGATGGCTTTTGGCTTTCTTTGGTTTCTGAATGACAGAACAATAAGATCTGATAAAATGATCATCTTGTTCTAAGGAAGATTTTTTTCTTTCCTCATAAATGAATTTAAATGGACCATGAAAGTATGAAAAAAAAATAAGTCCAACTCCAGTCTGAAGGTGAGGCTAGAAAAAAGAAATATCTCTAAAGCACATAATTTTGAGTTATTGTAATTGGTGTAAGGTAATTTCTCTATCCATCTCCTTGAACCTCTAATAAAGTCACCTTCACATAAATGCCTTTATGATGAATTTTGCCTTTTATTTCTTTCTTTTTGTATTTTGTTTTTTGTAAATCAAAGAAAGGGCCTATTCCCTTTTGAGTTTGTGAGGTATAGCACCTGTAACAATGAAAACATTAGGTCAGCAAAACTCAGTGAACAGAAACTCTGGCTTTGCAGCAAACTACTTGCAATTGAATCTTAGCTCCCACCCTTACCAGCTGCTTTCTTGGGAAGTTATCTTCTTCTCTGTGCTTCAGTTTCTTCCAATAATAACAATAGTCCCTTGGAAGAATGTACTGACTTTTTTTTTTTTTTTTGAGAGAGAGAGAGAGAGAGAGAGAGAGAGAGAGAGAGAGAGAGAGAGAGAGAGAGAGAGATTTTTAATATTTAGTTTTTAGTTTTCGGTGGACACAACATCTTTATTTTTATGTGGTGCTAAGGCTCGAGCCCAGTGCCCTGCGCATGCCAGGCGAGCGCGCTACCGCTTGAGCCACATCCCCAGCCCAAATGTACTGAATTTTAAATGAGTTATTACCTGAAAAAGCTTGGAGCATAGTGGTTCAGAGTAAATAATACACATGTTAGCTGTTATTATTGATACATAAACTGTATTAATTTGACAAGAACCATTACAACATTATTATCCTGGAAAGGCACAGAACTCTTGGGGAGGGGCCCTGAGCCATGAGTTCCATCAACCAGATCCAGATCTTCAGAGTCTAGGCACCTGCACTGCACTGTGGATCACTTATGTGGTCACTGAGGTCAGTCCAGGTTGGACTTATCCTATTTCATGCTGTTTGGGTCCAGAGTGTTTTGACATGGCTGCTTTAATGAAGCCATTTTTAGAAAGCTATTTTTCTCTAGTTAAAACAAATTGAACTTCCCCTTTTAAAAGTGTACTGAAGTTAGGGTCTATCCTTGATCTCCACCATTCATCCTGTTGTTCCTAATCTTCACTCTTTCCAATATTCATTACTCCTTTGGCTGTAGACAACATCCTGCTTGGGTATATACTATACTAGCCTACACAGTTTGAATTTGCTTTTTTTCACAGTTATTTTTCTTCAATTTGTCTTGGTTTGTTTGTTATTCACTGCTCTTTTGCCCAGTAATTTAGTGTCTGTTTAATAGTTGAGACAGGATTTACCTGCTCTCGGCATCTTGTCCAGGGAAGTTTGTGCAGCATCCACATCATTCCCAGACTGTGCACCTGCTGAGGAGATGCAATGCTGTGCCACTCAGTGTGGAGACTGCCTTGGGGCTGAAAGATACATATCAACACAACTGGTACACTTGGCTGCAGGAGAGAATTTAAGAACAAAACAAAGTTCAGTTGTCCCAATATCATTTATGAATTATGGTCATAAATTTCTTGGTAACTATGATCTGGATTACCCCAAATCTAGATAACTATAATAGTATAAGTGGTATTGATATTTGCTAATATTCATTGGGCAGGTATAGGCCAAGCTCTAGGTGTTTTATGTGAGCTAATTCACTATTTGTCTTAGTAATCTAATGAAGTAGATATTGTTTTCCCACAGATGATTGAATCCTGAGATTCCTGAAATTTGGTTCCACGTTAGTGAAATGAGAGAGATGGTTTTCTACATTTCCTCTCAACTCTAGGGGTAAGAATGGCCTGGCAAGGGAATACAATAGTATGGTATTCTAAACAGTGAGCCTCATACCTGTAATCCCAGTGGCTCTGGAGGCTGAGGCAGGAGAATCTCGAGTTCAATGCTCGTCTCAGCAAAACAAGGTGCTAAGCAACTCAGTGAGACCCTGTCTCTAAATAAAAAGACAAAATAGGGCTGGGGATATGGGTCAGTGGTTGAGTGCCCCTGAGTTCAATCCATGGCACCAACCAACTAACCAACCAACCAACAAAAAACAGTGATCCTTAAATTTTTGTATATTCTAGAATCACCCTGAGAATTTGTTAAAAAACAGATTGCTAGGTCCCACCCCCAGGTCTGTGGCACCTGTGAATTTATATTTCTACCAATTTCCCAGGTGAAACTGATGCTACATTGGGTGGAGCCCAGTAATTCGAGATTGTAATGTCATTCAGGACTGAGGAAAACCTAAGGCATATATCTATATCAATGAGCTCACCGCTAATATAAACATGCAGACTTCAAGGCTGATTTTATACACACACACACACACACACACACACACACACACATTCATTTCTGATTACTGCAGTAAGATGAGAAAAACATCTTCTACTTCTTTGTAAGATCTGGAAATTGTATTTATTTGTGTCATGTTAATAGTGCTTTTTTTAAAAAAAAAGTAAACTATTTTTTGGAGCAATTTAAGGCTTATATCAAAACTCAGCAAAAGATAGAGTACCTCCTACTCTACATATGCACAGCTTCCTCCATTATCAACATCCCCATTGAGTGGTACAGTCTATGAACCTGATTTGACACATCTTTACCACCCAGAGCCTATAGTTTATAATAGGGTCACTTTTGATGCTGTACATTCTATGGCTTCAACAAATGCATAATGGAATGTATCTAAAATCCTATGTACGAAGTAAATTGGTTGTTATTAAGTAATCAAAGTTTCTTTTTGTCTTTGTTTTTATGAAATACGCAGTTTCCCTCAGAGGTAGAATAGTATTCATTTTACTGAAAAGATCCATCTGCTCCTGCTCCCACCCTTCTCCCTCCCCATAACACACACACACACACACACACACACACACACACACATTTTTTTTTTAAGTAAAAGAAAGGGAGTAATAAAACAATCTCATTGGCTAATTTAAATTTCTTTCAAAGGTAGGAAATTCCCCATAAAAGATACGTTGCTTCAGATTTCAATGGGAAATCAGCCATGGGATTAAGTGGATTAGTGTAAAAAGCTTTCTCAAAAAGAAAAAGAAAATCCATTCTTATTTTCCTCTGAGTGAGTGTAATGTGTCTGTGATTTCAATGGCCCTGAAGGTACCAGCGTGAAGCAGCCACCACACAAATGGGTGGGGACAGCTGTCTTGCAGCTCAGGGCAGAGTGACCGGGCAGTGCAGGACTCCAGCAAGACTCTGCAGGAGGTTAGTCTTTATGTGATTCCTAGTACTGTAGGTGGGGGCATGCCCTCTACACACAAATTCCTTCACTACTTTGGCAGTCCTTGGAAGGCAGTGTGTTCTGGAGGAAAGGGCAGAGGGAGGGCTTTCTCAATTCAGTCAGGTCTGATTTTGAATCCTGGCTCTCAGAGATCATTAAAATGGTGGAGATAGTTGGGAAAACCTTCCTTAGGGGTTATGTAAAGTTTAGAAATAAACTAAAAAAATGTTGCCAGTGAGTATTATCATCATTGCCAAAACCACTTCATTAAAACATTCCACTTTCCACTTTCTGTAAAGCTAAGACTCCATTCATTCATATTTCATTCATTCATTTCTCTTTATTGAGTGCTTGTGTACTTGCTCCACAGGAAGCACGACAGAGTATCAATAGTCCTTTCTTTGTTACTGCTTCCAGAATGATTTCACTAGGCAATGTAGTAACCTGAAATATTTTAGGTGGTTACAAAAATATAGGTATAATATGATATTTTTTTTGGGGGGGGAGGTGTCCCTGGGATTGAACTCAGGGACACTCAGCCACTGAGCCACATCCCCAGCCCTATTTTTGTCTTTTTATTTATTTATTTATTTATTTAAATTTTTTTTTTATTGGTTGTTCAAAACATTACAAAGCTCTTGACATATCATGTTTCATACATTAGATTCAAGTTGGTTATGAACTCCCATTTTTACCCCAAATACAGATTAGAAGGGTCTGAGTTGCTTAGTGCCTTGCTTTTACTGAGGCTAATTTTGAACTTGATATCCTCCTGTCTCAGCCTCAGAATTGCTGGGATTACAGGCATGCACCACCCTATCCAGCTTGTTTTTAATTTTTACAAGTTTTATAAATAAAGAGAGAATCTGAGTACAATGGTGCTTACCTATTGTCCCAGCTAATAGGAAGGCTAAATTGGGAGGATCTCTTGAGTATAGGAGTTAGAGATCAGCCTGAGGGACATAGCAGACTCCATGCGAGAAAAATAGACATAGGAACCATCTCTATACGGTAACAGTAATTTTCAAGGAAAGTGAGATTCCATATTATGTATTTTCTTCTTTGTGCTTATTTATACATTCCTAAAATTTTTACGTGAGTTTAGATGATTTGGGGATAAGAAAAAGAATAGGTTTTTTATTAAACATCTCAAACAGTCATTAATTACAATGATGATGATCATCAATATCATTAATTGTCTTCCCTTGTGTATGGGAGTTTGCATTGTACATTGGGGGACAGAGAAACGAATAAAATATAAAACCTGTGCTGAGATTTTTTTAAAAAAAAACAAAGTTATACAGGGAATTGCTTCTCACATATTTTCTTGAGTTGATATACTTACAGAGCCTGAACATTATATCATGAATCAGATGTATTGTTATTTTTGTTGCTTGCCACACATATCAATATAGATATCCCTCTATCTCATCAATTTTTAAAAGGATAAAGAACAGGCTTCAAATTTAGAAATAAAGACCATCAAAATAATGAGAAATGGCAATAAATATCTTGCCTAAGGGGAAAAATACTCTTAAAGAAATCTTAAACTTCCTCAAACTTTATGGTTAAGTTTCACATGTATTTGCTCTCTTTCGACAAATGTTTTGAAAATATTAATCCTATTTCAGTTCTTTCTCATTCTGGCCTAACTATACCTCACATTGGCTCTAATTAGCTAGATTAATGTGGACACTGATAGGTTGTCCATTCCGTGGATCTGTGAGGAATAATGCCTCTTGCTGTGGCCTTCACAGGAAGAGATACAAGTAGAAGAAGATGAAATCATGTTAGCTCTCCCCACCATCACCAAACCCAAGACAAATGGGAGATTGTTTTTTTTTTTGTCTAAAGCATCTTTGCTGTTTCCCTTCATAAGTCAAATGTCAGTTGCTTTGAGATCACAAACATAGAAACATCTAAATTTAATGAGAACATTTTCTTTGGTATAAAGCAAATCAGCAGCCAGAGTCATGGAGAATGTTTAGGTCTGTCAAGAGATTGAGATGCCCTGGCAGGGTTGTGAATTCTGGGGAAAGTGCAATGGTGCTTACTTATAGCTAGGATATTTGTACCTATTTATGATACAGGAAACCTGAATCACTTTTGTGATTTGTCAATGCGGCAAAGGCCCCTTAATTTAAGTGTGTATTTGAGAACCAAGAGGATCTGATTACAGCTTATACTTTTTTTTTTTTTTAATATCAGCATGAAACCCAATTATCCTTCAAGGACTCATTATTTCTTCTTCAAACTTGATTCGAATCATTATCATCATTGTAAAGTCTGAAGTGAAAAATATTACAGGGAGGTAATTTTTTTTCCACAGAAAACAAAACATAACAAACACTATATATCTCCCAATTTCCCATCTTTGAAGAAAAAAGCAAGTTTTGAAAGAGGTATGATCCTTATCAACTCATGGCAGTTGATTTGGTTAGTTAATTTAATAAAAGGAAGAAAGTGTATTCTATTTGATATGTCTATACTTATGGGTGATAAAATTGAAATTCACTTAAAATGGTCAGCAGATGACCAGTCAAATCATTCCTGATGGTTAAATGAGGATATTATTATGGTCCCTGTGTACTTTGAGCTCAAAGATGCAGTCAGCAAGGGAGCTGTGGTGATTCCAATAGTGGGTGCTGGATAAGCTTGAGGTCCACCTATCACAATTTGCCCCACATGTATTTCTTGGGTTCTCTCTGCCAGGTGCTATGCTTCATTGAGTACATGAAGCCACTGAAGCACTCTCTATCCTTAGGAGCTCATGGCACAGTGGGGACAGACAATATCAACAACCCAATATAGATGGTACTTTGGGACTATTGAGCTTTGAGTTTCTAAGGACTATGGGATGGGCAAAGTTTTTTTTGTTTTCATTTTTTCCAGAGAGGATACTGAACCTTAGTGAGGTCATATAATAAAAAAAGTAATGGTGCTGGGGTTTAAAGTCCATGCCTCTTCTTTATACTGTTAACTCCTCCAGAGATGTGGAGGACTTGTGAGCCATTGAAGATGGGGGCCATGAGACAGAAAGAGATTGAAGAGATTTTAAAAGATAAAATGGAGTCACTGACTGGGTGTTGAGTGTGACTAAGAGGAACAAGTCTGATGACTCTTATCAGGAACTCTGGCTTGTGCAACTGGGGAGATAGTGACACCTCTTACTAGGAAAGGGAAATGGAGGGCTGCAAACAGAACAGGCAAGGTAATGACCTCAGTTTTAGATCTGTTGTGTTACTATTGCTTATGAGTCTAGCTGATATTTGGAGGTCATTTGGGAGGTTCTTGGCATGAAAGTGGTGGTAGAGGCTGTATGTGGGGTTGACATTTCACAGAGACAGCATGAAAATAACATTTTTAAATGCTTGCATCCTGAGACACACAGGGATGGTTTGATGAAAATGATCCCAAAGTGTATTAGAGAAGAAATGATATTCAAAGATTATGGAGCACTAGATTGTACAGTAGTAAAGAAGCAAGGGACATTGATTACAAGAATGGTGAAGGCTGGTAATAAGGGCTGATGGCTTCATAACCCATTCCAACGAGTGTTCTAGGCATTTTATACAATTTACTTCTTTGTCTTTCACAACCACCCCGTGAAGTGGACATCATTATCATTTCAATTTTATAGTCATAATTTGACCAAGATCATGCATAAGAAGATAGGAGAACCTGGATTTTTAACTCCGGCTGTCTAACTCAAGAGCCCAGGCATCTACATTGCGTTAAACTGAGTGTTTGTGATCTGTAAGTTTCCAAGGAAGCTATAAAATATGGTAGTTTCTTTATCTTACTGCTATGGTCAGAATGTTTATGACCCCGGCTCCCCAATTCATATATTGAAATCTAATCTCCAGTACAGTTTTATCGGAAAATGATATGCTTATAAGGATAGAGTTCTCATGATTGGCATAAGTAGCCTTATAAGAGAGACATGATGGAACTTGTTTTTTCTCTTCAACCATGAGAACAAGTCACACACCATTTTCTTGGATTTCCCAATTTCCATAACTCTGCCATACATTTCTGGTGTTTATAAATGATCTATTGTAGGGCATTTTGTTTATAGCAGTTCGAACGGACTAAGACATCTACATTCTTATCTTTTTTTTGTAATCATATTTTTTCCTTTTTGATTAACCTTGAGATTCTCTTAGGCTTGATTTCTCCTTTGTATACTCCTGAGGGAATGGTTTGTTGGAGTGCTCATTGCTTTGGGGACTATTCTACTGTCCTTATTCTTCTGATATAAGTTCAAACAGGGGCATTAGTCCTTAATATGGGATTTAGTTCATAACAAATGCTTGTTAAACAAACACATAGATATGCCTTACCCAGACACCTACACGTGTTTTCAACCCACCCTATGAAAGCCAGTCTTCAAGATGACCATAATGATCCTTGCCTTCTGATATTCATGTCCTTCTAGAATCTCCCACTTTCAAGTGTGGGATGGGGTTAGTGTCATCCTTCTAACAAACAGACTAAAGCAGAAGCAATGGAGTGTGACTTGGAGGTTAGTACATAAAAGACAGAGTAGCATCTCTCTCACTGTCCTAGAGGGAAGCCATATTGATAGCTTGTCCTCAGAGAGGTATAGATGACAAAGAACTAAAGCCACCTGTCAATAATCATGTGAGTTTGAAAGTGAATTCACCAGCCCCAGTTGTCCTTAGAGATTTCAGCTCCAACTGACAATTGATTTAGGGGAATTGACTATATAAGTTTCCAGGGATGTTCCCAGTTTCAGTATTAAAATCCCATTTCCTGGAAAACTACTCAGTCATGGACAAATTGAGATGCTTAGTTTCCTAGCTAGATTACAACTGCATGAGACCCTATAAGCCAGAACCATCCAGCGAAGCGCTCCCATGCCTTTGACTTTGCACATACTGCGTGAGATAGTAAGTTTGGGATAACTTGGGTGTAATTTGAAATTCAGCAATGAATAGCTAGTACATGTTCCATATCACACTGCACTAAGAAGCCACATTCTGTCCCTTCCAAAAGGGTCCTGAAGATGAAAATTTTGAGGAATGATTGTATTTTTTCTCACAATCTGTTTAGGAGACGTCTCCATCTTCTGCCTTCCTATATAGTTGAGAAGGTTTTGTGTCTCCTGGCATCTTAATTTTCATTTCAGCTGCAATGGAGGCATGTTACCAGAATATGCCTTCCTATTGGAGGAGCAGGAAGCCAAATGTGAGTATCAATGGCATTACTGCCTGTGAACTACCCTAAATAACAAAGCAATCCCTAAAATAAATAAAATATAAAATGCTGAAGACTTTCTACCTTTTACTCCCACTTCAGTATATCCTTAGAGAAGAATCTGTAATAATATTTGTGTTAGTCAGAGTTAGCTCTAGGCAACAGTAATACATTCTATTCTTCACAATTTACAAGTTTGTTTACAGTTAAGACACACAAAAATTCTCTCAATTTTAAGATAAATAGATAAATTTAGGGCTCCATAATGTGATAAATTTGACTTCTCAATTTCATGCTTTTAAACTTTTTCCTGGTAGGCCTAAAACGTTTGAGAATTATACATTACTTTATAAGAAGCTTCAGCATAGTTTGGGTGATACTCAACTTTAAAATATTGTCTAAATATTCTGAATATATAAGTTTTGCATTAGAGGTCCATGTGTATTGTGTTACTGCAAAACATTAATCAAGCCTTATACAACTGACTTTTCAAGCTCAGAGGAAAAAAAAAGCACATTTTGATTTAATCTAAAGCACAAGTGTATATTTTTTCTATTATTTCATTTTACTGAGAGACAAAACTATACTCTCTACCTACAATTGTCTACATTTATGAATTTTATTCCATTAGGACTTTATTCCTTGAGAAGCTGTCATTTAAGATGGTGTTCTTGGTGGCTGAACTGAGAATTCAGGCTTGGGGAGAGCAAAGGCAGAGGAAAGAAAGAGCAAGGTTGAATCCTTTTGGCATTTGAAGGGACAGATGCACGTGGAGAGTTTGTACATTGGCTTTCATGAAAAGTGCTTTGAATGGAGGAATCCTTACCAGAAAAGAGTGGATTATACATCTCCAAATGCCAGGAGAAAAATTTAGAAAGGAAACTGGTTTAGATGGAACAATCTAAAGAGTTGTTTCTTACCTAGAATCAGATATTTTAAGACCTCTCATTAAAAAATTCTGCTTTTAGAGCCTAAATGAAATTATATATATTAACCAAAAGGTTCAATGAAGCTCTAGGTACCTTAAAATTCAGTACATTTTGTTATCTGTAAAGCTGGTTTATTTTCTGGTAAAATGGACTCTTCTTTCTCCTTATTGTATTTCCTTGTTCCCCATCATCCCCAGACTAAGCATGTTAGATCTGGTCATTTCACATGGCTGTTCTTCTGTTATTTTTGAATCCAAAGCTCAGCATCTCATTTATTTTCTTTTCATCATTGTTATACAATGGGTGGACTTATTTTGTTTTTAATCTCTTGAAGTCTCTTAAGGTTTTTTTTTTTTTTTCCAGATCTCTTTCTACGGTTCTTTCATTGTCTCTGCTTCTTTGCTCTTGTGTTAAAAGTCTTCACATCCCATTCCCTATAACTTCCAGTTTCCGCAACTTAATCACTCCCTGTGAAACATGCCCATTGTCACCCTCCTTGCCCTGGCCTGCAGCATCCCAGATGCTTCCTGTGAGACAAATCTCAGGCGCTGACTTATGAGTTACAGGAAGCATTGTTCTTTTTTTCTAGAGCTTAAAATGCTAAAGCAGTGTAAAAATGCACTGTATTATCTCTTGATTTTGGAACGGTCGTTCTAATTCTTTTAGATTTTCCTTTTTTTCCTCATTGGTGACCAACTTTCTACCAATTTGCACCTCTTGTCACCTTTCTGCCAGAGAAGAGACTAGATACGAAGGTGAAACTTGGTCTTGCTTGATGGTGTCTCTTGTGGCAAATTTGGAATGAGAAGGGCATGAAAAACTACAGGTAACCTTTGATTGTATCCTCTATGGGAGGAAACTTGTCAGATTTCCACAATAGGAGCTATTTTAGTATTATGACTTTTGAAATCTAATCTGATGGCCACATTTAGATCTAGATGTGTTTGTTATCCTGTAAATCTGCATTTCAAACAAAATCATGAGGCAGAACTGTTAAAAGGCAGCTCTGTAGGAAATGGTGATAAAATGATTTGTCACACTCCCCTGCTCAATAGAAATAAACGACATCATATCTCAGACTGCTACACCGCTAAGAGCCTCGTCAGCAGGAAGCCAACCTGTTATCCCACAGCCATTCACTCAGCAAATATTCATGGGAGCCAACTATGCCAGGCTCTAGGCTGAAGGCTGAGGATGAGTTTGCAGGAAAGAGATTATGCAAAGCTGTTGTGAGCTCATGAAGGAGAGATAGTCAACTCAGCCTGGGGGAGAAGGGTGTCACATGTTAAAAAAGTTTGAGGAGATTATATTTAGCTCATTCTCAAAGAATGAGTAGGCAGGTAAAGGGTGTTGGCAGAGGTGAGAGAAAGATAAGAGATAGGAAGGGAGACAGCTTGAGCAAAGTATGAGGGCAAGAAATCAAATGCTGTCTAGGTACTAGAGCTGTTTTAAGGGTTTTAGAAATACGAAGCACGAGACTGGTGAAAATTAAGGGGTGTGAGAAGGTGTGGAAAGAAATGAGGGCAGAGAGGTGGGCAAGAAGCTGTCCTTCATGTCAAAGAGCTTCTCTCTGTGAAGATAGGGAGTCATTAAAGAGATAGACTCTTCAGATACCACCTTAATGGCTAGGGGAAGATGAAATGAATAACAAATGAGATTATGGGGGAGGTTGTCACAGGTCTAAGGAGAGTCAGGAGTCTTAGTCATGAAAGTAGTAGCTGAAATAATAAAAATGATAGATTTTAGAATTACTTAGAAATAAAATTATCCAGACTATGTGATTTTATTGATTACATACAAGGATTTGCAAAATCAAGAAAGATATCCAGATTGATGGTTGAAATATTTGTTTGAATGGCAGGATAATAAACCAGAGACAATAGGAAAAAAATTAAGGAAATATTGATGATTTCAGCTTTTGATGTGTTGAATTTAAACAGTTTTATTGTCGAACCTGGTGCAGGTATCAAGTCTATAGTTCAGCCTATGAATCAGAATCTCTGGTAGTTCAAGGACTTGAACTTGGAAGACCTTGGCAAGTCTGCTGTTCATGAACTACAGCTGTAGATGAAACCACACAGAGAGAGAACACAGATGGAGAATGGTGAAATAAAACTGTGTGGTGCCTAGGTGAAATTAAATTGCTGTGCAGAGAACAGGCAAAAGGAAGACTCAGAGATGCAAGGGCAACCAGGAAGATGTGATGTCAGAGAGACCACATCAGAAGACTTTGAAGACGCAGGATGATCAATAGTACAGAAGTCAGGTACCTTCTACAGGTAAAGATTGGAAAGTATTCTTTGGGTCTGGAAAGTTGCCTGTGTCCTTAGGAGGAAAATATAAGGGCAATTTCAGCTGAGTTATAGACCAGATGTTAAATTTCACTGAATTCTAAAGCAAATAAGAGAACAACAACAACAACAAAAAGTATAGACCATACTTCTGAGAAATTTGGAAAAGGGGCTAAGAAATTTAAATGATAGACCAGAAGACAGAGTCAGATCAAAGGAGCTTTATTTTTATTTGTTTTTAGACATTTATAGAGAAAGTCTTATGTATGTTAAAGATTATTGGGAAGAGAAGGCATAAAGGAAGGAGAAATAAACTCAGTCTTTCATTGTCTCCAATATAACGTTTGATCCCGAGGAATTTACTGAGAACAGAAACCTGGACTTTGGCAGAATAGAATCTGGTGGATCCAGTTTTGCCAACCACAGACACTCACTAATAAAATATGCTGTCTTTCTAGTTAGCACATTGCTTGGGGGTGAGTTGGGTAATTAAGTGAATTAGTTGAAGAGGTGTGATCTAACTCCTTCCTGTCTATAGACGACATGCTGGGATCTTAGGAAATAAAAATCAGATGGAGATTTAGGAAGGAGAATAAGAGAAGGTATTAATAAAAAATGAGAAGCAATGTTTATCATGAATGAATTAATCCAAAAATTGGGCTAACATAAAAACTTTTTTGTATTAAGCAAATTATTCTTAACCCTTATTAACATGGATAATTGTGGGTTGCCTATTTTTACTCCATGATTTCACCTGATTTTCAAAAAAATGTTCAACCTATGACTCCCTCTGGGCATTACTTTCTTTCATATATATATATATATATATATATATATATATATATATATATATATGTAATTATTCTGGACTCACTTAGACTTCAAGCCCAAGCAAGTGGGATACATTGAGTAAGAGATGACCTCTGTTTGGATAGAGTCTTATCAGTATTTTTTTTTAAATGAAGTCATTTACTTCTTGGTAAACAACAATAATAATAGTTTGGATTTTTCATTATGTTATCTAGGTAGGCCTTGCCTATAAGGATATTATTCAGCGCTATATTTATGCAAGAGTGTTACACTTTTCCTATGGTAAAAGTGTTTCTGACATTTGGTAAATAAAAATCTTATTCAAATCAGTAAAAGAGTAATTCAAAAAATTTGACCAAATCCTTTAGTAAATAAATCCAAGGGACATTTTAAATGGATCTATTGAAGAATCAGACATTTTTGTCAATCTGGCCTTGTCAGAAGGGAGTGGGAACATGTCTCCAGCTGACAAAGTCCTACCATAGACAAAAATCATAGAAATATAATCAGCGTCTCCTCCACATTGACTTCAGCGGGTCAAGCCCCGATTAGCAGTGGTTAAGTCCCGAAGATCACACTGAGGTCCGTTTCATTCCAACCTAACTCCACTAAGCTGTTGGAGGGAAACTTGCCAGCAGGAAGTCTGTGAGCAAACTAAACTGGACAAATATAGTCCAGAGTACAGAGGAGCTTCAGATGTCATGGCCTCAGGGAGACAGCAGACTCCTGTGGCCCACAGGCCAGTCTGAAGCACCATCAAGGAAAGGGCTCTGGGCACAAAGGGTTAAGGTAATTTCTAAGCCAGGGAGACTGAGTGGCAAATAAGGACAGATTCTAGAAGCATCAGGTAGACCTGAAAGGAGAATTGACATTGTCCTTTGATTTCTATAGTCTTTAAAGATCACTTTTAACATCTATTTTAGTGAAGTTACTTATCATATGCTCTAATTGTTTTATTGCAACATTTTGTGATCATGATTATATTTTATTTGCCCGTTATTGGCTCTATCAGCTCTTTTTTCCCCCCTTTGCTTTTCTCTCTGCCTTTCCTTTTCTTTATTTTTATCCTAGCATTAGTATCACCTTCTGTCAGTACACTTTCTTTGAGACATGATTTATCTTATTTGCCCCCTGATGTTAAAGAGAAAAAACACTTTGAGAGAAATACAACACATCTTATTTGTACAGTCAGGGGTAGACTTTTACTGGAATGATGATCTATGCACTCATGTTGTTTTTTCTGCTTCTAAAGAATAACAAACAGTATAGTCCCCATGCCTTACCGTTAATAAAGGACTTCTCACTTACTTACTCAATTTCACAACTATTTCAAGAGAAATTTTGTGAATTTCATTTTTTAGAGGCAGAAACTGATGTTCTAGAAGGTCACACAACTCTGAGGTTTTTCAATCAACAATCCATGTCTAGCAAATGTTCTTTTAGAAAATCATACTGGATAAACCTTTCAGTATGTAGAACAAATTTTGATAGTTTGAGATAACCAGAAAGAGATTTGGAAAACATGTGACTAAAGGAAGAAGAATAATACTAACAGAACTAGTAGTAACATCTTGAGCTACTAGTCAGATTCCTGGACAAATGTCTATTGATTGCAAAGTATTATAGAACCCCATTTCCAACCATTTACCAGTTTTTAAAGAGTCTTATAAGGAGAATGGATATCTTGAGTCTATTTAGACTTGTGAAGGAGAAAGATGGTTTGGCCTGCCTTATAGCATGTAGCAGTTTGGCCTAATTATGATCTTGAAATCATGCATGTGCACACAAAACACTTTATATAAATCCATATTAGACATGGGCAAGTCAATTTAATGAAAATAAAAATTGGATATGATCTTGGATATTTTCATAATTAAGTTATTTGATAACTACTTACATATACTTAATCCTCTTCTTTTAAGTAATTAAAAATATGTTATTGTAACAATGGATTTATCCAGGGCAAATGTTGGTCAAACCATAAATTAATCAATCTTGAATGCAACCAATATAAAAGACAAAGTGCAAAAGAACATCTAGGATGTAATTTCCTGTTGTATGAAGACTTCTAATGGAGAAGAAGTGCATTTGCTTAATTAATTATGAAACAGGCTCCAAAGAAATTATTCTTCTTAAAGCCCATCACCTTGTATCTGTTGCTTTTCTCCCCAGTGGAACTGGTTATGAAACACCTGATGGTGTCTAGGCCAGAAGTAAATAGCTCATGGCAGCAGAGAGCTCATTAGTCAGCATGGATGCATATTTGAGATGTGTTGAGGGGCAGAGGGAGCTCAAGTGATTACATCTCCAGGTGTGGAATCTCTTTAATTCTAATTCTAGGACTGATCTGGAACATAGTTTCAGTTTAGGCAAAACTATGAACTTCATGTCTAGGCATCTCCTCTGGGGAAACCTCATTACCGTGGCTGCTAATTTTGCTCAGCATCCTTTGCCAGGCAGGATGATAACACTTTTATCTCCCTAAATTACAAAGACTAAAAGTACCCTTCAAGGGTGAGAGAGTCTGCAAATGAGCAATCAAGTAATAAAAACATCAAGAGAAAATTAATGACTTCTCCTTCAAACATGCACGATAGTAGCAACCTATATAGAGAAATTCCATTCGTGTGAAAGGCTTCAGGCTTATACTCTAATTCATTTACTCTGATCTCTGAAAGAAAAATCTAAAACTCTTAGTGCCTAGAAACCTATAAGCATGAAAGAATCATCATTGCTTAACTTGAACACAAGAACTATGTTAAGATTGCCATAGGACTAGACTAGATGGGCTATAAACTCATAGGAAAGAAACTGAAATACCATTGCACACCTCCTGTATGTGAAACAACTGGGATTCTCATTGGCTGTTGGTGGAACTATAAAATGGCACACAGCTTTGTGAACCTATTCAAAAGTTTCTAATAAAAAGATATTTACCCAATGACTAATCCATTCCATCTGTGAAAAAATTTTTATGAAGACAATCATAGCACCTTTATTTATAATTGTCCACTAAATGGAAACTGGGGTATATTCACACACACACACACATAGTCACGATCCACACAATGGCATATAGGCCAATGATGAGCCACATATGTGATGATGATCCTACAAGATTATATTCCATAGTGATGTTGTTGCCCTGATAATTTATATAAGAACATTCTATAATGTTCATACAATAATGAAATTGGCTAATGATGTTTTTCTCTCCATTCACTTAGCATTCACTTATATGCTAAGTGAATATTACTTAGCAGTAAAAAAGATAAACTCCTAATGTGGTAAAAATATGTTGAGCAAGAGGATCCTCACACAGAAAGTATAATTATGATTCTATTTACATATAATTCAAAAAAGTAGGTCAGACTCATCCATGGTGATAGAATTTAGAATAATGGTTATCTGTAGAGGTGGGAGGGTGGGTGTTATTAATTGTGAAGGGGTTGAAAAAAAAGGTTCTAGAGTTGGTGAAAATATCCTATAACTTGACTTATACTGGAGAGTCCTGGGTAAAATTTTATCAAGATGTATAACAAAAGTGTTTTATTTTGCTCCACATAAATTATACCTTAATAAAATCTTAAAAATCTTGTTAGCTTTTGTAAGGGAATAAAAGTTTGAAAAGGAAATTTGTGTAAGTCCTCAGTGAGGGCGACCTGAAGAAACAATAGGGTTGATGAGCACATATTAGCTTAATTATGCCTCTCGTGTTTTTGGATGAGGGGAAAGGGGTTTGTGCATGATTACTAGAAAGGGACAGTATGGACAGAAATAAAGATAGTTGATGGTTGGCATATGGATGAAGAACCCTGCTTTCATCAGAGAGGATATGAACACAACTCTATTTCACCATCTTGAAAACCATATAATTTCAGTTCATCAAGAGACAGGATCTTTAGCAAGGCAGTGTTGTCTGGAAATAGTGGAAGTGATGTTGACACAGAGGATGCTTATGGACATGGTGGTTATCCAATATAAGCCTGTGAAAAGTTATAGTATACTCAGTGCGTTAGAATTTGTTCCAGAATATATGTGAGACCCTTGAAGCCTCAAGTTGTTTAGGGGGCAGGAGCCTTTATTTATTTATTTTTAGAAAAAAAAAAGAATGGTTAAAATTCTATATTAAAAGGTGATAGGATGAATAAGAGACATTGAGTATATAAACTGTTGTGATTTCATCTGTTCTCAAAACTAGCAAGTATAAGAGCATTGAGCTATATTGAAAAGGAGACTGATGGGGAGTACATCCCTACATATGTGTGTGCTTTTGGTCCCCAGGGTCAAAACTTGCTGAGTTTGATTAGGTTTGTTTGTCAGTTTCACTACTATAACGTGTAAGCAGTTAGAAACAGACTTTCAGTTTCCAAATTTTCAAAATAGTAGAGATGAGCTTGCCTGGAAATGAATCTTCATGGCAGTGAATGGGGTTGCTCACTTGGAATGGAACCTGAAATAGAGGGATATTTTCTTTTAGAAAGGCTTTCGGATATTCTCTAAGCCATCTATAATACTCAGACTGAGAGTTTCCCATCCATGACAATAGCATGTCACCAAGATGTCAGCAGAAGCTATAACAAAGCATCTTTGCCTAACACAAAGGTGTTTTTCAAATTAGAGGAAGTGTGTATCCATGGCTTCAGTTAACCTTCCTAAGGCAAAAAAGCAAAAAAAAAAATTTCCCATATTTGCAGATCAGGTAATAAAAATAACCCAACATGTGTAAGTTTAGCTTGGCATGAATGTCAATCTCTAGCATGTTCAGGTCAAAACCTTAAACTTACTTCTCGTGTAAAAGAAGACATAGAAGTCATGGGGAAGAAAAGTATTATTTATTTCAATTTAACATTTAGAAAATATTTCTGGTCCACAAAAGGTATTATGGTGTTGGGCATTCTTTTTCAGCATGAAAAATAAACTTTATCAAAACAATTGAAAACTGAAGAGACAATAGTGTGATGTCATGGGTGGATACTGGAGCCAAACAGAACTGGCAATGAATTTTGCCCTCACCAGTTCCTAGTCACTCTAAATGTGAGTTCGGTTAAGATATGCAGCTGTCAGGTTTATTTCTCACTCATGTTACAGGTCTCATCAGGCTGGCTCTGTTTCTGCTCTGAGTTTTCTTCATCTAAAATGTAAAGAAGCAGCAGCTCATCTTTTGTTGTGGAGGACATGGTTGGCCTCCTGGGAAATGGACACAGAATAACCTTGTGTAGGAACTGTGGGTGGGGTTGTATAGCCTGGGTGAAAGGAAGGGCCCACTAGAAATGGCAGCTGATATTTGCAATATCATCTCTTTCCATGAATTGAGTGAAGTTGCTTTTTCAATTTCAACTTCCTTCAACTGTAAAACAAGGCTAATACCCCTTGACTCATACAGCAGTTTCCAGTAAACAGAGGTAAATGATCTGGCTTTGAATACACTTTTTCTAGCACTTTTTTTGGTAATATTTGTGAGTGTGGATAAAGAGCTGATTTACATTGCTGTGAATTTCAGCATTCAGATATTAATTACTTACATAATCTTGAGAAGTCATAGTTTACTGACCACTTGTCTTACTGTGTGCTTTGTAAGAATTTACTTTGAAAGAATTTTATCTAAAATTTACCAGCCTATAGGGGAACCCAACATGAACTATTGAACACAAAATTCAAAGTTTCCATTAAGCTTCATATGTGAGAATATGGGAGGGGAGAAGAGTAATATTATTCACATTTTATGATTAAATACATTAATTCAGTAAAAATTATTTAGAGAATTCATTCATTCATTAACAAAGTTTTAAGACTCATTTCTTCTGATTATTGAGCAGTAGTATGTGTCCATACAGAAAGCTTAAAATAATCATTAATAATCTCACTCCAAGACAACCACCTTTGGATACACACACACACACACACACACACACACACACACACACGTTTAGTATTTCACACAACTGGGATCATAATGCATATAGTTCTTTTCATAGTTGGTTTCTTTACTTGATAGCATGTTTTACTTTCCGATCTCTTAACTCATTACTTTTAAAAGATGTTTAGTATCCTTCTATCATATATCATCTATTAATCCATCATTTGATAGTCCATGAATTAATCATCTTTCTATTTTTGATAATTATGCTATTATATTATGATTTTTGTTTTGGATTGTTTTGCAACTAATACAACAGTGGATTGAATATCTATATTTATCTACCTATCTATATATCTATATACTTGTTTGTATCTAAAATTATTGAGTAGTATTCTAAAAAAAACTAGGATTCTAAAAGAATAATGAGGTCAAAGAATGTGTTTGTCTTTAAAGTACTTGCTACATGTTATTAGTTTGTTTTTCAGAAAGTTTTCACAAAATACTAGCAAAAATATTTTTACTTCTTGCCATGTGCATAGTGCAGGTTGGGTGGGGATTGGGAGTAGGTGAGGATGAGAAGCTGGGAGATGTAATATAGACATGAATAAGATCTTAAAAAAAGATCTGGCTTAGGAAGAGAAAAAGGCTCATAAACAATGATAAGAGATAACAATGATAAGGAAGACCTGAGTGTGGGCTAAAGCACAGAGCAGCCAAGGTCAAGTGGCTGAATGGGAATGATGGTATTTCCAAATCCTAACCTGGAGGTACAGTTACAGTTTTGGGTTGTAGTTGGTTTGGTGGGCAGGTAGCAGGCTAATCAATGGGGCTAGGTATGTATGGGCCTTCCCCAATATCATAGAGCTAGTTATTGACTTGTGACCTGGGCCTTCTGATCTCACAGTCAGTTCCCCTTATTCCATGCCAGGCTACCTCTCAAGACAAGGCATGTGCATATACTGTGATGAGTCAAATTACAACATCACCATGGCGCAACCAAGTGATGGAATGTATGACACAGACATGTGTTTCCTGAGGTGGTGGTTCTGCACCCAGAGACTTCATTAGACCAGGTAGATTTTGAAACAATTACTGAAAATGTGCTCTTTCTCAGTTCCCATGACCTCTTGCAGATTGATTCACTGTCTTCTGCTGACTCTGTCTTCAACTAAATCTTTCATGTGGGGATTCTAGCATGCCATTGCAATGACAAAGCTACTTTTTTTGACGTTCTCTTCCTCTTGCCCTCTGACAAGTGTTTCGGATGTCTCTTTTCAGGTACTTGGCACTTAACTGATTTTAATGGTAATTGGGCCCTGCTCTACACCAGTACTTCCAGCTCCTATAGGTAGAGCTATGAACCTAAAGTCATGACTCTCTTCACAGGATGTTTATATTTTAGTGAGGGGAGACAGACAAAAATTAAGTTAATGTGCATAGTAATACCAGAGACTGGCATATGGCATAATAGGGTGAAACAGGAGGATAGGATAGTGATGGAAATGAGCCATGTATAGGTGATGGGCAGGGAAGGACTCTTGGAGGAGTTGTCTTTAAGCTAAGAATGGAATAGCAGGAAGACCTAACCTTACCGAGACTGAGATAGAGTATTCTGCACAGATGAAGCACAGAGTACAAAGATCCTGAATATTGAACAAGCTTTGAGTTTTCAATAAGTTGCAAGAAGATCTGTGTGGCTGGAAGTAGTGAGTGAGGAAATAAAGGTTAAAAGACCATCTTAGAAATATAGAGGCCATATCCTGTGGGATCAAGTAGGCTATGGTTAGGAGTTTCAATTTTACATTCAGTTCAATAAGAAGATATCAGAATGCTAGAGATCACAATAAATATGCTTATTTGAAAACTAAAGATAATAATGTAGTCATAAAAAATGAAAAGATGTTTGGGTCTTGTTTCCTCAGGCCTCATCCTCCTCCAAGAGAAATGAATTATTGAACAAAGAGCTAGAGGAGAATAATAGTATAATAGACGAAGGTGAACTTGTACAGGATTCTAAGGCATTGGCAAAATGTGGCCAGGTGGCTAGCAAGGAGTTTGGAGAAGGAGTAGGCTCCTCCGTGTGATGATGGAGAAGATGGATTTTTTCTGCACAATTTAGGAGTGAGTTATCTATTGAGCATCTGAATAGATTTAACAGATCTTTGGTAAGACAGTCTGAAACTATTATGAAGCACCTGAAATAGAAATACAGAATTAAGAGCCCTAAATATACAGTGCTTTGCATATATCCTTTTGGTGGAAAAGATGTGGTTAAAACATTAAATAGTGCATTTATTGAAGAAGTAAAATCTGCATGGGACAATATTTTACAAGTTATTTATCATCTGAACTGTAGTAACCAATTATTTACATAGTAACTTCTATGACTTTGGAACCTTGGTTTCTTACCAGGTAGACACGGGGCTTTGATGATATTTATGGGAAAAAAGTCATTCTGTCCATGTGAGTTCAAATTTCAAATCACATTTTTGGAGGCCAGAAAATTGTCTTAAAAATGAGAGAATAATTTGAATTTGAATTTAGATATAGGATTCTAGGAAATAAAACATTATGAAGAGAAGGAAAATGATAGTGATAGTGAAGGACAGGAGTATACCAGGAAAAACAAAAGAGCTCACTCATGGAGATGAGCCTTGTGATGTCACCATTTAAAAGGTGAATAGGTAAATAGGGAAAATTGCTCAGCATAAAACAGATAATGTGTTGTCTTTGTTCTAACATTTGAAATAAAGTAAAGCATAGCTTTGATGGACCGCAGAGAGCAATATGATGAAGATAATATGATTAAGACAGCTTTAAATCCTTTTGAATAATTTCCCTTATTTTATATATGGTGCTACCTTTCTAAGCCCCAAAGTCTTAACCCACTCTAACATCAACTCTAAAGTCCAAAGTCTCATCTAAATGTCATCTCAATCAAATATTGGTGAGACTTGAGGAACAATTCTGAGGCAAACTTTCTTTTCAGTTACGAATCTGTGAACTTATGTGCTTCCAAAGTTCAAAGTTAGAGTGGGCATACACATAGATACCCCCTTCTGAAAGGTTGGAACGGGAAATAAGGAAGGGAGGTCCCAGGCAGGTCCAAAATCTAGCAAGGCAAATTTCATGAGCTCTTGAGGCTCAAGAATATACATATACTTCTTGCCTTCTGTCCTTTCTTTCAGGCTTCCTGGGTGATATCATCACCCCCAAGTCTTTGTGGTATAGCCCTGCCCTTCCGGCTGTCTGTGAGGACCCTGTCCTCTGAAGTGAAATGTATGATACTCAATACTGGACTATAAGCAGGGTGATTAAATAAGTAAACATATTTCTTCAATAGCCTTTTTGCTTCTACAACTAGTTAACTCAGAACCATCTTCTTTGGAAATTCCTTGGAATCCTGACATCCAGAAAGACCGAAGTTTTCTGTGAGGCAACTTTCACTTGTCTCCTCTGACTTGTCCAGCTCCCTCCCAGATTGGCCACACTCCAGCTAAGACCCTTGGTATTTACCAGCAGGATCTCATTCCCTTGCAATCAGCTGACAAGAAGGGTGTTATTAGAACTGACTCAAGAGATCTTTTAGCAGCTCTGCCCTTAGAGTTGAGCATTTTAATTTCTGCTCTGTCACAAGGCCCTCACCTTCCTCCTGTCACCCAAGGAGGAAATTGCAGCAGCGGGGCCTTCAAGATCCTCCCCAGAACCTTAAGCTGACTCAGATCTCTTCCCAGAAACACAGAAAGAAAGCCCTCAACTTCCTGCCCTTCAACCCAAAATGCATTTGCATTTTTGTTCACCCAAGGCTTTTCCCTCCCCTAAGGAGAAGGGATGTCCATCTCTCTACTTAGGGCCAAATCCTTTCATTACATCCCTTTAGCCAACTCTATTCTGTCTTCTTAGAGACACTGCTCCATTGATTACTTTCTCTCCTTTATAGTTTTTAGTCTTTATTTCAATGTTTCTTTCTTCTCAGCAGATACATAGCTTCTATCTTAAAAAATAAAGTAAATCCACCTTGGCTGAGCCTCCCCCTCTTTCAATAGCATCTGTTTTCTCTTGTGCTCTCCCTTTCATGGTTTAGCTCCATTGTCCGTCTTCTCTGTCCTCCATCCCCACTCCACTATTCTAGATCCCAAGCTAGCTGCTGACCATAAGATCCTGGGAATTTACCTTACAGAAGTTACTCATAGGGCTGGGGATGTGGCTCAACTGGTAGCGCACTCACCTGGAGTGCATGCGGCCCGGGTTCGATCCTCAGCACCACATACCAACAAAGATGTTGTGTCCGCCGAGAACTAAAAAATAAATATTAAAAATAAAATTCTCTCCTCTCTCTCTCTCTCTCTCTTAAAAAAAAAAACCTGTATCTTTAAAAAAAAAAAAAAAAGAAGTTACTCATAAACTCCTTGCTGTTCTTTGGAGTAAGCATAGTTCAAATTGTCCCTCAGATTGTCCCAGTTGAATCTCCTCTGTTGGTGATTTTCATTTGTCTTCCATTAAATGTTGGCTTTCATCAGAAATGTTACCAGATCGCCTCCTGTCTGATAAGACAACTTTCCAGATGGATCTTATCTTCTTTCATATCTTCAAATGCCACCTGATATGGAAGGTTCCCTGGTCAGTATCTGCACCTCTCACCCTGGGGACACTTCTCTAGAGGTTCCACAAGCCCCTCAAATAGCATTGTAAAAATTAAACTCAACATCTTCCCCTTCATCCACACCCCTCCTGCATTGGCTTCTTCCTGTTCTATTTAATGAAGATGCCACCAGGAAGCTACGACAACTGGAAACCTTCCAGTTGTCCTCTGATTCCTTTCCATCTCCACCTCAGATTTTTTTTCCTCAAATCTTAAACTCATCTTCCCTTTTTTTCCTATGGGCATGCCCTTTTGAAGGTGTTTATCATGTCTTTCGAGCACTTCTAACCCACTTTCTTAACTTCAAACTTTCTCACTTTAACTTCAAATATCTTCACCTTAATTCACTCCCACACTAATGCTGGAGGGAAATTTCTAAAATGCAGTCTGAATGGCAAATACGGCCGTCCTCAGGTAACATGCAAGAACATCTTTCCAAACCAAATAAAATCCCTCTTAATTTGGGCCAGCCTGTTTTCTTACCATACTCCTTTCTTCCTTTCACATTTCTTCCTCTTCATTTTTCTTCTTCATATTTACTTTTTCTCAAGTCATTCAGAGCTACCACCCTGAACTATGATATATATATATATATATTAATTTGTGCCAGTGCTTCCCTCTGCCATGCACATATAGTCCCTCTTTCTTCCTCTTCATATGCCTTTTAACACTTCCACTGCTATGAAAGATGGAGCTAGATGGCACATTGCATTTGAAACAATTGTAGTTTCTGTTGTATGCTTAGGATTCCTTATGTGTCCACCACCAGTGATGGAGCTCCCATAGGTCGAGGTGAGTCTAGTTTGCCTCTCAGTCTCCAGAGTTAAGCAGAGAGCAGTGCTGGCACAGGAGGGTGCTAGATGAATGAGGAAGCACTATATGAATAAGGGAAGAACTACATATCTGTATAAATCCTGATGGAGATGTATTTGGCCAAGATAAGCTTAAGGTGCTTCTGATTCCTTGGATTTTGAACACTGTGACAACTTCATGACCTCAGTAAAACTACTTAAAAAAACCTGGTTAGTGTTGATTATGGTCTGTAGAGAAGACACCAGAAATCTCCTGAGTAAATTCCTCTATCACATAGCAGTGGCTAATTAATAAACCTTTGATAAAATTAATGAAAGAGCAACTTAGTGATTTGAAATATTAATTCTATTTAAAAGCATTTTTTGTAAGAAATGTACCCTACTAACAATAAAACATCCCCTATTATGTTATAATGTAAAGAAGAAATATATTTCTTCAAGTTTTTTTTTCTTATAGCAAAGTTAGAATTTATTTGATGTTTGAAAAACATTTCTATTGCTTCTGAAATAATCATTTGTTTAAATTCTTCTCAGGGTACTTCTTTGTTAATCCCAATAGTATTGTGTGTATTGTGTGTGTGTGTGTGTGTGTGTGTGTATAGAACTATTGTTTATTTTCTTAGATTTGTGTAAAAGAACTATTGTATTTACTACTCACTTCAGCTTTCTCTGAAGTCCCTTCCTATAGTGCTCAGGAACATGCATCACGCTAAAGTTGACTATTTTCTGAAAAATGTAGAGCACATATTCACACAGAGAAGTCAGAATGACAAAGCTATTTCAGGTAAACATGTCTGCAGTTGAGATTTCATTTCCTCAGAAACCAAGCTTTGTATGTGGCTAAGTTGAACACATCTAAATGAATGGGTTCATAACAATTAAAACACTGGCTAAACTGATCTTGGAAAAATATTTTGAAAACTCAGTCTATAGCTGAAAAATAATGCATAAACTTAAGAACTTGATCAAATATCATGCAGAGACCTATAAAAATGTATCACAGAAGGAATTAGATGCACTCGATATGTTCTATACATATATAACTGATATTGAGTTATTTACCATCATCATTTTTTTCTTTTAAGATTCTAAAGTGCATTGGAAAAAACAAAGTGATAAAGGTATGTGAAGGGCTCTCTCATTTTTATTGTGACTTGGTTGTTTTGTGGAAATTGCAAAGTTATGACTAGTTCTCTGAAACTAGCAGAATAAAGATGATGTATCTCGTATATATTATGAAAAAATCATAATTCTTATCAAGTGAAACACATCTCCTCTGCATAAAACACTCAGATATATTAGTGAACATTTATTTTTCCTCCCATATTTTAGTGTCAAACAATATATATTATGACTTGTGGGTACATATATCTGAAACAAGCTTTCTCTTGGAACATAAATACATAAGTTTTTTTAGTAGTATTAAATAATATTGACCTGAAATATTGCCACATTCAAAACTAGAGAATACAATGAACTAAAGACAAGGGGAATTATAAAAATACAAATTCATCAACCCAATTCAATTCAATAGAAAGGGGCCCGAGAATGTACTTTTTATGAGCTCTTTAGTTAATGTTGAAGCATAGCCAGGTTTGGGAAAAGTGCTGACAAGAACCAAATTCTCTGCCTGGAATTCATTTTGACATCCATCGTAATGTTCTCCAGTACTAGGGACAAGATAGTAAACAATGTCCCTGCTGGTGGCAAGAGAGAAGGGAGCAGGTGTTTCCCTCTTGCTTCCCTCATATGATGATAAATATGTGTGTTATGGGTGGACACTAGCTGGCTGAAGTGTCCAGTCTGACCCACTTGGAATTGTCAGCTGGTGGTTGGTAGAAAACATGGATATTCCTTTAGTATAATTTATCATTTTTAGAGTTGAGGAAACATTTATAGAGATATTAAGTTCCTTGGCAAGATCACATGGACAATTCTGGGAAGACTTGGAAATAGAACTCAGGTCTCCTGAGACCTCATCAAGTGCTTTACTCAATTAAAAACAAAGCTCTTTGTAATCAGTTTTCATCCTAACTTTCCAGTCTTATCTCTTATTATTTTACTTTTAATATATTTTTAAATTTTCCTCAGAACCCTGGATGTTTTACAATCTAGTAGACATCCGTGGAAATGCCTACTCAGAGCCACTTTTTCCTTCTTTTGGTAAAAGCCCTTGGGATTTCACTGTGAAGCCGGTTATGCTTCACTTTTACCTGGTTCTTGTGGGGTTTTCTACAGTCCCATGGCTTGAGGAACTGGGTGTGACTTAAATGAGGATGTTTGAAGATTGAGTGATAGGGTCAGTGGGAATGGGGACTCATCCAAGCCAGCAAGGGTCATACTGGCCACTTTGTTTTGAACCACAGGGAAAGAGTCATTTTCTCCACTATGATGCTTATGCAGGGAACAAAAAAAATGTGGCTAGATTTGGCAGTAGTTGAGAAGATCTTACCTGAGAATTAAGTTATCACAGAAAATAAAGTCATGTGCAGAAAAGACACTTGATGTATCTTTTATACATCTGATGATACTCTGAATCTAGTTATGTGTCAGAACATCTGGATTAGCCAGTTAAGGTACTGAATAAATTGACTGTTGGATTAAGCCAGTTGGATTATACTTTTTTAAAAAAATTTATAGATGGAAGAGATCTTTGGTAACATATACGGTTCTAGCATTTTGCAATCACTCTACTATTGTATTATAGTACCAATCTTGTTTTTTTTTTTTTTTTTTTTTTTTTTTTCCTCTTGGGAAGCTACTCATTAGAAAAGTCAAGAAAAAGTTACCTGAGTTGTTACATATGTTGCTTACACAAACCAATTTCCTGGTTATTGGTTGTTTTTTCCTGATGTCCATTAAGTTAAGTATGTGGGAAATGGCTTTATAACTGCTAAAACACTAGTCTAGATCCCTAAAATCTCAATGAACACAGATTCTTTTTGTGGTGTTCATTTTTATGCAGGAAGAGATAACATTTTAAAAGAAACATGGAAAATTTTCTGTGTAGAAGGTAGTGAGGGATATATGCAAACAAAACAGAAAGGCCCCAGTGGCCAGGATAGTCCCTGTAGCCCTCGACGGCAGTTAATCTGATGTTTAGATATACTTCAATCAACAGAGTTCAGGCCTTCCATCATATATCCTGGTACCAGCCTGACCCCATGGACCTAAAAGTCAAGCCCACCGCTATAGAGTGAGGCTCTAAACCCAGCAACCAAGTCAGCCACTTTGAAGTCAAATGTTATCACTAGGTTGTCCTTCATGGATACAATCTCCAGGTCTGATCCACAAACTCAGTCTCTAGGTCCATCTCAATGGATCTTAGCACAAAATCAGCCTTCTAGGACCCCAAATCTAAGCCCAACACTCTAGATCCAGGTTCTAGGCTACCTTCTGTAGATCCAAGCCCCAGGTCACCCAAGTGCTGACATAAGCCGCCTGCCCAAGTATTCCAGCAGCATGGCCTCCTGAAGACTCTACCATGCCAGATAACCTGTACAGAATCTCCGGGCAAGCTGACCAGTGAGGGACCTTTCTTGCTTAAACCAATTTTAAAAGACTGGAATAAACGTCTACTTCTTCAAATGCACAGAAACAAACTCATGGCCACAAGATTCATGAATAATCCGGGGAACATGATGCCATCAAAAGAACAAATAAAGCATCATGAATTGACTCTAAAAAAAAAAAAAAAGATTTATAAATTGCCTGAAAATAAATTTAAAATAATCTTCTTGTAGAAATTTAATGAGCTCTAAGAGAACACAGAGAAAATAATACATGCATAAAACTGAAAACTTCCATAAAGAAGCAAAAATCACAAAAAAGTACCTAAAAAGAATTATGGAACTACAGAACATAATGACTAAAATGAAAAAGTTCAGAGAGATCTTCCAGAGCAGACTTGATCAATCAGAAAATAGAATTAATGAGTTCAGAGAGTTCTTTTGAGATTGTTAGTGGAACAAAAAGAAAAAAAAATAATTCAGAAGATTAAAGAAAGCTTGTTGAATTATGGGATATCATCAAGCAAACCAATATAAGCATTATGGGTATTCCAGAAAAAGAAAGTGGCATAAATATAATTTAAGAACATGATGACAGAAAACCCTTAAATTCTGGAGAGGGAAATGACTATTCAGGTTCATGAAGTTCATAGATCCATAATAAATACAGATAAGTTTTTACTAAAAATACATTAAAGATAAAGACAATGAAAATTTGAAAGCACCCAAAGAAAAACAACTTGTCACAAACAAGGGAAAATCTGTAAGACTATTAGTGGATATCTCAGCAGAACTTTGAAGCCAGAAGACAGTGGGATGATATATTCTAACTTGTTGGAAAAAAAAGAACTGCCAACCAAGAATAATGTAACTGGCAAGGCTGTCCATTAAAAATGAAAAAGATACACTTTCAGGATAAATAAAATCTGTGGGAATTCATTTCCACCAAATGTGCCTTATAAGAAATACTAGAAGGGAGTTCTTCAAGTTGAAATGAAACTATACTAACTAATACATGTGAAATTATGAAGTCCCTCTAAGGTAAGGGTAAAGTCAAATTTGGAATAGTTTAACACTGTAATGGTGATGCATACTATTTAACTCGAATACAAAACTTATAAAAGTGTTAAAAGTAAAAATAATTATAGCTACAATAATTTGTTAATAGATATGTATAAAATGTAAAATGTGACATCAATAGCATAAAATTTAGAGGAAAGGTAAGTTGAAATATTGAGTTTCCATATACAGTAGAGTTTAAGTTGTTATCAGCTTAAAATAGACTACTGTTGATATA
The DNA here is from genome assembly GCF_045843805.1 of Urocitellus parryii. Taxonomy (NCBI): domain Eukaryota; kingdom Metazoa; phylum Chordata; class Mammalia; order Rodentia; family Sciuridae; genus Urocitellus; species Urocitellus parryii. The sequence continues at coordinate 49,202,513 of NC_135538.1, forward strand.
TTTTATGCAATCCTTAAGGCACCGACAAAGAAAAAAAATCTATATTACATACACAAAAAATAAAGAGAAAGGAATCAATATACGTAATTACTAAACCCATTAAATCATAAAGAAAGACTGTAAGAGGTGAAGAATGAAACAAAAAAATTATAAAAGAATTAGAAAACAGTCACCAAAATGACAGTCTTTGCTTGCAAATAATTAAGGGTAAATGGTTGAAATTATTCCATTAAGCAACAAAGAATGAATGACTGGATAAAGATCCAACTACTTGCTTCCTACAAGAAACTCATTTTAGTTTTAAGGATACATATAGGTTGGAGATGAAAGGATGAAAAATGGTATTCCATTTAAAAGGTAACTAAAAGAAAGCAGAGATGTCTCTTCTTAAATCAGAAAAAAAATAGAGTAAGTTACTAAGTGTAAAAAGAGACAAGAAAGTTATTTTATAATGACAAAAGGGTCAATTCATCAAGAGAATATAGCAATTGTGATTATATACATGCAACCAATGTTAGAACACCTAAATAAATAAGTAAAAATATTTAAAAAGCTGAGGAAGAAATAGCGCTATAAAAATAGTAGGAAACTTTAGTACCCTGCTTTCAATGATGGATTGATCATTCAGACAGAAAATAAACAAGAAAACAATGAAATTGAACAACACTGTAGACATATATTAGAGCATTTCTTTCAACAGCAGCAGACTACACACACTTCTTAAGTTCATGTGGAACATTCCTCGGGACTGATCATAAGCCACAAAACAAATCTTAACAAATTCAAGCAGTCTGAAATTATTTCAAATATCTTTTCTGATTATAATAATATGAAATTAGAAAACAGTAACAGGAACAAATACATGGACATTAAGTAGCACACTCCTGAACAATCAATGGATCAAAAAGAAATAAAAAAGGAACTTAAAATATTTGAAACAAATGAAGATTGAAACAACATTTCCAAACTTATGGGATGAAACAAAAGTATTTCTAAAAAAGAGTGTAGTGATAAACCAACTGCTATGGTTTGTATATAGTTTGAGTATATTCTCCAGGTGTTCATGTGTTGGGATTATTGTCCCTTGTGTGGCAGTGTTAGGAACTGGTATGCACTTTAAGAGGTGGAATCTAGTGGGAGGTCCTTAGGTTACTGAGGAAATTGAGATTAGGGAAACACTCCTGGAACTCCTAAGTTTTCAGAAGGGTGAGTTGTTATAAGAGCAAGTCTGGCCCCTGAATCAATGTTTGGCATCCACTTTTAGGATGTGGTCTCTTCTTCCCACACATGCTTCTGCTGTTGTGATTTCATTTACCATTAAGCCTTCCCCAGAGCCCGCACAAATGAGGCTGCTCAACTTGGGCTTTTCAGCATCCCAAACTGTGAGCTAAATAACCTCTTTATAAAGTTATCCTGTCTTAGGTATTTCATTCTAGTAATAAATAATAGACTCATACACCTACCTATAATAAAAAAGAGAAAAGTTCCCAAATAAATAGCCTAACTTTATATACTTTTGGTAACTACAAAAAGAGGAACCAAAGAGATTTAGTAGAAGGGAGGAAATAATTAATACCACAGGAGAAATATATAAAATGGAGACTGGAAACAATATATATATATATATATATATATATATATATATATGCCAATGAAACAGAGTGCATTATTTAAAAATATAAACAAAATTTTTAAATCTTTATGTAGAATAAGAAAAAAAGAGAGGAGCCTCAAATATATAAAATTTAATCTCAAAGATGAGACATTGAAGCTGATGGCACAGAAATACAACAAAACAGACTACTGTGGAGAATCATGTGGCAGAAAAGTACATTACCTAGAATAAATGAATTCATTTCTATAAAAATGCAGCTTACCATAACTGAATCATAAAGTAGAAAATATTACTAGATTAATAATAGGTAAGAAGATTGAATTAATGATCCAAAACTCCCCAGAAGAATGTCTCAGTGTCTATTGGCTTCACAAGTGAATTCTACCAAAATATTTGAAGAAGAATTAATAACATTATCCAGGTCAATATCAAGATTTTCCCCTGTTTTCTTCTAGTAGTTTTATAGTTTTCAGGCTTATGTTTTCAGTATAATCCATTCTAAGTTTTTTTTTTTTGTAAATAGTATGCCATAAGAGTCCAATTTCACTCTTCCATACATTAATATACAGTTTTCCCAGCATCATTTATTAAAAATACTGTCTTGTCTTTTTATCATTCTGTGTTCTTAGCACTTTTGTTGAACATTGATTATGAATGCTGAATTTATTTCTAAACTTGCTAGTCTGTTCCATTGGAATAGGTGTCTGTTTTTAATTCTAGTCCTATACTATTTCAGTTGTTATGGCTTTGTTGTATATTTTTATTTCACATAGTATGATTCCTCTAATTTTATTCTTTTTGTTGGAAAATTGTTTTTGTTATTTGGAGTCCTTTGTAGCTCCATGCAAACTTTAGGGTTGTTTTTTCTATTTATGAAGGAAATGTTATTGGAATTTTGGCAGGGCTTGCATTGAATATGTAGATTGCTTTGGGTAGTAGGGATATTTTAGCAGTATGAATTCTTCTAATTCATGAACATGAGTAATGAGTTTTTGGATATAACCCCAAAAGCATAGGCAACGAAAATGAAAGCAAACAAATGGGATTGCATGGAACTAAAAAGCTTTTGCACTGTTCAGAAATCCCATACATATTACAATTTTTCCTATACAGACATACCAATCATATCCTTTCATTTAAACTTGCATCCCTCTGAGTTGGATACAATGTAAAACTTATGATTTTCTAATTTATTTCTGGAATGTCTCATTTAATATTAGACACAATAAAAGGTCAACAACAATAATATTAAAATAGAGTAATTATAACAATAGACTATAATGAAAGTTATGTGAATGTGTTCTCTCTCTTAAAATATCTTATTCTACTATAGATCTCAGCAGCATCAACATATGATTTTTTTCCTTATTTTACCTTTTCACTTAAAGAAAGTATTTATGGCTTTCTTTTGATGTATCAATCTTTCCAGCATTACTTACTACTCTTGTACTTTGGGGCCACTATTAAGTAAAAGAATGGTTACATGAACATATACACTTTGATACTCCTACAGTCGATCTGGTAACTAACTTGTCTACTAAATTACTAATAGACAGGTAGTGTGCACAGCATGGATACACTGGATGAAGAGAATGAATCATTGCCTGGGTAAGAAAGAGCAGGATAGTATACAACTTCACCAAGCATTTTAAAACTTACTGGTTTCTAGTTTATTTCTGAAAATTTCTTTTTAATATATTTGGATAGTATTTGACCCTGGTTCATTGAAACCACAGAAAGCAAAACCTTGGATAAGGGAAACTATTGTAGTATTGTACAAATATAAGAAAAACATCAGATTAGAGGTCAAGAGAGATTAAAGAAATGAAATGAGCTAACATACATGAAAATTAATTGTAAAATTAAAATGTACAGGTAATATTATTAAAGTGAGCATGTTTTAATTAATATATAGAGAGAGCAAGTGAAGTTTATTTTATTTTAGCAGGTGAATGACATAATCTGGTTTGCATTTTAGAAAATGTTTCTTAGCACACTCCTGAGAACAGATTAGGGGTAAAGGCAGAAACAGGGAGGCCAATTAGGAGATAAGAGGCAGTTAATGTCTAAGAGTGATTGGCTCTATTCTCTGTCTTCTAAACTCTTCTCTGTATCAAGGGGCTGAAAAATTGCAAACTACTATTCACATATTCCCTTGCTGACAGATTCCCAAATAGAACCTGACAATGGAAAACCTTGTAGGTCAGTGGAATTGGAGGCAGAAGTTACTTTTCTGCTTCTGGTGGTAGCTGCAATAGTGCTGGCAATAAAAATAGTGGGTAACTTAATCTGGAGCATAGAAGATCCATCAACTAATGTGGGAACCAACGCAAATACAACATGTTGGGCATAAAGGGGGTGTGTGGAAAAGGGGGGGAAGCAGAAATTCAATTTCGCACATGCTACGGTTGATATGTCCATTAGATACCTAAGTGGGAATGTCAATAGTTGCATGGTCTGGAGTTTAGGGATGATATTTAGGCTGAAGATATAAATTTAGAAGCTTTTGAAGTGATTTAAAGCCATGAAATTGAGGGGATCATGAAAGAACTGAGAAAAACACTCCATTTGAATCCTGAGACTGACAGTCGAAGCTCAGAGAGAAGAGAAACCATCAAAAGAGATTGAGAAAGAGTGACCAGAGAGGTAGGAGAAACACCACTGAAGAGGAGACAATGACTAACCTGTCAAATTGGTGAATGGATCAAATAAGATGAGAACTGGAAATTGACAGCCAGATTTAGCAATGGAGGTTTTGTGATCTTGACAAAAGTCCTTTCTGTAGTGAGTGGGGTGACAATCTTGGTACTCATTTGTTAATCCAGTAACTCATTTAAAAAATATTTTTGGAACATCTGTTTTGTGCCATGCACTGAGGATATCAGGTAAATAGGAGAGACATTGTCCCTACCGTATAAGAGTTTAGAAAATTTTATGGTAATAGGGTATCATGTAGGGATAAACTTCAAAACAGATGCTGTATGTGTGATTGCACATATATATGTATACACCTGAAGTAATGAAGAAAGCAAGAAAGACACAGGTTAATGGAAGTTCACTGTAAGGACCACAGATGCACTAGAACAGGAGCTGCCTCTTTTGAGCTGGGACTTGTTAAATGCTAATTATCTTATGGTTGAAGCATCTTCAAAAAAGGGATTACTGATTTATTTTTGTTTTTATTTGGGGAAGTGCCATAATTTGATTTTAATCTGATTTAATCTCTGTAGTGCTTAGATAGTTTAATTGCTGGTTTGATCAAACACCTAGAATATGAATTGTCGAAAAAATAACACGTTGCATTCTTGTAGGCAGGATTGGTTTCCATGGATTCTCCCTCCCGAATACAAGTGATTATTCATGATTCTTCAGGGCTGAGAACTTGCAAAACAGTACTTTTTCATCTAAATATTGTTTGATAGAATTATTGTAAAGCAATATCTGAAACCCTAATATTTTCTTGGATATGTTTTGGCATGAAGTTCTGTGCAAATTAAAACAATAGAAATTGAAACACTATTTAAGTGGTATGTAATCTAGTGTCTACATTTCATTATAATCTGGCCTGTAAGTGTTAGTCTCCTATAATTCTCAGTAGAAAATCACTAGATAATCATAAAAAGTTAGCATGGTTTAAAGTCATTTCTATAAAAAGAAGAGACCTCTTATAAAGAACAGAGAAGCTTTTCTCTTACAAATACATTAAAAGTACACCAATATTTGAGTTTTCTACTTAAATACAAGTAATTCTACATGGACAGTACTAATAACCTACAAATAAATTCTCTTAAGCCATGATGAAGTCACACTGTGCTAAAGCTCAGATTTTTTAATTCAGGTAATGAGATCATCCTGCATAAACACTGTCATTATGCGTTTTTAAGAGTCTGGTAATATTATTAACAAGTGGATAAGTTGGACTTGCTTCCATATTTAGATCATCAGAAATTAAAATGATCTGTTTCTCAAACAAGGGCATTTCAAAAAAAGATTCCCTCACTGGAAACTTTTACAAGAAAATGGCAGAATATGTAAGAAACTATGGCACTGTTCTTTAAAAAAGAAGAAAAAAAAATCATCACCTAAATATTTTGAAAACCATCTATAGTCAATTGATTAATCATATTATCTTACATATCTAGAATAGAATAAAGGTTCCAAGTAGTAATAACACAAAAATGAGAAGATAAAATCAGAAAACCTTGTTGACTTTCCTGGCCTGTTATTAACTAACAATGCTTGAATTAACCAGAGACCCTGCCCCACAGAGTCAAAGTGTTAGCCATGTTTTCTTAGATTTCAATAATTGAGATCATAGAGTTAGTGGCTAGAGGGCTGGGGGTATAGTTCAGTGGTATAGCACTTGCCTAGCATTTGTAAGGCCCTGAATTTTATATCCAGGACCACCAAACAAACAAACAAACAAACAAAAACCCATAAAAATTATTAATCAGAATTAATGGCTAGAATTCAATATCTAAGTTTTTCTTTCTTTTCTTTTCTTTTAGTTCTGTTGACTTTTCTCTTGGAATTTGTTTTATTTTTTTTCTTTTCTCTATTTTTATTATTAGAAATGAGCTTATTATTTAAGCTCATTTCTGCCTGTATGTATAATTCCAATCCTGACAAGCTTATTAGCTAATGAGACAGCATTTTTCCATTTGTCAAGATTACATTTTTGAGGGGAAAAATCACTGAAATATCCTCCCTTTCACCCTTTGAATCAATGTAATTATTAATTCACATTTGTCAGAGTGTTCTACAAAGTTCACACCCTCTCAGGATGCAGAGATGGTTTAGCTGAGAAGATGGGTGTAAATTAGGATTTAAAGAGAGCTATTTGCAAGGGAGCTAGTGAGTTTCACTAGCTTCATAATTTGCAAGGGAGCTAGTGAGTTTCACTGGCTGTATTTGATTTCTTAGAAAGGGTGACATATTCTCTCTTGATAATAAACACTGTTAGAATATTTCCAAATTTTATTTCTCATAATCAAGGTGTTCCCCATAAAGTGGGGATAGAAAGAAGAAGCCCAGATGTATGTTCTTACAATTTTCAATAAAGTCACTCAGCTTTTAAATAGTAATAGGCTACACATGAAAATGAAAGCATGAAGTGATATTTTCACTTTAAAAATGACTTTTTTTTTTTTTTTGTGGTGCTGGGGATTGAACCCAGGATCTTATGCATGCAAGGCAAGCACTCTTCCAATTGAACTATATCCCCAGCCCTTAAAAATGACTTTGAGGCTGGGAATGGTGGCACACACTTGCAATTCCAGGAACTTCTGAGGCTGAAGGTAGAGGATGGCAAGTTTGAGGCCAGACTCAACAAGTTAGGGATAGCCCATCTCAAAATTAAAATATGAAAGGGGTTGAGTATGTAGTTCAGTGGTAGGTAAGGTCTTCCTGAGTTTAATCCCCAGTGTAAAAAAATAAAGAGAGAGAGAAAAAAAAATTACTTTGACACCTGGAGAAGAAATTCTTATTGAGCTAGCCCAGAATCATGTGACTAAATCCTGACCAATGAGATACGAGCAGAAGTGATGTGTATACATTGAGTCCATTTTATAAAAAGGAAACCAACTGATTCCTCCAGTCTCTGTTCTCCCCTCCCTGAAAGGGGAGCCAGCCGCCTTTGTCTCTTAAATGGGAACCATCAGTTAAGGATGTTATGCTGGATGTTATCTGCTGGACCTTCATTCTTCTTTTTGTACTGTGATGTGAGTAAAAAAATATAATTCCATGTTGTTGAGCCCCTGGATTTTGAAGTTTCCTTTTCCTTTTTTTTAAAAATAATAATTTCAGCTTTTACCCAAAGTAATATAAGAAAGGCCACACAGAAAAGGGTGAAAGGTTAGCTTCATTAGAAAGTCTGACTTGACAGAATTTAATCCTCAGCGTAATTGAGTTTAATCTCATGTTTACCTTGAAATAACATGGTGTAGAGGTATATCACACCAATCAGTGCCGCATGGATAGACTTCAGCCATTATTATCCTTATTATTTGAGATGACACAGAGGTAGGCTAGGATTAAAAGCACAAATATATCTAAGCAAGCAGACCTGGGCAGAAATTAAGAAGCTGGGGTAGGATCACAGTTTCTATGCCCAGCAGTTAGAGTACACTGAGGGGGAAGTATGAAATAAAGAGGAATATAGGCAGAGTGGCAGCTGGGAGAAATTCTCTCATTATTTATCATTTTGTACTTTTGATGTATCTTTCCTATAAACAGCTTCTGAGTATTTGTAAAATACCAGCATTTATCTTACTGACACCTTGATGCTTCACAGTTCCTTTTGCATCCCACGGATCCTGCTGTGGTCTTTTATCCTTGGGTTTCCCAACGTTTATGACAAACATGTCCTTAGATTTCCTGCTGTCACCTCCAAGTGAGCACATAAAACCTGAACTCCGTTTCTTCCCATCCCTTTCTTCCCATCTATCTATTGTCTTCTTATCAATGTTACATTTTTTTCCCCCATCTCTCTGAGATTTTCTTTGACTTCTCTTTCTCCTTCATTTATCTAGCTGATGTCAACATATCTTTCTTTTCTTCTTGTAAAGTTGTCAACCATTGCTCTCTGTTCTCATGGCCATCCCCCGAGTTCAAAACCCAAACATCATACCCTGGATAGAATCTGCAATTTTCTGTTTTTCTTTTCCTCCTGTCAAGATCAGAAAAATTGCTCTAAAAACTGCTTTTAGCATTTCACTTCCTTCTTCAAAAACCCTTATAATGCTTGGTTCCTGTTTGCTGATTGCCTGAGCCCGTCTCTGCCTTCTTGAGATAGCTCCCATAATATAACCCTGGTGAAATGTGGTCTGGGGTAATGGTTCAGAAAATAAGCTTTGATGTCCCACCAAATTCTAACTTCAGATTCTAATTTCACTACATGTAAGTTTGGTGTAGGGCCATTTTAAGTCTTAATTCATTAACTGTAAAATGTTAGCAATAACCCTCAATGTGGCTTTTTAAGACACACAAAATGGAGATGTATATAGATGTATAGAGATGCTATACTCTGAGATGTACAGCACAGTACAGTATATAGTAGACACTCAATAGATGAACCTAATGCTATTCTCCAACCAGTGCTCCCTCCTTTGCCATCATCTGTATCAGATTCTTCTTCTGGGCATATTATAAGTTCCTGTCCTTTCCCTGAATTCTAAAGTCACCTGTTCTTTACTCTTTATTTAGAATTATACTTCCTTTATGCAGCTGTCTTTGAAACCCTGTTGTTTCTCTAATTGCTTAATATATTTTATTTTCTTCAGCTACATATGAAATGAACCTCCCGAGGGGCAGAAATTTGTCTCATACTTTTTTTTTCTCCTCACTTGAGCATCTGACTAGTTTTAGTCCCCATGCCATTTTCTCAACACCTTTTAGAATAGATGGATTCACAAATACAAAGGACTAACCTTCAGATTTACTGTTTTGAGAAAAAAAATTTTAACAGAGGTCCTCAGGTAGTCTGGATGCACTTAGCCCCTTCCTTACAGTACTTCCCACGTGACGTGACTCAACTTGACAGCGTTCATCATGTAGTAGTAAAACAGCTCAATGAAGAGAGGAGACTGTAGATGAATGTTGCGGGGACAAGGGAGGAAACGGAGAAGAAGCGATGTTAAACTGAGAGAAGAAGTGGAGGTAAATGAAAGGACAGTAAGATTGAAAAAAATACTAGGCAGTATGTTGAATCTTTGATATCAATATGAACCTGAAAGACATTATTATTATTATTATTATATTAAAATCTTTTATAAGTGAAATGAAATATAACATGCATATGAAACAGTAAATTAAATATGAAAGTTTACAATGTGATTAAATAATTGTGTAGCTACCACTCTGTGAGATACATAGTGGTTTCAGGAACCTTAGAGAATCTCTTGGTCCATGTTTGAGGCCTGAGGTTTTCTGTCACACCCAGAATGCCACAGTTCTCTGGCAGAGTGAAGGAACTTCCTGGCTCCCTTGCCCTGAGGTTATGAGGTCCCAAGTTAGAATGGTTGTTATAAACTGAATAGTATCTCCCTGAACTTCATATGTCGAAGCCCTAAATCCTGATGTTACTGTATTAGGAGCAAGGAGATAACTAAGGTCAAATAAGATCATAATGATAGGGTGCCCAGCGGTAGGACTGGTGTGCCTATAGGAAAAGATGTTGGACAGTTTGCGCTCTCTTGCTCAGCCATAAAAGGACACAGCAAGAAGGCTGCTGTTTACCAGCCAGGAAGAGGGTCTCAGCAGGAACCGAACACTGATTAAACCTGGATTTTGAACTTATAGCCTCCATACCTATGAGAAAATTAATTTCTGGAGTGAAAGCCATTCAGTAGAGGGTATTTTATTATGTTTTAACTAATAGACACAAAGGTTGGTCAGAGTCCTCAACTTTGGTGGACCCTGAACTTTGCTTTTTCTCTTTTCAGTCTGTAAGACTGCCAAACAAATAAACAATAAAACACCAACAGCAAAAAACAAAACTTGGGCTGGGGTTGTGGCTTAGCAGTAGAGCGCTTGCCTAGCATGTGAGGGACGATGGGTTCAATCCTCAGCACCACATAAAAATAAATAAAAATAAAAAAGGTATTGTGTCCAATTACAACTAAAAAAATATTTAAAAACAAAAACAAACAAACAACAACAAAAAAAAACCTCAGCTCAGTTTTGCCACAATTTTCTATTTCCTAAATCAGCTGGTAACTTCAAAGAAAAAGCGCCTTTTAGCCTTGGCCTTGGCCTTATATTTTCTGGGATCTTGTTCAATTCTTACTTAGTATCTTGTTATTTCTTTGATACTTAAAAAACACTACTGTTATCATTACTTTAAATATTTTGCATAAGTCATTTGCTTATTTTCAATAGAAGTGTGGGTCTAAATTGCTTAGATTTCAATTAATAGGAGGATGTTTGTCTTTGCATTTTGCAGATACAGAAATTGAAGTTCAAAGAGTTCTACAACGGGTAGGATTAACATGTGAATCAAATTTGGTCTTCCAATTTCACCCCCTCCCCCCACCTTATTTGGCTTTGTTCTATAGACTGATAAATGAATTTGTCAAAATTTGACCCTAAGGTTAAGGTATTGACACATTAAGTAAAAATAAAAGGAACCAATTTCTTCTTTGCCTTTTTAGTTTCTCTTATATTTAACCTTGGTTTACAACATTCTCCCCTTTAGCAACATTAGTTAGTAAAGAGATAAAAGAAAGAAGATTAATGAAGGCTGCTGATTGCTCACTTTATATAGCATGCATCAAAGCAAACTGAATTTTTTTTTCATCGTGTACCTAGGTGGTAAAATTATGGAATTTATCTCCAAAGGAGCACTTAACCAATGTGATCTCATTAATCCTCACAACATGATTTTGATGCCTCTATTTTATAATGGTTGCAATTTACCAGTAGGAAGTAAATAACTTGACTAGAATCTTTATTTTAAATCTCCTACTTTTTGGATCCCCTAATTGCTATGTACATGTCTGTGTTGCTTCTCCATATTGAAAATGTAATTTATGTAATATATTAGTTTGCTAGGGCTACCATAACAAAATACTAAAGACTGTTTAGCTTAAACAACCGAAATTTGTTTTCTCATAGTCCTGGAGCTACAAGTCCAAAACTAAGTTGTTCTCAGTGTGGTTTCTTCCAGGGCCTGCCTCTCTGACTTGGTCACCTTCTCAACTGTGTCCTCCCTGGTCATCCCTCTGTCTAGTCTGTGTCCTGATCTCTTCTGATAAGGAACAGTCATATTGAATTAGTATCTATCCTAATGACTCAGTTTAACTTAGTTACTCTTTTTAAGGTCAAGTTTGAAAATGGGGGGGGAGGTTAGGACCTTCTATAAGAATTTCTGGGAAACACAATTAATCCCACAACATTTAGTGTGTCATCCAAATGTAAAATGTTACATAAACACTCTTTAAAAATATATTATAAAAATGGAGTAAGGATACTGTACAAGGCATATTTTAAATGGATAAGATAGGGATAGTAGTTAAAGGGTTGGGATGGAAATTTCTCCTAGCCTCATACAAAATGAAATACAGAAATGGAGAAACTCACCCATAAAATCAGGCCCACACCACATGATGTTTTGATAAGTATAGGTAATTACAGTAAGAATCTTCTTCGTTTATGTAAACAATTATCCCAAGTGTGCTCTGTCACTTCTCAGTAATAAGTAAGTGACTGGGATTGCAAACCGTTACATGCTTTTGTGAACCATGCTTTGAAACTAAAGAATCAGATATTTTAATAGTGTTATTTTTCATGACTATACCAAGGAGAATAGGCACCCAATCCAAGATAGACAGAATCCTCCTGACGCCAGGTTTTCATACTATTAAAAAGGATCAATAAAAATACTTCTCTCAAAGCTTAAAAGTCACACATCCTCTTGTTCAAACCTTTCTCATGTGCTTGGTATCTACACAGAACCAAAGTATTCCAGTTGGACCTTCACCCCTGACTTCTTGAACTTTTGACTGGAAAGCTTGCATACACAAAGCAAGCAGAAGCAGGAAGCTCAAGTTGCCTTTTTGCCCTATTCTGGTGGTCGCAGAGTAAATTTTCTGTTAAGAAAGCTAGGAAGATCACAATGGGGCAATATGTTAATTTTATCATGCTTATGCAGCAAAAAATGACTGCTGAACTAAGTGATGAGGGCAACTCAGAGTCTGAGACTTAAATATAATAAAAAAAAAAAATCAGGCTAGCATGAAACATGATAGTCCAACATTTCTCTATAGCCCTAGACCAAGGAAGTCATATGCTTTCCAGTGTTGGTGGGGGCGATGAACTAGGCCAGGGCAGGACCTCCTGGTGAGACACAGGATTAAATAGCAGATCACAGTGATTCATGGCTGCACTGTCATTTCACCAGACATTTTTTTTCCTTCTGTTTCTGTTGCCAGGGATAGGAAATATTTCAACTTCTCAGGAATATTTGTATTGCCACATTTCAGAATTCAGATAAAGAATCTTTCAATGGCTATGCAAAGAAGTACACCGAGGGAAAAGATGACTTCATGTCAAGACAAGGCTTTGGGAATAAGCTGAAATCACTGTCTGTGTGCATACTAATGAGGGGAGCAGGTGAACATTAACAAATGGAAGCACAGGAGGTGGTTGGCAGGACCACTAGGGCCTCTGCTGGCCCCAGACAATCTGCTATTAAGTAAAAGCTAATACAGTAGTGCTTCAGTTTCTAGCAGGCATAGGAAGTTTAGGGCTGGAAGTACTCATTTCCTTCACTCTTCAAAACTTAATATTTCAGCTGGTGCTATAATTGTAATCTTTGATTGGATTATTAAAGAAAGATGTTGCTGATTTCAGCATAGAGCAGTATAATAGGAAGGAGTCACTAAGATATTCAGAAATATGCATATATTTTTAAATGTAACTTTGTGTTCAGATAACATCCTTGAGAGCACTTGGTTAAAGAAGATACGTTGTGGAGTCAAACAACCTGGGTTCCCATTCATCCCTGACCCTGGTACTGTAGGCAAGTTATTTACTCACCCTTTCTGAGGCTCTGTTTTCTCAGGTGTAAAATGGGGATAATATAGCATCTCCCACATTGTTATAGTATAATCTATGTGGTAATTAAGTGTTATAAGCAAAGTGGACAGATGAAAATCTGTGTTATAAAAATAATTTTGCCCAAGGATTTCAAGTATCTGATTTTTTTTTTTTTTGGTAGTTGTTTTCTGGTATATTTAAAATAGTCTCGAATTGACACCCATCTGTCTTCAGCATATTTCACTATGTATAACCAGATGAAGTATTTCTCCTGTTCCCACGGTCTGAATTCTGTCCTCCTTTTTGTCCTAGTTGGAAGCCATAGCTGAGAGCTGGGAGTCTGTAAAGGGAGTCTCAGTCTCAGAGCAGAGAGGTACACTTTGACAAGGGAAGTCCTTCAGCTGCTTTCAGTTGGCTTCCTGCAAGTGAATGTGGGAAAGGTACAACCCAGAGGTGTGTGGTATTGAGAGTGAATGAAACACAGAAGTAGACATGGGCTACTATGGCGAATTTTACTACTACTAATGGAAATTTAATCAGTTGTTCATTGTCTCATAAGAAACTGATGGGATATGTTATAGGGGAGAATTCAAAATTCACATAAAGTCTTTAAAGGAATTTGGTGTTTAGAACAAGCACACTTTATACCAATCTTTATAGCAGCTCAATTCCACAATAGCTAAGCTATGGAACCAATCTAGGTGACCATCAACAGATGAATGAATAAAGAAAATGTGTTATATATACACAATAGAATATTACTCAGCCATACAGAAGAATGACTTTATGACTTTTGCCAGTACATGGATGAATCTGGAGACTATCATGCTAAGTGATATAAGGGAATCCCTCAAAAAATCAAAGGCCAAATGTTCTTTCTTATAGGCAGATGCTAACATACAACAAGTATGTGTGTGTGGAGGAGAGAATCAAAGTTCAAAGTATTAGACAAAGGGAATGAAGGGAAGGGAAGGGGAATAGGAATAGGAAAGACAGTGGATTGAATGGAACATAACTTTATTTTGTTCATATATGGATACACCAAAGTGAATCTTCACATCGGGTATAATTAAAATAGCTATACTCTTGGTATGTATGTCAAAATACTCTCTACTGTCATGTATATCTAAAAAGAACAACAACAAAATGAAAGCAATCACAGTTTAAAACTATCTCCACTAACATTAAGGTAATATGAAGAAATTATAGAGGCAGAGGGTTGGGCAGTTCTGAATTCCCCAGGGTGTCCTCTACATCTTCCACCAGGAAAGACCACTCTTGACACTGTTGAGCTTTTAGAAGATATGTATTAAAGAAATAAATAGTCTGTTTGATTACCTTTTTCTGATGAAAAATAGCTTAAGTTTTTACCCTCTATTGTTCTTTTTAAAAGCTTAGAGTTAAGGTGAATTGTTCTTAATTATTGGTCTTCATGCTTATTAATTTAGTGATATTGTGTATTTCTTCTCATTCTCTTCTCCTCCTTTCATATAACTAAACCAAGAATTAACATTATCCTGGTATTATAGGAAATAAATAATTAGTCATCTAAAGCTATATTATGTAGCTATTGTCTTTTATTATATATTCTATAAATTTAGATAAATTCTAATTAAGGAAAAATTGTCTAATTTAAAAAAATTTTAACCTGTTTTATTTAATACATAACAATAGAATGCACTTATGTAGTTTGGTATATCATACATAGATGGGACAAAACTTCTTATTTTTCTAAGTGTACATATTGCAGAATCATATTGGTCATGCAGTCACATATACACATACATGGGAATGGATATCCAGCCAGACATACAGTAATTATGTCTGTTTCATTGTACTATCTTTTCTATCCATACATCTTCTCCCCTCCCCTGGAATCACTTCCCTCTACCTAATCTAAGGTAACTCTATTCTTCTCTAGTGCCCCCCCCCCCCCGCCTTATTGTGAATTAGCATCTGCATATTAGAGAAAACATTCGGCATTTAGTTTTGTGGGATTGGCTTATTTTGCTTAGCATGATATTCTCCAACTCTAACCATTTACTGGCAAATTCCATAATTTTACTCTGCTTTAAAGCTGAGTAATATTCCACTGAGTATATATACCACATTTTCTTTATCCATTCATCTATTGAGGGACACCTATGTTGCTCCATGATTTTAATTAGATACTGCAATGGTTTCCTTAAGCTTAATATTTTTCTGAAATGGAGGAAGAAAACAAAAACTGACAAGTCCATCCTTTTAACTTGACTCCCTGTTTTATATTTTATCAATATGTTTTCTCATTTTTTAACCATGTTTTTAAACAACTCAAAGTGTTGATTTCTGAATCTTTTTTTTTTTTTCTAAGAGATGATTTTAATGGCTGTGTATAAATTGTGTAAAGCAAAGGTTGACAAACAACACTTTGTGGGCCCAATCTGATGTGTGGTTTGTTTGTGTACAGTCTAAGAATTTAAAATGGCTTTTACATTTTAAAAGAAAAACAAATAAAAATTTACAACAGAGACTGTATGTGGCCTACCAAGCCTAAAATAGTTGCTATTTGGGTTTTTGTAGGAAAAGATTGCTGACCCTTTATTTAAAGGATTATACAATATGTGTTCATTTAATTGTCAATAATGCTCACTCTCTTGCTATCCTTGTCCATGAACTCTCCAGAACTCCTTTCTGCTTGATTATCCAGCCCCTTTGTGTAGTGTGGCTTGGCTTAAAAAGAAACAAACATAACAAATCATTATTCACTGAAAAATAAAAACGGTTGTTTTTCTTGGTTGTTTTGCAACTTGTTATAGCAGCATTTCTAGTTATGCTAACTAGAATTCACCTCCCCTGATCTTGAAGGGTCTTATTCCCTGTAGCTGTAATTAATAAATAATACTATTCAAGAATAATCCTCATTAATGGGAGACAAAGAAAAGCAAGTGGACTGAAATTTGGAATACTGGTTAGTCCTCAAAATACAGAAAGAAACTTTGGGGGGAAACTCTTTCATAGTAAGAAAGATGACCTGACCGAGATAGAAATTAATTATTTCCAGGAAAAATCATTGACTTTTAAAATGGAGATGAAGAAAGACAATCCACTGTGTTGGGGAATTGTAATCTGTACTTGTCTGGATTTTTCCTTTGAGTGGAAATGGATGTGTGAAAGCACAAGTTTTTTCCTTCAGAAAAACAGAAAACCAATTCTCAATTTATTAATTGTGTTTGTTTATTTGTTTAGTTTATTTATTTAGTGATCTGTGATGATTTACTCCTAAAGTCCAGAACATGAACTCCCACTTTGGCCCCAGATAGACCCTTGTTTTTATCTTTTCATGCAGGAAAATTCCCTCTGTTAACTGAAGAAAGGAAAATAGTCCAGTCCAAAGCTAAGGTAGTAACAAAATTAAAATATAAAGCAATTTTGGTAACTCAAGAATATCATAAACTGCAAATTCTGATCCATGGACTGTGCATGGACTTGCCCTTCTGCTTTTCACTATATATTCTAAAGTAAGTCCCTTTAGAAACAAAAAACAGATCAGATTAATATTGTCAACGCTCATTAGAGTTCTGCAGGTCTGTGAGATTTTTTTCCTTGAGGTTTTCTGATATTGTCCTTGCTTGTTTTCAAAAAACTAAAGATGGTTTTATGTATGCTACTATTAAATTTTAGGTTTTATTCATGAGTTGGCTCTATTTCAGTTCATTCCATTTGCAATACTGCTAACTGCCCTGTTATGTTTTATTTGACATCAATCTCAGTGTGGAAAATGAAAAAAGCAAAGGATTCAAGGAAGAGTTTTCACACAGACAGGCAGAGTTTGGGCAGGCAGGTTCCTTAACAAAATCTCTTAGGAGTTTGTGGGAACGTACAGCCAACCACAGAGCCATTCCTGGAATATTTAGTCTTGTCCAGCTCGGGAGGATTCTTGGTTGTCACATGGCCTTGGAGAAATGCATGGCCGTGTTTCCTTGCACAGAGGGCCCTTCCCATGGTGCTGGCCACAGGCTTACACTGACCTTGGATGGAGGTGACACCCACTTCCTGGCTGCCAGCAAACAACATCTTTGATCCTTCTTTAAGAAAGAAAATCTCAGGGAATGGATACCCAGTCAAAGGAAATCAAGTAGGAACGGAAAATCGTAACAAAATAAAAATATAAAGCAATTTTGGTAACTCAAGAATATCATAAACTGCAGATTCTGATCCATTCTATTTGTTACCAGGTAAACTCTTTAATAAAGAAAGATAAGATTACTGAATGTGTGATTAGTAAATCAGCTATCATTTTGGGTCTAAATAAAATATGCTTGATGGTTCTTTCAAGATCTATCTTATAAAATGAAATAGAAATAAACCTAAGAAGAGGAAGAAAGAATTGAAGAATGTTTTTTAGTATACTTCAGGTGAATGTGTATGTTTGAGTGGTCCAGTCACTGTCATGCCAAGAGCAAATATGAAAGAGTGACTGGTGCAAACCAGCTGCCATAGTTTGAATGTCTCCCAAAAAGCATGTGTTGGAAGCTGAATCCCCAATGCAACAATGTTGAGAGGTGGGGCTTAAGAGCAGGCTTTCAACTTATGAGGGCTCTGATCGAGTGTGGTTTATGATAGTTACAAAAGGGACAGAAGCTATGCCCTGTGCCTTCCTCTCTCTCTCTCTCTCTCTCTCTCTCTCTCTCTCTCTCTCTCTCTCTGTCTCTCTCTCTCTCTCTGTCTCTCTCATTGCACCCATGTGTGCATGGATTTGTCCTTCTGCTTTTCTCTATGGAATGATACAACATAGATGCTAAGATACAAGATACAACCTTGGCCTTTCCAGCTTCCAGAACTGTGAGAGGCAAATTTGTTTCTGTTGTCAATGACCTAGTCTCAGGTATTCTGTTATACAAGCACAAAACTAAGAGCTCATTTGTATAACACTAGGCTGTTAGGATGATTGGGAGGATGCATAGGAGTTCTACTATCCTGTGCTTGAGTGTTAGAGAAATCAATAGCAACCACCCATTTTCCTCTGCCTAAATTCAGAAATCTATTAAGAGAGAAATGCACCATAAGAGGCAAATAATTGGAAAGCGATCTGTCACTCTTGTCAGCAAGACTGTTGTTGAGAATCCTTATACTAATATTTCAGAGACACTGGCATCTCTGGCCAGCAGTAAGCCTTCCCTCATGGGGACCTGCCTGGGTAGCACTTACAGCATGGAAGAGCAGAGCAGGCTGGCAGGCTGCTCCTTCCAAGGTAGGTCAGTGCTGGGACCAGGGTGAACCAAATGAGGAATGAGGAGGAATTGTGCTAATGAAGAGTCAGATGCTATCTGCATTTAAAACTTTCTTATTTTGTTTGTCATATTTCCTTTAGTTTTTTCATTAATTTAAAATATTTCATTGAAATTATACATAATTAATTGTGACATCTTAAATTTTTATACTATACTTTTGCAATGGAAAAATCTTTCCCATTTGTATTATATATGAGAATTTTAGTGACTCTTCAAATTTTGCACATGAAAAGATGCCTCTATCACCTTACCCGGTATCATCCCTGCAAAAAGCTCAGAGGGTGACGCTGATGGAGGCCCTTCCGGATAGGAATATCAAGTGATGTATTTCCACTCAGTTGGATATTTAGAAGCTTTAATAAACCATACTTCATTATAGTCGTGCTAAGATACTCAAGTAGTCTGGGAAGTTTTTATTCTTTAATCATTATATGGGATTTCTCTCATTATAAATGGAAAACCAAAAGCAAGATAGGCATTGGAAATGCTAGAAAGTGATGCAATACCAAGGATGTTACCAAATCAGATCACTTTAATAGTTCTCAGAATCACATTGTGATTTGAAACAAATACTTGGTATGCTGTGGTTTTCTTTAGTTAAAATTCAACAAAAATCTAAATATACTAACAACATTATGAAAAATGTAAACACACAGTTGGATTTGTGGAATTTAATGCCTTAATGTATTCCATCCCATCTTCAGGCTATGTCCATCAGAAGGACAGGCTGTTCTTTGACATGTGTGCTCCTGTCTTTGGACTTCACATCACATTCCAGGAAAATCATATCCTAACTGGCTTGGTTGTTTACTCTGAAGAGAGCATATTTGCACCTCATTTTTCTTCTCTTTGGTTTGTTTACGTAGAAGCAAAACATTCTCACACAGGAAGAGACTAGATACTCTTTCTCAGTGGAGGGAGTCTTTGCTCTCCAGGGTCAAGAACTTCATGTCTGCAAAGCTAATTATCAGGAGATTATAGACCAGTCCTTCAGGCTCCATGTTTTGTGTCTCCAAACTCTGCCAAGGACAGAGTGCTGGAAATAATGGAGCCTAACCTTAACAGATTTGTTAACTGGTTTTCTGATTCTGGCATCATTGTACATCATATTGCTGGATTTGAGAGAGGTCTGTTCAAAAAGTGGACTAATGGAGTATCAAAATCCTTACCCAATTAATTGTGACATCTCAAATTTTTACACTATCTTTATCACAATGGAAAAATGTTTCCTATTTTTAAAATATCTAAACAAGTCATTGGACCAAGTTTACCCAATTGTATAATTACATAAGCTTTGACAATTCAAAAACATTATTTCAGGTCAATAGCTTGCTTGCCTCAAAGAAAGATCTAATAGCATGACCCCTGGACTAAGGTCAGCCAATTACAAAAATTTAACAATTTCGAAATTATTTTAATTCTGTAGCTTAGCTCTGGATGACTTTTACGAATCAAACACCTAGACCTGTGCTGTCCAGTTGGCAGTCCCCAGTCCCCTGTGGCTACTGAACACTTGAAATTTGGACTGAATAAACTGAGAGCCAATGCAAGCCTAAAATACACATGGGATTTTTTTTGCCCCTATTTTTATTGGTGCACTATAGTTGTACATAATGGTGGGATTCATTGTTTCATAAATGTATATGCACAGCATATAACAGTATGATTTGGCCAATATCACTCCCTAGTGTTTCCCCTTTTTCTTTACTACTTCCTCCCCTGGTGCCTTTCCTGTACTCTACTAATTTCCCTTCAATAAAATTCTCCTCTGTCTCTTTCTTTTCTTGTTTCTTCTCAAACTTCCACTTATTAGATAAAACATATGACCCTTGACTTTCTGAGTTTGGTTTATTTCACTTAACGCAATGTTCTCAAATTCCATCCATTTTCCTCCAGATGACATAATTTCACTTTTAAAAAAAGTTTTATTTGTTCTTTTTGGTTATACAAGACTGTAGAATATATTTGGACATATTATACATACATGGAATATAACTTCCCATTTTTGGGGTTGTACATGATATGGATTTACATTGGTGGTGTATTCATATACGAATATAGGCAATTTATGTCCTATTCATTCTGCTATCTTTCCTATTCCAATCCTGTCTCCCTTCTCTTCATTCCCCTTGTCTAATCCAATGAACTTCTACCCACCCCCCACCACCACTTATTGTGTGTTAGCATCTGAATATCAAAGAGAATCGGCCTTTGGGCTTTGGTTTTTTGGAATAGGCTTATTTCACTTAGCATACACAAGGGATTTTAAACATCTAGATGAAATGTTATTATGAATTGGTTATATTATATATGTTGTCAAAATTTATTTCATGTTTCTTTTTACTCTATTGAATAGTACTACTAGAAAGTTAAAAATTCCTAATATGGTTCACGTGGTTTGTCTCCTGGGCAATGCTGGTCTAGATGCTTGGGGAACAGGCACCAAGGAGAGAGACTCAGATATATTGTGCATTTACACTGCCTTTGAAGTATTTCAGAAGCAGTGTTAATTTACACTAAACCCCTGTGAGGAGTATGAGAAATGCCTCTTACTAGCATCTCAAGGAAAATAACTTTAAAAGATGTTATCATCTTGACTGTGATTCGTAAGTCAGAGAAAACCTTGGGTGCATGCTTCAGAGGATAAAACATTCAGGATCAGCTGTTTCATTATTATTAATTGTTCCTTAGAGTTAATTTAAAAGCAGAAAAATCTTAAGTGGAGAGGGGCTGGGGATTTGGGGAGTTAGGTGCAGGTGGTAATTTTCATAGAATACCTTGTAAGGAGATCCTTAACAAATGTTTGCTAAATTGAGGTAAGAGGATGTGAATTTAAATTGAAAGCCTCATGTTGCCAAATAACTGCTGGCTCTCCTGAGGGCCATGATGCAATATGAGAATTCAACTTCTTGTTGCAGTGACAATGGTTCCTCTTCTACTATGGCACAGCCAAAAAGTAGGGGTGTTATTGGGAAATGCCAGGCTTGGGGAGTCCAGGAAATAGAATAGAAAAGTTCAGAAATTTGAACAAGTATGGAAATCATGCAGAATGATTGCTGTTACTAGAATTCCAAAGTGTTGGTGGACAAAGAGACAAACAGAGAGCTCTTGGTTAGTGAAAAAGCAGTTCCCAGGGGTCAGTGGAAGCACAGTTGTGACCCTTGATGGTAGAATAAGTGATGGTGCCAAGGCTTAAGCCATGTGAAACAGAGCTAGGCTCAGCCAATGGCTTCTGATCCTCCTTCCGCTCAGGCAGTGATTGGTTCCATGTCCTGTGTTGCTCTGAGCATCTCAGGACCTACAGGAGATGACTGGACCTGATTGTAGGTAGGATAAGAACAGTAGCCAAACTTAGATTCAGACACACTTTGAGTGGGTTTGATGTTTTGCCAGGTAAAATGTCAGCTGGGTTTCTTTATTTTCTCAGTTGTGGTTCTGGATTGGAAGAAAAGAGCCAGATATGATGGGTTTTCTTGCAAATCTTCTCACCACTTATAAAGAGAACAAGATTCTCTTTTTCCAACATTTTCATAGCTATTAGTGACCTAGATACTTGGTTAAATGTTCTTCTTTTCTGTGATCTTTATTTACTTTGATGAACAGAACCAAAATTTTAATATATGGGATATCATCATATATAAGGACTATCTGCTTTTACTATAATAATTTCTGTACAAATTTTCAAGTAAGTAAGAAACTCACTTGAAAAGTTCTCATTCAAAATGTAGGATATTTGACTTGAAAACTGTTCTTTTTTAACTTTGACACTAGAATGCATAGACGATGCCCCTCAGATAACTATATTTATATACCTGAACTTGTGCCCTAATCTGGGTTGGAATACCAATTTTGGTCTCACTGATTTTGACAAAATGGCAAAATTAACAGTTCAAGTTGTAACTGCTTACGTGATGCAATCACTCTGTTGCTTTGTGGGAACACATGAGAACTTTGGTGTTTTTATTATTGGTTTGAAATCAAATTGGTGACCAATATGTAGTCTTACAGCTACTCTGTAACTATCAATAACATTTTAGTGTTGTAGTCTAAATCAAAAGTGGCAATTAATTTTTCCCCCTCTAGAACCTGAATCATACATATCTTCTTCCTAAATAACTTCTGGCAGACTTGGTCTGTCTTAAAAGATGAACTTGTCTGTTACTCCATTACTAAAGATATGTCAAATCACAAAAATAAATACAACTTTCAGATTTGACAGTTTAACATTTTTCCTCAGATTTACTTAGAAAATGGACATCTTCAGATTCTTAGTATGGAACATCTGAATAAGCACAAATACTTCTGTAGGCCACAATTGCCAGTTTGGACTATTAAAAAAAAGTGCATTGCTTTTTGTGGATTGAAGACTTAGATTTCAAGCTTTGACTTCCCCTACCCCCACCCCCACCAAATCCAGCAGTCTTATAAATACAACATAAATTCTCATGCACTATAATTATTGTGGTCAATTATGCTAAACCAAGCACATAGTTTTTCCTCAAACATTTTCATAAGCAAGGAAAAAGTTGCCTTCATGACTCATTTTTAGAAACGGACTAACAAGTTTGGGTCATGTGAAAGCTGATTTGCTTTTTTTTCCCCCTATATTCAAGATATTTCTGTATATGGGGGAACTACACCAAGTCACCATTACCTTGATTGGAACCAGATTAAAAAAAAAACAAACTATACAGTAAACTAATGTTTTTAAATTCTGAGATATCTTTATAATAAACAGACCATTTGCTTGTCAAGTAGTTTGTGATCAGATACTTTCTAATATGATGTCACTTCTTGTTGTTTGACAGCTTTATGGATATATAATTTACATAGCATAAAATTCACCCATTATAAGTACAAAATTCAATTTATATGGCAAGGTGATCATCACCACATTCCAGTTTCAAAATATTTCTAATATCCTGGAGAGTTTCCTTGTGCCCATTTATAGTTAATTGTTACCCTGTTCCCATCCCCAGTTCTAGGTAACCACTGATGTGCTTTCTCTTTATAAATTTGCTTTTCCTGAACATTTCATATGATGAGTTATTCAACCGTTACGTTTCTTGCATCTGCCTTTTTTGGGACTCATCTACATTGTGTATCAATAATACCAACCTTTTTGTTGGTCAATAATATTCCATTGTATGTAGCTACTTTTATTTAATCCATTTGCTGCTTTATAGACATTTGAATTGTTTCCACTTTGGGGCTATTACAAACAATGCTGCCATGAGTATTTATCCTTTATATTTTTGGGTGTACATATACTTCCATTTTTCTCGCACAGTTTCTTAGGAATCAGAGTGCTATACTGCATAGTAGTTTCATGTTTTTGTGTTTAAGAAGCTACCAAATGTCTTGCAAAGTGGCTGTGCCTTTTAACATTCCTATTGATAATGTATGAAAGTTCTAATTTCTCCATCTCATTACCAACACTTGATTGGTATTGTTTTTCTTTTAAACACTTTGCATAGATGTATATGATATATAATTCTGTTTTTAAGTTGAATTTTCCTAATAACAAATAATTGTTTTTTCATATTCAGAATGTTTTTGTACATCCTTGGTCACATGACTTAAAATGTGTTGCTTAACTTTCAATTGGGATTTTGTATCCAGGTAGTCTGGATACAAGTTCTTTATCAAATATGTGACTCAAAAATATTTTCTTCCAGTCCTTGACTTGCTGCTTATTTTTTTAAAATGAGGCACAAATTTTAATTTTAATTTTGGTCAAATGCAAAGGATTTACATTTTGATGATGTTCAATTATTAGCTTTTCTCATACATGTGTTATGATTATGGGGCCTTAGAATTCTTTGACTTACGCAAGGCCACAAAGACTCTCTCCTGTTTTCTCTAGGAAGCTTTCTAGTTTACTTGTTCACATTTAGGTCCATGATCAATTTTGAATTATTATTATTTTTTCAATTTATCTGAGGTATTTTAGTCCACTTGAACTACAGTAACAAAATGCTATGGTTTGAGTGGAAAACACATAATACCAATTTATTTCTCCTAGTTCTGGAGGCTAGGAAGCCCAAGATCAAGGTCCAGGAGGCTCCTCATCTGGTGAGAGCCTGCTTTCTGATTTGCAGATAACTGACTTCTCTCTGAAACCTCACTGGGTGGAAAGGGCCAGGGAATCTCTGAAGTTTCTTTTAGAAAATAACTAATCTCATATATGAAGGTTCCTTTTTATAACCTAATAGTCCCCTAAAGCCCCCAGTTCCAATCCCTCACAATGGAGATTAGGTTTCAGTGTGTAAATTTTGGAGACACCCAAACATTCATTCCATAGCATGAAGTTACAGTTATGGGTAGGGTTTAGGTTTTTGTTGTTGTTGTTGTTATTCCAAATGATTTTTCTACACCTATTGAGATGATAATGTAATCTTGTCTTTTATCCTTCTCATGGAATAATAAATTAATTGAGTTGTATACCGTGACCAAGTGGTATTTAAGGAGTGCAAGTTTAGTTTTAACACTGAAAATCAATCATATATATTTTTGGATTCTATTTGCTTGTGTTTTGTTAAGGATGTGTGTGTGTGTGTGTGTGTGTGTGTGTGTATCTATGGTCATGAAAAATATTTGTATATTTGCTTTCTGGTGGAATAGGATTTTTGGACCTTCTCATTTAGTGGAGGTTGGAAGTCTAGAAGTTACTTGTAGTGTAGTTTTACATGTGGGGAATTCATGATGGAAAGTCAAAAGAGTCCAAGCAAACATTGGAAGGCAAAAGTTTTACCAAGCTAAAAAGAGAGGCCTTTAAAAAGTGGAAACATCTTCTCACTAATACTCTATAGGAATATTTTTTCCTCTTAGAGCTGGAGAACTTTTATGAGGAGGAAGGCTTAGAGCTGAATCAAGAACACTTATAATAGTGTGAGTGGCAACTTCCAATCAATCCCACACTCTACTGAAGCTGACAACAGGTAGCATCAACACCTTAGAGATGCAAATGCATACACACACACACACACACACACACACACATTTTCATTTCTTTTCCCTTATTCCCAATTTACTTTCTTGTCACAATAAATTTAGCTACTCCTGGGGAATAATATTTTATTAGAAAGAATCATAATCTAGTCCCTTCCAGAGTTATCAAAGCTATATTAGTGTGTTTGTGAGCTTAAATGTTTTCTGCTGAATTACTTGCTCTTGCGGTAAAATGTTAGCTAGGTGATAGGAGGGAGTTTTCTTTTTTCCTCAGAGCCAAACTATTTCTTAACAGGGAAATAAATCTAATTACTTTCATAGAAAGCCTATAAAGCTAGTTTTTCCTATGTTTGAGGTGTGTGCTTTGTGGTAGACAGAACAATGCTTTCTTCCCGCCAAACATGTCCTTGTCCTAATCGCTGGAATCTAAAAACACATTAGGTTACATAGGAAGAGGGATTAAAATTGCAAATCCATTGACTTTAAAATAGAAATGTTATCCTGGATCTTTTTGGTAGACCCAGGTGTAATTCCAGGGTCCTTAAAAGTGGAAGAGGGAGGCTGAAGATGATGTCAGAGTCATGCAATGTGAAGAGAATCAAATGGCCATTGCTGGCTTTCCTGATGGAAAAAGAGGGCCATGAGTCAAGGAATGTAGGTAGACTCCAGAACTTGGAAAAGTCAAGAAAAAAATTTCTCCTCTAGAGCTTCCAGAATGGAACACACCCCTACTGACATCTCGATTTTGACCTAGTAAGATGTTTTGGACTTGAGATCTCCAGAATTGTGAGATGATTTTGTATTGTTTGAGCCATTAAATTGGGGCTAATTTGTCATGGCAGCAGTAGGAGTCTAATACACATTTGTTTCTTGTTGCTTCCCTGTCACACTTTCATGGCCAAGACTGCCCCTGCACAGCTCCAGGGACCCTATTCACATAGAATCCCTTCTCATGCCTTCTATGCATGGACTCTTTAAGTGCTCACTGAATATTGTCAACCAACCTCCTTCTGATATTTCTCCATCACAGAAAGATCTTCCATTTGAGCAACATCCCTGGTCTTTCTTGAGTGGAAAGATGGCCTGTTTGGTGAGGTGAGGGAAAGGAACTGAATCCCCCCAGTGAAGCTTTCTTTTTGGGATCTGCCTGTCTTCAGGAAGCACCCACTCTGCTCTGTCCTATACCACGAGGTAGGTAGATCTGACCAATTCTGGATTGTAGTACCAGAGAGTACCCAAACCACAACTTCATTTATAGCTTTTAGGGCAACAAAGTTGATACTTTTCCAAACTGTTAGATGCCTATGACTATCTCTCAGTTCCTACTTCGGGGATGATATCTATGGAAACTTTTGAACTCCAACACTGGATAGCTCCAGAAGGATGTCTCAAAGCAACTTATCTTTAATTTTTGAAAATTAAAGTCATGTGCTTTCTTTTCAACCCTGTTTTTTCTCCCCATTTTATATCTCATAGAACATCTGGCCAGTTCCTTAGGCCTGAAACCTGGGCTTCTTCTCCCCTCTCTTCCTTTCCACACACTTAAGTAATCCCCCGTTTGTCTTCAATATTTTCTAAACCCAGCTGCTTTCTTCTACCTCAGTAGTACTGTCTTGCTGCACACCATCATAATTTATTTGCTATATTAATTTATTTTTAAAACTCTTTTTACCTGTTTCTGCATCCTTAGGATCTGCTCTATGCCTGGATCCAACCATTCCTAGTGACACAGGATTACAAGTAATTATTATGTGTATCAAAGGCTGCAGATCTCTGTTAGTCTCCTTCCAGTTCCATCCTCATATTTTCATCAGTGTGACCTTTCTTGATTGCAGAGCTGATGATACCCTCCTACTTAAAATTATTCATGGGTTTTCCATGGGTCAAAAAGTTACAGTCCAAAACAATAGCCTGGTCCACAGTCCTCTCAGATCTGACTTCTGCTGAACCACTGCATAGCTTCAGCTTTTGACACAATTCTGCTTCTTATTCCCAATCCCAATCTAAATTCATCTCTTGCATTCTCTTAACTGACCACATCACTTCTTCTCCCTGTTCTTTTGCTCACTCTGCTCCTTCCACTTGGAACAACACTTATCTCCCTCCTTACCTCTCTGGATAATTCCTTTTAATTAATATTCCCTGGGAAGCTTCCTCTAACCTCCTCCCTCCCAGGCTTCCTTGAGTGCTCTTACCAAATGCTCTCTTTAAGACTATATCTTAGTTTTTCTTTGTATTTTTAGTGCCTAATATAATAACTTTTACAGTATAAATGATTAATAAACATTGATTCAACATATCTTGTGTTTCAAAAAGTCATCAAGGGCTTGACTTTAAAGAAAGTTCCTCTACTTGGTGTATTATAGATGATCAGAGATAAATTTATATGTTCAGAGAATAACAGATATATCCTGGCTTAGTTCAAACGTTCTCTGCTGTTTGTATTCTGTGTGATATTTTAGTTTTGTACCCATTAGGTGCTAGATTGAATCCAGTTTATATTCTTGACCAAATGCTTCAAATAAATTATCTCTAATACTCAAAACCTACTTGGGCAAGGGAGGTCCTGATGATGTCCCTATTTTATAAAAGAAACTAATACTCAGGTCAAGTTGCTTGACTGAGGCCCTGTAGCTATTCACAATGGGAAATTGTACAGATCATCTCCAAGGTTAGCATGAAAAGAAAAAAAAAATCACAGCTTCAAGGAACATATTTAAGAAACACTCAAGTGAGCCTTGCCATGTGCTAGACAATATTCTAAGAGCTGTGAATATATAAAGGAAAGAAGGGATAATACTTCCTGATATCATGGAGCTTATATTCCAGCTAGTTCTGTCATCTACTCTAATAGATGTTATTTGAAAGAAAATTTTAAAACAATAAAACATTTTTGAGCATTTACCTCCTGAAGCAGTGAAGGCAGGAACTGATAAACTTTGTAAGCCTCATAGATATGGGAATACTTATTATTTATTTCCTTCCATTTTTTCCTGAGTGTTATTTGGGAAATGGGAACAGATTTCATAAACGTGTGTCTTTACAGGGAACACACAGATCATCTCCTGAAACGGGTCACAGATTGTTTAGCCATAATATTTTTCAGAGAGACTTAGTGATAGATACAACAGCATATTTAGGGACGTGTCAAAGCGGAAAGAAAAATTGAAAAGAGGGCAAAGGGTGGTAGGAACATAGAAGATGCAAAGGAGAGGAGCAAGAACAAGGATATAGTCATTCGCAAAAACACCATCTAAAGATCTTTTTCATGTATCCAGAGGGCAGAGACCTGCTGATATTGATCACTATTGCATAATTTAGGGCCTTTCAGCTGGTGTGAGCTTTTTGTCACTGTTGCAAAATACTTGATAAAAATAACCTAAAGGAGGAAAGATTTATTTTGGCTCATGGTTTCAGAGGGTTCAGTCCTTTGTTAGCTGACGTCATTATTTCTGGGCCTATAATGAGGAGTACACTATGGTGGAAGGACAATGTGAAGGAAAGCTCACTTTATGACAACTGGAATATGAAATTACAAAAGATGGATGGGGTAACCTGAGAGGCAGTAGGAGCCCACATCAGCTCTGCTGTAAGAGCTATCTTCTCCTTTTAAAAATTTTAATTATTTTAACTAATATAAAAAATATAAAATTGTACATAATAATGAGGTACGATGTGATATTTTGGTACATGTGTATGTGTGTAATGTTTAAACCAGGTTAAACATGTCTAGCACCTCAAATATTTATCATTTCTTTTTGGTAAGTGCTTTCAAAATCCCTTTTCTAGCTTTTTTATTTACAGTATATAATTATTATTTATAGTTACACTCTGTGCAGTAGCACATCAGAACTTCTTGCTCCTTGGTAACTGTAGCTTAGTACCCATTGATCACCCCTCCTTCTCTCTACTCTCCTTGGCCTCCTGTAACTATGATGACATATTCAATTTCTATGAGAACATCTCTTTTTTTATTCCACATATGAGTGAAATATTGCTGTATTTCTCTTTCTGGGTCTGGATAATGTCATTTATTAATGATCTACAGTTGTATCCATGTTGCCAAAAATTACAGGATTTCATTCTTTTTAATGGCTAAATAATACCGAATTATGTATATGCACCACATTTTCTTTATCAAATTCATCAGTTAATGGACATTTCAGTTGTTTTCATTTCTTGGCTATTGCAATGAAAATGGAGGTGCAGATGTCTCTTTGATATACTGACTTCATTTCCTTTAGATACATACCCAGGCAGGAGTGGGATTGCTGAATCATATTGTAGTTCTATTTTTAATTTTTTGAAGAACTTCTATGTTGTTTTCCATAATGAATGTACTAGTTTAGATTCCCACGAATAGTGTTCAAGGGTTTCCTTTTCTCCACATCCTTGCCAGAACTTGTTATCTTTAGTATTTTGATAATAAACATTCTTAATATGGAGTGAGGCAATATCTCATTGTGGCTTTGATTTGCATTTCTCTGATAATTAGTGATGTTGAGCACTTTTTATTAGTGCATTTTAATTATACTAAATAATGGGTTTTATTATGGCATATTCCCACCTGTACATAACATATTTTGATCACATGAATTTTTTTATATGTCATTTGGCCATTTGTATGTGTTCTTTTAAGAAATGTCTATTTAGGTCTGTTGCCCATTTTTAAATTTCTATTATTTTATTTTTGCTATTGATTTTTGGAGTTCTTATATATTCTGGATATTATCCAATTGTCAGATACATAGTTTGCAAATATTTTTCCCATTTTGTATGTTGTCTCTTTACTCTGAGGTTATTTCCTTTGATGAGCAGAAGCTTTTTAAGTGTAATATAATTCCATTTATCTACTTTTACTTCTGTTTTCTGTCCTTTTGGAGTCTTATTTAAAAAAAAAAAATCCAGTGGCTTGGGGTCGGGGTGGCTGAGGCAGGAGGATCGCAAGTTCAAAGCCAGCCTCAGCAATAGCGAGGTGCTAAGCACTCAGTGAGACCCTGCCTCTAAATAAAATGCAAAATAGAGCTGGGGATGTAGTTCAGTGGTCCAGTTCTGAGTTCAATCCCTTGAACAACAATAAAAAAAACCTTTGCCCTTTCTTATGTTATGAAGCATTTTCTACATTTTCTTCATAATTCCATCTTTTAGTTTTAAGTCTTTAGTACATTTTGAATTGAGTTTTGTAACTGCTGAGAGCTAGTTAGTTTTATTCTTTTGCATATGGATACCAGTTCTCTCAGGACCATTTATTGAGAAGGCTATCTTTTTTCTTATGCTTGTTCTTAGCACCTCTGTTGAAAATCATTTGACTAGTTATGTTGGTCGACTTACAGGTTCTCTATTCTTTTCCATTTGTCTATGTGTCTATTTTTATGCTAATATCATGCTGCATTGATGGCCTCAACTTTGTAGTGTATTTTCAAGTCAGGTATTGTAATGCCTACTGCTTTTTTCTTTTTGCTCAAGATGGCTTGGCTATTATTATTTTTATGCCCCATACACATATTCATATGGTTTTTCCTAGTTCTGTAAAGAATGTCATTTTTTGAGAGGGATTGCATTGAATCTGTATTTTGCTTTGGGCAGTATGGATGTTTGAACAATATTGATTCTTTAGGTCATTGAACCCAGGATGTGTCTCCGTTTCTTGTGCACGCTTCAATTTCTTTCACCAATGGTTTATCATTTTCACTATAGAGATCTTTCACCTTTTTGGCTCAATTTATTCCTACATATTTTATATTTCTTGTTACCATTGAAAATGGGGTTACTTCTTGATTTCTATTTCATATAATTCACTATTGTTTCCTATCAATGTTACTGATTTTTGTATTTTAGTTTTGTACCCTGTTACTTTGTTGATTTTGATTATTAGTTCTAGTAGCTTTTTGGTGAAGTCTTTTGAGGTTTTTATATATAAGATCATATCATCTGCAGTGACAGTTTGACTTCCTGTTTTCCAGTTTGGATGCCCCTTTTTGTCTTTCTCTTGCCTGATTACTCTGGTAGGACTTTCAGTTCTGTGTTAAAAAAAAAAAAAGTGGTAAAAGTGGGCATCCTTGTCTTGTTAGAGCTATCTTCTTAAAAACATAAATTTTATAATATTAGTCCCTTTCTTCAAAGCCTCAACATACCGGTAACCATCACATAATATAATAAAAGAGTTTTGGCAGAGATCAGCACGTGCTACCCAAATTCTATATCCTTGGGGTTTGAAGAAACAGCAGAAGCAACTTTCTTCTGCTGTTCTGTCCTGAAGCAGAGTATACAGAATTTTGTGACCTTCCTCTAGGGTAGGTGAAAAAACTCTTGCTCCAGAAGTGTCCTTCCTCCACTCAAAGAGAAGGAATGAAGACACAGAGATACAGAAAAAATCTGAACAGAGCTTGCTAAGGTCACCCCAGTTCATCTCCAAGTCTTATCCTTCTTTCTCCACTCACACTTTTGCATGAGAGTCCATAGGATTATGTAGATGCTTGTTTCTTTGGGTTTTCATTTCTAAAGGTTTCAGTGTCATGTAAAACTTACCTTAAATACATTTATATGCTTTTCTCTTGTTAATCTGTCTTTTGTTATGGAATCACAGCCACAACCTCACTATTCAGAAAAGATAATTCACTATGAGGAAAAGATAATTCTTGCTCTTTCATGCTAATAAGACCTCTGCATAGACATTGACATGAAAAACTGATTGTGGAAGTGCAAATCTGCATAGTTTATTATGGTAATCTGCCTCCAAAATGGCCTCAGCTCCAGCTCTTGGATTTCATGCTCTGCTGCAGTTTCCTCCCCAGCTATATAAAGATAAATCCATGTGCCCACTGGAATACAGAAGAGATGATGGCATATCATTTTGCAAGGCTAGATCATAAAATATATTATGACTTCTGCCTTGCTCTCTCTATCTGGGATTATTTGTTCTATGGAAGGCCAGATACCATGCTGTATGGAAACTCAGGTAGTTTATGCACTGACCCATGTTGCAAATAACTGAGCCTCTTACCAATAGCCATGTGAGTAGGCCATCTCAGAAGTGCATTCTCCAGCCCCAGTCAAATCTTTAGATAACTTCAGATTCACCTGGGTTCTTGATGGCAACCTTACATGGGACTCTGAGCCAGAGCTACCCAGCTAAGCCACTTTCAAATTTCATACCTACAGTATTTGTGTTTTTATGCCACTAAGTGTTTTGGGGGGAATTTGTTATGCAGCAATTAACCATGAATATGGCTTTTGATCATACAAAATCAAAGTTAAAAGGGTCTCTAGAGATAACATACGTACTGATAATTGAGTTCTGCATTTCCCATGGAACATGAGGCGATTTGTGGAGACTTTCTTTACTTCTATTGATCAGAGTTGGCACAAACCTTGAGACCTCTGCACTATTCCCGATCTCAAGAGATACTGGGCCTGGTCCAAGCTTGCATGCCTGTTTACTAATAAGAGCTTCATTTCCTGACCACAAGTCCAACACTTTCACCATTATATTCTGCTACTATTCATAAAACTGACATAATTTTACCCCTCTAATTTATATGAAATACCCACCCACTTGCTGAAGATCAATCATTTGACTTGGTAAAAATTGCTTATCTAGACAGAAGATAGCACATTGCTTAGGAGAGTGGGAGACAGTTTGAGTGCTGATTCTCATAGGTTATTCTGAATGATGGCCCCCAAAGATATACAGATTCTCATCCCTGGAACCTGTGAATGTTACCTAATATGACAAAAGGGATGTTGCAAATGTAATTTAGTTAAGGATCTTGAGATGGGATGAATTATCCAGGTAGGTCCTAAGTGTAATCACAAGTGTCTTTACAAGAGGGAGGCAGAGGGAGATTTGATAAAGAAGAAAAAGAGATGTGATGAAACAACAGAGAGAGAATGATGTGATGCCAGGTGGGAGCCAAGGAATGAGGACAGCATCCATTCTGACAGCAAATATAAGGACACACACTCTTCCACAGCCTCCGGAATGTGGCAGCCCTACAGACCCCTGGAACTTACCGACCCTGACCCATGTCAGATCTCTGACTCCTGACTTTTATGTAAAAGGTAAAAATTTGTGTTGTTTTAAGATATTAAATTTGTTATGCTTTACTGAAGCTGCCACAAAAAACTAATGACACTAATCTTAGCTCTAACAGGTCCTAATTCTTACATTGAAAGGGTAAAGTTTCTAAGCCGCAGAGCCTAAAGTTAAAATATAAAGGACCAGGCATTGTAAACCTGCTTCTAAACTGCAAAACCTGGGTTAAACTCCTGAGGCAGTTAAGACAATGCCCTACTGGTCATTTGGTTGTTTAATAACTTAGGGCTCTGAGTAGCCCGGCACGTAGGTATCCAGGCCCAAAACCAATCAGTTTGAATGTGTACCCCGCTTAGAAGTGACCAATCACCCCTGCCCAGCCTGTTCCCGCCAATGAATGTACTAATCAAGTCTAAGAATTGTTGTTCAATTTTCCCGCGCCTCATGATGATTTGTCCTGATGTATGCAAAGCCCCCCCTCCTCCCCCCCCTCCAAAAAGTGTACTTAAGCATTGTTCAACCCCTGCTCTGGGCTCTGGGCTACTCTCCTTTCTTGAGTGGGCACGGAGCTCCAGCATGCTGGTTCAATAAATCCCCTTCTGCCAGTTGCATGAGTGGTCTCTTGGTGGTCTCTTTCTCCGACGCTTCGCCGGACCCTTACAATATTTTGTGTGGGAGAGGCCATTCTAAGACTTCATTTTCATATCTATAAAATGAGAATAATAAAATGTCTGTTTCATAGACTTTTGAGACAATGAGTAAGACTATATAAATTACCTAATATGGAACTTGGCACATAGAAAGTTCTTTGTTGCCCATGGATTTGGTCTAGGTAGGAAGATTACAATATTTATTTATTTATTTATTCAGCCTTTTTTTTTAATCCAGTAGAGTATTACATATATATGGAATATAGAAAGAATGAAACATTTATTAGTAATTCTACTTCTCTGATTGTCCCTTCTCATGGGCATAGACTGCAAAATGGGGGAAAAACAAACAGATAAATGACTGCAGAATAACCCCTATGAGAGCTATAAAGAGGATTTTGAAAGGATGTCTTTGCCTATTATCTGCTTTTAGAGAAAGCCACACAGAGAGGTGAA
The DNA here is from genome assembly GCF_045843805.1 of Urocitellus parryii. NCBI lineage: Eukaryota > Metazoa > Chordata > Mammalia > Rodentia > Sciuridae > Urocitellus > Urocitellus parryii. The sequence continues at coordinate 49,237,028 of NC_135538.1, forward strand.
AAGTTACCCTATTTATAAATATCTCCAGGGAGGGAATGACCACGAACTTTCCTGATCATTTCTCTTGGAATATATGAAGCTTGCTTTGTTTCAAAGATGCCTGCACTGATGGTTGCACATTCTTCTTTATAAGAAAATGGAATGGTCTTGTTTTTAAAAGTTGCTTAATAGCCAAGGCTGCCTAAAAAAGTCAATTACAAATAACCATGTTAGCTGATCATGTTTCCATGTTTCTAGTATAACCTCAGGACCACTGAATATGTGACAATGTAACCTTTTCCTTATCCTATATTTCAAAATGTGCTATTGAAAGAAAATTACAATAATCGTAGTTCATTGTATTATTTATCTCTACAACTCGGTTTTCTTTACATGAATGTATTTTCTACTGAGTTAACATTTGTATTCTATTGTTTATATGTACCTATCACATATGCATAGATTAAGTGCTCTGTGGTTTCTATCATGAGCCCTGCTGGGTAGGAACAATGTCTACATAATTCCCTTGAAGCACCTGGTAGAACAGCTTGTACTTTGTGATTGTTTATGATGATAGAGATGATACTAGAAAATGAAATCAAAAGGACCTTTTAAAAATAGGGTTTGATAGTATTGGGCCTTTTATTGAACATTTATTTACAGAGTAAAAAAAAAAAAAAAAACTTGAGCATAACTATTCTAACATTATGACCAATAACAAATAGTCAAGGGTGGTGATATTCAAAGGTCCTCTTGATCAAAGATGATTTGTGGAAGAAAGTAAAGGAATGTGGCTCATTGACTTGACTTTTAGCCCCATAATCAGAAAAGTACAGTGCCTGGTACAGGAAAAAAGTCAGTCTGAAGGCAGTTGGCAGAGATGTCATGCTTTCTAATGCAGCCTGACCCACCTAAATTGGTCAAAGAGGCAGACACCTAATTACATTGGCCTTGGTTAGCCAACAGAGATTGACAGCTAAGGTAGAGCTCACCTCCTACATATGAGAGCTCATGCCTCACTGGTGCCATCCAATATCTTGGTGCCTTAGTATGTCTCATTGATCATTTTTAAATCTCTGCTCCAAAGCATAAGTGTGGAAAAAAAAAATTGCTTTCCCTTACGTACTAAAACTAGTATGCTCTAGTTTTAATGGAGCGTGAAGATGAAAATGGCATCTCCAATAAGTGTTGGTCCACGTCTCTTTAGGTAAGAAGATCAAGCTAGTTTTATAAATTTTTTTTGCGTGTGGAATTTAAAATTAATTCATGACCTGAAATGTTCCCAGGATATTGAACTTATTTCTCAGTTTCTAGGAGAGAAGAAAAAAAAATTTTATTTATCCCACTGTACAGATGGAAAAGTACTGTGATCATTGCTTTAGCCAAAATTCATGTAGGTTTGATGCATTCAGCTTGCACAAGATCAACAGTGCTTTCCTATTCCCACAGTAAACACTGAGCCCTGTTTATAACAGAAGGGCAGTATCTGTGGTTCCCATTAGCAAAGCGCTCCAAGCTTCTTTTTCCCTTTTCTCAGAGACACCAGAAATGTGCCTTTGCAATAGTTTGCCACATCCTTAAATCATGATTAATTTAAACCTTTTTCTCTCCTTGCTTAGGCCTGACACAAGCAACTGCTTTCCTGTCACATTGATTTTTCTGTCCTTGCGGATTCATAGCCAGGGCTGAGTCCTCCTAACAGGGTGAGTTCTCTGACAAGGAAATTTTGCAACCTAATTTACAGCGGGAGTCAAGTTTGTCAGTGAGTGCCAGAGGGCAGCTGTCGCAACTGGCTTGTTAAGTATGCATTTAATAGTGTTTATCCAAGCGAGTTTGTGATTTCTTCACTCTCTCCAACAAATATGTTATTTGTAATGCCTATCTTCTCTAATCTAGGTGTTTGAAAAATGTCTGTAACATGTGTGGGCTAGAATACATTTGTTTTTCTCTAGGTATAGTCATTTAGCAAGGGCAGGCTTTGAGGATCTATCAAAAACTGCTTGCCACCTTTCCAAATCATCACTGTCTGCAGTGACCATGCCTGAATCCTGGAGGAAAACAAGGTAATCTTTTCAAATAAACATTCTCAAGGATGTTTTAGAAGAGACCCAGTTGCTAGCAGGCAGAACCCTTCCAGCTCTTGAAAATATAGTTATACCAAGGGAGAATAATGATAAGAAGAGCGAGTGTTGGTGTTTAGTGTTTTCAGATGATTAAAAATAATAAGCAAAATTATAAGCAAAGATTTGATTTGTATCCTTGCGGATATTTTGAAAAGTCACTTGAGATTTTGTTTCTCTCGATGTATTTGATGAAAAATGAGACACAGAGGGGTCAAACACTTGAAGTAGATTAAATGAGAGATCTGGATATAAGGAGGCTGTTCTGCTTACCTTACACTAATTCTAGAGTAAACTGAAAGCATCCAGTTGAAAATGCCTTTTATACAACTGACCTACAGAAATGCATAGCTTAGCAGCTCACTGTTCCCTGGAGCATCAGCCACTTTCCCTCCTGAATGACATGGCTGACTGGGAACTGCGCACACTGCTGCTGCTGCCCAGTATCCCAAATCACAGGCCTCAAAATCTGAAGTATGGTTTCTACTGCATGTGTCTTATTTCAACACCATCATGAAATTGAAAAACACAAGTCAAACCGTGGTGAGACAGGGATCCCCTGTGTTCGAACCTCAGCTTATTAGGCTTCGCTGGACTTGGCCACTCCAGTGGGAGAATATGAGGTGAAGAAACAGTTGACCATTAAAAAACAAATGGCACTGGCCACATAGAAGCTACTAATGCACTATCTCCATTCTCAAGAGATTTGGCATGGAAAAAAAAAAGAGAAATGGTAGGAAATAGAATAAACCGAACATTACTTGAGTTATATAATTAACTTAAATCAAAACAGACCAGGTATTCTGGGACATCTATTATTATTATTTTTTTGTGTGTATCTATCTATCTATCTATCTAAATTACATATGTATAATTTATCTATTTATCTATTTAAAATTTCACAAGCTCGAGGACTTAGCACTAGTCCTGGCCCACAAGACCTCTCTGACACATGTGTAGATATGGGGGACATTCCCCCTGCCTAGCATTCAATCCCTGATATCATGCCCAATCTCAGGGGCTGCAGTTTGAAAAAGACCCCGTCCCCAGGGTTTCATATGTAAACTAGGGTGATCAACCACCCCCCATTTCCTAGGACTGAGAGATTGGCTGCAACATGAGACTGTGCAGTGCTAAAACTAGTTCAGTCCTGAGAAAACCAGGTTGGTCTTTTCCCCCATGTAATACTCACCTATCCAATCCCTCCATTTCATCCTCCACTATATTCTGTTTAGCCACTATAATTGGTTCAGACATGGGCTATACAAACCTGGCAGCAAATCATGGGATTTTGTGGGAACTACTGGGTCAACAACTTTACTTCTGCAATGGTCACTGTCTTGAGCTTTAGTTAACCTTCTTTACCTCATGAGGGGAGAGGCGCATTACAAGTGTTACCTCCTTTGGAGGAAGTCACAGCCATGGAGAAACCGGGTTTTGGTAAATTTATTTAGTCCTTTTCTGGGTTCTGGATCAACCTTGCCTGAAACTACCCTATTGTTGAGCTTTTTAGTGAGTCAATAAATTCTTCACACTAATTTCTATTATTGTTTGTTTTTGTTAAACTATTTGGGTTGAATTTCCATCATGTGAAACTAGAACAGTCTTCACTTATAAAAGAAAACAAGGGAAAGGAAGGAATGCAAATGGTCTAGTTGCAATTTTTTTAGGCTCATAATTAACATAACCAGAGATTGTCCATTTTCTTTTCTTTTCCATAGTCTCCTTGAGGTACTGTGGGGTGTGTTTGTGTGTGTGTGTGTGTGTGTGTGTGTGTGTGTGTGTCCTCTCTAATGCAACCTGTGAACTGTACGTATCTTTGTGGGGTAGGGAATTGAAGGCAGCAAAATAGCTGCATGCTGGCAATAACCTAGGAATTTCTGAGTTTTTTTTTTTTTTTTTTAAGCAGGAAACAATGAGGTCTTGTTGTCCTTCTTCTGCTATGTCTTCCTCCATTGCTCTCAGACTTCTGTGCTTTGTCATGCTGTATTTTGCTCCATTGTGATGATACTCAGAATATATCATAAGCCTCATTTTAGGAACCTGAAATCTACAATTACTGAGGTTCCAACCTGTAGACTGGGACTCTTGAGAGTTCATAGAGCTGCAAACTCAGGCATCTGAAACCTCAGTCATCTGTTTATCTTTACTTGATCAATGGGCTCTAAAATGCAATCATTCACATGTAAAAGTATTCTAACACTTTTGGACAGTATCACAAGAGTGAGTAAGAATCCAATAGATAAATGTAATTAAGTTGCTAATGGGTAACTTGACATAGTTAAGTGCCCTATGTAAAAGCACTTAACATATATTAAAAAATATTTAGATTTCACAGCAATCTTATAAGACAGGTGTTATTCTCTTTGTTGTCCTAAAATGGAAAAAATAAAATGATTACATTTTCTTTATTCCATATTTGTTTAACAAGATTCATTTTAAACCATTATATTCTCATGAGTTAACCTCCAGTAGAGAAAATAGGTTTACAAGCATGTTTATGATACCATCTGTGAGTACATAAAGAAGCACCATGAGGGAGGAGAGAAAGGGCATGGGCAGCAGAAGCAGGTGTTGGGTGTGGGTCACACACATCAGAGAGACTCCCCCAAAAGAATGAGGCCTGAGCTGAATCTGAGCATATATGCTCAGTTGCAAAATTCTTTTTACCTTTTTTCAGGAGAAGGTTCCACTAATTTGCAATGAGAAATTTCAGTTTCTTTTTCTGCTTAAGTGACAGAACTCTGACCCATGAAGCAAAAGAGTCAGATTCTTAATTCTGGATTCACTACTAAAGAGGCTACTCTGCAAAGTTTCGTAAAAGAGTCCTCATATGCAAATAGGTCAACACATTCATTCATAATAGCTTCCCTTCCAAACTTAAAGTCTTTAGTAAAACTTCAGGTAGAGCCTTCCTTTTCTACCTTCACTAAGTCGTTGCCCCCACCTCACAGTTTAGAAACCAGGCATTACAGCTGGGTGTGAAGGGATCTCAGCTTACAAGGAAAAAGTTTCATCTCATTTCATTTCTACCAATAACAAAATATCACCCTCTTATAGCTTCAGTGTATCTTCACTCAGTATCTTGTAGGACAGACACTGAAGATTTAGCAAATCAGGTTAATGACATTCATGAAACAGAAGAGTAGCGAGATTCATCAGATATTTGATACCCATGAAAGCTTCCTATACAGAAGCAAAACAAAATAAAACAACAACAAAAACTCCCACACTTTTATATGAATGTACTTTGGAAGTAGACCAAATTCTTAATCTTACAATCTGGCTTTTCCAAAAATCAGCTTGTTGTGTGTAATTTTGCTGTGTCTGGGAATTCATTTATACATATGTAGAATTAAGAATTTAGATCAAGAGCTAAGAGAGGGTGGGTGGCTAGAGAACACTGTCTGTTGAATTGTGTTCAACAGAGTTTACCATAGGTACCAGCTTAAAGACAGAAATAATTTTTGAGATTATATGAAAAAAATGGATAACTGTTTATTGACCTTATTGGTGTACTTGGCCTCTCACAGTAGATTTCGTTTTGGGGGTGGGTATCAAAAATTCTTAGTACTAGCAACTAATTTGATTTAAATAAAAACACTTCATCATATTTTAAGGATAAATGTAGCAGCTGGTACATATTGCATACCAATATTAAAATTATGATACAATGGCTTAAAATAGAAGATGATTTGGCCTCCACAAAATGGATATTTTTTTCACACTCCAGGTTGATATTTATATTTTATTTCTCTGTAGCTAAACATATGACAGTTATGGCCAACGTGACTCTGCAGAGGGTCCTATGGACTGGCTGTCTTAATGCTCTTACAGGTTCAACTGTTTCCCAGAAGGACGTTGTTTCAGGAATAAGTCAAATCCTTACTCAACATGGACCCTGAAGGTTTGTCTAGTGCATGGTATCAGAATTATGGACTTCATGCACGTTCATCCAAAGCCAGTATAGCCAATGCCTATTTTCACTGATAATTGGATAACACTACTGGAAAAGTCTCTGGTATTTTCTACCTATCATTTGCTACTTTGAATATGGAATGCCACTTCTATACTATATCACGGTTGACATTTAAAGCCAATAGAATATATAAATTGTTCATAACTATCTCCAACCACCTACTCCAAGTGACTGTTTCTTCTGCTTTGTTGCTACCTCTGCAATTATTAAACTTCCATTTGTATTAAACTACCTTCACTGTAGCAGAAAAAGGTGCATTTTTAAGACATAATTTCCCTTTCCTCCTCCTCCTCCTCTTCCTCCTCCTCCTCTTCTTCTTCTTCTTTTAATTGAGACAGGGTCTTGCTGAGTGGCTTAGGGTCTCACTAAGTTGCTAAAGTTGGCTTTGAACTTGCAATTCTCCTGTGCCTCAGCCTCCTGAGTCACTGGGATGATAATTATGCACTACCACATCTGGCTTTCCTCTCTTCTTTCTATCCCCTTTCATCACCCTATCCACAGATTTGACTTTGTTTTGCTTATGATACTGTAGCTATGTCTGTAAGGGGGTTAATTTTTATTTGGCCATAAAACCGAGAAAATTCATCTTTCACTGTTCTGCCATGTATTTTAGACTTTTCTTGTTTGAAATTAACCTTTTATTGGAAATTTTCAAAGCTTCTAAGGCTGAGCTTGTGTACAAAGTTGCACTGAAGACTGTGGTATGCGGTGCTGCCTAATTGCCACGCCAGTGTCCCCTGACCTTTCTTGGCCTTGCCCACAAGGCTGTTAGGAAGTTAGCAATTTAGACTGCTTTAATCCTCCAAGTAAAGTAAAATATTAAATTGGTATGTAAAGACTGTGGCTGGGAAGTGTGGTATATTAGTTGTAGAACTGTTTTCTATGAGGATCCCTTTGCAAATCTTTTAGAACATCTGCCTTTTCTACATTTTGTTTGTTCTCCTCTAATATTTTCTGCCCTCCAGCATGCCATGTCTGCATAACAGAAGCAGGGCCATATCTGACAGGACTAAAGATCACACTCTTTAGATTATTCATCTAGAGTCTTGGAGTTTTGGATAGCAGAACAGTCAACTTGCCCTGAGGTTTGCTCTGTCAGCCCCTGTTCCTTCTACCCACTGCACGGACATCTTACCCTGGCCCATTCCTTCAGGAACTTGGCAAGAAAGAACAAAAATCTTTCTTGGTCTTTTATTCATTCATTAGATGCAAACTGCAGACTTACCAGTTGTAAAGCCCTGGGCTTCACAGTGAGAGTCACAGAGGAATAAAACATTCAGCTATTATTTTGAGGAGATCACTGTATTCACCTACTTTCTGCCCTCCTGACCCAGTCCTGGGGACAAGTTGCAGAAGGGGTTTCCCTCTCCTAGCAGCTTCTGCTGTGTAGAATTTATGAAAGCTGAGAAAACTGGAATTCAGAACCTTCAAACCTAATCTTCTTTTCTAGATTTGCTTTCTTTCATTTCTCTAAGCACTGCTCCTCTGCAACCAAACTATTCTATGTATCATCCCCTGAAACCAACCTACGTTTTCCTGACTGCATGACTTATGGAAGGGCTGCCCTCTATACCTGGCAACCCTGTTTGGTCCCCATCACCAAAAGAAACACATTGCAAAGACCTCCGATTGCAAAGACCCATTTCAAATGTCTTCCTATAGCTTGGATAAAATTCTGTTATGGCTGGGGATGCAGAGAAAATGACATGAGAAACAGGGAACTTTGGACTCTAAAGCATCTCATTTTACAATTGTACTCTGCTGCTCATTAAAAACATACCATTGAAAGAACTCTGGAACTCTCTGAGTTTCAGTTTCCACAGGGGCAAAATGGAGATGATAATATTGCACCATCATTAAGCTTTGTAATGAAGTAGTTTACATAAATGGTGTAGCACAGTTCCTGGTGCTCAGTGCCTACTCCCCAAATGCTAGTCATCTTCCTTTCTAGGAAGCCTCCACTTTTAAAAGACATCTTTTGTAGCTGTTTATAGGCTTATCTTTTGTTAGGATCCAAACTGCTTAGGAATAGGCACTATGGCTTATTCACACAGAACTCCCTACGGTCTTGCACAGTACTTTCTACCTAGCAGATGCTCAGGCATATTGGATGCATCAGGGTATTACTGTAAAAGTACAGATGACCCTATATTGTTCTGGGAATAGCTGAGCTCAGCAGGGTGAAATGCCTGAGGGGTACAAAGACCAGGAGCTTTTTAAAGCCTTTACCTTAGCCCAGCAAGGTTCTGAAGAACAGAGTGATTGCAGGGAGAAAATGGCAGTCTCATGTGCAGGCTTCTGTGATTTAGAACCATAGGGTGACCTCTCCCAGGGTCATCCACAAGATGAATCAGGAAAAGAGAGACCAGAGATGGGGCCAGCTGCTCCCAGATCCTTAGACATTCTAAACAAGGGGGAGAGACTTGGTCTTCACTGATTAATCTCTGATGATTTATTCTTTGGGCATCATTTAAAAGAACCATTTTAAAGTAAATTAATTGAACTCCCATGACCTTTAACCCTACTAATATCATCAAAAGAAACTAGATCTTGAATTTTTAAAAAATGTTGGATTTATTTTCTGTGACTTACAAACTATAAAGAATGTCTGTTTATTAATACAAATGCCAGCTTTTTCATCATTATGTTGAAAAATCTTAAGTTTGAAACATCCCAGTTTTAGCAAATGAAAAGTGAATTAAAGATGTCACAGATATTAAAGGATAAATATATAACTAAAGACACACAAAATAGCATAATATTGGTTGTCTTCAAAACAGGAATTTCACCTTTTTTCATACTGATCCTGGTAATATTCCTGAGTTTGCTAACTGACTTAGATTAATTATAACTAGTGTAAGCCATTTTTTTAAAAAATGCGGGTGGCGGTCTGCTAGTGGTTTCTTAAAATCAGTTTAGTGGTTGCAATTAAGATTTATTTTTTGATTAATAGAATAGTATAGAGAATAAAAAAATAGAAAATAGATGATTATATAACAAGGATGTTATTTTATGAAGCTTTCACTTTTTGTTTTTTGCATGAACATCAAATGTATTTATAAGTCTACCAGGTTGAACTATACATTGCATTTTTTCATTGTGGTTGTATCTCAAAAATTTTGGAATCTACTAAATTTTTCTGGTTTTATGTTGTTTTGTTTATAAATTGCCTAGCGATGATGGTATAGCTCTGGCCAATGAGATGTCAAAGGAAGTCTGGTGGGGAAGGTAGAGATAGGGGTAGGGTAAGGAAAAAGATATAGTAAGGAAAAAGAGTCTTTGCTCTAAAGCAAGATGCACAGTGGTTTCTATTTTCTCTTGTGGATGTTGTCTGTACATGCTTTCTGAAACTGTGGAACCATCTTGCAACCATAAAAATAGCTCACCTGAGATCATTTTGAACATAGCAGAGTGGGAAACTGAAAGGACTCTTCCTCCTAGGCTTGATGTTAAGTGTGGTGCTTAATGCTTCTGGAACTCTCCTACCTCTAGGGCATGTTATATGAGGTAATAAATCCCCTTAGTTAAATTACTTGAGGTTCCCCCCCACAGTTGAAAGCATCCTAAAGAATAAAATAAACTCATTTTAGGAAGAGCATATAAGTCAACCCTTGTGGTTAAGTTCTGGTGGAAGAAAAGCTTGGAAAGGTTCTCTGGGGCAGATAATAAAGGTAATGGATTCCAGGCCCATGCTTTGATTCCAAGGCAGTACAAACATGTAGTTCTGAGTACAGATGCAAGAGCACATTGTCTGGGCTTGCATCTCTGAATTCCATTTGCTAACTAAGAACCTTGAGAAAGTAATCACATCAAGTGCTATGCTAGACTATTGATCTAGGGTCATTGTCCAGGATGAATTGGAAGATGGGAAAAATTGGAGACATGGAAAACAGAAGACTGTTTTAACAATCTAGTAATGAAAATGAGTATTTATAGCCTGGAGGTGATAAAGAAAGCATACAAGGAGGAAAGGCTGAAGGAGATGCTGGAAAGGTAGACTTGATGATGGACTTGATATGGGAGATGGGGCTGAAATGAAATCAGATCTAATGGTATGATTTCAAATGTGGAATTCTGGATTGGATATGCAGTGATGTGTGTGGTTAGAGTCAGAATAGGGGATAGATAAGGAAGATAACTTTCTGGATCCCTCTCAGGGATGGCACTGTATTTACATGTAGTTTCTGATGTGGTCCCCACTTTATGGATAGCAAGCCAAAGTTCGGAGAAATTAAATTAAAATAATGTAGCAAATGAGAAAAATCAACATTTTCTACAAATTATTTTTAAATTCAAATTTCTCCTTTATCCTATGCTGCCTCTTGAAGGTCACACATAATCAGGACAAGAAACATGGAAATTAGGAGGAGGTGACAGGGTTTAAATTGCAGGTACCTAACACAAATGGGAAACAAAAGAGGGATGGTGTCTTGGGTTTAAGGACAGGTGCTTTTAGAATGATAGGATTTTTTTAAATGAAGAAAAATATGCGGTAAGAAAATGAAGGCATGTAATGAAAGAGAGAGTATGAAGAAGGGCTGGGAGGAAATCAGGATAAGAGAGGTGTAATAAAATTCAAGAGCAGAGTACCCAGTAAGAATGAGAGTTCATAGAGTCACCACTTGGGAGATTAAGGGAGTAAGATGCCAAAAGGGCACCAAATGCAATAATAAGTGGCTTTCTGGTGATTTTCAAACAGGAAATTCCATAAGCTTGGCAAACACACATGCTAGACTGGAGGATATAAGGATGAGTGAGGGAAACTGAACCAGCAATATCTGGAAAAACTTATCAATTAATGGAAATATCACCATGAAAAGAAAAGATTGACAAAAAAGAAAAGATCTTTCCTAGTCTCTAGTCTGATGTAGAAAGAAAGGAAGATAATTTGAAGATGCTTTTGGAAAGGGTCTACTCTACTTATCTTCAGAAATAGAGAAAGAGAAGAAAAGAAAGAGTGAGTCAGAGGAGAGGGAGGGACAGTCCACAAGTGAACTGTGCAGAAGGTAGGGTGGTGTTAGTTACTACAAAAAGAAGGGTCATGCCAGTCCACCTGGGGCAGGAAAGGATTAGACAGAATTGGAGGATGAATACGGAGGTCGTCTGTGTATAAACTGATTTGCTACCCAGAAGAGATGAATGAAAAGACTTGGTGACTGTCTTTTAAGGAATAGGGGATATTACAGGTTGCATCTTCTTCCTGGGACACATAATGACTTCAGGATGAGGGCAGGAGAAAATAGACTTTTAGAGGGATATGGCATATGCAATCATTGATGGTAGTTCACTGATATGCAATCCGTAATGGTACAACACTAGTAGTATCAATAGGAGTCCCAAATGGTGTTGCAGTCCATTCTTTTGCTGCATGTCCTTACTGGCACTGTTAGTGAAGAGAATAGAATTCCAGCCATGGATCTGCTCTAACTAGATAGAAAATCTTAAGTCCTTTTATTGTAAGGATCTTAGTTTCTTTTACCTATATAACAGGACACATTGGATATGGTTCTTTATAATTCTGATGTGGAAATTTGATAAAATGACATATGATGATGAAAGTGATAATGAGAACATAATGACAATGAGAAACACAGCAATATTAATAGAAGTAGCACCTATTACTATTGATCTGCTCCTATTACAACACGCATTGCTATGGCTCTTTCTGTGATGAGCCGGACACTGTTCTAATCTTTTGCCTACAGTTTTACAGAAGAAAGTCAAAGTGAATTTAATTGCCAAAGTTTTTAAAACTAGTAGAGGAAGGATTCCGTCTAAATAAGTCTGGCTCCAGATAAAGAAGTTTGCTGATATAAAGTCTTGTGTTTTTCAAAGTAATTATTACAAGAGAAGTAAGATTTGTCTGAGAGCAATTCAACAGAGGACATATTTTGAATTCAGTTTTTGATTACTTAAAGTATCTATTTTTCTAATCCCACTAGGTTCTTAATGACATAGTATTTCCATAGTTTGGGCTTTTTTTTTTTTTTTCCTTTTTAAAAAATTTCCACTGAGAAAACAGGACTTTCCATCTTCATGTAGTTTTATCAGGAAGATAAACCTCTGCTGTTGTTTCTTGGTATTTATTTCTGTGAGCAGCACATGGGAAGGACATGTCTCTTCTGATGGATTGCTACTAACAATCAGGGATGGCAGCTGCTGCTTCAGGCTTCCTGGCTGACCTTGAGCCAATTGGTGGATCAGATAAAAAGATGATTAAATGGAAAGGAATATAGCTCCTTAAAAGCCAGAGAAACTTTTTCACCATAGCATAGAAATATGGGATCAGAATTTTGGAGGTGTCACTTTAACGACTTCTGCCTCAGGTAGTTGTTGTGCTAAACTCTAAGCAAATTTCATTGAATAGGTGAAATTTTTCAGCAAGAGCTGAACAGCACCAACATGGGTTTCCAGACTGTTCATCAAAGACTTATTGGGCTGTTCACAATAGCCCACGGTGCCTGGTAGGAAACCACTGCATTCAATTCTGCAACAGCTTGTAGAAGCTTATTTGTAATATCTTCAAACTCAATTGGCTGCGGTTTGGAATTGCTATCGTTACCTGGGAATTTGATCAAAAGAAAGGTTAAAGACATTAAGTCAGGGTGACATTCTCTGTTAGCATCATGAAGACAGCAACCCAAACAAGGCTTAATCACCACATTGTATCTACCTCCCCAAGGGGCAGCAGCTGGGGCTTCTGTTGCAGGGACACAAGGTGAAGCTGGAACTAGTCATGATGGAGGCAACAAATGATAAACCAGTGCTGTGCATTCTGGGGCTTTGTAACTCCTGTCGGGTGTTGTTAGAAGATTATCTTTTCAGTTTCTACAGATCCTATCATACCCCGCCACCATCCTGGATCAATGTTCTATAGAAGGAACAATGGTGTTTTGAGACTGAAAAAGTACACTTTCTCTTTTTAACCTTGTCCTTGTGTTTTCAAGAGAAGCTTTAATACAAGAAAAGAAGTCATTGATTCAAAGCCATGAGAACTAGAAGGTAAGCAGTAAAAACTGTGGAATCCATGCAGCAAGGCCAGCGATGTCGACATGGGCACACACAGTGCCTCAGGGGTGGGTCAGCTTATTCATGCTGTGTCTTCAGTTAAGAGAACAAATCAGAAAGTCTGCTGCCAGCTCAGGGGGCCTCCCAGGTCTGAAAACACAGCCTGGACTTTTAACATGACATTGTTGCTTCTGGACAGCTTTCAGTTTGCTTCTAAAATGTGTTTGCTTAAAATCTATTCGTCACACTTTTCATTTAGGGTCTATTCTACATTTTTGTTGAAAAATGTTATATTGCATCAGACTTAAAAAAAATTCATGTCAGACTGTAAACATACTAAGGACCTCACTCTCTTAGATCTCAGGAATTCTGCGAACTGGCTCTTTTTACCATCTCATGGGCGGTGCCAAGTTGCTTAATAAAATCTACTTGAACATAGGTATAGCCACATTTTAATGAAATTAGCATTGATTTAAGTATTTTTCAATTGACACTTTCACTAATTTAGGAATAAGTATCATAGTGACACAGGTTTAAGGTGTATTCCATTGATATCAATTATTTGAATATTATTTTAAAAATTTGTTTGAAATAGTTATACATGGCAGTAAGATGCATGTTGACACATCATACGTAAATGGAGTATAACTTCTCATTCTTCTGGTTGTACAATACATAGAATTACAGTGGTCATGTAATCATGACCTATATAGGCATATAGGGTCATAATGTCCAATTAATTCTATTATTCCCATACCCCCTCCCTTTACTCTCCTCTGTCTAATCCAATGTAACTTTATTCTTCCCTAGCACCCACCCACCCCCCTTATTGTGAATAAATATCCCGATATCAAAGAAAACATTGGCCTTTGGTTCTTTGGGATTGCCTTATTTTGCTTAGCATGATATTCTCTAGCTTTATCCATTTACTAGCAAATGCCATAATTTCATTCTTCTTGAAGGCTGAGTAATATCCCATTGTGTATATATACCACATTTTCTTTATCCATTCATTTGTTGAAGGGTACCTAGGTAGGTTCCATAATTTAGCTATTGTGAATTGAGCTGCTATAAACATTGATGTGGCTGCGTCTCTGTAAGTATTCTGATTTTCTTCACAATATTTACTCTATAAGCAAATTGCTCTACTGCTTTTTACATTACTTTAAAGGATACTTTTTATTAAAAAATAAATTTTTATTTAACCTAAACCTAAGTAGAAGTTATGATCCCAAACTTAGGTCTAATGTGATGTGATACGTGTGTGTGTGTGTGTGTATGTGTGTGTGTGTGTGTGTGTGTGTGCATGGGTACAGGCTGAGTATCCTTTATCTGAAATGCTTGGAATTTGGATTTTTTTTCAGATTTTGGAATATTTGCATATACATAATGAAATCTCATGGAGAGTGGTCCTAAGTCTAAACATGATATTTACTTATGTTTCATATACACCCGATATGCATAACCCAAAGACAATTTTATATAATATTTCTAGTGTATCTATGTTCTGACTGAAACTGTTTATTATGAGGTCAGGTGTGGAATTTTCCACATATGGCATCATGTTAGTGCTCAAGCAAGTTCAGATTTTGGATCATTTCAGATTTCAGATTTTTAGACTAGGGATGCTTAACTTGTATGTGTGTTTGTATAAAGTCATGGATCATATAACATTTCATTCAACAACAGACCCAATATGATAGTATCCCCATAGGAATATAATGCAGCTGAAAAGTTCCTGTCTCCTCTAAATGCTGAAGTTGTCAAAATGTCATAATGTAACATAATACTATGTGTTTATGGTGAGGCTCATGTAAATACCTATTTAACTATGTTCAGATACATTGATATTTACCATTGTTTTACCTTGTCTATAATGTTTACTATAGTAGCAGGCTTTATAGATTTGAAGCCTAGAAGCAGTAAGCCATGCTGTAAAGCCTACCTGTGTGGTAGATTGTACCGCTTAGGTTTGTGTAAGTAGTATACTCTTTGAAATTTGAGTAAGAACAAAATCACCACATAATGCATTTCTCAGAATGTGTCCCCATTAATATGTGACCCATGACTACACACAAGTTGTAGTTTTACAAACACATATTATGATAAAATGAAACTATCACAACAGAAAGCATATTCTTTTAGCTGAAACCTTGTAAAATCATCCTGTATATGCAAAGAATATTATTTCATTTGGAAAACTCCAGTCTGTGTGATAATGTCTTTTGTTATATGTTTCTAAAAGATACTACCTTGAAACTTATACTCTTTGTCTTCTAGTCTTTGTGTGTGTGTGTGTGAGTGTGTGTGTGTGTGTGTGTATGTGTAAAATCAGGGTAATGATTTTTTAAATTGGTGTATTATAATTATTCATAGTAGTGGGAACCTGCCAAGCACTGCTAGTAAACACCATTTGGTGGCTTGTGGATATTTCTTATTGTATCAAGTTAGTCACTAAAATGGTTTCTTCATGATTAATAAATTCTATGAATTGGTTTCCCATCTCCTCCTAACAGCAGGAACATAGGGTTTGGAGTTGAACCCAGTTTGAATCCTGTCATTAACCCCTGCTATCTTTATGACCTACAGTTACCCAAACTCCCAACCTCTGTTTCCTCACCTGCAAATCAGAAAACAATAATGAAGTGCTTAGAACAGAGGCTAGCACAAAACTATCTTAAATTAATGCTATCTATTAGAATCAAGTTAGAAGTAGTCTCCAGGAATTCATTAGAAATAGTGGGGGGTGGGGGTGGGGGGTGAAATGGGTGGGGAGTTTTTCTTTCATAAAAATAAGGGCAACACAGATTCAAATATATGTGGATATGTTTGAAGTGAACATGAGGTAATACCTCGTGCTTCCCTGGATTTGTATCTGGTATATATATACTTAAACAGGGAACTATGTTTTTATAGGTGTTAGCTAGTTTTATGCATGGAATTTACCTGGAATACCATGTATTCTCATGCTTCTGAACCTGACTTATAATGTATGCTGAAATTTGCATCCATTTGCCCCCTCTAGACTTTGACAATAGACAGGCCAAAAGCATCAAAGAGCCTAAATCTCTGCCTTTCACTCTGTCTCCACGTCCTGTACACCAGAGCATAGATCTTGAAGAGATTGGCTTTCAAGTGGCTCCAGCTCTAAAATGAACCCTCTAAACTTTCCAGACTTGTGTTTTGTTAGCATAAAATTTGAAACAAACAGGTTTGTATCATGTGTTCTGTCTTTTTTTCTTAGGGCCTTCGTATTTGTGCTCTTCACCAACATTTTTATTATTGGTAGTATAAACTCTCAGTGAAGGTACACGCTGAACTTGGTTCTCAGTGTCTCCTTGATCTTTAGAAATTATTAATCAAATCAAGGCACTTCCCTGCATAAAAAAATTTATAGGCTTTTCATGACATTGGGCAAAAGCACATTCTCTCCATGGCCTTGAAAGTCTTGCAAACCATTTTGGACTTGGTTTCCTTGGAGGACACTGTCCTGATTCTTTCTTCTCTACCCAAACAAGCCTTTTTGTGTTTTTACAAGCTCTGCCCCTCAGGATCTTCACATATGCTGGTCCCTGGTCTGTGGTGCTTTTATGTCCAAGTGACTTCTTTCTACTTAAGCACTACATTCCTCTCATGCCTTCGCCAATCAGCCCATATATCTGATCTCGTTCTGTTCTCCACAATCTCCACCCTCATTTTCTATGTCTTAGCAACTACTTTGTTTCCTTAGTAATACTTGTAGTTTAGTCTCTTAATTGTAGTCTTCTCTGCTTAATTATGAGGTTTCTGATGTCTGGGGCCACACGCCTGTGATGTTACTAGCGCTTACCAGAATATGTGCGTGGCACATGGTAGTCATTCAACTACTACTTATTGAACAGATCCATGAACTTGGGAGGGAAACAGTGAAAAATGTGCACCATATTTGACATCCTTGGTGTAGGGAAACTGAAAGACAAAAGAAAAGAGATGAGTTGAATCTAGATGTAAAGGCCTTAATAGTATTCTGTAGAGTGTTCTGTGGAGTGTTTGTGAGTTGGCAACTAATGACATTTGTCTTATGATTTAAAAAAGATTGATCTGACAAAGATATCAAAGTTCTCATTGTAGCAGAAACAGAGCCTCAGGGAGACCAAATAGTGTTAGGTGAAGAGGAGTGGTACTTTGGGAAGTGCCTTGGAGAAGGAGGATTAAACCCCCGAGTCTGCTATAGCAGGGAGAGAGGAGAAGACAAGCATTTTCCTTTAGGGTTCTCATTCATTCAAAATGTGTGTTTTGAGAAGGTCATTAGAGAAAACAGAATAAAACAAGATTTTCCATCTCAGCTCTCCATCCTGAGGGGGTTCTGTTCAAAGAAGGGTCTTCATAAGACCCTTCTGGGATAAGAAAGTTTAAAAGTTGCTTTATTAGTGTGTTTTCAGATCCTTTAATATTTGCCAGCACAGAGCCCCAGTAATTGACATGTCTATATTTCTGGAATCTTCTTTTAATGGAGCATTGTGGAGGAAGAGGGCCAAACTTTATTTCTTTGGAAAAGACATCAGTGTTGGTGGAACATAGGATTTTGAGTTAAAACTCATAGCCTTGAATTTTAGCTCAGCCTTGGACAGTCTGGAAGAAATTGGCCCAGTTATTTAATCACCGCTTTCTGATCCAATAAGTGAAAATGAATTAGATCTTAACTTACAGTAAATCTGTTAAATTTTAAGCTGTTTTACAAATATTAGAATTACCCAGATTCACAGAACCTCTGCATCTTCATCTTGCCCAACATGCCACTTATGAATATTTTGACTTTTATTTTATCCAGAAATGAATGGAAGGAGATTAACTGATAAAAGGGGTGGAGGAGGAAAAAAAAAAAAGGAGAAAGCTTTTCACCAGGTAATGGTGAACCAATGGTGCAGTGTGTGTACTGTATACTTTACATGTAAAACCATTGGAGAATTGTTAGTACCAGACAACAAATATTGTAATTTGGATTTTTTTTTTTTGGATAGGTTTGTGGGAGTATGGTGTGTGTGAAAGGAAGGAAATTCTATGTCATATCATTAGTGTTATTGACAACAATATGATCACTACTTGGCAGGAGTTCCTAACCTCTCTTGGGTGAAGGAGTTTTTGGAGTTTGATGAGAGGAATGGACTCCAGAAAAATTCCCAGGTACATCTTCACCCCCATTTTGCTCACAACTCTGAGGGCTCACAGGCTATCTGAAGTATCTAGAGTGAGAGCAATCCATGGACCCCAGGTAAGAGGCCTGGTCATAAATCAGCAACTAAATCTTCTGTTTAAATTTTAAATTGGATTGTTCTTTTGTGTCATAAACAGTCATGGAGGATCTGGCAGTGTGCTAGGAACACTTTCTTTTTTTAAATTTTATTTATTTATTTTTATGTGATGCTGAGAGTCGAACCCAGGGCCTCACACATGCTAGATGAGCACTTTACTGCTGAGCCACAATCCCAGCCCTTAACCTTCTTTTGCACTTTTAAAAAAATTTTTTTTATTTTATTTTTTTTTATTGTTGGTTGCTAGGAACACTTTCAAACCTTAACCTTCTAGTCCTCATAGCAGTCCTCCTGGGTAAGGCCCCTTGCTGTTGTGCTTATGTAACTTTGTTGAATTGCTCATGAATGAACCTTGGGAGCCTGTGAACAATTCTAAGAGAAGATCATTGACCACTTGATGTCATTCAGCACACAGTAAACATTATCTCTTAGTGAAGGTGCCAGCAGATCAGCATGCCCCCAGAGAAGTCCACACAGCAGGGAGGAGAAAAGCACTCCCAGAGGATCCTCATATCATGGGGTGCCTTCCAATACGTGAGACCACTATTGAACCTAAGTAATGTATTAGTATGAATTTTAAAAATACAAAGCATTTCAGTATTTAAATTGGAAAAATAATTAAATATGCCTAGGTTTTACTTAGAGGAGACAAATTTTCCTTCAATTTAATTTTCTTGGTTATTAAAATGTCTATTATTGATCTAGCATAGGAATGCATATATCTATATTCATTCCCATGTTTCTTACAACAGATGTTTAACTTTAATAATACCTGTAATCCATTCCCAGGAAGGAAGTTGCCTTAGAACACCAAGAAATAGTCTTTAAATTAACTGAGTGCAAAAGTAATTGAGATTCTAAAATTGAGTGATCTATGTGTAGGATTATTGATGATATTTGAAGCAAATTTATAGAAGTACATACAATTGAAATTGCAGGTTTATTTGGGTAAAATAAAAATATCTATCAGTAAGTCTTTTGAAAGGCAATGAAAGGCACTGTAGACATAAAATATTTCCATTACAGTTATAACCATTAACAGCTACCCTAGTACACTAATGGTTTCCTTAAAGTTGCTTTATTGGTATTAACTCTTTGGTTTTGATTGTAATTGGGGACATTATAAACTGCTGATTTGTTTTAACTCTGTGAACATAAAGAAAACTAAACAAGAATTTCTAAACAAAATACTTCTTAAAAGAAGTGAATTTTCCATGCCTCAAAGTTACTTTCATATTTATTTCTAAATATACCCTTTCATATAAATTGACATACTAGAATGGAAGTTTCATCATATCAGAGTAAAACAGAAATGTACTAGATCTCATAAGGCAAGATAACTCTGTATTTGTGGGTAATGGCCATGAGTTCAAACTACATTAAATTTGAATTTCAGCAAATTGTACCACAAGAAATGACATTATCTTGTCTAAAGTCAGGAAACCCAGTAATTCTGAAATTGGTTCTTTGGAATAGGTTTACATGGTTACTTAATGTGATTTGATGCTTATCTAGCTGGTGTTCTGAAGACCAAACTTGCTTTTTCTGAAAAGAGAAAACAGACTTCAAATAATCACATGGTTGTTTTTTATTTTATTTTTTTTAACTGCACCTTACATTTTGCTGGATTTCCTATCTTTTGGTGGACACAGACATTTTGAATGATGACATGTTCAGATAAAATGATAGTTTCTCTGAAAGAATGATTATACCTCCTAAGGAAAAAATTCAACTTGGAAAAAGAAAAAGGAATTGTCAGCAATATGGAGTAAAGAATGTGTCTTCTAAAGGGATATATCTGTCAGTTAAATAAATAAATAAAAAGGAAAGGAAGAAAAAGAAATCCCATTATTTATAAACGGATTTTTTTAAAAATTAGATTAGGAGAAGCAATAGTGTGTAACTGTAGCAAGCTATCAAGATTGTGAAGAGAGAAATGCTTGTCACCATACTTCACATAGAGCATTAATATCCTGGATATATAAAAACCCCCCAAAACACCAAAAAACCAAATAACCCAATCAATAAATTCTCAAAGGAGCTAAACTTCTCAAAAGTAATAATGTTAACAAATACATGAAAAGAATGTTCAACATCTCTAATCTCTAGCAATTAGATAAATACAAATTAAAAAACTAAACTGAGATTTCATTTCACTCCAGCCAGAATGGCAATTATCAATAATACAAGTAACAATAAATGTTGGCAAGGATGTGGGGGAAAGGGTACATACCTACATTGGTGGTGGGAATGCAAATTGGTGCAACTACTCTGGCAAACATGAGATTCCTCAAAAAACTAGGAATGGAACCACCAATTGACCCAGTCATTCCAATCATCAGTATTATCCAAAGGAATTAACACAATTGTCACACAATAGTGACACAGTCACATCAATGTGTATAGTAGCACAACTCACAATAGCTAAGCTATGGAGCCAGTCTAGGTACTCTTCAATGGATGAATGTATAAAGAAATTCTGGTGTATATACTCAGTGGAGTATTATTCAGTCATAAAAAGAATGACTTTATGACATTTGTCAGTAAATGGACAGATCTGGAGATTTTAATGCTAAGTGAAATAAGCCAATCCCCCAAAACCAAAGGTCAAATGTTTTCTCTGATATGTGAAAGCTAACCTGCAATGAGTTGGTGACAGTGGAGAATAAAAGTTCAGAGGATTAGACAAAAGGGAATAAGGGAAGGGAGGAACATGGGAAAAAGAAAGACAGTAGAATGAATGAATCTGACATAACTTTCTCATGTACATATATAAATACACCACAGTGAATCTCAATATTGTGTACATTGAGAAGAAATTGATTAAAAAAAAAAAAAACTACGGGTAAATGGCAGAAAGGTCAACAAAGGGAAGAGAACAGGGGAATGGGAGATGGAAAGGGAAGGAGAGATCCTGGATTCTGAATCAGAATAAGATATTCCATGCTTGTATAGTCATGCTAAAATGAACTTTACTGTCATGTGTAACTAAAACAACAACAACAAAAACAATAAGGAGCTTATTTGCAAATAATAACAATAGTAATAATAATAATAATAATCAAAAGAAACATTATCAGCTATCTTCCTTTTTTTTTTTTTTTTTTTTTTTTTTTTTTTTACTGAGCTTCCTTATTTACAGGTGGTGGGAGGATAAAGTCTTGGCAACTAGAACCCAGTAAGAGAAAAACTCTCAGATAGTAGAGCATATTGATAAAACTAAAATTGCTGATTAAACAATATTTTAGGAAAACTATACTTATGATTCAAAAATTGTTTTATAAAGACTTAAAAATAAAGCAAAAGTTTTCCTTACCTTGGAAAATAAATTCAGTCTAGTCAAGCATTTCTTTGATAATAGAAGTGTCTGAAAGTATCTCAACATAATTTAAACTTAATGTTCAAGGTCGGATCAAAAACAGCAATGTTTTTCAAATAGGAAAAGTCTGGTGTATTCTTCAGGGTTGTAAGTTCTATCACAATTTATCTGCTTATTTTTTTATTTTATTGAATTACAAAAATGTGTATGCTTCATATATCAAGTACTCTGAAGATATAGGGTCTTTCTTTGTGTTAGTATTGCATCAATGCTGGGAGATCACCCTAGGAACTTATCATTTAACTCCTAATATCCTTGGCCCAACCTAATGTCAAAACATTTGTCCCAAGGCAGCCATTGAGGTGAATTCCTTTGCCAGTTATCATGAGAAAACTTTCCCTTTGCAATGATGACTAACAATGGATGACCTTTTAATTGGCTAAGATTTTAATTCTTGAGTTATTTTAGAAGTTGTGACTTTGATTTAATGCTATAAAAATGAAATTGGTATCTAATTTACTGTAAAAGGGCAGTGAAGAAGATAGCAGGAATTGATTTCCTGCATAAACAAAGTATGTGATTATGCTATGTGAAGGCCAAACAATATCATGGAGATACAATGTCAGAAAGAAATGATGGAGTTTGGGGTGTTTCCTTAGCACATGGAAGTATAGACATGTCAAACTGAAGAAAGCCTGAGGGGAAGTGGCTGGTCTCTTATAGTAGACAGGCTGTGAGCCAATGTCAGGCATAGCCCTTGACTTTGTGTGATGATAATTTTACAAGCAACTTGTAAAATCACAGTAGCAATAAATATAAGTTAATGATTTTTTTAATTCAATAATATTCTTTTATTTTTATATTATTATATTTTGGGATCAACTATGGAATTTTATTAAAAAGTGACCAAGTTTATTATCAAAACTTTTTCCTTTTGAAAGTAACTGTATAGTACTGGAGTTTTTTTAAAAAAAAACTGACATATGTTTATTCAATTTAATTTACACTCACTCTCAGACAAACTGTAAAAGTTGCTTGAAATACACAAAAAGTATAAATTAGTATATTCCTTCTTGCCTTTTCTTCTTCCTTCCCTTCAACTTTCTTAGCCTTCATCCTCCACTGCCTCCTCTTTTCTCCACTGCCTCCTTTCTCCTGAGAGTTGAAAACAGCAAGATAATACTCAGTTTTTAAATTTGAATAACCAACATGTTATTTAGTATAGTAAGAGAATTTCTAATTAATGGAAGACACATTTTATTTTCTCTTGGGCATTCTAATTTAAAGCGTCAAGAATACATTGGGTTTCAGGATATTTGGGTTACATTTTTCCCCCATTGGTATATTCATATCCTACTCATGTGAATCCAGAGTAACTTTGTGTGCAGTTAAGAGTTCATTGCTCTTGAAAGATCTAGGTGTTGCTGGAAACAACTCTAATAAAAACTCAACCTTCTAGAAACCTAAATGCATTTCAATAAATAATATTTGAGAATACATAACATATGAGATATTATATTAAAGCACTGAGACAAAAAAAAAACATAAACTAACTGAACTTTATTTCTGCTATCAAGGAACTTGGAATCTGATGTGGGACACCAACACAAAAAGAAGCAGGAGGTAAAAATATTTTTCATATAAAAATTTAAATATATATTTCTATGCCTTATGTTATATTACTAGTGTTTTATGGTATTATGTTTTTAAAAAAGTCTTCCTGGCATTTCTTGAGTTCTGAGCTTATCAGAAAGATAAATCTATTTTACTAGTTCCATAGTGTGAAAGAAGAGGCTTCAGTCATTATTACCTATGATATAGTTGTAAAAGGAAAGCATCCTCAGTCTCAAGAGTAATGGATAATAATGAACATAAAATAAAATAAGTAGGATAAGTAAAAGGTGAAGCCGTGTGGAAAGAGGGCCTGATCCAGCACAGACAAGTGATTGAGTGTTGAATGACAAACAGCTTGGGGTAGATTCAGCACTGACAGCGGGGGTGGTGGGGTGGTGGGGGGTGGGGTGGTGGGGTGGTGGAGGTGGTGGTGGGGTGAAGCTGAGTTTAGGTGAAAGCATTAAAGGAGCAGACAGTCATGGCTGTTATGAGTCATTAAGGAGATTTCTCTGAAAATTCTTTTAGCTCCACATTTAAAATAAATACATAAGTCCAAATAACACGGGTTTTAAAAATAAGAGGTACAAAAACTATAAACTAAAGCTTAAAATAACATTGCCCTGAATTATTTTATTTTGATTTAAGAAAAAAGGGGCTCTGTATTCATGGAAAGAGGAATATTTAATTCATATTTTCAAGTATAAGATGTACAATGTAGGAAAACAGCTATTTCAGGGACAGAAAACAAAACAGAAAAAAAAAAAAGATCTTCCTTCTCCTTCTACTTATGAAATTGGAAATGGACAGGGTTAAAAACATTTGTGGGGCTGGTGGCAGAATGATAGTGATGAGCCCATCACATCCTCCTTAGATTCAAGTTCATAACGTGTGTCTTGACAGATGCCAGGGTCCTGGGATAAAACAATGACTGTGTTTGAAAAAAATCTCAGGTTTGTAAAGCTAATAAACAGACTTGTCTACTGAGTGACTTCAACAAGCTTTTAACGTCAACATACAATTTTACAAAATTCTAAGATAGTATTAAGCAAATGAAAATCCTAATTGGTGTTCTTTATTTTAAAATAAAATGCATCTCCTGTGGGTCTAATATGGGGTTAGACACTTGGTACATGTTGTCTCATTTTATCCTGATCTCCATAGTGTATTATCATATCAGTCCTACCTTGTCTCCACCACCCCTAGCTCATAGATTAGGAGCTCAAGAATCTGTTGAGCTAAAACTTAGGCCAGAATTAAAATTATTTATACATTTTCAAAAGTTTAAATTTCTGAAAACATGAACTGCAATTGAAAACAAGTTAAATAAGGTACTGACTGCACCACATGCTAGAGTCGTTGCTTAATTAAGGGGACATTCATGTGTGAAACTTTAGTGGTGCAATCAAGACATGATTGACCTCTTCTTGAGAATTTGAGATTTGATGGGAAATCAGACCCTGAACCAATCCTTTCAAGGCAATCTGGTAAGTGACTAAGAGAGACACGAATCTCTTTGCTTTTGTTTCTGATATTTTCTTTTCTTGAAGTAGGGTGGACTGGCGCCCTCAATGCTCACCCTTTTACATTGATCAAAAACTTCACGAGTAAATTCCAGTGTGTGCTCTTAGGAAATATTTTCTGCAACCCGACTTAATTCCTCATTTGCAGCTAGTTACTTACTGCACTGTTCCCACAGCACTTTGCTTGTCTTCCATCAGAGTGCTTCTTTTCAGAGTTCCATTTTCAATATGATTTGTGGTGTATCTGCTTACCATCCTCCTAGGATTGAGAGTTTCCTGAGGGAGGACCCTGTTGTAGATGTTCTTATGATCACTGCAGACCAAAACATTGCTTTGCTGGAATACAGCAGGGCAGGCCTTCGATACCCATTTTTGTTTGTTTCTTTGTTTGGCTGTTTGTTTTTGAAATAAATGTATATATTTTTTTCTAATTTTAAAGTCATTTATAAACCAAACTCTAATAGAAAAAAAGTGCTTAAAAGGAAAAAAGGGTAGAAGCTACTTACATGACTTTTATTTTATCTTTTTTTTTCTTCCATTTTTTAAAATTTCCTTTTGTTTTGTCACTAAATTGAAAAATCAGAGGAAATAGGGTATGGATCCTGTGGATCCTGATGTAATCTATAAAACCTTTCTCATGGACCAATAATCCAGGAAATTTTTAGCAATTACAGAGAAATGATAGAAAATGGAATACTGTAAATAAGGGTCTTAGTCTGTTAGCACCAGGAATTTTGAGATCTTGAGTTACAGAAAATCCCAGGGTTCATCTCATTGAAATCTGGGGAACATAGGATTAATCAGTAATAATTAGAATGCACATATTGACTTTTGTAAAATATTGTACAGACTTAGTAGATTTTGTAAGATGTTAAAATATTGAAAAAAACTTTGTCATCTGCTTATGATTTGAAATTAGTTGGTTAATCAAAAAAAATAAAAAACAAAAATAGTTGAAGTAGAGAAATGCAGTCATCCACGTGGTTCTAGAACATTTTGGAGTGAATGGAGAGCCTAGTTATTTGTCCATAAACTACCAAGTTTATCTGATGCAAAAGAAGACTGAAAACATCAATATATTGACACATATATTTTAGCCTTTAAAAATTGGAGATATAAACAATGAAATATGTCAGGGTAAGTACAGCAATAAATACATAAACTATTTTCTTTTAAAGAAAACAGACTGGATAGGTTTGACTCCCTTACAACCATTTTGAATTTACTGAAGGCATATTTTAAATTTAGAGAGAATAATTTAAAGCAGGGATTAGCACTTTTTGTTTCTCTCTGTGAAGAGACATATAGGAGATACAAACTTTGGAGACTACCTAATCTCTAGAGTAACTATTTAGCAGCACACAACCTGCCACACATTATATGTAAATGAACAGGTCTAGTTGTTTCCAATAATACTTAATTTACAAAAGCAGGTGTTAGGCCTGATTTGAAGCATCAATACAGCTGTACATCAAGATTCTCTGTAGGAAATGACTGAAAGCAGGATGGACCCCTTTCCTTGTGTATGCCTAGGGCAGCAGTCCCCTGCTGAGAGATACTTGCTCCACAGGAAATTTGAGGTTGGAGTTTGAATTTTCTCTTTCCTTTGATGGGGGGGGGGCGCAGTTAAGGGGAGGAATCTTCCCTTCCTGAACCAACTCTGCCCTTCTTTAAGTGGATCAATATCTGTCTTCAGATATTTGATTGCTTTTGTTTCTGATATTTTCTTTAAGTGGATCAATATCTGTCTTCAGCCTAAGCTGATGTGAGCAGTAGTTTGTTTTCTTGCTCCCAGGAAGGAACTGCAAATACAAATGACCAGGTATGCTGAATTGGAGATGGGCCTGAAGAGACAGGCAACAGCGGTTATCCATGGGTTTACTCTTTTAGGCCAAACTGAAGACCAAAGATGTTTTCTTCAGGTCCCCAGATGAGGTCTTTGTGAAGTTGCACAACTGGCTGAAGCAGATGATTCTGCCAAGTGTCAGGGATTGTAGAGGAGCCATCGTCTTTCCCTGGTAGAATTCTTCAAAGAGCTCTCCAGGTGACGCCGCTCTTGGAGAGATATTCAGCATGTTTCCCTATAGAAAAAACATGCACTGTAAACTGGTCTTGATCACTTCTTCATGCTGTGCTGAAAGACACGCCAGCTTGGCCATTCCCCAAGTGTTGTAAACATACTAATCCCTCCAGGAGGCTTTTGCAAAGAAGAATGTTTCGTTTCTCATAGTAGTCATTGGTCTCCTTTCACAATGCTAAGAAGCATGGTCTTTGGAAAATTTTCAGCAAAAATGAGCAGGAGACACCCTAGATGGGCCTGTTTCTTCTTGTCACTTGAATCATCATCTGCTCTTGACAGCTGTGAGAGTCTTTCCCAACCCCTCTCCTGTGGCTGGTGCATTTCTGTTTAAGGTGAGGTTTTCAGCAACCTGAATCTCCTTGTGATTGCAGAGAAATGCTTTGACTGGGCTACAGGGACCTGGTGGAATAAGTAGGACATTCTTGATCACCACTTGCCCATTCCTAATTGCACACAACTCAGTGTGTTGTGTTTATTGAAACAACTCTGCAGTTTGTCAAACTGAAGTGAAGTTGATGCTGACTATTTCACCAGGCCCTCCTGCCGAAAACAAAAACTGTGGGCTGATGGCTGAGAAACAAGCGACTAAGTGCATCCGACATGAAGGTAACTAAAGGCCAGTCAAAATAAAAGCTGGAAAGAGCTCTAATTATTTGTAGATCCTACTGTATGATTATTTAAATGTGTTCCAGTTAATGAGATCTGTCAGTCATGATGGGTTTAGTGGTTAAACAAAGGGATGACGTACCTACTTCACTGAAACTGAATGTGGTGCAATTATTATAGCACATAATAACAAATTGATGATTTATTAGGGGATTACCAGGCATGAGTATTAAGATATGTCATTTTAACTAATCCTTGCAAGAATTCTCTGAAGTCAGTGTTGACCCCATTTTGTGATGAGAAAAACTGAGGCTCATAGAGGTCAAATAACAAGCCCTTCCTCATTGATGGAGCTGGGTCCAAAATCCACATCAGTTTGGCTCTCAAGTTCATGTGCTTCCCTAGTATTCTAGACTGCAGATGATCTGTAGAAGTACTAGAAGTAGAGCTGTTGATGAGAAGAATGGAAGAATCATCAATTCACTGACCTTCTGTAGTGTGACCCATCTAAGACCCGGGTTATTTTGTCTTGGCACTGTAAAGTTTTCACCTTTGCTGAAAATGTTCATAAATATGCAATAATACATGGTTTTTCAGAAAATCCTAGATCAAGCTCTTACCTCTAAGCAATGGATACACTGGGAAGAATTCCCTCCACCACCTCTCTCTTTGCACTTCCCCAGGGACATTTGACCTTGCCTGCAGACAATTTTGGTTAATATAGCTGGGTGGGAATTGCTACTGGCATTTAGTAAGTAGAGGATGGGCTGCTGCTAAACATTCTCCAACACACAGAACAGGCCCCTCTCAACAAAGAATTATCTGCCCAAAATGTCATTAGTACCAACTTTGAGAAACTACTGGAATGTTCTGGGAATTAAAGACAAAACCTTAGAAAGATTGAGAACTCGGCCAAGCATAACTATACGTCTCACCTCCACAGAGAATTCTGTCCTTTCTCCAGCAGTTCTCACACATTCACCCCTTCAAGATGTGCCTTCAACAGAATAAAATCATGCTATCAGTAAAGGTTATTTAAAAAAAAAAAACTCAACTGATGTCAAAGTGAAGCCTCAACTTTTCAGAGAAATCAACATTGGCAGTCATGTTCCATGTTTGTTTTTCCCTCTTCTGTAACTGCTGTTGGCGACCATGTCTTTTACACTGAATACTTTTTCCAAAAAAAAAAAAAAAAAAAATGGCATCTTCCAAAACTATGCCTCTTCTTTTGAAACACAGCATATGCTTGTTTAATGTTCCATGTGGCCAGAGCTCCAAACATAGGGCTTTCGCATTTGTTTCTCATCATTTTTGACAATTAGCCTCCCTTATTTCAATAAACAGCTCACTCCTAAAGAGTAGTTCTTAAGTACCATTTATCGTTTCCTGGGTGGAGTAAAGAATTCCCACGAATAAGCATTTCACATTTTTCTTCGCAAAACGTTTTCCCAAGTATTTAAGTCTGTGAACAAACCTATAGGGCAGACAATAAAAGGATGTTGGGAGAGTTGAATGTCTAATTCTTTAGTTTCCATGTTAAGGAAAGCCCCCTACCTCTAAGAATAGCCATTATTTAGCATTCGGGATACAGTTTCCCTTCAGTACAGACAAATGACATTCTTGTGGTCAGTTGTCCAGGAAATTGAGTGAGACTTTAACTTGACATATCTATGGATACTTTATTTCAGTTATCTTCATTCTATTAACAATCTCAGAACTTGAAGAAAAAATAAGAGAAAGTGGAAATAATTATTATAATTGTTTTGAAAACAAGAAAAAATACTCTTATTTTTGTGGAAATGATTGTAAAGTTTATTGGAAACAAACTTTGTTATGCTGTTTCTCTTGGAAATCAATCAATTCAATCAAATGTCATCATTTCTAAATCATGGAAAAGTACGGAAACGTGTGATTATTTAATTGGGTTTTAAATAACCCTTGTGTTATGGAATTACCATTTTAGGAAAACGTCTACATTGATGTCCAAGTTTCTACTTATAAATCAGAAAGTTGGTTCACTAAGAGACACTAAAAATACTTCAGGCCCCATGTAAAAGATGAAGCCATGGTCTCCCTATTTGTTCGAATGTCATCAAAGCCAAACAAAGTAATGAAATCTAGTCTCTCTCTTCTCCAACTCTCCTTTCTTTTTCTTACATTTAAGTCATCTTTTGTGACTGTATTTCTTTCCAAGAGAAAGGAATTCTAAAATTCAAGAAATGATACTAACTTGATATATTATTAGTGGGCACACATAACAATACTTGCCTCAGGCTTTGCTCCAATGCTGTCAAATGAAGGAGAAGGGCCATGAAATTAAGAAGTCTGGAAGGAGATTGATTTAGAGGAAGCAATAATCTTTTCTGGTCCCAGTTTCCAACAGCTTAGAAACAAGGTTCCTACATTTATATTGTTTACCTCACAAAATCAAAGTGCTTATGTATCTACAAATGTATAATTAATTTGATCATGCATACGTGTCTATAAAATGCACTATAAATAATATGACATGTAAGTAAATTCAGCCAAGAGATAAAATAGATTCCAGGTCTATATTGATCATTTGTTTGTCCTCCAAGGAACTTTTCAATTGAAAACTGATTATTAACTTTCGTATTCTATCTTATAAAATTTCTTCTTCTCCTCCTCTTCCTTTTTTTTTTTATTTTGTTGTTATTCAGAATGAGGTGATATAAACATAGATCTAATTCTTCTACCTGTATGACACTGTGAGTTTGCAAAGAGATATTTCATAGCCTGGATTTCTTTGTGTGTGATTTTATTGGTTTGTGAAGCAGGCGGCTCCTCCCTGGAGAAATTAAGTCCTCAGACTTGTGGTTGGCAAAGTCTTAAGTGCTCTGCTGTGCTCCCCTCGGGGGATGGAAGTGTCTCAGGTTGGTCTAGAGTGACTTGTTTCACTGAGCAGCTTGCTACTGTTCCAGAAGAAACTGCCAATTGGCAGCCATACATGAGTGGTCTGGTCAATTAGCAGGCTTCTGCTCAGTCCTTGCCCTTGAGTACTGTGACTTGCAGCAAGCATGTTACCTAGATGAGGTAGAAACTCAGGCATAGGGAGTAACTGGCCAGGAACCAGTGGCAACACCAAGTGACTGAGACAGTGCTTTAGTCTTCTACCCCAATCTCCATAAGTCCTCCAAACAGGCCAAATACACATAAAATCCATGCCAAACAGAGTGGGATTGCTATGGCTGCCTAGTCAAGACAACCATATAGTTCTCCACTTCCAAACAGGATTTTGCCTGTGGGCCATTCTTGCATGAAAACTTTGAAATTACCACTGCCAATAGTTTAGGAGAATATACTCCCTGGATTAAAAATGAATTATGGCTGATATTGTTTATTCACTTCTATTTCTGTAGTCACATTGAGATTGTTTGCATTATATAGCTCATGAAAAAGAAATCTTTATAAAAGTGAAAAATATACAGAAGCTTGTAGTATCTGGAATTATAAGAAACCAGACAGACAGTGACTAGAAGTATCTTGGAAAATGAAAAGAGACACTTAGAAAAAGCTCTGAGGAATTTAACTGAATAGAAGCCAAGTGGGAGAAAAATTCAGATGATTTTAGTAGTTTCTTTCTCCACTTAGGCAAATGTTTCTTTTTTCCCTTTTTTTTTTTCAATTAAACAAGCATTCATTGAATATTCTACTCTTACAGGACACACTATGCTCCCACGTGATCTGTGCTGTGATAAATGTATGTATATACAAGAGGGACTTCTGGGGCTCAGAGCACAATGAATAATACAATTTTCAGGTGTGTGTGTGTGTAGGCATGGGTATACCTGTATGGGTCAGCAAAAGAGGCAAGGATTTGTAGAGTTGGGTCCTGAGGAACTAAATGGAGGTATCTAGTTGAACCATACAGGGAAGGGTATTCCAGAAAACATCAGCTCAGAAAGTACAGAACACGTGGTAGGATAAGTGTTGACAATTATGTATTGTCAAATCTCAGATTTTTGTGGTATCTAAACCAGGTTATAAAAATCTTTTAATAGAATAAATTAGTTAAATCTTATCTTGTAAACGATGGAGAAACTTTTACATATTTTAAGTCAGTGGCCTCATCAGATCTTTGAGACAAACAAGTCTAAAGGCTCAATGCTGCGTTGATGAAAGTTGGAAATTGGAAGCAAGAAAGCACTTTAAGAAATAAGTTAGTCAGGAATCTTTGGTTTCAAGGCACAGAAATCTAAATTGATCTAATTTTATCATTACAAAGAATGGACTGAATCTTAGAGCCAAGGGCGAGAATAAAATTGTCCTTAGCAATAACTCTATAAAAATCAGTGCCAAATTAAAACTATACTAAGATACTATCTCACTCTAGTAAGAATAACAGAATAGCAATTATTAAGAATACAGGTAATAAGAATGTTGGTGAGAATATGGGAGGAAAGGCACACTCATACATTGCTGGTGAGACTGCAAATTGATACAACTACTATAAAAAGCTGAATGAAGATTCCTCTGAAAACTTGGAATGGAAGCATTTGGTCTAGTTATATCCCACCCCTTGTATATACACAAAAGTTTTAAAATCAGCATGCTGGAGTGATGCAACCAAATCAATGTTTACAGAAGCTCAATTCACAAAAGCTAAGTTGTGAAACCAATCTAGGAGAACTTCAGCAGATGAATGGATAAAGAAAATGTGGTATATATACACAATGGAATATTACTCGGCCATTAAAAGAATGACTTTATGACTTTTGCCAGTAAATGGATGGATCTGGAGACTATCATGCTAAGTGAAATAAACCAATCCCCCAAGACAAAGGCCAAATGTTCTCTCTGATATGTGGGTGCTAACACACAATAAGGGGCAGGTAGGAAGAATAGAAGTTCAATGCATTCAGTGTATTAAATCATGGGGAATGAAGAAAAGAGAGTGAGAATGGGAATAGGAAAGACAGTAGAATGAATTGGACAGAACTTTTCTGTGTTCATATATAAATATACGACCAGTGAAACTCCACATCATGTACAACCACAAGAATGGGATCCTGATTAGAATAAGAATAATTTCACTCTGTATATGTACAATACATCAAAATACTCTCTACTGTCATGTATATCTAAAAAAAAAACAAATAAAAAAAATCAGTGACATTAGGATTTTTCTTCTTCTACCTCTTGTTTGTACCTTGCTCTGTATTGGGTTCCTTCAGATTATTTACTAGGTTAAATCTATTATCACAGGCAACTGCTTAGCCAGGTAATTTAAATGACTTTGGATGAATGCTCTGTCTACCAACCTTGAGTGGAATGGAGACAATCAATAGACAAACCATTAAAGTTAAGGGATGAGATGTTTTGATGTTTCAAGCCCACCTGCCTTTTTAATACCTTCATAATTAATAAGAGAACACTAACCCTCAGTTCCTTTAAAGATGTCCTGGGTCTAGCCTCATGCAACTAATCATAGTATGGTTGGGATAGGAGGTGTCCCTCCGAAGCTCCTGTGTTAATGCAGAAATATTCAGAGGTAAAATCATTTGCTCAGGAAAACTGTAACCTAATCAGTCCATCCTACTTTGAATGCACTAACTGGGTGGTAATTGCAGGCAGGTTGGGCCTGGCAGGAGAAAGTGGGTCACTGGGTGCCTGCTCTGGAAGTGTTCATCTTCCTTGCAGCCCCTTACCCTTTCTCACTCTACTGCTTATCCACCATGAATGGAGCACAGGTCCTCCACCATGCCCTTCTGCTATGATGAGCTGCCTCACTTTGGACCCAGAACAATGGATTGGCCCACCGTGAACGAAACCTCTGAAATGTGAACCATAAACTTTTCCCCTCTAAGTTGTGTGTGTGTGTGTCTGTGTGTGTGTGTGTATACAAATTGTTTTTTTGATCACAATCATGTAGTTTTATTCTTTTTTTTTTTTCTGAGTTGTTCTTACTGATATTTTGGTCACAGCAAAAAAAAAAAAAGCTGACTAATGGAAACATTGAAACATTACAATATTATTCTAGACTTTTTCATTATTTTCCTTTTGAAGGGTTCTTTGAAACACACTAATTCCACTGAAATTTCAAAGAAAGTGTGCCAGCAAGAGTTTCTATAAAGCCATTTTCTCTTTTGATAAAGGAGGAGTTGGAATTGGTTGGGGGCACTCTTTTCCCTTTTCCAATTTTCTTCTTTCTCTTAGAATGGATAGAATATTTTGAGCTGCAGTAGCCAAATACTGACCATGAGTTAATACATGTGTGAAATTCCAACACAATGATAAAGATATAGGTCCTGGCTGGACATGGTACCGCATGCCTATAATCCCAGCAACTTGGGAGACTGAAGTTGAAAGATTACATGTTCAAGGCCAACCTCAGCAATTTAGGAAGATCCCACCTCAAAATTAAAAAAAATACAAAAATGTTTGGGGATATATCTCAGTGGTAAAGTGCCTCTAGATTTGATTCCCAGTACTGAAAATAAATAAATAAACAAACAAACAAACAAATAAATAAAAATAAAGGCATAGACCCTAAATTTTTTTGAATCACTATAACCAACGAGAACAACATTCTGCCTACAGAATTTTGTTAGGTGAAAAAACAAGTCCTTTTTTTTTTTTTTTCGTAAGCTACCATTAGCTCTCTTCTGAGTACTTGAGCCAAATGTATGTCTAAGTTTCATAATACTTCTAGAAAAAATAATGTGGCCATGAAGGAAGGACAAGCAAGAAATTGATAGCCACTGTTCAGAATGCATTTCCAGGAGAATTGGCTTTCTTGAAAGAAAGGAGATAGTCCCTGTTGGAATCATGGTAAATGATGCAGAACCCTAATACGGGGTTTACTGCAGAGATATTTGTAAGACTCATCACCTTGCCACGGCACGGGTTGTGGATAAATACACTGGCAATGGGGACAGAGGAAGGAGAGTTTGTTAGATTCATGCTAGAGGGAAAGTCAAAGGGACTTTATTCATTTTAGCTGTATAGTGGCTCAGTACTGGAGACTCCCCCAAGTAGAGGACAGTAATAATGAATGAAATATGTAAATAATTAAATTTTTTTTGGCAGAAACAGAAGCATAGTATCAAGCTCAAGGAATTTTATGCTAATACTTCCTACCTATCCGTCAACTATCTATATTTATTCATCCATCATGTATCTATCTATCTATCTGTAAATATCTATCTGAGTGATCATCTAGCTTGGTAAATGTCAAGTTAATAAACTCCCCAAATCTTGCTTGTAATAGGATTTGTAATCATGAATAAGATTTAGTAATTATGAATAAGTGAATGTTATCATAAAATAAAATATGTGTAAATTGAAGAAGAATTGAAGCAAAGAGAAAGCCAACTCAAGACAATAAGCACAAAACATGCTTGGCATGGAATCCTGTACACCTCCTTAGGTAGAACAGTGAATGCAGTTAAATGAAAAACTAGAGAGGAATAACTGGCAGCCACTAGAAATGAATCCTATACAATATTTACAGTGTTCCCGGTTGGAAAAGCAAACCAGATACCTACAAGAATCACAGCTCTTTGTGATGTGCAACCAGAGAGAGGTTTCTCCTAGTCATCTTCAGAGAGGTTTCTGTGGAAATAGACTTAAAGTGAATTGGGGAACAGATTTTAGAGAAGTATTTCTCATGATATCCCTCCATCTAGAATGATGATATAATGTCAAGTATAACTCAGTATATGTTTTCCTCTGGATTCGGAGCAAGATAGGTTAATAACTACAATGGTCAGTTATGTCTGGAATGCTCTGTTCTTTTCTGGGAATATTTTACATAGAATAGTCACCACTTGCTATGAACTGTGTACATCTTATATTCTAAACAGTTTCTTGTTGAATGAATAAATGATGGGTTGAGTGAATGCATGAATGGTTACAGGAACTGGACATATTTTACTTAAATAAAAGAGGCCTCTTTTTCCCCACAAAGAGTTTTCTAGATTAGTAATGGAAGCCTAAAATGAAAAAATAGTAACAGATACAAATAAAAAATAAGAACATGTCAACAATGCAAGCAATATCAGATGGTGGTATCATTGTTTAGCAAATTCTGTCATCTATCTATCCAATTAATTATAAAATAAATGTTTCCTCAACAATTTTGAGAGAAAAGGTTAAGTTTAAGAGTCTTTATTTTGGTATTCCATTATAACATATGATAAGTGAGGAGACAAAAGAAAAACCAAATGAGTAAAACAGAACAGGCAGAGATTAAGTTAGGCCTAAAGTCTGCCAAGGTCTGAAAAATTACAGATTATGTGGATCATTAATAGATGAGTAAAACATAAAGCAGACTTCCAGTGTTTGTGAAGAATTACTCTTGGAAGCAGATAGGATGGAAATGTGTTATGAGTTTATGTATGTATCTGATCCTGAGCCAGAAAGACATTCCAAGCATAGCCATAGAGTGGGTTGCACATGTGAATGTCCTGAAAAATCCAACCATAATTCTATTTTCCCAAGTTGCTTAGCCTCTGACTGACATGTTCTTGGAAACATAAATATGCAGAACACTGTAGAGATCAGAACAAATTATATGACTGTTTATATACAGAGAAATATTTTAATCTTTGTAGCGTATACGATTAGTATTCCCCAAGAATTATTCACCAGATGCTGATTAAAATTCTAATAGTATTAAGAATCATTTACCTTTTCTCTAAAGTATTTTAATAGCTTCCACCTTACTCGAAACCACAGTTATTTTACATGCAAAGGAAACAGAAAGAAAATGGAAAGAGCCAGGCAGTAAGGGAGTTAAATGGGAAGGCCAACCACAAAATTCCAAGTATTTTAATGGATACTCTTGGTTTTCCCTGGCTTTTAAGAAGAAAAAAATAATAATCTGCACTTTTGCAATCTGAAATCAGTTTAGTTTGTAAAGTCTAGTACATTTAGAGGCAGAAGTTCTCCAAGATGTTAGGTGAGAGGCAGCTTTTGAAATCCCACCCACACAGAAATCGTTTCCACAGCTCGGCTGCCGGTTACCCTTCCCTCTCTAGCCAAGCCCCTCAGTGAAGAGTAACTCATCACTCCACAATCAACCATCCCATTGCTGAATACATCTGATGCAAAATGTTCTTCCTTATGTAACTCCAACGTCATGTGCCTTTTTAGCCTGTGAGTATTTGAGAGTTTGTGTTTCCATTAAAACCTGAATTATGATGATTTTCAGTTCCTGTGGGCCCTTTAAGAAAGTGTCTCTGTTTAGAATTTTTGTACTTTGCGTCCACTGTAGAGTGCTGGTCCACGTGTTTTTATACAGTTCGAATTCATTTTTTTCACACTGGCTCTCTTGTGAAAGTGCCATGTCACTGCCTGAAATGCCAGTGGCCCCTGTGACATTGCTGCTTTGCCAGGCAGAGCTGGCTGCAACTGATGGCTGCTCCTCGGGAGCTACTGTTTTGCTTTGGCCATTTATTGTAAGTATGGAAAAGAATCTTCATGAATTTTTTTTTTTCTATAACACAGGCTGCAACTTTCATCAAGATTTACCAAAGGCTTGGGGTTATTTGTTATAAGGTCTGGTTTCCCTTACAGACTGTAAGCCACAGGATTCTATGAAGTACACCCTTTCTATCCCATGGCTTTTTTTCTTGGCCAGGGTCAATTGACCTTCACCATAAAGAGTGTCCTTGGGTTCCAAAACTGCTCACCAAGGGAGACAATAGTATTTGCTCATCATATCCATTTCAGACAAGCATAGTTTTGTTTTTTTTTTTTAATTGGGGTTTGGGGTGCTGGGCCTAAGTATGGAACCCAAGGCCTCACATATGGAACTACATACTCAGCCCAGGCTGGCATCATTTTATCCCTCAACTTTTCCAGATAATTATCCAATGAGATCCAAGAACAGTCATGTTAATATGTAATAGTCGAACACCAGCAATTCCTAGTGTGTTTTGTCCAGTGTTAGTTAATGTTAAGTAAAGGTCATTCTCTTAGGAAAGGTTCTGCTGCAACTAACAAAAAACAACCGAAGCTAACTTCAACGGGGCAGAAATTTGTTAGAAGGAAGTTAGAGCAGTTCCCAGAATTAGGCTCAGAAAAAAGACAGTGACCTATGGAGGTTTTGCTACAGGGAGCAGCCCAGGCCCAGGTGCAGTAGTGGAGGTGTACGAAGCTGCCCCTGGCACAGCCACCTCTGTGTGTTGTCATCTGTCACTGCCAGACTCCACGTGCCCCTCACTTCCCACCCTACACTGTTATTGTTCAGTAGAAATTTGCAGTGATGAAATCTCATCTTTGCCATCAAACATAGTAGCCACTAGTTACACGTGGCTATCGAGCACTTGGAATGTGGTTGGTATGTCTGAAGAGTTGAATTTTCAGTTTTATTTAATTTTACTTAAAGTGAATTTAAGTAACCTCGTGTAGCTATTAGTTACCTACCAGACAACAGAATTCTGATCTATCAGAGCCTATTGTTTTGTGATTTTTGGCAAATTTTTCTAAGATCCACTATTCCACATGTGAAAAGGGCCACTGAACTTCTACTGCTTGGCTCCTAGGTCTCTGTATTTGGCCAAAGGGGGAAGCAATGCTATCCAGGTCATTGGTGCATTACATAGAGCAGGTATCCACCAATCATTGAAGTAAGACACTTCACTGGGCCCATGTCACAAGGCTGAAAGCACCCAAGTCAAGGGGTCTCAAGAAATCAGTGCATCTATCCACAACCATAGGGTCTTGGTTAAAAATTATAACATTGAGTTTGAATTCTGGTTTTGACTCCTGTTCAGTGACCTTACATAAGGTACTTAACTAAGGTATTTGTGCTTCAGTTTCCTTATTCATAAAAAGGGTATGGAAATATTATCTAATTCAGAGAGTAGAAATATAAATGCATATGAAGCACAGAAAAGCATATGGTACACAGTGATGTCCCAATGAATGTTGGTTTTTATTGTTGTTGCTTCTGGACACACAAATGATTTGCCATAAGAAATACAGTCGGTACTAATCAGCTCCTATGAACACCTGACTAGGTACGACTACCAAGTATGTCTACTACAAGTCATATAAAGACTGCAAAAGTTAAAGATGTCTAAAGACTTTGTTAGTTAATAATATCAACAACCTGATTCCAAGCAAGACAACCCTTACCTTCTTGGATGTTTGAGAATTTATCTTATTTTGAAAAAATCTTGCCTTCTAGAAGTAAGACGTTGTTGGATGATGAGATTTCTACTTGGTATGTCAAAACATTGAAATAAAATTTAAAGCCCTCAGATTGAGGCTGAGAGTGTGGAAACACACACCATGAAGGACACAATGCCAATGAGACTAATTTCTGCTGACTCCGAGGAACTCATTAGTGGCTTCAGAAATTATTCCTGCCATTATACTGAGGGTTTTTATTTTTATAAAAAAAGAAACCAAAAAATGTAGAGAAAAACTCCAGCACTCAGATTAGTACACGGCACACTGCAGCACTGAAAGAAACTAGACTTGCCTTACATTTAGAAAAAAAAAAAAAATTCAGTCTTGAACTTTGCTTGTATCTCACTGTGGGCCTTTAATAGGCAATGCTCAGCATCACACAGTGCTGCCTTAAGTCTTAGACAACCTTTTTATTTATTTAGTTTGTGGAAAGAAAAAAAAAACCACAATAATCCTAAGCCTTAAAAGAAATTTCTTTTGTAAAAAGATTTCAGAAAAATGGGAATAAAAGACCTTGCTTATACATTTTCCCTGCCCATAGAAGACATTGCACTAGCCAACACAACTTCCATCTGGTTTTAAAAGCAAACACACATATTTTAGTTCCTTACTGTGTTATAAGCAGTGAACGAAAGAGTTATAATATGACTTATTCCACAGAACAAACCAACCTGGAGATCCCATTTCATATGAAATCAATAAACGTGCCTTCACGTGCATGCGGATATAAATTTTGTTAAGACTCTTACACATGTGTTTCTCAAATGCCACTAGATCATAGAAAATAACAAATCCCCTAGTTTTCTAGAAACCAAATCAATAAGACATGGAATCTTCATCAGTCAAGAGCCAAGTACTTTGAAGTATTCATACACACCAGCTGGACGGCACATACCATGCTACACTTAAACCTAAACATGTGCACCGTATGATATTACTATTAAATTGGTTATATTAATGTTCACAATTTTAAGAATGAAAATGAATATTTTTATGCAATTTCTAAGTGAGGCAGAAAGTTAAAAAAATAATATCTAAACAGATGCTTTAATTTTTTTTACTAATGATATTCCAAGAGAATATGACTTTTGTATAGTTTCTTTA
Organism: Urocitellus parryii; assembly: GCF_045843805.1. NCBI lineage: Eukaryota > Metazoa > Chordata > Mammalia > Rodentia > Sciuridae > Urocitellus > Urocitellus parryii. The sequence continues at coordinate 49,276,811 of NC_135538.1, forward strand.
AAAGTATGTGTGTTTTGAGTTGGTTTTCTGATAGTGGTCATGGTCCTGGAATGGGTTTTCCCCAATACCTGTGCCTAATGGTTCCATGAACCATAGCACACATTTGTGAAACAGCTGGAAAGAGCATTTTTATTTATGCAAAAGCAACATGTCCATATGTTAATTGACTTATAACAAGTTTGCACCTATGTTATCAAAACATGAATAAATCTATATTGAAATACTGATATTTACTTCAATTTTTCGCAATCCTCTTTTGAAATGAAAATTCAGAAAAAATACATGCAGAATTTTCTGCTTTCAAATAGTAAACTATTAGAGCCAACAAGGAGTGCTCTGGGTAGATCAATTGTGCTTACCACAAAGGCAAAGGCAAAGCAAGTGGTGAACATGTTAGGAGTCTTGATTTCTCTTTATACTGAAATGCAACTTGGTCCTTCCCCAGATCACTTCATGTTAGCAATATATGGTTTTTAGGTTATCTAACATAAGGTCTGTTTATGTTTATGTTATCTTTAGAAGATAGTGGACAATGGGGTAAGACCATAGCAACTAATTGTCCTACTGTTCCCAGAGTTTTCTAGATATAAACCCTCAACCCAAAACTTCTGAAGAAACATAATCTTCTGTGAAACTACCCCATTCAATTCACTTACAAATCTCTTCTTCCTTCCTCTATCCGATTTCTTACAAATTTTACAATACTCAGTGTCTTGTTACTGAAGGAAGAAATTGATATGTTATTCAAATGAGCTAATAGTTCTTGATGAATGAGAAAGAAAATCTGAGAGATTAATGAAGACCACTAGGTACATTTCCTCTTGTTTGGGAAATAAACAAGTGAGGATATGTTATTAAGGAGAATTATATAAGCATTTAATAAGCATATTAAAACGCCAGAGACCTGGTAGAGATGCAACCAACAGAGAATTTTCTGAATGAAGATAATCTTAGGGGCTGGGAGGGCCAAGTCTAAATAGCTTTAGGAAACTCACAATCAGACTCTCTTCTTAAGATATGTTTATACAATATTTTATTAATTATTTGGGAGTAAACTTTTTAGCTGGTTAGGTGGCCATTTTCTTTATAAAACCACAGATGGATTGTTCACTTGAGTGACTAATCCTGTCCCTTTTATAATTCATGTTTTATATACACATACAACACAATAATTTAAGATGGTGTCAATGTCACACTTGAGGGTAAATAACTAATTTTGGCAATCATTTTGTAATCTGATCATGAGTAAAGTCTTAATCAAGTGATTGCTTTTTAATACAGGGATTATATATCTGGTTTAAACAGTCCTGATTCTTGGAGAAGAATGAATCCCAATGTAGTGTTTCAAATCACAGTTCCAAAGACTATATTCTTACCCCAAGAATATCCTCCTACTCCAGAGAAAAATATGGTCAAACACACTATGTGCTTTTTTTTTGAAGATCACCTGAAGTTAATTCTCCCTTTACTTTCTCATCCCAGGAGAACCTCTGGTACCCATTGCTCCATGCTGGGACCTTTAGACAAAAGCATGGCAGTGAATCAGAGTTTCAGTCCAAGCCCTGAAAGATACTTTGTATTAAAATGGACAACAGATGTGCACAAAGAAAAGAAATAGATCAAAGATGTGAACTCCATCTGTGAGGATATTTGCAAACACAAAGTATGAAGGTTTTTGTTATTTTAAACTTTCATCAATGCAACCTTCTGGGTGGAGGAGGAAATAAAACTGAAAACTAAAATATGGGAGGGAGAGGGCAGCTATGGAACAGAAAGAGTTGCATCTGTGGAATCAAATGGGTATTAAAAGAAAGCAATTCTACATACATTTTTAAGCATCTCATTTAGGTAAGCACTGGTGAATGCAGAGGGCACAGGCAGTAGTACAATTTACCAGGATCTCTACATAGGAAGCCCAGGCTTCAGAAGATGTATCTAAATTTCAAAACAACCATATGTAATAAAAAGGTAAAAATTCAGAGGATACAGAGTCAAATCATATTACAACCGCTGATATAAACCATTAGTGTCCTTTGCAAAAATTATTGAATGGTTTAATAATTAAGTAGCACTCTTCTGAGCTAAGAATAGCTATTGCATCAGAATTGAAACAATTTGGGAGCAGTAGAGGATATGGTAAGCTACTATGATTTACTGTTTTTATGCTGGAGAGTCTAAAACAGTTCTTGTAAGAAACAGTTGAGACTACAGTTAGTAAATTTGGAGCTTGTAATTTTTACAGTTACTTCTTAAGCTGTGAATTGGACCACATCCCTTATTCCTTATGACTGATCATGGATGGTGTGACAGATCATGATGCCTTTTACTTGCTATTTGGTATTCCTAACCCAAAAGAAGTGTTCATGAATTACTACTATTTAATCCAGCCTTCACAATTCTTTGGATGTCATCTGAAGATTTCTGTTTGAAAAGACATTGTGACTACTAGACCCTTGCTTATAGTTTTCATTCTTCTAATGAAGGGTTAAGGCCAGTAATTAGTGTCAACTAAGTTTCAGAATGGCCCAGAAGCCCTACAGCAATGAAAGATGAAAAGAAAAATGGCATTTCCTGTTTCCTGATGGCCAGGAAGTATCAGGAAACCTTAGAGAAACATTTTGCCTTCAGCTTTCCATTAACTGTAGTGTAGAAGAAAATGAAGAAAAATGTTGGGTTTGTCCTTATTTTAAAAGCTTGCTTTTCCTTTTAAGAAATACCAACTAGATAAAAAATAATAGCCACGAACCATGTATTTTTGGATTGGAAAACATTTTCAGATCTATGCAATAATTTTGAAAATCTCTTCCTTTGCTAAAGATACTCATGAAAGGTGGAAGAAAATAGTAGTTCAAACTTTTCTACACAATGGACTTAAATGACAAATACAACCAAAACAAGTCCCAATGCTATTCCAAATCTAAGTCAGAAGACAGATGGATTATTCTTGAGTGTTTGGATAACATAAATTACAGTTAACCTATTGTATGAGTTAATAAAATTATATCTTGTGCACTGAATTTTTTTTGATGGTAGATATACACACCAATTTTATTCAATGAAGGACATTGTCTTATGAGGTTAAGTATTTACAAAAGTTGCTCTTAAAATCTTGTTTACCCAAAGCTAATCCACAAAATAGAAGACAAAATTATTTTAAAATTATTTTAAATTTCTTTTATTGTGAGTAGCCATATCTAGTAAAAATAGTTAATTAAATAAATATAAAGAAACAAAATCCAGTATTTTCCAATTTTATTTCTAAAAATGGGTAGATCCCATTTTAAAAATAATCTGTCTGTGACCCAGCTTCTGCAAAACAAGGAAGGTAAAATATTTATTTGTGCCTTTAAGCAAAGAAACTTCACAGATAAATATGGTAATAATTGGGAAGTAATATTTAGCTTTCTACTCTGATGAAATGAAAAAGGACACAAGGTAAAAACAAATCAATAGTACTTCAGAGTGATCAAATTACTTTTACAGTAAGTGGATGGATTCATGAACAAGTAAGTTTTAAAAATAGAGTTATAACACAGAAAAATAGGTATTTATGGTCAGTAGGCTTAGGAGGGGAAACTAGAATGGGAATTCAGCTTAATAATATAGTCATTTTGATAATTTATAATAATGAGGGGTGGAGTAAAGAATACTATATGCAAAATTAAAAATATAGAAAAAATCCAATGCTTCATTTCCTAGTAACTTTTTATTTACATATTCCTACCATATTTTTAAAGAAATATTATTTGCCCTAGGTAATAAAATTGTCTAAAATAAAAGTAACCTTTTTTATCATCTTAGTCTGATGAATGTAACAATATATCAGAGAGAAGGATCTAGTTTAGCAATGATCTAAAAGGTCAACTAGATGATCAGTTCTAAAAACATCAAGCAATGACTGTACCTAGGTACCTAGGAGAACTTGGAGTGACAGAAAGCACAGAAACATTTAAGGACCATAAGAAAAGGCTGATGTTCAAGATGTCAATGAAATGGCGAGATATGTCACATTCTCATAAGTCACAGAAAGCAAACTAAGGGAACAAATTGCTTTCCCTGTTAGGGGATATCACAGGTCCATTTCTGGTTCCCATAAAGCAGAGTTTCTTCTTCCCCGGTCCCATCTTCTGTCAGAATCTGTCATGCACTGCACCTTTCAGACACATCCAAGTGTGTGTGTTTTCCTTGTTCTGCCTATTCCCTTCCTCCAATAGACACTTACCGCCATACTGTTTCTCAAGAAATTCTCTGTTCCTATAAAAATTTTCATCTCATTACCACTAATTCATCTTTTAATAAATGCAATTCAAGCATTATCTATCTAGGAAAGCTTCCCTGATTCCTGTTTGTAGTTAGTTGCATCTTGGCATACCATCACTAAAATCCTGTGTAATTACAACATAAAAATATCATACATATATTTGTCTCCTTAAGTAGACATCCTAGCATCTTATTTAGCATCTCCAGTATAGGTATGTGCTTTCACATCATCCCCTTCCCCTTAGCATGGCATGGTCGACAATATTTTTCTGGTGATACAAACCCCAGAGACCTAAAAGCCAGACTATATCCATTCTGGTAAAAGTGTGTCCATAGATGGATACCAGACTGCAAAACATGTGTCTGAAGTTCTTCAATAAGTTCAGAAACAGCATAAGCATTTAGAAACTTTTATTGCAATTTAAAATTGTCATGGTGTTTGGGCTTATGACTCGTTGAACAGAGCTTGGACCAGTTTGACTACTGTTGAACTTGTATGGTGACTCTTATGTGGCAGGAGCTGTATGATAATCACATTTCAATATACACTAGTTTCACCTTAGACAACTGCAATACAAAAATACATAGAAATATGAGGAAAAAATAAGCATTTGTTTATTCACTCATATTTGTAATTGACTTTATAAGTTAATATTATAAGCTAAGTAATAAATAATAATTATATTATTTTAAAAATGTTTTAATTATTAGTGAATTTTAATTAGTAAATTACATTATTTTCATTTCTAATTACATTGACATGTTAAAATAAGCTTCACTAGATTGATAATTTGGTGAAAAATACATATAGAAATGAATGCAATGATGATGATAATGATTCCAAAGAAATAAAATCTAAAAGAGACTGTACCACTTCTATTTGGAATTATGATCTCTCATATACTAAGTTAAATTTAATTCCTTCATAAGCATTATATCATCTATATCATCTAGTGAGTTTGTGTGAGATCTAAGTTCTAGTCAGCTTGTAGGGTATGCAATGTCCATATTAAATATGTTCAATTAAATATGGAAATATAGCCAACAACTCAGAAATAAAAAAAGAATGAAAGCTGATGTCTACAAAGTCGGCAAATTCATAGTCTAAATAACAGTGTTTACTGATTGCAAATATACAACTTAAAATAAACAAAATGTGTACAGATCATGGCATTGAATACAAATAAAGAAATAAATGCAATTACAAAACTTATCCTAACATAGTATCATTCTGATTCTTCCAAAGAGGCATAATGTGTTAATATTATCCTGTTAATTTATGTATGTTATTTTGTCCTATAAGGTATATCCCTGTCATTTTACCTCTATACTGATTTGAAATAGAATTTATTATAGAAAGAAAACTGAGATGATAAACTCCAAATAAAAACCTCAGCTTTTTCTTTGAGTATCAATTAGAATATTTGAAGAAAAAAATTGTTGGTATTGTGAAGTAAAAGAGCTTTTTTAGAATATCTTTTTCAAAGAGATTTCTTTACATTTGTATACATTATAAAATTAAATGGTCACATTAGTAAACTGTGGTACATTATAACAATTACCTATTATCAAAGCAAATTTAGGAAGGAATTATGTCTTAATTATTCATAATAGTATACGTAAGTTTTGAAAAACCTTTCTTGACCTGTAGAAATGATCTACTGTCCTTGGAGGAATATTTAATATGATTGTGATGATGATGATAGCAATAATAAAGAGCTTGTAGTACTGTTGTTTGGTAACTAAAAATACTTCAACAATTTCTAGTTAACAGTATGACAAATTAAAATGTTCAAGATGTTACATGGTATTATTCTTCCAACACACCCCAATGTCATTTGGAGTTTTATTTTATTACAAAACGTTCAAAATGAAACCCCTTTTGTCCACATGATTGCCTATTCTTTCCAACCGTAGATAAATAATATCTGATTATTTATAAAAGTGTGGAATGGTTTTCTGGCAACCAGCTGTCACAGCTTCATACTGAGAATTAGGGAATAGGTAGAGTTAGTAGAAATAGAAAAATAAAATAACCAATATTTTACTCATGTCAGATATCTTTATAAGGTGTTTTGAAATAGAGAAGGCCAGAAGTTGGAGCTGTGAACACATGAAGAGAATATCTTTTAAAAGTTTTACTTTCATAATGACCTGAAGTAATATACAAAGCAAGGTAAAATCTCAGCAGTTTTACAATTGTCTTTGGTCTAGAATATTACAATATCCGAAGAAGCAAATAATTTCTTAGATCGAATAATCTAACCATAATAGGTTGTATTTATATAACCAATCCTACTCCTCCTTCATGTATGTGTGTGCATGTGTGTTTTTTTCATATAGTTTTTCATATACCATATCCCTTATTTGGGGGTAATTTGTCGGTATTTTCATTTTTTTTTGAATCCAGGGCCGTATGCATGCTAGGCAAGCACTTTACCATTCGGTTACATCTCCAGGCTCAAAAAAATTTTTTTTCTTTTTTTAATTTTTAAATTTTGAGACAGGGTCTTGCTAAGTTGCCAAGGCTGGCCTTGAAATTGTTTTTCTCCTGACTCAGCCTCTTAAGTAGCTAGGATTATAAGCATATGACACTGTTCCAGGCCTATTTTCATAATTTAATATTAAGATAGAAATTTTAGAAATTTCTAATTTTGTCAGGATTTTAGAAATTTCTAATTTTTTAGAAATTTTTATAAATTTCTAATTTTGTCAGGATTTATCCTTTCTTTCTAAAAGGAATTGCTCTCATTTAATTTAAGTTATTGTGCCTGTATCAATTTCTATGTTGGGATCCACTGTTGAATTTTTAAGTCATTGCATAGGCATCTATTTATTAATTTTAGAAAATGCTGGGATATCACTGTAAGAATATTGTTATGTAGTGATGTTATCTTTTGAAACTTTTACCAATCTGAACTTAAAACCCCTTTCTACTAATCTCATGACTTAGGTACTATACTTGCCTAGCAAAAGAAAGAAAGAAAGAAAGAAAAAAAAAACATTGTACATAATTAAGTAAAAAATATCTTAGAGAAATAAATGTCTCCTAAAAAGTGTGACTATGCCAACAAAACCTTTATTTACCAAATAACATATTCTTGATATATCAAGAGTTCTAATAGTGCAACCCAGGTTAACTTAGGTTTTTACTTTTTTGTTGGTTTTCTTTGTACCTCTTATTACCCTCCTTTACCCTCGCTTCCCCCAGAATAGGTGTTTAAGTACAAATTCTGTGAAAATGTTCTTAAACACTAAGTCTCCACTCATTTCACAATCTTCAATAGAATTTATGCCAATTGAGAACAAATTCTTATCTATCATTTCTAAAACATTGGCCATAAAATATGTACTAAGGGATACATTGGATCAGTCATTACTATGCATTGTCATGTTTCTCCATTGCTTAATATTTTCAAGCTACTATCTGGTATGTACTATTCTGGTACATAAGACTATTTTAATCTGAGGCTCAAAATTCATCTTTGTCAATGTTAACAATTTTAATCACATTATATTATATACTTTGCATTCATGCAAGGTATGATTTCCATACTTTGCAGATAGATGGGATATGTACACAGAACACAGACACTAACAGTAATTATAGATCAATACCAATCAATTACCTTCCCATTAGAGACAGCTCTATAATTTGAAGAATATTCTGAAAATATCACATATGTTTTACAAACTATTTTATAAAGTCATGTTTTAGTGTGATTATTATTAACATGATGCCAATTTTAACTATGAATCATAACTCTGCTGAGAAAACACACATTTTTTTTTTATATAAAGCCAAAAAAAAAAAAAAAAAGAAAGAAAGAAAGAAAAAGAAGTATGTTAACAAGCCAAATGGCAAAACTCTGGCAATGCACAATATAAATCTGCCAAATACGTCCTGCTGCTTTACAGTGTGGCCACCTGCCAAATAACTCTGCACTGTGTCCTCAATTCGCCTGACAAGAGGAAGTGAATGGGGCCTCCACTATGTTCCTATGGCTCAATTAATAAATGCTCATTGAGAAAACCTTTAATTGTTTAAGTTGAGTATCTTGTCTGGTGGAATGTGTCAGCTTTACAAGATCAGAGCTAATTCCTCATAGACAATTTAAAATATCTGTTTTAAGGACATCTCTTATTTATTAATTATAGAGTTAACATCTACATTTTAGATAAAGGGCAAATTAAAGTACAAGTCCTGGAGGGTTCAGTTAATAATAAATAGAGCATAAACGTAGACTTTCCTCGGTTCCATATTTAAAAATTTATGATTTTTGTTTTAAACCAAATGAATTTCTCAAAAGTAGTGATTCCATCAGAGTCCAATATTCCCATATTCCTTCAATCAGTTTCGTCTCTGGCTGTCCAAGTGCACAAAGTAAAATGTATCCTTTTATATATATATATATATATATATATATATATATATATATATATATTCATAAGTTAGGAGAAATCCTAAATGAGGAGGAATAAAAGCCTCATGGAATTAGGCATTGGAGAAAACACATCAAGAGGAATAGTAAAAAGTATCCAAGAGAAAGACATGAGGCAATAAAAATATTTAGAATTATGGGATATGTGTGATTATCTAACCTTAATTTTATAATCTTAAATGTGAGGTCAGAGCTTTGTGATTTCCAGTCCAGTGCTCCTCTTAGTGAAGTTTGTAGACTCAGAGTTTTCCTTTGGGTGTGTATCAAGATGCTGATTTAGGGTCCCAGTGGTTCCTATGTTTGTAGTGTGGTGGCAGAAAGCCATATTTTCAAGAGATACCCAAAGTGATTCCCAAGCATGTGACCCATGGTCTTACTTTCCAAAAACCTGAGTATCTCACAAACTCCTCTAGATAGAGGATAACACTGAAGGTTGACCAGTAAAATGATATAAATGCAAGAAAGCAAGCACATTTAAGGTTTCTCAATTGCCATGAATCTATGAAACCATACAGGAGAGCAATGACTTCAAATGTGACACCAGTGTTTTCATTCGGACCTTTGAGGTAGGCCACGTCCTGTGACAATTTGTAGTAACACCATGAACTCCCAAGAAAGGAACTGTTTTATGTTTTTACCTCTTCTCCACGTTTCTCCCCTGACTCCTGGAATGGTTCACATAAAGGTAGGGTATAAATAAAGTACCAGGGAGAAAACATGCTCCAGGAATTTGTCTCTGAGACTGTCTTGTCATAAAAAAATCGTAACATAGACAAGTGTCAGACTCCTTACACCACCCACATTCGGATGGTCTGGGTCCAAGCAGGGCTTTGCATTCGGGAAGACATCAGTGCGTGCAGAGGTCGATGATGAGGGCTGGGATTACTTACAGATGAAGTGAAGGCTTCCAGGAAAGAATGAGGGGATCTCATGAGCGCTTCTGTCCAAGTGTGTACCCTCTAGCTAGTTTGTTAATGCTTTAATGTTCATATATTGAATTAAGGTAGTTCCCTTATTAAATTTCAAACAGTCTTGGGAAAAAAGAGAACATATTATTTGTATCACCAATGATAACAAGATACCTGTTAGTTTATCAACTGCAGATAATCAATAAATCTCTGCTAAATAAATGAATTAGTGAACAATTAAGTATCTGCAGCAGCAATTGAACTTATTAGATTTATAGAGAACTAGCAATTAAATCCAACTCTAATGGGCTGACCTGGATGAGTTATTTTGGTTCTATGCCATAGCCTTAGGGAATGTAAGTCTCAGGCCGAGGGGGGACTGGAGGAGGGCTCAGCAACAGGACACATGACATGGAGGAGCAGATGTGACGCACCCATGACTTTGTCTGCTATCAAGAATTCACAGCATTTACCAGATTGGGGATACAGATGAATGAATGAAGACGGCTAGGGCTCATCTGATATAGGCCATTTCTAGCAAAATGTCAGCCACTCCGCAGGCACTTTCATGGTGCTGCCACAGCTTGCAGAGTATCAGGTGAGTGTAATTAATGGGGCATTGGTGGGATAAGCATCAATGAACACAAGACTGCATCCACTTGGCTACTTGCTGCTACGATTGAGCCACAACCCTGTGTTAACAGGAGACAAGAGCGAACTTAAGATGATTAAATTTTTTTTGTTTGTTCTAATTAGTTATACATGACAGTAAAATGCATTTTGACACATCATACATAAATGGAGTATAACATTTCATTCTTCTGGTTGTACACCGAAGAGAGTTATACAGGTCATGTAATCATATATGCACATAGAGTCATAATGTATGATTCATCTTTCCTACCCCCATATGTCCCCTCCCCTCCCTTCACTCACCTCTGTCTAATTCAAAGTACCTCTATTCTTCCCTTGGAACCCCCACCCCACCCCTTATCATGAGTTAGCATCCACATACCAGAGAAAACATTCAATCTTTCATTCTTTGGGGTTGGCTTATTTTGCTTATCATTACATTCTCCATCTCCATTCATTTCCTGGCAAATGCCTTAATTTCATTCTTTTTGAAGGCTGAGTAATATTTCACTGTGTATATGTACCACATTTTCTTTATCCATTTGTCTGGTGAAGGGCATCAAGGTTGGTTCCATAGTTTAGCTACTGTGAATTGAGCTGCTAAAAACTTTTATATGACTGCATCACTGTAGTATGCTGATTTTTAAATCCTTTGTGTATAAACTGAGGAGTGGGATAACTGGATCAAATGGTGGTTTCATTCCACGTTTTCTGGGGAATCTCCTCCATACTGCTTTCCATAGTTTGTGGCACCAATTTACAGTCTCATCAGTAAAGTATTAGGGTTGGTGAGGATGTGGGGACAAAGGTATACTTAAGATGATTTTAAAAATAGTAACAAAAAAGGTAATAGAAGAGCAGTTATGTTTATAATCCTTTCTGTAAAACTATCTCAGTGATGGAATGATGAGAGTAAGTGATCTTTCTATATTTGATTACCACCAAAGAATTTTTTTTCTTCATATATAAAATATGGGTAATGATACTTCCTTTATTGGTCTGGGGAAGTGAAAGATTTGGTCAAGAATTCAAATAGCCTTTAAGTAGAATTGCATCTTAACACCTACTGTTTAGAAGAAGCTGAACTTGAACATTTTTTTTTTTGGTAGATAAAGAAAAATTTTGTTTATCTTCATGACTTATAAGATATAAGCTAGATACTTTATATTAAGATTTTTATTTAAAAATTATTCTTAGATTTTTAAATAGTTAAAAACAATTCCTTTGCAAACCAAAATAGTTACTTTTGACTTAATGTTTAGCTCATTTCCCCCTCCTCTACAACCAAAAAGTAGAAGTTTTTACAGGTATATATAAATAATACTTATTTTTTATAACCTTATTTCTGTGTTATCCACCCATGGAAAATCATTACTGTGTGATTCTAGCAGCTTGGAACATTTTTATTGCATTTGTTATAGTGAGAAGGCTCTGAACTCAGGATCATGAAGCCTGTCTTTTCATAGTTGTTATACACATAATATCAGAAAGCACCAGGCAAAGTTTCCTTTACTGAGACTCAATTGTCTTATTTCTAAAATGAAGTATGTGGTTTCTGTCTACTTTGCAGCACAATTATCTCATTTTTTTTCTCTGAATTCACTTTACTTAGTGTGACTTTAGGACTAAATTGTTTATCCATTGTTTTGTGTCCAAAAAACTTCAGATTCTGAGAATAAAGTCCATGTCTAATATATTCTTTCTACCCAACAGAATCTAGCAGGTGCTAGATACAGAGTAGGCAATCTATATTGATTGGTAAGAATTTATTACTGGCTATGAAATCTTAACCAGCAATCAAGTTTCGGTAGTAGCAAAGGAACAAATAAATGTTGGGGCAAATACAAACACAGGTGATGAGCAAAAGAAAAATTGAGAAAAATAGACTTAGATATTATGAATGAGAGAAAAATGAAGTGAAGGATTAATTAAAATTCATAGGTTAAACTCAAGAAATGCATTTAATATGTTTTTAGCTAAGGAATCATGTGCAATTTCATTGAACTACAATTTAAATCAGTCGTCTAGTAGTAATGCATCAAATATGCAGCAAGATATGCAAAAAGGATAAAGGGAAGGAAATTATTATTTCATTTGTCAGTTATGTACCAGGGTCTGAAAAGATGCTTTATATAAATTCTTCAATTGAAAGAAAGAATGTGGTTCTGCTAAGCTATAGACAGAGCAAAGGGGAAAACAATCCTAAAGATAATACTTACATTAAGAAAGATGGGGCCATTCTGAAATTCCAGTGTTATGTGTTTTCTTTTCTTGGCATTAGGAGTTATCATGGAGTATGAACGTATTTGTTGATGCTCAATAGAAAAAGCCCGAGAGAGCTGGAAAGGATATAGAGTGATTGATTCCAAGAAATGTTGTCTATGATCCAGCTGTAAAAATGGCAGCCTGTGTATAAACTGCAATTCATAAGTAAACAGAAAAATCACACTGTGTTCTTTTACTTTCTACTAAACTTACCAAAGAAAGTAGAACAAGTGAATTAGAAGATACATTTTGGGGAGAGGTGTTGGAATAATCCACAGAGAAAACAGACTAAAAGTGAAGTTAATAATCATGATTTGTAGGGGTGGGAATGTCAAAATAATAATCTTTTATTTTTATTCTAAGAAAAAATTGAATTCTAATGACTCTCTGATGATATACATATTTTAGGGAACACTTTTTGTGTGTGTGTGTGTGTGTGTGTGTGTGTGTGCCAAGTTATTGATAAAGGACATTTTCCTATTGACTCTAGATAAGAATAGGGTAAAGGTGCTATTTTCTGCAGAAGTTCAAAGTCACCAAAAACACATTTCAGTAGAGAATGTAAAAGTAGGTTTAAGTCAAGGGTAAAAAGGTATGAAAGTGACATTTTAAAAGAGAATGGGGTGTCATTAAAAGTTTATTTCATGACAGAGGAAAATTCTGCTGGATTTGATTCTTCCAGCAGATTCTTTCTCCTCCCATAAGCAATGTCATCACTGGGTTAGAATATGCAAGCAAATTGTTTACATGCATTTGGTTTTTTTTAATGTACTATAAATCAGTAGAGTAGAAGGCACACATTAATAAATAACTTGAACTTTCTTTTACTTTTGGAGATTTGAGATTTGAGGCAGCTTAAAAAAAATGCATTGGCCAGTCCAAACTTGGTAGATCTCTCTTTTATTTCCTTAAGTAAATTTTCTTAACTGCCAAATAGAAAAAAAAATTCTAATTTATTAATGCTTGAATGAATAATTCACTCTCAGACACTGAATGTTCCAAAACAAACAAGCCAGTTTGTGTATTTAGTTATATGAACATTTGAATGTAGTGTCTCATAAATCGAATACTTTGTCGAATGTAAAAAACAGAGCTGACCCCCGAGGGCTCGGCTATTAATTACCTCTCACTGTAGACATCATGTCTTCCCCTTTGTTTTTTCCTCCTCATGGAACTGTAAATATTTTATATATTTTCCCCTAGTAGGGGCTGGTGTGCTCCTTACTAGGCATTGACTGAACTTTAGTATGGTTTTAGAAGGTTTTCCAGGATATTCTTCTGTCTCAGTAAAGATGCTAGATGTGATTTATTTTCTCATATAAATACGTGGTGTTTACTAGCATATTCAAATTCACTAATGAGAAGATTGAGCTTTAGGAAGGTTGATATATCATCAAGATCCTTTCATACCCCTGTTTTGCACTCTTCCATGGACAATAACCCATGTTCTTTGCCTGGGATCACTCTTTTGCCCCATGTCATCCAGCAGGCCTGATGACATCCTCCTGACTTTGGCATTACAAATGCTTCACCTGATAACCTACTCTACGCTGGGTCCTTGTTATACTTGCATCACCTTTGTGTAGATCTATTGTTTTTATTCATACAACAAAGTACCTGAAGCAGGCGAACTTTATAAAGAAAAGAGGTTTATTTAGCTCACAGTTTGGGAGGCTGAAAGTTCAAATGGTATAGTGCCGGCTCTGGCAAGGGCCCCATGAAGGATTACATGATGGAAAAGGAAATCATATCTGAAAACAGGAAGCTAGAGAGTGACAGGGGTCTCATACTCTCTTCCAAGGGCATACCCTTATTTTTAAAAATTATATTAAATTTAAATTTTATTTTTTTGGGGGGAGCACACCCTTATTGATCAAACAACCTCCCACCAAGCTCCATCTTTTTCAAGTTCTACACCATCTGTATACCACCAAAGCGGGGACCAAACTTCCAAAACATAAAACTTGGAGGAACACACATAAACCATATCAGGTTATAATCTCCTTCTTCTGGGGATTGTCAATATGTGTGATTGCGAATACCTGTGTCTCATATTCTCCCATAAGCTCCATGAGGGAGAGGATTTTATCTTCTTCACTCTCCTTGTTGCATTGACCATGAAACTGATAGAGTGAGTGCCCAGGGAACACTGGTGAAGGCGTGAGTTAAAGTAAGATCCAAAACCAAGTCTATGTGACTCCAAAATCAAGGGCCTATCCACTGCAAGAGTGGTTGCTGTGCCCCCATGACCCATTCCTAAACATGGATTTGCAAGTCTCAGTGGCTACCCATGAGCTATTTAATACTCCATATCCTACCGCCATATTACTACTAGACTGGAATCTCATGGGGAGCAAGTCCTATAGTTGACCTTTACAGTAAGCAAAGATGTTGGTGGTTGGTCTTCAATAAGGACTTAATTCATAACATTTAAGGTTTTAGTCTGTTGCAGAACACCCTCCATTCCACTACAGCTGTATTCTCATCACAGTTGTCTGTTAGGCTTTGCTCTTTGGTTATAATGACTGACGATCCTAATCAGGAAAAAAGCCTATGCCTGCTGCTAGTTCCAGTTTTTCTCCTTTATTCTCAGATGACTGAGGTGATCGAGTTTTCAAATGCTCGAAGAGGTGAACTGTGTTATGTCTGGGACAGGCTCCATGTTTTTATTATCTACCACACAACTCAAATAATACAGAAATTCAGCTTGAAAATGAACACTTTCCACATTTAAAAGGGAGTTACAGGTTTTGGGAGTTACATATATTCTTCATCCCATTTATAAAATCCAGAACCCGCAGCTAGCCACAAAGCGGGACATTTAATACTCTTCTGCTTGTGGGTCTTTGTTATTTTTTTCTTACCCATTTCCCTCCCCATTCTAGACCATCCCCTTTTCCTTTGTGTGTGTCTGTGTGTTCTTTAGAGTTTTGTGTTAACTTCAGACATGTCATTGATCACAGATATATATATATATATATATATATATATATATATATATATATATATATATAAATTTTAAGAAAAAGAATGCTAAATAATTCCTTTCTCAGGTCTTAAAGATAGATGATAGGTCAAGACACTTTGCTTCATAGCCAAACATACTAAGGCACAGAGTGACATGGCAGTAATTTGAATTGTGAGTGCCAAAAGTGCTTGTTCAGCACTAACAAGAAATAGGAGAACAGGATCAGTATAATCACATATTCTTATTAGATTAAAAAGGGAGAGAGAGCAGTGCCAAGGTTATGACATGAACTGACAAGACCAAAGGGAAAAAAAAAAAAGATAGTTTTTCTGATGCTTCATCCACTATTTGCAGGCATATGAAAGAATAAAAATAAGCCCCATGGCATGAGTTATGGATGAAGTATCTGCCTTTAGTTTGGAATTTCCTGGCATTTTTCAGCTTGTGACACAGACTTGATGTGATTAAACAAAGGCTTTTCTCCAAACTTAAAGTTCCTAAAAAAACCCAAAAAAACACTGAATCTAATACTCTCTAACTTGTTTTTAAATGAGAGCAGATGCCTCTATTTCAAGAGCTGACTACCAGGATTCGAGAAATAAGTGAAGAATGGAGGCCTGTTTGGGTAGAGGCTAAGATAACAGCAGGCCATATGTACCTTTTGGAACTTCATCTTGTCCCCCTGCTCCCTAGCAGCAGAGCCCACATTCTTCCACAGGATGAAGCCAGGGTGGAGGATGGCTTCCTGCAGACTGGATTTCCCCTGGACACTCTTGGGGCAGTCCCCTGAGAAAACACAACCTCAGAGCCAAGCTCACCCAATGATGTGAGCCACAGTAACACTCCTCAGGAGAAGGAGTCTGTAAAATAAGTATCTACAGATGGGTGCACAAGATGGCCAATTTGAATGATCTTGAAGTTTCTTTCCAGATCTTCATTCTCTGATGCTCTAATGGGGGAGTAACCCTTCAGAGGAGGCATAGCACATGGTACTAGAGGTGGCAGGGAGCTTGGAAATGGTACTGAGCTTTTTATGAGACTGGGTTTGCTATTGATAAAGAGCACAGTTTCCAAAAAAAATATTTTTGATTGGAATTTATACTTATTTGTCTATCAGGCATGTTCCTTTAGACTTATTATTTATAAGTAAATACCATCCACAGTCTGGCGTATGTTTAAATAGTGTGTATGTGTGCCCATTATTCTGTGTGAATCTTCTAAAGACTACCCCCATTCATGATATAAATTCTTGCTAGTTAGTTCACAAGTTCTTGACTTCCAGGGCTGTAATGTCTGCAGTTAATCCACACTAAGGTACAATAAAGCTTCATGTTAAGAAAAGTATGAGGAATTGAAAATCATTTTGCCTTAAGACAAACTCATTTTGTAATGGCTTTCACCATTCCTTACTTTTCCTAAAACCTTTGAACCTTGCATTCTATTTAAAAAATTGTTTTTAATGTAACCTCAGGAATTTCAGGGTGCTTTGGGAACTTAAGCATCAAAGATCATATGGTATATATGTGGTGTCAAAAGTTGCTACAGTTGATTTGAAGCTGTGCTTTAGTATTAGACCCATCAGGGGATGTGAAGAACCCTAAAGGGTGAAACCTGGACGTCCATGGAAAAAGCTCATTGTAACCACACTGTCACAGACAATATTTGACTTCATTAATTGTTGATGACATTAAGCAATTAGCCATGGGGAATTAATTGCAATTTTCACTAATAGTCTTTAAACAATGATGGGCCTGAACAGATATGCACTGAGACCCAAAAGAAGTAAAGTGGGAAGGAAAAGACGTTAAACAGAAGAGCAGAATAACTTAGCAGTGGGTTATGAAAGGTGACAGGAGTCAGAATTAGTCACTTCCTCTTAATGCCCCTAAAGTTCTTTTATTGGGGCCTATTAGAGTAATAGCCAAGAGTCTTACCTGTAATGCAATCAGCAGTAGACATGCGTGTCCTTCTAATGCTCTGTTGGCTCCTTAAGGAAGGGAACATTGCTATTTATTTCTGTCTCCTGCATACCTGCTGTTCTGAATGTTAAAATGCTGATCGCTGAGATCTTTTGATCCCTCAATCTTGGCCCTTTCTTGACTGACTACTTGAAATTTTGGCTTGGGAGTGTGAAAATCATGTCCCGGCTGACGTTGCAGGACAGAACTCTTGCTTTCTACTTCCACCTCTCCCAAGAGGTTCCTCCTCATTCCAATAGTTGGCTTAATTGTGCACCAGGTTTTCAGTCCAAAACACATAAACTACTCTCGCTTATTTTTGCCATTTGCTCTGAATTCCAATTCTTCAGCAACACCTTCAAAATTTATCCTGAAATCATTCCCCCTTCCTCCTCCTCCTCCTCCTCCTCTTCTTCTCCTCCTCCTCCTTCTTCTTTTCTTATTTGTATGTGGACACAGTATCTTTATTTATTTATTTATTTTTATGTGGTGCTGAGGATCAAACCCAGTGCCTCACATGTGCTAGGCAAGCGATCTACCACTGAGCCACAACCCTAGCCCCCATTCTTCTTCTTTATCTCAATGGTCACTTTAATACAAGTCAACTTAACTACTTTAATGGCATATACTGGCTTCCACACTTCCAAACAGAACTATTCACCATATAGCAACCAGAGCGATCTTCTGAATAGTTAAAACTGAGTATGGCACATCTGTGTCACACCTTCCATTTGATTTCAACTGCACTTAGAATTAAATCCCGGATTATTCCCAAGGTTACAAGTCCCATATGCCCTGCTTGTCTCACTTCTTTGATCTCATCTTGTACTGCACTTCACTGCTCCCTGCTCTCTAGCCACCACATCAGCCTTCTCTCTGTTCTCTGTGCTCAAGGTTCCATAAGATGCTTGCCTTTCTTCAGCAGCAAATTCTCTGCCCCACGAAACTCAGGGGTAGACCTCTCCAAATCATTGTGGTGTCAGTCTAAATGTCTATTTCCAAGCAAGGTCTTATCAGATCATGCTCCCTAAATTATCACCCATCCGACTCCCTTTTATCTTTAGTATGTCTTTATTTGAAACATTTATCACTGTTTAAATATTATCACTTGTTCATTTTGACTGTGCTCATTTATTGTCTGTTTTTTCCTGGTCACCCACTGCCTGATGAGTAGAAGAATGATGGAAGCAGGACACTTGTCTGTCGTGTTCCTCATTGCAGTCCCAGTGCCTAGAGTAGTGCTGGTACATAGCCGGACTCCACAACTAATTAATAAATGAATCAGTGAATCCCTCACGTTCCTGATTCTATTCCTGAACTCTGCCTTTAATGAGAAACCTATGATGACCCTGTTGATATGGAAATTGATGAACCTGACGAGACAAGACAAGAAAGGCTTAACATATGCCCTTATTTGTCTAATCCACCCCACTACTAGTCATCAGAGGATGTGGGAAGTGGCCAATGTGACTGTGCAGGGAAATCTGGGCACTATTTTCTCATTTGAATTTCCTAGGTCATGGCCAAATAAGTAATGTTAGTAGTGATGTGTTAGAAAATAAGAAAGCAAGTTTAAAGTCTAAATCCAGACTCCAATATGTGGTTTTACTAGTTTCACCCTTTACATTGATGCAGCCTGCAGTGGACACTTAGGTCTCTGTGCTTTGGGATACACCCAGACTCTCTGTGATCTTGAAGAGCTTGAACTACAACTGGAAAGGCATGGCATATGCACAAAGAAAATTCAATGAATTCTTAGGGAAAAGATTCAAGGAATGTTACAAAGCAACAATGTGTTCAAAATGTCAAGTAAGGGACAAAGACATTGATGACTTGAAAAGCAGAAGTAGATGGCTGTGAATAAAAGTGATTAGAGAAGTCTTCACCCACATTTTATCAAGATATGTACAACCAGAGAGATTGTACTGAGGTTGGGACAAAATAGCTTTCTCAATAAATTGAAACTAAATATTCATCATTTTTTTTTGTAAAGTGCTGTGAGATCCAGAATTGATTCATGTTTAATTAACTATCAATTAGCATAACTAACATAGCCTTTAAAATTTAAAACAATGGACGACATGTTACAATGTTCTTCCATCTTCAAATGCTAAAATTTTATTAAGAAAAAATTACTCCTTTTTCTTTGTGCAGATTTCTAGATACAGATTATCTAGTTTCTCTCTTCTCTTCTATATATACACTGCCTTTCTTTTCTTTCCTAGCAACTCAGAGAGGAGTTTTTAAGTTATTTTGTCTTTCAAGGTTAGCAACTTTAATGAAAATCTTAAAAAATTTAAACCAATGGTTTAACTGAGATTTTGAGGTTATTTGGTGATTTCCATTGATTGTGTTCTTAGGGTCACCTTAGATGACCATAATGATGAGTAGGGTCCTGATGTAACATGGTTTATTAGGTAAGATTTTAGGATGTACCCCAGGCCTTTCTCCACAGCTCTTTGGTAAGATGCCTGGCCCTCTTCTAAGATCTCCTTTCCCAACCACATGGACTCTTTCAAACCACTAGGGAATACTGCTGACTTTGTTAGCACCTTCACATGACAGTCTCAGGATGCTCTGGCTCTCAACTCATAAAATTTCCAAAAGAAATATCTTTTGGCTTGTGAAAATGCAAAGTAAATGCAGAAGAAAGTGAATCAGTTAACATAAGCTTTCCAGTGAAAGAGACATTGAAAATCTGCTGCTCTTTGATTGTTTAGACAAATCTGAGCTATTTCAGTTTTCATTTACTTCTGGTCTTCAGTAGAGAAAGTTTTAGCTTTGATTAGTGGAATGAGTTTCTAGGGTTGTCCCTGCTTATGACATTTGCTGGTTGAGTAGGTCTTGTGGCTGAATCCTTTATCAGAAAGACTTCCCTAGGAAGCTTAGAATTTTATTGCCTTTTCTCAGTCTAGTTAACAAGGGAGAATACTCCACTGAGAAATAGATAAATGTATATTCGACTTATATTGTAGCAATTTAAAAGTGTTCTGGAAATGCCACGGGCATTTTTGTGGATAGTGAACTCTTTCAATTTTCAATTTAAAATTTATATCATAACTATAAAAGTTTTGAGGATCTTGAGAAAAAAAATTCACTTCCTTAAAATTTATGTCTGAAACTGATTAGCCTCATACAAAGTATGTATGGAGAGAAATTCATAAAATCAAGGGGTTTACAACTGATCAAGACCATTTATATCCTAACTCATATTTATTTTACCTGGAATATCCGTACTGGTTTAAACATTCCTTTTATGATCCGCCAGTTGTAAAGTCATAAGGGTACTGAGGCAGGACAGGAGTGCATCCAGTGTCTATGTCACGGTCTCTGACACATTGCTGCAGCTGATTCTCCCAGAGTAAGAGGAGCCATATAGAGGCTCCTGCTAAACATAGCACAGTTCTTTCAACAAGTAGTATGTTGGGATGATAACTAAAATTCATCTTATCAAGTTGCCACAACTCAGGACAATTTGATAGTTTCCAATATTATTCATTCCTTATACTATAACCAATTATATTAATTTATGCATAATTTAATAAATTTGTATTTATTCCACTTCCTTAAAATATCTTAAGCAAAATTTTAGTCATATAGCAAGAACACTATTTCATGTTCATGATTATTTCTTTTCTTTTATATGGTCTTTCATATAGAAAGTGTGCCTTGTAAATAGAAAACAAACCATACAACAAAGCATTTGCTTTAGAGAAAAATTCAAGAAAAACATTGATAAATTATAAGAGAATTTTCTTTGTTTTAATATGAATTGTAACTATGCACACATTATATATGAGTGACAGTGGATGTGTATACATGTACATATAAGTGTTCCTTCTTTCTCTTTTCTATAGTGGTGAAAACAAGGCTGACTTCAACTCAGAACATAAAAATAAATGCTTGTTAATTTAAAACTTTACTCGCTACCTAAAATTGTCTTACAGTAATCTAAAATGCAGGGGTTCTTTTTGCATTTTTATATGGATTCTAGGCATATAAGTACTAGAAAGTGGAGGGAAAGGAAACTTTGATATAGAACAATGTGACCAATATTTCTGTATTTCAAGATACTTTTGGTTCAGGGATTTCTACATAATGAGATTTATGTTTGACTAGAAGATAGGACATTGTTTCTGTTATGTTCATAATGCTAGAGGTTTAGTCTTCAAATTTTTCAAACTTTTAGGGACAACATGTCTTTAATTGTGAATGAGCATAAATTGACTTCTATCATACACATGTTTTCATTCCCATTGTTTCTAATATCTTTTACTAGAGACTACATAACATGAACTATCTGTAAAATACATATAATTCCTAGCTTTTAGGTAAGGAAACTGAACTCAGAAAGCAAAATAAATTATCATGGTATCATGGTTACAATCTATTAAGAGAACCCTTTCTCAAAAAAAAAAAAAATCAAAAAGGGGATGCCTATTTTTTGTGTTCAATCCCTGGTCCAAAAAAAAAAAAAAAAAAAAAAAAAGACAGAACTGAGATTTACATGTAGGTCTTCCTGACTCTAAAACTCTTTCACTAGTGGATACTACAGTACAACTACAGCCTTCTGCTTTCCTGTTATTCTCAGTGTTTTAAATGTTTAATCACTCTTGAACATTGCTCTGAATGCACTCCAGCTTTTCTAAGGTCTCCACCTTAGAAGTGGGACTTGGATTTTTGTAGAGCCTGCTGATAAACGGCAGGTCCATCTCTGGAGGAAGTTCCTACCTGGGACAAAGAATATAATACTCCAAACTTTGTCAGTGAAAGGTGGTTAAGATAAATATCATGGTCAGACTTCAAGGGGAGCAACACGAGAATGGATGCCCCAGTTAGCAAGCTGAGGCCCAAGGAACTTAGGGGAACATTAGCATTAGTCATTGAATCTTTAATTATATATAGAGTCAGGAGGGTCCAGTTTAGGTCTAAAAGAATTGAGACTTATTTGGATTTGTCTGATGAGGTTGAAGAATTGTGGGCCCAAGTTGATTTCCATATGGATTTATTGGCTTAAGGGGAAACTGGAAGTATTAGAATTAGTCTTTATGTGGTAGCATTTTCCTCTAATCTCCCTGTTTTCCAGATGCATGGATGGAGGTGTTTGAGTAAGACTGAAGATGTTGAAGGGTCTTATTGAGAATATGAGGGAGATGGATGATGAGACTTGCAGTGAGTTAGTTTGACAACCTCACTTTTGTGTGGGTTACAGTGTGCTTTACTACACCATGATTGGCAGTATTAGACATACTGGGGCATGTTTCCAGAAGCACAGAAGGCACTGTGAATCATCAGAGTTTACAGAAGCAGTTGGGCTTGAGTATCATGTTGGTCAGAGATGTAAAAACATGAAAAAGGAATGTCCCAGAGTTCACAAACCACCAGAGGGAAACACCTAAGACAGCCCCTCAGACTCCCAGGAATATCCAGGGAAGACTTTGCAGGACATTCATTGGTGTGCCTGTGGGGCGGTCAGATTTGGGGTATTACTTTAACTCACAGTCTACCAAAATACAGTGAGATAAAGGAACATCCAGGTCATAATTAATGGAAACTCTTCTCACCAGGCTGTATTCCAAGTGCCCACTCAACCCAATTTCAGCCCCATAGACTGAAATACTACCTCATTTCCTATTTCTTAGAGATGACTTAAGTAGGGGCCTGGGAAACTACTTGGAGGTTTTCTTCATATTAAGTAACTTGATACATTTTTTGTGGGTGCTTCTTTAGTGTAAGGCTTATACTAGGAAAATTCTCTGTAACCAGAGAGGATGCACAGGAGTTCTATAAGAAAGCATGGTGCAAGGGATGGGACATAGTTATAGAATCATACAGACCTTTAGTTAAATATCAGGGTGTGTTATTTGGGACTAAATAAATAAATAAATAAATAAAATCTAATGTCCTTGGCTTAAGGGGAGATTGGAAGTATTAATACTCTGTGAAATAATAGTTTATGAATGCAAAATTAAGATATAGGGTCTGATCAGGGATTCCTGTGGTATTTCCACATCAAACCACAGAGTTAAATTAACTGATAAAAATTAGACTCTATAATTATTGATTATGGGGAAGTCAATTTAAAGGAATATGATGGAAACAGTATATTTAAACTGAAGATTCCGTCAGGCATTTTAGATAAATGAGTATACAATCCCTCATGGTGGGGTGGTGAGGTTCAAATAAAGTAAAGAATGGGAAAGAACTTTATAAAATGTAAAGCCCCAAATAATTATTACATCTTATTCCTTTGTATAAATCTAGATCTTTGCTTTATATTTTAACTTACATCATTATCACATAGACTCAAGACCCCAGGTTTGTCTCTCGTGTTTGTGGAAGAATTTAGATTTCTGCAGGCTTCCAAGTAAGCCCTTTTCCTGCTTTGGTAAATTCTGGTGATTCTCAATGGAGGATTAAAAACCCTACTCAGTTATGTGGAAGTGCTTTCCATAAGACTCTATCCTGTCCATTTCTTGAATTATACAAAGTGTGCTTCAAAGAAATGTCTGTTTTGTGGTCTTTCTCTTCTTCTAAATTGTGAGATATATTTACATTGTTTGACATATATCCCTTCAGTTTTACACACAAGGGACTTGATCTAAAGCCAATCAACAATTCCCAACCATTTCATCTACAATGCCACACCTGCCCTCTGTCTGTGTTCGGGTCCTGTTCCCCCTTGCCTTGCATATCTTTCTGTTACTGTTCTTTGTGAAGTCTACAGATTGTGGCCTCATGCAGCAATTAGGCTAACGGTTGGGTAATGCTAGCCTAAAAAAGCAAGGTGTGTATCAAGAACTCATCTGAAATTAAAGTATGAGGAGCAAAAAAAGAAATAAATCTCGCCAATCTTCACCACTATTTCTCCTTTCAAATCAAAGAAATAGGGCTTTATTCTGATAATCCAGGCTTCTGTCCAATTCCCTATGGGAAAAATAAACAACTGAATGTGCAAAAAAAGTTTGAGTTAAAGTAGTATACAAATTCTGACCAAATATATATATATATATATATATATATATATATATATATATATATATATATATCCATCCATTCTATGGGACTCCTTTTACTCCTACACAGTTAACCCTCTGAAAGTAAACTTGATTATTGAAAACAAACAAACAAACAAACAAACAAACAAAAAAACCACTGGCTACTTCTAGGAAGTGAATTAAGAATTGAAGTAAACCTGGAGCTCCTGGATTGTCTCTATATTGCAGAGGAAATACCCATTTTTTTCTGATTGACATTGGTGGCAAAGCAAGATCACAGGCCCTGAGCCTCCTAGTTCTGCTTTCCAAAGTACTGCTCAGCTCTCGCCTCTTCTGTCCTGTGCTCCCTTTGGAGGAGAATTTCCACCTCTTATTTTTTTTTTTTTTAAGAAACCAGACCATTTATCTTGCCTGATGTCTGTCTTGCACCTTATGTAACTAGGGGTTATTATTGTTCCAGAATACATTAATGAAGAAAGCAGTGCTAAGGCTGCAGTTTTTACTTTTGATTGCTTTCTTTAAAAAAATTCCACCTTTGCAGCTTTGTGCAGAAGAGCCTATTTTCTAATCATTTGTTTGAGACCTTAAATATTTCATAGAGTGTAACTTCAGTCATCCCATTAGAAATTCCATTGACTGCTTGAGAAGCTTGTCTAGCCTATGTTCTGTTGACCTGTTGTCAATATACCATAAAAGTTGCAATGGAATAGAGCATGAGCATGTGTGTGTAAACTCAAGTCAGGTGCCTCCCTTTCAGTTTTGTGGGGGTATAGGCAATCCCCAGTCACATTCTTAACATACATTCTTCTAAACTGAGCTAAAAAAAATGGTGTATGTTTGTATATTAAAAGTACCTGACATGTCTTCAGACATGTGATAATACCAAATGATTGTAAAGTAAAAATGAAAAGGCTCCTTATTTCAGTGATACTTAATGTTAAGAAAAGAATCAGTGCCCCCTCCCTCTCTTTGGCAAGGCCAAATGCTGACTCCAACATTTACCAAAGTTCATTTGGAGAAATATCAGTTCTGCTGAATGAAAACTGGAATTGGAGTTTCATAGTCAAATACGCTGCTTTGGAAGTGCTGTTGTACAAAGCCAATC
Source organism: Urocitellus parryii (assembly GCF_045843805.1). NCBI lineage: Eukaryota > Metazoa > Chordata > Mammalia > Rodentia > Sciuridae > Urocitellus > Urocitellus parryii. The sequence goes on from NC_135538.1 coordinate 49,302,348, forward strand.
ACACTTTGGCACTGCTGGAATTCTCAAGAATTTAATAAGGGCTTTGTGAATTCTTCAGTGAGGGATATAGCTGGTACATACTCTCCTTTTTTATGGGGTCATTTTTTTCGGGTAAGTGAAACCACTTTGAAAAATATAGGCCAGCTCATTGGAGAGCCACTGATTAAAAGTGACTCATGCAGGCAGATTACAGGATCAAGACAACTAGCTCAGGAACAACATTTTCCCACTGAAATCACTGGCCAAATAAACAGCAACAAGATTATTCCTGGCTAAGTCTAGAAGACAGTTAGGTCTAAGTTAAATGGCTTCCAAAAACTTATCTAGAATAAATAAATGCCTCTGAAATATGAGATCCTGGCTATGTGTTTATAACAACACCCTACAAAAATCAAGCTGTTGGCCTAAAACTTACACAACTGGCTTGAAGAACTTAGTCTCTTAAACGACTTAGAGACCATTGAGAATGTTTCCAGATAGCAACATCTGAAGAGAGGAATTAGCATAATTTAAGTCGAGGTTTTAGGAATTTTCTGTATCTATAGAAGTTAGTCCTCAGCTCTAAAGTCCCTAACATTTGCAGATCTCCATATTGGTGCCTCTAACCTGGGGGCTGAGGTTGGAATTTTTATGTTCCCATTGGTGCCTGGCCAGAAAAGCTTCCATAGGTGCTATCTTCCAGGTTGGGCTTAAGAATCACCTGCTGGGAAATTTCCAGCATAGATTCAGGAACCAAAAGGGTATAATTTGAGGTTTTCATGAGGTAGATGAAGTGGATATTCACTTAAAAAGTCCACTAGTCAAGAAATTTTAATGCAAAATAAATGGTAACTAAGAAATCTTCAGAAAATCAGGCAAAAGGGCTCCTTAGAATACTAGAGGAGGGAATATTCCACAGATACCTTCTTCCTGAATCTCTGAGAATGAAGAAATACAGCCCAAGCTTGAAGAAAGTGGGATAATTAAGCCTGAGGCATCCTACAGGCTGTCAGACTTCTCTCTGGGGCCTTCGCTGGGAGCCTCAGAGAAAGACATATTGATTTAACAGACAGATTTAACCAGATAAGTACCCAACCAGTTCACTGGAGGAGAAGCCAGGAGAATCACCTATCTTTGGCTTTTTTAGATTTTCAGTTCTCTATTTTTTTTTCCTTTGAATGTCATAAAATACAATAAAAAAATGGAATGTAGCAGAGCATGATCCAGGTAGGTAATTAATTCCTATAATTTGAGACTTCCTTAAAATAGGACTTTTGCTTTATTATGTGAAAAATTAAGGTAATACAAAATTTAGACTTTACCAGCAGTTCTCAATTAGCTCAAACTGTCACCATTTGCAAAAATCATATCAGAATAATGTCATTCTTAAAATTACTTAAAATTAATTTTTCCAGAAGTTAATGTAAAAAAATTACAAATACATTTTAATTTTGGCTATTATATTTTCTTTATTTTACATAGTTTTCAACACTGGATAAAGGAAAAACAAAAGGAAGATCTTTAAATTTTTGACATTGAAGATAATTGTCATAAATGTTGTGGCTAATGATTAAGATTTTGTTTAATATATTTAAAAGAGATAACAATTTAATATATTTGCTTATATTTTTCACTGATCTTTAAAAATGTAAGGATTTGAAAGGAGGTTGACATCTGCAAGTATTTTGTATTTCTATACATTCCATAATTTGCCAAGTGAATATATTTCATCCAAAGATGATTCTAGAAGAGAAATAAGGAATACTCAAATTGGTAGACAATTTGATGAAAAGAAGCACAACATCAAGAGCATGGACACATTTTTATAATTGTTTCTATATGATGCAGTAAGCCCTAAACTAAGTTTCTGTAAGCACTGGAGGTAGAGAAAGATGAAGAGTAGGGTTGAAACTTCAAGGACTTTATGGCTAAGTTGGAAGCAACATGAGCCCAGGGATAGTAAAATTATTAACAAAGAGAGTAAATATAAAAAGTCAGATGAATAGTAAGGGCATAATTTGTTAGCAGAATTCTACTGTGAAGTAGTGTCAGGAGTTGGCCTGACATTAAATGATGGGTAAGTTTGCATTGGTTGGAGAAGATGTCTCCAGGTCATTGCATGTGAGTGAGAGTGAGAATGGTAAGAAGAGACTGCAGCTACAGGATGATACCTGGAATTCTCAGGCTAGTGCATAATTCAGTTTGTTTGGAGCCAAGATTTTTTTCTGGGTCATGAAATGAAGAGTTACAGAAATGAAAAGGAAAAATGAGACTGGATTGTGGAAGCCTTACATGCCAGACCAAATCTGAACTCTGTGACGCAAGATATGAGACACAGGGGCATGAGGGCCTCCCCTGCTTTTAGGAAGAGTGGGTGTCATGCAAGAGAGAGAGGCAGGGGCAGTCCCAGACCCCTGAGTGAGGAAGGGATAAGGAGAGAGTAGAGTTGAAAATGAGAGAGAGGAATCTTTGATGACTTCATCGTGTGTGTGTGTGTGTGTGTGTGTGTGTGTCTGCCTTTCAGTGTCTAAGAAATTACAATCTCAGTGCATTTTAGTCACGAATTATCATTTCTCTGAATCTTAGGGCTAGAAGTGAGATCAAGTGACTTTTGATCAGGTCCTATTTTTGGTGAGGTTTGTTTATCCCTACTTGATAGACATAGTAATTAGAAACCAGGGTGACTGAGCTGAAGTCCCCTCTGCAGCAGCACAGTGACAGACAGGAACAAGAGTCAGGTCTCTGGGCTCTTGAAGTTGGCCTGTGACAGCACCTCTCCCAGCAGAGGAGTCATTATAGATGCAGGCAAAGGTTTGTGTTGATTCTTAAAATGAGTGAGTACCAGTATCTGGGATTTTATTACAATGATTTAAAACATAAAATTAAAATCATGGTATGCTCAGCTGCATATTTCTCTGCCAGTGCAATGTGTTTGCATACCAAAAGGATTTGAGAACAGTTTTATATTTCAAACATTTCTTTTAGCCATTTCATTAAAAACTTAGCTTAGTCCTAATCATTTCTATGTGAGTTCTTTCTTTAAAAGATCAAGGGGAAAAAATCTAATTCAAGAAATAAATATGTGAAATAACTTGAATTTCTCCAAGTGTTCTTTGCAATGCTTTTATAGTATTACAAGTTCAATATCCTGTTTTAGCAACACTAATTTAACTAGTCACATTTTAGTTTTATGGGGGAGCAATGAATGCAAAAGGCACATAAAAGCCACAGTCAAATGGTTGACATTTGACCTTTAATCATTTCTTGGACTTGCTTTAGTAACACACCACCTCTTCTGGACACAAACTACATGTGTTCATGCATGCGCGCGCACACACACACACACACACACACACACAAATCTGCACATGTGCAGATGGTGCATATCAACCCACTTTATAATGTACCAAATATCATGGTGCTGCTTAAGAAAAGAAATTGCTGACCTTCTTGACCATCGTGGACATTTGTTTTTCCTGATTCCTTCCTGTTTTTTAACCATTTTATTATTTTCTGATGTTTGGTTCTACAATTTCTCACTTCCTTTATAATTACAATTAAGATTGAAGCCTCAAGAAAAGGGTTAAATGTGATTTATTAAACTACCACAAGATGAATAATAAACTAAAAGTTTGTTTTGAATATTAAAACAAGTATCACAAATAATATAGTTTTTAAATTTTATTTATTCTTTTGGTACCGGGGATTGAACCCAGAAGTGCTTAACCATTGAGCCACATCCCCAGATCTTTTTATATTTTATTTAGAGATAGGGTCTCACTGAGTTGCTTTGGTCCTTGCTAAGTTACTGAGGCTGGCTTTGAACTCGTGATCCTCTTGCCTAACCTCCTGAGCCGCTTGGATTACAGGAATGCACCACCACAACAAGCACAATATAGTTCTTAATTTTTACTAATCACAAAAAATCACCTTACGTGAACACACATGCACACACACGGTATGAAAGTAGAAGGACCTGAGGGGTGGCATGTTTACCAATCATTTGACAGAAATGAGGATTGGAGGACCTGGCATGTCACCTGGCTACTGAGGACAGAACTAAAATATGAATTAAACATTCTGGGGCCAAGCACTGCTCACTTGCATATGTCCCCAAATATGACATTACTATCAAACATGAATGTCTTGTGTTACATGAAGGTTGACCTAGAATGTCACAAGAGTTCATGGCAAACTTGGATATAGACCCATCCTGAAAGCAACTTTCTTGATTGCTGACCCTATTTAAATCTCTGGCAATGATGGGTGCCCATGACTCCTCCTTTGCTTTGTTTTGTCTTCATGGAATGGGAGAGGGTAGGGAAAGTCTGGAAACCTGACCCTGCTCAGTCAATAAAAAGGCTTTTGTCTGTGAAACTGACCACAAGTGATTCATTAAGGGCTGATTGAAAGATTTTTGTCAGGAACTCCTCCCCATCCTTTAGAGAAATAAACAGTTTGAAACAAAACTGAAGTATAAGGTGGAATCAATTCCTACTTGGAAAAAGTGCTGTCTGCTACATGTAAAGGTATTTATTTACTCATGACAAAACATTTGTTATAGTTTTACTTCCATAAGGATCCCCTTAATTAAATCCACCATTTGTTTTGTCAAAAGGAAAGCAGAAAAAGTTCTTTACAAAATGTCTTTAGCACATCCTGAATTATTTAATAGCTAAATTAGTTTTTAAAAAGTCTTAATTTTGTGTTTCTGGCAGATGAATAAGTATGCCTTATCTTAATTTCAGGCAGAGTTGTGTTTTCATTTATTGTATAATAAAATTCAAAAGAAATTATTAATTCAAGTTAGAATTTTTTTATCATTTATTATTTAATGCTAACAGTACTAAAGTTTTTATTTAAAAAATGCTTACTATACGTGCATTGTATTTCATTTCCATAGCATTCTTCCCTAAAAAGAATTCGTAATATATGACCTTTTAATAACTGATTTCAATTCAAATTAGAAAAAGTAGTGGCATTAAACTGTATTCAACATTTTTAAATCTAACATTTAAACTTAAGGAAAATGCCACACTCAAAAATTCTGACAATAAAAATTCATCCTAATCAGCCTTTGTTTCTGCCCTTTGCAAGAGTTGCAAAAATCCAAGGATATTGTGTCTGCGAGTTCTCTGAAATATAGTTAATAGCACCCATCTGTGAAGTCAAAGACTCTTTTTTTTTTTTACATTTTTACATTTTATTTTTGAAGAAAGGTATGAGGTTCTCTGCCTTCCCAGCTTGCGTTGTGAGATGAAAACATTCATCATCACTAAGAGGTGGAACTTCTAGAGATTATTTCATTCAGAGGGAAACAAAATATAAATTACATTTGGTCATGATGGTGGTGGTGGTGTGATATTTTAAATAGAAATTATCAACTTTAATTTGGCTGAAAGACCTTCTTATATACTCCCCATGATATTTCAGCATTAACCTTCACCTTGCTTTCAATTGGCTATATTCCTTTAAGACACTACTGTTCTATTGAGTTCTCTTGATAAAAGCAAGACTTCAGCCTTCTAAAAGCAGCATGGGCAAGGGATTCAGATTGAGGGTTGATTAACAGACACTGTAGTTCTGCTCTAACAAGTCAAGCATTTCCTGGAAACCCGCCCACAGATTGTGGGACTATTTTTAGTAGCTTACCTCCCAGTGAATGTAGCTATTAGATAGCCAGATATTCCTGCTCCTTTCAGACGCAGTAAAATAGAACATAAAAGGGTGTAATTGAATGATTACAGCAAAGGGCTGTAATCAGGAGCCATAGGGTCCCTCTCCTTCTTCTGAGTGCTCTGGGATACAGCACCAGGTGGGGGCCCTTTCCCTTCCCACTGCCTGGTGAAACCTGCCAGCAGAGAAAGGGCCCAGTGCCCCTCCCCAGCAGATACAGCACAGTCTCAAAAAGGGGCAGAGGGGACACTATTGGGATTGTTTTCTGTCCACACGTGTAGGGTAGAAAGGAAGAATAAAGGAATTTACATCTTTGTACAAAGACTGTGTACAGATCCCGTGTATTCATGTAATTATTTAAATTATTTTAATAGCAATACGAGGTAAGTGGGCAGTTAGTGTGTATCATTGTGCCCATTTTACCAGTGAGCAAAGTTGACTGCCATGGTCTAAATGTGGGCTATGTTAGGGTTTGGATGTGAGGTGTCCCCCAAAAGCTCACATGTGAGACAGTGCAAAAAGGTTCAGAGGAGAAATGATTGGGTTGTGAGAGCCTTAACCCAATCAGTGATTAATCCCCTGATAGGGATTGACTGAGCTGCTTCCCTCTGCCTCACATTCTGCCATGGTGTTCAGCCTCATCTTGAGCCCAAGAAAGGGAGCCAGCCTTCTGTGGACTACGATGACTAAAACCGTGAGCCCTTAAATAAACTCTTCCTCTATAATTGTCCTTTAGTAACAGCAGCGAAAAAGCTGACTGAAACATGTTGTGTCCTCATAAATTGATATGTTGAAACCTAATCCCCAATATGAGGGTATTTGGAGGCAGGAATCTTTGAGAAATGATGCCCTCATGAATGGAATGAGGATCCTTATAAAAGAGGTCCTAGAGAGAACCCTCACCCCTTTCACCATGTGACGACCTAGCTTGAAGGTCCCACTTATGAACTGGAAAGCAGGTCCTCACCAAAATGTGAATCTATAGGCATTCTGAACTTGGGCTTTACAGCCTCTAGAACCATCAGAAAGAAATTCAAATTGTTGATAAACCACCCTAGTCTGTGGTCTACAGGTAAAGCAGCCCAGATGAACTAAGCCCAGTTCCATGATTACCCAAGAACAGATGGCTCATGAGCTATAAGGCTGGGTTCAAACGGGTTCATGTTTTCCCTTTTGCACTGGGCTCTTGGAGGAGAAACAGAAAAGCAGCCTTGATAACTAGGGTGGCCAAGTAATTTATTGTCCAGACCAGGACGTATTCAAGAAAGAAAACGTGGTACTAGTAATAAAAACTGCAAGCAATAAGCCTAACCTACAGGAGTCTTGGGCAAACCAGAGCAGTGAAACTGTGTCACTGGACTAACTGCTGATCACTTGCACTATAGATATATTGAGAGAATGTAAGAATTCCTGACATTTATTGATTTCCTACTATGTGTCTGGCACCGTCCAAAGTGCTTTAATATACATTATCTTGTTTAGTTATCTCCAAAAATCATGTGATAGGTATATATATGGTCCCCATTTTACCCATAAGGAAGCTCAGGCACAGAGAAATCTGCTCAGCAGCACACAACTATAAGTGGCTCAGATGTATGCACACTGGGGACTTCTGTCCTCGGAGTCTGCATCTGTCATTATGATGCAGCATGATGTGCACTATATTGATCTTGGGACTCGTAGAGCCACAAAACAGTGTAACAGGGATCCTGACTTGCAAAACTTTTAGATTATTGAGGGACATTTATTTTATATTACTGTGTTAAAAACCGTGTTTGTTGAGGTCTGGGGATGTGGCTCAGTGATAGAGCATTCACCTAGCATGTGCGAGGCATGTGTGAGGCCCTGGGTTCGATCCTCAGCACCACATAAAAATAAATAAAGTTATTGTGTCCAACTACAACTAAAAAGATAAATATTTTTTAAAAAGTGTTTGTTGAAGCCATGTTTGTATTTTTTGCAAATACTGATTCAAATGAATGTCACAGATCACTCTAGCATATCACAATGCTTTATGGATGAGAGACAATGTGGCATGAGATCATGGAATACATTGACATTTATCTTTTTAACTATCAATCTTATCTTCCCCAATAGCATGGGAAGTTTTCAGCTCTTTTAAGCCCCAACATATGGCACAGTACCTAGCTTAGAATAAATACAAATGACTGTATTGCACAATGCCTGAAGTTGTAAGCTGAATTAGAATATTCAGAGAAGGCAAAGTCCAGGGGAGTTGAAATACAGATCTGGAAGGCTCTGTGGGGTATGCAGTAGGATAAGAAAGACTTTGAAAAAGTGAAAACAGAGGAAGGGATTCCAGGTGGGAGAAAATAAATTAAAAAACGAGGTCAAATGGGATTTTTTTTTGTTCTAATTAGTTAAACATGACAGTAGAACACACTTTGATACATCATATAGATGGAGTATAATTTCTCATTCTTCTGGTTGTACATGATATAGACTCCCACTGGTTATACAGTTATATATGTACATAGAGTAATAATGTCTGATTCAGGTGGGGATTTTAAGGGAAAAAGAAAGAGACCAGGCTGTAGGGATTGAAATGTCTTAAAGTAAGACAAGTTGAAAAAGACAAGATCATAGTGTTTAATGTCAGGATGAGGAGATGTTGGTTGGCCCTTATTGGATAAAATAAGTGCAGCCCTTGACTGGTTCTACAGAGCAAGGACTAGTTGGTGCCCTATGAAGGCTGAGTGATCCTTCAGTATCATGAATCAGACAGACTAAGTCTTCTGCTTGTTCAGGAAGACACTGGTTATTTGACAAAGGACCTTATAACTGCTGCTGGCCAGTTGTTATCCAATTTGAGATGAAACTGGTAGTCCTTCAGGATTCTGGGAAGGAAAGAATTGTTGCAAAGTTAAACTTGAGGAAGATGGTCAAGTGAATCATGTAGAAAATACTTTCTCATAAAAAGCCTCATTCTCTAGAAGGAAGAAAGGAAAGGTGGAACTTACTGGAGGACCAGGTACTCAGAGAGTATAAGGCAGACAAGGCTCCAAAACTATTCTTAGAAAGCCCCTGACAATAGAGAGTGGAACAGAGAACAGTGATCAAAAATGAGCTTTCGATGGCTGTTTATCTTCTTCTTCTTCTTCTTCTTTTTTTTTTTTTTTTACTTTTCTCATACTCTATAAGTTTTCTAGCTAAAAAAATTTAAGTTTCCATAGCTTTACAAATATGTGAAGGGTAAGGACATTTTCTCTGAATCCCTACAGCATGAGGATCTCCCCATCAGCAGAGTAGGGGCAGCATCCTGGACACCCGGACCCGGGCAGCATCCTGGACACCCGGACCCAGCCAACATTCGCAATTCTGTAAGAGAAAAAGCCGTGAAAGTGAAAGTCTAAGTACCCGAAATTATACCATACAGCAGAGACCATCGAGAGGCCTTTACAGCTTTTCAAGAAGAAATGATCATTTGTGATCCCTTCCACTGGTTAAACCATTTAGTGCCAAAATTTGTTGAACCTTTTGTCCACTTAAAAAAAATTTAAAAACCTTTTGTATGAGGTCATGTGTTGTTATAATTAATGAATAATTCACCCACATGGAAGATACCTTTCATTTAAACCCTGAAATATGACCAGGGTTCCGAAAGCAAATGAAATTGATCTGTAAGTGGGAAAGAATTCTCATAAACCCTATGCATGTTTTTGTTTCGGGTAGAGAGTTTCTGAGGACTGAAGCCTGGAACTATCTATAAAATAAGACAGCAATTACAGAAGCCTGTATTTTAAAAAGATGCATTTAGAGATGACAGCACAGGAAGGAATCAGAAATTATACTCGACCAAGAGGTGGTTTGCAGTAAGATAAAATGGATGTCCATTTCTTTTTCTTTTCTGTAAAATTGTATATATTTAAGGTATACAACATGATTTACATATACAAAGTGTTTAATATACATATACAAAGTGAAATAATTGTTATAGACAAGCAAATTAATATATCCCTCTCCATCACTGCCTCGGGTATACAGTGTGCATGTGTGAATATAGAGCAAGTTTCCAGTATGTAACACAGCATTAGTCACTACAGTTGTCATTCTCTATGTTAGATCTCTAGACTTATTCTTCCTACATAACTACAACTCTGTACCCTTTGACCAATCTCTCTCCATTTTCCTTACTTCCTCACTCTGATAACTATTCTATGCTTCTATGTATTTAACTCTTTAGATTCCCCATAAAAGTGAGATCTTACACTTTTAGCAAACTCTTGAAGGTATCATTATCATTGGTGTCTCTATCAGTTAACATGGGTAGCTTGTGCCGTAGTACTAAATTATCCTAATAGCTAGGTGCTGTGAAAAAGCAATAGTATATCTTTTGGTCATTCTGCATATCACTGTGGATTGAATGGAAGCTCACCTTTGCATCACCATGGTCCTCACTTTGACTAGAGCATCCCCCAGGGAACATGTTAGTGACTAAAGTGAAGGGGGAAAAGGGGAGAGAGGCAAGCACAAAAGATCTTCAGGCTTCTGCATGGAAGTAATCATATTGTTTCTGCCTGTCATTGGCCATTGTAAATCACATCCCTTGCCTCACAGCAAAGGAGCAGGGGAGCATAACTCTCTTAGCCAAGGACAGCAGATATTGGTAACTAGTAACACAATCTTTGGCAGAGCCCAGGACGTAATTGATGATTTTAAAATGAAGTACTTTGTGTAATGAGGAGTTAAATGATTCCATATATACTTCACTCTACAAATTTACCAGCTTTCTTAAATATCAGGCAGTGCACTAAACACTATTTAATAAGGCAGATGAATTGATAAGATACATCCATCAAGTGCTTGCACTTAAAGGTATAATTTTATTTTTTTTAAAGCACTTTTAATGGTCAACTCATTTCCTGACAATATGGCCTATATTAGTTCTCTATTGCTGCATTAAAAATTACCATAAGCTTAGTGGTTTAAAAAAGCCCCAGAGATTTACTATTTCATAGTTTTGTTGGTCAGAGTCTTGGTGTGGCATGATTGGATTCTCTGCTCAGCATTTCACTAGGCTCAATTACAGTGTCTGTTTGGGCTGTGGTTCTTATCTGAGTCTCAAGTTTCTTTTATAAGCTCACTGATTGCTGGGAGAATCCATTTACCTCTGGTTGTGGGACTGAGGTCCTGTTTTCTTGCTGTTTTGAACTCACAACAGGGATATTTGCTTTTTTTCTAGATTAGCCAGAATATGTCTCTCTGACTTCCCATTCTTCCACCAGCTGGAGAAAACTCTCTGCTTTCAGAGTGCTGGTGTGATTAGTTGGGGCCCACTAGATAAGATCTGTGGCGTAGGAACAACTTGAACTTCAACTACATCTGCAAAGTCCCTTCACAGCAGTATCTAGAATAGCATTTGACTAATTTAAAATATGTGTATACCAGAGGCTGGGAATTGTGGAAATCTTTGAGAATTCTGCCTGCCACCTGGCCCCACCACAGAATGATGGGTGCTAGGGCAGGGGAGAAAAAAGTTTATATTTTCCTCACCCATCACAAGGATCATGGCTGAAACTTCTACAAGAAAGCACAGATCAACAAGAGAAGAGCATACATAATTATTGTTCAACATATTACCCACATATTATTCAACACCAGTTTTTGTGGGCATAGGGTACTTATTTTTGGTACCGGGGATTGAACCAGGGTTGCTTTTCCACTGAACCACATCCCCAGCCCTTTGTAGTTTTCATTTTGAGACATGGTTTGGTAAGTTTCTGAGGCTGGCTTTAAACTTGCAATCTTCCTGCCTCGGCCTCCTAAATCTTTGGGATAACAGGCATGCACCACCACACCCAGCTTCTTTCTAGTCTTCCATTGCCTACTTCTGCTATTTATGCAAATTTCAGGGCTGCATATTTTGAAGTAGCATGACTGAACCCTGTCATTAGTTTGACTTGCCTTTGGCAGAATTGTTGAGATGTGGCCTGTTCCAGAGTCATGTGGTCCTTCTGGGTGAAGAGTGGAATACCAGGAGGGGTATCTAATCTAGGGCTTTCATGGCAGATTTGCTCAGTACCTAGTAAAACCCCAAGCTCTGCTTCCAAGTTGGCTTAAATAAAAGCCAGCTTGCTAACATAAGAGGGTTCCTGTAGAAAGCAGAATCCTGGCAAGAGCAATGTTTTCATACTGGATAATTGTAGAAGTCAATAAACGATCTTTTTTAATTTACAAAGATGTGGGCAGAGTTGGGGAAATACAAGGGATAGTGTAGTCTCTTTCTAGGCTGAAAGAGGAGAGGGGGCTGGAACCTGGAAGGGAAATATATGAAAAAGGTCCTTAATAGGAAATGTAGCCTTTGGTAAGAAGAGGCCACCAATACATGGAAACTTGGTGAGGAAGTAAAGGAGCATAAACAGGCTGAACTCTTCTCCATCTTCCTTTTCTCTAGCAAAAATGACAAAACAAAACAAAACAAAACAACAACAACAAAAAATAAACACTGTAGAACTAGTTCTCAGAGATAGATGAGATGTGGAGAATTGTAGAGAGATCTATAAGGCAAATCAGAGAAACATAGCACAGGTGCATTTCTTGGCTGTGGTCAAGGTCATGGGCTCTGCTGCAGCTCACCAATGAAATCTGTTTCTTCCTCACTTCAGACTGTGTTTTAGCTGGCCTAAACATAACTCTGTCTCATTACATGTTACCATTAATGCGTATGTCTGTCTTTCCTGTGTGTATGAGTCAGGTTTGTGTCACTATGACCAAAATACCTGATGAGGACAACTTAAAAAGGAAAAAGTTTATTTTGAACTACTGTTTCAGAGTTTCAGTCCATGGTCAGCCACTCCATACCTCTGGGCCTGAGGTGAGGCAGATGATCATGGCATAAAAGTGGAGCAGAGGAAAAATGCTTAGTTCATGGCAGCCAGGAAGCAAAGAAAGCTTGAGTGCAGAGAAAGCTTGAGTGCAAGGAGTTAGAATAATATAACCCCCAGGGCAAAGCCCCAGTGACTTATTTTCTCTAGCCATGTCCTACCTGCCTATAGTTAACCAATTCAAAGCTTTAATCCATCAAATGGATTAATGCACTGATTAAGTTACAACTTTCATTATCTAGCAATTTTACCTCTGAATATTCCTGCTCTTTTGGGGGTTACCTGAGAGCAAAGGCCATGTCTAATTCATCTTTGTACCCACAGTACCTATGTGCTTGGTCTAGAGTAGGTGATTAACAAATGCTGTGGAATTATATAAGAAGAAAATGGTAAACAATTATCAAAGTCCTAAGTATGTTGTGTATCAGGAAAATAAACATATTCACAATGCTTTATCACTCTCTAGGATGTTCTCTTACAAATGGGCTGATAGCATTAGAAAGTTCATTTACTATTGCTAAAACAAATCTCCTGATACCAATATTCTGAAAATTTGATGTTCCACTTTCATTTTCTACCTCAAGGTCATCAATTTCAGGTTGCACTACACATTCCATTCAGTAAGCACTAAAATCTGTCAAAAGAGAAGGATGAACACCAAATGCAGGGCAAATGAGACAGCTCAGAGCTACTAGAAATCAAACAACAGTTGGCTGCCTGTAGGGATCAGTGGCCTTGGGATAATATGTGATGCTTTGCCTTCCTGTCATTGTCACGTGGGGTTCTGGCTGCCAAACAGGGTGTGGAGTGTGCTTACTTTTTGGAAAAACTGTTTTCTTTTATTTTACTTTTTGACATTTTCAAAGCACTAGGTAAGGATAAATGTGGTCAGCTTGATTTACAATAATTGTTTTGGTTCCCGCAGAATCATATGCTGAAGAATCACAGGGACTGACAGTGAAGGGAAAAATGTAAATGTCATAATTTTGCTAATTGTTTTAACATGTGTCTCTTTCACATGTCTGAAAGCAAATGTAATTGAGGGTTGTGGTTTCTGGGGCATGGCCAAAAGTACAATGTGACTAACAACTGAGGAAAATATCATGGGATATCACATGGTAGAGGATCTTTTATCTCTTTTTTCTCCTCCTGTCAAAGTGAAGGTTTTTCAGTATTTAGGTATGTTACTGGAATATGAAAGGAAGATTTATACAAATTGAACCCTTGGATGGATATTTATTACCAGATTTAGAAAAAAAAATATATATATATATATTAACTACACTTTTAAGATCTGTGACTATTGCATTCCATCCTAGAGTTTTCTATTTCAAAAATTGGGTTTGAGTAAAGAAAACAATTTTTATAATTCTTTAAACATTTTGATGATAAGGGTCTTTCTCAAGCAAACAAATAACCAGGAAATTTGAATACTAGTATGAAACCATAATCTTCCTCTATCTTGTTGCTCCAAAGCATAATAACTCTATTGAGAACTCCTGAAATAAGTGGGTGATCTGACTCCAAGCTTCATATACTATTTCTTATTTTTATGAGAGGAATTTTGTGATTTCAAAGTAAGGTTAAAAAACAGTCTGTTTTCTCCCTCATGCGAGTGATCAGGTTGCCGCATGAACAAAGCAGAAGGCTAAGCTCACAGGGAGCACTCTTGAAATCTTCCTGGTTTGGGATGGACTGCAAATGCTATTAGTGTATTTCCTGGTGCATCTAGATTTCTGTGAATTTCAGTAACTAGATCTTTGAGTAGCAAGCATCTGGTTGGCAGAACTTCACAAAAGACTTTCCTATGTCATGTGGAGCCTTCTGCTGGTTTTGAGACTCTTCTTTCCTTGTTTCATACTATTTGTTCTGTTTCTCTCCCTACATGTTTGGGATTCACAAGCATTTTTGTCACATTGAAGACTCACTGTATGTAAGTGACTAACTTGATCATCCATGGGTCCAGCAGGTTGGAGGAAGCTGTTCCTGATGTGAAACTTCCCTTCCCCTTCCCAACCACAGCCTCCCCCTGCTGTGGTTGACTATTCCATAGTTACTAACTCCAAGTTGCAGAAGAAAATGGAAAGTCTTTGCTAGAAATGGCTAGGAGAAAGTTTTCAGCATATTATTGGGAATAATTCCAGATCCTCCCCATCTCCCCACAAAAATCATCAAATTAAAGAGAGCAGAGAAGGGGAAAAAAAATCCAGAATAGGTCAGGAATTCCAGCTCCTTTGGGAAACTTGGGAAGGGTTCTGAATGCTAATTAAATATCTATTTATATGATTTCTTGTACCATTTTTTATTCTTGAAAAGAAAATTTACGTAATATTCTCTAAAGGTTTAGGCAACAAATTTTTTTTTTAAAGAGAGAGAGAGAGAGAGAGAGAGAGAGAGAGAGAGAGAATTTTTTAAATATTTATTTCTTAGTTTTCGGTGGACACAACATCTTTATTTTATTTTTATGTGTGCTGAGGATTGAACCCAGCCACCCCGAGCATGCTACCGCTTGAGCCACATCTCCAGCCCAAGATTTTTTAATACCTTTATTTTATTTATTTTATGTGATGCTGAGGATCAAACCCAGTTCTTCATCTGTACTAGGCAAGCACTCTACTACTGAGCTATAACCCCAGCCCCAACAAAAGATTTTAAGACTGATTATTGTCAAGAAAGTAACTTCAATTAAATAATTTTTATTTTTAAAAATACAGGAAAGAATGAGGGATTAAAGGGAGCAAAAAAATAATGCAAGTAGGATAAATAAGAAGAAAACAGGGAGTGCAGAAATATTGGCACCTTGTGCATTTTATCATTTACTTAAGACACAGCTTGATGAAGTGGTGTTTGGGGATATCGTCTCTACCAAATATGCATCTGTTTCCATGTTAGATACAGAGGTTAGGCATCATGCACAGTCACTTAGCTAGCAAGTACCAAATCAGCTTGGGAGGCTGCTTTTAAACCCTGTTCTAAACCTCCAGGTTTCTCTTTCTTGATATGTTTTACATTATTTTTAATATGTATGTATTAGTCAGGTTTGTGTTTCTGTAACCAAAATATATTATTTTAATGTATATTTACATTATATAAATGTATTTATGTATATGATATACACATTATAAAAATATATATTATGTTGTATAGTATAGAATTTGGATGATAACATTACACAATAAAATATTTGGATTTCATAATTATGGGTGATTTGAAATTTTATTCTTACTATAATTTATACATATTTATAATAAATATGCCTTAAACATATAAAATGAATAATAATTTGAAATTATTTTCACTCTTCTAAGAACCCAATGTCAAACTGTTGAATCTCTCAGGAACAACCACATATTTACTGAATGAGGGACACCAAATAAAGGCCATGAGCAAGTGACTTGAAAGAAATTGGTACTAAATTACAATGTCCACTTTCATAATAATAAAAATGATTTGTTCATAGTAACTGGTGAGATAGCTTGATACAGTCAGTGAATAACACATAATCCTAGTCAACAGTAATTTCCATGCAAAATGATTCAGAATACTTATTCAGCTAAATAGCTTTCCATTATCTAAAGTATGCATTGATAGCCCATTGCCACATTTCCTGACTGTGTCTCCATAGTGAACTAAGGCTCGTGGCAAATTCTGCCTTGAAAATCTTTGCTATAGTTTGGATAAGTGTGCCCAATGGCCCATGCGTTAAGGTCTTGTTTGCCAGCCTGTGGCAGTGCGGGGAGAAACCTTTAGGAGGTGAGACCTAATGGGAGGAAGCCTAGTTATTGGGGGAATGTTCTGAAATAGGATATTGGGAACATAGCTCCTTCCCCTCTCTCTTTTTGCTTCCTGGAGGCCACGAAATGAGCAGCTTCCTCCACTATGTGTTCCTGTTATAATGTACTGCTTCTCCATAGGCCCAGAGGCAACAGGGCCACATAACTATGCACTGAAAATTCTGAAACCATGACTCAAAATAAATTTTTCTTTCTTCTAAGTTAATTTTGTTGGGTATTTTGTCATAGTGACAGGAAGCTAGTTAACAAAATTGTCTGGGCAAAACTCATCTTGGTGGTAGCTTTTAGGGGCTAATTACTTATTTGCTAGGAGAAACTAAAGACAGCTGTTTGAGAAAAATATTCTTATTTTTCTATCAATTATCTTTTTTTTAATCACAAGGGTTGTGATTAGGATTCTTTATTTCCAAGGGATGTGAAACTTAATAATTACCCACTTTCCCAATATCCCTAATATAGGATGCTCCCTCAACTAACAACTCAGGAAAGGGATCTCAGATTTTTTTTTTTCAACCTTAACTTCTTCCTACAGTTTCTGAACTCATACTGAGAACACAATCTTAAGTTCCTTCTAGGTCATTTCCTCAAAGCCCTGTTGATAAAGTAACCATGTAAATCCCCTGGATACTCAAAGGTCCATTTATGTATCAGACCAGGAATCAAAAAGTGCTAACATTTGGATCCTATTATCTTTGCCCCATTCAGAATGGCTTTCCCCCCAGAACACCTCAGTCTTTATCAAGGAACACTATAAAAACTACCTATGGCTGTTTCCAGGGGCCATCTAATACTTAGAACAGAGTATATAACCATAAAATCTTACCTGAGAAATTTCTTCCAGAAGTAACACTATGAAAAAAAATCTTGTTTCTTTTTCCCTGATGATAAAAATATGTGTGTGGGGTTAGGATGTTGGAGGACTATATGAATATAGTTAATTTTCTCACAGGGTTACCAATTTGTTTCAGGATCAGGGAGGTTGGCTCATTCTTATCACATTTAGAAGATTCTGACTCATGGTCTAGAATGCCAATCTCCTTCATCTGGGATCTGTTTTCCTCCTATGTTGAATTTTGTTTATGAAATATAATGAGCATATTCAAGACAGATGGACAATTTTAAGACAAATGTCTTATTATCTGTAGGGTCCAGTGAATAATTCAAAGCAGAAAACATGCATTTCTTTTTACTCAAGATATAATTTCTCTGTTTCCAAGATGGTACCAGATAAAATTGTGCTGGCTTCTGTGACTTTATCCTTCCCTTCACTTGATGTGGAACAATGAAAGACCTTTCCCTTTCCAGTAATATAGTAGTTCCCAGAATGAATATAATAAAATTGCTTTTAGACTTTGCAATGGATCAAATGTGGTATAAGCATGGCCTACAAAGTCTCATACATTGGAAGCTTGGTCCTCAGTTTGGTTATGTTAAAAGGTGATGGGATCTTGGAGAAGTGGGGCCAGTGGGTTGTCATTAGGTCACAGGGAGCAGGTCCTAAGAAGGAATTGGTAGTTCTCATTAGATCTTGAGTGAGTACTCCATGAGAATGTTATTATCAACAGAGTGGGACTGGATCCTCCCCTTTGCTTTGACTTTCTGTTTGAACCTGTGCTCTCTTCTTCTCATCCTCACTCTTTCCGTTTGGTGGGGCCCTTACCAAGGCCAAGACTATACTGTTTGGACTTTCAGCCTCCAAAAACTCCTCCTTTTAAAAATATATATAAGTACCCAACCTTGTACTTCATTGTAATAACAGAAAGTAGACTAATACAGATAAATCTTAATATGCCCAATGACATCATAGATTGCCTCATTAAAATACATTTCAGTCCACCTTAACTGAAGTATATGCTCTTTTTTGGGGGGGGTGTTTATTTATTTGTTTTTGGATTGGGTATTGAACATATTGAACATGCTTCATCACTGAGCTATATTCCCAATCCTTTTTAAAAACAATTAAAATTTGAGACAATATTTTGCTAAGTTGATCAGGATCTCATTCAGTTGCCAGGCTGGTCTTGAGTTTATACTCCTCCTGCCTCAGATCTCAAAATTTTTCTCTCTCACAGCTGCCAGATCACACTGACTAATATGGTTTTTACTAATTTGACATTCAAAGATCAAGCTTTTTTCAAATTGGGGGATTGGAAAGTATATATCAATATTTTCTTCATACTATGGAAAGGATTATGGTACTTAACTCTTGTTGATTCTGCTGCAACAACAAACATAAAATAAAAAACTATAAGGAATTAAGGTTTGACCATGGGATAACACAAGCCATTAGAGCCCTCTTATTTGTGAAAATTATTCAAATTTGATCTTAACTGTGTATTTTTTTGTTTGTTTGATATTTTTAGTTGTAGGTTGACACAATACCCTTACTTATTTATTTTTATGTGGTGCTGAGGGTCGAACCCAGGGCCTCACACATGCTAGGCAAGCACTCTACCACTGAGCTAGAACCCCAGCCCCTTAACTGTTCTTAATGATGTTTCTAGAACTATGATCTCATCTGTACTTTAACTTTTATTATTGTTGTTTTTAATTCCTCTCAAATCCTCCGTGGACAGAGTGAGGCAAAGAACCCAACAATTGAATAAACAAGCTAACAAAACAGCCTTTTTTTTTTTTTTTTAGCTCTTCTGTTCTACATGTGGGAGTATTCTGTGTTCTATTGAGTAAAATCAAAATTCCCTACTTATATAAGTTTTCTACGGGTGAAATCAGAGATACCAAAACCTTCTTAGTAAAACATATTTTAAGTTTGAAGAAATTTTTAGAAGTCAAATTCTGTTGTTTAGAATGAAAAGTTAATGGAGTGGTCTAAATATTCTATTTAACTAAGAGTTATCTTTGCCATTAAGCATGGATTTTACATATATATTATACATCATATGTTAAATATAATATTTATAAATATATAACATGTGTGTATATCAAATGCATCAAATGTATGTACCTATGTGTATTTATGTAGTATAAGAATATCATATGCTGAAATCTACATGGATGTTTGCTATCTTTCGAGGTAATCAGGTACTGTTGGTAAGAGCTGGAAGGGAAGTAATCCTGTGAACTTTTACATTCTGGTTTCAATTCTAGATAACAAGAGATTTAAAATATTTAGCCAGATGATTATGATATGTTCTGCACAAAGTAAGCAAATAAAACTTTATCTACCTAGTTATAAATACTTACACTCCTTGTTTTGTTGCCAATTAGACATGGAATGGGATGGATTTATTATGATCCATGCACATAAATGTCAGCTTCCTCTTGCTGCTGCCATTTCCCAGAGTCTCAAGTTTATGGCTATTTCTAGGAATTTCTTGAAAAAGTTGTTAGGAATAGGTAATTCATCATATCCTTTCCCAAGTATGAATCTGTGAAACAGGGAAGAGCTGATGACCTAATATTGTTAACAAAAACAAAAAACCACAAGTTTGAACCTTTAGTTTCCCCATCACAGGAAATTGGGAAAGGAGTTTTATTCCAACAGTGAAGAACAAAGGCAATTTCTTTGAAATGTACGCATACCATCCTTCTCAATTTTTCTTTTTTTCCTGGAAGATATCATTCAAGACATAAAAATGCACAATGAGGGGAGTAGTTAAACAAGTTTGTGTCACGTTACATCTACATTTTAACAAAGATTAATTTTGGAAATAGTTTCATGGATGTAATAAATAAATTGCAACTGAAATAAGTTACATTGAAAAAGCAAAGAACTGGAAAAAAAAATTGTAGGTGTGATCAGCCATTTGAAAATGAACTTAATTAAAAAATAAAAACAAAGCATTATAGCTGAATATCTCCATGTTTTGCTCTATTTTTTAAGCTATTCAGACCAATTAGAATCATTGAACACAGGTCTGGAAACTAAGGGTGATTAGTCAATCTACTTTACTGAAAAATCTCCCTCCATTGTTTGAAAACTTGAATTAACAGAACAATATCAATGAAGAACATTACATTTATTTCGTTTCTTATAGTAAGACGTCATTATAGTCATTTAGAGAATTCTCAGGGCTGACGACTGTCCTTAGTAACTTAGGGCCCATTTGCATTCTTTATAGTTTTCCTGCAGACAGAATATATACTTCTACATGTGACCTACAATAAATGCTCTTTTGAGTAAACCTGTGGTAGAATGGTGAAGATGTAAGTAAGATGTTACATGCGGCAGCATGAACTGTTGTCCATCTCTAAAATAGGGCATATGTTCATATTTCAATTTTATCATCTATAACCTAGGTAATTTTTTATGCCTTTTTAAATATGTTATTCACTTCCATAAGTTTTGGACTCTTTAGGCAGGAAAAAGAACTATTCTGAATCATTGACCGACTTCACCAATACTGATTCTGAATTCAGGACACACTGTTCATCTGATGCTGAAAAATTTCTCTGATATATTAGCCCACTTAACGCTATTGGAAAATATCACCATGCAAAAGAACTTAAGAACTTGTCCTGTACTGTCAGCATCCATGCGTTCAGGATCCAATGTGCATTTGTTAAGACATTGTCTTCCTGTATTTAACACAAGCTACCCTGACATTGGAAAAAAAAGAAAACACCTGGATAACCAAAAGGGTGGGGACAATCTTTTGAAACTTTCTGGAGAGACAGGACTATCTGAATATTTCTTTACACTCCCATAATTTCATAATAGATAATTAGTACTGATTAAAAAGGTAAGAAGGACCTTGGGGGTGGGGGTGGGGGAACAGTGCCTGAAGTGGGATCTGTAGAGAATCATCAGGCTGCTAGCTTGCGTTTGTTACCACTTCTGAAGGAGCAAAAAGAAAGGGAAGGACTCAAACTTATCTCCACATTGACCCAAGGATCAAGCTATGACAAAATTACAACATTTTTCCTTTAAGAAAAAAAGAAGTTGAAAGATGAAAATGTTTTTTCTTTCATTTGTTAGACCGTGGGTGGGTGGCATTAGATATGATTCTACTCTTTTTCTCCCAGGCTGCAAGTAACTTCACTTGCAGCTAGAATGTGGGTAGACACTAGCAGTTGGTGAGAAGTTCACAGGTGGGGCAGGGAGGCCTCTTAGAGCAAGGGCATGGGAACCTGGGAGAAGTAAGTGGCATTTGAACTGGGCCTTGAACGATTATGAAATTTGGAGAGTGGAGTGCAAGAGGGAAAATAAGGTAAGCGAGTTCTCAGATGACAGCATAGCGTAAACACAGTCAAACAGGCAGGAAATTTGGAATCTGGTTGAGAAATGATGAGGTTAATTTTCTTAAATCAGAGGATCATAAAGTATGTCTGAAAGAGAAGGCTATTAAAATAGGTCGTTTTTAGAGCAGAGCTTTGGATGTTAGGCCAAGGAGTTTATTCCTTAAGTTATTAGAAAAACAACTTTAATAGGGGAACATTGAGAGTTTGTGAACCATGAGTGTTCAACACTCTATTCCAAGCAAAACTGAGCCCACATCATCCTTGAGGTGCTTAGTTTGACAATGAGCCCTTCACTGGCTTCCTACCTGTCACTGTGTCACCTCGGTTCCCTCATGGATACTTCTTGAGATCCTCTCCCCAAAATACCATCTGCCTACCTGTCTAAGGGTTGATTTCTGGGCGGGGGAATGCCTTCCTCTGAATGCTTTATACATGAATTCTTTTTCCATATGATATAGAATCGGGAACTTATTCTAGATCAGGGATTGTAGAGTGGTTTTATTTTATTATTTTATTTTATTTATTTTTTGTCCCCAGTGGATATTTGGCAAATCCTGGAGACATTTTTGTTAGACACAACTCAGGGACAGGAGCTGTACCTGCATTTGGTGGGTGTAGACCAGGGATGATGTCAAACACCCTTCAGCGAACAGGTCTTTCTCACAAAAGGAAGACTTATCTGGCCTAAAATGTCAATAATGCTGAGCCTGAGAAATTCTGCTCTGTATTTATCTACTTTAGAGGACAAATTTTAAGCAATCCGTAATCTTTGTAGTTTTCACTAGCTCAATATGCAACAAAATATAAAGTTTTTCATTTAAGATATATGTAATGATAGGTCAATGGAGTATAAAAGAGAAAAAAGCCATAGACCTTGAATTTCTGCTGTATCTGAAAACAGCAATTTCTTATTACTTGAGGCAATTGTTTGACATATCTGACCGATTTCTCCATGGGTACACCATATAATCAAGTTCATTGAGAAGTGATATATTACATCTTATTTCCATCATTGACAGAGATATTCTATTTTCTTATCTTCTTTAATTTCCTTTAGTGCATTTGAACCTTCAGTAGCTTTTGAGATAAAGTCTTCTAACATTATTAAGTACCTGGTGAGTATTTATCATAGAAGTAAATTTTCAGAAAGGTGACTTTCCTAGTTTTGAACCCAATAAAGAGCTACATAATATTTGAATCTGATTCTTTTTTTAAAGGAGTTGCCATGATTCCTCGTACCTTCCAAATCACAACAAACTGTAGTTTGCAAGTGTATTTGTATCCTTTTTATTGAAGAGAATAAATATTTATTACCAACTGTGAAAGGGCAGACTTAAAGACGGATAGAAAAATCACACTGCTTTGTCAGTTCGCACAAATAATAATTCATCAGAGAACACGTGTTGATGAGTTCAGTCGGGTTTGAATTTAATCCACAATGCTTTCTTGGGAAACAGCTGAAGTACCTGTGCCTCATTAAAAAAAAAAATCTGAGCATATAAACAAGTTTTTCTAGGACATGTAATGAATCTTATCAAAAACAGCAAGATATGCATGCTCAGGGCTCCATAGAGGTTGTCTAGGTTTACGTTGAGAAAAACACATATGGGTGCCCATGAATGAGTACTTCAGAAATATGATCTGAGTTCACTTTTCCATTAATGCTCAACAAAATGAGAAAGGGGTCAGATGAGCATTTACCAGACACTAAGAAAAATAATGAGGATTGACTGATGAACTCCCTCTGATAATCATGGTTTATTGTACAAAGGATAGAATGTGATATTTTCTCTGGTGAGCACTCCATCTTAGGGCCACCCCGATCCAAAAACCCTCTGTGCTGCTGCTTAGTAGACAGAATCTGACAAGCCAAAGTGTATATCTGGCAACCAGGTGTCTTGGTGTGAGTGAGACAGGAGCTAACAGATTTGACACATGGGAATATTACTCCCAGATGCTCCCCAAAGGAAAAGAATAACTTTCTTTCAGTGACCTGTCCTTTCAAGATGACTCCTAAGGCATATGTGCTAAGATTATTTAGCTCTTTGAGAAGAGGCAATGCATTGTGGGTGCTGTTTTGCCAGAAACAATAAGCATTTCTAATGGGCTCTGTTCTATTCCTTAGTGAAAACCAGTGGCCTGTATCGAGAGGTCATCCAAGGCAAATTAAAAAAAAAAAAAAAAAGCCTTCTGATGTTGAAGAGATAAGGAAGAAAGATCGTATTGAGGATGTATGGTGTTGATTTTAAACTGAAGGGAAATCTAACCAGGCTGAGCCATGTCACAATCAGTTGTGGCCCTTGCTACAAAAGCTGGTGCAGAAAAATACAAGTAAAAATTATTATCATTTATCTTAGTATTCTAATATCTGCAGCCTGTCCAGTCTTAAACTTTTTCATGTCAATTGGAAGGGCAGACTTAATGACTGAAAGTATTTTCTGCCTGTATTTAGGAAATTTTGGTTCTCAATATGTATAGTATTTAGAAAGCTTTCTCAATCAGTCAGTTCCATGGATGTCTCTGCATTCTTCTCATCTTCTGGATTTGAGAATACAATGTTTGTTCTCATAATTGATTTTATGTTTCTAGATTACACATCTTGAAAATGATATACACATAAATATGCAGGACTACACTCACAATATCTAAATCCATATTTGTAATGGAAAATTTAGGGAGAAGTCACATAAATTAATAGAAACATTTTGTACTATGCAGGTTTCAGGGTAATGAACCCAATTTGTGATTCTGTTGTCCTCTGGTACTCTCTGTCCGTACTCAGTGTCTAATAGGTGAGTTTGATTGATCTCTTTTCATGATGAACTTTGCTTTATCCCTTCATTGTGTTTAATGACATATCATTGCTTAACTGGCCAAAATTAACAGTTTGATATTTTTCTTCTTCCCTTTTTATTTCTTTAGTCTTCCATCTTCTCTTACTATTCTAATGCTGAGAAAAGAAATAATTTTATTCTGTGAAAAATATTTTCTATTGTGGATTTTGGATAAGATAGTTTATAGCATCCTGATAATATTTCAATTACCTCAAACTCATTATTTATTGTTATATAAACTGCTTTAGTCAGATTTTATGATGCTGTGACCAAAGGACCCAACCGAAAATTGTAGAGGAGGAAAGGTTTATTTGAGGGCTCATGGTTTCAGAGGTCTTAGCCCATAAAAGGCCAACTTCATTCCTTGGGGCTCCAGGTGAAGCAGAATATCATGGTGGAAGAATATGGCAGAAGGAAAGAGCTCACATGTTGATCAGTAAGCAGACAGAGTCTACTTGCCAGATTCAAATATATACCCAAAGTCACATCCCAATTCCTACCTCCTCCAGCCACACCCTACCACTCCAGTTACCACTCAATTAATCTCCATTACAGAATTAAATCATTAATTGTGTTAAGGCTCTTACAACCTAATCATTTCTCCTCTGAACTTTCTTGCACTGTCTCACACGTGAGCTTTTGGGGGACATTTCATGTCCAAACTATAATATAAACCTACCTTTTTGTTTGACACTAGAACTTAAAAAAAGTGTTTTACTCTGTATTTTAAAATCTGCAATCAATAGAAACCAAGAAACATTACATTTGCATTGTTTTATATTAAAATTTTTGTTTTGTTGGCCCATAGAAAATAGAAAAGATATTTATAATTTTCTTTCAAGAATAAAATATATTAACTTTGCCCATAGAAATTCCTGTTTATTCATTTTATGTCTTACATATAAAATACATTAGTTTACCTCCTTGTTTAATTTTGCTTTGAATTTGAACCAGTTTTCAATTTATTATCTTCCAGTTACAAATACACCCTTCCTTGCCTTGTTTTGTGAAACTGTCGCCGAAACTGTAAACATTTCTCCTTTGCCAGCTGGCGTGGGGTTAGCTTTTGTCAATAGAGGGGCTAGTGAGACACTGGAACGTGATTACAACAGGAAGATACACCCTCCTTAATTCTGGCTTTCTACTTTTTAGTTTAGGGTGGAAGGACAGCAACTCCAGCTACGAGAGGCAGCTGGGCTTTAGAAGGGAGCCAACAGCCTCAGGTCATGTTTGCCCCAATCAGAGGTAGTTTCTGATCAGCTGGTGTGAGCCAAGCCAAGTCTTGGTTGAGCCTCAGACCCCTCCTTTCTGAAGAGATATGAATGCCAATCCGGGAAGGCCCTCTGTTAAGTCTCTGGTACCTTTGTTGACCTCTTTCCTTCAGCCTAATGGTAGCAATTGCTTTTTTGCCCTTGCAAATTCTGGATTGCTTAGAGTTCTCTTTTAACCATCTTTTACTAATTAACAATTCTTTGTATTACATTTTTTCCTGTTCAAAGTCCTGATATGATTTTTGTCTTCTGGCAGTATCTTGACTGATATAAAGTTATCTTTAAGTATTTTTAGTGTATTTGCATACCTAACCCACCTAAATAATTTTATATTCTCTAAATGGGGAACCCTTACTTCTTAATTTTTGATTGTGTTAAAAATTCCCTTTAGGATTTTATAGAGTACTCCATTTTTATTAAATGCTTCTGATTGGCCATGGTGAATAAACAACATGGACCTCAAACATCTCATCACCTAGCAGAAAAGACATATAGACAATTATCATTTATTATGCAGTAAGATCAGCACTGCTATGAAAGAATGTATAAGACATTGTGGTAGCTCCCCTTATTGGGCAGAGCTGGGGTGCAGGTCAAATAGGATTCATAGGGGAGCAGTCATTGAGCTGAGTCTTCAAGGATGAGAGAAAGAACAGTTCACATAGGTGAGGGAGGAAGAGATAATGCACACCAATGAAAAACATCATGAGATGGCAAGAACATATAAAGCAGAAGAAAGCAAACTTGAGGAATGTTCAGGAGTTCAGCACTGTTTGACCTGAAGGATGCAGGCAGGTGTGTACTTGTGGGATGAGAACATGGGTAAGGGAAGAAGCAGCCTTGAGAAGAGCAAAGAATGAAGAGGCTGGAAGGGTAGGCTGGCTCCAGACCAGAATGGATTTTGCAGGTTTGGATTTTATTTCAGAGGTAACTGCAAGCTCAAAGAACACAGAGGACATGAAGACACAAGAATGTTAAAAGTTAATCATTTGTTTTTTTGTAACAGGTATTTTTAACCCTTCATTCTGTGGAATCTGCTACTGCAGGATTCAAGTAAATACAAATCCTAAAATGTGTCTTGGAGTTTAGAAGTGAGATGATCATATGTGAAATAATTATTAGAACATGACAGGAGGTACTAAGTTGAATGGTGAAGACCAACATGTGCAATGAAGTTTGAAGGCAGGAGAGGCTGCAGTGATCAGGAGGAGTGTTGAACTCAGGCAAGACCCTGGAGTACCGGAGGGACAGAAATTTAGGAAAAGAGTAAAATGAGCAAACTTCTAGAAAAGAGGAATCATTACCCCAGAATGGTTTGAACACACGGCAACTCCAGCTGAAAGGTGATTGTGAAAGAGAAGGTTGAGAATATAGGACAGGGTCCCCCAATTAACACACCTATGGCACTGTGTCTTCCCATTCTTCAACGATGCCACCTCTCTTGCCTCTAATGAGACCAGATGAAGCTCCACATTCCTTCCCAGTCCATTGCTGAACAAGCTATTTCCAATTGGGAGTTTATTCTCTAGGATTATATTAAAATATTTTGCTGGTGGATTGTTGGTTATAAAGACTTTTCTGGTTGTGTAATTGTAGATAATGAATTGAAGGGAGTGTCCCTAATGTGGATGCCAGAACCTGTTGAAATTTACTTTTACATATAAATTACATTTCAGGTATTAAGAGACTACATGATTCAGCTATTAATTTGGAAGATATTAAAGAAAATTTGTATTGAGTTTTCATTGATTCTATCTCCAAAAGAAACAAAGCCATAACATACCAGATGTCATAAATCAGAATGTCATGCTGAAAAAGCATCGTTTCACATTTCCATGTCTCCCTTAGGATATGGTTGACCTCAGATACAGGAACTCAGAAATCTTTCCGCCTATCTCCTTGCCACTAAGAAAACAGATACCCATACCCCGAACCCATGATTAAAAAGGAAACTGGAAGAACTTGCAGAAGAAGTTTCAAGACTGTGAGTAAGCCTTGCCAAAACCCAGGAAAAGAGTCTCTGGAGAAACAGGGGCCATAGAAGTTTAAAGGTTTGATTACTTTTAAAGTTTTTCTACCTCCCCAGTAAACATTGCCCTAATTCTTCATTCTCACTAGCGAATTGTCATTTAGTACCTAGTAATTCTCTTATTAAAGTCTAGAGAGTTATTATTTTCAGGATGGGTAAATTTAACTGCTTTGCTCTCTCCCACAACTTTGCCAAGTATTTCAGGAGACAAAGTTCTTCTCATTTTTTTCTCTGGATCTATTCCCCTTTTATTGTGAAACATAAAAACTTAACTACTGGGAATCAAAGGTACCATAAGAGAAAAATTCCTCATGGAAAAGTGATTGCACAGTGGAAGCATCCTTAGACCTCAGCCCCAATGTCAACTCTGGGAAACACTCTCTAACTCTGTGACCTTTGTGAAGTGGCTTAACCTTTTTGTCTGGTCTTTTATAGTTAATAAATATGGATAAAAATACTATCTGACTTCTTATAGAAATGTTATCAGAATGAATTGGAATAATACATATCGAGACTGGCAATGAAAAATAAGAGTTATTATTTTTTTTAATTTTCATTGTGTGTTGTATGAGTATGTAAAAACAAATCCCATAGTAGGTAGAATTATAATGCACCAGTAAAAAAGAGAGGAAAAATAATAAAAAATTAAGATTAAAAAAGAGATAAAAAAGAATGTTATAGAAGCATAAGAAGTTCTCCTCCATTATGCTAATTTATAGTTATTCCTATGTACCCTCATGTCAAGAAATCTAAGTGATGTGTTGGAAAACGTGCCCTGATGTAATGCAGTGGGTGCATGGCAGTAGATACAGTAGACAGTATATTTTAGTGCTCTATATGTATGTGTAGTAATCTAGCATCCAAACAGACCAATGATCTTCTGCATAGTTGCATGTTTATTTTCATTCAATCACTCACCATTAATTCATTCAACAAATATTAATGCCTTCTATATATTAGGCATTTCTCTACATCTTGGAGGTACTGCCTAAAGAAAAAAAAAAAAACAATGAGTTTCCCTTCTTATATCCTAACTGTGGAAGATAAACTAAACAAGTAAATAAGCAGTGTGTCAGATTATGTTAAGTGGTATAGAGAAAAGCAAAGCAGGAAGTGGGTATATTGGACAGGGGATCCAAAAACTCTGGCTAGCTGACCAAATCTGGCCCACCACCTGGTTTTCTATGTAAAGTTTTATGAGACATAGCTATGATAACTGATTTACATTTTCTCATGAGTTTCTTTGAATTAAATACTTGCAACACAGAGTATAGTGCCTTAAACATCTAAAATATTTACTCTTTGTCCCTTTTCAAAAAAAAAAAAAAATTGAGGCTCCTGATGTTGGCCATTGAAGACCAGCTCAAGGATTTTGAGTTTTACCTTGGTTAGCATGGGATGCCAATGGAAGGTTTGAGGAGTAACTTTATCTATGTTTTTTAAGGGATTATTTTGGTGACCAGGCTGAGAAAAGAGTCAAGGGCAGGATTGAAAGCAGAGGGACTAGCTCAAAGGGATTGCTATGGGGCGGAGAGGGAGGATCATTCTAATGTGTTGAGGAGATAAGAACAAGGTTGGTTTCTGAATATATTTTTAAAACTAATAGTGAAGGATTTTTTTGTGAACAACTGGAGAGATGAAATTTCCACCAAGTGAAATGAGACAGCTACCAGACAAGCAGGTTTGGTGATGGAAATGAGCAGTTTGGTTTGCACATAATAGCAGTTTCAGTTTGTACAGTTTTGTTTGGAAATTTGAGATGTCTTATAGCCATCAAAATAGATGTCTTGAGGAGGCAGGTGAGTATATATGTATATAAGCTTGGATTTCAAGGAGCAGCTCTGGGCTAGAGATAAAAATCTCATACTTAATCAGCATACAGGTGAGTGTTAAAGACATGAGACAGAACAAAATCATCATGAGACATTTCTACCGCTTTATTGCTTCAGTTTATTTTTCTCAGCGAGTGTCCAGATGTCTTTTGTATTTGCTGGAAAAATTGAGCTTCATATTGTGGAGTACAATAGGATCTTTGCATATTTCTTGATAGTTATTTGAGTCATTGCCTTAATCCTACTGTGAGCTTGAAATACCTGGAAAAGGGAGAATTTGGGCAGTTAGACATCAGACATTTGATCTAGTTTTGAAAATAAAAAATACTGCAAGATGTGTGTCTGTTTCAAAAGGTTAAGACATTCTCAGAATGGGTTAAAAAAAAAGAGGAGGAGAAAATACATTTATTTATAATCTACTGTGTTTCAGGGATTTGGAAAACAATGGTTCATTCCATAGTTCTGCTCTTGAGTTTGCAAAACCAGGATGGAGCTACTCCAATATTTCTATCATTTTTTTTCCTTCCAGATGGAAATTCAATGAGGACAGTTTCTGGCTATTTCAACATCTCTTAGATCAGAGAGAAACTGAAAATAAAAATCTCAAGTTAGTGCAAACACATTCCTGACTTTCATAAGAGTTCACTTTCAGGTCGCTTCTAATTATTCTATTTATCAGAACAGGTTAGTCTATCTCAGTAATTGTTCTACTCTTTCCAAAGCTAAATAAAATTATGTAAAATATCCACTTAAAAATATCAATTGTGCAAATTTATTAGTGCCGTATGGTATTTTATTTAAAGTAGGCATATTTGTAATCACAAATTCAAAATTAAGGACAGACAGAGTGTGACTTGTTCAGCTTAATTGTGATTAAGGTGCATAAATATCTCACATAGCTGAGAATGGAAAGACAATTCACTAACTGAGTCATCAACCTAGCTCCTTATTACCTAGAGCCAGGTTTCTCATCCATGCTATTATTCATACTCTGAGCCAGAAAATTCTTTTCTTTGGATCTGGTGATGTATGATGTTTATTTAGCAGCATCCCTGGCCCCTGACCCCTAGTTGCCAATTGCAGACAATCCTTGCCCAATCGTGAGAACCAAAACTATGTCTCCAGAAACTGTCAAATGCTTTCCAGGGTGAGGGGTGGGAGTGGGGAGGGTCGACAAACACTCAGTTAGAGGGTAAGTTGTTTCCTTAGTCTGGGATTGGAAATCCTCAAACTTTTTCAAACTTTTATTCTAAACATCTTCCTCATTTTTTTTTAATTTTATTTTTTTTATTGGTTGTTCACAACATTACAAAGCTCTTGACATATCATATTTCATACATTAGATTGAAGTGGGTTATGAACTCCCAATTTTACCCCAAATGCAGATTGCAGAATCACATCGGTTACACATCCACAATTTTACATAATGCCCAATTAGTAATTGTTGTATTCTGCTACCTTTCCTATCCCCTACTATCCCCCCTCCCCTCCCCTCCCCTCCCATCTTCTCTCTCTACCCCATCTACTGTAATTCATTTCTCTCCTTGTTTATTTTCCCATTCCCCTCACAACCTCTTATATGTAATTTTTTATAGCAATGAGGGTCTCCCTTCATTTCCATGCAATTTCCCTTTTCTCTCCCTTTCCCTCCCATCTCATGTCTCTGGTTAATGTTAATCTTTTCTTCCTGCTCTTCCTCCCTGCTCTGTTCATAGTTGCTCTCATTATATCAAAGAAGACATTTGGTATTTGTTTTTTAGGGATTGACTAGCTTCACTAAGCATAATCTGCTCTAGTGCCATCCATTTCCCTGCAAATTCTATGATTTTGTCATTTTTTATTGCTGCATAGTACTCCATTGTGTACAGATGCCACATTTTTTTTATCCATTCATCTATTGAAGGGCATCTGGGTTGGTTCCACAGTCTAGCTACTGTGAATTGTGCTGCTATGAACATCAATGTGGCAGCATCCCTGTAGCATGCTCTTTTAAGGTCTTCAGGGAATAGTCCGAGAAGGGCAATAGCAGGGTCAAATGGTGGTTCCATTCCCAGCTTTCCCAGGAATCTCCAAACGGCTTTCCAAATTGGCCGCACCAATTTGCAGTCCCACCAGCAATGTACAAGAGTACCCTTTTCTCCACATCCTCGCCAGCACTTGTTGTTGTTTGACTTCATAGGGGCTGCCAATCTTACTGTAGTGAGATGGTATCTTAGGGTGGTTTTGATTTGCATTTCTCTGACTGCTAGAGATGGTGAGCATTTTTTCATGTACTTGTTGATTGATTGTATAACCTCCTCTGAGAAGTGTCTGTTCAGGTCCTTGGCCCATTTGTTGATTGGGTTATTTGTTTTCTTATTGTCTAATTTTTTGAGTTTTTTGTATACTCTGGATATTAGGGCTCTATCTGAAGTGTGAGGAGTAAAAATTTGTTCACAGGATGTAGGCTCCCTATTTACCTCTCTTATTGTTTCTCTAGCTGAGAAAAAACGTTTTAGTTTAAGTAAGTCCCATGTGTTGATTCTTGTTATTAACTCTTGTGCTATGGGTGTCCTATTAAGGAATTTGGAGCCTGACCCCACAATATGTAGATCGGAGCCAACTTTTTCTTCTATCAGACGCAGAGTCTCTGATTTGATATCAAGCTCCTTGATCCATTTTGAGTTAACTTTTGTGCATGGCGAGAGAAAGGGATTCAGTTTCATTTTGTTGCATATGGATTTCCAGTTTTCCCAACACCATTTGTTGAAGATGCTATCCTTCCTCCATTGCATGCTTTTAGCCCCTTTATCAAATATAAGATAGTTGTAACTTTGTGGATTAGTCTCTGTGTCCTCTATTCTATACCATTGGTCCACCCGCCTGTTTTGGTACCAGTACCATGCTGTTTTTGTCACTATTGCTCTGTAATATAGTTTGAAATCTGGTATCGCTATACTGCCTGATTCACACTTCCTGCTTAGAATTGCTTTTGCTATTCTGGGTCTTTTATTTTTCCATATGAATTTCATGATTGCTTTATCTATTTCTACAAGAAATGCCTTTGGGATTTTGATTGGCATTGCATTAAACCTATAGAGAACTTTTGGTAATATCGCCATTTTGATGATGTTAGTTCTGCCTATCCATGAACAGGGTATGTTTTTCCATCTTCTAAGGTCTTCTTCTACTTCTCTCTTTAGGGTTCTGTAGTTTTCATTGTATAAATCTTTCACCTCTTTTGTTAGGTTGATTCCCAAGTATTTAATTTTTTTGGAGGATATTGTCAATGGAGTGTTTTTCCTCATTTCCGTTTCAGAAGTTTTGTCGCTGATATACAGAAATGCCTTTGAT
Source organism: Urocitellus parryii (assembly GCF_045843805.1). Classification (NCBI taxonomy): domain Eukaryota; kingdom Metazoa; phylum Chordata; class Mammalia; order Rodentia; family Sciuridae; genus Urocitellus; species Urocitellus parryii. The sequence continues at coordinate 49,335,143 of NC_135538.1, forward strand.
TTATGCATGTTGATTTTATATCCTGCCACTTTGCTGAATTCATTTATTAGTTCTAGTAGTTTCTTTGTAGACCCTTTTGGGTCTTCTAGGTATAGAATCATGTCATCCGCAAATAGTGATAATTTAAGTTCTTCTTTTCCTATTTTTATGCCTTTAATTTCCTTCGTCTGTCTAATTGCTCTGGCCAGTGTTTCGAGAACTATATTGAATAGAAGTGGTGATAGAGGGCATCCCTGTCTTGTTCCAGATTTTAGAGGGAATGCCTTCAACTTTTGTCCATTCAGAATGATGCTAGCCTGAGGCTTAGCATAGATAGCTTTTACAATGTCAAGGTAAGTTCATGTTATGCCTAGTTTTTCAAGTGTTTTGAACATAAAGGGATGCTGTACTTTGTCGAATGCTTTCTCTACATCTATTGAGATGATCATATGGTTCTTATCTTTAAGTCTATTGATGTGGTGAATAACATTTATTGATTTCCGTATATTGAACCAGCCTTGCATCCCAGGGATGAATCCTACTTGATCATGGTGCACAATTTTTTTGATGTGTTTTTTGTATTTGATTTGCCAGAATTTTATTGAGGATTTTTGCATCTAGGTTCATTAGAGATATTGGTCTGTAGTTTTCTTTCTTTGAGGTGTCTTTGTCTGGTTTCGGAAGCAGGGTGATGTTGACCTCATAGAATGAATTTGGAAGAGCTCCCTCTTTTTCTATTTCCTGAAATAACTTGAAAAGTATTGGTATTAATTCTTCTTTAAAGGTTTTGTAAAACTCTGCTGTATACCCATCCGGTCCTGGGCTTTTCTTGGTTGGTAGTCTTTTTATGGCTTCTTCAATTTCATCCATTGATATTGGTCTGTTCAAATTTTGTGTATCCTCCTGACTCAGTCTGGGCAAATCATATGACTTAAGAAATTTATCGATGTCTTCACTATCTTCTATTTTATTGGAATATAAGTTTTCAAAATAATTTCTAATTTTCTTCTGTATTTCTGTAGCATCTGTTGTGATATTGCCTTTTTTATCCCGTATGTTAGTAATTTGAGTTCTCTCTCTTCTTCTCTTCGTTAGCATGGCTAAAGGTCTGTCAATCTTATTTATTTTTTCGAAGAACCAACTTTTAGTTTTGTTAATTTTTTCAATAGTTTCTTTTGTTTCAATTTCATTGATTTCTGCTCTGATTTTAATTATTTCTTGCCTTCTGCTACATTTGCTGTTGTTTTGCTCTTCCTTTTCTAGGGCTTTGAGATGAAGTGTGAGCTCATTTATTTGTTGGTTTTTTCTTTTTTTGAGGAATGACCACCAGGCGATGAATTTTCCTCTTAAAACTGCTTTCATTGTGTCCCATAGATTCCAATATGTTGTGTCTGTATTTTCATTTATCTCTAAGAATTTTTTGATTTCCTCCTTTATGTCTTCTGTAACCCATTTATCATTAGGTAACATATTGTTCATTTTCCATGTGATGTAGGATTTTTCCTTCCTTCTTTTATCATTGATTTCCAGTTTCATTCCATTATGATCAGATAAAATGCATGGTATTATCTCCACCCCTTTATATTTACTGAGGGTTGCCCTATGGCATAAAATATGGTCTATTTTTGAGAAGGATCCATGTGCTGCTGAGAAAAAAGTATATCCATTTGATGATGGTTGATATATTCTATATATGTCAGTTAAGTCTAGGTTATTGATTGTGGTATTGAGTTCTATAGTTTCTTTATTCAACTTTTGTTTGGAGGATCTGTTCAATGGTGAGAGAGGTGTGTTGAAGTCACCTATAATTATTGTGTTGTGGTTTATTTGATTCTTGAACTTGAGGAGAATTTGTTTTATGAATGTCACAGCACCATTATTTGGTGCATAAATATTGATAATTGTTATGTCTTGTTGGTGAATGGTTCCTTTTAACAGTATATAATGTCCTTCTTTATCCCTTTTGATTAACTTAGTCTTGAAGTCCATTTTATTCGATATGAGGATGGCCACCCCTGCTTGCTTACGAGGACCATGTGCGTGGTATATTTTTTCCCATTCTTTCACCTTCAGCCTGTTTATGTCTTTTCCAATCAGATGTGTCTCCTGGAGGCAGCATATTGTTGGATTTGTTTTTTTAATCCATGATACCAGCCTATGTCGCTTTATTTATTTTAAGCCATTAACATTCAGAGTTACTATTGATACATGGTTTGTACTTCCATCCATGTTTGATTATTTATCCTTTTTTAAAAAAATTTAGTTTGTTTCTCCATGATTATCTTTCCCCTCGCCCTCTGTCTTTACCGAGGCACTTCCCTCTGATGGTTTTGGTTATTGTTTTTCATTTCTTCCTCGTGTAGTGTTTTGCTCAAAATGCTTTGCAATGCTGGTTTTCTGGCTGCAAATTCTTTTAACTTTTGTTTATCATGAAAGATTTTTATTTCGTTGTCATACCTGAAGCTTAATTTTGCTGGATACAGAATTCTTGGTTGGCATCCATTGTCTTTCAGTGTTTGAAATACATTGTTCCAGGATCTTCTTGCTTTCAGCGTCTGTGATGAAAAATCCATTGTTGACCTTATTGGTTTACCCCTGAATGTAATCTGTCTCCTTTCTCTTGTAGCTTTTAATATTTTCTCTTTGTTCTGTATATTGGATATCTTCATAACAATGTGTCTTGGCGTTGGTCTACTGTGATTTTGTGTGCTCGGTGTCCTGTATGCATCTTCAATTTGTATATCTGTTTCCTTTTTTATTTCTGGAAAGTTTTATGTAATTATTTCATTCAGCAGGTTACTCATTCCCTTGGTTTGAATCTCTTTACCTTCTTCTATCCCGATGACTCGTAAGTTTGGTTTTTTTTATGTTATCCCATAACTCTTGGATGTTTTTCTCGTGATTTTTTACCAGCCTTTCTGAGTTGGCTACACTCTTTTCAAGATGATATATTTTGTCTTCATTATCTGACGTTCTGGCTTCTACTTGCTCCACTCTGTTAGTGATACTCTCAATTGAGTTTTTAATTTGGTTTATCGTTTCCTTCATTTCTAGAATTATTGTTTGATTATTTTTTATAATCTCTATCTCCTGATAAAGATGCTTAACTTCTTCTTTTATCTGTTTATTTAATTCATTCTCAATGTGTTCTTTCACTGTTTGGATTTGCTGTCTCGTATCCTCTTTGAGGTTCCATTCCATCTGTCTAAGGTGTTCCTTGAGTTCTTTATATGACAATTTTTGTGATGACTCTAGGTCCTCCTAAATATTTAGGCTGTCCTGCATTGTTTGTACTCCTTTTCTTCCTTGCTTTTTGAAGCTGCTCATGTTACTTCTTGTTCTGTTTGACTGCTGAGTTACTGTTTACTCCTATAAATTTATTTGATGCTTGGGAGGAAAGGTATTAGAAGGGAAGGGAAGAAGTCACTAAAGAGAATGAGAGTAAGCAGGTAGAATTCAAGGAAGGGGAGATAAGATAATTGAAAAGAAATGAAAAGACAAAAGAAGAAAGAAATAGGAAAAAAAATAAAAAAAGATAAAAAATTTTTTTATAAAAAATAATTAAAAAATTAAAATTAAAATTGGAAGAAAAAAATTTTAAAAAAATTGTAAAAAGAAATTAAAAAACAAGAAAGAAAAATGAAAATGAAAGAAAAACCCAAATCAAAAAAAAAAAAGAGAAAAGAAAAAAAAAAAAACTAATAAATGCAGTCTTAGAGTTTGATTAACTTCTCTTCCAGTAGGTGGCGCTGTGTCCACCAGGCCAAGTTTCTCCTGTCAATACGGGGGAACCAATCACTGTGCAGCAGCTCCTCCCAGACTGGGCGAGTCTCCAATCCTGAGTGCCTTGGGCCTTCTCTTGTGTCTAGTCACTTCCCCACTTTTCCTCAAGCCAGGCCCCTCTCACGGGTGCCGCTCACCACAATACTGGGTACACGCCAGGTCTGCTGCTCCCAGGAGCCCTGTTTTCATGAATGACTGGGCACACTCTTCCAGTTTGCCATTCCCTCAGACCCTAAGTTTGTAGAGGTTGGGTCTGAGAATCCTCAGCGAATTTTACTTGCCCTCTGGTAGCCACGCCCCCGGTAGCTGGTGCAAGAGACCTCAGCTGTCAGCACTGGTGGGAGCAGTAGTTCCACGCCGCGGGTCCCGCGCCACCTCTAATTCCCTCGGTCTGGCTACTACGCTCACGGGACTGCTGGGAGGGGCCCTTAAGGTTTCCCCGATATGTGGAGAGGGAAGGCTAGGGAATTACACACCTGTAGCCGCTGGTTTCAATGAAGTTATCTCCTCCGCCGCAGTCTGATGACGTCAGTTCTCTGCCATGGTGGTATCTCTTGCAAATGGCAACAGTTCGTTTCCCTTTGCCGGGTGACCAATGCAACGGGTGGGTCCTTACTGTCTCTCCCAAGCCCCGTTTCAAACCTGTGGCCACTACCTATGAAGGCTCGGTTGGCATTACCTCCGTAGGATCAGAAGGGCTGACCAGTTGTTTCAGCCGGGTGGATTAGTGCTGAGTCACAGCTGTTTGTCTGCGGGAAGCAGGTGAATGGGAGCTTGAATTCAGCTGATCCGGGCTCAGTGTGTGTTCTGAGAGACCCACACTGTTCGCCCCAAGTCCACGTCAGCTCAGCATTGCCTAGTGATCCTGAGCAAACAGATTTAGGCTGTTTACGACTCCCTATGCCTGCACAGCTGAAGAGGTCAGAGACTTGATCTCTCTGCGCCCGCCGCCATGTTGGAACCCCCTAAACATCTTCCTCATGATGATTAATATAATTATTCTTTTTTTAAAAAAGTATTGCTGTTTTAGGAGTTCATGTAAATATTCCCCACCTCCCATATGGGATTCCAACTGTTTCTTCTACTTTTCTACTATCAATACTTATTAACTTGATGAAGTTCTTTGTGCTTCATGACATTATGTCATTAAGTTATAGAAATTGAATGAGGCCAGTCTGGCTCATATTTTGTCACTAAAGACATTGAGACCAGAGGGGCATATTGCTTCCCAACATCACAGGGGTTACTCTGTAGATAGGTAGTAGAACCCCAGAGCCCTACCTCTGAATATGCTGTGGTTCCATACACCTGTTTTCCAGATGTCTCTTGTTTCATTTGATATTTCTCCTTCTTTGTCCTTGAAACTATTATTTTCAACATTAGAGTCCTTCCACATAGAAACATAACATTATTTAATATGCATGTAAAGTACAGGGTTACTTTCAAAGACAGAAAAGAAGGAAATAGTCAACTTCATAAGTATAACATGACCTGGTACTATAATAGTGATCTTATATTAATACAGGAGGATTTTGTCTAGCTCAATATATTATTTAAGAAAAGTTTCTTATATCAGCACTGTCCAAAAGAAATATGAGACATGTACATTTGATAATTTCTGGTATACATTTTTAAAAAGTAAAAAGAAACAGGTGAGTTTAATTTTAGTAGTGTATTTTACTTAACACATTATATCAACATATAATCATAATAAAAATTAAAGAAATTTCTATGTTTAGAATATGGCTTGTTCCTTCTGAAAACCATGTTGGAGTTTAATCTCCATGTGAAGTAATCCAACTATTGTGGGGCCTTCGGGAGATGATTAAGATTAGATAATGTCATCAGGGTGGTGCTTCAACCTGAGTGAAGATCGGGCTGTACCATTCACCAAATCTTCTGCAGGATGTGGTGTCAATTCCTTTCCTCTAACCCAGCATCTGATGAAACTACGAAATGCTAGCCTTCCCTTCCCTCGTGGCCCCCATACATTGCTCTAAGTGCTGAGGGTCACTGTTCTCTGAAGACTCTGCACCTTCATTCCTTTTTCCAGGGCCATGTCCCTCCATCTAGTGTGCCCTTCACCCTCTTTACCCCGTTTTTAATTGTTGACAACTTAACCACACTTTGACAACACAGACAACTGGAAAATCCTCTGGGAGGCACTATGGAGTTGTTCTTCCCCCATTCCTTCCATCTTCTCTCTACCCTACATCTGGGATAAGAAGGGTGTGCCTGTGGGCGTAGTGTGTGTGTTTAAAGAGCACTGGAATTCAACTTCCAGTGTACCAGGAAATGCATCTCCTGACTTGTCTGTGCCCTATTGTTCTGCCATATTAACACTAAAAAATAAGTTATTCTTATTCTTAAACGAATTAGTTGAGATGGAATTGTTAACTCATTTAGTAGACAAGTGTTCACTACAAAAGGGCTCCAAAAGTTTTTTAGTATATGGCACCACACAGAAGCATGCCCATTTATGTCTCTTAATATAACGTGGAATATTAGGTTGTGTTATAAGTACATATATTTATGTGTTTGTTTCTCTAGGAGGTTATAAACAGATTTTGCGCTTTATTCATCATCATAACCCAGGATTCAGAACATAGATGAAGCACTGGTCAATAATAAGAATTCCACAAATGGTTTCTTTTTAGTTGAAATCACTATTTCTTTCCCCGTGACACCCAAGATGAGTCTTGGTTGATAGGTCCTCTCTTCATCCTTGATTACAGCACATCTTCCACCCTCAGAGTGGATGGTGCAGACATATCCCTGTTTTCTGCATATCCTACAGGAGTACATGTATAAAGACAGGTCATAGACACACTTTTTCATGTGCACAAGTAAAGACAGAGACCACTTGTTAAAAACTACATCTATTTCAATCAATCCTGCATAACTCTGGCTTGAAGAAAACTAAGTTGTCCAACACTCAGATAATATTGTGCACCGCATTTAAAAACAAATATTTTGAACAGTGTTATTGACTGTTCAAAATATCGACTTATCTTTTCCTGATTTCCCAAGTTCAGATTCTGGTGCTGATCAATGGACAGTGAAATAATCAATAGTCAAATAGGAAAATAGGAAATAAGGATTGTTGAAAAACATCACAAATATTCCTAAAATACTTAGTTATTAAACTTTAGTTACCATTTCTGTATTACTGTAGCAATGATTTTTTTTTTTTTTTTATGTAGAGTTAAATCTGTTTTTAGGTTTGGGGCTTGGGAGCTAGTATATCAGGTCACTCAAGGAGAAATAGGATGTAGTGGGTTGCAACTTGCTTCCAGGGAGCTCCAGAGCTCTGTGATGGGACATATTGATGAAATTCAGTTGGTGACACAAGACACAAAGGTAAATTGTCATCTGTAAAGAACATTTTCATCCTTTAAATACATTCCTGTGGCTAAGGCTAACATTGACCCATTTGAGGTTTTCTTTAAATAGAAATTCTTAATAATATTTGAGCAGCTGGTGTGGTAGATGTCAGTGTCTGAACCTCATGATTTCATATTATTTTTAAGGGCTAAATATAAAATAAGCCTTTCTAAGTGAAAAATAAGTCTAATAATTAATTAGTTATGATTTTATGCATAAATTTACATTACTTTTTTCTTAGAAACTTTTGTGTGTCAAATATTAATCTCATCCTTGAAATTAGCAAAAATCAGGACTGGAGTTGTGAATGATATCTTCAGGAGGGGTTCTGGATTCTCTTTTGAGTTAGCATTTTTCAAGATACTTTTTTCTTGTACACACCTACAATGCAGACATAACATCCTATTTGACCCGGATTTAAAACCTAGTCCTTTCAAAAGATTCAGGGAAGGTTGTTTCTTATCTGCACCCTGATGGAAGGGCTGCTTCTTGTAAATAGTAATTGCTCCTATATAGCATCAATTCTGGTTATTTGCTTTTGGCAGGATAACAAAGAAACATAAAAACACACAAAGACACAATCTGGGTGAGGTTTTGTTTGGTTCCTTGGTTAGTTTGTTTTTCTTCTATACATTTTGAAGACGAAAAAGGACTGGGGAGAGGAGAATGGTAATAACAACACTGAATTCTTGAATGTTGTGTTAAGCATTATATCAGATTCTTTTACATGAACTATCTCAATTTATAAAAGTTTTCTGAGTTATTAATTTTAGTCCCAACCCTCAATTGTCAAAGTGAAGAAAATGAGGGTTGGGAAGGTTAAGTCATTTGCCTAAGGTTCCCAGAGTTCAAGTATCTCAGAGCTGGTGAAACCCAGCTCCTTTTCCCTCCTGTAACATGCAACCTTCCTGGGAGTCACATAATGGAATAAAAGCATGTGCAGTTCACTAACACTTAATCCAAGCAAATTTAAGTGGATGATCATAGCGTATGATGGAGCTGGCTTACATGGGAGCTGCTAGTTAAATCCTGAAGTGCTTGTTGTTACATAAAGACATTTAAAACATTAAATTCTATAAACTTAAAATGTAATAAATTTCATTACACAAATGTACTAAAAATCAAAACTGGTAACTACTTAATTATTTTTCTGCATTTTGGCATGACCTATGCACTTGAGGTCATTCATGTCTGTTGTGTCTATATGGCAGAAAACCGTATCACAGTGTTCTACTGCCCATGACTTCACAGCTCCACATGCAATGACTTCACGTTTGTTAATATTTACCAGCACATCACTGTGGAGGACTCTTAAAAATAATGTGCAGACTTCGCTTCTTTTATGCTCTTTATGGGAATTCACAAATATTCAACACATATTTACTTACCACTCGTTTTATGCGAGGTAATGTTACCCACACTTCTATAAGCATTTTTCTTGCTTAATTTGCTCAAGTAACTGTTAGACAGATATCATTATTCCTTTTCAACAGATAAAAAAATTCTCAAATTTAAAGTAGTTAAGTAGCATTCCTAAGATTGCATAGCCAGAAAATAGCAGAGCACAAACCTGACTACATTGTGTGGCTCTGTGCTTCTAAATAGCACAGGTGCAATGACACCGTGGGGCTAGCCTAGGAGAAGCTTAAGTCGAGGGGAAATGCTCCACTGAAGCCCTGCTGCGTGTTTTATCACTGCTCCATCCATTTGAAGGAATAATCAACACATCCATATAGACAACATGACAATTTATAATGTTGAATAGAAGAACGAAGGCTAGAATACAAGAAAACAGGAGTCGGGGACAAAACAACTGGCAATCCAGACGAGCTACTTCATTCTTATAATGTGCTGGCACTTGACAATGGGTGATAGAGTCACACTATCTGAGCACAGTTTTCCAATTAAGAATCTTACTAAAGATAAAAAGAGCTGACAGCACTCATTCTTGATTATGTTATGGGTTACTTACTTGATGCTTTACAACATGGAATGAAGATCATTCTAGGAGGAAATTGTAAAGGAATTTAGACGGTGACACTCAAATTTTTGTTGTTTTTTTCAACAAGCAGTTGTAAAGGTCAGTGATGCACATCCCAGAATCTTGGTGACTTAATCCAACACCACTGAGTGGACAAGCTTCTCTTCTTGCTCACATCATAATCTGATGCAAGTCAGGTGTTGGTGGCTTAGTGGTTCTCCGATGATGTTTCTGGAATCCAGCTGCTTCCATTTTTATAATGACCCTGCTTCAGAGTTCTTTCCATCCAAGGAGTCAGTGGAGACTTCACATCTGTTCATAACTTCCTGAGATCAGTCTTCCATTCATATTTTCGTTAGTGAGGCTTCAGCCACATGGTCACAACCTAACTACAAAGGAGACTAGGAAACGTAGGGGAGCCCCACATGGATAGTTGGTGCCAGGAAAGGCCTCCTCCATGTTCCCTGTAGCCAACAAAAGATTTCTTTTATTCCACCCACTCTTATTCTGCTCTCTAATCAAAGTAGATTTCTGTCTGCCAAACACACCAGAAGAAATGAAGCGTGACTCATTAAGAATATATCTATTCTTTCTCCTAATGGCAAGATTTAGACAATACAATTTGAAGTTGAGTTGACAGAGAATAGTCAGTGTAGTTGAGCTGCTTCACTGGTAGAGCATTTTCTAAAAAAGCTGTCAGATTTCTTTCTCATTATGTTTGCTCCTTGGCATTTTAAGTCATGGAACTCTAGCAGAATATTGAGAAATCTATCATTGTATTTTTATATTGTAGCCAATAAACAACTCAGTGTCTACAGCTTAACTTCCTTCTTTGTATATTTTTATGTACATTTCTTGCTTCTTAATTGACAATGTTAAAAAGTATTTCATTAGAGCATTTAACATTTACTCATTTGAAGCTGTTTCTTGGAAATCGTCTCTTTGAAACTCCCAAGTCCAATTGTAAAATTTGGCCTTACAAATTAATGTGAAATCTATAGCAGCAACTCCTGTATCCTACCGAAATAATCATTAAGTATTAATACAGAGTTATGTGACCCATTTCTCATTCCTACCCTGAGTCTCAAACCAAACACAGTTAACAAAAAATTATTTGCTAGGAACTAAGAAGGTTCATGTGACACCATGCCTATAATTTCAAAAAAAAAAAAAAAAAAAAGGGAAATTTCCAGTTAAATTGCAAAAATAGTTACCCTGTGAGTATTTGTCCTTGAAATAGAGATTTGGTTCCTTCTGACTGCATGTTTACCTGAGCTCTTTAGGGAATAGAGATACAATGATGTAGTATCGTAGGTATACACAAGAGGAAGAAAGCATGCATATTTTATCCAAATGGATTCCTGATAAATATGTTTAGGGGAATGGAAATTTCATCTTAGGAGAGAAGATTCACCCTAAATAGTCCCACAGGAGGAATACTATCCACACTTCACAATCAGGTCTTTATACATAAATAGTTTCTCACTTGATTTTAAATTAAGATAATGCAGGAAATTATCCCGTAGCACTTACTCCAATTTGGCTTTCAAACTAGTAATCTCTCTCTTTCTCTCTCTCTCTCTTTTTTTCTTGGCACAACAAGGAAAACAAATAACAGAGAAAGAATAAGGAACTTTTCAATTGGCAACCAAAGCTCATACCATCCAAACTTCTCCACTTTGCTTTTGATGGTAACTGGCATATTTCAATTTATTTTTCCAGAGCCCTGAATAGATAAAAAGGTGAAACTGTTGGCATGGCATTTAATACTTAGGACTTTGGCAAATTTGCTTAAAAGAAATGGGTTTTGCCTTTTAAATGACCTCTTCTCCCCCGACTATTTTAGTGAAAATTTAAAATATCCTGTTACTTAAATGGAGTTTAAGCTTTTGTTGTTTTATCAGCTTCCCTGGCACTGTGCTTGTAGAAATTTGGTATTATTCTCTCTCTACAAACATGTGGTACTAAGACATAGAGATAAAATGTAACACAAAATCACAAGAAAGTCGAATTCAGTTCCAAACAGTGAAAAAAGGAAAAGCAGGTCAGATGTTATAGAGTAGCTTGTGTTCCCTTAGGTACAGTCAAGTCAGATGGATAATGAAGTCAACCTAGAGGAAAACAGAGTTGATGCATGGGAACAGAATGCAAAATGGTGACAACTTGTGGTGATAGCCAGAAGGATCTAGCCATAATGATGCCATTTGTGACTTTGGACCAAGCCATGTCTAAGTATATTCTTAAACTTTTGAATAACATGAATCCATATTTCCCTTCAGTTCTTAAATCATATTTCTTTCAAACATAGGATTTCCAACAGATGTGCTCTGGGTTAGTTGAATTTACATCACTATAACAAGTAGCTGAGTTAATAAACTTATAAAAAGAAAAGGTTTGTTTTGGCACATAGTTTTAGTGGTTTCACTTCATAATCAGGTGGGCTCATTGCTTTTAGGTCTTTCATTGGAAAGCTGTATGTCAATGGCAGAGAATCCATTACAGAGCAAAACTGTTCATCTCATGAGTAGGATGTGAGAGAGAGTGACAAAAAGATTGGGTAGCATAATCATCTTTGAGAGCACACCCCCAAAGACCTAAAGACCTTCCATTAGGTCCCATCTCTCAAAGTTTCCATCACCTCCCAGGAGTACCAAGCTGGAATCAGACTTTTGCAGTATGGACCTTTGGAAGACATTCAAGATCTAAACCACAACAATCTCAGGAAAGGTTGCAATTTAATTGTTCATATTTTTATGGTTCCCTAGGACTGGGAGCACTGTTAACTGATACCATCTCAATTTTTCCCTTGCAATGTCAATTTTTATCTATTAATTTACTTAATAAATGTTAATTGAGTGCTTTGAAGAGGTGTGGAGAAAGACAATGTGGAGGAAGACAGGCATTGAGGTGGCTGACCCTTCTGCACATTTCCTTTACTTCTGGGTTCTTGGTACCTCTCACCCTTTATGATCTAACTCATAAGATTGTTTTGAGAATTCATTAAAGTTTATACTTTTTAAAATATGTAATGTTAAGAATAGCAGGCACTTGATAACTTTTCACTATCAGTTTGTTATTCATATTATTGATATTATCTTTGACATGTAGTCTCCAGTTAGTTGCTCTATGATGTAAATTGGGAACGGTATAAAATAGGTAGATTTACAACAAATTATTGCCAGTGTGTACTGTAAATAAGCACATAATTATTTAATGGTTCAGAATAAAAAGATGTTCAAAAAACATTGTGGGTACTTTTTTAAGAACTAAAAATTTCTAAAATGTGTTCATATATGAACTATGTAAGCACACAAGGTTAAAACAAAGCAACACATAATGCTTACCATTTTAAAATAATCATAAGCTTCATATTTTACATGACAGGTTGCACATAATACCCATTGTTCTATAGCTTTCAATTTTCATTTAAAATGCATTACATGATAGAAGTGTGCCACAATTTCTATTTTATAGCTGCATTTGATTGGAAGCAACTTAATTTATACAATCTGTATGCTAAAGATGGCCATTTGGGTGGCAACTGAACTTAGGTTAGTACAGACAATGCTGTAATGAATCTCTTTCTATGCCTATCACCTGCACATATGCAAATATCTCTCTTGAAAGTGATATTGATGTATCTAAGAGTACATGCATTTGTAATATGGACAATTAACACCTACTTGTCCTCTGCAGGACACGTCCTTCAATAGTGTATGAGAATATTTATTTGCTGATAGCATTTTCCAAAGTGATAATCAAAATTTCAAGTGCTTTTAATTTTGATAGGTGAAAATGCATTTCTCTTATTGAAGTTGAAACTGAACATCTTTTCATATGTTTAAGAGTCATATTTTCTGCTCCGTGAGCTCTACTCTGATCATTTTCTACTATGTTATTGGTCTTTTCCTTTTCTAATAATTCTTGAAAAATTTGGGAGATCAGCACTTAGTCTATGATAGAATAGCAAGCAGGTTTTTGTTTTGTTGTTTGCCTTTTAAATATTTTTTTCCATGGAATAAGATTGTATTTTTCAGTATTAAACTTATAAATAAAATGTACAAAGATTCATTTTTTGATTTAGGGCATTTACCTCAATAGGGTTATGAAGGCATTTCCCTATGTTTTCTCCTAGTAGTCTTGAGCCTTAATGTTTTCCAAATTCAAACTCTGACTTATTGAGAATTAAATCAATATGCAACCAGAGGATAAATCAATCCTAACATCATTTACTGAATTGTTTTACCTTTTTATTATACTTTGTATTTGAGTCAATTTTAGAACTTTTTCTATTTTTGTCTCTTGGTCTTTTTTTTTTTAATAATAGAAAACTATTGAAGCAATAAAGTGGAAAAACTTCATATCACTCTATATCAAATTCAAAGATACTTCCTGACCTGCAAAACATTAACAGCTTGAAGAAATAAAGGGCTCAGTTAATTTTTTTAATCCTGCTTTTATAAGAGGAACAGAAGCAAAAAGATCATAAAGTTGTGTGTGTGTGTGTGTATGTGTGTGTGTGTGTGTGTATGATTACTTCTCAGCATATGTAGGGATCTAGTTTGTCTTGGCCATCAACCACAGCCAATCTCCATGATTGCCATTGAGTAACCCTATACTATTTTTTCCCACATAGTTTCCCAGCATACAATAAGTAAATGAAGCCATTAGAGTACTATGTGGAGTGTTAAGACCTAAATCCTGGAGCTAGAAATTTTCAGGCAGACAAAGTATATTCCAGTTTGAAGGAGAATCACTTTTGTCCTGATGGCTAAATAAGCCCCCCTTCATTTAATGCAAATCAAGGGACCCTCTGGTCTTGCTGCCACCTATAACCTATGCTTTTGTCAGTAAGTTTCCAATGAATTGTACTCTGTGTAATTCTGGATCTATCTGCCTCTTCCTTTGGTCTCACAGAATCTTCTGCCTGTGGTGGTCAGATTCTTTTACACTGGATATTCTTGGGACAGGATGAGCAAGAATTCTTTTTAAGGGGACACATTTTCTAGCTCAACTAGATTAGAGCTGTTATAGAAACAGGCAGGGCAAACTTCATGGAGATGTGACTTAAGTAGTCTTACTTGGTTTGATGTCTGTTTGCTCTGTCTTATAATTTTAAATTTCTAAACAAGAGGGCCCCATATTTTTGTCTGGCCCTTATAAACAATATCCTGTTAGCAGGAACTATTTTTCCCTTCCTTATTCTCCATGCATAGAAGATTCCAGGCAAGTATTAGATGTTCAATAAATACCTGCTCCTTGAATGAATGAATTTTGTACCCATACTCTCCTATGAAATTTTATAAATTATTTGAATATACAACTGTGGTTCTTAAACTTCAAAGAACATAAGGATCCTTTGGACTAAATTTGGTTTTGTTAAAGTACAGATTCTAGGCTCTAGCCCCCACAATTCAAGGTTCAAGTGATGTGAAATGATTCCTATTAAAGTTTTATTTTTAAATAAGTAGCATCCATGATACTGGGAAATCCTTGATCCACACTAAGAGGAGAAGTCATATAGAAAGAGAACTGTAACACATTAATCTTGGTGATCTCCTGTAGTAGTTTTCACCTACTCTTAGCCCTGGGGTGAATAAGGAAACAAATTCATCTAGTCTGTCATTACTATCATTCAAGATTTATCTTCATAATTATATATGATCGATGGACTTTTTCTTGAGATTGTATGTCCTAGTATGACCTTTGCATTTCCATAGTTACTCTTCCTCTTTGCTCCCATCAGTTAATGGCACCCTGGATTTCATCTGGGTACCACCTCTTCTCTTTTTCTCAGTTTTTATACTTCAGGTAGAGTTGATTGCTTCCATGAATCAAAATGAAAAAAGTGTCAATGTCTGGTCAGAATGTCACATTCTCTCCGTCATGACAATTTTTTTTTCAAAGATGAGCAAATGACCCAATCAAAACCAATGCAGTATAATAACATTTTGCTGGAAGTTCTTGAAAAATATACTTTGTTACATCAGAAATAAAACTGACAAAAAAATGGATCAATTTTGCCACTATGTGGGGTCTAAAAACAAAGTTACCTATTGGAAGAGAGAAAAACCCAGAGATAAAAGACCAAAATCTTTTGATATCACTTGAGCCCCAAACCCAGCTATGCATGAAAATAACTCTACCCAGAAGATTTTCAGTCATAAATGTCAACCTATTTTGAGTTAGGTTTGCTATTGCTTATAACTGAAATAATCCTAACACACATAAGAATCAGTAGCCTATAGATATTCTAATACTTATTGCACTGAATAATAATTATTTGGCTTTTCATTGTCCTAATTACTCAGTGTATGCTGCCTTCTATCTTTACTATTCTATGGACAACTTTAGAACAAAGAGTAGGTTCTTTAAATTTCATGTCCTCAGAAATGATTACAAAATATATTGCAAATATCAGGGACACAAACAATACCTTTTGAGTGAAAGCAAAAATATTCTATTTGCCGAGTGAGTTTTCTGAGACTGGTGAGCAATTAAGACACCTGCCATTTTGATTCTTGGCTGTGTTCTCTTCCTTTCCTCTTGGGCCTATTTAGTTTTTAGTATCTTTTATCATACTCATTGGTAAGAACATCTCTTGATTCTCTGCATTTATTTTTACTCTTAGGAACTAGCCATTTTCTCTTTGATTTGTATCACACAGCCACCTGTGTTATTACTTATTCATTTTTTGTCTTTGATTACATTATGTACTTTTTCTTTTTAATAGCAATTTAGAATCATTGAGGCTGTTTTCTATAAGCATTTCCATCCACTTGTGAGATCTCATACTGAATTTACTTCCTGACACCTGGAAATAGATATTTATCATCTGTCTTTTCATGTGTATCCAAGACTGCTTCTCTACCAAACTCAGAGGACAACTGAGTAAAACTATTCTCTACAAACCTTTCTAGAGATGAGGGAAATAAACAGACTTTATTTGTTGGAATTATATAAAATAGGCATTATGTATGTTATTCCAAGGTAGAGATGCAAAGATGAAAAACACAGGGTCCTGAACTTTGGAAACTATGGTGGGTAGAGGGGAAACGTTACAATTTGAATATGAAGTGTTCCCCAATGCCCCATGTATTGAATGCAGCTATGTTCAGAGGCAGGAATTTTGGTAAGTGATTGGGTTATGAGTGCTCTGACCTTGTAAGTAGATTAATCCATCCTGGGATTCATAGAAGATGGCATTATTGGGAATTAGAAACTGTAGAAGGTGGGTCTCAGTTGGAAGTGGTAGGTCACTGGGCATGAGCTCTGGAAGAGTATTTCTTGTCCCTGGGTCCCTTCTTCACTTTCTCTCTTTGCTTCGTAGTCTTCATGAAGTAAGCAACCTTCCTCTGATATTCCCTTCTGCCATCACCGTCTGCCTCACCACAGCCCACAGCAATGGAGATAGCCGACTATGGACTGAAACTTCTGAACATGAGCCAGAATAAACCTCTCCTCTTTCATCTGTTTTTTTCTCAGGTATTTTGTCAAAGCTAAAGGAAGCTAACTATTATAGGGACAAAAAAATAATAATGCAAAACAAAGTGAAAACATTTCTACTTAATTGTGTAGGCACTGAATGAAAAAGAAGTGAGAGAATCATTGCATTTGACTTGAAAGCTAGGGATGATTCCAACTGGACTGTGAATGGTGGGTAATAGTTTTTAAGGTGGGAACATAAAACCCTATGGAGGGAAGAGTAAGAATAAACATAGGGAAGTTTCTATTCTCAATTCTGTGCTCCATTTTTGGTGAACAGTGTAACTATTAGAATACAGTGCATACAGAGACATGGTGGGCAATGAGGCCAGAATAGGTAGCATTCAGCACAAGGAAGGTCTCCTCCACTTTTCATGAGATTAAACTGGACCCACCTAGAAGATCCAGGATAATCTTCCCACTGCACTGTCCTTAACTGAATCTCATCTGTACACTATCCTTAACTAAATCTCTTCTGTACACTCTCATCTGTACAATTTTACATGTCAAGTGGTATTCATAGGTTTTGAAGATTAGGATATGAGTGTTTTGGGGGTAGGTAAAGAGAGCATTATTCTGCTTACCATAGGTGTCTCAAATCATGAAGGGACTTTGGAAAAATATATTTGAGACTTGGTAATATGGAGTATTATTCTAATGATAGCAAATGTAATTAAAACAGGTCAGAGTGGATAGTTTGAAATAATCAGATCTAAATGTTATTGGAAGATGTGACCTCAAAGACAATCTAAATATTTTAATGATTTGTGAGCCCTTGTATTAACCTGTGTATTTACCACTACTATTTGCAAACAAATCAATGTGTAAGATTTACAATTTAATCTTTAATTTTGGTCTTGGTTTTCCTTTCCATTAATACCATTAGTGATATAAATGCCATTCTGAGTATCTTTGAACTAGCAAAAGAAAGTGTTAATAATACCTTTGTTTTTTTTAAAGAAAAAGGCAAAAACCTAATAAATTGTGATATTGTTAAAAATCCAATTTATGAAAAAAGACTCTCATAAAGACATTTTCGTTGACTAAAACAAAGACATTTGGTTGGAATATGGCTTATTTCACCCACCACAGTCATTTTTAGGTAAACAATTTTTAAGCACCAAAGTGATACAAAGCATTTACATGTCTTTGTTGCTTAATTAATTGGTTAAGCAGATTTTATTAAGGGTCTGCTAAATGCTACTTAGCAACTGTGACGAAAGCAGTAAACAAAACAGGCAGAAATCCCTGCTGTTATGGAAAGAAGTGAAGATGAACATATAAGAACTGAATGAATTAAGTAGCATTTTAGTCAGTGATAAGTGCTAAGGGGAAAAAATGAAGTGGTAACTTAAAATTGTAGGGGAGATGAAATTTCTGCTTGTGAAAAATCACTGAGAAGTGACTACAGGAAATGTAGATGTTGACCACAATTTTTGCAGTAGGACTCTGAAGCTTAGCCTACTCCAATTGACTGGTACCAGTTCTTCTGTCCCCTGAGGTCTTTACTCATCTACTACAGCTGCCAACCACCTTCAGGAACACTGGGAAGGTCTGTGGATCAGCAAACATGGGTCATATGCTCCCTCCACCCTCCAGGATCTCATACTGGGGGAGCCAGGGCTTAGATTGTCGTAATCTGAGGTACCAGATGATCACTAAAACTGTACGAGAGGTCAGTGATACCTGAGATGTGCTTCAGCATGAGTTCCATTTATCTCTCAAAATGGCGAAGAGCCAGAAAATTGTTCAATCTGCGTAATTCTCAAAACAGTTCTTCAGAGGAATAGCTGCTCACAGCTGCTTTTTGATATATATTTTTTTCTTTCTGTTCTTATGCTATCAAGCAAGAACCTAAAGCAAATGAGGGAAAAGGCCAGTGTTCTCGGAGCATCTTGTCCACCTGCATTATTGGCAGCCTGTGAGTGAAGAGAGGTCTGTGTCTTGGCTACCTCTGGTGAGTCGTCCTCCACACAGGGCAGGCTGCACACGTACACTGGTAGCCAGAAACTGCTGTTGGGAAACACAGGAGCCTTGTCTGGAGTCTTTTTCCTTATGTCCTTGCCTGTCAGTCAGTCTCTAGCCACCTGTGTTCCTTCCATTATGTTTTTGTTCCTTGTAATAAAGCGTTTTTTTCTTTCCTTAAGAATGAGCATAAAGATACCCAGAAAATAAAGCCAGGTGCCCATTAGCAAGCAAGCAGATGAGGCATCCCAGCCTCTCTTGCAGGTCTCCCAAGAGGAAAATGCTGCTGCTGACATGAATTGCAGAGGCCAGACAATGATTCTTAGGGAAGATAAACAGCCTGTGATTCCCTCCTGACGGCTCCCACTCCTCTCCTCCATGACCGATCCTAGAGCAAAAGGTCACGGGGATAATTCTGCACCTGCACCCTGGGAGGGCCTTACTCAGTCCTCAAAAAAAAAAAGAGCTCCCCCGTAATTGATGCTAATTATTATTGAGCCAAATGCATCCTTTCATTGAGGGGCAGGTGGGAGTCTCTGTCACTGTCAAGGCCATTATACCAAGAGCAAGTTGAGAATTCTTCGCACAGATGTACATATGCCCAAGAAATCCCCAGTGTTGTATATAGGCTGTTCATAAAGAATATATCATCAGAATTTCTTCAGCCCTGTAATGAGATGTTCAGGGTCCAGGTGAATGACAAATGCTACCCAGTACTCAGGGCCAGAATACTGAGCGGAGAGGCATGATTTATTCATAAGTGCTTGAACTCTACTGCTGGGCGTCTGGGTTGCTTGTGAGATTTTGCACCCTGCCATCTGCGCTCTGAGAGAGGTTAACAACAACTCTGGAGACCTTGGAACCCTCCGGAGATTTGCTTCCAAGGACATTCATCTGCTTTCTTGTGACTTTTATGGGAGGATTGGCCCAGTGAGGAGGATGAAGAAAGGAGGAAATGAAAGGAAATTCACCCAGCTGTAGGTAGAGCATGACTGGATTTAGCTAAATGCCAGAGTGTACCTGGGGACTTTCCTTTGACATTAACCACCCCTTGTTTTGGAGAAGAATTTAAAAGAAAGCTATTTTTTCTTGTTTCAATCCATCATTTTTTTTCCTTTATCCCTCTTGGGTTACAACTTAATGTGTTTTAAAGGTCTCTCTTATATGCCAAAATAGCATTGCAAAAGTATACCATGATAAATTGTACTCATGTTGATAACTTATTCCCAGCTTTTATTTTACCTTTGTATTTGTAAAGATACAGCTATACTTCTTAAACCCACTATTATTGGAGGAAGAAAGATCTACTTCTTTACTCATGTATCAGAGAATTACTGTACTCATGCTATTTTCAGGGCATTTATTCTGGGTTCTAATTTCTCTCTCTCTCATCGTTTTTTCCCCTTCAGTTGTTTGAAGATGTAGCCCACTATCTTCAAAGCTTGCATTGTTTCCAGTGAGAACTCTCATGTCATCCTTATCTTTGTTCCTCTGTATGCAACATGTCTTTGTTTATTTTGCCCGGATGTTTTTTAAATTTGAGTTTAATTTAGATTACAGGCAATGAAATTGTGTGAGACCTTGGTGTAATTTCTTGAAGTTTCTTTTCCTTAAGCTTGTTGTATGGTTCTATGAGTTTTTCATTTTTTTAATAAAATTTGGGAAATTTGGTATTTCTTGAATATATACATTTGTGTATGTTAATTTACAAACTTAATTGTTTGTAAACACACATTTGGGTTAAAGTAGACTCCTGGTGAAGTTCAATGGGAGGATAGGATGTGGTTGCCAGATTGTGAGGATTTTCTCCCAGTGTGAGTGGTCCCGATTAATTCTGTGCTCTTAAACTAGTTGGGGTACAGTGATGCTTTAAGGAATGTATTTATTCACATGTATTTTGAGAATATTTTTTAGGGGGGGGGACAGGCACCAGGGATTGAATTTAGGGACACTTGACCACTGAACCACGTCCCCAGCCCTATTTTGTATTTTATTTAGAGACAGGGTCTCACTGAGTTGCTTACAGCCTTGCTTTTGCTGAGGCTGGCTTTGAACTCATGATCCTTCTGCCTCAGCCTCCTGAGCTGCTGGGATTATAGGCCTGTGCCATCACACCCAGATATTTTGGGAATATTTTTTAATGACAAAACACTCACATCATCTGTGTTTTCTACTAAAGTGACAAGAACTTAAAGCCATCAAACTGGAACATTTTTTAACATCTTTATTATTTCCATCCCTTTATCCCAATTATTCACCCCATTGTCTGACTCACATCTATTTTTCAGTGATATTACTGATTCTCTTTATCATAATACTTTAAAACAGGTTTAGCTGAAATGACTTTCTTTGTGCTTACATTTCAATTGTTTATGTAATATTTAAATTATATAGTTATAATGAGTGCAGTAGGCATACACAGTTTGGGAACTAAGATGCCTTATTTATGTATTTACTTCTTTGCTGTGCTGGCTGACGGTCTAACCCAGTGCCTTGTATGTGCTAGACAAAGGCTCTCCCACTAAGCTATTCCCCAATCTTATTTATTTATTTATTTTTAAAATTTGAGATAGGATCTCACTAAGTTGCCCAGGCTGGTTTCAAACTTGTGATCCTCCTGCCTCAGCTTCTCAAGTAGCTGGAATTACAGATGTGTTCACTGTTCCAGGCTTAAAATAACTAATTCTTATTAGCATACAATTTAAGTGGTAGGTTCAAAAGTGCAAGGACAGGGATTTCAACTATGAGCATCAGTCTATGTTTAAGAAGGAAGTGGGCTCTGATTTATCTGATGTTAAATGGACACAGGTATAAAAGACTTTGTTATAAATACATCATCATCCCTTGTACCACAATAAACTTCTACAATTCTTTGTCCCCTAGGATATAGGGATCAGTGTGATAAGCACAGATAAAAATATGCATAATAGAATGAAATTAAAAGGTCAGAGACAGGTTAATGTATGCATGTATGATAAGTAGAGTACCATAAACAATGGAGAAAAGATTATTTTCTTGGCCGTCCCTAGGGTCAGAGATGGCGGCAACAGCAGCTGAGGCTGCAGCTGCGGGCTCTGGAGAGCCCCAGGAAGAGGCTGAAGCCCTGGGCCCCGCCTGGGATGAATCGCAGTTGCGCACTTATAGCTTCCCGACCCGGCCCATCCCGCGTCTGAGTCAGAGCGACCCTGGGGCGCTCATGGACAATGAGGAACCTGTAGTGCTGACTGACGCAAATCTTGTGTATCCTGCTCTGAAATGGGATCTTGAATACCTACAAGAGAATATTGGCAACAGGGACTTTTCTGTGTACAGTGCCAGCACCCACAAGTTCTTGTACTATGATGAGAAGAAGATGGCTAATTTCCAGAACTTTAAACCAAGGTCCAACAGGGAGGAAATGCAATTTCATGAATTTGTTGAGAAACTGCAGGATATACAGCAGCAAGGTGGGGACGAGAGGTTGTATCTGCAGCAAACACTCAATGACACTGTGGGCAGGAAGATCGTCATGGACTTCTTGGGTTTTAACTGGAACTGGATTAATAAGCAACAGGGAAAACGTGGCTGGGGGCAGCTGACCTCGAACCTGCTGCTCATTGGCATGGAAGGAAATGTGACACCTGCTCACTATGATGAGCAACAGAACTTCTTTGCCCAGAGAAAAGGCCATAAGTGATGCATCTTATTCCCTCCGGATTAGTTTGAGTGCCTCTATCCATATCCTGTTCATCACCCATGTGACAGACAGAGCCAGGTGGACTTTGACAATCCTGACTACAAGAGGTTCCCCAATTTCCAAAACGTGGTTGGTTATGAAACAGTGGTTGACCCTGGTGATGTTCTTTACATCCCAATGTACTGGTGGCTTCACATAGAGTCATTACTTAATGGGGGAATTACCATCACTGTGAACTTCTGGTGAAAGGGGGCACCTACCCCTTAGAGAATTGAATATCCTCTCAAAGCTCATCAGAAAGTTGCCATAATGAGAAACATTGAAAAGATGCTTGGAGAGGCTTTGGGGAACCCACAAGAGGATCTCACCAAGTTGCTAAGGCTGGCCTTGAATTTGTAATCCTCCTGCCTCAGCCTCTTGAGTTGCTGGGATTATAGGTGGGACCTTTGTTGAACACAATGATCAAGGACTGATACAATTAGCCTGCCAGGGGTCCAGGCCTCCTGTCAGGTTACTGCTATCCCGCCCACACTGCTTCGTTGATGAGGACAGGAGACTCTAAGCACTAGTATTGCACGCGGCACTTAATGGACTGGACTCTTGCCATGGCCCTGGAGGCAGGTGTTTGGGGCAAGGCAGGGTGGTTGGAAGAACTTCTCACCCTTGCCTCTTGTGCCCCATCACTCTCCCTCTCTGACCCCCTAAAGTTCTGCATTCAGTGTGTGGAGTCCCAGCTTCTGGTTGTCATCACGTCTGTGTTTGTTAGTCTGTCAACTTCAGGGTGCATGTGTGTGTGTGTGTATGTGTGCATGCACACACATAATGTTTCTGTTCCTCGTTCTCTTCTTCTGGGTCTGGCTCTCAGCTCTATCTCCTGTAACCTCAGTGCCTCAGCCTGAGAGAGGAGATGCTCTTGGACCTCCACTGCAACTGTGCTGTAGGGACAGAATCCAACTCTTAGGCCAATCTGTCTCCTGCCAGTTTTTGCAGTCAGGCTCTAGGCTGGGTAGGAATGGCTACTGGTACTCTAAGGGGGAGACTGAAAGGGAGGCTTGCCTTGGAGAGCCTAAATATAAATAGCCTTCCAGTGGGAGAAGATTAGATAGGGTTCCAGCTGGGACCACCAAGCTTAAGCCATACATAGAAAGGAACCTTGGAACATAAGAACCCAACATTGTGTATACGTTCCAAATTATAAACACAATTTTTCTCTTTCAGCACCAGCTCTTGCCCCTCTGCTAGGTATCAGCGGGGGTTCTAGCTGTGGCTTCTCTAGGCTCTAGGGGTACAAGCTGGTGTGTATGTGTGTGCACATACAGGCGCCTGTATGTGCACACACATGCATATACCTCTTTACACACTGGAATGCATGTGTACACACTGGCCAGCCTCCCTGTTTACTAAGGTTCTCTACAGCTTACCTTTTCCAGTGTGACAATATAGTGTGAGCCCCCAGAAGTACTCCTGACAGTCTGCAGCTTTTTAACTCGGATTTTAGCCATCATATGTTGGTTCAGTCTCACTACAACCTACCTGAGGCTGACTGGCTAAAGCCTCTGGGTCCTGTGTCCCTCCCTGTCCAGGCCATATTCTCTACTGCTGAGCTTCCTGGCTAAGTAGATGAAATGGGGTCAAGCTTAGGCCGCTAACGCACTACCTGTCATTCACCTCAGGGCAAGGGCAAAAAATGTAGCCTTGCCTGTTTAAGCCAGCGCCTCTGCCAGACCCCACTATAATGTTCCCTGATACCCTCAGTAGGGTAATTGGTAGAGCATGGAAGTAGAATTTCATTTTCTATTAGTGGCTACTCATGGGAACCCCTCTCAGGGCTGCATTTACAGCAGGCCAGCAGAGTATTACACAAATCAAAAGGCCATCATTCACATCTATTCAGTGGCAGTGGGGCTCTTGGAATTGGGCTGAGTGGTAGTAAGAGTCTACTTACTTCCAGTTCCATCTTTGACATCCTTTTCTTTCTGGAAGGGAAGAGGAAATTGGAAGTCTCTGATTTTATTCCCTCCCACCATTTTTATTTTTTTAGCCAAGGGTTTTACTTCCAGTGTCTGAGCTGTGGCTCTCACTCCTGTAACTCAGTTTACAGTGCCCTGATGGACTGAGAAGATATATGTGTGCATGTGCGCACCTGTGTGTGTATTTTGGGGAGGGTGTTCATTTTAGTACCCCATTCTGGGGTTTTCTGATACAGTATGGTTGTGCAGACATGGTGCCTTCTCAAGTATAGCCCTTTCAAATACAGCCAATGCTGGGGGAAAAAAGACTATTTTCTTAATAGATGATATTGAAAATATTGATTCATTTTATGGAGAAAAAAGAAAAATGTACTCCACCTACTGCCACATACAATGGTAGTTACCAGATCTATTAAATATCTAAATATGAAAGATAAATTTGGAAAGTTAATAAAAGAAAATATGAGATACTCTAATGATTTGTGATTAGGAGATGGTGTGGGGAAGGACTTCTTAAAACCTCAAAAAGTATAGATCATGTCTGAATTCCTAGGTACCCTTCAACAAATGAATAAATAAAGAAAATGTGGTATATATACACAATGAAATATTGCTCAGCCCTGAAAAAGAATGACTTTATAACATTTGCTAGTAAATGGATGAATCTGAAGACTATCATGCTTAGTGAAATAAACCAATCCACCAAATCCAAACTTTGAATGTTTCTCTGATATGTGAATGATAACACACATCTAGGTGGGGAAGGGAGGGGAAGAATAGAAATTCAGTGGATTGGGGAATGAAGGGAAGGGAGGGGAGATAGAAATAGGAAAGAAAATAGAGTCATCTAACATGACTTCCCTATGTACATATATGAATATACCAAGGCATGTGAATCTCCACATCATGTACATCCACAAGACTGAATCCTAATTAGAAGAAGACATACTTCATGATTGTATAAATATGTCAAAATATACTCTATTATCATGTGTAATCAAAAAGAACAAATTTAAAAAAGTATAGGTCATAAGATAAAATTTTGATTGTGTTACATCAAAATTATGCTTTTCTGTTTAGTAAGAGATTTGATGGACAACATAAAGGACATGTGGTGAAAAGGGAGAACACATTTCAAGTGTCTAAGTCTGGGAATGATGAGATACACAAAGAACTCTTGAAAATCAACAACAAAACAAAACAAAACAAAACAACCCAGCCCTCTCAATACGAAATGTGTAGTGATGTACAGAAGAAGAATCTCCAAAAGGATAGGAAGTACATAAGATGATTAGTTATCTGAGAAACACACACTAAAAACTGAGAAGTAAGTAATACCAAGTTTGGAGAAAGCATGGGTTGTTGACATTCTTCATATGATGTTGGAAGGAGAGTCATAAGTTCAGCCATTTTGGACACTACTTGGACAAATTATTCATATGAATTTTCTGTTACTTAGCAATGCATTTCATAGAAAATATTTATGCTTGTATGTACACATGCATAATTATGTATGTATACAAACATACATTATATACAAATGTATACTATATATAATGTATATACACAAAAGCTCTAAAAAAGACTTGAAAATACATGCTTGTTGCTTCATTATTGTGGTGGTAATGGTTTGGAAGCAACCAGTAAATATCTTTGAGAGAACCAATAGTTGCACTCTAAAGAACATTATGTACAGGTTTTTACAATGTAGTAAATGTACACATAGCATGAATGGATCTTAAAATATAGTGTTTAGTAGACAAATAAGAACACAGGGTAAGTTTAATTAAATTAAAATACAGACTATAATGCAGTACCACTTATAAAACTTGTGAAAACATATACACATAAAACAGGAAACAACTTGTAAGAACATATACTAGAGAGTGTGCACTACCACATTAAAAAGGTTGATTGTGGAATGAGAGAGAGGAAGTGATTCATTATACAGAATTTAAAGGAATTAATTAAATGAACAAATAAATTGTTGAAACTAGATGGTGGGTGGTCTTGCAGGAACCAAGTGTGATAATGAACTCAGAAGCAGGCTGAACTCAGCACTCCTCACAGGAGGTCTAAAATGTTTACCAGAAAAGAAACTTCAATAAACATAAATCCAATACTCTGAGAGATCATGAGATAACTCAGTAATAAAAATAATAGAAGATAATGTAGTAATCAACTCAGGGTAGTTAACATTTCTATTTAGATGTCAATATTGATTTCATCTGCTAAGAGTTTATCATGTGAAAATGATGCTTGAGATTCTAAAATACGTATAGGAAATCCATATTTTCTTTTTTAAAATACTTTTCCATTAGTTGTTGATAGATCTTTATTTTATTTATGTATACATGGTGCTGAGAATCGAACCCAGTGCCTCACACATGAAAGGCAAGTGCACTACCACTGAGCCACAGTCCCAGCCCAAAATCCATATTTTTGAATGCCATAGTTCCTATATCAACTAGAAGTTCCATTTAACTGCAAGACACCTGGAAAACAGTGGTTGAACCAAGACAGAGGTTTATTCTTCATTCACATAAAGAAGTCTGGAGACAAGCTAATCTGGTATGGCATGGCCAAATGTCCCAGTGATGGTTTATTTTATGTGTCCACTTGACCAGACCCTGGGAAAGCCCAGATATCTGGTCCAACATTATTCAGCACGTATCTATAAGGGTGTTTGTGGATGAGATTAATATTTAAAGTGATAGGTTGAATAAGTGAAATTGCTCTCTCTAATCTTTGCAAACCTCATGCAATCAGTTGAAGGTCTAAAGAGAATAAAAAGGCTAACAGAGAAATTTCTGCTGCCTGACTGCCTCCAAGCACAAACTCTATTGTGCATTTTCATGATATATAATACAATAAATATACAGATTACATATGCAAATAGGTAGGTAGATAGATGGTAGAAAGATAGAAATACAGATTACTCCTATTGGTCCTGTTTCTCTGTAGAGTCCTGATTAGTACAGTCATCAATGTTCTGCCAATTGATCTGCTCTGGCCTTTTAAGTGTTGGCCCCTAGCCTAGAGTTCCAGTCCTTACTTTTGTGCTCTAGGCAACAAGCCAAAGAAAGATGGAAAGACTAACATCCAGCCAAGTGAACTCACCCTGCAACTCCTGCTGTGTTGCACTAGTCAAACCATCTTTATCACGTGCCATTTTCATCAAGAAGGAGATGCCGTTCTTCACCTTGATACAGAGCCATCTCATTTTCAACTGAAAGCAGGATTCTTTTCAGGAAGATGAAAAGACTGATTATTGGCTAGGTCACCTTCCAGTCTCTGTCACAATTTATATCTTTTGACACATAATAGACATCCCATAAAAAGAAGTTGAATAAAAAAATTTTAAAATTTCATAAAATTAACCCTTTATTATAGATGTAGAAAAGCAAACTATTGATCTTTGTATCCAATTACAAATGCCGTCAAATGATGTTTATGTACCAATTTTTTTTCAAATTCATCTAAAGGGTTAAACAAAAATCTTCCTGGTGAACAACAGATAAAATTTAATCATAAATAAAAATTACATACATATATAAATAAAATTTCTAAATCATTTTTTTTCCAAATTGTCCTAGCATGTTTGAAAAGTTATCTATGTTGAAGAAGTTTAAACGTTACCACTTTAGTGTTATGAGATTAATCGGCTAAGAAAAATCCTCTTTTTAAACCACTAAAACTTAAATTTCAGCCTGGCTCTGAGTAATCATAAAATATAAACAGATGAACACTATTTCCCTATAAGTTTGATCTGCATAGATATATTCACTCTCAAAGCATAAAATACATACTTCTTGGGCATCCAAAATATAATATGTATTTTTCAGTATTAATTGGTGACTAATTATGATGAATTTTTAAATTCTTTAGTGTTCAGGATATACTTTTTATTGTAATTACTATTTTATTTTATCTTTTTTTAGTTTTTTTTTCTGAGCAGGACAGAGTAGCAAAGTCCTTGAGATAATGATAATATTCTGTGTTCAGAGAGAGGTAGATCAATACAGTAACTAATTTTTTATAATTATGCATGAGAAGTCAGTTATACTTACACACACACACACACACACACACACACACACACACACACACTGGCTCCTACACATACAGATCATAATGGCATTACTTTAAAGGTAAAAATGATCAAACTAAATAATTTACTCATGGCAAGGACAAAATTCATTTAACCAATGCAGAAATGACACTTTCTGATTTGAGGGAGTCCACAGACAGGGCCACCTGGACTCCTACCCGGGAAGAGTTCCTGGTGTGAATGATGCTGATTGCTGATGTGCAGACATTAAAAGAAGGATCTCCAGGGCAATAGAATCTCATGGCAACAGGACAGTTAAAAATGGCTCGGCCTTCAGGTGCCAAAGTCCTTTACCCGGCTGTGATTCAGCCCTTGGTATTAAGAGTGGAGAACTGTGTTGTTCATCTGTCAATGTCATTTGTCCATCTTGCACATCCACTGGTCTGCATTTTCTGTCCCTATTCAACAACCATTGCTACCTTTTACCAACTGTTCTGCATTGAGTATGAGAATGTGTGACATGAACTAGTCACTGCAATTAGATTATTGCTAGAATGAAGTATTACAGCATATCATTATTCAGAAGGAGGTGATGTCATTTTGCAGAAAAATTCCTTATTTCTCCGAGGATCAACTTTCTGATTTAATCTTTGAACAATGGAATATAGATGTTAGTTTTTGACAACAACAGGCAATTAATTTTTCTACTTTGTAATGTATTTCACATTGGGAATAACATTTGAGTATAAATAAAATTCTAGTGTTTGAGTCTGAATTAATTTGATTTAGCTCATGGGCTTTATTAATAAGACATGTATTCACAGTATTCCCCTTGTCTTTATTGCCCCTTTTGAAAATCAGTTGGCAAATTAGAAGCTACATCTAGTGAAAAAATCAAACAAAAAAGCATAATTACTTATGATTTTATAATGCAGATCAATTTGATTACACTGTCATTGAGACTAGTTCTATACATATTTGATGGTAGAGACCTGATTTGAGAGGACAAAACGGATGTAAGGTAACTACAATCTAGTGTTTTCTTTCACCACTTGGTCTAGAATTCGAAAGCAAAATAATAACTAAAATCCAACTTCATGAGTTATTGTGGTTAAAGTTTGGAGCAAAGATTCAGGATTTTCTATTATTTTTCATGAGAAAGTGATATATTTTGAAATACCACTTTTATGGCATTATCCTAGCAAAAGCAGGTCAAATTAAGTGTTTCCTTACACACAGTCAAGTTTCACAAAAAAGTATTCAGATGGAAAGTAATAAGGCTCAGAGGGAAGTTGAAACATCCCCACTGCCAAACAATATCCCTAGCACCTTGGATTTATACTGAAAGGTTTTTCAGGGCTTTTCTTGGGATCCCCGATAACCCATATGTAACTTAACTATATGAATATTCCCTACCTAAGGAGTGATCTAAAAATATCCATCTTGCACCAGTTGTACAAAACAGCTACCTTAAAGAATCTCTAGTCAGATTGACTTGAACAGTAAATCTTAGATAATTGTCATCCAGTCAATTCCTGTATAATTAGAACAGTAGCTCTGTCTACACTGGGGTGCCCAAGACTTCTGGCACTGCCTCTGCCAGCGGGCTTTGTTTGCTTTGCTCATTCAGTCTCCCTGGATTTGACCTCTACCCAAAGCTGTTCAAAGTCCCCTTCAAATTGGGATCCTCCTTTAGTAGCCCTTTCCTCTTGGGCGGTGTATCTACAAGTGTGGACCCCAGACCAGCACAAGCATCATCTGAAAATTATTATTAGAAAGGCACATTTGGAGTTTCCACCACAGACTCTCTGAATTACAAATTCTGGAGATGGGGAGCCATGATACAGATCCTGTTTTAAATAGCCCTTCATATGATCCTGACACCCATCAAAAATTGAAAAACACCGTTTTCTCCTGTTCTCATCAGTGGTTAGAACCTTTCAGAAACTTCCATACCTTTAACAGAACTTTCTGGGGCCCCAACTTTTATCTGTAGGCACAGACTTACATATATATATATATATATATATATATATATATATATATATATATATATATATATATATATATATCTTTATACTTATACATCGTAGCTGGGTTTGGGTTCATCCCAACAAACTCATACATGCAAGAAATTCTATTTCAGTTCATGATCTCCCCTTCTCCCTCCTGTTTACCCTCTATTCCCCATTCCCCTTCCTTTACTCTACTATATTTCCTTTTGTTCATATATTTATATTTGATTGGTTCTTTTTAGTTATTCATTAAGGTAAAGTTCCCTATCATGTATTTATATATGCACATTACACGATTTTTAAAGAATTTATTCTGCAAATGTCTCCCCTGATTCACCCCTCCACTCTGCCTCCTGATCTCCTTCTTCTTGAGTACTGGTCTTTCCTTTATATTTATGATATCTTATCCTTCCCTCCTGCTTTCCTTTATTGTACTCTACCTTCCTCATTTGAGAGAAAACATTCAACCTTTGAGTTTCTGAGTTTGGCTTATTTTGCTTAGCAAGGTATTCTCCATTTCCATCCATTTATCAGCTGGTGTAACGATTTCATTCTTCTTATTGATGAGTAGAACTTCATTGTGTATATATAACATAATTTTTTAATCCATTAATTTGTTGAAGGGCACCTGGGTTGATTCCATAATTTAGCTATTGTGAATTGTGCTGCTATAATCATGGAGGTGGCTGTAGTGCTATGACATGATGATTTTAGATCTTTTGTGAAAATACCAAGGAGTGGAATAGCTGGGTCATATGATAGTTCTACCCCTAGTTTTTTGAGGAATCTCCTTAGTGCTTTTCAGAGTGCTATACGAGTCTTCAGTCCCACCAAATGTACAAGTGTACCTTTCCCCCCACATCCTTGCCAGCATTTATTATTTTTTTATATTCTTGATAATTGCCATTCTGATTGGAGTGAGATAAAATCTTAGTGTAGTTTTGATTTGCATTTCCCTGATTGCTAGAAATTGAACACTTTTTTCAGATATGTGTTGGCCATCTGTGTTTCTTCTTTTGAGAAGTTTCTGTTTTGTTCTTTTGCCCATTTATTGATTGGGCAATTAAGTTTGGTGAAGTTAAGTTTTTTGTATATTCTAGATATTAATCTCCTTCTTGAGGCATAGCTGGTCAAATTTTTTTTCCATTCAGTAGGCTGTCTCTTGACACTGTTAATCATTTCCTTTGCTGTGCAGAAGCTTTTTAGTTTGATGGCCTCCCACTTACTGATTGTTGGTT
Organism: Urocitellus parryii; assembly: GCF_045843805.1. Classification (NCBI taxonomy): domain Eukaryota; kingdom Metazoa; phylum Chordata; class Mammalia; order Rodentia; family Sciuridae; genus Urocitellus; species Urocitellus parryii. The sequence continues at coordinate 49,366,670 of NC_135538.1, forward strand.
TTATTTCTTGCACTTTGGGGGTCTTGTTGAAGAGGTTTGTGACCTTTATGATGGAGTGTTGACCCTATGTTTTCTTCTAGCATTTACAAGGTTTCTGATCTAATTCCTAAGTCTTTGATCCATTTTGCTTTGAGTTTTGTGTGTGGTGATACATAGGGTCTAATTTCATTTCTCTACATATAGCTATCCAGTTTTCCCAGTACAATTTGTTAAAAAAGCTGTCCTTTTTCCAAAATATATTTTTGGCACCTTTGTCAATTATCAAATGACTGTAGATATGTGGACTTCTCTCTGTGTCTTTTCTGTTCTATTGGTCTTCATGTCTATTTTATGCTAATACCATGTTGGTTTTGTTCCTATAGCTCTGTAGTATAATTTCAGATCAGGTATTGTAATGCCTCCTGGGTATAGCCTTACTTCTTAGCTTCCACAAAAACCAGAATTATTTTTTCTTTGCTTCAAAGGTGGTAGGTATCACAGTTAATTTTTTTCCTTTTCAGTCTTTTATCACTAAAATCAACTTACCCATCTCTAACTGGAATTCATTATTTTATTACTAGAATTATTGAAAATTTTGAGTATATATTTGACTCTTTTATTTCCTTTTGCTGAGAATTATATCTTTTTTCTCTTGTTTATCATTGAGTAGTGACAATCTGCCTGATATTTAAATTAAAAACAATTTTAACTGTCTTGCATTTTTATTCCATCTTTAGTCAAAAAAGCATTTAAAATTTTCTATAACAAACAGATCATTTATTTTTACTTATGGCTCATGTACTTTATTTATTGAAAAATGCTCATGTATTTTATTCTACTTCTTGCAGTAACATTACTTCATTTAAAATGTAACCATTCTAAACTGGGGTTTGAGCAATTTTTTTTTTTCATTTTGGTACCAGGGATTGAACTCAGGGGCACTTGACCACTGAGCCACATCCCTAGCCCTATTTTGTATTTTACTTATATACAGGTCTCACTAAGTTGCTTTAGTGCTTTACGGTTGCTGAGGTTGGCTTTGAACCCTCAATTCTCCTGCCTCAGCCTTCCAAACTGCTGGGATTATATGCGTGTACTACCATGCCCAGCTTGAGCATCTTAAAAGAAAGCATTTTCTTATATTTAAGGCAGCAACATCATCCCAGTAATAAAAATTCTCTAAAATTTTCCTGGTTATACTGTTCCTAGTCTCCCTCTGCCCCCTTTTTAGCACTCTCCCCATGCAAAATATGTGACAGAAACTTATCACAGGAATTTTTCAAGTTTACATTTAAAGATCATATCCATCCTGATCATTGGCACAGTAAATTCATTTGGAAATACAATTATCTATGGTGGAAAGAGACCAAACTGGTGTTTTTGCATTCACCTAAACCTGAATAAACAGATCAAGTACCTTCTCTTGATTTTTTCCTAGGAAGTCAAATGATGCTACTGTTACTATAGATCACAGGCAACTGGCTTACCAATGGATCCTCCCAGTGTGGTCCTGTTTCTGCTCTTTGTCTTTTTATGCTAATACTTTTGATTTATTAGAAAGTAATTTCTAGATCTTATAGAGGTTCTTTCCAATTACTATCTAAATCCCCTTTTCTGTTGAATATTTGTATTTACTTATTAGTTTATTCATTAATTATGATCATGAACAACCTACCTATGGCAATCAAGTGGGAAATATGAGTTACATGGATATGTCAGTTACACAAATCCCAATGGCAGAGATCTTGTCTTTTGGACTTTCACCTCAAGACTATTTGTGATGTATGGAGTACTGTGTGTGTGTGTGTGTGTGTGTGTGTGTGTGTGTAGAATAATGGAATGTGTATAAGGGAATTAGTTGAAAGTATTCATTGATTTGAATGCAGCTATTCTATCTTTCAGATTATTATTATTATTATTATTAGCTTTTAGAAATTAATAGACTTCATTTTTTAGAATAGTTTTAGGTTTGCTGATAGTTGGAACAGATAGTACAAAAAGTTGCTGAACACATCTTTTCCCCCAACACCATACACATTTTTTTCTGCTATTAACATTTTTCATTAGATTTGTTATAAATAATGAGAGATGCATGTTAAGTAACCCAGTATTATAGTGTTCTGGTCTGTTTGTTTTTTAAAATTGAGTTGGTTTGTTTGATGTACATAGGTGCTCCATTGTTTGGGGCCTAAATATTTACAATTGTTATAGCTTATTGATGGATCATTCCCTTAAGTAGAATGAAATTACCTTCTTGGGCTCTTCTGATTAACTTTGTTTTGAAGTCCACTTTATCTGAGAATAGAAACCCCTGCTTATTTATGAGATCCATGTGAATGATATGATTTTTATCCTATCCTTTTTACCCTCAGTCTGTGGATGTCTTTACCTATGAGGCCAATCTCTTGGAAACAACACATTTGTTGGGTCTTGTTTTTTATTCCAATCTGTCAGTCTGTGCCTTTTGTTTGATGAGTTTATGCCATTTACAATGTTATTTTTAGAAATAGTTTTATTCCCTGTCATTTTATTTTTGATTTTTAATTCAAATTAGTTTCCCCTTTGAGTAACTATTCTTCTAGTGTAGTTCCTCCTTTGCTGGTTTTCAATTTTATTTTCCATTCATTTTGTGTGAAATATTTTGTTGAGTATGCTTTATAATGCAGTCTTTCTAGTTTTGAACTCTTTTAACTTTTGTTTATTGTGGAAAATTTTTATTTCACCATCAAATTTGAAGCTTAATTTTATCAGATATAGTATTCTTGGTTGGCATTCACTGTCTTTCATGGCTTGGTATACATTATTCCAAGACCTCCTGACTTTTAGGGTCTGGGTTGAGAAATCAGCTGAGAGCCAACTCTGGTTTCCCTTTATGTCACCTGTCATTTTTTCTCCAGCAGCCTTTAAAATTTTATTCTTATTCTGTAGGCTGGACGTTTTCATAATGATGTGCTTCAGTGTAGGTCTGTTGTAATTTTGTATATTTGGAGTTCAGTAAGCTCCTGTATTTGATTTTCTATTTCATTCTTGAGGTTTGGAAGATTTCCAGATTATTTCATTGAAAAGATTCTTCATTCCTGTAGTTTGTATTTCCAAGCCTTCATCTATCAGATAAATCTTAAATTTAGTTTTTTCATGTTATCCTATTTTTTAAACTTCTCTTTGTGTTCTATTAACATGTTTTCTCCATGATCAGCTTTGTTTTTCAGATTATATATTTTGTCTTTGTTGCCAGACACTCTGTCTTCCAACTGGTCTCATCTGCTGGTGATGCTTTCCATTGATTTTTAAATTTGGTTTATTGATTCTTTTATTTTGAGAGTTCCCAATTTATTCTTCTATCTTCTTTTTTAATATTTATTTTTTAGTTATAGGTGGATGCAATATCTTTATTTTATTTTTATGTGGTGCTGAGGATTGAAACTAGTACCTCATGCATGGTAGGTGAGCGCTCTACTTCTGAGCCACAACCCCAGCCCCTCTATCTTCTTATTGAAATGATCTTTCATGTTTTGAAGATTCTTTCTGATTTCACAATTTACACCATCTTTTATCTCATATATCAGTTTAACTATAAACTTCCTAAATTCCTTCTCTGACAATTCATCCACTGTGATATCATTGTATTCTCTTAATGAGGTATTTTGAATTGTTTGAAATGGTTTGTTCCTTGCTTTTTCATGTTGTTTGTATGTCTACCTCTTCATCAGTAAGAATCTGAGGTGTCAGAGCTTCTGTTCTATGAACACTATGAATTTATAGTGTTCCTGAAGATTTCTAGTACTTCACATTTTAGGAGGAGATAACTAATAACAACAATAATTCAATCAATATTCACTGTTAAACTAAATACTTAGTTTCTATTTTGGCATCAACAATTTTTGTTGGCATTATGGTAGGCACTCGCCAACAGTAGATATATTATGTTTATAAAAGTGTTTTCTATTTCAAAAAGATGAAGAAGGAGAATAAAGAGAAGATGTAGGATGTAATAATTTAGAGCAAGGATGAAAAAAAGTAGTAAAAAAGAGTCAAAAGAAGAGTGAAAGAGAGAACAATAGAATTTAGCTGAAAGAAATGAGAGGAAGAGAATCAAGGGAAGCCGAAGAAAAACAATACAAAACAAACAAAAAAACCAGTATAAAGCAAAACTAAGGTTTACTAATCAAAAGCCATGTTCAAATGTCCATGAACAGCACATAAAACTTAAAACAAATAGTTCTTCAGGGAAGATTAACGGATTTTTTTTTTCTGTTGTGATGGTTGTAAAATTGTCTGTTATATTATATGTTGGTTTTCAGTCTCCAGTTGTCTGTCTTTCCTTTTTTTATTGGTGTATATATTGACAACAGGGTAGTAGTTGGGGGTTGTCAGTTCCTTCTTTTTGTGAAATGTTGCCTGTTCTCAACTTCCCTTCTTAGCTGTATAAGGTGGAGTAAGTTGGAAGGTGTTTACTACTCCACTCATGGTGAGGGGTCTCTGTAGAGTTCTGGGAAAGGGGTTTCCAGGGACAGAGCTCCTAGAGGAAGGGTTTGGGTCTAGCTAGAACCCCCATAGCTTTGTGAAATGGTATTTGGTGGAACTTTTGAATCATCACACCTCCAGAGCCCAATTGCTTCTGGTCTGCCACTGGGCATCTATACTGCTTGACTCTCCTCTGGAATCTGCTTGAGTAGCAGAAGAACTAGTTCTTCACCCCCTCCACCTCCTATGGCTCCCATATTTCAACTGCCTGGGCTCAGTCCCAAAGCACACATTCACTTCCCCGCTTCCTGATCAAGTCCCAATTGTCCCCAGCTCATTTTGCAAACTGCAAGACTCAAAGTGTGAGAGACATCCAGGATCTCCCAGGTCTGAGTTGCTTGAATTCTCCTGGGTACAACACTCTCTACAACAGAACTTCACCTGTTTTTCTGGTGACCCACACTCTGGGTCATATGGCAGGCCTCGGCCAGGTCAGGTTTTGTGACTCAGCTAGAATTACACAGGTCTGGGCATTTGTGTTTGGAGTCAACTCACCTGCTACTGTAGCAGCTGAAAAAGATGGTGGCTGACCCTGGCCCGCTCTCTGCCTTTCACTGGGAGATGTGGAGCATCCCTCTCACAAGAAAACAAAGTGCAGCTTGCCCATTGGATCAGCTCAACAATGTCCCCAATCACCTCTCCACTTCAAGACTAGCCTCAGTGCCACCCAAAATGCCGGCTCTCAGTCTCTCTCTCCTACCTGCCCACTGAGGATCTGCATCAGCAGCTGCAGGAGCCAGAGGTGAGGTTTTTCTTTCTTTGATTTTAAGAATTTTATTCTATCAAAACTTCTGTGTCCCTAGGTCAGTCAGAGTCTAGTATTAAATCCCAAGAGGATTTCTTTCTTTCTTTCTTTCTTCCCTTCTCTCTTCTTTCTTTCTTTCTTTCTTTCTTTCTTTCTTTCTTTCTTTCTTTCTTTCTTTCTTTCTTCCTTTCTTCCTTTCTTCCTTTCTTCCCTTCTCTCTTCTTTCTTTCTTTCTTTCTTTCTTTCTTTCTTTCTTTCTTTCTTTCTTTCTTTCTTTCTTTCTTTCTATTTTTTTTAGCTGACCTCAAAGAGAAGGCAATTTGTCCTGTTTCCTAGTTCTACCCATGGAGTAGTTTGGAAAGTAAACTCCTCTACTCTGCCCTCTTGACCCCTCCTCCATTTCTATACTGTTTTGCCTTTTCTAGAATGCCATGCTGTTGGAATCATTCCAAATGTAAGGCTTTTCAGATTCATTTCTTTCACTTTGCAATATGCTTTTAAGATTCCTCTATGAATTTTTGTGTCTCATTTATTCTTATCAATGATTAACTTACCTTTTATGGGTATAATTGGTTTGTCAATTCATCTATCAAAAGACATTATGGTTACTTCCAGTTTGGGGCAAGTATGAGTAACTTTAATAATTTTTCATGCAGGCTTTTGTGTGTGTGTGTGTGTGTGTGTGTGTACATAAATATGTAGTACTCTTTATTGTTTTAATTTTTAATTCTCCAAATAAATGACGTTTTTAATGTAAATAAAGGAATTGTGTATTAAGCTAATATTAACAATTTACATTAAAAATGTATGAGAAAATTATTAGAAATGATCAGTGTTTAGCAAGATTCATAATTAATATTTAGAAATCAGTTGTGTTTTTCCACACCAGCAACAATTAAAAGTATTTTAAATGCCATTTACAATAGCAACCAAAATATATATGGTACCTAAGAATAAAAGTAGGAAAATATATTCAAAACTTCATAGAGAAAGGAATAAAATTCTAATAAAAGGTATTAAAGATAAAAAATGTGAAAAATGAAGTCACAAAATATTGGGAATCAGGTCATACAGAAAATTAAACATTGTTAAATATGTATTGTTTCATCATTTGTGTATAAGCAATACGATTTCAATTGAAATTTCCACAGTGTTTTGTAATGATTAAACAAATTGACTTTAAAATCATTTTGTGGAAGAATAAGAGGGTTAGAATACACCTTTCTAGATCCCAAGATTTTAATAATGAGGTCAGGTTTTAGTAATGCAGTAATTAGGATGTTTGCTACTGGATGAATATAATATAGATTAATGAATAAGAATAGAGAGAAAGAAAATAAATAGAGAAGACTGGATTTATGGAAATGTTATAGGGGAGAAAACATTAAAAATGGAAAAGGGCAATAATAGATTGCTTATATAAGGAAATACTATGGGGAAAACTGATTGTCTTAATGGGTGGAAAAGAAAAAAAATGTTTCATGTACAAAACTAAATTTGTGAGAAATAAAGTATATAAATGTGAAAAAGCAAGCATTTTAAACATTTGGAAGAAAATGTAAGAGATCATCTTTATAATGAACTAGAGAAAAAACACTCAGGCAAGATACAAAAGCATAAATCATAAAGAAAAGAATGATAATATATATAATTTTGAATCTTCAAGTTTTTTTTACTATAATTTAGGTTAAGAGAGTACAAGGACAACAAAAAGAGCATGTATTTGCTATTCTTATAAACTTTAAATAATTCTAAATACATACATGGGTCTTCTAACAGTAATTTTAAAACATACAACAGAAAAGTACAAAATATGTGATTAGGTAATTCACACACACACACACACACACACACACACAAATCTCCAAATCACAGGAAGTTGCTCAGACTTACAGATTACCAGGAGAATGCAAACTTTGGAAAAATAAAACATATTATTACAATATTAAAGTTTTTGAAACAAGTCTGGCAGCTCGGCATGGTAGGATATGCCTGTAATCCCAGTGGATCAGGAGACTAAAGCAGGAGGATTGCAAGTTCAAGGCCAGCCTCAGCAAGTTAATGAGACCCCATCTCAAAATAAAAAATACAAAGAACTGGGAATGTGGCTCGATGATAAAACATCCCTGAGTTCAATTCCCTGTATTCTATCTGACAAAAAAAAAAAAAAAGTTTGTAAATACCCAGTGTTAGTGAAGACAGGATGAAACACTAAGATAAGATTCGTGGAACTGTAAAATGGTACAACTATATTGGGAGCAATTCAGAATTTTAGGACACTGTTCTTATGACTAAGGAATTTCATGTGCACATGTACAAAATATTCCACTGTTCTTAATAAACATGTGTGCGATAGCAGAGATTTAGCAAAACTTTGGAAACAATGTCCATCAGTAGGTTTTATGGTTTAGCTATGAGATGTCCCCAAAAGCTCATGTGTAAGACAATGCAAGAAAGTTCAGAGGTGAAATGATTGGGTTATGAGCATAGGTGAAAATGATAGGGATTGACTTTGTGGTAACTATAAGCAGGTAGGCTGTGGCAGGTAGGGTGGGCTTTCCTCTGGGGTATATATTCACCTATGGTGAATGAAGTCTCTCTCTCTCTCTCTTCCTGGTTCCATTTTCTGAGTCACTTTCCTCCACCACATTCTTGTGCCATAGTGTTCTGCCTTATCTCAGGCCTAGAGCAATCAAGTTGGCCACCTATGGACTGAGACGTCAAAAGCATGAGCTCTTAATAATCTTTTCCTCCTCTAAAATTGTTCTTGTCTGGTCTTTTGGTCATTTTGGTGAAAAGCATACTAAACAATAGAAGAGTATAGGTGTTTGGAGGTTCTTAAGCCACGCCCAGGTTCATTGATTTACTAGAAGGACTCACAGAACTCAGCAAACCATCCTCATGGTTGTGATTTGTTACAATGAAAGGATACACTTTAAAATAATTAACACAGACAGGCACAAAAGTCGGAATCCAGGCACCATGTGTGAGCTTGCACTCATCCTCTTCTAGTGGAGTTGTATGAACAGCACTTACTTCTCCCAGCCACAACTGTGAAAACACCCCCAAATGTACTGTCAACTAGGGAAGCTTACTTGAGCCTTAGTGCCTAAGATTTTGGACTTTGCTCACCTCAGCATGGGTGACTGCCCAAATGGATGATTTTAGGCTGAACTTAGTCTCTAGTCTATCAAGAGGTCAACCAGGTAATACGTGGTCCAAGTCCTCCACCTCCACCATAAATCACATTGTTAGCATAGACTATCCAGCATCATCTAAGGCCCCAGCTGAATAAGGATGGTTTTATCAAATAAGATGCTACAAAGGCTGGAAGGCACCTCTCAGGAACTGAGTAAGGAATAAAAATTTCTTTGAAATGTGCCATGAGTGTAAATTCCAGACTTGCTGAATAGCCCTTTACTGCACAGCATGTAAATAAATTGTGCTCTATTCATGAAGAGGAATGATATCTACAAGTATGAGTATGGATTAATCTTACACAACTAGCTAGTGTTGAAAGATAAATCTTACACACCTAGCTAGTGTTGAAAGAAAAAACGAAGTAGAAGAAAATAGGTACAGTGTAGACTCACTTATATAAAGTTTAAAACCATATAAAACTTACCTGTTTAATAATAATAGAAATATTATTAAAACTTGAAGTCTATTTTGAGAGAAGTTGGTACTGTGTTAGTTTGGGAGGATAATTTTTGAGTCTGAATGTTGCATATGGAGGAGGCATTTAGGATTGAGAGGCAGGGCCTGCTCATGACTTTCAGAAATATGAACTAGAATGGAAGAAAAGAGAGAGATTTTAGACAAATTTCTCAACTTCTCAAGTGTTATGGAGCTAGTCCTGACCTCTGCTTGAAAATGAGTCGACTAATAAGTGACACATTTTCATTGTGCTCCCAAATTACAGAAATTAAAGAAGCATTATATGGTGATAATTGTCCTAGGATTAAAGTTAAAATCCACTTAGAACCCTCTAGACTGAAGCCCCCAGTGAATTACAGTTGGCTGAGAGCCTAACTGGCAGATGCACACAGAGAGGGAAACTTGCATTTTGCACTGGAGCTTAGGGGAAGGCCTTCTGGGTTTGAAGGCCTATAGCTGAGATTTCTTCATTTCTACAAACACCTGAGAGAGGGACAAAACAGTGTGGTCTTGGAATCACTAGAAAGGCAGAGATGTAGCACCCATCAGCCACAGAAAAGATCAGATCTTATCCTGAAAGTTGAAGTCACAGAACACACTCCTGTCAATTGCCCAAGCTGTTGTGTAAATAAATCTTGGGCTATTCTACCAAACAAGAATGACACAGTTCCTCTACTGAATATAGCAAAATTTATTTACATATTTTTCAGTAAAGGGCTATTCAACAAGTCTGGATTATACACACATGGCACATTATAGCATGCTATAATTTTAACCAAATTTGGCATTGGTGAAACATGATGGATCATAAAATCATATACAGTGACATCTAGGATATATAAAATCCATTTCTTAAACTGTTATTGTGTGTGTGTGTGTGTGTGTGTTGGAGGGGGGTGTGCATGCTTGTGCATGCTTGAACTCAATTTTAATTTTCCTGTGACTAAGGCTGTAATTACATGGCTCCAGAAAAGGCTAATTAAAATTTCTAAGTCCAGGTTGTCTCAGCACCATGGCTGCTGATAATTATGATGCTGCCTGGTAGTAATAATGATAAAAATTAAGACACAGTGAACACTTATCATGTACCAGGAACTCTATTAACTACAAGTATTTTTCAATTTGCCACTCACTAATAGACTTATGAGGTAGTTACTCTTATTAACTGAACTTTACAGATGAGGAAACAGAGAAGTTGAACAATTTGTGCAGCTTTAAACACATGTCTGTCCAACTCTAAAGGTCAGACTACTGTTAATCACATTGCCTTGGTAACATTTTTCTCTTCTAAGCATTGCTATTAGCATACCGGGCAATTTTAGTTTGCTAAAAGTACCTATGGGAATATAAGAATATTCACACTGGACTATCTACTTCACACAAATTCTATGGGAATAAATTAAATATAGCCCTCAAAATATTCCAATTTTTCCAGAAAATTATGTACATATGTATGTATGTGTGTGTGTGTGTATATATATATATATATATATATAATCATTTATGTCCATATTGAACTCTTGTATCCTGTTGAGTACTGAGCAGAGTTCATGAGTGCTAGAAGTGTTTCTTGTCACAGGAGATCATATAGATTGCTAAAGATTTGCATTAGGATAGGAAGAAAGAAGATCCATAGCACTTACCTGTAGGGGATGCAATTACTTGATCACTCAGAGGGCCTTGTTCTCAGCTCAGTATTATCCATGGATTCTCGTATCTAATCCTCACTATCAGGCTATAGGTTAAATTCATTTTCTTCATTCTGTCACTGATAAAACTGAGGCACATGAGAGGAAAGGTGACTTACCCCAGGTCATGAAGGTAGCTCCTACTCACGTACAACACAGACTTGCTTAATCGTGATCACCAAACTGAGATACATTCTCCTGGTATGAGTGGAACTTGGCTTCTAGAAGTGAAGATGAAAGCTGGACAGAACTCACCTGTAAAGATATAAATGCAATCCTTCAAAAAGTTGTATACCAAAAAAGAAAAATAAAATGAATATATTGGTGATAGGTTGAATTAATCTCTTCATAATCTAAATTAGTAAAGAAAACCACATTTATTTTAGAACCTTGGGAGTCAGGAAAGACTTTCCATATAAAGAGAAATCCAGTGAAGAAGTTTGTGGTAGAAAAGTAGCAGAGATTGTGGCTTTGGATCCTTGGGGAATGACCACAGGAGATCTTGGCTTTCCTAATTAAGAAAGAAAATGAATGTCTTGAAAAGGCTTTTCCTCCATTCCTAACTCACTTTCTCCACGTTGTCTCACTGCTTTTCTTTCACTTCTCACATTGCCTTCCTATCGTGACTTGTCCATAGTAATAAGGGTTTGACATGGAAATGAAAGTTTCATTCTCATTTGCTGCCATTATATGTTCTACATTTATGAATTCATGTAACTATTTTTAAATCACAAATATATGCCAGGCCATCCTATGAGAACTAGGAATGTGGAGTTGAACAAGCTAAAGTTCTAAAGTTCCTGCCCACAGGGAGTGCATATCTAATGACAAATGTAGGAGAAAAAAGATAAGGCCCCAGAAATTGATGAGCACAGTAAGCTGAGAAATGGTGTTTGAAGCAGAAGGCACAGCCCAGGTACCACCTGAAACAGGAAGGAACTTGCTGGGTTTCCTGCACAATGAGATTATGGCATTACTTATATTATATCTGATTATTTACCGGCATGGCTGTCTCTATAGATAGGATGTTAGGACAACCTGTGCATTTTTCACTCTTAGTAGCTAGCACAAAGTTTGAGATATACTTGGCACCCGATATTTAATAAATAGGTGAATTGAGACTCTTTCTCTAAAGGCTGTCCACTCACATGATGTTTTTGAGCTACAAAGGTCAAATGAATAATCTATTTACCCGGAACTCAGTGTCTCCTGAGATATACTACATTTTTGACTTTTTAAAAATCTTTCTATTTCAACATATGAAAACATATGATTCAAATCTTAAAGGAAAAGAGCATCATTCAAAACATTAATTCTATTTTATTCAGTTTTTTTTCTTAATCTTTTCCCATCCCATTTAAAAGAACATAAATAGATAGCAATGAGACTGAATTTCAGGGAAAAGCTGTTACTGTTGAGTGCCAGCCAGATGACTGACACTAAATGGTGTACAGAAACCCTTTAGATAGATCTTGTAGTAACGAGCTCCTTAGGGAACATCCTCAATTAGGGTTAAGTTCTGTTACTGTGCTTAAGTACAGCATTGTTTCCACCCATCTACATGCAGAACTTCATGCTCCAAATTCCTCTGGGTCTTGGACTCTATTTTTATCTATTCTATAATACAGTACATGGAAAACTCATTATTTTTTTTTTACAGGCTTCTAACACTAGTAACTATTGTAATGATAAGGATGCAGGGATACCATTCTCTTTATTGATAAAAATTACCTTTTATCTTCCCTAATCTTTAGAAGGATTGGTTTGTGTTGGGTTTTTTTTTTTTTTTTTTGGTATGTGATCATAGTCCAACTGCTCAGGATTCAGGAAAACAAAACAAAACAAACAAAAAACATTTTCTTCATTGACAGTAATTTGGAAGGAAAACTTCATGTTTATGGTACATCTTTGCAGAGCTAAGTAAGCTTGTATGCAGAAAGTCATAAAATAAGCTTAATAGACCCTCATGCTGATGCAAAGTTAACACTGGTCACTTGGCAATTGGATAAAAAATTCAGCTCACAAAACAGCATTTTGGCTGCAATCAATGCTTATGAAAACCACGAGCAGTCTTTATAAACCCTGCTAGATTTGGCAACCCTGGGCCTCAGCTGTGACTCCTGAGTATAATAAATGCATTGGTTTGAATTCCCCTGTCTGTTGTATGTGAGGTTTGTCTGGAGCTCATTCAGATTCACGATGCACTTCAAGACAGAATTAAGAGAGGAACTGAAGGAAAGAAGAAACTCTTCCATTTCAAACCTTTTTATTGGAGCACAGACTTGCAAGGTGACGGCTGAACACAGGCAATTTTCAGAAGTTAAAATAACATTGCTGGCATCCTTTCAGGTTACACCCATTCTGAATGACTAGGCCTTATCAGAGCTGTACTGGGTGAAATCTTCACCCTTTATGAAAAGAGAATCATCTGGTCTTCTGTTTCTGAGACAGACTATAGATCACACATTTACTTCTCCACAATTATAGCCATCTAATCCTCTGAAATCTTGGAAAGGATGCAACTAGGACAAGACTAACACACATCCATATGGAAGAGCTCAGTATTTCACAATCCCCTGTGTCCGCTCACCAAAAGGTTACTATGAGTTAATGTGCATCACCGATAACCAATGGTGTGGGTATCAACTTGATATCTGGGAGAAGAGTTAGAACAGGAAATGCACACTATTGTTATCAGCTAGGTTCTGAATAAAGGGGACATTATTTGAAAAGAAAAAAAACAAAACTAGATTCCTTAGTAATCTTATCAATGGAACATGAACAGCTGTAATGCAGCTCCCCTTAAGGAGGCCTTTCTAATTCTATGAAAAGGTCATTATTTTTTACAGAAGAAAGAAAATTCAAAGCAAATTGGCTAGATTTTAGCCTGCAGCTATGAATACAAGGGCCAGTGAAGCTCTCCTTCTGTCTCCTGGGCTCCCAAACCCAGCTCCCAACTCCTCTTGCCAGCCAAAGAGAAGCCCTGGCGTTGAGTAGAGGAGGGAGACGTGCCCAAGGCCCTGACTCACCACTCCTTATTTTGTGTACTTTTCTTCTAAGAGTGGCTCAAAATGTATCCTAGACATTCTTGAACCTTTTTTTTTTTAAAGTGTTGAGCTAAATGTATTGAAGAGTAAAAGAGCACCACTTTTGGATTTAAGAGGCTAAGGTTCTCATATTTAACTAGTCTGAGCTTTTTTAGTGAAAACTGGAGATAATATTGGCTCAGATCAAGAAGTGGTTAGAAGAGTCAATGTGAGATAGGTATGTTGTGAACTGCAAAGTGCAACAAAAAATCCATCTTTATTACTGTCCTTTCCAATCAATAGACCAGCAAACGCATAGCAGAGCATGTGACTCAGCCATATTCAGTTTCCTTTGTGTTTTAATTCTCTACTTCCTGTAATATTATCATTTCTCCCTCATTCCATTTCAATTTTATACATTTAAGCACACTTTTCATAAATTGTTTTACATCCTATGACTCATAGGATGTTTTAGAATTATTTCATCCCATTCTGATTATTCTTGCCCCTTTTATGCTTCATAATTGACTGCTTGGCTAAATATTGTCTTGCATTATTCAGTAGGTTTGAATTGGTCATGTAGTTTCTTCAATAATTTTGCAAACTCTGGGTTATTTTATTTCTAGTCTGCTGAAAAGAATGTGAGCTTAAAATGGTATTAGGCAAATATGATTTCTGTGTCAGAATGGTTTGCCACAAGTTAGGTTTAGCTATTGTGATCTAGAACCTATATGTGAGCCAGATACAGTGGCACATGCCTATAATCCCAGCTGCTCAGGAGGCTGAGGCAGGAGGATTTTGAGTTCAAAGCTGGTGTCAGGAACTTAGGGAGGCCCTAGCAACTCAATGAGACCCTGTCTCTAAATAAAATACCAAAAAGGGCTTGGGCTGAGGATATGGCTCAGTAGTTAAGTACTCCTGGGTTGAATCCCCAGTACAAAAAAAAAAAAAAAAGGCAAATAAAACCTATGTGTTGACCTTTGCATACTCTGCTTGTTGTGCCATGATTGGTTTACTATGTCCCAAGCTTTCTTCCTTATAATCTAACCACATCCTTATTCATCTTGTATTTGCCACTAGGATCTTGACTATTTTAACTGACTAAACTAAAATATATTTGAATAAAAATAACTTTTTTATGATGTGCAAGCAAAACAAATTAGAATATTAAGAAAGATATTTAAATCTAGAGTCGCTAATACAAAGAGATAGATAGGAATGACTTCCCTTGTTTCTTTTGATTCAATCTTATGCTACAAAATCGGATGTGAGGGAGGATTGTCTTCAGTTATAAAAAATGATCTATTGCCAAAGCAGAACCAAAAAAAAATAAATAAAATAAAGTTTCTCTGTGTCCATTAAGCAGCAAAATATTGCATATAAAGCAGTATTATTGGAAAGAATGCTCTGAGGAGATTTTGTTTCATTTGTCAGTGTTGCAATCATGTCTGTTTGCAATGAGTGTGGTTGTGGTTACCCAGAGGCCTATATTCAATGGCTCCCTGAAAATTAAAAATGTTGAACTGAAATTACTTTTGTTTTTTTTTTCAGCAGGATCCCCAGGCACAAATACTGCTATTGACTTCTAGCAACTTCTAGTCCCTGTTCAAGCTTTTGAGTAAATCTGTAAATATCATATAGTTGCCATTTTTGGTAATTGTGGAGCCTCAAAGTGCTGGAAAGAGGTAACATTTAATAACACACATTACAAAATCAGGGTAACTTAGGCAATAAAAACACTACTTAAGGGGCACCATTGTAAAGGGAGCTGCACAGTGAGATACCCATATTAATCAGAATAGATTTAGTGTACATACTTATGCCAACTGTAAAAACGTTTGTAAACAACAGCAGGACAGGCAATGTGTTACACCGGGTGAAAAACTGAAATAGGGAACAAAACACACTCTTAATAACATTCCGTCATAATTCTGTCTCTTACAGGATGATCTAACTCGATGACTCTATCAAAAGCATCACCTGTTTTCCACTCCAGTGTATTTTGGTAATGAACCATAAAAAATTATCCATATTCAGTTTTAATTGAATTTTAAACATTAATATGGTGCCATGCATATAATCTCATGCCAAGTCTTTAACTTATTTGATCAAATAGATTGAATTGCTTTGATTTTTAAAAAGCAATTTTATTCCTCTTTTATTTTTTTTATTTGTTCTTTTTAGTTATACATGACAGTAGAGTATATTTTGACATATTTATAAAAACATGGAGTACATGTTATTCTAATTGGGATCCCAGTCTGTGGTGTATTTATATATGTATATAAGAAAGCTATGTCAGATTAATTCCATTTTCTTTCTTTTTTCTCTCTCCCTTCCCAGTGAACTTCTATCCCACCCACCCCCCCCCCTTGCTGTGTGTTAGCATCCACACAACAGAGAGAACATTCCACATTTGGTTTCTTGGAATTGACTTATTTGACTTATGTTTAAAAATGTTCAAGATAATACTTTGTCTCTTAAATAAAATTCATCTTTAAACTTTAGCATATTACATGTACATGGGTGTGAATTTGATGGTAATATATTTCCTGGTATATGTGGATAACTCAGGCATATGGTTTTGCAGTGGAAAACATTAGGAATACTCAACTTCCTTTCAAAAAGCCACAAGTGAGCTATGGATGCACTGGATGCTCAGGAATCGTGAGTGATTTCTTCATGTTATAAGAAACAAGGGTCTGCAGCAATCTCAAAAGTGTATGTGAAAAAAAAGATTGTTGTCAGTAGTGCCTTAATATTCATATAATAAAATTAGTCTTTAAAATTTCTCCAAAATTAGCTAAATGATAGTTACTAAGTATTTTCAGTTTTTTAAAGAAACAACCGTCTTTTAATATAGCTATGAAAGCTATAGCTTTTGCTATAGCTAGCTTTTATTTCTTCATGATGTCATATATATATGCATATATATATACATATGCATATATGTGTGTATATATGTATATATATACATGTGTGTGTGTTTTAATCTTCATAATTTTATAGTGTCCATGTCCCTGCGTATTCTAGTCATCAGCAGTAGGAATCACATTTATTGTCAAAAAATACTTTAATTCATGTTCTCTCCCTTCAAACTACAAAAAAATTCCAGTCAACTATGATGTTAAATGGAGAGCAACGATGGCATTCTCTACAAATCAATACTGCTCCCATTAACACACTGCCATCTATATTGTCGATACTACTCTCCTGCACTTGAAAAATTCTGAAATCATATTTTGTTGGTTTCCAGGAGATTTCTCCAGGCAGCTACTAGTTCTTCCCATATTGTTTTACCTCCAATGCAGCCATGAGTCCTTCATTAATTTTTAAAGCATGATTAACTGCAAGATGCAACATTTTATCAGTTTTATTGTGATATAATTTATATATCATAAAGTTCATCCGTTTTAAGCATGTAATTCAATGAGTTTTAGAAAATTTACAGAATTGCAGTCACCACAATTTAATTTCAGAATATTTTCATGTCTAAAAAAAGAAAACACCTGCACATTTACAGAATTCCCCCACTCACACCCCAGCCCTAGGCAAATGCTAATCTACTTTTCATCTCTGTATATTTTCCTTTTCCTGGGTATTTTATGTAAAAGGAATAATTGTGTATTCTTTTGGGTGTGACTTTTTCACTTAGCACAATGTTTCTGAATGTCATTGATGCTGTAATATGTATCAGTACTTCATTTGTTTTTAAAAATTTGTTCTAATTAGTTATACATGACAGTAGAATGCAGTTATGCATTTTGATACATACATGGGATATAGTTTCTTGTTTTTCTGAGTGACATGTTATAGAATCCCATTGGTCATGCAGTCACATATATACATAAAGTAATAATGTAGGTTTCATTCTACTATCCTTCCTGTCCCCAAATCCCCTCCTCTCTCCTCTCTTCACTCCCCTCTACCTAACCTAAGGTAACACTATTCTTCTCTAGTGCTCCCCGTCTTATTGTGAATTCTTTATATTGCTGAATAGCATTCCACCATGTTGATATGCCATTTTTGTTTATCCTTTCATGTTGTAAATTTTTCAAAACTTCATTAAAGGGGTATTTTCACTTGTGACATGCCAGAATAACAGTATCAAACTTGCTTCCATGCTTCCATGCAAATAGAACACAAAGCAAACTGGAACTACTATTTTCAAACATTGGATAACAAACTCACAGGCCTGCCACACACCTGAGAGCAAGGACAGAAATGAAATGAGTTCTGTGATGGCTTCCTATCTTTAGATATTTTGCAGACTGTGATCAAGTAAAGGGAATTCAAAATCAGCACAGCAGTCTGATTTTAAGAGTTAGAAATCAAAGTAGAAGGAGGTTTAAGTAGTGGTAATTTATAGGAAAGGGCACTGAAAAGAAGAACGTTAATGTATAAAAAATGCTGCAGCAATCATCTTACAAGCTCCCTTAAATATTTTGCTAAAGGGTAAAGATGAAAACACTATGGGGTGAGGCAAAACATACCCGAGAACTAAATATGGAACAATTCTCAGAGTTTATATAAAGCTAGGATATATTTGATTTCTTACCATTCAGATTTGAAGGAACTCACTAAATACACATATCATAAGTAAAGACACAAAAAGGTCATGCTGTAGGAATAGAGCTAAACTTGCCTTCATGTAAAGGCTATTCTGTACCCTTCCTAACAAAGCTTAAAAGCAAGACTTGAAAGGATTATTTTGAACTGAAGGCATACTAACTACAACCCAAATATAATTCTAAGGGACCATACCTTAATCTAGACACTCAACAGTGTAGTGCACAATGACAAGCATCCAATTAATAATTATTAGACACATAAAGAAGGAGGAAAAAGGTTGTGATTTAAAACCAAGAAAAAAGACAATTAATAGAAAAAATAACTAGGAAAATAACAATCATGAAATTACTGAGCAAAAACTTTAACACAATCATTGGAAATACATTCAGTGATTTAGAGAAAACTCTAATTAGGAGAAATAGAAAGTATAAATAATAAATAAATAAATCCTGTATGGCAAAAAATGCAATACCAGAAGATAATAATTGATATTAATTAAATATGAAATTAGGAAAAAAGTGAAATCAAAGCATAGAAATAGGAAGTATATAAATAAAGGATAGAGATTGAAAAAATATGAAATGAAAAACATCAAATGAGCACAGTATGTGAAACAACCAAATCTCCACCATGTCAGCTTAAGAATTGACTTCCTTAACCAGACTCCTGAAGCTCAAAAAGAAAAATCAAGAATCAATGAATAGGATGGATTCAAACTATGAAGGATCTTCTCAGCAAGGCAAAGAATCAATAATGTGAAGGGAGAGCCTACAGAATGGGAGAAAATCTTTACCACATGTACTTCAGATAAATCAGTAATCTCCAGGATATATAAAAAACTCAAAAACATTAACACCAAAAAAATCTATATAACCCAATCAATAAATGGGCTAAGGAACTGAACAGACACTTCACACAGAAGAAGAAATATAATGGATCAACAAACATATAAAAGATATTCATCATCTTAAGTGATTAGAGAAATGCAAATAAAAACTAGTCTAAGATTTTATCTCCAGTGTACCTTTTCCCCCATATCCTCACCTTAATAACTGTTATTAAGAATACGAGTTATTAAGAATACAAGCAGCAATAAGTATTGGTGAGGATATGGGGGAAAAGGTACACTCATACATTATTGGTGGGACTGCAAATTGGTGCAATCACTATGGCGATTCCTCAGAAAACTTAGGATGGAACCACCATTTGGTCCATTTATTCCACTCCTCGGTTTATACCCAAAGGACTTAAAGTAAAAACACTACAGTGATGAAGCCACATCAATATTTATAGCAGCTCAATTCACAATAGCTAAATGGTGGAACCAACTTAAATGCCCTTCAACAGATGAACGTACAAAGAAGATGTGGTACATATGCACAGTGGACTATTACTCAGCCCTAAAGAAGAATGAAATTATGGCATTGGCAGGTAAAAGGATGGAACTGGAGAATATCATACTAAGCAAAATAAGCCAACCCCCTCTAAGAAAAAAAAAAAGACTGAAAGTTTTTTCTGATAAGTGGATATTGATCCATAATGGGGATGGGGGGTGGCTAGGGAAGAGTGAAGGAATTTTGGATTGTGAGAGGGGAATGAGGGGAGAGGAGAGGGTATGGGAATGGAAAAGTTGGTGTAATGAGAAGGACATTATTACCCTACATACATGTATAAATACACTACTAGTATGACTCATAGCCATGTTCAGCCAGAGGAAGGAGACGTTGTACTCCGTTTATGTATAATGTGTCAAAATGCATTTCACTGTTTTGTATAACTAATTAAAACAAATTAAAAAATAAAATAAAAACATCAATTTTTCTATAAGCTGTAGAATGGCAATCATTTAAGAAGGAAAGGGTAGAAACATATTTGAAGAAATAATTGTCAAAAATTTTGTAAATTCAATGAAAATTTTAAACCACAGGTTGAAGAAAGTCAATAAAAGTCAAACAGGACACACATCCACACACAACCCCAGACCAAAGTATATAATTATCAGATTTATGGAAGCCAGTAATGGAGAAAGTCATAAAAACAGCAAGAGACAAAAGACAGATGAATATAAGGGATTAAATGGTAATATCTTTGGAAGAAACAGTGAAAAAAATAGTCTGACATCTGAGAAGAAATGATCAAAGCTAGAAGATAATGAAGAAATATCTTTTAGACAATGGAAGAAAAAAAAGCTGCCTATAATTCTATAACCAGCCAAATAAAAGAAATGAAGACACTTTCAGGAAAATAAAAATGATGAAAATTTACCACTATACTACAAGAAAGAACATTCTTTAGATGGAAAAAAAAAATGACATCAAATGGAAACTTGTATCTACAGGGAAGACTGAAGAGTGCCAAGAATGCTTAATGTATAACAGATTATGAAATAGTTTTCCTCATTTAAAAAATTTTTGAAAGATAATTCAGTTTTTAAAACCAATATTAACAATGATTTTAGGCTTCACAACATAGGTAGAAATATAATGTATAAGAAAACTAGAAAAAGAATAGAGAGTATATGAGTTTCTTGCAGTAGTAAGATATAATGTGAAGGAATAATTTGAAAAGTTAACAGATGAATATTATAATCCCTAAAATGTAATCACAAATCAATTAAAAGATGAATATTATAATCCCTAAAAGTAATCACAAATCAATCAATCAAGCAATCAAAGTGTATGTTTTTAAACTAATAATGAACATAAAGTACAACACTAAAAAAATGCTAAATTAAGCAAAAGAAGGTAGAAAAGAGGATTCAAGACCAGATGAAGCAAATAAATACCTAGCAAGATGATGGCATTAAATTCAATCATATTAATAATTAGACACTTGTATATAGTACATCCACTCAAAAGGTGTAGCTTATCAAACGGGATGAAAAACAAGAGCCACTTATGTGTTTTCTACAAAGAATGGAAAGAGACACACTATAAACGTTACTAATCAAAAGAAAAGTGGTATGACATTATTTGTAGAAGAAAAGTAGACTTCAGAACAATATCTTCCATAATTAAAAAAACCCTTAACACAAAATTCATAAATTCATGAAAAAGCACAGCTTTCTTCAGTGTACATGCCCTAATTACAAAGCTTCCAAATTTATGCAGCAAAACTGACAGAATTGAAAGGAGAAATAAATAGGCAAATCCATTATTACAGTTGAAGATTTCCACACTTCACTTAAAAAAAATTGATCAAATAGCAGATTGAAAATCAGTAACCATATTGTGAACAAAACTAGCAAAGAACTTGATGTAACTGAGCTTCCTACCAAGCCAAACATTACAGTGTACACTCTTTTTTAGCATTCAAAGAAATTTATCAAGATAGTCCCTGTCCTAGAACATAAAACAAGTCTCAATACTTCAAAATGTCTGAAAACATAGTATGTTCTCCAACACAGTGGAACTAAATTGGAAATACAAACATACAGAAAATTAAAACATACTAAAATAGAAACATACAGAAAAAGAATAAATATACAGAAATTAAGTGACTGTTCTAAATAATTTATGTGTATAAAGAAAATAAGAGGAAATTTAAAAGATTTTGAAATTAATGATAGCAAAAACATAAGTTATCAAAACATTTGTGAGAAAGCTAAATCAATGCTAGAAAAGAGATTTGTAGATTTACGTGCTTAGCCTTATGTTCAACAAGGTGATAGATTTAAGTTTTCACTTCAAGAAAACAGGAAGAAGAGAAAATTAAAATTAAAAATAAAATTAAATTCAAGACATTGGTGAAATAGAAAGTGAAAAATAATAGTTATCAATCAATAAACCCAAAAGCTAATTATATGTAAAGATCTGTGACATTGATAAATATCTTACTCAATTGAAAAGATACAACTGGTTAGCAAGAGAGAGAAAACACAAATTACCAAGGTAATGTGTCAAAGAGGAGATGTACCTACTGAGTTTGCATATATTTCAAAGGTAATGAAAAATATCATGAATAACCTTATACAAATACACTGATAGCTACATGAAATTAACAAATGCCTTCAAAGTCACAAATTATAAAATCTATTCAAGAAGTAGAAATATCTGAATAGCTTTTGCCAATTTAAAAATTTTAATTTGTATTTAAGAAAACCTTTTCATAAAAAACACCTCAGTAGCAGATAGACTTACTGTTGAATTCTAACCAATATTCATGGAAAAAATAGTGCTAATTATTCCTCCTCCTCCTCCTCCTCCTCCTCCTCCTCCTCCTCCTCCTCCTCCTCCTCCTCCTCCTCCTCCTCCTCCTCCTCCTCCTCCTCCTCTTCTTCTTCTTCTTCTTCTTCTTCTTCTTCTTCTTCTTCTTCTTCTTCTTCTTCTTCTTCTTCTTCTTCTTCCTCTTCTTCTTCTTCTTCTTCACCAGGGATTGAACCCAGGGGTGCTTAACCACTGAGCCATATACCCAGTCCTTTTAATTTTTTAAATTTATTTTAATTTTGAGAGGGGGCCTCCGTAAGTTGCTAACGCTGACTTTGAACTTGTGGTCCTCCTGCCTCAGCCTCTGGAGTCCCTGAGATTACAGGCATTCACCATGCCTGGCAATAGTGTCAATTGTATACAACTTTCTTTTCTTTTCAAAAATAAGACAGTGGTAATACTTCCTGACTCATTATGCAAAGCTAAAATTTCTCTGATATCAAGGTCCAATTGACACATTATCATAAAGCAAATTATAAACTTATATACCTCAGGAGCTAGGAGAAAATAAAAATATTTAATAGTAATTTGAATCCAATAATATATAGGACTTATGGAGGTTTTTCATCACTGTGACTGAAAGACCTGACAAAAACAATGTAGAGGAGGAAAGGTTTATTTTGACTCACAGTTCCTGAGGTTCAGTCCATGGTCCACCCACTTTAGTGCTCTGGGCCAGAGGTAAGGCAGAAAAATCATAGCAGAAGGGCAAGGTAGAGGAAGACAGCTCAGGACATGCTAACCAGGATGCAGACAAAACTCCCCTCACCAGGGACAAAAGTAAACCCAAAGACACATCCTAGTGACCTACTTCCTCTAGCCACACCCTACTTGTCTATAGTTATAAGCCAGTTAATCCATATTAGTGGACTGATCTGTGGATACGTTATAAATATCATATTTTAATAATTTCGCCTCTGAACATTCTTACATTGTCTCACACATGAGTTTTGGGAAGACACCTTATATCTAAAGCATAACAATATAAAAATAATAAATCATGACAAACCTGGTTTATCTATAGATTATAATATAAATTTAACATTTAATAATTACTGTAATATAATCTAACAATAATTTCTCAACTGAGAGAAAACAGTAAAACAAAATTAAATAATCATTATAATAAATATTTCTTAAGAAGTTAAGAATAGAATGGAATTTCCTTATTCTGATAACAGGCAGTTGGAAGAAAAAAAATACAGCTAACATCATGTTGAATGATATATTCTTGGATGCTTTCCCTAAAATTGGGACCAAGTTAGAGATGTCCATTCTCATTACTTCTATTTAACATTCTGTTTGTTTTCCTAGCCAGAAGAATAAGGTAAGTAAAATAAAAGACATATATATTGGAAAGGAAAAAATAATTCTATCTTCATTTCCAGATAACATGTTCATATATAAAGAACAAACGAAAGGACCTTCAGAAAAGCTTTAGAATTGATGAGAAGTTTATCAATGTCTCAGCATATGAGCTCAGTAGGTGAACAAAAAATAACCATTGAGTGTCTAAATATTAGCATTAAATAATTGGAAAATAAACTATAAAATATTTTCTTTTAAAAGCACAAGATATCCAATAATAAGTTTAGTAAAGTAGGTGATGAAAACAACAGACTATTACTGACTAAAATTAATAAAAAATAATGTTAACATGTTCACAATTTAGAGGACTTAATATCAAGACATTAATTATGCCATATTCACAGAAAATCAACACAGTTGCAAACAAACCTCCTGCAGTTGCTATTTATATTTTAGACATTGACATATTGATTCCTAAATATATTTGGAATAGCATTGTTAACTGTTTGCTATAGTCTCCCTGATGTTTCCTTAGCCTGCACACTCCAAAGAGCTATTCCCAGCAAAGGAAATCTCCCTACCCTCTGAGTAGACACCCTTGATTTGGTATTAATTGGGCAGAAATCCTCTGATGGCATTAAACCCCATGAAGCATGAAAGACAGAGATTCACAAGGATGCCAAATATATTTACATTTCATAATTAGATGAATTGGTGGAATTTTAAGAATGCAACAGATGGACTTAAAATTTCTGATAGGGTGTCTGTGATTGATTTGCCCAAGGAGGTACCACCATATTTAGGTCATTGCAGGTTGAGAAAATGCCACAAAGACAATGCCTCTGCCTGCATTTATATATATTCCATATATCTATACCTATATCTGTATATATATGGAAATTTTTTTGATACTGGGGATTTAACCCAGGGACACTCAACCACACACAAAAAATAAAAATAAATATTTTAAAAAAGAAAAAGTAAAGAAAAAAAGTTTATTCCAAGGCTATTTCCGAGGATTATAAGACAAGGCACTAGTGGTTATTTCCAAAGATTATAAGAGGA
This sequence comes from Urocitellus parryii, assembly GCF_045843805.1. NCBI lineage: Eukaryota > Metazoa > Chordata > Mammalia > Rodentia > Sciuridae > Urocitellus > Urocitellus parryii. Next base: position 49,391,439 of record NC_135538.1, read on the forward strand.
ATGTTTGTAAGAGGAAGCACTGCTCACAATACAAAAAATTCTCTACAATATTTCATCATTAATAGCTGTGATTTCTTTCTAGAACAGCCACTGCTTTTAAAAAGACAGACTTCATTAACATTCCTCAATCCTGCTGAGTTTCCCCTACAGCTCTCAGCAGTCATTCACATTTCCAAAAAGCTTGAAGGTCAAAATTCTGAATCTCCATGTGTCAGAATCACTTCATGACTTCAACTTACATTCAGACCACATGGGTCTCCATTCTTGCTTTTGAAACAGAAACCCAGCAATGACGTACTCTTTGGTCATACCAGCCATGTTGGTAGAGCAATAAATATTAAATTTCTATTCATTCATTAAAATTTAAAGGGTTTATTTCCTGAGAAACTAAACAAATGATCTACCAAGGTGTAATTGTGGAAATGTTGTAATTACTTAATTTGTAATCTATGACATTACATTCAACCTAATTCAAAAGAGATTCTTGACAAAATGTTAATCAGACTTCTGAAGGAAATAAAAGTAAATGTATAAATTAAAGGCCAAAATATCTACAATTATGTTTACTTATTTATTTTTAATTTTAGAAAAATTTGGATTTATAGACAAATTATGGGGATCATACAGAGTTCCAATATATATCCAGTTTCTGTTATCATTAACATCTTACTAATGTATGGTATGGTACATTCGTACCATATAAGTGTATGGTACATTTGTTACAACTAATGAACATTATTATTTATTTTTCATGAATCTAATTATTATCTAAAGTCTTCATTCAAATTTCCTTAATTTTTGCCTAAAATCTTTTATTCTGTACCAGCATCCCATCTAGAACACTACATTACATTTAGTTATCCTGTCTTTTTAAGCTCCTGGGGGAGGAAAACTATGAGGTTTAGTGCCATTTTTATCACATCATATCCACGATTTGTGTTATAACCCTGACTTACCACTTACGATTGTAACTTTGACCACTTGGCACAATCTTTGTCAGATCTCTCCACTGTAAAGTTCCTCAATGCTGTGACTTTTGAAGTAGGTTTTTCCATACTGTGCAGGGCACATGTAAGTGGTAGGTAGTGATGGTCTACCTCTTTGAGAGAAGGCTGCTTACTTATATTTTATTAGGAATTCTTCTGCACAGATATTTCTCTTTTCTCTCATTTATTTGTTCAATCATTTATGTCTGTATGGACTCATAATTATTTATTTTATACTTTGGTTTATAAACTAATACTCTATTATTAATTTTATTGCTGAAATTGCTCTAGCCTTGGCCATGAGAGCTCATCTAATTGTCTCCTATATCTCTTTGACATAGCCATACCCCAATTATTTTTCTTTTTAGCACTTCCTAACTTTCTTGCACTATATGATATTCTGGGTTAATCTTGAATATTGCCTATCCCCAGCTTTAGAACCACCCATTTCTCTAAAAGCCTCTGTTTTTGTTTTTGTTATTTGTCTTTATATGTTTGTTTTTATAATTGGAGAAAATGGAGTTAGAAACTAATACCTAGGTTCAGGGAAAATTGCCCCAATAATTTTTTATAATATTGTTTTTCTCCAGATGGTTAAAAGGACACAGTGCATTCTTATTTTTACCAGAGGATTTCTGGAGTCATTTACCAGTACTTCGAATACAGCACTTAAAGGAGAGTGTCAGACTAAGTAATATTCATTATTTCCAATGAATAATAAATTTATCCAACATCAACTAATATTTGGTCACATTTTATTCTTACATGATGGATGCAAACAATGCAGAGTGAAGTTTAAATATATACAAGTTATAGATATTTAGAATGAATCAACACTTTACAGCAATGCTCCTAAAACCTTAATGCAAATACTAATCACTCAGAGTTGATTTAAAATGCAGTTCCTTAGGCTGGGGTTTTGGCTCAGTGGTAGAGTGCTCACCTAGCAAGCACAAGGCACTGGGTTCGATCCCCAGCACCACATAAATGTAAAACAAAGATATTGTGTCCACCTAAAATTTAAGAATAAATATTTTAAAAAATAATAACAATAAAATAGAACGCAGTTCCTTATTCAGTGGATCTGGAGCAGGACCCAAGGTTCTATACCACACTTTTGATAGAAATGTGTTAGAGCTGGCATTGGCAGATTTTTATTCTGTAAAGAGCCAGATAATAAATATTCCAGGGTTTGTGGGCCATATGGTCTTTGTGACAGCTACTCAACTCTACTGTTGTGGTGTGGTAGGCAATACATAAAGAATGAGCATGGCTGTGTTCCATAAAACTTTGTTTATGGGCACTGACGTTTGAATTTCACATAATCTTTACATGTTACAAAATACTTTGCTTTAGGTCCATACAAAACAGTTGGTAGGCCTTAGTTTGCTGACTTTGGAGCAATGGCTCCAAAACCTGATTGTGTATCCACATCTCCTGCAAGAAAGTTTAAAGTGCAGCTGTGCAGATTCCTTCCCAGATGTTTGCCACAGCATCTGTACTTGACTAATCTCCACAGAGGATCCTGATTCATAGCCAGGTTTGAGAGCACTGCTGCAGAGGGTTTTGCCTAGCTGCTTGCCAGCTGTAGCCCTCCCTTCTGCTTTCACACTTCTAGTGAAAGGAAGCTCACATGCTGGCAAAAAAGATCATTCCATTTATGTATATTCTAACAATCCTTGCCAGGGATTTTTAATACCACTGTGCCTAAATTTGTCTCCTTGTAACTTCTACTTAATAGTTCCCTCTCCCTTCGACATGGTGTACATTTAACCCTCCTTGTTTGTAATACTGCTTCAAAAGCATTTGAAGAATTCTATCATCATATTGCATTCAAATCTTACATTTTATTTTCCACATTGCACATCCATCCTCATATTCTTTTCTTTTTTAAAGAGAGAGTGAGAGAGAGAGGGAGACAGACAGAGAGAGAGAGAGAGAGAGAGAGAGAGAGAGAGAGAATTTTAATATTTATTTATTTTTTCTTAGTTCTCGGTGGACACTACATCTTTGTATGTGGTGCTGAGGATCGAACCCGGGCCGCACGCATGCCAGGCGAGCGCGCTACCGCTTGAGCCACATCCCCAGCCCCATCCTCATATTCTTTTAAAAGATTTGTATACAATATATTTCCAGCTGCCTATCACTCTACATGCACTTCTCTGGACATACTTTGTGTTTTTCTTTTCCTTGTCATTTACTGTACCCAGGATACCTAGAGTATGACTCCCACAATCTCAGAATGTTGGGTCCATTGGTTTGATGGCTCTTTTTCTAGAAATGCCATTTAAATTTTCATCAGTTTCTTCCATTTGGCAGTTGAATTTTACATAACTGATTTCTATTGAGCTGGTACCAAAGTTGTCATGACTTTTTCAGTGAAACTGAAGTTCATTCCCTACCTGGATAGAGGAATATCCAGACAGATATTTCTCTACATTCCATTTTTTATCCCTGTGGGATTTCTTCTTATATTTTGAGTCTACCACTTTTGCAATTAAAAAAAAAATTATCATCTACGTTAAATTGTTGTGGTAATAACTCCCAGTTCATTTATACTTCTTTTTGTCCCTAGATTTTACTAACCTTTCCTATATTGACTCTAGGTCTGAAGGATGTGATTAATTTTAGACAACAAACAAGAGTAAATGCAGGACTAGGTTATGCTAAGACCAGACCAGGTCAGCACAGCTACCCAGCTGAACCCAACCCACTATATTGAACCATAGAATTATGAGGTGACAAATACCTGTTGTTTTAAGCCACAAAGTTTTGGGGTGATTTTTATTTATATAGCAAAATCTTCATACAACATGCCAGTTATTCTTCCTATATCATTCAGAAATTTGGTCTGTTGTCTTCAAATTATTCAGTAGATTCTTATTAGAAAAAGATGTGAGATAATTTTAGTGTTGATATTGGCCAAGCCTCTACATTCTCATTATGTTATATTCACCTCACCATTTGCAAAGAATAAATTGCATTAGAATAAAATAATTGAGTTGTGATTTTGAAATTTTTCAGCTTTCTGATTAATCCAGAAGATTATGCTTCATTTCCTGATGTCATAGTAATATTTTTGTTTAGAACATTTAAAGCAACTGTAAGTTAAAAAATTAATAAAAAGTTAAGGTTTTTCTGAGATTAATCCAATTATGTTATATAAAATAGAAATGAATTCTTGAATTCTAGTGCAATATGGAAGGTACCCCCCCTTTTAATTTTTTTGCATTTCAAATTCATACATTTGTTTTTCTCCTAGGCCCCTAAAGATTGCTTACAGTCTGAAATAGAAGTGCTGAAATCTGGAGTGTAAGGGTTGGGAAGGAATGAAAAAAAGAATTTCCTGTATGATTAGTAACAGGAAATACCAGAAATCTCTTCCAAAATATTCTTTTCCCTGCAGATTTTACTTTTTCCACTTTTTAAAAAAGCAACATATTATCTGCTTAAGTGAATTTACTTCTTTTATATTTGGTTCAATTGCTACACTAAAAAAGTAACTTTGAGCAACTTTGAGATAATTGGAGACACCAACCAATGATCTTATGATAAGACAGAATATTGTATTAGAAACAACATTCAGTGAGGAATCAGACAGTCCTGGTAGAATTGCTTCATATACAAATTACTAATTCTATGATTCGGGGCAATTTATCTTTCAAAAATTTTTATTTCTTTGTATATAAATTTGGTATGATAATAAGGTAACATTACATTTTTGTGAAATAAAATGTACTTTCTTATCAATAAATTATAGTTATTTCAAAATTAGTAAAAACAGTGAATGTCTAATGAGCACTTATTGTGGACTAGGTACTATACTGAGGGGTGGGCTTAAATGTTATTTTAAATCATGACATCATGAACATGGGTCTCTTATATTTTGTTGTCCACCATATGCAACTTCCATTTCTGGCCCAAGATGGCTGTAGGGAATTCATTATGACATCTTTGTTCATAGTAGCTAATAAAAAAGAGAATGTCATTTTTCCTCCCATTTAATAACATTTCCATCTTCCTCTTGTGGCCACATTTTGCTATAAAGGAGGTTGGAAAATGTACTTTTTATTCCAACAGCCTTGTACCCAGCTAAAAATTGTTGATTCCATTACTGAGGGAAAAATAGATATTGGAGGAACAAATTAATATTCTTGCTACAGATGTTTAATACATTAATTCTTCAAAATGGTGGTGTGAATATGAATTTCATTTATTTATTTATTTATTTTGCTTTGCTTCAACTCCCTAACTTTGCTTTTTTTTTTTTTTTGGTTGTTCAAAACATTACAAAGCTCTTGACATATCATATTTCATACATTAGATTCAAGTGGGTTATGAACTCCCATTTTTACCCCAAATACAGATTGCAGAATCACATGGGTTACACATCCACATTTTTACATAATGCCATATTAGTAATTATTGTTGAATATGAATTTTAAACACACTGATTTCAGTGGGAGAGGTGAAAGCAAATGGGAGGAGGGATATCATTGAAATATTCTATCCAGTTGCAAGGGTTTTATAATGGTAGCCCCATTATAAAACAAATGTATAATTAGAAAACAACTTATTAGTAGTTTGAATGTTAACACAATGTAGACATTCCATTCTTTCCTTCATCCTTCTTTAACTGCTAAAGATAGTAATACTGCCATGAAGTCCAAGTATGATTTACCTTTCCATTCTAGAACCTAAAAAACTGTAATTTATAATTTGAATTAAACAACCTCTCTGGATGGATCAAGTAAATAGCTTTGAAAGGCAGCCTCAGGGAAGACTGGAGGAAATAACACAACAATTAACTTCTACTTTCATTAAAAACTATGCTTAAAATATCTCAATTAATTTTACATTTATTCTGGGTTTGTATATAATTCAAATGTGTCCTTTAAAGTTTCTGTGTTAGGAGCTGGGTCCTGATGGTGGTGATGTAGGAGACAAGGAATCTTTAAGGGGTGGTGCCTGTTGGAAGTCCTTGTCATTGTGGGAAATGCCCCTGGACAGGAATACAAGACTTCAACCTTTTTGGCTTCCTTTTTTGACATTTGATATTTCAGTTCTACTCATACTTCTGCCATAGTATCATCTTCAAGGAAATGATGCAGTCAGAGGGGGCCTTCCCCAGAATCTGCACTATGGTGTTTGAAATTTCAATCTCCACAACTGTGAACCAAATAACCATCATTTCTTTAAAGTTAGCCTGTCTCAAGTATTTCATTACAATAATAAAAAGCAAGCTAATACAATTTGTTTTATTTTTTATTCACCTTAGATCATCACATTTTATTCCCTGAGACTTTCTAATTTCCTGATCTCAGACTTTAATATTCCTACCTCATTTTTTTTCCAATTCCATAGTACAAAGTAGTTAATACTATGGACATGTATTCTAGTGACAAGAGTTCATACATTTCATTCATAAGAAGAATAATTGTCTTATCATGTATTATAAATATCTGTATTAGTTTTCTAGGGCTACCATAACAAATTAACCACAAAAGCTTTTGGTTTAAAGCAACACGAATTTCTTCTCTTATAGGTCTAAAAGCCAAAAGTTCAGAATTGGGGTGTTGGCAGAGTTGGTTTCACGTGGAGATTGTGCTGGAGAATCTCTTCATGCCTCACTCCTTGTTTCCACTGGTTGCTAGGGACCTGCACAGTTCTTTGGCTTCTGACTGCACCATTCCCATCTCTCCACTTGAATTTTTCTCTGTGTGTTTAATCTCCCGTTGTTGCTCTCTAGCATTTAAAGTCTACCTGAATAATCCACATAATCTCATCTCACAAATCTTAATGCATTTACAAAACAAAGTTACATTTGTGAGTTTCAGAAATGAGGCTTTGATGGCTGTGGGTGTTCATTGTGCAGACTCTTTTAGTACTTCTTAAGTGTTTAAGTCAATGTTTTACAGTATTAAAATACTGAATAGTTACAGTGTTCAACTATTTGTAGTAGCTATAACAAGAATTACATTTGGTAGAATTTTTCACGTAATGATAATTTGAATAAAATGCATTTTCTATAGAATAAATAAAATTATTTGTGGGGAAACACCATACACATATATTATCTGACAGCTAGCTCCTGGAGTAGAAGACTCCCGTGTAACTGATCTGCGAGACTATATGTTCTCCTCGCCCTGTCTTTCCTCTTTGTTCTGAAGTAGTTTAACAAAGTATAGGCATTATAAATAATGAAAAATGGCAAAGATATATGCTAAGGACTTCATAGATTTTGCTAGGTATGCACTAAACTTGGATAGAATAGTCAGCTTCTCTCTTGCTTAAACTTCATACCCCTCCCCACTAAACTCAAGGACAACTCACTTTACTGGGAGAGGCTAATACTTATTCAACGTGTGTCATCAGTGTGCAATGAAAGAAGCCTTTGTTCAGAGAGTCTATAAATAGGTAAAGGCTACTGTTCAAGGAAGGTAAAACTGGTGAATTCTCCTAACAATATATTTTAGCGCAAACATGCAAGTGTAAATTTAATTCAATTATAATTGTTTTAAAGTAACAGGGTATTGGATTAAATTGGCTTTACTTTTTACCCATTAGTTGACATGTCTAGACTAAGCTGATGCATAATTCTATACTGATGAATATTTTGATGGAAAAGCTCTGGGGAATGGCAAAGAAGTTTCTTCATGTACACATCATATTAATTGTATTCATTTTCAGTATTAATTAATTTTTCCATAGCTTCTCTCTCAAAAAGTTTCTCTTCTTGTTCAAAGTCAATGATGAAAATGTAGTTTTTGAACAGGAATTATTTTTTGCAGCAGCAATTTTGATCAACTAGGAAAAAAAAAAAGAGGAAAAAGCAAAGAGTTCAACAAGAAAGATGTGATAATTCAGGCAAGAGATAGCCCAGAATGTACTAGTCTTTTCAAAATAGATTGGGGGTAAAGGGCACACTTTAGAGATAAAGTGGAAGGATGAAAAATGAAATTGCTGAATACCTGTGATAAGGGTAAAGAGAAATTACATGTTTGGAGGATAAATTATTATGTATTTTTTTAAGTTCATTTGTCCATGTTACAGGTCAGACTTGACATTTGTCTCAATTCTGCTGACAGTTTGGGTTAGATCAAACTGCTATGCTTGGAATACTCAATGGCTGTTTACAGCCCTGTTTTCCTTTCCGTACAACGTAGTGGAAATAATTCACCATGGCAAGAATGACAATTCACGATATTATCACTTAATAATTAAATTCAGAAATATTTGTATTTTAATGATGTTCTATTAATAGATGTCCTTAAAGCCATAAAAGAAGGATAATGCCAGGTGAGTTTAAATGGTTAAAATATTGTTGATTCTTACCCTTCAAAGATGATTTCTCTATAATTTTATTTATTGATTGATTTAGAGGCAGGGTCTTGCTAGGTTGCTTAGGGCTGTGCAAGTTGCCAAGATTGGCTTTGAACTTACTATCCTTCTGCCTCAGACTACAAAACCACTGTAAGTACCTTGAAAAATCACAAGAATTACATAAGAAAAGATGACTTCTTTTTGTAGTACTGGGAATTATACTTAGGGACACTACCGCTGAGTTATATACCCAAATCTTCTTTTTTTGTGTGTTGAGACAGAGTCTCACTAAGTTACACAAGTTGGCCTTGAATTTGTGATGCTCCTGACTTAGCTGTCCAAACAGCTGGGATTACAGGCATGCAGCACTGCCACACCTAATTATGAAAAAAAAAATATAGTATTAATTATAATGGTTCATCACTTGTTTGGAGAAGAAACTATGTATATGTGCGATGTATACGATATATATCAAAACACATATATGGGAACAGGGTTGTTTAGATTTCTTTCTTTCTCCTGGCCTCTGCTCCATGAACATAAGGCTATGACTTCATTTAAGTGATTCCATCTGGAACAAAAGTAAAGTTGAGGAAGTAATATGCCTTCTCAATCTTCCAGACCACATCTCCCTGGGGTTCAGGGTCTGGTATGCCTGGGAATAGTTTACAACATTCTATACTTAAAAAAAAATCCTTTCTGTAACAATACGAATTCCTCTGGAAAAGGAATCCGGAGCCAGTATTCAATATGTTTAGAAAAACACCTAATGTGAACCCGAGTGGCCAGCAGGAACTCTGCTCTGCTGGAACATTTATAGGAAACACATGCAAAGGAGACGCTAATTGTGGAGCATTCACAGTGTGGTGAAACTTTGAATTAATTTTCTCCAGATTAGACATAGCACACACACACAAAAAAAGTGGCTCATAGGCCCCCTAGGTGGAAATTTTACCTGAACTGAACTGGGTGCAAAGTAAATTTCCAGCAGACAGGGCCTCCCTCCTATGGTGGTCTTCTCTAATGAGCAAGCTTTGTTTTGCTACCTCTGAACAGTTTTATGGTCCATTGTGTAGGCATTTTTTTTTTTTTGTACAGTGGTTGTATCTATAATACTTCAAATCATTTTTAAGGGAAAGTGATTGAGACTTTTGTCAATTATCCAGATTTGTAATCTTCGTGAGGCTAGGTGCTGTTTTTTTTTTTAATCCTTTGTAGAAAGTAGTCATTTGTATGCAGTAAATGATGCACACACATACAGAAATACATCTCTTGTTTGATGGAAAGGAAACAAAATGGAGAAGAAGAAACTAAATGAGAGAAAGGAAAGGGGAAATTTTTGAGTCATCATCAAGTGCCCTGAAGTAGTTTCCTGTGGCATTCATGCCATCAGCCACCAAGCCTGGTATTGACAGGGCCTCACACAGGTCTGTAGAAATCTATAGAATCTTCCCACCCAGGATATATAAATCATGTTTGCAACTTAGTAAGAGAATAAGAAATAAAGCTAAAATTCTTATATGCAGCATTTCTTCAGCTGCTAACTGATGCCAAGACAGTTTCATAACAGAAAATGTACACTCAAATAAAGATTAGAGTATTTGGGCAGCAGGAAATGCCACTAACCAATCAAGAAACTCTAATGTGAATATTGTTAAGCATAATCGACATTCTAAAAGTAAGAAGATGGCAAATTATCTGAAGATAAGTAACATTTTTTTTACCATATATAATTGATTTAGTCACATTTTTTGCTGCTGTGACTAAAAGACCAACCAGAACAATTTTAGGAGAGGAAAAGTTTATTTAGGGGCTCACAGTTTCAGAGGTCTCAGTTCATAGACAGCTGGCTTCATTCCTCTGGGTGCCAGGTAGAGGAGTATGGTGGAGAAAAGCAGCTCATATCATGATCAGAAACCAGAGGGAGGGACTCTACTCACCAGATACAAAATACATAAACCCAAGGCATGCCCCCAATGACCCACCTTCTACAGCCATACCCTACCCACTTTCAATTAGTCAGTTAATGACATCAGAGGATAAATTCACTGATTAGGTAAGGATGTCAGAACCCATCTATTTCAACTCTGAACCTTTTTGCTTTGCCTCATGAACTTTTGGGGGACACTTCACATCCAAACCATAGTAGTAATCATATCTTCTAACAGGAATTTTTTCTAGGAACCCATTCTTTAATGAGAGGCTATTCATATATATGGCAGCAAAATTTCATTCTAATATAAATTTTACATTTGGTTAATAATTTACACACTACACATTTTATGAAAGAAAATGAATTTTAGGGTATACTTGAATTCTTTTAATTATTCCAATTTTTGTGAGAAACTAAGAATCTCACCAAGAATTTCCTAAACTGTGAACATTTACAAGCTTTTATACAATAGCTTTTGGTTAATTTTACTGCTCCAAATGTCTGGATGGTTGGAATAGTAGAGGTAGAAAAACCTGAATAATACATATTTTAGTTTTTATCTTAAAAGCTTTACATTTGTATATTTCATCAGCCACTAACAATTACTGTACTAAGTACTAGTCTCCAGCCACAAACTCTTATTTTATCTGTAATTGAATTTCATCTTTGTTTTGAACCTTCCTCTTGCCAGGTGGCAGACACTTTTTCTAAAGTTATACCTCCATTGTGAGAGACAAGGTGGTGAAGTATTACAAATTGACCTGATGGCTTCATTGTAAATGATGATACCTTTCCCCAAAGCTAAATTAAATAATAGAAACAAATCTGAATTAGTAGGCAGATATAAATAGTACATAATTTTTTTCTGTGATCTATAATGTCCACACGTCTCAGTTCTCTGTTGTATGATTTTTAATGCTTCAGTAACCACCTCACATGAAAGTCTTCCTGAAAGCTGATGTGCTAATCTTCCAGAGACAAGATTGCATTGTCTTTCCCATTGACAACAGATGTCACAAATTGTGAAGAATCTGAGATTCGTCCTACTTGCATGTTCACATGTTAACCTTTCACAGTGTGAAGGAAATGAGCAGAATACGTGAGACTCTGATCTGAGACAAGGAGTAGCTTGTTATAACAACATCAGTAAAGGTATATAACAGGAGAGTAAACCTCAGCTTAAGGAAGTGGGAATCTTTTGCTGACTGCTTCTTTCTCTGAAGAGAGATTCTATCTTTATTTTTCAAATCTGTTAGCCAAGGATTGACAAATGTGTGTGTATGTAAAGCAGGAAGTAAGTATTTTAGGCTTTGTTGACCAATATACAGTCTCTGTTTCATGTGATTTTTTGTAATTATTTGTTTATTTATAACTCTTTACAAGTTAAAAACACAAAACAAACAACAACAAATACCTTTTCCCTCACAAAGCAAGGCACAAGTTGCATGTCCCTCCCTACTGGCCATTGCTTGCCCAATCCTGCTATAATATGCTCAAGAGAGAAATAGTCTATCTTCCAAATCTATTCACAATGCAGGAATCCTAGGAGAGGTAGTTGAACTCAGAACTAGGGCAGCCAGTGCTTTTGCTCAAACACATGCAGAAACCTGAAAGATCCAGTGAAAACAGTCTCTCAAGAAATACCCTCTCCTTGTTTTTGTATTGTCTTGGCTTCTGGTGAACTGTCTTAAGAATATATCACTTGATCAGCAATTGATTATCTCACCTACAGAAGCTGAGACCAAATTTGCTTAGTTTTTGTGTGTGGCCTTTGAATTAGGCTGTTATCAAAATAAAGCCAAGTAGATAAAGGAAATAGAGTCTCTAAAATATTTTATTTAAATCACAATCTGTAATATAGTTATTGTTAGCAAAGGAAATATATTTCTAACACTTCTGAAACTATAAAAAAATAAACTTTGCTCATTTCTTAATGAAAATCCCACTTTTGACCATCTATTAATTAACTAGACAGGGTAATCAGGGGTAACAAGAGATGAAGCAGTTTTAATTACCATCTCTGGTTAGTGGCCTTTCTGATAGAATGTTAGGTGACCACTCCTGAGGTAAAGATCTCTAATTAGAATGCTAGCTGTACATAAAATATCATAATGTCCATTCTTACATATTCTAATGAAAATTACAGATGTCCTGACACAGGTTCAAAGGTGGCACTTGGCTTTTGTCTTTATCATATTTACAGACAGAGAGTCATTTGCAGAATTAACTGAGGCTGAGCAATTGTCATTCGTCCCTAGAAGTGACTGATACATCCCTTTTCCCCAACCACAAAGTCTCTCTAGGTGTATCTTCTTTCCATCATCTTGATGTCCTTTTGGAGTAGCAGGGAATTCTTAACTATACTCAACTATACCTTTCCACTTTTGGACCTAGAAGAAATAAAGCTTGATTGCTATTTGGTTCAAACCAATACATATGAACTCTATCAGGGCATCCCAAAGCCACTTGCAAGACAATCCCTTCATTGAAAGTTTCTTGCTTCTGTCCTATGTTGAGGCATGGAGAATTCTAGAATTTTGCCATTTTCTTAGAAACTACCAGTGACTGAAGTATGGGACTCTTCAATTTCAATTTTCTACTCTCACTGGAGTTGGATGGTGATAGATTTTAAGCCTTTTCTCAGGGACAGATAAAAATGCTTCACTTTGTTATTTAATTTCTAGTCTTCTTCCTTCTTTCTCATTTAATAGGAGATAGTCGTAAGAGAGATGTTAGGAACCTCACTTAGACCAACAAATGCTATTTACCTTTGCTCAATGCTCTTGACATAATATGCATCAAACTCGTAGTGTATACAGGAGAAGGAGATTTCTCTACTGAAAGAACCACAAGTACGTACTAAAGTGGAAAATTATAGTATCATTCATTATAGAGTCATTATTCATTTATGCACTAAGTTAACCTGTGTGTGTGTGTGTGTGTGTGTGTGTGTGAGAGAGAGAGAGAGAGAGAGAGAGAGAGAGAGAGAGAGAGAGAGAGAATGCTAATTAAAGTTCTAGGTCCACATAAAACATCATAATGTCCATATACACACATACATACACATACACACACACATACACATGCAAAGTGGAAACTGAATCCTGGGACACTCTACCACAGAGCTACATCTCCAGACCTTTATTTATTAGTTTGTTAAAAGCCTTGCTATGTTGCTGAGGCTGGCTTTGAACTTGAAGTCCTCCTGCCTCAGCCTTCTGAGTTGCTGGGATTACAGGTGTGGGTCACCACCTGGCGATCTATGTAGTTGTCTACATTGTATTAGATCAGTTTGTCAACCTTTTCTCATTTCCTACTTTCTCTCCCTAATTGTATTCATTTTCCATAAAATTTTAGTACCACATTATACTGTCCATCTGCTTATGCTTATTAACCATTTTGGAGAATGATAAGCCATTATATCACCTAAGCTCCCCCTGCCTCTGTCTTTGGAGGCCATGCTGCCTCCATTGAGAGTGCATATGCTATTTTGATGGAAATGACATTGCAACATACAGATGAAGTCTCTGTCCTCAGACCACTGATACTTTAGTAAGACAGATGGGTATGCCATCACACAATAGAGTGAATGCTATAATAGTGAATAATAATAATAAGAAGAGCCTGTTAACATATCCAACTGGTGAAAGTATCTCCCAGCCCACACATCAGAAAAGGGTGGCTTCCCTCAACTGAGTGTGTGCTGGAATGCCACAAGGAGAGGAGCAACTGAGGTACCAATTTGGTTTTGAGTAGTTTCAAACTAAAAATGCCAGGTCTGGAGGTATAGCTCAGTGGTAGTGTGTACTTACCATAAGATACTGGATTTGATCCCCAGCACCATCAGCCAAAGATCAATATGAACCATAAAATGACTAAATTCAGTTTGAGATTTTTCCATGAAGTTTGGAGGACATAGTAGATTCGCATTTAATATTAAAATGTGCTAAGAAGTCGCCTGAAGAGGCCAGCAAGTGGAGAGGGATGGTTAGGGAAATGACTTCGATCCCATTGAGAGATGATCAAAGACCCTGGATCCTTTCAAACCAGATGTGGAACTTATAGTAGAAACACCGGCTACTTTAAAGGGCTAATGCTCAGGAGGACTTCAGAGAGAGGGCAAGACATCTGTGCAGAAAGAATTTGAGGTAGACTCATGGATAGGAAGCCAAGGAGGAAACTGAGGAGGGGCCTTGCCTGAATGGAGGGGCTGTATTCAGATCAGACAGCAGAAGAACCATGAAGACAAAAGAGCCCACAAGAGGCTTTAAACAGCTGCTATGGTCAGAGGAAACCAATGCCAGATAATATCAGTGCCAGCCAAATAAGACACATCCCGCCCTTCCTTTCTTTCCTCCGCCTTCCTTCCGCAGTCCAGCACATGGAAGAAAGAAAGAGAAGAAGCCTAAGACAGGGAAATAAATGAGGTTACCAACCACACACCCATTTCCCTCTGCAGGGCAGGTGTTCGGCCTCCTGCTATAGGCCCAAAACACAGGAAGAAAGAAAACTCAATCTTACATAATTTTTGGAGGTTAAAAAGACAGTTTAAACGTATTAACTACTGGCATTGCTTTCATAATAGAATTGACTAGAGAATTTTTTTTATTATCTCAGAGTAAACAATAAACTATAAAACTTGCCTAAGATTTTATCAACACCAGGCAGGAATACTGGGTATTTCTGACAAGGCTGTGTGGGAACGCCATAAGATTTCTTCTGAGGGCCCTCTAGGAGGCCAGGGTGCCCAATGTGTCCTGATATAGGGATGCTACCTGGAAAGCCTACAAACCTGTCCTGGGGCAAGAGCAAGGTGACCCTCTGTTTCAGAAATGGGAAGAGAGCAAGCAGCCAATTGAAGCATGAGACAGAGATGTGCAGAAGCTAGAGGGAAACTGAGTCCAGAGCAAGGCCTCTGAGCTGAGAAAAGAGTAGGTCCCAGGTGAGAGGAGGCAGATGTCACCCACAGAGGCAGTGGAGTATGCCCTCAGGGAGGCAGCTGGGTCACTACCTTTTAACAGTGCAGACAGAACACTGCAACTGGCACCATCCAGAACTCCCGTAATGCTGCATGGATCAGCTGATTCTTCCTACCACCCTCAAGGCAGCTTGATTCCCTCCTCACATACCCAGATTCCATCTTGCACAGACGAGTACAAAACTAAGAGAGACAACAGTGGTTCTTAAAATCAATCCTACTGAAAGGGACTATTTAGTTAATTTGATCACAGCAATTTATACACTAGATTGGACATTTGTTATTGCATCCCCTGCCACCTAGGCAGTGGGAATGCCAGGGGAAAATCACACAAGTTCTAGGCAGAATACATAAACATTTTCCTTACTCTTGGGATAGCAATTAAGTAAATCTGTAATGCCTCCTGAAATACTGAGCACCAGCATTTAAATATTAGTCAAAATGTAAGAAACCCAGAGGTAATTCTTATCTTCTAGCTACCCTGCTTTAACAGGGCTGGTAAATTTTCCTTTCATTGATCACTAAAAGTAGAGACATTTCTGACCACAGGGCTGTCTGTGGTCCCTTCCATGTGATCATGCTTTTGTTTAAATGCTTTGAATACAGTGGTGCTCAACACATGTACAGTGAAAAACAAGGGATGTTCTAGTACAAATATGTGTTTAATCATGATGTCTTCAGTCCTTTTCAGATGCTGTTGTACTTCCTGAAGTCTAGATTGGACATTTGTTATTGCATCCCCTGCAATAAAAAGTCCAGTGTTTTAAACTGCACATTGAAACCACAGCATCTGATTTTACTCTTTCTGAAACTCTTTTTTAAAATTATTTTTCATCTATCTTTGTCTGTGCACACTTGCATTCTTGTGTTTTGTGTTAGGCTTTCGAAAGGGAGACATTCCCTCCATCCATTCCTGAAAATCTTTTATGCGTTTACTTGGACTGCTGCACTAATATTTGCTAGGATCAGTTTTCTTAACATCACACAACTATTGGGCTTTTCTCTTGTACTGCTCTTTGCATCTTAACTTCTTTTGCAAGTCTTCAAAAGAAATATCCATATACTTCAAAAGTATATCTACGAGGTCCATACTTCCAGATTACCCATTTCTGATCTTGCTGACATCTACCACCATGAACATTTGTTCCATTTACCTGTGGGAATTCTTTGGTGGTTACAACTTTCCAGTTTGTTAGGGTAGTTGGATTTTAGTAGTTCCCACCATTTCCTTAGATCTCAGCCTCCTGGAAATGACTGTGTCTTCCCTTAATAATTTTAAACATGAATAATTTCTGGCAGTTGAGTAGCTATGAAAACAGACTCTCTGGAAACTGTGCTTCTTTTCCTCATTCTTGTAAAAATGAAAGGAGGAAGGTGAGGCAGGGAAGAAAGTGAGGGAGTGAGAGAGGGGAGGAGGATGGGAAAAAGGGAGGGAAGGAAGGAAGGAAGGAAGGAAGGAAGGGAAGGAGGGAGGGAGGAAGGAACTTATTTTTTTATAACTTTGGTGCAAGGGACAATGTACCTAAGTTTAGCATATACAATTGTATGATTCATGTTTTACCTACTGGCAGACAACAATAAAAGCACTTAGGACTTTTTAAACTTTTTCTTACAAATATACATTGTTTATTTATCATCTTGAGACATGAGATCTATATTTTTAGAAAAATAAAAATGGAAATTATGGTGATTTGAGAGCTCCTGTTTGATAAGTCAGAAGGGTGGCCTCATGTAGTTGTGACCTCCTCTGCTTATTTGTGCTCTCTGTGTATCTGTGATCTTTCCTATGAATTGAAAGGATTGGATTAGAGCATTTTAAGGATCTTCTCTACTTGGTCTATATCAACTTTTATTAGACTTCAGCCTACACAAGGGTTGGTTGAGTAAGGTCTGCAGGTGAAATCTGGCCTGCCACTTGATTTTGCAAATAAAGTTTTATTGGAACACATCCACATTCATTTGTTTACATGTTGTAAATGGCTGGTTTTGCTGCAATGCAGTATTGGATGGTTATGACTGAATAATGTGATTCTCAAAGCCTCATAGGTTTACTATCTGATCATTTAGATAAAATGTTTGCTGACCTATGAATTTGCATATCATATTTAAATGAAATGATATTAGGCATTTAAGAGACTTCTCTTCCACAATTTGTAAGCCAGCAGGCATCCCATTGTCTTAACAGTCCTATATTTTACTGAAAAGTGTGTATATCAGAAATAGAATCATTGAATTTTAATATACCTGTTCAACCAGATCCCAGATTATCATAAAAATCAGATAATTCCCAGCACTGTGGAAGTCCCTTTATGCTGTCTTCTAGTCACTACTATTCTTATGGGCACTCATGATCCTGATTTCTAACACCATATTAATACTTTATTTAAAAAAAATGGAGGGGCTGGAGATGTGGCTCAGCGGTAGGGCGCTCGCCTGGCATGCGTGCGGCCCGGGTTCGGTCCTCAGCACCACATACCAACAAAGATGTTGTGTCCGCCGAGAACTAAAAAATAAAAATATTTTAAAAAAATTCTCTCTCTCTCTCTCTCTCTCTCTCTCTCTCTCTCTCTCCTCTCTCACTCTCTCTTTAAAAAAAATGGAGCTGAACAGCATATGCTTTTAGGGTGTATAACTTTTTTCACTCAACATTCTACATTCCACTTGTGAAATGTATCCAGTGGTATGCCGAAAAACCAGCCCTCTGAGAGAAATAAAAGCAAACAGAAAAAAAAAAAAACACCCTGATTTATGGCATTTGTTGGTCTCTATGGCACAAATATGTTTACTATGCTTGATTTCAAGGTGCAAATTCAATATCTCTGAAAGTGGAGTTAGGCAGAGGTGCTAACTAACTGTTTGCTATTGCCAGTAGATATGAATTAACTCTGACTTTTTTGAATTACATTGTTGAGAACAGTTGCATGTTCTTTATTCTCTTTACATATAGATGTGATAATACTACAGTTTATCTATTATATTGCTGATGGATACATATGGTCAATTTTCAACTTGTAGCTTTTTAAAATGCTGCTATTGACAAGTCTCTTGATAAACAATGGAAGGGTCTCAGTGGGGCCTATCACTGGAAGTAGTATTGGAAAGTTCTAGGCCTGCATATGTTTAGCTTTTTTTCTGTTTTACACTCCCACCATCAGGTATGAGAGTTCGGTTTTCACATCCTTGCCAAAATTTGATGTTCTCAATTTTTCATTTCAATCATTTTTATATGTACAGTAGTCTCACATTTTGATTTTAATTTCCTTGCTGACCAATATGGATATTTTTTTTCATTGGTTTACTGACTATTTGACATTCTCTTTTGTGAAATATTTTATCTTGTTTTTTTTTTCTCCTGTCAGTCTTTCTTCCATTTCTTACTGATTTTTCCTTCTCTTATGGACACAAACGAAGCCCTGATCCATCATCCAAAGCACATGTTATCTGAACAATCATATATACACTATACTGTTTATTCTCTTATTTAAATGACACATTTTTAACTTAGTCTTATGTTTCTTTTCATTTCATAAATTAAGGAATTTTCATAATGACATACATAGTCTTAATCTATAGAAAGAGAATAATAGTTTCTAATCTGCTTATTTATGAAATTAATATTGAGAACCAAGGTAAATTGTTCTTAGTTCTATTTTTAATAGAACCTAATATATTACTTTCTAAGGGAGAGAGAGAGAGAGAGAGAGAGAGAGAGAGAGAGAGAGAGAGAGAGAGAACAAATTACTCCAGGAGAGGATACCAGGCTGTAGGTAGCATCCAGTGAGAATTTGTCCCCCTGTCTTATGCCTGGAGTGAGGATGAAAGTCAACCTATCATAGAGAAGCCTTTATATGCTCGTGCTTCTTCTGAAGATGCCACTTATTGTAAATACAATTTTGTGCCACTGAAACATTCTCTAATCAAAACCTAGACTTCTAGGTTCATTATCAAACATAGGGAAGAACTATTAAACTAGCAAGGCTTGTGGCAGCTGACCTCCAACATTACCTTAACTGGCTCTCACTCTCTGATACTCACAGCTTTGTTTACTCCCCTCTCGTATTAAGAGGGTGGACCTACAAATAGGATATTGCTGAAAGGAAATGTAAGGCTTGTGACTCTTACACTAGGCTACAAAAGACCTGTGTTTTCTGCTTTGTTCTGTCTTCTATCACTTGCTCTAAGCAAGGCACTGTGGCAGGAGAACACTTGAGCAGCCCTATAGGAAGGTTGTGTGGTGAGGGACTGAAGCCACCTTCTGACAGACAGCAGCAGCATGTTGCCTTCCATGTGATCAAATATGATGGAAGTGGGTCCTCATGTCCTCATCAAGCCATCGAATGAGGCAGCTCCAATTCATACCTACAAGTGTCACAAGAGATGATCTTAGTTCATTTTCTGTTGTTATAACTGAATGCCACAGCCTGGGTAATTTATAAGGAATAGAGGTTTCTTTAACTCACAGATATGGAGGCTGGGAAGTTTAAGAGTATGGCATTGGTATCGGCAAGGGCCTTCTTACTACATCCTAACACAGCAAAGGGCTTAACATGGTGAAAGAGAGAAAGCATATTAGCTAGGATCTCTCTTCTCCTTCTTCTGAAATCACCAGGCCATTATGGAGTCCACCCTTGAGACTCATCTGCTCCTAATCACCTCCCAAAGGCTCCATCTCCCCTTAATCTTTTGGGAATTAAATTTCCAGCATATAAACTTTGGAAGTATACACTCTAACCCCAGCAGAGCCTCTGAGCCAGAATCACTCAGGTACTATGCTCTCAGATTTCAGGCCCATGTAAACAATATACATAGAATGTGTATTTTGTTTTAAACTGCTATAGTTTCAAAAAATGTTATATGTAGCAATAGATAATTTTCAAAAGATCAGTATTGAATTTGCTATGAAAGCATGACAGAGCCAGAGCTGACTTTAGGAAAAATAATTTGGGAAATAACAGCAAGCTTTATTCTTTAAAAAACAATTCAGCAAGAGACAGTTATTTATGATCTGGCAATATAAAGGACAATGGTGATGTGACACCAAGGCAATACTAGAAATTGAAAGGAGCAGCCACTGACTAAGGCTTCTAAGCAGAACATGCGGAAATATGATTAAGTGAAATAAGAGAGCTGCAGTGCTTCTCAAACCCAAAGGGCACATTCCTATTATTTTCCTGGGGAAAGCAAAAGGTTTATGAGGAATTGCAGGGGATTCAACATCAAATAAAATAGTCTTTACCACTGTAAGCATTGCCAATAACTTTTGATTTTAGTTCCCTCATAATGACTCAGATAACATTCATGATTCACAATAAATAATACAATATGAACATATATATTAATTCTTTTTCCCACAAAAATAAACTACACACATGTTGCATGAAAGAAATTTATCATTTGATAAGCCATTTGGTTATAAATAAAGCCATGTGTTTTGGCAGAGATTATTATGTGATGATTTAGCTTGATCAGCACTGATAAAGCCATGTCCTACTCTAAGGCTGACTCAAAAGTAAATTCATCCTTATCAATATTGATCCAGCAGTGCTGGAGTACATCATAAAATATTTGAAAGCAGCTGTTATAACATATTTTAATACCCTGGAAATCTCTTCCCAAGAGATTTCACTTGAGAGGTCACATGTCATCTAGGAATTATTCTGTTCCATTGAAGGTATTTTAGAAACATAGCCTCTTTAAACACCAAAGAGCCCAAATGGACCTATTTCATCAGCACACACCCAATAATTATTTGAATGAAAACTTGAACTTTATATCAGCAACACAGAGCAGATAAATATTTAAAATCCAAGACTTATAAAAACAAAAGTTCCCTTCCTGATGACCTGAAACACATGCATTTCACCCTAGAAAGATATTTACAAGGGCACAGCTAGGGTACAGATGGACTATGTAACATTACCACAGGAAAGCCAATATAATAGATTTCATTGCAGGGGATCGTGACAATGGCATAGTTAAAAAGCACTAATTCCTCTAGATTCATTCAATATCAACAATTTTAGTCACACACAAAGACACCCTCAGAATGACTAAAGTGAGAGAAATAGATATTTTCCCTCTTGCTAGAACTAATGATGGAATTGGCTTACTTGTTATTTTTAAATTTCAATGGTATAACATAAAGGTAGCATCAATGAAGGGTGTGGCCAATGTGATTGAAAAATTGTTTTGCTTTTCCCAAGTTCTATTTAGTACTTTTCCCTTCTTTGTGTTCTTTCAGTTGTTCACTGCTCTTTGATTAATAGTGGAGTTCACTTGGGATAGAAAAAGCTAGGGCTTTGTTCAGTGACTTATTCATCTCCAGTCACTTTTTCATTATTATTCTAAAACATTGTTAATTTCCAGGGGAAATCAACAAACACATACTTTATGATTCATCCACTTAATGGAACTGGACAATGAAAGGGCCTAGAGTAGTTCTCTAACTTTAGTATGTATCAGAACTATCTGTGAACTTGTTAAAATATAGATGCTTAAATCTTCCTAGACTTATTCAGTCAGGCTCACTTCTGGGAGGTGTGCTGGTATATATATTTCTAAATGACCCCCCCATATGATACTGAGACGCCTCAGGGTTTGGGAATTGCTTGCTGGTGTGGAAAGCAGAGCAACCGGGGATCAGAGCCAATGATCAGGGTTCTTCCCTTTCTCACTGATTTCCAAGAAAGGCCTTTCTACTTCATGGGAACTGAGTATCAATTGACAGTCAATTCCTATAAAAAGTAACCTTCAAAAAAATCCATTCCTTGATTCGCTTTCAGCATCAACTTTCGGGTGAAGAAGTTATCCACTCAGAATCTTTAAAGATAAAACACAACTGGTCATGACAATCATCAGATTTCATAAAGTTTAAAATGATGCTATCCTGGCAGTAAGACTTCTAACTTCTAACTTCCAAAATTATTCTTGAATCTCTCTTGCGGGTAAATTCCTTTTAATTGATTTTACAGTGGAACAGGTGGTCATGGACATTCTATATTCATAAAAGAAATAATTTCTTAGTCCTGTAAATTTCCTCATTCTCACAAATAGTTGTTTTGTGATTTGAATCAGATGAAGTGCATTTATTAGAATGAAAGAAGCTTAAATAGACTGTATTGTAAACATGAGATATCAATTAATTCTCTACCTGTTCTCTCTCTAGCTCACTTTCTCCCCATCCCCCTCACTCTGGAATTCTGATTGACTATAACCTTTTTTTTTTGTGGTTCATTAAAAAGGAAAAGATTATGACTCCTAACCTACATTTGGAAACATATAGGTCTTGGTTGAAAGAAATAACTGAAACCCCCAGACTGACATCTGTACTGTTCAATGACAGTGTAGCATCAGGATGCTTCTGATGACAGGACAAGACACAGCAGAGGAATGAATATGGGTCTAAGATCTGATATTAGCCCTCTGTTGATATAGTGGCTGTAAATGGATTCGTCTTTATAGTGTTTCCTTCCCTTCATTGTATAAAAAGCACAGCTCCCATTCCATCTGCTTCATTAATATCCTGGGTCACAGATGAGATAACAAAGTTCCACTGGGAATGAACATAGGTGTTTCTACAGGACTGGGCCTTTGAGTGTGTGCATTTTTGTTTCTGAGCAACTAGTACTGGTAAAGATTTATAAAGAATGAAAACAGCATAAAAAACATACCTGTAGGTATTTGCAAGTGCCACAGCTTGCAGATTGTTTTGTTTTGTTTTGTTTTTGTCTCAGGAGTTTTGCATGGGTTTGTCTATTGTCTCCCAAAAAAGAACAAGAAGCCATATCTGCCTTTTCCAAATTAAAACTTAGTCAATAATAGCTTTTTCCAGGTAATAAGGCTAGTCAGCTATCAAATCCAGGGGGCAGACATTTCAGGTTAGTAATAGCAACATAAGGCCAAGAGTTAGTTAGTTTCCATAATTTTGGAGAGAGGTAAATGTGAGTGGCAAAAGGAGGAGAACATAAAAAATAAGGAGCAGAGTAAGTGCAAGCAATTTCCAGAGAGTAGCAGAAGTAATTTCAAACACTATAGGAATACAAAGTTCAGGTAGCCCTGCTGGATCAGATGCCAGAGGAGGTAGCTGGATATCAATGACTAAAGTAAAAGGTCAGGTTGAAAATATAAGACATTTTACCAGATGATTTGCTTGCTGCCCTTCCTGAATTTCTTTGGTCTACTGTGAGTGATGAGGCTCTTGTTCTGTGTGACATCTACTGGGCACCATATGACTCTCTGGTGCTCCTTTCACATGTCACCAGGCATATGGAGATTAAAACATAGAATGTGCATTTAGACCAGTTATCCTTTCTTAAATTTTATTTTCTAAATTGGATGTTCACTTTGTGTATGGAAAATGGATAATTTAAATTATGCGAAGCACTTGAGAAATTATATTCTAGTTAAAATTCTGCTTTGCATTAACCAATATAGAAACGAACTATATATAAAAATGCAATCATAGAGTTGAGGTTTTATATTTCGTGTTTTTCCAATGTGAAAATTCAGTGATAAGGTGGAAAGATTATTAGAGTAGGAGTGAGACTGGATTCTAATACTGGCTCAAATATAGGTATAAATTTAGGCAAACATTTACTATTTATAGACATTTCACCTTATTTACTAAAAGAGACAAATAATGTTTTCGTTACCTAGTAGACATTTACCGACAAGTATTTGAGATAATGATCATAAATAGATTTTTATATTTTTCAAAATCATCATTATAGATTTTTGTCCAATCTAAGTTTTTATGATTGTGAGGAAGTTAGGGCTGATTGTTAACATCATTATTTTATAAATCATTTCATTCCATTCATCATTTTATAAATAATGAACCTGTTATGGTTTAGATATGAGGTGTCCCCCCAAAGCTCCTGTGTGAGACAATGCAAGAATATTCAGAGGTGAAATGATCAGATTATGAAAAGTGTAACCTAATCAGTGGACTCACCCACTGGATTAACTGGAGGATAATTATAGGCAGGTAGATTGTGACTGGGGGAAGTAAGTCAGTGGGGGGTGTGCCTTTGGTGTTTGTATTTTGTCCTTGATGAGTGAAGCTCTCTTTTTGCTTCCTGGCTACCATGTCCTGAGCTGCTTCCTCTGTAGCACCCTTTCACCATGATGTTCTGCCCCAGGCCTGGAGCTATGGAGTCAGTCAACAATGG
This sequence comes from Urocitellus parryii, assembly GCF_045843805.1. Classification (NCBI taxonomy): domain Eukaryota; kingdom Metazoa; phylum Chordata; class Mammalia; order Rodentia; family Sciuridae; genus Urocitellus; species Urocitellus parryii. The sequence goes on from NC_135538.1 coordinate 49,415,829, forward strand.
ACGGAACGTTTTAAACTATAAGCCAAAATAAGCTTTGGTCACAGTCAAACAAAATTGAAAAAACAAAAACAAACAAAGAGAACCTGAAGTCACTGGTCGACTGGATGACTGAGCAGATGTCCCTGGCCTCTAGTAACTTACCTTGGAGTATGAAAAATATCAAACCCAGTAGCTATCTCCTGATTGCCTCGCGACATCCATTTCTCCTTCTCCCTTCCTATGTGGTTCTAATTTTTTCAGCTGAATAAGTTTAGGTGATGTTAATGTTTCTAATAGTTTTTTTTCTAATTGGCTTTTATCTATTGCAGGACTAACAATTGGCTTGGGGAGAACAAAATGTATGAACCAAATCAAAGTTGATCAAGTCAGAATGAATCCCAGAGATTTTGCTCAGAGTTGGAATATGGATATATTTTTTTTTTCTGCTTGGTTTAATGCAGAAACAAAGGAAGAGAGGCTTGGTGTGACCACCACCAGCAAAAGAGATCTAGGAGCTACCTGCAGTCATCCAGAAGGAAACAGATTCTAGATATTGATCAGGATCACACACTTCAGTACCTCATTCCCTACGTCTTCCTATCTCCCAGTGAGATTCTCATAGAGTAAGTCAGTGATCTGAGACCCAAGACATTCTTAAAAACACCCAACCCCTTGGTTCAGATGACCCTCAGATGCACTTGTTTTGAGAATCTCTACCCTAAATCCCTAGATTATTCAGGGACAAAACCAAGAACTTTAGTGTATAGTTAGGTTCCAAATGAGAGATTTCTTCTGGCATGCACTTCTACAAACTATTCATTAGTCCTTGTTTGTTTAGGATCAATTTGTCCTTTTGAAATACTGTCCACACATTATTTAGAATTAATTTGTTCATTTACTCCATTCTTAATCTATTGCTAAGTGTGAGGGCTTAATGGAGAAAAGGAAGGGGAAAGTGGCATCTCCTCTCATATTGCTGCTGAGAGGGGCAAGGGAGCTTGCCTCATGGCATAGTGGTGATTCTCACAGGGCCATGTAAAGCTGTTTTAAAAGTCAGATTTACACACACCCAAAATGACAGATGTGAATATAGCAGGTGAACTTCTTTCTACATCTTTGTTTCGTAAATGAGGCTAAGTAGAGTCAGCTTCCAGTTGTGGGAGGGGCTCAGGAAATCTTTGCCAAGGTGGCAGAAATTGCATTTGACCTTGACAAATAATGAGAATTTGGATCAGAAAGGAAAGTCATAAAAAAGGCAAGGAGGTGGAGAAAAGTATGTTTAGGACACCGTAAATGGATCGGCTAGACTGCTTCATCTGAAGGTGTAAATTTAGGAATAGCAATGTTTATCTTCCTGGTACAGAATGCTGATACACAATTCCGTGCTTGTTCTTTCATGAAAATGGAGTCTGTAAAAAGATTTTTATAAGCTGTTTACACCTCATCTGTTCACATGGGCATCAGGCTTCTACCTGAATGTAGTGTGGGTATAATGTGACAGTGTTGGTGTCCTGTTAAGTTTGTTGAAAAGGCGTTCCTTCTACCTGTCATGTAGTCGGCCTGTTCCAGCCAGCTCTTAAATCAACATATAAATAAGGAAACCAGGAGACCCCAGGGGACAGAAAATCTTTGCCATGATGTATATCCAAGGGTTTTCCTTAAAGAAGTGCAAAAACAAAAAAAAAAAGAAAAACACTTTGTTGAAAACTTAGGAGGGTTTAAGGAGTGCAAAGTGCCTGCTTTTTCGTGTGCTTTTTTGGATCTGGGCCATTTTCATGTATCCATGATGTTTTATGCTTTCCCTAATTTACTGCTGATTTTATTTCATGACCCTTAATCCAGGAAATGCCACATAAGAAACACACTGAGGAAACTCTCCTATCATAAATTTTAAATATACAAAAAAAAAAAAATGGTCATCGCTGGGCACCCAAGTGCCTTGAAATGCTCGTCCCAGAGGAGATCCCAGAGCACCATGGAAGACAGAGAAGGTATAGGAGAGGACTGTTTCTCTCCTCTGACCCGATTAGTTATTATGATGAAGTTTAATTACTATGCTTTACAATGCATTTGCCATTAATGTATGTGTCGTGGCAACTCCCAGGATAACCCAGAAGCCAGGGCTGGTTCCATAGTACCAGCTGGGGTGCCTAGGCAGCTTCCTGAGATGGATTTTTTTTTTTTTTTTTTTTTGGACAGTGTAGCAAACTGAACTTGTCTCAGGTGTCTTTAACAACTGGTATGTCCTCATTCTACTCTTTTTTTTTTTGTCCTATGTGCAGGCCCCACTGGACAGCCAGACTGATGTCCATTTCCACTTTTGATTGTTACCTGATACCTTGTGAATGTTACCTGATGTCTAAGCTACTTCAGACCTAGCTGTGATGCAGGTTCTCTCTTGACCCCTTGACTTACACTTTGAACGTTTCAGATGACCTACGTTGAACTCTGACAAGGCTTACTGATGAGTTGAAGCTCTTGGCTGTCCCTTCCTATGGATTTCTTGGTTTCCTGACACATTATCTCAGGTGACAGAAATGGTTGCCTCCTAACAGGACTGTAACTCTGGTTTAACCCTCTTAGATGAAGGAAGAATTAATCCCTCCGGTCCTGGGACATACCTTTTCCTTTTTACTTTCCTTTATAGAATTTGTCACTATTAAAATTCACAAAAGGCATTTCTATGAAAAAAAATAATATTTGTTGATATAATCTCCCTTGCATATATCCAAAGAGAACCTAAAACAAAGGACCTTATATGATCTTAGTACTTTTGTTTCTTCATCACTATGGGTTATGGTTTAGAATTATAGCTGTCACATCATTAAAATATATTCTGTGGTAGTGGTAAACTGTATTTCTACAAAATCTCATCTACATGTTCAAAAGAGCTTCTTGAGTTAACAAAGAATCATTTAATTGGACACAATGCTCAATATTACTGGCTCTCCACCTTGATTGCCTGCGTCTGTATTTTTATATACACAAATAATTCCTACATGCAGCCCAGAGCTTCCCTTGACAGTATATTGAAACACCTGGGGACCTTGTTAAAAACGTCTGCTTTGATTCAGGAGGCCTCGTTGAAAGCTTGAGTGTATATTTTGAACAAACCACCAGGTGTTCTAATGCTACAGGAAGTTTCCATATCAAGGCTGTCTGTCAATAATGACTTCAACAATATTTTCAAGATTCTAAGGAACAGCATCTAACACACAATCTATGCTCAATATAAACTAGTTGAATGAAGGAGTGAAAAATAAAAACAAATGTGGATAATGTGGGGAGGTTAACAGTTTATCATATTAAATGACCAAAGGCCAAGTAGAAAATTATTGTAGATGTAGCTTATTGTCCAAAATGCATTCATTATCATGGCTTTATGAATGATGCTGTGTCAGGATTCTGACATGGTTAGCTTCTCTCAACACAATGTGTTGTGGCCAACTCTATACCAGAGCCTGTGCTAGTTCCTGTAGATATGACAAATGAATTAAACAGCTATGCCTACTGAGAATTTATTTTGCACTTTTGCTCATGTAAACTAACTTTGTTTATAAAATGATGCCTAAAGATAACTTGATTATCATAGGTTTATTGTTAGGATTGATCCCTCCATTACTGCTGATTGATCCCTCCATTACTCTACACTACATTCGATTCTGTCCTGAAACTGGGCACTTGCTGAAGAAGCAAAGGCAAGGTTTGTAGGTAAGGTTGGACCTTTGATATCACACAATAAGCCATGTCATATTTTCAATGGATGATGATGATAATGATTGATGTGTTAGATTGTGAATCTAATGAGGATAATAAAAGCTAACAATTTATGAAGTGCTGAGAATGTACTAAGTATTTAACAAGAAATATTCTTTTTGATCTAGTTTTTATAACATTCCTATGAAGTAGATAGTATAGGTTTTTATTTTTGTGTATGAGAAACTGAGACTAAAAAATCATCTTGCTCAATGTCACATGGCTTAGTAGTTAGAAGAGCCAGGATATGAACACAGGTAGTACTGGCTCCTGTTGAGTTCATTCTCTTAACTCCTCATTCATGCTGCTGTAGGAGAGAGATAAACAAATACGATGGAGATTCCAAAGAAAAAGTGACCACAGCTGATGAAGAAATTAAGTCTTGAAGGATTGTAGGATTTCAACAAGATGGGAAGACATTCAAGAAGATAGAGAAGCCAGGCTGTAAAGACTATGACTTTAAAATTTGAATCCTGAATGATAATGAAAAAATAGTGATGTGACATTCACAGCAACAAGAAGTCAAGAGGAAAATGAGGGAATTCCTTGAGTATTTATCAATAGATCATACCATCATTAAAAGATCAGAAAACATATTCCTGAATTTTAGAAAAAAAAAAGCCAAGTCTAAAAGTAGTGCCTTGAGAGTTCAAATGTTGAACAAGAAATTTCTTGTGTGCATACCTTTTAATTTTTTATTTTTAATTTGTTTTAATTAGTTATACATGGCAGTAGAATGCATTTATGTACTTTGATATACATAGATGGGATATAATTTCTCTTTTTTCTGAGTGTACATGTTGTAGAATCATATTGGTCATGTAGTCACATATATACATAAAGTAATAATGTCTGTTTCATTCTACTATCTTTCCTATCCCCACATCCCCTCCTTCCTTTCCCCTCATTTCCCTCTACCTAATTTAAGGTAATGCTATTCTTCTCTAGTGCCTCCTGCCTTATTGTGAATTAGTATCCAGATATTAGAGAAAACATTCGCCTTTGGTTTTTCAGGATTGGCTTATTTCGCTTAGCATGATATTCTCCAACTCTAACAATTTACTTGCAAATGCCATAATTTCACTTTTAAATTTAAAAGTGAGTAATTTACAGCTGAGTAATAGTCTATTAAATATATAAAAATACCACATTTTCTTCATCCATTCATCTATTGAAGGATACCTAGGTTGGTTCCATAGTTTAGTTATTGTGAATGAAGCTGTTATAAACATTGACATGCATTACTGTAGTATTCGGATTTTAAGTCCTTTGGGTATAAACCTGCCGCAGTCCGGCTGCAGCAAAATAACTGGGGGGTGATGAGGAACTTGTGTACATTGATACAGCAGGAGTGGAAGCCATTTATTGTAGGACGGGAGGGATACTTATACATTCCACACAGCTTATCTTAATTAACATAAACTCGATACAGCAGTCAACCAATAAGGAATCTCCACACTTAATGGCTCGATGGCGTTACTTCACAAACCACTCCCTCTGGCATTTTGCCAGGCGCCATCCTGACTTGTTTACAGACCCTAACATAAACCCAGGAGTGGAATAGCTGGGTCAAATGGTGGTTCCATTCCAAGTTTCTGAGAAATCTGCATACTGCTTTCCATGGTGGTTTCACCAATTTGAAGTCCTACCAGCAATGTATGAGTGAACCTCTTTCCCCACATCCTCATCAGCATTTATTGTTGCTTGTATTCATGATGATTGCCATTCTAACAGGAGTGAGAGGAAATCTTAGTGTAGTTTTGATTTGAATTTTTCTAATTGCTAGAGATGTTGAACACTTTTTCATATGCTTGTTGTATTGTATTTCTTCTTCTGTGAAGTGTCTATTCAGTTCCATAGCCCATTTATTGATTGGGTTATTTTTTTTTTTTTTGGTGTTTTTTGATTTTTTTTTTCTCAGCAAAGGAAACAATCGATAACATGAGGAGAGAGCCTACAGATTGGGAGAAAATCTACCACATGCACCTCTGATAAAGCATTAATTTCTAGGATATATAAAGAACGCACTTTGTTTTTGAGAGTAAAAGTAATTAGATAGGAGATGACAAAATTGAAACTACTTTCATGTATCTCATAAGATAAAATACTTACTTTTGAAATAATTTCAACCATTTAATCACCTTAATTATGTCTCTGGTGAAGTGGAATTCTTCATTGAAAAAAAAATACACTGTATACAATTATCAAAGTTTGTAAAAAAATCATTTCATTTATGTGCTAATCTAATCAAATCTAATTTGGGTTGTTTCTAATTGGAAGGAGGTTTAATTTTCAGATAAAACAAATGTTTCGTCAATAAATGTTATTTTTTTCCTGTCTCAGACAATGCCCACTCAAGTATATGATATAAATAAACTTACCTATAATGGTGACCAAAAAGAACAGCATGTTGTAATCTGGATCCAGTTCATGAGTGGTTAAGAGCCCTGGCCTAGGTTCAGATCCTGATTTGTGAGTTTGAGCAGTAGTACCCTTATCTATGAAATGTGGGTAATAATATCCACATTTTAGAGCCTTGGAGGGGAATAGTTGATTTAATACATGTAAATTTCTTGGCATAATATCTGATATGAAACAATAGGAGCTAAGATTTATTGAGCATTTCTCTGCCAAGGACTACTTTCAACAAGAAATGTTGGAGATTATTATTTCCATTAATAGTTTTAGAAAGACATTGTTTTATACCAGGAACAGGCCCTGTTCTTTTTGTTTTCTTATCTTTCTTCAGACTTTAATCTTTGATTTTGGGAACACTGCAGTGGAATCTCGATTAATACTTAACAACAAATTTTTCCCCCTAAAAGTTATAGCAAGTAAATATTTTCCCCAATATGGCATAATGTGTGTTCTAATTGATCAAACATTTTCTTGGAACATGTTTTGTTTGTGGCAAAAAAAACAAAATGAGCACGTGTGAATCATCAATTCATTTCTGTTGTAAGAATTATTTTTATTTATTTTATTTCTGAGAAAATTTAGTACAACCCAAAACTTATCACATTCTGATTTTTGGAGAAAAATCTAAGGAAGTTTTGATATTCTGCTCACTTCCTGTTTTAATCATCAGTAATTAACTTGTAGCTTAAACTCCTGACTCAGCATGAAAAAATACTTTTCACTTCCAAATACTATCTACTGGAAAGATTTTCTTTATTTGCATTCTAGTATTTTACATAGAAATGACACTTGCTGCCTAGAACTCCACTAGTTCTTTTTACCATTATTTGCATTTCTATTCTTTAGGTTATTTCAAAATGCCTTTAATTCCACAATTAAATTATTTTCACTTCACTTAGAACAGTTCAGAGGCCACTTTTACCTAGGAATTCATAGTCTTTATATAATTAGGTAGCAGTATATCCAGAAATGAGATTGCTGGATCGTAAGGTAGTTCTATTTTTCATTTTTAGAGGAATAAAATATTGTTCTCTGTAGTAAGTGTGCCTATTCTTGATGTGAGCACCTTTTTATAGACCTGGTGGTCATTTGTATGTTTTCTAAGAGATACCTACACCCCTCAGTTCATGGCATTATTCACAATTGCAAAAATGTAGAAATAAACCAAATGTCCATTGACAGATGAATAAAGAAAATTTGGTATATATATGTAATGTATTATTACTGAGTTTAAAAAAAGAAATATGTACTGTTATTTGCAACAACATAGATAAACCTAGAAGACATTATGCTAGGTGAAATGACTCAGTTATAGAAAGACAAAGATGCATAATTCCACATAGGTGAGTTGACTAAAACAGTCAAATTCATAGAAGAAGAGAAGAGAATGGTGGCTACCAAACAAAAGAATGGCAAAGGGGAAATTAGGAATTTGCTTTTCATTGGGTATGATGTTTTCATTGTATGAGATGAATATATTTTTGAGGTCTGCTGTACAATACAGTGTATATATTTAACAATACAATATTGTATGCTTTAAAATATATTAAAAGGATAACTCTTGAGCTGGGGTTGTGGCTCAGCGGTCGAGTGCTTGCCTAGCATGTTCAAGACCCTGGGTTTGATCCTCAGCACTACATAGAAATAAACAGCATAACAACAGCTATTCCTTTTCTCAGACTATGCCCAAAAGACCTAAAAACAGCATGGTAAAGGGACACAGCCACATCAATGTTTATAGCAGCACAATTCACAATAGCTAGACTGTGGAGCCAACCTAGATGCCTTTCAATGGATGCATGGATAAAAAAAAAATGTGGCATATATACACAATGGAATATTACTCAGCACTAAAAAATAATAAGATCATGGCATTTGCAGGTAAATGGATGGCGAAAGAGCAGATTATGCTAAGTGAAGTTAGCCAACCCCCAAAAAACAAATGCCGAATATCTTCTCTGATATAAAGGGGATGACTCAAAATGGGGAAGAGAGGAAGAGCATGGGAAGAAGATTACCTCTACATAGGGAAGAGGGGTGGGAGGGAAAGGGAGGGAGAAAGGAAATTGCATGGATGGTGGAAGGAGACCCTCATTGTTATACAAAATACATGTATGAAGATGTGAGAGAAAAAAAAAGAATAGCTAGCGTTACCCTAGATTAGGTAGAGAGAAGTGACCGGAGGGGAGGGGAGGGGTTGGGGAGATAGGAAGGATAGTAGAATGAAACAGACATTATTATTACTGTGTGTATATATGTGAATGCATGACCAATGGGATTTTGCAACCTGTGTACTCAGAAAAGTGAGAAATTATATCCCATCTGATTCAAATGTATGATATGTCAAGGTCATTTTACTGTCATGTGTAACTAATTAAAACAAATAAAAAAGAAGAAAGAAATATATGAATCTACGCAAAAGAAAAAAATATTTTTTTCCTGAGATGATACAAAGAAACAATAAAAAACAATAATATTAACAATTTTTAGGAAACAATAAAAATAAGGTCCATGTAACCATTTCTGATTCCAAGGTCACAAAACCTTAAATATGTGCCATAATTCTGAACTTGGTTTTCAGTCATTTGAACACATTGGAAATAAAATGTATGCATTTATTTAAAAAAAAAACATAAAACTTAATAAATAAATAAATAGATAGATAGATAGATTAATAAAAGGATAACTTATTCATAACTTATATTGAGTTCTTAACCCCCAAAACCCAATAATAACAAGTTTGCAAACCCCTCCCCCCAAAAAACTCAGCAAAGCAGCCAAACAAAAATCACACACACACACACACACACACACACAAAAAAAAAAACACATATGTCCAAACTCATCAAAATATCAACATTAACTGTGTACAATTCTCACATATAAATTATACCCCCTTAAAGCTTACAGAAATGACACAACACCTAGTGGGTCACTTAAGGAAAAAAAAAGTCCATGCCATTTGATAAATGTTTTCCCTACATAACTAAATAGTTGAAATAGCCATCCTTTAATACTAAAGTAGAAGCAAATGTAATATATTCATTATTTATACAAGTGCCTATATACTTGTATCAATGTGGGTATTGCTTTAAATATGTTGAATTTAAATTCAACATATCTCTAAAAGTTTAGTAGGTCAAACAAAATTTAAGGAAAGAAATTTTTAAAAAACACTTGAAGGAAAAAAAATACATAGATCATGTTCACAGTGTTAAGACAAGTTGTAGAAGACCCACAAAATGCAAGTGCCTCAAGGCGCCAAGAAGTTAACATAAATGTGTCAAAAGGCCTGATGTCAATCAATGGGGTGTAGTGGGGCTACAAAAGGGCACCCTGCAAGCCACCTGAAAGCACTGCAGAAGCATTTTGAGTCAAGCAGACCACCTGTGGTCTAGCTATGTTTTTATTCACTGACTTTTAATTTGCTGCCACTTATTTTAGGGAATTTGATTTATGCTTGTTTTAAATAACATTTCTTAGCTTCACTGACCCACATCTGTTTGCCTATTTCTACTCCAGAATTGGAATAATAATTTATGTCATTAAATTACAGTAGAAGGTTTAGAAGACAGTGATAATTTGAATTAATTCAAGGAACATATGTTGAATATAAACTATATGCCAAATACAGTCTGCCAAGCATGACATACAGGAAAATGACTTAGGATAATTCAATGTGACATGCTATACCAACCACAGGAATAAGTTTCAGGTAGATGAGAGGTGATTAATCCATCCTTCTTTCTCCTTAACCACTTGAATGGTCTAAGCTGGTTACACGTGTATCTTTGTCACTTCTGTGTTTTTCATTTGAACAAATCATGAGTGATCATGTCCTAACTCTGAGAGCTGAGGGGAGGGAAGCCGTGAGGAGAAAGAACAGCAAAGAGGACAAAAGAGTCTATCTTTCGCTTATGGGGAACGCAGGGAATATAGCTAAGCGATGGGGCCAGGGCTTTGTAGAACCAGGGCTGCTCCAGAGAATGAGATAAATTTTGCATGGGGAAGTGGCTGTAGCTATGAGCCACTTTTCCATAGTAAAGAAGTCAGAGGAAAAATCAGGGGGAATCAATAGCAGGTATCAAAGTCTAAAGATGGCCTGAATCAAAGTATACTTGTAAATAATGTCCCTATATCTTGCTTTCAAAAATCATGATCAGCAACAAGGTAATGATGCTGCAAGAGTTTGCCATGATCCTTTTGTATTCACTCTTTAAAAAGTGCTAAGTAAAGCAGTCTCTAAATAATGCGTAATAAAAGAACAGGTATTGGGCACTTTTCCTTTTCAATTTGCATCAAAGGGTTACATCAACTTCGGCCTTGGATCTGCAGACCCGGTTTATCTTTCATGGTGAGGACTTCACCCAGTGCTTGTGACCAAGAGTTCTTAAGAATATTTTTGATGATGATGATCATAATCCACTGTGAAGCAGCTTGAGAGAAATAAGAAATTATTAGATAAAAATGGTAACATCTGAGATTTAATACTCAGTTTACCCAATGAATGTCAAATTGCTGAGGATTAGTCAGCACTGTGCTGTAATGCCCCTCAGAGAGCATAATCCAAATCATATCAAATAACCTCAACTCAGCCCATTGCTTTATACCTGTAACATATTAACTATCCCAGTCATTGTGCATTAAAATGCCTCTTCTACGTTTGCCATTCCCATTACTCCACACTTTATGTATAAAATAAGGAGCACAAGAGTTTACTCTAGGAGATCTTGAAAGGATTAAAATACACAGTGTATGTAACGCACCGCATCATGAGCATTGGTAGGAGCAATAATAATGATACAATGGGTGGTATTATAGGCCACATCACTTAACCCTAAACTCTAGCACTAGACTGTTGGCTGATCTGCCTGTCACTTCCTACATTCAATCCTTTAAATGTCTGGAATCACACCATCTTTCAGATAATTTGTTTGATGTATCCTTTTCTTTTCCTTACAAAGAGACTTATAGAAACATGACCTTTCAAACAATAACAGGGAATTTGCACCTTTTAAGTTGCTCTATGCCATATTCAGTTAAGTAATATCACTATGTGTTTCTCCCTTTGAGCAAAATCACTTTTATGATTTCTATGTACCAGTCTTAAAATCTGTCCTCTTACCACAGAGAATATATTTAATCCTTTCTTCGTATTAAATTAAATTTAATTAAGACTACTTTTTTGTTTTTTTTCATACATAATCAAAATATTTAAGATATTTCCATTTGCCAGATTTCCCTACTTGCTATTTAGAGGTTCTTCCTGACCTAACCTCAACTTACTTATTTTGCCTTCTTGGTTTTATATTTGGATTATGAATTCTAGGTTATACACACCATTTTTCCAGATTTCAAAATTCTTCTAATTTCAAAACTTATGGTTTTTCTTCTCCTTCTATAATATCCATTGACTAATTACATATCATCTGATAATCTAACTTAGTTTTATGGTTATTTAAAATTAGAAGATAACTTAGGTAGTCTTTTTTTTTTTCTATTGCATCTACATTTGTTGTCATTTAACAATTTCATATTTGTGAGGTTGGTTTTCCAAATAAGACAGTTTGGATTTTAAATCCTAGATAGCCACACCCTTCTTCTAGATTTTTGATACTTTCTGCTAAGCTTCAAGACTCATGTGTTTCTTCTCCTTCTATAATATTCATTCAATTATAATATTCATAGGATAAGTACTTTTGATGTATATTTCTTTTGGAAGTCAATAACATTTAATGTGTTCTTATATACTACACATTCAACAGTGATTTGATTGAAATCATTTCATACTCAGTACTTGCATATGGTATACATGGCTCCATACTGGTTATTGTGAAGAATACAAAAATAAAACATGAACCTTCCCCTCAAAGAATTTGATGTTCAGGATAGATCATTCTTCCTAAGACATAATACTCTTATCAGAAAACCTAATCAAATGATATTCCAATGTGTTTAAAGATAGAGTTTGTTTAATTCATGTTTATCTAATTGTGAAGTCAAACCATAGCTGAGTTTGAAAGAAAATTTTACTTGCAACTTCTAAAAGGTAAATGTCCTGGTAGATCTTGGCAGCACCTCACTGAACTTTTTTTTTTTTTTAGTAGAAACATGTATTTTTTCATGATTCTAACCTTAGCCTTCTGCACAATTTTAAGAACTGACATCTTACAAAGCCCACATAAGTCAGCAGTTTTATCTTGAATTGTTAGGCCAATATAATACTTATCTCAGACTATCAGCAAACAGTAATTCCTGAAAACCATCTGGAAGGTTGATTTATCAGATCATATCCCTTCTCCTCCTGACTTGCCCAAGAGATCAGTCAATCTGAAGAATGGAAGATTACTTCTTGCACTTCCCAGAGGAACCATTTTGGATACAACCCCTGAATTAGCTGATAAAGCAAATTTTGGTTTGGCAATTCACCAGACTAGCAATATTTGCACGTATTAACTTTTGAAACAAGTGAATGCTTAGACTATTGTTTTTATTTATGTCTTTACTTATTTGTTAGTCTTTTAACTTGCTGGTTTTACAGAAAGTCACAAATTTCAAATTTGTTTTCCTTAAGTCAATATTTTGGGGCCATTGAAGAATGTAGAATTCAGACAATATCACTGATTTATAAGGTCCTTCTATATGGTGATTTTTTTTGAACATGGCAATAAAAGAACATGATTGAAACGTTTTGCTCAACTACAAATGACATCCAAACTTTGGATAAATTAAAAAATGCCCTTTCTGAAGGAGTTCTATTGGCATACTATTCCCTTTAGTTAATATAGGATTAGCTATTTCTGTTATAGAAACTTTGAAAAAAATAGACCAGAAATTAAGAAACAATAGTAACAATTCTTAGAGAATCAGACTAAATCACTTTGGAATTTTAAGTCTCAATATCCAAATTTTAGAAACAAATTTTAAAAAGTAAAGAAAGTTTCAATGACTTTTCAAGCTGGAATTACCTCTATTGGATAATAATCTGATCCCCACTTAACAATTTCCAAAAGCCTCAGATGCTTTGGATCTGCTTTGCATCTGACAGACAGTAACAACTGTGAAACATTTCCATCTTGGCCCACGATTATGCTCAGGCCTGTCCCAAAATACTTTCTGTGTTTCTGTGACACTGTAGATTGCTTAAGAATAGAGGTAATGGAAAGAATAAAAACAGTAACAACATTCTTTATTAATTTCCTTAAAAGGTAAAGTAAAACTGATGTGTGTGTGTGTGTATGTGTATGTGTGTGTGCGTGTGTGTGAGAAAGAGAGAGAGAGAGAGAGAGAGAGAGAGAGAGAGAGAGAGAGAGAAAGAGAGAGAGTTTATTTTCTTTATAGTCTTTTCATTTTCTCATTTTCTTTAGAATTGTGAAATTGTGGTCTGATTTTTTATTATGGCTATAGAAATTCAGTTTACTTGAAATTTCCACATACTATTTTTCTTTAAATCAGCCAGATAATTTTATGTAGCAGGGATACATTTTTTTTAGACATAGAATTTAAATTCTAATCTTATTCTTATTATTGTTATAAATTGTAATGACTCTAATTATAAATTTCTAAGAGACTGGGTGCAGAATATTACATAGCTAGCTAAGGACATCTTACCTGGTCATTTATTCACTTATTCAAAAAATATTTATTGAACATTTATTATAACAAGTACTTTAATAAGTGCCAGAGAAGAATGAAATGTGTGGCCTCTGCCCTCTAAGAGCTTTCAACCTCATGAAGAAGACCTCATCTTCACAACACACGAAGAGGAAAAGCGAAAAAATATACAATATATTATGAAAGCATAGAGAAGTGAATGATTAATTTTCCCAGGTCAGGTGTATGTGGAAGAAGGGACATTTCAATATAGCCAATATTTCTCTGGGAAAATGTCAGAAGAGGAAATGGTTTAAAAGAGAGGATGCATTGAAAATGTATTTAATCTCATCATATGGCAGCTGTGACCTCTAATAAAAATAACAAAAAAAAACCCTTTAGTTTTTATAGTATTTTATAGCTCCATTATACTTCATGAACACCTCTTACTTGATTCTCAATTATACTGGTGAGATGCATGTTATTGTCTAATGAATGGAAACTGGCAAGCATTTGTGTGAGAGAGGCCCCTATATAGGCCTCAGTGGAAGTCCAAGTGGTGACCTTGACTGGGATCACTCTCTGTCGATGAGATCTGATGGAAAGCAGACAGGAATGGAGAGGTTCCTTTAATAGAATCTAAGGTAAATTATTAATAGATAATTATTCTCTCTCTTCCAATTTAAAACTAGGATTTGATGTTTAATTCTGGAAGTTTTAGTGACATGTTGATTCCTGGAATCAAAAAAGAAAAGCAGAAACAACTCTCCTGAAACCGTGAATGAGATTGATTCTTTTTTGTCTTCTTGGAGAGAGTGAGTTCTTCCAAACCTTGGAAGGGAAAATCAATGCTGAATGTATGTTATTTGCTTTCCTTCAAAATACATAACTGGGAAGATGAGAAGACTATATAATTTTGCTAATCACATGTTCTACAAAGTAAACAAAGAATACTTTAGGATAGATTTTATTTAAAGTCATCATCTTTCATAATTATTTAATTCTGCATCATAATTTCCTAATTAGGCAATGTAATTATAGGTTGAAAATCCTATAATCACATGCATTTAGGTTAATTATGAAAACCATTAATTATTGTTGAACTACTGAAATGGTAACCTGCGAAAATGAAATGCTTATAGAAAAGCAACTCAGATTTTAAAAATCATGCCATAAAACAAAAAATATAACATAATACAGATTGATATTTTATATGCAATGCATTAAAGCAAAGAAAATGCACTTAACTTCCAGCATTTAAACGAATGTGATCAGTATTCATTTCATGTTGACTTCAAGATGATGATAGAATTATGTTTGGATGAAGTTACAATTTATAATTTTACAATTTATGTCTATCCACAGAACAGCAATAAAGCCTTGGGAAGGAATCAACTAGCATATATATTATAGCTAAATTTTGAATGTTTTCTAATGAAAAACACAATGAAGATAAATTGATATTCATAAATTCTATTTTTTTTTTTTGCAAAAAAAGGCCTGAATGCTCATTTAAAAATGCCTTCATCATTGGTAAATAGAAAGATCTTTGTATTTACCAAATAATATATAAAATCCGTGAAGACATCATTATTTCACCAGATTCTGTTTGGACTAAAATGTATAAATACAAGACGTTTTATCAGAGCCAACAATAACAAACAAATGGTATCTTCCCTATTCTGGGACAGGACCTTATTATTTATATTCTAGGACTGTCTTTTAGAGAAATAAATTTAACCTGTTGGTCAATTGCTAGAGTGTGAGGAAGAACACTAAATACTAATTAGGACAAAATTGAATTTTAATTTAGGTTACATTTCTTGCATACAGATGGGTAGTATTAAATGCATTATACAATTTTTAACTTATTTAGGCCATTGAAATATATAGATGAAATCTGGATTCAGTAAAAACTAGGGCATACATAATTTAAAAATCTAACCTCAAACCTAACTTACTGAACTTTACATATATGATAAAGGTGATGGTTTTGAGGATGAGCCTTTCAGTTGAATTTAAGATCATCTTTCTTGTAAAAACCAAACCCATAGTGCATTATCTGGTATTCAGAGTCAGACTATTAAAATGAAAGCAAAACAAACCAAAAACTAAGAACACTTGCAAAGTAATCTATGGTATACTAGCTGTTGCTTAATTAAAACAAACAAACAAGCAAACAAAAAACACATGTTATAATAACATGAGTAAAACATGCTTCTTATTTTGTGGCCCATTGTCGTTGGTTTGCTCAATGTCACATTAGTGCTTGATTGAGTAGCATGAATACCTGTTCCTTAATCTTGTGTTTTCCATTCAAATTTGCCTAATGTAATACTAGTATTCTATATTTAAATTGTTTAAAATTTCGGTTGTATGTGTTCTCATAAAATATGTAGCATTTTGTACGTTTCGTTATAAATGTAGTATAAATTGCACTATATCTCATTTTGCATCTTCACTATATTCTCAACACCCATCTATGTCACTTCATATATAATTTAATTTATCCACTACTTCAAATACTACATGGTATTCCTTGATGCGAACTTTGGATATTCAATTCTCCAGTGTTGGGCACAGCTGTTAAAAAATTATATATATATATATATATATATATATATATATATATATATATATATATAGTCTCCTTTTGGTGTAAGAATTTGTGTTATAGATATTCAGGAAAGAAATTGTTGGCCCATAGAGTATGTTATATTTCTTTCCAGAATATCTACAGCAGTCTACAATTCCACCAGCAGTGCATAAGGGTTTCTATATTTGCACATCCTCTCTAACACTTTGCATTTTCCAGTGTTCTAATTTTGTCTGTCTAGTACATGCAAAAGGATAGTTAATTTTTATTTTTAAAAATCTTTTGTATTTTGAAATAATTTTACATTTACTTGAAATCTGTAGAGAGAGTGCAGAAAATTCTGATTCAACCTTCTTCCAGCTTTCCGTAACGTTAACATAATCATAGTACATTTATCAAAACCAAGGAATCAACGTTGGCATGATAATATTAGCCAAACTGCATTTTTATTTAGATATCACATTATTAAACTCAGGTCTTTTTTGGTTCCTGGAGTGACTCCAGGTTACAGCATTACATTTAATTATCACATCTCCTTAATTGCTTCCTCTCTGTTATGGTTTCTTATTCTTCCCTTGCGTTTCCTGACCTTAAGACTTTTAAAGAACATTGGCACATGTTTTTTAGAACACCCCTAATTTGCTTAATGTTTTATACTGACTAGACTTGGGTTTCTTGTTTAGGAATAATCTAATAGAGGTGAGATTCCCCTCTTATCATGTTATATTAAGGAATACATAAAGTTAACATGACTAATCATTGGTGATTAATTCAAATGGATCCCATTATTAACATAAACAATACTTCTCTTTTACTGGTTAAGTTTAGGTATATTTTCATATATTGCTTAATCTTTTATTTTTAGTGTTATGTAAATTGCTTATTCACATATGTGCCCACGTTCCTTTGAAGAACTTGTATTTTTCTAGTTGGTACACATACTTAACCAGAAATCTTTATTATGTACTCATTCATTTATTTTCCTATGATGTAGGCTTTAATAAGTATTCTATGCTCTTAGAATGCAGAAATAATATAATATTTTTCTATTCAATATATAGTTTACTCTTTCACTTTGTCTAATCCACCTGGAGTCTACATTGTATTTTGTGTTAGGCAGAAAATAATTTTATTTTTTTCAACACAGTGATAAAGTTTTCCAATCTTTATTTTCTAAGCTGTGTATTCTTCCCCATGGACTTACAATGCTAACTGCATTGTAAACTAAGACTCTTCTCTAAGTAAACGGTTCTGTACCACCAATCCACCGGTCTGTGGCTCTGGCAAAAATGACAGGAAACTTTGATTTATGCCTTTTAAATATGGCTTAATATTTGAGAGGACAAAGGCCAAATATTAATCTTCTTTTAAAGGATGGCATCTTTTGATTTCCCTTATTATTTCATATATTTTAAATAATAATTTGGTAATTTTCTCAAAAATTCAAATGCCATTTATATTGTGGTTGCATTGAATTTACAGATTGATTTAGGGGAAGAATTCATGTAAATATCTTTATTAAGATGGTGTTCATGTTAATCTTTTAGACCTTTGGTTAAGTCAATTCTTAGTTTTTTGGCTTTGTAAAAACTATTCTTTAATATTACTTTTCTTATTACATATTGCTGGTCTGGAAAACATTTACTGGTTTTCATAAATTGATTTAGTGCCCATTAATTTACTCCCTATAGTTGCAACTGTCTTTTTCACCCTTGATGTTATTCATTAATTTAATATTTGTTGAGAGTTTAGGCAGGCACTCTTCTAGATATTTGAGGTAGATAGAGAATAGAATGATCTCATGGAAATTCTGTTTAGACCCACAAATGAATGATACACGTAGTAAGTAAGTCAATGGGAGAAGTGTGTGCTCTATGACTAGAGAGGTCAGGTTACATCTGATGGAGAAGACGGCCTTGGAACAGTGACTTACAGAGGTGAGTCATTAACTGTGCCAATGTCTGTGGAAGAACTTTCCTGCAGGGGCATTAGCTGGTGCCCAGACCCTGGCAGCTATCTCAAGAACAGACTCACAAGGAAAGGAGAAGGAATAGGACTACTAATGAGGAGGCTATTTAAGTAATTGGGGTAAGAAATGTGACTTAGCCCGGGATGGTACTAGTGGAAAGGGAAAGAGAAAACTGAATTTGGGGGTCTATTTGGAAAATTTCAGTTTCTTTCTTTCTTTGTGGTGGGTATGGGGGTAAAATGTTTATGTCAAGTCTTTCTGAAGCCATAACTTCATTTTTTTTAAAGATAGAATCTATTTTCACAAGGATATATTCATAAGGATAAATACAACTTAATTAACTAGGATAAATACAATTCATAAGGATAAATACAATACAATTAGATGGGTTATTAAAATAACAAGTGGTGCAGGATGAAACCAGCTTTAGAACAAACACAACTGATTTCAGTTTGAATGTTACTAGAGACAAATAGATAGGAACACAGTGGAAAGTTACTTTCTAGCAGGAGTTTTAGTGTTCCCTGGGCAATAGCCAAGAGTTTCAAGGAAGCAATGGAGAACATAGGTCAATCTAGCAGGGAAGTTAGGAGCAAATCAGTTCAGAGAATTTCCCTTTGCCCTGGGTCCATGTGTGCAAATATGTATGTACATATATATGCATAGTCTACCTGGTTCCCCAAGTATTTACACCAGCTTTACAAGCATAGATAGTATGACAAGGCAAAATATCATTTGAAGTAAGTAAAGGAAGAAAGAAAGCAAAAAGGGAAATAAAATCAGAAAAGATAACATAAAGATATGCAAGAAGATGGTTTAATTACTAGAGGAGAGTTATCAATCTAATTCCAGCTTTTAAGCAAGTTAAACTGTCAATCCATAAAATCCTTTAGGCTGATTCCATATATAAATAATACATTTTTAGGTTTTTAAAACTAATATTATTATTTTTTCTTTTAGAAATGCATCAACTATAGCCATGGTATTTAATCAAGTGTCTATATAAAAGACATATGCATTATACTAGACAGGCAGTCCCACATGTCTATGAATTTACATCCACAGATGAAACTAACCACAAATCAAAAATATTTGAAAAATTGCACTTGTACTGAACATGTAGATTTCCTTCTTGTCACTATTTCTAAAACAAAATAGTATAATTACTATCTACATAATCTTTAAGTTGTACTAGATATTATGCCGTATAGAGATGATTTAAAGTATATAGGAGGACATGTATAGATTATATGCAAATACAACATCATTTAATATAAGAGACTTGAGCATATGTGTATTTTGGTAACTCCCTGGAATCCTAGAAACAATGTACTGCAGGTAATGAGATACAATTATATATATTTGTGTGTTTGCACAAAAATGTGTACAATTATATATGTATAATATATGCATACATATACATGAGTATACTATAAATATTATGATACATTTATGAATTAAATAATTAAATTAAATGAATTAAAATGCATTAATTTACCTAGTTAGTGTTTTATTGGTGAAAATGACCACACAGTTCCTTTCAAAATTAACATTTTTGTCTTTCTATACTGAATTTTGGTACTTACCTTCAATTAAAAATAGACACTTGATACACTGTTTTCCTCTTTGGTTTGAAGTCCAGGAAGCTAAGATGTTGACTATGGGAACTTTAATTTTTTTTTATTCTGGAATGATAATTTAATTTATTTTCAGATCTTCATTTTACTTGGCTCTTTTGTTGTTGTTGTTTTGATTTTGTTTGTTGCAATGCTAGAGATTGAATTCAGGGCCTTTCACATGCCAGGCAAGTGCTCTATCCCTGAGGCACACCCCAGCCTTGCCCTATGCCTTTAATTTTTAAAATAATTTTGTGTTTTATTTTATTTGTCGTATAGCCACTTTACATTCTTTTTGAAAATGCTATGTGTGTATGTATATGAGTTGACTGATTTATGACTCCTTTTCTCCCAACTAATAGAAATCTATCTGCATTAAGATCTATTGGGTATTCTTCTGAGGTTAGAAGGAGATGAGACCATAAGGTAGACCTAAGGAATAGGGAGAGACTGCTAAGGCACCAGACTATCATGTGGCCCTCAGATCTGTTTTGTTGTTTTGCTTTTTCTCTTCTTACTTTGCTTGTCTTTGCTTTCTCAGTACCTGGACTGGATACAACAGGTCTACCTCTAGTTTTCAGGTCTTTGTCTTATGGGTAAACCTCCCTGGAGAGCTTATCTCAATCTCTCTCTCTCTCTCTCTCTCTCTCTCTCTCTCTCTCAATCTCTCTCTCTCTCAATCTCTCTCTCTTGCTCTCGATCTCTCCTGTCTCAGGACAATTGGCTTATAGCATCAGCTTTGTTCAGGAGTCTACTTTTGAATCCATCACCTGTGCTTAGTGGAATGGAGTCACCTAACTGCTTTTTGTAATACAAGGCTTTACATTTACAGGGTTTCTCTAAATATTTAAAGAAAATGTCAGGATTCAAATGCTAAATACAAAAACCAAAACCAAAGCAAACAATAGAAATGTAATTAAAAAAAACCTAATTCTTTTGCCTGTAATATAGATGTTGAACACGGCAAATAGAGAGCTTTATTTGTTTAACATGCCAAAATATTCATGATTTAAAGACCTTAACATATATCTATATATTACATACACACACACACACATACCCATAAGCCTAAACAGACAAACACACACATACACACACAAACACAGGAATTTGTGATGTTTGTTTTTAAAAAATAGATCAAAAAGAATTTGGTAAAATATTTCTCAAGCACCTACTTTGTTCCAGACAGTGCTCTGCTTCTAGTGCTGGGAATACAGCAGTAACTAGAACAGATAGGGCTATTTATGACTGTTGAGGAGTAAACACCTTCCTCTGTATATATTTAAATTCTATAAAGGACAGATGGTTTCTGATCTTTTTGCAGAAAGAGCCTAAGGTGACATCTGTTTCTGTACCCTTTACACTTTTACACCGTATGCACATATACATCCCTGTTTGCATTGATGTCCTCTATGAGAGAAGAGTATGTAAGAATAATACTGATGAACTAATGGGACCCCTTATTTTCAAAATTCCTGAGGCTTATAGAATGTGCACAGTTATAAGATTATTCTTCTATTTGCATTATTACAAAGACATATGTATTGGTATACATTAATTAACAAAACAGAATGGATGTAAAAGCTGTATTTGTGTGTTTATTAATGAAAAGTGACAATCCGGGAGCTTAGTTGTGCTTCAAAATCTGCAGTCCCTTGGCAGTCAAGGCCTTGGCCCCTCAGGTGCCAGAGCTAAGAGCAGACAATTCAGTTGTAATCTACTCCAAAACAAGGACCTAGAATTCCTCCATAGGAGGTATTACTCAGGATTTCCTGAAAAAGAAGGACACTTAAGTACATAAACTTACAAAGGTCTACTCAGGGACAAGTCAAGGAGTAACACTAATGTCTTTGGTTTGGGTGTTGGCCTTAACTGACTAGGAAAGATAGTCAACTTCCCCAGGGACACTTGAAAGTATTGTTCTAGGAGATAACATGGTTACTACATTAATAACAAAAATAACTATATGTGTAATATATATTTGATTTCTCAATAAACAACAAAATATTAAAATATGGTCTATTCATTTGATTTTAAAAATTGCATGCAGGAATTTTTACAAATTAACTTAAAATATTTATTTCTAATAATAATAAAGTGAGTTGATATGAAAATCTCTAGTCTCAAAGATATGACTCCCCCAGCATTAGACACCATGCACACTTTTATTGTTTTCTAACCAATATATTCAAACATAAACAGTGTACATATTAATTCAGTACCAAAAACCTTTCAACACATGTATACATTGTATAATGTTTAAATGAGGTTAAATATTTATTACCTCATTTTTTAATTTCATTATGGTGAAAATTTTCAAAATACTTTCTTTTAGTTTTTAGAAATGTGTAGCACATAATTTCTATCTAGTCACCATCCTGTGCAATCAACACCAGAAACAGATTCTTGCTCCTATCTAACTATAACTAAGCACCCAATTGGTAAGTCTTTCTTCATCTCTCCTCTTTCCCCACCCTCTCCAGGCTTTGGTGACTACCATTCTGCTCTGAACTTTTATGAGATCAAATGTTTTCCTTCCCACATGTGAGTGAGATTATGTAGCACCTGTCTTTCTATATCTAATGATCTGGAGTTTCTTCTATGTTACCACAAATGCCACCTTGTCTTTCATTCATTTTTTTTAACCTGAGTAATATCACATTTATGTATGTACCATATTTTCTTTAACCAACTATCAGATGATGGACACGTTGTTTATTCCATTTATTGATTAACTTATGTCCTCACTGACAGTGTACAAGTTCCTTCTTCTCCAGATTCTCACCATCACTTTTATATTTAGTAATTTTTTATAATAATCATTTCTACTTGGGTGAGGTGATATCTCATTGTGACTTTGATGAGCATTTCCCTGAAATTCTTTTAAAATTTGTTTTATAAGTGAAACATAAAAATTGTAAATATTGGGCCTGGCACAATGGTGCACACCTGTAATCCCAGGAGTTCAGGAGGCTGAGGCAGGAGGATCAGGAGTTCAAAGCCAGCCTCAGTAACTTTGCAAGGCACTGAGCAACTCAGCAAAACCCTTTCTTTAAATAAAATATTTTTAAAAGGCTGAGGATATGGCTCAGTTTTTAAGCACCCCTGGCTTCAATCCCTGGTATTGCCTCCACTTAAATTGTACATATTAATAAGGTACCATGTGATGTATATGTCTACACAAAGGTGTGTGGTCCACATAGCACACATACTGGGTTTAAATCAGACTAAATATATCTGTCTCCTTGAAATTTATCATTTCTTTATGGTAAAACATTTGAAATTCTTTCTTCTCTTTGAGAAACACACAGTATTATCTATAGTTACCTCATGGTATAATAGAACACCCAAGCATCCTCCTCCTATTCTATAATTTTGATATGATTGATTTATTTAGATACCATTTCAAATTACCATTTAAAAGTGATTTGTAGCTTTCTTTATGAAAATCATGGTGTCTTGGAATTATAATTGAATCCCACATATGAAATAAAAACTAAGGAACATATATATATATGCGCGCAAGCGCACACACACACACACACACACATACACTTCCCCAATCAAATCAAACATCCAACATATTCAATTTATGACCAAAATGAACTCAATAGACTCACTATTTACTTTCAGTTTGATATGTGGCATAGATTAATTGCATAAATTTTCCACTCAAGTGAGTTAATAGCACTAATGTAGGCCAACACTTTATTTGGGTCACTTAAGTCACATCCCTTGATTGTGAGAGATTGAAGTCTTGACACATGGACGGGCCTTGAATCTCATCCTTCATAATACGTCCTGTCACCAGAGAACCCCCTCTCTTTCCTTTCTGTTGTATTATCCCCTTATTTCTGGATAAAATGAGCTTTGGGAAGTTTATGGAACCCTTGAGAAGGAAAATATGTAACAGAATCTCCTCATATTTTATTGGGATGTAATGTACCTTCCTTCTTTTCTCTCAGTAAAGCCCCTTTATCAGGTAGAATTGGGCATTTTATTTGATGGTTATGACATTTACTTCAGATCATTGGCTTTCCACATAGTAGTGAATGTAAAACTGGGCAATCCAGACATTTTCCCTTCCAGTTTGTGGTGTGGTGCCTCTATGCTAAGGAACATCATGAAGTAAGAATTTCCAGGCAAGGAAAATTGCAAAGGAAGGAGCCTTCTAAGCAAGGCTGTGGTATAATTCACCACCAGCAGCACTAAGGGGTAGACTTAATAACCAAGCCAGTCGGAATCTAGTCCCTAGGCAAGCAGTGAAAGAACAGGTAAGAATTCAGAAGTTCCTTCACGCCAAAAGAATGGCATTTGCTCTCAAAGTTAATTCAAGCAGGGAAATTGTCCATTTAGTATTACATGTTATTTTCAAATTATAGGAACATCATCCTTTCTCTTATTCCTCTTCACATAGTTAGAACTTAATTGTCTTTCTTTAAACCATAGCATATGTAGTGATAATTTGAGAAGATGCATAGTTTGTTTGCAGTGTCTCCTCTTTCTCTCCACCTTCTCTGTCTTCTTTTATTCAGTGAGTGAAACAATATTATTTCTGAAAGCTGGGGAAAAATTCATTGAATTTTCTTGGTTATGGTTTTTGAAAGAGACTTCAAACAACAGAGCCCTTATCATCTCTAGCACAATAGCAGGCTGTGGGTCGATTCTCCCAGGCAGATAGTCCATTGTTGCCTATTCATGAATACCCTTGAACTCTCTCCTCCAGAAGGAAGCCACTCTGGGTAGATACTTTATTTTGCTTGTCACGCTGACAAAATCTCCAGGTCTTGCTGTGTTCTCTGTTTGCTATTTTGCTTCTTAGCAACTAAGTTTGATGAGGAATATGAAATAGTTTTATATGATCTATATTCATCAAGAATTTGGGCTGCATGCATGTGTATCTAAAAAGAACAAATAAAAAAATACAAGATGGGCTGCCACAAGTTGATATGTTTTCTATGATGTGGTGTGTGATGGAGTATTTATATTGGAAGGAATTGTTTATATATGATTTCAAATGAAGACTCAAGATATTAGGGTGGATGGTAGATTTATAAGTACTTCTTCAGGCTCCAAAAGCTATAGTGGAAAAAAATTCAGTGTATTCTAAAATGTCTTTAGCCCATCAAGTTGACAATTCTTAGATGTCTTCATTAATTTTTCTTTGTGCCCACCCCACCACTCTGTCTATATGCGCTGCCAGTCCTACTTTCTGTTTTGGTCCTATATTGATAACTTGGGCAGGTGAAGATCTACTTGAATGTAAGAATTATTCCTAGCTTTTCTACAGGAATGGAACATCTTCATTCTCCCGTGCTTCTCCCATAAGTATTGTGCCCTGCTTTCATCAAAAACTAAATTTAAAAATGGAGGTTTAAGTCGTGAACACCTCTAGTATCTCAGGTTGAGTTCTATATTCAGAAATATCTTGCACTCACCCTTGACTTAGGATCAGAAGTACACACTTAAGGATTGAATATATTTTTAAAAATCACAGGGGGCCCTGCTTCTAAGTTCAGAAGCTGACAAGGATCTGAACTTGAGGACATCAATGCAAAAGATGAGATGGTCTGAGGAGAGCAAACTCACTTTGGGAAAACTCAAGGAAAGCAAGAAGGGGTTTCCAATCCAAGAGGGAATATGGGGGGAAAATAAAGCCAATGGTGGATCTATTTGTCTACATATCATTTTAGATACTGAAGAAAAAAATCCATCTTTCAATGATACAACATACAACAATATGACATCTAATAAAATGACATTCTGGACAAACACAATGGCTTTCAACTGTCCATCATCACTTCCCACTTACCACCCATCTAACATCTACTAGTGGACTCTTCTGCCCTCACCAGGGCTCCAGTTTTCTTTCTTCTTCCTGAGCATCTTGAAATCTCCATTTCTCTGCCAATGGCAAGGCAATGTGTATCAAAGGTCATTAACTGAATCCTGTATTTTTTAATGCCTTCAAGAACTTGGGTATGGCAACTGGTAGAGTTTGACAGGAGAGCTCCCGGTTTCTTTCTTCCTCTATTGAAGTAGTCATAAATTGCCTAGTGACATTTAAGTAAACAGTGGACTGCAAATGGAGCTAAGGAATTCCTGTCATCTCATATTTTTGTAATACTTTTTCTATGTTTAAGTATGTTTAGTTACACAGACACTGTTGTTTTATTATTGCCTGCATGTTCAGTAAAGTACCTACTGTACAGATTTGTAGCCTAGGAGCAACAGGCTCTACCATAGTAGTACACATATACACACCTAGGTAAGCAGCATCTAGGTCTCACGTAAGTACACTCTATAATAGACAGACAATGATGGAATTGCCTATTGATTCCAGCCTCAGGATGTATTCCCATCATTAAATGATGCATGACTATAATTCAAAGTCCTATTGCCAACTTTAGTTCTGAGATCTCTTATTTTTCTCATTATTAACTATATTTACCCACAGCACACTGAAAACAGTTTTTGAAGGAAATCAATCATCAGAATGTCCTCGAGGTGGCATACTTCTTTATAGGGAAAGAACAAAGAAGGAAAAGAGTGAGGAGAAAGATGGGGGAGAGGCATGTGGTTCATTGTGTTGGCTGCTGAATTAAGTACTCATACGTCCTTTACATTCTTCCTTGTAAGATCCCTAAGCTAGATATGATTATTCCAGTTTTACAAATACTTAGGGAAATTAAAAATATTTTCCAAGATCATAGGCAGTGAGATCAAGGAGGGAGGCGGATCAGGATGTGGTAGTTTACCTGACCACATTGTCCAAAATGGATCTTCAGCAATTTTCAAAGGTGGTACAATTATTGAAGGACTGTTTTGGACAGCTCTAAGGGAAAGCTGAATGAAATCAAGGGTCTTTGGTTACTCAAAGGCACAGGGGGAAGGGATGTGTAGAGGCTTGTAAGTCTCTAGTGAGCAGCCAGGATGGAAATGTAATGGGGCCACTCCAGTAGCCCCCACAAACAGCTGCCCCATCCCCCCCACACACAAATGCACAGACATGTGCATAGACACTCATGCACACGCACACACATACTCTACCATTGTATCAGCATGCATGTCAGCTTCAATGTGTGTGAGAGCAGAGATTTTGTGCATCTAATGATTGTGTGAGGAGTAGTGCCTGCAGGCAGGATTGACTTCATACTTTGTAGTACTTCTTATTAAGATTTGCAGAATAGTGACAGCAGAGCTTTTAGTTAAGCATAGCATTTCTGAACACAAGGTCCTGAGCAACTTCACATGCACACCTGTGATCTGCCCCTGGATGTAGGAGAGTTTAATAGATAGCAACTGCTTAAGAACTGAGAATGACTCTGCAGTTTTCTTCTCATCTATGTGACAAGGCACTCAACAAGCCACACTGCATTATCTACCAAGCATTGTCTTAATCCTTTTCTCTATCTTAGGACTAGGTGTAGCTGTGATTGGACTTTGGGCCTGCGGCCACACTATGTCATCCACCTCCTCTGAATGACTTATTCAAGTGCTACTTTTTATTGGTAGCTGCACACAAATTGCATTTTCTCCATAAATTTTCTTAGTAAAACCAGGCAATTTGATGATTTTCCTTGCATCTCATATTATTTGTCTGCATTTTTAGTCCCTGATAATATTCAACTTAACAAGTTTTTTGTTTGTCTATTATATGGGTAACTATTTCACATTTGATGACCTTTATTTCCCCCCAATGGCTGTATATTTCCTGGAGCCTGACTTCTACAAAATATGAATATCGTGGGGATCAGGCTAAGGGAGGGAAGGGCTGCAGGAGTCTCGCTCCCCACTTCAGCAGGACAGGACTCAGGGGAATCGGGAAGTGCCACTGTGTGCAAGTCCGTATGGCAGTGTCCTGACCCGAATGTTTCTAACATACATTCTGAGTATCCTCATACATGTTTAGGGCTGATTACCCTAGAGCTGTCCCCACTCTGTATGGTTCACTGTAAAAACACAGAAGAGGCCTGGGGGGCTAATTGTTTTCTGACAGATTTATAATTCCATTTAATCAAAATGTCACTGTTAAAACCAGATGAAAAGCATTGGACCAGACTGGCAAAGAGAAATATGGGTCTCTGTTTTCCCATCCCCCTCTCGTAGAGGATTAGAAAGGATAGGCAAGTGGGAATTTGGGTAAACCACTCTTACTGGTACCTTGTACGTAGGCTGATGATGGAGTAATGATGATATCGTGCGGTGTGTGTGAATGTATGTGTAATCTATTAAGCACCAAGACTGTGCTGCAAATATAACCGTATTCTTTCCCAGACACCACACACTGCAGGCACCACAATAGCTGTTCAGCTGTAGAGCCACTTATAATTATGCACAGTTGAAATCTCTCTGAGCCACTCTTCTCCCCGCTGCAGTCTAGAGGAGGCAAACATATAATACATTTGGTTCTCCCCATGCATTTTGACAACTTTTTAAAAGGCATCAGGATAATGTTTGCATGCATTATGTAGCTAGAGGAATGAAAACCCCATTACAAGGCTTGAAATTACTAGGCTCTCTTAAAGTGACATAAATCAGGCCCATTTGACATCACCACTTGAAACACTCATGTTGCAAGCATCGGAGTATGCAAATGCAAGTTTTGCTTCTTTATGGCACAGAGGGTAAAGCTCAAGCAGGAAGATTTAGAATACAACAACATCTGATATGCAAAAATATTACAATACATTCCTCTGTGTACAAAAGCCAGCGTTTTAGACTGTTTTAACTGCTGGTGGCCATAATAGCTTCATGGCATATTATTGATCTGAGAGTTTAGCAGCCTTATATAATGGAGCATAGACCATATGAGATGTTTATAACCCCACACATCCTCCCAACAGAGAGTAATGTACCCTCAGCTATATGTAATAGGACTTTAATTCCCCAGTGGGCTCCCAGTGTATTCTACCATGATTTAGTAATACCATCAGTGATGCAGGGCAGAATTATCTTTCTATGTGCAGTGTGTACTTGATTGTTTATCATCTGCTTTGTTAAAATTGTAATGATTATGGAGCATCACTTTGGTGCTTCACTGATGCTGTTTTATTTGTTTTAAAAAGCTGAAAGTATCTGTTTAATTTCTTAAAACATCTTTTCCTAGTAGCCTAACTGCTTTAGAAGTTCAGATCATAAAATAAACTACTCTGGAAGTTTATGATATCTTAATAGAACATAAAATCTAAGAGCTCAATGGTTTGGATAAAAATATTGAAATATATAGTCTTTGTTTTTCTTTTCTAGATAATCTTGGCCTGATTTTCTTAATATTTCTGAACTTTTATCAAAAATTATTGAGTAAACTTTATTCTAAGGGTGTTTATTTATGAGTGTGTATTATATCCCAATACCAAATATTAAGGTCATCTTTATTTTGAAACGTATTTTTATAATAAAAATGGGGAAATAAACAAAAACAATACTTCTGCTATTCAGTGTCCTACTGAAATTAAATACACAAATTCCTTTTTGTATCCTAAAAGGCAAAGTCAGTAAGATGAGGCTATGTTTACATTCATAAAATTATTTAAACTCATTCTTCCTTTAATGTTTTGCTTGGCTAGCCATTAAAAAAAACAACTGAATCATTCTCTGCTTGTGCACATTTGCATGTGTACATACATGCATGTGGTGATCATGAATATTGGCATATGTGAGTTTTGCATATGTGCATACTTCTGTGATTGTGGGTCTGCATGGTTTTTAGTGTATTACTGTGTGGGTTTATATGTCTGCATGTGTTTATGTTTAGGTGGGTCTGTGCCCATGTGCATGTATGTATATTTACCTGTGTGTGAATATCTGTGTATATGAATAGAAATAGCTTGTGAAGACAACATATTAAATGAATTTTCAAGTCAACATAAATTCAAAGAGCACATACTTATGTCTGTAGTATTTTCTTAGACATATGGGCTGCAAGAATGGATATGACCCTCTTCTGGACCTTAAAAAGTTTCAGAGCAGAACAGGAAAGATACTTTGTACTCAACGAGCAACAGAACAATGAAATACTTTATTTTATGAACAAAGTGCTTAGTTAGCAGATTGGGTCGACTTATATACTCGGATGAATAATAGACAATAAATTTGGTGATGATGATGATGATGTGTGAGTTAGCCTTAAAGCTTAAACAGAATTTTACCTAGGAGAAATGTGGGGGAAACCAAATTAAAAAGTTAGCATAGTAGAGCAGATAGAAGGATAAAGCATGAACAGTGCATGCCGTTTGGAATGAATGGTTATTTAAATGATAGGAGCATAAGACAAATGAAAAGAGAAAGGAAATTAAGATTGCCTACGTGCTTTCTGCTGGGTATAGCATGATGACAAAGGTGGTCTTTGGCATCAAATTGCCTAGCTGTGCATTTCATATCTTCCTTCTACTAAATGTGTGTTTTTTCCCAAGTGACTTAAACTCTCTGAGTCTTGGTTCCTATTTACTACAGTAACTGCAGTAAAGACTCATTGAAATACAATCATACACTTCATACAATGATTAGTATATGTGAACAACTTGGTAAGGGGGAGGGGTAGTTATTACCCTGTGCTTGGCCTGGAGATAGTATTTACTGCTGGAAGTCATTGAGCTGGCTACGTGACAGACATTGTGCTAAATACACATCATGCCATTTAATCTTCACAATAGCCCTTTGACATGGTTACTATTATTAGCCCCCTTAGAGCTGAGGAAACATCCTAGCAGGTCACAGAGAAGAGCAGGACCACACCCGGTTTTGCCTGTGTCTTGAGATTGGCCATCCTGTCTCCAGGATGAAGCACATTGGTAGGAAGGAAACATAGAGTGGGAGTTTGGGCTCAGATGATGAAGCTCTTGAATAATAAGGCAAAGAGTTTGCATTTTATTTTTTCAACAGAAGAAAAGCATGAAATATTGTTTTTGAGGAAATAGCATTAATCTATTTATTCAGCAGATACATATTGAACTTGATTAGTGAAGCACGCATATAATTTTTGTTATTGCTTTTTAAATACCAAGCTCTCTCATCTGCTCTAGTCTGACATTCGTGGGTCCTGACTTGTTCTTTATTGATCTTTGCAGCCCAAGCTACTGTGTGCCAGATGCTGTGCTAACCATAGGGGGAAGAAAGATGAGCAAAAGCACATGTGGTCCCTGCCTTCATGAAACTGTAGGTTAGTGCATCAGTGTGTTTGTGGGGCATAGAAATGTGGCTTGCACTGACAGCTGAAAGATTACTTGGCAAAGAGTAGAAAGGGAGAGAAACAGCAGGTTCAAAGGCCCTGTGAAGAGAGGAAGCATGATTGAGTCCAAGGGCAAATAGAACTGGGTGGTCTGGAGAAATTGATCTTAAGCAACACTATTCAATAAACACATAATGAAAATCACACTACTTTTGGGGGGCCGCGGAGCAGGGATTGAACCCAGGAGCACTCGAACACTGAGCCATATCCCCAGCCCTATTTTGTATTTTATTTAGAGACAGAGTCTCACTGAGTGGCTTATAACCTCACTTTTGCTGGGGCTGGCTTTGAACTCACAATCCTCCTGCCTCAGCCTCCTGAGCCACTGGGATTACAGGCATGTGCCATGGCACCAACTGAGAGTCAAAATTTTAACACAACTTTCTAGTAACCACATTTTAAAAAGTAAAAGGAATAAGCTTTGTTAAAATGCATTTGGTCCAATATATCTGAAATATTATCATTACAACATATACTCAGTTTAAAAATTATTACTTTGATAGTTTACCTTTTTTTTCTTATTCTGTTTGAAATCCAATATGTATTTTAAACTTCAACACCCCTCAGTTAGGATGCTAACTTTTCACTGGAAATGTTTGACTTTGTTTGTATACCTCATTAAGCTTATAGTTGAAAAACTAAATAAATATATTCAAGATGTTCCAACAAAGTCTTCCAATAACTGGTTTGAGCGTCCATTTTTAAATTTACATTTAATTTAATTTAAATTGAGTGAAATTAAAAATTCATTTCCTCAGTCACAACAGTCACATTTCAAATGCTCAATAGTCACAAGTTAGATAGGCGGATACATTCCTGGACACTGCAGAATGGGGAAGTGAGACCACAGTTAGATAGGGCAGGCCTCACAAACCAGCTGTAGGGATTCTGTCTTTATTCCCAGTGAACACCACTGAAGAGAACTAAGCATGGGATGACATAATAAGATTTAAGTTTTAGAAAGATTATTTATCAAGCCATGTGGATCATGGATGACCAATAAGAACGTTGATAAGATTCAAGTCAAAGATTATGCTCATTTGGACAAGAGTGCCATTGATGGAGATAGAAGTGAATGGTTTCAAGAGAGTTTTAAGGAACAAAATCCAGAGTTAAAAAGGATATTGAAACAGGAGACACTGAGATCTATAACTGCAATCTGTAACTGCATCACCAATGGATCAAAAATTTAGATTGGGCTTTAAGATGACTTGTCATTTACTCCACAGTATCTGGAGTCTCACCTTGGAAAAAATCAAGTGGCCAGAAATGGATTGGATGACTGGTAGGTGAAGCCATTTGGAGGCTTCTTCGTTCTCTTATTTGGAGCTTGGCCTGGGATAACTCAAAAGCTTAGTCTCAGACTCTGTGTGTGGTTTGGGTTTCATGATAACACCATAACCTAAGGGCAGGTAAATTTTTTACATGGTAGATTTCAATGCATATTCCAACTGATAAATTGAAAGCATCATGGCCTCCTGTATTCTAGTCTCAGAAATTCCACTTCTTTATTTTCTCTGCAATCTTTCAATTCTTTCAATTGAAAGAATCACAAAGCTCACACTGATTCAAAGAAAGGGAACAGAAACCCCACCTCCCAACAGAAAGAATTCCCAAGGATTTATAACAAGTGTTGTATAACCTCTTCAGGAAACGTGTGGATAGTCTCACATTAAAGTGCCTTTGAGTCATCTGAGGGAGGAAGCTGGATAATGTAGGTTGAAGATCAGAAAAGTCTAGGTTGCAAATATAAATTTATAAAGAATCTGTACAGTGGTAATTAAACTATAGGTGAAAGTTCCCTAGGAGAGAGTCTAGGTTGAACAGATTGACTTGAGGAATTTCAACCATTTCCTGCTCTGCAAGGAAAGATAAGCCTATAGGAGGAACAAAGAAGGAGCCACCAGAGCAGGATGATAAGGACAGGGAGAGTATCCTGCTTGACAGGCAGAAGCAGCAAATGTTTCAGGAAAGAAATAATAGTTAACAATATTTTTAAATTTATTTTTTTAAATAAATGACAGTGGAATGCATTACAATTCTTATTACACATATACAGCACAATTTTTCATATCTCTGGTTGTATAAAAAGTATGTTGATACCAATTCCTGTCTTCATACATGTACTTTGGATAATGATGTCTATCACATTTAAACATTTTGAAATGTTAAGAAAGATAAAGGCAGAGAAGTACCTGCTGCATTTATTCACAGGGAAGCCATTGTTTACATTTTAAGTGGTTTTATTATTTTTCTTCTTTTTTTGCCTCTGAGCTATATTCCCAGCCTAATTAATTAATTAATTCACAGACATAGAGACAAGGTCTCTCAAAGTTGGTGAGGGTCTCCCTAAGTTTCTGAGGCTGGCCTTGACCTTGCTATTTTTCTGCCTCGGCCTCTAGGATTTTAGGAGTGCAACACTTTGCCCAGCTTAATTTTTTTTTTTTTTTTAATCTCTGGATACAATGCAAAAGATGAATTGCTGAAGGAGGAAACAGAAAACTAGAATAAATTTGATGGATCAATTTAAGTCTAAAAGTGGCTACTGTATTTTATCAAAATGACAATATTAATTGAACTACAGACAAGCAAAGGTTGATGGATAAAATAAAGTTTAATTTTTCCTAACAGAGATGAACATTATCACCTAGTGCCATATTTCTAATTCAATACACTTACCCTTCATAAAGTAAATAAAATTTCTTACTGGGTTTCTTTCATATAATATTATACATTTGAGAGATCATTATTACAAATCTAACTAAATTTTATTGTCAGATTAGAAAAATATCTATATGATGTGGGTTTGAGTCTGGAAGTGACTGCATAAACTCCTAAAAGTGACTGGAGTTTTTAGATATGAAGAACATA
Organism: Urocitellus parryii; assembly: GCF_045843805.1. NCBI lineage: Eukaryota > Metazoa > Chordata > Mammalia > Rodentia > Sciuridae > Urocitellus > Urocitellus parryii. The sequence goes on from NC_135538.1 coordinate 49,449,857, forward strand.
AACTTTCCATGTCTAGATTCCATCAATCTGAAAATTTTTGCATAATTAAAAATTCCCATAATATTAAAGAGTGATCTTAAAGTTTACTTACTTAAGATATGCATGCATACACATACAAATCTAATGTAAAATATTAAGTATTTTATACATGTAAATATATTTATAAATATTAGCATAATAATATTTTATTTCAACATAGATGTGAATATACTTTCTTTTCATGGATATTTTGATTTGACATTTTAAGTGCTTAGTTATTTATCCAACTAATAAGCTATAATTTATATTAAAATAGCAAGCATTTTTAAAAGATTCAAAAATGTAAGGACTTATACAGTCTTTTTAAAAATATATAACTACTTTCAGAATTTAAAAAAAAAGTTTGTTATCCCAATATGAAATGATGTTTAATGAACTCAAACTAAAGTGTCTTCTTTTTGAATAATCCAGATAAATCCTTCTTTGTGACCACTGACCTAATACAATCATGTCTGTTGCTTTCTCCATCAGTACTTAGAGCTGCAGCTGGATCAATACCTGTTCCAGAGGATTATAATGACTGGATCATGTATCTACACTATGTTCACGTATTGTTCATATTTCTGCCAAAACCTGAAAGAGAAGCCATAATAATGGGGAAAAAAATCACTGTGTTTTTCTGGATTAACAGATTGTCAAAACATAAGCCCTAACATTGTTTCCAAGGATTTACTTTGTAGCCGATTGAGTAGGCGCTTATGGTTTGGATATGAGATGTCCCCTCAAAGCTCCTGCATTAATGTTTGGAGGTAAAACAATTAGACTATAAGAGTTGTAATCTATTTAGTGGATTAATCCATTTGCTGGAGTAATAATGAGAAAAGACTCTTGTCCTGGGTGGCAACTGCAGGCAGGTGGGACTTGGCTAAAGGAAGCAGGTGTCTGGGGGTGTGTCTTTGGGGTTTATATCTTTCTCCCTGACTGTTCCCCAACTCTTCCCTTCTTATTTGCATCCTGGCTATCATGGGGTGAGCAGTACTCCTCTGTAATGATTCTCTTCCTCACCCTGGGCCCAGAGTGATGGAGTGGGCCAACCATGGATGGAACCTCTGAAACTGTGAGCTCAAAATACGTTGTTCTAGTCAAGTACTTTGGTCACAGTGATGAGAAACTGATTAACAGGAAAATCTGCATCGGTTGTGAATAGCAGAATTTAGTTTAGTTGTGAAGAGTAATAATACACTGAACAAAGAATAGGCCATATGTCACCTTGTGTGGTAAAATTGAATCAACCATATGATGAATTTTCCAACCCTTTTCCTCATTGTACAGATTCAGCTGTGCTTACATATCAATCCTTGCAAAAGAGAAGGATTTTGGTCCAACTTTGTGAGAAGAGATATATATAGAGATGAAGATCCAGAAAAGTACACATTAGTGAAGCTACATTGGGCATTACTCCTATTTGCATTTCCCTTTTACAAAAAATTCATCTTCTATTGTCTTTTTTTTATATATAATTTGACCTCAATACCTTCTCCCTTGTTCTTTCTATTACGCTGTTCCTTTATTTTTTTCTTCTTTCCTGTGCCTCCATATCCTCTAAACTTGACAGATCATTGAATCTTACTACTTTTAAATTATTTTGTAGTGCCAAAAATTAAATCCAGGACCTTAAACATACTAGGCAAATACTCTATCATTGAACCACATCCAAAATTACACCATTGATCCAGACTTATTTGTGTCTGATGACTTTTTCTAGTAGTGGTGCTCACTCCTAAATAATATACATTGTAGAATATCATCACTGACTACCATTAATGGTCAAAGCAAAAGATAAACCGTAAAATTTAGGATTCATTTGCTTCTAAATAATGTTCTTCAATGTTGACTTGCTATTTGGGGAATTTTATGAGCCCTCTATGCAATGTATTTGAAATTTGAATAATGTATCAATTTGTTTCAGAAATATTCTTCCAGACCTTTATTGTTGCCTTTATTTTTTGTCATAATGTGATCTACATTATATCGTAAATCTTGAAATAAATTTACCATGATTATGGCTCCTATACAACTATGCAAGCAAACTCTATTCAATATAAAATAACAAATGAACCTAAATAATTCACATTTTAATGAGAAATATGATATCTTGAATCTCTGTTTTTATTACTATTCAATAACATTAGTCAAATAAATTCAGAATATGTCAGATAGCATTATAACAGCACACAAAATAGTATTAAATTCTAGTTAAGCATAATCTGTCCTTTCTCCATACCAATACACTAATTTTTAATGAGGAATCACTTGTTAAGTCTATAAAGTTATTTTTTTCATTAAAAGATAAATTAGCATCTAGTTTTACTGAATTTATATTAAATTGGTATATAATACAATTATTTATGGAGTCAGGAATTGGAAAATAGTGTGAAGTTGATTTTAAGACTTGAGATGATGATAAGAAAATTATACTTTCAAAAGAGTACATCATTACTTCTTGAAGGAAATTATTATATATTATAAATAGATTTTCCATTGCTTTGGACTAGGAATATTCAAATCCCCATGAAGCTATTATTCGGCATTCGACCTTTATTTGATGAACATTTGACTTTAGGGTTGAGCCACTGTCCTTTTCTCAATGGTAAAAGGATGAAGTATATTGCACTTCTACACAGAATCAAAGACTTAACCTATTAAAAAGTTAAATTCTTATGCCTTATAAATATATCAAATATGAAATGAATTATTCATTTAGAAGATAAATTTTATACTTATTTCTAGTTAAATAATTTCATATGAGAGCAACAATTTGTATTAAACCAGCTACTGATTCCCACCCAGATATATTCACCAACATTTAAATATCCCATGATTATTTGTCATGAACATAACCATAGAGAAGTATAGAAGTGTTCATGCCAAAATCATGTAGTGAAACTGGATTATAAGATGGTGATCCAGAGAACTTAGAATAAGTGCTTTTTTAACCAATATTCAATTTCAGAAGATTTAGACTTACAGAAAAATTACAAAGAGCACAGAGGATTCCCAATTACTTAACCCATACCCAGTTTCTCCTTATTATCATTTATCATAAATACATTTGTATTAATTGTCATAATTAATAAAGCATAATGTATTTATATTTTCTCAGTTCTACATAATGTTGGAGTTATTTTCCAGGATCCCATCTAGGATGGTGTAGTACATTACATTTGATTGTTTTATCTCAAGCTCCTTTTGGTTATGACAGTTTCAAAACTTTCTGATTTTGGTGGCTTTGACAACACTAAGAAGTACTGTTCAGATACTGTAATAGGCCTCTCTACTGGATTTGTTTTAAACTTCTTATGATTAATCTGTAATTGTGAATTTGGGGGAGGAAGATCACAAAGGTAAAATGCCATTGGCATCACATCATAGCAAGAGTACACACCACCAAGATAACTTACCACTGTTGAAGTGTTATGGCTTGGATATGAGGCACTCCCTCTAAGTTCCTGTGTTAATGCAGGGATATTCAGAAATGCAGTGATTAGATTATGGCAGCTGCAACTTAACCAGTTTATTATAGTTTGAATGGACTGATTGGGTGGTAACTGTAAGCAGGTGGACGTAGATGATAAAGGTAGTTCACTAGCAACAAACGCTGAATGATTAATTTTCAGTGGGACCTCTTCTCTCTCTGCATTTGTCCTATAATGAGCTGACCATCTCACCTATCCTCCACCATGATGTTACACCTCTCTTTGGGCCCAAAGAAGTGGAACCAGCTGATTGTGGACTGAACCTCTGAAACCATGACAAACTATACTTTTTCTCTTCTTGTACTTGTCAGAAATTTCAGTCACAGTGATGAAAAGTTAACACATGAAATTAACATTGACCATCTTAAGCAAGTCTTGCCAGATATCTCCAGTGTGAAGGTACTTTTCCTCCTTTTTATTACTTACTCACTGGAAGGAAGTCCCTGTGTGCTCCATTTCTTTAAAGACAAATTTTAGGGAATTCCTCTGCATCAGAAATTTGTTTCTTCTCTCCCACCTTTTTATCTATTCAAGCATTTATTTACCTCTGTATGGATTTGTGAGTATTCATTTTATACTTTGGTTGCTAATCCAACAATTTTTTTTTTTAATTTTGTTGCTCATGTTTTTTTTCAGTTTTGGGCATTGGGATCTCTTTCATTTGTCTCCTGTGTCCCTTGACATGCCTCATAATTATGTTTTTTTATTATTTTTTTTCTTACTTTATGCCACTTCAAGATGCTCTAGGCTAGTTTTGTGTATTTTCTTCCCCAAACCTAGAATATCATTTCTCCATTGCTGTATGAATACATGACCAGTGAAATTCCCCATCATGTACAATCACAAGAATGGGATCATAATTAGAATTATACTCCATGTATATATAATATGCTAAAATACGTTTATCTGAAAAGAACAAATTAAACACACACACACACACACACACACACATGATCTGGCTCTAGAAGTGCTCATTGCCACTGGGATAGATTGCTTCTATGCTCTTTCAACTGATAGTGTGAAGAAATTTATGAGTGCATATTAATCCACACATGTACATACTTATAATAATTTATATATTTAAAGGCTAGAAAGACATGAAGTAGATTTCTTAACACAGTCACAGAAACGACACTCAAGAGAGTCATATGATATTAGAAGGTTTGTTATTCTCCCAGATCTTAGAGACAGGAGGCATGGTATAAGGAGCTACACAAAAGGAGTTTCTAAAGAATGGACTTAACCAAGAAGGTTGGGAGGAGAGAGAGAGAATGAGGGTGAGTGACAGAGAGAAAATGTAGACTTCTGGACAAATGCCTTTATTGGGTGTCATGGTGGATTGCAAAAGTAAAAGGCAAAATGGAATTTTATTGCTGTGTTTGAATGTTTCTAGATTATAGTCAGGGGAGGGCAAAAGAAAGTTAGCTTGTGGCAAGGACCAGATTATCACACAGGTGCTCCTAGTTTTCTGGGTAGAGTTGCACATGGTATTCCTTTGTTATCCTTTACATGCATGCAACTGTAGTGATGAGATATTTTTTATTTTTAATATTGGTAATTTGTATTTTTTCTCTTTTTGGCTTAGTTAGTCCACTAATTTTTCTTTTGGTACTTTTTAAGTGACAAATTAAATATCCTTAATATTTATATAACCATTCAAATTACCGGTTTCTCCTCGTGTGAATTGTAGTAGTTTTGTTTTCTGAGAAAATTTTCCTTTTTATTTAAGTTGTCAAATTTATATTTGTCGAGCTATTAGCAATATTTGCTTATTTTTCTTTTGATGTTTGAAGCATTTGAAGGAATGTCCTACTGTTTCTGATACTGGTTATCTCTCTCATCTTTATTCTTTGTTATTCTTACTAAGATTTATCACTTTTCTTTAGTATTTCAAGCATAAGCTTTTATTTTTATTGTTTTTAATCTATTCTTTTCCTGTTTTCAGTTTCATTAATTTTTACTCTAATATTTATTATTTTTCTTCTGTTTGTTTTAAGCTTAACTTTCTTCTTTCTCTGGTTGCCTATAGTAGATTCCAGGTTATAGATTTTTTAAAAATCTTTCTTCCTTTTTAGTGTATTCATTTAATGCTATGATTTTCTCAGTAAGCACTGCTTTTACTGCACATACAACTTTTAATAAGCTGTATTTTCATTATCAGTTAATTTAAACAATTTTAATTTTGAATAGGCACTTTAAAAGACTAAAATTGGATTACAGCAACAAAAATTTCTATAGAAATAATTTGGACTCCTGAGAACACCCAAAGTTTCCATTCTCACATTTGGAAAACTCTAGAGTCAGTCAATTACACTTTGGTTTAGTCTAACCTGTATGAGGCACTCTGAAAGATATGGAAATGAAATAGATGACTCCTTTCTTGCAGAATCTTATTGCATGGGCAAGACTATCACTAGTAAAATAATTAGTGAACATTCTAAGTCCATATGTTATTAAGCCCTGAGTAGTTAAGTGATGAACTGTAAATACCACCAAAATTTCATGTGAAATTGCCATTTTACTTCAGGGGAGTTAGGAACAGACTGTTTAATAGATTAATCAAGAGCCTCTCTTGGGTTGCTTCTTTTGGAAAGAATAGAAAATGAGTGGAAACTAAAATACCTATGTAATTAACAAACATGAAGATAGCTCAGGTCACTGACCCTGCAAATTATTTTTAATGCATAGATACATCTATTCCTCTGATTTGTCTCCTTGAATGATTTTTGGAATGTGATATCCATTAGAAAGGAAGATAATAATCTTGACTGAATTCCAGAAACTTTTGACTTCTTGTTTTGTTCTGTGAATATACATGTGTACATCTGTGTGTGTGTGCACACATGTGCACATTTGTGCACAAGTACACCCACACACAAGGGGGCAGTAGGATCCCTGCTTTGTACTCGAATCATATACTGACTCTTGCATTAAAATGTAGAAAAGTATTTTTTACAAAAAAGAAAAAAAAACTCACTCAATTATTTTTCTTCAAATCACAAGCCTGATGAGCTAACAGCTGGTGTTTCTGTGAAGCAGGAAGAAGACTAAGGAAGGTGGCCATGGGTAAAACACAGAATGGGGATAATTGCACATCTGTGACAAGAATGTGATAAGTGACACAGGAACTCCATGCTTATGGCTTGGCTCCCCAGTGGACTATCACAACTACTATCTGCTCTAATGTTTCCTAAACCGATGTTATGTGTAAAATGCTTTTATAATCTATATAATGTGTATGCACTATTCTTATCATTATTTACTTAATATATGCTTTTATTTATCTCATAAATTATTTAACATTTATTAGTAGTAGTAATTTTAGTATTATGGATATTTTGTGTTACTCTTAGCAATGTAAAGCCAGTATCTCATGGTCTTTACAGAAAAAACTCATTTGCAAAAGATTTTTTTTTAAAAAAAATATTTAAATAAAAATAACTAAAGTATACAGAAACACCAAAATCAGCTCATGTTCCACTAAAGGCAAACATGCCACATTTCAGGATATATGGGCATATAAAATAAAATTCACATCAGCAAAGCACACAAAACCTCATTGATATGGCTCTGATTTCTTTCTGTCTTATTTCATTTCTTTCTGAGTAATGCTTTACATCCCATTTTATTTTGCTTGAATAATCCATGCTTTCCCCAACCTCTTTACTGGCCCACAGCAATTCCTGGTTCCAGAAAACCTTTCACTCCTTCATCTACTTAGAAAATGTCTGCTTACTTCAGACCTAGTTAGAGTATCATCTCCTCCCTGAAGCTTTTGCTGACACCTTAAAGTAAATTTCCTTGTCTGTGTGTGTGTGTGTGTGTGTGTGTGTGTGTGTGTGAGAGAGAGAGAGAGAGAGAGAGAGAGAGAGAGAGAGATCCTTTAACATTTAAATGCATTCCTTGTTTGTTTTGGGGTCTCTCAGCCTTACTAGATTACACATGCTGTTTGATATCTTGTAGGTACCAAGGGCTTTCATAATGGATAAGTGAAGATAGAGCAGGCAATTAACTCTTTGGAGTAATCTCTATGGTACCTCCAAAATTAGAGTTTCTGAATGCTCAAGCTCCAATGCTGCAAATAACAACAGAATTCTTTAAGAATTTGTTTGTTATTAAGTTTCAATTACCTCAAAGACTAGAGTCACTCAATCATGCTTAAATGTTTGCACCTTTCCTGAGGATAATTTTGATAGGGAAAGGTTGGGAGACAAGCAGGAATGTGAGCACTAAGGAGAAGTGGCCCTGAAAAAAACATGAAAAATTATACAAAGAGATTATTCATTCTATGAATTTGTCTAGAGGACACCATATTAGAAGTTTCAATCAGAGGAAACTACAACAATACAGACAAGCCTAGATCCTGTGAAAAGTGTTATTATCCCCATAGGGGAGAAAAGATTTCTTTCTGTATTCATCACTAGGTTCCTGAGGCCCTTATCACGAAAGACAGATTAACAAGAGAAAAACATACACATTTATTTAATATAAGTTTTACATGTCACAGGAATTGTCATGAGGAAAAGGAGATCCAAAGAAATAAGGAAGCTGCCTTTTTATGGTAAGTTTATTGAAGAAATGGATATTTGTAAAGTGTGATTGGACAAAATAAGTATGATCTAATCATAATAAACTGGAGAGAACATAGCAAGGGCTCCTTCTTCAAGTTCATCTCTGTGTCCTTGTGTTTTTGGAAAGACATTTATTTCTTCTAAGAGTTTATCTCTCAAATGAAGGTATTATGACTTGCTTCAGAGGAAGGTCACAAAGACCTCCTGCTTCTTCTGTATTCTGAAATGCCTGGGTGCCATATTTGGGGAAACATGTCCTCAATCCCATCACCTACACCTGGCTTCAGGGTACTCGTTGCTGTAAGGATGGTGAAAATTCCATGGGAAGAGCACATTGTCTGGACTAGTAGGAAGTGGAATATAGAGCAGAAAGAAATAAGTATCCTGAAGAAACTTAGTTCCTGATCTTTTGAGAAATAGCATTTAAAACCATAGACATCCAAATCGACCTGAAGGGTCAAGTGTGCTGTCGTGGAATAGTAAGGGTGATCACTGCTTTTTAGATAATGCATAGCTATACTTTCCTATGTAGGAGGAAGGTAATGGAAGAGAAAGAAAAAAAATATGATATTGGAAAAAATTTAAAAATTTCATGGTGTTGTAACTAAAGTTTGCTACATGTCCGTGGAATTGAAGTATATCACAACAAACATGCTGTGTACCTCTTCAGCATGATTTTTCTCAGACCTCCGGCAAAAGGAAGCAATTCTGGTCTTCAACTGAGAGTTGGAGGTGGAATGCTTCCAATTTAAAACAGTCGCAGGTCTGTTTGCCACATGTTTTTTTTTTTTTTTTTTAATAGTCATTTCATTTTGGTAAAAAAGCTTTGAGGAGTTGTGACTATGTCCCTCTTACTTCTTAGCTTGCCTTTTTGAGATTATAAATTTCCATATAAAATAAGATGTTGATATGCAATAGAACATAATTTAAATATATGAGATTTGAATTGTTTCTACAAAAAAATAAAATCAAATTATACTATCTGAGGCTAAACTTCTTCCTGAACTTAAGGGAATTGTGACTATTTTATTTACTTAGATAAATTTATTTCCTTTATACAAAATGAAAGGCATTTTTTTCCTTCTGTTCTATAAAAGGGGTGGTAAGATATCTGATGATGGGAAAAAGAAGGAAAATTTGCTTTTAATTAGAAGACTATGGGATCTTGTGATAGATGTTCCTAGTTGCCATATGAACTGCATTTTTTTCCTTTTTCTCTTTCAAGAATTCTGTATAGAGTAAAATAAATTGTAGGATTTATAACTTTCAACATGCAGATCTATTTTAGTGATCTGAAAGTAGAAATTTAGAAACTAGATTTTAGGGGACAAAAAGTCTCAATTAAAAAAAAATCCTGGGAATAGAATTTTGGTTACCATCACTGCAAGGGGTCCAGCTGTCAAAATTCTGGCTCAGTAGGTTCTTTAACTTGGGGGGTCCTATTCATTATTTTTGGAATGTCACATAAGTGATTCTCTAAGGATGCAATCTAATAAAAATACCACCCAGCCATGTTCTATTATTTCTCCCTCTTCTTTCTTTACCAATTCAGGTCTCTAATTAGTAACAGTGAATAAATTCAAGAGTGTTCTTTCCTTTCCAACAGATGGTAACATCTAGTTTTACCTGTTTGCAATTACAAATAATTCCTAAATAATGGAAGAAAAGTATATTTGTAAAAAAAAAAAAAAGATTGTATTATGTTTTGTATTTTAGACTAAAAACACATTAGATACTCTTTAAGGCCCCAGCTTTAATATTATAGTTTGTACCATAAAGGTTAACACAGAAATGATACAGTTATTCAGAAAATTCAAAGCCTGACTCAACTGTAAGTTTCCAATTAGCATACTTTGCTTTAAAATAGGTACACGTTCTCTTGGAGTTACATTTTGCATGTACAATATTTTACAGTATCTAGTTTCTTTTTATTGGCAAATCCCTTGTCATTATTATTATTTCACACCAAGAGCCCATATCCTGCTACAAAACACAGTAAGTAGTAGCGTATGTAAAAACAATTTGTATTGTGGAATGTATATCCTTAAATTCCTTCCCTTTGAGATATGTGAAATCTGAGCTCCTATGGTTCTGCGGAGCTTTATGCTGTAACAGATGTGTGTGTATGCGTGTGTGTATGTGTGTGTGCACTTGTGTGTGTGCACTTGTGTGTGTGCATGTGTGTGTGTGTGTGTGTGTGTGTGTGTGTGTGTGTGTGGTGGGGGGAGGCAATAGAACAGTTTGAAATGTTCCAAACTGTTGGCTCCTCATGCACATAGAGGTTGATGGGAGGGATGTATTAAATCCCTAGGCATTCTGGGGTCCCTTCCCTTTTGCATTCAAACTCTCAGAGATTATTGTAAGTTTTCAGGCAAGAGATGAATTTGCTTTTAGTTCCCAAGACAGTGAGAATGATGTCAAATCCCAGTGGAACAGTAATGGGTAGAGCAAGGGGGGTGAGGTCCAGGCAGCAGTCCTTTGTCAAATCTTGTGTGTTTTTATATTAAATGTGACATGAGTGGGATACCTGTTTTATTAAACTCTGAGCATGTTTCCCATACAGGGAAGTATGCAGCCAAACAGACATTCGAATTTCTGATATATCAACATATAAAGATACAGGGGAACTATGGTTTATAGTATATGCTTCAAGATGAGCAAGGACACATTTCCCAGGAACCACATTCCACAGTGAATGGCTTCCATGAGGTTGTCTTTCCAACAGCCCTATCAGCAGACACCTCTTACCCCACCCTTTTCTGCCAAATTATAACTTCAAATTCTAAGCACCTGGGAAATTCCCATGGGTGGAACAGGAAAGGTTACGGCCTAGAACTCCTATGTCCAGAGAAATAGGAACCTTGCAAGGATGCAACTCTGTACCTTTCCCCACATCTGTGCCCACACAGTTAAGCATGGTAGAGGGGAAAAATAACACAAAATGATTTGTACCATTTTAAATCTGTGGTCACTCATCTTAACAGGGGCTTTTAGCACTTCATAGAAATTCTAATGAGGTATTTTGCTAGTCAGCTTGCTTCCCCACTCTCTGGAATGGCAATTTGAAACATTTTCCACTCAACTCACATCTACAATTTTCTTTCTTTTCTTTCTCAGCAGATGGCCTACTTCACAGAAAATTAAAATAGAAATCATGAAAGCAAACTACCTCAACTTCCTGCCATCATATTCACAGATCTACCTCAGTGTGCCTCTATCATTTCTCTACCCCTCCTGTCACAAAGTAGTACGTGTCCCTTCTTCAGGTTACTTCTTGCCTCAATTTACTGGTCACAGTCTTCATTAGCAAAGGTAGGTCTTGCCCCAGCCAACCTCTGGGGCCTTCCCCTAGAGTGTATCGAAGGCCCCTAGGATGGTATGTTGGTCTTCTCTGGCCCCCTCTACTCCATGTTCCAAATCACAACCAGAGAACACAAAAGAATCAACAGGGTCATGTGATTATTCTGCACAAAAGCCTGTCACGAGCGAAATTGTGCACCTCTAAAAAAAAATTCATGTTGAAATCTTGATCCTCCCCCTTCCCCCACACCTCAGAAGGTGAATGAACATGAAAACTAGGCCTTTAAAGAAGTAATTGAAGCCGGATGCAGTGGCTTGTGTGCCGGTAATCCCAGTGGCCCTAGATGCTGAGGCAAGAGGATTGCCTGTTCAAATCTAGCCTCAGCAGCTTTCAGAGGCCCTAAACAAACTGCCTCAAAAGAAAATATAAAAAAGAGCTGGGGCTTGGTTGTTAAGTGCTCCTGGGTTCAATCTCTAGTTAAAAAATATTTAAAAAGTAATTCAATTAAAATGCGATTATTAGGGTGGGCCCTTTCACAATGTGATTGATATTCTTCTAAGAGATTAGAACCCAGACACATAGAAGGAAGACCATGTGGAGACAGGAGAGAAGACAGCCATCTACAAATCAAGGAAAGAGGCCTCAGAAGAAACTAACTCTGACACACCCTGATTTTGGACTTCTAGTCTCTGGAACTATGAGAAAATAAATGTCTGTTGAATAAGCCACCCACTGTATGGCGCTTTCTAGTGGCAGCCTCATATGCCCTGCAGTGACTTTCAGTCATCTCTGCGATAAAGTCTACAAACCCCAATGTAGTAACCAAGGCTCAGGATGATCTGGCTTACTCTTGCCTTTCCTGTCTCATCCTTGGCCACTCTAGAGAGGCCACATCCTTAGCTTGTCTGCACTCCAAACATACTGGCTTTGGGGCAGTTCCTCAAGTATACTATTATCTTTCTTGATCTGTAGCCTCTTTTTTATTTATTAATTTTTATGTGGTGCTGAAGATTGAACCCAGTGCCTCACATGTACTAGGTGAGCACTCTATCACTTGAGCCACAACCCTAGCCCCTCAATATATGTCTTCTATGCAAGATTATAACCTCCATGTTCTCAGAAACAATTTCTGTCTTGCCCACTTCCCTATATATAGCATGTTACTGTTTTCTATTGTGTAGTTAGTGCTCTGTATGTATTTGAATGAAACTTCAGAATGAACAGCCCAACAATAGACAGAATCATGACCTCTGTGGCAGAAAAATGAACTTGTAACTGCTATGGACAGGGTGTTAATAAGATTTCTAATTATTAGTGAAATGCAATTAGGTAGTTATTTGTTGTTGAAGTTGAAGTAATTACTTGCAGAAAAACTATTGTTCCTAATTCAATTCAGCTTATCAAAGATGTAGGCTATCTTTTTATTTTTTTTTTCAGTCATGTTCATTAAATGAACAGAATTTGTTGGATTAGACATACACTAGATCTAATTTTGGGAAGGATATAAATAAAACAGTTCCATGAAGGGATGGTTTTATATTTTTACCTGGAATTTATATTCTTTACAGAAACAGTCAAAATGTGTATACAATTTGAACACCATCATAGGACATTTGGTGATGCAGCTTTCACCCAAAGTTGGGTTTATTGCTTCTCTTCCTCCTCTCTGGTTTATACCAGAGGATGGAAATCCTTTAAAAGAAGTATGTTCAGGATTTAAGTTCTTTTGTTGTGGTACCCCGTGGGAGGTGCCCATCTTAAGTGAATCCCTAACATCAACGAGTGGATAAGGTGCTGTCAGGGTAGCCCACAGTTGCTAGCAAGTAAGTGTTCCCCTCTTTTGTGATTGTGAGTATGTTGACTGTGACACCGACACCTGTCTAAGGAAGTCTTTGGTGGTGCTTAGGTGATAAGTATAATGGTATCATCTATTTGTGACTGGTATTTCTTAATGGGGTTGTCTATCCCTGAGAGGACTGAGAACAAAAAGACTAATGTAGCTGGCCATCATTCGCACATTTATTTACATGTCAGGGCTTTTGTTCAGAGAGTGACTGAAGCCTATTTGTAGAGTCAGGCATAACCAAGTGAACCTCATTGAGATTCACTTCAGGACATATCCAAACAAACAAGATCTTCATTCTCAGCCCATCCAAATGTCCGTAATTTGGTAAATTACTCATTCTATCTGAATGCATTAGTCATCATTTATGAATGTCAGTGAGATTGAATGGACTTCCCTCAAAGCTCAATAGAACTTTTCCATCATGCTACAAATGCCTGTTATTTTTCCCCCCCAAGACATATTTTTCTGTTGCATTTTAAATTTCTGATCCATGAGCCAAATTGGCATTCCAAAAATAAAGAACACATTTAAAAATCTAATGGATCATTAAAAAATAATTTTTTTAGATTTAAGTAGATTAAGGTCACATAACATTACATTAAAATGTATCAATCTTTGTAAACTTCAAATTAGTATTTCAACTAAGCACTAAGCACTCTGGAAATCTTAGTAACCTTCAAAATAAACAGCTGCCAGTTAGAAATAAAATAGGAGGCTTCTTAAAGAAGTCAATATTTCAGTAGCTAACTTTCTTGAAAACAAATTTTTTTTTGCAGGGATAAAAGTTTTCTATTGAATATATTTATTACTTGAAAAAAATTAAAATGAAATCCCATACAGAAATTTTCTGATGCTATGACATTTCATGTTCTCCTTAAAATCAAAAGATTTTAATACTACAGCAAAGAGAGAAGTCTGACATTTTGACACTCATCAAATATTTGCAATATTTTAGAGCTGTATCAATTAGATCTCTCTATTCCAACACATAGTTTTAACTACTGTATGCCAGCTAGATGTCTTCATGATATATTGCAAATGCATGATAGAGACAGAAGAAACAGAAGAGCTGACCATTGAGCTTGTGAGAATATTTATGTAATTCCCCAAAGTCTAAGTTATATGGGCAAAAGAGATACTCTGAGCTTTCTCTTCTGTTTACTTAAGGTAGCGCTATTTGTAAATCACTATTGTTCAAATGATTGGAGTTCTTTTTGATTTAACAAGATGTTCTTCTCAGTAAAGGATCATTTTAAATGTTCTGGAAGTTTTTATGAATCCAGGGATGGATTTTTAAATGAACTGCCAAATAATCACAGGTTTACTGGTCCAAAGACAAACTCTAATCCTTCTCATTCTGTATCCTAGAATGTTCCCTTTCCTCTCTGTGGTTAACGCTAGTTTTTCTAAAGGAAATGCTGACTGTTCTTTGGCAATCTCTACACAAGGTTTCTTTGATGGATCCATTGTATTCAAGTTGCACACATGCTGTCCACTCTCCCTGTGCACGCCTTGTGTTTTAAATCCTGGAGGGCTTTCTTTCTTTCAGTACAGGAAATATCTCTCCCTTTTAATAATCCAGACTTGAGGAAGATTTGATTCCTGATTATGTATATAGTTTCTGTTTTTCTCTGTGTCTCTGTGTGTGTAGCAAATATTTATAGTGTACCCTATTTTATCTTGAAATTGAAAGGCTAGATAATTCTTGGAAGGAATATTAAGCTTCCTTGTGCAGCATTCTTACACTCAAATGCTTCAAGTCCAGCAAGGAAAGGGGATGAATAAAAGGGTTGTGGGCCCAGTGACTAGAGAACACTTGCCTTGTCTTAAAGAACCAGCATCTATTCAGCTGCAGGCGGTTGCTGCCATACAAATCGGTCTCGGTGTTGTTAAAGCTACCCAGGTTTGCAAGAGTGGTCAGAAATCTGAAGTTTCTTTTGAAATTTCTAAATATTCAAACATAAGTAATTAATTCTAATTAAAACACTATGAAAGCCAAACAAATTGTGGGTATCCAATGTACAACTTCCAAGGGTATATTCATACCTACAAAGAAAATGCTGTATCATTAGACTTAGCAAATTTGCTGCTTGAATGGAAAAGAGGAAATAAATCTAGATGCTAAGGTAAAAAAGATCATTAACATTTCAAAAAATGTTCTATTGCACAAATATTTTTCAAGCATTCTAATTTTATCTGCATTAATTTATAAATGTAGGATATTGTTCTTTTTGATCTACAAAGGACTATTACATACTTGAAACCAAAATCATGTATTCAAAATAAAATTCTTCCTGAATGGATTCCCTTTCTATGTACTTCTTCAGTTAATCTCTAGAAAGGATGTGCAAGTTGCAGAGTCTTCATACGGGAGCCTTGACTTTGTGAGCAAAGGGGTGGTACACTTGAGAATACATGGGAAGTTCCTTGTTCCTAACATTGAAAACCACCTATGATCAAACATATTATGAAGTATTGAGAGCTCTTAAACCAATGATCAATGAAGTCTGGGTGCTTTGAGTACTGTGTCAGGACTGACCATCTCATAGAAAGACATAAATATTATTCTCCATAAATATCAAAAAAGGTAGAGAAACATAGGTCTATTTAACGCCACTGTTTGTATATTCTTGGTCAGTTTCAAAAAAAGAATTCAATAAAATTCTCACCTCAGTTACTATGTCATGAAAGTCATTGCACACATTTGTTACACCTGTCAGAAAAATTCTCTTAGGTGTTTTTGCTTGAATGCACAAGAATTTTTTTTTTTAAATGCACAAAGTAGACTTGAAGAAAGAGTTGCTGATGCCATCAGGAATATTTTGGCAGAACCATGTAGGGGAAAGAGAAATTTTTTTTTCAATGCTCGTGTCTTTGTTATTCTTGTCTCTTTCAGGCCTCTGGTTAACATCTAACACCATTAAGATCTCCTTAACTTAAACATTTCTCATCTTAAAATATTACTGCTTTCACATGGCAATAAATTATTTATGTACTGACAGATCTGAAAATGTTTCCTGGGTTAGGTTACATTAAATTATTATAATTATTTATCCATTTATTCAAATTAGTGATCATCTATTGTGACAGATATTATGCTAGTTTTCTGACACAAAAAAGTGCTAATAAGAAAGCTCACATTAGAGTTGGAGAAGCAGGAAGTGTAAATATCATTTAATATGCCATTATATGCATTGTGATAGATGTAAGCAGGTTACTTTGACACTTCATAAGAAAGGGTTAGATAAGGCTCTCCAGGGGTAAGTAACTCTCTACTTAGCCTTCAAGAATAGGTAGTCATTATCCAGAGCTAGCGGAGGAGAGGGACCAGGTCCAGCTAAGTTAGAATAAGTTATGAAAAGGTGTTGAACATGAAAATATATAAATACATTATTATGAAGAGAACACAGTGCCTAATATGGACCAAGTTTTCTTAAAGCATTTGGATTCTAATGCGTATGGAACTAGATAAGAAGTTTAGTGGAATACTTGTTCAAATTATTACTGTCAAAAACACTCTCTGGATGAACTATGGAGATTGCCTTGGGATCAGGCAGGATTGCCCATGAGTAGGCAAATTAGGGGTATATGTTTCCAGGAAGAGTCCCTGAATTATCAATGATAACAGAGATGCAGAAGAGAGATAATTGTTATGAATTAGATAAAAGGTGTCCCCAAAAGCTCATGTGTGATTCAAGTAAGTTGAGAGATGAAATAATTGGGATATAATAGGTTTAACCTAATCAGTGCATTAATTCCCTGATAGGGATTAATTTGGTGGTAAATGTAAGCAGATAAGGTGTGGCTGGAGGAGTTTGTCTCGGAGGACATGTCTTTGGGATTTATATTTTGTCCTTCTTGGACAGAGCTCTCTCTCTCTCGCTTTTTTTTTTCTTTGTAATTGTCATTTCCTGAGATCTTCCTTGGCCATACTCTTTCACCATGATGTTCTGCCTCACCTTGAGCCCCAGGAATGGAGCTGACTCTTTACGGACTGAGACCTCTGAAACCAAGAGCTCCCCAAATACACTTTTCCTCCTCTAAAAATGTTCCTGCTAGGTGTTTGGGTTTCAGCAACAAAAAGCTAACTAAAACAATAAGAATTTAAGAGGTATAGATGGTAGATAAGATTCAGTAATTTGGAGAGTGAAAAATAAGGGAAAAAGGCCTAGGTCTTGGTTTTGATGGTAATAGTGCCAAAAATCTACACAAGAAATTCAGAAATGTTTGAGACTTTACATGGAAGATGGTGAGTATACTTTTTCACCCGTCAGGTCCAAATACTTGTGGTTTCCCCAAGTTCAGACATGCTTTGCATAGCTCAGTGATGGCTTAGTTGAGGGGTAGATAAAAGATGATTTGAAACTTAACAGGTCAAAGGTGAAGCCATAAGGGTGGATAAAATCAACCAGGAAAATGGGCAGCTAATGTGATGAAAATTATGAATGTGGGAAATATTGACATTTAAGGAGCAGACAGAGGGAATGGAAATTTCAGGTAAAGGTATGATAGAAATCTGAAATAATTGATCCCTAACATCTAAGAAATTAATGAATGTTCAGAGAAATTTGAGGGTAATTACTGGCTTGAAATTATTCACAGGACTTAAAGAAACAGAAGAATTAAAAATTGCTGACATTTAGCATACTGGTGGCCATTGGTCACTCCGTGAAAGTACTTTTAACATGTACTAGGAACAGTAGACAGACTATGGCTGTGAGGTCTGATTGGAGTTTGAGGAAACATCCAGTGTGGTTATGCAAAGGTTGTCTTGCATGACAATTCTCAACCAAGTGGGTGAGTGTGAATAAACATGTCTACTTGCTTAAATCAATATATAATATAATATAATATAATAATAATATGCCCATGTACAAGGTAGCACACATGTGAGGAGCAGGAATTTAGTTCTTTACAAAGTTACTCAGAGGTTACGTGAAGCCTGAAGATAGATTCTATTTTCAAGTGTTATTAAATGGGAAGATGAAAAGAAGGGCAACAGAATAGGAATATTGGGTTAAAATTTTTAAGTTCAATTGGACTTTAACATACCTAAAGACTAGAGGCTCAGAAAGAGACAGGTGAAAAGAAAGAAATCATAAACTGAAAGCCATGAGGATGCAGAAGAGAATGGGATGTAGATGGTAAAAGAGATTACACATGGATAAAAGCAGAGGTTTACTTTTTATTGACAGGAAGAGGAGTAGATAAGAATGAGGGAAAATGCAGACAGGCTTCTGACTGAAGGGAAATAGCAAAAAAATATGAAATAAAAATAGATAGATGTCTCGACCCCTTGCCCGCAAGGAAGACGCAACTCAGGAATCTTCTTTCAGCAGTTTATTCAGGTCCTTGATACTTTTTCTTCTCAACCTCTGGATGCCCCTCCCAGCCTTAATAAAGCACCTCAAGCCCCAATGCGAAGCTGCCACGTGGACTTTTCTCACAGGGTGCCAAGTCACAGCGTGCCAACTCATTCTGATAAGGAGTTGTTTGTCACAGACTACAGGGGAAACCAGCGCCATCTTGTAATGGCGGCCACAGTTCACAGAAACGGCTCACCACAGTTCCCCCTTTTTTGTTTTTATATGACAATACAGGCGAGAGTAGAGGTCCTATCCCACTGTGCAGAAGTGGCTGCATAGTATGGCTCAGCCCTAAGGAGGCGCCTTCCCCAGATCCGAGGCCATATCAGCCGACGCCTTTTTTCGTGGGGCGGGGCGTGGATAAGGTGGGGTAAGGAAGGACGTCAAACCCGCATGCAATAGGACATGCTCTCCTTGAGGTCCACTCCAAGGATCACTCAAGTGCAGTGCCTTGCCTCGCATCCTGTACCGTGACGATGGTGGACGGAGGGGGATAGCTGAGGCTGAACTGTGGCTGTGTACAATGACAAACAAGTTGACAGCACCCTGAAAGAAAGGCACGGACTTTAAAGCGATAGAGAAGCACTAGTGTGGAAACCCATCTGCGTGCAATGGCAGCAAGACCGGCAGAGTGCAAGGGCTTTCCAACACTAAGAGAATAGCGAGGAAAGACATGTCGATCCCAGTGCAATGTTATAATAACTTGGGGTGCAACGACCATGTCAAAGATTTATTGTTTAAGATGCGCAAGCCAGACCTGTGGCGAGTTGCCGTTTTCTAAAGCAGCAAGAGCTTGTATGATTATAGCCTTATCGTGAGCACTGTGGGCCTTGAGGCGACAGAGAAACCACAAGCAGAGAAACATACCAAAGCAACACATTGTATCAAAAATGCCTATTCCCACCCACTCCTTAAAAAAGGAAAAGGCAGATGACAACCAATTGGTAAATTGACCCAAGGTCACTGGATTGACATGGGTGTTATTCAAAACAGCAATCTGAGTTAGTTGAGACTGGATCAAGTTTTCTGCTTCCATGGACCAGGTTCCGGATAGATACTCTCCGATGATGCATGAGGCATTTCTGGAATCATAAAATCTGACAGAGGTTATACATAAATGTGCTCGTTGATCAATACAACCCAAATGTACTAGGTCAGACAATTCCTCAACTTGAGCTTGAGGTAACTCTATCCTTTGATTAGCAGCCAAAATCCCAGATAAAATGTGTTGATTAATTCTACTTTGAGATTTAGAAATTACTTGATTGTATTTTTACTTAAAAGCAAATTTATACTAAACACATTTATCTCAAATATCTGTAACTGAAAAAACAGAGTATCTGATAAATGTAAATATAAAACTTAAATTATAGGTTTTCTGTTGAAGAAAAACAATTAGGCAAATATATATTAACTAATCAATTAGGCATGTGCTAATTAATTTATAGATTAACAAATATAGGTTATCTAAATATCTAAAATATATATATAAAGAATAAGAACATAACTTATAATTGTATTAATTTTATGTAACTACGTGGTCTTAAAATATTTGGATCCATTTAAATTTATTTTTAGCTAGGAGTGCACTCTTCTATGTGACGTCACTTGATGTAACTGAAATAAGATCCTTGAGTATACATTTTTATTTTTATAGTTAGCAATGAAAATAAGGATTTTTTGGTCATCACAGGAACTTTGCCGGCTTGTTCCTGTGGCGAGCAAATGCATCCTCATAACCTTCAAAATTAAAAGTAAAATATAAAGAAGCATATTTGATATCTCTCATCAATAGAACATTATTTAGTAACACAACTATAGAGAAAAAGTCAGGTTATTTAACTTAGAACTAGCTTAAATTTAGGAATGTAACATAGAAACCTGTGGAATTAAATTTTGTCTGAAAAAGATATCTTTCATTAGCATTTACAGGTAGGCATTTTGTTGTAAAAAAATACAGGCTCTGAGCAGCTCCGGTAGAAACCTGAAACACAGCAGTACAGGTTAGTGGCTGGAAAGCGGGACTAGAAGTCCTGTCTGAGTGACTGTGGAAGAACCAATCAGAAGCCCGCAAAAGTGTGGGAGGTGGGACCAGGAAGCAGCTATGCCGGCCAGGCACCCCATGGTTACCATGGTGATGCAAACAACATGGAGTCTGGTGCCCATTTTCAGGGCAAAAGTTCTCCAAGTTTTCTTAGCCGATTGTATTTTGTTTGATTTTGTCTGCATTTTCCCCCGCCTGGCCAAGATCTTACTGGGGTAGCAGCTTGTTCTGTCTCTGCGACCTGCGGTTGCAGTTGTACATCCTGTACTTCCTGGCATTCCCCTAGGGAGTCTACAGATAGAAAGGGGTTGGTCCGTGGGAGGTGACGAAGTCGCCCACTCCCCGGGGTACCATTCCGTCCCTGGATTGCCCCATACACCTAGGCTTCCGGGGCCCGGGTCGGGCCCCTGTTTCCGTTTTGAGGGCAGCGGCCAGAACCTGTCCTGTAATATGAGCTCCATCAATATCCTTACAAGCTCGAATCATGTCATCAACACTCTTTGCTCTGGTAGATTTAATAGCATTTTGGCAATAGGAGTTTACATTTTTAAGAGCCAATTGCTTAATGACCGGCATGGCTTGTTCCAAGTTAGGGAATATTTTTTCTGCTACCTGTATCAATCAGGCAATGAAGTCAGAATAAGGCTCAGAGGGTCCTTGAGCAATTTTTGAAATTTTTGTTTTAGCATTTGAAATAAGTAGAGCCTTCCAAGCCTGAACGGCTGCTGCAGCTATCTGAGCATAGACCCCAGGATCGTAATCAATTTGCTGACTTATGATAGCATATAGTCCCAAGCCAGTTAACATTTCAAGGTTATGCCGTGGGAAGCCGGTGTCCTGATTGACTCGGGCTAGTTCGCGACACCTCTCTTGATTTTCACTTTTCCACAACAAAAAATCCCCTCCGGACAACACAGCCATGCAAAGCTGTTGCCAGTCACTAGGTGTCAGCTGATTGGCAGAGAAAGACTCGAAGAGAGTCAATGTAAAGGGGGCATGGGATCCGTAATTAGTAACTGCCTCCTTTAGTTGTTTAATATCCTTAAAGGCTAAAGGAACATGTACTCTGGCCGGCTGTCCATCGGCATCTAAGTTTTCAATTACTGGGAAGTTTGGGCCGTCTTAGGCTGCCATTGAACATCCCCCAGCCTTCTGGGGTTGTCCTTGTCCCAATCGGGGTTATAAGGAGGGAGCGTGACAGCATCAGGGCCGTAGGTGCTTTAAATCTTGACTTTTCCAATTGACCCTCCAGTTCCTCTATCTCCCTTTCCAGTTCGTTTTCCTGCCAGCTGTTACCATGGAGCCCAGTTAGTAACTCCCTTATCTTAAAAATGTAGTCAGCACTGTGAAGCCCAGCTCAAGGCCAGAGGCCTTGTTACATATTTTTGTGAAAAACTAGTAAGGGAGTGTCCAGTGCCTGGAATGCTGATTTTTTTCAGACAGTAGCCAAATAAAACAGGGCAACATGAAAATAGGAAGTTTTATCTATATTGAACTTTTTTGTAGAGATTCTTTTGCTGAAAGTCCTAAAATAAGCCATGGTGAATATTCTGGAGAAGGTCAATTAAGACTTTTCTGTGGGCCTGATAGGGAGGGGGAAGATGAGAAGGCGGGGTTGAGAGCGGCTAGGGTGGATCTAATTCCTCAGAACTGTCCGAGCTACTTGTGTCCTTGGGAGTTTTTAACTCAGTCAAGTCCGGATAGAGCCTTCTCCTCTGTTTAACTTTAGACTCCCTTATCTGTTTACCACTCTTACTCCTAAGACTTTCTGTTACCTCGCTATGTGACCCCTCTGATTTTTCTTCATGCAATTGCTCAAGAACAGTTTGGCCCTCGCTCACAGCTTTCTGGCATTTACCATCCATTATACACCCCCTCACTAATTTCCAAAGCGGAATGGTACCGCCCCTTAAAGTTCCTTGTTTGTAAGCGAAATCCAGATCTTTCCCTAATTTGTCCCAACTAGGTATAGTAAGGCTGCCCGAAAATGCAAACCACGGCGCAGCAATATCTGTCTTCTGTAAAAATCTCTCTAAAGTACTACGTTTCACTTCCAGGCCCTTGGAACGTAACAGGTCATCTAGGGCCAGGAGGAGCGGACTTGAAGATGCGGCACCCATGACACAACAACAAAAGACGCACAAAAAACAAGAGATACCACAAAAAACAAAAACGAGATGACACAACAAAAGAAACACAGAAAATAAAAGTGAAAGTACACAGTGCAGCTGCAATAAATATGAGGCTCTCTCTTTCTTTGTAGAGGAGCTGACCCCGCTTTGGACGTGGATCCCACTTACTGGGACTATCCCTGCTTTCATAGCAGATCCCACTTACCTGGGACTAACCGGTGCACCACCCCTGACTGACTAAAAGTTCTGGTTCCCGGGTTTCGGCACCACTTGTCGCGACCCCTTGCCCGCAAGGAAGACGCAACTCAGGAATCTTCTTTCAGCAGTTTATTCAGGTCCTTGATACTTTTTCTTCTCAACCTCTGGATGCCCCTCCCAGCCTTAATAAAGCACCTCAAGCCCCAATTCGAAGCTGCCACGTGGACTTTTCTCACAGGGTGCCAAGTCACAGCATGCCAACTCATTCTGATAAGGAGTTGTTTGTCACAGACTACAGGGGAAACCAGCGCCATCTTGTAATGGCGGCCACAGTTCACAGAAACGGCTCACCACAGATAGAAACAAACAACAAATTGTGGCCAAAAGATATCAATTAGAAGCACTAAAAAGATCAATTTGTTAATTGAAGAAAAAGGTTACTCCAATTGGGGCATAAAGTAAAACTAGAGAGATAAACCCCAAAGTTTATTCAGAATGCAGTTAAGAAGAAATAAAAATAGATTTGAAAAAGATAAGAGAAACTACAATACATGTAAAGTTGAGAAAATAAGACCATAGGCATCTCAAAGAAATGTCAGAATACATTAAAGGAATGACTCTAAATAACATTGAAAAAAGTGATGCATGAAAATTTTCTAGAATTGAAGAAAATTATGAGCTCCAAATTGAAAAGTTCATACCAGAGGGGCATGGTGGTGCAGGCCTGTAATCACGGGAGGATCACGAGTTCAAAGCCAGCCTCAGCAACTTAGCAAGACCCTAAGCAACTCAGTGAGACCTGTCTCTAATAAAATACAAAAATGGCTGGGGATGTGGCTCAGTGTTTAAGTGCCCCTGAATTCAACTCCTGGTACCCAAAACAAAAACAAACAAACAAACAAACAAGGCGGGGGGGGCGAGAGGGGGGAGAGAGGGAGTTCACATCATTCTGAGTTAGAATAAAAAACAAATTGTTATTGTGACAGAGGAGAAATGAAGAAGAAATATTTAAAATTATCAGAGAGAAGATAACTTTCCTATAATGGCAGATTGTATTAAGAGCTTGTGAATCTTCTGTCATTACTCTTGTCAAGCTAGATGGTTTGGAATTCCCTGGATTTTTGACTTTGACCTTGGCTATGTGATTAGTTTGTGCCAATAGAATATGGGCAGAGTTAACCATACATTAGCATCAGGTTTAAAGTCCTCTTGAATTTGAACTATTTCATGATGAGCATGCCACAGGTAGGCTGATTTCTTCAACTTGGTTTCCAGGAAAAGAATGTGAGAAAAATACCTGGACCCAACTAAATGCTGGATTAGCCTTGCCTACACCAGCTGAACTGAAGTCAATTTATACACCCTTGATTATGAAGTAAATGACTTTTGTTTAAGTCATTGGGATTTGGGGCTGGTATGTAACATGACTCAAGCAGAAACAGGTAAACCTATAAAGAAACAATAATTCAATTAATAATTGTTCATTGGGAATAAAAAATAACAAATCATAAAAGGATTATCCTAATAGGTAAAAGAGTGAACCAGAAGCAGTGGTGCACACCTGTAATCCCAGTAACTGGGGTGGTTGAGACAGGAGATAGTGAGTTCAAAACCAGCTTATCAATTTAGTGAGGCCCTAAGCAACCCTGTGAGATCCAGTCTCTAAATTAAAAAAAAAAAAAAAAGAGAACTGGGGATGTGGCTTGGTAGTTAAATGCCCCAGAACCCCCACCAAAAAAAGTTCAAGAGTGAAACAATCAACTTAGTAGTTATACCTAGCTAAACTACCTTCAAAATTCTCTATATATTTACACACAGTTCATACGTAATCGTATCCTCAAAACCATCACATAGTAAAAAAAAAAAAAAGGGGGCAGAGGAACAGCTAAAATCCTATAAAATGGTAGGAATAAAGTCTAAATTTGTTAGTGATTTCAATTAGTATAAGTAGACTATACCTGCCTACCAAAGTATATTGAAATTTTAAAAACAAATAATAATACTGTTACCTGTTTCTGACAAGGTATAGACCTAAACAAAATAACTCAGAATTACTGAAAATGGAAAGGTATAAAAAGAAAGAGCATAAAATCCTAACCCATGTCCATTGGGCAGAACAACATTAACATCAGGACAAGATAACATTTAAAGAAAAATTAATAGAGATAGCAGGGGATAGTGAATGCATATAAGTATAAATACCTCATATCCAGATATAGAAATCATATGCATTTTGCACATGAGAATCTAACTTCAAATTACCCAATACAGAATTTCAGGGAGAAATTGCCAAACAAAAATTATAGTAGTAAATTTTAGCACATTTCAGAAATTGATAGATTTAGTAAGTTTATAAAACATGTGAAAAATAAAATTAATAAATAAGACAAAAATATATGCCATGTATGTAAAAAGTTGAAAAATTCCAAATAATAGATAATGTGTAGGGCATTTTCTCTGAACAAATCAATTGATTTTGAAATTAGCATATGAAATAGACAATTTTCTTACCCAATATTTTAAAAAGAGAACACAAAATTAAATAACTTATGGTGTAAAATTGAAATATATCTGTGTAAATTAGGACATACTAAGAATTAAAAGAAAAATAAGGTATATGTAGTATCATCGAATGTAGTTATGGAACAAAGACTCTGTGTTTTCTGAGCCCAGATCTTAGCAAAGGATATATAATTTTAAATTATCATATTAAAACACTAGGAAAATTGAAAATAACTTATTTAAGTATTCAATTTAAGAACTAAAAGGCAAGAAACAATGAGAGTAGAAATCACAGAAATAGAAATTTATGATAGAACCAATGGAAATGTTAAAAAAAAAAAAAAACCTCAATCTTTAAAAAGAATAAAAAGACAAAGCTATTATAAAATTAACAGGAAAAAATTAAAAGATGTTATTATAGAGTGAAAACTTAAAAACAGCATAAGACATAGAAGAAGAATCAAGACAAACACATCAATAAATTGGTAAATTGCTATAAATTAACAAGTCTAGAAAAATAAAAATATCTGAAACCAAATGAGGGGAAAAAATTAAATCATTAGTCAAAAAAGAATTTCTTTCCAAATAAACTACTTTAATTTTTTTTTTTTTTTTAGATATGAGTTTGACCAAACTTAAAAGGAGTAGACAATATCTTGTTAGTAAAATTTGCTCTTGAAAAAGCAAAAGGGGGAATGCTATTGAATTCAGTTTACGAGTTGTAGGAGTCTCGCTTTGGAGCGTGATGGTTCAGGAGAATCCAAGCTTGGTCTCCTGAAGGAGCGTGCATGCAGGACCACTTAATAACAGAGGTCACAACGCACACTGCAGGCCTGCAGGTGGGTGATGAATGACTGAAGCAGGTTGGGTGGGGATCCAACAACCAAATAGGCATTCTAGAGACTGAGGCAAATTGGGGGACACACATAAACACACTGTTTGAATTTGCAAGAATATACACTTTATTTTGTCTGAGTGGCCAGTGTTTTAAAAGAGAATCTGGAAATCTCTATTTCTATGTGTAACTACTGACAAATGCTGGTGACGTGTTTGATTTTTGTTTTTTAACTTGTTGTAGGCCAACAGTGCGGGTCTATAAGCTGGATTTGTTCAGAGGACCAGTTATGATTTGGGGAGACTAACTTTCCAACACTGCCATGAGAGAAGGGCAGTAGGAATGTTTGGGGATAAAACAGATCCTCTGTCCCTGACCTCTCAGTGCTCAAAGGACCAGAGCTTCCTCTCATGACCAGAGCCGGGTTTCTGACAGAGAGCTGAGGATGCTGACATTGTTCAGCTCTTGCACTTGGCTTACTCATCATTCTCCTCTGAGCTGTGTCATTGTCTTGTGGGCCCCAATCCCTTTGCTCTCAATTTAGCCATTTCCTCTCAAATATGTCCATCATCTTTTAAGTTCAATCCTAAAAATTATCACCAAGTACTCATAGAGTCTGTTCTGCCTTACTTCTAAAAAAAGTCTGATGGAATGGGATTTTTCTTTTCCTTTGGAGTAAGTATGACACCATAAATTTATTTTTATCAATTTGAGGGTAAAAACTAAGGTCCTGAAAACTTCTTCCCTTAAATAAATATTATCTTTTTAAAGAACACATAAGATAAACAGTCTTTGCTAATTATCCGTCATTAAGAAAACCTGGCAATATTCAATGCTGTGATGTCAGCAAAATATATAAAACCAAATTCTTTTTGATATTCAGTGACTATTGACCCATTACTCTTCTATGAACCATGTTGTAGTTTTATCTTAAATTTTTGGTAAATTGGGGCTGGGGATGTGGCTCGGGCGGTAGCGCACTCGCCTGGCATGCGTTCGATCCTCAGCACCGTGTACAGACAGGGATGTTGTGTCCGCTGAGAGCTAAAAAATAAATATTAAAAATTCTCTCTCTCTCTCTCTCTCTCTCTCTCTCTCTCTCTCTCTCTCTCTCATCTCTCACTCTCTCTTAAAAAAAATTTTTGGTAAATTGTTATACCTTTCATTTCTGTTCTTCCTAATACGTCTGTAGTATTGACACATAATGTTTCTCCCCACCTTTAGAGTTGTGTTTTTAAGGCAATATTGAGATCACAATCAGAAAAAAAAATTCAGATATTTTCTTTAAAACTACAAGGATTCATCAGAACTGGCTTTATATCCTGCCAAGATATGTCAGCCTGAGACACAGAAGGAAGTCAGATTGCTTTTAAGGCAATAGCCTTGTTATAGTCTTCTTAGTCAGATTATGTCTACACACAGAAGAAGAGGACTGAGGCAATTACCTTAATATTTCAAGCTTTACACCTGCTTTTGGCTGATATAGTGTGATAACTGAGACCAAGGTGGCATTTAAAGGCCTCGGTTTTCTAGTTCCTTTTCTCATTTCTGCAATTGACTTTGCTCATGGTGACACACTCAGTATCAGGAAACAGGATGGAAAGTACAGTTCTTATTTTAGGCATATTGAGGGAAATTTGGGGGATTCTTACAGAGGGTACATGTGTTTTTTTAAAACTATAAAAGGCAACTCCTTAAAATGTTGTGATATTTGTCCAACACTTCTTTTCAAGGTTAATATTGCCTCCATGGTGAAGTCATTCTGCCTGTAGTATAAGACCTACATGAACCATGAACATGAGTGTGTAGAAATTAACTTGAACAAGTATAGTTTCTATCTTATTTATCAAGCATTCACAACCCAAACAGGGCTATTTTTGATGATTACAATCAACTGCCTTCATGCCTGAGTCTAAGCTTCCTAAATCAGAAAGTGCCAGAAATTACACTTTGAACCTCCAAATAGTGTGAGTTGAACAGAAGTGTATTTTTGGATACCAAATGTGCTCTCATATCCTTCCAACTCTGTAAAAATCAAACAAGCAGGAATTTCATTATCTGGATGTCCAGCTTTTATCCCTCACAAGTGACCCTGTCTTCCTGTGACCCCGTTCCACTGCACCAGACAGAGCCATCACTGTCTCTCAGTGTTCATTTCCATCGCGCCTGGCCCTCATCTTCTCCTGCTCTCCCTCCCCTCCCAGCAGCAAAATGCTTCAACAGAAGGGAGAGAAAACTCAAAAGAATCCCCCTTTACTAACTAGAACTAAGATGAATTGTGTCAGAGTTCAGAGCTCCGTTGTTGCTTTGGCATGAAATCACGGCCCTTGGTTTCTGCCAACGCGGGTGTCAGCTGGTGAATTATAACACTGGCAGACAGGACTGAGATAAGCAAAAAATACAATGACAGCTGCTACACAGAACTATTCTTTCTGGCCTAGTGAATACAAAAATACATTGTGTAAATAAAGACAGACAGCTTCATTATGCAATTGTCTGCTACTGTGTCACTGCTAAAGAACATGTATTGATTTTGGAAGATGGATCCAGACTCTTCAAACTAATATGGTCTTCCTCTTGGGAAGCATAGGGCATTAAAGAAAGTAATAATCTAATCTACTTCCTAACATTAGAGCTGAACCTGTATGTAAATATAGTATAGCATCTCACTACATTAGACAATCAAAAACATAGGTTTTTACAAAAGCCTATCTTGCATTAAAGTCCACGGGTTGTTGTTTTCAGTGTAAAATTCTAGCACTTTGCTGGGGTTTTCATGAATCATACGTAAGTGCTGTATCAATCTGCTCAGGCTGCCATAATAAAACACTGTAGACTGGGTGGCTTAAACAACAGAAATTTGTTTTCTCACTGTTCTCTTGTCTGGATGTCCCATATCAAGTTCTGACAGAGTCAGTTTCTTGTAAGGCTCTCTTCCTGGGTTGTAGACAGCAGCCTTCTTGCTATGTGCTTACATGGAAAACATGGTGATGGTGAGCTCTCTGGGGTGTCTTCTCTTACCCATTTATTTATTTATCCTCCTGCCTTAGCCTCCTAAACAGCTGAAAGTGCAGCTAACCTGTAGAGTGTGTTCTTAAAGGACACAGATCCCGTTGGACCAAGGCCCTACACTTATGACCTCATTTAACCTTAGTCACCCCTTTAAAAGCACCGTTACCAACAGCCAAACAGAGGCTTGGAGTTTCAACGTATGAATTTGGGGGAGGCACACATCGTTTTCAGTGCAAATCAGTGTCTTGGGCCAATTTGATATTTGCTATTAATCAATTGCTTAGCAAACTTAACCATTTATCCTTAGGTTAGTGATTACTAACATCTTAAATGCTGCTTTCAGTAAGATATTTGGTGACTGTCTTTTCTCATTCAGTGACACAACATAGGAATCAAACAAGAAGCACAAGAATTCTTCTGTCTAGCAGTCTTCAAAGCATGGTCCATGGGCCCTTGTGAGTCCCTCAATTCGATTTGGTAAGATCAAAATAACAATAAGTTGCTATTTGTGTTTTTTACTGTGTTAATATTCATTCTGAAAATATTGCCACTTTAACAAAAATTAAAGCCATGGCATCAGCATGTTCTAGTAGTCATTGTATTACCACCATACATTCTCAGGTCACACATACCTACAGAGTTCACACACACACACACACACACACACACACACACACATAAATATATGCCAATTTCACTGAAAATTGTCCTTGGTGAAAAGGTAAGCATATTACTTTTATCAGATGTATACCCTTGATTTCCCATATTTTTAATATTTTGTATGTCAAAATGGAAAGTACTGTGTACATCAAGTACTTGCTTCATACTGAAGTAGGAGGGGTAATGATTGAGATGTAAGCTGAACTGGCCACTTTCTGTCATGAAGCAGCATTTGTCTTTGAAAGAACAACTGGCAAGTTATAGTTATTCAAACTTGAATATTTTCTAGACATTTTCTTGAAAATGAATACAGTGACTATGTCACTGCAAGGAAAATAAGTTACAGAATTTGTTTCCAATGATATAATTTGAGCTTTCAAGTGAAAATTTGAATTTTGGAAACTTATAACTATCCTTGTAGCTTGAAAGTACTTAAAAGACTTCACTTATGTTAAAATATGTGACATCTTTAATCTTGTGTGATGAGTTGTGTCCACAACAAGAAACTATAATCTAGTGAAACGATATTTCCCATATGATCAGTGCTTGGTATAGAACCATTCATGAGTATAAGTCAATCAATGTACAGTCTAGAAGAATAGATTTGAAATGAACAGCATGCAAGAAAATCCATTGAGAGGGTTTCAAATTCCATTGGAACTTTTGACATCATATCAAAGATATTTGCAGTTTTTTGAAAAGGCTATTGGACTATTCTTTCTGTAGCTATCTACCTGTCAGTGTGAGGCTGGAGTTTCTTCACATACTTTATCCCAAATAATCTGTTTCAATAGACTGAGCAGAAGCTTCTCTGAGAACCCAGCTGACTTCTATGAAGTCGGACATTTGAAAGATTTGGAAAATATGTAAAATAATGCCATTCTAGGAATTATTTTTGTAAAAGTTATTTTTTGTAAAAGAATTGTTATGTAGATTAGCATGTAAATTTTTGAAAATTAAGTAATAGATGCTGTTTTTTTACATGGTCAGTTTCATGATAAATCTGAAGAGAGATAGTTCACTTAAACAAAAGCTCTTGGGGTCCTTAACAGTTTTATGTGTTTAGAGGATTCTGCAACCAAAACTGTAAGATTTACTGCTTCAGTGGGAAGATTAAGACCATTTAGCAAACGGAAATCATTTTTTTTCTTTTAATATAGCTCAAATTGCTAATTATATTGTGATAACTCAAACAATAATTAACATCATTTATAAAATAAAGATAATAAAGTGTACCAAAGGTAGTTTTTGTAAGGATTTAGTCAATGACACCATTAATATGAAAACATGCTAAACAAATCTAAGTTGCTATTTTAATGTTTGTCTCTTGCAGAGATTTGCAAAACTTGAAAGACACTGAAAGCTTATGGAATTTTCCAGTTCTTCTTTTTTACTTTTTCCCACCCTTCTCTCAGTCCTGTATCCTGATAACCAACAACAGTAACACAAGCATGATATATCTTTACCCTGTTCTTCAAGGCTCTCTGCAATACAACCCCAAATTCCCTGTCTCAGGATACCTTTCATGAATGCTGTGTGTGACCAGGACTCAGAGATACTCTGGCCAAAGACACTTTTTGTGCAGACCTTGTTTTGCCCTGGTGGCTCCTGCTGCCCTTGTTGCCTGGGATTTTCCACAGAAATCCCCCATCTTCAAGGGCTTTAGGAAGCTCTTCCTAAAACACCTCTCCTGTCCTGAATTTGAAAATCATTTTCTCTTTTTTGCTCTGCATATTAATGTAGCCTCTTTATATTTGTTTCCACCAGTACACTTGCCTTTACATTATTTGAACTTTCACTTCTTCAGAAAAGGAATTTTGTTCTACTTAAATTTTGCATTCTCTGCAGAAAATACTGTTCACAGCAGGTATTTAATAATTTGCACTGAAGAGAATTAGACTAGTAGAGATCCTAAAGCCTTTTTAGGATAGGGCGATACCTTTGCTTATAAAGACACAGAGATATATGAGGTTCAAATTCCTTTGAAGTCTGAAAACAATCCTTTTAACAGTATTTTAGGGGGAACTTCAAAAGACAATTCCACATTTACGATTTTCCTGTTAAAGTAGGTAAATTTTGCTTTCCTCTCTCATCTCCCACATCACTTCCTGTCACTGCTGATACAAATGTCATGCAGATTTGTCCGGACTTACACTTCCATAAACCGATTCAATGAGTCAATTCAATAAGTTCAAGTGAAAAAAAAATCATTGAAACAGTTTGTAGTTCATTTCAGAAACTTAATTTGGTTTTTGTGTTCTGGTTTTATTTTTTAGGAATTTGGTTTCATTTGCAGCAATTATGGAATTATTTTCTTTGTTTGTTTGTTTGTTTCTTTCTTTCTTTCTTTTTTTTTTTTTTTGTGTGTGTGTGTATTTTTTTTTCCCCCCAGAAAGATCTTGAGCCTTTAATTTGTGACTGCCAGTTAGAGGAGGTGGTGATGTGAATTCCTTTTCCTTCCTGCTAAAATTGCAAGATCAGTGTGGAGATGTACTCAACAATGGGACTTTCTGTATTCATGGAAATAATTCAATCTGCACTGTCCAGCACAATAGCCACTGGCCACAAATGGACTTGGAACACATGAAATATGGCTAGTGCAACAGAGAAACTTGAACATTTTCATTTGAATCTACGTTGAACTTTAAATAACATGTGGCTAGTGAGCACTGCATTTGATGTGCAAGTGTATATAGACCCTAAGTCAAAAGTTTTTTTTTTGCCTTTTTGGTACAATCTACCCACAAAATGGCAAATTTAGGGACATAATCTGAAAGAATCTGAAAGTAACCAAAATTACTCTTTTTTTCTTTAAAAAATGTAAAATATGAAATATATTTTATGTTTAAACTAAAAGAATAAGAAACATTTTTGGTGAGAGATAACCAGATAGAAGATTCTGAAGATTCTTTTTTTATTTTTATTTTTTTTAATTCTAATTAGTTATATATGACAGCAGAATGAAATTCAGTTCATATTACACAAATAGAGCACAATTTTTCATGTCTCTGGTTGAACACAGAGTAGAGTCACACCATTGGTGCTTTCATACATGTGCTTACGGTAATGATGTACATCTCATTCCACCATCCTTTCTTACCCTCATTCCCCCCCCATTCCTCCATCCCAAGACTCTGAAGATTCTGAGGTGTTAATTAATTAAACTTTTACCTGTGTATGTGTCTGCTCATTACCACTTCTACTCTTGCCCTTTTATATTCTGGTCATTCATTCACTGCTCATTGTTCTTTAAGTTCTTTCATTTTTTTTCCTTCCTCACCATCTAAAAAATAATACAATGAGTGTTTCCTAAATTAATTCTAGAATTTTATAGGAATAAATTTAATTCACCATGTTGCCTCTGTAATGTCCTAAAATATTATCCCTAGGGATGTGAGTCAATTAATTTTTAAAAATAAAGTCAAGGAGAGTTATGGGTATGAATTTATTCAAAAGCAAAAACAAGACATACCTGAGCAGTAGCATTTCTATTAATTGAGAAAGAGAAAGAAGAAAATGCTGTTTTATGCTTTAAGAGAAGTTTAAATACATATTGACATCTGCAACTTTTCCCCTG
Organism: Urocitellus parryii; assembly: GCF_045843805.1. Lineage (NCBI taxonomy): Eukaryota > Metazoa > Chordata > Mammalia > Rodentia > Sciuridae > Urocitellus > Urocitellus parryii. The sequence continues at coordinate 49,483,416 of NC_135538.1, forward strand.
ATCTCCTCATCCTTTGAAGTGAATGGTGTATGAAACTGTAAAGTTTAAGATGTTGATAATTGGAAAATATGCTTCAGAAAGGTCATTGGGTTCCATAAAAAAAAGTTTATAGTATTCACTCCTTAGTAATATTTACACTGTGAATAATATTGATTCAACTACATCAGTGAAAGCAGGTGATAAGCCTAATGATTGCTTCAGCAATCAGATCCACCGAGTTGCTTAAAGACAGATATGTTCTTAAAGACCATCACAAAGGGCAGAAAGCAGTAAATTGGAATTACTGCACACAACTGCAGCTACTCGTACCATATAAATGAAGAAACAATTTATGCTACTTATATCTGAGAGTATTTTTTCTCAAACCTTTCAACACTTGAAAAATCTTTAAGCTGCAATCAACTATGACGTTACCATAATTTCAGTAGAATTAAAAAAAATGAAAAGGAACTTTGAAGTGAAAATCATTATTTTAAAAAAGTATCATTTCTTAAATTCACAATCCCAGAACATTATGAAATCAATCTGGAGGGTCTCAATAGCAGTAAGCATTTCTTCAAACAGAGAAGGATAAGGTAAACCAGAGCTCATTTATGTAATAAGGGTAAATATTATTTTGTACAATTTTGCTTCATTTAGACAAATATATTTTTCTCCGTTTATTGGTTATATTGTATTATGTTATTCTATTGTGAGTTACCTTGACAAACATAATTCTAAGTAAACATCCAGTTGATTTAGTGCTAGTTCAACACAGGGCTCAACACATTAGAGAACATGTTGTTATCTTATGGTAATGAACAAAGTGTTTTAACACATTCATGGAAATTTCTTTGTTGATATTTTTGCATTAAAATGATAATGAAATTATTGGAATTTATTTTATTGAAGATAAAATAAATATAGGGGGATATGAGTCCATGTCAACTGATTTTTTGTAGTTCACTGGAGCAAGGTACTTTGTGGCTATTTTCAGTCTTGAAACATATGACATTTAGTTCTGAGAAATTTATTTAAAATACATCTTTGGTAATCTTTTCCCCTCTGTTTCTTTTGTTCTCCTTTCTGAAACTTCTTTTATTTTGATGTACCCCTAGTGGACTAGTCATATAATTTCTCATATTTTTTACTCTTGTCTGTTGGTTTTCTGCTCTACCTTCTGGAAGATTTTCTCATCCATATCTTCTAATGGGATATTTTATTTCACCTATTATACTTTTAATATCCAACAGCACCTAATTTTTTCTGCATGTTCTCTTTTCATAGCATCTGGTTTCATGGTTTTGATGTATTACCATTTTAAAAGTGTGTCATTTTATAAATCTTCCATCTTCTTGCATGGACTGTGGTCTTTTGTGTTTGTTTTGGACAAATGTTTACAATAAATGCTGTTGTGATCTGTCTGTGACTACTCAGACCTCTTGGCATGTGTCTAAGTAAAGATTGCTTTTGAAAGCCCGACGGAAGCCAAGGTATGAGACCCAGCTGTTGACGGTGACTTCCTGTAGAAGAGCGTCCTGGGTTTTGTCTTGGTGGAATCACTATCAGTGTCTTGAGACCTTCTGCTTTCCTGATCCATCCCTAAGTTGATCTACAATTTAATTTAAATTCTAGAATATTTGATATTCCTGATCCTTCATACAAATTTTATATACAATTTAGAATTGCTTTGCTAATTTCTAGAGAAGGAAACCCTAGATGAATTTTCCTTATAATTTTCAATTCTTAACACAACATCCACCCCATTTATTTAAAGTCTTCTTGTTTTGAATAATGGTTTATCATTTAACCAGTAGATATCTGATACATCTTTCTTTAGATTTATTCCTAGCTATTTGATTGGCTTTAGAAAATGGTGTGTTTTCTTAAATTAGAATTACTTGTTGCAAGTATATGAGGTTGTAATCAATCTGTGTATACTGACCTTTATTCAATTAACTTTGTAAATTAACTTTTGAATTATTTTATCAGTGTATTCTTTTGGAAGTTTTCTGTATGCAGTTGTGTTGTCTGCCAATAAAAATAGTTTCCACTCTTCCCTTGCAACCCATAGGTACCTTTCATTTCTTTGTTTGATACATTGCACTGGCTTGTTCCAAACAGAGTGGGACTAGCAGTCATCTTTATCTCATTCTACTCTCAAGAGAAATTCATTCTATATTTCAACAATAAGTATAATGTTCATATTTCTTTCCTTTAAATATCCTTCAATAGATTAAAGGTCCTACTCTCTGCTCCTTATTTAAGATGAGATTTTTAAAAATTATTAGATCCAATGATTATCATATGGTATTCTATACTGTCCTTTTACTGTGGTGAATTAAACTGATTGATTTTCAAATTCCAGATCAAATGTGCATCCTTGAAATGAATTCATTTTGGTGATGATGATTTGTTATCTCTACATATTACTGTACTTTGCTTATATTTTGTTTATGATTTCATAGGATGTTTATGAAAGTAATAGAACTGGAATTTTCTATTCTTTTAATATCTTTATCAGATTTTAGCATCAAGATTTTCTGGTCTCCCAAAATAGTATTTCCTTTTTCAGGTGCCTTAAAAATTTTGTGTGAAATGAGTTTTATGTCTTCCTTCCTTAAATGTTCCGTAGAAATAAACAGTGTATGGATCTGGGCATTGTTTTATTAGAAAGTAATTAATTATAGATTTTTAAAAATTGATATAGCACAATGCAGATATTTTATTCCTTCTTGTACAACTATTGTTTATTTCTGTTATTCTGGGAGTTTGTCCATCTTACCTGTTTTTCAATTATAGTGGGCTAAATTTGTTTATAATATGCTCTTACTGACTATATAATGATATCAGGATCTGTGACAATATTACCTTTGGTATTCCTGACATGGGAAATTTGTGTTTTTATCCCTTTTTTCTTTATTAATCTCATCAAGGGTGTATCAATTTTAAAAGTTGTTTCAAAGAAATACTTGCTTCCCCCCCAAAAAAACTATGTTTTATTCTTTTATTAATTTCTGCTCTTATTTTTATTTCCCTAGGTATAATACTCTTAGATTTATCCTATTTTTATAATTTCTTGATATTGAGACTTAGATTATTGATATTTATACATTCAACTCTAAAGCTTTCCTTTAAGCAGGGCTTAAGCTTCATTCTACAAATTTGATGTCATAATTTTATAAGCATTTTATTCAAAATAATTTCTCATTTTTATTGTGATTTTTTTTCTCTTCCTCAGTTATTTAGACATTTTTTAAAAAATTCCTAGCATTTAAAGGCATTCTTATTCTTTTTTGTTCTTTATCTCTAGCTTAGTTTTCCTGTGACTAATGAAATATTCTGGTCAAGATCCATTCTCAGAACAAGAACTCCCAGATTCAACTACTTTGAGGCAAAGTTAACCAACAGTTGATGCCAGGGATCAATGAAAAAAACTTTTAAGAAAAATTTCCAAAATCATTTAAATAAAACTTTTACAGATTACATTTTATTATATTTTCATCATATTTTAATTTTAAAAACACATATTCCAGTTACTGTATTTTATTTTCCAGGCAGTGTTCAGCTCACATCTGACATCATAAATATGGTTTACTATGATAAGTTTAAAAATTACTTAAATCAGCCATATGCCATTTGAACCTTTGTTTTTTAAAATTTTCTTTCTTAATGTAAGTAAAATTGTAAGTTTAATTTTTATAGGAGCTATGTTTCAGTTTTATGTGTTATTGAAAATTTTTATTCTGTTTGACATTAGGACTTGATCTGCTCAAAGTTTTTACAATATCTCACATAATTATAAGTGAGTTGGTTCGACTTTTTGATTCTAGGCATGCAGAGTGCTCATAAAGTCTAAAAATAATAGCAAATAAAAATAATATTAAAAACTGCAAAGCAGTATATATGGACTGTTGTTCTTTGTTATTATATTTTGGACGGGAATGGAAGTCTGTAGCTTCCTGCCTTGAAATGATGGTAGTTTCCTTGGTTCATCTTTAAAGAGCCCTCTGTCTCTTCAGCCAAAAGTAAACAAAGCTTAGGGTCTAAAGGTGATTTCTCTGACCATGGGCTTCATAAACCATGACACTGAGCATTTTTAGGAATATGTGCCATCCTAAATCAATCAATAAAGTTTATGTTATCTACTTTCTGTGAGAAAATGGAAAGAACTTTGTGAGATTGAAGTTTTAAATATTCAGATAAGATCCTGTATTTTGGAAAATTTATAAAGAAGCATAAGATTGTAATTAAATTAACAGAAGGAGGAAAATGGTTGCCAAAGGTAGCAATATGTCTTAAATCATGAATAATAAAGTATGGAAATTTTTTTCAAATTCATAATAAGGTGATAGAGAAAAGAAGAAATTCATAAGCTAAGTGTAAATTTCAAATGTTATAATTATTGATATATTTTAAATTTTAAAATAAAGTGAAAAAGCTCCTATATTATTAACACATCTTTCAGAAAAGACAAAAAATAAGAGACTGCATTATATAATCTTCAACATACAATTTTGGATATTTATCTATTCTGGGCAAAAAAATGGAATAAGTTTTAAATGTGAATGACTTGCTTTGATTTGAAAATGCACAATTAGCAAATATACAATTTATTAAATTACAAAATTGAGATTAAAAAGAATATAAAATTATTGCTATATATTTATAAAAGAGCTTATATTTTTATTTTCTATTCTTTTTTCTTATGTTTCTACTAATAGTCTCTTTTAACCTTTTATGGATATGTACAAGAGTCTAAATTAGCCTCATTTAAAATACTATCCTTTTAGAACATTTACAGGAAGTATGTTATGAAATAAACTTTCACATAAATATTTGCAGTGAATGAACATTCTTCTCAAAGTACTAGTAATTGTTGGGCAGTCATAGTGTGTGAGTAATGGTTAGGATAGAACTTTTGCACCATAAAGGAAATAACAATGGCTATCTGGGCTTGTAATCTCAAACAATGTTTATAATTTAACATAATCGGGTTTTTAAGTGTGTTAATATGGTGTACCAAGAGTCTTACATGCAGAGTCTGATTTGTTAAAAAAAAATGATACTTTTTTTTTTTAGTTATACATGGCAGTAAAATCTATTTTGATATATTTACACAAGCATGAAATATATTTTATTCTAATTAGGACCTCAGCCTTGTGAATGTACACAATGTTGAGACTCACGGTGGTGTATTCATATAAGTACATAAGAAAGTTATGCCAGATTCATTCCATCATCTTTTCTATTCCCATCCCTCATCCCTTACTTTCCTTCCTCTTTATTTAATCCACTGAACTTCTGTTCTCACCCTAGCCCCTTGTTGTGGGTTAGCATCCATATATCAGAGTTAACATTTGACTTTGTTTTTTTGGGGATTGGCTTGTTTCACTTAGCATGATAGTATCCAGATCCATCCATTAACAGCGAATGTCATAAAGTCATTATTCTTGATGGCTGAGTAACATTCCATTGGGTATATATACCACAATTTCTTTATCCATTCATGTGTTGATAAGCATCCAAGTTGGTTCCATAGCTTAGCTACTATGAATTGTGCTGCAATAAGCACTGATGATGCTGCATCCCTGTAGAATGCCGATTTTAAATCCTTTGTGTATATACCTATGAGTGGGGTAACTGGGTCAAATTGTGGTTCCGTTCCTAGATTTTTTAGAAATTTCCATATTGCTTTCCAGAGTGTTGTAGTCCCATCAACAATGTATGGGTGTACCTTTTCCCCACATCCTCACCAATATCCTTTATATCCTTTGTTACTTATTGTTACTTTTTTTGAACATACAGATACTTATTGCTCACCTTTCACACAAAGCACACCTCCAGACATTTACTTTCACAGCTTGACAATGTTTATGTATACAGAAACCCAGCAAGAAGCATCATGGTATGTCGATTTCAGTAAAGGAGAATGTAAAACATCAACTCAGCCAGCAATAATAATAAATAAGCAATAATAAAGGGCCTCCTGCACTAAGCAAAATCTACCTTACTTTGTAGTGAATTTCTTCCATTACAAAAAAAGTCTCCTGCCCAAAGCAAGCTAACTTGTATTTGCTGAGCCAGTGGTATTAACTTGTGCATAAAACAAATTTCAGTTTGCTATTTCTTCTAGCAGACTTCATGTAAAAACAAGGTTGAACAAGGAACTTGTTTTGGATGGATGCAGGTCAGTTTGAGTTGCTATACTTAACTAAATGCCCAAATGTACTATAGGTTCACAACTTAGTTTGCTTTTATAGTCTTTGTGGAATTTGGCCGTATTCAAGGTTTTCAGAGTTGAGCATATGGTACAGTATTCCATCAACTGAATAAGGCTACTGAATATGTTATCTGCAGAAGAGCTCATTTAATAGGAACTGACCTAATGGGTCTATCACGAAGTAAATGTAGCACAACCTCTCTGAATAAAATGCCTATTGGGGCAGAATTGTGCTTGGAAATTAGGCATTATAATATTTTACAAAGAACACATATAAATGGATTGTTAATATGAGGATGATTTCCTAGTAGTAAATATAAAAAAGTCTAGGTGAATCTTCATTTTCAAAACTGCATATTGAAAACTATTTTATTCAAGTAATTTCTTCAAAAAAAGTATGCATGTTCTGACTGTGGAATTAGTCTACTGGTCAATTAAAGGCAACTTTAATTACCTTTTGAAAACTTTTTTCATAGAAAGGAGAGATGTTGTATGTGTTTCTCAAATAAACAGCATTATGTAAATCCATTAAAAACAACAACAAAACAGAATCAAAGGAAGACCTACAATGTTTATGCCAAGCAGGAATCTGCCTGCCACCACCTGTGGTCTCACGTTAATTCAAAATAGATGCTGGACTCAGGATTCTGAAACCTGAGTTTCTATTATTTGAGCTCTAGCAAAATATAAGGTTCTGTAGCCTCAACTAATATAATGTCTTCCCTGTCCAAATCCAGAATGATTATACTGATAGTCTCCATGCTGGAAGTGTTGTTCAAATTGACCCCTTTGGTGGTAAGTCTGGCTGCCCCTACCTCCCCACCCACCTCCCTGGCCTCCACAACCACCCCGGCCTCCACGACCACCTCTCCCACCATGACCACTGCCTCAATCACTGTGGTGTCCACCATCTTGGTATCTACTTCCTGTGTATGAAGATGTTTGGAAACCACTATAACCACCGCCTTGATAGCTACTACTGTGGCCACCATGATAGCCACCTGGCTGGAAACCTGAATCTTGATAACCACCATCTTGGTAGCCACCTCCTCCTCCACTCCCACCACCTGTCCAGCCTCCGTGATGCTTATTTCCTCTTCCTTCCCCTCGGCCACCATGGTCATAGCCACCACATCCACCTCTCCCTCCTCCTTGTTCATGTCCTCCACATCCACCATATGAGGAATGTTCATAACCACCTCTCCCTCCTCCTCAACCTCCTGCTTGCTGCTGGGGGCCATCTTGCCTTTCATGCCATGGTGGCATCTCTTGGGGTGGAGGTTCAATTTCATTAGGTCTACCACCGCAGTCAGGTACCCTACCCATCAACACCTTATTGATGGCACAGGCTGTCTTTTCTCTTATGGAACCACTGCTTGTCCTTAAAATCTTTGACAAGTCTTGCCTTGCAGCCAAAAGATGAGCAACAGAAATAGTGTTTTTTGGAGATAAGACTGAATGCTTTGGCTAATTTTTCGGTCTGATTCTTAGCTCTGTCAGACCAGCCAAAGGACTAAACAGTGACATCCAAACGTTTCATTAGCAGCTTTCTCCAAACTTCATATTCATTAACTATGGCTTGGTTAATTGCTTCTGTCTTTTCCCAGTGGGCTGGTCCCATTGGATTCTTCAGTAAAGGCTTTCCCACATGATTAGGTGGAACTTTTGCTAATGTTTCCTTTAATTTTTTTTCAATCCCGCTGAAGAATTGGAACATAGTTATATTGGCTGGAGGTTTGGATATTCCTAGAGCAATACATATGCCTTTCAACTCTTGAAAGACCTCACTACCGCCTACTTCTTGAGTTTTTTTTTTTTTTGGAGGAGAATTCACATAGAACATTCTGACAGCTTCTAGTTCTGAGATGAGGTATGTGAGCAAAAGGAGGCAGTTCTTCTATATGAGAAGGCGCTTGGTCACATCCCCAGAGGTCAGTGAAAGATATGGGCAGTTCATCTCCCCTAGTAGCCCACTCACCTTAAGCTGGAATTCTTCAGCCTCACTTGGACTGTTAGTTGCTTGAACATTTTCCTCTAGTTTACAGAGCACTCTTAATTCAGATACCAGCCAGGCACAGAGTTTGGTAAATTCGGGGGAACTGGCTCCAGCAGAGTCTGCTTGAGACAGTGTGCGATCATCCAACAATGACCTTTCCAATTTCATTGCTTTAAATGTTGTATGCCCTCCCGATTCAATTTGGGTATGTCATATGTCTCTAGAAATTTGTTGATATCATTGAGATTTTCTATTTTGGAGTATAAATTTTCAAAATAGTTTATGATTATCATCTGTTTTCAGTAGTGTTTCTGGTGGTATTTCCTTTTCATCAGAAATTTTAATAATTTGGGTTTCTCCCTTTTTTCTTTGGGTTAGCTTGGCTAAAGGTTTACTAATTTTGTTTATTTTTTCAAAGAACCAGTTTTTGCTTTGTTGATTTTTTAGACTCTCATTTAATGTTCATTAGTAACCTCATGAGGGAGGTTTTATTTGACCACCTTCATAGATATGAAAGCCAGGGACTATAGAAGTAAAGCATTTGCCTAAATTAAAATTAGTAGTACTGAGATTTTAACTCCAAGAAATTCTTGACTCCTTGCTTACAATGGATTTCTCTAAAAATGTGAGTAATTAGAAAAAAATATCAATTCTGTATTATTTACACAAATGAAATCATGGAACTCAGTGTTATTTTCCAGGTGAAAGATATTTATAGCTCTTTGATGTCCTTTGAAGCGCTCTCATTTTTGAGATGATCTTGAATATGAAATAGAGATTATTTAAAATTTCTTGATAATCAAATATACAACTGAGAAAAAAGTAGCTCCAATTCTTTGTGTATTTGAATATCCTCCTATTTACATAGCGTTCTAATTTTAAATATTGTTGTGATTTTTTTTTTTGGGGTAGCCAAATAAGTAATGATCCTATAGGCATCAACAGTGTGGATTTCTACTCTTTAAAATAAACCTTTTACTTCAATACTTTGAGTTAATTTTTGAAAAATGTCACCCATATTTGTAGGACAACTGAGCAGGTGATGCAAATAATTAAAACTGCTTCTGTTTAGGACCAAGAGTATTCTTAATGCAAACACAGCTCTATTTCTAAACACCATACAGATCTTAAGGACTTAACCTTCTCCTCTCATGATCATTTCGGATTCAACTGCTTATTGTATTATAGCTTTTTAGACAAATATTTTACTCACACAGCCATGGCTGCCATCCCTAACTCCTCTCCATTAGATGTATGCAGTTTTTATTGTATTCAGGGACAGAACTGGTTCCTGGTTAAATAAGGGTGATGGAAGAAAATCATACCCTATCCAGAAAGTTGATCCCTGTCTGCTTTCAGAAATCCATTTTATTCGTAAAATAAATTGCTAAAATGTTGGTGAAGAGTTTAACTATTTGGAGAATATGTTCAAAAAGGAATGTGAAACTTGGTAGACAATTTTTTTTTAAATGCTAGGGTTCTATGATTTCAAGCTGGTCTCTAATAAAGGAAAGGAGTTCCCTTCTGAAGCATAAAACAAAACGTCTATTAACAAGCACCCATAGGATTGCTTTTCACAACCCCTGTGTTTTGTGGAAGTAAGAGATAAAAGTAATGCTCTTGGCTTCTTTTTATTATTGTTTACAGCAAAGATTGATGCTGTGCATGCATGTTCTTTTTACTATACTGGTATCAGTCTATCCATAAAGAAGTGAGTTTATTATGAAGCATATATATATATATATATATATATATATATATATTCTTCTAACTAAATTGGAGTGAGAAGATGTAATCATCTCATGCATTTTATTGCTGTTGTATTCTCATGTGATCACTCAAAATGGAATGTAGTTCACTTGAGGACTTCATATAATTTCTTCCAAATTTATTCAATTTGTCTTTGCTCTGGAATACACATTGCCATGACTGTTATTCTTAAATCTTTATCTCATTTTATTCCCAATCCATCACCAGTTTATTTTCTCAATCTCCTCATAAAATGAAGCCAAAACAAAGCAACGAACTAAATAAGGAAATTTCCTGCAAGTGTTTTGTTGTAGTTGCTGCAATAAATGAGTTTTTTCGCTACTAATTGTAAGGCTATCTCTAACAGAAGAGCTATAATCATCTCTGCGATGGAGCTGCTATAATTTCAGCTGTTCTTGCTTTGCTTTATTGAGAACCAGAGCAGGGTATACAAGATTTTATTTCTAATATTAGCTAGCATATTAAAATTGGTCCATAGAGTTCCATAACATGTTCTATGAACAAATTACATTCTGTCCAAATATAAGCAGGTCACACTGAGTCAATATTTTAGAGTGTAAGAGCTGGAAGAGCACTTATAGTGCATTAGGTTCAAGGTGTTTGTTTCAATGTCAGGAAAGTGGAAGTCAGAGATACATGAGCTGTGACTTGCTCAAGGGCTCTTCACAATGTAGCAAGTCTGAGGAATCAACCTTGGTTGCCTGACTCTCAGTCTAGAAGGTTTGTTAACATATGGCTGCCTTTACTAGAATGCAGGTATATAGATGTGCATACATTCATGTCCTAGAATACAGATACATATTCTTTATAGTTCTTTAGGCTTGTATACTATTATGGTAAATCAAAGCAAGTGGATAAAACAAAGAAGAGGGAAGCATGGAATTTAACCAATATTTTAAAGGTAAAAGCAAGGACCTAGGTGTCCAGTGAAAGCAATTTTAAGCCATGAAAGTCATCATGAGTCTATGTTCTGTCAACAATAAATTCAAATGAATTGCAAGGTAAGGACGTATAGCCCATGGTAATTCTAGTAAGCTGAAAAGCTTGAGTTAGAAATGAACAAAATAAAATTTCTATATGGAAAAATTGGTCCACTGTCATCTTTCATGAAAATATTTAAATAATGCATTTTTGTTCTGCAAGATAATAATTAAAATAATTCATAATGTAGCACCAAAAAATGAAAGTAAAATGACAATATAAATTATTTATATGAGTTAAAGAATCACTGCTTAGAAAATATAACGATGTTTATCTCCAAGGTTTTCATTTTTCTCCAAAAACATATTTAAAAAATACATTGTACTTAGTACACTTTTTATCCTTACCTGGGAATATTTATTATTGTCTGAAATATTAGAGAATCGCTTCTTAAAATATTTAAATATATATTAAATACACATTTGAGCTATATCTTGTACCTCCTCATATCTAGTATCACTGCAATAACTCATTTTCAAAGCACTTTCACTTGAGAATGTTAGACAGTGAGCGCAAGGAGTTGAGTTGTATATAGTCTCAACAAAAATATCTTGAGTATTTCAAATTGGTAAATTTTCATTTTTTTTTCTAAGTGAATATAAAAAAGTATTTTAAGCATGACTACAAGTTAACAGAGCAGTACACAACATGACAGTCAATGGCATGCCCATTTAAGGGCACCTGCAATCTCTAAGTATCCATTATGTATGCTAAAGTTGAAAATAACCAAATATTTGCCATCTAAGATTTCTTGTTTTGAACTTAAGATACCCAAAGCTGTTTAACAAATCCTCTCCACAGAAAAAGACGATTCTGCAGTTGGGGCGTTGTTTGTGGGTTATTATGTAGAAAGGTGGTGGGAAGTTCCTTGCCCAGTTCCTGCTTCCTCAGGGTCTCAAGAGTTATTGTTTCCTCTTGACACAAATTCTGAAGGTCTGCCCTGCCCTGTCGCCTTGTGTGTGCTTCAGAGGAAGGGAGGGACACTCTTTTCACTCCCTGACTGTGTTCCTCATTCAGATGGTGGTGTGGATGAGGTATGCTCTGTTTCAGAGAGTCTGCTTGCCTCCAAAAGGAAGCTCCCTCCAACTGCTGGATTTTCATCTCTCAGTACAATACTAAATGAAACTCCAATCCTTGCAAACTGTTACCCAATTGTTTAAAAACCTACAATTGTTTTTCCAAATTCTAAGGATGCCCTTAGGAATATTTTATAAGAAAGTAAGTTGATCATGGACAATACACTTCAGAACATCTCTTGTTCATCTTAAAAACTACATTTTATTTGATATTGCAACCATTTTTAAACTAAGAATAAATCAAAGTATAGTTTTTTTTTCTGATGGGATCCCCATAGCATCCACATGTGTCAAAGCACTTGTAACCTGCCAGAGGAAATTTTCTTTATCTTATTTACCTAAAAGTTTGAAAGCAAAGTTTGATTTTTACCCCTTTTCAATCTAAAAGTCTTTTTCAATTTTTTAAACTTTGATTTAACTCTTATGATATGCTACACACCAGGCTATGTAATAAGAATATGAAAATGAAGAAAAGGATAGCTTCATAGAGCTTTCTAGTGCAAAAGATGAATTTCTTATGCATTAGTATATATAGGCATAAAATAATAATATACCTACACATATTAGTAGTGTGATAATTATCAATCCATGGTATAATTGCAAGTATATATGAAACATAGAGGAGGGAGTGGTGAAGTGTGATTGAGTTTAGGAGGATTCCAGAGGAGGACAATTGTGAACAGGTTTTTCACAAATGAATAATAATTCACCAAATGGGGAAGAAGAAACCGGGGTAGAAAAGGATTTCAAGTAACCCAAGCAAGGCAATGGAGTTAGGAGTGGAATGATGTCCCTCCGTAATTCAAATACTGAAATCTGACACTCCTGACCTCAGAATGTTACCTTATTTGAAGAAAGATTATTTACCAGGCTGAAATGAGGCATTAGGGGAAGCAGATTATAACTCTGTATGATTTGACTCTTCTTCAAAGGGTGAATTTGGAGAGAGAAGGCCTTGTGAACATCAAGAGAGAGGTCATCTACATGCCAAGGAACACCAAAGATTTCTAGTAAACCAAGAGAATCTAGGAGAGAGGCATGGAATGTGTTCTTCTTCATGGTTCTCAGAAGGATCCAACACAGGCAACACCTGGATGTTAGATTTCCATCCTCCAAAACTATAAAATGATACATTTCTGTCATTCAAGCCCCTGATTTTGTGGTTCTTTATTACAACAACCCTAGCAAACTTATATACATGAGCAAAGTCTTGTAGATTGGAAGAAAGTATTAAGTTGTTTCAGGACTACTAGTAGTTATGGAAGCTGGATTCATAGAGGCATGAGATGGCGTTTAGAGGTGAAGATATGTGAGAAGATGGCAGGGGTCTCCTAAAGGTCAGGCCCAGGGGTTACACTTTATCAAGTAAATAATGGGGAATCAATCAAGAATCTTAATAGAATGCTGTGATATTTTTTCTTAAAAAAGACCAACCATGGATAAAGAAAGAACATCAGAAGGAAGTGTTATAAGGAAAGGGATAATTGGGCCATACTTACTAGAGGACACTGATACATGGGCAATTTAAAAGTATCTGCTAGGGAAATTACTGATGGTACCAAAGAGTATGTCCTGCAGAGACCTGTACCAATTCAAACCACGGGGGAGTTAATTCATGTGTTTATTATCCAACATAAAACAAACAAACAAACAAATAATGCTTTCTGATTCATAGAAAAGATCAGTATATCTTTCCTCCAGATTACAATCATTATACTCCATGGAAATAATTACTGGATAGGGATTTTTCTTGATCTGTAAGAAATAGACTCCATATAATAAGGTACATTTTGCTAATTGCAGACTCTCTTACTTACTAATGGACAAACCCCCAAAGGGCTAACCACTAGACGCATTGGCTCTTTATTAAGTAGCCTGCAGTGTAGATAATCATTTTCACTGAATCTGACATGCAGCCTCATTGAACCAGTCTAGAGAAAATCACAGGTTGAAAAGCCAAAATCTTAGATGTGAAAATTACAAAGCTGAGTGTACTTTGAGCCAGTTGGTCTATTCAGTACCAACTTGATATTTGACAATATTATAAAGGAGCATGACTGAAAATAAAAACAACTCTAAAAATACATTTATGGGTGCTTGGCAAATTATTACTTTTAGCATAGCTGTTTAAATACCTCTTCGTGTTTGCTCTCTCTCTCTTTCTCTCTCTCTCTCTTTTTTTTTTTTTGGCATAAGCTTGGTATATACAACAATATATTGACATTTTCATCTATGAGGCCCCTGAACAGCTGTGCATAGCCTTACTGGTAGTAAATTTACTTGTTCTCTAATTATTTGTTCTTTATTTATTTGTGCATTTATATAAAGATACATAAAATATATCTACATATTTACTGATCTTTTCGTATATACACACATGCACACAAACATACACAAATACAAAAACTTATGTAATTATTTCTTATGTATTTCCTAGAAGTCAACTTGACTCTCAGACCACCAATGGGCTTCTATAACAAATAAGACCAGATTATCAAGTAAACTACGGATATAGGGAAGATTTCTGAAGAGTTTACTTATGAAAAATGAATAATACAAACATAAAATCTGTATAATAATTACAGGGCTAAATTATACCTTATTTCCAGGATATTATTCTTCCAAAGCATTTTCTGATGTGAAATGAAAGGATTAAGAGGACAACTATGGTTACTAAGCAAGATATACTAACAATTTACAGCACTTACTGTATCCTTAATATATACTGGACATTTTACAAAGTTTTTTTAGGTTTTACTTTATTTAATTCTCTAATAAATATGTACGGGATTATGATTGTTATCCTTATTTCATGTGGAGAAATGCTCTTAGAAAGTCTTAGTAAACTACCTAAAAAAATTGATAAACGGTGGTGAAGCTGATTTTCAAGGCAAAACATAAGGAAAACAATGTTTTCATTCAAAAATGGTATGTGTGTGTATGTGTGTGTGTGTGTACACACCTGCTCATGTTTGTGATATGTGAGTATGTGTTATGTGTTGGTTTGTGGTGTGTGAATCTACACTGGGGCCAGGGACAGAGGGAGGACAGAGGAAAATTCTTTCTTCATTCTTAAAGAGGCCAAAATATACTTTTAGTAGGGTGATGTGATTTATTTTGTATTTGAGGAAATGTGTCAGTATTTTGTAGGCTTTCACAAATGAATTGTCACTTTAAAAAGATGCTTATTTATAGTCATCGACTTGTATTGTCCAAGTCTTTCCCCTTTTCTTCATCCTCCCTATTGCTCTACAGACAAACTCATGCCACCTGCAACTCTATACAAGGCCAACTCTATACAAGGCCACAAACCAAATGATTCAATTCTCAAAAAATCTAACGAGAAACTCCATGATTAACTGAATAAGAGTGACCACATTAAAATGAAGCAGATTCAGGAAGACTGTATGGACATTGAGAATGTACATAGCTATATACCTGGAGCCCGTTTGTACACGTGGCTTGGGTATGTATAAATTTCATCAACAGCTTCTTCCTGTTGTGGTTAAGTGACTCAAAGAAAAGAGATAACTGAAACCCTAAGGCTGAAGGAACACCTTATTTCAAACAAACCGCAGGGGTTTGCAAATGGATAGGCTCCTAAATGCAAAATCTCTCCCCTCAAAGAGGCATATTTTGGTAGTTTAATGCTTCTAGACTTCTGATGGAGGATTATGCTTTCCCCCAACTTCAAATATTCCAGTCCCAGTAAAACCCACACTTCTTTTTGGTCTCCTGTTTTCCAAATGGAAACTTTCATTTGGCAGGATTCAGCTTATCTAAACAAGTGCAAGATATTAAACTTCAAAATAAAGGACTAGCAACGTATTTCACTCTTCAGACTCTCTGTGACCTTGGAAACTGTCTGCCAGTTGGCAACGATTGCTTCATGGAATGATGCTGTTGACCTCAGCCTCTGCCTTTCCAAGAACTCTGGTGGTAACAGAGCTCTTCAATGGGAAAGGGATTCCTTCCTTTGAACACTTTGTTTTCAATTCCCTCACACCTGCTACTGGATCCAGGGAGGAGGTTTGCAAATACAGAGAGATACAGTGGGAGAGATCTTAGGTCAGGGCTACAAAAACAAGCACTGTTTGTTTGTTTTGCAACAACAAAAAATGTCCACTTCCTCTCTGAAGAGCTGTGATAAGCACTCCTAAAGTCCTCTGTTAGGCTCTTACTGAAATTAATCTTTCTATCTTAAGTCACAGAAAAGCCTACACTCTTCATTGTTAACGCAAACGTTCACACCCCACTTCCTAAATACCACCCCTTCTTTTTCACAAGGCTTTTCCTTTTCCTTCCGGCCTCCACAAACTTGAGGAGGGTGAAGACACAAAAACAACACACACCCAAGTGCGCACACAGATGTATGCACGCACACACACAAATATACACGTATGCATGCACATACAAATATACCCACAAATGCCCCACACCTCACAATAATACCAGGATTTTCAAAGATGAACATTTCAGTTTGCAATCAACTATTTAACTGAGGCAGAGAAATATGAAGGAAGGACCCACATTTCTTCCTTTCCCCGTGTCATTAGCTTGAGTCAGATGGTGTGGAAAAAAAGTAATTTAATTTCCATAAAAAAATGCAAGAATTTATTTTTTATGGCAATAAATATTAAGTGTAATAGTCCTGTTCTATTTGTATTAAGAGAGCGGTATTGTACTTTTATAATATTCACCAGTAAAAAAAAAAAAAAAAAAAAAAAAAAAAAAACTGTAAATTTGCTAATTCTCAGCCTCATTTAAGATGTAGATGAGAACTTAAGAGTTAATTGTTTCTTTGTGACAACACATTTGGTCTTTACTTATTACATCCATCTTCCCAAAAGAAAATTTAGGAGGTCAATAAAGCTTTCTGGGACTGTCATCAGCAGCTTCAGCCCAGCAGGGATGAAGTAGATCATGCCTCTAATAGCCACATAACATAATTGAAAAAAGAAGCAGTGGTTTACTAGTAGAAACGTTATGTCTTAAACTACTTTAAGAGGTTATGTTCAACTTGTAATTCACTAACAAAACACAAATCCTGAAAAAGGAAATCCTATTGGTCATTGTAACAGCATTTCAAAGAAGCAAAACACCTGTTTTAACCTTTCTTAAGTCATTCTGGTCTCCAACTTCCCAGAAAATCTAGCTATTTTTTTCCTAAAATAATCCTCGTTCATGAAGATAACTGTATCAAATCTAAATAGCATATGTAGGGAATGCACACTTCCTCTGTATCTGTATTGTACATTGAGATTTTGAGTATTTGAAATGTGATTTATTCAAATTGAGAGGAGTTGTAAATATAAAATGCACATTGAATTTCAGAGAAAAATGTGTCTAGTATCTTTTACATCATTTTTAATAATTAGCTCCATGCTAAGTGATAATATTTTTTAATATATTGGGTTAAATGAAATTGATTATTAAGATTATTTTACTTGTTTCATCCTACTTTTCAAAAATTTGCTTCTAAAATATTGATTACAGAAATAACTCAAAATATATTTCTAGTAGTACAATGTTCCTTTGAGTGATTAATTTAGTTTTCACATGATGAGTTATGAAGCTATATTTTGAAAAAAAGAGTGTTTTAAAATTTTCTTTTTCCAAGGTACACTTATACATTGCTAGGGGGACTGCAAATTGGTGCAACTAAACTGGAAAGTAGTATGTAGATTCCTCAGAAAACTTGGAATGGAACCACCATTTAACCCAGTTATCCCACTTCTCGGTTTATACCCAAAGGACTTAAAATCAGCATACTAAGTGATGCAGTCACATCAGTGTTAATAGCAGCTCAATTCATAATAGCTAAACTATGGAACCAGCCTAGGTTCCCTTCATCAGATAAATGAATAAAGAAAATGAGGTATAGATACACAATAGAATACTACTTAGCTATAAAGAGAAATGAAATTATGGCCTTTGCCAGTAAATGGATGGAACTGGAGACTATCATGCTAAGTGAAATAAGCAAATCCCCAAAACCAAAGGCCAAATGTTCTCTTGGATATGTGGATGCTAACATACAATAAGAGGGTGGAGGTAGGAAAGAATAGAAGTACTTTGGATTAGAAAAAGGAGAATGAAGGGAAGGGAGGGGGACAGAGAATAGGAAAGAGAGTAGAATGAGTCAGACATTACTTTCCTATGGGCAGATATGATTAGACCACCATTGTAATTCTACATTATGTGCAACTAGAAGAAAGAGAAACTATATTCCATATTTGTATAATGTCAAGTTACCTTCTACTGTCATATATAACTAATAAGAACAAACACAAAAAAATGGGAAAAAAGAAAGAAAAAATTTTTTTTCCTAAATTTACAACTTTAGATTTTTGATTAACTATTAATGTTGCACTTTTTCCCCTATGAACATACCAAGCAGTTATTCAGAGTGAAATAGTTACATTAATTAATAATTTGTCTTTTTATATGTATTTAATTTTTCTCCATTACATCTCCATTCTCTGTATGGTTTTGCTAAAAAGTAATGTATAATCATTTCTGACAACCCAGCTACTTTCCACCCTGGCTCCACTTTCCTTTCTTATATTCTTGCATATTCTTTCAGCTGTAAGAGTTTTGTATTTTTAAAACAGTTTTTGAATAATAGCTCTATAGAGAGCAGCCTACTCTGCCCTGGAAAGCACATAGTCGTTAGTATATCTGTCAGTCAAAAACATCCATTAAGTGCTTTCTTTAAGCATGGCTTTCAGCTGATGTTTTGGAAGAAGTAGAATTAGATTCTCAGTTCCTACTCTTGAGGAACTGACAATGTTGCAATTGAAGAAACAAAGTGCATTGCAGCAAACATGAATGAAATAATATATGATAAAAACCTTTCACTTTAAAATCAACATTCTATCTTCTTTCAAAAATGGCAACCCCAGTGTGTGCATTACTGCAATGGCAGCCTTCATCTGAAGCCATATTCCTACTATATATATCAGATAAGTATACAATCTGCAGTGTGCTACTTTACGTTCCCTACAGGGCTATGTATAGGTGTTTGAGTTTGTAATTCCTGGTCTAAGTAATTATTAATACTCTTTCAACTCTCGGTTTTGATTATTAGATTCTTGATGTAGTAACATCTTCCTTACAGCTATACTATCCAAGTAGAGTTGGGTCCAACATTTTAAATTTCTATTAAAGAAAGACTAAAATGATAAATGTTCCCTTCCCTCTCCAGTGTTAGAAAATATTCAGTTAACAATTAACATAATAAGGATGATGAAAAATTATTTCCTACTTGGATGAACTTCTCATAATAATAAAATTAACTCAATATTTGGTAGCTCTAACTTCTATTACTCTTAGGAGATGCTTTTTTGGGGATCTTTTTGATGCACTAATGTGGGATTATTAATTTTATCCTTCTGCTTATGGTATCTGCTAAGCAGAAAAAGAAAAAAAATCTATGTTGTAAAGCATTATGATGTTACTGTTTACTAGCCCATCTAGAATTGAAAGTGGTAGCTTGCTATGACAGAAACACAAGTGACTAATTTTTTCCAAGATATTCTTAGATATTAAAAATCATACTTGTCAAATAAATTCCCTATTAGGAACTACAATAAGCCAATGTTGTTTTTATTAGCTATTCTTCACCCCAAAGCAATTTAGTATTAATTTGAGGTACTGTGTCCTTTTAAATAGTAGATGATGAAATTCAATACTACTAATAAAAAAGCTGATAGGAAAGAAAGACAATAATAATATTTAGAAATGGATGTATTATTAAAAGAAAATTTAAAATATCATTACATTAACTAAACAATAATAACAATTATTGGAATAATAAGTTCCTTTCAAAAAATGGGTACATTATTTTTTCACCATGTATATTAGTGTTTCAAGCAATTCAGTAATAAGAAAAGATATTTTTAAATGTTCAACATCTCTAGCAATTAGAGAAATGCAAATCAAAACTACTCTAAGATTTCATTTCACTCTAGTCAGAATGGCAGTTATCAAAGATAGACGAAACAGTAAGTGTTGGCAAGGATGTGGGAGAAAGACACACTCATACATTGCTGGTGGGACTGCATATTGGTGCAACTAATCTGGAAAGCAGTATGGAGATTCCTTAGAACACTTGGAATGGAACCACCATTTGACCCAGCTATCACACTCCTCGGTCTATACCCATAGGGTTTAAAAACAGCATAATACAGTAACATAGCCACATCAATGTTTATAGTAGCACAATTTACAATTGCTAAACTGTGGAACCAAACTAGATACCCTTCAATAGATGAATGAATAAAAAAAATCCTGTGGTACATATATTCAATGGAATATTATTCAGCATTAAAAGAGAATAAAATTATGGCATTTTCAAGTAAGTGGATAGAGTTGGAGAATATCATGCTAAGCTAAATAAGCCAATCTCAAAAAACAGGGGCTGAATGTTTTCTCTGATAAGTGGATGCTAATCCATATGGAAGGGGTTGGTATGGGATAAGTGGAGGAACTTTGGAGGGGGCAAAGAGGAAGAGTGGAGGGGGCAAAAGGGTAGGAACGATGGTGGAATGAGATAGACATCATTACCCTAGAAATATGTATAATTGCAAAAATGGTGTAACTACTTCATATACAACCAGAGAGGTGAAAAGTTTTGCTCCATTTGTGTACAATGAATTGAAAAGCTTTCCACTAAATAAATAGAAGATATTTTTAGTATTTCCTACCACCAAACAATAAATAAATATTGCACTGATAATTCAAAGCCATGTCAATGAAAGTGTTATAAATATACACAATGACATCTAGGCAGATGAGAAGAGTTGTCTGAGGGAGAGGATATGATCAGATCAAGTATGGAATAACGGAATTCTAGTATGTATTGTTTTCTGTGTATTAATTTGCCAGCTCATCATTGATAAAGGCTGACAAATTAACAACCAACTTTTATCAATCTCCCTCTATATAATGAATAGTATTCCAATTTATGTGAGGCATACAGTGAAATTCAGAACATAGAGCCTACTTTCAAGAAGCATTCAAGGTGTCTTAGAATTCAAGTTTTAAGTAGGAGATGCTACTTGGTAATATCCAAGTAGCATCTCCTATTTCTGTAGGAATTTAGCAAAATTTAGTGGATGTTCTGTCACTAAAATAGCCTCATGGATGAAGCAGAACTTGAGCTGGATTCTGCCACCCACAAATGGGTACAAATACCAGGAACATTTTAGCAGAAATTTCTTTTTACTTGGCATTTCAATATCTTATATTTCTTTTGAAGAGTGTGACAAATTATTCATCAGAATTTTCAATCTACTTCCTTATATCTTAAAAGAAAATAATATTTATTTTTTTCCTACATTCCTTTTAAAATGGAATGTTAGCAATGCAATCTATTTCCAACCTAGTTCTTTCACATATGGAAAGGTTGAAGCCTGAAGAAATAAGTTGATTTGACTAAGACTACTTAATTGCTTCTAGATAGATATTTATAAAAAACAGAAATTTACTAGCTACTGTTCTGCCTAGTTGTACAATTGACACATTAAATATATTTGCAGGATATAAACTCTGAAAATGTTTTAAGGGGACATAGCAAAGATTTTTATGTTGACATTAAAAAATGTTTAAAAAATCAGAATCTTGGGAGTGTCTTTATACTGATTTGTTTTTTAACCAATGCATTTTTGTTATTTTTAGTTATGGATGACAGTACTATGTATTTTGACATATTATACATACATGGATATATAATATAACTTCCCATTCTGGTGGTTGTACCTGATGTAGAATTACACTGGTTGTGTATTCATATGTGAAGATAGGAAAGTTATGTTCAATTCATTCTACTGTCTTTCCGTCTCCAAGCCCCTTCCCTTCATTCTCTTTTATCTAATCCAATGAACTTTTTTTTCCTTCACTCCCCTCTTACTGTGTGTTAGTATCTGCGTATTTTATTGTTATCATTTTATATTTATATGAATAAGTAGGACATGGGAGGGCATCATGATCTTCCTAGAGTATATTAGTTCTTAAAATCTTTGTCCAGTATTTATGTTCGAAACATAGTTTGCTCTTTGTATTGAAGACCATGTTTATTTTTTCCCTAAAGAATCTCACACTAACTTTGCATATTTCACAATTCATTTAAAAGTGTGTATGTTCTTATCAGGCTTTGCTTCCAAAGTGCACATGCTCTTTATTGAGTGAACATCTGGAACTCAGCACACACTTTCTTCCCCTCCACAAGGAATGGGTAGAGATAGAACCAGGTATGAAGATGGAAGGAGCCAGGCAACAACCACAGTGATATCCTGCAGTCTCATTTCTGGATTTTGTCCTTCTTGTAACATCCCCAAAAGCAGAAATTCTTGGAGCCCCCATGCAAAAGGTCACACACAGATAAGCAAGGTGGTTCTCTGTCCATGAAACACACACTAGCAAGTTAGATAGCATTACTATAGATCAGGTTTCCCCAGATTAAAGGAGCCATAGATTTGTTCAGAAATCCATATTATTCAAGTATATATTTTAATGGGAACATTACTACACCAGAGATACTACACTAGCAAAAGGATATAGAAAGTATTCATTTGAATGGTGTGTTCCAATCGTTCAGAGCAGTAGCTGTGATCTGTATCTGCAATTCATCTAAAATTCTGGTAGAACATTTAGTTCATGCAAAATGAGAAACAATACTGGATATTTGAAATGTGCGTCTTTGTCATTCATTGAAAAGAATTTTGTAATATTCATAACACAAAACAAAATAAAATATGAATATTTAATTATTTGTATATTGTTAACCAATTTTGGTCATGTGCATATATAATTAAAGCAGATCTATTATGCAATGAAATGTTGAATTATAATATCTTTCGATGAGGTAGGTTTACTCTTCACATATTGAGTCCATTCTATGTGATGCTGAGTTAAGTAATCCCTTTGTTAATGACTCTGTCAATCATAGTGCCAAGCCTCCAGTGCATGCTAAGTGAAATGAATTGATGAGGACGATATGGCTTTAATTTTTTAGTGCCATGAAGAGAATGACAAGCTAGAGTGTTACAATAAGAAGCATAAAAGTTTATTTTTATCAGATTCAGCTTAGCTTTGACATTCTCTTTGCATCACCCTTGCGAAAGAAAACAAACCTAATTTATTTGTGTCTCATCATTTTATTTATTGATGACACAAACATCTTTGACAAAAATCAGAGGGAAGAGTGGTCCCATGATAGGTCCCATGGTTGGAGATTATAACTGTGTTTTCTGCTCTACCTGTAGTATTGCTTAATTGAATAATGAAATTATGGCACAACAACTGAATTCCCCATCGACCTTCTACAATTAAGCTTTTCATAATTTATTTATGCTGAATGTTTTATCAGAAACACACTAAGGAAATAGGTTTTCTGCCTGAAACATGAAGTTGATTTCTCTGTTGATAGTTCATGAATATCAGTCATCGAGTGGCAGATTTTGTTGTGTGCATTTGTATTCACTGATCTATAGGGAGTGGTTGTTATATCTTGAATATACCAGCTGTCTCTTGGGACCACTTCACTAAATGAGAGGGTCCCCCCCCCACAAGGATAGTATTTTTTCTCCATAAAGTGTAAAGTCAAGCTCTACTTTTCTCCTCATTATCTGATAAGAATAAATATTGTGGAAGAAAATAATTTTTGTTTTGAATTATTTCTTTCACATAATTAACATTTGGTTCTAGAATTTTTGCATTTTTCTCCAAAACAGAGATGAGTTGCACAAAGGACTCTGATTCCAATATAATGGATTTAGACAGTAGACACTGTATATAGCACATAGAATCCTCCTCAACCATCACATAATAAGACTTCTATATCAATAAAAGACCATGGAATAGAATCTGCAATTTCTACAAATTCTTTATGCTTAGCATTTACTCCTCCAAATAAGAAAGAGGGCCGCCTATGAGCTATTAAGCATCTTCTCTTAGCCTTGCAACAAGAGGGTGTTGGTCTGGCATTGCACACTGTTTGGGCTCCACGATGCAGGTGGCCTCCACCTGCACTTAGCAAAGTCTACTTTCTCATAGCTCTGGACCTCAGCGTTACCCATTGGGATTTGGCCAGCCCCTGCCTTATTTGGTGAAGCACATTCTATCGAAAATCCTTGGTTAACTCGTCTATAAATAAACAGGTCATGGGTTCCAGCTCTCTTTTCTTCTCCTTCCCTCCCTCCGTCCCACCCCGCATCTCCTTCCAGTGTGAATGCAGGATCCTTGAGTTTGCAGAGCCATCCTGTGTGGTGCGTTTTTTTCGCCGCCTTCTTCTTAGCTTAATGTTGCAGCCAGCCCAATTAAACCCAGTTTGTTTCCTCTGCGCAGGTCGCCTCGGAGAAAGAAGTATCTTGCTGAGAGAAAACGTGAAACATACTGAATCTGGGGATGATAATTGTGTCTAATAAGAATGTTCTCACTTTCCCCTCCAGGGATGAGAAATAGCTGTGAAAATCCTAAATAAGGAATAGCTGATATTAAATCTACACATATTTTAGGACAAGTGAGAATCATGGTTTGAAGAAAGGATCACACCTTCTGGATAAAATACAATGAATACGGAGCTGAAGCAGTTAGGTCTCACGTGACAACACTGAAACCAATGCGCTTAGGAGATGTCAGCAGGAAGACAGCCATGGAACAGCACCCGGCTCACAGGTTAGGGAGAACAGCATCACTTCTGAAGCAGTTGGACTTAATGTGGGAGGTTTCCTTACTCCTCTGCATAAATCCATGGCTGACAGAAAGTTCTTTAACTAGACTGTAAAGGGATAAAAGTATCATCTCTAGAATCTGGTTACCCAGTACAACTGGGGATCAGCTCAAGGTATAGAACAAAGTTAACTAATCAAAACATGACTTCACAGGAAAATATCTTGACTGGATTGACATTAAGAGAGAATTTTATCCCCAGTACCCTGCAAAATGAAATAAAATAAAATAAAAATAAATAAAAGAATAATAAAAATGAAAAAATATTGATTTCCAACTCTTTTGTTCCAAAGAGGAATGACACTGGGAAAAGAGAAAGCATTCATTTTAAAATGTCCCTTTCTTGGTTGTCCAAGAGGAAGAAAAACCTTGCCTTGTGATGCTATTTAAATGCAGAAAGATGGTACCTACCTGTTGGTGGAAGTTCATACACCGAGCCAGTGTTTTTACCTCCTCCTAGTTAGAAGGTCAAAATGGATTATTGAGAAATCATTTTTTTCTGAATGCAAAGACGGGTTCTCCAATGGTTGAATCACATGATCTAACTAAAATATTACTGTTTCCCCTTCTGCCTTCTCACAGACACATTGGGTGAATGTGTCCTTACTTGCATTACTGCAGGGCAATTACCAGGAACTGGGAGTAACCCCACCCACATAGAGTCTAATGGGTCTTTTTAATTTTTTTATTTTTTAGGGAACAAATTCTAAAGACTACTTTTGTTAACATTTGCCTTTAAGTTTGGATGTTATAAAAAGGAGAGTGGAAAAGACCATAGGTTTCAGTAGGACCAAATATCCAAGAATTTGTTGAGATAGCATATACCAAATATTTTGCAGGGGGGTACCAGGGATTGAACTCAGGGGCACTCAACTACTGAGCCATATCCCCCACCCTATTTTGTATTTTATTTAGAGACAGGATTTCACTGAGTTGCTTAGCACCTTGCTTTTGCTGAGGCTGGCTTTGAACTTGCAATCCTCTTGCCTTAACCTCCCGAGATGCTGGGATTATAGGCATGTGCCACAATTCCTGGCTCAAATATTTTCATTGTTAAAACATATTAATAGATTTCTCAAGACCTCCTAACCAGTCAGTGATATTTTTTTTCAGAGAAAAGAAAAGAAAATAATATTTCTTAGGCAGTTTGCAGTCTCTAGCATAAGAATACAGTTAAGAAATGATCTGTGATTATTTCATATTGGAAAAGCTTAAAGGCAGAAAGATGATTATGTTCGTGGTTATAAAAAGTAACATTTATTGAGAATTTTGTGTGTCAAGCACTGTGCCAGACACTTTATAAAACAGTACCTTATTTTATTGTCTCAATACCTTCAGAAGGTAAGTCTTAGTAGACAACTGTTTCTCAAATGTTAAAATTACAGAGGCTCTGAAAGTATAAATAAATTGCCTAAAGTCAAACAATTATTAACACCAGAGCCAAATTTCTAACTCAGGACTGTTTCCAGAGTCTGAATTCTCAAGAACTTTTATACATTCATTCTTTCACTTACTATGAAATTAGAGGTTTGATTTTACAACACTTGAAAAGTGTTTGAATGTCTAAAATACTATAAATAAATAACATAATGATAATGTCACTAATTCTCTACTTCCTATTTCCTAGACACATTGCTTAGCATTTATGTCCATAACAATATTTACCATCCCCATCTTATATTATGATAAAACTGGATCTCAGCAATCTCTTGTAGCTTGTTCAAAATCACATAGTTGGTAAATGAGGTAATTCAGATTTGAAACCAAGTTTGCTTAACTTTAGAGTCCATTCTCCTGCTAAAAGACTATTTTGTTAAAAACCACCTGGAAAAAATATTTGCTTCACTTGTAACAGTTAAATGCTTATAATGTTCATATATTAAAATGACAATAATAAGGAGCTGAAAATGCAGAATATATAGAACAAGAAAGTAAGCAAAGAAAATAATGCAAATAGATTAAAAAAAAGCAAGCAAAAATGAGATAACAAAATAAGTTAGCCACAGTTTTAATTTTAGTTTTCAATAATATCCAGTGACAGTAAGTATGTAAAAAAAAATAATAAGTTTGCATGTTCACTACCCATGGCAGAATAAATTGATGCAACTCTTGGAATAGTGCAAAATCAGAAGAAAAGTAAATGCCTAGCAGTGGGGTTTGGTTAAGTTAGGGTGCATTTATAAAATGGAATGTTATGCATGCTTGAATGCAACAGTTCAAATGCACATGCATTATAGGAAACAAAATCACAATGTAATAAATGAGCAAATAAGTATACTGAAACTTTATGTACCCCAATGCCACATATTTTAGTTTTTGTTAAAATAAGTTGTTTTTTTACAGAATATTCTAAATATATTATCACAAAAACATTAACAATGATTTTTTTTTTTTACTAGAAGATTTCTGGATAATTTTCCTTTTCTGCTTCTTGTATTTTAAATTTTCCTAAATTGAGGATGTTAAATTAAGAAATACACTAAATAAGGGATGTGAAATTGCTAACAAATTTCCTCAGATAAATATATATATATATTCATTCTTCTGGATTTCCAAGTGATTTAATATCTGGGAAATTAGCTCCTAGACACAATGTAATTAAAAACTAATAAAACTTACCTTAACATTGAGACACTAGCATAGTGTGTCTCTTTATTAACTTATAAGGAGACTGTTGAGATGAAGGAATAGGGTTGTTTTCTGACTGAACCATCCCCAGAGGGACGAATGCTGTGTCCTCCCATGGTGTAAGGGACAGAAAGGCAAAAGGAAGCTGAACTCTATTGAAACCCCTTTTATAAGTGCCTTAATTTTATTCTTGAGAAAGGAGTCCTCATAACCTGATCATCTCCTGAAGGCCCCGCTTTTCTTTTGTTGTTATTGGTGCCTTATTATTATACATACAAATGGAATTTTTATTGTGGCAAAGAAAGTAGGCAGAAAAGGAACACTTATGCATTTTTGGTGGAACAACAAATTAGTGCAATGATTATGGAAATCATTGTGAAGTTCTATTATAACCCAGCTTTACCACTCCTGGGTATTTATCTAAATGGATTAAAGTAAGCATACAATAGCCATACATACATACCCATGTTTATAGCAGTATGAGTCACAATAGCCAAGTTATAGAAGTAGCCTATGTGTATGTCAACAGAGGAATTAACAAAGAAAATTTATTATATGTACATAATGGAATTTTACTCAGTCATAAAGAAGATCCAGATTATGTCATTTGCTGGTAAATGGATGAAACTCAAGAATATTATGCTAAGTGAAATAAGCCAAACTCAGGATGTCAAAGGTTGTATGTTGTCTCTCATATATGGAAGCTAGAGAAAAAAAAAGAACACAATGAATTTTTTTTTAACTACAAGAAAACATTACAGGATATGTAAATTAATAGAAAGTTCTCTCTGATATAACTTTATTAGTTATATCCCCATATAGGTAATCTTGATCAGATATTGCAAGTGTAAATTGTTTTGTTTAATAGCTTCAGAATATTTTTTCCACAGAAATACCTATTTCAATCAATATTTATGTAGGATAACAGGAGAACAAAATTTTAGTGTTCAGGCTTAAATTATCTTATATGCATAAGATAGGAATAAAATAAAATTAGTTTTTAGACATGATTCTTCTGCTATCAAGATTTCTATTTATCTGTTGCTCTACCATCTACCTATCTACTTATTTATCATTCTCTCTATGTCATCTCTTTATCATTGATTTATCACATGTAACATTGGTTTAGTGTCAGGGGAAAAATTATATATATATATATATATATATATATATATTACTTTCCCAATTACATAAAAACACTCTTTGAAAATTTATTTCATGAATTAGAACAGAAGTCTCAGATTTGAAGACTGTTGTCCATTTTCTCCTGAGTTGATAGCTTTTCCACCTCTAAAATTACTTCACAGAAAAAATATAAAAAATATATATCATTTGCCACTGATTTACAGTGACAAGCAAGTGTCAATTCACTCTATCAGTTGGAGAAACATGTTTTTCTATCACTTTTCCTGGCACTCATTCCTTACTGTCTACTTGGAAATTATTTCATTAATATGAACAGACTTCTCAGTAAAAATGTTCTGAGGATAAGAATTCCTTAGCTTGAATAAAAATCATTCCTTCTGAAGAAGAAAAAAAGAAAAAAAAAAGTGAAACATGAAAAAAGAACAGGATCAGGAAGAGGAAGTTGCTCTTAATAATGATAAAAACTAGCCTGACATAGTGGCACATGGCTATAATCCCAGTGGCTGTGGGACCTGAGGCAGGAGGATCACAAGTTCAACGACAGCCTCAGCAATTTAGTGAGGCTCTGAGCAATTTAGTGAGATCCTGTCTCAAAATAAAACTTCATTAAAAAAGACTTGGGGATGTGGCTTAGTGGTTCAGCACCTCTGGGATTAAACCCACAAAAAAATGATTGGCACATAATTTACTAGGTTAAATCCCTAGAATGAATAAACAAATAAATAAATAAACAAACAAATAAATAAATAAATGGAGCTCTTAACACAAGACCAGAGGATGTGTTACCAACCAACCCTAGCCTTCCACCCATCCTTTGTTTCACTTTCTGTTAGGCAATTGAGGTACAAAGCAGTTGATCCTAGACAACCTCACCTCTATGATGGTGTCTGACTCAGTCCAGTCAAAACACTGAAGCTGGTTTTCCATGGTCAACTCTACATGACTTGGGGCCTCTTGATTCCCATAAGACATTGTTCCTCTTGTGGTATTTGTTGTCTGTTCCCTACTGAAAACTGCTGTGTCGGCAGGCTGTGTGTGGGGAGTGCAGACCATGCCTTCCTCTCCAGCTGAAAACAGACAGAGGAAAGGAGCAAGTCTTCCTGTGCTGGGCGCTGCCCTCCTGGTGGGCCACTCTGCTCTCTCCAGCTGCAAGGCTGGCCACCTGGGCCGGCGGCTGCTTCAATAGCTGGAAATCCTGTTCTGCTTTTCTGCTGCTGAGCTGTCCAGGATGATCGCCTGGGAAGTGAATTGTGACTTTCCAGGGTTTTAAGCTTGCCAAGATTAGTTAGGAAAACAGTTTGGGGTTATACAAATTCCAAATCTTCTGGCTCTCCTGTTGCCTGAAATATAAGGAAAGGGAAAAGTATTTGTGGGAGTCCTGAATGTGCATGTGCTCTAAAGCTAGAGTTTCTGTTGAAAATCTATAAATTATCAGAATGCATTTTTTTTTTAATGCAAGCCAAGGTATCCTTTTAAATAGTACAATTAAAATGTATACACCGCCTCTGTGCCTCCTGAATTGAGCGGAAATTGTTCTCAAAGGAGTATGGCAAAATAAATGTAGAGTATGAAAGACATGTTTGAGACTTGATTAAATATTTCATGCATTCAAATTTTAGGGGAATATTCTTAATTTGGGATTGTCTTGATGCTCCTGAAAAAAAAAAGTGATAATAAGAAAAACAGTTATTGTGGGGGAAGGTTATTTCTGTGCCTCCTCTCTGAAGATCCTGATATTTCACATGTAGGTTCTACTGAGGAATAAATTAATGTGACAATTAGCTTGGAAGATCTTTAGAGTGCATAGCATGGAAAAGTCTGCCTCAGCCTCACTTGAAATGGACAAAAAGGTGAATTTTCAGTGTCAGGAGATGAGATCTGCCAATTTTTCTCCATTTTATATTGAATAGAGATAGTTCATTTACATCTCTGCAGTTTCCACCATATTTTCATGTGTTTGCAGTCCTAAACTTTCTAATGAAAACAGTAAAAAAAAAAAAAAAAAAAAAAAAAAAAAAAAAAAAAAGTTTTAATGCTTTAGAGTAAAAACATTTCCACTTTTTTTTTTTTGCTTATGTTTTGGTTTACGAAATGTCATTAATGTATGTTAAAACAACTGTATCAGCTCATTTATATAGACAATAGTTATCCCAGAAAAAGGGAATGGAACCCTTCTCTCACTTGAGGATGTTGGCCTGTGCAGTTTACTTGCATCTGTTTAGAAAGATGGCTTACATTTTCTTAAAATGTTAAATAATATCAGACACTACAAATGGAATATTTAGCATTGTTTTAAAATTTCATGCACCATAATTTCAGAGAGAAGAGGAGAAAGTAAATGTACCAGCGAGTATAAACACAGCTCCTTCTAATTACCTCTGATCCCATCCCCAGAGCAGATTACAATTCTGTGCCAAGCATTCAAGGAGACACACCTAAGGAGGTTGTTTATGGCAAGGGTTTCTTCCCTTTCTATATCAATACTTCATTTTTCACTGTGCCAAATCAAAATCAGAATGACTAAAGTTCTGAGACATCTATAAAAATTAAATATATCAAGAATTCATTAAAGACTAGTATTATTTTGGAAGTCTGCATTTTTACATGTGACTCATATAACTAGATCCTCTTCAGAATATTATAGTTTACTTTGCTAGCTCTAAGATGATAGAATATGAAATATAAAATGTAGAGAACCAAGCAGTTAACCTTTCACAAGCTCAAAGAGGTATGATGATTGTTTACTACCATCAAATTTTATAAATTCCACTCTGGGAGTAGAATATTGGCCTCCAAAGTTCTTTACACTAAATTTATCATTATAATATGAGTAGCTAAAAACCTAAATATTTTAAAAATACTTTTATTTTCATAGTATTTTAAGATAGTTTAACTTGAAAAATCTATTGAGATTGCAATACATAACTAATTAATTTTCAAATCCACCTTTAAATGTATTTTTTAAGAATTAAGTATAATGACAATCTAGAAGCCATTCATTCTAATAATAAATTTTTATCTCTCATCTTTCAAATTATGCACAGGTTTTATTTAAAGCTCCATTTGAATGGTGAGGAGCTGTTTCCTAATTGTGTACATGTATACCGTTGCACTCTAATGTGAACATACAGGTGTATTTATATTTACAAATATGTTTACATATTTTTATATATCATACATTTTTATTTTTTTAATTTTAAGTTTTCCATTCTACCATGATTCTCTGTAACTTTCTGTAATTACAGTACTTAAAGAAAAGCTTTTTTTTCCCACTGCTAATGTTAAGAAACATCCAAAACTGTGAATGCTTAAAAAAGTCAAGTAAAAACCATTATTATTCATATTATAATGTCATGCACAGATGTAGCTTTCCCTCCTCTTTTGTGAGTGGTGTTATAGCTTCTGTTTTTAGTGAAAGCAAAGTGAAAAGTA
Source organism: Urocitellus parryii (assembly GCF_045843805.1). NCBI lineage: Eukaryota > Metazoa > Chordata > Mammalia > Rodentia > Sciuridae > Urocitellus > Urocitellus parryii. Next base: position 49,515,379 of record NC_135538.1, read on the forward strand.
GACTGGAAATTTATTTTATGGTGTAGTTGAATGTTAGCCAACATTTGCTCTTTAGTTAGGGTAAGAGTGTATGCGTGTATGTACTGTGTATGTTTAATTTCTTCTATTAATATGATTAAGCATGTATACTAATAGTTTTCAACAAGAATACTGATTACTTTAATGTTACAGTTTTTCTTTAAGATATTCTGGTGAAGTGAATTTGATAGAAACACTAACAGAACTGACATTTGTTCAACAGTAGAGTGTTGTAAATAATGTAAGTCATCATGTTTTAGAAATCTAATTCCTAATATACAATCAAATAAACCAGACTGATCATCATACTTCATTTATTTTGTTCGGCCATTCAGTAAAATCTATTCTTTGACAAGAGAACCAGTTTACTCAATAAATCAATCATAATAACAGAATGATGATATTTATTAGTTAATGAAAATATGGAAGACTCACAGACGATTTTAAAACAATCTCCCAAATAAAGCAAGGTAACAAAGTCCCAAGTCATTAAAGTAGCTTTACAAATGATAACTTTACATTTCTTATTTAAGCTTCATGCAAGTTTGTTTTCTAAAATTATGTATAGGAAACTATTTTCTAAAGACCTTAAAATTTCAAAGGAATCTGAGAAAACAATGAAACAAAGAAAATAAAAAAATTGGACATAGGTAAATTTTGTTGGAAATATTTTGTCTAGTTCTAAAAAACTTTATATTAGTAGGGCTGCTGTAACAATCTGTCACCTATTAGATGCTCCAATGAGAAATTTATCTTCTTATAGATTTAGAAGCTAGAAGTCCAAGATCAAGATTTCAGCAGGGGGCTGGGGATGTGGCTCAAGTGGTAGCGTGCTTGCCTACCATGTGTGAGGCCCTGGGTTCGATTCTTAGCACTATATTAAAAAAATAAAATAAAGATATTGTGTCCACCTAAAACTAAAAAATAAATATTAAAAGAAAAAGATGTCAGCAGGGCTTAGTCTCTCCTGAGCTCTCTCTTCTGGGCTTGCAGAGGACCTCTTTCTGCCAGATTCTCAGATGGTTTTTCTTCTGTTAGTGTGCATCCTTGGTGAATCTTCACGGGTTTGATTTTCCTCTTCTTCCAATGATATCAGTCAATTTAGATTATGGCCCTCTCTACCTCATTTTAACTTGATCATCCCTTTAGACTTATTATCTTTAAATACAGTCATGTTCCAAGGTACTGGGAGTTAACGTTTCAACATATAATATAAATTCTGGGGAGACTCAATTCAGCCCTTAGCAACCTCCTAGTAAAAAATGAGAAAATACATATACCTTTAAAGTAACTTAAAAATTTGTTTTCAACACTTTTGATGTTTGCAGTTATTTTATTTGAAGTTAGCAGTGTCCTCATTCAATTACTTAACTCTTCTCAAACATACTGAAGAGGCAACATTTTTCCAATAATCTAATAATAATAGTAATAATATTAACGGTGGCAGCAGCAGCAATACTAAAGGCATTTATTGGCCCTGTATCAAAGGTTCTCATTTCAATGTTTTTATTTTACATTCATACAAATTCATTGTCATTTCAAGTTTACACAAAGAAACTGTAAGCCAGAGAAATTACTTTATTCAATGTCAGCTATTGAGTTTGGAACAAGGATTGCATCAGTGAAACTGGAGTAATTAATTATTGGATGTTCATGAATGTGAATAACCATGAATCTTTTCTGGGAGACTGGGGATTGAACTCAGGGGCACTTGACCACTGAGTTACATCCCAGCCCTATTTTGTATTTGTATTTAGAGACATGTCTCACTGAGTTGCTTAGAACCTCACTTTTCCTAAGGCTGGCTTTGAACTTTTGATCCTTCCGCCTCAGCCTCCCAAGATACTGGGATCACAGGCATGTGCCACCAGGCCTGGCTCCATGTATTCTTTACCCAACATTCCTCATGACCCCGGGTTAAGGAAATATATGAATTTATTCAATCATTGAAGAATATTTATTGTCCACCATTTAAGTGCCAGGACCTAACTGAGGTATAATTGCCAACAAGACAGACTTAGAATTATTTGTTTAGAGCTTATTGTTGCTTATGTATTTCAGTCTTAGCCATCACTTTTGTCTTTGGCATATTTTGAGTTTTTGAGTTTTATTGTATTGTGGGGGTTTGTTTTGTTTTTATTTTTTAATAAAACAATAATTTCAATGAGTTAATTTCAAGCTAATTAAAGTGTAAAGAGTAGTCAAAATAATTATGTTGTCATAATAAAAAAATTAAAAATGAATATTTACTTAGAAAATAAGTGTATGCATTTAGAGTTTAAGATTTGGGTAATGAGAAAAGAAATGAAGACAAGATAGCCCATATTTCAGCTTCATGTCTTTTTTGTTTTAATAATCGTTTTTTTAATTATGATAGAACAAGAGAAAAGAGTACATTGGGTGTCTATAATTAAAAAGAAATGTAAGATAAAAAATTTACGATGAGAGTTTTCATTTGGAATGAAAATGATTGCTAAGGGCTTGTCCTTGTCTCATTTCTGATTTTATTAAATTCATGCCATTATTGAATACTGTGTCCTAGTCCACTGACATCCTACTGAATGAAAAATGGTAGTGAACGGCCAATGATTTGATTATGGTATAGAATTATATCTGATATGTCAAGATAAATGTTAACACACTGATAGAGAATTTATGGATTTGTAGACAGTATTTATTTTTTGGAAAGAAGTATTTTATCAGAATATTAATCATTTATTATTGTCAACACAACTATGTGGCAGGTTTCATTATACTGCAGTAAAAGATATTGAATATAAAGTCTCTTTCCAACCTGACTGTCATACAACACCCAAAGCATTTTGAAGAGTCATAATTTTAATCCATCTTTTCACAAAGATTTATACCATCATCAGTTTTATATGACGAGAAATCCTGTATCTGGAGAGAAAAGATAAACCTGCAAATAAAATGTGCATCAGCAGGAAGGAAATTCTAAGAGGTCACAGTGGCCTGGGCTATGTTTAATAATCCACTTTGTATTTTCACCAAGACAAAAATATGATACTAATCTAAATATTTTTTGATAATTAATAAGATTGCTTTAATGTGAAGTGATTTATGAAATAATTGCCACATCTATCAGTTTTAATTAATTACTGCTTTCATTTCAAGTAAGAAACTCACTAGAGAGAAATTGTCTAGTCAATATCAAACATGCCACTTAAAATGTAAAATATTAACTTTCAAAAAGTTTTCAAAAACTGGACTATTTTAAGTAAAGCATCATCCTTTCTCATGCTAATTAGAATTAGGCTTTTCACCTAATTCTTTGAATATCATCTGTACTATTAAATGATTATAATGACAATTTTTAAAGAAAATCAGCTCTTTTTTGGTGCAGAATAAAACAAGCAAATAAAAAATCCAAAAAGAATTATTCTTTGGAAATATAAATTGGAAACCTTCACTATTAGCTTAAATAATTATCCATAACAAGTAGAAACAGGTGATCTATTTTCTCAGAATCATTTGTCTTAAAGTGATTACATAAACATAAGATTTAAATCATATATGCTAAGATCATGTGGATTAAATTCTCTGGTGAATCATTTGAAAAATAGTGACTTCTATATCCTGTAAACTGAAAGTCAGTTATTTGAAGGACTTAATGTGCTTTTAAGATGAAAAGGAAAAATAAAAGACCAATTTGCTTCCTGATACTAACTATGTACTGGAAAAGTTGGGTTGAAAAATTAAAACGTGTAAATGAAAGTCTATCTTTCACATCTTATTAGCATAAAGACCCATAGAATACACATAAGATAGCAATTTAGGTTTGAGTTGAATTCTCTTGAAAAAAGATTATCTCAATGAGATCTGAGAAAACGTTTCAAGAGGGAAATTATATATATACATTTGAAATGACAATTTCTTGCAAATGAATTTATGATAGGAGAAAAAATACTCGAGAATTTAGGATTTACATGAATAGATTAATGTTGTTAAAGTGTGAGTGGGTGAATTTTCCCAAGAGCAGATTGTTAGGATAGCTAGTCTGCCTCCCTCAGAGCAGTTTGGTTTGTATTTGCTCACTTGCCTTTTCACCTTCTGCCATGTTAGGACACACTGAATGTCTTCCCTAGAGGCTACCACCTTGTCCTTGTACTCCCAGCCTTTAGAACCATAAGTTAAATAAACATTTTTTTCTTTATAATTTACCCAATCTGTGGTATTTTTTTCCCATCAACAGAAATGGACTAAGACAAATACAATTTAGGTCAACTTAAGTCTCTTGACCTCCAGGAAGCTCAGGGATGTTAGTTTGAACTCTGGTTTCCAAGTTCCATGGAAGGTTAAATCTCTGATACATTCGTAGATTTTGTAGGGTGGAAAGGATTTATGTTCTGGTGGTCACATCTGTCTCTGGTGTTCCTGCTTCCTTGAGTACCAGATGTGTTTGTACCAGCTGAAAACAGAAGCAAAATCTAATCGTGGCCACTTTTTCCCACAAACAATCCATTCACTCAAAGTAACTGCAACGTTGCAGTGTGTACTGATGGTTTTTGAGTCCAGTAGGAGAAATACTCATATTACAGAAATGTAAAAAGCAGTGATAGAAACAAAACTTCAAATGGGACACTGTGATATCAGTGTTCCTGTTTTAAAATATCCTCTGACCACATACCAGAGGAGAATTTCTGCTAGTTTTCCCTTGAGTGCTTCCTGTACTCATATTAATTCTATGGGTTCTGTTTCTTTCTCTATTCTTTTCTATCTTTGCTTTTCATGTCTCTTTCGTCCTATTAAAAATAAAGAAATTCACCCTCTTATGTTTTGCTGAATGATGCAGTCTTGGTTCTTTTAAGCATATAAGTTCCCTTGTATTTACTCTCTCCTCTCAAATGGTTTCCCAAGTTATATTTCCATACAGAGACAGTTCCTGCCCTGGAGAGGAGTTATGACCAGTTTTTATAATGCTTACATTTCTGCCTCATTAACAAAGGTCAGAAACAGAATAACTGCAGTTGGTATAATGATAATCAACCTCAGAATATGGAATAAAAAGCTGGTCATTTCTTTTTACCCAGTAATAGGTATATTAGACAGTTTTATAGGTGGAACTAGATTCTAATCTACTTGAAGCTGGAGACCACAAGTGACTTTTCTATTAATGTATCATCAGCACTTAGCCTAATTTGGGGCACATAATAAGTATTAACCAAATTTTTTAAAAAATGTGAGTCAATGAATGAGTTTGAAAATTTAGCAACACAAACATCTGATCTAATTAAATCAATGAAATACATGGTCAGCTCAGAAGAAAAAAAACAGTCTATTCATTCATTTATCTAAAATGACTGGTTAATTTATTAACTATAGTCAATTGTTAACAATTCTGAGACTAATGCAATTTCACAATTGGTTCAAAAGTAGAAAAATCAGTGAAAAAACTTTTTCATTGCATTTGAAAAAAAAGACTTTTGTATGTTGACTACTTAGAAAACGGTACAGGCAGACATAAAAGTGCAAATTAGCATTTTAACCTAAACATACTGCAATAGAAGGCATAAAATTGATTTGGATGCAAAATTAATATTACAATGTTAAATTAAAAAGTAGATATTTTACTTGGGAATTTTAAAATTATTAAAGTAAAGCAAGCAGACCCATAACCAAATGCTTTAGTATTGTTAACACTGTTTATTCCAAATTATGTAAAATGATAAAGTTCTCATCTGTTTCAAAAAAGAATTTGTAAATCCATATTGTCAACATTACCAAAGATGTAGAAGTCATTTCTACATTCCATATCAAGGTTAAAAGTACATCTGTACTGGCAAAAAAGATAGATTTAATCATCAATATATGTGAAAATGCATAAAAAAGTCAGTCAACTGCACAATCCCAATTACATGAATATCGCACTTTAGTAGGCATGATTCAGAGGCTTTCATCATTTAAAACATCTTTTCTTGGGGGGGGGTAGTTTTCTAGTTGATACATACACATATATTAGAAATATTGTAGTCTCATTTTGACTTTGGGAACCCTGGAAACAATGTTCTAGTGTTTTAATCCATTTCAGTTATTCTTCTCATGCATTACTTTGTACACTCTTTAAATTCAGAGTCAAAGAAACCATTCTAATGACTTTCTTATTCTTTGTGAACAGAGACAATTATAGATAATTACATAATGGGATTCCAGTTTCTAACATTCAAGAGAACATTTAATGCCTATTAGTAAAAGACTAAAAATGATAGAAAGTCTAGATACTGTTTCAGTTCACTAAATCTTCAAGTTAAGTAATCATGAAAACATTTAAAACCTAGCAATTGGTTTCCCTGTAAAACATTCCCTTCAAGCATTTGTTCTTTTCTCTTGTCATTTGCTGAATTTTAAAATGCAAACTGCACATACTTTTATTTCCTTCCTGGCCCTCATTTTTCATTATTTCCCCAAGTGTGGCTCCAACATCACAGCTACTTCAGCTAAAGCATGCCCTTGTTCTGTGAGGAGGATAAATGCTGGCTGCTGAGCATCTGTGATTACACAGATCCCTACTTTGCTCTTTTTCTCAGGGATAGCAAGAGTTGTCAGCATACCATTTTGGAAAAACTCTAAGGGGAAAGAGAACTAGTCTGGTGTGGTAAAAGGGAAACAAATTTTATTTGATTTGTTAAGGGAATCACTTTTAAAATAAATTTTAGAATGATTGTAATATTAATAAGAATATATTTATTGTAGCATGCCATTTTTTTTAGGAGCTTGGAAGTTTTGAAAAGCTGAAATAATTGCAAATGGGGAGGGAGGAAAATATATGGTTCAAATTTTTTCTTCTCCAAGCTTTCCTCACCCCACCTCAGCATTCTCCTACTTTCTCTCACATCAATTATATATCCAAAGAGACTCTGTTGACTTTACTTGGATTATTTATGGCAACACAATCTGTTTCTGACCTCTCTTGGAAGAAAGGTGTCTGGGGAACATTTTTATACAGCTCTTAAAATTGCTGCATCATCCATATCCTTTTTTTCTATAATGAACTCTCCAGTTGTGTTCATACTACATCAGATGTGGCTAAATTCAATATTTGAAAGTAGGATGAGGTGACTATTAGGTCGATAAATATCAGCTAAAGGAAATAATATAAATTTATTTGTTTATTTACTTATGATTAAATTATTTTTCCTTTTTTCTTAGATAAAATAAGATTATCCAGGCCCTGTCCTCTCCCAGCAAGCTATCCAAGTTATCCTCCCATGGAAAGAAGGCCATGGAAGATGACTCCCACTGAGCTGAAAGAGTTCAAGCAGCTTCCACAGGCACCTCCTAGGATGTAATTTATATGCATAAAAAATCTACCTCATTTTTTCTTAAAGACCTAACTGTATGTGCCAACTCACTACCATAATTTTAACCATTATTTATTATCACAAATGTTAGAAAATGAAACCCTTATTTATCCCACCATTTTCTCAGAAGTCTGTCTTTTCAAGACATCCTGTCGACTCACGTAGTGCAATTTTAAGTGGCTCCAAGGTATTTTATCACTGACTTGAAGAAATTTTAAATCAGCACTCCTGAGCTTTCCCCCTGATACCTATAATTAATCCCTCAACCTCAACAAAACTAATTTTCCTAAATCTTTCTACATGTTGACAGTCTTCAACATTTTCGGAGTAGGAGAGTTAAAATTCTTTTTACTTCTTTGTCTATAGAATTTTTAAAAATTAACTTATTAGTTTTTGAGTATTTGTATTCTCTGAGCTATTAGGTACATTTTCCTGTATTAAGTCAACATTTTCCTGTATTATCTATACTACATTTAACAGTAGAAATGTTAAAATTGTTTTGCTGTTAAGAAATGTTATTGAATTATGTACACATCTGTACAATGTGTTTGTTATATACCTGTTTTGTAGATATTGGTCAGTGTATCTTACCAATGAAGTAGTTTAATTTTAATATAGTTTTATTTTCATTATTTGCTTTAGTCAAAAATTAAATGTACACCTTGCCCACATATAAATAAATTAAATAAATATCATATCCCTGAACTTATTTAACCAACAATTGTGAAGGGTTAGTATGTCACGGTTCTAAGCATTAAAGTGTAGTTGACTCAACTTGAGACAATTACTTTGTCTGTAGTAGCATTTTATCATTCTTAAAATTTCAGCTAATTATTCCTAAAGTATCATTGCAAATGAATGCTATACCATTTTTTCTTCTGTGAGTAATAGTTGCTAAAATAGCTAACACAGATTCCTAATAATGTAAATGCTCACGTCTAAGTCTATCCATATGTGTTCTGTTAGAGGAGTTTGCAGAATATACATGATGTGATATCAATAATTTTTCATAAGATCAATTTGGGTGGAGATTATTGTATGGTTCTTACCATACAACATTAGCTTTAAGGCAACTTGATCATTCTTATATGGCATTAAATGGTTGAAATCCAGATATAAGGGTCTTTTTTCCCTTTGCACATTTCCTACTGGTAATGCAAAATATCAGGCCTGGCTGGGGATGTGGCTCAAGCGGTAGCGCGCTCACCTGGCATGCGTGCGGCCCGGGTTCGATCCTCAGCACCACATACCAACAAAGATGTTGTGTCCACCGAAAACTAAAAAATAAATATTAAAATTCTCTCTCTCTCTCTCTCTCTCTCTCTCTCTCTTTAAAAAAAAAGAATTTAGCTTCTTAAAATTTCTAAAATCTATCTTAAACTTAAGCAATTAACTTGTTTCCTTCTGAGTTGCTCTTCACTATAACTTGACAAAACTTAGATGTAGATGATTTATTTTCTTGCTTGAGAAAACAATTTTTAAAAGGATGAACAAGTCAAAACAATTATAGATAAAATTATTTTCAGGCTGTCAGTTCCAGCACCAAAACAAGTAAAGTCATAATGTAAGTTGTTGGTTGCTTTGTGGCAGTTTCTATATTTCAGACCATAGGTCCTGTGTTGAAAAGAATAATTCACTTGAAATCGATCTCACAAAGGCTTGAGCTTAAGAGAAAAATAAGAGATACCATTCCCAAAATTGAATTGTATAATAGTTACTCAAGTGTTTGTGTTTATGTGTGTGTAGGTGAGTGTGTACTGTATTGTATATAAAGAGAGTTTCTCTTATAAAATGGGCTGATGCTTCCCAGAGAGGCTGAATATAGCTCTTAAAAGGAAGAGAAATAGGAAACCAATGAAACAAGTATAAAAATAAATAAATATTCATGTGAATTTTAAAGTCAACTCATTGGGTTGGGCATGGTGGTGAATGCCTGTAATCCATCCACTAAGACAGGAGGATCACAAGTTTGATGCCAACCTCAGGCAACTTGAAAAGACTGTTTCAAAATAAAATATTAAAAATTAAAAGAACTGGGGATGTAGCTCAGTGGTAAAGTGCCTCTGGGTTCAATCCCTAGCACCACAAAAATACAAAATTAAGTCATTGGGACCCAATGAATTTTTACAAAAGTATAAGCTTGTCGTTAATTACATATTAATTTCAGGTTAGTTGAAAATATAGTTTCTTTACAGGCTTTGTGACATTCTAAGAACACACACACATATGTATATATGTGTGTATTTATATATACAAATGACACACACTGTGTGTGTGTGTACATGTGTGTGTGTGTGTATGTGTGTGAGTGTGTGTATCTCATTGGGAAATTGTTAAATTGTCCAGGATTTTAATTTAGTTTTTCTGTATCTGTTAATCATCATAAAAATCAGAGTGGAACTGCAATGACCTTAAATTAGTTCATGACTTAAACTTTTACTATTAGAATAACATACAATTCTAATTAAAGCTATCCCATATGTACATATCACAGTCAAGTGTAAGCACTTAGATTATTAATACTAGTTAGGTGCATGCTAAATTTCACTGTTCATTGGATTTACTTTAAAATTTTATAATGAAATAGACACACTCAGTGGACAAGCTCTTGGGTATTTTGAATAACGTCTCAAAAGTCAGATTCATTTCTCAATAAAGATGTCTTAACCCAAATATGTTGAATTCAAGTATTAACAAATTTCTCTGTTATATAACTAAACATCTATGAGTAGATTAAAACATATTGCATTTATTGTTTTGTGAAATTTTGCACCTTGGAAAAACATTGAAGAGACCAACATTCTATCCTGCTTTTAAATTTGTGAGATCAATTTTATGCCACACAAGGTTCAATTTCATAGTCTCAGAAATGTTTCATGCCCCAGAAGTGTTTTAGAGATTCATTCCCTGTACAAGACACCATTTTCTGTCCCTATCAGGCAACAGGTTTAAATAATCTCAGACAAAACAATAGCTATAGTATTTTTTCAGACAGCTATAAAATACTTGGTTTTCTCACAAGGAATTTACTCTGATGCTTAGGGATTCTTACTGTCAAGCCATCCAGTTAGTTATAATCCTTTATATTGAAACTAAATTTCACCTTTTTCTTTGTACCCTCAATAAAAATGTTTTCTGGCACTTGCTTAACTTCCAATATTTTCACGGAATGAATGAATAAACAGAGCTAAAGCGCTTTGCTTCTGTACCTCAATTGGCCAATATTTAGCTATAAAAATGAGTAATTTAAATTTTTCCATTCTAGTTTAATTACTCTGAGCTCTGTTATAATATACAAAATATTAGCAGCCTACTGAAACTGAGTTTTCATATATAAAGTTGAGATGCCCAATGTCCTTTCTGCTCCTAAGCCCATAGACTTCCCTTTCTGTGCTATTCTAGACTCCATCCATTCTTTCTGCTGCCCATGTAGTCTTCCCACCAGTTACTATATTTCACCCTCTTGCTCCATTCCAATACTGCTTCCTTTCTTGTAATTGACTTCTCCCTCTTTAAAAAAAAAAAAAAAAAAAAAAAAAAAAAAACAGCGAATGTGAAACAGTCTACCCTTGCTTACCCCTCTTTACTTCATTGCAATTCAGATCTCAGCTCACTAAAATCTAAACCCTTCCTGCATCATTCAATTTAAGTTGGTCTGCAGTTTCATTACTGGCCTCTTTACATTTTCCAACCTTCATCTGATTTGACTTTCCAGTAACCTTGACAGGACAGCCAATGATTTCATCTTCCTTGTTGGAATCTTGCTCATTAGCTTCCAGGAAAACCACTCAGTCTAGAGTAAACTGTTCTAATTCACTAAGCCTTGCTTCTCAGGTTTAGAGAGTCCTATGTTCCCCATCTCTCCTTAATACTGTTCCTCTCTCCCCTGACAGTTTAATCTTCAGTCCTCATTTCTCCACATCCAGTAAACTCTCTCTGAATTCGTCCATATTGATAGCTTCCGTGGTCCCTGAAAGGAATGATGACTAAAAACATCAAAATTTCTAGCCAAGAATTCCTTTCTGGGCATTTGGAGGATGCTGGAGTCTATAGTCCCAGAAATACCTCTTGGCTGACCCCTTCAGCTTTTAGGAGGTAATTATTATAGTTCTCACTCCAAATGGCCTGGTTAAATCCTTCATATTTTTTGAATTCTTTTTCTTACTCAATTATGTGTGATTTAAAACAAAAATAAAATGATTTAATTTGATAAGCCTATCTATTTTATAATTCTAATATATAAATGGAAAATTTAAAGATTTAATTATGTACACTTTAGTAAAATTGTAAAATCATGTTATATCATTTATTGTTCTCAAAGGATATTTTTCTTTTGTATTTATTAAACTCTCACAACTATCATGTAACTTTAACATTATTATTATTTATTTACTGTAGCAAATGTAGGTTTCTAGAGACTTGGGGGCTTCTACATGATCACATACTACTTACTAAGTGACAGAACAAGGACTTGAAACACTAAGTGGGATTTACATATACATAAATATTATATGGTATTTAGTTGTTACTGATCAGGAATTAATTAAATACTGCTCCAACTCTGAGAGTTGTTTCCTAAAGAGAAGGAACTATTATTTAAGTTTCTTTTTCTTTATTGATGTGTACATTATTTGATGGAAGGAATAGTTTCAGGTATAAGACAAAATGAAAGATTGAAGATGGAAATCAAATCCTATGTACCACCTGGAAATATAATTTTATATTCAATAATTCATGGCATATTTATGCTTTATGTTGCATGAAATACAAAATAAACATAAATTGGACAACATGTATCTAAAAGTGGAAAATGATTTTCCAAAAATATTTTTACTAGATATTCTGATAGTCATTTTTAAAAAATACGTTTATTTTATTTATATGTGGTGCTGAGGATCAAGCCCAGTGCCTCACATATGCTAGGCAAGCATTCTACCACTGAGCCACATCCCAGCCCTTGAAAATGATTTTTAATGTTGTTTTGTTGTTGTTGTTTAAAAGGCTGAAAGAATTGCTACCCCAAGATTCACACAAATTGCCTCTCCTTAAATACATGTGGCTCAGTTCCCTTATATGGCAATGGCCTTCTGACATTTGCTTAAAGGCCTCTGCTGATCTTGCCACTTATTCCATATGTTTAAACAAAGCATGCACTTTTGCCAGCATCCTGCCAGGGACAAGGAAACAATCTTTGGATCAGGCAGGAGCCAAGACCCCAGTTCATCAGAGTTATGCTGGAACGAGACTCCTGTCTAGCATTGACAGAGCAGTAGCATTCCTTCCTGGCGCCTGCTGAAACGAATTTCAAGAATGGTAACAGACTTGTTTTAGGGTTTTAAAACTATCAGTCTGGGATCAGCAGCCTGTTCTGAGAGTCTGTGGATGCCAAATTCCAGCTGTCACAACTTGCTTCTGTGAGAACCTCGTGCTCAGTCGGTCAGAGACTTGGAAGATGAACTTCGTTAAGACCTTGTGCCACAACCCTTTTTATAGACAGACCAAACCCAAACCACAAATCTCCCTCTTGAAAACCCCAGGCTTTCCTTCCTGGTTGGAATACAGGGTCAACACAAGGTTATCTTTAGGTTGCGTGTGAGCACCCAAACAAAATATTTAGCCAACTGTATGACTAGTATGTGGTTTCAGGTTTTTATTTCAAAATCTTTGCAGCCCATTAATCACTACCATGAAAGCGTCTTCTTGGAGGAGTTCACATTTAGTTCACTTGTTGGTCTACAGTGTTTGTTCTCTTATTGCACAGAGAGAAAAGCAATAATTGGCCAAATAGAATCAGTCATGACTAGAATTTGGGAATAAGGACTTTTCTCCTCCAAGAGTTTCAGTTAACTGTACATGACTGTTTAGTAGCTACTTGTGTGATATTAGTTTCATAGAGAGGGAAGGTAAGGTTTCAAGTCTATGTGCACTCTCCCAAGAACAAAACCGTGACTAATGAATTGCTCAACAGGAAAAAGAGCTGATCTTCAAAAAGTTGCATACGTTCAGCTGCAGCCAGCATTCCACATAAATTCAGTGTTTATTGGACTCAGTGGATTCAATCACATTCCTTAAACAGAATTTCCTAAATTATTTTCAGGGACAATTAAGTCATAGTTAGCAATGATCAAGTTCTTAGGAGGAGCAAGGCACTGTTGTGCATCTTGTACTAGTGCATTTAGTTCTCACAATACCATTGAATAATGGCCACTTTCATTATACCTATTTTATTGATGAAAAAGTCCAAAAAAGTTGAATAATGCTCAGGGCCTCACAGCTAGAAGGTAAAAGAACCAGATTCAGTTTAACTGATGTTACAGTTCAAAATGATACAAAGCAATGGTTAGACGGCTTTGTTTTTTTATTGTGGAACTTAATCAGTCTTTTGACATCCCTCCAAAACTATGTAGGGACTACATATACACTATGCATGTCTTTGAAGCAATAGTATGATCAAATATTTAATATCATTGATCATTGTGGTTTAATTTTGTTTATGAATAGGAAAATTTAATAAGACTAATATTCTTGGTCAGTGTTTCTGATGATATTGAAAGGCCTGGGTACTAGATTCTCTGCTACCAATAAACTATATTGTTATGAGGTTGTAGTTTAGTTCTGATCAACTAACAGAACCGCTTAAATATAAAAGACAACCATGTTAAATGTTATATGGATGTGCATTGTCACTAATTACTGATAAATAAACACCAATTGTAAAGTCATGAGAGTGACTTACACAAAAACTAATAGCTACTTCTTATACAGCAAGCAATTCTGTCAGATGTTATAGTATTTAAAATTTTGATGAAATATAACTTTTAATTTTATATCTACTGCTTTTTTAATTTTTTTTTTAGTTGTTGATGGATCTCTATTTTTATTTGCTTATTTATATGTGGTGCTGGGAATCGAATGCAGTGCCTCACACATACAAGGCAAGCGCTCTACCACTGAGCTACAACTCCAGACCCTTATCTCTACTGCTTTTGTGTTGTTATAAAGAATATTACCAAATACAAAGTCATCTAGATTTATATTCTGTTTTGCTCTAAAATTTTCATAGTTAAACTTTTTACATTGAAGTCTGTGATACTGTTACAATTAAGTTTTGTGAAAGGTATAAAATTTATGCTTAGATTGTGTGTGTGTGTGTTCATGAATATTCAATTGGTCTAGCACTATTTTTTAAAAAAAAGATTCTTTTCCCAATGATCTGTCTTTGCTTTTTTTTGTCAAAGGGAAGACAAATTTGTGTATATCTATTTCTGTTTCTTCAATCTTGTTTTACTTATCTTTTGGTCTTTTTAATTAGTCAATTGATTAATCAATACTTTGCTTTCTTGATTACTGTGGTTTATGGTAATTCTTGAAATCATTTTGTATGAGCCTTCCAACTTTATTCTTCTTCAGTATCCTCTTGACCATCCTAGGACTTTTGTCTTTTGAGAATCATATTGTCAATATCAACAAAATATCTTGTTGAAATTTTGAATGAGATTATATCAAATCCATAGATCAAGCCATAAAAAATTTTAACAATTCACATCTTTTAACCATGAATGCACACTAACAAACATAAGCACACATGTATATATTATATCTATAATGTAATAATATATACAATATAATATTGGCATTACACATTTGTATATACAGTATACATATATAACATTTTATGTACAATATATGTATATGATATATATTATATATTATATAATGTGTGTATGTATGTGTATGTATGTTGAGTAAGAGACAAGGAAAGTGACAAAAATGAAGGGATTTACTATAAGTTGTTGCTCACATATATAGAGGTTGAGAGTTCCCAATATAACAACATGATTTTGAAGTGGTGAGAGTGGTGGGCCTTATCTTGTTTTCAACTTAGGAGGAAAACATTTAGTTTCTCACCATTTTACTTATGGTGTTAGTTTTGGATTTTTTGTGGATATTCTTCATTAGGTTGTGAAATATGGCTCCTTCCATAGTTTGCTGAATGTTTTCATTTTCAATGAGTTAGGTAGAGTAAGAGCCTTTTTCTTCATCAATTAATCTGATCATATGACTTTTCTTTTACCCTGCTGATATGGTGGTTAACACTGATGGATTTTCAAGTGTTAAAACAGCTTCACATACCTGGAATAAATTCTACTTGGCCTTGGTGCAACTTGCTTTAAACATTGTTGGATTGAATTTGTTAATGTTTTGTTAAGGAAATTCATGAGAAGTATTAGTCTGTGATTTTCCTTTCTTACAATGTATCCAAGAAATATTTCATAATATAAATTAGAATGGGAAACTCAATAGGTAAAACTAAGTTTTGGGTGCTGGCAATGGTTTACTACAATATTTTTTCTCACCTACTGATCAATAATAACATCACATCTATTTGACTGTTCAACTCACTATATGGAGTCCAGAAACTGAAGGCAAATATAAAAAGGTAAGGAGTAAATACTCATTAATGAAATACATAAGAGATCACCATCAGAGTTTATTTACTCCGGCTTTGTATAAAATACTAATAGTCTTGGTAACAGTTCTGTCTCAATCAGCTTTTTCTGTGCTATGACTAAATGATCTGACCAGAACAATAGTAGTGGAGGAAGAGTTTATTTGAGGGCTCATGGTTTCAGAAGTCTTAGTCCACAGAAGGCCAGCTCTGTTTCTCAGGGCTCGAGGTGAGAATGAACATCATGACAGAGTGTGTGGCACAGGGAAGCAGCTCACAACATGTTGATCAAGAAGCAGAGAGAGACTCACCTGTCCATGATTTTATTTTATTATTCTCTTTTATTGTTGAGTAATACTCCATTGTGTATATGTCATCATTTTTTTAAAATCCATTCATCTATTGAAGGGCATCTAAATTGGTTCCGCAGTTTAGCTATTATGAATTGTGCTGCTATAAATCTGATGTGGCTATGTCCCTGTAATATGCTGTTTTTAAGTCCTTTGGGTATAGACCGAGGAGAAGGATAGCTGGGTCAAATGGTGGTAGTTCCATTAATCTTTTCAACATTGACTGAACAGGTAACTTTTAGCAAATCATAGCTCTACTTCTGATTTTCAAAAAATTATTTATTTATATTTTTGGATACAGCCATTTCTGCTGAGCTTTTTCTTTTTAGGAAAGCAAATTTGAATCAAGGGTATAGGAATGGGCAGGGAAAGACCAGGTGGATAGCACTGCTTGGCCTCTACTCCCACAGGACCAGGTCATTGAGTAAAGTTTTTTGAGATCACATTTGGCATTTGGTAATGTCACTTCTATTTTCTGGTCAACCAGTATTGATCTGGATTTTGCTTCCTACTGTTTCACTGAAATCAATCAGACTTTTGAATCCAAAGGATATTTCCCCTACTTCTAATAGTTGAACTTTGTGGTATTTTGTCCCAATGACCACTTTCTTTAATTTCTTTTTTGGCTTCTCAGACATTAGGCTGTCATTGGTTTTCATACTATACTTCTACACAAATCTTCTTGTTCTTCCTCTCAGTCTCTTCTTCCTAGACTCATTCTTAGTGTCCTTTTGATGATCTCATTCTCCATGCTACCATTGAATCATTTTATCCAAACACACAATTTCAATGATCTATGAGTAACTCAGGGCTCTCTTTGGACTCCTTTTTTTTTTCCTTATCCAACATAACTTCAAGTCAACCTGGTCAAAACCATTCTCATCAATCTTCCCCCTAACTTGCTCTTCCATCTGTTATTTCCCACTGTGTTTGTTTCTCCTTGTGTTCTAATCACTCATCACAAATTCCATGACAATACATCACAATTCATTGTCTTCATTTTGGAAGTTAGAACTCTGAAAGGGGTCAAAATCATGTTGGCAGGACTATATTCCTTCTTCAAGTTCTGGGGAAAAATCTGTGTTCTTCACTTTTTCAGGTTCTAGAAGTTACAAGTAGTTCTTCATTCATGAACATTGATTCCACCAGTGAAGCATCTTTAGATACTCTTTGATTCTGACTTACTTTTCTGTCTTACTCTTCCACTTGAAAGAACCTAATGATTATCCTGGGCTTACCAAGATAAACTCCTTCTTTGCATGCCAATTGATTAGCAACCTTGATTCCATGTACAACCTTCAATTTCCCTTTCCATGTTAATGTGACATATTCACAGAATCCTGAGATTAGAACACAGATTTTTTTTTGAAGTGAGCTATTATTCTTGTCTACCAAACTTACTTTTGTAAAGAGCAAACCTACAAGTCAAAAGCCCACAGTTATCCTGGATTATTCTCTTCCTCAACCTGAATACAGTGCACTACCAAGACTTATTAGTCCTATAATTTTTTTTATTAAATTATTCTCATCCTTCTCACAGCCTCAATCCCTTTCTCAAACACAGAAGCTGAGGTTCAGCATTTCTAGCCCAGAGAATGGAAGTAGATTCCCAGTTGTATTCCCTGTAGACAGTCTTGCACCATCCTTTCTTGCATAACATTAATCCCCTTGTATGTTTCTACATCTGTCTTGTACACTGAAAAATATATGCAGAGAAAGAGAAAGAGAGAGAGTGTGTGTATGTTATACAAATAGGTTCATATCTGACTATTTTATTTTTATATAATTCTTTCAATTGATCTTTACACTAACAATTGTGAAGGTCAAATACTTGAGATAGCCATTTGAAGCCTTCATGTCTGTTTCATACAAACTTTCTCATCCTCAATCCCACCATACTCTATGCCACATGCTCCATGTTCTAGCCACACATCTTCTACCAGTTCCTGATTAAGTAATGCTCTTGCTTTGCCTTGACACTTAATATATATCAAGTTAAATGATTGCCTTTCTCTATCATCTTTCCAGTTATTCATATGCATCCTTCCAAGATTCTGCACCCACAAATCTGCCTTCAGAAAGACAACCCTGACTGGTCTGGAGGAAGAGCTAGCCCTCATCTGTGCTCACAGAATATTGTAATTTCTATTAGGATACACATTTTTCTCTGTTGTGATTTTTGATTACTTGTCAGTGTCCTTCAAGACCTCTTTGAAGACAAAAACCATGGCTTCCATTTTGTACCATCATAAATAGAGTGGTAGAAAGTAAATCCTGAGAACCTGAAGACGAACAAATCTTTGGGTTATAAACTAACTCTAGGAGATAAAAAGGAATATTTTATCTCAAGTTTGCTGTGAACAACACCAGAGCTAATCTAGTCGGCTGGGTTTTCAACAAGTAGAAGCAGAAATTTGAATCCTCAACATCCTGAGAACTGGATAGGAATTCAGATGCTTTCTATAAGAGGAGGTCAGGAAAACATTTCCTCTGGCTCCAGTTGAGAGCTGTAGACCATGAAGCAGACATATGAAAGTTAGCAAGGATGCATATACCAGATAAATTTTACAGGAGTTGAAATGACATTTCCCTCTCGTCTCAATTCTTAATTGGCTGTTCATGGTCACTGGGGTGTTTATACAGCCCCAAGGCTGGCTCCATTCTGCTGCCATCTGTCTCAGTTATAAGCTCACTACAAGTTCCATATGGCTCCTTAATTCCAATGAGCCTAAAGCCTTCTCAGATTCCATAGGGCCAGTTGGGACAAATGACTTACCTTATTTGTTTTGGGTTTAGAATAGCTAAGAAGTGAAATTAGTAGTACCCTACATATCTAAAAATGCTTTTCCTTTAATAGAAGAGGTTGTTATGAGCACCTGGCGTCTCCATTGCATCTTTGCACATGTTTATTCTCAAAATAGAGATCACGTTTTTTGCTCTGTCAATAATGAAAAGAAGGTCACATTTTGACTTGTACTGAATAACATTAGCAAAATTTCCACCAGATTCATGCTCAGCTCACTATTTTTTTTCACAGTTCAAATCATCCTTTTTATTTGATGATGATGATGATGATGATGATGATGATGATGATGAGAGAGCTATTCTTCTTTATCTGGGCACTTCATGATCAGAAATTATTTATACTGTTATTCAATCAAAGGTTTTTATCCAATGCAAAGAATTTGTAGTTAATCACCTGATTTATTCCTTCATGAAGACCCTCTGAACTTTCATTTTCCTTACTCTTTTATGTCATAACTGGCTTGCAGAATTCTTTGTCTATGTGACAGTATGTCCTGCCTCTTACAAACAAACTGCTGAAAAATTTGCAAGACAATGCAACTTGGACTCATTACAGATTTACGGTCTCCCTGGTCCATTGGGTCCTCAATCTATTATGAATCCCTTTCTTCTCATCCTAAATCTCCTATCTCATTGTCTCAACAAAAATTTCCAAACCTTCACATTTTCTTCAGGATCCAAACTCTTTTCTTCCCCTTCTACAGTCCCTTACAACTTCCCATTACTTACTCCCATAGATTAGTCAGTGGGGCACCTCATTCTTAATACTAGTCTGAGAGGATTAATTTTTCATGAGTTATTCCAAGGCTAAACCATTTAACTGTTCTCTTGAATATAGCCCTTAATTTCTAAGGGGACCTTGCTAATAGGCTCACCACACTGTCTTGAATCATGATTCACTCCTTTTCTGTTTGTTATATTTTTTCTACGTAAACAAACAAAACAACAACAACAACAACAACAACAAAAACATGAAACAAAGACCCATACTTGCTTTACATCACACTAACCTCTTATATTCCTCCGTCAATGGAAGTTCTTCAAAGTTCCCTTACATTTCTGTCATCTATGTAGGCTTCCTATTCTAGTTATTCCTGAAACTATCATTATTTCTTAGTTGCTGCAAACTGACCAAAACAATTAGGCACTTTATGATCTGAGGTTGCATTTTTTGGTAGGTAAGAATAGTTATCCTTAGAGTTTGAGATAGTAAGAGTCTGCTGCTTCCCCAGCCTTGCTACTAGATTATAATGTAAGCAAGGCACAGACCAAATTCTGCATGTATGCAGACTACAAACATTTATCCAATAAATATTCATTAGCAAAGCTGGCATTAGACAGCTCTTTATAAGACTGCTTTGGTCTTTCAGTTTTATCCTGAAATCCATCTGCTTGTTTCTTTAATTTCACTGGATCACATAATTTGAGTTATTTTGTATGGGTGTGTGTATGGAGTGGGTAAATGCCTGTGTGTCTGTGAATTCTTGTGTGTTTATGTTGGCATGTCATGAAACAGGTGGAGAATTCAGTGACAAAAGTCTCAAACACATTCCTACATTCTTCTGTGTTAACTGCAGAAAAAGTATGGAGCAGAGAGGGTAGAAGAGAAGAGGATAAAGTGTATTTAATTTCTAAAAAAAATCAGTTCATTTGAAAGTGAGCTTGCATTTAGGACTAGGTCACCCCATGCCCTTGCAACATGAATAATAGCTATTGATGCTAGTCACTCAAAATATACATTTTTGGAGACCCTGGAGTTTCTAGTGATGCCATCTTCTTTCTCTTTGTAAACTTAGGACAGATTCAAATATTTTATCTGAGTAAAATCAGAATTATTTAACCATATTTGACTTTCATAGTTATTTGAAATGGTTGAATGAGACAATATTAGTTTCTATAAAGGAATTATTTGTTCTACATGCATAATTCCAACAAGTTAACTGAAATGATTATATAGTCACTATAATATGCCAACTTACGAAATTTTAAAATTTTCATTTTTATAATTCTTTTAGTACATGTAAATAACAGTTTTTATAGTTATAATTCTAAACATATTTATTTTTTCTAACATTCTAATAATTATTTATCCACATTGATATGCAATCTTTATAATCACTATGTCATATAGCAGAAAAATATGTCCTTTAATTACTTGTACCACCATTTCTCATCCTTTGCTTCTTCTCATCCTTTGCTTCTCTCCTTGTTTCTATTATGAATATGCTATAGTGAACATTGCACAGATGACTTTTTATTTTCCTGTTGAATTATTACCTAAAATAAATTCCCAGAAGTGTTAGTACCAGGTCAAAATTATGAATATGTTTATGATTCCTGTTGTATACTGTACATTATTTCCCAAAGATTAAACAATAATTATAATGATCATTTATTGATTATATAAATAAATTCCAGGAGACATATTGCTGCCATATATACATAAATGAAAAAGAGAGTCCTTTCCCTGGAGGAACAAATTCTATCTTCTCTCCTTGGGTGATCTATCTACTGCCATAGATGAGAAAGGCATTTATCAAAATTCAGTGGGCTTATGAACTACATAAAATATTTCAATTAAAATGTAGATTTCAGGGCCACTCTTGAATGGATTTTAATTAAGTAGACTAGGAAGGAGACTTAAGATATCTGCATTTTTTTTTTTTGCTATCACTGCACATTATTCTGAAACAGGTGGCTCACACATTACATTTTGAGAAACAGTCATCATCCACATGCCAATGGTATCCAACCTGTATTTTGACCCACTCTTCCATAAATGCTTCAGACTAACTGACTTTGGAGGTAACATCTATGATTGCACTTTCTTTTTAAATGTTGCCCTTTTTCTGAATCCAGAAAAGTAAATAGCTTGCCCTTTCTGATGCACTTGTACTTTATAATTTAATTCCCACTTCTTTATGAAATCAATACAAAAGAGTTTCATAAAAGATTTCAATAAAGAGATTGTGCTGGATGAACTTTGTAATATAATGGATAAACTTTAGTAAATCTGTCAGGTACATTATAATTTGAATAATATGAATAATATATTTTTGTGGACCACTTAATTAACTTCACAAAAGCTTCTCAAAAAAAAAAAAAAAACAAAGACAACTCCCCAACACATTTTGTTTTATATTCATGATGCTTCAGTTATCTACTAAGTTATTACAGTGGAAATTTCCGCAAATTGTGATTCTACAGTAAAAGTTCAAATGTATTTTAAGAAAGTATATTTTACATACATATACATATATGTGTGTGTGTTTGTATGCAAATTCATACTATGTAAACAAATTACAACAAAGAGTTTTTACTAGGATATAAATGACTAAAGATGTAAGAAACTGTACTTCTTTGCATACTTATTTTAGAAATGAGAGTTTGAAAAGGCCATTTGAAATTAATTTATTCCTACAGATTAATCAAAACTAAAAAAATAAAATTAATATGAAAAATGTTGTCTACTTTTTTACTCAACATCTTTGGAAGACTAATTTTATTGTCTTTCACAATAGGTACTAGTATTTGTTAAATCAGTACAATTTAGTTCCTTCTCCTTAACAACCTAGTTTTAACTGAATTTAACTCTTTTTCATTTTCTTGGCTATTGCTTAAATTTATGCATTAAAAACTAAAGTCACTTGACATAGCTTCTTCTATCTTTGTGCTTCTCTATGTCATTCTACTACCTCGCTATTCCCACCTTCACACTCAAAATGAAATTGCTGTTATTACTCTCATAAAATGTTCTAATTTCTTATTTTACCTGACCTATGTATTTAATGAAAATTATAATGCATCTGGCAGAGATTTAGCAGAGTTTATTCATATCATCATAAAGCTCATCCACCAATCATCTCTTTATTTAATTGTTTCATGATATTTTTATCCTACTGATCTCCAGAACATAACTCTCTTCTAGTTTCTCCACTTCTTCTTTCTGTTTCTCCTTCTCCTTTCGCTTACTCTTCTCAGCTACAAAGGCACCTGTTTCTTTACCCATATCATAACCCTTCCTTTTTCTCAGAGTTCTGTCCTCAAACTCCATTTGATTCTGGTTCTCTTGGGTCAGTCTGATATGGTACCAAATGTTGTTTATGTAATGTCATCACCCACCTCTTCAACTAACCACGACTGAACCCAAAATTATATAAATTTTTATCCATTAGATTTACACAAGTACAATTCCCAAAGTTACTTCCAAGAAAGCTAAACAAATGACCTAATCATTACCCTACTACCTGTATATGTCTTAACTTCTGACTTTCAAATAATGCTATTTTATATGACAAAATAAAACAAGAGCAACAGCACATTAGGTCTATTAGTCAGCTTTTTATTGCTGTGATTAAAATACCTGACATGACCAACTGAAAGTAGGAAAAAATTCTTTGGCTCATGGTTTCGTAGGTTTCAGTCCAATCCATGATTGGCTGACTCCATTTCTTTGGGCCTAAGGCAAGGCAGAACATCATGATGAAAGGGTATGGTGTAGGAAAACTGATCATCATTTCACAGACAGAAAACAGAGAGAAAGAGACTAAGGACAAGACATAACCCTAAATAACATGCCCTCAGTGAATCAACCATTGTTCACCTGACTAGAGTTTCCACCTCCTGCCAGTAGACAATTCAAATGATTAATCCTTAAATTGAATTAATTCACCAAGGAATCACTTCTGAAAAACCTACCTCTGAACATTGATGCATTGGGAATCAAATTCAAAGTAAGCTTTGGGAGGACATCCCTGATCCCAACCATAACACTAGGAGCATCAAATTCTTAACTTTTCACACACAAAGCTGGTAAATGAGCAATGCAAAGGATATATTAATAAAAAGAATAATGGTGTGTGGGTACACCTTGAAGTTGGGTGGTCAGTAAGCACACCAGTAGAAAAGCTAGCAAGCATAAAACAAAGTATATGGATGGAAAATATATAAAGCATAAAAGAGGGTGGCCATTTCTTTTTAAGTGCAATACTGGTTGCTTTTATATCATTAAGTTTGGGTAGATGCTCTTTGGGCATCCAAGCCTATACCTACTCCCACACAAGTGTTTCTTAATTCAGTTCCATTGACTGGATCAGGCCTACAGCAGCCTGGCTCTAGACTTTCAACCATACCTAGCAATTTATGGCCTATCCCAGTCTACTTTTGCAGTAATCAATGATATTTTATTCTCCCATTGACACATATCCATTTTAATAGTTTCCCGAGAAAAACCTTGCCGTAGGTCTCCTTTTGTAACAAATGTGCAATTCTAGGCTACTTTCTCTATGTAGATTTCACTCATTTTTTTTTCTTTGCCTGGATAATTTATGTACTTCTCAATATTTACCTCCTATTAAGAAACTTTTCCTCTCCTCCTTACTTCTCTCTAGTCCTGATGGAATATTATTTCTATGTACTCTCTTTCTCATATCATTTATTATGTTTTTCTAGTTTCCCTTCTGGCTGATAATGCCATGAACTGCTTGAGGGCAGGAATAGCCTCATTTTTGTCCAAGTCTTCAATGCTAAACACAGTACTCTTTGAAACATTATCCTAAGAGTGAATACTTTCCTTTATATGTTAATATTACTATGAAATGTAAGCTAAAAGGGGTTTGATGACCCATGGAATTTTTCATTCCATTAATAACGTATCTTTCTCAAGTCTTAATTTCCAGGTCAAGGAATGAAGTGATTCTATTTCAATATTTTCTAATAATATTTACTTTGATGATCAAACCAATTCTAAGTCATTAATAGCATTCTCAGAAGGATTTTATATTTTGTTTAAACAAATAGACACTCCAAATGCTCATCTTCTAGCAACATCCTGAACAGAAAGATACTGTCTGGACTTGCAAGAGCAGACTGCATCATCCTGTGGACACCTGATGGCATTCAGAGTTGGCATTATATTTGGGCACGTGCATACAATACCTTCATATCCACGTAAATAATTATAAAAAGCAATGCAAAAAGGAAACTAAGAAGGAACTCATGAAACAGCTTTTCAAAAAATGTTAAACTGGCAAACATTAGCACACTGGTCTAGTTTGAGGTTTTGCCCCATTGCAATTGCCATTCCTATGGCTATCTTGGTCTCACTCATGATTTTATCTTCAGAAATGACTATAACTATCACTATTGGGTTTCCTTTGGTCTCATAATATTTAGAATCAGTAGCATGGGTACCATTTTTTTTTTATTCTGAGAATCGTAACCAATTTAAACTTAATAGCTATAACACATTTTAGGTTGGCACGCTTTAACTTCATTGGTTTACTCTGATAATAATGATGGCATTCTTGTCTTCTTTCCAGGTAAAACAATGAACATTCCAAAAGGTGCATGATAACTTATTTACAATACCCACTAAAGGCAAGAAGCAGTATGAACGATGGGCTCCATTTTTCACAAGAGCAAATAAGTCACGTTGATGTTTTATGACTTACTCATGGTACAGATCAGCAGCGACCAAGGAAGCAAGCTGGAAGCCCCATAACTACTTACAGATTCCTGAACATACCAATCTCAACAGCAGGCATGGTAATAAATCACTGAGAGTTAAGAACAATTTTCTTCAAATATTCCCAAATGGAATTTTTCTCAAATACAAACGTTTTCTTTCGAAGGAAAAATAAGTGTGAAGAAGAAAGTTTTGTTTTAGACAACAGTCATATTTATTTCTGTGTGCTTTTCAAATGATCTGTGATATAAAAAATAGGTAATGCATGAATATAGTAAAAAAATCATAAAGTACAAGATCTATACCATAAAAAATGTCTTCCTCACAACCCTTCTTTTCTCCTGTTTCTATCCAAAGTAAATTACTGAATTCTTGACTGATCAGACTTATGTTTGCCCATTTATATGTATATATCTCCTTGTTTAAGGGACTTAAATACTTTCTAGTTTCAACTCAAAAGCTTTAGCTGATGAAATAAGAATGAGATTAAAATAATATCTACTTCCTTTTCAAAGAAAACCATGAATTCTGAGCCACTATCAGTCATAGCCACTTATCTTGCTTTAAAAGAGAACATATTTGTTTTAGTCAAAGCTGGTGGGATATGCATGGGACACATAAATATTTAAAGAAACAGCAAAAGCTGTTAAGTAAAAATAATGACATTGGCTGAGATTTCACATCTTATGTTCACCATTAGCTGCCTCTTTTACAGTTATTCTGGAAAGTTCTTAAAAAGGTCTTTTTATGAAGTGAATGTTAATGTTTCTAAAATGAATACTGAATGTGCTCAACTTCTTATTAATTGGAAAATGAAGAGTGTTCCAACATTATTGTCAGCATACAGTACAGTAAAACAGAAAGCTCACTTCATTTTCCATTCCAGGAAATCCTCGGCTTGTTTGTTTCTTTTCATATCTAATGTGGATCTACAAGGCAAATAAAATGTTGAAAACAAGCAAGAGGGAATCGTATTTGTTTTTATTAATTGCTGATTATAAATGTTTAAAATAAAAATATGACTCCATGGATGACTTAGTTGAAAATATAACTTCATTTTGGAAATACTGAACTTAGAAAAATCTTACAAAAGAGGAAATAATTAGAAACATTTTTTTTTTTTTTTTTTTTTTTACATCTGATGACAGGGATAAATGGATCTTAGTAAATTGTAGTTCCTGTGGTCAGGATATTGTTCATGGTGGTGGCATTTGGTCTCTTGGGAATCTGAGAGATGATCCAAAACCTAACTAACAGGAAAAACAAAGTGCGATTGTAGCACAGTGGACAGGAAACAGCCATGTTAAACAAACATTTGGTAAGGGGTGCCACCAGGCTTTGGTCAGTGTGCTTCCAGGTCAAAATTCACACTTGGATTGAGCCCACTTTTGTTCCATTTCTCCTGTTTTAATTATTGTCTGCCCCTATAAATAATATTGCTCTTATTAGTTTAACAGATGTATAATTTCAACTGAGCTGTAACAAATTAATTATTTTCTTAGTGTTAAATTTTTCTTATATAAAATGCAAATTTTTAAATGTTGAGATTTTAAAATTAAGTGATTATTACTGGATTATTACCTACCTTGCTATGAATCAGACTCCTTTTATCAGAGAAAACATTTGGCATTAGTTTCTTGGGGATTGACTAACTTCACTTAGCATTATCTTATCCAATGCCATCCATTTACCTGAAAATGCCACAATTTTAGTCTCTTTTATTGCTGAGTAATATTCCATTGTGTATATATGCCACATTTGTTTTTTCTCCATTCATCTACTGAAGGGCATCTAGGTTAGTTCCGCAGTTTAGCTATTGTAAATTGTGCTGCTATAAACATTGATGTGGCTGTGTCCCTGTAGTATGCTGATTTTAAGATCTTTGGGTATAGACTAAGGAGAGGGATAGCTGGATCAATGGTGGTTCCATTCCCAGATTTCCATTTCCCCACATCCACATCATCGCCAACACTTGTTGTTGTTTGTCTTTAAATAGCTGCCATTATGACAGAAATGAGATGAAATCATAGAGTAGTTTTGATTTGCATTTCTCCAATTGCTAGAGATGATGAACATTTTTTCATATATTTGTTGATTGAATTTTTTTTTTCTGAGAAGTGTCTGTTCAGGTCCTTGGCCCATTTATTGATTGGGTTATTAGTGTTTGGTGTTTAGCTTTTTTATACCCTAGAGATTAGTGCTCTATCTGATGTGTGAGAGGTAAAAATTTGCTTCCAAGATGTAGGTTCTTTAGTCACCTCACAGATCGTTTCTTTTGCTGAGAAGAAACTTTTTAGTTTGAATCCATCCCATTTATTGATTCTTGATTTTAATTCTTATGCTATAGTAGCCTTGTTAAGAAAGTTGGAGCCTAATCTGACATGATGAAGATTAGGGCCTACTTTTTCTTCTATTAGACACAGGGTCTCTGGTTTAATTCCTACGTCCTTGATCCATTTGAGTTGAGTCTTGTACATGGTGATAGGAGTTTAATTTCATTTTGTTGCATATGGATTTCCAGATTTCCCAGCACCATTTGTTGAAGAGGCTATCCTTTCTCCATTGTATGGTTTTGGTTCCTTTGTCTAATATAACATAACTGCAATTTTGCGGGTTAGTCTCTATGCCCTCTATTCTGTACTATTGGCCTGTTTTGGTGCCAATACCTTGCTGTTTTTGTTACTATTGCTCTGTAGTATAGTTTAAGGTTTGGTGTAGCTATGCCACCTGCTTCACTCTTCCTGTCAAAAATTGCTTTAGCTATTCTGGGTCTCTTATTTTTCCAGATGAATTTTATGAATTTTATTGTGATTTTGATCAGAATTGCATTAAATCTGTATATAGCTTTAGATAGTATGGTCATTTTGATAATATTAATTCTGCCTATCCAAGAGCAAGGAAGATCTTTTCATCTTCTAAGGTTTTCTTTGATTTCTTTCTTTGGAATTCTGTATTTTTCAATTGCATTGATCTTTCACCTCTTTTGTTAAGTTGATTCCCAAGTTTTGTGTTTTTTTTTTTTTTGAGACCATTGTAAATTGGGTAGTATTCTTTATTTCCCTTTCAGAGGATTTGTCACTGATATACAGAAATGTCTTTAATTTGTGGGTGTTGACTTTATATCCTGCCACATTGCTGAATTCATTTACTACTTCTAGAAGTTTTCTGGTTAAACTTTTAGGGTCTTCCAGGTATAGAATCATATAGTAAGCAAATAGTGCTAATTTGAGTGCTTCTTTTCCTTTGTGTACCCCTTTAATTTCTTTTGTCTGTCTAATTGCTCTGGCCAGTGTTTCAAGAGCTATGTTAAATAGAAGTGGTGAAAGAGAGCATCCCTGTCTTGTTCCATTTTTTAGAGGGAATGCCTTCAATTTTTCTCCATTTAGAATGATGAAGGCTTAGGGCTTAATATAGATAGCCTTTATGATGTTGAGATATGTCCCTGTTATCCTTAATTTGTTTTGAACATGAAGTAGTGCTGTATTTTGTCAAATGTTTTCTTCTGCGTCTATTGAGATGATCGTATAATTCATATCTTTAAGTCTATTGATGTGATGAATTACATTTATTGATTATGTTGAACCAAACTTGCATCCCTGTGATGAATCCCACTTGATCGTGGTGCACAATCTTTTTGATATGTTTTTGTGTTCTATTTGCCAGAACTTTATTGAGAATTTTTGCATCTATGTTCATTAGAGATATTGGTCTAAAGTTTTCTTTCTTTGATATGTCTTTGCCTGGTTTTGGAATCAGATTGGTATTGTCCTCATAGAGTGAGTTTGGAAGTGCTCTCTCTTTTTCTATTTTCTGAAATAAATTGAAGAGTATTAGTATTAGTTCTTCTTTAAAGGTCTTGTAGAACTTGGCTGTGTATCCACCTGCTCTGGGGCTTTTCTTGGTTGGTAGGCTTCTGATGGCATGTTCTATTTTGTCACTCAAAATTGATCTGTTTAAATTGTATATATCATCCTGATTCAATTTGTGCAAATCATACAACTTAAGAAATTTGTTGATGCCTTAAATATCTTCTATTTTATTGGATTACAAGTTTTCAAAATAATTTCAAGTTATCTTCTGTATTCCTGTACTGTCTGTTGTGATATTATCTTTTTCATCATGGATGTTAGTAATTTGAGTTTTCTCTCTCCTTCTCTTCATTAGCAGAGCTAAGGGTCTGTCAATTTTATTTATTCCTTTGAAGAGACAACTTTTTGTTTTGTCATTTTTTTCAATTGTTTATTTTGTTTCAATTTCATCTCTAATATTAATTATTTCCTGCCTTCTACTGCTTTTGGTGTTTATTTGTTCTTCTTTTACTAGGACTTTGAGATTTACTCTTAGGTGAGTTATTTGTTGACTTTTTCTTCTTTTAAGGAATGAACTCCATTCAATGCACTTTCCTCTTAGATCTGTTTTCATAGTGTCCCAGAGATTTCAGTATGTTGTGTCTATGTTCTCATTTACTTCCAAGAATTTTCTAATCTTCCCTTGATGTCTTTTGCAACCCATTGTTCATTCAGTAGCATATTGTTTAGTCTCCAGGTGTTACAGTAATTTTTATTTTTTATTTTGCCATTCATTTCTAATTTCATTCCATTATAATCTGATTAAATGCAGGGTAGTATCTCTACTTTTTTGTATTTGCTAAGAGTTGCTTTGTGGCATAATATATTGTCTATTTTAGAGAAGGATCCATGTGCTGCTAAGAAGAAAGTGTATTTGCTTGATGAAGGATGAAATATTCTATATATGTCAGTTAAGTCAAAGTTATTATTTGTATTATTGAGACCTATAGTTTCTTTACTCCACTTTTGTTTGGGAGATCTATCCAGTGGTGAGAGAGGTGTGTTAAAGTCACCCAAGATTATTGTGTTGTGGTCAATTTGACTCTTGAACTTGAAAAGAATTTGTTTGATAAACATATATGCCCCATTGTTTGGGGCATATATATTTATAATTCTTATGTCTTGTTGGTATATGGTTCCCTTGAGCAGTATGAAATGTCCTTCTTTATCCCTTTTGATCATCTTTTGGCTTGAAGTCTACTTTATTTGATATGAGGATAGAAACCCCTGCTTGCTTCCACAGTCCATGTGAGTGGTATGATTTTTCCCAACCTTTCACCTTCAGTCTGTGTATGTCTTTTCCTATCAGATGAGTTTCCTGGAGGCAGCATAGTGTTCGGTCTTTTTTTTTTTTAATCCAATCTGCTAGTCTATGTCTTTTGATTGGTGAGTATAGACCATTAACATTCAGGGTTATTATAGAGACATGATTTGTATTCCCAGCCATATTAGTTTATTTTTGTTATTTAACTTAACTTGTTTTCTTCTTTGGTTAGTTTTTCCTTTATGGTACCACCTCCCTCTGCTGATTTTCATTATTGTTTTTTGTTTCTTCTTCAGAAATTATCCCTGAAAGTATATTCTTTTGTTTATTGACTTCTTTTTTTTTATTTCTCTCACAGTATTTTATAGTTATTGCTATGCAAATTTTATACATGTTTTGTTAGACTTAAGACTGGGTATCACATTTTTGAGACCATGTACATTGTATTGCATTTTCAGTTTTGGTGTCTGCATGAATATTCTTAATATATAAAATTGTGATTGCTTTTTGCATGGTGATTTTATATTCACTGATCATATTAAACTCAGTTATCAGTTTTTGTAGTTTTTATGTAGACTTTTTGGCTTATTCTATGTAGACAATCATGTCATCTGAAAATATGAGCAGTTTTATGTCTTCCTTTCTCATCTGTATATATTTTGTTTATTTTTCTTGCCTTATAACTTTAGTTAGAACTTGTAGTACTATGATGAATAAGAGTTTTAAGAAAATAAATCTTTGGGTTTTTTCTCAATTTTAGGGAAAAATAATAATTCTTTCACTAATGAGCATATTAGCTGTAGGTATTTTATACATACTCTACCAATTGAGGAAGATTTCCTCTATTATAAATTGCTGAAGGCTATGCTCAGGAATGTGTTTTAAATTTTGTTTAATGCTTTTTTATATAAATTCATATGACCATGTGGTTTTCTTTTTTAGACTGATCACATGGCATGTTACATTGATTAGCTTTTGTATTTTAAAACAGCTTTACATCTAGAAATTTAAAAAAATATACATATTGGTATGGTATATAATTACTTTTATATATTGCCAAATTCTATTTAGTATAATTTTGTTAAGATTTTTGTGTTTATATTCAGGAATAGTGGTCTGAAGTTGTCTTTATTTTTATTGTCCTTTGTTTTGATATTAAGGAAATACTAGCTCATAAAATGAATTAAAAATTATTTTCTCCACTTTAATTTTTAAAATTAAGTTGTGTAGAATTAATGAAAATTATACTTTGAAAGATTGTTAGCATTCTCTAATGAAACCATCAGGGACTGGAGATCAAGTTTTTTCTCTCTATCTTTCTCATTACAAATTAATTTTGAAAGAGTTGTGGTAGTGTGTATTTTTAAAGACTAATTTATTTCTTCTAGGATGTCAAATGTAAACATATAGAATTACTTACAGGTTTCCCTTATTATCATTTTGATGTCTAAAGACTGTGTAGTAATAACCTCCTATTTATTCATAATATTGATAATTTGTATCTTCTCCATTTTTCTTCTTATTATTAATCTTATTAGAGATTTGTCAATTTTATTAATCTTCACAAAGAATCATGTTTGTTTATTGAGAGCCTATTATATTGTTGTCTTCAATTTCAGTCCTTTTTTTTTTTCTTTTTTTTTCCCCCTCTTCTGGGAATCTAATCTAGGGCCTTAAATATGCAAGGCAAACATTCCTGTATCACTCACTTACATTCCCAGATCTACTTCATTGATTGCTCTTATATTTCTTCCTATTGTTTGGTTTTGTTTTATTAATGTTTTGCCTGGTTCTTGATAAAGGATTATGAATTATTCTGAAATTTCTTTTATTCTAATGTGTTCACTTATCCTTACTAATTTGGGTTTCAGCACTACTTTAGCTACATTTTTAACCCTCAGATCATTAATAAAAGTAAAGCTTAGCTAAATGTGGTGGCCTCTGGTAATTATGTTTTTTTTTAAAGTGCAGTATTCTTGAAAATTTAACTATTTAGATAGGTAATCACTAGTGATAAATCATGTAAGTTTGAGAGCACAAATTTTTTATTAAAATAGTGGACAACATGATAGAAAATAAATGTGTATGCAGCTATTAAAATAATTTCTTGATAAGACTGTTGAACTTCTATTAGTTTTATTTTTTATTTTTTACCTGCTTCATGTATTAATCAAGACTGCTTTGTTTATAAGTGATATGGATCCATATCAACTAAGACCAACTAGTTTAAGCAAAAAAAAAAAAAAAAAAAAAAAGGAAGAAAGGAAGAAAAAAAAAAGGAGTTATTGGCC
Organism: Urocitellus parryii; assembly: GCF_045843805.1. Taxonomy (NCBI): domain Eukaryota; kingdom Metazoa; phylum Chordata; class Mammalia; order Rodentia; family Sciuridae; genus Urocitellus; species Urocitellus parryii. Next base: position 49,548,189 of record NC_135538.1, read on the forward strand.
AGTATAACTGTATAACTGAGGAATCTAGAGGTAGTACTAGCTACTAGCTTTCAGGCATGGCTGGATCCAGAGGCTCAGCTGAGTGTGGTATCACATGCCTATAATCACAGTGGCTCGGGAGGCTGACGTGGGAAGTCACAGGTTCAAAGCCAGCCTCAGCAAAAGCAAGACCCTAAGCAACTCAGTGGGACCCTGTGTAAATAAAAATACAAAATAAGGCTGGGGATGTGGCTGAGTGATTGAGTGTCCCGAGTTTAATTCCTGGTACTAAAACAAACAAACAAACAATAAAACAGTGTAGTTTAGTTTGCAAGTATTTGGAGAGATTTTGTTATTGTCCTGGTTTTGGTTTCTACTTTCATTTCACTGTGTTCAGAGGACAAACTCTGTATGAATTTCAGTTCTTTTAAAATTGTCATTCCATGGCCCAGAATGTGACCTGTCCTGATACATTTTTCATGGTTCCTTGGAGAAGAATGTATATTCTGCTGTTACTGGGTGCAGTCTTTTGGAAACTTTGACTACATTCTGCTAGTAGAAAGTGTTGTTGATTCTTGTATATTCTTGTTGATTTTTTCTGCCTAGTTGTCCCATCAATTGTTAGAAGAGAAATGTTAAAATATCCAACTATAATTTTGCGTTTGTTCATTTCTGTTCCCTTCAGTGTTTACTGTCCAAACACTAGAGTGTCTGCTTCAAATAATTTGAAGCTCTGTTTTGTATAATATATACATGCTTAGAATTGTCTTAGAGTGTGACTTCTTTTCTCATTACATAATGTTCTTCTTGTTTCTGGCAATTTTCTGTGCTTTTAACTCAACTTATCCAGCTACTTAAACTGGGTGGGAATAAAAGTATAAGCCTCCCTGTCTTCACTGACACAGTTGGGGCCAGATTTTTTTTTTTTTCCCACTGTCAAATGGGATGGAAATTTTGACTCCCTACAGGGACTTCTTTGGTACTCCTTGGTAGTGGTATTGGAGAAGGTGGTGGACTGGAGGGCCTCTGTGCAGCCTGGTAAGGATGGAAGTCTGGGTTTACTATTCAAGCTTTGCTGATTTGGATGGGGATGGGGACACGTTTTCCCACTATTGTCTTCCTATGGAATTTGGATAGAGTAAGTGGCTATTTTCTAAAAGTTTCCTGCTTTCTTATGATGCTTTTCAACTAGAGAAAGTAGTTTTCATTATTTTCTTCCGCACTCCCTCTTCCCTTCCTTCCTTCTTTCCTCCCTTACTTTCTCATTTTCTCTCCCTTTCTCTCCTTTTTTGTCTATACCTCTGACATTTCTGAGTTAACTTATTCAACTCCAGGTCTAGTATATATGAGACAAAAATAAAAGCCAGGGAGTGCATTCCAGCACCGTTCTTTGGATTGGCAATACTAGATGGTCTGCTTTTTCCCCTCCACCTTTCACAGTTTTTGTATGCTTGTTTTACACACAATGTCCAGAGTTTTTACTTTTACTTAGTAGAAAAAACATGAAAAAGCATATTTTTATTCCATCTTTCCAGAAGCAAAAGTCTGAAAGTATTTGAAACGTTTAAAATCTGTAAATTACAAAATTTTAATACAAAATAATTTTAAACCCTTGGGAAGAGCTGAATGCATAGTTCATTGATATAACAATCCAATGTTGCTTAAGAGAACAAATATGTCTCCTAACTTCCTAATCCTTGGTGAAATAATCACAGCTTTTATTCAGAAATGTGTTATTTACTTCAACTGGGAAATGAGTCAATGAAAAATTAACACAGATCTACCAGAGAAATTGTCCAAAGCTTGTAAGTCCATTGGTTAAAGAAACTCATGGGATATCATTTGTCTTTCCCCATTGTTATGATTTGGATGTGAAGTGTCCCCCAAAAGCTCACATATGAGAGAATGCTAGAAGGTTCAGAGAAGAAATGATTGGGTTACAAGAGCTTTAACCCAATCAGTGAATTAATTACTTGATGGGATTAATTGAGTGGTAGCTGAAGACAAGCGGAATATGGCTGGAGAAGTATGGTTTTGGAGGCATGGCAATGGGGTGTATATTTTCTATCTGGAGACTGGAGTCTCTCTCTACTTCCTGGTCACTGTGTGAGCCACTTCCCTCTGCCACACTAGTCTATCATGATGTTCAACCTCACCTCTAGCCTTACAGGAGTGGAGTTGGCCTTCTCTGAAACTGTGAGTGCCCAAATGAACTTTTCCTCTTCTATGGTTATCCTAGTTGGATCTTTTAGTCACAGTAGGGAAAAAGCTGATAAAACACCCATTTTTCTGTTTTCTTATAATTGTACTAATATTCCTCACTTGATTTAGTATGATTTCATTTGGAAGAAGTACAGCTGCCATGATAAAACCTCAGAATTTTATATTTGCTAACATGTTTACATTATCTTTCTTTTTCCTTTTTCTTTTTCTTTGTGCATGTCCTAATTGGGCTAATATAAGATCAAAAACTCAGTGGTGCTTACATTAATTCTCCACATTGATAAGACAGTAGGCCACTTAAAAATTGGAAAAGCGTTTGAGAACTAAGGGGACAGTGTAGTTCCTGTGGAGGTCTTTCTCCTGTTTGGCTCATGGACACTCCCTGGTGGGCTTGGGCTGGTCTGGGTGTGTAAACTCTAGGCAGGTGAGTCAGTAGGAAGCGGGGATTTTCCCCAAATTTCAAAGCTGCCTTTGCATTTCAGGAATTTCACTCCCAGAAGAGGTTCTGCCTTTGTTCTTGGAAGCCAGTGCTCCACTGGGTCTGAGAGGAGGGCCACGGACCTCTGCTCAGATAATTATCCAACCCTTCTGCAATTTTCTCACTTATTTTCGTTCACTTGATATGTAGACAACATTTTTATTTGAGGAATAAACAATCCCATTCTTAACCAGTAGAAAGAAGATGTTTCTATAATTCCTTCAAGAAAATAGTAGTCCAAGATAAATTCAGTTTTGATTAAGTTTGGATATATATTATGTGTATACTCAACTACTCAAATGATTTTTGAAACATACTCTCTATTTGATAACTCTTGCCTGTGCTAATTTCCCTTCCTTTTCAAAGCTTCAAACTATTATTTAAATTGCAGCCACTTTATTATGTGCAGCAGATTTTTAAAACAGTGAGCTTTTATGATTCTTTTCTACATGCTCAGTATGCTTTTGGGAATCGATGGCATTTACATTTTCACCATTGAGAAGCCAATTTCCATGGAGGATAACTTAGGGAAATAATTTCTGTCCCTTTACTTTTTTCCTGTGTTGGTCTGTTCAGAACTACAATAAGAAGATCAGAACAAAACAAAATATTATTATAGTTTATGCATTGCTATAAGCTGTGTTGACTTCTAAATACTATGCTGTGGTCTTCAACTGAATATCTGTGAGAACACTAGATATTATTTTTGAGTGAAGTTTATTTGTAAAAGCATCACAAGAGAGGGAAGATGTAATTTGGATTGTCTTATATATTTTAAGGCAATTCCATTCATATTGCAGGAAAGCAACTTGCCTGTTAAGATAGGGACATTCAAATAAGGAGTTAATAGACTTTTTAAAAACTAAATATGTAAAGTTTAAGGGAAGAGGAGAAAAAGACCCCATGAGAAACCCTTTTCTTTCCTCAAACTACATTTCTTGGAAACTTTATGCCATATTACTGGGTCACTGAGTATGACAATTCAATGGCTATCTTTTAGGAGTGATGGTCTGCTGGTCAGGAACCTAGCACAAGCTCAGTCAAAGCCCTCTAGCCACTATTACCACATTATATTTAGCATAACTGTTTAATCTTTGCAGCTATCACTTTAGACACGTACTTAGATTTTCTGTTATGCAAGTACTTATATTGCTGGACTATTACCTCAATAAAGAAACTGGCATCTTTACTTTTCTCTGGGCATTTTGGAAAATAGAGCACATGAGAAATGGTATAGATAATTATTATAGTACATAACTAAGTTGAGTTTATTTATTTATTTATTTATTTAGGATGCAAGTTATTAAATTTTAACATCCAAGATTTCTTCACATCTGTAAAGAAAAAAGAAGACGTGCACCCTTTGTACATAAACATAATAAAGTCCAGAGTCCATACCAAAAGTTCAAATTCACATCTAGCTCCAGTGTCTTGATAGGAACAGGCAGACAGAGATGAAAGGTCTAACTGAACTGAATAAATAAACAAGCCAGCTCAGTGATATGGTACATTTCAGTAAGTCTCCCTTCATTTTTCTTAAAATAATTTCTCACATTGTCACATTTAGTAATGCATTAATAATTAAATGTCACCCAGTTTCCAACTGTTTTTGACAATAGCAAAATAAGGTAATCATATAGAATTTTTCTTCTTCAAAAGTGCTTTCAAATGCACTATTTCATTTCCTCCTCACTATACTTTCTTTGAAATAAGAAGAAAATGGGAAAATGTTATTTTCTTGTTATTTCAAAGGAATTGATGCTCACAGAATTGACTGACACAGATAAGAAAACACCAAGTCAATTTGAGGACCTGGCTTTCTGATTCCTACACCTGGTTCTAGTATTCTAATGAATAGATTAATTCCAAAATGAAACATTTTAAAGCTGAGTTCCCTGAGTTCATTTACAAATGGTTTACTAGGTGTGGATGGAAGGAAGGAAGTGGGGAGGTGCTCCCAGGAAAAATTTCTAGAGGTGTGAAGAAAGCAAGTTAGAGTAGAGAGAGAAGCCAGACAAACAAGGGGGTTCTGGACAAGGCTAGCCTCAGCCTGACCATCCAGGAAGCTCTGCCGTGGCCACCCCAGAATGTGAGGAAGGAGACCTCTGAGGTAGAGTGGCAAGATGGCTCCCAGAGTTACCAAAGGACAACAAGCACCCAGAGGAAGGGTGTACAGGGAGTAGCAGCTGGGGATAGGTGTATCTGAAGGAGCTCAACAGAATCTGCTACTAATTTCATCCTTTTGGGGAACTGTTTAATTTTTTATTTTACTGAGAGTATTTTCTAACATATACCAAAATATAGAGAGAATAGCATAATGAGCTCCCATATACACATACTTATCATCAATAATAAATCCACACAGGGCAAACCTTGTTTGATCTATGAGAGCTGAGTTTTTAAATATCCTGTTATTCTCTGTATTCAAGAACATCAACGTATACAGCATAAAACAAGGACTTTGATTAAATTTGCCTTGTTAAAGAACAATGTGGTGAACCAGTTAAAGTCTTGGATTTATTATATATGTTGCAATTGTGGTCCTGCAACATTAGGGGATGAAACAGATGTTTTCCTATAATCCTTTGTAACTTAGATATTTGAAAAATTTCTATGAAATGTAATTAATAGTTTATATCTTCAACTGCATTCAGTGGCTTTGTACTAGTCCTTTAGTAATTCTTAAACTCTGGACAGACTCTAAAATGTGGCCTGTGCAAGAATGGTCATCTTCAGACCATCACAGAACATGGACATGCCAACTGGAGCCCAAGCACAGAAGGTCTTGTAAATTCCCACAATTTATATGATAAAATCCACACCTAAAGGTATGGTGCAAGGGTCTACAGAGCCAACCCTGCAACACCTCCTTTCCTCTATCACTTTCTTAAATTCTCCCATATCTGTGTGCTGAGTTTTGGCACACTGAACTGGTATTCCTAAATCTCTATGCCTTGTGACAAGACTCTAGGCCTTTCAACTTTTTGTTCCTCTGTCTAGGCTCTGAGTCTCCAGATTTCATTTGTAAAATTTATTCTTAGTTCAAAATGCAACTCAAACATCATCTACCTTCAGAAAATGTTTTTCATCTCTCCTTACTTGTTCTTTCCATACTTTCTCTTTAGCTCCTCTTCTTTTCATCCCACCCCACAGCCAACCCAGTTTTTCCTAGATGGATTTTTTTTTCCTGTAGTGAATAATCTACATTTCTAGAAATACCTAGGGCAGTGACTTGGTGTCTTGATGACATTTTCACTAATTAGGGGCATAGAAAACAATGCCCAGTAAATGCTTGTTAAGTAAACAAATGAATACAGCTCTCTCCTTCAAATCCATGGCATTTTCTACCTTGACATTTCATACCTATACTTGCTATTATAACCCATACTCTATTTTATTGTGATTATTTTTTTTCCCTTCCTCCCTTACTTATGGTCTTAGTTTCAGTTTCCCAGAGACAGAATCTGACCTAAGTGTTCTAGAACAAGTAGCTTATTTTTTTAGACGCTACCGAGATACAGATTAAGAAAGTAGACAGAAGGAAAAACCAGTGACAGGAACAAATGGAGTTTAAACCTAGTGGGGAACTTGGAGATTCTATAGAGTATAAATCTCAGTATTACCCTACCTGCAGGAGACTGTTTTAGGGCTGCTTATGGAAGGCATTACCTTCCAAATCTTTAGTCTATTTCACATAGGCAGAATAGGACTTGGTGGCCAAGAATGTCCTCAGATAAATAAATGCAGGTGCTGGCTGTTGGAAGTGAGTCCAACATGTATAAAACCAGAGGTGCCAAGAAGATATGCGTGTGTGGAACCAAAAAAGCACAGCCACACTTAGGGATAAGCATATTATGCTTATGGACTGTGAGAGTCAGTGGCTTTTAATCTGGATATATTTATTCTTCTTTTAGCCGCTCCCCTCAAGCTAATATTAATATACAGCAATAATTAAATGCTATAAAGTGAATGAATAAATTGAAAAATGAAGGGTATAATGAATATCAAATTACAGATACATTATATCCAACCAGGCATCTGGGTCCACCCAAGATACCACAGAACATATAGCATTTTGAAATATGATGCATTCTTCTAGACTCTCAGATCTTAAAACTCTTGAGTCCCTTCCAACACAAAGGTAGCACTAAAATGCTTGTATATGGCAACTCTGCTCTCCAATTGTGGCTTTTTAGTTGAAACCATAAAGCCCAGTTATGAAAGGTAACCTAACACATTCCATACTTTTTCTAAGTCCACTTTTCATTAAGTTTCTATATGTGGTATTTCAAGTGGAATGCAATCCATATGGCTCATCTACATTTACATCTCTAAATGTTGCTTTATAAAAACAAGTTAACGTCCTGAGAAACATTTCCAAAGATTTTTTAATTTGAATATATTACTCTTTGCCTTAAAGATAACTTGACCCAGAAAAATGAAGTTGATTTTTGTGGGTTTGGAGTATCAGATGGTTTTAGGATTGAGATGGAAATGCACTTAACATAACCCAGATTCTACTCTCAATGCTATAATAAAAAAAGCAGAGAATTTTATCATAATCTCCATATTTGGAAAACGAGTATGATTATGATAGCTTAGTGTTAAGAAATTTTTGAGCAGGAAAAGAATACATGTTGTATCAAATCTTTCCCATTAAATTAAAGATATGTGACTAAATTTTCTGAGATATGCTGAGAGTATTAAAAACAAAACAAAACAATCCATGGATCTTAAAAATTCATGCAGCAAAGCATTAGTATAAGTTTTGGGGAAAACTTAAATATTTTGCTTTTTTGTATGCAATATATATGATAGATATTTGCATATACATATTTATTGATTGATCATAGTGTATGTGTGTGTTTGTAAGAAAAAGAGGACATATAGGAAATCTGTATTTTATTTTACTTTTGAATATAATTTTGTCCCTATAGCCTAGTTATGTTATATAACATGTGACCATTAATTCTGTTGATTTTTTAATCATTTCAACATAAATTGTGAATTTATGTACTTCTTAAATAGACCAGAACAACAAATTACCTTTCAATAACAACAGACCACCTTTGAATAACACCATGTTTAAAGGGTATACAGTCATAGATTTTTTTGTTGTTGTTTTGGTACCAGGGATTGAACCCAGAGACACTTTAACCACTGAGCCAAATCCCCATCCCTTTTTAAAAGTTGTTTATTATGAGACAGGGTCTTGCTAAATTGCTAAACTGCTTAGGGTCTCACTAAATAGCTGAGGCTGGCTTTGAACTTGCAATCCTGCCTCAGCCTCCTGAGCTGTTAGGATTACAGGGGTACACCACTGTGCCCAGCCAATAGTTTTAATACTATTCTGTTTTCTAGCCTCTTGTAATTTATAAATTATATCATCACAAAATCACCTTACAAAACTCATGGGAAATGTTTTATATTCTCATTTTAAGAAAAAAAGAAGAAAACTGAAGTGGATATATCTTGTCTCACTTTATAAAACTAATATGTAAAGAATCCATAAATCACAAATGGAGGTCTTCTGTTTCCCAATCCAATTCACTATCAAATACCTTTCCAGACTGGGTACTTGCAATAAAGTTATGTGGGTAGTCAAATGAAAAATGTAGTCATTTTTAGACAGCATTGTAATATTTTTTTCCAACCCTCAAATGTAATTTTAAAAATTCAAAAAAATGGCATTTATAGTATTTCCCCTTATTTTCACTCTTTTTCTATATACCTCAAGATTCCTTCATTCATCATTTCCTTTTCGTTTCCACCATTTCTCTTAGCCATTATTTTAAGCTTGGTCTGCTGGTTAAAAAAAAAAAATTCAGTATTCCTTCATCTGAAAATTTCTTGACTTCCTCTTCACTTCTGAAGGATATTTTTGCAGGGCAGAGAATTCTGCATTGATAGTTCTTTTAGTATTAAAAAAAGGTGCTGCTTTTCAAAATGATTCTGGCCTTTATCATTCCTGATGAGAAATACGCAGCTATTCTAAGCCGTTTTCTCTGTCTAGTCAGCTTTCAAAAGTTGGTCTTTGGTTTTCAAAAGTTGATAATACTTCTTTGCACAATGTTGAACTTATCCCTATTTTGGTTTTCTCAGCTTCTTTAATTGTCAAGTTTTAGTCTCTTAAAAAATTGAATAAATTTCAGTCATTATTTCTTAGAATAATTTTTCAGTACTATCACCTTTCTTCTCTCATCCTGGGAGTCCAATGACATAGACATTATTTCTTCTTGCCCTATTTGAACTTGAAGCTCTAATTACTTTTTTCAGCCTACTTTTCTGTTTGTTGTTCAGATTGGAAAATTTCAATTGTTCTATCTTGAAGTTCATTGACTGTTTCTGCTGTCTCCTTTAATATGTTGTTGAACATTTTCATTTCTTTCTTTTTTATTTCATTTTATTGTTTGGTTTGGTTTTGCTTTTTTTTTTTCCAGTTCTAAAATTTCCATTTTGTCTTAGATGAAAGTTTAGGCTTCCTACCAGGTTTCTAGTGACACCGCTGGGCTTGCAAGAGTAAGGAATGCTTAGTTGATATTCCTCACATCCCTCCACTGATATTATAATCAGGGAGAGACCACATGGCTGCTAAATGATGCTGGAAGTTCATGTTTTCCACTTGGCTCCTCTAATACCATCCTGGAAAGGAATTTTAGTCTCCCTTTGAAATTATCTATGTGATAATATTATTCCTTATTGAGAATTCCAAGTCCAACTCCTCATCTGGATTTCTCTGACATCACTCCTTTGACATCACTCATGTAGTAGAAAGATAAGTTTTTCAATAGTCAAGGTAGAAGTAGAAATCTGTGCCTTTGCTGACATGGAGGCATAGTCACTTTTGTGTGTGTGTTTGCGGTATTTGGTTGGAGTACAGCAGTTGTTGCCTAAAAATTTTCTTTCTAGGCTGCCACCATCCTAGTCCTGCTTATGGAGAGCAGACTTTCCTAAAACTTTTATTTTTGGACTGAGGTAGAACATAAAGTTTGTGTGTATGTGTATTTAATGTATTCTAACATGATACTTCAGGATGATAAAGCCAAAGAAAAATTTAATTTATTCAAAAATGCTACAAAATATACCTTTTTATTTTTTTTCTTTGACGAATCATTATGTATATTTACCGGGTATAATGTGATTCTTTGATTTATGTAAACATTTTAGAAGGAGTCAATAGAGCTAATAATATATATTTCCTCATTAATTTGCTGCTTTTTGCAATGAGAACATTTAAAGTCTATTTTTTAGTAATTCGGAAATATACAACACATTATTATTAACTCTAGTTCCTATATAGTACCACCCATTACTAAAACTTACTGCTCCAGTCTAAAACTTTGTACCTTTTAATCAAAATAACTTCCTTTTCCTTCCTTATCTCTCCTTCTTCTCCTCTCCACTATGATATGGTAACTACCTTTGTATTCTCTGTTTCTATGAAACTGACTTTATATATATATATATATATATATATACACACACACACACACACACACACACACACAATGACTGATTTTATATGTATAGTGTTTTATTGCTTTTTTTTCAATTTTTGAGACAGCATCTCATTAAATTGTTTTGAGCCTTGCTAAGTTGCTGAGGCAGGTCTTGAACTTGAAGTCCTCCTGTTTCAGGTTCCTGAGTTGCTGAGATTACAAGTATGCACCACCATGCCCAGCTATGAAACTGAGTTTCAGATTACCAATGTAAGTCAGATCATATGATATTTGTATTTTGGGGCCTGGTTTATTTTATTTAGCATATTATTTCCCAGGTCCTTCTATGTTGGTATGAATGACAGAATTTTCTTCTTTTAAAAAGTGGTATAGTATTCCATAAATACATAGATTCATAAAACTTTGATAGAAGATATTGAAAAAAACACAAATAAATGAGAAAAATGTCCCATATTCATGAATTAGAAGAATTGATATTGTTAAAATATACACACTAACCAAAGTGATCTACCATTCAATGAAATTCCTATCAAAATTCCCAATGTTACTTTTCACAGAAACCTAAAAAAAAAAATTTACATGAAGCCAAAAAGATCCCAAATAGCTAAAGCAATCTTGATCAAAAAAGAGCAAAGTTGGAGCGATTACATTCTCTGATCTCAAAATATATTACTATTCAAAACAGTATAGTACTGACATGAAAACAGAAACATCAACCAGAGGAACAGAGTAGAAAACCCAGAAATAAACCTAAGTATTTGCAGTAAACTGATTTTGGAGTATGTTGCTAATAATACATAATTAGGAAAAGGACTATTTCTTCAATAAATGGTGTTGAGAAAACTGGTTACCCACATCAGAAGAATAAAACTTGACCCTTATCTCATATTTATGCAAAGAACAACTCAAAATGGACAAGACTTAAATGTAATAACTGAAGCTTTAAAGCTGCTAGAGAGGATATAAGAGAAAATCTTCATGACTTTGGTCTTGGGAGTTTCCTTGGTTAGGATTCCAATAGCACAGGCAACAAAAGTAAAAACAGTCAAATGGGATTTTATCCAGCTAAAAGTCTTCTGCACATCAAAGGAAGCAGTTACACGAATGAAGAGACAACTCATTATCTGCGAGAAAATATTTGCAAAACATATATCTGATAAGGGGGGCAATTATTCAAAATATTCAATAGAAATAACTCCATAGAAATAAAACAACTCAAGTTTTAAAACAAGTGAGCATATATGTCTCAAAAGAGGAGATAGGAATGGCCTACAGATATGTGAAAAATGCTCATCATCACTATCACCAGTAAAATGCAACTTAAAACTGCAACAAAGTATCACGTGACACCTATTAGAATGGCTACTATCAATAAGAAGAATAGTAAGTGTGGACAAGAGTGTAAGAAAAGAGAACCCACTTATGCTGTTGATGGGAATGCCGATTTCCATTATGGAAATCAATAGAGAGGCTCTTAAAAAAAAAAAAAAAAAACTAAATGTAGAATTACCATACGATTCAGCAGTCTCATGTCTGGGTATATATCCTGAGGAACTGAACCTGTAAAGAAACACGTGCACTACCGTGTTCACGCCCATGTTTGCAGCATTACTCTCAATCACCAAGTTGTGGAAGCAAACTGGGTGCTTCAAAGGATGAATAGATAAAAGTTTTATTTTTATTTTTTGGCAATGATGAATTAAACCCAGGAGCATAGAAACAAATATAATGCATATTAATGTATTAAAATGTTAATGTTATGTAGAAAGATTTATTTATTTTTATAGTCAACAAATCTCAGAAATCAAGACAGACGCTCACTAATTTCCTTAGTAGCTTCATGGATTGCATTACAGCACTTCATCTTTGCTTTTTACTCCATCCTAACTAATCACATAGGTTTTGGGATTTTCCTTTTCTCATAAAAATAATACAAACCATTGAAATAACATTTTTTGGTCAACATATGCATAATTTAACAGCAGTAGGTTTTTTCTAGTCAAAAAGTACATGCACTTTCAATTTTGCCTCACTATTTTTAGTTTACTGTTACAATCCTACTATTTTGATTCCTTCTTTGCTGCCTAGAAAAATCAAAACTTATTTTATATTAGCATGTGCTCATTATACTTGTTCATGGGGTTCAGTGTGGTATTTCAGCACATTCCTACAGCCTTCACTGATGAAACGCATCTTCCTTTATCGACCCCACCCCCAATCTTGTCAATCTTTATAAATCACTTTGGCATTCAAGTCAACTTGTCTGAGCTTCCACATAAAAAAAAAGAATATGTGGTTCTTATTTTGTGTATCTGGCTTATTTCACTAACATAAACATAACATCCTCCAGTCCTAGTTTTGATAACTATATTCTAAAAATAAGTCCTAGTTTTTATTTCAACTCATAGTGATAGTAAATGAAAATGTTAAAACCCTGCCATTTCTCAATATTATTAAACATAAACTATGTGTTTCAAATATGCATGTATCTAATGATTGAAAATTTATCTTATTGTCAACTTAATTTGCATTACATTGCGTGAAAGGCAACATTTTTTCCTGTTTTCCCACTTGTAGTTAGTTATTCATCAATAAAATGCTTATTTGACTTTAGCTATATTGAGCCTTTGCTGTCTTTGTTCTTAGAAACTCTTTCACTAAGAAAGTTTGTCTTTTCTTCTTAATTATTGTACTTTTGCTGAATAGAATGTTAATTTTCACAGTAAGTATTATTTTATTTGATTTTTAATTAGGACATAAAACATGAAAACTTCAACATCATGAGGTAACATGATGTTATAATACATGTACAGATCCTATGAAATTTAAATTAGGCTAAACAAATCTGACTCTCCAAACATTTATCATTTCTTTATGGAAAAACTTTCAAAATCCTCCCTTCTACCTTTTTCAAATGTTTAGTTCATTATTGTTATTTATTTATAGTCTCCTTATTGTACAAAAAGCACAGGAAAAATTCTTGGTCTTATCTTAGTGTAGTTCATTAGAATCCACTGATCAACCTTTCATATTCCCTACTTCTCCCCACTCTTGGGTAACCACTATTCTATTCTCAACTTCTGTGAGGTCAACTTTTTTACATTCCACATATCAGTGAGATCATTCAGCACACATCTCTGAACCTGGCTTATTTCACTTGAAATAATGATCTCAAGTTTCATCTATCTTGTCACAAATGACAGGATTTGATTATCTTTTCATGGATGAATTGTATTGCATTGTGTGTATGCATCACAATTCTTTATCGAGTCATCAGTTGATGGACCTTTAGGTTGTTTGCATTTCTTGGTTATTCTGAATAATGATGCAGTAAATATGGGAATGCAGATGTCTCTTTGATATACTGATTTCATTTCCTTTGGATACATACTCAGGAATGGAATTGCTGAATCACACAGTAGCACTACTTACACATTTTTGAGGAACTTTCATCGTGTTTTGCATGACAGCTGTAGTAATTTGCATTCCTACCAACATTGTACAAGGGTTTTCTTTCTCCTGCATCCAACATTGCCACAGGTTATCTTTAGTTGTTTTGATAACAGCTATTCTTCCTACCATCAGGTGATATATTATTCTAGTTTTGATTAGTGATGTTTATTATTTTTTATATACCTGTTGACCCCTTGTTTTTCTTCTTTTGAGCAATGTCTATTTCGTTCAACTTCCCATTCTTTAGAGGGGTTATTTTATTGCTATTAAGTTTTTGAGTTCTTTATTTATTCTGAACATCAATGCTACATTAAATGTATAATTTGGAAATATTTCCTCCCATTCTTTAAGTTGTCCCTTTATGCTAATGTTTTGCAAATACTTTTAACTTGATGTAATCATGTTTTTCTACTTTTGCTTTTGTTTCCTGTGCTTTTTGGATTCATTTCCAAAAAAAATTCTTGCCCATTCCAATGTCTAGAATTATTTCTCATGTTTCTTCTCATAGTTTTATAGATTCAGATCTTACATTTAACTCTGTAATCCATTTTGAGTTGATTTTTGTAACTGGTGAGAGATAGGAATTTAGTTTTATACCAGAATATTTATTTATTTAATTAATTATTTTTGTAGACAAATTTTAAAACTTTATATTTTGTGCATGGCTTCTGGGTTTTGTAATTTTCTTCTGATGCCTGTTGTGATTTTGGTTTAAGTTGCATTGAGTGTTAAGATCCATACTGGGAAAAATGAAATCTCATGGTTTGAATCTTGAACAGAATATATCTTTGCATTTACTTAGGTCTTATTTAATTTTTCAACAATATTTTGTAGTTTTCACTTGTTAGTCTTGTACATTTTCTTCTATAGGTTTATCCATGGAAACATGATTTTATGGCATTATACTATTTTTGTTGTTGTTATTGTTGTTTGGTACCAGGGATTGAATTCATGGGCACTCAACACTGAGCCACATCCCCAGCCCTAATTTGTGTTTTATTTAGAGACTGGGTCTCACTGAGTTGCTTTTGCCTCATTTTTGCTGAGGCTGGCTTTGAACTTGCGACCCTCCTGCCTCAGCCTCCAGAGCCACTAGGATTACAGGCAATGTGCCACCATGCCTGACTGCATTTTTAAATACCAACTTTTTTGTTATTTTTTATAGGTTGATTAAAAATGTAATTAAATTTTGTTTGTTAACTATGCATGATCTTTTTTATGACTAGTTCTAATCAGTCATAAATGATAGTAGAAAGCTCTTTGGTTCATTGTCCACAAATGGTGCAGAATTTTTCACTTCTCTGGTTGTGAATGAAGTAGAGTCATACCATTTGTGCAATCATACATATACCTAGGGTAATGATGTCCATCTCATTCCACCATCTTTCCTACTTCCTTTCCTCCTCCCTCCCTTCTCTTTGCCCCTTCCAAAGTTCCTCCACTCATCCCCTGCTGCCCCCCACCCAATTATGGATTACCATCCACTTATCAGAGAAAACATTAGGTCCCAGGATTTGGGGATTGGCTTATTTCACTTAGCGTGCTGTTCTTCAACTCCATCCACTTACTTGCAAATGCCATAATTTTATTCTCTTTGCATGCTAAGTAATATTCCATTGTATATATGTACCACAGTTTTTTTTTTTATCCATTCATCTATTAAAAGGCATCTAGGTTGGTTCCACAGTTTAGCAATTGTGAATTGTACTGCGATAAACATTGAGTAGCTGCATCACTGTAGTATTCTATTTTCGAGCCCTTTAGGTATAGACGGAAGAGTGGGATAGCTGGGTTAAATGGTGGTTCTGCTCCAAGTGTTCTAAATAATCTCCATACTGTTTTCCAGATTGGTCACACCAATTTGCAGTCCCATAAGCAATGTATGAGTGTGCCTTTCCCCCCATATCCTTGCCAATACTTATTGTTGCTTGTATTCTTCATAAGTGCCATTTTGACTGAAGTGAGATGAAATCTTAGAAGAGTTTTGATTTGCATTTATTTAATCACTAGAGAAGCTGAACATTTTTCATGTTTATTGATCGATTGTATTTTTTTCTCTGTGAAGTGTCTGTTCAATTCCTCAGCCTGCTTATTGATTGGGTTATTTGGGGTTTTGGGTGTTAAGTTTAAGTTTTTGACTTCTTTATATATCCTGGAGATGAGTACTCTATCTGACGTGCATGTGGCAAAAATTTGAGCCCAAAATATAGGTTCTTTCTTCACCTCATTGATTATTTCTTTTGCTGAGAAGAAGTTTTTTAGTTTGAATCCACCCCATTTATTGATTCTTGATTTTATTTCTTGTGATTTAGGAGTCTTGTTAAGGAAGTTGGAGCTTAATCTGACATGATGAAGATTTGGGCCTACTTTTTCTTCTATTAGGTGCAGGGTCCTCTGGTCCGATTCCTAGATCCTTGATCTTCGTTGAGTTGAGTTTTGTGCAGGGTGAGAAATAGGGGTTTCGTTTTACTTTGCTGCATATGGATTTCCAGCTTTCCCAGCACCATTTGTTGAATTACTGAATTAACTTATTAATTTGCTTATTTTTGAATCTTTAGAGCTTTTCTATGTGCAAAAACATGCCAAATGCACACAATAAATATTTTAACATCTTCAATCTTCACATTATTTTTTCATGCATTTTATTTTCATATTGAACTGTCAGAATGCTTCAATACAATGCTAAATGGAAGTGTTGATGTAAAACATCTTTGTCTTCCATATGTCACAGAGAAGGAAACCAACAGCTTGGCATTAAATATAACATATACTGCAGTATTTTTTAGTTAGTAAATATTCTTTGTCAGATAAAGGGAAATCCCTTTTATTCTTTGCTCACTCTGGGTTTTTGTCATGAATAAACAGTGACTTTTATCAAATAATATTTTTTTTTTTATTTTGCTGTGTCATCAGGGCAGATTGCACTGATTTATTTTCAAATATTAAACTACCTAAACATTCATGTAATCGAATCCTTTCTTGGTAATGCTTTCTCATGTTTAAGTATCAACGTTATATTGACTTCCTAATAGGCTGAAGTACTTAATAATACAGGATCACTCACATTTTTTTTCTTTTTTCTCATTTTTTGGTCTCAGCTATGTTAATTTTGTTTTTCAAGGAATTCATTTCATTTGAATTTTCACACTGAAAGGTATTAAAATGTTATAATATCCCAGGTTTTTTTTGTCAGTAGAGTCCCTCTTAATATCTCCTTTACCAATGAAAAAATATTTTACTATTAATGCAATTTGCTGACACATATCATAGAACTATCACTACATATTATGAAGTGGGTTTCCTTTTGTCATTCCTACAATTAGCTGGTCAAACTTGAACAAGCATTCAAAATATCTATATATCAAAACAGATGGAAATTTCATAAATAAACCTGTATTTGGTCTTTCTTTTTTGGATTGGCTATATATATATATATATATATATATATATATATATATATATTTTTTTTTTTTTTAAAGAATGTAGACAAAAGAGAACCCTTGCATACTGCTTGTGGGGATATAAAGTTAAACAACCACTAAGAAAAATAGTAAGCATATTCCTCAAAAAATTAAAAATAGAACTACTATATGATCCAGTAATCCCTCTACTGAGTAGATATCTAAAGGAAATTAAATCAGTATGTCAACAGAGACATCTGCACTCCCAGGTTCACTGCAGCACGGTTCACAATGGCCAAGAGCTATCGTTTAGATAGGAATATTCCCCCAAGGCCTATGTGTTAAAAGCATCACCCTTTTAGTAATGTTAAATCTCATGTCAGAGGGTCACTTGCTAACAATGACCTTTATTTTTCCACTCATGCATATTTGTGAAGTATCTAATTTTGCTACCTACTGCGAATTAAGTTATAAAGATGTATAAGCCATGTTTTTTATTCCTTACTGAGTTTAAGGTACAATTAGAAAAAATAAAACAAATGCACTCAGTGGTCATAACATATGGTGGTAAATGTGAAAACATGATAGTTACAAACTAAGTATCAAGTATTGTAAGATGCATGGAATAAAAGAAGAATAAAGAACACATCATAATATTTTGTTTTCCTCTCCAAGTTATTGCTTTGTCTCAAGCATTAGCTCCAAGTGCACCTGCATGAAAGCAGTTGGCCTTTCTCTACTTCTTTAATGCTGATATGGTACCATGTTCTTGTGTACTTTCAGGTAGCCAGTTATCATTCCATACTTCTAAGTACTCTCCGACTTTAGGTCACATACTACCTTTACTGACAACTCTCTTAGTTACAGTCATCTTCTGTATCTCAAATCCTGTCATCCTTGGAAGAAATTCTAGCATCCCTGAGGATGGCAGTTGCTATATTTTGGATTTGGTAATGTCCCCCAAAAGTTTATATGTTAATAGCTTGATCTTCAGCTTGTGATGTTAAGAAGTTTGGGAGTTTTTCAAAGATGACATCATGTGAGAGTCCCTTAGGTAAAAGGGAGCATCTACCCTGGAAGGGATTAAAGTGCTTCTCATGGGACCCTGATACAGTTCTCATGAAGGGGTGTTTAAGAAGGACAAACCTGGCCCTGCCCTTCACTCTGGTCTAATGTCTTACCATGTGATCTTTCCATCTCCAGCATGATCTTGCCATGATGCCAGTTGCCATGATGTGACACAGCCAGGGGGTTTCTCACAGATCCAACAGCAAGAGGTTTGGAAGCTCAGACTCCAAAAAATGAACCTAATTAACCTTTTTTCCTTATAAAGTATTCAGTCTCAGATATTTTCTTATAGCAACTAAAAAGGAATTAAGACAGTGTTGCAAATCAGGAGTCAATTTTTACGCTCTTCATTTCTGTTCTACCTCAGTCTTTATCTTTTAACTTTACTGCATAACCATTTACTGGAGTTTCTATAACTCCAGAATTCTAATGGTCAACTTCTTGATCTAAAATTTCTATTTTCCCACTTTCTCTCATTTTTCACATCTATTAAAATTTATCTTAAAGTCGTAAAAAATATTTCTAGCTTGTTGCCCTTGCTCCTTACATTTTTTTCTGGGTTTACTTATTCTATTTTGTTTTTCTCCCTTCTATGCCTAGGATCCTAATTCCCAAGATTGATTATTTTATTTCACAATTATCTGATAATGAACTCTGAGTTTAACAAATATTAATTGAATGAATAAATGAGGATCTTTAATTCTGATGCTAGACATAAACACAAGGTATCTCTGCTTACTCTGCTAACACAATGAAAGGGCACACTGATATGAATATGTAAAATAGTAAACTAATATATTAGGTTCACAAGTAAGAAATTTGTTCGTGGCACTCTCTTGAACTAGGTGTTTCTCTGTAAAAATTGTAGAATTTTTTTTTTTGTGACATATGGTTAGCTATTTTTGGAAAGAAGTAATTTTTTTCACCAAATGAACTTTCACACATAATGACATTCAATTCAAAGTAATGTAATGACAAATTTCACCAAATGCACTCAAGGAAAGTTTGTTCTGTTAACCTCAAATGACCACTATAGAATTTTATTCTACATTTAAAAATCTCACCCTACACTCATAGGTTCAATGTCAAAAACATTTTTGCTTTATTTTGTTTCAAATTTTAGTTTATACAAATTGTTTAAGTCTGCATAAATCAGAAAAAAATCTACAGAGTACCAAGTTTAAAATATTTAAAGAATTTCCTGTGTCTCACAGGTGAAAATTGTACCTAATTTATCTTTCACAACTATTTCAATAAAAAACGAAGGGGGACAGAATCTAAGTTTAAAACAATTGGCTTTTTTTAAGTCAAAAAATATTCTAAGCCTAGTGTTCGGTGCCTATGAAGGTTAAACTATTAGTTATTTCTTATCTTGTCTGAACCTTCCATCCCTTTGTCCTTAGGTTGAAAGCTGTTTCAAGGAGGCTAGGCTTCACTTATTATTACAAGGGCATTCTTATGTCCTCGCTTGCTTTGTAGCAGCTTCAATTTCCAGGTATTGTCAATTTTTCTATTACTCTATAAACAGTGTGAGTTAAAGAAAAACTTCTATTGTGTTATATTATGTCCAGCCTACTGTCATTCCAAAAAGCATTCCCTTGAATGCCAGTTGGAATAAGGAATTAATTTGTATAGGTTTCTAAATCCTTTAAATTCCAGGACCATCATAGAGCACTAATAAAAAAGAGTCTGACTTTGTTTTTGATGTTTGAGCCCTGTTTTCAAATTGTATCATTCCCCGGAAAAACATTTTATCATCTGGAAAAACTCATATGACAACTCACATATATTCTTTCTTTGGGCACCAGTGAGAAATTCTAACTTCCCAGCTCAGGCCCTAGAATTTTTCCATAGGCCCAATCGCTAGCCTATAATAATAATAATAATAATAATAATAATAATAATAATAATAGAGCTTATGTATAATGGCATAAGTTGGCGTGAACATACTTTATATACAGAGTTATGAAAAATGGTGTTGTGAATGGGTAATTATGATTGTAATGCATTCCACTATTGTCATGTATGTAAAAAATATAGAAAAAAAAAGCCTCAACATGCACTTTCTATTTAACCCAGCTCAAGCATGGTTTTACATGACCTGTTTTCCACAAGAATCTCTCTTTTATTTAGTTGCATTATGCCTACCTCTCCATAGGGGCATCACAAGATTTCTTCATGGCACACAGTATTGGTAGACAAAATCTTAGCCACATCCAACTTTCTGTAGGCATACAGTGGTGACATTACATGGATGACTTCAACACCAAGAGATAGATTTGCCTCCACCCATGATGACCTCAGTCCTGCAGGTGTATTTTGCTTTTATGACAATATCAGTTCCACAGCTGGATTTGTTCCTAATGATGACTTCAACCAACATTTGGAATAATTGGACTCATTCTAAATGGAATCATCCACAACTTTAAGACCCATGATAAAAACCTATGGCACATATTTTCTGACTGTAAGGACTGTGAGCTATTTTCCCTCTTCCTTTCTTCTTTCTGGTCTCAGAACCTGCTTTCCTAGCTCCCACCCATATAACATAATCCACCATGAAGGCACTTCAAAATAATTTTTATGTATTTAATTATTAGGTATGTCATAAGGCACAATCTCAGTTATCTAGTCATAGTTCCACTTCTGTATCTGATCATAAAGTAATTTGATAATAGTATAATCTATCCCACATTAGTCTATTCAGCTGGCCACATCTATCAACCTAAACTTCAATTGCTCTCAGCTTCCTCCTTTTAGAATACTCTCTCCAACTACTTGGGATGGCCTCCTATCATATCTTGATCAAAATACTTACCCAAAACCTGTTAATACTGTTATGTTCATGCAAAATTCTAGGTCTGACATTTCGTACTCCCCAAGTTTATTATTTCTTGTCCTAAATATCTCTCACCTTTTATGCTTATTTATTCCTCTATCTCACACTTCTCATCTTGCTTGACTCATATGTTAGTGAGCTTTCTTTCACTATAATAAAATATCTGAGAAAATCAACTTGTAAAATATGGTCATTGGTAGTAATTCACAGCTAGCAGCAGGAAGTCTGGGTGTGCTGATGCAGAGTAGGTAGCTATAGATGAAAAGGATATACTGTATGTTTCAAAAATCTGGAAGAAAGGTATTTTAATGTTTTTCCTATTAATAAATGATAAAATTATAAATATTCGAGGAGGTCAATGTATTTACCTTGATTTAAACATCCCACAATGTATACACGTATGTTAACAGGTTTCCATCATAGCAACAAAATATCTGAGAAAATAAATTTAAAGTATAAAGGTTTATTTTTTCTCATAGTTTCAGATGTTTGACTCCACAGGCAAGAGGTCCCTTGCTTTTAGGCCTGTGGTAAAGCAGAGCATCATGGCAGAGAAGGAATGGTAGAACAGAGCTGCTGGCCTCACGGCAGATAGTTAACAGAGAGAAGAAGAACAGGGGCAAAGGATACTCCCCAAGGGTATATTCACAAGGATCCACTCCCTTCCACTAGCTCCCACTTCATTGTTTCCACTGTATCACAATGGTCCATTCAGCTATAAATCCACCAATGGATGATAAGGTTAGAGCCCTTGTGGTCCTATCACTTTCCAAAAACCCCACCTTTGAATATTGGAGACCAAGTCTTCAACACATGATAGTTTGGGGAATATTCAGATTCACGCCAGATTCAAACTATAACAATGTATAATGAATATTAAATAGACCCCATTAATTTGTACAATTCTGTTTTTAGTTAAAAATAAATTTAAATCTAAGATAAATTTTTTAAGATGAGAGGAAATATTTATCTGGCTTATGGTTTTAGAGGTTCTGGTCCATGAACACTCGGCCCCATTGTTTTGGGGCTTTGCCCAGGAAGCACATTGTGGTGGGAGACCATGACATGGAACAAAACTGCTCACCTCAGTGCCAGGAAACAAGAAAGAAGAGGAGGAGACTGCACCCCCACGGTCCCCTTCAAAAGAATGTCTTCAATGACCAAAAACCTCCCACTAGGTCCCGCTCTTAAAGGTTCTACCACTTCCCCCAAAGTGCCACTATGTGTCAAGACTTGAACACATGGCCTTTGGGCTGGGGAAATTGAAGTTCCAAACTGCAATATCCTACATTCTCTGCTTTCTGGAGCTAAATATAAACTTACTCTCTTGCTGAACATATTTATATTAACAACATCCCCTGGCATTATTGGGTGGGAACAAAATTGTACCACCAACTCACTAGACAGGTCTGTTAGCAACAGAATCCATTCCTGGTGCCAAATCAGTTAAATTAGTGATGAAATTGCAGAGTTTGAATCCAATCCTTTAATCTCATTCCATTTTGTTACACATATATATAAACAGATTTGTTTCATCCTACATTGTCAGCTGCTTTCTTTTCAGATTCTGGTTACTGAAGGACTTTATTTGTTTTTGCTTCTTACACAATATCTGATACTTCTGGTTGTCATATCCTCTTCTTCAATTTGTTGCTTTGACTTCCTGTTCATTTCAACTGTCTGCTCCCATTGGCTTTTAGTTTACTTTCTCATTTATATCTTTGTGGATACTTAATTCTCTGTCTGAAAGGATTTTCTGTATCATGTTATCCTTTCCCCTCCACACCCATCATTTACACAGGATCTTCTTGACTTACTAGGTTTTAGTTTGTCATTTTTATTCTCCAAGTATTTCAGGCTGTTGCCTGTCTCATTAACTCTCTCATATTCTGGTTCTGTTGGGAGTTGGGAAGAAGGATATTGCTGCCAGAATCATGATGTGCCCGGGGGCTTACTGCCTATGTTGCCCAGCAGTCATACGTACCCTTCTTGTTAATTCTCGTTACTTTTCTACTCACCTTCAATTTTAGTGCATGTAGTGTGTGTGAAGTTGGTCATCTGGGATGACACTTGACCCAAGTGAAGCTCCTTGAGGCTAACAATTCCTAAATAAAGGAATTTTGTTGGAGTGTAGGTAAACAGGTCATTTCTTTTCTTGATATAAAATTAGATATAAGTTTGTAGATTCTTTGTCATCCTCTGATCCCTTGGAAATGAATGCTTCCCTTCTATTGTCTCATGGTGAAAAGGGATAGCTGGACTTGTGTTATTCATTCTCAGGTGTGCTACAAGTGTAAGCCAAGGGTATAAGTGAGCTCAGAGAGGGACTAACTGAGGAGTGGGAAATTTTTCCAAATAGAATTTAGGAGGAAAGTCCAGTATTTTATGGTTAGGGGTTAAGACAGAAAATCCACAGTGGGATTAAGGAGGTGAGGAGAATGGTCAAAAAAAGAAGGATAATTGGAAGCCATCACTGAGGAAGGGTAGAGAGAATGTGTCAAGAAAAGAGATATGATGAAGAATTAAAATCTGCTAAGAGGCCAACTAAATTGTAACTGCAAACTGAGTTGTCTTTGGTAATCTTGGAAAAACCTACGAAGAAACGTGAGGAACGAATGGAAAATGAGGAAATGGAGACAACAAATATACCTGTTCTTTTATAAAACTTGACTCTGAAGGAAGGAAAAGGCAAAGAAAGAAATGGAGATCAGCAAAGGATCAAAGAAAATACCCCCCCCAAAGGTTTCATGGTTACATTAAATTCTTTAACCCATTTTGAGTTGGTTTTCTTAATTGAGAGAAATAGGTTACCTCACTTCCCTCTTCCGCATGTAGATATCCAATTTTCCTAGCACCATTTATTGAAAAAAAACTGTCCTTTCTCCAATACATGTTTTTAGCACCTTAAAAAAAAAGTTGGATTTTGATGTGTGCTTTGGGACATGGGGATGAACAAAAATTTTCTGGAAAGACCCCAAAAGCACAGGAAACATAAACAAAAGTAGATAAATGGGATTATATCAAATTAAAAAGTATTTGCACAGCAAAGTGAATTAATCAACAGAGTGAAGAGACATTGTATAGAAAGGAGAAAATACTTGTGAACAATCTATCTGAAAAGGGATTGATAGCCAGAATATATAAGGAACTCCCCCAACTCAAAAGCAAAATAAATAAATAAGTAATAGACTAAATGAGCATTTCTCAAAAGAAGACATGCAAAAGGCAACAGGTACCTGAGAAGTGCTCAGTGTCACCAATCACCAGTGAAATGCAAATCATAGCCACAGTGAGATATCACCAGGAGAATGAGATGATGGCTATTATCAAATAGGCATTATAAAAGACTAAAGATAACAAGTATTGGAGAGGTTGTAGAGAAAAGATAACCCTAGCACACTGCTGGTAGAAATGTTTAGCCATGTAGAGCTTCCTCAAGTGTAACTGATGGGATTCTGCAAGCTGTATAAGGGGTAAAATGGGAGTTCATAACCCGCTTGAATCAAAGTGTGAAATATGATATATCAAGAACTATGTAATGTTTTGAACAACCAACAATAAAAAAAAATAAAAATAAAAAAATAAAAAAATAAACATAGAGCTGAACTACTATCCGTTCAGCAATCTCACTCCTGAGTATAAAGTCAAGGGAAAAGAACTCAGTATGTCAAAGAGAAACATCTGCACTCCAGTGTTCATTGCAACAGTATTCATAATAGGCAAGAAGTGGATCCCTGAGCAGATGTGAGGATAAAGAAAATGTGGTACATATATACAATGAAATACTATTCAGTTATAAGAAAGAATGAAAGCCCATCATTTGTAACAACATGAATGGAACTGGAAATCACTATGTTCATTGAAATAACGCAGGCATAGAAGGATAAGTACCATGCTCTCACCCATCTGGAGAATGCAAAAAAGTTTATGTCATAAAAGTTGAAAGCACAATGCTGATTACCAGAGGCCAGAAAGGATGAGGGATGGCGGAGCACTTTGATCCCTGGGTGCTAAGTTACAGTGAGATAAGAGCAAGAATTTCTGAAGTGCTTTTGCCTAACAGGGCAACTATAGGTAGCAATAATGTACTGTTGTACATTTCAATAAGCTAGAATGACTTTGAAAGTATTCACTACAAATGATATATGCTTAAGAAGCTAAATCTGTTTAGGTTGATTTTAAATATTATGGGATGTATATACTTATTGACACATCACATGTTCCTCAGCAATAATATGTATAACTTTTATATTTTTATGCATCAGTTAAATAATAAACTTCAAAAGTTTTTTTTAAAAGATAAAAGAGTTTACCATATATTAACACATTGTTAGAAATTGTGATAGATGGTAGGGAGAAAAAGAAAGGGTAAGAAAGAGAGAGAAAAATGGCAAAATAGAAGGGGGTCATAAAGAAAGAAAGGAAGGGTTTCTTGGTGGAAGGAAGTGTCTGATGATATTGGTGGCAAAAGATTTTGGACCATACGATGAACAGGACATCATCTACCTTCTCTACCCTTCAACACATGTTCCTACCGTGCTCTCAGGGCTCACATTATGACAACAACAGTTATTTTATAGTTTACTTAAATTAGTGCATTTACAATTTTGAAGCAAGTTTGTTGGCATCCTAACTGCTGTAGTCTGAATATGTCCTTTAGAAATCGTGTGTTGAAATGCTAAGCCCCAAAGTGATGGTATTAGATAGTAGAGCTTTCAGAGGGCTGATTAGGTTATTAAGGCACAACCTCTATGAAAGGGATTTGTACTACATACTGCTTTCTGGAGTGGTTGCACTGATTTGCAGTCCCACCAGTAATATATGAGTGTACCTTTCCCCCCACATTCTAGCCAATAATTATTGTTACGTATATTCTTGATAATTGCCATTCTAACTGGAGAGAGATGAGGAATGGAAACACTATTTGACCCCACTATCATACTCCTTGATTTATATCCAAAGTATTTAAAAATCAGCATACTATAGTGATGCAGCCACATCAACATTTATAGAAGCTCAATTCACAACAGCTACACTGTGAAACTAGTGTGCCCTTCAACAGATGAATGGATAAAGAAAATGTGGTATAGATATACATGGAGTATTACTCAGTAATAAAGAAGAATGACTTTATGACATTTACAAGTAAATGAATAGACCTGGAGACTATCATGCTAATTGAAATAAGTCAACTGCCCCAAACCAAAGATTAGATGTTTTTGCTAATATGTGGAAGCTAACCCACAATGGGGGTGGAAGAGAAACAGAATAGGTATTCTGGAAATTAAACAAAGGGAAGTGAAGGGAAGGGAGAGGCCTAGGAAAAGGAAAGACTGGAATGAATCTGAAATGATTTTCCTATGTACTTACATAAATACACCATAGTGAATCCCATCATCATGTACATCCATAAGAATGGGGTCCTAACTAGAATGAGATATATTTCATGCTTGCATAACTTCATTAAAATGAATTCTACTGTCATGTATAACTAAAAGAACCAATTTAAGAGGGATTTCCATCCTTATAAAAGAATCCCAAAGGAGTTTGTGTCTTTAGACTTCACATGGCGACACCATTCATGCATAAGGAAATGGGTCTTAATGGATGCCCTGAATCTGCCAGCACCTTCATTTTGGATTTCCCTTCCTCTGGGACAGGGAAAAACACATTTCTGTGTTACCAGTTCATGGCATTTTGTTGCAGCAGTTTGGACAGAATAAAATGATTATCACTCTTCTTTATCTTTTCTCTCACTTCTTCCCTCTTCAAGATTTCTGAGGTCTTTATGATGTGTTCAGGTCTTCTAAGGTCAGTATCTGAGATACTGCCCATCCAGCATCTCTCTCTTCTCCAGGGAAGGATTATCATGCTGCTTCTCTCCAATGCTTGTGTGGTTAATATAGAACTGCTGTGTTTTATAAGAGGTTGATGACTGAAAATAATTGATTGGATCTGGAGTGTCTCAAGACCCAGTAGGATATGATCAGGACTTTTCTATGCCTATTTGAATCAAAACTGAGGAACTGTAGAAATTAGTTTTTCTTTTTTTTTTTTTCTTCTTAAGAGAGATCTTTGGTATACATAGTTACACACACTCACACAAAGAAAGGGGGAAGAGAGAGAGGGGAGAGAGAAAGAATAGAGAGAGAGAAAGTAAAGACAATTTCAGATGATGTTCAAGATATTGGCTCCAGTCATTAGTAATACCCAGATTTTACTTTATGCTTACTACCTAATACCTTTGGATCTGAAACGTCTCTCAAATACAGGTTGGCAATATTGGCAGGTGGTGGAAATTTTAAGAGGAGGGGCGTAGTGGGAGATTTTCCAGCCCTTAGAGTCATGCCCTTGAGAGACAGTGGGACCTTCCCATTTCCTATTTCTCTTTTTAACCTCCCCACTATGAGGAATAGTTTTGTTCATCCACATACTCCCTGTCAGTATGTGCTTCTCCAAGCAATAGGGTCAACGACCGTGGAATGCAACCTCCAAAAATGTGAATCAAAGTTGATCTTTTCCATTTTTAAGTTGATGATCTCAGGTGTTTCTTTTTTTTCCCCCTAATTGAAGAGTGTATTTGTTTTTTACTTAGTTACACATGACAGTACAATGATCTTGACATATCATACATTTGAATCAGATGGGATATAGTTTCTCATAACTCTTACTATAATCATGTCTTTTCTTACTATATGCCAGATTGCTTTCCATCACTTTCAAGTGAAGGAGTTTTTAATATCATACTCCATTTAGAACATTTGGTTCAGGAATATGAAAAGTCAAATCTTCTGGAACCATCAGACTTCATCAGATTATTCTATGGTTGTTATCAACCCCAAACAAACCCATATCTCACTAGTTTATAATAATGCAAATTTCTTTTCTCTCCCCTGATATGTGAGATGAGAGACACCATGGTTTTATTCAGTATGTGATTTTAACCAAAGGAACACCCTTGTTTAGGACATAGTATTATCATGGCAGAGGGGGAGGTCAACTGATAAACTATGAATGAGATGATGCTAAAACTTTTGCTGTGCAGGCCACACAACACTTCCCCTCATATTCTATTGGCTAAAACTGTATCCATATGACATACAGAATTTTCCTCCCACAAGGAAGTCGTATAAATCATATGGAAAAGACAAGACATGTAAGGATGATGAATCATTGGTAACAAAAACACATTTGACCAAACCAATTTTTTTTCTTAAAGTCTTCCATACTCCAAAGTTATACTTTTTCATTATCAAGTCAATCATCTAGTTAAAATTTCACTGCTTATCTTGGTTTCAAATACATAATAGGAACAAAGAATGGATCTCTGCTAAGGACTTTCAGATTTATTTCTGTTAAAAAGTATCTGATTTGAAATTATTTTCAATTGTTCAAATAATGGAATATTTAAGACTTCCATTGTGAGAGAAACGTATTCTGTTTTCATCTCGTTTCATCCCATTATAACCAGTCGCTATTTCCCTCAACTTTACCTTTAGCTCCAGGTGAGAAGTTGTGAGAGCAGGGAAGCACTGTGTGGCATTTACAAGCTTCAAGCTTCAAGATATACCACCTGGGCTGGAATTCTAGCTCTAACTAGTTTCTATCTATATGATACTGGAAAAGTTATTCTTCTTTTCTGTATCTGAATTTTAAACAAATAACACTTTGTTTATAAGGTTATAAGGATTAATCATGTTTATAGCAGAGTTTAGATTAGTATCAGGTGTAGATGTAAATCTTTGTATCATCATTAAGATATGTAGCCTATTCTTGGATGAAAGTCTGCATGAATTACTGGATGATCCTGTGTATGTGTGTTCATCTATATATGTATCACCATAAGATTATAAAATGTATATTTTTGTGTGTACATATGTGTTTGTTTATGTCCATATATATATATGTACAATTGGTTTTTATACAGTAACATTAAGTCAAATGCATTTAAAATGTAAAGGCGAGGAAACACTTTAATTTTTAAAGCTCTGCAATCATTAATTTTGCAAGATGTCAAAAGTTGAAAGGAAATTATCAGTGAAAAGCCATGGAACTGTTCCTATGTCATAAGGGACAGAAGGAAAGAGGAATGGCATTTATTCCTCTGCCCTGTCACTTTGGCTTTATATCAACTGCTTAAAGGGTGGCACTGAAGCATGGGATTACTTTCACAAGAGCCTTAAAAATTAAAGAGAAAAGGGATTTTTGCACATTAAAAATACTGATTCTTGCACTTTAAAATATTCTTGCACAATCTTACCATGAAAGAAGAGAACAAAGGAATTATAATAATATTTTATTATTGATAACAATTTCTCTATTCTCCTGAAGCTAACAACCAAGATGACCATGGAACATTAGAACATTGTATTTTGTACTGAATTCAATACATATTTCTAATCACTCAGGTATTCTGACTCCAAGTCCAGTGTTCTTTCTTTGTACTATGTTTGCTCAGTTTGTCCTAATCTGTGTTTGTGGAGTTTATTAGGACAATGAGAGAAATGCTTACCAAAGATCATAAGATACATTCAATAATTTAATAATTTGAACATATACATACACACACATACATACATTTATTACTCATTGAATTTGAGAGGAATCTTCTCTTTTTTCGTGTTTAAGGAAGGGTAATCACAAAAGTATAATACATCATCTTCCCAGAACAACATTATGAAATGTAGTGGTGGTTAGAGGGTCATTGAAGAGGCATTCAGCAGACATTGATTATGACCAATGACACCCTGGAAAAAAAAATATATATATATATATTTCACTTTTTGCAAACTTATTGAAACCTAATTTACATACAGTGTCCAATTTAAAAGTATGCAATTCAAGAAGCTTTAGAAAGCAGATGGACCCATGTAATTATCATGTAGAACAAGATGTAGAATAGTTCCTCTACCCTAGAAGATTTCCTGGGTCCCTTTCTGATTACCCTTTTTACCGACCCCCAAATCAACCACTATTTCCACAACTACAATAATATGTCATTTCTGCTTGTTCTTCAACATCATGCATTTTTGAATCATGCCATATGGTTGCTTGTCCCAAGTTTATTTCACTCAACACAATGTTTTAGAGACTTTTTTTCCGAGGTGTCACATATATCAGAAATTCATTACTTTTTATTGATGAGTAGAATTCACTATAATTTTTTGCTTTATTTTCCAGTAGATGAAAATTTAGCTGTTTGCATTCATTTGCTATTCTGAATAAAGTTTCAATGAGCATTCTTAAACTGAGATTCTACATTTTTCTGTTTCTCTTAAGAGGTGAATTCACGGGTCAAAGAGTTGGTATGTTTATAACTATATAAGAAAATAAGAAATTGCCAATTTTTTCTAAACTATGATATTATTTTACCTTCACACAAATGTATGCAAATTCCAATTACTTCAGATCTCTCATACATCAGTATTGCCAATGTTTTAAATTTAGACCATTATAATAAATGTGAAAAAAGATTTTTATGGGTTTAATTAGCATTTTTTGGTGGCTAATAATGTTGAGCATCTTTACAAATGCTGTATTCAAGGTTTTTTGGCTTTTATGTATAGGTCTGTAACACATTCCCAAATAAGATCCACATACAAGTGTGATAGTGATCAAGGTTGGTAAGGTTGTTTTTTTTTTAATGTATGAATATCAAGTTGTTGAAAATCTATCCTTCCCCATTAAGTTATATTGGCATATATCTCAAAAAGTAACTGGTCATGTATATGTGGATCCATTTCTGAACATACTATTCTATTCCACTGATGTATTGTTTTACTTATATAAAGTAATCCTACATTGTCTTTATTTCTGTGACTTTATGGTAAAGTTGAAATCAGGTACCATAATCATAATTCAATTAAATTTGTTAATTTTTTAAAGACTGTTCAAACTATTTTAGGCCCTTTGTAGTCCCATAATTTTTAGAATCAATTTCTACAGTAAATCCTATTGAGTTTTTAATAGGATTAATTTAATCTGTAGATAAATTATATTGAATTCACATTTAATTCTAAGTCTTCCAATCCATGAATGCTGTGTCCTTTCATTTATTTAGATCTTTTTAAATTTCTCTCAATGATTTTTGGGATTTTCGGTATAAAAACATTTAATGTTTTTTTGTTAAATATATTGCCAAGTATATTGGTTTGAAATATTATTAAAAATATTGTCTCTTCACTTCATTTTTAGCTGTTTGTTGCTGGTATATAAAATCAATTTTTTTCAAATTGTCTATAAATTCTAGCTAGAAACATTTTTCATTTATGCTAATTTAGTAGAATTGGTAGGATTTTTATGAATTTTTAAATATAAACAATCATGCTCTGATTTTAATCAGAAATAAAGTTTCTGCCCAGATGATTTCACTGGTGGGTTTCATAAGACTTTTAAAGAACAAATGATACTAGTTCTCTACAATCTCTTCAAATAGTTCTTTGACTATTTTTCAATCGCATTCTTTGTTTTTACAGTTGAGTTCTGAGAGTTCTTTATAAATCCTAGGTATGAGTAGTTCTTAGTTCATTCTACAAAACTAAGATTATCATAAAACTAAAACTAAACACAGGCATTTTATGTGGCCGTGGCCCATAACAAAATATTATCAAATCAAATCCAACAATATATAAAAATGATTCTGCACTACAGCAAAGTTGGACTTATCTCAGTTATGCAAGGCTGCATCATATTAAAAAATCAATTAATTTAGCTGGGCAAGATGGCAAACACCTGTAATCCCAGTGACTCAGGAGCCTGAGTCAGGAGGATCGTGAGTTCAAAGAAAGACTCAAAAAAAGCAAGAGGCTAAGCAATTCAGTGAGACCCTGTCTCTAAATAAAATACAAAATAGGGCTGGGAATGTGGCTCAGTGGCCAAATGGTCCCAGTACACCCCCCAAAAATTTAATTTAATTCACATCATTAGAAAGGATCATTAGAAATATCATATGATCATATCATTAGAGACAGAAAAAGCATTTGACAGAATTCAATACCCATCCATGACAAAAATCCTCAGTAAACAGAAACCTTAACTTGATGAGAACACATAAAAAATCTCTACAGCTAACATCATTCTTAAAGGTGAGAAACTAAAGGTTTCCCCTACAATGTCAGGAACAAAGGAATATGTCTTCTTTATAGTCTCCAATCTCTTCAGAGAACTAAGGTTTGTATTTTTTCTAAAATTCTAATTTTGTAATTGTCATAATCAGGTATGTTAGTCTGATATACAATATTCTGTCATTAATGGAAAATGAAAACCTCTTAATTTCTTCTTTTATGCATTTTTTAGTTGTGTACTGAAGTAATTTCCTATTCACAGAAAACTGAAAAGTAGCATGGGGTTCAATACACATTTTACACAGTTTTCCCAAAAGGTTACATTTTATATAATTATGATACCATTTCAAAACAAAGATATAGTGTGTGTGTTTCTGTGTAATGTTATGTATAACTATAATGTACTCATAAGAAAAAGTTTTAAAAAGAAAAAAAGAATAATGAGGTAGAAGAAGATTCCTGTAACCACCACTGCAGTCAAGAGAGTCACAAATTCTGCAGTCACCCCTGTGGTCACCAAACACTTCTCCCACATTTTCAAAGCCATCCATTGTCCTTCAGCCATTCCCCCTCCTGACAACCAGTAGTCTGTTTTCTATGTCTACATTTTGTATTCTGAAAAATGAAATATGAATAAACTAATATACTATATGATCTTTTAATGTTTTTGACCCAGTCTAATACCTGTGAGATCTATTCAAGTCATGTGCATTGTTTATCACTTTTTATTGTTTTGAATAGTATTCCATGGATGGATATAACATTTTATTTAACCATTTACCTAATTCGAGACATTTTAATTGTTTCCAGAATTTGCTTTTAAATGAGGCTTCTATGAACATTTTCATACAGATTTTTGCTGGAGTATAAATTTTCATTAATCTGGGAGAAATGCCCAGCAATGTGATGACTGAGTCATATGGTAGGAGTATGTTTAGTTTTGCAAAGAAACTGCTAACTACTTTTCTGAATGGCTTTTCTATCCTATGCTCCCACCAGCAAAGAATGAGACCCAATTTCATTGCTTCTTTGCCAAAATTTTGGATAGTCACTATTTTACCATTTGGATTGGATTGTCTAATATATGTTTTGTGATATCTGTTTGTGGTCCTAATTTGCATTTTCCTAGTGTCTAGTGATGTTGTTCTTACATTTTTCTTCCACCCATATGTAAGTATTTCTCCATATTCATTGCCTATTTTACAATTGCATTGCTCATTTTTACAGTTGAGTTCTGAAAGTCCTTCATACATTCTAAGGTGTGAGTCATTTGTCATATGCATCATGTACAAATATTTTTCAAGCCTTTTCATTATCTTAATAGGGTCTTTTGCAGAAGAAAAGTTTGGAATATTGATGAAGTGTAATTTGCAGATTTTTAAAAATCCTCTTATGGATCATGCTTTAAAACTTCACCAAGTTCTAATTTTCTCTATTTTTTTCTTCTAAAAGGATTTTTTTGGGGTTTTTTTATTTGTTTATTTGTTTGTTTTGTTTAGTTTGTTATCGGGATTAAACCCAGGGTGTCTTAACTATTGAGCCCATGAGCCACATCCCTGGCTCTTTTACTTTTTTGAGACAAGGTCTTCCTAAGTTACTTAAGGCCTCATCAAGTTACTGAGACTGGCTTTTAACTTGTGATCTCCTGCCTCAGCCTCCCGAGTTGCTGGTATTACAAGTATACACCATCACATCTGGCTCTTCTAAAAGTGTTATAGCTTTACATTTCATTCTATGATCCATTTTGAATTAACTTGTTTAAGGTGTGAGGTTTAGTTCATTTTTTTTAATTTATTTTTTCAAATTTTTGACTCCAAAATACAAGAAAAAAATGTTTTCTATCCAATTGAATTGCTTTTGAATTTTTGTCAAAAATCAACTGAAAATACTTGTGTGTTTTTATTTGTGGATTTTCTATTATGTTCCTTTGATCAACTTGATTTTCCCCTCTGTCAAAACCATGTTGATTACTATATGAAAGTTGTTAAAATGAGTAGAAAAAAAATTTCCACCTTATTATTTTTTCCTTTTTATTTTTTTTCTTATGAGTACATTATAGTTATACATAACATTGAAGTTATAACATAATAATATAATCATGGAATGTAATTTGCTCCAACTCGGTTCTCAATACTTCCCTTTTCCTCCCCTCCTCCCTTTCCTTGCTCAGCTTCCTGTATTCTATTGGTCTTTTTTCTATTTATTTATAGTTTTTTTAAATTAGTACATCATAAATATACATAAAGGTGAAATTTTCTGTGGAATATTCATAAATGTATATAGGATAGTTTGGTAAGTTACATTTCCCTCTTCCTCCCTTTTCTCATCCCTCTTCACTCCCCCTCAATTTTCTTCCTCCACTGCACTGATCTCTCTTCTGTTTTCATGAGATTTCACTCCCTCCCTGCCCCTTATTATGGTTTAGCTTACATATATGAAAGAAAAAAAAATTCACCCTTCACTTTCTGGGTCTGGCTTATTTCATTTAGCATGACATTCTCCAGTTCCATCCATTTTCTAGCAAATGCCATATGCACATTCTTTTTCACGGCTGAGTAAAACTCCGTTATGTGTATATACCGCATTACTTTATCCTTTTACTTGTTGATGGGTATCTGGGCTGATTCCCTAATTTGTTTTCTTTTAAAAGTTTTCTTCTAAAAGATTTATGTTTAACATGGCTATTGTAAATTGCTCTGATACAAACATTGATGTGAGTGTATTCGTATAATATGATGATTTTAGATCTTTTGGGTAAATACCAAAGAGTGAAATAGTTGGGTCATATGGTAATTCCATTCCTAGTTTTTTGAGGAATCTCCATACTGTTTTCCAGAGTGGTTGTGCTAATTTGCAGTCACACCAACAATGTATGAGTGAAACTCTCCTCCCACATTCTCAGCAACATTTATTATTATTTGAAATCTTGATAATTACCATTCTGACCAGAGTGAGATGAAATCTTGGTGTAGTTTTGATTTGCATCTCCCTGATTGCTAGAGATGCTGAACATTTTTTTCCAAATATTTTTGGCCATTGATGTTCCTTCTGAGAAGTGTCCATTTTGTTCTTTTGCTCACTAATTAGTCAAACATTATTCTAATTTATTGCTGTTATTCAAAAACCTTAGAAAAAATATTTTTTATATTCTCAAAATATTTTGTTGGGTGTGGTGGTGCATGTTTGTAATCCCAGTGGCTTGGGAGGCTTGTGAATGTTTTGTTGATTCATACCTAAGTTTCCAGCATTTGTTGAGTTAGCATTATTTATTTAGAGATTCCTAAGCATTTTATTTTTGAATGATTATAAATGGCACTTCATCTCACATTTTGTTTTGTTTATGTTCAGTGGTTGTTTATAGAAACACAATTAATTTTTTTGTGTGTTGAAATCATATTCTGTAAACTTGATGAGATCAGTATAGCCAGAATCAGAATGTGGGAATGATCGGGGAGCAGCAATCCAAAACCTCTATTAAAAACTTTTGGACTATTAGAGGGGATATGGTTTTCTTCAAAGTTCATTTTACATTTACTGTTAGTAAATACTATGATTTTAAAAGCCATGTTTACGCTACCAATCCACATCTTCCACTTTCTAAATTTCTAACCACTTACTTGGCTTCTACAACCTCAAAGAACACTGTCTTTTAAAATAATGACTGAGAATTATTGAAAAATATCAGTATTAATTGCAACCTTGAAAGTAAACTGAAAGTGCAAGGGAAGTGTCAGGGAAATTATATTTCATCACTGAGGTGTCACTGTTTCTCAAAACAGCAGATCTACTCTAAAAAAATTCTCACAAAGGAGTGCTACAGAGTCTGAAAATCTACCATCGTATATCAGTTTCCTTAAAATGTTTATTAAAAGGATTTACTGACAGGAATATTTTTTTCTCTCTCTCCTCAAAATTTTAACTCCAAACTCCATCATGCTGAATGAACTTTTATAAGGAACTCAAAATACAAATTCAGATTTATAAAAGAAACTATTCAGAAAAGGTGTTTTGCAAAATGATTCCACAAAAGACTAAAGTTATTGAACTGCACTGGAAGGTTTTTAGTGGGCCCTTCCATATGTTCTTCAGAAAACATCTATAATCTATAACTGGAAGTAGATAGAGAAAATTTAATAACTGCTTTCACAATGATAGTCTGAAAATATCAATTGTATATTCAGGCAATTTATCTTGGTATTATACATAAAATATCTGAAGATATATATATATATATTTCTCCATGTATATGTATATAATCCTATACCTATTTAAGATAAAGCTGCTTGTATTATTTCTGCTTTAAATTAGATATAGCAGGCTCCACTATTGTTTGTTTTCATATTGTCAAGAGTATTGTATACTAAGGTAACTAACTTTCAAAGATATGTTTAAAGATTATCAGATGTGAATATGCACAATTTTTCCATAAAATGGAATTGTCATAGTTCACAGAGAACCATTTCTTTTGAGTTTCACTGTTGATAAAGAAAGTGTAGAGGGAGTTGCCTTTAAGCTCAATGGAATCTCATGCTTCAGCTGACATCTGTTAAGTAGGAAACTCAAGGGCCCTTTGAGCAATGGAATCTGAACTTCAGAGAGTAGAGGTCACAGTGAGTCCAAATCTTTTCAAATTCTCTTGACTTCATTCAGTATTCAAAAATTCATCACAGTGAAGCTATTGTTGTTGGTGCTGCTCAAAAGCTTTCTTAAATACGCATGCCAGTGTTTGTGGGAAAAGTTAGTAATCTCCTTAGCTCAGAAGAAACAGGAAGACAATTTCTCAGAATCAATAGAAAGGAAACATCCCAAATCTTTCTTACATCTGTTTATTTTTATTGTGGCAAAAACACATAATAAGAAATTTGCAACCTGAACTATTATTAAGGGTATACTTTGATAGTATTAAGTATATTCACTTTGCTTTAATCACATCTCCAGAACTTTTTCATCTTGCAAATTGGGAACTCTATATCCATTAAAAACACTTTTCTCTTTTTATCCAGTCCTTAGTAATAAACATCTCCTTTCTGTTTCTTTAAATTGCATCACTTTAGATACCTCCCCAAAGTGTAATAATTTACTATTGTCTTTTGGTGACTGGCTTGTTACATTCTTAAGGTATTTCATGTTGTAATATATGGCAAAATTTTATTCTCTTCTAGAGCTCAATAGTATTTAATTTTAAGTCCATACTGTATTTTGCTTATTCACTCATCCATTACTCAATTTGGAAGGTGTTTCCACCTATATGCTACTGTGAATAATGTTGCTCCAAGTCTTTTCTTTCAGTCTACTTTTCTAATTTACTCTAGTTGTTTAGCTTACACCAAAGCAAATAGTGGAGAATATATTGGGCTAATTGGCTAGAAGGATTGCTGTTGAACTTACCAAAAGGGTAAATATGCATAAATAAAGTATAATGAAAGGGTTTTACTTAATTTTTTCCCAGAAAAAAAAAATCAAAAGGCAAACAGTCCAGGAAAGGAGATTATAAAAAGTGGGAGAGAAGTACAGGTTGAAAATCAGTTGGAATGGGAGGTGAGAAGTAGTGGTGATTTAATAGTCTGGTAATCCATGTATAGATAGAAAATGAGTCTTGATTATGAAAGTTAGGGAGTTATAAAAAGGGTTCTATAAAGCATGGGCCTTTTAAATGTCATACCATCACAATGGAAGTTTGGACAAAATGAGCCCAATACCTGTGTAGGAAGATAAAGAAGAATGGTACCTGACTTGGCCTTTGCTCTGGTTAGATAACGAAAGTATCTTCTCAGAATTCCCAAATTTTGGGAATGAGTTTGGTGTTTAAATTTTAAAAGCCAAGCTGAGAAATCAACACAACAATGAGTCCCAAGCTACACCTCATATTGATCAGAACATGGAGGATTTGGAATTCTCCTATAACCCCAGTGAAAATATATCATGCAACAACAAAATTGGAAGAGAATTTGTCAGCCTTATAAAAAGATAATAATTCCCATGGGACCCAACCATTCCACTCTTAGGGGTATGTTTCCAAGAACAGTAAGTCATATGTTCACATGAAGTTTTACCTATGAACATGCACAGCAGACTTTAATGTATAAATAAATAACCTCAAACTGGAAACAATCCAAATATGCATCAACAGTAAATGCAATCACAAAATCTTGGTATATGCACTCAATGGAATCCAACTCTGAAGTAAGGATTAAGCTGTTAGCAAACATACAAGTAAAATATAAAGTATCATACACACAACTATAGCATTGGATAGCTAATAAAATCATTGTAGCAAACTAAAGAAACTGTAAAAATAGTGCATACTACATGACTCTATTGATAAAAATTTCCAGAAATTACAAATTAAATCTAGGAATAGAAAACAGGTCAGAATTTTTCTGTGGAAGGAACAAAGGAAGTAATGGGATACAAGGAAGCACATTGATATTTTTGGATTAATAAAATGTTTTTCTTTGATATTGGTAATGAATTCACAGTATATACACATGTCAAAACTCAATCACATAGTTTATTTATTTATTTGTAAGGTTTTTTATTTGGTACTAGAGATTGAACCTAGGGACATTTTACTATTGTACTACCTCCCCAGCCTTTTTATTTTTATTTTTTTTATTTCGAGACAAAGTCTTGCTAATTTGCTGAGCCTGACCTGGAACTTGTGATCCTTTTTGCTTCAGCCTCCCTAGTTCCTGGGATTATAGGCACATGCTACTTTGCCAGCAAACTGTATACTTTAAACATGCAGCATTGACTATGCCTCAAAATTAAGAATAAACACATGTATTGAACAAGTAAGCCATAGGCACCTAATTTACAAAGTGATAATTTAAGAATCCTACTGAAACACTATGCTTATCACATAACAATTGAAAAAGTAATTTTAAGCTTTATAGGGAAAAACATATACCAAGAATATATGAAGGAGTGTTAAGAATTTATTGAGAGTTATTCCTCCAGC
This sequence comes from Urocitellus parryii, assembly GCF_045843805.1. NCBI lineage: Eukaryota > Metazoa > Chordata > Mammalia > Rodentia > Sciuridae > Urocitellus > Urocitellus parryii. The sequence continues at coordinate 49,587,114 of NC_135538.1, forward strand.
AAAATATCAACATTTATCATTGACCTCTCTTAATTTAGAAAAATGTAATACTTCCTGCCCTAATGGAAATCTGAGAAATATTTAGTAAATAGAAGAAGAAGAAGGAGGAGGAGGAGGAGGAGGAGGAGGAGGAGAGTGAAAAGGAAAATAAATGTGGGTTATTTACAAAATAATACATTTCAATGATCAATAAATACAGGAAAATTTGTTAAATTTCATGGAAAATTATGGAATTTCAAAATTTTATATAAAAGAGAAAATAAATATATCATACCAATCAAGATTTTTAGAATATGCCAATAACTAATGTTGGTCAATATTTATCTTATGTTTATGGTCAGAGATAAATTGGTACAACCTCTTTGGAAAGCAACTAGACAGCATCTAGTAAAATTTAAGATTCATATACATCAAAATTAAGAAATTCTATTACTTGGCATATACATTATAGACACTTAAACATATGCCTGACAAAACATACATCTTTTATTTGCAGCATTATTTGTATTAGCAAATATTAAAACATCCTAAATATCTATGTACAGAAAAAGTGAATTGTAACATATACATTCTCACAGAAAAAAATTGTCAATAAATGTGAAGCTAAAATTTTAGGTCCATTTAAAAATAGTGACTTAACATACTACATAGACATCATGATGCCAACACTATGTATTTTTATGCACAATAGGTTTTGGTAAAAATATTCTTGGAAGTGACAAACAGGAAATTCACTATTGAATCATACAATGAACTGAGTATCTGTGCCTCCTCTAAATTCATATATTGAAATCTGAATTCCTAATGTGATGGTATTTGGAGGTGGAGAATTTTGTTCATAAGGGTTCATAATACCCTCCTAATATGGGATTAGCGCTTCATAAAAAGAGTCAGAAAAGACATTGTTTTTTGTTTTTTAAACCACATAAGGAGACAGTGAGAAGCTGAGAATAGGAAGAAGGATTTTACCAAGACCCTGACTGTGTTGGCACCCTGATCTTGGCTTCCAATCTCTACAACTTTGAGAAGTGAATATTTGTCATTTAATTCCATGATATTGGTTACAGTAGGCTGAGCCAAGTAATACACATTTAGGACAATTGGGATTTGCATTAAGCAGGAATCAGGAATATACAAATACTTTCAGCTGAATGTGAATTGTTTGATTTCTTAAAGAAAAAAATTAAAATATCTCAATTCAACATGATGTAAGGTTTAGATTGATTAGAGCTGAGTGTAAACTCTGGAAAGAATTCATAAAATAACATCAAGGGAATGCCTTAGAAGGTATCTGTCTCTATGACATTTTTCATCACTGGCTCCTGGTTTTGTGTGTTGGTTGTTTAATGCTGTAAAAAGAAAAATAAACAGTGCAGGAAGCTAGATTACCCAGGGCTTCACACTTTACAGGATATGAATCCCATGGAAAGTTTGTAAAAGTTTTAAAGATTTTCGCTTATTTTTCCAAATCATTGACTGATTATTTGGGAGGGAAACTTACTTTTGCTAAACTTAACTAGTATTTTCACCTTGTAAAAATTTCTCAAGCTCACTATACTTCAAGTTTTTATTGTTTTGGTATTTTGTGAAATACAGAGTTTGGACTAGTTCATTGAAACCCATCAGTTCTGTTCTAAATGTTTCAAATTTCCATTGTAAGATTAATTAGCAGAGTTAGACCTAAGGAATCATTCATTATTCTATCTACTATGTTGAAACAGTCTCACGGTGAAAGACTTCGGGATGCCTAGCTTGAGATCTCAGATCTTATTTGCTGATATTCATTCTCTGAAAAGTGTATAAAGTATTATATTTGGTGTATCAACTAAAGGCAGAATGAGAGGACTTTTATCTGAATACAATTTAAAGTTGTACAAATATATTCTTTAATCAAAAGATTTATGTACTGAGGACTTAAGTCTGAACCAGCTGATTTGAAAGCTGTTCAGGGGATTTAGATACTTTGAGGATATGCATTAAATTTGGTCACAGCATGCATCTTCGTCCTCCAAACTGTGTTCTATTGATGCATCATATTTAATTGACTTTAAAATAAATGTTCTCTTTGGAAGTTCCTAGCTGGCAAGAAATTAAGCAAAATCAATTATAGGCATCCCTCACTTTGTTTTGTTTCCCTTTTTGTGTTCCACCAATATTGTGGGTTTTATCTTCTTTTTTTCATATCTTTTTCTTTTATTTTTTGAAAAATTGAAGTTTTACCACAACCCTGCTTTGGGCAATCAGCTGGTACCATTTTTCTTTTCATTTTGCATCTCTGTACATATTTCAGTAATTGTCTCAAAACTTAAAAAATTTTTATTATTATTTTACCTTTAATAGTCATCTGTGATCGGTGAGTAATCTTTGATGTTACTATTGTAATTGTTTTGGAGAGCCATGAACTGTGCCCATGTAAGACTGAAAATTTAATTGATACATGTTGTGACTATGCCAACTGGTCACCCACCTAGTCTTTCCGTTATCTCTTTCCCTTTCCTCAAGCTTCCCTATTTTCTGAGACTCAACAAGATTGACATTAGTCCCATAATAAGCCTACAATGGCCTCTAAGTGTTTAAGTGAATGAGGAGTCACTTGTCTCTCACTTTAAATCAAAATGTAGAAATGATGAACTTTAATGAGGAAAGCATGTGGAAAGATGAGATCATTTGAAAGCGAGGCCTCTTATACCAGTTAGCCAAATTATGAATACAAAGAAAAAGGTCTTGAAGGAAATTCAAAGTCCTATTCTAGTGGACACATGAATGAGAGGAAACCTGTTACCCATAGGGAGAAAGTTTTCATGGTCTAGACAGAAGGTCAAACCAGCCACTACAGTTCCTTGAGCTAACTCCAAACCCAGAGAAAGTTCCTCACTCTTTTTGGCTATATGAAGCCTGAGAGATATGAAGAAGCTGAAAAAGAAGTTTGAAGCTAATGGAGGTTGGCTTGTGGTTTTTAAGGAAGGAAACTGTCTCCATAGCATCAAAGTAAAAAGTGAAGCAGCAGGTGCTGATGCAGAAGCAAAATATTGTTGCTTATTGACAAAGCACTTGGTCATCCAAGAGCTCTGATGGAGCTGTTTAATGAGATTAATGTTTATTTCATACCTACTAATACAACATTCATTCAGTAGCACATGGCACAAGGAATAATTTCAATTTTAAACCCTTATATTTTAAGAAATATATTGTATAAGGATATACCTATTACAGATAATGATTCCTTTAGGGCTGGGGATGTAGCTCAGCTGGTAGAGTGCTTGCCTCAGAGGCACAAGGCTCTGGGTTCAATCCCCAGCACCAGAAAAAGAAAAAAAAAAAACCTGTCAGATAATGGTTCCTTTGATAGGTCTGGGGAAAGGATTCACTGTTCTATATGTCATTGAGAACATTTTTGTTTCATGGAAGGAGGTAAAAATAGTAACACTAACAAAATTTGAGAAATAATTCCAGTCCTCATGGATGACATGGAGGGGTCCAAGACTTTAGTGGAGGAAATAACACTGATATGGTGGAAATAGCAAGAGAGTTAGAATTAGTATTAGAACCTGAAGATGGTGCCGAATTGCTGCAATCTCATGATAAAACTTTAACAGATGAATAGTTGCTCCTTATGGGTGAACAAAGAAAAGGATTTTCTGATATGGAATCTACTCCTGGTGAAGATGCTGTGGACACTACTGAAATGACAACCAAGAGTTTATAATATAAACTTAATTCATAAAACAGTGGCAGGGTTTGAGATCAACTCCAATATTGAAAGAAGTTCCACTGTGGGTAAAATGTTATCAGTGTCACATATTATAATGAACTCTTTTGTGAAAGAGTCATTTGATTGGCAAATTTTACTGTTGTCTTAATTTAACAAGTTGCCACAGCTACCCTGAGTAGCCAGCAGCCATTAACACTGGGGCAAAACCCTTTATCAGCAAAAGATAATGACTCGCTGACGACTCAGACAGTAATTGGCATGTTTTATAAATAAGTTATTTTAAAGTGTGTGTATTTTTTAGACACAATGCTATTGTTCACTTAATGGACTATAGAATATTATCATAAGTGTAACTTTTAGATGTAAGGAAACTAAAAAAATTGTACTATATGCTTTACCATGTTATACAGTCTTTTGTGATGGTTTGGATTCCAATTCAAAATATCTCCAAGGTATGTCTGTATTCATTTTCTGCATTGAAATAATTTTCAGAGAAATTTTAAAATGGTTTTATTAACATATAAATTGTTATTGTCTCCTTAAAAATTAAAAAAGTTCAAGAACATTTTGGGTATTGAGTATTCTTGTGCTTGGTATAAATAGGAAAGCTTGCATTATATAATATTTCTTTAATGAGGCATGCATTACATTTACTTTAATGAGACAATTTCAAAGATACCTTAATAGTCTGCTACTGATTACAACTAATGCTTTCCAAATGTTAGGGAACTTTTATGCATTGTAACCATTGCTACATCCCTAAAAAGAAATTTGGGGCTTTATACAAGGAATGCACTTTCTTAAAATTAAAAGTGATACTGCAGGACTGGGGATGAAGCTTATTGGCAAAGCACTCATTAGCATGCTCAGGGATGTGGGTTCCATACTCAGTATGGCTAAAAAAAAAAAAAGAAAAAGAAAAAGAAAAAAATATACAGTTTAAACTTCACTAACTGCTATGTAAAAAAAATGTATCTAAATTAACTTCTACTATTGGCTAAAGGTGTAGCCTTTATCTTTCAAGTGGGTAAAAAAAAATGATTTCTGGGAAAAGTTTATTAATAAGGTAACTGTGTACCAGTCAGAATTTCAAATGAAGCAATGCATACTATATGAATGTGAAAGAACTACGCATTAAATTTTATACAGCGTGCCTACAATGAATCTCTTGTATTAAGCTCTTATCCAATACGGAAGCAAGAAATTTGTGTGTTACTGTGAGAAGATTGGATGGCATCTATATGTGATACAAATGGTCAATATGTTTTCAGTGATATGTCAGAAAATTAATTATGTCATAGGATTAAATTATGTACACAGTAATTATAGAAAATACTCATTTCAAATAGTTTCATCAGCAGCTTGCCATATTCTATAACATCTGCAGGTTGCAGAAGACATCCATGTAGGTCTTTCACAACATGGATAATTCCGTGGATATTTGTTATTAGTTCACCAGTCAGTCTTGACTTTACAACTGAATTTATAGTGTCATGTATCCTTTGAAGTTGTGAAAAAAATGAAGAATCTAATTAAATACATAACATTTGCACTAATTTCAAAGCAGGAAATTGTAATATTTTAGAACAACATTTTCTATAAATTAATATAAATTTACCCAATGGTCTTTTGATGATGGACAAATATAAATATTTACTCTGTTTCTTGGTACTATAATATGAGAATACATAAAGATTCATATTTTAATAAAATTCTATTAATTAAGTTTATTGTAAAAAAAAAATCTCAGGAGTACTCTCAGGTTATTTACCTATAGGTTGGAGCTAAGGAGAGTTTGGAAAACTTAGGCTCATGCATAGCCTTCTTGCTTTTCTAGAAGGTTAACAAGAAGTATTCCTGAGCCTAATTTTAACAACCACAGTTATGATTTTAATTATATAATTTTGGCATGTTACATACAACCAAGAAAATCTGAGCAACAGCTGACAAAGTTTTTTCTATGAAAACTAAATTAAAACCTTTGAAAATATTAATGGTATTAAGATACAGAGGACTTGGGATATAGCTTAGTTTGTAAAGTGCTTATCTTGCATGCACAAAGCCCTGGATTTAATCCCCAGCACCACAAAATAAATAAATAAATATTTAAATATTTAAATTTGCTTAGGTAATTCTAAAACATAAAAAGGTAATACCATAAAAATCTTAAAGAAGTCTGCTTCCAGAAGGCTTCAAAAATGTCTTTAATTGCTTCTTCATCCTTCATTGTCTGGTAACCACAGATGGTGCTTTCACAATGTGATTCATGCACAGTGACTGTGGGCATTCTAATTATTGTACCCACACCTGAAGGACTTGCTCACACATTAAAAGATCCTGAATGAATGTACATTTATATATTTTAGTGTATGTATCTATCATATGTCACTTCTAAGTTTTTTAAATTAACCTACAAATTACAACTCCTAATAATTTTAGCAGATGGATTATTTTAAATACCAGCCAAATTGTAGACAATGGAAATAGAGTAGAGAGCAAAATTCTTGTGCTTTGAAAAATCACTTTCTCTAAAGGAGAGGATGAGAAAGTTGTGGTAAGACAGACAATAGACAGAAAAGCTAACAATTAAATGTAGCTTCAATTTCATGTAAAGGTAAAGCTAAGTAAATTAGTAAAATGGAAAGTCTCTGAGGAGACCATAGCATATGAAATAACAGGGAATGATAGATAATTACTTAGACTATGCTGGTCAGAAGAATATCTTTGAAGAAGAGAAATTTAAAAAGAAATTTGATTAGTAAAACAAACAAACAAAAAATGTCATGAGAATATCTAAAGCGCAAGAACTCCTGGCAGTAAAAATTAGACATGCCTAAGGACTAGCTAAAAGGGCAGTGGGACTGAAATTTGTGAATAATGGGGAGCATGGAGAAGTGAAACTCAGAGAGATGAGCGGGGTTCAGGCCCCATAGGGCTTTTTTTCATAAAAAAGATTTCAGTGAAATCTTGTGGAGAATATAGCAATTGACTATCTTATTGAAATGATAGTTACATAAGTCTACATTACAAAATTGCATAGAACTGTGTACACAAAACTATGCATGTATGACCTATGAATAACCTCTATGGATTATGGTTTTGATTTTAGTGTAGATAGAATGAGAAACCACTGGATAATTTTAAGCAAATATATAATAAAATCTAACTTGTACTTTCAGGTGATCAGTCTGGCCTAGGCATGGAAAGACAAGAGTAAAAGAAAGAACACAAAATGCAGCAGAATCTCAAAGATTACAACATGGTACCAGTGGGTAACCCATGACTTGATTTGTAATCTCTGTTTTCACAAAGTAGCCAAAACATTTGCTGATGGATTGTGTAAGTAGAGTAGAAGAAAAGGGAATCAAAAATATCTTCTAAGCTTTGGGCTTGTCATTACTAACTGCAGTTGGGAAGACTGAAGGAAGGGTAGGTTTTGGGTACTGGGCATATGGCAATCAACAAATCAGTTTTGGATAACATCAAAGTTATTGAGAAACCAATAGTATATTTAGATACAGATATCAACTAGACAGTTGAACATGTAACTCAAGTTCTCAAACCCTTCTTTGGAAGGTTCATAGCCAATGATGGAAATTCAGCAATAAATGTGTTTAAAGCCATACATCTGAGTGCACCCATGTAGGGAGAGGGCAGGTCAGAAAAGAGAATTGAGTTAAGAGCCATGCTTTCTTAAGAGGATGGGTCAGTAAGGAGACTTAAACAGAGTTGCCAAGAAAGTAGGAGAATTAAGCAATCACATTGAAATAGAAAGTTAAAGGAAAGCTGTTTGAGAAAGAAGATGGAATCAATGGTTTAAATGGTGAGAAAAGATAAAGGTTTTTGAGACTTGATAAGGTGATGTGAGCTCTTCTAGTGAGTAGTGGCAACAAAGTCTAGTTACAGTTTCTTAGAAGTAAAGACAGATGAAGAAGTGGATCCCCAAAATATGGATGTGTCATTTAGGGAGTGTTGCTATGAAATGAAGAAGGCAATATCTGTCAATTATAGAGTAATACAAAGTCATCAGAAGTATAAAAGATATCAACAGTTAAGTCTTGACTCTACTAATGAAGTCATGTAGGTGGGAGGAAGAACTTGAGAGTGCAAAAGAGAAGGGAGATAACATCAGAAATAAAATCCTTGGACCAACTATAGGGATTGGATACAAGCAAAGCTTAGAGGTTGACCTTGGGTGAATGAACTCACACTTCTTTTAATGTCAAGGTAGGAAATTAATCCAGATGCAGGTAAGTGGATTGGGAAGGAAGTTCCATTCCCATTTGACAACTTCTTACTCAGAGCACTATTCTGGAGCAGAGTGCTACAGTTCAATTCTTCAGCCTTGCCTCAGATAGCTTGCTAATCTTGGGAAAATCATTTGACACTCCCTCCCATGACTTCATTTCCTCTTTTATAAAATATGGAACTACTTTGTAAGGTTGTTGTAAGGATGTACTGAATTAATAGATCTAATACATTTAGGCAGTGTATTATAGCATACCTTGAAGGATGTTGAAAACCACAACTACCGTGTTGCAAGGAATTCTTGAGTTAGTAGATCTACTTATATTCCTGTCTTACAATTCTCTGTTTGAGGCAAGCTAGTACTGAGAATGAAGAAACTTTCTTTAGGTTACAAACTGATAAGTTTCAGAGCTGAGATTCACATTAAAGGAGTCTTTTTCCTTTGGGCTGGGGATGTGGCTCAAGCGGTAGTGCGCTCGCCTAGCATGCGTGCGGCCTGGGTTCGACCCTCAGCACCACATACAAACAAAGATGTTGTGTCCGCCGAGAACTAAAAAATAAATATTAAAAAATTCTCTCTCTCTCTCTCTCTCTCTCTCTCTCTCTCTCTCTCTCTCTCCTCTCTCACTCTCTCTTTAAAAAAAAAAAAAAAAAAAAAGGAGTCTTTTTCCAGAGCCTGAAATCTTTTTTCTTAGGGCATTTTTTTTTACATTTGTGTTGATAAAAATAATGCAAGAATAATGCATGAAGCATCACCAAAAAAGATACATAAATAGCAAATAAACACATGAAAGAAGTTCAATATCTTTAGCAAAAAAGAGAGATGCACATTAAAATTACATTGTAATTTTAATTTAAATTTGAAACTAAAAGTAGACATATCATACATCCTAGAAATTATATTTTTCTATATTTATTCCAGAGAACTGAAGGCCTCCATTTCCTTGCATAAACATATACATTAATGTTTATAACAACTTTGTTTATAGTATCCATAACCTAGAAATTATCCAGATGTCTTTCAATGGGTAAATCATTAAACAAACTGATATATTCATGGAGTACTATTTATTAATTAAAAAAGAACAGATTATTAATACACACAACAATTTGGATGGACCTCAAAAACTATGCTTAATAAAAATTCCAGTCTCAAAACAACATATATTGTATGTTTCAGTATGTTGTATTTGAGAAATAAGTTGAGGTTCAGAACATCTGAATTTGCCAGAGTCCGGGAAGCGGGAGAGGTTGTGTGTGGCTATCAGTGAAATCTTGTGGAGAATATAGCAATTGAATATCTTGTTGAAATGATAGTTACATAAGTCTACATGACAAAATTGCATAGAACTATGTACACAAAAGTATACAAAGTGTGACCTAGGAATAACCTTTATGGATTATATTAATCTCATATCATGGTTTCGATATCAAAATGTATGTGTGTAAGATGTTAAATTTGAGGGTAACTAGGGGGAGGAAACACAGAATTTTCCTGTACTTTCCTTTGCAGCTTCCTATGGCTATTTATATTCAAAATGAAAGTATCCTTAAAATTCACAAAGCAAAATAGAAAATGCAACAACCTAAATGCACAATTCAATAATTTTTCACATATGCACATACCCATGTAGCCACCATCCAGATGAAGAAATAGAGAAGTTTCAGCCCCCTTTAAGGTTTTCGTGTTCCTCCTTCCCCATCAATACATACTCACTCAGAATTCTGTCACCACGTTGACTTCTATTACAATTGGTAAGTTTTTTCCTTGATCTTGGAACTGTGCACAAATGAAATCATATGATCTATACTCTTCTATGTCTGGTTTTCATCCATATTGGTGCATGCGTTGATCTTCTTTTTCTTTGTACTTTGGAATACCATTGCATAAATACACACATTTTTTACTTTGTCATTGATGGACCTTTGGGTTGCTTTCCAGTCTTTGGCCATTATGAGTAAAATGACTATGCTTTGATTGCTCTAGCATGTGTGTGTGTGTATGTGTGTGTGTGTGTGTGTACACATTCTTGGGAATGTGCCTAGTGTCTAGAAGTGGAATTGCTTTGGAAAGTCTAGCCAAACAATTTTGAGTCAATTACTGCAAATTTGGAAAAGTCTGATTGCTCTACGTATTTGTTATCAATTGGAATCTATAATCTTAAACTCTATGTTACATGCCAGAGTAAAGAAAATATATAAAATAAACATAGCATAGAGTAAAGACTTCATTTGAAAAGTACAGAATTATTGACAAAGGTAAATGTGCACTGGAAATGTTATGTCCTAATTTTAGAGGAAAATGAGTGGTCCTGTTGTGTAATTTTCTTCAGCAAGTCATCTGCTTGGGTGCTGATACAGATTGTTGGATTTAATTATGGTGCTTTGGGGAAAGCAAATAGAACAGATTTAGAGTGCTTTGAAGCAGTCAACACCTTGCAGCTACAAAGGCTGTACATGGTGCCAGTGGGAGAGATGATACATGCTTGAAAAGTGCTGATCTTTATACTTGGGGCACTTTATGTTGCTTTTTAAGAATCTCAATATTTCCTTTGCATCTTTTTCAGCTTTTTAAATGCATCTTTTGGAGAGTTTGCAAATTTATGGTGTTTGGAAGAAACTACTTTAACACATCATGGAAGATAAAACTGTGGTAATACGTCGTTGGTTGCCCATTAGTATCTTCCATTTTGCTTTTATGTTTCCTGTGCTTTTTATCAGTGAATGCCACTGTTTGATATTCTCTATAGAACTTCACGTAGTTTAAAGTTTGCATATTCTATGCTACATCCATTATCTTCTTTCAAAGCTTTTAGAAACATAAAAGGAGAAAGTGTTGTTATGATACATTTCTGAATTTAGTTCCCTACATATTTATTAAATTTATTCTGCCATTGGAAGATCTCCTGTAGAGGTCCCTCCAGAGATCCGATTTCCTTTTCAAATTTCAACCAATAAGGAGGTTTAACACAAGGAATGATTTTGAGGAAAGCAAAATGGGCCTAATTATTTTTTAAATTTTTATTCTAATTTGTTATATATGATAGCAGAATGCATTACAATTCATATTACACATATAAAGTGCAATTTTTCATATCTCTGGTGTGTGTATCTTTGTTTTTAATAACAAAATAATTATGGATAAAGGTATCTCATAGTTGTTTTTTGTTTCATAAGAGGTCAGCTAATTGTTTTGTTTTTATTATTTGGTCTTATCATTTTTTAAAAAAATAAATCTCTTAAGAGGTTATCTATGCATGTGTATAGTTGTTTATGTCTGTTGACTACAAAAAGTTTTATGATTCTCTTGTTTGGAGTGTTTAATAGTATAATTTTAATATATTTAATTCCTGGCCAAGAAATTTAACTAGGATGACTTTACCTTATTAAACTCTTCTTCAACTATCCATAAAAGCAATTTTGAAACTTCCTACTATACTATATCTTGAATTTTGCCTAAAATATATAAAAAGGATATTTCTAAAAAGTTTAGTAAAAACTTTTTGTATTTCATGATAACTTAAAATATAAAAATGATTCCTAATGATAGTATGGGTCTATCCATTGGGTGTGGGATATAACTTTTCATGGTTTTTGTGATTACTCTTATAAAACACCCCATGTTTCAGTCTACACATAGTACATGACTTTGAAGGTAGTTGGAATGAACTTGTGCATGACAAATAGCTCAATAATGTTTTAGTTTTATTTACATAATTTAAAACCATATTGATATTAGTATGTTAATTTATATTCTTAATGGAGAACAGTTTAATGGTAATCATTAAAAACTACAATATTATAATAGATTAAAAATTTTAGATGTATGGGAAGCCAAGGTTTTACTCCTAATTTCAAAACCACAGATCCTTGTCTATTCATTTCTTATTACTTTCAGAGAATGCATTTTTTTTTTTTTGTACTGGGGATTGAACTCAGGGCCACATCCCCAGCACTTTTTAAATATTTTATTTAAAAACAAGGTCTTACTGAGTTGCTAGACCTCGATAAGTTGCTGAGGCTGGCTTTGAATTTGTGATCCTCCTGCCTCAGCCTCCTGGGCAATTGGTATTACAGGTATGTGCCACTGTGCCTGGCAGGAGAATGTATTTTGTAGTCCAAAAATTATTGATTTCCAAATGCTGTAGTTTCCTTTCCATAAAACTGCCAGTTTGGTAGTCTTAAAATTTTATTTTGGGATAGAGTTAAACAGCAAGATTGAGAATAATCTCAGAATTTGTATCATTTGCAGTACAATTGGCAGTAAAAAATGGAAACCTACTCTAACTTGCTTAAGCAAAATCACAAATTATTAGAAGGCTATGGAGGATCATAGAATCAATGTGTGACTGAGAATCAAGCTTGGGAATGGGATAGCTTTGAAGGGCCAAATGCCAAAATAATAGTAACTATCTTTTAGCAGAAACAATCAGACCAGGTCTTTTGAGGCTTTAGGACTTGGTTTCTACTGAAGCCTTGGAAGAATTCTTTTTGTTCCTCATTCTTTGGAAACATTCATTAGAAAGACAAAGACCCAGTTTGGGTTATCTTATGAGCCCATACAAAATGAAATACATATGCACAACCTTCTAGAGCATCATTGTCCTTCAACAAGAGGGTACTGGATCATATAGAAAGGAAGGCTGAAAGCTCATCAACTAAAAGAAAATATCCAACTTACAAATGACAAGTTCTCCATTAACAAATTAAATATGCACAAACATGTATGTACTCACATATATTGAATATATTTATCTGTACATAAATTAAGTCTATGTGGATGTGTACATTTTTGATATATTAAAGCAAAATGAAGGATGAGCCTGAAGAATCCCTGAGCAAATAAATTTAGTTAGATTTCATAAGTGATTTCAACCTTACTTGATTTGCAATCAGAAACAAAACGTGAACAATTTCTTGTAAAGCCCTTGTTTCTTATAAAAACAAAATTTAAATTCAACCAGTCAGAAGCAGCCAACAGAGATGATTATGTAACTAGGGATTTTCCAATGAAGTAGACCAAATAAAGTAACTGCGGAGGAGCAACCCATCAATGTTTTTGGTTTTTGTTTTGTTTTTTCCTTTTATTTCCCTTCTGTATTCACTTCATAGAAACCTTCCCATGTTCCTTTGGTGAACTCCCAAACTATTTCTTGTTTGGCACTACCCATTTCAAGAGTTGCTGTTTGTTTAAACTTAAAGAGAAGAATTTTATCATGCCTTAGTTTATCTTTTTAGCACATATAAATGCACATATCTATTTTACACATTTCCAAACAAATAAAAGTCATTGGGAAAAACAAATTTAAAAAATGTGTTTTTAAACATTTTTTTACAGTTCTCATTTAATCATAATCTGTACATTGTGATTCATTTCCAACTTGATCCTTCTCACTTGAATTCTCAATCTAGAGGGGAAAAAAAAATTCTTTCTCCTGTTTTCCTTAACCTCTGTGCAATGAGTCAGTGTGTTCACTGTGGGAATTAAAATGCAGACTTGTATTTTTCAATGATACTGTCATTAAAAAAAATGCATGTCCATTATTTCTCTTCTCTAACAGAGTGAGGAGAATTACAGTTGCTTATTTTACTATGGAATGGGTAGAATAATGCTGTCACAGGTGGGTGTTACGTGATCTGTCCCACATACATGACCCTGATGTCTCAAGAAGTCTCCATGATGTGCTTCCTTCATCCCTCTGTCAGGGTTCTGGGGCACAAAGATCCTCTGTAGACAGAGCTCATATCTCCCAGCCTGGGATCTCTGCCTGGATCTCTGCCTCCTTGCATTCACCTGGCTAGAAAGAGGCTGTAGGGCTGAGAGCAGCTTTGACCCAGGGGTCCTGGCTAATTAGATTCTAGTATCACTGGGTTTTCAAATGACATGGTTAAATGTTCTGATTAAAAAGTGGCAGTTTCTCATAGTAATGCTGAATCTCAAAAAGAGAATAAGAAACTCTAGTCTACTATAAAAAGTTATAAGGCATGAATTAAATTGTAATTAGAGATGAGGAAAAGCAGAATCTACTGTTATTTCAGATAGTAACCAGGTAACAGGAAGATAGATAGATAAATAATCACAAAATGTTTGAAGATAATCATGTTCCAAATCTGCAAAGTCTTTAAAGGAAAGCAATTTTACTATTTTCTGGTCCTTCATTTTAGCTAAAAATACATAATTTAGAAAGCTCATATTTATAATTTTGTAATCATTTCAAGTTGACAGGTCATCAAACATTAGTTGTTCTTTCTTCATTCTTTAACATTCTTTTCTCTGTTCCAATTTTATTTTCCTACCATTTTTTTATTAATTAAATTATTTTTTATTATTAACAAAGTAAGAGTAATAGAATGGATTGTATTTGGATCACAAGATTAAATAGTTAAGAAAATAATTCTTAAGTTTGTTTCTGTCTGCAAAAGTAGGGACATTTTTCAATTCAATCTCTCCTTGACAATGACCCACATTTTTTGATAACAACCTAAATAATCTACAGAATCATAGATATTTTCCTTTTGTTCATTCTTGATATTTACATAACATATTAAAATGTACCAGAATAAAATTTGACCCATTTCTCATAGAAAAGACTTCCCATTCTGAAATGCCAACAAATCTAAAACTCTCTTGGCATGTTTATTTGCAACGCTACAATCCAGTGTTTTCTACTGTGTAGAGATGCATCAAAGAAAACTCGTTTAGGGAGCAAAGTTGGCTCAAATCTGTTGCAGATGTGGTCAGGGTGACTTCAAAACAAAGTAGAAAATACATATGTCCAGCGTGATGGAGGTGTATGTTATAGCTGTAATAGAAGCTTGCCTTTCTTTTCCTTTGGAAACCCTGCGTCTTCACAGGAGTGGATTGTGAGAGAGGACACCTGCTTTTCATTTGAAAGTTGACAGGTCATCAAACATTAGTTGTTCTTTCTTCATTCTTTAACATTCTTTTCTCTGTTCCAATTTTATTTTCCTACTATGCTTTTCACTGTAAATTAATTTTTCAGAGACATGTCCCACGTAGGTTTTGTTTAAAAGTCTTCTAGTCTCTTACCTTTTTTTGCGCTCATCTTTCCCTCTGTTGTTCAGTTATTCTACTGTCTTTTTTTTTTTTTTTATTCCTCAGCTTTGGTCAGTCATGTACCACACACCACTCTCCGGCAGAGACACCACCAAATACAAAGTCAGTTTGGAATGTCTGCTCCTAACTATCAAGGAAAAAAAAATACAATTGAAAATAAGACTCATTATTTATGAGTGGAAGTAGGAGAGAAAAAGTATGCCTTTGTTTTTATATTTGCAGGCTTTCTTGGTTTTGACTCCAGCCTAGGGGTAGAAGATGACTGTCTCCAACAGAGAAACAGGTTTTATATCCCTTAAACTGAAGGGGAATAACAGGAAATGGTTGTAACTAAGTATGGAAGGACTGATTTTTGCCCATCGTCGCAGTTTCACGGAAAAAAAGAAAAAAAACATTGCTGAAAAATAACCCTTTCCCTAAAGTTTTGCAAATCAAATAATTTTATCCTTTCCCTTCTGTTAATTTCCAAAAAACATTGTGAATATGGTAGGCCAGGACTAGGAAGAGTTCGCTTTCTCTTGACATATCAAAATACAATTTCTTTCTTTCTTTTTAATTTCTAAACAGTTTTTCTCATCTATTTTTCCCTCTTCCTTCACATCATAGGATCCCAGAGAGGTTAAGTTACCTCAGGAACTCTTTCAAAACTGACAAATAAGCAAATACATGGAAATAAAGTTAACCACAGAAGTGGATGTTTGCTCAGAGCTGATTAAAGAAACAGAAATTTGATTCAAGGACTCTCCACTCTTCCAATTTGAGTTTGCCTTCAGCAATACAGATTTGACCTATTTCTCTTTTTTTTAATTAATGTTTTTAGCTCAGTGATCTGGGACAGCAACCACTTCAGAGCACGGGCAAGCTGTGCGGGGTTGTGAGGTGAAAGGTTTGTCTTCCAGGCTCAGACCAGGGGGGCCATTCCTGCCTCAGGACTGAGGGAAGGCACACTGTAATCATTCTGCAGACTCTGGTCAAGGTAAGCTGCTTTTTACCAAACATTCTCGGAAAATAAATCAATAATAGGACTCCTAAGATGAATTTTTCTCAGCCTTTCATGGGAATAACCTCTTTGCACCCAGTCAAGTAGAGATGAAAACATCCAATATATAGAAAACTCTTCTTGCGTGTTGAGGAATACATTTAGGTAAAGAAAAGGTCAGGAAAAATCTGACTCAATTTCCTCACTGAGAAGAGTCACCAAAAGTCTGTACAGATACAAGGTAATAAATGCACAATGTAATAAATGGTGCATAGATTATTCCATGGTTATGTGTTGAACATTACTGAACTAGTAGTTTCTACTCTTCTCTTTTTTCATGACCAATTAATTATAAATCATACATTTGGCATGATGATATAATCACAGCTCCGTATATGACTGAAGCAAATTTTCATAAAACAATAATTTTACCACACATGGGTATTATATATTGCCTTCTGTTAAAAATAAATAATGTTCAAAGCCAATCTTAATCCATGACCCATCCACTAATAGGTAGTGATCTACAAGCCTGTGCTCAATATCAGCTAGTGTATTTGATACTGGGCATGTCAGTATTAATTACAAATTATTCCAATTCTTAAGAAATTCATAGTCAAGGAAAGGAAAATGACAATGGCACGGAACTGCAAAAGAGACTGCTTTGTGATAAATACTTTTATGTACACAGAAACAGAACATCAGGATGCTGTTAAACAAAATTATTTAGGTAACCACTTGAGAGGGATAGTAAGAGTAGATGGAAGAAGGCTTTCTGGAGGAAGGGGCTTCTGAGTTGAGTGTTGAATAAGGAATAACAGGTGAGTCGTGAGGTGGAGGGCACGTGGGGTTTTATTGGGAACAGCATGTGCATACACACAGCTGACTATACAGTTTTGAAATTGCAAGAAGCTTGATTTGTAAGAAGGGGAGGCTGGGGAAGGGGTCACTGGGAGACACACAGCTGGTTCTGATGTGATCACAAGGGGCCTTAGAAGTGAAAGAGGGAAGCAGGAGTGAAAGTCAGAGTGATGCAAAGTGGGAACTAAACTACCATTTGGGGATTCAAAATGCAGGCAGGGGCCCGAGAGCTGAGACATACAGGTGAACCTGTGAAGCCAGAAAAGGCAAAGGAGCAGCCTCCAGAAGGAACAGGGTCAGCCCACTCTGATTTCAGCCCTCTGAGACCCACTTCAGACTTCTGGTCCATAAAGCTGTAAGACATACATTTGTGCCTGTTTAAGCCATTAAATTTGTGATCATTTGTTACAGTAACAGAAAACGAGTAGAGTCAACAAATTTATTTGATTGGGGGCAGAATGCAGGGAAGGTGGAGTGGTGAGTCCAGTTCATCATGGCACATTCTGTCTCAGGAGGGTCTAGTTGTCGTCCTTAATGAGCACGACACTTTCTTTATGGCCTGTGGAAACTGATGAACTTTAACTAATTTATTTAACAAATTTCACAATTTTTATAAAGTACTTCTTCATTAAAATCATATCTTTTCCCAAACTTACCTAAATACCTTGAAAGTGAGCAATCCTCTTCTAAATGTTTTTCCTTATTCTAACTTTACCTTGCCCAGCTTATCTTGCATCCTCAGACCTTCTACTCAAGCGTGTCACTCTACTCTTTACAATTCAGTGACTTCTCACTTCACTTCCCACATGATAAATTCAAAATTTTGCATCTGATCCTTGATCCTAACACAAATCCACCTCTTGAGCTGAATCATGTCTTGTGTTCTGACACCAAGTTGTTGAAGGAAGGGGGGGGGTGCATCATGTTCTTTCTCTGTGCTTTTGATCATCCTACCCCATTTCCTTGAGTGTCTCTTTTCTCCTGTTTACCTGGCTAGGCCCTGCTGTTTTCCCCTCCATTCTTCACAAGAGTGGCATGGGGTCTGCAAAATCCTCTAAGTTTGTGCCTCCTAAAGACTTTGTACCATGCACCTCTTTGCACATCTTCAAGTTGGTATCTTAAAACTTTTCATTTCATGATCAAGTAGTTATAAAACATAATTTTCAAATATTAATATAATTTTCAGATATCAATATTATACAACAGGAGTGAGCAAACTACTTATCTACTGCACCTGGCCCAAATGGGGCTCATCACCTACTTTTATAAATTAAGATTTATTTATTTATTTTTTGAAGATAGCAATATACATTCATTTAGATGTGGCCTTGTGCTAAATAAGCAGCCTTTTGTAGTACTACAGAGGACATGTGGCCCACAAATTCTAAAATATTTCTGATTGAGTCCTACAGAAAACACTTGCAACACACTATTTTACAATAAAGCTCTTCCTCCTCTTTTTTAAAGTGATCAGATGTAATCTATACTTCATAATTGTTCATACCATTATCTATTTTTGAAATTACTAAACAAGCTTTTTCATAGTCAGAAATCATATATGGTTCCTTTTCTTTTTGAATTAATAGCTCCAGTTAATTTTACCAGTATTAGCGAGCATTCTCTAGAGAAACAGAACCAATACAAGGCAGGTACATATAAAGAGATTTATTATAAGAAATTGGCTCACAGAGGATGGTAAGTCTAAAATCTGCAGAACTGGCATCATGCTAGCTTGGGACTAAATGTAGAACAGTAATGTGTATAGGGCTCCCCCAATAAATGAAGAGCAAACATCAGTTAGAAATCATACTTAGTTTTTGTTGAATCTTAACTGAATAAACATAGAATTCTCTTTAGTTGATGTCAATCTCCTGTAGACTTTTTGGTGCAAATAAAGGAACTGAATACTGATTCTTTTTTTGTTTGTTTTAAACATCTTTAGTAGAGAATACTCTGAACATCCAGAGAGAGGAAAAGAATGTGATACAATCAAGAAGCTTGAGCTTGAGCTTTTTGAGCTTTCTGTACTTTAATGATCAAAGCAGCTTAAACTTTAAACCTATTTCCTCACTCAGTGCTTATAAGTGAATGTCAATGTTTGGGAGGAGGAAGAATCTTGTTCAATTTAGAAATTCTTTTCCTGTGCAGGAAACTGCCCCTCCCACTTCCCAGAGAACTGAGTTGTGTACAAACCCACCCAAGTCTTGTCTTATTATTTGTTAACTTTTCTTGCAGCCATCTGCATTTTTACTTCAGT
Organism: Urocitellus parryii; assembly: GCF_045843805.1. Taxonomy (NCBI): domain Eukaryota; kingdom Metazoa; phylum Chordata; class Mammalia; order Rodentia; family Sciuridae; genus Urocitellus; species Urocitellus parryii. The sequence goes on from NC_135538.1 coordinate 49,606,249, forward strand.
ATCAGCTGGGAAATCAATTGAGTTGGCTGATGTTGAAAAGGCTTGTCTCTTAACTCTCAGGTTTCTGCTACAGATGGTTAGTTCCTGTGAAACATCTTCTCCATTTTAACCAAACACACCCACTGGAGATGACAGAGAGGCACAGTAAGATGCTCTCTTTGTGACCCAAAGCACCAGTCTCATCTTCCTTCCAGTATGAGTTATTTGTATTCATGGACAAAAAGAGAAAATATTTAGATTTCTATCACACAAATCATATTAACACTTAAAAGTTTAGAGCATTGTGTTAGCTAAATAGACCCCAACTTGTCAGATTATCTGTAAATATTCTCTGGGCTGGAAAAGACTGATGAATAAAAAAATCAGTCTTAATTCACCAGAGATTATTACACAAAACTCAACAATATGAGAACACATGCTATAAATAACATATACCAGGTATTTTTTTAGGAATATCTCATGGAGAAGGATGAAAAGATAATTATCAATTTACCAAAACTATATGAATACAAAACGTACACTACAAATTAAAATAACGCTTAATTCCATGCAGATAATTTATGACCCCCCAAAATCTCAATTTGTATTTTTCATGTATGAGTAAAAAATTATTGACATATTTATATGATAAACAATATCCTATACTCCAAGTTGTGCAGAGAAATAAATGCAACAAATATATTTTGATACAGAATTAAATATTTTTTAGTTTTCTTTGTAAATGATGTCCAGAAAGCTCTGAGTTATTTACAAAAATCATCCAAAATAAAATTAGCCTATGAAGGTTTTGGAATAAAATAAACAAGGCTAGTTAAATAAGTATTGATCAAAAAATAAGAAATTATATGCAACCATATGTCATTGACACAGAAACCATTGCAATTACTGCTTGGGAAATTATACTTATTTCATAAATAATTTTTAACAATCATGAGAAACCTATCATTGATAATATTCCACATTTAACACTTGAAAGAAATTGAGGCTCTGTATTAGTCCATTTTCTATTGCTATAATAAAATACCTGAAGCTATGTTACATATAAAGAAAAGAGGTTTATTTAGCTCATAGTTTTGGAGACTTAAATTCCAAGTCTTGGAAGCCCCATTTTTTCAGCCTCTGGAAAGGGCCACATGGTGGGATGACATCATGTTGGGGATGCATTTGAGAAGGTGAAAGCACATCAAGAGGCAGGGCGGCAGTTGGTTTGTAAAACAACTCAGCCTCCTGGGAATCTATGAGGGTCCTACAAATGTTATCCAATCCTTTCTGAGGGCAGATCCCCCTAACCATCTCCCACTAGGTCCACCTAGGAATAAGCCCGAATGCATGAACCTTTAGGATGCAAGAAACATCCAAACCACAGCAGGCTCCAAAAGCAAAAATCAATGACTCTGGTTCATACAATGAGACATAGAAGTGCTGAACTTAAACCCCTATCTTCTGAATTTAGTGTATGACAGATCATTCTCATGACCAGGGTATAAAATATTTGTCTTAATGTTTAAATTTGGATCCCATGAGAACATGACAACATTAAATGTCCCATCGATACTTGATCTTTACCGACTGGCAATCTTTAACTTTTCTAATTCTCCCATTGATTTGCCCCATTCATTGTTTCATAAAATCACAGACCTAAGTCTCCTGTTGTTTATGAGAATATAGAGAAATAAGGTATTTTTTGTCCTAGGCAACCCAGGTAATTACTGGAAATTTTTAAATAGAATTCAGCATTTTCAATTCCCGTTTTGGTGGTCTTCTCATTGTCTCTCTAATTGGTCACATAATCATTCAAAAGTATCTACCGAGAATCTGTTCACAGAAGTGACACAAAGCTGGTATCCTATTTTTGACTTGTGCTTCATAATTCAACTTGGAAAACAAAATTAAAGAATTAAATTCTTAATACAATATCATCAACCATGGTCTCATGGATAAACTTCAGAGCAAAGTGATTAATGCAGGTTGTGGTGGTAAATGAGGCAGAGGAGGGAAGTTGGGCCTTATTTAAACCTCCAGGAAGGATAAGATTTTGATGGGGGTGGGTAAAAAGGAATATTTTAGAAAAGGATCGCAGGATGACCTTAACCTGTTTGCCGTGAACTTTCTACTGATGCTTCATTAAGTCAAGAGTAATCGTTAAATTTATTATTTCTGTAAAATACAGGCTTTATTGATGGCCTGTGGGTGGAATGTGGAGCTAAGCAGGGCCAGGTGGACCAGAAGCTGAAGAGTACATGAAGGGTGTAAGAGCATGGCTCAGTGTTGAGCTAACACCAGCACAGGTTGCTTTTGCTTCTCATACTTGTGAGAACTTTGCTTTGTGACGATAATAAAGGGAATAGCCAGGGAAAATAAATGTTTCCACAAAAACAGTGGTGCTGCACAAGACAGCTGAGTCCAAGAAGAAGCAAAGAGGTAAGAGTTTTTAGTAGCAACTAGTACTGACTCCTGTGGCAGTTTCTACAAGAGTTTGACTAATAATTTTTAATTGTTAAGACTAGCTTCAAAAACTAAAATGTTGCTGGTCTCCCAAGAATACCCATGGAGACTCTTAGGAGTGGGTTAAGAGAGGTTCATCTGTCTGAACCCAGTGGCCTGAATGGATGTGAAGAGTGTGGGGCAGAAACCATTTAACATTTTTGTCTATATTGTGATCATGATAAGAGATAATAATAGGAAATATGGGAAAGAAAGGGAATATAGGTACATGGGAGACAGATTTCTAAGTGCTAGAAGGTTAGACTTTGAGTGGGAATCAACGGGATCCTGGTAATTAAGGCTCCATGAATGAAATTTTGTTTCATTAAAATATAACAATGAGTAAAGTGGGTTGGTAGATTCAAGTGGATCTTTCCTGTAACTATTTCTTTGAAACTGGAACTTTTATCAAAGACAATGACCTATCTTGCTTTGGCATGCAACTGCTGTTTAAGTTTCCTGATCTCTGTCTTCCAGCTTGCTGATTTTGAAAGGGGAAGAGAGAGGAAAGTATGAAAAAGAGGATGTAAAGTATGGTTATTCATTCCCCTCCCCTATTTTTTGCATGTAACATTATTCCTGTCTTGGAGATCTACCAGTACACTTCAAATGGAGAAAGACTGGGGATGAAAGCAAGGCAGTGAAATGTTTTTTGGCATCTCAGCAACAGGTGATCAGATTGCTTCAAAATATAATTTTAATGCAGAAGAAAACATTTAAAGTTTGATTACTTGAAACACTTTTCAGATGATTATTCTTGACTCTGCCTGAACCTGTATAGGATAAAATATAACAAGCAGTTACCTCAGCTGCCTAAGACCATTCCTACAAATAGATGTGCCTGGTATAATCGAGTTTCCTGACCTACTGCTCCTACTATGTTAATGGGGTTATAAACATGAAAAAAAAAATACCTTGAAGTCCAATATTTTTCACAAGCTATAGAAAACCAGGTAAATTTCAGTCTAGACAAATAACTACCATCCTTTCCATTTTTAACTTCTGACTCTTCCAATTCTGTTGACTATCAGGTTGTCTGTGATAAAGTGAGGTTGCTAGGCAACAAGGGTCATCCACAATACTCAGGGGCACAAAAAGCTGCTGTTTTGCAAAAGCATTTTTAAAATCCTGTGTTTGTCTATAAATATCTTGTAGCTATCACTGTCTACCTGTAAAGTCACACAAATGATTATTATTAACTTATTAATAATGCTTAATAAATGAATCTTGGTTTTTGATGCAAAATAGACTTTTCAGATTACAAAGTTTTTTTCAGTCCACAACAAAGGTTAATCAATATAAATTCATAATCTAATTTCAGAAGGTCAAAAAATTTGCCTCTTTATATTAGAAATCATGCATAGAATAAAATGTTCAGATTTGACCAATTTAAAAATATTTATGTGATAGGATTTCTCCATTTGCCTACCTCAGGAAATGTATGCTGAGACAACTCAGAGTTGCAATTCTAAGTATTTTCAGCTAGTGTTTACCGTTTTCTGACAGTGTTTTTCCACCACTCTGTAGCATTGGACTTTTCCTGCTATTTCAAGTTTGACTGTTATCTTGAACCATCTTCAAATATTTATGTTTTTGTATTAACAGATCAAATGTATTGTATCATTACTTCTTTTTTTTAATATCATTACTTCTCAAGTTGTGACTCCTACCAAGTTTTGCCAATATAGATTATCTCTATTGTTTGAATATGTTCATATTAAGGGATTTTTGAAAAACTTGTAAAAATTAAATTCAATATCCTCTATTTAATTAATTAAAGTACATTTTGTTTTAAGGTTTGCTTTTTGCTTTGTGAATATAATATCTAGGTTAGCTAGTTTGTTGTCTTCAGTCCAGGGCACATTATCATCACTGTTTTACCTGAGGCCATTATTTTTTCTACTTCTTGCTCCACGACTGACAGGAACTCAGTCTAATGTTTAATATATGGCTTCAGTATGCATATGTTCTTGAAATACTTACGGTTGTTAGTAGCATGTTATTTTTTGTGGAAAATGGCTTTGTGTTATATATATTTTTTTCTACCCAACATCATGTATTTAGGACCTACTGATAATGAGATTTAACCCATATATGCATGCACACAATGACATTATCATCTTCAGTGCTTCTGATTGCTACCTACTCTACTGTGATTTATTTTCACTATATAAACCTCTCTACCATCCAGAAAATACTCTAGTGAACATATACATACATGTTTCCTCATTAACCTGTGAGAGACAGTCTCTGGGATATACTAAGAAAAGAAATTGCTGGATCAAAGGAAATAGGCTGTTGTTTTTCAGAAAGGCTGTACTTATTGACACTCTCACTAGCAATTTATGAAAGTTTCTATTCCCCCTTATGTTTTTCAATACTTAATATTGAGCATCCACAAATTGATGTTCGTTTCTATGGAGAAAAGTAAGAGACTAGCATTTCTCTGATCACCTGAGCTGCCAATCCTGCTAATCCTTCGTTTACATCCTATTTTGTGATTTATCTGTGCATGTCCTTGGGTCATTTTTTCTGTTTTGTTGGCCTCAGTTTTCTTACTGCTTCATGATAATTTTTTTTGTTAATTATAGAGATTATTCTCTTCTCAGATTTAGATGTTACTAATAACTTCTTCCAGTGAGTCCCCCTTTACTAGCTCTATGATATTCTTTATCTATTAGAATTGTTCATTTTGATATAATCAAATTGTATAAATTTGCCTGTATTATTTTGCCCTTTGCTTTGTGCTATTGTGTTTTGTTAAAGAAATTTCTACTCCCAAATCACAAAAATATCTTATATTTTTTGTCTGCTTTATAATTTTATCTTTCCCGCTTAGATCTTTTTTAATTAATCTGAAATTTATTCTTCTATGCTGATTGAAAGAAGAGAATAACTTTATTTTTTTCATATATATAAACCACTATTATCGTCAATTAATCAATTAAAAATACATTTCTACACTTATCTGTTCTGTGATCACAATAAAATAACAATATCTTATCTAAATACAATCTGTTTCTGGGCTATTATTTTCCCTTGTTTCTGTCTCTTTATTGTACCAGTACCATACATTTTACATCTGTAGGAAATGTGCATTAAAAATTCATAAGATGAGACCTCCTCCTTGTTCTTATTTTTCAGAAATTTCCAGAAGGAAAGGAGATTTTTGGTCACATTTTTCTTTCAATAAAAAATGTGCTATATTTGAGCAATGTTGAAAAACAAACACATAAAAGTAATTACCTGAATGAATGTCACTGCAGTATTAGATTTATACTTGGTCTTTGGTCATACTTGAGAAGTAAATATTGCTGCCAGTATTCTAATATTTCATTAAAAACTCGTGTCTTATGTCTTGAAGGTCAGTCAGCAACATATTTATTTTAATAGACTTTATAATTGTCCATCATTGTTTAAACTTTTTGTGAGAGTTTATAAACTTATGTTATGGTTTGGATGTGAGGTGTCCCCCCAAAGCTGACATGTGAGACAACGTAAGAGGTTTGCAGGAGAAATGATTGGGGTATAGCCTTAACCTAGTCAATGAATTAATCCCTGATGAGATTAACTGAGTAATAACTGGAGGGAGGTGGGATATGGCTAAAGCAAGTGGCTCATTGGGGTATGGCTATAGGGTCGATATTTTGTATCTGGAGAATAGAGTCTTTCTCTCTGCTTCTAAACATCATGTGAGCTGCTTCTGTATGCCACACAATTGAATGCAAATAATGAATGTATATATTAACACATCATTATTATTCTAAGTCTGTAGTTTACATTAGGGTTCACTCCTACTGTTTATTCTATAAATTGGACACATGTATCAATCATGATTTTATCATATAGAGTAGTTTCATTACCCTAATAATCCTATGCTATTTCTTCATCTCTCTCCTCTCAACCATTGGCAACTTTTTTTTTTTCACTTTCTCCATATGTTTATCTTTTTCAAAACACTGGAATCTATACAGCAAGTAGGCTTTTGGGGTTGTTCGTTTTGTTTTTTCACTTGTGATATCTAAGTTTTGAATTTGTCCTTTTATGGCTTGATAGTTCAATTATTTGTTGCAGTGAATGATATTACATTATCTGGAGGTGTTGCAATTTATTTATTCAATCATTTCAGAGAGCCCTCTTGGCTGCTTATAAGTGATGACAACTCCTCTGGATAAACATTAAGGAAAGCAGTTGCTGCATTTAAAAAGAAATTTTATTTAATTACTTACTTACTGTTTTTAATTATACATGACAGTACACTGTATTTTGACATATTATACAATATGGAGTATAACTTCCATTTTTTTTTTGGTTGTACATGATGTGGAGTTACACTGGTCATATATTCATATATGAACAAAGGAAAGTTATATTCAATTCATTCTACTGTCTTTCTTGTTCCCATTCCCCTCCCTTCCCTTTATTCCCCTTTGTCTAATCCAACGAATTTCTATTCTCCCTCCCACACACACACATTTATTGTGTGTTAGCATCCACATATCAGAACATTTGGCCTGATAGTCTCTAGTTCTTATCCATTTACTGTCAAATGCCATAATTCCATTCTTCTTTGTGGCTAATATTTCATTGTGTATATACACCACGTTTTATTTATTTATTTATCAGGCGAAGGGCACCTAGTTTTGTTCCATAGCTTAGCTATTAAGCATTGAGCTGCTATAAACATTGATATGGTTGCATTACTGAAGTATGCTGACTTTAAGCCCTTTTGGTATAAACCAAGGAGTGGGGTAACTGATTCAAATGGTGGTTCCATTCCTAGATTTTTGAGGAATTTCCATAGTGCTTTCTATAGTAGTTACACCAATTTGAAGTCCCACTAGCAATGTATGAGGATTTCTTTTTCCCCACATCCTCACCAACATTTATTGTTACTTGTATTGTTGATAATTTTCATTCTAATTGGAGTACAATGAAATTCCAGTGTAATCTAATTTGTATTTCTCTAATTGCTAGAGATGTTGAACATTTTTTCATATATTTGTTGACTGATTCTATTTCTTTTCCTCTGAGGTATCTTTTCAGTTCCTTTGCCCATTTATTGATGGGCTTATTTGTTTGTTTGGTTGGATTTTTTTTATATTAAGTTTTTTTTAGTTCATTATATATGTTGGAGATTAAGGCTATAACTGAGGTGCAAGTGGCAAATATTTTCTCCTATTCTGTAGGCTGTGTCTTCGTGTTCTTGATTGTGTCCTTTGCTGTAAAGAAGCATTTTAGTTTGATGTCATCCCATTTATTGATTCTTAATTCTTGATTTTATTTCTTGTTCTTTAGGAGTCTTGTTGAGGAACTCAGTTCCTAAGCTGACATGATAGACATTTGAGCCTAACTGTTCTTCTAGTAGGCACAGGGTCTCTTGTCTAATGCCTAGGTCCTTGATCCACTTTGAGATGAGTTTTGTGCAGGTCTTCTTAAATTTCTTTCTTTAGTATCTCTTATAGTTTTCTTCATGGGTGTCTTTCACCGCTTTTGTTAAATTAATGCCCAAATATTTTATTTTTGAAGCTATTTTATATGGAATAGTTTTCCTACTTTTCTCCTTCAGTTGATTCATCACTGATTTGTAGGAATGCAATTGATTTATGGGTGCGAATTTTATATCCTGCTACTTTGCTGAGTCCAGTTCTGAGTTCTAGAATTTTTCTGGTGGAGTTTTTTGGGTGTTCTATATAGAATCATGTCATCAGCAAATAGGAATAGTTGTAGTTTTTCTTTTCCTATTTATGTCCCTTCAAGTTCTTTCTTTTGTTTAATTGCTCTGGCTGGAGTTTCCAGGACTATGTTGAATAGAAGTAATAAATAGGGCACGCCTGTTTGTTCAAGTTTTTAGAGGGAATGTTTTCATTTTTTTCTCCATTTAGAATGATGTTGGCCTTGGGCTTGTTATATATATCGTTCACAATGTTGAGGTATGTTCCTACTATCCCTAGTTTTTTGAGAATGAATTGATGCTGAATTTTGTCAAATGCCTTTTCTGCATCTATTGAGATGATCATGTGATTCTTATCTTTATGTCTATAGATGTGATAAATTATGTTTATTGATTTCTGTATGTTGAACCAACCTTGCATCCCTGGGATGAATTCCACTTGATCATGCATACTATCTTTTTAAAATGTTTTTGCATTCAATTTGCCAGTGTTTTATCAAGAATTTTTCCATGTATATTCATCATCAGGGATATTGGTCTGAAGTTTTCTTTCTTTGATGTGTCTTTGTCTGGTTTTGATATCAGAATGATACTAGCTTCATAGGAGGGGTTTTAGAAATTTCAGCTTTTTTGTCTTTCTCTTTGTTAGCTTGAATAAGGGTTTATCAATTTTATTTACTTTTTCAAAGAATCAACTTTTTATTTTCATTGATATTTTGGATTTTGTATGTTTTTTTGTTTGTTTCAATTTCACTGATTTCACCTCTCATTTTGTGTATTTCCTGTCTTCTACTGTTTTTGGTATTGATTTGTTCTTTGTCTAGAGCTTAAAGACATAATGTTATGTTAGTTATTTGCTGACTCTATTCTTTTAATGAATGAGCTCAATGCAATTAACTTTCCTCTTAGAATTGTTTTTCTAGTGTCATGAAGTTTGATATGTTGTATTGCTAATCTAATTTACTCCTAAGATTTTTTAATTTCATCCCTGATTTTTTCTGCTAGACATTGGTAATTCAATAACATATTATTTGGTCTCCAGGTGTTAGATTAGTTCTATTTTTACATTGTCATTTATTTCTAATTTCATTCCATTATGATCTTATAGAATGCAAAGTATTATCTCTATTTTTTTGTATTTTCTAAGAGTTGCTTTGTGGTCTAAGATGTGGTCTATTTAGGGAAGGATCCATGTGTTGCTGTGAAGAAAGGGTATTCAGTCATTGATGGTTGAAATATTCTACATATATATCTGTGAAGTCTATATTATGAATTGTATTTTTTAGTTCTATTGTATCTTTATTTAGCTTTTGTTGGGAGGACCTAAACAGTGCTGACAGAGGTGTGTTAAAGTCACCAGGTATTATTGTGTTGTGGTCTATTCAGTTCTTGAAACTGAGAAGGGTTTGTTTGCTGTACATACATACTCCACTGTTTGGGGCAAAAGTGTTTATGATTGTCATTTCTAGTTGTTGTGTGATTCCCTTAAGCAGTATGAAATGTCCTTCTTTGTCACTTCTGACTAACTTTTGCTTGAAGTCCACTTTAACTCATATGAAGATGGAAACCCCTGCTTATTTATAAGATCCATGTGAATGATATGTTTTTTTCCCATCATTTCACCTTTGTTCTATGTATGTGTTAGCTTATGAGGTGAGTCTCTTGAAGATAGCACATTGTTAGGTCTTGTTTTTAATCCAATCTGCCAGTCTGTTTTTTGATTGATGAATTTAGACCATTTACATGTTATTATTGAGAAATGATTTTCATTCCCTGGCATGTTGATTTATTTTTTAATTTTACTTTAGATTAGTTTCTCCTTTCATTGACTATTGTTCTAGTGTAATTCCTCCCTTTATTGGTTTTCACTTTTCTTTTCCATTTCTTCTTCATAAAACATTTTATTGAGTATGTTTTGTAGTGCAGTCTTTCTTGTGAATTCTTTTAACTTTTATCATGGATAAACAAAAGATTTTTATTTCATCATGAATTTTGAAAAGTTTAAAAGATGTCTGCTTAATTTCTTTTCATAGGCTTTCTTTACTGAAGTTATCTTTCACCTCCTGAAATTTATCTCTGATTTCACTCCTTACATCATCCTTCATGTTGCAAATCAGTTTAACTATGCATATTCCAAACTCCTTCTCTGATATTTCTTCTACTGTGTTGTCAATGGAATCTACTCTTGGAGCATCTTGGCTTGTTTGTGGCACTTTTTTTCTCTTGTTTTTTCATGTTGTACACGTGTCTGCACATCTAGCATTGTGGATCTTTCTTGGTTCTGATGTCTGCTATATTTAAAACTAATATGGTTATGCATTGTTTTCATTTGATTAATGTTAGTATGTCATATCTTTCCCCATCATTTGCTTTAAATCTGTGTGTATGTGTGTGTGTGTGTGTGTGTATTTAAAGTGAATTTTCATATGAGCAACAGGAAATTTGGTCCTGTTATTTGATCCATTCTGATAAATTCTGTCTTTTAATTGATGTGTTTATCACATTGATAGTTAAAGTAATTATCAATAATTTTAAATTAACATCTACCATACATTTTCTACATATTGCCCTTGTTCTCTGTTACCTTCTAATTTTTATTATGTTCTCTGTTTTTAATTGAGCATTTTATGTAATTCTACTTTATTCCCCTTCTGTAATAGTAATTATTGTTTTTAAAAATCTTCTTTAGAGTTCCCCTAGATTTTCTAATATTCATGTACAATTAATCCAGGTCCACTTTCAAATAACACTATACTGCTTCATGGGTAATGAGAGTACCTTACAATAACAAAATAACTGCAATTCCTTCTTCCTGTCCCTCAATCATTGCTATCACTCATTTCACCCATATGTAAGCATATATATATAATATATATATATTATATATATATGATGCATGCATATATATGTATATGTATTCATACATAATTGAATAAATTATTGCCAGTGCTATTTTAAGCTATTGATCTTAATTGATCAATTAAGAATATGAAAATTAAAAAAATTTATTTGACCTTTATATCTTCCCTTTTTGCTGTTCTTCCTTTCTCCACATAGATCTAAGTATTTTAGTGACATAATTTTCCTTTTCTATAAAGTGTTTCTTTTAACATTGTTTGCAAAACAGCTCTACAGACAACATATTTACTCAATTTTTTTTCTTGATCTGAGAATCTCTCTTTGTTCCTCACTTTTGAAGTGTACTGAACTCTAGGTTGGTATTTTATTTCTCTAAATACTCTATTTTAATTTACTCTCTTTGTACTTCATGGTTTCTGGAAAATAGATAGAAATTCTTATCTTTGTTCCCCCTTAGTTAAGGTTGTTTTTCTCCATTTTGTATTATCAGAATTTTTATATATTTTAGTTTTGATTTTCTGTACTTTTAATATTATATGCCTAGGTGTTATTTGTTTGCTTGTTTATTTGGCATTCATCTTTCTTGGCATTCTTTGAGATTTCTGGAACTATGTGCTGCCTGATACTAATTATGGAAAAATCCTCAGTTGTTATTCTTTAAACTAGGCCTCTTGTCATTTCTATCTTTTCCTCCTGTTATTCCTATTATATACTTGTTGCACCTTTTGTAGTGGCTCCAAAGTTCTTGGGTATTCTTTTCATTTTATTTTTCACTCATTTTTTCCTTTTCTGATTTTTGGTTTAGAGAATTTTCAATTGAGATGTGTTATAGTTTGGATATGAGGTGTCCCATGAAAGTTTATGAGAAGATTATGAGTGCCATAACCTAATTGATAAATTAATCCACTTGATAGATGAATAATTTGAAAGGACTATTGTATTTAGTGGCATATGTAGGCAGGTAGGATGTGACTGAAGAAGGTGTTTCACTGGGAGGGTGCCTTTGGAGATTATATCTTGTCCCACCAGCCCCCATCTCTCTCCACCCCCCACCCACTTTGCTTCCTGGCTACCATAAACTAAGCAGTTTTTATCTGCCTTTCCCATCTGCTATGATGTTCTGCCTTACCTTGGACTCAGAGCAATAGAATCAGTAGACTCTGTAATGAAACTACTGAAACTGCAAGCCCTAAATAAACTTTTTCTCCTCTAAATTGCTCTTGTTAGATGTTTTGTTCATAGCAATGAAAAGCTAATACAAGATTGCTTCAAGCCTCAAAAATTCTTCCCTCAGTTTTGTCCAGTCTATTAATAAGTCCATCAAAGACAATCTTTATTTCTGTTACAGCGGTTTGACTATCTAGAATTTCTTTTCTGTCTTTCTTAAAATGTCTTCTTCTCTGCTTGAATTACTTATCTGTTTTTGCATGTCATCTACTTTATCCATTAAAGCGTTTAGCTTATTAATTATAGTTGTTTTAAAATCAGTCTGATAATTCTAACATCTCTGCAATGTCTGCATCTGACTTTGATGACCTGTCTCTTCAATCTGTCATTTTTGGTCTTTTTGTACCTTGCATGATACACTGGGCTAGAGTTGAATATTTCCCTTCTCTCAAAGAAAGCTAAAGGGATTGAAATCATATAGTTTTCTTCCTCCAAATGGAATACTAAAGTTGACTAAAATTGGGTATTTCTCTTCCACAAGGTAGGCTGAGCTCTGAAAAACTTAGTTTGGTTTCTGATTCAATAGTTTATCCAAGGAGCAGACACTATTAAGAATAGGCTACTCTGACTAACTTCAGGATTGTTCTTTTTTCTCTTTTCCTTCCAGGAGCAGGAATAAATTTTTCTTTACTATTCACCCTGAGAAATTGGTAGAACTCAAGAACAGAAGACTCACAGATGTGTGTGCCCCTAGCACCATCATGGGGTCCCTATGGAGATTTTATCTCTCAGACTTGTTCACACTGAGACCTTTGCAAATTCTCAACTGCAGTTCACAGATTCCTATCCTGGCTTGTTTTCCTGTGGAGATTTCTATTCAGGTAAATTGCAATGCTCTGTCTTTACCTGTTTGGCTTTCCAATTTTAGGGCATGGTTTTCCCCATGACCTTGCTTCTTCTAGGGCTCTAATTGACTGTGTGCTCATTTCCCAGTCTCTTCACCCTTCTACTTTCTGTTAAGACAAAATGTCACCAATCTCTTCAAGTGTTAGAACAGAAAGTAAACTGGAAGTCCAGAAATTTCAGAAATTTCTTTAATGGCCTGTTTATTCTCCATGTTGGATATATATATATATATATATATATATATATATATATATATATATATACACACACACACACACACACTTTGTTTTTGAGATGGGAGTCTTCCTATATCACCAGGCTGGGCTCAAACTCATAAACTCAAGTGATCTTTCTACCTTAGTCTTCTGAGTAGTGGGGACTACAGGCATGTGCCACCATGCCTGGACTATTGTTGGTCCTTCTTTAATTTTACCTCTGTCATCAAAAATTGTATGAAAGAGTTTGATAAGTGTGAAGATTGTTATACATGTTGTATTTTCCAATACAAATGAATTACTTATAGATATTCATCATCATCATAATATATATTTATGTTTTAATAGTGATTTATGCATTTATAAAATAAGGCTTATATTCCTTCCTCAATTTTTATCATCAAGCTCTGACTTAAATAGAATTGTTATTATCCCAAATTATAAAAAGTATCTGAAGCTAGCATAGTACTCTTATTCTTCCTTGATCATATAGTTTAGTGAAAGACAGAGTCAGAATTGGACATCAGGTTTCTCCAGCTTCAATATGCTGAACCATGCTTCCCAAAACATGTGTTGGCGTTGGCAGAAAAGTCTTGTCTACTCTAATATATATATTATATAATATATATATTATATAATATATATATTAGAGTAGACATAGCTGAGTATATCTGACTCCCTCTAGTTTGTTAAAACACCAGTACTTTGGGGTACAAAATGTAATCATGCACAATGTTTAAATGCTTGACTTATAAAATAATATATTATGGCCATTAGGAAAAATGGATTCTGATAACAAGAACATTAATAACCCCTTATTGACAATATTGTTCTAATATTGCCATGTATTCAAGTATTCACCCTCCTTCTTAAGTCATTTCCGGATGCTCAGCTTCTATTATTATACATTTTCTGAGTTTTAACATTGCCATACTAAGTTGGAACTTATAAAAGCTTTCCTTTGCAGACAAAAGTTGGCAAGCACACACTTTAAAAATGAAAGCAAGAGGTACTATGGCATTAGTGAGGCTCAGAATATATGAACCATATGATCACTGATGACAAACAGATTAAAAAAATACAAGAAATATGCACAACACACTTTTGATTTTCCAAGACCATGATGTGAGAAGATTGGAAAGTCTTGATTTGTTAACTCTATTATAAAGAATCTCACGAAGATGAAAATAGAGGAATTCAAGTTGCCTCTAAATATTTAAAATATTCATAAGTAAAAAGTTATAGAACACATCTATTTTTTCTGTTCTTCTTGAAAAATTTATTTTTTAAATAAATATTTGAGATTACCTCTGCATTAAAAAAAATGAAAAGCTTATATTGCCTAAAATGTGCTATACACTTTATATGCATACAGTTTAAAGGGGTAAGTAGATCTTACCACCTGTTTTTCATTTCTATTTATGATTGTCTATAAATTAAGTGATCCATCAGTAGAGATGAATAACTATAAATGATGACCTGTGCAGCTTTGAGAGATAACCTTATAATTGTTTTTACTTGATTCAAATGAGCTGCATTAAACATCACTGGTATCTGGTGAAGATCAATATATTTTCAGGTTTTGGAAAATTATTAAAAGTTGAAACCATAGTTGTCTTTAAATAATTGCTTTTTCTTTTTTTAATCTCTAAATAAATAGATGACAAGTCCTAACTCCTATACCTCTGTAATTTTCATGTCTCCATTATTTCTGTCATTGCCTCAATAACTATTTCTCAGGAATAATTCTGTGCCCTACTAAAATAACAACATAGTCTCCTAAGAAATCTCACAAAACCTACAATCTATTTTGTACATTATGCTCATGTTAATTCTCATATAAAACAATTCCAATGAAAACTTTTCCTTACTAAATCAAAACTCACAAGCCTATAATAATAACCACAGGATTTTGTGTAGTCTAGATACTTTGACCATGCTACTCTGCCTGCTTTTTAGGCTGTTTCTCAGTCATGTGTGGATGGATTTTAATTTTCAGAGTAGTTTCCAAGCAATACAAGAGGAGGGTGTATTTCTAATTGTCTTTTCTAGTTACCATGTTTATTAAACATTGAATGCTTTATTTGTGTCCTCAAGGTTAATTCACATATATTTCATCTAACGTCAATTTGCTTCAAGTTTTATTATATTTAAATATCTAATAACAAGCCATTATTCATGCATAATGATGGAAAAATAAGAAATTTATAGGCATTCAAATCTTTTTATAATTTCTTATTTGCAGAAAATTCAGTTATTAGAATTAAGCAACATGAGCTTACCAATAGTACTACCCAAATTCCAACTATCACTGTATGTATCTGTAAGTAAGTTAATAAAACACTATTTTGCTTTGGATGTACTATGTCCCCTGAAAGCTCATCTTTGAGAAAATTCAGGTATATTCAGAGGCAAAATGACTAGATTATAAGAGCTATAATCTAATCAATGTATTAATCCATTAGATGGATTAATAATTTGAGTGGATTAATGGGTGTTAATTGTAGGCAAGCAGGGTATGGCTGGAAAAAGTAGGTCGCTGCAGGGTGGGAGAATAGGGTAACTTTGGGAATTATATTATTCCTGGCTCTTTATAGTCGAGCTCTGAGCTTGAATATTCTGATCTGCCTTCCCCTGCCACATCTTCGACCATGATGTTTGGACTTACCTTAGACCCAGAATAATGTGGTCCACTGACTATGAACTGAACCCCTGAAATTGTGAGCCAACATAAAGTTTTCCTTCTCAGGTTGTTCTTTTTGGTATATTGGTCAGCAACAACACAAAACTGACTAACATGGGTACAAACTTCAATGCTTTTGTTCACTTTTCATTTCACTGTATAACTATCAGACTTGCCTCATGATCAAGAAATAATCATGCTCTTCTTTCAATGTTGGTCAATGATTGATCACTGCACATCTGTAACTCAGTTTTCCTAGAGGCATACAACAATGTAGCTGCCTCAGCTCCTAGTTTTGTGGTGATAAACCCATGAGATATTTTATCAAAAAATGGATAATAAAAAGACACAACTCTCCAACAAAGATCAAAGTGCAGTAAATGGAAAAAGAAACATGATAAAGCTGGAAGTAAAACTTGAATCACATGTAAATAGGTATATAGAATAAATAGCTGACTGTGGAAATGTTGACATGGCTAACATTGGAGAGAATCTAGAGGTGTATGGGAAGTAAACTTATTGACATGGATAAGACAGTGATGGCAACAAAAAGGATGGCATTGTCCCAGAGGAAGTGCTGCCAAAAAACCAGCACATTAAAAGACACTCAGAGATTTCACAGTATTGAAAACAACAAAAGATAAAATGTCATAAGCACATAGAAACTTAGAAGTGTGGCTATTCCAAGTCTTCAAAATGATGGTAGCTCTGATTCCTCTGTTAAGTTATAAGAAAGCATGTGATTTTCAAGCCACTCTTCACATTTTTTTTTTAGAAAGAAACACTTTAATTCTCAATGTTTCTGATGGTTTAAATTTAATGTATGTTATATAAATAATGGTTTTATAAAATTTTTCATTGGTTATACATTTAAAACTGTCATTAAGAGAGTTTTTGATGTTTTGACAAATAGTTTATATGTAAGAGATAAATTTTAACTTTTCTTATTATCACTATCATTTTTCACAGTTTCAGATTGTGTGGACATTTTCAGAGCCTTGCATTAATATACAAAATGAGGTCTGCCTCTATGTATGCACAGCCCCCCCCACACACATATATATGAATGTGTGTGTATGTGTGTACATATTCAATGAAATCACTCCCAGGAGATGAATATTGGGAATCTTTTCAACTGAAATTTATACATACAGTATTAGTAGTCATCTTAAAATAGCTAAGCCTGGATAATAAATTACATCTGACTTATAAATTTCTAAACAAGAAATGTTATAAAATTCAATTTATTTTACAATATTTGTAGCATAATTATTTTATACAACCTTTGTTGGAGCTACTCACAGCTTGTCTTTTTGTTCGAATATTCTTCAAAATAATTTTAAGTTGCTTGCACAGGCAAGTCCTGGGTTCATAGAGCTAGTTTAGTTTAACCTCTCTGGTAGGTACTCTCAATATTGAAGTATAGTAGTTAACACTTTCTGGCACCACCTGCCAAGAAGAATGTTAATTGTTTTCTACAAAAGATGTAATTTAATTATTCATCAAAAATGCCTTAAATGCAGTTGCTGTCTTCTAAGAAATAGGCCCTTAGCACATTTCACCCCTCTAATTTTTTGGCTCATTTGTCCTTGTTTCTTAACATATGGAAAAATTACATTTAATAATGGAATATATATTTCAATACTTTACATAAAAAACATTCATTTTTAATATTGAGATTTTGCAAAAATATACATATGACTCCCTTTATTTAAATAACAAGTTTTCCAAAATTTATTGACCTGAGTGACTATATACTATTTTAACAAACAAAACAACAAAATAGAAACTTTCTTATGTTACACAAAAATTTGTGCACATATACTGTGAACACTCTTTGATGTATAGATCAGGAAATGGGATATTCAAATTAATTCAATCTTCTTAATAACAGTTACTCTATATCTGCCTTCAAAGATTAGCAATTTTTGCAGAAAATGGAGCCAATAATTGTCTTCAGTGTAATTCTAAAAATTTAGAAGACATTTTAAGTAATTCTTCATAAAGACTTATAATTGTATATCTCAAGAAATATAATGCTGGTTAATGAAGATTTCTAATTGAAAAGAAAAACTTGCCAGATTCCGGAATATACTGATTATAAACATTGTTCTTTAATTTTTAGTAACTGCTATTTGAGATTTGTGTAGATTAAGAGATTTTGTTTGACAATTATGAGAAAAAAGCAAAAATTATCCAACTAGCTGAGACTCATGCTTAGGCCTGTAGGGGTTCCAGTGTGCTCTGAATAGGTTTCAATTGTCTCCCTTAAATCATGTTTAAAAAGTTACATATTTCCACCCCAATTCCATTACCCCTACTCACTCTTAACTTGCTGTCCTTAAAGTTGTTGACCCAAGCATGGCTGAATTTCACTCTGTTTCAACACCTGACTTTCAAGGAGATCCATCAATAGCTTTTCCCTTTATAAAGTGGATTTGAATCACTTCTACTTAATTTATTTTTTAAGGATCCAAGGGATAGATCCTTGTTCTCATATTCACAGACTTGTTAAAGGAACTATCTGCTCTTTCCAAACCCTTCACAGTCTTACAAATAACAATCAGATCCCACCTAGTACTGTAACTGAAAAGCTCAGTCCCTGTTCCAATGCCAATCAATGCCAATGTAATAATGAGGACACGGTTTTGAGAAAAAGGAAAAAAAAAAAAAAAGCTGTTTTGCTTTGCTAGCAAAGGAGAAACACAGGAGACTCCTGTCCCAGAGTCTATGACTCACCCAATCAGGAGGGATAAGGGTTTTTTAAAGGAATTTCAAGGGTTACATTCCAGGTGTGCTCTGGTCTAAGGCCCCAGGGTGCCTTGATGGTTTAGGATTCACTTGTTAATTTAGGAGCTACTCACTTTCCAGATCCTCAGCTGGCATCTCTTTCCTGTGTGTGTTTAAGGGCAATTTACTGGGGGAAGAAAAGATAATACTGTCTCCCTGACCTTGTTAGGGACGGGGAGAGGTTTGAAGAGAGAGAAATTTTTTGTTTTTGTTGTTTAAATAAGCCTTAGAGCAATAAGGGCTACATTCAGGAGGGGAAGGTACCACAGTTACAATGCTGATTATCTTCACAAACACTTATTTGTCATAATGCAATCAAGAAGTAATCATGAAAAAAACAGGAGTCAGAATCCTAAGTCCTTTGCTTAGAAGCAGGGTGATATTTGTAAAGTTCTCTAAACTCCAAGTTTAGTTAATCTTATTTGTAAAATGGCTATAGTAATTTAAAGTGCATAGTGCTATTGAAAGAATTAAATTAGATGAAATATGTTATATTTAGACCATATGATCAACACTAAAATGTTGTCAGCTGTTACTAGAAAAACCATGTAACTTATTATCAAATTCTGTTCAGAAATTTTGTCTAGGACAAGTACTAAACTAAACAGGACATGAAGCTTAATATAGAATTTTCCCAGGAAAACCATAATTATGATGACCTTGTTTTTATGGTTTTGTTGTGTATTTAGTTTTACTTAAGGCAAATGCAATTTACCTTCCTACCCATTCACACCATCTTGTATCTTTTGGTTAGTGTATCCCAGCCTATCTACTATTAAAAGTATAGCATTATCAAGTGAAGTTGGGTGGCAATAATGTGTCCAAAGATCCCATAGACACCTGAGAATGCAGTCGATTGCTAGAGGGGTTCATCCCAGCAGCTTTAAGAACATAATGATGGCTGTAATGACCTGAGCTCTTCATTAGAAACACTCTTATCCTTTTCAAAGCCCTCATTATGTCCATTTACACAAATTTAGGGTAATGGAAGTTCAATTACAACTCACATTATTATGTGAATTCTATCTAATATATTATATACATTATACATTCATCCAAACTCAAAGGTTCTTGGGAAAGGAATCCTTCAGAGTGAAATAATTTCATTTTGGTCTTTGGAATAAATACTTTCTTTTCTTTTATAGTTACAGACTTTAGAAACACTATAACATTTTTCTTCCTGCAGCTAGAGAGATATAATAAGATATCAAATATGTTTATGCGATGATGATACTAACAGCTGGGTTATGTCAAAATTCCTTCATTTATTACTTCAGATTTACCAACAATTATGAACATCTTTAAAACCAGCTTACAAAGTTTGAACATATTTTACTTCTATAACCAGAACATACTCCAAACATATGGATTAAGAAAATGAGAATATTCACTTATATATTACAGCTGGGGGCAATTGGGGGACAATGTAGAAGTTATTAAGGTTGCTTAAAATTTCCTCCTATGTACCAAGATTTTGAGTTATAGAAACATAAAAATCTATTATATTCTTCTGAGTCGTGGTAGAAGCAGTCTTCATAACTCTAACAGGCTAGTTTCAGACTGGGAGAAAGGAAACCTAATCATCATCTAGCATTGTCAATTAACCTCTCTGTATTTTAGTGTCTCCTTAAAATTTTTCAAGCATAGAAATTGTGATCCTATGCTTCTAGGGCTTCTTGCCAATTTAAAAGAAATGAGTCATACCTCTGGAACAAAAAAAAGAATAAAAGAAAAGAGATGACAACCATACAATTCTTCATGAATTGGTATGAAAGAAAATTAAAGGAAGAGAAACAAGATCACTTAAAAGAGCCAAATCCAGCCCTTTGTAATCATACAGTATACCCTTGATGGTGTGCCTATGTTTAGAAATATTTATGACAGCACCATAGGCATCTGTTCTTATAAGGTCAACAGTGGCTTCAATGTGACACTTGTCCTGAGTGACTCTCAATTGCATAGATTCTTTTGTGTGTGTACAGGAATTCTTTCAGAATCACTAGCAGTGATTTGTTTTTTAGTTTCATTTAAATAATATAATAAGAGTTTCTTATCACTCTACTTGTAAACTTTTGCCCAGTGTTGTCCTCAGATTACTGAAGAATTTATTCATGCAATCATATCCTTCAGAGTACTATTCATTAGAATGGAGATTACATGTGTCTCACAACAGCAGAAAGGAGAGTCACTGCTTCCTCCTAGATGCTTCCCAAAGGTAAAGAGAAATAGGACCAAGCTGTACTAATGTCCAGGCCACAGAGATTCCGGGAGAGGTTACTCAGTGTCTGCCAAGACCGGGGAGCTTCATCATGGGTCCCACTAGGAATGCTTGGAAATGAAGGAAATTTTAAAATGATTGTAGTCTCAGAACAAATATTTTTACTTCCAAGAATAATATACTTTTTTGAGTGAACTGACATATTCTGGCCTGCTTTCTTGCATGAAGAAGCTCAAGTTTCAGTACATTAAATTTATGATGCCACTTGGGCCTTCCAAGGGAACTTAGGAAACAGACACATGATGTTTTAAGCTGAAATCTTGTTTTTAAAACCAAACCTGGTTTGTATAAAACTCTTCTATGTCCTTTGGTTTAAAAAAAGAAAAGAAAACCCAACAATAACTACCCAACATTAACCCTTTTTTAGGATCAGAGAGCTTAAAGATCCTTTTATAATTATCTAAAAATATGTAATTTTATCCACTACAAGTTGGATTTCAAATTTTATAACCAATTAGAGGTTCCATTAAGCTTGATGTTCCATGAATTTGATCCCATGTCTATTTCCTACTCTCTTGCCAACTATGGCAACCTTTAAATATTTCCCAATTATAAAACTGTGCTTTGCACAGTAATTCCCCAAAAAAGGCAAATATAAACTTGGCCAATAAGTTTTTTTTCTTTCTTTCTTTCTATCAATCACATCATCACTTTGGTAAATTAATGAATTTCATTTGGGTCCCACTACCAGTATGAGGCCCCAAGATAGGGAAACTTTTCCGGATATTTCTAAGGTACATTCTGCCAGGCTTCCTGGGATTCATATTCAGAAACAGAGGAATGCTTTCCACTTTTCATTGTGCCATCACAGGATCCCTAGGGTGAATAACTATGATGTACTGGGAAGGTGTAGGAGCTAGAAATTTTGCTAATGTGCAAGTTACCAGGCATGGAGGAAATAATGGTAACTGGTAGCTTGAAAAAAGCACTAAATGGAAAGTTCTCCTTTTTCTGGGAATTTGGAAGGATTAAGGTAGAAATACCAACATCACTGGGTAATGTATATACATCAATGCATAACAGGGCAGATGCTTGAGTACTATGTCAAGGGTCTAAACTGGAATTTTTCCCTGAAAACATACAAACAAAAACAAAAGGAAACAAAAAAATAAATAAATAAATAAGAAAGCAAAAATCTTACTCTCAGCCTTTGAAAATGAAGAATTGTATTGTTGTTTACTATTAAGTAAGGACTTAGCACGGTGTCTGACATAGCAGTAAGCACCCTTAAAAAATGTGGAATGTATGACTGAATATAACAGTAGAGAAAAACATTGTAATTAAAAACAGTAACACTAATATTTTCAAGGTTTCTTTTATTCAATGCCCCGCCACCCAAGGTGGTGTCAGCTTTGCTCATTCATTGAAAAGTTCACAGCAACATTTCATTTAATGATTTACCATTCAGTGATGTCTATTTCCTGAGATGTTATTGAAGCATATTTTTTAGAGTTTAGAAGAACAATTTCTTGTTTTCTTGATAATTTCTACTGCAGTTATTAGCCAGAATTCCTTTGTATCTTTTCATTGGTCTTTTTTTAAACCATACGATTTATTTTTATTTTTTTAGTCATACATGATAGCAGAATGTATTTTGATATATAATACATACATGGGATGTACATACATCAATCATAATGTCTATTCTATTCTGCTGCCCTTCCTATCCCTCCTACTCCTCCCCTCCTCTCCCATCCTTTCTCTCTATCCAATCTAATGTGACACACATTTTTTTTTTCTTTTTCTCATCACAACACCATGTATGTATTCTGTATAACAATGAGGTTCTCCTTCCATCTTCTGGTGCAACTCCCCTTCTCCCTCTTTTTCCCTCCCACTTCATTGGTCTTTTGTTTTTACCTCCAGCAGTCCCATTCTCTTTCAATTACTATGACTTTGTAATGTGTCTTTGTGTCTGGTAGGGACAACCTCACCTTTGCCATCTTTTTTTTTTTTTTTTTTTTTTTTTTGGTATTAGGGATTTACATTGGGTGTGCTTTACCAGTGAACATCATCCGTTCTTTTTCTTTTTCTTTCTTTATTTATTCATTTATTTTTGAGACAGAGTCTCACTAAATTTCTTAGGACCTTGCTGAATTGTGGAAGCTGACCTTAAACTTGGAATCCTCCCTTTTCAGCCTCCTGAGCTATTGGGATTAAAGGAGTGCGCTACTTCCCTCCACCCCCACCCCTCGCCATATTTTGCCCTTCATGATCATATGAACTCATGGATATTATTCTTCAACATGCATTTTAGGATTAGTTTAAGTTTCTTCAAAATTCTAGTTGAATATTTCTTTGGAATTGCATGAGTATACAGGCTTATTTGTGGAGAAATTATCCATATTATATTATAACACTAACTTGTTTCATTTTCTATTATCTCTCTCTCTCTGTGTGTGTGTATATGTGTGTGGTATTCTTTAATGACCTTTTAACAGAATTTTAAATTTTGGTCATAAAGACCATGTGAACTCTCCATAAAGCTAATTTCTATATTTTATAGTTTTTGTCACTTTGTAGATTGTTTTGAAATATCAACTGTATTGTACTTATTAGTTAGAGATTGTGTAAATTAGTAATTCTTAACTATGTAAAAATAAATCATTTGGTCAGCTTTTACAAAATAATCATGCTCAGACCCTATTCCTGATAATTAAATCCAAATTGAGTCTACATTGGTGAAATACATATGGGTTTGTGATTGTCATCTCCCTTTGATGTACTGTACATTTTAACAGTAATTATTATCCACACTGTCCCTTATGATGTTTTCAACTTTAACATCTACTTTTCCTTATGTTAAAAATTTTAACATTGACTTTTTTTTTAATTTCCTGTGTTTCTGTTATAAGTCTTCAAAATTTGGCTTTCAAACTTTCTGATTCTTATTCTAAATATTGATTTTGCAAATGAGATGTTGTAGCTTTTTAAATAAATTGGAGAACTGTCTTTTGACTAATTTTATCATTCTTAAAAAATTTACTCTTGCCCACTTATTGATTCTACACTTATGTCTGCCATCTCATTTTGTGATTTTTTTTTTGTATATATGTGTGTATGTATGTCTGCAACTCTAAGTACTTGGATTTTGATGACCTGCTAACACACACCAACTTAAGTTTATGAAATCATAGAGGAGTGCCAGATTTCTGACTGATGGCAGCTCCTAGATTGGTTCTTTGGGCAGTCTGAGAAAGAGAACAGAACATAACTAGAATGCTCTTTAACTTAGGCCACTTCAGTTGGTTATTTCCTTCCTATTTAGAGACCAGTTTTCTTTCTTATCTTTCTACAGTAGCTTTTAAGTATTCCTGTGAATGCCTTAGAACCAATCACCTCTATCCTTGCTATACATTATAACCATTGTGGGGCTAATTAAGAAATATCAATGTTTGAATGTTACCTGAAATTATTATCATTGGAAATTATACCATTTGGAAATTGGTATTTTTCTTCCTTTTAAAGCCCCATATCCTTCAGGGTTCTACTGGGCAGCCAGTGGCTAAACCCCACTGTATTACAAATAACCAACGTCCATGGTTCATAATGTTCACATACAAGATCTTGGTCCTGGGATTATGCTTTCCTGGAAAGTTTTGTAAACCTCCTACACGGGGAAATCTGTTTGTTGGGCTGTGTGTATTCTGAATTCTGGACCTTCCTGACAAGTCTCATAGAACATTTCTGAGTGAGATAGAGAGTGCACTATCCTGCTCAGACCTTCCAGCTAATTACTTCTGGATTAATCTTAACCAAGGTAATGTGGAGGGGGAGGAGCTTAGAATAAGACGCAAGAAGAATTTTGTATCTGAAGCTTTGTGTCTCTCCCAGGCCTTCTCTTGCTCTTCACTCTTCTATAGGCCCCCTACCCAGGGACTTAACCTCTATCTTTTGTAGGTTCCACATAGGACATTTTTATTAGGTGTGCCATGAAGCTTTAAATGCGGTCAAAGTCTTCCTGTGTGCTCTGATGTTGAATGCTTGGTTTGGGAGCAGCATTTCCTTTGAGTTCTTTCTTCTGCTCACACTGCCATTGTTCTTCAGCTAGTGTTGATTTGGATGTTGATAATATCTTGTAGGCTACTTTGCCATCTTCCTGAGGACAAGGGCCTTCATCTCTGATAACTACTATTTCCTCTGGCCCCCCAAAAGGCTTTGCTTGGCCCTCAAAATCATCTTTATTCATTGCTGTTATCTTCAAATAGTGAGTTTTTCCTTCTTAAACAGCTTAGATTTTCTAAGTTTCAATGCAAATGTTGGAATTAATCTTGAACAATAGCATATGTATTAATTCAAAATGCAAGTAGACTGCTATTTAGTCATGTAATGAGATGTGTGACTATGATTTCAATTTTGGCATGATTCTTAGTAGTTTCAGTGAGTTTATAAATATCAGTTTATACTTAGCATGCCACATTTATTATGATTGATACAAATCAGTCTATTGTGTTTATTCTGAAAAAATAATATTTTATTTTTATATAAATATATTTTAGTTTCCTGGTTTATTATTATATAACGTTTCTATAATATCTAAATTTTCCGTGGCAAATAGTCTACAGGGAAAGTAAAATAGTAAAGGATATTTTATTACACCATGCAACACAGAAAGGGGAAACAGTTGCTAAATTTCTGGTAGCAAATAGAGTCTACAGAGAAAGTAAGATATTTAAGGGTATTTTATATACCATGCAACACAGAAAGGGAAAAACACGTAAGTTCTGGAGTGAATAAATCAAGCGCAGGGCATACCCTGGAGCCTCAGGAAACAGGATGTGTTTGCAAAGAAGAAGGCAAGTTGTGGTACAGGTGATAAAGGGCTCCAACAATCAGCCACAGAGTGGTCCTACAGAGAATTACATACCTAAGGACATGGATGTTGTCTTTATACAAAATCAGTCTGAGAGAAGAGTCTATCACAGCTAATGGAAAGGGAAAGAAGAAAACTCTAAATGGGTTATGAGCAATTTAGTGAAAGAATAAAACAAAAGGGGTAGGGGTAGGAAGAAATTGAGAGATAGAGAGAGAGAGAGAGAGAGAGAGAGAGAGAGAGAGAGAGAGAGAGAGAGAGAGAGAGAGAGACACAGAGAGAGAAATTGAGGGAGAGTAAAACAAGCATTTGGTACAACTAAATGAACAGATTGGGAGAGTTTGTTTCTCCCTTTAAGAAAATGTCACAATTTAAATGGAATTTAATAATTTCTAAAGCTTATTTGTTTTCCTTTTATTATGGTCACCAACTTACCCAAAATATTTATTGTTATTTTTTATCTTTAATTTTCAGTTTATCTGCTCAAATATTAAGGAATAACTTAGATATAAAATAATTATACTTTATAATATCAGTATGAAATATTAATCTCATTTTTTGGAAAGAATAAAAAATGCTAATTTCTCATATCTATAATAACATATGCATCACTATATTGTGTTTGAAACATTAAATATCTTTTTAAATTCAAAGCAGACATTTAAATTGAATAAATTCTAAGTGAATTATTTACTCACTAATTTTCTTATAGGCAATGGAACATTTAGATTTAGAGTTTGTTCATGTAATAAAATTAAAATAAACTTTACATACAATTTTAAAAGATTCAGAAGCAGGACAATGGTATGTATCTGACTAGTGAATTGAATTAAAAGATTATGGGCAAAATCTGTACTAATATATTTGAAAAGGAAAATTCTGTGATAATTACCACATCCTGCTTTCAGTTAATGAATGGAAAGCCTTACTGAAGATCTACAGACTCTTATTACAGAGGTTACATGGGAATACTAATTATTATTGTATTATTATCTAAAAAACATTGTCTTGTCTTTAAATATGAAAAATTTGAATATTTTAAATAAATTCAAACACTGTCCATCTCTTGAAGAGTCATTGCAGTTGTTTTCCCCAGACTAAATACTCCACCACTTTGTGAACCAGGTATGTTTGGAGGTATCTAAGTGGCTGAAAATAACCAGATAGTCAACAAACATCTATAATCCTACCAAGACAGTTTACTGGTGATTCAGTAGTCTCTCAGTTCCTTGAATTGAAAAACTAGGCATTTTTTTTCCCTCAGTTGATAGATGTGACTGCTTTCAAACTCAGATTTTGCCTAAAGCTCTTAAGTTGAAAAATAAGTGCACATACTTTATCAGACAAGCATGTTTGAAGTTTGAAGTTTTGGACTTAATTTGTTCTAAGACAATTAGAAACTTTCTTAATTACTGTTTTAGTCTTCTAAAAACTAATGAGAGAGAGAGAGAGACTGTTTGTGTAAATATAACCACTGCTGTGTTTTCTTGAAATAATAGCCATATGTGAATTATTGATAAGTAACCCCATGGATTATATTCATTGATCCCTTTTTCCTTTGGTGTGGATGCCATTATTTCTGATGTTTTTAAGATTGGTGCCAGGGGTGGCACAGACTGAAGGAGCTGCTAGCACAGGCATGGTCTGTGCCCCTGAATGAGCACTTCACAGTCAGGCTGTAGTGTACTTACTAAATTATTCCCAATAATTTAGACACATGAACTAGAATACAACCAAATTTTTCATCTAGATTCAAATGAAAATTAAGCTAACACTTTAGTGTGAAGATGTCAAAAATAAATTGTCTATTTGCATTCCTGTTCTGGTTTACCACATTTTCCAGTTTTGAATAGGATCAAACTAAAGGAATCTTCATAAATTAGCATGCTAACCCAAGAGAAAGCAATTATCCAGCATCATAAATCTCAAAATAAGAATTCTTCTGGTAACATTTTGTAAATCTCACTGATATATGAGGACCTTGGGCTATGTATTTGGGTAGGGCTTGCACTTAGCAATCATTGCAAAAAATAGAGGGAGAATTAAAACACCAGAAATATAAATTTAAAAAACCCTGAGATGTTTCTACTGTTTAAAATGACTTATCTTTTGAGGGATACAGTAAGAAATCAGTTAATTAGTTAAAATCATTTATTTTTCTCATAATAACTATTCAATCACAATTCCATTTTTTTGTTGTTGTTGTTGTTCCAGAGAATGTGTGTCTTTTTATGGAGACCCTCAGTTGGATCACCAGCATTAAAAAAGGTAAAAGCACAATACTTGCTATGAAAATTTTTCTTCCAATATTAAAGGTCCAATAACAAAAATATAAAAAGCATTAAAAATTCACAGATTTTCAAGGTAGAATATGGTGCATTGATATATACATTATAAAAATAAACAAACATATATCTTAACAAATGAAACTCTACGTAACTTGAGAAGATTGCAAATACATGCCAAAGTGAAGTTACTATAATAATTGACTACTGTAAACTACAAGTAGTATATATTTATGTACCATAGAGCTCTCCATACAGATATAACCACAGATATATACCATATGTAGCATACCACTGCATGTTAGGACCTAAGTATTTTAAAATCTAAATGATTAAGTATTTCATAATTTACCACATTTTATTTTAATGAACCAATCTATACAAATGAATTAGAAGCAACATTTCTCCTACGTGCTTTCTCTAGCAATGTTTTCCTATGCTAGACTTGTTCCTTCAAAGAAAAGGTTTTCATCTCTTTATCATTTTGTTCTGAAAAATAATATCTTCCAGTGCTAGGTCTCCATCTATCATTTTACTCATGTAAGTGAGTAAATATCTTTTACCAAGACAGATGAAAATTCGTCTCCTTTTCGTCAGATCTTTAGCTTTCTTCCTCTCATATTGGAGAAATCTATTTCTTCTCATGTTTTAGTTCCCTTTAAAAAATGTCCCTTTGAATAATACCATCATTTGACCCAGTGGTCCCACTCCTCAGTATGTGGCTGGAGGACTTAAAATTAGCATACTATAGCAACACAGCCATGTCAATGTTTATAGCAGCTCAATTCACAATAATTAAGTTGTGGAACCAACCTAGGTGCCCTTCAATAGATGAATAAAAAAGAAAATGTGATTGATATACACATACACACACACACACACACACACATGCACACACACACACAATAGATTACTCAGTCATAAAGAAGAATTAAATTATGGCATTTGCCAGTAAATGGATGGAACTGGAGACTATGGCTAAGTGAAATAAGCCAATATAAAAAAAAAAAAAAGGTTGAATGTTCTCTCTGATATGCCGATGCTAAAACACTATAAGGGAGAATTAGAAATTCATCAAATTAAACAAAAGCAAATGAGAGTAAGGGAGCGGGGATGGGAATAGGAAAGACAGTAGAATGAATTGGACATAAGTTTCCTATGTTCATATATGAATACACAAGCAACGTAACTCCACATCATGTACAACCACCAGAATGCAATCCTAATTAGAATAAGTTATGCTCCATGTATATAAAATATGTCAAAATACACTTTACTGTCATATATATCTAAAGAGGACAAATTTTAAAAATGAAAAAAACAATTAAAAATGTCCCTTTGTATTGGTAGGTAATGTATTAACTTCTGATATTTTCTCAAGTACAGATGGTCACTTTGTTATTTCACTTTATAAAAGAAGGGTACAATTTCCTCTCCATTGTTTTTCCATTATTGTATGTATTTTCCATTAAAGAATCAGAATGACGATGTTCCCATTTTTTATTCTGACACTTTGTTTTCCCTGAAGTTTCTAATCATTCTTTTCAATATACTATTTATAATAAATATACCCTACATTTCTGTTATTAACCTATCCTTTCAACTGTTGTATTATTGTTATTGTTATTATTATTTTGGAAATCTTCATTCACATTTCTGTTCTGCTTTGATCTAAATCAGTAGCTCTGTTTGTTACATTTCTTTCCTGTTCACTGAATTCTGTCTTTTTCCTTCTTTTGCTTAACTCTCACTGCCCCCACTTTTTAAAAAATAAATTCTGGTGTGCTGTAAAGCATGGAGATGATTCAAGGCAGAGCCAGAGATCCTGCCTTTCCCAGTGGTATAGCTGCCACTCCTCAGGGATGCACTCTGAGTAGCAGTGCTCTAGACTAGTGCTGTCCAATGTCCAATAGAAACAGAATGCAGGTTAAATGTACTATTTTAATGTTTCTAGTAGTCATAAAGAAATAGGTGAAATTAAATTTAATAATATACCTAACCCAATATATCTAAAATTTCAACTTATTGATATTTAAACTTATTCAAAAAGTATCTTCATACTTTTTCATACTAAATCTTCAACATCTGGTACATATCCTGCACTTCACAGCAAATTTTGATTTGGACTAGCCACATTTTGAATGTTCCCCAGTCCCATGTAGCAAAGTATTGGTCAGTGCAGTCCTACAGAATCCCTTACATGTGTGCATAGGGATACATTTACAAAAAATGCTCAGTTACTGTACAAAATAGTAAAAGAATGTGAATAATAATCATAAATGCCTGTTGCAAGAAAGTAAATGAGTGGACTGTGATATAATAATATTTAATTATATTACCATGCAGAATTAAAACTATAACTTCATACCACAGGGGTGAATTTACAAACAAATTGGAGTAAAAAAAGTAAATTGCATATAATTGCACTTACACAATTAAAAAAAAACTAACTGTAAACACATGCACACACACACACACATACACACAAACACATGATAAAGTACAAAAGCAACCCAGTGGAATAATAAAACTAAAGTCATGGCCGTGGTTTCCTAACTGGCCTTGGGAGATACTGAAAGAACTGCTGGGAATAGAGAGTTGTCATGGGAGGGCATATAGGAAGCTCTGAGAGCTCTGAGTTTTGATAATAGACTAACTGTTCTGTTGGCTGGTGCAGTCAAGGGTGTTGTATTTTATATAATTATACTGCAAGCCTCTTCACTTACTATATAATAAAATGAGTTTTCTCCAAGAAAATACAGCCCAAGACAATGGCTGAAATGCAGGTGTCTGCTTTGAGAAGTGGTTCCAGGAAACAGAACAAAGCATCTAGGGAGAAACAGGGAGGAAGAGAAGGCCTATAGTTATTGAAAACATCTGGAAGACAGCTGGAGCTAAAATCTGTCAGGACCTTCCATGGAACCAAATAGAGTATATACCTCAGAATTTTGGCTCAAGGGGAAATGAGGTGCATTCATCACCAGCTCCTGTCTTAGTCCAGGCTGCCCCTGAAGTGCTTACTCTCTCCACCTCCAGGATAGGCAGGAAGGGTGCCAAGGTGGCTTCCACAGGCCTCCCATGCAGCGATTTCAGGGAAGCCTCAGGCTCAAGGTAAGAGGTCATCACTTAGCTGGGGCAAGATGGTTGTGACAGGTGTGACACAAGGATAAAAGAAGTCCTAGAGGGTGTGTGTCAGGACCAGACTGCATTACATATATTCTTAGGTAGGTGTCTAACATTTTTTAAATGATGTTAAAGGAAAAATTGTCTATATAATTGGCCCTCCGTATCTTCATGTTTCACATATGCAGATTCAACTACTACAGATTGAGAATATTAAAATATAACTGATTTGGTATTGAACATGTAGAGACTTTTTTCCTTGTCATTATTCCCTAAGCGGTGTAACAACTATTTACACAGAATTTACATTGTATTAGGTACTATAAGTATTATGTAATTCACAGATGACAAAGCACATGGGATGCTGAGTATAGAGTATATGCAAATAAATGTACCATTTTAGGTAAAAGAATATTCATAAATTTTGGTGTCTGTGAGAGATCCAGGAACCAATGCCCCACAGTCAGTAAAGGATGACTGCACTTTTCTTTTTCTCTAGGTAAAAATAATTTCAAGGGGATTTTGTACTTATTGGATACTGGAGTGACTCAAACATGGTCTAAGGACCTTTCATGACCTTGCCTTGGTGACTTCTATAACATTGTTTTTAAATGCTCTCCCTGTTTTTTACAGCAACATGGAACAATTGACCTGATATTCTTTGAATTCACCAACTCTTGGAGTCATGGTAGGACTATCAGTGCCCTTGCGGGGGACCCCACTTCCCTATGGCTTTCCCTCCCTATGGTCTGTACTCATCTGTCAGCTGATGGGAGCAGGATTTCTTTACTGCCTTATCATCACATGCACTCCCACTTTGCCTACTCATACTTCACTCTCTAGACCATGTGCTGCTTTTCTTTTTGTGGTATTTATCAATATCTAGCATTCCATTATACAAATACTTTTTGCCTGTCTCTCTCTCCTACTAAAGTAAAATTTTCATGAGAACAAGGATGCTTTTTGGCTCATGCCTTTACCCCAAGGGCCTAAGAAGTATTTAATGCCTAATAGATGCTCAATGAATATTTTTTGAATGATCTTTCACTTTTTCAATATTAAAAATCCTGCCCCTAGTTAGTTTTTCTTAAATTTTAGATTTATATACATCAAAGTACTTCACTCATTTAGTTTTAAATTTTTACAATTATCTATCTGAATTTCTTTTGAAAGACTCAATCCAAAGCTAACAAAATATCACTTGCAATATTGTTCAAGAACTTAAATCCAGAGCAAGTGCTTGCAATATGTGGCCTCTGTAATCACTATGACTGTTATAAAAGCTAAGCAGACTGTTGAGTTTTAATGAAACCTGAAATTGAACAAATTCACACAACCTCAGAACTGAGTGCTCTGCATGGTAGTTGCAAGTACTGTAAGAAGTGGATATCGGCACCTGCAAACAACACATATCCTGGGAAGGATATTTAAGTGTGAAGAGTGGTTCTGGGATAACTGAGGTGCCAGTCTATGTCTTTGTGAATGTAAATTATGGGAAAGAGAAACAGGCTTCACAGTTTAAATTTATTTTTTTATTTATTTATTTTTTTATTGTTGGTCGTTCAAAACATTACATAGTTCTTAATACATCATATTTCACAGTTTGATTCAAGTGGGTTATGAACTCCCAATTTTACCCCGTATACAGATTGCTGTATCACATCAGTTACCCTTCCATTGATTGACCAATTGCCTTTCTAGTGTCTGATGTATTCTGCTGTCTGTCCTATTCTCTACTATCCCCCCTCCCCTCCCCTCCCCTCCCCTTTTCTCTCTCTACCCCTTCTACTGTAAATCATTTCTTCAATTTGTATTATCTTGTCTTACCCCTCCTTTCCTCTTATATGTCATTTTGTATAACCCTGAGGATCGCCTTCCATTTCCATGCGGTTTCCCTTCTCCCTCCCTTTCCCTCCCACCTTTAATATAATACTAACACTTTTACATATTAATTTAGCCCTAGTTTACTGTTATAGTATTTTAGTTTCCATTTAGCAGTTTGGGTAGCACCTGGTTATATTTGGAGTTGTTTCTTTTACTGATAAACAGTACATTTAAAATCGACCAAAATCCATTTATATACAAGAATGCTATCTATAGTATGTATCTGCTTATAACACACATGGTCTTGCCCCCAAGGCATATGGGAATAAGACCTGGTCAGGGTATATGTATAAGTGTGGGGGGGGGGGCAGGGCAGGTGGAGAGAGTATAAATAACAATGAGGATTTTTTATACCAGGAAATTAAAATTTTGGAAAGTGGAAGGCAAATGAAACTTCAGAATTGGCACCCCGGACACCCCTCCAGTTGCTTTTGTACTGAGTACACATCTATGGAGTCTTGCCTTTGACCTGGGATACACATCATGGGACTCTAAGGAAAAAGACCACTCACATGCAGGACTGGCAAAACTCTGCCTTAGGGCAGCATGAGTGGATCTCTACGTATTAAGACATAATAAGGATCTGTGGATTGAGTTAATTAAATATCCAATAGCAACAATAAATTAGTTCCTAAAATAAAAGTGTAAATATAGCTTTTGTAGTGCAAATATTTTGTTGAAAAAAAAATCTTTTCTTTTTAAGAAACTATACTGAGAGGTGTAAGGAGGTCTTTAACCCATACTCTCAGAAACAATATCATTACTTAGCTTCAAACTAAAGATTAAAAATAAAAACAAAGAAAAAGTATTGTCAATTTTTTTTCTACAAAATAGTTTGCTCTTTTGAGTTATTAACATATGAGTGTGTATGTATGTGTGTGTATACAATTGTAAAATCTCTTAAGAATTTAGAAAATGACACTAAAATATAAACAGACTGAATCCTGAAAAATAATTTGAAGTTAAAAGTGTCTCTGCCCACTATTTCCCCACCATAATATATATTTTTTCCCACTGGATTGGTTTACTTTTGTGTTTGTTTGATTTTGGTTTTATATTTAATGAGTCAATACATGTAAGTTTTTCCAAAGTGTGCTGACTTAAAATGACACTTGCTTTTTCAATGGGGCTTTTCAATCATTAGAATGCTGTATTTATGTACATAGAAGAGAAAAAGAGGTACTACACTCTTCCTAATAGTTAATGTAACATTTTACCAAAGATTATAAGATAGAACTGAAGCAGACTGGTAAAATTTAGACTTTAAGTATTTTTAGCTTGCATTGCAGTATGGAGCCACACAACCCTCATTTCCATTGCTATTTCATGCCAAGTACTTTGGCTGCACCATGCTTAAATATCAATTTAGAAAAACATGTCTGTCAGCAGCTCATTATCCCATCAATTTAAGCTACTATATCATAAATTTATTGCAAACTGCAGATGGCCTCAAAGATTGTGTTGACTGTATAGAAAATATGCTAGATGCTTTCTAAATGTATAGCAAAATAAGAGGCTTTCTCTAAGCCAAGACTCTCTATCTCTTTCAGTGAGCCAAGAAAATATTTGGATTATCATTCAAATTTTCTCTATCAGTCTTTTAGGAAGCAGTATGCTTTCCAATAAAAATGGGTGGAAAAAGAGTTCAGGAAAGATCTCCATGAAATAACAAAATGAAGTTAGAGTACTCTCATCCTCTGAGAGGATCTCTATTATGTGACTCATAATAAAGTTAACATATACAGACAATAAAAATTTGAAAATTTATTTTTCTGCCATGATAACAAGGTTTTAAAAGTTAATTCACTGAGTCACTTAATCAAATGCAGGAAAGAAATTTCAAAGCAATAAGGAAGCAAATCCCCATTTGAATAAGAATCAAAAAGGTACCAATATAATAATACCATAGACCAAGGAACACCTAGTGGAACATTGACTTATTAATCACATTTTATCAGCTATCAGAATATTTACTACCACTATGCCTTCCATGACTTTAACAAAACTGAAAATTAAAAATTATATTGCCTTCAATACTTGTCAGTATTGTGTACTGCAATAAACAGTATAATAAATCTTATGAAGAGCCTGAAGTATTATATGTAAATATAAAGACTCTCCTTTAATAAAATTCTTAAGAAAGTTAATTTTGAAAATGCATTAACAGAGACAACTCTACATCAAGTTCTGTATGCTTCATCTGATTGAGAAGAAGAGAAAATAGTCTGCTGCACAATAAAATACATCGAAGTCTTCCAAAATATGAGCTCTACAGAATTCTGTTCAGAAGTAAATTTGTAGTTTAGAGGAGAAGCCTTAGGACTAGCAGCCAATAGGGTGAATTCTGTCTTACTTGGTGCAATATTTTCAACAAGTCTTCAAACTTCTGTCAATTTCAGATTCTCATCTATGAATTGAAGACTTGAGACCAAATCATGACTAAAAATCTATTACTAATGACATTCTGTGATTCTAGAGTGAAAACACACTCACTTAACCCAAATTCTTGAAACCTCATCATAATTAAGTTCTTTAAAATGATCTTTTGCATTTGTTAGTTATTATGTTCTTACTTTTAAGATATTTTACATGTAAAATTTTATGAATATTGATTATTTTTGGTTGAGGGGAGTATATGTATGTATGTGTACAAATGCTTGCACCTGAATGTAGTCTGAATAATTGTAATCAATTTGTATCTCCTAGATTTTTTGTACTGATTTTTACTTTTAATATTATTTCACAAAACCGTTTTTAGATGTGAGAACTAACTGTGTTGCACACATGAAAATATCTTGAAATCCTAACATGTATTTCTGAGTTTAGGGATTTTTCTCCATTCGAATGTGGGTCCCTCAAATTCTTTGTTGTGTCTTTGTCCCTCTTTGTTGTTTATCAGATTAATTGTTGCATATAGCAATAAGTTGCATACTGATAATAACACAAATAACTAGGCAAGCTAATATTTACTCAGAGGTGCTTTGTATATGTCATTTCATTTAGTAATGACAATTGAATTCTCAGAAAAACACTATTGTCACCTAATTTTTAAAATGAGAAAAATGGGACTCAGAGAACTTACATAATTCTCTCAGTTGCTCAGCTTATGGTACTGGTTTTGAAATCCAACTGAATTTTTAACATCTTTACTATTCTTCAATGCAATTTTTAAAGAAATCTCTATATGAAATGATATTCCATCCTTTTAATTGCCACTTTTTTTTGCCATTCTTTCATGGATAAAAAATTAGACTATTTTTAGGTTGTCAGCAGTATTTATAATGCTAATATAAAATACATATAAACCCTTTGTGTATGCATGTGTGGATTATTTCTTTTACTTAACTATTCAAAATAATGGATAAGCAAAATATGATACATATATATACACATATATGTATGAGTGTATTTTTGTATATATGTACACACATATTGTCTATACATGTATAAAATATTCAGCTTTAAAAACCAAGGACATTCCAACACATGCTACAACATGAATGAAACTTGAGAACACTGTGCTAAGTGAAATAAGCCACTTACAAAAGAACAAATTCTGAATGATTCTGCCTCAACACGGTGTCTAGAATAGTCAAATTTATAGAAGGAGAAATTAGAATGGTTGCCATTAGGCACTGAATGAAGGAATGAAGAGTCAGTGCTTTATGGGCAGATAATTTCAGTTTAGACAGATGAAGACATTCTGGAAAACAGTGAAAGTATTGGTGGCTCAACAACATAAATGTGTGTGAATCCACTGAATTGTACACTTAAACATGGTTAAAATGGTAAATTTTATGTCGTGTATATTTTACCAAGACTTTAAAAATGAATCAAAACAACAAAAAAAGAAGCATATTCTTTTTAAAAAAGAACGGTTCTTTTCTATTTAGTAGCTTTCAACACTGTTTTTTTTTTTTGTTTTTTGAT
The DNA here is from genome assembly GCF_045843805.1 of Urocitellus parryii. NCBI lineage: Eukaryota > Metazoa > Chordata > Mammalia > Rodentia > Sciuridae > Urocitellus > Urocitellus parryii. The sequence continues at coordinate 49,643,340 of NC_135538.1, forward strand.
TTGTTTTGTTTTGTTTGCTTTTTGTTTTGCAGTGCTAGGGATTGAACTCAGGGCTTCAGGCATGCAAGGTAAGCATTCTACCTCCAGGCAACATCTCTAACCCTTAAGACATTGTTTCGGAGAGGTTTCCCAGTATTACCTGAATGTTTCAAGATCACATGTACTAATGAGATATAACCTAAGTAAGTACAGTTCACAGATGCTTGCTACAGTCTGCCAGGATGATCTTGAAACATGATGAACCTCAGGGACTTGAGCAATGATGTTTTGGGAGTGTAATGTGTGAGGAGAGACAGGGCCATACTAAATTTTGGTGCATTGATCTGTCTGTAGGGATAGTTTCATAGTCAGTAATCAATAGACCATGGAGTTTCTAAAAAGACATAATGAATGAAGACTTGCTTCAGGCCAGGATCAATACACAGAGAGCCAACCTAGTGGGGCAGCGTATCATCTTTTCAAAGAGTTGACAGGAAGGATGGGACAATCTCTGGGGCAGGAACAGAAATTGGCAAGAACACAAATGCTCAAATTTGTTGGGAAATTAAAATATACTCATATTCTTCTGAGTGCTGGATGGCCCAAAACAATTACAAGATACCTAGTTAGTATTCAGAGAAGATCAGTGGCAAAATGGACTCCAAATAGAAAGACTAACTTTGCATTTATTGAATTATTGTACAGTCATTTATTAACTTTTAAGCTTGGGATAGGACTTTCTCAATAATTCAGTCTACAACTTGAAGATATCATTTTCGTAGACCAAAGGTAATGAAAAAAGAATTTTCCTTCTAATTAAGTGAATTAATTTCCTCCTAGGACTTTGAAATGTATTAAGATAGGTGACCTTTAGTGAATATTCAGCAGAAAAGACAAATTCACTTGCTAAAAAAGCCTAGTTAAAAGGCAGAGTTTCTAACCAACTATAGCATCAGTTCCTTGAATATGTTAATCTTTGAAATAGTCTACTGGAGAAGACTTCTATATGTGGTAAACAAATTTAGCAAAGTAGAAGGGTACAAGATCAACCCAGAAAAATCAATAATTTTCTTAAACTCCAGAGCTAGAGTAACAAAAACAGCATGATATAGGCATAAAAACAGAAAGACCAATGAAACAGACTAGAAGACAGAGATAAATCCTCATATATACAAGTCATCTGATCCTTGACAAAATGCCAAAGCCTATGTAAAAGAAAAGGTAACTTTTTAAATAAATAGTGCTTTAATAGCTGAATATCCATATATAGAAGAATGAAACGTAAGTCCCTACCTCTTACCCTGCACAAAAATCTACTCAAAATAAATCAAAGGCCTAGGAATTAGACCAGAAATAGTGAAGCTACTAGAAGAAAACATAGGGGTAACACTCCAACATACTGGTGTGGGGTCTGACTTCCTTAAAAAAGCCCTTAAAGTCATAAAATAAAACCAAGAATCAATAGATGAGATAGCATTAAGTTAAAAAGTTTCTGCACAGCAATGGAAACAAAGGCATGAAGAAAGAGAACATCTTTGCCAGCTACTTTTATGACAAGGGATTAATAACCTAATATATAAAGAACCCAAAAACTTAATACTGAAAAAGCTAATAAACTCCTTAATAAATGGGCCAAAGATCTAAATAGACATTTATCAAAAGAAGAAATAGAAATGGCCACCAAATATATTAAAAAAAATTTGTTCAACACTCTTAGCAATCAGGGAGATGAAAATCAAAAATACACCAGTTTCATCTCACCTCAGAGTGGAAATCAAGATAATTGCAGTAAGGATGCAGAAATATATGTACACTTATACATCATTGGTGGGACTTCAAATTAATATAATCATTTCAAAAGCAGAATGGAGATTCCTCAAAAGACTAAGAATGGAACCAACATATGACCCAGATCCTCCACTCCTTGGTATTTATTCAGAAGAACTGAGATCTGCATACTATAGTGATATGTGAATACCAATGTTTACAGTGGCATAATTCGCAATAGCCAAGTTTTGGAACCAACATAGGTACATATTGATAGATGAATGGATAAAGAAACTGTAATATATGTATATACATACATGTATACACACACACACACACATATATATATATACACACACACACACTTATACACACACATTTGTATATATATACACACACACACACATTTATATATATATATATATATATATATATACACATACACATATACACTCACAATGGAGTTCTACTCAGTCATAAGGAAGAATTATGTCATTTGCTGGTAAATAGTTGCAAGTGAAAAACATCATGCTAAGTGAAATAAGCCATACCCAGAGAGTCAAGGATTTTTTCTCATACATGAAAGCTAAAGGCAAAAAAGGAATGGAAAAAGGAGATCTTGCTAAAATAGAAGAATGATCAGCAGCATAAAGCAGGGGACCCAGGAGGTCTGAGGAGGGGAGGCAAAAGGGAAGAACTGGGGAATTAAATTGAATGACTTATACTAGTGCATGCATGAAAATGAAACAATACATTCCAATTTTATATATAAATCATAATACATCAATTAAAAATAAGTAAATAAATGAAAGACAATAGAATAGCATACATTCCAGTAGGAATCGGGTTTGAGAGAGGGGAATACATGCCATTTAAGTTAGAACTATGAATTTTCTTGTATTTAGATTTTTTTACATTCAATATGAGATTTTTTACACTTGCTTTCTGATGTATTTATCATCATTTAAAAAATCACAGTTAAAATCTTTAGTACATACTCTGCATGATGGCACATGCCTGTAATCCCAGCAGCTCTAGAGGTTGGGGCAGGAGGATCGCAGGCTCAAGGCCAGCCTCAGAAACTTGTTTAGGCCCTAAGTAACTTAGTGAAACCCTGTCTCAAAATAAAAAGTAAAATGGGCTTGGGATGCAGCTCAGCGGTAAAGTACCCTTTGGATTCAATACCAAGTACCAACCCCCAAAATATTTAGTGCTTAAACTTTGTTTTTCTAGATTACTAGTGGTTTACGTTTGTAAAGAAAATTTATTTGAAATATGCAGGGATCGTTTTTCTTAATTAATTAAAATATTTCACATTCTAGTCAAACTTTACCTAATGATGCAAGAACTTATCTCTGAATCAAACACTTTCTCTTTCTCTCATTCTCACATACACAAACACTCACATACACACACACACACACAAACACACACACACAGACTTTTGAAAAATTTCCATTTGAAATTATTAAGCAATTCCAAATAATCTGTAGAGGTATTACATTTTGTGAAAGTTAAATTGAATCTGGGAATGAGAATGGAATTGTTTCTGGTAAAATAAAGGAAAAGAGGTCTTTACCTGGGAAAGCAGCACATGCATTTCTTAAAAATAAATGAAAGCAGTATGAAATGTGAATATGCATATTATGAGCAAGATATACTAAAATGGATTTTTATTCATTGTAGAACTGAAGGAAATAAGACAAGTAGGTCAGAAAACTTTTAAATAAGCATTATCCCTAAGAAAATTCTGTATTATACAGAAAAATGTCATGGGCAATTCACAGTTTTAGTGAGTCAATTTTTATTAGAAAAAGTAATGGATGATAATATTAAATTCACAGAGACAAAAATGATATAATAATTAAGAATAGCAGATACATAGTAAGCTTTTATACATAAAAACTCCCCACACTGGGCATGCATATAGGACTGTTTCTTATTGCAATAAGTAGTTTAATAATTAATCATCAATCATGTGATTTAGTCTCACCCAGTGAATTAATCTGTTTCTGTGATTTTTTGCATGTATGTATTTTAAAATTTAAATACTTTTCTATTATCTTCTAAAATGTGGTAAAAAAAAATGACTTATGTCCCTGGAGTTGAAAATTATTATTTTCAGAGAAAAAAGAGATTTAAAAAATTATGAATATATATTTCAGCTATTTAAAATGTAAAATTAAATGCAAATTCAATTTTCATATTAAGATTAAATACTATTTGACATTTGAATAGCATTTATACTGTTAACTTGGCAAATATTCTTTTTAGACAATTTGATTCTTAATGTTAATATTTGCTAAATGAGCACTGTTTGCTTGTTGAATTATTATTTTGCCTTCCATCTCTGACATTACAAAATTGCAATAATGACTCAAAATTGGTTTTAAAAACAGAAATAAAACAGTAACATTGCTATTACAAATGACAATATTGTCATAATTATGAACAATGAAAACATGTACTTCCTCCAGCTTCAATTTATTCTCTAAAAGTTACCCTTCAGGAATCATCTTTCAGTGACCTTTCCTGAACCCACATCCCAGACTAAGTGCCTACAATCTGTGCTATTTTAGCATCCTGCATAAACATCAATTATTACATTTGTGTGTGTGTGCTTCCATGCGTGTGTGTGTGTGTGTGTGTGTGTGTGTATAAAATCTTTATTGGATTTCTTTCAGCAAGGACTGTGCCCTCTCATCTCGCTGCCTAGTGTTTATCACAGTTCCTGAAACATAGGTGAATTAAATTAAATGTGTTATAGGAAATGTCACGTAAACCTTTCAGACCTCAGGGCTTTTTACACATATCCTTATGTTTTGAAAGAGGTGATGAAATTCTGGCTCCACTCAGGCCTTTCAAATGGCAAAAAAGGAAAAAAGAAATATACACCAAATTAATAATGTAATTTTGTTTTCTCTTTCTGGCATTCCATTTCAATGTATGCCTATTTCTTTTCAATCTAGTTGGCATATTTTCTCTTCAATGCTTTTATTATTTTTTTTTTTGAAAATAACATCTGTTTTCCTGAGCTTTAAATTAAAGATAATATGTACTTGGTGAGTTTAATTATATAAAAAATATTATTGATGAAACTCTACTAAGACATTTTGTATGTGGTCAGAAACTTTATAAAGAGAATAAAATTCGCTGGAAATGTAAAAGGCCTTTGAGGATGGATTGAGATGAAATTCTGTTTAACAAAAATAATTTGTAATTTAAAAAATCTTACTATCATCTAAAGAAAAAAGAAATATGATGAACAAGAGAGAGACAGATAAAGGCAAAGACTTCTGAATAAAGGAAAAAAATGATGCTGGAAAAAAGTTTCTTTTCTGTTTATAGTGATATTGAATGAATTTTCTGGTCAGCAAAGTTGCATTTGTTTATTTTTACCAATATTTTTTACTAATACGTTTTCCTGAAAGAGAATTCTCCTATCAAAACTATACTGTATAAATAAATAAATGGGTGTACATGTTTAAGACTTTGTTACAAACACTAAAAAGACTCAGATTTCCAGAAGTAAAACACATGCATCTTATTGTATGTCAAAAAGCAAACTCTAAGAAGAGATGGTCAGTAGTGGGCACAGAATGACAATATCGAATTGTTCCTACCTCTGATCCATCTTTCTCACATAAATTCATTCCTCATGCCCAGTAAGGAATCTCAAGCCCATCACTTGCCATTTAGTCAAATCCTTTTTATTGTTTCTGTAATAATTAGGCTAGTGCTGCTATAATTTGAAACAATGGCTTCTGTGAGTCTTTTTTTTCACCTTATCTATATATAGGAGTTCTATGAGACACCTGGACGATGCTATCCTTTGATTTTTGAAGACCCAGGTGGAATCACAAAAGCAAGAGTAATTATTCCTCGTATGGCAAACTAAAGGCACTTATAACCCCTTTGCCACCACATTCCCTGAGTGTTGATGTAAATGCATTAATCATTCTGCCAGGAACTGAATTGATATTCCAGTTTGCATAAGTGCATCATGACAAGCAAGGCATTTTATGTTTCAAGGCATCATATTTAATTAAGACTTTTTAACAGGTTTCTTTCCTTCTTTGAAGGAAGAATTGAAAACATTTAAAATAATGAGATCTAGCTCCCTTCAATTTATAATAATTTGAGAAGATTTTTAGAAAGTGTTACATTTACTTTTGAAATTTTTAATTATTTTTCTAAAATATAAAGCAAAAAGATGAATTGGGATCACTCCCTCAAAGAAAACTGGTGATAGATTTCCATAACTAATACAATTTATTATTGCCAAATTTAATATTATTTTATTATGATTATAATTACTAATAAAATTATAATGTATATTATTGATTCATGTACTTCATTACACATACAATTAGCAATATCTCAGATACACAATTAACAGGTACTACAATTATAAAGCTCTTGAAAGTAACATATATCTGTCAATACAGAACCAAAAACTGTATGTAAATTAAAAGTTTATATCTATGACACAGAGTATGCACAAATCTTATATTTTGATCTATTGATTTCATGTTTTTTTTTTTTTTTGGTACCAAGGATTAAGATCAAGGATGGTTAACCACTGAGCCACATTCCCAGCCATTTTTATTTTAGGTCAGTGTTTCACTAAGTTGCTTAGGAGCCTCATCAAATTGGTTAAGCTGGCTTTTAACTTGTGATCCTCCTACCTCAGCCTCCCAATCTGCTGGTATTACGGCTGTGTACCACCCCACCTGATCACTGTTAGATTTTTAAAGATACCTGTGGCTGCTCATAGAAATTCCAATCATTTAAAAAATATTAAGTAGATAATGCTCAGTTACAGACATATCTCCCTGTTAAATGTGTGTTTGTTTTTATGCACTAAAAGGGATGACTTGTACCTGATCACAATTGCTTATTTTTTTTCCAGCATAAATGAGTGATTATACATAAAACCATCTGAGCTCATCCTAGAGAAATTTACATGAGTATTTAAACTATGCCCCAGTGTCTGGGTTGGGTCCACAATGCTCTGTGAATTTAGAGAGGCAACAGTAATATTTGAAAATGGAGGCATTCATGTGCCTGGGCCTCTGGTAAAGCCTGAATGGTTAATGTATCCAGTCAGTGGGTCCAGTGGACTCATTCTTCTTCATCCATTCGAGGTTTTTAGTCTGAAGAATCTAGTTCTCTCTGTTACCTGTGTGTGGCCCCTCTGTAGATCACACAGTCCACAGCTTGGGCCTCTGTGCTTGTGAGTTCCAGCCAAATTTGCGCATTTTTCTCTGTTTGTCTGCAGCCTATCACTCCTGCCTGCCCCTGCACAGACTTTTGCCTATAACTATGGGACTTTTAACTGTGGCAGTTGTGGGATTCTGCTCTGAAAACCAGTACAATTAACATTTTAAAGACTCGGTTGACTTAAAAAGCAGAAAATGATAATCCGTCTCCTAAAATTTTAATTATTAAATGAAACCATAATGAATGTGTAGCTCCACACCTGGTACAATTGTCTTTCTTTTATCCTTTAACACAAATCATGGCTTTTGCACCATTCTGTTGAGTACTATCTTATCAGAGTTCCCAGTTGTTTGTATGTCTGTGCCTAGACTGAGAATGAAAATCCAATATAAACTTGGGGAAACTGATTTTGGAAAACTCATATTTCCCTGCCTCACATTTATGAAACCTGGCACTGCCTTCCGCGCTCTGTCCACTCTGAGTCCTGCCTGCTGCCTCCCTGGATCCCTCCCTACCACTTCTTTCTTGCTTTCACCATTTCTCCATCTTTGAAATTGCTTCTCTTAGTCACAGCTCAAGTACCTTCTCTCTAAAATCATCACTGACACTTCAGGAAGACTTGAGTATCTCATTCCCCAAATCCTGTGTCTGTGTTTGTCAAGTTCTCTTCATGTGAACACTGTTTGATTCTTTTGTGAATTTAAGGAGACACCAGATTAATAACTGCTTGCTATGTTCTAATTCTCAGAAACATAAACATCTTCCTTTTTACAAGCACTATTAATGTCATAGATTTTTCATCAGGCACTTAAAACACATATTTAAAAAGCTATGTTCTCATCTCAATTTGGATCAACACAAATTATTTTCTAGATGGTGCCAGTTTTCTTGATAATTGATCAAAATGATCACTTTAATCAATGTACAGATAATTACTTTATATTCAGTCCTATAGTTCCTTTAATTCTTTTAGTTTTTCTATTTGTTCTTCTTGGTTTAGGCAGAAAGATCTAAAGTTTTAGGTTGATGATGACAAGTTTTTTGTTTGTTTGTTTTAATTTTTTTGGTACCAGGGATTAAACCCCAAGGACATTTTACCAGTGAGCCACATCCCCAGCCCTTTTTATCATTTGTTTGTTTGTTTGGTTGTTTACATTGAAATAGTGTTTCCCTAAGTAACTTAGGGCTTCACTAATTTTCTGAGGCTGATTTTGAACGTTGGATCCTCCAGCCTTCAAGCTGCTGGGATTACATGTGTGTACCAGCATGCCTGGCTGATGAAGTGTTTTATGATAACCATGAGCAATAAAAATATAACATTTTAATATTTTAAAGTTGTAATTAGGTTACTGAAAATAATTTTTAATTCTGGAGAGGTTATTATCAGGGCCTCTTGGTGGTTGTCTAAGTAGCCGATTTATTCTTTAAATGCCACCTATGAATCCTTTGAGGACCTGGTATTGGACCTCAATAAAGGATGAATTCATCTATATGGTAAATATTAGACAATTTACTAGGCTCATTTAAAGTACTATGAGATTATTTGGACAAAATAATGACTACTTTTAAGAGCAATACTCCTTCCATATGTGCATTATTTTTCTTTATTATTGTTTCCTCACCTGTATCTAATCTGATAGCATTTTAAGTACCTTTCTTTCATTAAACCTCCACCAAGCCCTCAATATTTCACCAAGATAAAATAAAACAAACCTCTTCCAAAGCCATATATTATAGGATTTTATAAGACATAATTTATGCATAATTATACTATCAAAAAATGCATAACCAACTTAGGGAACAAACACAACTTCCTCTTGATAAGCATAACTGGTGGAAGAAAATAGATGTAGGGGAATGAAGATCAACATGCAGAGTGGTCACCAGTGTTCAGTGACCTGTGGAAACACTTGGCTAGGGTTTGCACAGGGAATAGGGTGTTTTATGTAGAATTGAGAATCCATTAATCGTACATACATAGAGTGAAAACATGTGTTAGTAATGAACTCACTTAATTACATAATGCCTATAAGTCAACTTGAACAGTGCACAAACACTGAGTTCAGACGTGCTGCAAGAATATTAGTACAAATCATTCTGTTGGATGAACAAGTCCAAAGAGTATAAAGAATGACAGCTCTCTGATTGTATCTGATACAGGAGGAAGAGAGATGGTGGAGAATAGCAGACTTGGAAGAAGGCCTGGATTCTAGTCCCCGTGTTACCAGCACAGGTCCTGTGATGGCTCTGAGCCCCTGTTGTGAAACAGGAATCACATCTGCCCTAACACCCAATTAAATAATGTGGTGAATATGGAAACCATATAAAAGCTGAAAGCTGTAATAAAATATATATGATTTATTTAACATATTATATTTAATCCATAAGAAAGCCAACTTTTAAAATGGAAAAGGCCATTGGATGGTTTCAAATATATGTACTTATCAAAACCTTATTTCAAATATACTCTCATAGAAAGCCTAATACCCACAATAGATAATAGAAAAGCAATAAGAAATCTATCTGCTAAAGGAAACCTCAGAGTCTGTTTTACTGAGGTTTTCTCTTGTAGGCAGACCTTAGTGTATCTTTGCTCAATTCTAAGGCTTTCAGAATATAGTTTAACTTCAGGCATGGTAGTGCACACCTGTAATCCCGGTGGCTCGGGAGGCTGAAGCAGGAGGATCATGAGTTCAAAACCATCCTCAGCAAAAGCAAGGTGCTAAGCAACTCAGTGAGACTCTGTCCCTAAATAAATATAAAATAGGGCTGGAGATGTGGTTCAGTGGTCGAGTGTCCCTGAGTTCAATTCCCTGTACCTGCCCCCCACCCCAAAAAAATACAATTAACACAAGAGATCCAGTCTAGCTCTTACATTTTGCAGATAAAGAGTGTGAGGACCTGAAAGGCCAAATAACTGATCAGTGGAGACTTGGAGTCTTTTACTTATATTGTCAATAGTTTCTAGGTTCTAGAACTTTGCTCATGTAGTGTCTTCTAGTAAAGAGCTCTATTGAATGTGATCCTATGTTTGCTGGTTCCTGAAAGGTTACTGGCAGTATCTTAACAGATGAAGAAAGCAACATGTAGGCCAAAATAGAGCACATGCACAGTCATCACTACACCTAAGGCTACCATGCTGGGAGGTAGGTGGTTCATCCACTACACACCTTTTAACCATCTCCCATATGCCAATACTAAAACTATGCTGCTCAGCTATGTTTTTTAAATATCACTTCTGCTTATATAAAATGACAAGATAATGTACTTTTTAATGTTTCTACTGAAAATTTTTGGGCTTCAAAGACAAAGGATATAATTTCTATCTATTTCATAGGTAGTACTGTGCAATTCCAGATATGAAGACAGTATCAATCATTGTCTCTCTTCCATGCACACAGACACAAACATTTTTGACCCAGACTTAAAACACCAGGGAAAATAAAGAAAATTTCTCAAATAGATACTATGGTTTGGTTATAGAAAAATTCCCTGAAAGCTCATGTGTGAGACAATGCAGGAATGTTCAGAGGTAAAGTGATTAGATTATGAGAGCTGTAACCTAATCAGTGGATTAATCCATTTGATGGATTGAAAGGACTTCTATATTGGGTGGTAATTATAGGCAGACAGGGGATAGCTAGAGGAGAGAGTTCTTTGGGGGATTGTGTCTTGACTCCTGCCTCCTGCCTCTCTCTACTTCCTTCCTATGACTTGAGTAGTTTTACTCTACTATGCCCTTATTCCATGATGCACCATCTCACCTTGGACCCAGAGTGATGGAGTTGGCCCACCAAGTACTGAAATTCTGACAACATGAACCCAAAATAAACTTTTCTTACTTTAAATTGTTCTCACCAGGTATTTTGGTCACAGTGATGGAAAATGGACTAACACAATGGGTAAGGTAAAAATCCTGTATGAGAATATTATGCAGACTCAGATATCTTAGTTCTGAGCAATTAAAAACTACAAGTTCCAAACTAGACTTTCCATGTGCCTAACACAAGGCATTTGTATGTTTTTATTTTTCATGTTAGTGCATTTCAGTGTGAAAAGTATCACTTCTGTCCTAATAAATTAAATTAAAAGTATCCAAATGTTTAGAATAATAAGAGCCAAATTAAGAATAAGTATTGCAAAATTATATGTCAAACTGCTCAACTTTGCTAAAAGAAAACAGTTCATTTTTTTTTTAATGTGGGAAAAATTTGAGTAAAATAAGGAGAGTCCTAAGGGACTGAACTTAAATATGCCTGGAAATAATTCTTCAGGAAAAAAGGGGATATTTTTGACCTAGTAGGATAAACTAGAATTTAATTTATGTTGCAAAAATATAAACCAAGGCTAGAGTCCAGTGTGGTTAACTAAGAAGTAACTCTAGAAAAATAAATTAGCAGAGGAATCTTAAAGCACAAACAATGTGGTAAAGGGAACAATTCTAAGTATATGTTCTAAAGATAAGCAAAAACTAAATGGAAAGAATAATTAAGAAACAAAAGAAAATAAACAATATTAAAGTCAATTAAAATTTTGCCAATGATTAAAAATGAGTTTGACAGTATGTGGGAGTCAGCGATTTTACTTTTCACAAACTTTGTTTAAAGAGCATATTTGTTCATTGTAATTGGAATTTTTTAATGATGAAAAACTCCATTTTAAATGTTTCCTTTTATTTATAAATGAAATAGTGGCAGCTTGCTTCCTATTACTGGATATGATTAAAGTTCTCCAGTTCATAATTCTTTTTCAAACCTCTCAAGCAGTCCCACCAAAGAGGTATAATTACTTAATAATATTTTTCACACTTTCAAGTAAACTGTCCTGAAATTTCTCAAGTCAACCACATTTTTTAACTTTTTCACTTCTATTTCTCTTTGCTTTCCCCAGCATTTACTTTCTCTTTATTTAAGATACTGAACCTCAATTGAAATTTCTGTCTCATCCTGTTTTTCTAATTTTTTGCTTTAAATCAAAACAAGAAAGCACCCCAACTCAGCACACTTGAACACATCACACATCAGTGAGTAGCTGAATGACTTCCTTTTCATCGGAATATGTTCTAGACATCAGTTTCAATTTAGATGTATTTAATAATCACTTCTAATAAAGAATTAATGTCTCATTCTAATGAACTAAGTCAACAGGACTCTAACTTGAGAACAATAGTAATGTTTTATATCATACTTGTATTAATTCTCAATCAATATTTATTGAAAATCTACCTCTCAATTAGTATGGCTGATGATGGAATCAGACATTCTATGAAAGGAGACAAATATATGTTCTCACGATGTGTTACAAAATAGAGACAAATTTTATAAGCTTGACCAGTTCTAGGAAAGAATCTTTGCTCCTTAAGCATGAATTTTTCTCACTTGTGCAACAGTCATTTGGTTTACACTCTTTTACTGCTGACGGGTTCTCTTCACAGTGCCCCTTAGACAATGAAAAAATTACTGGGCTGGTAGTCTTCCAGATTCTTTCTCCCAGAGGCATTAGTAGCATCGGGAGGAGAATCAAAAATTCTAGTGTGTCTGATTTGCAGCCAGTGACCTCTGTTCTATAAAAACAGGGAAATACATAACCCTGAGATGCTAATTGGCCTTCTTCCTCTAAGTTATTCATGGGAAGAAATGTTTTCCTCTTTCATAATAGAAGAAAAGTTCATATCTCAAATGCTTTCTAACCACTATAGTTTTAGTACATAAAGGGTCATATTCCTAATTGAAGATAAAGTTGTTGTGGTATGGGTTCTCATTTATCACATATTGATTTCATTTGTTTTATAATTAGAATAACACATGAGATTTTAGCAGTAGACACAGTCTGGTGATCATTCTTCATGACTTGGACCAGGATGAGAAGTGAGGAACACAAAATTTAAGGAGGTTGTGGAAAATATGGTAATCAAGACAAGGAATGTATAGTGCCATATCCATAACAATAAAAAAAATACCTTAAAAATCCATAATGAACAATTTTAAACAAAGACAGAGCAGTGTGACCAATTGTTCTTTTTGCCTTAAGCTATGGCTAACATAGGACACACATTTTCTCTAAATATTCAAATATAATGATTGGTGTTGAACTGGTTATTCATTCAACATTCATTTATTGAGTTAATAACAGTAACAGAGAGATCTGCAGTGGTACAGGTACTCAAGCAATTTTTTTAGCTTGCTCACAAATTTAGTTTATATTAAACTTATAGATTTGACATATTATTTTTATTATTTTAATTTGTTCTTTTGACATATTATTTTAATGAGAGTAGAATTCATGATTATTCTTTTATGTCCTTGCCAAATTTCCAACTCTCCATTTACAGTTGTTGTTTTTTTTTCCCCTTGTAATCTTATTTGTCATTTTGTCTTTCTCTTTTGGAGATTATTTTTATCATATATTGTAACAGATTTTTTTTATTGTTTTCCTGGAAAAACTATGCTTCTGTACATCTTTTTCATAAATTTGTATAATCACTGCCAAAAAGCAGAAAAATGATAAATCTAAAACTTTAAGTCCTGATTATAGACTTAAATTTATATTTTACCTAAATGATTTAATGTCATTTCTAGAATTTAATATTCTTTATCACAAGAGACACATTAATTTGTTATTTCAAAATGATTGTAGCTTAGTGGTTAGTCCCATAATACCAAAGGCTGAATGTCCTCTCTGATATGTGGATGCTAACACACAACAAAGGAGGGGAGGGAGAGGTGAAGATTATAAATCTATTGGATTAGACAAAGGAGAATGAAGGGAAGGTAGAGGGATGGGAATAGGAAAGACAGTAGAATGAATCAGACACAACTTTCCTACCTAATATATGAATACACAAACTTGGTAACTCCACATCATGTACAAGTACAAGAATAGGATTCTAATTAGAATAAGTTATACTCCATGCATATATTATATATCAAAATACACTCTACTTTCATGAGTATCTAAAAAGAACAAATTTTAAAAAAAGAAAAATTCTCTCAGATTATACTGGCATTTATAATGCTAAACATTCCATTTCCTTTGATTCATCCTTAAAACTATAAATGAGTCAATGTCACCTAGCTCTAAACATCTAACATCATGAAATTTCAGATGGAGAGTAAGAACTTTTCTCTCTCAATTTCATTTCTCATCCTCTGTGTCATTGTCATTTATGTATGCTATGAATGCAAAATACATTGCTACTATTTTTACATTAGATATATATTTTTTCTTTCAAGTATTAGAGATAACAAAAATGTCTATCATGATTACTTTCATTTAACCATTTCCAGAGGTCTCCATTTCTTTGTTTATACTTCATCTCTGTCTAAGATCATTGCTTCTATCTAAAGAACTTAATTTAAAATTTATTGTAGAGCTGTTTGGTTGACAATAGTTCTTATTTTTTATTTATCTGGAAAAGGCTTTATATCTACTTCATTTTGATAGATATTTTCTCTAACCACAGCATTTGAGATTCACAATTTTTTTTGTTTCCATTTTCTTTTTTTTTTTTTTTTTTTTTTATTGGTCGTTCATAACATTACATAGTTCTTAATACATCATATTACACGGTTTGATTCAAGTGGATTATGAACTCCCGCTTTTACCCCGTATACAAATTGCTGTATCACATCAGTTACCCTTCCATTGATTGACATATTGCCTTTCTAGTGTCTGATGTATTCTGCTGTCTGTCCTATTGTCTACTATCCCCCCTCCCCTCCCCTCCCCTCCCCTTTTCTCTCTCTACCCCTTCTACTGTAAATCATGTCTTCCATTTGTATTCTCTTGACTTACCCCTCCTTACCTCTTATATGACATTTTGTATAACCCTGAGGATCGCCTTCCATTTCCATGCAATTTCCCTTCTCACTCCCTTTCCCTCCCACCTCTCATCCCTGTTTACTGTAAATATTCTTCTCAAGCTCTTCGTCCCTACCCTGTCCTTGTTTACACCCCTTATATCAAAGGAGTCATTTGGTATTTGTTTTTTAAAGATTGACTAGCTTCACTTAGCATAATCTGCTCTAATGCCATCCATTTCCCTCCAAATTCTATAATTTTGTCATTTTTTAATGCAGAGTAATACTCCATAGTGTATAAATGCCACATTTTTTTTTAATCCATTCATCTATTGAAGGGCATCTAGGCTGGTTCCACAGTCTTGCTATCGTGAATTGAGCTGCTATGAACATCGATGTAGCAGTGTCCCTGTAGCATGCTCTTGTTAGGGCTTTAGGGAATAGACCGAGAAGGGGAATAGCTGGGTCAAATGGTGGTTCCATTCCCAGCTTTCCGAGAAATCTCCATACTGCTTTCCAAATTGGCTGCACCAATTTGCAGTCCCACCAGCAATGAACAAGAGTGCCCTTTTCCCCGCATCCTCTCCAGCACTTATTGTTGTTTGACTTCCTAATGGCTGCCAGTCTTACTGGAGTGAGATGGTATCTTAGGGTAGTTTTGATTTGCATTTCTCTGACTGCTAGCGATGGTGAGCATTTTTTCATGTACTTGTTGATTGATTGTATGTCCTCCTCTGAGAAGTGTCTGTTCAGGTCCTTGGCCCATTTATTGATTGGGTTATTTGTTATCTTATTGTCTAATTTTTTGAGTTCTTTGTATATTCTGGTTATTAGGGCTCTATCTGAAGTGTGTGGAGTAAAGATTTGTTCCCAGGATGTAGGCTCCCTATTTATCTCTCTTATTGTTTCTTTTGCTGAGAAAAAACTTTTTAGTTTGAGTAAGTCCCATTTGTTGATTCTATTTGTTAACTCTAGCGCTATGGGTGTCCTATTGAGGAATTTGGAGCCCGATCCCACAGCGTGTAGATCATAACCAACTTTTTCTTCTATCAGATGCCGTGTCTCTGATTTAATATCAAGCTCCTTGATCCATTTTGAGTTAACTTTTGTGCACGGCGAGAGATAGGGATTCAGATTCATTTTGGTGCAAATGGATTTCCAGTTTTCCCAGCACCATTTGTTGAAGATGCTATCCTTCCTCCATTGCATGCTTTTAGCCCCTTTATCAAAAATAAGATAGTTGTAGTTTTGTGGATTAGTTACTGTGTCCTCTATTCTGTACCATTGGTCCACCCGCCTGTTTTGGTACCAGTACCATGCTGTTTTTGTTACTATTGCTCTGTAGTATAGCTTGAAGTCTGGTATCGCTATACCGCCTGATTCACACTTCCTGCTTAGTATTGTTTTTGCTATTCTGGGTCTTTTATTATTCCATATGAATTTCATGATTCTTTTATCTATTTCTACAAGATATGCTGTTGGGATTTTGATTGGCATTGCATTGAACTTATAGAGAACTTTTGGTAATATCGCCATTTTGATGATGTTAGTTCTGCCTATCCATGAGCAGGGTATGTTTTTCCATCTTCTAAGGTCTTCTTCTATGTCTTTCTTTAGGGTTCTGTAATTTTCATTGTATAAATCTTTCACCTCTTTTGTTAGGTTGATTCCCAAGTATTTTATTTTTTGGGGGGATATTGTGAATGGAGTAGTTGTCCTCATTTCCGTTTCAGAGGATTTGTCGCTCATATACAGGAACGCCTTTGATTTATGCATGTTGATCTTATATCCTGCCACTTTGCTGAATTCATTTATTAGCTCTAATAGCTTCTTTGTAGACCCTTTTGGGTCTGCTAGGTATAGAATCATATCATCTGCAAATAGTGATAATTTAAGTTCTTCTTTTCCTATTTTTATGCCTTTAATTTCTTTTGACTGTCTAATTGCTCTGGCCAGTGTTTGGAGGACTATGTTGAACAGAAGTGGTGAGAGAGGGCATCCCTGTCTTGTACCAGATCTTAGAGGGAATGCCTTCAATTTTTCTCCATTCAGAATGATGCTGGCCTGTGGCTTATCATAGATTGCTTTTACAATGTTGAGGTATGATCCTGTTATCCCTAATTTTTCTAGCGTTTTGAACATAAAGGGATGCTGTACTTTGTCGAATGCTTTTTCTGCATCTATTGAGATGATCATATGGTTCTTATTTTTAAGTCTATTGATGTGGTGAATAACATTTATTGATTTCCGTATATTAAACCAGCCTTGCATCCCAGGGATGAATCCTACTTGATCATGATGTATAATTTTTTTGATATGTATTTGAATCCGATTCGCCAGAATTTTATTGAGGATTTTTGCGTCAAGGTTCATTAGAGATATTGGTCTGTAGTTTTCCTTCTTTGACGTGTCTTTGTCTGGTTTCGGAATCAGGGTGATGTTGGCCTCGTAGAATGAATTTGGAAGTTCTCCCTCTTTTTCTATTTCCTGAAATAGCTTGAAAAGTATTGGTGTTAGTTCCTCTTTAAAGGTTTTGTAAAACTCTGCTGTATACCCATCCGGTCCTGGGCTTTTCTTAGTTGGTAGTCTTTTGATGGTTTCTTCTATTTCCTCTATTGTTATTGGTCTGTTTAGGTTGTCTATATCCTCCTGGCTCAATCTGGGCAGATCATAGGACTCAAGGAATTTATCTATGCCTTCACTATCTTCTATTTTATTGGAGTATAAGGATTCAAAGTAATTTCTGATTATCTTCTGTATTTCTGAAGTGTCTGTTGTGATATTGCCTTTTTCATCCCGTATGCTAGTAATTTGGGTTCTCTCTCTTCTTCTCTTCGTTAGCATGGCTAAGGGTCTGTCAATTTTATTTATTTTTTCAAAGAACCAGCTTTTAGTTTTGTCAATTTTTTCAATTGTTTCTTTTGTTTCAATTTCATTAATTTCAGCTCTGATTTTAATTATTTCTTGCCTTCTACTTCTTTTGCTGTTGTTTTGCTCTTCTTTTTCTAGGATTTTGAGATGAAGTATGAGATCATTTATTTGTTGGTTTTTTCTTTTTTTGAGGAATGAACTCCAAGCAATGAATTTTCCTCTTAGAACTGCTTTCAATGTGTCCCATAGATTCCGATATGTTGTGTCTGTGTTTTCATTTAACTTTAGGAATTTTTTAATTTCCTCCTTGATGTCTTCTAAAACCCATTGATCACTCAGCAACCTATTGTTCATTCTCCAGGTGATGCTTGCTTTTTCCTTTCTTCTTTTATCATTGATTTTCAGTTTCATTCCATTATGATCAGATAAGATGCATGGTATTATCTCTACCCCTTTGTATTGTCTAAGAGTTGCCCTGTGACATAGTATATGGTCTATTTTTGAGAAGGTTCCATGTGCTGCTGAGAAAAAAGTGTAGCTACTTGATGTTGGGTGGTATAGTCTATATATGTCAATTAAGTCTAGGTTGTTAATTGTGTTATTGAGTTCTATAGTTTCCTTATTTAACTTTTGTTTGGAAGATCTGTCCAGTGGTGAGAGAGGTGTGTTGAAGTCTCCCATGATTATTGTATGTTGGTCTATTAGACTCTTGAACTTGAGAAGAGTTTGCTTGATGAATACAGCTGCACCATTATTTGGGGCATATATATTTATGATTGTTATGTCTTGTTGGTGTATGGTTCCCTTGAGCAGTATGAAGTGTCCTTCTATATCCCTTTTGATTAGCTTTGGCTTGAAATCTATTTTATTAGATATGAGTATGGACACTCCTGCTTGTTTCCGCGGTCCATATGAGTGATATGATTTTTCCCAACCTTTCACCTTCAGTCTATGTATATCTTTTCCTATCAAATGCGTCTCCTGTAGACAGCATATTGTTGGGTCTTGTTTTTTGATCCATTCTACTAGCCTGTGTCTCTTAATTGGTGAGTTTAAGCCATTAACATTTAGGGTTATTATTGAGATATGGTTTGTTCTTCTATCCATATTTGTTTATTGATGTTACTAAACCTGATTTGTTATCCTCTATGACTACTTTCCCCCCTTTACTGTCCTACCTCCCATTGTTGGTTTTCAATGTTGTTTTCCATTTCCTCTTCCTGTAATGTTTTGCCAAGGATTTTTTGAAGAGATGGTTTTCTAGCTGCGAATTCTTTTAACTTTTGTTTATTGTGGAAGGTTTTAATTTCATCTTCTAACCTGAAGCTTAATTTCGCCGGATACACGATTCTTGGTTGGAGCCCATTGTCTTTCAGTGTTTGAAATATGTTATTCCAGGATCTTCTAGCTTTCAGAGTCTGTGTTGAGAGATCAGCTGTTATCCTGATTGGTTTACCCCTAAATGTAATCTGCTTTCTTTCTCTTGCAGCTTTTAAAATTCTCTCCTTATTCTGTATGTTGGACATCTTCATTATAATGTGTCTAGGTGTGGATCTCTTATGATTTTGCACATTCGGCGTCCTGTAGGCTTCTAGGATTTGGGATTCTGTCTCAATCTTCAATTCTGGGAAGTTTTCTCGTATTATTTCACTGAATAGACTGTTTATTCCTTTGGAATGGAGCTCTGTGCCTTCCTGTATCCCAATGACTCTTAAATTTGGTCTTTTGATATTGTCCCATAATTCTTGGATGTTCTGCTCATGGTTTCTTAGCAGACTTGCTGAGCTGTCTATGTTCTTTTCCAGTTGAAATACTTTGTCTTCATTGTCTGATGTTCTCTCTTCTAAGTGATCTACTCTGCTGGTAGTATTCTCAATTGAGTTTTTAAGTTGGTTTATTGTTTCCTGCATTTCTAGAATTTCAATTTGTTTGTTTTTTATTACCTCTATCTCCCTGTGAAATTGATCTTTGACTTCCTGGATTTGTTTGTCAATGTGATCTTTCATTGTCTGATTTTGCTGTCTCATGTCTTCCTTGAGACTCCAGATCATCTGAAGCATATATATCCTGAACTCTTTATCTGATATTCCATCTGTTGCAGCTATTACCTCTTCTAAAGTTGAGTTGACCTGCATTGCTTGTGGTCCTTTCTTTCCTTGTCTTTTCATACTGCCCGCGTTTCTTTCTGCTTGGTGCAACTGTTGTGTTTTGAAATTTACCCCCTATTTATTTATGTTGCTCTTGTATACTTGAAAAGTCTCCCTTGCAGGTGCGGGCGGCGGCTGTGCCCCTACTCCAATTGGGGTGACGTGTCTATCACGCTGGCGGCTCTCTGGGCCTGTTCCGGGAGTGGAAGGCGGCTCTGCTCTGTCCCTATTCCAATTGGGGTGTCGTGACTACAATGCCGGCAGATCGCTGGGCCTCTTCCGGGCGTGGGCGGTGGGCTTGGCTGGTGGGATTCCACCTAATGGCAGTCCCTAACCTCCCTGCTTGCTAATTAATGGCTTCTCTGAGGCGCCACGCCTTCTGTAACTGCGGGGCAGGCCGCGCGAATCAGTTGGCCTGGATCTCCGGGGTCCTGCTGCTGGCTGTTTTGATGTTACAAGCTGTTGGAGAGTGGTGGTGTATTCTTCAGCTTTCCCGGATGGTGGCCGCTGACTGCCTCGGTGGAGTGTCCGCTGTGGGGGATGGGACTGTACCGCTTTCTTCCCCTTCTGAGAACCCGAGCTCGGCCCAAGGGTCCGTGTGGGCTTGGCTGGTGGGATTCCACCTAATGGCCTTCCCTAACCTCCCTGCTTGCCAATTAATGGCTTCACTGAGGCGCCACGCCTTCTGTAGCCGCAGGGCAGGCCACGCGAATCAGTTGGCCTGGCTCTCCGGGCCCTGTTGCAGGCTGCTGGGATCCCTGGCACTCTATCACTTTGATTCTTTCTGCTTGCCCCTCCCCCAGCGCTGGCTAGCCAGGTTTCCTTTTGGCTGCTACTGGGAGGAGGGGTTGGAGGTCAGGTGTCTCTGGTTTCCCCCTAGCCTGTATGGAGGCTCAGCTTGATACTCCCTCTCCCGGCAAGCCTAGGAGAGATTTTATGCGAATTCCCGCTGTCTGGGGGGTGAGCTGAATGACACTGACCTGTTTTGATGTCGCACTCTGAAGGAGAGTGGCGGTGTATCCTTCAGCTTTCCCGGATGGTGGCCGCTGACTGGCTCGGCGGAGTGTCCGCTGTGGGGGATGGGACTGTACCGCTTCCTTCCCCTTCTGAGAACCCGTGCTCGGCCCAAGGGTCCGTGTGGGCTTGGCTGGTGGGATTCCACCTAATGGCCTTCCCTAACCTCCCTGCTTGCCAATTAATGGCTTCACTGAGGCGCCACGCCTTCTGTAGCCGCAGGGCAGGCCACGCGAATCAGTTGGCCTGGCTCTCCGGGCCCTGCTGCAGGCTGCTGGGATCCCTGGCACTCTATCACTTTGATTCTTTCTGCTTGCCCCTCCCCCAGCGCTGGCTAGCCAGGTTTCCTTTTGGCTGCTACTGGGAGGAGGGGTTGGAGGTCAGGTGTCTCTGGTTTCCCCCTAGCCTGTATGGAGGCTCAGCCATTTTCTTTTTTATTTAGTTCCTTTTCTTGTCTCTTTTTTTCCTCTTAGCACTTTGAATATGTCTCTCCATTTAATTCTTTGTAGCTTCCATAACTTTTGTAAAAAAGTCTGCTGTAATTCCTATTTCAGTTCTTCTATAAGTAATGAGGGGTTGCAGCTGGAGACCAACTGGTCTATCAAAGGGATTCCTTCAGTATTTATTCTTGACTCTTAGCATGACTGTAGAGGTTTAAACTCATTCCAAGATAAATAGGAAGAAAAAAAGATATTAGATATTAGACCAATAAACTATTTGTCAAAAGAAAAAAAAAGAAGAAAAGACATAAAGCATGTAGAAGCTAGAGAAGAGGTCAGAATATTTTGATAGCATATATCAAGACAGGAAAGAATATTTTGCATAACTTTTTAGAACATTGAAGGAAAAATAAACAATGTAAGATATGTTGATGAAATACATCACTGCTCTTCCATACTTTGGTTCTTTCAAAATCAAGAATGGGAATGTGAATATAGCAAGCATAGTGCCTCAAATGGTTTGCAAAATGCTTCCTCTTCTGTCACGTTGAATTAGGACATTTTGGAAGCCCTTAGAGAAATCCATAGTTTCCAGACATTTGATTTCTGACAAAGATGCAAGAACACATAACAGGTAAAGGATTGTTCCAATAAGTGATATTGGAAAAATCTAAAGAGCTATATGCAGAAAGGTGAAATGTGATCCAAAATTCATACTTAACATAGAAATCAACTCAAAATGAGTTAAAGATTCAAAGATAAGACTTGAAACTGTAAAACTAGTAGAAGAAAACCTAGGGGGAAGACTCTATAATGTTGCTCTGGGGAAAGTTTTTTGGATGTGATTCTAAAAGCATGGGCAACAAAAGCAAACATCGACAAATAGGTTTACATCAAACTAAAATGCTTCTTCATGGAAAAGAATATAATCAACAGGCTAAATAGTCAACCCATGAAATGGAAGAAAATATTTGACAAACATATGTCTAATAAGGGGTTAATATAAAAATATATGTGGAACTCAGTAGAAAAAAAATGCACCAATGACAAATTACTCAATTGAAAATGGGCAAATGATATGAATTGACATTTCTCAAAAGAAGATCTACAACTGGACAAGTATATGAAAAGTATTTAAAAATACCAATAATCAGGAAAATTCAAATTAAAACCACAATGAGTTATCACCTTAAACATGTTAAGATGATTATTATCAAAAAGACAAGATAATAAGCATTGGCAATGATGTAGAGAAGAGGGAACTCTTGTGCATTATTTGTGGTAATGTAAATTGTATAGCCATTATGGAAAACTATATGGAGGTTATTTTAAAAATTAAGAAAAAACTTCCATATGATCTAGTAATTCTACTACTGGTTTTATATTCAAAGGAAATAAAATCAGTATATTAAGGAGACATCTGCATCCCTGCATTCATTGCAGCATTACTCACAATAATCAAGACATGGAATCAATCTCAGTGTCCATCAACAAATGAGTGCATTAACAAAATGTGGTACATTCACAGAGAAATAATACTCAGTTTAGTAAGGGAATCCTGTCATTTGTGACAGCATAGATGAGTCTGGAGGACATTGTGTTAAGAGAATTAAGCCAGATGCATCAAGACAAATAGACAGGATGTCCTTACAAGTGCAATCTTAAATTGAATTTAGAGAAGCAGAGAGTAAAGGATGATTTTCAGGGACTGTGGTTTGCCAGCAGTGTGAAATAACAATATTTCAGTTAGATGGGAGGATAAATTCCAATGATTGTACAACATGTTGACTGAAGTTAAGAGAGTAGTAAGGCAAGGCAGGAGGATCTTGAGTTCAAAGCCAGCCTCAGTATGAGGCGCTAAACAGCTCAGTGAGATCCTGTCTCTACAGGATACAGCCCTATACAAAATAGGGCTGGGAATATGGCTCAGTGTTGAGTGCCCTTGAGTTCAAACACTGGTACCAAAAAAAAAAAAAAAAAGAGAGAGAGAGAGAGAGAGAGAGAGAGAGAGAGAGAGAGAGAGAGAGAGAGAGAGAACAATAAGCATGTGTGGTAAGGTATACCTTAATTAGCTCTATTGAGCCATTATTTAGTGTATACATATTTCAAACATCAGTTGTATGCCACAAATATACACATTTTAAAAATTTGTGTTAATTTAAAAATATTAAAAATACAAAAACTAAAAATAAATTATATAGTAAATTACCAGCATCTCTTTACGTCTCTCTATAACTTCACTTAAAACAGCAATGCTTTCTCAGGAAATGAAGTTAAATGCTGGTTCCAATTGCCCTTCATGAAAATTCCACTCTTTGGAAAAAAAAAAATTCTTTGTTTATAAATTATTTGTGTGAATTTTAAACTTTCTGCACTATTTTTAAATTTCTCTTTGATTATTTCAATCAGATCCTTTAAGAAGAATTTATAAGCCATTTCTAGAAATGTATATGACTGTTGCCACTTTACCTACTAGAAATATATGTGACTGATCAAGACAAAAAGAAACAAAACAAAAAAACATTAGAAAACTATTTCCATGAAAAAAGAAACCAACAATAACAAGATCAACAGTTACAAGTTTACAAGTTTGCAAGTTTACAAGAAAGACTGTTACAAGTTGTCCAAGTTTAGAATCTGTGGTCACTGAAATAATGAAGACCAATTAATACATATTTTGAAATTTACCTTTAATCTTTAAATTTTAAATATTTGTTAAAACTGCATTTTGATCATAAAAATTAGAAATTATAGATTAATACAAAGAGGAAAGCAAAAATACCAGCAATCCCACTTCCAATGATTTATTGTACAACATGTTGACTGGAGAAGAGAGTAGATTTTAAGCTGGGTGTGATGGTGCACACCCGTTATATATAATGTAGAATGTTGGGGTATGACTTTCCACACCCTTTCCTCTAGCTTTTTGAAGTATAGAGTGCATTAGGGTTATCTAGAGGCACCCAATCATGCATGGCACCCCATCATGCATAGCACCCAAGACTCCTTGCTCCTGTTACTTTGCACCCATTCACTGGACTTCCCCCATCCCTCCCTGTCTATTCTCCCCAGCCTCTCTGAATACTTTTATCACTTCCCAGCTGAGCTAACCAGTGCCTTTCTCTCCTAATTCTCACCCTCCTGATCAAGAAGAGTGAAAAGAATTTTTATAAAATGTAGTTCAGATCATGCATTCCGTTCAAGACTGGAGTGATTATGTCCTGGCTTGCTATGTAATTAGGATTCATTTGTTACCAATTGACTCCAAGAGATGAGATTGCAAACAAACACAAAAGTGTTTACTTTCTAATCATCCTAGTTCCAGTGACTTCCACTCTAATAGAACAAAATTGAAATTCCTTTTCGTTCCCTAAATCATTGCATAACCTTTCCATCTGCATCTACTCTGGCCATACATGCTTGTCATCCTTGACCCTGTGTTCCTTCAAACACAGACTATATTCTGGTACTTTGTTATTAATTATCTAATAATGAGTTTATTATCTTCCTTTCACACCAGAATATAATCACCATGATTATATTTAGGCATAATAGGTTTTTGGTGCCTAAAACCCTGCCACATACATAGTTGAAGCTTAATAAATTTGTTAAATATATGAATAAATGTTGGTAACTCTGACAATTAGTTCAACATAAATCAAATAAAAGGCTATAATCAGCTCACTGTTTTTCATAAGTAGGTAAAAAAAAAAGACACAAAAACTCCAATCTAGAGGCATGCCCCATGTGTCTACTGGTTATAAATAATCATATCAAAGCTTTCACTAGATTATGTAAACACTGCAAAGCTTTTCGTTGGCTCCATGATAGGTCAGATATTTTTTCTTCAATTATTGGTGGAGAAAAAAACAGATGCTTCTAAATTTTCACTACTATTGTCCTGTCAACCAATTAAAATGTTTAGAAAAGACATTATAGTGTCATAAGGATGATAATTTATTCAAAGTTTTTATAACTTTTATAGGCAAATTTTTACAGTTAACTAGGTAATTCATTTACCTTCTCTACACCTCTTTTTTATAGATGAGAAGTTAGAAATGTGAAACGCAATTCTCAAATATGTTTTTAAGGTAGTCAAACTTATAATTTATCCATTTGGAATGTGTGAATATAAACATAAGGGAAATAATGTTGCAGAAAAAGTTCTTAAATACCACTGCATCATTCATTATGACATTAAGTTGGAACAGGTAATATGGTTGTAATATTGAATATAAATAATGAAAAAAGCTAGGAAGACAGCATTGCTTAATCTATGTACAGTATGAGAACTGAAATATAAACACAAAGTAATTAATATTACATGGGGAGTATGATGGGTGTGTGTGTCTGTGTGTGTGTGTATTTTCCAGGCAATCTGTTAAAAATGATCTTTTATGGTAGAGCAAATAATCACAGGCAGAAGTATTAGGCAATGAAAAACCATCTATAGAAACTTGCTCCTAAATGTTTCAATATTACTTTACATATATTTACATTAAATTCTAGCAGAGATGAAAACAGCACAAATCATCCCGTTTCACAGATGTGAATATAGAAGATGAAGTGTTTTTATAGCTAATGGTTCTTGAAGTTTTATGGCACTGTGAAGGAAGTTCTATGTCTATAAACTAGTTTTATTGACTCCTAATTAAGTGCTCCATTTCCTAGCCCATGTGTAAATTCAAGAATTAATGTGCTTTAATTGTGAGTTTTATGAACTATGTGATGCCATTTCAGTTTACATAGATTGATAAGATATCAAATAATATAGTCATCACTTAAGACAATACCTACTGACAACATTGGGCTTATAGATGAGAGATTGACTTATAATGTAATTTCATTTTTCTGATTAAATAATTGATTTTTCACTTCCTTATAGATTAGGTGGCTAGATGAATATTGAGCTGCTTTTCTTTTTTTCCTCACTTGAGTTAATTCCACCCTTTGCATCATCTTTGAGTTCTCCTCATTCCTTTTTTGCTCACCAAAGCCTGCTGGGTATGGTTCTGAAATGTTGCCAACATATTTCCTTCCCCACTACTACCCAAGTAAGGACCTCATTATTACATTGTTTTGCTGCTGAAATGCAATTATAAGTTTCAAAAGTTTTAGCTAAGTAAAAAATAAAATCAGATATACTTTCAAATATATTCCCAGCTTTCAAAATTTATAACCACTATATTTTTTTCCATTAGTACAAGAATGACCAAGAATACAGAGACGCACTGTTCTGTTAATTAAAGGGGAAAAATGAGGAATGGGTAGGGCAAATCAGATTGCATGCACCTGCGCTTCCCACAAGGGACTCTGGGAGGCCTTCTTCCTGACAGGTGTTGGTGATGAAAGCCTGCCTCTAGTTCCATTCCATTACTTTTTTTTCCCTTTCCTTTATATTTTTCTCCTGAAGGTTATACTGTCAAGCCATCTCATTTGCTATTCCACCACTAGCCTCACACCCCAGATCATCACAAGAAAAGAAAGCTTCCTACCACCAATATTGCTTCCAGAAAATATTAGATAAAACACAGTTTATTTTTTCATATAAACCAATCACCCACATTCTCTGTTCAAAGTTTTAGAAAATGCTAATAATTTTAATTTATCTTAAAAATCTGTGCACTACTTATTAATTAGAAAAGAGTACATGCCAGAGGGCTGTTAATCAAAACTGGAATTAAATCTCAGGGCAATTGTATGGGTCTTAAATTTCCCACAACAGTAAAAAAGATCAACATTTTTTTATTAAGCCACTGAAATGTAACTCAAAGTCAAAATCACCACATTTGGTTTAGGCCAGACCAGGAGAGAAGAGTAAAGGCAAATGAACCCTCAGAGGTAAAACAAAATCAACAAAAGGATCACTATAGTTCTCAGTTGAATACAATACTAGATTTGACTTCAAATACTTTCTCTCAATTCATACTGATTGTTAAGTTTCAAAACTCATTTTCAAAACCTTGCAAAATCTGTGGAGATGAATGAAAAAAAAAAAAAAAAAACAATGACACAATGTTGAATGACTTTGTGCACAGAAACATTGTGAGACTCAGTTGGGGCAGAACATCAGTGGTGTTCCTGTGTTCCTGTTGTGGTGCTCTTGAAAAAGGCAGAGGACAAGGAATAGAACTCATATAGATCTAGCGACTACAACCAGAAGATTATCATTAGATTTCACAGAGTCACATCAGTTAGAAAATACTGGAATTCTAGCAGTGGCTTTCTAAAGTTATCTTAGAACTGAACATTTTTATGTAATGCACATAGTCCACCCAGGGCTTTCCCTCAGTAACTGGAGCTCTTTACCGGGTAAAATGTCTTCCACCACACCTAGAAAGAATAACATACCATCAAGAAAAATCAATTCCATAAAAATTAAGGCCACCTCTTAAAATATATATTAATCTTGTATGTAATTAGGCCAATTTCAAAATAGTTTTTGGCTTACTTGCATATATATTTTTTTTTCTGGGAAATTTTATTTTACTTTATTCTGCTAAGTACCCTTAATATAAGATCTACCCTCTTAACAATTTTCCTCCTCTTTAAAAATTGACTCTTAACTAATAACATAAAAAACAAAAAAATCATGTATGTTAATGGGGTAACATGCAATGTTTTGATACATGTGTATATTATATATTTTAAAAATCATTTTAGGCATTTATATTTTCTCACACACTTTTCATTTATTCATAGTCAAAACTTTCAAAATCTTTTCTTCAAGCTCTTTGAAATATGCATACAATTTTGTATTTATTGTCATCCTACAGTACAATAGCACACTGTAAATTTTTGCTATTGTGCTACCATAACTTAGTGCCCATCCTCAGCCTTTAACCATTCCTTTCCCCACTACTGTCTCAGCCTCTAATGCCAACTTTCTAGAGGGGAGTGAGTATACACTGCTCACTATTGAAATGAGACTTTAATAAAAAATCATGCCCATATGGACATAATTTTAACAAATTTGAAAGATCAAATGCTATAGTTTCATTTATTACAGAATGCTTAGGAATGAGTAGTTTAGGTTTTGACTTAATTTATACGTGTCAAAATTGTTTGAATTTTTAACATGGGGATTCATGATATTTGTAAATACAATAAAAAATGAAGCTATTTCTTTGGTAAAACAAATCTAAAATAAGAAATGTAGCATCTGTTTATAGCATTTGTTTACTATTTGAAACTTCTTTGGAATTATCCTTTGATTATGAAATCATAATATTTATATTTAAAGGCAATATTTTGTTTTATGCGTCATTGGTTCTTTTTAGTTATATATGGCAACACAATCCATTTTGATATAATTATATAAGCTTGGAACATATCTTATTCTAATTAGAGTCCCATTTTTATAGATGTGCATGGTGGTGGGATTCACTGTGTTGTTTTCATATATGTACAAGATTCATTCCACTGTCTTGTCTTTGCTTATACCCGTCCCTGGCCTCCATCCTCTATTGTCTAATCTACTGCACTTCTATTCTTGCCCTCACCCCCAGTTATTGTGCGTTAGGTTCACCTGTTAGAGAAAACATTCAACCTTTGCTTTGGGGGGACTGGTTTACTCCACTTAGCATGATTGTCTCCAGTTCCATCCATTTGCTTTCAAGTGTTAAAAAGTCATTCTTCTTTAAGGCTGAGTAATACTTCATTGTGTATAAACACCACATTGTCCTTTTCTATTAATCTGTTAAAGGGCATCTAGGTTGGTTCCATATCTTAGCTATTGTGAATTGAGCTGCTATAAACATTGCTGTGGCTGTATCACTGTAGTATGCTGATATTAATTCCTTTGAATATATATCAAGGATTGAGATAACTGGATGAAATGGGAGTTCTATTTCAAGCTTTTTGAGGAATCTTCATACTGCTTTCCAGAGTAGTTGCACCAATTTGCAACCCAACCAGAAATGTATGTGTATAACTTTTTTTTTTCCCACATCCTTGCCAACATTTGGTGTTACCTGTATTTTTGATAATTGCCATTGTCACTGGAGTGATGGTATCTTGGTGTAAGATTAATTTGCATTTCTCTAATTTCTAGAGATATTGAACATTTTTCATACATTTGTTGACCATTCATGTTTCTTTTTCTGTGAAGTGCCTGATCAGTCCCTTTGACCATTTATTGATTGGGTTATTTGATTTTGAGTTCTTTGTATAACCTAGAGATTAATGCTCTGAGATGCAGGTGACAAAGATTTTCTCCCATTTTGTAGTTTCTCTCTTCACGTTCTTGATTGTTTTTTAGTATTGATTATTGATTTTACTTTTTGTGCTTTAGGAGTCTTATTAAGGAAATTAGTTCCTGTGCCAAGATGGGGAGTGTTGGGTCTAGTTTTTCTTCTAGTATGTGCAGCATTTCAGATCTAACACCTTGATCCTTGATCCACTTTGACCTGAATTTTGTGCAGGGTGAGAGATAGGGGTTTAATTTCATTCTGCTCCATATGGATTTCCAGTTTTCTCAGCACCATTTATTAAAAGGTCTCTTTTCTCCAATGTATGTTATTGGCGCCTTTGTCTAGGATGAGGTAACCATACTTTTGTGGGTTTGTCTCTGTGTCTTCTATTCTGTTCCACTGGTCTTCTTGCCTGTTTTGGTGGCAATATCAAGCTATTTTTGTTACAATTGCTCCATAGAATAATTTTAGGTCTGGTATAATGATGCCTCCTGCTTTGTTTTTGTTTTTGTTTTTTGTTTTTTTGTTTTTTGTTTTTGTTTTTGTTTTTCACTAGGAATTGCTTTGGCTATTCTGGGCCTCTTGTTTTTCCAAATGAATTTCATGACAGCTTTTTCTATATCTATGAAGAACATCATTGGAATTTTTATAGGAACTGCAATGAATCTGAATGGAGCTTTTCGTAGTATGCTCATTTTAAAAATTATTTTATTGATTTTATTTTTTTAAATACAAGCCAATAGTGGAATGCATTACAATTCTCATTACACATATAGAGCACATTTTTTCATATCTCTGTAATATAAAGTATGTTCACACCAATTTATGCCTTTATACATATACTCTTTTGCATTACAATTTTTAATACAGATATATACTACAATTTTTCGTATCTCTGTTTGTATATAAAGTATGTTGACACCCAATTCAAGTCTTCATACATGTACTTTGGATAATGATGTCCATCACATTCCACCATCCTTGCTAATCCCCTGTTCCTTCCTTTTCCCTCGCACCCCTCTTCCCTATCTAGAATTCATTTAATCCTCCCACGCTCTCCCTCCCTGCCCCACTATGAGTCAACCTCCTTATATCAGAGAAAACATTCAACATTTGGTTTTTGGGGATTGACTAGCTTCACTTAGCATTATCTTCTCCAGTGTCATCCATTTACCTGCAAATGCCATGATTTTGTTCTTTAGTATGTGCATTTTGACAATGTTAATTCTGCCTATCCAAGAACATGGGAGGTCTTTCCATTTTCTAAAGTTTTCTTCAATTTCTCTTTAGTGTTCTGTAATTTCCATTGTAGAGGTCTTTGACCTGTTTTGATAGATTGATTCCCAGATACATTTTTTTTTAATTTGAGGCTATTGTGAATGGCCTCATTTTAATTTTAAAAATGATATTTTTAAAATATAAACAAATTTGTAAGAAACTAAAAATGCTGGCTAGAGCTACCATGCTTTCTAGTACAAATATGTGAGCCACAAATATAATTTAAACTTGGCAGTTCTGTTAAAAAACATAAATAAACAGAAAAGCTTAATTTTAAAATATATATTTTATTTAACCCAAATGATAATAACATTATCATTTTAATGTGCAATAATTATAAAATTATTCACAAGATATTTTACATCTTCTATCAGTACTATCTTAGAAATTCAGTGGATATTTCACCATTGAGGAATATCTTAATTCATATTATCTATATTTCATATGCTTAATAGCCACATCTGTCCAGTGGCTAACTTATTAAAAAACAGAGAACCAAGAATTAGAAAATTAAGCTTTTATAATAATTAAGAGCAGGCTCCCAGCAGAAACTCTCAGGTTAAATGTTGTTTATGTAATAAATCGAGCATACACTTTTTTTGTCAGTTTCAGAATTCCCCAGTGGTGTTGACACATTTCAACTTCAAAAAAAAAAAAAAATCTAACAAAGAATGTGGCTTTAATTGACATTTGAATTTTATATAAACTGAAAGAAATTATTCAAGGACAGCTGGTTCCAAAAAGCACTGGACTAGATAAGCTGAGTTACTTTCCTGTTACAATATGAACATGCTAGATAAATTGCAAGAAACACACTTTATAATGCAATGCTGAAAATAATGCAGCAAATCTTTAAGGCTAGTGAAGAGTAAATGTGAAATCAGTCAGCCTGAGGATAGTGGATACCAGCTCCGAGGCTTGGAGTCTCATAGCTTTAGGATTATCTCTCCATGGGAAGAGTAATCCTGAGACATTGTTAAGCCAAGATTCCTAAAGTTCATCAATTTAGTCCCAATTTGGTAATGCTCTGTGGTTTCCAATGAAAGCAAATGGTTTCCCTTTGCAAAAAAGCATCTTATATTTGGGCTTTCAGGACATGGACAGATTAAGATTAACCAAATGTAAATTCACAATGAAAAAAGTTCAAAATTTAATCAAATAACAAATACCATGGTTTCATGACAGCTACAAAGATAGACAATTAATTTGAGCCTGAGGGACTTTAGATATTATTAAGATAGGTATTATTTGATTATTTGAATATCTAGAATGCATAAAATTTGATATTTCATAGGCAGGGGAAGAAAGCCTAACTTAAACCAAAGAAGCTAAAATGAAATCCACCCCAAGAAATAGTGAAACTGCAAAGTCAAAATCTTAAAATCATCCTGGAAAGAAGAAAGAGAAGATTGACAAACAACAATTATACTGGCCTCTAGCAAACTGACCAAGAACAATAGAAACTAGAAGACATTGAAATGACTTAAAGGATGTGATATGTAACAACTTTCAACTGGATATTCAGGAAGAAACTATCTTTCAAGATCCAGGATGAAATAAAGCAATGTTAAATCAAAGAAAAACTAAGTGAGGTTGCCATCAGCAGATCTTTGCTCAAGTTCAAGGATCTTATGCCTCAGAAAAAACTAAATTGACCTCATGCCGAAAGAGACTCATGCAAACAAGAAAAGTGAACACAGAAACTGAATGACATAGATAAAGCTAGGTAAATGTTGCCCGTACAAAATATTATGAAGAAACACTCTCTAGTTTCATGAAATTATGAAACTAAAATGTAGAAGAACAATGGCATTTAAATCAGGAAAAATAGATTTTCATCAAAATAGGAGGATAGATACAAAATTGCATTTATGATTCACCAGGTGCAATCTGCCTCTATATTTATATTTTTTTATCCAAGTTTGTATATGTATTTTCTAAGTCGACTGAAACAGTCAAAAAATAAAGATACCCCAGTAATGAAGGCCTCATTCAGTGTTCAGATTGGGATTTCTATATATCCTTCCATATAAAATGAACCAAAGTTCTGAGAACAATGTGCGATTTCAGAATTGATTCTACTCTTCAGTGATCCACTGAATATTTACTTCCTCTTCCTCCCCTGAAACTTTACGGCTCCCCACCCAGTGAAACCTTTTCCTTTGTATTTAATAAGACAATGTTCTCCAAATTTCCTTTGCTTTTCTGCCACTGGGAACTTCTTTTCAATGTGCTTCTTTAAACCACTGTACTAATTAAATGAGTGCCTGGTAAATAATAAATTATCCTTTCAGATGTATGTGACTCACCAGTTACTTCCACATCCTCAGCTCCACTTACTTCTTAATCAACTGCAATCTGACTTATGAACTGAAATCTGAAAAATTACCAGTAAGCCTCCTTTTTTGCAAGGCTCATTGAACTGTTTCTTGAAGTCTGTCCAACAGTTAATACTTTTCCTTGTAGTGTAAAGAACTCTTGCCTTTGGTGACACTGGGATACTTTGTTTAGTTCTATCTATAACTCTATGAGTCTTTTGTTTTTGCATCCATCTATTTTTATATCCTGCAACTTTTTGTCTGTTTGTTTCAATTTGGTTTGGATGTGAGGTGTCCCCCCAAACACTTACATGTAAGACAATGCAAGATGGTACCTAGGAGAAATGATTGGGTTGTAAGAGTCTTAACCCAATCAGTGAATTAATCCTTGCATAGGGATTAACTGAGTCCTACCTGAAGTGGTAGGGTATGGCTGGAGGAGGTGGGAATTGGGGCAAATGGCCTTGGGGTATATTTATATCTGGCAAGTGAAGACCTCTCTGTGTTTTCTGATCATGATGAGAGCTGCTTCCCTCAGCCACACTCTCCCACCATGATGTTTAGCCTCTCCTCCAGCCCCAAGGAATGGAGCTGGCCTTCTACGGACTAAGACTTCTGAAACCATGAGCCATCAAATAAACTTTTCTGCTCTACAGTTGTTCTGGTTGGATTCTTTTGGTCACAGCAGTGGAAAAAAATGACTAAAATGTTTGGATAATTTCACTACCTTCAAATAGTGCTAATTTCTTACTTATAACTGATTTAGAATCAAATCATTAGAGGGAACACAACTTTGATCATTTTGTGCTAAATTTGCATCTATAAAGACTCTGTTAAGAGACTGCCCAGTCTTTGGTTTGCTAGAGAGCATTTGTGATTTGCCAGTCCCTGTGCAGGTTAAGGACTCACTTAATAATCAAAATAGCTCTATGAAGTAGACGCTTAATTAATTTCCCCTTTCTAGAGCTGAGAAAACAGAAGCTTAGAATATGTAAGTAGGTTATACAGCTTGTAAGGGTTGGTCTTTAGTAAAATGGCTCTACCTACTCTATATCTTTTCTTGCCTGAAAATCCTCCTCCTGAGGCCATCTTTTCCATTTTCAAATAATTTTTATCATTACACATTTATTTTCTATGTTAAAGTCTGTCCTCCTGTAGTTTCTAGTATTGGCACTAGCTGTGCCTCTGGAAGCATGCAGAGTATGGCTAATCCCTCTGTCACACTGCTGACTTTGAAGCACTATCTGTGACGACAGCTATCACATTTCTTTTGATGGATTATCTTCTATTCTAGGTTAAATAGCATCTGAACCTTTATCCATGCACCACATCACATGGTTTTCAATCACCTCGCCAACCTGGCTGCCTTCCTCTGTATATATTTCCAGTTGAAATTTTTCATTTGCCCATAATGGACTATATTGCTCCATGTGTGGTTTGGCAAACTAAGTCTAATTATTATGTTATTCCATCTGCCAACAATACTCTTTCCCTGAATTCAGCTCCTCCTACTGGACTCTTTTAC
Source organism: Urocitellus parryii (assembly GCF_045843805.1). NCBI lineage: Eukaryota > Metazoa > Chordata > Mammalia > Rodentia > Sciuridae > Urocitellus > Urocitellus parryii. The sequence continues at coordinate 49,677,893 of NC_135538.1, forward strand.
AAATTCGAATGTGGTTCGTTTCAACCGAAGCTTATGTTGAGGCTTGTTCCCCCAAGTGATAGGGTTGGAAGGTGAGGCCTAGCAAGGATGTTTAGGTCATAGAAGTGGAGCCCTCAAGAGTGGGTTGATGCCTCCTTGCAAGAATGCCCTGATTATTATAGGACCAGATTCTTTATTGCATGTGTGCTTTGTTTAAAAGGCAAATTTGGCTTCCTTGGCTTTTTCTTCTTTCTCATAAGTGTTTCTCATCTTCCACACATGCCTGCTTGCTCTTTCACTATCCACTGTGAGTGGAAATAGCATAAAACTCTCATCAGAAGGGAAGCAGATCATGTTCTTGAACTTCCCTGCCTCCAGAACCATGAACCAAAATAAACCTTGATTCTTTATACATCACTCAGTCTCAGGTATTTTGTAATAGCAACAGGACCTACACTGGTCCTTCAAATATATGGTTTAACTGTCAATGAAATAAATGTTGTCCCTGGAGCTGCAAATTCCCTCTAACTTCACTAATTTCTTTGAACACTTCACTTCTTTTCTGGCATTACCATGCTCTGTTTTGTACTGTACTTGCTATTAACATGTTTTACCTCTCCTATTAATTAGAAGTTCTTTAAGAAAAAAGACCAAGTCTTTATTTTCTATTTCCCATAGTACTGCACTTGATCTTTTATATAAGAGTTCTTATGTTATAATCAGTCTCAGCACATATTGTGGGTCAGGTTTTTGGCTCTTTGGCATGATGCCAATATCTGGCATATGGCATAACATTATAAAATGTTTAATCAGTTACAAAATAAAACTAATATTTTTATATTAAATATATTTAGGTGACACAAATTTAATATTTGAAAAATTCTGTTCCTCACAATAAACACTACATGTTTTACCAGAATGTATTTTAAGCCATCTGGATTTTCTCCCATGTTATTTAATAACTGTATACTTAGAAACATCTGATTGACTAAAATAGTTCCTTTACAACAGAATATTTTCTAAAAGAGAACATCAGGATTTCTATAATTATATACAAAACAAAATCTAATAAATTTTATATAGACATTTGGAAAATTCCTAAAATTAAGGGATATTTTCATGTTCAAAGAACTAAATTAAATATAAAAATAGACATTCTCAGCCATAGGGGTGGCATTCAGTCCTTAGCACTTACAAATACAGCCAGAATGTAGAAAAGAAACACTGCATTATTTAGGATTTAGATTTCTGCCTTTAAAGCAAATGGCAGAATCAAAATCTGGTTGTGTTGGTAAATTTTGTTGTGCTTCATTCCTATTTAAACAAACAAAATTGAACGCTCTTAACATGGACAGCTTAGTACTAGAAGAAACACATGAAATTTAAAAGTTGCTGTCACAACCTTTCTCGGTACATTTTCACTTAAAAAGATGGACATCTCAGAGGCCAAACCTGGCCTGGTTCTTTCGCTCTGTGTTTTTACCGTTTTCTGTTGTTACTGTTTAAACAGTGCATACTTTGTAAGCTGAGATGCTCGTTCCTCAGCACAGAGCTTTGCAGTAATATATAATTAACTACATATTTTTGAGAACCCTAATGTTTACTTGGTTCACCAAAAGCCTTAGTCAGAGCTAGAATTAAACTCATTTGAGAGAGTCGAGAAAGGGAGGGGCACACACAGCAAAGAACTAAAACAAAACAAAACAAAAATCCAGCTCTGGAGTTTAGCTTTGTTTTGAAACAAAGGTCACTGGGAGTCAGTGAAATTGAAGTCCTGCCGTAGTGACCTGAGAGGCTTGTGCCTTGGCCTTGTGGGGAATGTTAACACATTGGACACGGCACACCATCAAGTGTAAAGAGCCCAGAAATGGAAGCCAGGAAATTTGCATATAGAGTGAAGATTTCCTTGTCTGAGTGACAGCCACTCTTGCTTTGCTTCAACCCCTGTCATCCTTAGTCCAGCCAACTATTTACCCTCTCCCCATTATGTTAGTGTTGGCTAGGGAATGGCTCCTACAGAGATTTTCTTTCCGTTTACACTCTGGGGAAATGTGGGAGCTCACCAACTTGCCAGTTAAACAAGCCTGCTTCTCTTTCCAAGAAACCAGAGAGTGACTCCTGGACCACTGAGATACATGCAGCTCTGAGCCTGTCTGTTGCCAGGACCCAGATCATCAAGTGCAGCTCCCATATTTGGGGGTGGGGAGGAGAACAGTATTGGAGAAGAGGACCAAGTGAAAACTGTAGTAGGCGAGTGTGCTGTGCTACATTTGTTCCTTTGTAGACCAATGGGGTCTCATTGATTGTTTCAAATAGAATTCATTCCAGACTCATGCACTGTTATTTCATCCACCACTTTCACCTACCAGGAGTGGGAAGATCTGTATTTCTAAAAGCCAAAAGGCAGCAGATTTGTGAAATAACATGTTATGATTTCCATGACCTAAACGATTGACCTGAGTACACGTTATTGAATAGCACTGAATGAAACATGCACTTTCAGGTAACATGGGTTAGAACATGGATTTGGACACATTGAGATGATTTTCAGGTTTAAAAATGTAACGAAAATATGGGAGAGCTGCTCAGGTAGCCCATGCAAATCTTTCCCTTGTTTTGTTTGTTCACACTGTAAGATTTGTCTCCAGTTCCTGCCAATCAACCAAATAAAGCAGCTGATGGAGAGCTAAATAGTTTCATCAAGAAGCAACTAATCTTAATCAAAAGGTCTTTCTTAAAATGAAAAGAAAAAAAAATAATTTCACTCTTATATACAATTTATTTTTTATTTTTACTGGTTACAAAAGTTAACACAGAGCTTAGACATGCATAAAGTGAAGAAGTTCAAATGTAATACAATTAAAAAGATTAAAACCAAAAAAGTGGGTTGGGTGGAGCTCAAGAAGTTTTCTAATGGACTGATAATATTCTGTGTCTTTATATGTGTGCTGTTATTGAGATTTTCTCACTTTGTGAATATTCATCTTGTTGAGCATCTTATTTTTGTGCTATTTTTTACATATGTTCATCAATAAATTATTTTAAAAGTCAAAGTTTTGTACGTATCCTTTTCTTACCGCAAACATCACTCAAGAAGATTTCCATCATGAACATGATAGCATAGGTTCAATGCCTTTTCATTTTCCCTCTGGAATCACACCAAAGAAACAGGAAAACAAAACGCACTAATGGAAATAGTCACCTTCCAGCAAAACTATGAGATCAGCGGTATGAGGAATCATTGTGATTAAATATAAGAAAACAATCAAATTTATATTGGAAATTGAACTGCTTTACTCAGGGGAAAACATACATGATGTGAAGAAGTTATAGCCCCTGATTTTAAGAACCATAGTAAGAGTCAGGCCTAGTAGAGCTGCTACCTGGCTAAGGATGTGCAGGATGGAGCACTAAGTGGAGGAGTGGAAGTCAGGGTGACCAGTGGTGATAAAACAAACAAACAAAAAAAGTGCCATCCAGCACCCATTACCCTCAATAACCCCCAGCCTGTCACCTCGAGTCACCTGGTTTCCCTCCCTACTTTATTGCTGAGCACATCAGTTTGATCTGTTTTGGGGGGTATGTTGCATTCTTTTCTTTGGAATGTCCCACCCCAGATAACCATGTGACTGCTTACTTTCACTTTTCATTAAGATTTTGACTTCAATATCATTGTGGCATTTTTTTTTTTTGGCCATTCTAGATGAACTTTCAAAATTTCAGATTATGTCCTTATAGCTTTTGCACAGTTTTCTGTTACTTTCTATTTAGCACTTCCTTTATATTCACACACATATACTCATACTCTAACATACATTTTTCAAGTAAATCTCATTTCTGTATATCCACACATATCCACATCCATATCCATGTTTTTATCCACATCTATCTGCATTTTTTTTTCTCGCTGCTTCTCTTTCTACAGGTGAGTCAGATTAGATAAGTTTTTTTTTTTTAAAACTTAAATCTGTATTAGAAGTCTTGTTTATTTTCTATCTCCTACTACAATCAGAAGTCAGGGCTCGCACTCTACTTTGTTTTCTTAGTTATCATTGGGTCCTAGAAAGGTTGCTGAAACTTAATCAATGCTCAGTGTATTTGTCAAATGATTTTCTGAAAGAAACCATGTACAAGCAGTGATAACTAAAAATCACACTTAAGATAACCAAAAAATAAAAATAAAAAATTAATAATTAACCAAATAAAAATGAAAAGATCTATATTAAAAAAAAAATAAAACACAGATAATGAAACTTTAAAACATTACTGAAGAACAGAAAGGGAGATTTAATGGGTGGATTTTTTTTAATGGACACAATATCTTTATTTTATTTATTTATTCCTATGCATTGCTGAGAATTGAACCCAGAGCCTCATACATATCAAATAAGCACTGTACCACTGAACTACAACCCCAGGCCCAACAGGTATTTTCTCATAAGCAGCATCACCAATTTAAATATCAGTTTTCCCTCTGCACAGCAATGAACTTAACACAGTCCCCAACAGAAATATTGATAAGATCTTTGGTAGTTGTTTCTTTTAACAATATTGCAAATTTTATACAAAAAAGCAATAACAAGAGATGGTATCAAGAACCATCATGAATAATGAATACTGATTGTCATATCATATTAAATATAAAGCATCCGCTATTGATAGAAGTTTTCTATCAATTTTCCTTAGACTTAATTTCACTTCTAAATTATTAAAGAGTTTGAATTTTTCTTTGTGAGCTTTAAAATTAATTGAGGCATTTCCTTCCAGATCTGTTGTCTTTTTTCTAACATTTCTAGGGCAATTTTTTAATGTTGGATAATTAATTCCATATGTAAATTATTTGGCTTTTAAATTAAAAGAAGGCATATAGTGATGTTTTTCTCCAAAATTCTTGCCAATTTGTCTGACTCCATTTGTCAATTCATAGGTTAACTTATGTACATCCTTGATATACGTAAATTTCATATCTATGTAATCATCCACTCTTATCAATAGACATATTTATTTGCTTTCATTTCTTAACTTTTCACAGAAATCAGGAAGGTTTTTGATTATGTATTCTGGACATATTTCCTTAAGAGAATCAATATGATGCTTTTTTATTTAGAGTAGTTTTATAATATTTTAAATATTTATGTCCCTTTGATTAGCTTTCTCTATATAAATTCTGACTGTTCCACACCATTGAGTTTAAAATACAATACCATTTTTATTAAATTATAGATAATAATTCATTTGTACTCTGATATGAAATAGTTGTAAACCTGAAAATGAGATTGATAGTCAATGTCTTTCGAGGTCTTTCTAACATCAATACTTCCATCTATAAAGAGCATGTTTTTCTGCTTATTTGAAGCTTCATTTGCTCTCAATAAGACATTTTTCCTTTTATTATAGTTCTTTATGTGTCTTATTAAGTTTAGAATTTAGAAATTTATGTGTCTTATTAAGTTTAGAATTTAGAAATTTATGGAGTTTTCATTTCAAATGTACATTGTAAATATTTACCAGGTTTTAAGATATTTGGTCTCATTTCAAAATTATAAATAATAATTTAATAATTCACTTTTACACTTTACAATAGTTATTCTACAAATTTCTGTTCCATACTTTACTATTGTAATTGTTGAAAGTTCTAGAAAATATACTTAAAGCTCTGATGTGACTCTTCTGTTGCTCTTGAAATTAAAAGAAGTTTTTATGTTATCATGTAGTTTGAGGGATGTTTTATATATCTGCTCCTAACTTGGTGATTTTTTAAAGATTAGTACTAGGGTTTATATTTTACCCACTCAATTTTCCATAATGAACTGATATGGTATATGTTTTTCTTAATTGAGTCACTGGTATATTATAGTTTATAACATTGAATCATTTTTGCTTTCTCATATAGACCTCCTTGCAAATGATAATGTTTAATAAACTATTGATTTTAATTTAATATTTATTCAATTAAATATATGTTTCAGTTAATAATTAATCAATATTTATTTACTAGCACTTTTGGATTTCATATATATTCATAAGTGAAATTACTATGTATTATTATATGATATCCTGGTATAAAATATATGGTAATTTTATATTATAATTGGAAGATATTTTGAGTTTAAAGGAGTTAGACAATGACCCATATAGCTAATATTTGAGAACAATATTGTCTCATAAAATGATCTCTCATTTATGTTTATCTATCTATCTATTTTGGTACTGTGTATTGAACCTAGGGCTCTTAACCACTGAGCCACATCCTTAGTCCTTTTAAATATTTGATTTAGAGACAGGGTCTCAGTGAGTTGCTAAGAGCCTTACTAAGTTACTGAGGCTAGCTTTTAACTCACAAACCCCCTGGCTAAGCCACTGGAATTACAGGCGTGCACTGCCACGCCTGGTTACATTTCATTTTTTGTTGAATACCATCCCATATTCCATTTCATTTCTTATTGACTACCATTCAGCTATTTCTCATTTCATTTTGGTATAGTACTGCTAAGCTTAAATGTTATTATTACTAGTTTTATGTGCATCCAATATTTAGTAATAATAAAAGCTGTAACAATTCCTTTTAGAGTCTGACCTCAGTCCTTACATACTCATAGGTTTTTAGGTAAATAACCTTATCATTTCATTTAATACACTTATTTAATGACTTTCCCTAACAAATAATGCTTAAAACCATGACAAAAGTGCCAAAAAAGCCAATGTTTCAAGTTTCAAAAGTAAATCTTGGATCTCAGACTATGTGAATACAAATGGAAATACATTCGAGGGTGTGTGTGTGTGTGTGTGTGTGTGTGTGTGTGCATGTGTGGAGGAAGAAAGAGAGAGAAAGAGAAGAAATGGAAATTCTAACTCCTCAGCTCCTATTTTACACTGTCTATTCTAATATTGTCTTTAGAGATTTATTGTACACACACTGACTCGTGTTTGGCAAGAAATGACTATGAGAGGAGAAGGTATGATAAATTATCTGAGGTCCAGAAAACTACAATTCATAGTGTAAAAACACATTTATAGTTATTTTTCTGGGAAAGTTGCCCAATAGGGAATTTGCCTTGTAAGTTTAGAATAAGGTGATTTTACACTTTCTCTCTCTCTCTCTCTCTCTCTCTCTCTCTCTCTCTCTCTCTCACACACACACACACACACACACACACACACAGACACACACACAGACACATGCACACACACACATAAACTATACATGTGTGTGTGTGTGTGTGTGTGTATGTGTGAACAAGCAAAACCAAAAGAAGCTCCTAAAATAATGAAAGACAGAAAAGTGGATCTTTGCTTGATTGTTTCAGGAAAGAAAAAAAAAATCTCTTTAGTAGGATATCTTTATGTTTTAAAAAAAACTTCAGGATGACTGAACAAAAGACATTTGCTTTTCCCTCCTCTTAAATACTTGAGCCTGTAAGAGGTGGACAGTTTAATGGCTTACTAATGAATTAATTTTTTTTCAATTATGAAATCACTTCATTTTCACTTGAGATAATTTATTAATTTTCCAGTTTATCAGTTTTCTATTCCTTTATAATAAACAACCTTAAACCGTATTGGCTTAAAACAACAATTATTGCATTTGTTTGTGATCTTCTAATGAGAATTTGGGCTGAGTTCAGTTGAGAGGTTCTTCTGCTAGTCTCATCTAAGTTCTCTTCTGTAGCCACAGTATTATTGCAGTTCAACTGGGACAGAATGGTATAGGAGGCCCTCACCCATTTGTGTGGCAGTTGATGCTGTCTGTCAATTGGTGACAGTGATTCCAGTGGATAAGCCTGAACTTCTTCACATGGAGGTGAAGTGTTCTTGCTTTTTTCAGTGTTCCAAAAAGCAAAGAGTAGAAGCGACAAAGTCTCTTCAGCTCTCAACATGGAAAGCAACAGAGTTGTGCCACGTTCTATTGCTCAACACAAGTCACAAGACCAGCACAGACTTAAAGCAAAGAAAGCAGCCACGTAGCAAAGAGTGAGTACAGGAATGAAAAGAATCAATCAACCTCTACAGAAAATTTACCACAGTTATTATCAAGAAAGAAAATTCTCAAAACTTGTGGTATAACAGAGGTAACAATATGTTTAGCATGTGTATTAAATAAACTTCAAAATAATTTATTATATATTATATTATAATACATTTATTTATAAATTATTATTAATACATTTTTATAATTTATTATTATTATATTATTATATCACTTTATAATTTATTTTCTCCTTATGTCGAATGTCAACCAGATCCTTTCAAATGTTTCTACTTGTGCATATGTATGACCTTGAAAGAGAGAGAGAGAGAAAGAGAATGTATGTGTGTTTGGTGATTTGGTTTAAAACCTACCATGAAATGATGCTACAAAACCTAAAATTTTAGCTGAAAAATCAATTTGGAACTTGCAGGCAGAGGTTGGGAGAGGAAGTAATCCGCCTTCATGAGTACTTGTAATATTAGCAAGTGTTTTTATTTATTAACTTGACAGTAATTAGTAGATTGACTGAATAGTCCTTATAGGCAATTGTTTCTCATGCTGATAGCATTTCTCTTCAGTGTAGAATTATGTAGAAATGAGTTGTGTTTCTCTCTAACAATTAGATTGTGCATCGATCCAGTGACAACAGAGAAGAAAACAAGTCCTTAAAATAAGTTAAAATGTTCGGTAGTGAAACCTAAGTACTAAGTCCATCTTGACCTGTGATAATTAGAACATGTGAACAATGACAGAATTGTGTTTTTAGAATATTTGTGACCAGAAATCAAGCCTGGCTAAAGGAAAGCTGAGTATCTCACTATACAGTACCTGAGACTTTTCTTAGGTCTAAAAAAAAAAAAAAATAACTCTTGGGTTCAAAGAAATAATTATAAATGTTAAGCTACCACTAGTTATTACAAGTCATTTTTTTTTTTTGGTATCACAGACTTAATAGATAATGTCTCCTATTTCACGCCATCCCTATACTTTATGGATGAAGAGTTGATACTCAGTGCAGTTACGTGTCCTACCCACAGCCACTTGCTATTATTAGAAGAAGCTAAAAACCAGATACCCAACTACCTCTCAGTGCTGTGTTTCCTACTCTTTGCTTCAATTATTCAAAATTCATAATGAATGATTTAATACTTACCTGATTACCTACTGGTCCAATGTTTCCCTCTTCTTCAAGGTATTTGGCCAATTCCACCACTCCTCTTTTGTTTTTGGGTTGTCATTTTATGTGGATAGATCAAATATTTGGGGCATTTAATGGCCATCTTAAAAAGCTCTCTTTATTGATAACATTTAAGTGACATTATAAAAATTAGTTTACTTTGTTATATGTACAAATAACCCCCTGATGTTAAATGTTTTTATTAAAATAATGTATTTTATTCAAGTCGATTAATTTTGTGGCATCATTATACATTATCAAGGGACTGAGTCTGATATAATCTATGTGATAGTAAACAGATCTTGATGAAAATGAAATGCTTCATTCTATCCAAATACCAGTTTCATTATCTTTATTATTAATCATTTGTAGCTCAGCCCTTTGAAAGTTGAAAAGGTCTTAAAATATTATTTAGGGCTAAATGGAATATAATTTTCATGTGAGGAACAATTAAATAATTTATTTACAAGTTTTCTCTTTAGTGTATTTTGCAAATATTACATTTTTGTAGTTATTATAGATAAAGCACTTTTAGAGGGCATGTGCTTATTAGGATGAAATATGTCAAATTGTCATTTTGTAGCAATATTAGCAATTTCACATGATTTAATCTAATTAAATGTTGGTTGTGCATTAGTCTTTATGATTTGAATAAACTCCTGTTCGATGTATATGCATTTCTAATAGTTAAATTTTCTTCAATACACATGAATCATTAATTCAACAAATATAAAGTGAAATGGATGAAATGAAGCTTTTAAAGGGGCAGATTGCTAGAAATGTGCATTTGACAGAAATATGCAATTTAAGTAATAAGAAAACTCATTCTTAAAAATTATTTATGATACTCAACTGCTTAGAGTAAAACAGCTTTGCTTTTCCTTAGTAGGTATAATTTTAAAAGTGAAATAAGAATTTGTGCAAAGGTAAAGAAATAAATAAAAAACTGAAACACATACAAGAAATTGTGGTTAGAAGAGAAACATGGAAAAACTACTTTTTTACCAAGACTCCAAAGTAAAATTGGGCATATTGGGATATTACACACATTATTTAAAATTAAATTAGAAACAATGTACTGTCACATTTGCTGTATTCACAAAAATATACCAATTGAAAGACTGATCATGAAGAAATTCTTTTCTAACAATCATTAAATCAAAACTACTTCTAAAACTGCCCAAGAGTCTTTAGAGATTTCACTTTTTCCATCTCAATTTCAAGAATGTAATTTTCTACTCAAAGAATGTCCATTCGTTCAATGCTACAACAAAATATTATGAAAATTAAAGATGTGACATAATATTTTGAAGAGGTTTTTTGCATCCCTAAATTCAGCTTTGAGAGTATATCTCCAGGAGTACAGTGGCCCCATTTCTATTTTGTGTTTCTTTGGTGTTCTTATAGTTGTATTTGGTAGTAACTTGTGGTAGAGGCTTTTTTTGTTTAGTTTTAGGAATAATAAAAATCTTATTTATATGTCCCTTGCCTTGTCTCTGCTATCAGATTATTATTTCTTTTCTAAGGATTTGAGATGTCTGTTTTTTCCAGTCATTATTTCAATAAACCCTTAAAATTTAATGTGGTTTCAAAGCCCAGTGAATCACATGGGGATCATCTTGGAAAAAAAAAAATCTACTAGAGAAATGTAGAGGATATGGACAGCACGGCCATGTAGAGAGAAGGACTCCTCCTATGTTCATATGGGTGGTCATCCAGCTGTCACCTTGTACCTAGAAGCACCAGAGGTCAATACATTTATCTTTCTTGATCTGTGGCTGTTCATGTTTTAAAACTCCCCACTGAGCTTCCAAGAGTAAAGTTTCTATTCAATAAATGTTATCGGGTATTATTATTATTATTATTATTATTATATCAAGGCTGTCTTCTAGAAAATGGTGATAATTGTAAATAAAAAGACATAGTTTCTACATTCATCAAAGAGGAAAAGTAACAAGTTATCCTGAATTTGGCATAAAAAGGATAAAATTTACATATTTTCAGTCAGTTGTTAGCTACTCAGGTTCAAGCTGGTGTGTGCAACTACATCATAAAGGGAAACTTTTACAAAGATCTTAGCTAGGCTGTTGGAATTAAGATCATAGTCACCTTAAAGGCCTTTCCCTCCTCTTCCTAGGTAATACTAACTTAATATCCTATCAAAAACACCACTCAATATAGTTTTATTAGCTTTGAAAATCATCACTATAGTCCTATGAAACAAGTCTTATTATCTTTATTTATTGATGAAGAAACTGAGACCCACAATGTTTCAATGTCTTGCCAAGACCACAAAGCAAGCATTCTGACCATAGGTCAAGTACACATTGAAGAAAGAAAGGAATCAGACAGTTCCTCACCATTACAGATATAGGTATCATAGTCAGTAGAATTGGTTCAGAGAACATCATATGACAAGATTATAATTATTCCATGTGTAAAGAACTAAAATTATGAAATAATGCAAGTCTCAAAAAATGGGAATAAAATATGGTCTAAATGTACTATGAAATGCTATTTAGCTATTAAGAATAATTCGGTAGACATGCATTCAATGACATAAATCATTTCACACATTGTTGACAGAAGAAACACATTAAGAACAGCAAGTGGAATGTTATCACATTCATGTGAAGTTGTGAGTGTGTGTGTGTGTTTTTGTGTGTCGATGCAGATAGAAATAACTCAAAATTTACTCATTAGAAAAATCTTACTTGGAAGTGTTGAGGTCTCATCTGAGCTTCACATTTTTATTAGTACCTTTGTATCAAATGTAAGATTATTCTTTCTGTACTTCTGTATCAATTTTATAAACTAAAACTGATTAACAAATAAAAGTATAATAGAAAGTGAAGTTTGTATATAAATATCTAAACCTTGATTCTAACTTTAGATCTACCTGTTTGATTGACCTTGGGTAAACTTAATTCTACCTCAGCTTTATCAAGTATTAGTTTTAAAAATAAACTTTGTAGTCTCAGTTTCGAGAGACATGATTCATTCTTTGAGATGCCCTTGACTATCTGTGTATTCAGAGTGGGATCATCACCCTGATTGACTTAGAAAATTAAGAAAATAACCAAAGGTTTGCCTAAAACAACAATTTCTCCTGGTCTTCTTCCTCCTTTTTCTTTTTCTTCTTCCTCTTCGCCCCCAGCACCCCACCCCCGGCCCTTCTTCTCCTCTCTTCCTGTTATGTTGACAGTGAACCTTGGCTTCAGATAAGCAGAAGTCAATCATTATTGCCAAAAGACAGGAACTTAGCAAAGGTCAGACCCTCACAGCTGTTGTCCTCATGGTAGAGGGCAAGAGTGGAGACTAACTAAATCTGGAGGATACAATGAGAAAGGACTGCAAAATCAGACCTGGCACAGCTGTGCACAAAGTCCCAACTCTGACCAGAGGGCTTCACAGTTGTTCAGATAATAAATGGATAAATGACAAGGGTATCCTTGGAGTTCATCGAGAAAGTTCTCAGAACCTAGGGATATGTTAGATAAAAGTTGTTTGAGAATTATAACCAAATGTAATTTACTTGAATGTTCTATGATATTCAGAAATGTTATCAAATTGTGCCTTCAAATCTTTGTTATTTGAAATCAAGTATTTAATTTTGGAAAAAGGATAAGTGGAGATATCGGACTTGCTATTTTAAATTTTGCCCAGCTCCATTGATAATAAAGTAGTAATAAAGTTTAAAAAACAGTTACAAAATTGAATTATAGACATTAATATATAAGACAGATTTTTTTTTCAGAAATCTTGGTAAAATATAATGTTCAGCTGGTATTATACATGTGTAATGCCCAGAGTTGATTCAAAATTTAAAGATTGAAGCCCACATTTTACATGTAAAGATAAATATTAAAAGAATGTGGAATAAAATTAGTTTAAAGTTTTTTTATTGCTTCATTATAAGTATACAAAATAACAGGATCATTGTGATATATTCATACATGCACATAACAATTTGGTCAATTTCATTTCCAGGACCTCCCCTTTTCTTCTCCTCCTCTCACACCCTGATCCTTTTTCTCATTCTACTGTTTTTTCTTCTGTTTTCATGTTCCTCTTTTTCTCTCTAGATTCTATAAGTGACAGAACACAGACGACACTTCAATTTCTGAGTCTTAATTCATTTAACATGATGTTCTGAAGTTCCATCCATTTTCCTGCAAATGACAAAATTTCATTCTTCTTTATGACTAAGTAAAATTGTGTATATGTACACATTCTCTTTACCCATTCATCTGTTGACAGACACATAGACTGAATACTGTGAATTGTGCTGCTATATGCATGGGTATGCATGTATCATTATAGTATGATGACTTAAGTTCTTTTCGATAAATACCAAGAAGTGGTATAGCTGGATCTCATGTTGGTTCCAGTCCTTGTCTTTTGAGGAATCTCCATACTGATTTCATAATAACTGTCCTAGCTTATAATCTCAACAGCAGCATATACGTGTTCCTTTTCTGTTATCCTTGCATTCTTTTTTTTAGCATTTATTTTTTTAGTTTTAGGTGGACACAATATCTTTATTTTTTTACATTTATGTGGTGCTGAGGATTGAACCCAGTACCTCGTGCATGCTAGACAAGCACTCTACCACTGAGCCACAACCCCAGCCCCTATCCTTGCATTCTTGATGATTGCTTTTCTAACTAGAATGAGATGAAATCTCAGCATAGTTTTCATTTTCATTTCTCTGATTGCTAAGGATGTTGAACATTTTTTTCATATATTTGTTAGCCATTTTCATTTCATGTTAAATATCTGTTTAGCTCATTTGCCCATTTCTTGATTGGATTCTTTGGGTTTTGTTAGTTTTGGGGGGCGGGGGTGTTCTTTGTATCTTCTGGATATTAATCTTCTGTCAGAAGTGTAGTTACTAAAAATTTTTCACCTATTCTGAAGGTTGTCTTTTCATGCTCATAATTATTTACTTTGTTGTGCAAAAGCTTTTTACTTTTATTCCATAATATTTATTAAGTTTTAATTTTATTTTCTAAGCTTTAATAAGAGTCATATTGAGGAAGTTGTTGCCTGAGTCTATGTGTTGGAGTATTGATCCTCTGTGGTCTTCCAGCGGTTGCAATATTACTGATCTAATTTCTAGGTCTTTGATTAAAGTTGAGTTACTTTTGTGCAAGGTAAGAAATAGGGATTTAGTTTAATTCTACATATGTTATGTTTTGAATGTGAGATGTCCCTCAAAAGCTCATGTGTGAGACAACACAAGAAGGTTCAGAGGAGAAATAATTGGCTTAACCCAATCAGTGATTAGTCCCTTAATAGGGATTAGCTGAGTGGTAACTGAAGTGGTAGGGTGTGGCAAGGAGTTGGGAATTGGGGGCATGGCTTTGGGGTATATATTTGTATCTGGCAAATGAAGACCTCTCTCTCTGCTTTCTGATCATCATGTGTGCTGTTTCCCTATGCCACACTGTTCTGCCATGATGTCCTGCCTCACCTGGAACCCTGAGGAATGGAGCTAGCCATTCTATGAACTAAGACCTCTGAAACCATGTGTCCTCAAATATCCCACACCCAAATTGTTCTGGTAGGGTTCTTTTAGTCACAGCAGCAGGAAAAAAAAAAGCTGACTAAAACAATATGGATAGCCAGTTTTTCTACCATAATTTATTAAAAAGGCTGTCTTTCTTCCAACATGTTTTTTGTACCTTTGTAATGATTAGATGATTCCATCTGTTGAGATTTTTCTCTGTGTCTTCAATTCTTTTCCATTGGTCTATGTGCTTGTTTTTATGGCAGGACCATGCAGCTGTTCTTACTATAACTTTGTAGTCTCGGTGTTGTGATGTCTCCAGAGTTGTTCTTTTTGCTTACAGTTTCTTTGACTATTCTGAAATTTTTATTCTTTTACATGAATTTTAGGACTACTTTTTTCCCCTAGCTCTGTGAAGAATCTCATTGGTATTTTTATAGGGATTCCATTGAAAGTGCAAAGTGCTTTTGGTAGGCCATTGTTACAATATTAATTCTGCCTATCAATGAACATGGAAGATCTTTCCATCTTTTAATATTCTTCTTCAGTTACTTTCATCAATGTTCTATAATTTCATTGTAGAGTTCTCTCACCTCCATGGTTACATTTATTCCTTGGTTTTTGTTTTGTTATGTTTTGCTTTGAGGCTCTTGTGACCCTCAGAAAGTTAGTAATACTGAAAAGAGGACCTATATATGCAAAGATCATATTGCAATATAACATGATAAGTGCAAAGATGGTAGACAGAAAATGCTAGAGCAGTCCATGAAAGGAAAAACCTTCATATCTCAAAAATCTAGCAAGAGATGAAAATAAAAAGCCTTTTGTCTTACCAAGATAAAGCAACAATCTTCCAAAATATTAGAAAGATTTGAAGACCTTTATAGCACAGGTGCTTTCCCCATGTATTTCTGCTTACATTTCTGTTTTATAAGTTATAATGATTAGATTCCTTTCAGTTATAATATATCTAGACTCATAAAATTCCCTCAATCCCAGGTAACTATCCATAGTTGAAGGTTAAAAAAGTTCCTATTCTTGCCTAGATATACATGCACAGTGGGACCTGAAACACAAGTTACTTTTGGCCACCATCGTGTATTGGCACATGTTTTCACATGTATTCCTTTTCTAGGCCTGTAGTGACAAATTACTACAAAACAGGTGACTTAAAACAACAGAAACTAGTTCTTTTACAGTTCTGAAGCTCAGATATTTGAAATCAAAAAGTCTTTAGGGCCATTTTCCTTCCATTCGGTCATAAGGAAGATTCTGTTCTGTGTCTCTTCCAGCTTCTGCTAGTACCAGCAATTCCATGGGTTGTGGCCATTCCCCTCCAATATCTCCCTTTGTGGTCACTTTGCCTCTTTCTTTTCTGTGGGTGTCTCTTCTGTGCCTCTTAGGGGGCCACTGGATTCAGTGCCCAGAATATCTAGAGAATCTTTTATTTAATTTCATATAAAAAGACCATTTTTCCCCTAAATAAAGCATAAATCCCACAGATTTAGACTTACTATCTATAGATGGTCATTATTTAATATACTACACACCTACCTGGAACCCCTTTTAAATTTGAAATTGTCCTTTGGCTTGGTTAATTTTTTTTTTTTTTTTTTTTTTGTATCAGGGACTAAACTCTGGGGCACTCCTTTGATATCACGTGATAGAAATTCCCAAACTGGGGAACCACGAGAGATTTTACAGAAATGGAGCAGGAATGTACTCTTCAGTACATCCTTCTAGGGTTCTAAAATAGCCTTATATGTGACCATTATTCAATATGCAGATTAACTTATTTATTATCCACTGACAAATTCTGAGTAAGTATATGACAATCTAAATCCAACCAATTATAATTTTAAAAATGTAGTAACTAAGAAACGTTTCACATTATTACTCATTGTGTTCTCTGGGTACTTAATTATGGTTTAGCAAAATCCTATAATATTGGGTCATTGGCTGTGCTCATTCACCTCTAGGAGTGTAAATTAGCACAAGCATTTCCAGAAGCAAAATGATTAAATCAAATCCAGGAGTTATTTTAATATGACATCAACAATTAAAATCATAGCTGAATCTAGTTTAAATACTGTTTAAGTTACCAAGTGGGTAGCTGCAACAGATTGTAGAGTTGCTAATATTTTTTTGCCATGTTTTTTGCTTGAATAGCCTTCCACATTTGCTAAAATAAAACTGCTATGCTTCATTTAACATTTCCAAAATAGCTAACACTTTGATCTACTTGAAACCAAATTACATTTAATTTATTACTTTTTTTGTAGTATAAACTATCTCTAAAATGATTTGAAATAATTTAAAATATTAAAACATGTTTAAGAAAGAGAATCATGATTTCTTTTAGAAATAAAAATAGAAATGAACATGAGATTGAACCCACGGTTTTATGCACGCTGAACACATACTCTACCACAGAGCTACATCTCCAGCCCCAGTTCTGAGCTTCTTGACAAAAGGGGTTAGTTTGTAATAATGATATGTGGTAGACATACTCCTTTTCTTCTTTAAAAAGACCTTGTTCTTTGGCCACATATGACCTACTTTGGACTCATAATGACATTTTTTCTCTGTAACAATAATCATGACGTCAAAAAAATGAGTATGTGGTCTAAACAAAGTGAATCCAAATTTATCCATAGCATTGTTACATTGACAATGGAAAATGGCATGTGGGGAAACCCATTTACTTTAGAATAAGATGTGAAGAGGAAAAGACAGGCCAAAATTGAGAGCAAGAAAGAGAGAGGAAAAAAAAAAAAAGTCAGAGAGAAGACAATGAGAGACAGAGAGTACCAGATAACAAGAACTATTTTTCAGCCCATTGGAGACAGGCTTGCACAGCTAAGCTATTGATTCTATGAGCTACCTCAATATTCGCAGCTTATTTCAACCAATAAATTTTCTTATGTGCTGAACTTAGCTTGAATTTGATATCTGTCACTTCTAAACAAAAAAGCCCAATTGATATCATTATATTGTCCTCATTTTTAATAGGCAATCTGTTCAGTTTTGTCTGATGAGATATTTTCCCAGTAGGATTGAATACTAGAAAATGTTAAAATATTTTTCAAGGGGATCTTTATTAGAAAAAAAAATTGCTGAATAAAAACTGAATATATTGTCTCATTGAAGTTTTGCATCTATAAAAGAATTCTTGGTTTAAATAAGATAACATTTAGTTATATATCTTTTTATATATTTTGCAAGACTACAGATGAACTTACCCAGTGTATCCTGAATTTCTTTTTCTATTTTCTTTAATCAATATGGATCATAAAAGTAAAGTTGGAAGAGCTAAAAGCAAAGGTCTGTTACTTTAAGAGGCAGCTTAATATAGCAATGGAGTTCAGAAATGTTGTGAATCTGTCCCTCTCAAACATTGAATACTCAACTGATGTGCCCACACTGGAGTTCTAGATGTGTGAGAAGCATTGCTAATATTCTCTCATGAAGAATTGAACTGTTATACTTCCATCCTTTTTTTTTTTCAGTTGTGTGCCCACTTTTTCATAGAAGTTATTTGAAGGATGCCATAGAGAAACTTAGAATCCACTCCAGTTCTTCAACAGATATTTTGTTAATGTCGCAGGATTACCTAACATAAACTTTATGTAGTTTGAAGCTTAAAGTAGCTAATGTGATTATTAAGGAATGTTCAGTTCTAAATAGGGATAGATCCTGATAGACACACAGGCAAACAGCTCAAAAATATCATGAACATTTATAATGTTCATCAACACTCTAATGATCCATATTAAGAACCCCCAGAAGCCTGAAGGTCCACAGTTAAAAATTATTTATAATAAATGATTTTTAAATGAGGTACATTAGAAAGCATTGTCATTTGAATAGAATTTAGGACATTTCTAAAATTTTCTTTTTCATTTACAATATAAGATTATCTTCAATAATTATGTTAGGAGCCCACATGAATTTTGGTTATAAAATAATAAGGCCTATTATGGAAATATGGCTTATGGACTGACATATAAAGATAATTAGTCAAGTGTTATCAATGATGAGTGATGATCTTATGAATGTTACTCCCAAACACTTTAGGGTTATAAATTGAGAGTGGAAATTTTTCAAGTAAAGAATCATTGTTTCAGGAAGTTTCAAGCTATTCATTTTTATTGCATGTAAAAAAGAAAAAGCCCTGGTCTTTGCAATATTACTAAAACATATATGTAGCATGCATATTTGCAGTTGACACAATAGTACTGAAAGTATAACTAATGTGATGACTAACATTTCTGCTCCCTTGGGACCATTGGCTCCATGTAAATCTATTCAAAATATATAAGATGCTATTCTGTCTGGTCATTCCACAAAATGCTTGCTAATGAAAAAATTGCAACTGGTCCAACATTAATTCTTTTCCAACAAAAATGGGATTACTTCCTGAATGATTAGTGTAGATAAACTGGCAGAGTTAGTTAACAGTCACATTAATTAGAGTTTAAAACAACAGATTCAAAAAAAAGAGCAACATGTGAAGATTTAAGTCATGGCATATATTTAATTTCAGTGTTTAACAAAGACATTATAACTACATTTTGATACTTTACTGACCCATGAAGAAAATCATTGAAAAATATTACTTGCATGTAAAATTTTTCACTTAGGCACATATTTGGTTATCTACATTACATTTTTAATATATGTATATTTTGTTGCATGTCATTTTTTGTTATGCTGACATGTCTTGATATAATATTGTTCAGAATCAGTTGTTATAAAGTTAAAATGAATTGTTTTTTAACCTAATACAGCTTCTCTGTGAGGCTTAAAAGTAGTGATAAGTTGCTAGATCAAAGAGATAACAGTTCCTGAGCGTTTTCCTTTAAATAGTAGAACCCACTTAGTAATGCAAACCACCTAGGAAAAATGTACTTCTGGGCAATTTCTCACTTCAGTGTACAGTGCCAACATAATAATATTGCACTCCAGAGCTTTAGCTGATAACATTTTTCAAAATAAATTTAAAACTCAATATTTTCTCTGTAAAGTATTTCTTTTACCCCATGATATCTGAACTTTTTCTGATGAAAATTTTAAGTCTTTGATATAAAGGATACACATTTCTGATCTCCCCACTACCACGATACGTGTGTTCCCTGTATGTCTCCCTGTATGTCTGTCTAGAAATTTTGATATCTATAGCATAGAATAATGAGAAAAAGAAGCTTGGAGTGAGTTGAGCAGATAAATTTGTATTAAAGAGCTGAAAACAAAGCAGGGAAAACTGACTTCATATAAATTATATGCAATGACATAGTGGAAATAATGAGATGTGAGTAGAGAGATATGTAAGGGGAAGATCCATTATGCAAACCTAAAACAAGAAAATTAAGAAAAATAATTGTGTCAGTCTCTTGCTGATCAATTAAATAATGGGAACTGAGCCAATGTTAGAAAGGGAAGAATAGCATTGTACTCTTCTGTTGGAAATGATGGGAACTGAGCCAATGTTAGAAAGGGAAGAATAACATTGTACTCTTCTGTTGGAAATGATGGCAATGAGCCATTTATCCTGTTGGTTTTACCTTGGGCTAGTTCCCAGACTGGACAATTAATAAAATACTCTTGTCACAGTAATGGCAACTTTGTTTTGCTGCTATTAACAAAGTGTTCTTAACAGCAATGTGCCCAGATCTGATCCATAGTCTAAGTTTGAATGAAATGAAACAAAATCAATACAGCAAGTCTTTGTAAAGAAACAAAGCAGAGGATGACAGCAGCCAGTATTTTTTTTCTTTCTTGAGCAGTAACTGTTGAGGAGATGCTAATATGAAACAACAACAATAACAACAACAACAAAAAATCAACAAGGACATTTTTGTGACAGTAAACATGTTTGCAGTGAAATACCCAGATGACACTTGTGTATCTAAATCAAGCAGCAAGATCAATAATTTATAGGACTCCAAACAACCAAATATTTGGAGGTTGATTACGCTATTGTTTGTAAACATTCAGTCGCAATAATCTAGGGAAATATGTTTACTCTACCAATAACAGAAACATATATAGTTAATTATGTCCTATCCCAATAATTAATTACTAATAAGACTCAATATTTTATTTTTCTCTACTTTCAAGTGTTTTGAGCCAAAAATACATTAAGATTTTTTTAATTACAAAGAGAGTCTCCAATATATCATGTATACTTTATGATTTTATTTTATGTTTTAATCTCCAAATAGATGTTTTTATTATTTGCAGTAACAACATGGTTCTAAGCATGTATTTCAGAAGTAAATTCAGCTACATTACTTAATATGTAACTTGATGTGACAAATTTGGGTGTGTGGTTTTGTTTTTCTTTTTTAAAAGAGCATTATAGTCACTTATTTCTGAAAATTTTTATATTGTACAATATTGGCTGGAAACTGAGTTCATTTACTCTCTTCCAAAACCAGAATCCTATCCAAGAACAATAAATCACTTTCATTATTTCAGTCTCACTACATAAATACTAGAGAAATGTTGACAATTATGCCGCCGTCTTTCAAAGCTCTTTCAGCCACCAAAAATAAATAAATACATGGCATGTAGTCTAAACAATATAATTCTACTTTTTATAACAACCTATTTTCTTTCCATCATCCTAATCTTAGAGATTTCAAGTAGCATGATGGTTCACCAAAACCAAAGTTTCAGTGAATGTATTAAATTTTAGTGAAAATCTAACTTCCTTTGCATACATTTTTTTAAGTTAGAGCATTATGATTGTACTAACATTGGGTTCATTTTGAAAAAAAATCACATTGTTTTGTATTACAGAATAAAGACCTAAAAGAATTAATTTGGAAAACAATATTATTTCTTGATTTTTTCTCTAATGTGAAATTGAGATGCACTTCTCTGTAATCTAAATAATTTTTGAAATGATGGAAAAGATATCCTCTTTGATTTTCAGACTTACCATTTGTGTGAATATTCCATACATACTATGAAAATACGAATACAAAATTCTAAAGATTTTAATTATGTTACCATAATAGTTAGACTACTCCTTAGGAGATTGCTTGTGTCACTGGACAAGAAATACCCACACATGTCCATTCATAGAAAATAGAAGAGAGGCTATAATTATCCATTGAAGTGTAGTTCCATTATTGAACATCCCGACAAGACCCATATCCATTTAGATAGATTGGTGAATAGGGAAGGTAAGGCCGTCCAAATCAGTGTACCTAACTATGTACAAAATTGGTGTTATTATTTTTTTAAATAAGACATTTTAAAATAAGGGTTATTAAAAAATCTGTGGTTAGTATCAAGGGTTTGAAGATAAGCTATAAATTTTCCAAATTTAGCCTCTTTCTCAACCTTACTAAAGTCATTGTAAATTTACTTTCATAAAAAGGCCTGATGAATGATACTTATTACAAAAATAACCTTAAAATATACAATGATGTGAAATCTTCAGAATAGTGAAGTTTTTTTTTTCAGCTCAAGTACATTAGTTTGCATGATTATTTCATGTAGTATTTAAGGAGATATTTTTAAGTGTTGTAGTTGTTTGAAGTATCAACTACACCTGATTTAAATTGGTAAATTCCTACTTAGTGTTCAAATGCCAATAGTTCTTTTAGCAATTATATTTTTTTTATATACAAAATCTATCTCTTAGTCCACAGATTGTCATTGCCTTCCAAGCTATGAGATTTAAGTATTCTGTTTATCCCCATAAAATATTCCCACTGAAATTAGGTGGAGCTCTGATTGATGGTGAAGAATGCGGCTCATTCTAGCACAGGCAATTGAAAAGTTATATGAAATAATTGAAATTGGAATTGGCACACCCATAATGCTCACTAGAAAACAATATAATTAAAACCATGCTGATATATCACATGACCTTGACCTAAAATTGAATCGATCTTGGATGAAATCAGCCATGTCTGTTTATCTTTGCATTTTAATATTTTCAGTCATCCTTTTTCATTACTGAGAAGAAAAGCAAATGGGTTATTTTTATTGGAAAGCATCCAAACATCTGTATGTGATTCTTTTTTCTGTTTTTATTTTTATTTATTTTTTTATTAGAGTATTTCAGTTATACATGGTAATTTGGTTCATCCCATCAAAATCATACACTCATGGAATTTGATTTCAATTCCCATTTCCTACATTTTCGAGATCTCCTCTCCTTCTTCCCCTTATTTTTGTTCCTCTCCTCTACTGATCTTCTTTTCCCTCTTTTATTTATTTATTTCTATTGGTTCTTTCTACTTATACATAAAAGTGAAGTCCCTTGTGGTCTATTTATATATGTATGTCACATGATTTTTGAAAATAGTTCATTCCACATTTCCTCCCTTTCTTATCCCACTAACTATCCAACTAAAGTATTGGTCCTTCAATATGTGCGATTCTGTATATGGACTCTCTACAAGGTGGGGTAAAACCACATTTAATTTAGCAGGTCAATTTCAAAGGCTATGTATTCTAGTTTGAACTATTCCACTTTCCTGTAGATTCTAACACCCAGTGGTTGCTTATTTGAATCTAAACTATTTATTTCATCTCTGATAATAATAAAGATGGTTCAACTGCTCTTGTTAAGTATTTTCTACCTTCTTGTTTCATCCCATCCTGTGCTATACAAGAGGCCTAATATATACCTATATTGATATGGTATCAAGTTCAAGGTTTCTCTGCACCCTCACAAACAGGTGCCCTATAGCCAACCCTCAGGTCAAGAGGTACAAACACTCTGCAGTGTGATCTACATTTGGAAGAAGGGACAGGGGACAGGCCTGCAAAGATTATGAAAATGGTTTGAACTCTTATGCCTGGCTCCTGACCAATGGTTTAGAAATGACAACAGATGTTACAGTCTCTAGGGAGCAGGTTCTCATTGTCCATCATCAGATGCCTCACCCTTTTATGAAGGTCAGATGGAGGGAGGATCAGAACAGGCTGGGTTAATCTATGGAGGCCTGGGGCAGAAACACTACTACCTGATAATATAGAGATCCCAGCAATGAGAGTGGGAGACAGTGAGCACTGTTACCCCTTTGGAGTTCAAATACAGGAACTCTAAACAAGAGGTGGGATGGAATGTGTAATAAGCAAGGAACTGAATGAGTAGTTTGGATCATAGGATTTTATAAGTTGAATATATTGCACGCCTTTTTTTTTTCTTTTAAAAAATTTTTGCTTTTAGGTATCTGTTCTCAGTATTTAACAACATACTTTTATCTTTCAGGCTATCTTAGCTGTGGTCTAGAGAACTAAGTTATCTACACTTGTGTCAGCACATTGAAAAGGTGCAGCATTTCCAGATGTAAGCAGGAGAGGGAATCAAGGAGAGAGGAAATGTAGGGAGAAATGAAACTGAAGAGACCAAGATTAAGATCACTCATACTCTGTACAAAGATAACCTTGAAGGCCTTGCCTGTAATTTAATTAAAAGATGTAATTTCATTTGGCTTTTCATTTTTATATCACTAAATTATTCTGTCTAAATTAGTGACACAGCATACAATTGCTTAGCTGAAAAGGTTCAAGTGATCCCTGATGTCCACTGTGTCATATCTAAAGCTTCTTTCACCCATTTAAGAATTAGTGGTGTGTGTAATAGTGTACATCAAGCACTGTGACAGACTCGGTGTACAAACACAAACATAAGGAACTCATTCTGACCTGACATAGAATGCCACAGAGAGGATAACTAGTAGAGCTGATGAGTAATAAATAAGTAAGTAGAAAGAAAGGCGTGGAGTGTTAGGGAAGAGATGATAAATGGAGGAGGGTGGCTTCACATTAAGAAGATTGTATTTAAGCAAGTACCTAGGAAAGAGAAGGAATCAGGCATCACAAAGGAGGAAGAAGAGTGTTCTAGGAAAAGGGTAAGCATGTGCAAAAACCCTGAGGTGGTAATGTTTTTCACAGAATTGGAAGAAGGGCAGTGAACCTAGAGTTTAACAAAGAAGAGGGAGAGTAAAGTGGATGTAAATCTGGATCAAAAATGGATGGTTGGAATTTTTTTCTGGAGAAATCCAAACAACTGTGAGTGTATTTACTGTGCAATGATTATAAAATGGACTGTAGAATCCAAGTTGGAAAAGACATAAAGGAGGAGAGGATGAATGAGTGAAAAGAAAATGATGGAGACAAATAGAGTCGAAATTTAACATTTGTGGAATGAAAGTTATAATGTTAGTATGAATCTGTTAGGTAGTTTTTGTTTGTTTTACTTGTTTTTGTAGTTTGAATGCAAACCAAGTAGCCAACCTTAACTCTCAAACATGAAAAGAGAAAGTATAATCACGTCCTGGAAAATTCATAGAAGAAACTCTTGAAAATTCTAGAAGAGGCCCATGATGACCTAGTGAAGCAACCATTCATCTCTGCTTATTTATTTTCCTAAATTTCCAAAATAAAGACATTTTAACTGACATTAAAATATATGTATATTTCTGTACTCACTGATTATTCATCTACATTTAGGGAGCAGGACCGATGATAACACAAACTTGCTCACTAGGGAAGTAACTATATCCTCCAAAAGCCATACCACCTTGAGCAAAAGACTTGCAGTCATAGCCAGCTATAGTCAGAGAGTGTACTGTTGACAGTGTGGTTTCAGAAGTCATGTAAGTTCTGCTGATAAAAAGGTGTGATAAGAGTCGGTAGCTGGGTACTGCAAGAGAAGTCTTAGTCAAGGAGCCAATATTATTCATTACATATGGAGCAAAGAAAAATAGGAAACAGGGATTCTGTCCTGCATTATGGAAAAAAAATTGAATAGACATAATCAACAGGAAAACTGTCAACCAGAAGACATAATTAGAAAGTATGTAAATAAGAGAAAAGAAATTTTTTAGGTTAAAGATCCTCATCTGTAATCCTTTGTATTTTATTTATTTTCCTTTTTATGATACTGAGGATTAATCCCAGGAGAACTTTGTCACTGAGCTGCACCCTCAGCCTTTTTTATTTTTATAATTATTATTATTATTATTTATTTTGAGAAAGAATTCCACTAAGTTGCTGAGGGCTGGCCTCAACTTTCATGCCTCCTGCCTCAGCTTCCCAAGTCACTAGAATTACAGGACTGTGCCATGGTGCCTAGCCCGATCTGTAATCTTTTGTTTTTTTTTAAATTATGACAGTAGAGTATATATCTGTAATCCTTTTTGTGTAGAGGAGAGGTACCAGGAATTGAACTCAGGGGCACTCAACCACAGAGTCACATCCCCATCCCAATTTTTGTATTTTATTAGAGACAGGGTCTGGAGTTACTTAGCACCTCATCATTGCTGAGGTTGGCTCTGAGTTCCCGATCCTCCTGTCTCAGCCTCCCAAGCTGCTGGGAGTACAGGCGTGAGCCACCGCACCTGGCCCTCTGTTTTTGTAATCGTAAAAGAGCAGTGCATTATATGGAGTAGTGGAACAAATAAGTTGTAATGAGTACACACACTACAGGTCTCATCTCTGTCCTCGCACTTAGTCAAGGGATGTTCCCTTCATCCCTCCAGGATTCTGCACCTTCCTTTATAGTTCTTCTGTATAATCTCATATCTTTATTGTTAATCTTTTGGTTAATTATTTGGTAAGTGAATTCTGAACTCTCCTTTTATTGTTTTAATTTAATTATATCATTGATCTTCTTTTAGAGTCCTAAATGACATGCCAACAAACCTAAGACATCTCATTTTCATTTTTTGTTTCACATGGTAATGATCAAATGTGGATAATTACCAATAATCAAGTACATAGATTAGATACTAATAGACATGATCTAGAAAGTGCTATCTTCATATTCGGGTAAGATAATAACTGAGGCTCAAGGATGTTAAGTTATGTACTAAGTTACAAAGCTAATCCTTGTTCAGTACTTGTACTCTTAAATACAATTGCTGCACTAACATCACAAGAGAAATACTAAAATGAGTGGGCCTCATCTCTGTCCTTGAGAGGAAAAGTATTTATTTAGTTAAAAGTCTTACTTAATGTATGAAAGTTTGTATGTGTGTGTTATGGTTTGGATGTGAGATGTCCCCCAAAAGCTTGCATGTGAGACAATGCAAGAAGGTTCAGAGGAGAAATGATTGGATTGTAAGACTCTTAACCCAATCATTAATTAATCCCCAATGGGATTAACTGAGTGGTAACTAGAGGCAAGTGGGGTATGGCTGGAGGAAGTGGTTAATTGGGTGTGTGGCTGTGGGGTGTATATTTTGTATATGGAGCTGGAGTCTCTCTCTCTGCTTTTTTTAAATTAATTTCATTATTTTTTAAATACACGACAATAGTGGAATGCATTACAATCCTTATTACACATATATACCAAAATTTTTCATATCTCTGTTTGTATATAAGGTATGTTGACACCCAATTCAAGTCTTGATACATGTACATTGATGACCATCACATTCCACCATCCTTGCTAATCTTCCTGCCCCATCCCTTTCCCTCCCACCCCTCTTCCCTATCACCCCTCTTCCTTATCTAGAATTAATCTAATCCTCCCATGCTCTCCCTCCCTACCCCACTATGAGTCACCTCCCTTATTTCAAGAAAACATTCAGCATTTGTATTTTGGGGATTGGCTGACTTCACTTAGCATTATCTTCTCCAACTCCATCCATTTACCTGTAAATGCCATGATTTTGTTCTTTTTTTAATGCTGAGTAATATTCCATTGTGTATAAATGCCACATTTTTTTTATCCATTCATCCACTGAAGGACATCTAGATTGGCTCCACAGTTTAGCTATTGTGAATTGTGCTGCTATAAACATTGATGTGGCTGTGTCCCTTTAGTATGCTGTTTTTAAGTCCTTTGGGTATAGTCTGAGAAGAGGAATAGCTGGGTCAAATGGTGGTTCCATTCCCAGATTTCCAAGGAATCTCCATACTGCTTTCCAAATTGGCTGCACCAATTTGCAGTCCCACCAGCAATGTGTGAGTGTACCTTTTCCCCCACATCCTTGCCAACACTTGTTGTTTGTCTTCATAATAGCTGCCATTCTGACTGGAGTGATATGATATCTTAGGGTAGTTTTGATTTGCATTTCTCTGATTGTTAGAGATGATGAGCATTTTTTCATATTGACCACCATGATGTGAGCTACTTCCCTCTGCCACACCTTCCACCATTCTGCCTCACATAGAACCCCAGGGAATGGAGCCGATCTTCTATGGATGAAGACCTCTGAAACTGTGAACCCTCAAACACACTCTTTCTCCCTTATAGTTGTTCTGGTCACAGCTGAAGGCATAAATGTTTTTTGGGGTTGTGTGTGTGGTCTAGATTGCAAACAAATATAAGACTTATGTTCAATGTATGACAAGTGTCTTGAGCAGACATAAATATTACCAATGTTTTTAAAAAGTATATGTTCATTATAGATCAAGGAAGACAATGGTATACATTCTAAAGAGTGGGTGCCACTGTTATTATCTAAAATGTGCTTTGTATTTTTTGTGCATGGACATTAGTAGAGGTTTTTAAACTTTTAGTTATAAAGTGTGTGTGTGTGTGTGTGTGTGTGTGTGTGTGTACTTCAAACAACAAACTGATTGGTTGCTATGAAAGAAATCCACTTGAAAACTTTCCTGAATTCCATCAAAATAGGTCAGAGCTTTGAGAAGTTTGCTTAATGAAGACAATATTTATTTGAGTAGTGGGAAGTTTAAGGCGTTCTTTGTACACAGTCATGGAAGAAAACAGTTCAGTAAATTCAAAGCATGATGATCAAAGTTGTTATGATTACCTTCTTTTTCCATTTTATCTTACCTTACTGTGCATGCTTATTATTTTCTGCTGTTTATCCAACCTGTTACCTAGTCCCCTCAGTCTGAGGTCAAGAGAATGGCATTTCCCCTTTAGAGCATTACCACCTTACACCCTGTAATTGGCTAGTGGAATGAGACAGATTGTGGTTATGGGAACAGAAAATCCCCCCTTCAGCAAAAAAGCAGAATAATCATGGTCTGATTTACTTTAATATACACAAATACTCAGTATTTATGGGTTTTAAAATTTCTTTCATTTTTTAAAAAAAAGATTTTGAAATGATGACTATTAAATTGAACTGGCTAAAAACTGTTAGAATAGACATTTACAACTTGGAGAAATTTCAGACACTATCAATCCAGGCATTTTTGTTTTAAAAGAATCATGAGGCATCCTTTTCAATCCATAGTAGAGTCATTTTCACACAGGGTAGGTTTTATCATTCAAGGTCAAACAGAACATAGCCCAGTGTTGGACAGAACAGAAACAGAAGAAATGTTGAGTTTTTAATTTTTAATTTTATTTTTAAAAACAAATAAATTTTTATAATACAGCTTATGATTTGGCACTTCTGTTGTCAATAATTTATAGGAAATGAGAACAGTAGTTGGCTTGTTTACTTCAGGAAAAAGAGGTTTTGATCTTTTCTGAAGACAACAGAACTTGAAAACTAAGTGCAAAGTCTTAACAATTCAAAGTGTATCTCTTAGGATAGAAGCACAAGCACATAAGCTTTTCCTAGGCAATCTTTTTGTATAACACTTAACCATTGTAGGCAAGAAGGTTTTCCACTCAGTTCCAGCAAAGACAGTTAAATTCAAAGAAATTGAAAATAAAGGAGGGTTGAATGGAGGATAGCCTCTAATGAAATCCAATAAAAATTAATACAGACACTGATAAAAATAGCTTTCACTTCCATTTAAAGTGGATAATTCAAACACATATTTTTCTTAATGTATTTTGGGGTTTTTAAAGAGTTTCCATTACATGCCCTGGTTATTGTCACTGTAGAATGAAAATTAAAATTCTAAGATTTGTGGTGAGGGCTCTCATGCCTGTGCATGTCACACACCAGAGGGAAGGCAGAAGAGGAGAGAAAGAGATTAGGAGATGGCAGAAGCCAATGTTCTATTCTTTTCTCTTCCTGCCCCCACCTCTTTCTCTTTAGTGCTATTGTGGATTGAGCCCTTGCTCATGCTACTTAAGCAATCCACCTCTGAGCTATACCCCCATCCCTTCTTATTTTTTATTTTGAGTCAGTCTCACCAAATTACCAAGGCTGGCCTCAAACTAGGATATTCTTTCCTCAACCTCCCAGTAATTAGGATAACAGGCATGCATGCACCAGTGTGTCTGGTGAGCTAATAATGTTCCTGTGAATATTTAGCACCCTTTCCACTCCCCAAACACCAACTGACTTGGTGAAGATTAATTTATGAGGCAGTTTTTGGGGATTTAGATTATTCCAAGAAGCTCTCATTTCATTTTGAGATTTTCCTTCCTCCCTCTCTCTCTCTCTCTCTCTCTCTCTCTCTCTCTCTCTCTCTCTCTCTCTCTCTCTCCCCCCCTTTTAATAGGGTACCAGCATTCCTAAAAATTATGAACAGCAGAACTGCTCATGAATTTGGCCAGCCAGTTTTTGTTGGCATGTATTTTACGTAATGTGGACAATGTGGAGAAACAAGAAACATATGATGCACTACTCTGGAAAATGAAAGAACTGAATCGAAATACCAAAATGCCAAAGCATACAGGGCAACCAGGGCTAAGCCAGAGCACAGAGCAATTAATAATCATGTGATGTGAACTCTAAAACCTTACTTTTGGGAGAGGTTAGAGACTCCTTTTAAGCTCTGTCATTTTTTACAAGCATGTTAGACTTCTTTGGGTTCTTTTAAACCATATGGACCTCAATTTAGGCATCTATTGTCTTATAAATCATGTCTAAAATATACTTAGTATCTTCCCTGTTATTCCACCTATGACACCAATTGCCTTGTAGGGTCATACCCAGAGAGTCCTCTGAATCCTTCTCTAAGTGGTATATACTGAGTAACTGTAACCTGATTTTGCATAAGGCGAAACCAATACACCACTCAGGAGCTGAATGTGTTTTGATGTCTGATGACTGAATTTGCAATGTGCTGCATGTGAATCATACAGTGTCACACTATGACAGAAAAATAAAACCTACAGATGAAAAATCAAGTCTTAAATTACAGTTCTTTATGGCAATAAATTGCTTTGTGTTAATTCTATCCTAAATTGACTAAGTTTTTAATTTCCACCTTGCACCAAAATCACCTGAGAGGATACTTTACAAATAGGAATGCTCAGTTTCTATTCCTGTAGATTTTGATTTAGTTGTTCTCGGGTGGAACTTGAGTGTCCCCTTTTTAAGCACCTCTCTTGAATCTAAAATGCATACAGAGTTGATAGACTATACACTGGGAGCCAGGCAGGAGGATCCAAAGGCAGCCAACTACAACCCTGGATATGGCTTCTCCCAGATATGCATGTCAACAGCAGAGGGAGGGGACACTGGGACACTGGATATAGAATGTTTCATCACAGGAAGCAGGAATTTTATTAGGCTTTGAAGAATTGATGAAACAGACTAAAGTACTGAGCTGAAAGTCACTATGGATGAGCAGAGCAGATGCCAGAGATGTTTCAGGTTGGGAGTTATGAGAAATCAGATTGGCTAGATGCAGAAAGCTTTTGAAATTGTTTTTTGGTTTTGTTTGGTTTGCAATGGTTCCTAGAAAGTTGTTATAGGAGTATTACAAAAGCATTTAGTTAGTTTTAGTGACTGAATAAGTAACCAATGTACTACTTCTAGAGGTTTTTGTTCAGACCAATAACATGGAGAAATCCTTACACTTGAATGAAATGCTGACGACTGGACACTGGTGTTCAGATCCCAGAAAGAAGTGTACGTTGCTTCTAAAAATGTTTTCCTGTTAACTAGAGTAAGAATTCCACAATTAGTGAAACATAATTTAACTTAGCATTCAAGTTCGAGAAAATCTATACCCTTTCAAAAAGGGTTACTTTTCCTTCTTTATAACAATACTGAACTCACTGGAGCAGAAAATGAAATTTTATATAGCATTATGTCATTCTACAGCCTAACACAGAGCTTTCTAGGGTGTGAGTATTTAGTATGCAAGTATGAAATTAACAAAACATAATCAGTCCAAGGCCCCTCTGTTTTCCAATTATTACCCCTTTTGTTTTCTTGCATTTGAGTTCTTGTAGCCAAGTCTTTCCCCTAATGAAGGCCTTTCTGTTTTCTCTTTATTTTCCCAAAGCAACACAAACCATCTATTTAGCAAGACTCTTAGTTAGGGATGCATTTCTAAAGCTATTTGTAAGATAATGGGAGCTCTTAAATAACTTAAGGGAAAATCTCAACTTCCCATGAGGTAAAGGCTGGTTGATACAACCAGACCATGCAAAAAAAGAGATTTGCACACTTGACTTGGAGTTTTCTAGCCTGCTAAAAATAACCCAGGCACACCTGTGTTATTAAGTGACACCTTATACTATAGAGTTTGGGTTATACTTTGTTTCCACTAAAGTGTTGATAGGTAGGCAGCTGCTTAAATTTATCTGGTACATTTGAATGATTCCAAGTTAGCACCATTTTTTCCATGATTAAGATAATAATTTTAATACTAAAGCTCTTCATCTGGGCCTTTTGGTGATAGGTCATTATTTTTATTTTTGGCCTTTCTACTTCCACTCACTGGCTCACAAACAAAAGGTTGTATAAATAATCGTATTACTACGAATACTAGTAATAATAATTCAACAAAGAAAAAACACTATGCATAAGGTATAGGGGAAATATTTTTCAAGCATTTGTTTTTCTTCCTTTTATAGAGAAACTAGAAATATTTTTCATCAGACTATAAAATTCACTGTTAACATCTTAATGTTATTGTGTCTTCTGCTTTGTATTTTCTAAAAACACGGATATAAAGTATATACTGAGATGACTTTGAAAGTTTTGGTTTTGCATGGTGGATGAATAGGCCCAGAGAGACCACATCACCATGTCAGCTTGGCCTATCTCTTTCTCTCTCTTTTCTGTCCTTCTTCTTCTCTCTCTCTGTCTCCCCTCTCCTTTCTTTCTTTTTCTGTGCAGTGTTGAGGATTAGATCCAGGGCTTCACAATGTGCTATGCAAGCTCTCTGCCCTTGAGTGGCATCCCCAGCTCTAAAGTCTCCTTAAAGAAGTATATTTGGAAGAAAGGGGTTACGTTGGCCTTTTCACTCTGAATGAATCTCTGCCAGGTCAAGGACATAAATACAATAAGCCAAAAATCTTCCACTTCTTATTCAAAATGTACTTAGATTTTTAAAATTTAATTCATAATATTACTACCTCATACATAACACATCTATATTTCACTATTTATTCCATTCCAGTCTTTTAATCAGTAAATTCTTTTTTAGTCATATGTGATATATATTTAAATTCTTTATATATATATATATATATATATATATATATATATATGTATATATATATATATATTTTATATACACATACACATACATGTTCACATAGACACGTATATTTCTTTGTTAATGGAAGAATCAAATTAGTGTCATCTAATGATGTCAATGTGTCCAGTGAGTCTTAGAAGGTCCAATCTAACTGGTCATCTGATAGACTAGCATCCTCTTCTACTCCATCCCCACAGGCATCTTGTGGGTGAGGCTTGAATAGTCACAGTGATAGATAACTTACCACCACTGGAAATCTTTGGATAACTCTAATCATATTTTAAAATTCTCCCTTATTGTACTTTTCTTTCTAGAGAAACTAGAAATATTTTCTTTCTAGTCTTTGGCAGTATAAAGATTGAGTCTAATGTGTTTTCCACATGGGAGCACTATTTCTTGCAATAATTTATCATATGGCATTATTTCCAGATCTCACCCTAATCAAGAAACTTTCCTCAAGAGTATTACATGGGAGGATATTGTATTCATAATTATAAAAAGCTGCATCTATCAGTAAGTTCAAGTACTAGAGCATGCAAGTAAAGTACACAAAGTGAACTATTAGTTTGGATTTGTTTTATTTTGTTTTGGTTTGGTTTGTCTTACATTAGTTTCATCAAACTATGTCAAAATTTTTCATTGAATTCAATCAAAGTGCTGCTGGACAGGTGAGCCAGCAGTTCACTTTATGTCTACCCCAACTATGATTAATCCTTACCAGATGAATTCCTAATGTTTTCAGGCATTTAGTCTAAGCATTTGCATTGCTATCTCAAACTCAAGGTTAAATTCTTTTGCATGCCAATTGTGATCATTGGTTTTCCTTACCTGAATTGATTAAGGAGTAGACACATGAGGCAGATCTAGTTCATTCTATATGTGAGAAGGTACAAAGAGAGGCTTCTGAAAATGTTTCTTACTTGTAAAAAGAGAACACAAGGAGGAACATCCTCTTATTTGCAGGACATTATCTTACACATCTGCCTGGGATGCCTGGGAATCTGGCATCCTTCTTTCAGGCTTAAGACAATTAGCCAGAGGGAAAGCAGACAAATAGAGAATGACAAAGCAGTTCTTTTTCCTTTGTTTTAAAATTTATGCAGGTATAATCTAAGTAGGGCAAAAAATGCAAGTGAAAACATTATTAATTTTTAAAAATGTGTGTAAAAACACCATAATCAAGACACAGAATAGTTTTATTGTCCCTCAGATTCTCTCATGCCTCTTTTAAATCAATCCTCTGCAGCTTGACCATTGGTTACCACTGATTTCTGTCATAGTTTGATGTAAGGTCAATAGAATCAAACAGTGTGGAGCTGTTGAGTCTAGCCTTTTTCACTTAGCATAATGAACTGGAGATCCTCCCATGTCATTATTTGAAACCATAGCTGTTCCTTTTTATTGTGTAGCAGAAGTTCATTTTATCTGTGTAGAATAGGAACATTGATTCTTTTTTTTTTTTTTAGATGCTGCTGAACCTTTATTTCATTCATTTATTTATATTCAGGGTTGAGAATCAAAACCAGTGCCTCACACATGCTAGGCCAGCACTCTACCACTGAGTTACAACCCCAGCACCAGAACATTGGTTCTTGATGGTTTTAGCTACAGAATTAACCACCTTGAAAGCCATCCTACTCTGAGACATATTGATGAGTGAGATAATTTTTCTCTTTTAAACTATTTTGTTTTTTTGGGGGGGCCAGCTTATTTTAGCTGATAAATCAAATTGATGCATCCTGTTATTAATGTATCAAGCATTGAGCTGAAACAGATTTCTTGTGTTTATTCACACAGTGTTTATAAAATACTGGAAATTGCACTAAGGAAATGTGAGTTTATTCAAAACATTTTCAAAAATTACTGTCTATAGTACCTTTGATTAAATTCTGTCATGTTAGGATGCATAACAATGACTGTTAAATTTACTTTTGCCCTGATTTTGCCATTTAATTATGTGTGCTTCTTGCTATTTATGCTGTTGCATATTTACTTGAGATTATCTTCTATCAGCTATTCCAACATATCTATATAATAAAAGTTATATGCAGTAAATTCAGTCATAATGTCATATATATGTGTATGTGTGTGTGTGTATGTGTGTATAAAATATTTCTTTTCTAGGCAGTATATCTACTTTTGCCAATAGGGATGAGCATGTTATTGTAATTGCTTTAAATTTTCCCCAAATCATTTTTTCTGTTGGTTATGTTTGTATTGAATAATGTAAAGAACTGATCTAAGTTAGTTCTTCTCTACAGTAATGTACAATTATTTTAGGCAAATTTATTAATGATAGAAATTTGCTATGCAAACATATATTAATCCAGAAAAATAATAGCTAATATTCATCAAGCATTTGCTAGGTTATTTATATTCTGCTTAATATTTAACTTAGATCCTTTTTTTGTCATCACAATAATTATGCCAACCTTATAGATAAGAGAACTAAGGCTTAAATA
The DNA here is from genome assembly GCF_045843805.1 of Urocitellus parryii. NCBI lineage: Eukaryota > Metazoa > Chordata > Mammalia > Rodentia > Sciuridae > Urocitellus > Urocitellus parryii. The sequence goes on from NC_135538.1 coordinate 49,713,286, forward strand.
TTGTATTATCCACTGTAATATGTCTTGACTTAAATTCTCTACATCCAAATTTGTGAAATGTTAAAAAATAAATTATGTGCAGAAATTTCTTCCTTCTCCTCCTCCTCTTCCTCCTCCTCCTCCTCCTCCTCCTCCTCCTCCTCCTCCTCCTCCTCCTCTTCTTCTTCTTCTTCTTCTTCTTCTTCTTCTTCTTCTTCTTCTTCTTCTTCTTCTTCTGTAAGGGGAATGGTTTTGTTTTTATTTCATTAATTTTTCAATATATAAGAAATAAATATGCTAGTTCTGTATACTAAAGTCCAATGACTGTGTTCAGTATAAATAGACCCATATGGTTTCTGTATGTTATGTTTTGCAAAGTGTTCCAGCTAAAAGCAGTAATATCATCAACATAACCTATTGTTAACATATAAGGGGGCACCTTAGATCTATCAACATTCTTCAATATATCTCTATCCCTTGTGACCCAAGTTTTGAAACGTGGTATATATCTTAATAGATTCGATAGCAATGTATTTGTCTCCCGTCACATATTTATTCTTATTTATTAAGAAAGGCACAAAATCATCTACTAATAGCACATTGATGAAAGTAAAAGAGCACCTCTGTAGGAACTTTATAGAACTTCATTTACAACATGATCAAACTACCATGAGGTGATTTTCTAAATCCTCTGTGAATGTTTGATCAAGGGCATCAATGTCCTTTCATGGTAAGTCATAAAACAGGTTGCCCTGGAGAGCTTGCTGGTATCCTTACCCAATGGCCATTTTTCCCCTAATTTGCTTTTATAGCTAGTTAGTCATGTCTCCATTAATCATCTCCAGGGAAACCAGCCAGCAAAGGTTATGATGCTGTGTTTTAGGATGTCAGTCTTGGTGTTTACTTGAATAAAAAATCTCCTAAACAATTAGCCATGGCAATTCCAAAGCTGATGCTTGGAGGTCTTCCTTTAATTTAGGAAAGAACCCTGGGAAGCTACAGAAAGGCATGGAGTAGGGGAATGTCCCTATTTGGTTTATGCCAAGACTAATGTGCATAATGAATATGCAAGGAGAAGTCTTCACTAAGCAATTGCCTCTGCCCCAGGCATCAAGGTCTTTACAGTAGTAATGACAGATGCCTCTGCCCCAAGCATCAATGTCTTTACAGTAATAATGACAGATGCCCCTGCCATAGTTTACTGGGGCAGAATAGTGTTAAGTGAAGAGAAGGGACCCTATCAGTGGCAAAGACTATCAGCCTATGTTTTAAAGTAAAAAGTTTGATTTCCCTCTCAATTTAAACAGACCTAGCACATAGGGAAAAAAGTGGGTATCATGCAAAGACCACCGTTTTGAGAGGACTGGGAAACTCATGCTTTTTGGATTTTCACTTTTGTTTTAAATCCCAGATCTTCCACTTTCATTCATGTAAACATGACCAATACTTTAGTATCTCTGTGCCACATTTCCTTACCTTATAAAATAAAAATACCACCTTTCTCATAGGGTGAAGATGACTAAATAAAATATTTAATGTTAAATGCAAAGAAAAGTGTCTTATATGTTATAGTCACCCAGTCAATGATAACTATCATTCTTATTGTTGCTGCTGTATATGTGAATTACAATTCTACTTTGGATTCCACTTGGAGCTTTTTAAACCTTGTAGGCATCAGAATTTAGCAAATCATTTGGATTTCACAAACAGCAAAATATCTGAATATCAAAAACTTAAGTTTTTGATCTAACTAAAATTTATCAAGGAAAGAATTTAAATAATAAAAAATACTTTTAGATACTTAAATGAAATATATAAATACTGCATGGCTCAATTGTATATGTTATTCAATATAAATATATACTTTCTACATTTTTCTTTCAATTGTTCTCAGAAATGATTCATTCTCTTTTAGATAAGTGTTAATGGGAAAAAACATAAACATAAAATGAGACACAAAGGTTAGGCTAACCCCTTATAAGTGTGACATATTGGACTTGAAGTCATCAGAGAAAGTTATCCTTCAATGTAACTTTTTCACTTCTATTTCTATTATTTATTCCTCTTTTTCCTTAAACTAAGAAAATATAGCTAGGCATATGTAGAGCACACGTGACTGTTTAACACTTTATCTCATGAGGTCTTCACAAGGATTTTATGAATTCTGATTATTATTATTCCCATTTTACACATGGAAAATCCAAAGCACAGAAAATTCACAGAACTCATTACAGATCATGTAGCCAATAAGCAGGAAAGATTGGGACTGAAACCCTGAAGAATGTGCTTTTTAGCTGTGTCTCACTGTCCCTAAAGTCAGCAACCTTGACTTCACCAGACATCTAACAATAATCCTCTCAGTTATTTTCTACAGGATTTTGTTTTTCTTTGTCTTAATGTCTTTCAAATCATGTTTTCTATTATAAAAGGAAAACATAACATCTGTCATAATATGAAGCATGAGGGTTCCTTATATCTGAGTTTCTTCCTGCCCACAGGGGTAGTGAATTTGACTCAGATGGTCACTCAAAAGAAAAACTCAGTTCCAAATGACTGGATTTTTAAGATTGGACTCTAAGTTAATTGAACCAACTTTCAAACACACCTCCAAATGATTCTTACTCAGTTTTGCCACAGCTGGGGGAAGATAAGTGATTACCATTTTGACGTCTCCACTGTGGAATTTCTGTATGTGAAGCACATTTCTTCATGTTTCTAATTCTCTTCGGTGGTGATTAGTAAGCCAGGAGTTAAAGGAAAAGGGAATTAAATTTTAATACAAGTATATAGAAAAGAATATTTCAGTTTTAGGAAGAAAACAAAAAAGATGGGAAAGAGGGGGTTTGTTGGAATATGGAATCCCATTCAATCCTATGCTATGTCCCTTTTTATTAATATCTTAAGCAGCAAAATGCATCATTTACACATTTTATTTATCATAGGGCCCACTGCTGTGGAATTTCTTTTTTACTCAAATCCAACTGCATCTGTGGAAAGAGAGTAGTTTAAATAATAGTGGAATCTTACTGCTATTGTTCACATTTGACATCATCCTGAAAACAAAATATATTTTTTGTAATATTCAGCCTTCCATAAATCTTCTTTGTTCCATACTCTATTCACAAGTTACAAATAGGAAAAGTACTCACATTTCTTTCAGGATATTTCTTTTCAGGATATTTTTCACATCTCTCAGTTAAATCACCTTCTGAACTGCATTCTTTACCCTGTTTCCCTCCTCCCAGCCAAATAATTTTAAATAGTCTCAGGAAAAAACTTTGGGTTGTGTTGTTCATGGCAGGGTCAGCTTTGCTAATTCTTCCCAAACATTCTCAAAGTGTGGCTTATTTCCAAAGCCAGAAATGCAAAATAATATGATTTCTCTAGTTTCCTGTGTGATCCAATTTAAGGCATTTGGAGTACTTATGTTTTATATCACTAAGAGGTCTTTATTAAAAAAAAATTATTGAAATAGTTCCTAAAAAATTGTTTGCCTGGTCAGTAATAGATAAATTATGTGGTCAATTAATAGGTATTATAAACATGTGGTTATGTAACCTCCAAACCCAAAGATCTATCATAAATAAATAAGGTACAGTCCAAATCCTGTGAGAACAAATTGCATGCCTCATGTTTCTCTTTGGAAACAGCTGTGATGAATCAGGTAGATGATGAAGGCCAACTATACTTGGCTTTGAAAGTTGGCCTTAATTAGCATTCATGACTCTTGCTAAAGTTTAGGAGGATAAACTTTCCTTGGACATAATAGTCACTGGGTTTTTTGTTTTTTTTTTTTTTTTGGTTATCTCATGAAATGCTCATTGGCATCCTCAAAGCACTGTAATATGTACAGGGTTTGCATGGAAAATATTGATAGCATCTCCCTCCTAAGGCCTTTTTAGCATTGTATGATATTTTCTCAGTATATTAAAGAGCAAATTTCCATGAAAATCATGGATTATTAAATAAGAAGTTTTCTGTGTAGCCAGAGGTAATCTGGGGAATTAATCAGAGTAAAAATCCAACATTAGAAAATGTTTATGTATGACAGACATTTAGAGTAGATGCCAGTTACTAAAAACTAAGAAATTTTATTTATCATAGATACTAAATAGGCTAAGGCCTTTCAGATAGTCACCACTATCTGAAGTTGGACATACACCTAAGGTCTGTGAGGCTTACTTTTATCCTAAAAACAGGAATCTTTTTGCAGATATCTTCAAGAGATGCACCAGGAAATCCATGAACCAAGATAGTCATATACTTTTCATTATTGCCTCTACCTAGAAATTAAAAGATAGTGCTCAAGAGATTGACTGCATAGCTTGACAATATATTCAGATGGTCGTGAAAGCAAGTTTGGTAGGAATATGTAGAAGTTATTCAGATTATTTAAGATCATTAGAATATTGGCTTCATCAGACAATTTAATATTGCTTGCTATTCAATTAATTTTTAAATTCTTTTTAGTTACATACAACACTAGGTTGCACTCTGACATAATTACAATGCATGAAACACAGTCGGCTAAAATTCAGTCCCCAGCACTACCCACCCCTAATAGCTCCCCATTCTCTCCTCCAGTGATCCTGCTTCGACCCTTTCAGTTGATTTTATTTTGTTGTTGTTTAATTGGTTTGAGTGTGAAGAGCAAACTTACAGAATGGGAGAAGATCTTTGCTACCTGATCCTCACATAGGGAATTAATGTCCAGAATATTCAATTTATTTTTAAGAAAGTTAGAGATTTTATGATTTGAGATGAAATAGCAAATAGAATAACTTAAATCATATCAAATGGGTTAACATTTAATTAGTTCAATAATTTACTTACTTAATATTCTGACTTCATTTACTTACACACTTGGGGCCACTTTTTTTTTTTCTTTTCTTTTTGGTACCGGGAATTGAACTCAGGGGCACTCAGCACTCAACCACTAAGCCATATCCCCAGCCCAATTTTGTATCTTATTTAGAGACAGGGTCTCACTGAGTTGCTTAACACTTTCATGTTGCTGAGGCTGGCTTTGAACTTGTGATCCTCCTGCCTCAGCCTCCCAAGCTGCTGAGATTATAAGTGTGCACTACCACACCTGGTTTGGGGCCACTTTTAAATCCTATATTATATGACTAAATAAATGAATGTGTGTTTAATAGAGGCTATGTGTTTAATAAATGCTTAATTAGTAGCATTTATCAATATTTTCCCAACAAGGTCCTTGGCAGGATTTCTTTCCCAATTTTAGAGGTAAAAAAATCTCTAAATTTTCCTACTCTGATAAATAATATTTTATCTGTGGATGTTTCAATGGGAGCTCAATATTTTGACATTTATGAATAAGAAGAGTTGAAAGAGTATATCTTGTTTTGATTAGTTTTGAAAAGGCTTGGTGATTTTGATAAATTTGTATAACAAATAACCAAAGACAAATTTAACATTATAATGAAATGAAAAAATATCCATAATCACCAAGTCCTAACCATTCAATATTTTGGCATGTAGTTAACTCAGGTATTTTGCTGTGCACATGATTGCACACACAGATGTGCATTATTTAATGTATAATTATAAATCTATAAAAACAATTAGAATTAAATGCATAATCCAAAATATGGCATAATAAAACTTTTTGGAATAAAAATGACTATGGTTCTACATTACTACAACTCTTGTAATTTTTCATTTTACCTGCTAGTCCATATTCATATTTCTACTTAACTGCAACCATAAAATTTATATTTCAATAACTACTTTGATTATAAAAGTTACAACTACATTTCCAGAGCTTTAAGGCAATTTTTAAAAATACACATTCATCCCAAATTCATCTAAGAAGTGAACAACCTTGACATTTACATCAGAGGTGTTTTAGCCTTTCAGGGTGACAATTCAGGAGACTTTACTAAAGCAATAACAAAAAACTCCAAACATCTGATTTCCATATGGCTGTTTTTCTTTTGATGCTTGTGAAGGGAGATTTGTGTACCTTCTGCTCTATGCTGCCTCCTGGAGCCTTGACCATTGAATTTCACTCCTGCTCAGATGCATTTTGAGGGTAGGTGATCCTATAGATAACATTTATTGGTATGGATTCCCTGACAAGCACTGTGCTATGTGCTTGTCACATAGCCTATCACAGTCAGTACCTCACTTAATTCTCAGACTACTATTTAAAGATGAAAGCACTAAAGTTTTGAAAGGTCACATATCTTGCCCAGGGTCATACACGTAATGAGAGGCAGAACCAGTGTTTTCATCTGTGTGATGCCAGAGCCTGGATCACCAGCACTATGTTATTCCACACACTTCTGAATAGCTACATTCCATGGCTGATTGGGAGATCAGTAATCGAATGTGTTCTGTGAAACCTTCCATAACCTATTAGTTGTTTTATGGCTTGGGGTGAACACTTCTGGCTAACAGAAGATGATTTCTTCTTGGAAAATCTATCATGCAACCCATAGGAAAATGCCTTATACAAGGTTACTTTCCTAGCAAGTTTTTGTGTGTGTGTTTTGGCTCAGTACCTGGAATTAATACCCCATGCAGAGTCACTCATTAACCATTTCTATCTTAATCCTCACCCCTAGACCCTGAGCTCTATGCTTCCCTCAATCAATTGTTATATAATTCTCTTATCTTTAATTTCTCAGCCATTAGAGACATTTGAGGTTTTCTCTGAAATTTCCAAAGTAATCCTATTTCTCCAAATCCTTCCATGTAGTTTTCTAGCTGCTGAGGTCAAACTTTTTGGAGTCAACCAGGAATCCCCTTTTCCTCTCTTATCCTATATCCAAACCATCAGCAGATACTGTAGGCACTATTTTCAAAATATTTTCAGGATTCAATATTTCAGAATACAACCATTTCTTATTTTTTTTTTTATTGTACTATTATCCCTTTCCTTCTCTCCTTGCCTTCCTATTCTATTATCCACACAGAGGCCAAAATGATCCTATTAAAACGTTGTCAGATTGGGTCCTCCTTTTCAAAGCTCTCCAGTTGCTTCCTATCTCAGAGGAAAAGCCAGACACCCACAACGCCCTAGATGCCCTGATCTCTTTTACCTCAGAGCAATACCTTCCATTTTGCTTGGTCAAACTAACCACCTTGCACTTCCTCAAATAAGTCAAAAAGGTTTTGTGCTTACCCTTGGGAACTTTTTCTGGCCCACAGATACGTGGGTTGATTCTCCCTCTCATTTCATGTTTGCACTTACAAGTTGCTTTTTCAGAAAGGCTGTGCTCCTAATCACCTCACATGCAGTAGCAACCTCCATCTCAATGAGCCCTACCTTCATCCTCCTCATTTTGTTCTCCATCACAAAAGATGTCAAACCTGAAACATATATATTTATTTACTTATTTAATTGCACATGACATTTGTACTGGAAGATAATCTCCATAAGGGCTGGATTTAATACTATATTGTGAGCTTAGAAAAGTGTCTAACACACAGCAAACACTTATTGAAAACATGAGTGTAATCCACACCATCTTCTTGGAGTATAGTCATGACACAAAGATACCCATTATTCTGGAAACACAATGCTCAATAATGTAAGTCATCTCCAACATAATACTTCAAATTTAGCTGATATATTTTAATAAGCCAAATTTTATATTGAGAGGAAAATAAAATCTAAACCCCCCAAATCATGACTATTTTTACAAACTAAACTTATCAGAATTTAACATCGATTGGCCAAGTTGTTCTCTAAGACTAATCTGGATACTATCCAATTTCATTTGGAAAATCAACCTAAGAGCATTGGATCTTTGTTGTTTTAAATCCACATAAAAGATGACCTAATCCAAATACTGATTAATACACAAAGAAAGGAGGAGATATGGACGAGTTTAAGGAAAAGAAAATAATTTTTTTTTTTGGTTGATGGCTTATTATGACCAGGGCTGAACCCATCTATTTACAGTTTTCAGGGAAAGAAAATATTTTTTCTGACCACAGCTGAAGAGAGACCCTGACAGAGTTTCCCTGCTCTCCATCTCCCATGTCATCAGTGTTTTCTGGGAGAGGAATCTGAGGTGGTTTTCCAGCTAAGTGGTTACAGCTGTTTCCACAGCCCTAGTGAGATGGAGTTTCTGTTCATGTTGACTTTGGCTGACATCTTCCCCTGGAGCCCAGCGGCATAAGAGCATTTGCTCTGAGGCCTGGGACTCTGGACAAACATTCCAGAGTTTCTAAGTTCTTAACATTAACATTTGATGAATTCTTCTCTTAATTTCTTCTGGAGACAAGTCAAAGGCACTGGAGGGTCCCCTTTGCCCTGTGACAACCTTGGTATTTCCCCCACACAGAATCCTTTTCCTTTTTTTTTTTCATATAGCTGAAAACCTGAAAAAATAATCATGTGCATAAACTATGCCAATCTATAAAAATATGCATTTTTTAAATATGTTTTAACACATTTTGATAGTCTTCCAAAATACCATAGTCCTTTGAAGTTTTTAGAAATGAAAGAGAAAAATAGGCTTTAAAGCCAACCCTTAAACATTTCTGTCACAAGGCTCTCAGAAAATTTAACATGTTCTTACAGAGTTAATTAAGAAGCAGCTGTCATAATCACACTGAAGTTGAAAATCACTTTTTAGTGTTATTTTGATAATCTACTCCAAATAGTAAATCTAATGCTTACTTTCAGTTGATAGCTTTTATTGTGGATCCTCAAATTAATCATAAGAGGAAAATTGAAGATTGATTCTTTAACATCTAGGAGACTGAATTCAACAGATCCTTATGAAGATGGCATTGGGAAATGACCTGTTTTGTTAACTGGCTGGTATTCAATAGGTCTAGGCATGGAGGGATGAAGTCCACCTTCCTTTATGTAGCAGTCAAGGCATAGGCCTTGTTGTCCAGGGAAGAATCTCAGGTATAAATAAGAGAGAATCTTCTGACAAAGGCTATGAAATGATAATTTGGATAACACAAGGGACCTTAGAATCTTTTGCCCGGAAAGTTTCAAAAGTATGCTTTCAAAAGTTATTTAAATACATTTACCAGTATAGTCAAGGTAGGTATTAGAATGGTATTCAATGACATTTCAAAGTTTCATGAAGTACACTAACATGATATTTGTATAAAGATAGGCTAAGACATAAAATGGCTGTGTGCATGGTAAATTTATTTTATATATATATATATACACACACACACACACACACACACAAATGCACACACACACCTGAACAGACTGACACAGTTCATATATCACTACAGCATTATATATGTTTTTATGTATTTGTTATTAAAAAATAAAGTAAGAAAGCAAATCTCTTGTTTCTTATATTGATTCATTAAACAAAGCACAGAGCAAATAACCTGAAATCCATGAGTGTTTTTGGCAACATTATTCTAAGGGGAAACAAAGTACACATTGTTGATGTGATTGTGTTTTTTATACCCTTGCCAATTTCAGCGCAATTTAAAGTCTTGTAATATCTAAACATCATAACTTGGACAGCATACTGAGATGCTAAGAGTGTGTTTCTGGAGACAGCTTGTCTGGGTTTAAGTCCCATCTCACCCTTTGCTAGCTGTTTGACCTTAATTTAATTATTTGTCCCATACACCTCAGTTTCTTTACTCATAAAAGTGAGAATGATAATGACATTTAATTCCTAAGTTTTTAAGGATTTGGTCAAGAAAAGGAGCCTTTGTAAACTTCCCAGACTTTCAGTGTTTAATTGAAGGTGCTTACACAGCACCAGGCAAGTAATCAACCCTCAATAAAAAATGATAATAAATATTACTGTCATTTTCTATGGCAATGCAATTCACCTCCTAGTGAAGACATTTATGTCATTGGTGCCTGTGGTCATCTAATATAACTTTGAATATTATAAGCCACTTGATGTCTTCTGAAGGAATCCAGGACTTTAATGGATAGCCCTCAGGGCTACAAGATTCATTTTTCAATTTAGATGAAAATCTGGGTTCTGAAATTTTCTAGATGTCCAGATCAACTCAGATCACTTGTATTCCTTCCTCATTAAAGCCTTCAAAGGCTTAAAGCCTTCTTTAGTCCTAGGAGTAATGTTCTCCACAGCCACTCCTCTCCAGACCACACATGCTCTGGGCACAGTTGTGTCCCTTCTGTTATTTGATTTTATTAGTCTCTCATAGTGTTAGGATCCAGGTCTGTGAACTTAGTTTTTCAATCCCTAAGCCCAGCAGGTATATTATCTTCCATGACTTGGACACATACTTCTATTGACACTTTGTTAAGGTTTTGGCTCTATTGTTGTGGTCACTTGAAACTCTCTAGTCCTTTTTGTATAAGATTCTTGCTATCTCAGCCTCCTATAATTTTTTTTTATCATCATATTGATTTTTTTTCACTGTAAATACAGACTCTAGGACTTATGTTTTTTAAAAGTTCCAGGGTAACTTGTATCAAACCAACCTACTGGCCAAGAAAATCTGTAAGAGCTGGGTAATACAATGAAAACAAGAACATATCCCTTACAGTTACAAACATGAACGATGGGACAAGACAGACTTGACTTGAGGGGTCAATATCACTAAGAGAAAGAAAATGTATTAAGTGAAATGGTGCATTTTCTACCATTGCTTTCTTTTTAGGACAGTAACAACCTGGAGTTTGAGGAGTTCCATAGCATTGTGGAAACAAAAATTCCAGTTAAAAGCAGACAAAGCCCAAAGACAAGGGAATTGAGCTTCATATTTAGTATGTCTTTTTCCCTTTCAAAAATATGCCTACACTAAAATTTCAAAGGATTGAGAGGGAAAGAAAAGTGAAAAGTGACCACTGAGAGTCCAAAAAGCCAAACGGAGTTTTGCTTATTTTGAATAACTAGGGGGAAAAGAATGGTCGATTTAGCCAGGGAAGAAGAGCCTTTGTAAATACCCTGGGCTTTTCAGTTAAGACTTTGGAAAGGCTATGATATAGTGGAATAAAAAGAGCTAACTTGAAATAGATTAATCTTCTCAGAGCTTGCAAGCCAGCAAACAATGATCTTACTTCTTAGCTAATCCAAGGCGATCTGTCCCCAACTTCAGAATCCGTACAATTTTTAAGCAAAATATCTGTGATTTCTTGAATGGGTGTATGGGATGAAATAAATAGGACAAAATAAGTAAAATCAAGAGAGAAACCAATCAACAGGTGGATCAGAAACATATGTGTGTGTATGTATACACATATATATTAACATATATATTTAATGACAATAAGTCTAAGAAATTCTATAAAATGAATAATCTAATTTAAAATAGAATACATTACAAAAATTAAGGAAAATTTCAAAACTTAGAAAATCTATATCTGGAAATAAAAAAATCAATAGAGGTTTAACAGAATGTAGATATAGGGGGAAAAAAAGGATTCATAAACCTGAAGATAGTTCAATAGAATAGAAAGCAGCATAATATATATGAAGTGAAAAGCTATAACAACTGCATTACTCAAATCAAAAGAGGAAAATATAGGAAATCTAGGAAAGCAAAACTAGAAAATCATCTGGATGACAATATTCTAAAATTTCAAGCTGTACATGATTTTTAAGCATTAAAGTTCTGCCTAAGCACATGGAAGTCACACTAATGAAGACCAGTAACTTCAGATTAAAGGAACTAATCTAGAAATCACAGAAAACCATATAAGAGTAACGTTCTTGGGAAATGCAAACTTGTAGGTAAAATAATGAGTATTTATGTTAAGCAATAATAATATCTTTTGAGATTTAAAATGTGTTTGTGAGTGAGTATATATGTGTACTCATAGCAATCCGAGAGGGGATAAAAAGACTAAAGTGTTTGGGATTTTTTTCAATTATCATGAAAAGGTTAATGTGACAACTTATTGTTGAGATTTTAATGCCTGGAAAGAGGAAAATTTTGGGTTTTTCTCATGGTCTTCTTTGATGTGTCTGGTGACAGGGTTACAGGTTTATTTTTATGTTGTTTGTGTTTTGGAGGTGAGGGATTGACTATAGTAGAGAGGTTACTGTCTAAAAGCTATCTGTCTCCACATATTGGCCTCTGTAATAATCAATTTCAATATTCAACTTGATTGGATTAAGAGATGCCAATGATTAAGAGGATTATGGGTATTTGAGGGTGTGTCCAGGAATGATTGGCATGTGGGATGGCCACCAGAAATGGAGACTCTCCCAAAGTGTGGGGAGCACCAACCAATAGGATGATTATTTGGATGGAATAAAAGTTGGAAGAACAAGGAAGCAGCAGCTTATGCAAGTTAGGTTATTCTTGAACTGATTCTTGATTGCAGCTGTGATTGTTAAATGACATCAGATTCTTCACTCTTCTGAAGCAGACCCTCCAGAAGGCTTAGTTCTCAGACTAGGGTAGCATCATTAATCCTTCTTGTTCTGGGTCTTTAGCCTCTTGGACTGTGCAGCTGCTGGTTCCTTCAGCTCTCCAACCTGCAGACGGCTGTTGTGAACTATTCAGCCTCTGGTCATGTAAGCCAACCTAATAAGTCCCCTTTTTATAATTATAATTGTTGATTCTGTTCCTATAGAGATCCTTAGTTAATACAGATCTTTTTTGGTTTCTTGGCTAGACAGAGCAGACATTTGGGGGGCTTTGTTGTTGTTGTCATTTTTTTAGGCATCTGTGACAGTAGAGTCTATTTTGACATATTTATACAAGCATGGAGTATAACTTATTCTAATTAGGATTCCAGTCTTGTGGTTGTACATTATGAGATTTTTTTTTAAATCTTCATTTGGCATAACTGAGTTTCCAACTTTTTCAGTTTTGTGTCTGGGATATATGATGTAACATAAAAACCCAGGAAGTTCAATATTATGTTAGTTGGCTTTTCATCACTGTGACCAAAATACCTGACAATAACAACATAAAGGCGGGAAGATTTAGTTTGGCTCATAATTTCAGAGGTTTCAGTCCATGATTGGCTGGATCCATTCTCCTGGGCCTGAGATGAGGCATAATATCATGGCAGAAGGATGTGGTGGAGGAAAGCTGTTCATTCCCTGGAAGCCAGGAAGCAGGAAGGGAGGCTCCCCTAACTTATTTCATCCAACCATGCTCCACCTTCCTCTTGCCTGCACTAGCTTTGCTCCCTGCCTACAGCTTTCCTCAGCAGATTTTCCATGGCCCAGGTGTCTTTAACTTGCTGGGGGTCCTGAGGAAATAATTTCCTGGACAGGTCTGAGCTCCTAGTGCTCTCTTCTTAAATTTTTTTCAAAGAACTTTTCACTTGTACACCCTTGAGCATTGCAGCTTCAGCTTCACTTTCACAGCATCCCTCTTTCAGGGGACTCCTTCTAGGACTCTGACCCTGACACACAATTTCTGGCCTCTTAAGTTTTCCATTGAAATCTATGCAGAACCCTCAGTGCCCTTGTAATGCTAGCATTTCTGCACCCTGCAAAACCAGCACCATGTGAATGATACAAAGGTGTTGTGATTTGGATATAAGGTGTCACCCAAAAGCTCCAGAACAAATGCAGGAATGTTCAGAGGGGAAATGACTGGCTTGTGAGAGCTATAACCTAATCAGTCCATCCTAGTTTGAAAAGACTGGGTGGTAACTGTAGGTAGGTGGGTCATGGCTAGAGGAGATGAGTTAGTGGGGTTGTGTCCCGAAAGGATGCAAATTCCCTGAGGCCCATTCCCACATCCACTTTCTGCTTTCTGATCCTGCTGTGAATTGTACAGCTTTTCTTCACTGGTCCCTTCCACCATATGATATGGTGCTTCACTTTGAGCCTAAAGCACTGTAGTTGGGAGTCTTTGAACTGAAACCTGTGAAACCCTGAGCCCCTTCTCCTCAAAGTTGTTACTTGAGATGTTTTGGTCACAAAAATACAAGAGCTGACTGAAACCCAAGGTCTGCTGCTTCTAGAAGCAGTATTTGGGTCCCATAAACCGTGGCTGCTGTAGCTTCTGAGTGCCTGGGTGGGTGAATACAATGAAATGGTCCTATTTTCAGAGAGTAGGTTTTTAGTTAGTCCTACCACAAAAATAAAAACAACAAAAAAAGAGTGAGAGAAAAGAAAGAAAGCAAACCATAAGATGGTATATATGTCAATTTATTTGCCTACATACCATAGGCAAATAAATTTAATGAATAAATAAAATTATTGTTGTCTTCTAATCCCAATCTGCCGATTTGTCTTCTTCCCCAAGGTAATACCTGAAGAGGTCCCATGGATAACATTTTGAAAAATATTATATAATATTCTTATGGTTTGGATATGAGTTATCCCACAAAACCTCCTGTGTGATAAAAAGAATGTTCAGAGGTGAAATGATTACTCTGTGGGAGCTGTAACCTACTTGATCCATCCTAGTTTAAATGGACTAACTGGGTTATGATATTTCTAAGCAGGTGGGGCATGGCTGGAGGATGTGGGACCCTGGAAGGGTTCATCTTCTCTGCAGCCCCTTCCTCTCACTCTCTCTGCTTTCTGGCCTCCATGAGCAGCACAGCTCCTTCTGGCATGGCCTTCCTCCTATCTCAACTGAACCCAGAGCAATGGATGGGCCAACCATGGACTGAACCTCTGAAACCATGAGTCCAAATAAACTTTTCCTCCTCTAAGTTGTTCTTCTTGGGTATCTTGGTTGCAGTCATGAAGAGCTGACTATCACAATTATTATCTCTAAGTTATCTTTAAAATATCCCTAAATTAAATTTCTATTTAAAAGATAATTAAAATAAAATATAAAATTTAATAATATAATTTTATTAATAATATTTTATTTAATATATTAAAAGAATATAAAGAAAATATTTGTGAATAAAAATACAAAATAGTCAAATAATTTGTGAGACCCTCTTTTTCAATGACAAAAATACATAATAGGAAAGTGGGATAGTAAGAGAGAATTTGAATATAAAAACTCAAAAGATAATAATTTTAGAGCTTAATTTTTAAAAAAATTCTATAGTAAGCAAAGACATGGAAATTAAAACAAGTTATCATTTCTGTCTACAAAATTGAACAAAACATAAAAGTCCTGATGATACCAATGTTGGTGCAAATGTAGAACATTCATACAGTATTGGTTGAAAAAAATGGTATGGCTTCATTGGAGATATTTAGTAAAAATCAGTAATGAGATGATGAAACTAAGCTGTGAATGAATGATAATACCACATCTAGGTATGTACCAAAGAGAGATCCTCAATCGTGAAGAACCCCTTATAAGGATTTATTGCAGGTATGGTTGTCCAAAATATAACTTGGTATTAAGCACTGAATTTTGTCTCCTCAAAATTCATTGATCAGGACTGGGTTGTAGCTCAGTGGTAGATCACTTGCCTTGCATGCATGAGGCACTGGGTTTGAATTTCAGCACCGCATAAAAATAAATAAATAAAAATATTGTGTCCCTCTACAACTAAAACAGTATTTAAAAAAAAAAATTATTGGGGACTGGGGATGTGGCTCAAGCGGTAGCGCGCTCACCTGGTATGTGTGCGGCCTGGGTTCGATCCTCAGCACCACATACAAACAAAGATGTTGTGTCCGCCAAAAAAACTAAAAATAAATATTAAAAAATTCTCTCTCTCTCTCTTTTTTTTTTTAAAAAAAATATTGGTCAAATTCTTAACTCCTAGTACTTCCCAATGTGAATATATTTAGAGACAGAATTATTGCAGAAGTAATTCAATAAACATGAGGTGATTAGGGTGACCCCTAGTCCAATATGACTGGTGTACTTAGAAGAGGAAATTTGAAATTTGAACAAAGAGAACACAAGGTGATGGCTGCAATGGACTGAAGGTTTAGGTCCCCCTAAAATGCCTTTGTTGAAAGCTTAACCCCCATTTGGGTGGTATTAAATAGGTAGGAGCTTTGGGAGGTGATAGGTCATGAGGGTAGACCTCTCATGCATGGCATTAGTGTCCTTATAAAAGGCACCTCAGTCAGATGAGGATACAGCAGGGACACAGCCATCTGCAGCCCAGTAGTTGACTCTCAGTGGGACTGAACTGTGTTAGCTAGTGCCTAGATCCTGGGCTTCCAGCTTCTAAAACAATGGTAAGGATGCTTCTGCTATGTACATGCTTCCTGATCTGTACTTTGTTTTCTAGTAGCCAAAACTAAGATAATCAATGGCCATCTACGAGCCAAGGAAGAAATCACAAAAGAAACTAAGCCTGAAGACACTTTGATCTCAGACTTATATCCTCCAGAAGTATATAAAATAAATGTCTATGGTTTAAGTCACCCCATATATGGTACTTTGTTGAGGCAATCCTAGTAAACCAGTAGAGAAGGTAAATGACACATTGCCATACATTTATTTCTGTATAACAATTGTAACAGATGAATTATGACACACATATGGAATGATTTATAAAGATATTAAACACTCTATGATAAGCATACACATATACACACATTGTTAAAAGAAAAAACACATTATTGGAAAGATTAAACAACTTCAGAATCCTTACCTCAGGGGAAATGAAACTGGCTAGTGAACATTGGAAAAATCAGTTGTACTTATGGGAAGGAAGGGAGGAAGACAGTTGGAGTAAATGTGGAAAATATTAACATTTCCTTAACCTATGTGAGCACATGAACATTATTTTAAATAATTAATATTTTAATATTATTATTTTAAAATAAAATTACATAAACATATTTAAAATCTATAATGCACCACTGGGAGTCTAAGAATGTACTCCTTGGGAAAGGGGTACATCATACTCTTTACAGAATAGTTGTCTTAGTGGCATTGAACCAATCCAGTTCTCCCCTCTTTCTCACTTATAGTTTTGAAGAATAGCTATAGAAAATGCTAGGAATGCAACATCCTGTCATAAGTAAGGGCTGTTCAGAAGAGCCCAGGCTCTGTTCTGGTCACCCCATGTTGCCATGGGGCCTGAAACCCAAAGTGATCTTTTTTCCTGGGTCCTCCAGCTGAGATGTAAATAGAACACAGGCAGATGAAATTCTATTCTCCTTGGGCAGCTTTTCTGACTCTTGGAGGTTCAATGAATTCCAGGCTTCTCTTGTCCCTTAATTCCTATTTATAAGTAATAAATTCACCTCATGTAAGGAAAAAAAAGCAAAGAAATAAAGTATATGGGGCTGGGTTATAGCTCAGTGGGAAAGCACTTGCCTAGCACTTGTGAGGCACTGGGTTCAATCCTCAGCATCAGATAAAAATAAATAAAAAAATAAAGGTATGTGTTCACCTATAACTATAAAAAAGGAAATAAAGTATATAATAGGATAAAAAGAAGCAGAGCATCATTATCACATGTTGAACCATTGTAGAAGAATCAACTATTAACTACTTTCAAGTCTACTGCAGCAATTTTCATCCTAAAATTATTTCTTGAGATTTTTTTTCCAAAAAAACCCCCATGAATTGTGTTCTTACATTGATTATCATAGCAAAGATAAGTGTACACAGCCATCAAATGTTCTATAATGGCAAAATTAAAGGTGAATGAGGAAATTTATACTAAAAATACTCCTTTCTTCATCATCATCATTTTCTGAGCAATGTTGGTTTGCATGTGATTGGGATTGTATTAATTTTCTCCCTTGCTTTTAAAGGAATTTTTACTTTATTTTATCTGTTTTAAATATTTATTGTTAAAAGAAGAGGAAAAACCATCGTGGACTTATTTGTATTGCTAAAAGCCTATCAAATACCTTGGTCAGAAAACTCAATGAGTGACATGGAAGGAGGAAGAGAAATTGAGTCACATATTAGAAATAATATGATATCTTTTCAATTAGTAATTATAATAATCAACTTGACAAGTTGAATCAAATATCAGAGGGGGAAAAAGTACATTACAATTAAGAAGAAAAACAGAAATGTCTCCAAGACTTTCTCAGCATTAGAGAAGTCTATTTTAAAATACATTTCCTGATGGGGTCAGACTAGATCACCCAACATAAAAACTCACAAAGCAAGTGCTGAACTGCACAGCTATAGAGTCATGAGATAGTATTTTTCCCCCCTGGGAAGGTCATACTTTTGAATATGGATAGTGATGACTGAGAATCCCTAGAGTCTAGGGTTTCCATCACAAAGGGAAAAGAGCTAGGAATAAATTACGTCTATAATCAAACTTTTGATGAAGTTATTTAGCCGACTCCACTTGGTAAATGTTCCCATTATATACTCAGCCCTTCTTTGCTTTAAAAATGCTCTAGAAATTTCCACTGAGGATTTCTGTGGAACTTACTTCTGGATTCCGAAGGCAGCCTAAAGCTGCTGCTGACCAGCTGACTCTGTGTGAGGTCACTGATACTTCAGGGCAGATGTGTTTGAAGGTACCTAAGACTCTAGACCAGGAGCCAAATTGTCTGGGAAAGCAAAGGCTCTGCCCCCACTGATTTGGGATACCTGTCCAAATACGTGTCCCTTCATTTTTAAAATAAGTCACCAAAACATTTGACATCTGAAGAATCCAGTTGAGTATGGTGAAGAGCCAACATCTCTTCTAGGCTGGTCCCCATTTCCTTCTTCTTATGCCTTTCTCTTTTCACTCTCAAGTAATATTTAGAACTGCCAGTTTAATGCTTTGACAAAGGAAAGCTGTTACAAAAGTACATCAGTCTAGAAATATTTTCTGAATGCTTACATTTACAGGCAGTGTGTTACATATATCTAAAATGTCCTGAGTCAAGCATGATCTCCCCAGCTGGCTCTTTTGACTCAGACTTCATAGCTTGTGGCCTTTTACAACACCAGTAATTTGTCACACTTGAAGACAGTGATCCAGTGCACTTGAGAGTTATTTAAAATGTATGTAAACAAGCCCAGATTCTTTATATGGAGTCCTTCTTGAAAGTTATTCAGAGCCCTGACAAATCTCAAATAATGTTCACGGTCACCATTAGCATCACTGCAATAACACCTGCTGGATTTTATGGTTATTCTTCAACTCCAAGTTGAGTAAAAATGTAAGAGCTCAAAAGAGAGAAAAAAACAGTGGGATAGAGGAAGGGGAGAGTGAGGAATGAAAATAGCTACAGTTTCTGTGAGACAAGCCTATGGAGTAAGGGAGTAATTTTTATATTTATCTTATTGTCTAGCAGACAAAATAAAAATTCACTTTCATTGAGAGCAACATTTGAGCGATTGTTATAAAATTTAATTTAAAACTGTAAGATCATCAGAACTAATTATGCCTATTGCTTCTCTAAACAAAATTGGATATCAGGGTTACTAGTACTGAGCAAGGAGAATTTTATCACCAATAAATTAAATCGTGGAAAGCAAAAGCTCAGAATCACTTATTATCATATGTGTATTCATTCTGCAAATATTTAAGGCCACTTGGAGAAACCATTTAAAAATTAGAATTTGATGAAATAGGGCTTATTTTAAAAATTTTGCATCAAAAGTATTGCTAATAAGAACCATTAAATTGCTTAATATATGCTCTGTTCAATGAATTATGAATAGAAGAATATATGGTTTAGAAAATCATTTTATTTCCATATGGACCTGAGACTTAATTAACAGAACATCAAAATAGTACTGAGAAATACTCTACAAAATTCTCTCATCTCAAGTGGATATAGTAATTACCTTTAAAAAATTAAATACAGTATCAGAACACATGGGATTTTGAAGAAAGGTAAAAATATCTTACAACCACTATGAATTTAGAATGTGAATCAAGGATGATAACTTAAAAATTTTTAAAGATACAACATAGTGGTTCTTCAATGCAAAATTGAGCTGTGCTTGGTATTTGTAGAGTTTTTTTTTTTTTTCTGAGTTTGCTTTTCCTATAGAATGGATCTGGCTCTATAATGGATTTAACAGAAACAGATGACAGATAACACAGAGCCTTAATCCTCTTTTTGGTATTGGAATAGGTCAGAATGGTAGTATGTTGTGAGTCTCTGGAGAATCATTATGGATCAGGAGAAGGACAATCTCCTTGCTAAAGGGTATATGACTTAAAATTAACATGTTCCTAAGAAAGGCAAAGCCTGTCATTCACCTTTGGTAATGATTTATCTTAATCTGAAAACAAGAACCCTTCTTTACAGAAAAGCTAGAAGCTTGAAATAATTAATCACGTTGAAGTGGAGGCAAGGTAGTATGTACTTGCTTTGTTACCAGCGGGCTGTGTGACCTTGGAAAAATTCTTTTTTTTAATATTTATTTTTTAGTTGTAGTTGGACACAATACCTTTATTTTTGTTTATTTATTTTTATGTGGTGCTGAGGATCGAACCCAGGGCCTTGCATGTGCTAGGCGAGTGCTTTGCTGCTGAGCCATAACCCCAGCCCAAGGAAAAATTCTTGAACTTCTCTAAGCCTGAATTTCCTTTATGGTAATGTGGGATAGTGGGATAACAAGATGATCATAAGATACACTTTTGGATAGTTCAGAGGATCAAAAAAAAATTAAGTAAAACAACTCAAATGATCAGAAGAAAGGACAGTTTCCCTATAGGGAATCATTATAATATTTTAGGAGTCTCAAGTCAAGGTAGAAGCGATAGAGAACAGAATCATTCTGCTTTAGCAAATAGGAGAAATTTAGCTTCCTGTTCCTGAAGAGGCAGAGAAATATTGGATAAGAAAGAAAACGAGAGAGAGAGAGAGAGAGAGAGAGAGAGAGAGAGAGAGAGAGAGGATGCTGCCCAATACAAAAAATTAAAACATTGGCAAATAAAGGAAATAGATAAATGAAAAATGCTTTGTGGAAAATATAAAGTGTAAAAGATGGAGGGGATGAAACTTATCATTGAAGCCTGGGAAACTATACAAGATCCCAGTGGCAAGTTGGGAGCAGAGCATGTTTCAGATGTGCTCAGCATGTTAAAGCAAAAAGAAAGTAATCCAGGAGAGCTGAGAGTGAAGACTGGCAATAGATGAGGCCAGAATCAGATCAGGTTTTTAGAGTCTAATTAGATCACAGTGAAACTTTTGATTTTATTTTCTAAGACTAAAAGGAAATCAGTGGACTCTTCAGTAGAATTTGATATCATTTATATTTTGAAATAAACATTCTGGTAACTCTGTGGCATATAGTTATCAGGTAAGGGATTTCTGTGAATTTCCCCAGCTACACTGTCTGCATCATGACTAAGACAATGTAATGTAGCACCTCTCTGATCACATAGTGAAAATATTATTTTATATATGGGATTCACTCATATAAATGAATTGCAAACATTTCAGTCATTTCTCCTGAATTTCTCTCCATATCTAATTTTAAATGATTAGGATCTATTGCTAAAGGTCCCACTTTGCATTGAACCTTGAAATACAATGAAATGAAAGCATACTATAAATGGGGTGTGGCAGTATACAACACATTTCAGGGTCCTGATGATAAATATCCTGGGCTTTCAGGATTCAAAAGAATTCTTCCATGGTTTGAGATAACTGTTAGTGGCACTGTGTGGAAGTTTCACAAACAAGACTAATGATTTGAAGCAATACAAGCCTAATTACAAAAATAATTGTAGGATTGAGGTGTTGTTGTTTTTTTTCTATTTCCTCCCTGTGGGTAATACTTGTTCAATATATAAAAAAAGTCTATTTTATAAAGTACAGATAATGACAGAGAATAAAACTGTATTTTCTTGTAACTGTTGAAAATAAATATTTATCTTCCTTTTTGTATCTGAGAGAGAGAGAGAGAGAGAGAAGGAGAGAGAGAACTCAAATTATAAAGTCCATATAAAGAAGACAGAGGTGAAACTTGGAACAGTTTCCCTGGCAATATTCTTTTGGGGAAAAGCATTGTCCTTTGTTTTGGTGAACTCCTGGACTTACTGTTTGCCTGTGAGAGGCTGGAGCTTCTAGACTCAGGCTACGTGGGTTCCATCAGTGAACATTTTTACTAAAACGACTATAAAGAAAAAGCTGTGCTTTGGGTATTGTTTCTGTCCATTAGTGAAGCTGAACAGGCTGGGAAGAAGACATGGAATAGAGTCAGGGGATCTGTTGTTAGAATTATATTTCAACATAATTAGTTTCCTTTGCAATCTTATGTATTTTCTGTTATTAATTTTAAACTTTTAGCAGTCTTCCTTCCCCTAGCCACTTTGCCTACTTCTCCTTATGCTCTTTATTATTGATGAAAATGCTTTATTCTGAAAAATGATTCATAAACCTCATAAGACTATCTTATACTATCTTATATATATTTGTGTGTGTGTGTGTGTGTGTGTGTGTGTGTGTGTGTGTGTTGGACAGCCTGCTTTAAGGAGATATGATCCTAAATAACAGAGCTGAAATAAGGCACTCTCAAAATAATTTAACTGGAAAAAAGATCCCTATGGAAGAGAGATGGCTATTGTAAGAATCATGGACCTGTTTAAAATAGTTTCTTTCCTGAGCTGTAATGATCTCCCAACGTTCTCAAATCCTTGACTAAAAACTTACAGGGAAACACTTAATAGTCGATGTTCTTTAGGAGAGAGAAGGAAAGGATGACTATACTTGATGATTGCCAGCAAATGCAGAGAAAGCTTTTAGGGGCTAGCAGACAGGGGAGACGGCAGCATGGGGTGACTGGGGCACAGTCAGGTGGTCAATAATTTTATCCAAAGTAGGGTAGAGAAGGGGCACCCTTAGAAAAAGGTTAAAAGACAAAAAAACTGCTATTGTGGGGGAAGAAAATCTCAAGAGGACAACTCCAGGAAGACAGACAACTTGTGGTTGACCAGAAGAATATATAAATTATTGATCAATCTTTCTCCTGTTTCATCTATATAAAGAAGATTATGCTGCATAATGTGGTTTACTCTTTCCTTTAAAGGTATATTGGGGGACTTCTCATGTTTATTAAATATATTTCTATATCATCATTCAACCTTCAACTATCAACTCAGTGTGTGAATATACCATAATTTTCTTTTTTTTCTTTTGTATTCAGGCAGCTTCTTTCTATAACTATTTGTAAATGATAACTATGATAAATACACAACGAATTATACAGTTGCTGAAGGAACAGGTTGAATTCTACAATAAAACTTCTTTAAATTATTTTTTGCATTTTTGTTCAACTATTTCCTTGTGATAAGGCATTAGAGGTGGAATGCTTAGTCAAATAGTATGCACACTTCTTAATTACAGCAATTACACCAAGTAAAATCTCCTCTATTGGCTACTTCTGTTTCAAACTTCAGATGACAATAGAGTTGAGTTAGACTAATTAGAAGATGAAGAACCATTCATAACATCTGGGATAAACTCTAAACATATTTGTCAGAGTTCTGCCTAAACATTTCATCTGGGCTGTGTATTTGAAGTAAAATATTAGTTGCTGTTCTTACTTTACTCAGTGATGAATATGAGCCTGAAACACATTTTTTTGTATATAAATTAAAGATTTGATGTCTCCTTCATTGAACTGAAATTAAAAGTTATATTTATCTGCTTTACAAAGGTTAATATACTTCTTTTCTTTTTGATGTGAACCTATTAATCAAAAGTTCCTTTCCCTGAACTTTTTAATTTTCCCTAGTTTTTCTCAGAGTCTGTATCTTTTGTGGATCTGTCCTCAGTAACCATCTCTGCAAGAGTAAATATTAAGTAAAGTTTGAGTATTTATGTGTCTGCCTCTTTCATTTGGTTGTAGTTTAGCTAAGAACCCAAATAAGGGTCCAACCTGATCTTCCCTTAGAAAGACAAAGATATTTCTTTGTCTTTTTCCACTAAGATGTTGCTAGTAAGTCCAACGCCATTATGATCATTTCTTTGCAGATGATCTATTTTCTAGCCCACTGGAAACCAAATCTTCTCTTCACGTTCAGTGGAATTTCACGGGGATACATTTAGCTGGGTTAATGTGTTCATTCTACTGATACTTAACAAGAATCTGATAACTCTCACTTCACTCCTACTAGTCATCTATTCCTTTCCAATTTTGATATTTCATTCCTTCTCCCTAATCTCTTTATAATTCATAATGCCCTTTTTTATTAAACATTGTGCCCCCTGTATTGGTCTTGATGTCTCTTTCATTCTTAACCATTTTTTTTCTTCTCTGTTTCAACTATCTCTTCAGTTTTTTTTTTTTCAGTCCTTTGAATATTTTATTCCAGCTACCTCATTTTTAGTTCTAAAACCTCCCAGCTCCATGGAGTTTTACCAAGCTTCAGTTATTGTTATATGGCTGCAATATACTATTTCTGTAATGTTAATTAGATTTACTTACTTTTTAAAGTTCTGAGTCTCTCCAATAGACATCTACTGAATGTCACTCAGATATGGTGTGTAGCTCCACTACAGTAAGTCTGCAAGCTGCTCTGCTTCTTCATAGCCTGGATGAGGAGAGCTTGCAATTTGGAACACTACCATCACAGGCATCCATAGCAGAAACCTGCCCATCCCAGAGCAGCTTACCATGTGGATCTGTCCAAGATGACACAGGTGTAAAATCAGAACCAGCCCAATATTCCAGGGATGATGAGATGTCAAGGCTGGTGCTTTTTCCTTCATGCTTTTGGCTGACTACTCCAGAAGGTCTGATCAGGGGAATTCATTTTTCATCATAAAATTTTTAATATTTCATATAAGGCACTGGCCTGTTACAGGTTACCATAGTTTTTGGTATGCAATATAAGTCACATAAAATTATATCATTTTTGAGAGTATGAGTCACTTACAATAATACATTTCTTCACATTTATAGACATTTCATGTGTGCAAATAGTTTATATAAGACTTCTTACTTGTGTTAGCTCTTCTAGGCCAAGAATGTTGAGTTTCTCCTTGAAATGTCATGCCTTAAAGTCTAAAGAAAACATTTTATGGTTCCAGTGCAGTTGCTTTCAGGAAGAGTTATGATTAGTAGTTCATGGTTGCTGGAGTATCCCAGGAAATAGCAAAGCCATGCAGGTTAAGGCCTTCTGAAACACAAAAACCTCTGTATTCACATGGATTCGCAGGGCACTTGTGCTTTGACAATTAAGACTAAGAGAAATGGTTAGTTAAGCTCAGATCTAACCTTTTAAAGGAGCATGCCAATGGGGTAAGAGGTGTATCATCTGACCTGCCCATAGGAACATCTCCATTTTGTGTTCAGGAAGACAGCAGTCAGGAGGATACCTACCACCTGGAATTTTTGCCAACTTCTACAATGCCACACCCTTCCTAAATAGCTAAAAGATTTTAGGAGAAAGTCTAAAAAACATTCTAATTGAAGCGACACATAAAAGAACAAAAATAGATAGATAGATAGATAGATAGATAGATAGATAGATAGATAGATAGATAGATAACACATTCTCTTTGCAACAGGTGATTATTTTTCAGGATAAGGAATTACAGGGAATGTTTACCCTGCCCTTCAATCACACTCCTACTTCTCCTCGAGGAATTCTGAGTTACCTTGAAGAGTCATCAAATGTCTGCTTCCTCAGAGACAGGAGTTCTATAAAGCCACAGGAAATTGACTCACAAGGGTCTTATGAAACTGTACATGGAGGCTGTCAATTCTTGCCAACGGTGGGTAACAAAGAAAGGTCAACAGCAAGAATGATTTAGGATGTTGTCGCACTCCGAGTTCTCTCAAGGCGGCTCAAGTTTTAGCCTCATCTTTTCAGTTATTAGTTTCTTTGGAAGATTGTGTTCTGTAAGACAAGAGGATACATTTGAACATCTGAAGGCAGAACATGTGCTCTAATTGGTAATTGTGAACATGCTCTAATATATGAGCAGAGGCCAGATGTGTTAGATGAGTATCACCAAGAGTGCAATGCTTTTGCTGACACACTAAATTCGTTCCAGTAACAATGCAGACACACCCATGGATAAAATGACAGAAAATTGTGTAGTCACATAATTTCAAAATTCAGGGAAAGTTAGGTGACATCAGTTTCTGAAACCTGCAATTATAACTAATAAGTCCATCCTTTGCTTTCTGCAATGCCATGTACTGTGTTGTTGCTTAAATATGTTAAATAATATGTTGCCAAGGGTGGCTCAGTGCCTAGGTAAGGAGAATTGTAATATGAATACAGTGACCAATACTTCACAGTCTTTCTATTTGGCAGATAAATTTTAAAAAAATAATAAGTGAAATAAGCCAGACACAAAAAAGACAAATACTGCTCATAAAACATTGACCTCAATGTAGAATATTGATTACTAGTGGTTGGAAAGGGTATGGGAGGGGGACAGAGAAATGGAAGAAGATTGAATTTGATTAATTCACACTGTATACATGTGTGGAAATATCACACTGGACCCCACTAATGTGTATAATTAATACATGGTAATCAAAATATAAAATAATTCAAAAGCATAGCTCCACTTTTAGACAAAAGTAAAAACTCTACTGAATAGTGACCATTGTAACTATTAAGAGCTTAGTAATGCTAATAACATATAGAAAGACAATTATAACTGAACTCACTAAAGATGTATAAAAGAAG
Source organism: Urocitellus parryii (assembly GCF_045843805.1). Lineage (NCBI taxonomy): Eukaryota > Metazoa > Chordata > Mammalia > Rodentia > Sciuridae > Urocitellus > Urocitellus parryii. The sequence goes on from NC_135538.1 coordinate 49,739,633, forward strand.
TTAATTCTAAATGTACAGATGTGCTTAAATCCCATGTATGCTTCATGTGCTTGAAAAGTGTATTTAGTACCATGTCAGTTGAACAGACAATATAATTTAAATTGGGCATCCTACCATCATTCTTACAGTATATTATATGCTTAATATCATGTGATAAAATAATTCATAATTCTATTTTTGTGGTATACAAAAGAATACTCTCTAGAAGAATTGTGAGCAAAATTCTGGTGGTAGAAACTATTGCTGTCCTTTTTGAGATAAAGCTTATGTTTATAAAGAAAAATAGAAAACAAACCCAAATTCAGAAAATAATTTTTTAAATAAAAAGAAATACAGAGAACAAACTGATTTTTCCTTATCATAAAAAAATGTCCATTAGCAAGAAATTTTTGGATCACAGATTTAAGTGAAAAAGTGCTAATCAGCAAGATGTAGCCTGAAAGTCACACCCTGGTTCTTGACCACCCTCTGAGCAGACTCAGGACCTTTGTGAATCACCACAGGCCCTTGCTACACTCCCCAGTGAACCAGAACCCTCCGGATGGAAGCACAGGAGCTGACTCAGCCTGTTGGCCTTACACTTCTCATAATCCACCCTTCTCTACTCACTTCGGTTTTGCTCTATTTATTTATGTTTGTTTGGTTTTTGTTTTTGGTGTGTGTGTGTGTCTTTCCAAGTAATCTTTATTTTTCACATTGGTTAACAATCTTTAAATCTTATTTGGATAGTCAAATGCAAATGCTAGACTTCTAAAAAGCATATTTTCCAAAGTGAATAAAAAATTATAGAAAGACATGAACAATATTAAGTAACCTTTTCAAAGGGAACTTTGAAAGGCATGTTGGTATTTTAAAGAGCAGAGTTTATCTTAGCAGGCTCTGAATGCCTAAAGGAAAAAAAAAAATGAAACAAGTTCTATGTCCTTTCCAAATTTCTCCTTCTCTTGACAACTAAACTCTCACTATTACCCTCTGCATGAGTTTGTGAGGCCTGCCATAATAAAATACCACAGACTGGGTGCCTTAAAGAAAAGAAACTTATTCTGTGGGCTAGACGTCAAAGGGTTGGGAAGTTTGGTTTCTCCTGAAGTCTCTCTTCCTGGCTTGCCCATGGCTGTCTTCTCTCTGCCTGTCTGATCTGTGTCCTTCGGTGTCCTTCTCTCTTTTTCTTATAAAGGCACTCTACAGATCTTTGATGAGAGTTTCCTCATTATTATGTCATAGTAAATTGCTGTTACTAAAATTTCATTTGAATTTTTTATTATAAAGTAAATCATCCCAAATGCTTAATGATAAAATGTATTTTGCTAGTGAATATTTTGTTTGGGAAATACAAGAAATCTTGCCCTTTTGTATCTACATTATAATTTAATTCAGGTACCTGAATAAAGTGTAAACTTTACATCTTACTTTTATTGCGTATCTGATATTTTTAAACTAACTGTTTTCATTATTCTGTAGATTAAGATTATATTTTGAGGATTTTTTAAAACATGAAATATTTGGAGTATTTTTGCAAGAATATAGAATGATAGAATGTTATTTACAAAGGCATAAAGGAAGAAAATACAAGAAATAATAGTTTTCAATCAAAGTGGGAACAATAGAAAACCAAAGATGAAAAACATAGCCAGAAATCACAGAGAAAGCACTGTCAGCTAGGTTGTTGAATTTATCTGAGTGTCATTCAGAGATGATGGAATGGTAGGCCTCAGGCCAGGTGCTCACAGTTCTGTGTAGCACACAGGGTATTACTCAGTTTAAGCAGATTGATTATTGTGACCTTTTGGCATAATGGCAGTGAATTTAATTTTTAAAAAATCAATGTCAGGTTAAAGACTCATTTAATCTAAGGTGGTTTTCTGTTGATGGGGAACATTCTTTACAAAATATGGCCCTGTATTATCTTGCTCACATTCATGATATAGATACTTATAAATCAAAACATTTTTAATCTTAGCATTATGTGTGCTTTTCTCTTTTTCTTTCCTGAGCAAAAGTTAAAAACTTGGAAGTGTTCTGATGTTGGATGTTGTACAGGAGTTATCCCTCTCCCACCCCTACACAAAAAAGAAAAAACCTGTTTCACCAGTGATTGTTTATCCCCAGCAGGTAATACTGAGGGTTGGAAGAGACTTCCAGAGAACTGTTTTATTAGCCCTATATTAATTAACATATTAGAAGCAGTCTTCTGGTATCTAAAAGGTATTGTGGTTTAGGAATAAGGTGTCCCCTGAAAGCTCCTGTGTTAATACAGAAATATTCTGAAGTGAGATGATTAGATTATGAGAGCTGTCTAGTCCTGGACCTGACTAGTCCATCCTAGTTTGTATGGATTAACTGGGTGGTAGCTATAGGCAGGTGGGGTGTGGCTGGAGGAAGTGGATCATTGGGGTATTCCCTGAAAGGGTTCATTTTTCTCTGTGGCCCTTCTGCCCACCTCTCTGCTTCCTGGCTGCCATGACTGGAGCAAATTCCTCTGACATGCCCTTTCCCCCGTGATTTTCTGCTTCACCTTGGGCTCAGAACAATGTAGTGGCCTGACCATGGACTAAAGTTCTGAAACCATGAGTCAAAATAAGTTTTCCTTTTCTAAATCGTTCTTGTCAGGTATTTTGGTTACAGCAGATAACAGCTAACATAAAAAGTACGTTTTCTTTACCTGTATTGTTGTTGTTTAGTTTTCAACACTCATAATTATGCTTGCCTAAAATGCCAAAGTTAAAACAAACAAACATTTGCTAAAATGCTGACATTCACTCAAGGGTATACTATAGCTCAATATGTAAGCCTATTCATCATCCTATTACTAAAACAAACAATAAGTTGAAAATTACTATTTTATGAAGATGGAACAATCAGTTTAAAGAACAAACAACAAGATAAAAGAACCTGATAATCCAATTATTTTTAACAACAACAACAAAAACAAGTATTATAGTCTGATTCATGTTTGTGCGTAGGCAAAAGCAGAATGTACTTCATTATGTGTATGTGGGTGAATATATTGTCGTAGCAGTAGTATTTGCACAGAGAAACAGCATTGCATCCTTTCTATTCATATAAATTTACACACTATTTTTCTGTAAGCTAAAGTGACCTTTCTAAGTTGATCAATAGTCACAATTGTAGAAATATGTAAATTGACATCTGTTCCTGGAGTGTGTATGGGTGTGTGCACATGCATGTGTGTGAGACATTTAATTTACCAACAAAATAGTATAGGGTACAGTAGCATGACTTGAGCAGGTGTTTTGATTACAAGTAGCTCAAGTAGAGCTTTCATTTGAAATGTTATCTACAAATTATCCAACCAGAGAAAATTGCTGTCTTGAGATTTCAAACAGATATCCATTTATTGCTACATTTGCTATGGAGCTGTCTAATTTAATAGAGCCCCCAATTCATTTCTCATGGTAACTTTACTGTACTGACATTTAAATCTGAGATTGGGATCTAGAGTGGCTTTCTGATTTCTCTCTTTTCTCCTATAATTAAGTTGTAGTGACTTAAATTTAATTCCAATTGCCCTGAGAAAGACTGAATAAAGCAATACAAAGTAAAATTCAGGATTGTTTATTTATCCTCTACTTGTCCCATCCTGGGGGACACAGAGCTATGTGTCAGGGCATCTGTCAATAAAGAGATTCTGCTCAGGTCACTGTCAAAAATGCTCCACCAGGAGACTCTGCCCAAACCCTTCCTTTCAGGAGTTCCCAAGCCTTCAGGATAAGGCTGATACAATAATATCATTTGTGAAGGGACTTCTATTCTTAATACCCTAATATTCCTGTCTTGGTCCATGAGGTAGAGAAGTTCATCATTTGGAAAGTGAGAATCCCTAGTTTTTTCTTTACTGACCCCAGAAATAGCACACCTGACTAGCATACCTGATGCAAGGGATCAAGAGAAGAAAATGAATCTGCTCTGTTCTACCTTGGACTCTCCTCTACTCCCAACAGTGGGATATTCCCTGCTTTAGGATGCCTCCACTCTGTTCATCTACCAGGGGCTGATTTGCATGAAGCAGGGATTGTGTGTGTGTGCTTAGCAGACCCACATTCTTCCTCAGGTGGCTTATTCCTCCATCTACGTAAGAGGAGAAGGGATAGGGTAAGGCAAGAGGCATAGAAAGGCACTTTGTTTCCATACATTTTAGCCAGATTCACCATGCTTATCAGGAATAAAACCAATAAATGATGATTGCATCTAATTTTTAAATTTAAATTTCAATTTTAGAGGAATTAGATGTGTGATGCAAATTGTTCAATACTCAGGTGACTAAACATCCAACAACAGAAACTGAAAATTCTCTATGTAATCGACAGTTCCTGGCAAAGTACAGGAATATGGTAGTTTTCTATTAATGAACAGATTGATTTACTGATGTTGTAATAAAAAGTCCATGTTTAACTGTTTTTATCAAATGGGAAAACTGAATAACCATCACTTCAGTGATCTTCCAATTTATTTACAGAAATCTGTGAAGTGCTTCTGTCAATCCGCTCTGGTCTTCTCTAAAAATTATATAAATATAGGATCCATGTACTCTCACTGCTACCATATAATTTCGCTGCTAAGAAGACAACACAATTTTTAGTTGTCTATGTTTGTTAAGAGAATTTTCCAGAAAAAAAAATGTAGATCTGTCTGGTAATCAAAACATTGCAGAATGTTTTACAAACAGACCAGGGGGAAAATGCTCAGAAGATAAGAAAATAGGCAAGTCTTAATGTTGGAATTTGAGAACCAGTGATCTGTAGCTTACTTCTGATACCTTAGCCAAAATAACTGTAAACTTGTTTTCAGTGACTCTTAAAGGTCATTATCAAGGCGCTTAGTAGCGTAGTAAATTTAGAAATGTTTACTTGGAATACATTCTGACCCCGCTTATATATTTCCTCCTCATTCCCAGGGTGTTTTTCTCCTCTTCAGGAAGCTCCACAACCTGCTCTTAGGCACTTGAAAATTCCACATAGAGAAAAATAATTCACCTGTGACTCCAGACTCTTTAGAATCCGACAAGCCACATTAGAATTCCTTCCTCTCTTTCTTGAGACTTTTTTGAATTTTGCATTCCCCTTCTCTGGCCTAGTTTCCCAATTATGTAACGTTTTTCCCCTTCCTCGGAACACTTCACATTTGATTTGCATGTATGCTTCATTTAAGGATCTGTTTTTGAAAACCACCACCTAAGACACTGAGTTGTAAAGACTGCATGTAATTTATGAATAGTATTTAAATAAAACAATGTCTCATTCTTATCTATGTTTGAGAATTTAGCCCTTTCAGGATCAGAGTTTTAAGGCTGGGTATTGATCATGTGACTAATTATTATCCATTTGATCAGCAATGTACTGTAGGTGCTTTTAAGTTTTTCCCTTGATTTAAAAAAAAAATAGAGAGGTGTGGGTTAAGAATATTTGTCGACTAATGAAACATAATGGCTAATATGCCAGGTAAAGATTCCCATGTTTCCCCCCCAATTCCAGCAACTCAATCAAACTGGCATTATACACCCCATAGACAACTGGAGAGGACCTGGAATGAGTCATAGCACAGTGACTGATAAACCAATGATACTCAGAGCTCACCGTTCCTAGTTCTTCCATGTTTGGTCATTTTGTTTTGACAAATGCTGTACACAAAACTCAGAAAGAGATGTTACTTACCTTTAATTCAGAAAGGGACAAAAATAGGGGGGGGGATTATTACTGGTCATCTTTCAAATTTAACCAAGTGTTGAGAGCTCTGCTCCCTGTACACAACTTTTATTACTAGATGAACTCATAGCAGGTACAAGGGTTATAAAGTAGTGCTGTAACAAATACACCTGGGATTATTTAATGCAAGTCATGATAATTCATTGAAAAAATAAAAAATCTGGAGCTGGGGAAATAACATAGGCTCTCTCTTTTCATAAAGTATTGGTGAGGTGAGGATTAAGTATTAAGTAGACAAAGGGGAATAAAAAGAAGGGAAAGGGGATGAGAATAGGAAAAGTAGTAGAATAAATAAGACATAACTTTCCTATGCTCATATATGAATACACTACCAATGTAACTCAACATCATGCACAACCACAAGAATGCAATCCTACTTAGAATAAGTTATGCTCCATGTAAGTATAATGTGTCAAAATAAACTCTACTTCCATGTATACCTAAAAAGAACAAATACCAAAATTACAAAAAAAAATGTATAAAGTGTTACATGTAGGAACTGCCTGACAAACAGTAATTGCTCCATAAGTGTTCGGTAAAATTGTGATTGTTACTACAGTATATATTTTCCAAATAGTGCTAATCCTCTTTTGAGCCAATTCTTATTTGAATATTTTTGTTAGTTCACTTTCCTCTATAAATATTGTGAAGGTTATCATCATAAGTTGAGTTCACAAGATGGGTTCATCTGAATAGTTAATGGAAAATGTAAAAAGAAAATTAGGAGAGAGAACAGAAAAAGGGTGGTTTCTCTGCTTGATGACCCTTATAAGTCAATGAGTTTGCCCATCTTGCAGGACAGGAGTGTATTCTCACTTTACATTGTTATATTTGCCTGAGTTGCCTTTGCAGAGGGAAGAATGAAGAATATCTTCCATACCTGGATTGGGTCAAGGGAAGGGCATTTATTTCTGAGCAAAAAGAGTCTAGTGAACTCAGAAGAATCCTTCACTTACATCTTTAAACAAATTCAACTGATTTGACTTCTATTATATTTATCATCTTAACTGTATTCCCTTGCATTCATTCTCTGAGAACTGTTAATTATTGGTAGAAATGGTTGAATTGTTAAAATGCAGGTAGAAGAGTCACCTAAGCATCACATTCCCCACAAAAGTCAAAACCACTGTTTTGTACCAGATGATGTGAGATCAATAGAGGATAAGTTCCAAAATACTCCATCATAATTTACCTAACAACTAACTAGAACAAAAAGATGTATACTCTTCAAAAGAGAAGTATAGTAGAACAAATAACCTACATAATTTACCTTGAACTTCCCTGACTCAAGAAATGTATAACAATGTAACTATTTCTAAATATTTACATTTATGGTCTACATAATAAATAAATGTTTCTATGCATCTTCATTTTTAAACATTAATAAAAACAACATTTAATATCTGTCATATTTTATACTAAGAAAACAAGCAATTGATCCCATAAGCATTATAAAATTGGTAGCAGGCAAATAAGAATAAACACGTGTCTTATCACCATTATCATTTCATGACTTAATCATTGATTCAGTAGCATAGTCTTCATTTACATAAAATGTAGGATGTAATGAGTGAATTTCTGACATCTCACCAGCCCCTTCCTTTCCTTGTGTCATTCTGAAAGCAGTTCAGCCTTGAGGGAGGAAGGAGTACTTTCCCCAAAGCAGCGTAAGTGATGCAAACAGGACAGATTCTGTCCTACAGACATCCTTCACCTTCCACCCAAGGTTCTCTTGGTCACCAGATTCCTTCTGCCCTTTATTTCCTCCAATATAGCCTAGATTCCCAGATCCTTTAAAAGTTCAAGAGATGCCCAAACATCTCTAATTTTTCAGTATAATAAAGGAATGGAAACAAATCAATTAAAGGTAAAATAAGGTTATTCTAAATGTTGACATGTGTGTTACAAGTTAATAGTGTAAGGGCAATAATCAGTAGTTGCATTAAGGGTCCTCCAGGCTGTTCTAATGGGGTTGTTCCCAGTCAGGGGCAATTTCCCAATAAAGTATTTTTCCTTGCCTTAGAGCAATATTTCAACCAAACAGAGCTCAGAGGCTTAGACTCAAGTTAAGCTTCATCTTAGTAGAATGTCAACAATAACCAGAGAGGAGAAAAAAGTAGGTCCCTGGTGAAATGTAATCTCACAGGCAGCTATTCACCTAACCTCTGACTATATACAAAGCTATGAGAAATCTATCTATCTATCTATCTATCTATCTATCTATCTATCTATCTATGATAACAAGGAAACTACACATTAAAAATGAAACTACAAGTGGGATTTTTTTTTCTTTTAGAAATTATTTACCATTCTTTCACCTATTCTTTCAAAAATGGTTTAATAATCTCAACACTATTTCTAGTTGAAGGCTAAGGGAACAAATAGTAAAAAGAAATAGATCTATCCTTGCCATAGTATATTTTAGAGTTCACATGGGAGACACAACATCAGGTGATGACATACCATGTAAGTACAATTTTCATAGGTACTGTCAATGGGAAGTACAAACAGTAAAGGAGAAAGCAATAAAGGATTTTGTTATGGTCAAAGACATAAGGGAAAACTTGAGTAAGCGGTGACTGGGTTGGGTTCAGATGTGAATGAGTAGTGATGATCGTGATGAAGATGGTAGGTAAATGTATTCTAGGCAAAGGGAAATAGGTATGCAAAGGCCCTGTGATAGGAGTCACTGTGTAATATACAAGACATGGAGGTGTGGAGTGGATAGAACACAGAAATCAAGAAGCTTCCTGAGATTAGAAGCTGAAGACAGAGGTAGGACTCTATGGCAGATTTATTAGGCAGAACTTTAAGTCCTTGTGAAGATTATATTCATTAATCACAGGATGCAATGGGAAGTCATTGAAAATTTTAAACTGAATATGGTATTTGTTCAGATTTTCATTTCAAAAATATCACTCTGGCTGCTGTGACATCTGTGTCCTTTATTTCTAAAAATTGCCAGTACTTTTTTGGAAGAAATAAGGACATCATGGACTTAGAGACCTACATATTTCATGTGCAAGAATCTTTGGAGAAGGTGACTTCATGTGTTCTACTTATTTTTTACCTTTGCGCTCAGGGGATTTTAGGAATCTATTAATCAAATTCTTCCTGACATATATTTGAATCCTTGATATCATAACCTGACAAGCTGTCCTTAAATCTATTTGACCTTTCCAGGGGCAAGAGACTTAGAAAATCAACAACAACAACAAAGAAAACCCTTAGTATTCTATCTTTGGGTATATATAACCATGAGAAAGATCTTTAAAATTTATTCTATATCATTTCCACCAATGAGTCCCTACAGTATTATATTGTGATCAACTTGGGGTAAACTTCACATTTTGGTCATGTAGGTAAAAGAGGTAGTGAAAGTCTTCTCAAGGCATCATAAAGACCACTGTAGAAGAGGAAAACAAGGCACTAGTAGTTTCTTTACGTTCTTAAAAATATAAAACTCAATTCTTGAATTCTATCCTCTAATAGACAAATTTTATACATACATAGTATGATATAGTGTGTGTAAATACACACATATGTGTGTGTGTATATATATATATATATATATATATATATATATATATTTAGGTTTTACTCTCAGTATGGCATAGTTTTCCCTATGTGTCTACTTTGTGTGTGTGTGTGTGTGTGTGTGTGTATGTGTGTTTTGCTTGAGATCATATGCAAGGCCTCAGACATGCGAAGCATGTGATCTACCACTGAGCCATATGCTCAACCACATGAATTTGAATTTAATGTATCTGTTCTTTATGTTTAAAGTGGTTTCCTTGTAGAAAACATAGGTATTTTTATTTTAATTTTATTGTGATAAGAACACTTAACATGAAGGTATCTGGTTTTTTTTTTTTAATTGGAGTATTTAGATTATTCACATTTAAAGTGAATAGTGATTTGCTTGGATTACTCTCTACCTTACTTGCAACTTTTCAATTTATTGTCCTTTTGTTTGTAACTTTTTCTTTCTACTCTTTTACTGTCTTCCCCTTTTTAAAATTGAGTTCTAATATGATCTAATGCTGTCTCTTCTCCTAATATCTTCATTATACTTTAAAAAGTTTATTTAGTGGCTGCCTTAGGTTTGCAATATTCACTTATAACTAGTTTAAGTCCATTTTCAAATAACACTTTATGGGAGGGCAGGCTTCATGGGCACAGCCGGGACCCAGCACAGAACATTCCCAGTTTTTCCTCTTTTCACTTACAACATAGTATACACCTCATAGCCACGCCCCCCAGTGAACCACTTCCTCCAGCCACAGCCCGCTTGCCTCCAGTTACCAGTCAGTTAATTTCATCAGGGATCAATTCACTCATTGGTTTAAGTCTGTAATCCAATCATTTCTTTCTTTTTTAAAATTTTTATTTATTTTTTTAGTCATACATGACAGTAGAATGCATTTTGATATATAATACATACATGGAATGTACAGACATCAGTCATATTGTCTATTCTATTCTGCTGCCCTTCCTATCCTCCCTACTCCTCCCCTCCTCTCCCATTCTTTCTCTCTATCCAATCTAATGTGACACACTTTTTTTTCTTTTTCTCATTACAACATCATACATGTATTCTGTATAACAATGAGGTTCTCCTTCCATCTTCTGTGCAATTCCCCTTCTCTCTCTTTTCCCGTCCCACCTCTCTTCCCTATTTAGTGGTAGTCTTCTTCTCATGCTCTTCCTCCCTATCCCATTTTGAGTCACCCCCCCTTATATCAGAGAAGACATTTGGCATTTGTTTTTTAGGGATTGGCTAACTTCACTTAGCATAATCTGCTCTAATGCCATCCATTTGCCTGCAAATGCCATGATTTTATTATTTTTTAGTGCTGAGTAATATTCCATTGTGTATAAATGCCACATTTTTTAATCCATTCATCTATTGAAGGGCATCTAGGTTGGTTCCGCATTCTAGCTATTGTGAATTGTGCTGCTATAAACATTGATGTGGCTGTGTCCCTGTAGCATGCTCTTCTTAGGTCTTTTGGGTATAGTCCAAGAAGGGGAATAGCTGGGTCAAATGGTGGTTCCATTCCCACCTTTCTAAGGAATCTCCACACTGCTTTCCAAATTGGCTGCACAAATTTGCAGTCCCACCAGCAATGTATGAGTGTACCTTTCCCCCGCATCCTCGCCAGCACTTATTGTTGTTTGACTTCATAATGGCTGCCATTCTTATTGGAGTGAGATGGTATCTTAGAGTAGTTTTAATTTGCATTTTTCTGATTGCTAGAGATGGTGAGCATTTTTTCATGTATTTGTTAATTGATTGTATATCCTCTTCTGAGAAGTTTCTGCTCAAGTCCTTGGCCCATTTGTTGATTTGCTTTTTTGGTGTTTAACTTTTTGAGTTCTTTGTATACTCTAGAGATTAGAGCTCTATCTGATGTTTGAGGGGTAAAAATTTGTTCCCAGGATGTAGGCTCCCTATTCACCTCGCATATTATTTCTCTTGCTTTTTAGTTTGAATTCGTCCCATTTGTTGATTCTTGGTTTTATCTCTTGTGCTATAGGTGTCTTATTAAGAAATTCGGGGCCTGCCCCCACGTGATGAAGATTGGGACCAACTTTATCTTCTATTAGAAGCAGAGTCTCTGGTCTGATTCCTAGCTCCTTGATCCATTTTGAGTTGACTTTTGTGCATGGTGAGAGAAAGGGATTAAATTTCATTTTATTGCATATGGATTTCCAGTTCTCCCAGCACCATTTGTTGAAGATGCTATCCTTTCTCCATTGCATAGTTTTAGCACCTTTGTTTAATATAAGGTAGTTGTAATTTTGTGGATTTGTCTCTGTGTCCTCTATTTTGTACCATTGGTCTACCAGCTGTTTTAGTGCCAGTACCATGCTGTTTTTGTTACTATTGCTCTATAGTATAGTTTAAAATCCAATCATTTATTCTCCATACCTTCTTGCATTGTCTCACAGGTGAGGTTTTAAGGGACACTCACTTCCAAACCGTAACATTCCACTCCTGGCCTCCAAAAGCTCACAACCATCTCATAGTGAAAAATATATTTAGTCCATTCTCAAAAGTCCCCATAGTCTCACCAGTTTTAAGATTGCTCAAAATTCAAGTCCAAAGTCTTCTCTGAGGTTCAAGGCAATCTCACATTATGAGCTCCTGTAAAATTAAAAGCAATTTACAAGTATCCAATATATAATGGTATATAATAAATATTTTCATTCACAAAATAAGGGGTATAGAAAGAAGGGATAGGACCAAAGCAACACTGGAATCCAGCTGGACAAACAAGTCCTGTAGTTCTACATCTGGCATCTGGGGCACATGGCATCATTATGTTCTCTCCAAAGGGCTTGTGTAACTCCACTCCTGTGGCCTTGTTGGTTGCAGCCCAGCAGAAAGTGACCTTTCTGTTGACTTCTCTCTGCTCAATTCCTGCAGCTTTCCTAGAATGATGTCCCACATTTCTGGCATTTCTTAATCTTGGTGCCATCCACTGCAGCTTTGGCTTCCTCCTCACATCTTCTCACTTTGACGTCTCAGGGGGTTCCCCCAAGGACTCTGACCCTTCTGCATTTTGCTTGGCTTCCTAGGCCTTCTTCTGAAATCTTGGTCGAAGCCTTCATGAACCCCTAACTCCAGCATCCTGAATTCCTACAGAACCAGCATCATATGGTTGAAGCCAAGGTCTCCTACCATCTCCAGCAGTAGCCAAGCCTCCAAGGACCTTGGCTGCAGCAGACCATGAGTGTCTAGATTGCTGAGCATATTGAAAAAACTTCTTGGGCTCCCCTGTGCAAGGATTCCCCACTGATCTCTTCTCAAGAGAATTTTCACTTTTACTCCCTTGAGTTTGAGATGGATGTCTTGCCAGCTCCTGAGATGCCCTCAAGCCATCTTTCTTTTTGTGACTAGGCAAAGTCTTTAGCATTTCTTTACTGGCAGTAATGTCTTTAACAACTGCAACTTCCTTAGCCCTAGGTTTACTCTTGCTTTTCAAGCCCATGTTTTCCAAATCTTTTTGCTCTACATTTTGCTCCTGATTATCAAAATAAATTTGGCTAAAAGCTGCCAACAATATCCATGCCACTGCCTGAATGCTCTGTTGTCTAGAATTTTCCTCCACCAGATTAAGAAGTCCGTTGCTTTTAAAATCAGCCTCACAGAAAGTCTTAGCACAAGGGAAAATGCAGCTAACTTTTCAACTAGAACATAACAGGAATGGTCTCTAGTTCAATTATTGATAGTGTCCTCCTTTTCTTCTAAACCCTCTGGAGTTATGTCCTCACTGTCCATGGTCCTACTGGTATTCTGGTCTTCTGAGCTCCCACCAGAATCATATATTAATCTCCACTGAAAATCCAAGGCATTTTCAGCATGCACTGTTTAAGAATCTCAGTGTTCCTCCAAGCAATTTCAAAAAGTTCCAAAAGCTTCTGAACCACATAATCAGGTTAGTCAGCAATAACCCCACTTCTTGGGGTTTTTGGTTTGCTCAGCTTTTTCACTGTCATGAATTAAAGACCTGACCAGAACAAGTGTAGAGGAGGAAATGTTTATTTAAGGGCTAATGGTTTCAGAGGTCTCAGTTCATACACAGCCAGTTCCATCACGGTGGAAGAGAATGGCAGAGGGAAGCGACTCACATGATGATCAGAAGGAAGAGAGATGTCCCTCCAACACACACACCTTTTAAAAATTTGACTCAGGAAGTCGTTACTTCTACTTTACTTTTGAAAAGTAAGATTTTTGTTTGCTGATATTTTTCTTGCAACACTTTAAATATTTCTCTCTCCACTCTTCTTGATTGTGTGGTTTCTGAAGGCAAAATTCCCCTAGAGTAAGGTTTTTGCTTTCTCCCTTGGCTTCTTTCAAAATTCTTTGTTTTTGATTTTCTAAAGATGTGACTAAGTGAGGATTTCTTTGGATCTGTTTTGCTTAGTGTTCTCTGAATTTCTTGGATCTATAGTTCGATGACAATTGTCAGTTTCAGAAAATTCTCAGTCATTACTTCAAATATTTCTTCAACTGTTTCTCCCTCTGGCATCCCTCTTGTAATGTTCCAAGTTCTTGGATATGCTATTCCACTTCATTTTTTTTTTATTCTTTTAGGTTTGAAAAGCTTCTAGTAACATATCTTCAAATCCACGGATGCTTCCCTTAACTGCGTCCAGTCTACCTATGAGCCCATCAAAGTCATTCATCATTTGTTTCATTTTCTTTTTTCTTTCATCTTTGTGTGCTCTATTTTGTTCCTTTTGGTTTCCAATGCTTAAATTTCTTTTTTGTTCCTTCTTAGAATTTTTTTCTCTCCCAACATTAGCCATCTGTTCTTACTTGTTGTCCACATTTTCCCATTATAGCCCTTAGCATATAATCATGGATATTTTAAATTCCTAGTCTGATCATTCTGAAATCTCTGCTATATATGAATTTTATTCTGATGCCAGGTGTCTTTCCAAAACTGTATTTGCTTTAGCTGTAGATATTAGAGGCTAACATGGCCTTGAGCATCCTTTTCTTTCCCTCTATTTTCTTTAGGTTTCTCTAGAGGCATTAATTCTGGATATTCTTTTTTTAAAAAGTAATCAAATAGCAGTTACTCAAAAGGTGAAACACAACATTTGAATTCTTTATTACTAAAGGAGAAATGAGTCTCATACTTTTTAGTACACACAATCTGTTTGTTTCAAGCATGAAGTAAGGAAAAGACATTTAAAAATTTTTTTAAATCCATTTATGTTTTACCATTGCTATTTTATGTCTTAAAATTTCTCATCCTCCCCCCCCACCCTCCAGAGATGTAAATAAGACTGGATAGTGATATTTGCCCTTTCTCTATGTATTGCCAGAATTCCCTAGCAAATCCATCATTTCCATAGTTTATGCTACTAAAAGTATCTGGTAAAGAATTCTCAACAGCAACAAGATAAATGATTTGACTCTAATTAGATCACCAATTATAGCTTCTATGAAGTTTACATTCTGGTTGAGAAAACCTAATAATGCTATTTAAGAATATAAGTTAATAGGCATATATATATATATATATATATATATGAAAAATGAAACCCTATTCATCTGAGCCTGACACAGAAGCAAAAGACCCCCTTTCTCACTTATTAAGCCATCAGTGAAATAATTCCCTTTGCATTCCAAGACACAGCATGGAAAACACGAGTGACTTTCAAGCAAACTTAAAGAACAGAGAGATGATCGCTTCTCACTGAGAGGTCACCAGGGCTCTGCTGTGTTTAATGCAGACCAACTGCCCTTCTAGGAAAATGGCTTTTTTATTACCGTATTAACTTTTAGATCACTCTTCCATAGGATCTCTAGTACTATGAATGAAATGCATTCTCACCTATGAGTTAAAGTTTTCTGGAATCTATGCAAACATACAAATTAGAGGAAAAAAATATTATCTTGATTTCCTGTTATCTTGGAATTAGTGACAGAGAATTTTTCCAACCTTTACACAATCCATTTCTAGCCAATAGTTTGTGAACCTGACTTCCTTGAACAGCTCCAATTATAAAGAACTTCATTCCTTATCAGGCAGCCTGTTTCCTTGGAACAAATTTTATGTTGGATCTGATATTTTTTCATTCTTTTATTCATCATCCATCTTTCATTTTGTTTCTCTCCTAGTATCCTATATGATAGCCTTTTAAAAACTACATTTGTTATTCTGAACCCTAGCACAATGAATCTCCTTTTCAAGGCAAGAACCCCAGTTCCCCTCACACCTCATATGTCATCCTGTTCCCTCTTGAACTGTGGCACTCAGAACTGGATCTGAAGATATGTGATATCAGTGGGTGAATTTGAGATGACCAATCCTATACTCCGCTTCTTTTTCTGTATTTGAAATTGACTTAAAGCCTGATCTTTCCCTTGGCCACATTACAACCCATGGCAGATGGGTAAGGAAATTACAACAGGAATATGAGAATCTGACTTATTTGGGATCCTCATTTCTTTCTGATCGCATGATTTTTGTCATGTACATTGGTATTCTTCGGTCTTGTCAAGGCTACCTTTTTGTGTCTTGTCCCAACAGGAACCTGATCTTCTCTGAAGAAAGTGGATTAGTGTTCAGTTAATTAGAAAAGTTAATCTCAGGCTTAGCTGGCACTGTTTTCCTGTCAGCACCAACCACAGAGCTGTGCACACTTAGGTACTTTATAAATTGCTTTAAATAGACACATTTACCTCCCTGGTATGCAAATGTACGGAGAAAGCATATAAAAGATGGCTGAAGAGGCCATATTCCATTTTTAGAAAGTCCCAATTTACCTCTATTTGGGAATAGTAGGCAGAAAAGATAGGACATTTCTAAACCAAGGCTACTAAAATGTGATTGCTGAACAGACATATGAGAAACATTTGGGAATTTAGTGAGTGAAGACCTGAGGTCCTGCTTCAGAGCTACTAGATCAGATTGTTAGAGGATAAGACACAGACTTGTCTCCAGGAAATCCTTTTTCGGGATACAATGAGACACATGCTTCTCAACCATGGTTCAGTCTCCTTCTGTGTCCCCTCATGGGACTGCGGCTTGCTGATGACTTGGCATCAAGTGACTAACCGGAAAAAAGAGCATACTGTCAATATCATTTACATGCTCATAGTACTCACCGTCTTCACATATCTGATTTATTAGCCTTACCTCCTATTTACTGTTCAAGAATCTCTCCTAATCACATCCAATGATTAATTTGCCTTCACACTTGTGTTCTTAACATCATTCAATCTCAGCAATTCAGGCCAATTGTATCCATCCGCATCTTTCAGGATGATATTCATCTTTCAAAATAAAATTTAATAACCCACTTCCTTCTTGTCACTTTCCTGACACACCTAGAAATAAATCTTACATCATATCATTCACACATTTCTGTCATATCTGCCATATTTCTGTTAGGTATAAAATTAAATGTTCCTAGAAAATGGAAGCTGAGGTAAAATTTTATAGGCTAATTAATTACAGGGTATAATTACAGGCAGAATGAGGGGAAAGAGATAGCGAGGACTGTAGGTGAGGGAAACTCCAAGTGGTGGATTCCTGAAATGGGGACTACTTGGTATCAAGTACAACTACATGGTTATTCTTGAGCAATCATCCTCACAGAGTTCATGAGGATGACTGCTTCTGTCCAGAGTGAAGAGGGGAGAAACAATTATCCTCTGACTTCTGTCTCCCAGGGACAAAAATTTGCTCGGGAACTCGTTCCTTCTCCCCCTCTTCTCAATTGTGCTTGAACAATACTTCCCACAGCCTGAGATGCTGAGAGGAGAGTGGTGAGCACAAGGAGCCAAAGCATTGTCAGCTTGGTATAAGGCCCATTCATAGTTGGCCAACTGCAAGGAAACTTGGATACAGGTGGACAAAGGCCCCAGAAAGAAGTCCTGATGAAGGGATTTAAGTTGTGTCTAAGAGTATCTGGCACAAATAATGGGTACCCATGACTTATCTGCCCATAAAGGTTGTGTGGCCCACAGCCACTAGTGTTTACTTCAAACATCATTGGTTCTTTATAAATGTTCTGCAGAAATACAAGATTAAATTAATATTAAATGCAATGTTTGCTCAGTATATTGCTTCATAATTAATAAATCCTCCTCTTTACTCCAAATATTTGCAGTCTAGAAGTTTAAACTTTGAGGCAGGTTTATTTGGCTGTGTTTTTTTCACTGTGCATCCTAAAGAGCTAGAATAGTACTTGGTATATACCTGGGATTCAAAAAAATATTTGCTGGATGATTAAAGCATATCAAATTCCAAAGCAAGTACAGAAAAAAAATAATAATAAAATCACATGAACTTGAGCATAATCAAAATGGAAGTCACCAATATTGATTATTAGAAAAGATAGAGGATGCATCTGTGGCCCTGTCAGTTGTCCCCAGTAGTAAAACAGAGTAAATGTAGAGTAGTGGAATTCATTGGAAGTTCCTAGTTTGAATGTGCAGGACTCTTAATCACACTTGAGTCCTAGTCTTCTCATAACCCATATTTGTGAAAGAGATTAAATATCACAAATTTTATTTAATGTCATTGTTAATATAGAAATTAAAATATGATTCCAAAGCATACTGAACATCAACATCCAGCTGACCACAGTGTCCTGATCTGAGGCTGGAGTGACCAGTCTGATTGTACAGAAGGAAATGATCACTGGTGCAATCAATTCCTACAATGCAGACTTTAATTCATATCCAGTGAATGCTTTGATATATTTACAAAATTTTATTTTTCAAGTGTACGATAATAACAACTGTTTCCATTTTAGCACAGCAACTGGTTGTTCCAGCTAGGTTTAGTATAAAAATGGCAAATTATTTCATGTTTACGTTTGGTTAAGGAAAGTAAAAATTCTATGAATGATGTGAAATTGAGCTTTTCTACTTACTCATATTTAATTAAATCAAGTCACAATTTCATTTTGCAGCAGGTGAAATGATTCATAAATAATTATTTTCCCGATATTCAACATATAGATCTCAAACAATCACACCAACATTTACTATTAAGTGTTTTATATTAGAAAATCTAAATAATTATAGAGGTATTTTTAAATCAATGAATGCCATATACAGAATGATTGGAAATTCATAATATCTATAGTATCCTGTGAATAAAATGAAAATTCAATTAATAATCAATTTAGTTTTGAGAATTTAGCTTCCTAAGATAGGTATTTTTTAAATTTATATATGACAGCAGAATGCATTGAAATTCTTATTACACATAGAGAGCACAATTTTTCATATCTATCGTTAAATACAAAGTATATTCATACCAATTTGTGTCTTCATACCTGTACTTTGGATAATAATGATCATCACATTTCACCATCATTAATAATCCCATGCTCCCTCCCTTTCTCTCCCTATACAGAGTTCATTTATTCCTCCCATGCTCCTACTCCATATTCCTCTATGGATCAGCCTCCTTATATCAAAGGAAACATTTGGCATTTGTTTTTTTTGGATTGGCTAACTTCACTTAGCATTATCTTTTCTAACTCCATTTACCTGCAAATGCCATGATTTTATTCTCTTTTACTGCTGAGTAATATTCCATTGTGTATATATACCATATTTTTCTATCCCTTCATCTATTGAAGGAAATATAGATTGGTTCCACAGTTTAGCTATTGTAAATTGTGCTGCTATAAACATTGATGTGGCTGTGTCCCTGTAGTAGGCTGTTTTTAATTCCTTTGGGTATAGACTGAGGAGAGGGACAGCTGGGTCAAATGGTGCACCAATTTGCAGTCCCACCAGCAGTGTATGAGTGTACCTTTTTCCTCACATCCTTGCCAACATTTACTGTTGTTTGTCTTTATAATGGCTGCCATTCTGACTGGAGTGAGATGAAATCTTAGAGTGGTTTTGATTTGCATTTCTCCAATTGCTAGTGATTAAATTAAATTAAAATCAAGATAATAAATTAAATTAAAATCAAGAATCAATAAATTGGATGGATTCAAACTAAAAAAGTTTCTTCTCAGCAAAAGAAACAATATGTGAGATGAATAAAGAGCCTACATCTTGGGAGCAAATCTTTACCCATCACACATCAGATAGAGCACTAGTTTCTAGGGTATATAAAGAATTCAAAAAGCTAAGCACCAAAAATAATAATAATAATAACCCAATCAGTAAATGGGCCAAGGACCTGAACAGACACAGACAGAAGCTGATGTGCAATCAATCAACAAATATATATAAGAAGGTAGGTATTTTTTAAAGCTTTGAAATTCTTAGATCATGAATGATATATGCTATTATTTAGGTGTGGTGTCCCCCAAAAGCTCATGTGTGAGACAAAGCAAGGTTTGGGTTATAGCCTTAACCTAATCAGTGAATTAATCTCTGATGGCATTAACTGAATGGTAACTGGAGGCAGGTGGGGTGTGATTAGAGAAAGTGGTTCATTGAGTATGTGGCCACCGTGTATATATTTTGTATCTGGAGAGTGGAATCAGTCTCTCTCTGCTATCTGATCACCATGTGAGCTGCTTTCCTCTGCCACACTCTTCCTCCATGATATTTGGCCCCACCTTGAGCCCCGAGGAAAGGAGCTAGCCTTCCATGGACTAAGACCTCAGAAACCATGAGCCCTCAAAAAAACTCTTCCTCCTCTACCATTGTTCTGGTTGGGTCCTTTAGTCTCAGAAACAAAATGCTCAAAACAATATGTATGGTAAGTTTAAGATCAATTTTCTTAAAAGTAGGCCTCTTGCTTTTTCTATACATCTTTTCAAAACTTGTCATTGGAAATTCCACTTATTATTTAGTTCACAGATGACACCTGTGATTTATAGCTCTGTAACATGAATATCCTTAGAGGCATTACTCACATAGATGCACATTTTAAATTCAAACCCACATTCTTCTGAGGTACTATGTTCTCCTTTAGAAGAATAGGTGGAAAAAAATCCATATAATGTTTCAAAAATAGAATGTGTGTGTGTGTGTGTGTGTGTGTGTGTGTGTGTGTGTGTATAGAGGCGGGGGGGGGGGAGAACGAACCACTCACCTTCTTTCAAGGATTTCTTCTTTCTCTCTCACAGACTCCTCTCACCATGACATCTGTCCCTCCTCAATCAGCTGAACTCATATTATAATTAAAAAGAAATAAATCTATGGCTAGATTTGTCCAGACAGAAGAAAGTCCCCTGATACCTTACAAAGGGAAGCATTCTAACTCCTACTTGTCTTCACTGTTAGGCCACCAATAAATTCCATTACCTTTAGCATCAGCCACACAGTCATGGAAACAAAAGAACATCTAATACAGAAATTTAAAAATGGCACATAAGAACTCAAAAGTGACATATAAGAAATGCAAGCAAGTCTACCTTTATATTTTCTTCTCATTTGCTTCATGTATTTATTGTCCGCAAATTTTGATGTTGTTAACCTCTATACCACATGTTGTGAAATTAGCAGCCAGAATATGGACGTGTCATATACTTTTTTTTTTAAGGGAGTACTTAGTGTATACTCAGAAGTCATTAAATGAAGTGGTTGTTAAACTGAGTACATTTTTTTTCATGATTGTTTCATAAACCTTAAGGCAGCTAGTTTTTTTTATTGCAGAACTACTACCTAAAATATGTATTCTTATAATATTCACAGGATGATAAGTATGGTTGACAAATTAGTTTATACTGATTCATTATAAAATTTTGAAAGATATTTTCCTCTGTTTAATAATCATTTAAAAATATGAGAAAAGGTAATTTACACTTCCTCCATATCAAAGCACATTGTAGCCAGCTTGAAGAGATGGAGTCCTTTCAGCTGCAAATACTTTCACTTTAGAAAAAGTGCCTGTGCTAGGAAGAAATCATCCTTATAACACTGCTGCTAGCTTTCATTCCCTACAGCATCAACATCAGGAACAGATTCTGTTTGTATTTCCCTACATCTTTTTTATGTGTTTGTCAGAAGAAAGATAAAAATTTATCTTGTGAAGCCTGTTTTATTTCAGGTGCTAGCAAAAAGTAAATGCATTTTCAGTAGAGGCATTTTTCATTAAATTTGGAATAGAAAACATATGAACACTTCCCAAAAAAGGCATGAACAAAAAAGTATCCAATACTTAATGTCATGACTGGAGGTCATCATTAGAGGAAAAAAAGTTCTGATTAAAAATAAATTACTTTAATTCATCTAATATTCACAAATACTTATAAAATTATTATTACAACTCAGGCACTGTGAATCAGACACTATATTAGAATTTGAAGATTTATTCCTGCATTCAAGGAGACGAAAGTATAGTGGGAAAAGCAAATAGGCAAAAAAAAAAAATAAATTATAGATCAGGGTGTTTGTAAGAATGGAGATGCATCCAGAACACATGGAAAGAGAACAGAGGACAAGCATACAGCCTGCCTTGAGACCAAAATTCAAAAGAGGAACAAGTGATCATAACTTTCAGGATATCTGAAGCTGGACAAATCCATGTAGATGTTAGAGAGACTGTTCTAGGCAATTGGAAATACAAGTATAAAAGGAAGAGAGATCAAGATATGTGTAAGGAACAAAGGCTGCTCAGCTTCACTAGAATTATAAAGTGCAACATGGGGCTTGGTAGAGCTACAGATTAAAGCTGGAAAGATTGTCAATGGCACCAATGAAGAGGCTTTCAAAAGATGACTCCCCTAGATAAGGTCTTGAAGAACTGTGAGTATAGAAATCACATAGTGAGTAAGTGTGCATGTGTGCTATAAAAAGCATCACCTTGGATGCATCGAAGAGGACAGGCAGGGTGTTTGTAAAGGTGGCAAGACAATAAGCAAGGTGAGTCAATTTGAAGTGATTACAGTTTCCAGAGGTAGGAGTGTAGACATGTTGAACCAAAAGTGTTTGGTGATTGCACAGATATGGGTAGAAAATAAAAGTAAAGAAATGACATGGTCCTTAGGTTTAAATGTGTGCTTCCCTCGCCTACTTTTCCCTTTCCTCACTTTCTTGGTATGTGTTTATTTCAGGGGTGTATCTTTCCTCTTCTCTTCTCTATCTATAGCCCAAGGGTGAGGGATGGGGGATATGTAGTGAAGGACTGAATTTTAACTTTATAATTCAAGTTCAGTTAAGGCTGAGTCTGATGTTTTTTATAAGTATTTATCTTAAAAGGTATACCTTAAAAGGTAAAACCTCAGACCCAATCTTCTTGATGTAGTTAAAGGGGATATCACATACTCATGACATGTTGAGATAATTCAAAGAAACACATCATACGTGAAGTGCTTGGTAGAATGCCTAACAAATGATAGGCATGCTATATGTGATAGTTTTATTATAATAACTGTTACAAATACTACTGGGCAAGTCAAATAATTAGGAAAACTTCAGTTTACTATACTTGGGAATAGTTTAAACTGGCACTCTTAAGAGAAAACACCCTTTCATTTTCATTTTGAGATTAACATTGGTTTAGACTTGCTCAAAATTAGTGACATATTATACTTCTCCAACAGTGAAAACACTTGTAAAAACAAAACTGTAATAGGTTAATTCGAACCAGTTTTCTAATTCCCAAGAGTACTTTTATTATGTTTTTATTTCTCATAATGATATGGTTATAGAAAGAACAATCTGAGTGTTAACCAAATTAATGGTACTCATAAAAATTGTTAATTTGATGATGCGCTGATTTTATTATTAATGGTTTTTAATAAAACGCTCTCAAATAGATGGTAACAAACAGCTCATAATTTTATAAAACTAATGTAATATTTCATTAAAAATACTATCATTTCTCTTGATTTCAATACAGCTGATGTTCTTTTGCTCAATAAAATAGTTATGTGGAATTTATATTTCCTACAGGTTTTGACATGCAACAAAGAAAGTATTGATTTCTTGTCTACAGCAATTCATATGAATGAATGTCAAGAAAACCTAAAATTCCTTGTTTCTTGTTTTTATTGCACTTCTTACATGAAGAAGAATACTTCTCATATGAAATGCAGAAAACATGCATTAATAAGTAGTAAAGAAAGTCTTTAAAAATGAGGATATTAAAGAGAACAGTCTGATGGACTAAAATGTAATCTCTGGGCAGTGCAAATAGTGTCTGGTAAATTACTGAAGTCCCAGGAAGTTTAGATACATGATAGTAGAGTCACTGCTAAAAATCTCTAAGAAAAAGGAAGAACAAGAAAATTTCCATATCTTAAAAGATAGACAATATAATAAAATTTTTTTCAGTATGAATTGAAATAAAAAACAAATTCTTTCTACAAAGTCATAATCAAAGGATTTTTTATTTAGTTCTTCAAAGAGAAACTTGCATGGATTCACTAAGGTCAAGGCATTGCCTACTGGTCCTTTTTCTGACCTTGTTTAAAATAATACAGAAACTGGTGATTCAGAGAATTTTAACAATATTGCTTCACATAATTTCAAAATTTGAGCATGAAATCAAAAAACATTTTGCTATAGCTTTCAGAATAACATGAAACATTATATTCTTTGCAAGAATGCAGTTTTCATTGTTTATTTTGGTTTTAATAATAATAAGGATAATGAGTATTAATTAGCAAATGGAGAATCTGTTTCTGAATCTATTTAATTGAATAGTTTATTCTTTAAAATTTTTATCTAAGTGACTTACAAAATATTTATTACTCTCCTAAATATAGAGTAGCTTATGATTAAAAACCATAGTTCCTATTCTCACCTCAATCACACACCTCAGAAGCATGCAATTTTGTTTTTTCATCTTCATTTTCTAAATAATGTATCCACATTGCCATTAGTTGCCCCCTTTAAATGGTTTTTAAAGGTATGCCCATATTACCATTTGTTGATGTACCAATTTATACGTTAATTTATTTCATGTAATTTTATGGCTTTAGATATTTAGCTTATATAAAAATCTGCTTAATTCTCACCTCTTCTCACTAAAGTTACAAAACCACTTTTTATATCTTAAAAAAAATAAAACAGGTATTGATAAATCAAATCCTATTGGGCAAATCAAGCTTGCTACCAGCTTTTGTAAGGAATTTTTTTTTTTAATACGACCTTAGCCACCTATTTGTGGTTATATCTGTGCTATAATGGTTGATCTTTGTAGTGTAACAGAGGCCACATTACCAACAAAGTCTAAAATATTTACTCCCTGGTTTAAATGTCTGTTTTAGTTTGTTGTTTGCTTATCAACTATAGATAGCGTTACTGAGTCCCATTATTGCTAACCAAGTAAATACTATTCATAATCTCTCCTACACTCCCCTGTCCTCCTTCTACCTACCAACTGAAAGAACCCTTAATGTTTCAAAATTTGAGCAACAACATAGTATATTAAATTAAAAGTAAAAGTATAAAATAAATATCTGTGACTACATATTACTATGATTACAAACTAAATGGTACAGAAGAGATAAATGTTCCATACAGGATTCTAAACTATTTATAGGGTAGGTGCTCCTCAAGAAGTTAGAACATAAGCCGCTCACCCCTCATTGTGGCCTTTGCTTACTGACTGGCTTCCACATACTTCAGTAGATAAAAGAGGAAAATATAATAACTCTGCAGTAGAGGAACAGAACGCGGAAACACTGCCTAATGAGAGGAGTAGGGCCAACAGCTTCAGTGATGAGTCCTGTTCCTTCACCATGTTGTGGAGCATGGCACTTTAGCTCTTTGGACTTCCTTCCCAGACCCACACAACCTCAGGAGAAAAAGATCACCTCAACTCAAATTGAAGGCCATTCTACAAAATACCTGACCAATAATCCCCAAAAGGGAAAAACAAATGAAATATGAAAAAAGTATGGAGTTTGGTTAATATCATGTCAATAAATGTATTAAATTGACTTATGATGTTAATAACAGGGAAAAAGCTACAGAGTGTTATAGGGATGTTATACTCCCTTTGCAACATTTCTGTAATTTTTAAATTAAATTAATTTTTAGCAATAGAAAAAACACAAAAAAATTATATAATAACAGGTTGCCTAGATGCATGTACACATTTGTCATTGTATTAAACATATCTCCTGACACATTTTTTACTTCTTTATGGTGAAAACATTCAAAATTCTTTCAGTCTTTTTTTTTTTTTACACAGTACACAATTGGTGTCTATAATCACCCTACTATAGAATAGCACGCTAGAAGTTCTTGATCATTCTTTCCTTTTCCTTCTCTCCCCACACTTTCCTGAACCTCTGGTAATTACCATTCCACTCTCAATTTCAATTTAGATGTCTGTAAATTTAAATTCTAAACTAAAATGTTTATTGGGGGAGAAAAAAAGCTTTCTGCCTTTCTCTCTCCCTTAGGATATGTGCCTTAGGATCTCTGGGCTAACATGTAGGGTGTTTAGTAACCCCAAAGCCACCATGCTGGAAGCATCATATGGACAGACTGTACAGAGACAGAAATGCCTGAGGAGACCCAGCTGTTCAGTCCAGATGTTTGAGCCTTCCCAATCCCAGGCATGTGAGAGTGAACTTCCAAATGACTCCAGTCCCAGTCTTTGTACAGCCCCAGTTTACACAACAAAGAACAGAGATGAGAGGAGCCCTGCCCAAACTGCAGATTTGTGAGTAAATTAAATGTTGCTGTTGTTTGAAGTCATTAAAGATTTTAAACTTTTTTTTGCATTGACAAACAAAAATCATGTATATTTATGATGTACAATATAAAAAATTGATATATGTGTATATTAGGGAATGACTAAATCAAACTAATTAACATTTCCAATGTGGCTACTCGTGCAGCATTAGATTCTCAGAATATTGCTGTGTATTATGATTTTACAAAGAGATTTTATAATTATCACTCATTTTTCTCAATATTTGTCAAGCTCTTTTAGTTTGAACCCATCTCCCATAATATAGAATTTTTTTCTATTTTATAATAATTTCTTCCCATTCTTTTTTGTCTTCCTGTCTTAGAATTCCAGTTCAATGCTGAGTACCTTAAATGGATACTGCATAAATAACTGCTATGTTTACTCTCAGATTTTTCATAATTATGTGTTTTAATATATATTTGAAGTATATCATCAAGTAATGTTTTCTATTATTAATTTTGACAGTATTTCAAATTTTAAATATTTTCCTTTGCTCCTTAATTTGTTATGAATTATTTGTATGGACATATAGTATATGTAGGTACATATAGTATATAGTGTGCATATATTTTATATCAAACACACACATAAATCATTCTAAGGATAAATTTTGCTATTTATTTCATGACCTTTATTTCCTTTCATATTTCAAAGTGTTGTAATAAAATAGCTGACCTATTCCACTCTATTCAAAAATGGGTTTTATTAAGTGGTAGATTTGCCAAACTGTGACTAGGGATGGATGTTAGTCACTGGGGCTGGAGTTTCCTAAGTGGCAAAATATACTAATCGTATTTAATCAGAGAATAATTTTTCTTTGACAAATTGTTTTGTTCCATTTTCTTGGGTAGTTATTGCCTGGAGTTTGCATCAGGCATGGAGGAGGATTGTTATACCTACAGGAATTCAATCATTCTTTCTCTTTCAGACCCATTTCTCACTCCAGTCCTCTATGGCCATGTACTCTGTTGTCAGGGGCAGCTTTGCTCTCTCCTTGGTTGGTTGCAGCCCTCTCTGGGCTTCATCAGTACATTTGTTTTTTATCTTCAAAGTTCTGCTCTGCTGAAACCTCACTTTCTGTTATGTTTGTAGTTGTATAATTATATCATCTTTATGCATTTAATATCATTTTAATGGGTATCTATCAGTAGATAGGAGATAAAACTCTGAATTAAAAGTTGAAAACTTTGTTAATGATCCAAGAAAGAATATTAACTAAATGCAATTCAAATGTTCACAGTACATGAAATTGAAAGGGAGAGCTAAAGAATAGAATTCTCAAGGCTGAAATGGTTGCTGAATATTATTATTATGCTATCATTATTGCAATTACTATTTTCATCATCATCATTATTATTGAAGGTGCTCTACTAAAAGTTTTACAGATTTTGTCCATAAAACCATCTAATTCTATTATATCACCTGTTGCCATTCTAGTCTAAGTAACTATCATTTCTCATTTGATTCCTGCAAATGCCTAGTAAATGTTTTCATATTTTCTTTGCTATCCATAAGCAGAGTCATCAGAGAGATCTTTTAAAAATAAAAAAAACAAAATCATATGACTTCCTTGCTAAAACTGCTCTAATTGGCTTATCAAATCCTTAAAATAAAACCAAAGTCTTTTTTTTTTTTTTTTAACCTTTAAACCAGCTCCAAACAGCTCCTCCTAGCTCCAGCCTCCAGCCACCTATTGTGGTAGCTAGGTTTACTAAAGAGGTTAGCAAGAGAGAGAGAACACGCCAGGGAGTGGACTTTTATTGGGGAACAAAAAATTCTGGGGAAACCCCAGATTAAGGGGGGCAGCATCCCAAGGTCAGGGGCAATGATTGGGTCTTCAGGGGTAGGGCCAGACACGCCTCTGCACCGACAAGCCCTGGGACCTGAGAAGGGTGGGGAAAGCTCCGACACAGCTGTATCTAAGCGCCTCTCACCCAGCCAGGGAGATAACTCAAATCACGTGTGAGGATGGCCTCCCACATATTCCCTCTTTTTTCTTTTAAAAAGTAGGCGATGATTTACTCTCTGAGTCTCTGCACTCTCGCTCTGAAGACTTGCCACCCTGACAGCCCAGCAGGGCAATCACTGTAGCTACCATCATCATTAATGGGGTCTTATTTTTCCCTACCAGTCGAATCATTTGTGAAACGTGTGTTGTCAGCTTTTTCATGTCTTCCCATGAGATCAGCTTTTCAGCTGGGTCTTGCTGGGTAGTCTTCATTCTTCTTTAATATCTCTTCCTTTTGAGTGGAGGCTTCTCCAGGTCGATTTTCAGTCGCTTGACTCTCGGCTCTATCTCCTCCATGTCTCATTGCGCATCCCCAGAGCAGGCCCCGTTAGGCATAATCTGTTAAAATTCCCTGATAGACTCGTGGTCCTGACATCTAGTAGGGACTCAGAAATAAATGATTCAATGATAGAATTATATCCATTCTTATTCAGATTATATAAACTTAGTTTAAATAACTCACCCAAATTCATATAGTTAGTAAGTGGTAGAACCAGAGTCAATTTGGATATTTAGTTTTGAATTGGCAAGTTTATAGTACAATGCTAAAATAAATTAAAATTGTTGTTCCATTCCAAGTTTCTCAAGATTCTCCACACTGCTATCCAGAGTGGTTGCACCCATCTGCAGTCCCACCATCAATGTATATACGAGTGTACCTTTTTCTGCACATCATTGCCTACATTTACTGTTATTTTTATTCTTGACATTTGCAGTTCTGACTTAAGTGAGATGAAATCTCAGTGTAGTGTCAATTTGCATTTGTGTAATTGCTAGAGATGTTGAACATTTTTTTTTCATATATTTGTTGGCCATTTGATTTCTTCTTCTATGAATTGTCTCTTCACCTCCTTTACCCTTTTATTAGATTGGGTTATTTGTTTGGTTTTGGTGTTCAAGGTTTTTTTTTTTTTGAGTTCTTTATATATCCTGAAAATTAATGTTCTTATAGGAACTCAATTCACAATAGCTAAGCTAAAGAACCAACCTAGGTGCTCTTAAATAGATGAATGGACAAAAAAAATGTTGTATATATACACAATGGAGTATTACTCAGTCATAAGGAAGAGTGACTTTATGACATTTGTCAGCAAATGGATAGATCTGAAGTCAACCAGTTCTGAAAAAAACTAAAGGTCAAATGCTTTCTCAGAAGCTAACATACAATGTGGGGGGAGGGTGAATAGAAGTGTGGTAGATTAGATAGTGGGGAATAGAGGGAAAGAAGGGAGAATAGGAAAAGGAAAGACAGTGGAATGAATCTGACATGATTTTCCCATGTATGTATATGAAAACAATACAAAGAAACCAACCATCATGTATATCCACAAGAAGGGGCCTCTGTCTAGAATCCATGTTTGTATATCAAAATAGATTCCGTTATCAACTAAAAAGAACCAATAAATTAAAAGAAAAAAATTCAAATAAAATGAGAATAATGTCTCAATATAAAAAAAAATCAACTTCCAAACCACCTAAAGCAAGTACTGCTACCCCAGGGGTGACCTCCTCCAAATGGTGAATTGGAAATCCATATGTCATTGCTTCATATGACTCTTCTTTCTTATTGTTGTGTATAGCTAACAGAAAGGAAAGAGAACATAGGATAGTTTTGTAGGTCAAAGCAGAAGTTGTCACACCCCAGTGGCTTTCACACTCTACTAGCTAGAACTATCATATAACCTATATTATATATGCAACTGCAGGCAAGTTTGGGTAAAGTGGTATTGTGGGCTAAAATGTTCCTCTCCTAAAAAAAGATATGTGAAAATCTTAACATCCAATATACCTCATAATGTGATTGTATTTGAAAATAAGGTCATTGCAGATATTATTAAATTTAGAAGGAGTTCATACAGGAGTAGAGTCAGTCTATAATCTATTATGTCTAGTGTCCTTATCAGAAGATGGTCATGTTAGCACACAGGGAGAAGCACCTCATGAAGAAGGAGGCACAGATTAAAGGGCTGCACATACCAGCCAAGAAATGTCAAAGATGACCAACAACCACCAGAAGCCAGGAGAGAAGCACGGGACAGATTCTTCCACAGAGCCCTTAGAGCTGGCCAAACTTGACACACCAGCTTGATTTCAGACTTCCAACTTCCAAGACTGTGGCAGAATAAATCTGTGATTTTAAGCCACACAGTCTATGCTCCTTTGTACAGCAACCCTAGGAATCACCCAAATGACCTACCTGGGTCCCACAGGAAAGTAATCCATGTGGCCTACCTGGGTGCCTGGCAAAAATCAGAAATAGATGTTGAATGCAGAATGGTCTCTGCCACACCAAGTCTGATTTCAAAATGTATGCTGTCACATGGCTTCATAAGATGAAGTTTAGTAAATAAAAACTGACTTGAGTTCAAATAAACATGTGGGTAGAAGCAGCTGGAGGAAGCATCAATTTACATTAAGACTAAAAAAAAAAAAGAAAGAAACAGAAACAGAAACAAAGACAAACACTGTGCTTACTGTGAGCCTGAGTGATGTATGGCATTGTAGAAATGAGACAATAAAAAACAGACACAGAAATAGCAATGTATCCATAAACGTCTCTATTTTTTTCTAGGACGTTCAAACCAGGAATAGTGTGCTCAGGTGTGAAAACCTGAATATAACAAAGTCTACACAGAGGAACCCCTAGCCCAGGGTGGAGAGGGAACTGAAAAAATCTACCCTTATGAGGACCAAGTGAAGGGACTGAAACATTAAGCAAGAGAAGCAGCCATTCAAGAATAATGTGTTTTAGGGAATATTTTTCAAGAGAAAGAGATAATTCTTGTTTTAATTAGGTCGAAATGGTGAAGCTGGGGCTAATAAATACAAATACAATAACAAAGATAGAATTTGACTCAGGATAAGAAGGCATTCTATTGAAATCAAGGTTTTCCTGAGACCGGCTCTGTTAACAAAACAACTATGCAAGTGAATTTCAATACAAGGAAGATATTTAAGGAAAGGCTGGTAAGAGTGGGACATCACAATGAGAAACAGACACAGAAGGACAAGGAGTATTATATCATCTCTATAGAGTCTTCCAAATTAATTAACTGATTTTGGTGGTATTTTAGTGGAGATCGTTGGGTTTAGTGTTTTAGGTCAAGGTATATTTTCATGAACACCAAATTCTAGAACACAATATGATACAGTCAGGCAAAGCTCACAGATTCGAGACCTGCAAACCTGGGTCTAAACCACCCTGGGCCTCAATTTCTTATCTAAAATGAATCTAAAGTACTCTGCTTTCTCAGAATTTTGTTGATCATATTAAATATACTTAGGCACATGTTTTCTAAAATACTAAACAAGTGTCAGTTACTAGTAATAACATGCGTAATTTAGAAGGATCTGTGTGTGTGTGTGTGTGTGCATGCGTGTATGTGTGTGTTTTGGTAAACTAGTCTCTAGCAAACCTAACATCTTAGCTGAATTATCCATGTCTGTACTTCCTTTGAACAGATATTCATTCCACCTGCAGGGAATCTTTTCAGAATATTTTTAAAATTTAATAGAATATTAACATTTCCATTTTTAAGAAATAAATTATTACTCGTTAGGTCAGCAATCCACAGGACTGCAATTATAAAGAGGTTAAAATGGTACAATTAAGCAGATTTAAATAGAATAGGCTAACAGAGATGCATCTTATATGCTATCCATGCAAGGAGATATAGAAGACACTCAAAGGAGTGAGTTCAAAATTCTTTCTAGAAATTTGCTAAACTTCTCTTCCCTTTTCTTGATGTAAGCAAAATATTAGCAGGAAAAAATAAAAAATAAGCAAACAAACACCTCTTTGGATTTCATTAAGCCATTATCTGATGCATTCACCCCTGAAAGCACAGTTAGAAAGTGATTGAGGATTCATAAAGCCATCTTTAATCTAATCTACACAAATACACAGAATCTTCTTCAACTTCATTTCATTTCAATGCTTTCTAGTTAAATCAGGAGAGCAGAATCATTTAGGAGGACTATGATTGTGGCTTCAGGTCGTGCGCCTGCATTGCAAAACTACTCTTTCCTCTTTTCATCTTACAAAGTTGATTTAAGGAATTGTTTTTAATGATCAGAATCTGTGACTGCTCTGCATACTTTATAGTTAACTTGCTCTATTTAACAATTTCATGAGTTAAAATAAATTAGTATTTCATTCTGGGTCCATCCAGCAAAATAGAAACCTTTTAAAGTTGAGAAAATTTAATGTTGCAAATTAATGATGGAAGAACCAATAACTCAGTTTGTTAAGGCAACCCAAATATTAGCAATAACTTTAAGCCTCTACCCTCTCCTAGGCTGGAATGAAGAAGAGGGGAAGAGATTTTATTGAAGTTTAGAATTTGGAGTTACTCAACAGAAGTCGGAAAAGTGGCAAACTTTTCTTTTTCCTAATAAAACCTGGAGCCATAAACAAGATAACAGCTTCTGGACACACTTCCTGAGGCAGGAAGAATTGCCCAGACTTTTCCTTGTCCTTGCCTTCTTCAATCTCCTCCATGACGTCTGTTGGGCAAACACAAGAAAGTCCAGCTTGATCAAGAGGCTGGGAAATGACACATGCAAATTGGGTCCTCTGTGACCCAGAGCTTAGCAGAGGAAGGGAAGGAATTGAGATGAGGGCAAGTATACCCAGGAGCAGCACAGAAGTGTTCCCACAGAGATCCCTAAATTGCAAGTATTAGCTCAAATCTTAATTATGTCTCCATGCTGAAGGGCCTTATAAAATCACATTATTAAATTAACTTTACTAAATGATAACTATGAACTGAAATCTTAGCAGAAAATAATAAAGTTTTTTTTTTTTTTTGGTTTGGAAAGAAGAACATCTGAGGCACACTAAACTTTTCTATTTATGAACATGTTCCTCTTTAGCTGGGTCCTTAAGATAATGTATTTCCTGCAACTCATGTTGAGTCAGGTATAAAAACCTGATCTTCATAGAGATCCTGCCAACCTGGTGATCTTTGCTTTTGAAAGTTGATAGTGCCACTGTTCTTCTGTGGATGGCATCATAAAATGTACACTCTTGGCCATAATGAGCACTTGGATACAGCCATATAAATTAATCCCAATGGTATGAAAAACTTATGTCCCATATTCACAGCACATGTAATCTTCATATACAAGAACCAAACAAATAAGCTTTTAAAATTCTGATAAACTAACCATTATTATAAACTATTGTGACCATGAGAGAGAAACTAAAAACTTTCAGATATTCAATATAAATTGTTGCTTAATCTCAAAGCTCCTTGATGAAAAAATATGTATGGAAATTTTGCCTCCATGATGTCAACTATCCAGATGTTTGGGGATATTCAGAAGTTCCTCAGACTAATTTTTAATATTCATCAAGCTAACATGGAATTAAACCTGAGAAGATAATAAGTAGCTAAGACAAGATATGACTGTTTTCTTTCCTTATACAATTTTTTAGTTTTTGCACTTATAGACTGTGCAGTACCTAGATGATTTTTAAATGTAGATGAATGCAAGTAAATAAGTTTCGATATAATTGAAATTAATCTTGAAAGCACTATACCATGAATCCCATATCTTGGCCCCTTTCCATTTATCTTGCCGTAGCTTGCTAATAGGATCTCTTTTTCATTATCTCTTCCCTTGATCAGTGCATCACAGATTTTTGAATACTATTTAGTGAGGGGAGAGCACATGTCTAGTCCTCTACTGGGCACTTTACATGGATATTTCCCTTAATCTTCAAAATAATCTATGCTGTAAGGACTCTGTATATTCATTCACTTAATTATTAATCCAATGGATTGCTTTTGAGTGTTTTCTTGTGCTAGGTGATGAAGATCATGATATTATTACCATTTTACTGGAAGAAGATGTTCATTTTAAAAGTTATTCCCATTTTAAAGAACACTAAATTGAGCTTTAGCACATTTAGTGAAAAATCTAGTGAATGCAGTTGCTAGAGTTCCAACATAAAATATCTGATCTCATTGTCAACAGTCTTAACTATTGTATGGTTTGAGGTCTTCTGCCTTTATGTTCTCCATGTAACCCTTTCTAAAGACAGACTTTAAGTCTGCACTAAGGTGCAACAGTGTGATGAACATCAAGCTAGAGTGGACTATGGGTATTGATTTTTCTTGACTAGCAAGCTCTCTTGCTCGTTTTCCCTGATTATACACCTTGTCCCTTGGTCACATGGAGGGGACAAAAAAATCTATTCCAGGCCAGCATGGTCAGTCATGGAAAGCTTTGTAATCCAGGTAACAGTTATTGGTTCACGGAAAGTACATGTGACACAAATCAAGTAGATGAGATTATTTAAGATCAATATATGGATAACACGAGAAAAAGAGCTCTCTCTTGTTCTTTCATGATTATTGATAGGAGGTTGCTGAATACAGGAAAGGCCTATCTGCAGAAGATAATGAGGCATGCACACAAAGCAAATGAAAGGCATGAATAGAAAAAAAAGAGAGGGAGGCAGGAGCAAGAGAGGAAAAGAGAGACTCTTCTGACAGCATTGAACTCCAATTCCAGGTCTTTTTTTTTTTTTCTGTGAATACCTACAACATCTACAGAACAAAATAATTCTTTTTTGTTATTTTTGGAAATTTTAATTAAATCTATTTTAAAGCATGGAATCACCACTAATCCTCCCTTCAAATATCACTTGCATTTGTATAAGATGTAAAGCTTAAGTAAGTGAGTTTTGATTGTAGGATATCTGACATTGATAAGGCAATGCAGAAAGTATCTCTTTGTGTTGGAAGACTCTTATCAAATATTCTTCTCGATTTCTTTGATTACCTGTTGTCAAAAAATTCTCTGGGCCAATAACCTTACAGTGAGGATTCTGGGCTGTTTTATTTGGCTGATAAAACATACTGGACTTCTATGTTTTTAGGTAAGATGGGAACTATTGGGTTATTCATAGTTTCTACCATTACTATTTTTTAGCATCATTCCTATGTGATTTCTTCCTGACCCTGAAGACATTAAACATTTGTGTTTCCTGGATTAGCTATTCCCTTGCCATGCTGTATCTTCATCAAAACTTCCATATACTTCCCATTTCATAAAGACTGGGCTCCACTTTTCAAGCTGAAGTTTGTTTTTCTGTTAAATTGATCTATTTAGACATGTTAGATATCAATCTTAGTGTGTTTTTATCCTACCCAGACAAGGGAAATACAGATTGAAAGGTCAGAATATAAATGAACTAAAAATACCATGCCTTACACTGGAGAAATAATAAAAATAATGGAAACTTCAGAACTTAAAACAAAAATTTATTTGGGGATTGATAAAAACAGTTATTGCTCCTCATATTTATCCAAAAGTGAATAATTTCTTGTCTACCAATTAATAACCCAATATTTCTTGTTTTCCTGTCTGGGGAAGGAAGCTTGAATTTCATCATAAAAAATCAGCAAACCAATAATGGGATCCTAATTGAAACAAGTTATGTAATATCTCAAAATACATTCTACTTTCATGTATCTCTAGAAAGAACAAATTAAAAAAATACACCAGAAGTCAGAGATTGCAAATTAACATATCCACCAAAAAATCAATAAATCTGATCACCAAAAAAAGCATATAAAATTTTATCAATTAGTATTTATTTTATAACTGTGAACATGCAGTTGATAATATTACAGCATGCTGCTGATTCCATACATTTTAATTCCAAGGTCAAAACATTTTTTTCATAGATCTAATTTATTTGACAACCAATATGCAGGTGATTGTAATATTACAAATATACAGGTTAAAGTCAAGAGTGTATTTGCTATGGAGACAGTGGAAGGAGAATTGACTCTTTTAGTTAAAAAAATGGAATTTAATGGCTTCAAGGAAATAAAATGCAAATGAATACTTGAGATCATCTATTCGCCACTTAGATGAATGCAATAAAAGAGTGCAGGAAAAGCAGTTCAGGGTATTGACTAGGATGTGTTGAAATTATAAACCACAGATGACACAGGGTTTAGATATGGTTTAGGTTTGTTCCCCAAAGGTTCATGTGCTGGAAGCTTAGACCTTAGCTTGACAGTGCTGAAATGTTGTAGAACCTTTAAAATGTAGCGCAGATAGAAAATAGTTGGTTATAAGTAATAGGTCATCAGGTCATCATACTCAGAAGGGATTAGTTCTCATCTTATGGGTAAGTTGGTTCTCATGAGAGTGATTGTATAAAAAGAGCAAACCTGACCCCTAAACCTCTCTGTCTTCCTGCCTTATCATGTGATCTCTTTTGCATGTACTCTTGACATAATGAAGTTATCTGCTATGAGGCCTTCTTCATGTGTTAAACAAATTGACTTTCAGTCTTCGAAACTGTGAGCTGAGTAAATAAACATCTTTTTCTTACATAGTCCCAGATATTTTGTTATAGCAACAGAAAATGGACTAATAAAGATTCTAAACTGGATTATGAGTCAAGTTAAGTAAAACAAGGCTTAGTTGGTTGAGAAAAGTAGAATAATATGAGTGAGTAAAAGAATGTGTTAGTAAATGAATGGTTGGCCAGTCAGTTGGATGGATGGGTGAATGGATAGATGGGTGAATAGAACAATAAAACTTCTAGAACAAATTCAGACATTTGCCAGTTGACATGAAGTGTGTCATTTAAAAACAAAAACAAAAACAAAAAAACCACACAAAAAACCCACATTTTTGTAGGAGAAGTTTGAAAGAAAATGAAGAATGCTCTACCTTCTTGACTGCCAAATATTTATTTCTGTCAATTTCCTAAATATTTAATATAAATTCTTAGCCAATAGCATTTTATTCCTTCCGGCAGAAAAATACTTGAGGAATTGTATTGAACACTGTAGCATGCCCTGCGGTGTTTTTATTATGAGACTTAATTTTGGATCTCCTGCTCCTTGTCAGTTTTAAATGTGAATGCTTCCTAGATGTGCCTCACATAGTCAATATCTTCTAACTTTAAAGTGTTATTTTTCCCCATCCCACAAGAACAGAAAATTGACACTGTTGAAATCTGAATGGGTTGATTTTTTAAAAATGGACTACTCCATTTATTCATGCAATTCTTGAAAAGTATTAAGAACAGAGATCCTAATAGGACATTGTTTTTCTGCTATTTAGAAGCATAAAGTCCAGGAAAGGAGTCAAACATGTACATAGTGAAATGATGTAGGTATAAGTAGAGTTCACTGGGATCTCAAAAATGGGAAAATCTCACTACCTGCTAAATTAGAGGTTCGTGAAATAAGCAACATTTGTGCCAGATCTTGATGGTTATGTCTTGAAAGAGGGTGTATAGGATTACAAGTATTGATCAGAAAATAACCACCTCTCTGCTTCTACTCTTTCAGCTAGAACTGCTCACGTTGATAGTGGCTTTGTGTCACGTGTTTTGCTTTAGTTAGTGGAACCGAGCAGAAGGATGAACTCAGAGCAGAAGGATGAACTCAGACTCCTTAAAAAGGGTGGGTGTGGTTTAGCGTGACTGCTTACATCTGGTAAGAAAATGCACTCTGTACAGCTGCAGGATCACGGAGAACAAGGAAACATATGGAGCTGACCTAATTCCAATCTACAGCCTGGAGCCAAGCCCAGCAGATCACAGCTGAGCTCAGCCTGAGACACAGTGACACACTCAATGCTTATGTGGCAAATGAAGACGTGTGCTGCTTTAAGTCACTGCGATGGATTTTAATGTAGTTTCTTGTGCTATGCCACATAACCAAATAATACCCCTCAAGAGGTTGGTTGGTTTTTTAGGGAGAAGAATACTATGTGAAAGAGCCTGGCTATTACTTTTCTCTGATTAGATATTAGATGACAATAATGGAAAGGTAGAAACTGTCAAGTCAATTTAACTAGTGAAACCTCAGCTGGACCTCAGCTGGACTAGATTTCATTGATGATGGGAAGTCATCAAAGTATTTTTTCGCAGAAAGAATGTCATCGGCATGCTCCACAGAGTTAATCCTGTAGCTTTCTCTGCATGGCTATCTACCAGGAAATTCATTCAACAAATATTAATGAGCACCAATAATGTAGCAAATATTTGAGATATAATAGTAAGTTGAAATCAGAGCTCTACTTCCAAGGGAAATGGACAATGAATCATAAAACATAATATGTGACAAATATGGTATATTTTAAAAGAGACAAATGCAACGGAAAATATAAGAAAAAGCATAGCTTGAAAAGGAGGCTTTCCATTTGTTCAAGTTTGGTTGGAGTGGGCCTCAGGGAGAAAGCAAACCATCTTGGAATTGCAATAATCAAGGAGGCTTTAAGATTAGCAGCTATCACGTAGCTATAAACATCTAGCCAAAAATTCTGTGCAAATGACTCTATAATTAAAGGTGTAAACTCTTCCTTAGAAAAAGCTTATGATTCACACAAACATCAGATTGAGAGAAGTTGTAGAACGTCATGACTCCCACAATAACAGCAAAGATGTCTCTGTTAATATGTACATAGCTCTATTCTGTGGTAAAGTGGTTCATGAATAGGCAGTAACTGCTGCTCTGAGGCCACCTGGCATCTTGTGAAGGAACATATTTTCAGCACCATAATCCAAATCTTCACTTGTGAGAAACTGTGGTTTGTACTCATCACAGTGTATAGCAGAACATTGGCAATCAACCCCTATTTGGCATTCTGTTTTTATGCTAGAGAATTCAAACATTGTCAGGTTCTTCTCCAGGAAATGGTTGAACAGACTCAAGGTTGAAAGCTAAATTTTATATTAAGAAAAATATTATGAAATTATTTAAATTTTGTTGAAAGGGTCCAAAGTCCTTTCTCTGCTTTACAGTGACACAATATGGATCACAAGTATCTTAATGTTTTGTTTTGTTTTAAGTGAAGCTAAACTTGTAGCAGCTGTATAATACAGATGCTGTGGAGTAAGATAATACACATTCTTTTTCCATTTCTCTCTCTCTAAGTAGTACAGACTGATGGACATCTTATAGCAAGCCATTTCTTAGCAGTCAGCCTTGATACCTCCCTCTTGATCCCTTTCATGTACTAATATATATATATATATATATATATATATATATATATATATTATATTAATGATAATATTCAAATGAATCTGTCAACCAAGTTTAACAGAATATTGCCACACTTGCTATCCACCTTTCAGTTTTCTTTTATTATTATTTTTATGTACTAAATAAAACAAAAAAAAATGCATGTAGTGCTTGGCATAGTTTCTGGTATAGATAAGCATAATAATTTTATTATATGTAATTTCTTTTTCAAGTACTCATCCATAAAATAATTTTAATTTTACCAATTATGGGTTTTTTTTAAACAAAATTCTGAAAAAAGAGATTTTTTTTTAATCTGAAAAGTGGAATAAGACAGATGTAATTTGTATGATTGAAGAGGACTACTGTCAATCACAGAAAAGGACAAGCAAATATCACTGTAACTGTATAACCTCAACAAAGAGGAGATGTACTCCCTACATCCTCTTAACTGGCATATACATCTATTTCCCAAATTTCAGAAAAATATGTCAAACAGATAACCCTCAAATCTACCTGACCCCACCCAAGCTCCAATCTTACATTCCCCAAGGCCACCTAGACAATTGCATCTGGAAGTTCAAGTGAAACTTCAAATAACTCCCTCTCAAACAAATCATTGTTTTTCTTGTCCCAATTTACCTGAATGTAAATTCATATTTCAAAATTATATGATCAATTTATATTTGCATTATAATAATCCTTTTTAGAAGGTGCATGGAATAAGAACCAATCTCTCTGAGTTTAAATCTCATTCAAGCCACTTGTATCAAATGAGCTTGAGCAAGTTCTTAAATTCATGACTCTTAGTTCTCTACATCTAAAAGAAAGGTAATAGTATCCATCCAGAAAAGTTGTTGTAAAGATGAAGTAAAACATATCTAAAACAGCTAGGGTAGCATTTGATATATGAAAGGCACATGTTGGATGATTAAATAAATACATTTACCTGAAGATGGTTGTTTAAATTAGTTATACTTTTTAAGTTCTACTTTAAGCCACTGACTATTTGGATATCATGATCCATAGGCATTGTATTCATAAGCGGCTGTTTGCTACATTGTCACAATACTCACATGGTATGGTACTCTATGAGTAAACAATTCTATAGAGGATATGTGAATTTTTCAAAATTAAAAATGATGACAGCATAGCAAGAATTTAATACCTGAGGTATTTTGTCTTTCTACTCCAAACAGCTATGACCTTGATACATCTACTTACTGCTCATGAAGATCCAGCCAAGATCATTATAAGGAGTGAGACCAGCTGAAATAATGCAACAAATGCTCCTCAAAAGGCACCAGCAAGAGATTGAGAGGGAAGGAAGAACACATGCAACTGAACCACCACTCCAAAATGCCTCCTTGCCATAATAGCAGATGGACAGTTGCTGGAGGGTACTGGTGGCAGATGAAGTGGTGGGAGAAGGTAGGGTGATGGGCAGTGAAGGAAGGGTACATAAAAGGACGGAGAGTTGAGGGAGAGTGGAGAAAGGGAGATGGTGAATATTGGGGCAGAGGAAGGGGTTTTCTAAGGAAGGAGAGATGATGATGCAAGGAGGGGAAGAGGAACCTATAGGAAAGAGGAGATGGGTTGTGGAAATCCCTTTGGATTGGAGAAAATGATTGAGGATAGAGAAGGTAGTAAAAATTACAAAGATTAGATAGTAGTGCTTATTTATTGATAGATACATTAGCCAGAGTACCCTAAGTAACATACTTAAATATCATCTTTGCAGCAAACTTCATTTATCTTCTGCTGATAATTATCCTTGAATTGATGACTATGTGAAAACATTGATGTATACTACCATTTGTCTTTTATATGTGACCCCTCTATGTGACCTTGAACATGTTTTGTCTTTTACATGAAAAGAAGACAAAATTAAATACACACACACACTTACTATATATGCATATATATATATATATATATATAATAAACTTACTATGGTAAGAAAATGGAAAGCATTTATAATGTTTAGTCCAGATTTTGTATATATAAGACGAGTTACCATTTTAAGTGACTCCTAAACAAGAAGCAGAATGGTGTATATTCTCGTGCTTTATGATCACACTGGACAGGACAAAAATAACTCAATCTTTGGGTATTCTTGGGTAAAGTCTTCCTCATGTCTGAAAACCTATTGACTTATTTTACATATAAGTAGGTGTCAAATATTTCATGTGACATACAAATATTAAAATTTATTTACTGTTTATCTAAACTTTTAATGTAACTGGGTCTATATTTTATCTGGAAACTCTATTTTGAGCAAGTCATTTGATTTGCATTTCATGAAGCCCTCACACAGTAGTGTGGGATATTCTCTTAGCTGGTCAAAGCATAATGTATATATTTTGTTTTTCTGTAAACATGGGGAAAAAAAAGAAGGGATAAGGTGGTTATTTAGGAATTTTAACTCAAAAAGATCAATATTCATGTGCCCTCAAGCTCAGGGGTTGGCCTTGAGCATCCCAAGATATTTGTAGCCTCTCATAAGTCATGTTCAGAAATCTAGATTCTGTATTTTAAAGATGGATTCTGTTATATATTGGATTCTGAGCCAATTCTTGAATATTCTTAATTCAGTAATAAAATAGGTGGCCTTTATTGAGTACTACCTGTAAAAGTGTTTTAAATACAACAGCTAATTTAAGCCTCACAACAGTCTTATGTGTTAAATACTACAATTTTATTTCTCATTTTTAGGGTAAGAAACCGAGGGACAGAGAAATTGAACAACTTGTCCATAGTCACATAGCTAGTAAAATGTGAGCTAGGATTTGCACTTAGACTTTCTGACTTAATTTTTTTTCCCTCTTGAACACCACTGTATCCTATCCCTGAGTTTTGATATAAAAATTTCATGGACACATTGCACATGTTAGGGTACATGATAATGATTTCTTTTTAAAGCCAAAAAGAGTAGGAAGGATAGAGCCATCAAGTTAGCTCAGTAGTACTCCTTGTTCTACGGCACCCTTTGTGCTTTCTAACCTGTAAAAGCAACTTAGAAACTATAGAGATCACAAAAAATCTCCACCTCATTTCATACTAGAATTTGAAATAAGGCCTGCAAATTTGTGGTCAAAAGCAAAAAGTGCTAAATGAGCTTTTCTTACTTCAATTGACATTTGTAGTTTGATCCAAGAGTCTGAATAGGGATTGTCTCCTTTCAGTTCCTCCTAGACTTAGACTATGGAGACTTCCTGCCCCAGCCAGAAACCAGCTCAGTCAGCTCCTGGAACAGTGCCATTTCTCAGACTGTTTCTCTATAAAACCAAATTATAGATCAGTGGAGCAAGTGGCAAATAATCATTCTCTTTACAGAGACAGAATGGGTTCATTTAGTCTGAAGAAGATAGTCCTTTCTTTTGATAGACCTTGATCAAAAATAATATGTACCTCAAAAACAAAGTCTTTGTTTAAGAAAAGAATATATACTATCAGATAATTGAGTGGCCAGTTCAGCCTTTCTTGTTTTGAGTTGAAGAGAAATTGTTCAAAACTTACCGCAAAGCTCAAACATGAACATGCATAACTATCTTCTTGTTAAGATCCAGAACAAGAAGCAGGCTTTTCTATTTACCTTAAAATAATAATCAACAGAAATTTAAAACTTGTGTCAAATTTTTTCCTAAACCATTACTGTACTTTATTAAGTCTTA
Organism: Urocitellus parryii; assembly: GCF_045843805.1. Lineage (NCBI taxonomy): Eukaryota > Metazoa > Chordata > Mammalia > Rodentia > Sciuridae > Urocitellus > Urocitellus parryii. The sequence continues at coordinate 49,782,152 of NC_135538.1, forward strand.
GTGATATCTAGCATGCACATCGAGTAGAGATAAATCTCAAGTTACAGGATGAAATGGATGATTCTATTTCAAAAATTCTTTTCTTTAAAAAGTGATTTATTTCTACAGTATACCCTGAAAATATCCCTACCTATTTGAATAGTTGAGGATACAGGCTGATCACTTATAATACAAAAGTGAGAGAACTGTTATGGAGAACACCATAGAACTTTTTCTTTCAGAATATCCCACAGGCTTGTGAAGAGGGTAAAGGCATGAGAAATGGTTGAGAATGCCATGTGGGTGAATTTTCACACAGGACTTCTTTTCAGAATAAGAAAGTCTGGTCTCCGTAGAAGGCTTCAGAGAAGGGGCGCCAGTTTTCTCATATAATGCCACCCAAAATGGTCATCAAGCTCACCTATCAAAGAGGCAATTGGCTTAAAGTGAAGCTTAAAAACTAAGAATAATCTTAGCAACTAGCTCCAAACGAATGTATTTACTTATTATTCATCAAATATTTTTTATGTATCAGATCCTGCCCTGAATGCTTCACATCTGTTAAGCCTAATCTCTGCAAGAGCTCTTCCTGATGAATAGATACCATTGCTAGTTTTACATGTAAGGATTTATTTATAGACGTATTTATAGATTTATTAAGTTGAAAACTTGCTGAAGGCTATTGGATGCAAGTAGCTTAAATGGGATTTAAACTCATACTTAACTCATTTCAAGCTCTTTCTAGAAAGGATTATTATTTAAAAAAAAATAAGGTGAGTATATACTTTTAAACATCCAAGTTTACATTTAAGTAAGTTGGAAAAAGTCCAAGTTTGCTAATGACCTCCCCAAACCTCCATGACATATATAAACAGATAAGTCCTTAATATTTTTGAAGAAAACATCCCACTGTTGAGACCACAAAACAGTGTAGCCCATACAATGAACTTGGATGACAATCTTATTATTTTGATAAATTGGGATAAACTAGGTAAAAGAAAACATCCTGGAGTTGATGTGTTGTTGTTGTTGTTGTTGTTATTATTATTATTATTATTATTATTATTATTAATTTACCTTAAGGGTAGGAAGAATGGTTGAAGTTTATGCTGACATAGGTAAATCTTAGGATTTGGAGTGGATGCAGCATGGGAAACAGGGAGATGCTCCATTTGGAGAATCTTACACCCCTGCCTGTTGCTATTCAGAATTCTCAGTCAGGCAGTCAGAGGAAAACGTGCATTTATATCTCACCAATTCTTTACCTTGAACTTGATTTCTCATAGTGATTCAGTTGGCTTCTACTCTTGAAAGTAACTCCTGACCTGGAGAAACTAGGCATGAGGAGCTGGGGGACCCGGGGCAGGGGGAGAGGAAAAAAAAAAAGAGAGATGAGGAAGGAGGAGAGAGAGACAGGAGGGTGAGTGAGGCAAAGAAGAGACTGAGGGACAATTTCTTCCAATTGATTTTAACATAAGCTGCAGCAGCTATATTAAACAAAAAGTTCTCTTCTCTCCCTATCTTCTTCAGAGTGGCTAGAAAGAAAGGACACTCGAGGGACACCTCCACAATCGAGAAAGGATGTGCTCCCACTTCAGAAGAATTGGCTTTTGAAAATGAGCCTGAAACAAATACAGAGAGGAACCAAAAATATGAACTTCCCATATGGCAGACCCTCAGGACCTTGACCATTCTTTCCTCCCTTCTCACGCACCTGAATGATTAAATAGAAAACATTAATATCAAGTCTTCTTGCTCAAATTAAAAAGAAAGAAATCAAACATAATCTAGGTACATAGAGAGGAATGACTCAAGCAGAATTTAGTTATATTATTTTGAAACCAAATATAGACCCAAAAGATAGATTCATATCCAAATTCATCACCAGAAATAAAGGAATTATATCATTAAAAAGTTCAAAGAAGATACTTTGGAAGAGTATTTCCTCCAGAAAAATAGCAGAAAATGTTATTCTACCTTCTTGAGCAAAGGTGTGTGTGTGTGTGTGTGTGTGTGTGTGTGTGTGTGTGTATGAATGTAACATACATGTATATGGAGAGAGAAAATACAGTTAAAAAAAGAAAGCTAAAAAGTAGCCTCAAGCTTTTTTCAAAGTACGGTTTGCAACAGCACATTGCCCCTCTTTGTTATTCTGACAAAAACCATTGGTTTTTTACATTACTTTGAAAAGGACACAGACTATTGAAAGCAAAATTTCTATACTTACCCTCTGAGTTCCATATACTCAGTGGATAAATTTTTATTATGTGACAAAATATAAGGAATTATGCCAACTTCTTCAAAAGTTCCCAGCAGCTAATAAGTCATAGATAAGACTAGGTGATATTGACCCTCATGATTTCTGTGTGTGTGTGTGTGTGTGTGTGTGTGTGTGTATGTGCGTGCGTGCGCCCACCATTTGACTTAGGCAAAGTTGGGGAAAATTGGTAACATCACATGTACTTGTTTGATTCCATGTGACTTCAGAGTATGTAATTAAAACCAGTGATTAAAATAATCCAGAGGAAAAGACTGCCTGCCACTGAGGAACCACTTCCTGACAATTCAGACTGCCAAGAAATGAATGTGCTCCTATTAAGTTTCATTCAAATCCAGACTGGGTCATCCTCTGCTACAATAACACTGAAGAGAATTGCATATGAGTAGGCTATAGGACTTGATTTAAATCCTGTCTAAAGCTCCTTCTGGTTTAGAAGTTTGGGAATTCTTCTAAATGAAACTCATGTTGAGTGAGATAATAGGGAAAGAAAGCAGGTTATCTGGAGGAAGATGAAACAGGAAGAGAGAGGTGGCTCCACTTTAAAGCTCCTTTTGAAGATCTATTTGCTAATTTCAAAGCTCTTCTCCGGAGAGTTTGATGGCAATTCCACGATATTAAATCATATAATGTATCCTTTGGAGCAGAAAAAAAATTGGAATAATAAGCATATCATAAGAGCACAGTAGTACATTTTAATATTAGTGAGTATACAGGGGGAAAACTATAGGCAGATACTGACTTGCAAGAAATGTGAAGTGATGTGATTCTAGCTTTTACCAATTATACTTCAAAGTGTGTTTGTGTTGTGATGAAAAATAAACACATGTAAATTTAATATTTTTGATTTTAGAATTATCCATCTGATAGTTTCTTTACACCAAATTATTTTTTTAAAGAGAGAGAGAGAGAATTTTAATATTTATTTTTCAGTTTTCGGCAGACATAACATCTTTGTTTGTATGTGGTGCTGAGGATCGAACCCGGGCCTCACGCATGCCAGGTGAGCGTGCTACCGCTTGAGCCACATCCCCAGCCCAACACCAAATTATTTTAAGAATGATTATGCTTATGGAAACATACAGATAATAAACTTGATGAATTTTTATTAACTATTGGCACAACCTTCTAATTTCAAGGAAACATTTTTCTGTTTTAATTTTATTTATTTTTATATAAATTTTAAATTTGTTTTCATTAGTTATACATGACAGGAGAATATATTTGTGCACTTTGATATATCGTACATAGATGGGATATAATTTCTCTTTTTTTCTTAGTGTACATGTTGTAGAATCACATTGGTCATGCGGTCACATATATACATCAAGTAATAATGACTGTTTCATTCTACTATCATTCTTATCCCCACATCCCCTCCCCTCTTTCCCTCACTTCTCTCTACCTGATCTAAGGTAACACTATTTTCTCTAGTGCCCTTCCCACTTTATTGTGAATTAGCATCTTCATATTAAAGAAAACATTTAGCCTTTGGTTTTTTGAGATTGGCTTACCACCTAGCACGATATTCTCCAACTCAATCCATATACTGGCAAATGCCATAATTTCATTCTTCTTTAAAGCTGAGTAATATTCCATTGGCTATATATACCACATTTTCTTTATCCATTCATCTATTGAAGGACACCTAGGTTGGTTCTATAGATTAGATATTGTGAACTGAGCTGCTATAAGCATTGTTGTGGCTGCATCACTGCAGTATGCTGATTTTAAGTCCTTTGGGTATAAATCGTGGAGTAACAAGTGGGCTCTGAGAGCATCTCTTTTTTTTTTTCTTCAGGTCATTGCCTTTGTTCTTCTTCAGGTAAACATTAGCTTTTGATTTGGTAAGAAGGGGTGAAAAGGAAATTTGACAATTCTTGTGGAGGAGAAGAAAGCCAGGTGTAAAATTGGAGAGATATTTAGAGAGGTTAATTCAAATCAACAATTAACTGTGAGATCATGGTTATATTGTTGCTCTTTCAACCCCTGCTGACGGTCCTTAGCTAGAACAAGAAAGGAGAGCGCCAGAGGCAGAGGCGCTGAGCAACTCAGTGAGACCCTGTTTCTAAATAAAATAAAATAAAATAATAAAATAAAATAAAATAAACGCATGGGGATGTGGCTCAGCAGTTGAGTGCCCCTGAGTTCAATCCATGGTAATCCCTGTGCCAAGAAAAAAAAAAAAAAAAAAAAAGGAGAGAAGGAGAGCACCAGAGACATGGCATGAAGAACATCACACTGCTAAATTGAGACATTTTCAATCTATAATACCATGGATAAGTGTCATTCTTTCTTAACATCAAAAATCCCATAAATGCACAACGCATACACAATTTACTAGGAATGCTTAATAAAATGTATTCCATTTTTTTAGGTCTAATGTAATTTTTTGTCTTCATTAGAAGACCTAAGTTAATGTAAGTAAAAAGGATATTGGTAATGATGATTAAGGCATGTAAAGCATTAATTTATTCATTCACTCAATTAATGCATATCCTGTATATTAAATTATTAGACAGTTCTCTAAATGTCTCTGACATGCACCTGGGTTTGGAAATCCTTGGTGTATATAAAATAACACAAGTTCTATTAGCTAAGCTTCTTAGGTATCAGACAGAAAAATAAAATAGCGACAAGAATGTAACCCTAACATCTTTCTATTGCCTTAATGCCACGTTTAGCTTGCATTGGCACTCGCCCTAACTTTAATAGAAGTCTCTTAATTATTTTCCCTTTCTTTGTTATAATTGACAGTTAAAATACCCAGGTTACTAAACTTCAGTCCTTACTCTGAAGTTGCTGTATGGAGGAACTCATCCAGGCTACTCATTGCAATCATTATCTTCACCAAGATAACTCCTATATTTTTATGACTCACCCAAGTCTCTTTCCTTAGTTTCATACTCAAATAATTCACAGTTTAATACACAGCTCTTAAAAGAGGTTCAAAGCTACCCTAAACTCAACTTGTTTAGAATTACATATATTTTCTCCCCAATTCCCCTAATGCCCTGCCAATCTGGTTCTGTTCCACCTTTCCTAAAATTCTTCAGGGACCATTGTTCTCTAAAGATTCCAGAGCTAAGTCCATGACTCTTAACACATTTTTTTTTAATTTACCAAACTTAAAAAATATTTTAAATACACACACCATTTCTTTCTGTCATTGCACCGTTTTGAATGTTAGTGCTCATCTGGACATACTTCCTCTCATTGTCATCATTTTTGATGGTCATGATGGCCAATCTTATGAAAGAATTTTGTCACAACCAGAAACTAACTTCCCTACCTTTGTTATTCAGTTCTCAAAATAATTTGCAACATTCTGACTTTAAATATATTTACCTTAATTAATGCAGTTAAAGATAGGATTATATTTCATTTCTTTTTGAAAACTTGACATATCCTACAACAGTCTAGGAACATGTAAAATCTAAGTAATTATTATAAAATAAATGAAACATTCATTCTCTGTAGGTATATTTTACTCTTAAAGAAATATTTTTCCAGTATTTTAGTGATTTTCTATATTCTTGTTTTTTTCACATTTGATGGCAATTGGAAATATTTAACAATATAGAGAAGAAATCAAAACTGCCTAAGATTTCATTATCCTTGTTCATTTCCTTATCAACTCTATTTTTATGCTTATATTTAGTTTTTTGTATAGTTGAACATAGCATAGATATTTTTATGATATATTTATTTTATGGCTTACATTTCCACAATTTTTTTCAAGCAATCAGTTTAAATTAACATCATCTTATTAATCATAAATACAGATACTATGATGTTCCCAATGTCTTTTAAAAGATGAATTAGTAAACACGTAAAGTATTTTAGAAACAGCATACAGTGAGTGCAAATAAAGGCTCCAAGAAGAAAGGAACTAAGATAGCTCCATGTATATTCCTTTGATTCTTTATATAAATAATTCAAGCTTAGAAGATGAAGACTCTGGGAAATTTGTAATCATGTCTCCAAGAATAACAATAAGAGAAAAACCATAATTATGAAATAAATGTGCTTTTTTATTCATTTATTTAAGTTTTGAACACCTGACATTGTAGTAAATATCCAGTGAATAGGTCTTGCAAGGTGATATCCTTATGAAGCTTATATTCAAACTGGGGAAACAGTATGTGCTTATACAAATAATTGAAGTTATAATAGCTGGTAATAAGTGGTAAGAAGGGAATATAAAGGGAGCTATCTTTAAAAATATGTAGAGGGATCCACTTTAGAAAGGACCAGCTACAAGAAAGGCAGAGGAACTATTCCTGAGAAAAGAATATAAATGACAGAGTGCTGAGGAAAGGCAGGCTGTGCTATCATTTAGGAATACGCAGAAGGCCATCTGCATTACTGAAGCCAGCATTAAAGTGCAGATCAGCGTGGTAGTGTATTGAGGGAGGTAGGACTTGGATCACAATGGGCCACATATTTCATCTTAGCTATTCTTATTCTGCATGAGTACAGTGTTTTACATATTAGATAATTACGTGTATAATACACCTAAATACAAAGCTTCTTAGACTTTGTTCCCATCATCTCACTGAGTTTATTTACACATGTAAAGATAGCAGTTAAAATCTACAGATTTGATAATAAATCAGTACATTTTCTAATTCAGACATTTCTGTAGCTCACTATAAAAATACAGATTGAAAAAAAAAACTTTGGATGAAACTAAATGTATTTAATTCAGTGATGTGCACAGACATGTGTGAGTCTGAGTTACCACAAAAACAGATGAGGAAGGCTGGGGTTGTGGCTCAGAGGTAGAGCGCTCGCCTAGCACGTGTGAGGCCCTGGGTTTGATCCACCACATACATAAATAAGTAAATCAATCAATCAATCAATCAAAGGTATATTAAAAAAAAGATGAGGGAAAATTCAAATATATTGGAGGAATTTTATACCTAATATAGATTAAAGCTGGTCTGTATTCCATCTTACTTAAATTAAATAATAGAAATAAAAGTCCATGGAAATGGAAAATGTCTGAATATTATCTTGATAATTTTTTTAATTGTTTTATATCATTAACATCTCATATTAAATCACATGGATGACTCTAAACAGTATGAATTATTCACGATTTTTAATCTGTAGGCTATTTCTTACTTCTCTGACATTCCTTGGCTGCCTTTGCTCCCATATATTTCAGCTGAATTATGACCTGCCTGAAACTTAGTAAACCTGACCAAAATGTTCTTAATGCTAGTGCCATTGTAGATATGCAGCGTTTACATAATGCATACTGTACAACTGCCCTCCATCTTAATCTTTTCAGCCTGCATTTCTACTGTCTTCTTTTCTTCAACTTCCCATTCACCCAGCACACCCAGATTCATGACATGATGCTCACTTTCAGCTTCTCACATGATGGTAGTCAGATGGAGAAGTAGCCCAAAGTCAAGAGGGCCCAAGAGCTGAATTTTTGTTTTGTTTTTTGCTTTCTCCCGCAAAGCTTTTTGATATCTCCCTTTTTATTCTGTTCTTAGCACTTATTACCAGCTATTATAATTTCAATTATTTGTATAAGCACACACTGTTTCCCCAGTTTGAATATAAGTTTCATAAGAGGTGGGGGGAAAGTGGGCTACAGTGGGTTGGGGTAGAAATGAGATATGAGTCACCATCCTTTGGAAAGGTGGCCATGAGGTGATAGAGGACCTCATGACACTCAGGCTGAGGAAACTGTCAGGCAGGCGTAGTCTCTGGCCAGAAAGCAAGAAAGTGAAGCCTCCTTGGGTTGGAAAGAACAATAACCTCAGCTGGAAATGAAAACTCACTTTTAAAAAACTGGTATTCCCCTGAAAAGCTTAGAAATGCATAAAAGTATCAATTTTATACCTAAAAATTGCAGTAATACAGACCTGAAAAACATACTTACCTTCCCGAGAGAATTCTTTACCTATGGGAGAAGTAAGAAATATGTTAGATGGGTGTTACAAAGCTGCTTTGACAAGGAGGTGGGCTAAGTTTCCTGGAGGAAGTGACTCCAGATAAGTAACTTCTTAAGAAGAAAAAGGCATGCCTAATTTCTCTGTGAAAGAATGCTGTTAAGCATGTTTCAAAGCACTGAGCAATATTGCTTCCAGGGATCTCATGCAAAAGGAACAAGGAGATTTACCTAGAGTCTTAGGGTAGCTGAATATATGAAGTAAAAAAGTAAAAAAAAAAAAAAAAAAAAAAAAAAAAAAAAAAACCTAAAAGATTATTTAGAATTTAAAAACTCACATAATTTACTGTATTGTGTTAGAACAAAATGTCTTTCTTTTGATCAGCAAAATGTTTAATAGAATGTTTGATATCATGTACAAATAGCCAGAGGGCGGTCCCAGCACTGTCACTGGATAAGCTAACCTACTTGAGATAAAATAGATTCAAAGCATCCCTCAGGCCAAAAGGTGCTGAAAAGTGAGTCTCTGTGCAAGCTAATATTCTTGAATGAGAAACCTTGATCCCCAAACTATTATCTTACTTGCTGGCTAGGCAATCTTAGACAAGTGATATAATACTGATTGACTTCCTCATCTGAAACAAGAATAATAATACCTACAGAAAAGAGTCAATGAGAGTATCAAATGTATGTGTAAATTTCTCTAATACTATTAATGACATAGGACCTGACATAATTATAAAATAATAATAAAAATTATAAAAATTATCTTAGCATATATAACCAACTCTTGGTTTTCAAATGGCTATGAAGCACCCCAGTATTTTCTTTTAAAATGGTATTCTCTTGTGTGTTACTCATTTCTGCCTTGGAAGTAGCAATCCAAGAAGTCTGTTATTTAATATTTATGTTCAAGTCCTCCATTAAATCATAGTATCTCTCTTCCTTACCAACATGTGATGCTAAAGGCTTGCTATGTATTTTATATCTCTCCTCTTATTAATTAGATTTTAAGTAGAAAACTGAATTATTCTTGAGTGATTCATAACAGCTTGTTTTTCTTCTTTTTTTTTTTTTTTTTTTTTTTGCTATTGTTAATACTTCCAAAATGCCCAGAGCTTGTGGAACATTGGACCATAATTTAGCACATTCTTTGTACTTTAGAGGTAGTTAAACATCCTTCTCTCTCACCATTGGCTCTAAAGCTAGCTGCCATTTTTCAGAGTCAGCCAGAAGTGTGATGAGCTTGCAACACGCGGGATTTAAAGACCTAGAATCAAAAAGGACACTCAGCATTACTGCACTACATACCCCAAAGGAATGGCAAATGGCACATGAGCGGGAACTAATGGCTTATGTCTTATGGAGCATGACAGTGATTTTCCAATAGTTGGCTGCGTGGATTTTGAGGATATTCTTCGGGAGACACATTATACCCATCCACAGAAATTTTAATCACTGCATAATGCAGGCTGAAATTATTTGAACTAGCTTTATTGTTTTATGATTTGTTTTACATTTCCTCTGAGAGCTTATAAAATAAATATTGTGGGTCAGTGCACATACACATAACCACATACACATGAAGAAAAAAAAGAATTATACTCAATTTCAAATTCTAGGTATAGAATAGATTTATTCAACATATATGGTTTTCCAATTCCAGGGCCAGAACAAATTGTTCAATACTGAATCTACATGCCATGGTTTTTTTTGTCCTTTTGCTGGAGGTTCTTCTGATGGCAGGTATGAGAATATGCACATGCCTGGAGGCAGAAGGATTCACCAAAACCCCCTTTTGCAAAATTGAACACAATTTTAGCAATACACAAAATTACTATTACTTGGTTTATGAGCTTAACTCCACTGAGGTAAATAAGCACTTAATTCCATTTTCACTGGGAAAACATTTGCTAAGCTAGTCTGATACCTCTGAATGTTATCTGCTTCATCTCCCTGAGGCGACTGAGCTACTTAAACATCTCTCTTTCTAACATTTAGTGATACTAAAAATGATGCTTGGTAATGTTTGTGTGCCATTAACAAATAATTTTTGAGAAAGTAAAACAATCAAGAAACTGTGAAACATACTGGAATAATTTATTTAGGTGAGGGGAAATGAAGGTTACTGCATACCCTATTATTTTAGCTGCTATTTTTCTATCATTTTTTTCCTGTTCCTAATCAGTTCCACGAGTACTTTCAGTTTCTCCTCATCTTAGAAGAAAACTATGTTATAATCTTTCCACTATGTTGAGAATTTTATTTTATTTATGTACTTAATTTGAAAGATCCTACCCTTGAGAGCTAAAAAATAGTTATCTGTGTATTTATGGTTCTAATCCATACCTGATTTCTACTTTTATGGGGGAAATCTGGGCAAATCATAAGTCTCAAGTTTCTTTTTTAATGAAATGCATTTAGCAATTCCTTTGGCTTATTTATCCTCATTCTGTTACACATTTGTGAAACACACACACAAAATAAGTGGAAATGTATATAGATACACAGTTCTTATATATATATATATATAAATATATGTATATAGCTCCACATATATTATCAAATTTGTTAACATATATGAATTATTCAAGCAATGTATACCAATATTATTTCTATCATTTAAAATATTTTTTTCATTTTGGAAATAATAACTACATTAAAAATTTCAGGAAAGATAAAAAAAAAAGAAGAATTAGCCATAATTCCAACTAAATAACCATTTGTAATCATTTTCAGGTTTCTCCCATCAAAGAGTAAACTGATCTCAGTGTGTTTCCTAACTATATGTATTTTGCTTTCCCCTCATCCATATTTTCTAAAATTTTATCCCGATTTAAACTTTCAAAGCCTTTCCAACTTTTATCTCTGAGACTATTAAAGATGTCTGACAAATTTCCTGAACTCAGAACTTGGGTAGCCAAGAAGTCTCCTGTAAAAAAAAAAAAAACAGTTCATACTGAGATGGTCATTTTGGAGACATCCCACTCTCTCCCCACACTGACAGTCTTGTCACTGAGCCTGCCAGTAGCTGAAGCAGAATAAAACAGCATCACAGTGTAGCTGACACTGACTCCTTCTGTTGCCGTCAGTTTCTGGCACCAGTTTTGCTGAATCCAATCATGCTGATTTGTACTCTTAGTCTCTCAATGTGGTTTTAATAAAATAGCTGGGATTCTAGATTCTTCCAAGATTAAGCATAAATCCACAAAGAAGGGGGCCAGAGGATAACAGTGCTGGTGATGATGCCCATGAACAAGGTTGCCTTTGTCATCTGTACTGTATTCCTACAGATTCCTCCAGCTTGGCCCATTGTCCTTGCACCTCTACTTTGCCAGCTTAGGCATTGTCATGCCAGGCATTCTTTCAAAAGAGTCAAGGTCTATTGTACCTCTCAACTAAGCACATGCTAGGCTCCTGTTAGGACACTACCAAAAGTACATTTCTCTCCATTTTGTTGTGGTCCATTCAGAAATACCATATGCAAAACACTGTACTTGGAACTAGGGATGCAAAGTAAATAAAGCAGTTTAAGTTTTATTCACAGGGAGTTTATGTCTTTTATAGGGAGACAGATGGCAAACAAACATTTGAAATATTGATGAGTGTTGTAAAAAGCAAAGCACAGGCTGTTATGTGACACTGCAGAAAGGGGATCTGATGTCAGGCAAAGACTGCAAATCAGCACAGTCATGTATGAGCATGTAATGGTGTGCGTCCATTTTCTGACCTATGTCTTTATTTTGTTCCAAGTATGACCCACATGAAATGACTTCATAAATTTAAATTTCCAGAAGAACAAGATGGAATTAACCATAAAATATGAGTGTGGACTATTGGAAAACAACATTTTAGTAAAAAAAAAAATAATCTACATGTAGAGCACATAAAACTATTAACAATAGTAGAAATAATAAGCACCATTTTTTTCACTCTCAGACATTGTTCAAATATTTGATGTGTATTTCTTCATTTGTTTTTCACATCAACAATATTAGGAAAATACTAGTATTATATATCTTTTTAGATGAAAAGAGTGAGATTCAGAGATCCAATGATGTGGCAAAGTTAACACAATCCAGCTACTGGTCAATTGAAGATATGAATCCATTATTGCCAACTCAAAAATATGAACTCTTAACTACTATGAAAGTGTTTTCTGGGCTGGGGTTGTGGCTCAATAGCAGAGTGCTTTCCTCGCATATTTGAGGCACTGGGTTCGATCCTCAGCACCACATAAAATTAAATAAAGAAAATAAAAATTAAAAAAAAAAGGGAAGTGTTTTCTGAACTGAACACCCTGACCCAGTAAAGGGTCAAGAAATCAATTTACTGAGGTTCTTTTTGTTTTAAATGAAAGAGTAAAGAGATAAAAATATTAGAATACATCATGTCTAGAAAGAATAAACATGTTTTGGAAAAAAAACTTGGTTTCAATAAAACAGTGCAAGAACGTGAACTGGTTGTAATATAAAAATCTAATTTTATTTTGGGAATTCAAGAATGTGAAGGACAGTATTATTTCCACAAGCAGGTAAAATAAGACAAAAACTAAAATCATTGTGTAATAGAGCAAAAGGGAAATGGAAGAAAAACTGTTAGAACAGCAAAGATTCAAGGATGGAATGTCTTGCAGTTTGTGTTATGAATCTGAACTTTTTCTAAAAGCAGTGGAACTCTACTCAGGAACTTAGTTGAGGGAGTGATGTTATATATTTTTCAAAGATTATTTTGGATTGAAGTGAGACCAGAAGGATCCAGAGATATTAGCCAGGAAAATATTGTAATTATCCAGGAAAGTAAAGATGGTATTTTGGATAAAGACATGGCAGTAACATGAAGAAATTTGGAAAGAGGTTAGAGGTATTTGGGGTATGTGTTGGAAAAACAAGTATTTGATAATTTTCTCCACTTTTATTTGCATGCTGTTGGAGTGTGGAACCAGTTTTTAACCCGCCTTTTCATGTTTCTTCATCATGAACTTCATTTGATAGAGCTTTAAAATGTTATTGAAAACTATTTTAAAATATGTATTGCTCATAATAATCAGGTACAATTTTTTTAAGAGAGAGAGAGAGAAGAGAGAGAGAGAGAGATAATTTTTTTAATATTTATTTTTCAGTTTTCGGTGGTCACAACATCTTTATTCTTTTTTATTTTATGTGGTGCTGAGGATGAACCCAGTGCTCCGCGCATGCCAGGCGAGCATGTTACGAGCCACATCCCCAGCTCAAGGTACAATTTTTATAACGAAAGTACCACATGCAAGTTTTAAGGAATGAAATCTACACAAAAGTGATTAGGTAGTAAAAATTGGAACTCAACCTTGAAAAAATGTTTGCATAAATGAAATTTTTATTAAATACACATAATACCCTATTCTCAAGTTGAGGTGAAGGTGATACAGTTTCTCTGCATTATGCAAAAATTACGTAAATCTTATGTTCATGACTTTATATATTTTGAAAGATATACCATAATTCATGAAATCATATATCAAAATTACAATTCTGTTTGGTTGTAACTTATTTCACACTAAACTGAACTAAGAAGTAAAAATTAAAAAAACAACAACTCTGATTTTCTAAAAACTGTAAAGTGAAAAAACAAGAGAACTCAATAATAGGGAAGAAAAAAGAACAAAAGAAAGGAAAAGAGAAAAGAGAAAGCAATGAAGGAAGTTGTTTTGTAAGTAAGCCTATTATATTAAGCCAAAGAAAGAAAGTCAATATCAGAACCTGATGAAAGAAGTTTGTATTTTGTTACATTTTCTCTTTTGGTTAGTGACTAAAGGTTCACAATTCCTTTACACAATCAAAGAAATTCTCAAAATCACAAGGAATTTCTATTCTTTAAAAAAATAAAATACAAAACTTAGCTAGTAATTAATTCAACAAAACTAAAGATTATGTAATCTATAAAATAAGGACAATAGTACCTATGCCATAGGCTTATACTGAGGAGTGGATGAGTTTATGTTTGTGAAAAAGTTGGCACAGAATTCACATTATGAAAAGAGAGAAAGGATGGCCATTTACTGATATTTCTATTTTGAAAAAGACTTAAAAATTCAATTTTAAGTTTGTTTATTTAAATTGGTGTTTGAAAAACAACTGGAAGAAGCACATTAGTATTAATTTACTTCCAGGATTATGAAAGTGTTTATGTGAACAAAACCAGCTGAAGAATGCCCTGTTTCATCCCTCTGAAGGTTCACTAACCCTGTGATTACTTCAGGCTCCATGGTTTTCACCACCATTTAGTGTGCTGAGACAGGGCCCTGAAGCTGCTCACACTGGGAACATAGCCCGCAGCTCAGAGTAACCTTCAAAATCCAGAATGTCTCATTAAATAAAACTTTTTTTTTTATACAAAATACAAAATCATTATACTTCAGTGCATATAATGATCACATTTACTACATTTATTTGGAGTATACTTGTTATTTTGACATCATTATAAAAGAAAACATTTTCTCTTGTTTTCCCTTGTTTTTTATTTGTATAATGAGGCAAGAAATTTTGCTAAAATAAAAAGAAAATAGATAATTTTCCCATAAAAAAGTAGTTTATATAAGTGCTTGCATAAAAGTAGCTAGTTTTAAAGCCAGTCTACTGCTTCAACATGAGAGGAGGTTTATCTATTTGTATCAATACACAGATACTTGTGTGCACATACACACACTTTTGTACAGACATATGTATGTGAATATATGTTAGTGCTAGTCATTCATATTTTTATTACTCTGTACACACCTGTAAACATACACAAGTAAAACCATAGATGAAATAAATATATGGCAGGATCATGCAAATAAAATATACTTGCAACCAGATGATAATGTGTTATATCTTGAAATGTTAATAAACACTTAAGAAGTCAGTAATTCTGATTTAACATTTAAGAAGTCAGTAATTCTGATTTACTCTATTCTATTTTCAAAATTATACACAAAGTAATATAGTAGAAGTCATCACTTATTGATTGGTAGCCACTAGAAGTCATTTTACTAGGTTATCACATTTCTTTTGCCAATTTAGTGATGTCAGAATTTTTATTTCATTTTTACATTAAAGAAACCAATTCATAGTGATGGTTAGTAAATTACAATCAAAACAGAATGCTTCTTACCTTACTTTAAAAATATCCTCCAATTTACAACCATACTGGATGTGGAATTCTTCAAAGCTATTTGAAAATTCAAAACTTATTGTCACTCATCAGTTTACTCCTATTGGTGATGAAAATATCCTCTTATTGTGCCTTCTTTTGTACATTGTACTCCATATATCATTCTATTATATGAAACTCTGTTCTCTATTTTTATTTTGTACCAAATAATGCATCGCAAGTTTAAAATTTGAATTCAAATAAACTGCCACATGCAACGATGCTTCCACTGGGCATGTCTTTCCTCAACAAATAGAAACTCTAATGTAGGCAGAGTGTTAGTCATACAGTGAACTCCTTAGTACCCAGGTTAATGCAAAGTATATTGCTCTTCATTAAATAACTATGTGTTCATAGTTTACTTTTCATGAATGTTACCAGAGACATATAATAATTTGCCAACAGCCCATTCCTTAAATATAAGATAACTTTGAAGTATGTTTAATTCATTCCAGTAAATCTCTCTGCCAATCAGTGTTTAGATTATTTCTGTATTTATAACTTAGCAAGACCAATAATAATATTTTTAGTCCCTTAACTTACCAGACTAGCTTAAACAAGGACCACAATTATAGATTTTTATATATATTTTTTCAGGTCCCTTAATACACTTCTCCAGGTAAAGTGCCAAATTACACAGAGTATGTAAATAAAGAAATTTATGTAAAATATGCACTGAAATATTGTACCTCTTGACATCAGTAAAATGAACAAAAACTACTATTCTACACTTGGGAAAATTCAGTACATATCTAAGAACATTTATCACTGATAATTTTAGATAATGCAAGATTAGCAAAACAGAAATACTGCCTTCAACAAATATTAAAACCTAACTAATGTGTGCTCACATAATCTAATATAGATACTTATTTAAGCATATTTTCTTTTACTGGGAGACCACAAAGTTCATTTTTCTTTATACAAAGAAAATACAATGTCAACAAATAAAATTACTAAGGATGATTGGAACTTCTAGACAAATAAGAAATGCAGTATGAAGTAATTTACTCTGAGAATAACTTTCCTTTTTGTATGGTTGTGAAATCTCAGAGGTGTTCTGCTGGAGAGGCCCTTTTAAACACAGATGCCTTTTCTAGAATTTTAAATTCTTGGACATGCCCCCAAATAGCCCACATACCTGTAAACTGAGAACAGGATTCATCATACATGAGGAATGCAGGAATATCAGACACAGGGAAGGAAAACACATATGGTATTTCACATAGCACAACATTAAGCTAAGTTCTCTTTGTATTCAAACTTAAGATGAAAATTCAAAACCTATAAAATCTAAAGACCCAAAACAGTAACAAAAGTCATTGAGGGATTTTCAAACTTCTCCCAATTCTGGGATTTTGAATCAGTTCAAATGCAGAAAATGCAAATTTAATTGGTTATACTTGAGTCAAATTTCACTTCTTGGCAGCCCAAATTCTCTCTATATATATATATAGAAAGGAAAAGGAAAGATACTTTTAATTTTAAAAACATTAATTTAAAAAACATTAAAAATTTCACTAAAACAGTAAGCTTGACTTTATGGATTATTTATACAGAAATAAGAGAATTATATACAAACATATGTATACACATATAAATCTTTCTCCCTATCTCTCTCCTTCTCCAACCCTCAAAAGTGTGTGATGAGTTTAAAATTAAACTATAGGTTTGTAGGTTTCAGGCAAATGGATTCAAGTGCAAAGCATTGTTATTTCAATCTTGGGACATCTATTTTAGTTGCTCATACATTTTTCCCTATTGTTTGTTTTGCAACTATGTTACAGAGGGTTGAGTTTGAGAGAAATATAAACTTCAGGTTAAGGTTTACCATTATAAACTGACTTTAGTGTAATAATTTTCTAAAACTGGGAAAAAAATAAAAGCTTTCTCTGAGTCTGTCCTCCCACAAAAGGCCATCTACAAAATTTAACTGGACCTGATAGTACTTTACCATATCTTCCTGAGTGTGATTAAATATAGCAGAATAAAAGACCATTTTGAAGAATTGAATTGTTTGTTTCATTTTTAAAAGAATATTAGGAGAATGATGATGTTGATGAATTATCTTAAAAATTGGCTTGATACATTTTGTTCTGTTAAGTGATAAGAAATTACCTGTCTTTCTTACTCTTCTTTTTAGATATAAATTAGTCTAAATAGAAATTACATAAAATTTCAAAAGATTTATTCAATCTTTTATATTTATGCTGTGAATTGCAATTTGTTAAACAAAGTATAACAATTTTACATTTGATATACTTTTACTTTTTAGATACATTCTTTGGGGAACTAAAAAGGAAAGAAAAACCAGACCAAGAAACAAACCAGAAATAAACAACCATTACTTTCTCATAATTTCCTCTCAAATTAATTCCCCTCCTGCATTTCATGCATTTGTCCATTCATAGAACTTTTTCTTGAGTGTCCTCCATGTTTCAAGTGCTAAAATATTCTCTGGGAAAATAGAGTTTAAAAAGCTACAGATCTCACTCCTAAAGAACTTTTGGTAAATATAGGAGAACTCCAAGAACTGACAACAACATAATTTTAAAAGTGTTCATGGTAGAGGAACACAGTTTACAAAACTTTGATAGAGTAATTCACTTGATCCAAGAAAGTTTGAGAAGGCTTCTAAAACAGGGTAATAATTTAACAGACTCTTTAATAGCAATCATTTAAGGGAAGATCTCTAAGGTAAAAGAAACTATCTGAAATGACTTAAAAGGTACAAGAGGGCATGCCTCACTCAGGAAATTATACCACTATCTAAGAAGCTGGATAGAACTTACTTCTTGAGGCTATATGAAGATATTAAAATAGAAATGTATAAAGACACAGATCAAAAAAGGTCCTTGTAAACACTCCTAAAATTTTGGACTTTTGCTTAAATGCTAAAAGGAGCCACTGGATGATTTTAATCAGGTGTTAATAAAGTTTACATTTTAGGAATGTCACTCTGGCAGTTGCTTGATGGATGATCTGACAGAACAGGTTAAGAGAAATCAACTAAAAAGCTCTTCTAGTATCCTGGGTAAGAGCTAAGGCAGACCTGGGATCCTATTGAAATGGAGAAGAGAAATATTTATAACAGAAGACAGGACTTGGTGACAAATTGGATGACATAATGGAAAAAGAAGAGTTTGGGGTTAGTCCCAAATTTCTGACTTGGAGGACTGAATGGATGTGTTACTATTCAATAAGATAAGAAATACAAAGTCCAGCCATGAAATGTTGTGGGTTTGGGTTGAGAAATGGTGAGTACAGCCTTTGAAATGTTCTTAAGTCTCAGTTTGATTTAATACCATAGAAATGTTAATGAAGAAGCTGAAAATAAGGGTTTGGATCACAATACACAAACCTGAGCTAGAGAGAGAAAAAACAGATGATAGATTGAAAAAGTCTTTTGTGCATAAGATCTCTGGGAAAATATTCAGAATAAAATGAGTTAAAAGCCACTATAAAATTACATACCCTCCCATGTATTAAATTTGTTTTCAAAGTTTTTTTTTTTTAGAGAAAAGTAGAGAGAGAATAGTGAACCCAAGCCTCAGTCATATTTATTTTCCTACAGAGGATATCAGAGTGCATTGAAAGAGTCACTGAAGCTTCACAAGAGGGAATAATTTTAATTCCATGCCTGTTAGGTTGTACATAAGCTCTTCTCCCCAGGTATTCTATGAAAGGTTGTTTTTGTCCTTTCGTGTATGATTTGGATTACTCACTGCTGTTTTATAGAAACAGAAATGAAGCATAGTGGTTAAATAACTTGTTACAGCTCAAATAATATATTAAGATGAAAATCAGGCCTAAATATTCACATTGTTCTCTGGTGATCCTGTGTTACAGCTATTACATTTGTCATTATTATGAGAAAAATGAATGAGTGAATCAGATTTAATACTATTTAACTATCAGAATGACTCTTTTAAAGGTCCCAGAATATTGGTTAACTTTGGCTAAAGTAGATAATAGTGCAGAAGTCATAGCTATGTGCTCACCAATTTGTTTTCTTTACCTTCTAGGAGCACATTAATCTACATTTCCCAGCCTCTCCTGCAGATAGACGGTTTACGTGCTTGAATTTGGGGTCTATTGTGGAAACTTAAGCAAGGTAAGTCACTTTTGAGTCATATTAGTTTTGTAAATCTACATGCAGACTTCTGTTTTAAAGATAATGTGCTTTTGATGTGCAAAAGCCAGCCTTTATTGTGAAATCTTTATTATGATTTCACAACAGTACAAAAATGGTTTCTGTCTGAGAGAGAGAAAGGCCCACATTGACAGGGGAACTGAAAGTCACACAGAGAAGTCCTTTGCAATGCAGGAGGTTAAAATGCTGGAGGAGCCACTGTGGATAGAAGTGCTTGGGTGTATACGCCAGAGTCAGTGCTGGAAAAGTAGATGAGAATCTCAAAGTGTTTTCCAAAATGTTGCTTAGACTGACAAATCTGTAGGAATCAAGAATAAGAGCAAGGCTCTCAGGGTATATGTATAATTTGCCACTAGAAGCTAAGGCTGAGCCAGTGAGAAAAGAGGCTGATGCTCAATACCAGGCAAAATCAGGGACACCTCTGTAGAAGCTAGAGAAAATAGAGACTGCACACATTGCAGACAACCTTCTCCTAATGTCACAGTGACTATATTATAATTTAGATCAGTGTTCATCAGTCATTCATTGCTGTGACAAAATAACCAAGAAAATTAAGTTAGAGGAGGAAAGATCTATTTGAGTTCACAGCTTCAGAGGCCCCAGTCCATGGTCAGCTGGCCCCACTGCTGGACTCGCATTGAATAGAACATCATCTCAGAGATGGTGTGATGGAGAAAGCTGCCCACTTCGTGGTGATCAAGAAGCAGACGGGTCGGGGGAAGGAGGCAGGAACAATATTTATCCTTCCATAGCATCCTTGAGTGATCTACTTCTTCCAACTAAGCCCCACCTCCTAGACTTTTCACTACCTCCCAACCATCCATTCAATTATGAACCCTTCAATGGATTAATCCATTAGTGAGATCAGAGCTCTGAGGATCCAATTACTTCCCCAAAGCCCCACTCACCTCTGAACATGGCTGTACTGGGGACCAAGCCTTCAACACATGAGCCTTGGGTGGGCATTCTAGATCTAAAGTATAACAATCACCTTCAGGAAGAAAGGGAAGAATGCAAAAAGAAGAAAAGGAGAACAAATTAATTTAAGTCTTTAATTGTCCACATTAAATTTGGAAGTAAATAGCTTCTAAGACAACATTAAAACAGGCAACTGAAATAGAAGCCCAGATTGAAGTCACCGTGGAGAAATATGTAAAATTGCATCTATGATGTCAAGATATAACATCTTCCCTAAAACACTCAGATGCTTTAAAATTTATCTTGTAATAGCTATGGATATTTAAAAGATTTTTTAAAAAGAAAAGAAGAAGAAAGGGAAAAGAATGACTCCTCAAATAAAATCCTACTTAATTTAATGGGGTTCAACTGAGGCATGCTGACCTGATATCCTGAGGACTTCCCTTTTCATCTGCTTAGCTTAGGTTTTTCCCTTGGATTTCATCCCTTACTTCATGAAATAGTTTTGTGTTCCAAACTCCTTGCAAAGGAAATCTTACCTGCACCACATCATGAATAGTTGACTACCAGATGGCAGGTCTCAACTCAGGCCTTGCTTCTGAGCTCCACACCTTCATGCACAGCCTCAGGGACCGCATCTTCATCTCCCAGAGAACTCCAAATTGACCTGTGTTCTTTGCTGCAACTCCTCTGGATTTTTCTTTCTCTATGTTAACTGAAATTTACTTTCCCTTTTCCTGCTGATTCTGATCTGAATTCCTCTTCTCCACCCTCACCCTGACTTTTCATTTCCTCACTGACTGTGTGCGATTTCAGATTTCAGTTATTTCTTTTCAGGCTTATGGCATGGGCCTTCCCATATTGGTTTTGGGTATCTTTATTCCCCAAACTCAATGCCCACCCCTGCCCCAACCCAGTCTCTATATTCTTTACAAAATGATATTCCTATAATGCAATGTGGTCATGTTACTTTCCTGTGTTAAACTTGTACAGAGGTTGTTCCTCAGGGTAAACTCCACTATTCACTTTTTATGGGCCTTCATGATCTGCCTCTTCCCTAAATTTGAAACATCCTTTTCCCCCCAATATAGTAACCTCTGAAGAGTTCCTTAAATGTGTTCTGCTTTTAAACCCTCTGTATTTTTTATAAGCAATACCATGCCTGCTTTCTTAAAAAAATCTCTTTGCTAATAGTGTTGTCCATCTCTCAAGATTTGCTTGAAGCATCATATCCTCCTGAATTTTGGGTGGGGAGTGCTAAAAACCATTGCTTTGATGAAAGGCCACAAAAATCATCTTCCCCCTAACTCAGGCCCACCAAAAAAGAATACCTGCTGATTTTCTATTAGTTTCCTTTATAATTGCATATTGAAATAATTTATTTTTGTTTTAGGTAATAATAGAATTGTTATTATATCACTCTTGTGATGTTCTATAATCACTTCCCAAATAAAATTGGGTTTTAGTTTCTTTTAACATTATTTTTTCCTGTTATCCTCACCTTACCGCAATTCCCTTCCCAGCACACTTAGCCCTTTTCCAGTGATTCCAAATGTATGGGTTAAACACAACTTTTATATTTTAGAATTTGTAATTACACATACTGTCCCTACAGGTAAATATGTGTGCCATTTTCCATATATGAGATGTTGCTTTATTTCTTAAATGAAATTATGTCATTTACAGGAAAATGGATGGAATTAGAAACCATCATGATAAGTAAAATAGGCCAAACTCAAAAGGTTAAAGGTCATATGTTTTGTCTCACATGCAGAAGCTAGACAGGAAAAAGGAAAACAAGGGTGGGGGTGGATCTCCTAAAATTCAAAGAAAAATCAGTAGCAGAAAGGGACCCAAGGGTGGAAAGGGGAGGGCGAGAGGGGGAAGGGCTGGGGAATGATATTGGCCAAAATATTTGGTTATATTGTGTACATGTACAAATATGTATAACAGTAAATCTATCAACTAAAACACATTAATAAAAAATGTGGGAAAAAATAAAGACTGTGGTTTCTTAATATTTTCAGCAACATTTTTTCCCAGTTCTGTCTATGCTGCTATATGTAAATCTGGTTCTTATTTGGGAGTACTGCATGGTATGCCATAATATGCATACCCCACATTTTAAACAACTCCATCCTCCTGAGAATCAATGAAGTTGCCTTCAATTTATCTACTCTAAACAATGGAATAAAAATATGTTCTAACATTTCTTCCAGTGGGAAATTTATTCTGGGATGTGCTGAGTGGAACTGGTTAATCTTGAGGAATATGGATACCTTATTTTATATAGTATTTCTTAATTCCTCTTAAGAATACCTACTCCCATTTATACTCCCAGAAGCAGTACATAAGTGTCTTTGTGTGTACAGGTTAACATTTCTTACAAGTTTTAGGCATTGCAAATAGTTTTATTTTCAGTTCTCTTGTGAAATAGAAAACTTCAATTTTGATGAAAATCACAACCTTATGTTTTTATCTTCGGTATTTGTACTTCTTGGAGTCTTGTTTAAGCTATCCTTCCCAATCCAAAAATCACAATCATACTCCTGTTATTATGATTCCTGTTATCTAGATGTTCAAAAATTTTGCTGGAATCCATTATTTTTACTTATTTACTTTTACTTCACCTGTTTCTCTTGTCACCTCCAATGAATTCTTTCTACGCCTTCTTGGAGAGTTATTTTTTTTTTTAACCTAATTTCCAGCTCTCTAATTTATTCTGCTGCTGCACATAATTTCTCATTCAACCCACCCATTGTTTTTGTGTCTGCAGTTTTTTTCCTCCAATACCTGCATGTATTCTTTAAAATTATTCTGTTAAATTTTCCTTACCTTTTGAATAATATTTATAATAGGGACTTTAGATTTTTGTTATTTCTGAGGTACTAATATTGAATTTTTTTAGATGGCAATTTTTCCCTTAGTGATTTTTATTGCATACTTGTTGAGCTTCTCAATAACTAGGAACTTGTATTTTATTGAATCTATCAATTGCTTTGGCTAATTTTTTTTTTCAAAGAAAAGTTATGAAAACCCAGTGTATAACTTATGCTTTTCTTGCTTGAGAGAGGTTATTATTTTATTTCATTCTAGATTTGAAGCTCTTCCAGACCTGTTCCACTTTTAGGAAACTTCCAGCAACTATTCTTTCATCATAGCTTTCATCTTGGATCTTTGCTTATACTCTGATTAGTTCATAGAGAGGGAAACAAAGCCTGTAAGTCCAAGAATGTTCTGGAACTTTGTGAACTGTGTACTCCTTGATAGAAAACCCCCTTTACAGCCAGACTACAGTGTTCCTTTTTCTTATCCTGCTGTGCCTGGCAATAATGGTGCTAGCATTGCTACATTCCTGCAGTATAAAGGTGGAGATTTAGGCAGAATGAGGAGCACAAATAGAAAGTGTAACCTAGACCTTGTCTCATTAGAAGCTCCCAAGCTTCCTCAATTTGTGAAATCCCCCACCTCCTTAGTTTTATCAAGATCCAACCATCTTTGGTCTTTTTAAAGACTTTTCAGTTTTGTTATTGCTGATTGAGTTTCTCATGACTGTAGCTTTTCATATTCCAAGAAATTCAATAATTCATAATGTATTGGACACTCTGGTGAGGAATCCTTTGCTAAGAACACAATGTTATTCATAACATCCACTAGAATTTCTCAGTGATGGACTCGCCTCTGAATTCATTAACCTCCTGTTCTGTCTCATACATAGTTCTACAGGAATAAAGGAGCCCGTGGTAGCAGAAGAAACCAGTAGTTTTTATATATGGGACCCTTTATCTACTGATAGTTTCTTTAGAATGAAGACTATTGTGTCAATCTAGAGCCAGCATGAGCTATATAACTAACCCTTGACAGGAAATAAAAAAAGAAATAAGAACAGAGAGTAACTGGAAATTTTAGGGTGAATAACACTGTCAATGTGTTACACTCTTGGATTTACTAGCATTCCAAAAAACCTCATAAAAAATATTTTTCTTAAATATATTCATAGGACACGTTTGTTACCAATTGTCATCAAAAACATAGCATCTCGTATCATTCTCCACCTTATTGCAAAGAACTAATAAAATCCACAACTTGCCCAGTGTCTTATAGAAAGTTTTAAAAATAGGACTCAGATTATTAAAACTACTGGTTCAGTGTGATTTTATTAACATATTTTTTCCTTAGAATACAATTAATTAATTCAGGGCTATGCACATCAATGAAAAAGACTTACTAAACCGTATCTATGTGGTTCTTTATTGCATATGATCATGAACATCATAAGTTTCCTTTGTTTGGGATATATAATATGCCTACAACATGGCCTCACAACTCACTCTCTGAATCCACAACCACACAGAGACCATTATTCAGAAGACTATTGTCAGAGCAGACTTCTTACCGCAGGAAATCAATACAGTTGGTGTTTAATATGCACATTTTATTCTTCGGATTAATAAAGTTGTACTAGTGGATTTCTGCTCACTCTTGGAAAAAGATTTTAAGTAAATGTCAGTCACAGGTACTCTACTAGGTTCATCCTGACTGAGTGAAGTCTTGCAAAACCTAAGCAGATTTTTTTTTTTTTTTTTTTGGCTTTAACTCACAGGAAGTCATAGGTTTTTAACTAAACCTTCAGATTAGTTTAAAAAGCATAAGGTAAAAGTGCACCAAAACACATTCAGGGGCGTTTCAGTGCCAAAAATAACTTTAACCTAAGAAAGTCTTATCTATCTAGAACACAGACTTCAAAAGAATGTGGCAAGGATCAGTGCATACAGTCAAGCAGAGAGTTATTGACGTGGGTATAAATGACTTCCCAGAACTCAAGGAGACAATTTGGATCAGAGCCGCTTAAGGAGTCATTAGAGGAAGAAGAGGTTTACATAATTTCAGCTGCCCTAAATATCCAACACTTCTGAATCAGGGAAACGAATAAATTAAGTTATCCGTGGGGAAAAGAAAAAGGTTCTGAAAGTTGAATATGAATGAAGTTAGTCAGAAGGCAAATTTGGGGGGATTAATTTTGTTCTTCACTAGATATTAGTCATTTCTTCTTAATTACTTTTTTAAAAATATGATAGCCCCTGTGTACATTTGTTCCCCTGTAAGAAAGAAGTATAAGCAGACTGCTTACATTTTATTCAAAATTTTCAGGCAGATTTAATTTTTTGTTCTTATCTGACAAATGCATTTATTGAAATTGTGGTTTATACTTCAGGTAAATAGAGTACAGAGACATAGGAAACACTGTCAGCATCAATCAATTTTCTGTTCTGCTTTGAATTGGAATAAGACATTCCTTAGTGACATGAAGAAACCACACTTTATAAAAGGGAGACAAGAGCCAGATAGGTTTTGGTTTTTATCTTCAAATATTGTCAGATTTTTCCAGCTAAAAATTCTTTCTTTAAACTAAAACAGATATGGGGTCCTCATACATATATTTAAATTCTGGTTGTTTATATAAAAAAAATCTCCTTCCTTCCTTCAATGAGATGGGGTCTCAGGTAGTTGCCTTCTAAGTCTGTTTCTCTTCCTTAATTTAGTGACAAATGATTTCCATTATATTGTGCTCATAGTGTCTTTAAAAGGAAACAACAATTGACTGCATCATATAAATAATATTTGCACATTGTAAAATCTAGTCAACTTCACAAAATATTTACCACATGCTGTCCTCAGTATAGAGCGCTTTCTTTTTGATCTTTTCCAACTATGCCATATGAATACGAATATGTACATACATGTGTATAGATAGATTGTTTTGTTATAAATTGTATCAGAAAGTTATAAGCACAATATAGCAAGTGCATAACATTGGCTTAAAATGAAAGACGATATAAAGAAGTCCACTAATTTATCACAATTTAATTCTTATAAACAATTTTAGGTGAGTTTTTTTTTTTAAAGTTCAGGCAGAAGGCCTTCAAGTAGTAAAGTTTGGGAGTTTATGTACGTACACTTTTATTGTGTGTATGTGTCTATTGTGTCTGTTTATTAATTAATTTTTTCAAAGATATTATGTTTAAGGGGTAAAACTGTAAAAAGTTTTCAATAAGCTATTGAAGTTTAGATGATGATTATATAGTCTAAAGAAAGTGAAACAAGAAGGTTACCATCAGAGTTGCATGAAGAAATACATAATTTCATGAGATATTTAATAGATTTATTTTTATTTTGAAAATGAATTAAGTTATGAATACAAATTGTTGGACAAAGTTAAATAAAATTTGAAACCATTTGTCACAGATTTGGCAGAAAAAGTCACTATCATATCAATGACATATTTACACTGATAAAAAATAGAAAACCAAACAAAGAATATCTACATTTTTAAAGAAGATAGAATTTAAATTTTAAAATAACTACTCAATTGTAACTAAAAATAATTATTATAATGACCATATTCATACATACTTTTTCTCCTTCTCTTGTTTTTTTAAATGATTACTCATATTCATCTAGTGTAATGAGGGAGTCCCCAACACTGTGATACCATCCTAGAAAGTAAACAAGGCCTTTAAAAATGATCATGTATTTTGACCAATAATTCCATTTTCAGAAATACTTCTGTAGATAAGAATATAGGAAAAAAGTCATTTTATAAAGCATTTTTTTCTCAGCCTTATCTATATTAACAAAACTTTCAACAGGTAAAATACCTAACCACAGAGGAATCATTAACTAAACTGATAAAATGTTCTGGAGCCAAACCAACTTATGTTTTTGAAACATTTTCAATGTCACATTCACTAAAGCTGTAGCAAGTGTGAAAAACAATTCTTGATAATACAAAGGTTCGCTGAGCTCCTGGGCAATTTTTTTCATCTCTAAAATGGATAAAATATGAGTATCTAACTCATAGAGTTATGGTGTGTATTAACTAAAGCCCTACATGTAAAGTTACTGGTTCTAAAACTTGAACATAGCAAACACCATTTAAATGTCAATTACTATTGTTAAGGGTTAGTTTTTATTGGAGTCTTAGGTCAGAAACAAATAAGAAAAAAATTGTTTGCACTCTGAAGTCTCTTCTTTCTCTGTGTATAAAGAAAAACAATGATAATCAACAATTTGAAATTTAGGAAAGGGAAACTAAATAGTGGATTATCTGTTTCCAGGAAATGAAAGAACTGACATCATCAGTAAAGCCAGAACCGTCAAATATCAGATACTCAAGGCACATTGAATCTCAAATGAAATACCAGTTAACAACTGTGTCCATTAGCTAAAATTGATGAGTGAAAGAGCCAGTTATCCATATATCTGGCTAGCACCAGTCTCTGTATGTTGGGCTCCCTCAGGATAGTCCCCTGATGTTCTCCACCAAGGTTCTCTGGTTTCTTCCAGAAAAGCAGGGCACTATTTCCAAGGCTACAGGGAAGGAAAATTGTAGTCCAGCATCCTATCAGTGGTTAAGATGAAGTGAAGTCAAAAAATGGCAACTAACCTTCTTTGGGAGAGAGATGGATGACTCCACCTCTGAACAGATGAGAGAGAGAGAACAAGGAAAGCAACTCATCTCCTGTACAGGTGCCGACCACTCCAGGGGGAGTTCCTTCTCAGCATGCATGGAAGTGCTCTAGCGCTTCCTGATTTTTTGACCTTTTTCGTTTGCTTGTTCATCAACAAATCTATTGAGCAAGTATTTTGTTTCCTATTTTACATATATGGAAATTGGGGTTCAGTGAGATTACATGACTCATTCAATGCCTCAGCTAGTAAAGGCAGGATCAAGATTCAAAGAGATGCCTTGATATTTCCAATTTTCTTTTGACTCTGTCGTGCTAAAAGCACAGGTCACCTTCACTGAACTCACAGACCACATAGCTCTGCTACTTAGTTCACATTTGAAGTCTCCATACTCCTACTTCTCTATAAAGCCAATAGCCAGCTTCACACTGTGACAATGCTAAAGAGAGAGGGACATGGATGTCCTTTCTCTGTTTCAGGCTTTCACTAACACTGTGCTTCACAAAGAGTGTTCTTTCTCATGTCCATTCTAGGGAAATATTTCTGAAATTGTTTTCTTCCTAGAATGGGGTAAGCAGGGTCATCACCAATCTGGGAGAGGAAAATGAGATCACAGGTCAACAAACAACTCCTCCCCAGAAACAAATAAAGAAGACATCTGCAGAATGACAGCTCTGATTCCCACCATATGTAATAATTTACAAACGGCTCATTTTCTTCTCAGATCATTTCACAGTCTTTTCCAAGATCATTGATGAGTAATTGCTCCTCATTTTTCCAACAAAAGAAACATTTTAGGATTTTTCACAAAATGAAGATGACTCAAGTTTCCACTTCTAGAAAGATCACTGTGAAGTAGCACTTTTTCAGTTCCCACTCATTGAAGTGTTAAACTTAGGATTTGATTCCCAGCCCCAGCACCATGACATCAAGTACATAATATGTATAGAACATGGCTTATTTAGCTCTGGCTTGAAAAACATGTATTATAATTGACTCAAGGGTTTTCTCGTTGAAAGCAGATATGTAATGTTAGGATTAGAAACACTAGAAACTCTACATAGGAATTTTACATAAAGTCATTGCATCTCTTAAAATAAATCTTTTAAA
Organism: Urocitellus parryii; assembly: GCF_045843805.1. Classification (NCBI taxonomy): domain Eukaryota; kingdom Metazoa; phylum Chordata; class Mammalia; order Rodentia; family Sciuridae; genus Urocitellus; species Urocitellus parryii. Next base: position 49,811,141 of record NC_135538.1, read on the forward strand.
ATTTATTCATGCCCATGTTGAAATATGTACACCATATTTTCAATGTTCTTTTTTTTTCTATAATCCAGTTAAGACCATTGGGTGATAAATGCCCAACATTGGATGCTGAGCTGAGTGAATTTCAGGTAAGGACAGGCAAGACATCTTCAGCTAGCTTTGAATAGAATGAAAAGGAGATTGTTTTAATAAGTAAGAACATTTTAAAGGATAGCCTTCATAGTCAGCTCTTAATTATATCATTTATAAATGGGGAGAAATTACTATTAGAATAATTCATACTATTAGAATATTTATTTCCAACCTAAGTTTGAGAAAACCTTCCAAGGTCTGAAAGGTCTGTATAAGAATATTATTAATTTTTTAGTTTTTATTATTATGATCATAAAAAATCATCCATATTCTGGATTACCCAGTGCACTTACTTGCAATCCAACACTAAAAACAAAAGTCAGGATTTGCATTTCTTATAAATAACTCCAAAGCTGTATGAACAAACATTTTCTAATACTATGATTTAGGGGGAAAGTAGGTATTGGAGGAATTGAGTAATTACACAGAAGATAAGGAATTTGAATAATAGTAGCCACAACAAAATGTGCCACAGCAGATAGTTGTCATATTGAAGGGAATTTATTAATAAGTAGAGCAATAAATATGAAACTGAAATTTTTCTTTTTGAAACAAACATTTTTCTTTTCCTAGAGAAACCATCCATTCATTTATTGAATTAGTGTTTTAGTAATACTATCACATTAAAGTGCAGTTGACAGCTTTGCAGAATTATTAAGTGATTTCTCATAAAACAGATATTTAAGAATTGATCACCATCAATTTTATTTAATTAATATTTCCATTTACCCTAAAAAATCAGGGGCTTGAATCTTTTTTTTTTCTTTTTTATATGGCAGAAAATAATTTTGCATTTATGGGGTACAGTGTGGTATTCCAATACATGTATACAATGTGGCAAAGTGATTGAGTCTGCAGGACTTTATATAAAATGTGATAAGTCAAGCACAGAATGACAAACACCACATGAGCATACTCATTTGTAGAATCTTTCAAAAATGATCTTATAGAAGTAGAAAGTAGGATGGTGATTACTAGAGCTTGGGAAAGACGTAGAAGGTGGAAGATTGGGAGAGGTTGGACAACAGGTTCAAAATTAGAGATTGTAAAGTTTCAAATACTATTTTAACAATATGCCCAGGCAAGCCAGCATCCTCTACATTAATATTAATGAATTTAAAATACAGAAATTTATTCCATGTAGACCTGAGCAGAAGTGCCACTATTCAGGTAACTTAATGTGGTGAGGAGGCCAACAAGGGGGCTTTCTGAGACCTGGTCTCTGGTCCCACAGGGCCCTCATTCTATGATTAAGAGCACAGTCCTCAACCTTCCTGAGCCTCCACATTATCTTAACACAATTTAGATTATTAAGAAGCCCTAGGCATCTGATATAAATCTGTGTATCCCATTTTTAGTCCTGTAAAATATTTGAACTCCACAGAGAGTGTATTTTTATCATATTCCAGCAGAGTATCTTCATCTTCAAATTGAAGAATCGGTTGAATAATTTCAATGGTATTCCAGATAAAATGCTTATAAGAAAGAGGCCTGGCAAATTCATTAATCATTATCATTTGAAGACTCTTGTCACAATAATCTTTTAAGAGAGAGCATACATAATATGTATAATTGTTGATGTTTCCATACAATGGAAACTTCATTAACCATTTAATTGTCTGATAAAACTTCAAAGGATAGTCATTTGTCTTTGAGAAACATTATTTGTTTAAATTTGTTGGAGATAATGTGTGCATGTTTGAGCAAAGTCAACTAATAGAGATGAATTACAATGCTTATGTCAACAAAAGCACAACATTTCTAGGTCCTCTGGAATATTAATTTCTTAGAAAACAAACTTTTACTATACATATGAATAGCTTTGCAGATGCTAATTCACAAGAAGGTGGGGTTTGGGGAGAGGCACTAGAGAAGAAATAGCCTTACCATAGATTAGGGAGAGGGAAATGAGGGAGGGGCAGGGAGGTGATGTGGGGATAGGAAAGATAGTAGAACAAAACAGAATTCCTTTATGCATATAAGTGATTACATGACCAATATGATTCTACAACATGAGAAATTATATCACATCTATGTATAATATATCAAAGTGCATAAATATATTCTACTTTCATATATAACTAATTAAAACAAATTACAAACTTTTTAATATACTTGACTATTGCCTAGTAATTCTCAATTTGGGGAAATTTTGTTCCTCAAGGAACATTTGACAATGTCTTTATGTGGTTTTCTTGTTAGAAACTGAGGGGAGTCGAGGAAGTGCTACTGGCCTGTAGTGGGTAGGACAGGGACATTTCTGAACAGGCCACAATGTGTAGAACAACCTGCCATAATGAAGGATCTTCTCTCTCCAAATTCCAATAATGCAAAGATTGAGAAACCTCGCTGTAAACTCCAAGCACAAACTCCCAATCCCTTCTTCATCAGGTCTTTCAAAGGCTAAAGAATCCTTTTCTCTGCTTCTTCTCCCTACTAATCCTGAACTTAAGGTTTTTATTCAACAAACAATCTTTTTATTATTATTATTATTATTATTATTATTATTATTATTATTATGTTTAAGTCACACTCTATCAATCTCAAATAAAAAAATCTGAAATAATTTAAAGTTCTAATATGGGGAATCATTTCAGTTATTTGGCAAATGCAATCATTTCATTTACAGGGCCTGTAGAGTATCTTTTCTTCCCCCCAGATAACAATAAATTTTTTTAAAATTAAGCCTATTATTATTTTTGATTGATCTCAATATTTTACTATATTTTTGCACTCAATTGAGGATGCCAGTGCAATCTTCTTTATTGTACCCCTGGTTTTTAATGTGTGTAAATTGGAGTTACCAAGGCCCCCAGAAGAATAAGTTGAGAGGGTTAGGATTGAGAGAGATTTTATATTGATGTTTAAAAAGTGTTGGACATGCCTGTGTTTATTTCCAGGCATATCTAATACGATTTATCTCTTTTCTTTTAGATTATACAAATCACCAATGCTTACACTTAGCTAATTTTTCATTAGTGTTTCCATTTTCTGAAGGAGTCCCAAATCAATATCTGGGTAAACCATAATGGAGCCTCTTGGTAGCTCTGCTAGTCTCACAGGATTGCAGCGCCACCTACAGGGAGCCATGTACATACTACTATTTGAGCTAGAAAGCATTGATGGGCAAATCATAAAAAAGAGTAATGAACAAGTTCAGAAAACAAAATAAGCAAACAAAGAAACAAGGTAAACGCTTGCATTATATCATCTGTCTTTCAGGTGTGAATTTCCTGAGGTGTTTTAAAAGCAAGTAATTTCTTAATGTCCAACTCCATAGGGAAAGATTGCTTCCAAAAATCTGGCTTTAAAACCAAACAAAATAAAACAAACAAACAAAAAGCACATCCTTAAAATAAGAAAAGCATTCCTTCATTTTAAATAAAAATGATTTGAAAATAATTTAGATAAAAATGGGAACTGATGAAATTTTGAAAAATCAATATAACATTATATAAAGTGGTCTGTAATTAAAAAAATAAATCATTAAACTCATATCAAAATAAAAGATTCATTGGAAGATGCTATTGTTTTTCCTTCCATACTCTCTTCAAAATATAGATTTATTTAATTGAGGACACTCTTCTGTTTTGGGGAAAAGCCATTTTGTTTTCAGATTTTAAATTCTAACTACTATTTATTTATTTAATAATGACAACAAATATCAAGTTCATGTTTTTGTCTTTTTGTTCCTTTTTATTATGCCTGTGGAACTTAATAATGAAAGATTGTTACACAGGCACATTAGTGTAAAACAGTAGCTATGGAAACCTCTAGGAGAGTCAAAGGTGTTTTTGGTCCAAGACAACAGTGAGATTGTGAAAGGTATACTGAAAGAAGGACATTTAACTCCTGAAGGCCAAGTTTTTACACCAGCCAGAGAGGTAAATTTTGGTAATAACATCATTAAAATCTGTCTTCCCACTCTGTATGGGCCATGCAATTTCACTCTGTGATAAAGTGGAAGATAATATACCACAAATCTTTTTCACTAATAGATGCTCATTGGTTCCTTTTGGTAGTTTTATGTAACATATTAATATTAGGCCTTGTCTGTTCCTATCAGGGAGGAAAAAGTAGGAGGAGTAGAAGATAATTTTAGAGTAAAGACCAGCCAAGCAAATTATCACACTATTAAGCTTAATAGAGTTTGAGAGACCAAGGGCCAATTATTAGTTCATAATAATGACCTTCAATCTAATGTCAAAGAAATGTGTACTCATAGAACTAACTTTCCATTCCTGCTCCTGTCCCCCATCTAGAAAACTCTGGAGCTTAATCACAGAGACTTAGAAGAAACGGAGAAGACAGGGGTCCATATTCAACTAAAATGACCACGTTGTTTCCTTGTATAGTTTAAAATATATGTATTTTCCCAATTATAGTAATTCTTTAATTAAGAATTAAAATGACATGTCAAAAGTTAGCCACATGGAGCCTTCCAAGAATCTAGGTAAAATAATTTTTCATCAAAGTTGGCCCTGGATGGATTTACGATTATTTATAATCTGAAAGAAATATGCTGGTTGTAATAGAACAAAAGCTATGGGTGGTAGTGTTGGTAAAATAATTAAAAGTGTTGAATGGCCTTCACAGAGTGATGTCAGTCTTGGAAGTGGTAAAATAAACTTATCCTTTCTCTGTCCTTTTCTGCTGAAATAGGATATATAAAGCAGATAGGCTGTCTAATTTAGAGAAATTTAAATTGACCCTAGACAAACATGTTAGAAGTAGAATGTGGCTTCACCTTTGCAAGCTTAAGATCTATGTTTATGTGCATTTTTAAGTTTATTTTTAAGTCTAATTTAAATATAGTGAATAGTAAAATCAAACCACTGAATGAAACCATTCTTCCTACGATGCACAATTGCCTCAGTAACCTTCATATCTAGTTTATGTCATGGTGAATTATAACTTGCAATATAGATTTAATATGGAATATTTATATAATGTCATTGCTTACAACTTTGCAATAAACAAGCAGAATTTTTCTTTCTCTACTTTAGATCAACTTCAGAGCTGAAGTTGTCTATTAAATACATATAAAGTGAGAGGAGATAACATCCATTTTCTACATTTTATTTAAAGTTGTATAAATCTATCAAAATTTTTTATGATCCCTAGAGGTGCTTATAAATACATGAACAGATTAAAAGATTCTCTGATTTGGAAAAGCAAAATCTTTTTTTTAAAAAATGAATATAAAGCAGCAGGAAAATCAACATAAAATAAGTATTCGGTCTTTGCTTGGGATCAAATGTATTTTTCAGATAATTTAAATAAAATTTACAGAGACTAAGATGCCAGGTTGATACATGACTTGGAATATATTGAAAGCTATAACATAAATTCTAAAACACTGTTGAAAGGAAAAAGAAAATGCTATTAAATTTTTGATGCTACACATGGGAATACTTTCCCATCTTTTAACACCGTAGCCTAAAAAGTGCATTTTAAGAAAGGTACGTACGTTTAGATCCATTTTCTGGATATCATTTTTAAGATAATAGGTTTTTAAAATCAACAGTCATGTTATTTTGCTAACATATATTC